>NW_025421273.1:31920000-34420000 GCF_011764305.1 Mustela putorius furo
AATTTTTAAAAGAGAGCTTGACTTTACCTAGTTTTTTAAAGTTACTTTGAACTTTAATATCCCTCTATATGTAATTCCACTGTGTCATTCCATTAAGTTGGGTTTATGGTAGTTTTTAATTACCCCTTTCTCTATCATTTTTTTTAAAGATTTTATTTATGAATTTGACAGAGAGAAATCACAAGTAGATGGAGAGGCAGCTAGAGAGAGAGAGAGGGGGAAGCAGGCTCTCCGCTAAGCAGAGAGCCCGATGCGGGACTCGATCCCAGGACTCTGAGATCATGACCTGAGCCGAAGGCAGCGGCTTAACTCACTGAGCCATCCAGGCGCCCCTTCTCTATCATTTTTAAGGACTGAACTTTTTACATGTGTATTTATTTCCTTTTCAACATGGAGAAACAATATATATGATTTTAAACTTGTCTTTGAATGAATATTACTATAAAATATTCTTTCATGTTTCATTAACTTATTTTCTCAAATTGTAATAGTTCTGCAATGTTATTGATTAATTTCTTTATTCTTTCAGTTGCACCACTTTGTTTTCTCTACCATGAACCTTCCAAATTGTATCAGATATTCCGTGAGATGTATGTGCGTTTTTTCTTCAGACTCCATTCCATCTCTTCTCATCCTTCTGTAAGTTCATAAAAATTGGATCAAATTTGACTCTGATCTGTTTTCTTTCCTTAAGGAAAAGTCTGCTACTTAGTTAAATTGTAAAGCAGCAAATTTTAATTTGTAATGTCAAGCAGCATATTCCTACAGAATAAGTGAAATTGAAGAGAAGAAGAAATTGATATTTAAATATTTTTGGTGATAATTAGGGAGGAAAAGGGCATTTATCAATTGCACTTACATTGTCTTTTATCTGTTAACTGAAAAATCATATAAAAATGTCTTTATTATTCACTTTGGCAAGGTTGCCTACCCTCTTTGAATGCTGATGTCCTCATCTCGGAGATGAGATTAGTATGTTTCTCTAGGGCTATAGACTGCCAGGGTAGCACTTGGCTCATGGTGGGTGTTCAGTAAATAAATGACTGCTGTTTTTATTACTATTGTTGTGATTGTCATCTGTTAATGAAAATCCAACATTTATTTGTCACTTATTTATCATTTTCATATTTGACTAATTATCAGTTACCATACTAGATAACTTCTTTGTGTTCAGTAGATAGCTCCGTTGACCTCCCTCTAAGAGGAACCTACTGGGAGTCGAACTTTTTTTTTTTTTAAGAATTTGTTTATTTATTTGACAGAGATCACAAGTAGGCAGAGAGGCAGGCAGAGAGAGAGAGGGAAGTAGGCTTCCCACCAAGCAGAGAGCCCGATGCGGGGCTCCATCCCAGGACCCTGGGATCATGACCTGAGCTGAAGGCAGAGGCCTTAACCCACTGAGCCACTCAGGCACCCCAGGAGTCAAACATTTTTATCTATTTTATGTTTCCTGGTCCTCGATCACATCTTTTTTTTCTACCCATGAGCCTGAGTCAAAACAGTATTTTACTTTAATTATACTTTTTCACCTTTGGGCCTGCTCTGGTCCACCTGTGGTTAACTCAGCTGATGCTCCAGAAGAAACACTAAATGGAAATGTATCAGGGCTACCAGATTTCCCTGAAGAGAATACTCTGTCACTACTCTTAAATTAAATCACTTTTCTTTTTCTCCCACAGTTTAACCCTGTGTATTCCTAGTCCACCTCCCTTTGTCTCCACCTTTTCTCTCCTACATTGCTGGTAAAAGCTGACAAGTAACAGAAATCCAGGGTTTCTCCCATGAACAAATGAAGCACCACCAATTATCTTTGGGGGGGTTTCCTATTCTCTGAAACAACTTGAGTGAGTGCTTATCTTATATTAATTTTTAGTGTAGAGTAATCAGAAATATATAAATAATTCTGTTTTCTAATAACCTTATTTTTAGTCTCAGATTTCTTACTCTCATATCTATATCATTTTATGCTTCAGAGTTAAAAAAAATTTTTTAACTGGCTGCCCAGGATACACCCACAGTGTTTTCCTTGTGCAGAGCACTGAAGCTTGACATCCAGCAACCCTGGATACTCCTTCTCTAGCTCCATGCTGACCCTGAGGTGTCCTTTTTCAGTGAATTGGTTGGGCCAGCCCTGCCTCTTGCCCTTTCTTTATTCAATGGAATAGACTTACAGGCGGTCAGCTCCTTTTCTGGCTTGTAGCCAGACTGAACTATTTGGAACCATGCCAGCCCTTTTTTTTCCTTAGAAACTCACAAAGAGGATTCAAACTTCCTCACAAAGATCAACCCTGAGGAATGCTGAGGTACAAGAAAGACTTTATTCAGAGTCGTCAAGTAATAAACGCACTTGAAAAACCATCTGCTTCAATTGGTTACATTTTGTCCTCTACAAAAGATGCCCTTATAAAAAGTAGATTTATATATATAGATAGAAAGATAGAGCTTTATACTAAGGTAATCAGGCATTCTTGTTTGATAACTTCCTGATGCAGGTTTCAAACAGTCATTGGTCAGTCTTCCTGATGCAAGTTTCAGTCATTGGTCAGTCTTCCCCTGGGAATAGATTTCAAAGAAAGAGTGAAAAAAAAGCAGGAAATATTTTTCTGGATGGGTGAGGCAGCTGAAAGGGAAGGGACTTATGGAGGGAGAGAGTAAAGGGTGTGGGTGTAGTACAAAGAAATACCTGGAAACTGGAATGCATCCAGAAAAAACTAGTTTGCTGGACATAAGTGATAATACAGGGCTTACAGAGTAGCAGGTTTTCTATAAAATGATGTTTTCCTTGGACTCTTTGAATATTATACATCAGGTTATATGGGGATCCTATTGTGTTAAAAAGGAGGCTCCTTAGCATACCTATAATAGTAAGAGGGAAAAAATGTATCTTTAAACAAAGTATTGGAGATCATTAGAGCATTTCCTATTTTTTACTTTTTGACAGTATAAAAATATTTATGTTGATAATTTTTTCCTTGTTTCTATTTGAATAATTTATTGTCAGAGTTAATTTTTAAATGCTAAAATATGTATTTCTCTTGTGTTTTCTTATTATATCCAGGGTATTGTGTCCCTCTGTTTGCTGTTTGAAACTCTTCTTCAGACCTATCTCCCTCAGCTCTTCTATCATCTACGAGAAATTGGGGCTCAACCGTGAGTGCCTTTCTCTCCTAATTAAAGAATATATTGACATCAGAAGGTACTATTATATCACTTTAAAGCATACAATGTAAAGATAAACAATTCTTTAGGGAAATTAAACTAACAATTTCTCCAATAAAACAGATTATCAAGTAATAGAGTGTAACTCTATGTTGTGCCAGAAATTCTCAGAAGAACATCCAAAATCCTAATGAATTCTTATTTGCTGGGATTTTTGTGCCTTGTGGAAGGATCACCAAAGTGAGCTGATTTCTATTCAAAAGGAAAGGTATTGCCAAAATTGAGAAAAAATATGTGAACACAAATACTATGTAAGAAATGTGATAATACTAAAATTAAGTCATTTTAGGCTAAGTTTACCAGAGAACAAGTTAATAAAAGCTATTTAGGTTAAAGTTTGATTTTTTGTTCAAGGAAACTGTATCAGTTACCTAATAATGATTGTACACTGTGATTATTTTGCTCCAAAAGTTTGAATATTTTTTGGTTTATCTCAGTATGAGTTATCAGTGAACATGTCGGTACAGTACCTCTGGGCTTCAATATTATTGGTCCCTTCTCTTTTTTAAAAATAACAATGTCTAAGGCAACAGAAGTTTCTAAATGATTTATTAATGTTTTGTCACTGTCTTCCCCTCTGTGAACCCAGTTTCCCCTATTGGCAGGGCATATTTGAAAGGAGCATTAACTCTTTGAGATCACAACTGTAGTTAATAGAAAATGCAGTAGTTTAGTATTGTTTTCTCCATACTTGAATCCACATCAAGTGGATGGGAGGATGGGTGGATGGATGAGTTGGGTGAGTTTCAAAGACAGACCAGGACTTAAATTCTATCTACTAAGCCGTATAATCCTGATGAAGTTATTTAATTCATCTAAGTCTGAATTTCTTTCTTTAAATCAAGATAATTCAACTTCCTCGTCTTTAAAATCAAGAGAATTTCTACCTCATGAGGTTGTTTCAGTAGTCAAGGATTTTATACATACAGACATATGTATGTGTGTATATATATGTAAATAAAATAAAATTTTATACATATATATATACTTTCTCTAAAGCACATCTTACATCTTGAATGTCAGACATCTTAGATCTTAGAAATACCTTTAATAAAACAATACCTCATTTCATCCATTGATAATACTGAGATTATACTCTTTCTTTTGTAGCCGTTAAAAAACAAGATTCTGTTAATGATTAAGATGATAAAAACAAGAATGTGGCAGAAATATTTTATATTGCACATAAGTCTTTTTTTCTTAAACTTGTAGTAAATTGGTTTCTGTTTTACTCTTCTGCAATGAATATTTGTATATAATGAAGCTTAACTAGGCTGAAGACATTTAGTTTACTGCTTAAAACTAAAGTCCTGATTTTTTTTTTTTTGGCCAATTTATACACTTAAATCATGAAAATGGAACACATTTATTTCAATGACTTATAGCAAACATCAAAATTCTTATGCAAAAGAAAGCATAAAAATGTAATTGCCAAGCTAGAAATCAATTTCTCAAAGGCTTTTATGAATTAAAACTGATGCTGTTGAAGGTTTTTAATTAGAATTTAATTTCTTCAATAGATAATAAGACTGTTCAGGTTATCTGTTTCTTCTTGAATAAGCTTTAGTACTTTGTTCATTTAATCTAAGTTATCATATTTATGGACATAAAAGTTATTCATAATATTCCCTAAATATTCTTAATTAATCTTCTTAATATCCAGAGAATCACAGTGACAACACCTCTCTCGTTCTTGAGATTGATATTTATATTTTCTCTCTTTTTTCTTGTTTGGCTAGAGCTTTATTAATTTTATTCTTCTTTGAAAGAACCATGTTTTGGTTTTCTTTGATTTTCTTTGATTTTCTCTATTGTTCTTCTGTCTCCAATTTCACTGATTTATGCTTTTGTATTTATTATTTCCTTCCTCATGTTTGCCTTTTATTTTGCTCTTGTTTTCTTGTTTAAGGTTAAAGATCGTTAGAGACCTTTCTTCTTTCCTAATATAAGGAATATTATTATAAATTGCCTTCAAAGCACCACATTACCTCCACGCAGCAAATTTTGATATGTTGTATTTTCATTTTAATTCAATTCACAATGTTTTTTCCTTTCTTTCTTTTCCTTCCTTCCTTCCTTCCTTCCTTTCTAAAGAGCGCATGTGTGGGAGGGGCATAGGGAGTGGGCGGAGAGAGAAAGAGAATTTCAAGCAGACTCCTTCCCCACCCCCACCCAGCACAGAGCCTGTTGCAGGGCTCCATCTCACAACCCCAGAGATCATGACCTGAACCAAAATCAAGAGTCAGGTGCTTCACTGACTGAACCACCCAGGCGCCTCTTGAAGTGTTTCTAAATTTCTCTTGTGACTTTCTCTTTGATCATGGGTTATATAGAAGTGTGTTGTCTAATTTCCAAATATTTGGAAAGTTATGAAACCTTTCTGTTATTGATTTCTATTTTAATTATGTTGTAATTAGACAACATGCTTCATGAGATTTCAGTTTTTTAAAATGTGCTAAAGTTTGTTTTATGGCCCAGAATATTGATCTGTCTTGGTGACTATTCCAAGTACGCTTGAAAAGAATTCATATTCTCCTGGTGTTCAGCAGAATGTTCTGTAAATGGCAACATCGTCAAGTTTTTGATAATATTGAAGCCTTCTATAAACTTATTTTCTGTCTACTTTCTCTATTAATTATTGAGAAAGAAATGTTAGTCTCCAGTTATTATTGGAGTGTGTCTATTAATAATATAGTTATTATTATATATTATATATATTATTATATATTATATATTATTATATAATAATATAGTTATTATTGGGAGTGTGTCTATTTCTTCCTTCATTGCTATATATGTTTTTACTTCATGCATTAGAAGCTCTGTTTTTAGAAGAACTGGTCCCTTTATCGTTACTTACTGTTTTTATTCCTGGTAATAAACCTACTGCATTTGATATAGCCATCCCAGCTTTCTTTCAATTACAATTCATATGTCCTTTGGTTTTAGTGTATTGATTATCGGTATCTTTATTTTCTAAGTGGCTTTCTGGTCAAAAGTATAGTTGGGCCTTCCAGTACAGCAATTTGTCTTTTTAATTGTTGTATTTATTCCATTTATATTTATAGTTGATTTATTGATTAAAATAATAGCAATTGATATTATCTACTATCTTGGTAGACATTTTCTATTTGTTTTTTGAAAGATTGTACTTATTTACTGACACAGAGAGTGAGAGGGAACAAGCAGGGGAAGTGGCAAGAAGAGGGAAAGGGAGAAGCAAGCTCCCCACTGAGTAGAGAGCCCAGTTCAGCAAGTTCGTTCCCAGGGCCCTGAGATCATGACCTGAGCTGAAGGCAGACACTTAACCAACTGCACCACCCAGGTGCCCCCATTTGTCTTTTTTATTCTATTTTTCCTCTTTTCCTGCCTGCTTTTGAACTGAGTATTTTTTATTCCATTTTATCTCTACTATTGGATTATTATTTATACCTTTCTTAAAACATTTTTTTGATAGATGCCTGTCTTAGTTCAGTCTGCTATAACAAATTACCATAAACTGTGTAGCTTATGAACTACTGAAACAGTTCCCACAGTTCTGAAAACTGAAAGTCTAAGATCAGGGTGATAGAGCATGGTTGAGTTCTAGTGAGGACCCTCTTCTAGGCTGCAGACTGCCAACTTCTTATTGTATTCTCACATGGTAGAGAGCAGAGAAGAGAAACTAACTCTGTCATGATTCTTATGAAGGCACTAAGCCCAATCCTGAATGCTTCACCCTCTAAAGCTATGTCATTTCACTTACCACCCACCCTAAGACCCTCCCTCTTTGACTACTCCCCATGACACTGGGGGGTAGGTTTTGGTTTTGGGGTTGTTTATTTATTTATTTATTTGAGAGAGAGAGAAAGAATTAGAGAGAGCGAGCATGAGAGGGGGAAGGTCCAAGGGAGAAGCAGACCCCCCCACCCCAAGCAGGGAGCCCCATGCAGGACTTATCTGGGGACTCCAGGATCATATCCTGAACTGAAGGCAGTCACTCAACAAATTGAGCCACCCAGGCACCCTGGGGGGTAGGTTTCAACATGAATGGGGGGCTGGTGGGATGACAGAAACTTTCAGTCCATAACAATGTCTTAGGGCTTACAGTATACATTTTTTAATTAATCACATTCTACCTTCAGATAAACTCCCTGGATGGCTTTACTGGTAAATTCTGCCAAACATTTCAGGAAAAAATGTTTTTTCTCTTTGTGTTTAGTTTTCAGCAGTTTAATTAGGATGTATCTGTAAATATTTTTTCCTGCACCATACTTACTTTCCTTTTCTTCTAGGATTCCAGTGATACAAATGTTAAAACTTGTGGTCTCATTCCAGAGGTCCCTGAAACTCTACTCATTTTATTTTCAATCCATTTTACTCTATGGTTCTAATGAGATACTTTCTTCTGATCTATATTTAAATTCACTGGTTCTTTTCTCTGTCATTACCATTTTGCTGTTGGATCTATTCAATGAAAGTTGTTTTTTGTTTTGTTTCGTTATTGTATTTTTCAGTTGTAAAGTTTCCATTTGGTTCTTAACTCACAGAACTGTGCCTTAATAAAGGTAAATTTTATTCCCCATAAATTATACCTCAATAAACTATTTCCAAGAAACTAATTCTGTACTATATATGGATGGAGCACAGTGTGGGGTGCTGTTCTAATAACACACCATGAGGGATCCAGTAAAATGAAACTGGATGACATTAATAACTTAGACTTAAAAGTCAAATGATCTTTTTAAATTTAAAATATCTGGTAGCCAAAACTTTCTTCAGCATTTATAAACAGATATTCTAAAACCAACCAAAACGTTTAATTTGTCAATATTACTCTCTGCATGTACTTTGTTATATTAGAATAATAGTTATCTAGTCTTGAGGAATTTCTGAAAACTTAGGGGTGTTTTTTGGTCTTAAGAGAATTAATACCATATCAACAATGGCAATCTCCAGGTCCCATTCTCTTGCTTTAAGAAAATAGCACAGATATTTACCTATGTAATATTATAACAGCTCCAGCAAAGAGTTTGCCTAGCACCTCTCAGGGGCAATCAAGTGATGTTTAGATGCTAATAGATAGTACAGAGTTCATTTCCTGATTGCAGAGAGAAATTATTATTATAAGGTAACCTACTTGTAAGTAATGAGATCCCGTATCTCTTGGGTTGGGGGGGGTTGTTTGTTTGTTTGTTGTTTTTTGCAAAATCAGTTGAATTTTCTGGTTGACCTTTCAGAGTTCTGATAACCTCCCATTAAAATGGAGGGTTTGAAATCAGAAATCTAGTTATAGCTTTAAAACTATCTTTCTTTATCTTCAAAGACTCCTGCCTGTTGTTTTATTTTATTCATACTATGTAGCCATTTGACTAAAAAATACAGGTATATAATGCATTGAATTGCAAAAGCGTACAGCTAGCAAGCACTTTTTCAAGAATTTTGAATAAAAATTCAAATAATCATGATTCAAACTGTTAAGAACTATTGACTCTTAAGACCACCTCATTGATACCTAATGAGTTCAGACCCTGAAACAGAACATAGAAGTGAGTTTTCTGAAAGCTGAACTATAACACAGCAGGTCAAATTTTTCCTCTTAATATGTTGAAACCACTAATTTGAAGACTTGCGGTTTCTCACCATTACCCTTCTGCAGCTTTTAAGAGGGCGTGTGAAATTTAAAAGCATAGGTGATTTCTAAGCCTCACAGAGAAGTTACCTGAACAATAGAATTGGTTGGCTCTTCTGATACTGCATTTTCGCAAGAAGAAAAGTCCCTGTTAAGATGCATTTTCTTTTTTCTTTGCTTACAGACTTCGCATATCCTTTAAGTGGATGGTTCGAGCTTTCTCTGGATACTTAGCTACAGATCAACTCCTACTTTTGTGGGATAGAATCCTAGGATACAACTCTCTGGAAATTCTTGCTGGTAATAAGTGCTTGTTTGTAAAACACATGTTTCTATAATAAAGCCCTTTCCCTTTCTAACCTTCATCATCTGTAACTGCAGTTTGAGTCTATAGTTATCTGTCATTTCTAATTCATAAATATTTAATAGATTTATCTGCCTTAGAAAACAAGTACTGAAGTTCTAACATCTAGATACTTCTCTGTACCTTCCCAGCACTAGGGTGTTCCTCATCTTTCTTTCTTTGCTCCCAGGAAAGTCCATTTCTCCTCCCTCATTTCTAGTCGAGCCAGGACTTGCTATACCTCTGTGAAGTCCATGCAGCAGGTTGTATACTGCATTTCTGTTCCTGGCTTCCCTGATATCTCTGCATCTGGGCTGTGCCCTTTCCCAACCACTGCCTAAAATCCACACTGACAAGGAGCCTCCCTACAGAGTGGAAATCTCAGCTCTCCTGGACTTCAGCTTCTACTGAACTCAAAACCTTTTCCTTTTTTTTTTTTTTTTTAAGATTATTTATTTATTTATTTATTTATTTATTTGACGGACAAAGATCACAAGTAGGCAGAGAGGCAGGGGAGGGGAGGTGGGGAAGCAGGCTCACCACCAAGCAGAGAGCCCAACTTGGGGCTCGATCCCAGGACCACGGGACCATGACTCGAGCCGAAGGCAGAGGCTTTAACCCACTGAGCCACCCAGGCACCCCAACCTTTTCCTTTTTGCTAACAGTCTCTGACTCCTGGTGGTTGAGTTTCCCCTCTTACGTATTCTCTTAAGCCAAAAAAATATTTTTCTTTTTTTTTCCAGGAAGCCACAGGTTTATCTCTTACTTATAATTAAGTACTTCTTACAATAGATATACACACAAGACAACTGTATGATAATACATAGGACACAGATTTCTTGTTATTTACTTTGTTTCTCTTATCCAAAATAGGCTCAGTTATTTTTAATCATTGGATTATCAGGAAGTTCAGGTAAATAGCACAAGGTTTCCACAATAATGGATGGAGAGTAGAAAAGTTGGCAGAATGCTGGGTCCAAACTTTTCCAGTTGTGTAATATTGAATAAATTATGTAACCTGCGTGAGACCTTCATTTCTTTACCTTATATTGATAGCATTGTAAAGACACCTCTTTGGGTTTGTGGAAATACTGCTTAATTAAAGAAGACCCTTTTCTTGCAGGAGATTCTTTAGGTACCATATTAACATATTCTTGAATGCTGAGAGGTCTAGAGTAATTGTATGGCATTTTAAAAAGGAAAATTACAGTAATAATAAAGTGCCAGGAAGATCAGTGTCACCCTTGGTATAATCACAGATACCACTCACTGATGTTAATATCTCCTACTATCCTTCTATCTCAATTGGGTTTTAAGACCACACAGATAAGACTTAGGAAAGAAGGGTCTGCCCTCATTTCTCTTGGCTGAATGGCAGTGATACTAGAGGTAGAGGAATCTTAGAGGTCCTCAGGTATGACTCCTTTTAGATGTTTCTTTTTTTTTTTTTTTTTTAAAGATTTTATTTATTTATTTGTCAGAGAGAGAGTGAGCACAGGCAGACAGAGTGGAAGGCAGAGTCAGAGGGAGAAGCAGGCTCCCTGCAGAGCAAGGAGCCCGATGTGGGACTCGATCCCAGGACGCTGGGATCATGACCTGAGCCGAAGGCAGCTGCTTAACCAACTGAGCCACCCAGGCGTCCCTCCTTTTAGATGTTTCTGATAGGCAGTTCTCTTCCTTTGCTTGAACTCTTCAGTGTTGGAGTCCTTGTCTACCAACATAGCCCATTTCACTTCTGGACAATATACCTTGTTAAAATGTACTCCTGGGGCGCCTGGGTGGCTCAGTGGGTTAAGCCGCTGCCTTCAGCTCAGGTCATGATCTCAGGGTCCTGGGATCGAGTCCCGCATCAGCCTCTCTGCTCAGCAGGGAGCCTGCTTCCCTCTCTCTCTGCCTGCCTCTCCATCCACTTGTGATTTCTCTCTGTCAAATAAATAAATAAAATCTTTAAAAAAATAAATAAATAAAATAAATAAAATGTACTCCTGTTAAACCATGGTCATCATCATGTTTTTTCTACTCTTGCCTTTCCCCAAAGCCTCTACTCTCCAAGCTAAGAAGCCTTGTTTTCTGCTACCATTTCTCAGGCAACAGGATTTTAGACTTTTCAGCAAATAAACCTCTTCTGGGTATGTCATAAATTTTGAAGAGTGTTGTGTATAGCTTTTTGTATCATTGCAAAAAGATATTAGAGCATGTTAAAGAAGGGGGCTCAGTACAAGAAAGTACCTTCTAATAATTAGGATTTTTCAAAACTAGAATGGGCTTTTAACTGTCACCCAAAAGTTAAGAGCTTTTCTACTGGGAAAGAAATGCTGAATTGGAAGAACTTCAAGACCTCTTTCAGTTTAAATTTTCGCACTTTGTGACTTATCACACCCCACTCCCCAGCAAACTCTCAAGTGAGAGAGAAATAAATGAATGTTGAATAACGCATTTGGTCTAAACTAGTACTCTGCTGTGACTTAATACATTAATAAAAATGTTACTGCTGATCGGTAGAGCAATGCAGTCTGCACTGTTGTACCCATCCGCTTTCCCTGAGTCTTTTATTAAATCAACAGAGAAAAATTATAGAACATCTAGAAATGGAACTAAACTGGTGGGGACTCCCCTACCATGAATCCAAATAAGGAGCCACGGATTAGATCATTTCATGTAGGTACACCCAAATTAGTTTTTATTATTTCAGATGTTTTTGGAATGGGTATTTTGGGGCCACCTTTTTTGCTCAAGTGAATCATTATATAGTCTTTTGAAATTGTTAGTAAATATTACTGGCTTTAATTTTAAATTAATTGGGTCTTTTAAAAAACAGTTTATTTTATTTATTTATTTGACAGAGAGAGATCACAAGTAGGCAGAGAGGCAGGCAGAGAGAGAGGAAGGGAAGCAGGCTCCCTGCTGAGCAGAGAGCCCGACGAGGGACTCCATCCCAGGACCCTGAGATCATGACCCGAGCCAAAGGCAGCGACCCAACCCACTAAGCCACCCAGGCGCCCCTTAAAAACAGTTTAAAGCATAGGTGTCTTGATGCTTGTGATAGAGTTGCTTAGAATTAAAACGATGGGAATAGCTTAAAAAACTACAGGTAAATGTGAGAGTTTCTATGTTTCCTGTGAAGCATGATTGCAGCTGAGAATATCACAATGTGGAGATCTTTACTCCTTGGCAAAAAAACGTGTTTTGCGGAAGGGCTGGGCAAATCAAACATGAAGCAGACGCAAAGGAACTTCTGTGATGTGACACCAAGATAAATAAAGGTTATGAGCACATAAGCACTTGGGATGCTAAGGTCAATTAGTGAACTGATCTTTTTTTCCTCCCTCTTATCTACCTTTGGAAAAACAATTTCCCACCATGTAAAACTCTTTCCTGCTACAGCAGAAAATGTGGCCATCCTGTCAAGCTTTCATCAACCCTCTTAAATCACACATAAAAAAGGAAGTAACAGTCACACAGTCCTTAGCTTCTCAAATGTCCTCATTGTCAAAATGATTCCAGATATTAGGAATCTATAAAGAAGTTGCTGGTCCACAGAAATTCTTCTCTTTGATATTCTTATAAATTTAGAAGCTTAGTGACTTTAAAGTACTTAAGCTTTCTCCTTTTCAGTTAAAAGGTAAATTCTTTGTCCCTGATCTCTTGTATCCCTTGTTACATATTAAATAATCCCAGCTTGATCTGACTTTTTAAATTTTGTTTTACTGCTATTATCTTTTTTTTTCCTCAGAGTTTTCCTAACTAATTGCAATGTTGTTTTTTTTTTTATTTTGGTTTTTTTTTTTTTTTTTTTTTTTTTTTTTTTTTTTTGTCAGACTGTCCAAAATCTGTTGTACCCTAGAAAAATGCCTATGTTTCCCAGTCTGGTCTGGTTGCACTCAGTGTCTGGGGAAATTAAGAGGTCTGGATGCTGACTTCCACTCCTCAGGCACAGCCACCTACCTCTCAGAGTTCAGGGTCACCATAGCATCATGCTTCAGGCCATCTCTGGAAAACCATTCTGAAGGATAGCAGAGATGACGATTCATAGGAAAGCACCCAGATTCTCATATCAGGGAAGGGTCATTACTACTTACCTTCAATCTCACTAAAGTTATCACAGAGTGAATGGTTAGATGCGCAGGCTCCAGAGCCAGGGTTAAGTTTTCAATCTACTATTTTATACCTGTGGGACTCCAAACATGTCCTCCCAACTCACTGGGCCTCCATTTCCATCTTAATATAATGGGGCTAGTGGTGGTACTTAACTCATAGAGTTGCTGTGAGAATTATCATTAGCATTATTATTATTAATCCCATAGTAAAAATGTACTTAAAATACATATATATATGTGTGTGTGTGTGTGTGTGTGTGTGTGTGTGTGTGTGTGTGTTTGCATTAGCTGTGCCATATACTTGGGAGCCAGTCTTTCAGTAATTTTGAAGATTCCTTACCATTGATTTCCTAAATTCCAATGACTTATTGGGTAGAGGAAACTACCACCACTGGTGATAAAAAAGAAGAAACAAGGGAAAGTCAAGAGTCATCTTGAGGCAGCACCATCTCTGGGTCAGGGTACCCACCTCTTACTTGGGTCCTTTTGCTGTTCAGTATGATGCATTCCATCACATGGGGTTTTATGGCAGATTATGCAGTAAGAAGAATTACCCATTAGCATTACTTTCTTGTCACATGCATATGATAGATATGACAAATATTGGTTTCTACCCCATGTATAGTATTGACCTGTGAGGTGTCCTATGATTTTTTTTCAAAGTTTCAACTTCTTTTTCCTATAGCCAACATTAATATAAATTTCAGGATCAGTCCACAGCAGCTCTCCCCACAGAACTATCCATTTATGACACTCTATGAAAGGCAATGCTGAATATAAAAGTGTAACTATAACAAAATACTAAAAAAAAATTTTTTAAGTAAAGGTTTATTACACATGTCTATCAGGACACCTCCTTCATACATATGAAACATGATCTGAAGAATTTAAAAATAGTGTTCATATAACTTCAGAATCCTGTTGCATTAGTAAGAAACACCTGCATCAAAATAAACCTTTATTTATCTGTATTTATTATATTGTATTTGTTATTTATTTATATTTCAGAACTTATGACTTAAGTTATAGGTAGGAAAGAAGCAATTTATAAAATGGCCCTTTTAAGACCACTGAATTTTCCTTTTTCCCAAAACTGTGGGCTTTGATCTATCTAGCCATCAGGCACTCCGTCCTCTAGAGACGACTTCCAGTCCTCACGAGGCCTTTGTGCAGAATGCGCGCGTGCAGGCATGTAAAGCGTGCGTTCTGAGCTCTCCTGGTGGGGTGTGGGCATTGCGGGCAGTGTGTCAGGCTGATGGGTAGGCCAGCAGTTGAAATAGTGTGCATTCTTTTCCAGTGCTGGCAGCTGCTGTGTTTGCTTTCCGAGCAGTGAACCTGATGGAGGTGACATCACTGGCCGCAGCTGAAGTAAGGATAAGTTTACTCGGAGGGGATGGAAATAGTTCCTGAGAGATTGCCAGGCTCAGGCCCTTTAGTCTCAGATGCATAGGACACACATTACTCATAACCTAATTTTTTAACTCGGTTAAAACCTGTAAGTTCCAAGCTAAGTAATAATAAGTATTCAAAATTCCTTACTTGAAGACAATCTTCATGTGAAGGAATCACAAACAAGCTTATTACAGGAAACCATTATAACCATTATGGGAAACAAGATACCCAGTAATTTTAGTAGCAACTATTGGGTCTTCGGTTGCATCTTCTTATTATTTTCTTATTAAGTATTCTGCTAGAACAAAGAAAAACTATTTGAGAGAGTTAAAGAGCATGCATTCAGATGATACAGTAAAGATACAAGCCTTTTTGGTTATTTTTAATAATGAGTTAATTCTTTAAAGCTGGTTTCTTTTCAATATATTTTCAGTTGAAACATAGTTCAATTAAATAGTGGATTACCATATTAGTGTATTTGTTATCTCACATAGAAATTTAAATATTACCCCTAAAATAGCTGCCTACATTCTTTGTTTAAAGGGAAGAGGATGTTTATGCATCTTGCAATTGAATAAACATTAGTTCCATCTCCAAATGATTTCCTGAAGCCAGATACTCCGTATACTAGAATAACGGGACCAAGATTCATAATGTACGTTTATTTATAGAAGCAAGTTGAAATGTTAGACCTCTTATAAACTCCTGCTACCTTGTATATTTGAAGAAGGCTCAAGACAAAAGTCCAGGTTGTTTTCTACTGCATGTTTTAGCATTTTGCACATGTTCTAACATTAATACGTTCAGAAAAGAGAAGGGAGGTTGTAGTTTCTGTACAGATTTAGGACACACATGAAGAACTTAGAGGGGGGTCAATGCCAGGCTTACATTGCAGTGGTGTTTCTGTTGTGGCTTCTCTTGCCCATTAGAATACTGATATTAATAATCCTTTTTGTTCTTTTTTTTCAGGCAGTTCTTGCTGACCTTTCTACTTTAAAAGTTATGCCTCTTCTTCAAATTTTTCTGTTTGCTACTGTCACCTGATCTTCTTCAAGGTCACTGACAACACATCTAGTTTTTCATTAGAAAATAATCATGAACTATGCAAACTCTGCATAAAACCAAAATGAAACTTTGCATATAAGCCAATAAAGATCATGTTCCCTCTTCAGTTAAACCTAAATAGTTTTTCACTTTTTGAAACAATAACTCCGCACACCAAATATTGCACTGCATGCTGCTGGTTTTCAAGAGAGAAGCAATAGACATGACTTCTGCTGAATTGAGCATACTATATATATACTCCTGACTTGTAAAAGGCATGTAACAATATATGCAATAGGAACTAAAGATACTGTAATAAACTTGAAGAGGTGATGTAGCCTCTGGGACAGTTTTCTGATGTCAGTTTGTAAATTTATCTCTAGATAATGTATCATTTTGTCTTGTAAATTGCTCTTCGCTCAGAGCCAGGGGTGGAGTAGACTGTGGGAAGATTTGGAAAAGGTAATGGAATTCAAATGTACTTTGGTGTTTGGTTTGTCTCACGGAGATCTTCTAGATCCCTTTCCACTTTATTTCTCCCTGAAAGGTCTCAGTGGAGCAGGTCAAATACAGTTGTCTCCATCTGACAGTATTTTCTTCATCACTTTCTGAAAAAAAGAAAATTATGGAGTGATCCCTTAAGACTTCTCAACCTTCCACCTCTCCCTGCTGGAGTCTGTTACTTTGGAAGTATGCAAAGAGGACACCCACGGAGTCAATGAAGGGAATGAAAAATCAAAGGCATATCAGCTTTTGCTGAATCTTTGTTTAACAAGATTTATTTCCAGGACAGAGCAGCTAAGAAACTAGCAGTAGGTATGATACAGATTTATTTTAGAACTGAAGACATTATGCCGGGCATCAGCCTTATTTTGGTCTTTACTGTAAATGAAGGGTTTTATTTTCTATCACTTCCTAAAGACCTACCATTTCTGTAATTTGGAATGATAGAATGTGAAAAAAAAGTCCAAATTCAAGATGCTGATCATTTCAACACAACTTCAAATCAAAACATTGATGCTCTTACTGGATGCCTAGAATTATATTAAGTTTTGTCCAGATGTATTTCCTGACACTCTTATTTAAAGAGTATATATAAATTAGGTAATGTGTAAGGGTTAGCACAAGACTGCAAGTGTGATGGAGTTTGATAGAATTAGTTCTTCATTTGAAAATCTTTATTATATGCTTTATTCATCAGGTACTTATTGAAAACAAAGTAATAATTTATGACTCAGTGAATGATTCTTAAGAAGCCCCATTTCATTGCTCTGAAAGTGATTCAGTTATAATCATATGCTTTGCCGTTGGGTATATGCAAATGTATATTCATCACAAAGATAAGCACACGCCTTTGACTTTCTTCCTTGTTAGAGTTTGAAATGATTAAGGTCAACTGTGTACGGATACACCCATTGTTAGCTTCTTTAAGAGAATATTCATAAACCTTTTTTCAAAGTTCCAATGTAGTGGTCAAATAGAAAAACTCCAGACTGAGAGCTCTGTCCTAGCAGTGAGTCCCTAGATAATTTAATCTCTCTCATCTACAGTTGAGGGGGTGGAGGGTGTAAGGGGCTGGCAAAAGGAAATGATTGCATTTGTTCTTATTTACCTTTCCAGGTGGAGTAAGACTAAATGAGAAAATATATTTGAAAGTGATTTTTTTTTAACTGTAAAGCACCAAACAAATGTAAGATGTTGTTGGTAATTAATTTTAAATACAACATTTTAAGGCCAAGTAGTAGAAGATACATATGAAAAATGCATAATTTCATTTGTATCTGTCTGACTTTTTTTGATAATTTGAGACTATGACTATAAAAAAATGAAACCTGGAACATGGCAGAGCAGATCCTTTCATTTGAAACAGGTGGCTCCAGCCAGCAGTTCTGAATCTGAATCCCAAAGCTGCTACACATCTTGCTGCCATCACAAACCCCTCCGGGCCCGGTGCTGCTCTTAATTGCTTGTTAAAATCGTGCATCAAGGGCACTCGGGCTGTCTTGCTCCCCTCTGCCTCTCGCCGCACTCCTCACGCTGTCCCTCTTGCCTTCCTTCCTCCTGTGTCCTGCGCCACCTCCTACCAACCTCCAAAACCCCCACAGATGTTCTGCTAGTGGTCACGAGGACCCAAGTGACCCGTGTTAACCATGTAAGATTTCATGTAATCTTTCTATCTGCAGCATTCCCACTGACCGTAAAACAGGCTAGTAGACAAATTGTATTTGGCTCTTCTGGAATTCAGTTCACCCACTAATGTAATATGTATGACTTTATGTGATAGAAGAGTTTATTGAACAATCTTTCTGATAGAATGTTTTGGTTAGTGCAGCGCTCTGGCTACCTGAAATTTCCAGCTGGTCTTAACTGCCTAGCACCCTCTTATACTCCGCAGGTTCTTTCTCTTCCTAGTTCAGAGAGAAAATAAAGACCATTAGGGTTGAACCTCCCCCAGCCTTCTGCTTCAAAACTTACCTTTATTCCCTCTATACTTACCTCCTTCCTTCTTCTCTCAGGAAGTGTCTAATCTATTCCTACAGCTCTCTAAATACACTTGGTTTTGTCACTTCCATGCTTAAAAATTCATCAACACCCTACTGCTTCAAGGATAAAGTCTGGGCTCTGTAGCATAGCATGACAAAGTATCCACAGCTGGGGCTTTCTATTCCTAGGCCCCAACTCTGGTCCATTATCCTGGACTTGAGTTTCACCAGGTTGCTTGCTCATCTTCAGTCAGCTGTGGCCACGCACCTGTCTCTGCCAGAAGGACTTCCATATTTCAAGGCCCAACTGAAAAATCTCTCTTGTGAAGACACCCTGGAGTCTGTATGTTAGAATTAATTACACCCTTCTCTTTGCTCTCATAAAACTGCTCATCCACTACTATGGTTACTTAGAATATTGAGAGACAGTTTTTTGTATACATGTTGATTCTCCCATCACCTTATTCTTTTTTTTTTTTTAAAGATTTTATTCATTTATTTGACACAGAGAGATCACAAGTAGGCAGAGAGGCAGGCAGAGAAAGAGAGAGAGGAGGAAGCAGGCTCCTCGCCGAGCAGAGAGCCTGATGCGGGACCCCGAGATCATGATCGGAGCCAACGGCAGAGGCTTAACCCACTGAGCCACCCAGGCGCCCCTCCCATCACCTTATTCTGAAGTCACTTTTCATTACTGGTCCTAAGTATGGAGGATGAAAGAAGAATTTGTTCATTTGTGTTTGCATCCCCTGATCTGTTCTAAAAATTGTTGGGGGTCTCCTTTTCTTAAAATATAATTCCTCCTAAGTAGCTACTAGTCTCCCCTTTTTTTGGAGATTTCCACCCCCACCCCTGGTGCCATATGCTTCAGATGAGGCTGACTTCACCCCAGGACCTCTGGGTCCTGGTCAAGCCAGTCACCATGTACCTCTTGGCCACAGAGATTGCTTCAGGATCAGTGCAAAAATCTAAGACCAATGAAGATTGATGAAACTTGATTGTAAGACTTTGGTTTAATCTTCTGGGAAAGCTGGGTATAAAAAAGAGGATATAGTGCCTGGAGCTGCGGCCTAGAAATGGAAAACGTGAAAAGATGCTCTCTTGACCTTGTTGATCCCCCAGTCACATCGCACCAATCTGCCCCACGAGTGTTGTGTTACATGAGCCAGAAGATTCTCTTTGCCACAGAAAGGATCCTAACTGAAGGTCAGTCATTTTACGTTTTAGACGATCCACTACAACATGGGTGTCATTACGTGGTACAGGACTCCTGTCTACACACTGCTTTAACTGGAGGGATTTTTTTTAAACCTTTTTTCAATCAAGACACACCATGACCTTAGAAGGATAAATTCTGTTTCAGACCTACTGAGCCACCTGAAGTACCTTAAACACATAGTATGTCTCTCGACTTCGGCCCTTTGCACATTCAGCCCCCTCTGCTCAGAATGCCTTCTCTTCCCTCTTCCTGAACTCTTACTTTTACCTCAAAATCCAACTCAGGTATTGCATCATCAGGGAAGACTGCTTTCTTATGAATTCTCCTCATACCCTACGTATACATAAGCTATATCATAATCATGCTAGCGTGTCTTTCTTGCACTAGACTATAACTCCCCAAGGGCCAAAATGGTTTCTTTTTCAGCTTTATATCTCTAGAACCTCACATTGTGCTTGCCCCATCGTGGGCTTTAAAAAACGTTTATTGAATGAACAGATGAAATTATCTAACCTAATTCACTCATTTTATTAAGAAAGAAACTTGCTCAGAGTAATAACTTAACCTTGTTCAGTGTCACACAGCTGTTTTACCCACAAAGTTGATTTGTGGAGTTGCCTCCACAAGGAGAATATCTTCCCTTCCAAAAGGGAAGAATATCTTGAGAGAAGAAAACATTTCATAAACAACTTTATAAACACCTTAGCTCACTCAACTTTTTGCATTTAAGTCTATTTTACTAAGGTATAATTTATGTACAGTGAAATATCCATTTTAATTGTACAGTTCTATGAGGTTTAACAAATGTATAGACCCACATCACCATCACATCCACTACCACAATCACTTGTCCTATACGACATTTCCATCATCTGAAACAATTCTCTTTAAGCCCGTTCCCATTTGGTTTTCCATTCAGACAACCACTCATCTGCTCTGTCCCCGATCAGATTGGTCCTTTCTAGAAATATAAACTTATAAACTGCGCTTATAAACCGCGCCCTATATAGGTACTCTTGTGTCTGGTTTCTTTACTCAGTGTAATATCTGAGATTCATGCATGTTGTGTGATTAGTTGTCCATTCCTTTTTCTTACTGAGCAGTGTTTCAGTGTATCACTATTTCTTACAGTTTGTTTTTCCATCATTGCTAATGGGCATCCATGTTCTCATACTTTGGTGTATTACGGATACAGCCACTATAAACATTTGTGTGCAAGCCTTTATGTGGACGTAGATCCTCATTTCTTTTGAGTAAATACATTGGAGTAGACTTACTGAGTCATTCGTGAGCATAAATTTAACTTTCTAAGAAAACTCTAAACCCTCTTCTGAAGTGGTTCTGCCATTTTACATTCATACCAGCAGTGTGTAAGCGTTCTGATTGCTCCAATTCCTCACCAACACCTGGTGTTATCATGTTGGTCATTCTGATAGGTGGTTTTACCTTGCATTTCCCTGATTACTAATGACATTGAGCATCTTTTCATGCTTATTTGCCATTTACACAATCTTTTTAAACGTGTTCAAATATCTTGCCCATTTTTAATTACTTAAGTTGTAAGAATTTCTTAATTCTGGGTACACTTACATCTTGTAATATATTCTCCCACCCCGTGGCTTATCTCTTAATTTTATTGTCTTTTAAAGAGCAAAAATTTTAATTTTATTGAAACAGGTTATCTTTTTTCTTTTATGGTTCATGTTTTTTGTGTCCTAGCTAAGAGATTTTTCCATAACTAAAGGTTACAAAGACTTTTTCCCTATGTTTTCTTCTAGGAACTTTATAGCTTTAGCTCTTATATTTAGGACCATAATCCTTTTTTTTTTTTTAAGTTAATTTTATGTATGGTACAAGAGTTAAGGATTGAGGGTCACGTTTTCTGCATATAGATATGCAATTGTCTCAGTGCTATTTGGGAAAAAAAAAAAAGCTATCCCTTTTATGTGAGCACCTCTATATAAAATCAGATGATCATAAATCTGTGGCCTTATTTCTAAACTCTATTCTGTTCCAATTTATATCTATCCTTCTCCAATATCACACCATGTTGATTTTGCAACTTTAGAGTAAATCTTGAAATCAGGTAGTCTCAAATCCTCTAATTTTATTTCCTATATCAAAATTATTTTGGCTATTGTAAGTTCTTTGCATTTCTAAATAACTTTTAGAACCAACTTTCCACTTGTACCAAAAATTTTTTAAAAGATGCTGGGATTTTTATTGAGAAAGCATTGAATCCATAAATCAGTTGGAGACAATTGATACCTTAACAATACGAAGCCTACCAATCCATGATCATGAGATAGCTTTCCATTTAGTTATGTCTTCTTCAATTCCATTCAGTAATATTTTGTAGTCTTCCATGTAGAACTCTTGTACATATTTTGTTAAAATACCCTTAATTCTTTCACATTTTTATGCTATTGTAAATGGTATTTTTAATTTCACTTCCCAATGGTTTGTCAATATATAGAAACACAATTGATATTTTAATATTGACCTTGTATCCTGAGACCTTAATAAACTTACCATCCCTTAAACCCTTTTTTTGTAGCTTCCCTAAGATTTTCTACATATACAATGTCATCTATAAATAAAGACAATTTTACATTTTTTTCAAATCTATATGCTTTTTTAATTCACTGACTAGAATTTCCAATAGGATATGGAAATTTTACAGCTCACCTAATTTTAAATTAAATGTACTTCTTTCATGAATAAGTGCAATAAATATTTTAAATATATACCAGTGTAATAGTTTGGTCAATTTAAGAATAAAACAGTGGGAGGAAATGAAACAGATTCAGAATGAGGTGGGGAGACATACTGATACACAGTGAAGATAAATTTGGTCAGTTACATGCTGCTAATCATCCAAATGGCTTCTTCAAATTATTCCTTTTAATTTAAGCAATTGACTTAAAGTATTTTCAATGTCTTTCTTATGTTAATTAGGTGATTGTTTTTATATTACTTCTTCAATTACTGTTTATCCTTAAAACTTTGTTCTTAGATAATGTGGTGTGTAGATATTTACTCAACAAATACTAAATGCTTACTTGGAACAAGGTATTATGCTGAGCATTCAATGTTGATATATATGTATTTGTAAGTTCACTTTCTCAGTAACAATGGTAAGAGACAGAACTTCTTATGTAAATAAAATAGTAACCCCTCTTTTTGCAAGCAATGATGCCATCCCTCCAGTGGTAGGAAGAATAATGGTCCCCCAGAAAAGTTCATGTTCCAGTCCCTGAACCCAGTGAGTATGTGACCTTACATGACAAAAGACACTTTGTTACAAGGGTCCTTTGTCATGTAAGTGGGGGAAGGCAGGAGTGTCAGAGTCAGGGAAGGATTGAAGGATGTGCTACTGGCTTTGAAAATGGAGGAAGAAATGCAGGTCATTTCAGTGGCTGGAGAAGGCAAGGTAACAGATTCTCCCCAACAGCTTTGGGAGGAACCCAGCCCTGCTAACACCTCGGTTTTAGGACTTCTGACCTCCAGAACTATAAGATCGTAATTTTGTGTTGTTTGAAGCCACTAAGTGCGATTTGTTGCAGCAAGAACAGGAAATCAATCCACCTCCTCTCAGATAAATTAGATTTATTGTATCAGCTCTGACATACGATAGTAAGTTCACATTGTTTCAATTCTCTTACCTATAATATAGGTGCTTCTACCTGTCCAGGGTCTCTCATGGGGTTTTTATAATGATCAAATAAGATAAAATGTGTAGAAGTATTTTGAAGACAACTTTTGGCTCTGGTACTGACAGGGAAAAGACCCCACAAAGCAGGGTTATTTTAAGACAAGTGTAACAGAGGAAGAGATGTGTTGGGGGAAATGTACTGCCAAGTCTTAACATTTCCTTCGGTGCAGTTGTTGTTCACTGGTGTAATGTTCCTCACTCCCTCCTCCCGTGGCCAGGAGTAGATTATATTATTGATGAACTTGGGATTAGTGAGTGGGCATATAAAGCCAACTCCTTTCTCTGTTTCTCTTGGGATCCAACAACCCAAAGCAAGCATATATTCTGTACTGCTCCACTACACCCTGGCTTTAGAAAATCTGGAACCCACCGTATGGCAGGGGAGGTGGCTGTTCAGCGCATCACTGAGCGCTGAAAAACTGTCCTTGCTGCAAAATTAAGTCACACTTCCTGAGATTAACTTTATCAGCAAGAAAGATGATATATCATCTTCATAAGCTTTCATTTGCTTAGTTTTTAATTTTATCTCTCAAGTACTCAGAACTTGGGCAGGAAGACAGGTGCTGTTCATTGGACCTCCAAGCCTTATTCACGTGGATAAGAAAGTTAAGGGTTGCAAGGAAGAAACTGTAATGATAGGTCATGGGATGTAAGCTAGAAAAGAAGAGAGATGAAGGATAACTAGGGGTTGATGATAGATACGGATAAAGAGGGGTGGGAGGATTAAAGGTAAATACAAAAAAAGAGAAAGCATTTTTGAAGGAAGGGTACTTCAGCAAGTAATTTGGGATGATGTTTGTAACCAGAATGGGATATTTGCATTTGAAATTTTGAACTTGATACCATTTTTGTTGATGCCAAGATCGAAGGCATGGTGGATAGCAGACATGGAATAGAGGAAACCATCATTGAAAATATGAGGAAGTCAAGAAACCAAGAGTCTGTGGTGTGTTGGATGAATCATCATATAAATATTGAAGTCACCAAAGAGGATGACAGAAGTAGGGGAGAAGAAGAAAACAGACTTGCAAGTTACTTTTTCTGAGAATCAGAAGGAAAGACTCCGAAGCTACTAGTTAGTAACTGTAACTTGGAGGAGGAAGAGTGGTGTGACCAGATGGTAGGAGCCTCAAAGGAGCAGAAGGAGTTTGCAAGAGGGAAGGGGGAGTAAAACTCAAATTGACATTGCCAAGTAAGCCTGGTGCTGAATCACTCTGAATGTAAGAGAAAAGAAATAATCCATTTGAGAGAAAGCAGCAAAGAAACCGTGTCCCCAAGATACAGCCTGCTTTTAGTTAAGTGAAAAGGTGAAGAGAACTTTCAGAGAAGAGGTTGGAAAATAGTTTATTCACCTCACATTGTGACTTGGAAATTCCAAGAGACAAAGAGAAACGCTTTCCCAGGGAGGGAAATAAAAAGTGGGGTGGGAATTAGGTCCAATAAAGGGAAAGTTTAGATAACTGATGACTTGAGAAGCTTGGAATTCTGATGGAGAGTGGGGTAAATGGGGATATGTGGATGGGCTGGTCCTCTCACAAGTGACTAAGCCACCAGTTTGACCACCGTGGTCCAGACCATTTCTCCTTGGTGGGGCAGCTGCTCCCTGTGGCAACCTAAGGTTGTCCTGTGCTACTTACAGTCAGCTGCCTTTGCAGACAGCAGTTGTGGTTGTCTCTGAGAGAGCACTGCACTAGTGTGGTGTCTTAGCTTTTTTTTCTTTTTTTTCCCCACCCAGTGAATTTCGTTCTTCTCCCCTCTTTTGGCTTTTGCCTATTCATTGTTTCAACTCAGAGACTATTTTCTTTGCTTAGACAAAAGGATCCCTCCTTTATAAATGAAATCACTGCAAAGTATTCATGAAATATAGAAAGCAGCAAATTATCTTTAGTACACAACTTAATTTGCACCCATAGCATGTACGGTGATGAACTGACCCAGAGACAGAGAGAATGAATGAAGGAATCAATGAATGGGGATTAGAACGCCAATTGTAAGACTCTATAGGGAAAAACATGCAGGTTTTTCTCTTTTTCTCACCTTTCAAAGGACTGTGTGCCTAACCTTCAAAAGGGGCACACAATTTTTTGTGTTGTGCAACCTCCCCTAGTGTAGGAGAAAAGTGGCTGAATGATTATTTCATGTATGAGAGCCTAAAGCAAATAAGAAGGCTTGAATACATATATGGAAAGAAACATTTGGATCAGTGGACAGGCTGATAGAACCCCAACTCTGTCAGAGGTCTGATATTGCCAGGCTGGTAGCAAAGTACAAAAATAACACGTCAGTGTATGAGGAACAGGAACTTCCTTGGACAGAAGGCCAACCCTAGACTTCAGCCCCAGGATAAGGTCAGTGGACTCATCTGCTGAGTAGGAACGACTCCCTGCCTTTAAGGAATCACCAGACAACAGACATCTATTCCATGTGATGGAGATTGTTGGAAGAGATAGGAAGAGTTCCTGTACCTGTGCCAGGGAACTATGCATCTTAGTAACTCCTGTGCTAGACACAGAGGGAACAGTCAACACTTTGAAAGCAAATATTTTCACAATATCCTATATTTTTGTATATACTCTATTAACGCAGCTCCAACATTTGCTAGCTCTGCAACCTTGGCAAAATTACCTAACCTTTAAAAGCCTTAATTTTTTCATCTATAAAATGCCAGTCGGTGCCAAATAGGGCATACAGTATAAATTCCCGCTAAACACTGCTTTAGCTGCATTCCAAAAATTTCCAGATACTATATTTTAATTTAGTTCAAATACTGTCTAATTTCTCTCTTTGATTTATTCTTTATTCATGGGTTAGTTTCAAATAGTACAAGTTTCCTATAGTTATCTTTGCTATTGATTTCTACCATAATTCCACTGTCATTGAGAATATACTTTATATGACTGGAGTTCTTTGAAATCTGTGGTGACTTGTTACCTGGCCGATAATATATTCTGTATTCATAAGAGTGCTATGTGCACTTGAAATGAATGTGTATTTTGCTGTCTTTGGAGAAACTGTAAGACACATCATAAACTTGGTTAAAATCAGTGATAAAGAGAAAAATCTAAAAAGCCCAAGAAATCCCATTCTGTGCAGAACAACAAAGTTAAGGATGGCTGCATATTACTGCTGGAAATGTGCCAAATAGAAGAGTGTGAACCAACATCTTTAAAATGCTGCAGAAAACATATTGTCAATCTAGAATTCTTTACCCAGTGAAAATATCTCTCAAAAATGAATGGGAAATGGACTCTTTTTTCACACATTGAAAAGTTGTAAGTACTCTTCACCAAGTAGACATGCCTTAAAAGAAGCGGTAAAGGGAGTCTTCAAACAAGAAAAATGACATCAGAAGGAATGAAGAGCCCCAGAAATAATAATTATGTGAATAAACACAAGAACTTTTTTCTTGGGGTGCCTGGGTGGCTCGGTTGGTTAAGTGTCTGTCTTTGGCTCAGGTCATGATCCCAGAGTCCTGGAATCAAGCCTTGTATTGGGCTCCTTGCTGAGTGGGGAGCCTGCTTCTCCATCTCCCTCTACTGCTCCCCCAGCTTGTGTGCTCTTTCCCTCTCTCTCTATGTCAAATAAACAAATAAAATCTTTTTAAAAAACCTTTTTTCTTAGTATTTAAATTCATTTTAAAAATAAACCATATAGGGGCACCTGGCTGGTTCAGTTGGAAGAGCTCACGACTCTTGAACTCAGGGTCATGAGTTCAAGCCCCAGGTTGGGTGTAGAGATTAAGTAAGTCAATACATCAATAAATAAACTATAAAAAATAAATCATGTAAAGCAAAAATAATAATAAATCTTGAGGTTTATATAGAAGTAGAAGTAAATATGTGACAATGTAGCACAACAGCAAGTAGGGTAGAAATGTGAATATACATATGTTGTAAGTTTCTGTACATGAGTGGCATGAAAACACCTTCACTTGAAGGTACACTGTGATAAGTTAAAGACTTATATAAAACCTCCTAAAGCAACCACTAGAATAAAACCACCAAGGTATAATTAATAAGCTAACGGAGATAAGATGGAATTATAAAAACATGCAGTTCAAAAGAAGGCAGAAAAGGAAACAAAATACAGATGGAGAAAACAGAAAATAACAAAATGCTCAACCATATCAATAATTACACTAAATGTAAGATTTAAATGCAAATGTTTCAGTTAAAAAGTAGAGATTTACATATTGGATAAAAACAAACCCAATACCTAACTACATGGTCCTTATTATAAACCCATTTTAATATGAAAATATAATTAGATTAAAAGCAAAAGAATGAAAAAAACATATAGTCTGCTATCACCAATCAAAAGTAAGCTGGAGTGTCTGTATTAATATCAGACAAATAGGATTTCAGAGCAAAGATCATCACCAGGAGAAAAGATGAAGTCATCAAGAAGACATAGCAGTCCCAAACATTTATGCGCACAACAGAGTTTCTGAAGCAAAATTGATAATGCTAAGAAAAACAGACAAATCTAGGGATGCCTGGGTGGGTCAGTTGATTAAGCATCTGCCTTATGCTCAGGTCATGATCCCAGGGTCCTGGGATGGAGCTCCACATTGGGCTCCCTGCTCAGGAGTGATCTGCCTCTCCCTCTGTGCTCTCCCTCTCTCTCTAAGTAAATAAATAAAATCTTTTAAAAAATAATAAATGCCTTAAAAAAAGAAAAATAGACAAATCTAAAATTATAGTCAGAGATTTCAACACTCCTCTACCAATTATTTACAGAAAAAGTGGGCAGAAAATCAGTAAGGATATAAAAGAACAATGTTGTTAACCAACTTTAATCACATTTCTAGAACATTTTACCCAACAACAGCAAAATGAATTTCATTTCAAGTGCACACAGAACTCTTAGGAATACAGAATATATCTTGGGCCAGCTAACAAGTCTCCACAGATTTAAAAGGACTCCAGCCATATAGTGTGTTCTCTGATGACAATGGAATTATAGTAGAAATCAATAGCACAGATATCTAGAGAAAACTTGAACTATTTGGAAACTAACACATTGCTTAAAAACCCATGAATCAAAGACTAAATCAAAGAGGGAAATTAGACATACTTGAACTAAATGAAAACACAGTATCTGGAAATTTTTAGAATGCAGATAAAACTGTGTTTGGTGGGAAATACTATAGAAGTCTATATTAGAAAACTAGATTCCAAATCAAGGATCTTAGCTTCCATTAAAAAACTGGGGAAAAAAATAACAGTATTCAACCAAAAGTAGGTAGAAAAGGGGAAATAATAAAGATCACAGCAGGAATCAATGAAATAGGGAAAAAAATAGAGAAAATCAATAGAACAAAAAAGCTGCTTTTGGGGCAAGATCAATAAAATTGATAAGCCTCTATCCCAATTGATTAGGAGGAAAAGAAAGAAGTAAAAAATTACCAGAATCAAAATTGAGTGACATGCTCTAACTATAGGAAATATTATGAAAAACCTATGCCCATAAATGTGATGCCAAGCAGTTTTAGCCCTCCAACTGTTCTTTCTCAAAATTTTGACTGTTCTGGTATGCTTGCATCTTTTATTGAGGAGTTGCTCCTGGCCAAAAACCCATGCATAATTTTTTTCATAGGCAACTGCTAAGGCTTCGCCTGGTAGGCCCCATGAGGGATAGCTGCCCCCCACATACCAGAATTGGTGCACAGCCAACACAGAGCAGCTTCTAAAAGACATTGCATCATGGACTGGGCTCCCCTGCCTGGCCATGGTCTTCAATATAATCTGCATTCCTAGCCCAGCTGCCTTCTCATGGAAGCCCCTTTATCAGAGGTCTTCTACAGGGACCCTCTTCAGGGGCTCTGCCAAAATCTTTTAAGGGTGCTGGGAGTAAGGAGGACCTGAAGACATTTTCTTTGCCTCTGCCTCAATACTTGGTACTCTTCCACTTCCAGCTCTTCCCTCTCTTTCCCCTCCGGGTCCCCTTCAGGAACCTTTTCTTTGGGGCTCCCTGAGCATTAACACAATAACCCACACCTCTGCCAATATACTTCACCTTCAATAGGAGTTGTTTCATGGGGACAAAATGGAAGAGGAAGGTGATCCTTTTGCCAGTTTAGCCTCTTGGTTATACCCCTGAAGTAATGGTTAAAGGCTTAGTTTACACTTTCATTTTGGCTTGTTGCCTTAATCAGCTACTCTGACACCTGGGAGTTCAGGGCACTCTCAACTCAACCCAGCTCAGTCCTTGACACCGTTGAATTATAGTTTGCCAGTTTCTACAAAAAAGGCTTCTGGGATTTTGATTGAGATTTTGTGGAATCCAAAGATCAATTTGGGTAGAATTAATATCTTAACAATATTTCTTCCATTTCATGAACATGGTATATGTCCATTTTTGTAGTTCTTTTTGTTGTCAATGTATAAGTCTTACACAGCCTTTGTCAGAGCTTTCTCTAAGTTTCACATTTTGGTGCTATTATAAGCACTTTTAATTTCAATTTTGGATTGTTGCTAGCATATAAATATAATTGATTTTTATAGACTGAAACCTTGCTAAACTCATCACTAGTCCTACTGCTTTTTGTAAATTCCCTATAATTTTCCACATAAATGATAATATCTATGAATAAGAACAGTTTTACTTCTTCCTTTCCAGTGAGGATATCTTTTATTTCTTTCTCTGGCCTATGTGCAGTAGCTACAACTACAGATAAAATGTTGAGTAGAAGTTGTGAGAGTGGACTCCCCCCCGCCCCCCGTTCCTAACTTTAGGAAGAAAGTATTCACTATTTCTCCATTAAGTATGGTGTTACAGGGGCGCCTGGGTGGCTCAGCGGGTTAAAGCCTCTGCCTTTGGCTTGGGTCATGATCCCAGGATCCTGGGATTGAGCCCCACATGGGGGTCTCTGCTTGGCAGGGAGCCTGCTTCTTCCTCTCTCTCTGCCTGCCTCTCTGCCTACTTGTGATCTCTGTCTGTCAAATAAATAAATAAAATCTTAAAAAAAAAAAGTATGGTGTTACAGTACGTGATTTTTTTTTAAGATTTATTTATTTACCTGAGAGAGAGAGTGGGGTGGGGGATGTGTAGGGGGAGAGTGAGAGAGAAACTCAAGCAGACTCCACACTGAGCACAGAGTTCAATGTGGGCTCGATCCCACGATCCTAAGACCAGACCTGAGTCAAAACCAAGAGTCTGATGCTTAATCGACTTTGCCACCCAGGAGGCCCTATAGTTAAGCTTTTTATAGATCCCTTTTGTCAGGTTGAGAAGCTACCTTCTCATTCAAGTCTACAGACAGTTTTTATTAGAAATTAATGCTGAATTTTGTAAAAATTCCTTTTTTGTATCTACTGACTTAATCATATGGTTTTGTTCTCTTAGTGTGTTAATATGGTGAATTTTATTTAAATAATTTGACACTGTACATGTAGGCTAGCCCAGATAATTCTTGATTCTTTCTTTTTATCATTTATCAAGGCCATGGGTTGTTTCTGGATTATTATTCAAAGTGGTCAGCTGTTTTTTAAAAATCATTATGAACATAATAGATTTAAATGTGATATCTTATGGGTTTCAATCCATTAAAATTTTTGTCATGACTGAAGCTCAAATTGCTTCATCTTTGGTCAGTGAAACACCCTTCAAAGGGCTCCTACATCCTTCCAGCACGACTGTAGTCCTCACTGAAAGCTAGTTTGCTGTCTGTTATGACAAAATGTTCCAGGTTCATCTGGTGTATCTTCCACCACAAACCTGAAAACAGCCAATTCTTCAGGAAGTTCTGGCATCTTTTAGTGGAACCCAATATTTCAAAGCCACAACCTGGTTGCTAGGGGCATTCATTGCTACTAGGTTAATCATCATTATCAGGTTTTTTTCAAGTGTTCAGAGGACATTTCCAATTCAAATACACACTACAGTGTTTTTATTTTAGCTCTTCTATATTACATCTCTATCTCCTTTCTTCAACATTGATAATCATGATTCTCAAGGACACAAGAAATGATAAAATATCTATAATCACTTATTTATTTTATCCAACAATTCATATTCCATAGTCTCAAAACAACAGAACTATCGCCTCAATGCAAAAGAGGCGATATATGACAAAATATCTTTGTCATATATTCTCCTCATTCTAATACTATTATTTGTAGTTGCACCAAATCTACCTTGTCAGCACATGGTCAGAACATACTATACCTCTCTTCCATATAACCCATATTTAGTCTTGGCTCTACAAGCAACTATACTGAATACTCACCATCAGTACTTAGTGTCTTCCTAATCATTTTAATTGTCTGAAGCTTCAGTTTCTAGTAGATTTCTCAAGAAGGACTCATGGGATAATAATCCCCAAAGTCTACATGGTGATTATAGCTTATATGCATCCTTTTTTACTTGAAAGTAAGTTTGGCTGGATATAAAATTCTTGGCTCCCATTTAATTTCCTTGAATATCATAAATATGTTACTCTCTTTTCTTCTGCCCCAAAATAAGATGATTATCTAAATCTTTTTACCTTTTAAGTCACTTGCTGGTTTTGCCTCCATTTTCTAAAGGTTTTTTCTCTTTCTTTAAAGCCAAGTAATTAAATATGCCTTGATGTTGGTGGTTTTGTGTGGGTCTTCTGAGGTTCGTGTTGTGCTGTTTCAAATCTTTTGAAATATGTAATTTCAAATTTTTTTTTTTTAAGATTTTATTTACTTGAGAGAGAGAGTGAGGGAGAGAGCAGCAAAGCAGAGTGAGGGGCCAAGGGAGAAGCATACTCCTCACTGAGCAGGGAGCCTGATGTGGGGCTCCATCCCAGGACCCTGGGATCATGACCTGAATCAAAGGCAGATGCTTAACCGACCAACCCACTCAGATTCCTTTCAAATTATTATTATTATTATTTCAAAGAAGCTTTCTTGAAATATAATTTTTAGTGTTCATTGTGTTTCCTTGTTTGGGTTTTTTCCTACAGGAAACCCTAGGACAGTAGGTCACCTGATATCTTGACATAGCTGTATTAAATAGGCCTTCCCATCCCCATTTTTCAACTAAGGAAAATGATGATCAGAAAAATACTTAAGTTATTCAAGTTTCCACAGCTGGTAGGGGGAGAGCTAGAACTCTAGTCTATTTATTTCTGGATCCTGAGGGCTTTCTCCCACACTACCCAGCTAGCTGCCCAGATCCTGATATCACAAAGTCGGATCTCCCCGGTTTTTATTTTACTACCTTCTTTCCAGTGGTCACTCTCCCATGTCTTAAAAACTTGCTTCTCAAAAGAAAGGTCCTTGGGCCAGCAGCATTAACATCTAATGAGCTTTGGAGCTCATTAGAACTGAGGAATATCCTTTTCTTCCGTTCTACTGAGATTTTACAAGATCTCCTGGGAATTTCTGTGCACATTAAATTTTGAGAAACAGTGGTTTAGGAGGAAAATCTGAAGGTACTGTAGGCAGTGTTTCTCAAACTTTACTGAATGTTAGAATAACTACAGAATTGGGGCGCCCGGGGGGTCTCAGTCTTTTAAGCCTCCGCCTTTGGCTCAGGCCCCGGGATGGAGTCCCACGTCATGCCACTCGCTCAGTCAGGAGCCTGCTTCTCCCTCTACCCTCCCCGCTCCATGCCCATGCCTGCTCTCGCTGTCTCTCTCAAGTAAATAAATAAAATCTTTAATAAAATAAAATAAAAATTAAATTAAATTCCCCAGAAGTACATGCGGGTTTGGGAACCCGAGCTTCAGGCAGTTCTCGTCAGGCTTTATGTTCCTCAGAATCACCCGGGAGCATGAAGTGACAGATGCTGACTCAGTAGGTAAAGCGAGAGCGAGTCCCAGGTGACAGATGCGGCTGGTCCCAGGAGGGTCTGGTGTAAAATGCAGGTACCTGGGAGGTTTCCTCCACCAAGCCCCGTCAGGAGGAGCAGCAGCACAGGATCCAGGTCGGCTCCTGTAAGGCCCAGTCCTGGCCGGCTTACCGCCGCGGCACCGGAAACAAGGAACTCTGGGAGAAGGGGGGCTGCCGCAGGCTCCTCCAGGTTACCAGACACCTGGCGCAGGGCTGAGCGGCCGCACGGAGCGCACGGGCCGGGCCGAGGCCTCCTGCGGCCTCAGAAGGCGGCTGGGGGCCCTGGGGGGGGGGGGCAGGCGCTCGGGCAAGCTCACCCCTCTCTCGGGCTGCCCGCGCCTTCACCGGCTTTCCCCGCTCTGTCCTTCCCTCCCTCCGCCCCGGGGGTCTTCCCTGGGGCACCTGCTGCGTCCCACGCATGCGCCCTTGGCCTCCGCACCAAGTCCAGACTGCAGACGCCGAGGCCGGAGCCCCCAGGCACGCGCGCGGGAGAGGGAGCGCCTGAGGCACAGCAGGACCGGACTTGACTCGGCTTCCCGCCCGGCCCGGCTCAGGACGTGCAAGATTTGGTCTGAGGACTGCAGTTTGGCGGGATTTAACACGTTCTCGCTCCAGTTTATAATCTACCTGCTTTTCTCCCCTGGCAAGAGCCCAGCTCCTGGCGGCAGCCCGCGGCGTGGGAGTCGCCGCGCGCGAGGCAGCCCCGGGTTGGGGACGCGGCGGCCCAGAATTCTGACTGGAATCCGCTCGCCTGCCGCGGAGCGGAGCGGTTGCTCGAGAAGCGAGGGCTGAGGAAGCGCTTCCCTCTGGAGGCCGGGAGGTTGAGGACTCCCCCGCCAGCTTTCACTGGCCCGGCTCCTGAGGTGGCAGAGCACCTGCCTGCAATCCCGGCGGCCAGAGCGAGCCTCGAATACCGCGCAAACTGACTCACTTTCCTCTAGGTTTGACAGAAAGAAAAGCACGATGGGATTGGGGAGGGAAAACACGGAGACCTTAGGGTGCCCATTGCAAAGGCAGCCAAGTCAGAGATTCTCTAAATGTCAGCGTCTACACTGAGATCATCCTGCGTGTTTTACTGAGGAGTCGTATGTTCACTGACATTTTTCTGAGCACTACCTACAAGGCCTTTTCCACAGGCCAGATAAAGCTAGTCATCAGGACACAACGTGTTGACCCTGTGGAATAGCTCTGTTTTATACTCCAGACTCTAGAGACTCTATTTCATTTCTTGCCAGTTTCTAAGGATTCAGAGAAAGCCACTCTGGGACCTAGAAGAGTTAATGTAGCTCAAAGGCTGAGCAGATTTTCCTCTCTGCTAGTAGCGTAATTAATCCTTACTGTTCCCGAAAAGCTGGCCAAGGGAACACTTCATTCCTCAGATGAGGTTCAAACAATCTCCCCAAAACCCTTGTCCCAGCTAGTACCCAAGGCCAGGTATCCAGCTGCAATCTGGGTTGGACCCAACCCCTCGGGATTGGCATCTGGTCTCCCATGACTAGTCTAAGTAGACATAAGCCCCTGTCTTCGCTTCCCTAACCCTAATAAACCCCCTTGGGAGCACTATTTAAATAGAGCTGTTTTGAGAGCTACAATAAAAGAAGAAATTTCCTGTTCCACAAGTAATTGACCTAATGAAATCTCACCTGTGGGGGTGGTGGCTAATTAACCGAGACAGCAGAGGAGAAAGCAGATCTCCAGAGGAGATCACCTGACAAGCAGGGAAATGTCCCAGGGTGTGGAGGTGGCTGTCTCTAGGACTGGAAGTTTTAGGGTGACCACTAAAGCCCTCTGGCAGCCTTACACATCCAGTGAATTAGAGGAGCTCCCTAAGGGCTCTAAGACCCAGGCCTGGAACCATCTGCCCCCAAAAGTCCCAGAGTTAAGTTTCTGCTCTCACCCTGCTGGTTCTCAGTATGGTTGCTGGGAAAGAGCCTCAGCATTGCCTGGGAACTTGTTAGAAACGCACATTCTCAGACACCATTCTGGATCTACTGAGTCTGAATCCCTGCTGGTGGGATCCAGCAACCTGTGTCTGAGCAAGCCCTCTGGGGACTGCAGTGCAGGCTCAAGTTCTCGGATCAGTGCTTCTGTGAAAAACATCATTGTTTGCTTAGCCCCTTCTACATCTGGATCACCCAGAGGGACGGGGTATTTTCAGATCCATCTGCATGGTTCGGAAGATGAGCCCTGCCCCCACCTAGTCCTGTGACCTTGTACATCCTGCTTTCAGCTCTAGGATGGAGGGATTCATGCCTCTTCCTTGGGAAGTCACGAGTGTCTGTGTCTTCCCTCCGGCAATCCATCAAATAGGAAATTTACAAAACCAGACCCACCACCCCTAGAGTGAAAATCTGTGAGACAAGGAATGACCACACATGTCCAAGATGCTAAGGTTAATACATTTTTAATTAACATTTTTAAACGGCTCTAGGTTTACAAGAGTTCAGTTCAGCCTTTGAGTCCTGAGGATGAAGAATTGTTTTTAGCAGAATTATGTTTCCCCAGGCTGACTTTCATCCAAATATTTTCAAAGATTAGATTAAAACTTTCCTAAAAAGTGAAACTTAACTTCACTTATGCCTCCTCTTTTTTTCTTACGAAGAGAGGGAAAAGAACAGATCATGTGAGGCTTGATTTTCATATTTTGTATATACATAATTCAGGATTAGGTAAAGTTAAAACTGATCAAAACGATTTGAGTCTTTTCCTTCTCTCTTAGGGCAGAACGCTTTTGGCTCTATGTTGTATACTACATTGCTTTTTGTGTACATATAAAAAAGCATATCTTTAGAGCAGGAATTTTAGAAAATACAGAGAAATATGAAGAAGAAAACATGCATATCCTGCAGCTCCCAGATGATCACTGTTAATGTTTCAGTATATTTCTCTGTGTTGTTTTTCCTGCTAACAAGTATGAGTATTACTATGTGTATGTACATAAAAACTTTTTAATGGCATCGTATCCTATTGCGATCACCCTGCAGAAGGGGGATGGACTCATCCCACCCAAAATTTGGTTCCGATGTCAAAACTAGCGATGCAACACGCATACACCAAGAGGTTAGGATAAGATTTATTACTCACATTATGAGGCTTTCTGGGGGAAGGAGAGGAGTGCAGAGCAGGCTTCTAAAGAGGTCCATGAATGGCTCAAGAGAGATTGGAAAGGCAAATGGCATTGGTTTTTCTTGTGGGTAGGAGGAGAGGCTGGGATGACCAGGCCTTGGGTGGTTTGCTCCTCCCACTGGTGTAGACGGAATGGTGTCCCTGCGCTTTCTTATCAGGTTGTCCAGATGTGGGGCACAAAAGGAAAGCGGAGAGGTGAGCTCAGTAGCTGTCACCAGCAAAACACCAAAACTGCAATTGTGCATCTTTGTCCTAAATATACTATCATATGTTCTAGGCGGAGGGGTGACCAAAAGCTTCATTGTCAAACTAAATATCTTTTGACGTTGGCATCTTGTAGCAATGCCAGTTTCCCTGTAACTGATCATTTTATTCACTCATATTCCAGAGAGACTTATGGATTAAAAACAACATTGACTCTTTTCTTATAAAACAAACAAAAAAAGAGCATAGAAGAATAAAACATAGCATATATCTTGAAAGCATTGCATCACTAAGTTTCCCTTGAAAATAAATACAGCTTGCTCAGGGAAAAGAATACAGATCGTTTTCTTGTTTGTGAGTATATTTGCATTTGTAATGATCACACATATCTCTCGCTATTCTGCAAAATATGACTGCAGAATGTGTGAGTCACGTATCTAATCTGCTTTTAAATATTGGTTCTAAAGAATGTATGTACTTCTAATCCTACAGTTGGAGTCCACACCTTGTAACAACAAAAGACAACTCAAGTCAGCTTTGCAAACAGGAATCATAACTAAGCACGAGGCTATTTTTTCCCTCTGTAATAAAGAATGTTCCAACATCTTTAATGACCGAAGATAATCCTCTGTCGTCATCTGGTGCATCTAGGTTATAAAAATATATACACTGCTTTGAAGAAAGGTTCTGGTCCACTGATGTCGAGTGAAGGTCAGATTATGGAAAACTGGCATTGTTACAGTAAGAAATGAGGCCTGCTTATGTTTTCTCTTAGTATTTTGAATAAAGAGTCTCACTACATAGTTTCCAACTTGAAGATTTAATTAAGAACTTGAGGAGTGATTGATTCTAGATGCTGGTCACTGATGATGACTTGCATGTATTAGAGAAACACCTTCTATTGAAACGGATGCAGGGAACAATCTGGTTTCAGACTGAAGGCCTCCTAAAGAACATTTTGAATAGACCAGGAAGATCAGAACAAATTGGAACATCTTCTTCCAAGATAAAAAAGCACTTAAAAACAGGCAATTTGGTAGAGACATTAACCAATCCTATTTTTCCCCTTGAATGCGAAAGAACTTGTCATCTCTGAGAAATAAAGTGGGTATGCTTTTTGAACTGAAGTGTAAAGATTGGCAATACAATGTCAAAATAGTAGCTATTTGAGAGAGACATAAGACAGGAGGATGGAGGCAGGGTGAATAAATTGAGAAAGAATGTTCTCCCACAGTTTTTAATTTAGAAAAATGGGTGTTCCTCATACTTCCCCTAAGAGGTATGGCTCAGTCCATGTCAGAAATACTCCTGGAGCATACCTTCTGGTGATTGCCATCCCCAGGAAGCTTCCCAAAGCTTGTGTACCAGTCATCTGCAAGCCAGATCAGAGCTAATCTCACACTCCTACCTCCCGGGAGCCCTGTATGTTAACCATATTGAAATGTTTAGCCACTAGGTTGGCTACTAGCCACTAGCTTTCGTTCTAAACTGCCTCTCCTGTTTTCCACCCCTAGGGAGAACTCCTTCAGTATCTTCACCAGGGATAGAAAATAACCTGCATGAACTTGTTCACACCACCCTGGGGCTAGGGGCACTGGCCCTCTTCCCTCTCCATTGCCCAGGCTGTAACGAAGGCTTCGGTGACTGGCAGCAACAGGGCAGGAATCCCACAGTCCTTTAACCACAAGTGGTTCTCTCAGTAAAGCAGCCTAGAGGCTGTGTCTTTGTGAGCACTTTTGTGCTCCGTAGACCCAGTACAGAAAAGGCAGGGAGATTTCAGACTGTAGTATAAGCTTCTTATCTCCCAGGATCAAAATTGTCTAGTGACTGCCCAAGGCACTTGGCAGGAGCCCAGGAGCCCAGCCTGGAGCTGGCCTCACCACCCTCTTACTTCTGCAGGCTACTAGCAAAATGCCTGGGGCAGTGAATGGGCAAACCACCCAAATGCAACTTAAAGCACAAGCGAAATCTTTGTGATGGACATTCTCAAAGTTGGTCTTCTGATATACCAAGAGACATTCCCAGGGGCGCTCTGTCTGCCTCTGATTCCCCCCACCTGCAGAGCTTCTAAGGCCTCCAACTCCTGCCAAGCAAGAGTTCTGTGCGGTCATGTTAAGTCTTGACCCAGAACAGGAATTTTTGTGGTGACTCCAATCAAAAATGAGTCCCATGAATCTTCTGAAGACATAAAAGATCTTAACTCTTGATCAAAATAACATGTTTGAGTATCCTTAAATCTCTTGCATGGCAAGTTCATACTCTTTTTTTTTTCCCCCCCTTCTTCTTTATTTTAAGTAGGCTCCATACTCAGCATAAAGCCCAATGCGGGGCTTGGTCTCACCACCCTGAAATCAAGACTTGAGCTGAAATCACGAGTTGGCTGTTAATGGACTGAGTGCCCCCCACACCGGCACCCTAGCAAGTTCATGTTCTAATACTGAGCACTTTTTGAATTTGTGAAGGGAGAAGTAGTTCTCTTCCTCCAGGAACATTGGCTAGCTATTTGTAGAGAGTTAAAAACTACCCTGATATAAATTCAGGCTAAACCTCAGATTTTATTTCTCTCTGATATTAATGGGTAAGTATTGATCATGAAAATAATAATGGCCACACTTTATTAAACACCAACTTTGGGTCACAGGCCATGCTAAGTAAGCACTGTGCCTACACTTAAGAACACCTCAACACCCATTTTATCATCCCCACTTCACATATGTTAAAACTGAGGCTCTGAGGGGTGAGGGAACTTGCCCAAGGTCACACAGCCTTTAGAGGCACTTTCACACCCAGTCTGTCTTTTCTCTCTGTACCCCCTGTAGTTATTATTTTGACTTTGTATTGGTGATCTTTACAATTTGGGTAAAAAAGTTTGTGTTTCGGGGATGATACGTTCTTTTGCAGTAGAGGAGGAAAATATTTCTTCTGAATCTCTTTCTCTCTCTCTCACTCTGTTTAAAAAACTTTCACAATAAGTTCAACTTCGCCAAACTATGCATGTTGGGACTGAAGAAAACCAAAATGGCCCCTGAGAACAGTAAAAGTACCTACTTCATAGGATTGCTTGGGTTGGATTCCAATAATACAGGTGGAGCTGTCAACATGATGCCTGTCACACAGTCAGCACTGAAAATGTTGCCTCTCACCATGATAATGATGATGAGGACATGGTTATTGCCCTCGCCAAGTTCCCAGTCTAGTGGAGGAAGGCTTCAGGTAAACACGTGATCATGCTACAGTGCAGTGTGACTAATGCATGAAGGGGAACCAGGACCAGGGAGAGGAGAGCTCAAGCCAGCTCAAGGGAGGGGGCGTAACTGAGGCAGCATTCAGTCAACTCACAGACACATGGTGCCTATGTGCATGGATGACTAGAAGTGACTTAAAATGACTGACTGTGTATTCATCTGTCTGTGTAAACAGGAACACAGTTAGGTTCAGACAACTGCTACTTTATCATTTCCTTTTCCTTGTGCTACGAAGGACCAGGATCTCTAGGAGCTTTTAAAAATATCACCTTGCATGCCACTGAAGAGTATTTTGGATTCGTAGTCCAGTTACCAGAGATCTCATTATAATATAAAGGGGTAGGCGAGATGGAAAGCAAAAGAATTATGGTTATCTATGAAACTGAACATTACATTTCCTGGGATTATAGTCTCAAAGCAGAAGTTCCATGCTCACTGCAGACTTTTGTTTTTTGTTTTTTTTTTTTTTTTTTTTACAGAAGTGTTTACCTGTCAAAAGATTTTGGAAAGAGTATAAACTAGGGTTCTTCTGGGTTCATGGACACTCTGGCTCAGGACTCCAGCAAGAGCCCATTTTTGTCTCTTGACCTTTCATGAATGGCTTTCCCTGACCCCGGTCACCTGAAGACACAGCCTCCTGGCTCCTGGTCATCTGGGAACATGGCTATTCTCAGCTGCCCATAAAACCAGAGTAAACGTTCAATCATTAGGCAGTTGTCAGTAAGTATCCAGTCTGCCCAAAGTGCTATGGGAGACTTTATGAGGGGCACCTGGCCTTAGCGTTAGTTAATAAGATAAAGTCTACAGTAAAAGAGAAGAAGTACCACACTGGGTTGCCATAGGAGGGGTTCAGATACTGGGTGCCACAGGACTTTGGAAGAGGGAAAGAGCTGCTTTGCTCCTTGTAGGTATTTGAGGAAGAACAAAGTACAGGTCAGTTGGTTGGATGGATGGTGGCGGGGCTGGGGGGAGGGATGGATAGATGAACACATGCATAGGTACATAAGAACAACAGTGTAACAGTGGTTTTGAAGCCAGTTGGACAAGAGCTGCTGTTCTATCACTTACTAGCTGAATGACCTCAGGAGATTCAATTAACCCCGTCAAACCCAGTTCCCTCACCTATAAAATAGAGATGATAAGACTTGCCTTGCAAACTGATTGAGGGAATCGAATGTGATAAGGTTTGTGAAGCAACTGGCACGTGGCGGGTGCTCAGCAAAGAGCCACCATGTTTATTTCCTGTGGTAATGGTCTAGAAAAGTTTTCAGGTGGACACCGAATTAAAAGCAGACCTAAGAAAAGACAGATTGAGGTGGACAGAAAGGGGAAAGGAGACAATCTGTTGGAAGAACAGCATAATGAGAACGTGTACCTAGAAAAGATGGAGGCACAGGCAGTGTCCCTCGGGGAAGCTAACTAGAGCCACAGGTTCACAGGGTCAGAAAGTCAATCTGAGAGGCCTTGAAACACCAAGGGATTCTGGCTTTTCCCTGGAGGTCCGTGAGGAATACTGAAGGTTCAAAGGGAAACAGAAAGGCTCCCTCTGGACCCGCTTTCTTCCTTTTCCTCAGTCCGACCTTGGCCACATCCGGACTTCCTTTGAACTTGGAGGCTCTCATTTTTTATAGTATTTATAGTTCGCTTTACCTCTGACAAGTAGCCTCTGGACTTCCTGTGCTCAGGACAGCTGCGGGGCAGTAACAACCAGCTCCCCCCTCCATCCCCACGGGAAGCGCGGGAAGGCTGCTGTGTCCCCAAACCCTCCCTTGACAGTTAAGAAGCAAATGATGTTTAAAGATGAGCTGGCACAAAGGGAAACGAGGCCCCTAAAGGTCCTCTGATGGGGAAAGGCTGCCCGTGAATCAGAGCAGTCAGCGGTGACTCACGCTTTCACAGGGCTGCGTGCAGAAGGCCGTCTGCCAGCAGATCTGTGGGTGCGGTTCCAGCAACCTGCCGCCCCGGGGTTGTGGGGACAGGCTGTGCTTCACGCCACCAACCCGACCACAGGGAGGCTGACATGGGAACCTGGAAGGTGCCTGCCAGGTTTCCTTCCACAGGAGGCAGCAGAGGCAAGGCGAGCGGTTCTTGGGTCCTTAGTTTCAAGAAAGAAGGAACACTGGAGCTCGAGACAGCCCAGAGTCCAGCGCATCTGAATCATTCGTTCAGGAATCCCCTTCAGGAAGTCTATAAAGTCTGCAAAATTCGGTGGATATGTACATTTTGCGAGGAGAGGACCCATTGTTTCCATCAGCTCCTTTGGGTTCTAAGATCTCCTGCAGGTCTTGATCACGAGTAACCTCATTCTGCCCAAGGAGCACCATGGACTCCCCGCAGGTCCCTCCAAGGGTGGAGAGCAGGGAAGAGAGGAAGTAGTCTCAGAGCCCTTTCGCTGCCCTGGCCCCACGACAGAGCCTACGATAAGGGGACATTCTGTGTTATCCTGAACATGGTCTCCAGGGACAGAAGTTAGCTGTGTCAGAAGAGTCTACTGCGGAAGTCTTTGCGCCCTCTGCCCCCTAGCACCTCTGGTCCTTCGGGGGCGCCCCTCCCCTACTGGGCCAACTTCCTGTGAGGAAGCCGCCACCCTCCCCAGGCAGCCACGTGCTACTCCTGAGGCTCCCTCACTGGTGGGGAAGTGCCTTGCTGAGGTTTTGGCCCTCTTGGCCGAATGCTCCAGGGAAGCAGCAGGTGGAGAGTGAGCAGGAAAATGGGAGACAGTCTGGGGTCTGGGAGACACTGTTGCTTCTGTTGCTGTTGTTCGTCCTTGTCCGCTGAGCAGCTGTGTCTTTGAGCTGACCTCTGCGGAAGGTCATCCTACTTGCAGTGATAAAGAGCCGCACTCCGGAGGCCAACGACGTGGGCTTGAGCTCTGGCTCCAGCACTTGTTAATGGTAGAACTTAGGGCAAGTTTCTGGACATTCTAGACCTTGGTTTTCCCCTGTGGAGGATAGCATCATCGTGTCCACCTTTGGCAGACTGGTATGTGCCAGCAATTCCCCTACAGCCAGATGGTTCTGCCCAGCTCAGCCTCCCTTGCCCTTGGGTCTGCTGTGTGATTGAATTCTCTATCAAATGGAATATTCGGGGGTGTGGGGAGCCCTGATTGTGGGCCTGGCTCCTCCACATTTTGTCTTATCCCATTGGCTGGGTGCCTGACGGGACTCAGAAGCCCTGTGGGATGATGGAGTCATCAAATGGAAGGTGTCTGGGTCCCTGAATCACCAAGTGGAAGGCCACTTGGCCAAATATAAACCCTGGACTATTACTTGAGTGAAAACAGCTTGTATTTGTTAAGATATTGAGAATCTATGATGGGTTTCTATAACAGTAGGTCTACTTCATAAAGTCTTTGCAAGAATTGAATGAATTAACATATACCTAGTTCCTGACAGTGCCTGGAACATATATAAATGTGCTATAAACATAATTGCCTTATCATGATGTTTGGATGGATGGATAGATAGTTGACAGATAGTGAGCTAGAGAAAGGGAGAGGCAGAATTATCTTTAAGGATTGCAAAGATCCTTGGCCAGAGTCTTCCGCTCCCCCCCCCCAGTTTTATTGAGATACAGCACCGAATAGTTTAAAGACGTGCAGCATAGTGGTTTGACTTGCATATATTGTGAAGGGATCACCACAATAAGTTTAGTTAATATTCATCATTTCATACAGATACCCAAAAAAGGGGGGGGGACATCTTTTTCTTTCTTTGCAATGAGAACTCTGGGCACTGCTCTCTTAACATCTTCCAAATATATTATACAACAGAGTTCACTGTAGTCGCCATGCTGTACTTATTTATTTTAAAACTGGAAGTTTGTACTTCTTGATCACCTTCATCCAATTCCCCCTCTCCCCACTCCTACTCCTGGTAACCACAAATCCGATCTCTTTTTCTATGAGTGGTTATTTCTTTGGTCGGTTTTATTATTGTTGCTGTTGGGGCTTTTTTAGATTCCACATATAAGTGAGGTCATACAGCATTTTCCTTTGTCTGTCTGATTTCTTCCGCTGAGTTCAGAGTTTTATTTCTTAGATTATTATTGAGATAATATTAAAAATACATTTTTACTATACGGCTGTAGAGTTTGTATTTGAGGGGCAAAAAGGGCACCGTAGAAAAATAAACCGAGGCCTTGATTAGTACATTTCTATGTTTCTTGCAGAAAAATAAAAGACAGTTGCTTTTTTCAAAGACATACTGTCTGGATGAAATAGGGTTTTTTTTAGCCAAATATGGTATTTATGCAAAATCCCAGTCACATTATCATTGAGAGAATTTGCTCCTACGAGGAGTTGCTATTCCTCATAGAATAGGAAGGAAGGAAGGAAGGAATTGAAGAAAGAAGGAGTGAGTGAGGGAAGGGGGGAAGGAAGAAGGAGGAAGAAGGTTGGGTGGGCGGGAGGAAGGAAGGAAGGATCCTAACTGAGCTGGCCTCGGTAGTAACCACCTCTGAGATGTTGATATTTCTCTTGCAGTCTGTCCCAGTCACAAAGACTTTACCCCCAACATCAGCATTAGTTCTCTTTCATTTTTACTCTTACAAAAACCTCCTACTAGCCCACCTGCTCCCCGTTTGCTGCCCATGCCTTCCTGTCCACTCCCAAATCCATCTAGCACAGTGTCCTCAAGATCATTGCCTCAAAATCCTTGTTCCCCTCTCTCTTCTCCTCCAAACCCTACGCAGCCCTTGGTTGTTTCTCACGTAGAACCTCAAATGTGTTAGAGAAGAGCTATAATGGTAGAGAACAAACTGGTGTCATGTATTCTTTAATCATTGATTGAATTCACTCAAATAAGGTTTCTTTAAAAAATTTATTTATTTATTTAGAGAGCATATGTGAGTGGGGGTAGGGGCAAATGGAGAAAAAGAATTTCAAAGAGACTTCACACTAAGCATGGAGCCTGAGGCAGGCAGGGCTCGATCTCATGACCCCGAGATCATGACAAGAGCTAGAATCAAAAGTCGGACGTTTAACCAACTGAGCCACCAGGCATCCCTCAAATAACATTTGTAATCACCTGCTGTCAATCAGGAGATACAACAGTTAACAAAACAGACCAAAAAATCTCTGCCCTCATGGAGCTTACTCTAGAGTGTAGGAAGATAGAGAATAAATGAATAAATATGATAAATCATGGTGCATTAAATGGTGATAAACAGGAAAGAATTAATTATGGGGGAATAATAATACATATTGGGAGTGGGGTGAGGATGGCATTTTAAATAAGGTGATCAGGGAAGCACTCATGAAAAGTGGTATTTAAGCAAAGATCTAGAAAGTGAGGGAGCAAGCTATGTACAGAGCTGAGAAAGAACATTCCAGAGAACAAATTTTGGACCAAGAGGGTTGGTCCATCTTGTCTGTTTGAGGGGCAGCACAGAGTCCAGTGTGGCTGGCATGCAGTGAGTAGAAGAATCCAGATTGAATGAAGGCCAGAGGACAATCAGAGGGAGTTTGGCTTTTACCCTGCGTGAACTGGGAAGCCATTGGAGGATTCCAAGCAAAGACAAGTATTGAAATGATTGCTCTGGTTGCTGGGTGGCAAATGGCCTAGAGTGGGCATAGATAGAAGCCAGGAGACCAGCTAGGAGCCTAAGATAGTAAGTAATATGAGCAAGAGATGATGGATGATGGAAACTTAGACTGGGATGGTACCAGTGGAAACTCTGGCTGTAGTTTGAACATAGATCCCAGATCGTTTTCTGATTGATTAGATGTAGAGTATTAGTGTGAAAGAGTAAAAGAATATATAATTTGAAGGCTAAAAATATAAAAGATGAGAGAGAAACTGGTTTATTGTAGAAAGATTAGGAGTTTCCTTTCTGGGTATGTTAAGTCAGATGCATATTAGACTTCCAACTGGGGATGTCAAGTATGTCATAGGAATTCAGGGGAAAGGTCCAGGCTGGGGACATAAATTTAGAAGTTGTCAGCATATAGATGGCATTTAAAGCTGTCGCTGAGATTACCACTCAGAACATGTAGAGAGTGAAGACATCAAAGGGGCAAGACCACAGGGCCCATATTCTAAGTGGTCCTGGAAATGAGAACAAGAAGCAAAAGAAACTGAAAAGGCATGCCCACTCTTAGAGACAAGATTAGCAGAAAGTAGGTCCTAGAAGCCAAGTGAAGAGTGTTTCCAGGACAGGCTGAAAAACATCAGATTCTGCATTAGTCATATAAGCTGAAGGCAGATCATTGGATTTAGCAATTGGATTTAGCCACACGGAAGCTACTGGAGACTTGAGCAAAGAGCAAAATAGGAGCAGAATATGATAAGGCCACCCCATCAGGAAAGACTAGGAGGAAGAGAAGTAGAGACAATAAATGTGCACACTCTTTGAATGAGTTTACCTATACAGGAAGTCAAATGAAAGGGCCACAGCTAGAGGAGAATACAGGGTCTGGGGTGGGTTTTCCTTAAGGTGGAGCAATTACATCAAAATTGTATGTTGCCAGGATTCAAGAGTTCATTGGCCTAAGGAGTCTGCCCTAAGCATAAGATTTCTTTGAAATCTTCAAGATTCACATAACTTTCTCCTTTTACTCTGACCAGTATCTGTCTTAATGTACAAGTATCTATCCTCTCTGCCTATGGTGATTTCCACTAAGAAATATATATATTTTTGTCTTTGTCCCCATTTTTGGCACAAAACTCCTGAAACCCTTGGAATATCCTAAGTGATGAGAGCAATAAAGGTGGCTTTTGGAAAGTCCCTAGGTAATCAAAGGATGAGGGCTGGTTATCAGGGGCCCCACGCATGTGCGTAGAGGGTTGGACCTTTCAGCCCTACCCCCTGCAGTGTCTATCAGGTTTCCTCCTATGGTGTGTGACAGAAGCCCAATTCAAACTTACTAAAGAAATGTGGAATTTACTCACTCACATAACATAACTGGAATGTTAGAAGAGGACAAATCTTTCTTTCTTTCTTTCTTTCTTTCTTTCTTTTTTAAGATTTTATTTATTCATTTGAAAGAGAGAGAGAGAGAGCTGGAGCAGAGGGAGTTGGGCAGAGGGAGAGGGAGAAGTAGTTTTCTGGCTGAGCAGGGAGCCGGACATAGGGCTCAATCCCAGGCCCAGGACCCTGGGATCATGACCTTAGCTAAAGGCAGATGTTTAACCAACTAAGCCACCCAGGCACCTTTTAACAGCCATTTCTAATAAAAACTTCAGGCAAAAGAGGTATGGAAACCAAGAACAAACATTCATATTGAATCATATGAAATCACCAATCTCCAGCTCTTTTGGACCTATAAAACAACAATTTTATGTAGCTTAACCTAATATTAACCTAAATGACAAATGCTAGAACCATATCCACTAAAATCAGAAACTGGAATAGAAAGCCATAATCATTACTATTATTTAACATTGTCTTGAGATTCCAAATGCATTGGGACAGGAATATGAAAGAACTGACATAAATGTAGGAAGTGTCTAAACTAACTGTTGATATGGTTATATACCTGGAAAATCCAAGATAATCTTATAAAATATTATTAGAATTAATAAAAGAAGTGAATGTTCTGTCTTCTGACAGTAAGCACTTGAAAAAAAATGGGAAAAGTGTTTCATTCACAGTAAACTAAAAATTTTTCTAGAAATAAATTTAATAAGTAAGGACATTTAAATCAAACTATAACATCTTGTCAAAGTTTCTAAACCCAAATCTTAACAAATGGAAAAAATCCTCCACAGTCTTGGTTGAGAAGACAACATAATGTAAAAGTTCATTCTCCCAAAATTAAGATATAAATTTATTTATTTATTTTTATTTATTTATTTATTTGACAGGGAGAAATCACAAGTAGATGGAGAGGCAGGCAGAGAGAGAGGGAAGCAGGCTCCCTGCTGAGCAGAGAGCCCGATGCGGGACTCGATCCCAGGACCCTGAGATCATGACCTGAGCCGAAGGCAGCGGCTTAACCCACTGAGCCACCCAGGCGCCCCAAGATATAAATTTAATACGATTACAATTACAAGGCCAGTAGCATTGAGAAAGTGAGAATCGGATAAACTTGTATACAAAAGGATAAACGCCTGAAGATAGCTAAGAGAAAATTTTGAATAGGCAAAAAATTAATATAAGTTAAGGGGGAAAAATATTCAGTGAAAACTTTCCTCCTGTCTTTGTCCCACATCTGCCCAGGTTCATCTAACCCCCCACCATATGATATCCTTCCGGAATTTAGATAGATAGAAATAAATAGAAAATCTGGGTTTTTTCCACATTTTCTACACAAAGGGTATCATAGCATACCCTCCAAATCATGTTTTTTACTTACTAAATCTCCAAGATATTTGTAATACAAAAAGAGCTTATCTGTTCCTATTATTTAGATGCTTTACCTTCCATTGTATTGATATATGGTAATTTATTTCACTAGTTCCCTATTATTGGTTGTTTGGGTTATTTCTAATGTTTTGTTACGATAAGCACTGTTACAATGTGAGTATGTTTGTGTGTGTGTATCTCCACGTCTTTTCTCCTAAATATATCTTTAGAATAATTTCCCAAAAGTACCATTGCCAGAAATATGCATGTGAAATATTGCCAAATTGCCTTACATAGGGGTTATGCCGAAGGGTTATGCTTTTACCAGAAATGCATGAGAATATATTTGCCCATAACCTCACCAATGTGGTGTGTTACAAGCTTTTGAATTATTGCCAACATAAAAGGGGAAAAATGGTATCTCAGCATAATTTTCGTCTGTACTTGTTTTTTCCTTCTAATTAGGAGTGAGATTGAGGCTCTTTAAAGAGCATTTGTATTTCCTTTTCAAAAACTCTTCATATTCTTTGCTCTTATTTCTAGTGTGTTGAAGGATAAACAAATGAATCAATGGAACAAAGCAGACAGTCCTAACCATATATTTATAGTTTCAAGTAGGACAAAAGTGATTCTTCTTGTCTAGAAAAGGCAAATTTATAGCTGTAGAAAACAGATCTGTGGTTGCCTAGGCTAGAGAGTAAACAGATACAAGAAAACTTTTTGGGATGATGGAAATGTTCTAAAACTAGATTGTGATGGTTCTAAAACTCTATTGACTTACTCAAATTACTTAATGATGAATGGATTTTACAGTGTGTAAATTATACTTCAACAAAATTTTTTTAAGTTTTAAAAGTTTAATTCCAGTATAGTTAACATACAGTGTTATATGAGTTTCAGGTGTACAATGTAGTGATTCAACAATTTTATGCATTACTCAGTCTTCATCATGATAATGGACTCTTTAATCCCCATCACCTATTTCAACCAGACCTCCAACCATTTCCCCTCTGATAACTGAGGGTTACCATGGTTCAGAGTTCTGTAAGGTTAAGAGTCTGTTTTTTGGTTAGTTTCTCTCTCTCTCTCTTTTTTTTTTTTATTTGTTCATTTATTTTGTTTCTTAAATTCCACATATCTGTGAAATCAGATAGTATGTCTATCTCTGACTTACTTGGTTTAGCATTTCATTATGCTCTCTAGCTCTATCCATGTTGTTGAAAATCAATAAAGCTGTTTTTAAAAAGTGATTTTTTCAATCCAGTGGGGAAGGATTGGGTATTAAATAAAGATGAGGAGCACCTGGGTGGCTCAGTTGATTAAGCCTCTGGCTCTTGTTTTCAGCTCAGGTCATGATCTCAGGGTCCTGGGACCAAGTCCCGCCTTGGCTCCTCTCTTACCCCATACACAAAATAAATTCTAAGTAGATTGAAGATCTAAATGTAAAAATTGAAACAACAATAATACTGGATCACCACATGTAAAATATAGGGTGGATGAGAGCTTTTTAATCAATGTTGGAAATTCAGAAGCTATAAAGTACATACATACATACTTGATGAGATAAAAATGAGAAGCCATGGCTTGGAAAAGCCACCATAAACCAAGTCAATAGATAAACACTAGCCTGGGGAGCAACCCAGAGATCAGGGGGTGAACAGCTATAATATACAAAGAACTCTTACAAAACAAGTTAAGTCAGGGATAAACAGCATAACAGAAAACTGAGCCAAAGATGTGAATAGGTAATTCACAGAAAAGCAATTCCAGGTCACCAGCACATGCATGAAAAGAGGCTCAAATTCAGGGGCAATCAGGGAGATAGGAAGTAAAGTCACAACGAGACAGCAACTTCCACTGATCAGATGGGAAAATGGGGGACCAATAATCCCTATTGCTAAAGAGGATGTGTGGACTCTAGAACATTTCTGGTTGGAAGTATGTATTAATGCAATCTTTCTTGAAAGAAATGTGGCAACATCTTTTATGATTAAAAATACATACATGTCTGACTCAGAATCTGCACTCCCAGGAATCTATCCCTTAGGAGTGAAAGCTTTAAGACCTAAGGATGTATTTTCACAGGAATGCACTCCATTGTAAATGGTGATTAAACAAGCAAACAAAAAACTGAACACAAAGTAAATATTCTCTGTAGGAGAACGGTTAAAGAAACTGTAGTTCTGCTCCACTTTGTGGCTGTTCAGAAAGATAACTTAGAGCTAGCCTGAGTGAATTAAGAGGGATTCCATTAGGTGCTACAGGAAACAAACAAACAAAAAGCAAGATACAGAAAAATATAAAAAGAAGGAAACAATGATAAACATATATGTATTTATACAGATGTTCTTTGATGGTTATGGATGATGATATGAACATGGAGGAAAAGTGGCGGAAGGATAATGTCTACGTCTCCTCCAGCTGCTATAACTGAATCTCACAGACTGGTTTTCATCCACAGACATTTATTTCCGACAGTTCTGGAGGCCGACGTCCCAGTTCAAGGTGTCAGTAGATCTCGTTCTCGGTAAGGGCCCTTTTCGTGTCTTGCAGATGGCCGCCTTGATCTTCACGGGACCAGGAGAGGACATTCCCAGGTCTCTTCCTCTTCTTAGAAAGCCACTAATCCCACCATGGGGGCTCTACCCTCAGTACCTCCCAGAGGCCCCGCCTCCCTATCCCAGCACTCTGGGAGGTAGGACCTCAACATAGGAATTTGGGGAAACCTAAATATCCGGTCCATAACAGATAAATAGTAGGTTGTCTACACAGGTTGCCTGGGGCACCCACCAAGGAGGCATTGAAGATGCTCCAGACCAACCAAAAAGGAAAAGGTGGGGGGGGGGGGAAGGGAAGAAGAAAATAAACAGGATTCATCTGTTAAAATCAAGATTTATCTTTTAGTAGCCGATTTCAGTGCACCTGACAAACACCTATTGCCTGGGAGATTTCTCTGTTTTCAAGTCAGAGACACCGTGGCTCAGAAAGGATTCAGCCAGCGCCCCACCCCCACCCCCACCCCCACCCCCACCCCAGCAAGGCAATTACTCAGCCTGAAATACCACCCAAGCCTCCTGACTTTCCCGTGGCTTGAACCGGAGGTGAGGTTATTCCCAGCTAAGTGTAAGCCGCGGGCATGGAATAGAGGAGCGAGTGTATAGATGGTAAAGGCTTGGCTTCCTGGGCGGGGGGGTTGGACGTGGCCCTGCCACCAGAGAGCTGCCCGGTGTCACCTGGCTGGGTGGAGGGAGGGCGGCTGCGTCTCTGCGTTTCCGGAAGAAGCAGAAGGGAGGGCGGCTGCAGCCGCGCGCATCAGCGCCAGGGCGAGCTCGGCGTCTGCAGCGGGTTTGTGGCCAGCAGTGCCTTTGGGGGGGATGAACAGGGAGTAGGAGTGGACGACCAGATGCAGCAGATGAGACAGGAAATCTGTTCCTGGGTGGCTCTTGGCAAGCCGGTGGAGTTCTGGCAGAACCAGGGGGACAGACAGGGTGGCGAGGGGAGGGGCGTGATGTCTCTTTCTCCCTGTTTGATTTTGCAGGGCCTTCTGAGCGAGAATCTTCACTGCTGCGTGTCTTTGGGAAACGGCGGCTAAATTACAAAGGGAAGAGGGGGCGCGGTTGAAGTAGGAAAAGTGGACTTTTCTGGAATTCCGTGGATTAAAATTACTTCAGATGGAAGTCAGTGGTCACTTACTTTCTCATTCTGTCGACTTGTCTCTGGGGGCCCGGGGATCTAACTCCTAAAAAAGAAAACAAACAGCATTTTTTTCATCATTAAAAAGTCTGCAACTTGTGATCCCTGACGGTAGATCGTGAGCATTTACCTCCGTATCTGGGAATCTGTCTGGGGCGTGACTCCCTCCAGAGCTGATCTCCGGGGGTGCAACTCAGCCAAATGCAAGGGTTGCAAATGAGCCTGGTAGCAAGCTTGCTTGCTGCGGGGGTGGGGGTGGGGGTGGGGGTTGGAGGGGATCGGCGGGGTGGGGGGGGGGGAGACAGTGTCTGTCCTTCCCTGTCTGACTTTTTTTCACTGAGTCTCATGCCCTCAAGGTCCATCCATGTTGCAGAACCTTCTCCTTCCTTGACCACAGGCATCCTCTGTTTGCCTGGGCCCCACTTCACCGACACTCAGCAGGATAAACGGAGCTCTTAAATAAACGGGAAGCAAGTGGACACAGTCCAGAGGGCGAGATTTATTTTTATTTAGAAAGGTTGAAGAGGAAAAATTTAAATCCGCTTTAAATATTTACTCAAAGAGGAGATCCACAGGCGGTTGCAACATTCTAAGTCAGACTCGGGACAAGAAGCTGGACACCGCTTTTCTGAAGTAAGCCCCAGGCACCGGAGAAAGGCCTTGGTTGAAAGAAAGAGGCCTGAAGATTCAAGAGATTCATGAAATGCACTCAAGATCGAGGCGCCCAGCTCCCCGTCCCCCAGCCGCTCGAATGAATTTGCTGGGAGACAAGGGCAAGTGACTGAGATGCTCTCAGCCTTCTGGTTCTCATCTGTGATGGAGGGAGGGGAGAAAGGATCTCATGGAATTCTTATGAGATTTTAAAAAAACAAGGACTGAAAAGTGTTGGCCCAGAGGAAGTGCTTAAGGAAAGCAAGTTTGACTCTGGAAGGACAGTAGGCCTCCTAGCCCTGCAGACTCCTGGACGCTCTTCCATCAGGACTCAGCGCGTTTGAGATAAAGCCCAGGAGTCTGTATTTCCAACATGCCCCCCCGCCCCCCAAGTTTTCTACAGGACCTCTAGGTTTGGGAACCAGGTTCCCCGGAACTACATGACTATGGCCTGGGAAGGCCCCATTCTGATTCAGTCCCTTGGCTTCAGATGCCAACAAATGCCTAACACACATGTTAAACCCAGGCAACTACTCCTGCCCGACCTCATCAGCCTCACCTCCTCACGGCATGCTCACCCCCAGATGCTCAGGCTGTGAGCTGGGATTTCTCGACCCCCTCCCCTTCACATCCATCACCAGTCCTGTCAACAGCAAGCCAAACCCAGCCCTTCCTCCTGACCTCTGCTCTGAGCTGAGCCAGCGGCCCCTCCTGCTCTGCTGTGGACCGTTTTCCAGCAACAGCCCAAGAGACTCTTAAAAAGACTAAGTCTGGCCCCAGGGCCCCTCCGTCTAAGCTCACCTGGCTTCTCAGGCAGTTAGTTCTTTGTGAGGCGGCCGCCTCCTCCCTCCCTCTCACACATGCTAAGCTTGTGCCTGACTCACGGCCTTGGCGCTGGCTCTTCCCTCTGCTTGGAACATTTGCTCGCCCCATCTGCCCTCCAGCCTTCCCAGAGCTCCCGTTTTCTCCTCCAACAGTCTCTGCCTCCATGCCAGCTCCTCAGGGAGGTGTGCCCTGGCTTCCAGAACCAAGGGAGCGAGCTCTGACCTACAGCTTTTTGGGGAGCTCAGTTTCCCCATCTCTAAAACAGAGAGAATAGTAGTATTCACCTCCTGGGCCTTCTAGGAGGGTGATATGAGTTTGAATGCACCTTTTTAAAAAAATTTTTTCAAAATTTTACACTTTTTCTGGTTTTATTGAGATATAATTGACATATAACATTATATTAGTCTAAGATGTACACTGTAATGATTTATGTGTATATTGCAAAATGATAGCCACAATAAGTATAGTTAACATCCATCCCCTCACATAGTTGCAAATTTTTTTCTTATGATTGCAATTTTTAAGATCTATTCCTAGCAACTTTCAAATATACAATCCAGTGTTCTCAACTGTGGTCACCATGCTGTATGTTACTTCCCCAGGACTTGCTTCTCTGACAACTGGAAGTTTTGACCCCCTCCCCCTCCTTCCCCCATCCCCAAACCCCTGCCTCTGAAAACCACAAATTTGTTCTCTGTATTTCTGAATTCTTTTTTTTTTTTTTTTTTTAAGATTCCACAAATAAGTGAGATCATACAGTGTCTGTCCTTCCCTGACTTTTTTTCACTGAGTCTCATGCCCTCAAGGTCTATCCATGTTGCCACGAATGGCAGGATTTCCTTTTTTTTTTTCTGGTTGAATAATGTTTCCTGTCATATAAATCCCACATTTTCTTTAGCCATGTATTCACTGATTGATAGAAAATGTATATTGTGGTAGGCCCTTAGTAAGTGCTCAATAAATGTGAAGCATTAGCTCGCATTCAGGGCAGGGCAGCCCGATCATTTGCTTCTGTGTCTACCTCTTCTGTAGACTGTGACATCGTGGGGGGACTTACTCGTCTCTATATCCAGGCTCACTGGCGGGGTATCTGGCATAAAGAAGACACCTGAACTGGGTTGAATAGTGTCTCCCCAAATTCAAAGGCACAGAGAACCTCAGAATGAGGTCTTATTTGGATGTAGAGCCTCTGCAGATGCCACTAGGGAAGACAAGATCATACTGGATTAAGACAGGCTGTAAATCTGATGACTGGCATCCTCTTAAGAGGCCACATGAAGAGACAGGACACAGAGGGAAGGAGGCTATGGGGTGACAGAGGCAGTGCTGGCACAGACACTTCACAGACATGACCCAGGGGATGCAAAGGTTGCTGGCAAGTACCCCAAGCCGGGAGAGGCAACCGAGGGTTGAACCCTAGAACTTCCGGGGAGCGCGTGGCCCTGCTGACCCCTTGCCTTTGGGCGTCCAGAACTGTGGCAGAATAAATCCCTGTTCTTCAAGCCACCCAGTTTGTACCTGGGTAGGGCAGCCCTGGGAGCTAACACAACACCCAGTGACTGGTGGGTGGGTGGGTGAGTGAGTGAATAATTCAGACACCTCCTTCCCCTAAACTCTGACTTCCACAAGAAGGCAAAAGCTTCCCTTTTTTTCGCTAAAACATCGCAGGAGTTTCTTAGCGGCTTGAGCTGACAAGCCCTCCCTTGGGAAGCACAGCAGGGATACAGAGTCCTTCCCCCTCTCGAGGTAGAGGTGAAGAGCCGGGTAACCGCCCAGCCTCAGCCAAGGTCAGACCAACACAGAGGAGCCACCACTGTCTTCAAGACAATGGTCTCTGTCCAGAAAGGAGGAAGCCGTTCAGATCCCTGGGCTGGTTGGATAATCCTGAGGAGGGGCCACCCCGTGGAGGTGCGGGCCTGACTCGGAGCTCCTACCACCGCGGCTCTGCCCTCTCTTGGGAAACCTCTCACTTCCTCTCTCACATCCTGGCTATTTTTATATATGGAGCTGCCTCATTTTCCCAAGGGGGTCATTTGGGAAAGATAAAAATGCCTCAGGGAAACCACAGACCAAAATACGTTTCTGATGAGACCCGCCCACCCCTCAATGTGCCGCTCGCTTGGCGGGTGCAGACGCTTCCACCCAGAGGGAACGGCGGTCGTTTGTCCTGGCGCCTGTGGGTCCTGGACTCCCGGCATTCCCAGGTCCACCCCTACACTTTCTAGGACGGGTCATGGGTCAGAGACATCCTCACGGCTGATCTTCCTGGTGGGCTACTCTGCACCAGGCACCCTGAGCTTTGCTTAATGTCCCTTACACATCTAGGGGCAAGGATATTATTGACCCTACTTTGCGGGGGTGGGGAAACTGAGGCACTAGGAACTTGGATAACTCATCTAAAGTTACACAGTGAATAAAGGATCAATGACCAGCCGAAGCGGGATGGTGGCGATCTGGATCCGGAGCCCAGGCCCCCAGCCTGCCAACAGTGCAGCTCAAGGACGCGTCCCTGCAAGAGAAGGATCATGCGTGTGTCACGGGGGACCCCAAAATCATTCCTTACCCTCTTTGTCGTGTTTCAAAAAATATTGATTTTCTTAGCCATCATCCACTGGAAACCTTTACTGAAGCACAGAAGAATATGGAATTTGGAGTCAGTGGGACACAGATTGCATTCCTGGCTCTGCCCTACTAACTGTGTAACCTTGAACAAGTGACTCAGCCTCTCTGGGCTCTGGTTTCTCCATCTGTAAAGTGACAGCATTTACAAATTGTCTGGCACCCAGTAGGCATTCAGCAAGTTTAGTTCTGTCGGCCTCCCTCTGCCCAAGTAGATTTTCCATGAAGTTCCACAGTTTAAGAGAGATAATGTACCCTCCTGCCTTAGACCATCTGGGCCGCCATAACAAAATGCCATCGATCAGGTGCAACAGAAATGTATTGCACACAGTTCTGGAGTCTGGGGAGTCCAAGATCAAGGTGCTGACAGATTCCAGGTCTGGTGAGAGCCCCCTTCCTAGGTCACGGATGCCTGTCTACTCCCTGTGTCCTTGCATGGTGGAAGGGAAAACTCTGGTCTCTGCAGCCCCTTAGAAGGGCACTAATCCCACCCTTGAGGGCTCCACCCTCATGACCTAACCACCTCATAATAATACCACACTGGAGGTTAGGATTTCAACACATGAATTTGGTGGGTGGAGGGCACACACAGACCATCTGTAGCACCACCGAGGTCACGTCTAATTTAGGTCAGATTGTTATCAAACCAAGAAAGTTGACGCTAACTGGGACCTTCAGAAATTGAGAAGTTTGGTTACTGACTGAGTACCAGCTAAGCAATTACAAAGATGTATGGCAAACACTCAGAGTGCGGTCCTTGCTGAGCACTGACGACCTTGACTCCTGGAAGGACATAGTGTACTGGAGCAAATGCTGGACTTTGAAGCTAAAGATAAGATTTGGGCTCCTGGATCAATAGGGAATGAACACTAACACCTGCTCTGCCCAGCCGACCTGGTTGTTTTGAGGCAAAAGAAGTATGGGGTCGGGGTGCCTGGGTGTCTCAGTGGGTTAAAGCCTCTGCCTTCGGCTCAGGTCGTGATCTCAAGGTCCTGGGATTGAACCCCACATCAGGCTCTCTGCTCAGCAGGGAGCCTGCTTCCCCCTCTCTCTGCCTGCCTCTCTGCCTACTTGTGACCTCTTGTCTGTCAAATAAATAAATAAAATCTTTTAAAAAGAAGAAGAAGAAGTATGGGGTCAATGAAAAGTAATTTAGATACTGTATTATATTACAAGGAGTTCACAAGTATAAGGTGGGGTCAGATAAAGCCGCATTTGCCATGAAAGGAGTTCTTTGGCAGCAGAAATACCAATCGGAATAGTGCAGGTTAAAGGCTGCACCTCTCTCCTGGCGGGAGACAGGAGTTGGGTCTTCTTCTTTTTTTTTTTTTTTAAAGATTTTATTTATTATTTGACAGAGAGAAATCACAAGTAGTCAGAGAGGCAGGCAGAGAGAGAGAGGGAAGCAGGCTCCCTGCTGAGCAGAGAGCCCGATGCGGGACTCGATCCCAGGACCCTGAGATCATGACCTGAGCCGAAGGCAGCGGCTTAACCCACTGAGCCACCCAGGCGCCCCAGGAGTTGGGTCTTCTTGATTTGCTCTCCCTGCTCTGTGCCCTGGGAGAAGCTTCTCTTGGGAAGCATCACATCACTGGAGATCCCCGTCCTCGGGCTGGGGCCCGGGCAAGAGAAGGAATGTGATGCTTTTGCCCTCAGCTTGTTGTCTGGCAAGTTGTCCCTGGGCAGGGCTACAGTTTTCTCCATAAGATCACACTCCTGATCACACACTCTTTTCCTCCATTCTATCTCTCACCATCTCCCACCGAGAAGGTTAACTGGATGAAATAGGGCCAGTTAGGGGAGCGGGGAAGTGGGCCGGGAAAGCGAAAGCGGCCAATCCAGGGGACATCCATGGTGCTTATGGTGAACATTGGGCTCAGACCTCTGGAAAACGATGTTGTAGAACAAGCCTCAGGGCTGTCCCGCCCGAGGGGTGAGGAGGCAGTGGTTCCCCCTTCAGCCCTCGGAGTGCTGGGACTCCTGGCCACTTACCTCTCCTCGTGGCTGCCACGCCTGCCCACACCTCCTCAAGTCTGCCTTCCCCCAACAGCTCTCTTCTCTTCCCCCTTGTGTGAGCCATCCATCTCCTGCCCTGACTGCCAGAACTGCCATGCATGTCCAGATTATTCCATCTGGATAACCAGACGTACGTAGGACACAAACCATCTACACCGGTGGCTTCCTCCTTAAGCGCCTCTCTGGTTCTCGCAGGTCCTCTCTGACTGAAGGCGCCCATGGCCCCTCATGCAGGGCAGGCCACAGTGTTGGGGTGCAGAAGCCCCTGAGAACCACCTTTGAACAAAGACTGACGGGAGCCCCAGTGGGTAATACCTTGCCCATCAAGTGAAATGACTCTAAAACTCATTCTACAGCTTTTCAGAGGCATGAGCAGAGACACTCACAGCGACAACGTGCTTGTCCACGCTCCCTGTGGTGGCCACTTTCCCTTCCCGCTTCCCCACACCCCTAGAGTTCTTAGGATCACCTCGCAATTAACCTGCTTGCACTTGAATCTTTATTTCAGAATCTGCTTCTGTGGGAACTCAGCCTGAGATGCCAGATGATCATACCTTGATCTGTGACTTCACCGGATGCCTCATCCCTCCAGGCCACTCAGATGCCACCAGGGACTAACCTAAATCCCATAGCAGGGTTGCCAAGACCTTTCAGCATCAGGCCGCTGCTCACCGTCCAACCTCACCTCTCCTGCCTGACCTCTGCATACCAGTTATGCTCGGTGACCTGCAGTTCTTGGAATACAGTTCGATCCTCAGGCCTCTGGTGTCGTGCCATGCTCTCCTGTGCCAGCAACAGCCTTCCCCTCCATTCACTGGTCTATTTCCCACCTGCCTGTGAGGCTTCAGTCTTCCTCTACCGCCCCCCACAAGCAGGCACCGCAGCTGGGCAGCCTGTCCCTCTTGCATGCTCCCAGACTCCTCTGTTCTCCTATTGCCCACCTTTTCCCACTGGACTGTAAGCTCTGTGACGCACGAACCTTTTCTCACTTGTCTTCAAAGTCTGAAGCCAAGCACCCTAGCTACACAGAGGCGATTTTGAATAAATGCTTGATGAATTAATGGGAAAAAAGTAGTAAGTGGACAAAGCTTTTAATTTCGGAAATTGAATAAGACAATTAATTCCTCCAACAAAAGTAAAATAGGGTGAGCATCATGGGAAAGTGATAGCTGGGCGATGGACTTGGGAGGATGAGGAGCAGGGAGAGGAGGCGTTCCAGAACATAATATCCTGAGGCAGGACATGTCTGAGTCAGCCTGGGAAATGAGAAATGATCTGGGCCAGCAGAGGCCGGGTACCTAGAAGAGTGTTGGGGGGCAGCAGGGAAGGCGCAGATGGGGGTGCTTCCTCTGACCACGTAGACACGGTCCCAAGGCATGTGACTTTGCTTATTGTTTGCTCTGCCGCCCCTCCCCCAGCACTGCCATCTTTCCTTCCTTCCTCGGCTTCCTCTGTTCATGGGTGAGGCTTCCTGTTAAGTCGTTCTGAGAACTGTGTCTTTCAGAGCTTCAGAGACCAGGAATGCCTGCCAACAAAGTTACCACTGAAGATCGCTATGGAGTTCCGTGAAACCATTCCTCGTGCTGCTAATGTGGGCATTCCAGAGCACGCCAAGAATCCGAGAGGATAGAGTGGGGGTGATGTTCTCTTCACTGTCAGGGTCCCATCCAGGACATAGTACCCAGTGCCACTCAGGAGAAGTAGTGTGTCACTCCACTTTTTTGTCGACAAAGCCAAATTGTAAGGAGCAGGGTGCTTGCTATTTAAAGCTGAATTCTGCCGTGAATCATTTCCAGGCCAGAGACTCTTTCGCAAAAGGGATCACCATGTTCTTTTATTTTTAAATTAATATTTTTTTAAAAGCCTATATGAGGTAAACTTGCATTTTTTTAATCCCGAAAAATACATACACATAATAAGCTAGCGAAAGAAAGACAATCAGCATTCATAATAATGACAATAAAATGCTACAAAATCCTAGGGTGCTTGCCGAACATTAAACTACTGGCAATAATCCCTTGTCCACAATTCCAAAATTCATTTGGTAGCAAAAACTAACCTGGGCTAAGGAAAAGTTATTTATACTCATTTATCTCACTTAGAGCAAATAGTCATGCCTTTTGCTGCAAGCATATGAATGTGTTTGATGACAGGCGGTGCCCTAGTTTCTGTTTGGGGGCATTATATAATATATAGTTTATGTCACTATTATCTGTCTAGAATACAAAATATTTTGAATCCCAGAATGCATCTGACCCAAAGAGCTTCAGGTAAGGGATAACGGGCCTAAGCCTGTATAAATTCTATTCAACATTATTTTAGAGTAAGCGTTTTTTAGGGTATTCCTTTATGGAGTTGGAGTGCTGGCTATTCCCTTTTCATTGCGGGCCTTCTTCCTGTCCCCTCCTAAATCCACACTCCACCATCCTGCCCTCTGCCCAGGGAGGCCACTTAAGCAGATGAGCACATTCTGGCTGACTCACTTGATGGCTGGTGCAAGAACAGGCTGGAGAACTGAAGGCTGCGGGAGGCTGGAGTGTTTCTTCCCACTGCCTCTGGCTTTAGTGTCCGTCATTGGGCCCTTCCTGCCCAGCAGCCCAGTTCACATCCGCAGCTCCAATGCTGTGCACTGAGGAAGACTATCCCCTCTGCTTCTCCTTCAGCTCCCCAGTTCTGCAGACATCTGAATGCTCCCACTTCATGCTGTGCTCTGCACCTTGCCCACACCTTATAAGGAACCCTTTCATTAGAGTCTCTTCATTTCAACCATCCGGAGTGAACACTTGCTTCCTGCTGCACACCGGACCAATGCAGTGACAGATCAGAGTCTTCATAATGCTCTAGGATATGCCCTGATCTGAACTCAAGAGGCCCTGGTTCATGGATTGGCTAATTTGGGACCCTCTCTTCCTTCACTTTTCTGGTCCTTGGTTTTTTCCATCTGCAAAAAAGGGCTGATAATGCCTATTTTAGGGTGTGCTGTGATAATAAAATCAGTCACTGTATGTGAAAATGTCTAGGCAGCTGTAAAGAAATATAGAGTTCCAGAACTCTTAAGATACTAGAATATTCAGTTATTCCGAAAATTCTACCTAACCCCTCCCCCAACTCTTCTGGATAGAAGAGTGTTTGCTTTGTGCCTCAGCTCAGATTGTTATAACAAAAATATCACAGACTGGGTGGCTTAAACAACATTTACTTCTCCCAGTTCTAGAGGCTGGAAAGTTCCAGAGCAAAGTGTCGTCAGCAAATGCGGTATCTGGTGAGGGCCCTCTTCTTGGTTAGCAGATGACCCTCATCTTCTCCTTGCATTTTCACATCACAGAGAGAGAGCCTGTGTCTCCTCCTCTTTGTATAAAGGCTTTAGTCCTGGGGTGCCTGGGTGGCTCAGTGGGTTAAAGCCTTTGGCTCAGGTCATGATCCCAGGGTCCTGGGATCAATCTCCGCATCAGGCTCTCCTCTCAGTGGGGAACCTGCTTCCTCCTCTCTCTGCCTGCCTCTCTGCCTATTTGTGATCTCTGTCTGTCAAATAAGTAAAGTCTTTTAAAAATAAAAATAAAAATAAAAAAAATAAAGGTTTTAGTCCCATCAAGAGGGCCCCTCCTTCATGACCTCATCTAACCTAAGTCCCTCCCACAAAGGCCCCCTCACCTACTATCATCCCATTGGGGTTAGGCTTTGAAAATAAGAATTTGGAGTGGGGGGAGGACAGATATGCAATCTGTAACGATTTGTTTAGAGCAAAGGATACCTATGCTCTGTGACACCAGAAGTGGCCGCAGGAGACTTGAAAAGAGGAGAGCCTTTCTTCTTCTCCCTCTCTTCTTCCTAGATGTCCATTTCAGGACTCAGCGGTTCTTTGTTGCCTGAGCTTAATTTCTATCATCCACTTCAGTGAGTGTCTTGGGCAGAAGAAGTTCATGTGCTTTAGTCTTACACCAATCAATCCACTTTTCCTTTTCTATCTTCTGCTATTTTGTAATTATTTGGGGTTTCATTTTTATATTCTTCCAAGTCTTCAATATCCTATCCAGTTTTGGAGCTGCACTGTCTGCTTTAAGTCTCATGCTTCCCTAGAGTATAAAGTAATAATCTTTAGTAAGAACTCTATCGGTCATGAAAATTCTTTTTTGTCTCTAAGATTTTATCTCTACACCAAGCATGGGGTTCAAACTCAGAACCCCGAGATCAAGAGTCAACATGCTCTACTAACTGACCCTGACAGGTGCCCTAATACTCTCTTTGCCTACTTTGCCTACTTTCTTTGACTACTCTCTTGTGCCTACTTATCCCAACACTATGTCAAGCAAGAATCTTCTATAGATGGCTTTTACCAATAAAAAATTGTTGCTTTGACTTTAGAAATAATCTAGATTTGTGTGTGTGTGTGTGTGTGTGTGTGTGTGTGTGTGTGTGTGTTTAGACAAAATTCACCAGAAAGATACATAACTCTCTAATCATATAGGCTGGGCCTGATCTTTTCCTGGAGCTGGTCTTTCCAGCACTACACGGCATGGGTGTTCCCTATAAAAGGGAACAATCAACAAGATTAAGTTACTTTGAGTTCTTAATTGATTTTCCAGAACTTCCTCTTCCTATCACAAAACAGAGCCTTCTGAGCAACACACTCAATTTAGCTTAATCTTGCCTGGAGCTCTAGTAAACAAGACTCATTCTGGAAATAAAAGTGACTTCACATGTAAATGACTAATTGATACTTTCAACCTCCCATTAACCCTTATTATTTATCTTTACTGAATCTAGTGCCAAAACAGATTCTGTCTTCATGCTACACACTTAAAAAAAAAAAAAAGACTTATTTATTTATTGAAAGAGAGAGAGAGCATGGGGTAGGGGGAGGGGCAGAGGGAGTGAAAGAATCTCAGGCAGACTCCCTGCTGAGCACGGAACCTGACTCAGGGCTCCATTTCCTGACCCTGAGATCATGACCTGCGTGTAAATCTAGAGTCTGTCACTGAACCCACTGAACCACCCAGGGGCCGCTTATGTTACACATTTTGAAAGCGGTTCAAATTCTTTTAATCCCTCGAGTTCTGTTGTACCAATGATTTACTAGAAATAAAGAGGACATTCTTATATGATTTGGCGATACTTTGACATGCAAAGATTTGGGTCAGGCTAATCATAGTAATTGTAATTAATCACTATATCTTGGTGTAATTTTCTTTCTTGATAATATACAGTTATACTTTAAAAGAAAAATAGAGTTAATTTCTTTTAAGTAAGACATGACATGACATCTCCGTAGTATGTATGGTAACCCAAGTGCAGAAGCCTTATACCTTACCAGGTTCGGGGCAGGAACACCCATTACTTGCTGTAACCCACCCCTCAGGGCTTTATAGAGCAGATGAGTGCTCCCTACCTATGAGTTAAACAGAACTGAGGTTCAATTCAAAGGAGGCCTCCCCCTTTTATCAGGGGTCAGCAAATATTTTCTCTAAGGACCATGTAGTAAATACACTGGGCTTTTCAAGCCACGTAGTCTCTGATACAGTCTCTCAGTTCTGCCATTGTGGTGTGAAAGTAGTCGTAGATAATAGGGAAGCAGTTGGGCATGGCTATGTTCCTATAAAACTTTACAAAACTGGTGTTGGGCTAGCTTTTACCCAGGGTCTTATAGCTTGCCATCCCGTGCTACATTGTACTGTAATTATCTCTAACTTTTTTTCTCCATAAACCCATGCACTCTTCTACTGAAGATTCTCACTGTTAAAATATTCAAAAATAAAGTTCAGCCATGGGCAACCATCATAATAATAATGCAGGCAAGAATCCTCAATGGCTTTTGAAGCAAATGAGAGGTCTGATGAGAAATGAGATACTTCCATAGTCTCCAAATGTCTCCCTACAATCTACTTATTAATTACAAAGAAGGAAAATAGCGAGTTCACAGGGGAGAAACCTGGCAGAAACCCCCCTCCATCAAGTGATCAAAGTTAATATACCTGCTCCTGGGATAAATCAACACCATATGCCTCACTTTTGTGGGATTCCTGCCAAAGACAATTAACCTGAATCTAATTGTGCGAAAACATCAGATAAACCCATGCTGAGGGACATTCTACGTAATGTTTGGCCTATTCTCTTCACAAATACTAGCCTCACAAAAGACAAAGACTGAGGAACTGGTCCAGATGAAGGAATACAAAAGAAACATGACAAGTGAATGCAAAGCATGATCTGGGATTTTCTCTTTTGCAAAAGACTTGATTGGGAAGATTGGCAAAATCTGAAAACTTTGTCATCTGTAGATTGAAGAGGCTTTTGTATCAAAGTTCATTTCCAGATTTTTTTTAACCATACAATAGTTAGTTATGTCCTTGTTTGTAGTACATACACCCTGAGGTATTGACAGATAAGTGGGCATCATGGCTGTAGCTAGGGTGACCAGTTGTCTCAGTTTGCCTGGAGCCAAAGGAGGCAGGACTTTCCATGTAAAATCAGGAAGGTCCTGGGCAAAATGGAAGGAGTTGGTCATGTTTGCTGCAAAAGACTCTCAAAAAGTTCAGGTAAGAAATGTGTGTGGGTGTATAAAACAAATGTAGTCGATGTTAACATTTGGGGGATATGTGTGACAAATCTTTGTCATATTCTCACAACTTTTCTGTGTCTGAAATTATAGCAAAATAAAACGTTGAAAGGGAAAAAGCCCAACATGGTTTGAAGAAACATCCTCCAAAGCAGATTCAGATGAGTCCCGTGGGTCCCAGCAGTGAGTGCTGTGGCCCAGTGTGGAAGCCACACTGATCAGAGTCTCTGGCTTGTCAAGTGTTCTTCAGATGATAGCTCCCAGGGAGCCTGCTGCTGGAAGCAAGGGCAAAACAAATCCCCAACAACTAACTGGTTCCTAAAACAAGAGTAGCTGGAATTTTTTTCTTTCCTGTTTGTGAGCACCTTGCTCTGACCTTGGGCGTCTGTCTCCTCTCTCAGGACAGAGGCCCATGAGGGTTCTGGGGACCAGGGATGGTTTGTGGACAGCAAGATAGCTAGGATGAAATCCCTATTATCGGGGATGACTGAAAAGTGTGCCCATTCTTCTGAGGTCCTAAAGCACCTGTCCTGACTCTGTTTTGCTTCTGTGCACCCTGAACAGAGTGGAGAATGGTGGAGTGAGGAGGGAAGCATCTACACAGACAAAAAAGGTAAGAACTGAACGTCTAACCAGATCCAGCCTCTTCAGTCCTCCGTATCTGCATCCCACACTCACACTGGTCCAAGCTGCCCGTGTTTCTCACCACGCTGACTGCAGTAGCAGCCCCCAGTCATGCTATAGCGACAGCAGATGCTATGATGAACCCACTTCTGTGCTTGTCACCTTCAGTCTGTGCCAACACGGTAGCCAGGTCATCTTGTTAATATCTAAATCAGGCCATGCCACACTGTTGCCTCCAACGGCTCCCCATCTCACTCAGAATAAAGTCTAACCCCCTAACGATGGCTCGGGAGACCCAGCCTGGTGCAGTTCTCAGGCCGCTCTCCAACCTTATCCAATGCTAGTCCCAGCCTCGATGATGCTTCTGTTACTGTGCTGGTTTCTTGCTCTTTCTCAGGCTGCCCAAACATTTCAAGCCTCTGGGCACCTGTACTTGCCTTCCCCTCTGCCAGGAATGCTTTTCCCTCACATAGCAGCCCAACTTTCTTTCTCACCAATTTCAATGCTCTGTTCAAATGACACCTTCTCCATGAAGTCCTTTCGTGCCGCTGTGTTTAAAACTGCAAACTTCATACGTGTTCTCTGCTTTACCCTTCTCCTTACCACTTACCCCCACCTCACAAACTATACATTTAACTTATTTGGTGATAGTCCTTGGCCCCATTAGACCGAAAGTTCTATCAGTACAGAGATTTATTTGTTTTTGTGGCTGAATTCTTGGTCCTCAGAACACCTCCTGTAATATACTAGGCATGAAAATATCTGTTGACTAGTTACTAAATGAGTGGGAATGTGTCTACTCAGGTTTGTGCATGCCCTGAGCCCCAAACTGTTGCGTTTAGTGTAGGAATGCGTGGGCTCTAATATGATTCACAGCCGAGAGCACCTTTGGACTTAAGCACCGCATGTGCATAGGCACTCAGCAGGTTCCAGACTGTTTGAAGGGCCTTCAAGTACAAACTCTCTTTTCTCTTAAAGGTCCCACCTTCCATCCTAGCAGATAGAGTTAAATGCACCTATCTTCCTTTTAAACATAATTTTGACTGAGAATTTTTTAGAACACTATTGCATTTTTGCTTTTGAAATCATATGGTAATGAAGCGCTCAGTGAATTTGCAATTGGCTCTGAGTTTCATCAGGTCATCGTGTCCACTCAGAAGTTCTTTCGAAGTGAAATCAAATCTAACCTTAAAATGGTTTTCCAATGCAATGACGTTTTTATGACTAATCAATTCAACATTTAATGAAATCCGGATAATTCTGTGTTCTGTGGGCATTTACGTGAGCACGGCTGAATTCAGATTTTGAAATGCTCTTTATAAATGTGAGAGATGGTAATTGTTTCTTTGAGGGGACTCAGCCATGATTATGGAATCTCACAGTACCCCAGTCTGTGAGACCAAGAAAATCCAACAGATAAAATGGTCTTGGCAAGAATCCGGGAATTGAAAAAGGAAGTTTCCCTTCACTGCCTGAGACTCTAGGTCTTTGAGGAGCGGTCCACGCGCGATGGGCGTGGCTGGGAGCCCGGAAGCCAGGGCTGGGCACCCAGTGCTTGTGTTGGAGTGTCTGTCCCCATCTGCCTTTGTGCCCCAGGCTCCAGAGGAGCCATCCTTCACATGGGCGGGCCTCTGGTACGCCCACTTCCCTTCCCTTGGTGACCCCCTCTCTCCACTTCCATCATCTCCTGGGCCCTGGTAGCAGACATGTTTTCAGTGCCATTTTATGACCCTTTAGCAGAATTCCGTTGACTCATGAGAGAGAAGATGGGGGATTTTCGTGCAGCAGCTGCCACGTGGGAAAACAGATCAGTGAGTCACATCATATGCCCAGCCCTGCTGTTGTCTGCGCAGAGCATTTTTTAATCGTGTAACCTTCAAAGCTGTCCCTCATTTGCAATGACATTAGCCTTGGTGATTTTTTTTTTTCTCGCTCTCTCTTAAGCCGTCAGTTGCTGAGGTCTTCTTGTTGCTTTCTCTGGCAGAGGCACATTTATTTATCACAGGAGAGGTTGCTTCTGAAAGGATTCGTGCAAACTTTCTTCTGGAGATGAAAACATGTCATTCCACTCCTGTGCCATCTTCCGAAAACCCTTCAAAACCCAAAGCTAGTGACTGTCCTGGTGGACAGATGTCATCCCAAGCAGGCAGGGATCATTGTGTTTGTTTTTCTCGCTAACCCTGCACGACTTTGAACCCACTCTGTAAATAAAAGAGACAGGAGCACAAAACTCTTTACACTTCCTGCCTTCCTCCCAGTGTGCTGACATTTCAAAGCCCCATATGTTTCCCTCAACAAAATTTCATGAAAATACATGTTAAAAATAAAAACAAGTTTTCGGTTATTTCAACCCAAGAGAAGAAAGGTTTCCCAGGGCTGTGAAGGGCAGTTTACAGGATGATGTAATTTTCTCTCCCCCTTTAAATGACAGTAGGCACATCTGAAAAACTTAAAATGGAGATATGCCTGAAGATTTGCAACCAACGTATGCTTCTTCATTTAGCCAAGTATGTTAGAAATATTCTGCGTGAAGCCACAAGCAGGATATAGTTTTAATAAATATTTCCAATTCAAAAATGAACAACTAGGTAGAGTTTAAAACAGTTCAGACTCCTAAGGAGTTGGAGTCTGGAGCCCGGACTCCCCAGCATGGATTCTTCCCCTCCCCACCCTTTGATTTTCCTTGGGGATACACCGTTCTTCCGTTCTCGGGGTCAAGATGGCATTGACCTGGCCCCCATCTCCAGGAATGGACTATAATTGGCTCAAGCCAACCATGCATCCCATTCCTTAGGCCACACAGACTGGTCAGGAATGAGCTTGTGATCCAATTTGGGCCAATGATTCATAGCGCTGAACACTTACATTAGGGAAAAAGAGAAAGCTCAAATAAATGACCTAACTTTACACCTCAAGGAACTAGAAGAACAAATGAAGACCAAAGTTAGCAGAAGGAAGGAAATAACGAAGGTCAGAATGGAAATTATAAATGAGATAGAGTTTTAAAAGACAATAGGGGAAAAAAATGAAAGAAGCTACGAGCTGCTTTTTTGAAAGAATAAACAAAATCGACATACCTTTATCTGGATATACCAAGAAAAAAAGAAGGGACTCAAAGAAATAAAATCAGAAATGAAACAGGAGACATTACAAATAATACCACAGAAATACAAAGGATCATAAGAGACTAAACAATTGTATGCCAGCAAATTGGACAATCTTGAAGAAACGGACCAACACCTAAAAGCATACAGCCGACCAAGACTGAATCATGAAGAAACAGAAAATCTGAACAGATCTATTACTGGTAAAGAGATTGAATTAGTAATCAAAAACTTACAACAAAGAAAAGTCTAGGATAAGGAGGCTTCACTGGTGAATTCTACCAAACATTGGAAGAATTAATTAATTTTTACCTACTCTTCTAATTTGGACCAGTGACAGAAGTGACAATCACCTGACCTGTATAGAAAAATGCTACAGTTTCTCTGTCCCTGGATCATGCTGAGGGCAGTGTGAGGATGTGAGGTATGGACCGGCTGCAGCAATTTGCTCCCCTGGGGAGAGAAAGCCCAGAGTTGCCGGGAGCCTTTGTGTGGAATCTGGAGGTAAAACTGCTACCACTTTGAAAACTGGAGAGACTGTCAGAGCCAGACCCTCGGGTGGCTTAGACTTAGCTGAAGCCAGCTAGCTCTACCTCTGGATTTCTCAATTATGTAAGTCAATAGATTCTCTGTCTTTGTTAAGCCCTGTCTAATTGGATTCTCTGTCATGTGCAAACACAAGAGACCTAAATGATTCAAGGCTGCTAACTCTATTCCTGCCCACGCACCACCAGCATCTAAAGAAACTGAAATCTCGTCGTGAATGTGTTTTTGTTTTTTTGTTATTGTGGTTTCAGTTCACCAGCATCCTGCACACTCTTCCTTTTCTACGTGGAACACCACCGTGTCTTAGAGAACCACCCTTCCCTAACTCTCACTCCCTGCCACCCTCGCTGACCCTACCTCCTGGCTCCAGCAGTGGACATGTGACCGGGGCATAACCAATCAGGGCATTCCATTCACGGTAGTGTTTGATTGGATCAAGGATAAAAAAAACTGTCCCAAGATGGCCAATGAAAATAAGATCAAGGACTTTTATTTTAACTCTTATGAAAAAGGCAGTTGAAGAATTTGCAGGGGGAAGAGAATAGAAACATTTTGGGCATATTTGCACCATCGTATTTGCAATGTGGAAGTTTATGGAGGGAGCATTCCTGAAAATGAAGCAATTTAAAAAAGAGAGAGAGAGTAAGTAAGTTTAAGAGATCCCGAGAGAAGGACCAAGTCCTGACAATTTTATCTGGGGGCTGGATTGAGCCATGCCTGAAACATGAAAAGCAGTAACATCCTTCTTGTCAAGGCAGTTTGAGCTGGGTTTTCTGTTGCTTATAGTTTACAATCTTGTATCATATGGGCCAGAATTTTTTTTCACACTGAAATAAATATTTATTTCCATTTATTATAAGATTCCTATTTTCCCCCAGTATGGAAGTACAGAAGTACTTAATGCAGAAAGTCTGAAAAACATAAAAAAATTAAAGCAAAATTCGCTTTTAGTACTACAATTCTGAAATTATGATTGTTAACCTGTAGTGTATGTTCTTTGACTCTTTTCATATGCATGTTTATGGACTTCTGTAACATAATATCCAAATCATGCAGGTGCTTTTTTTTTTTTTAAGATTTTTATTTATTTATTTGACAGACAGAAATCACAAGTAGGCAGAGAGGCAGGTAGAGAGAGAGGAAGGGAAGCAGGCTCCCCGATGAGCAGAGAGCCCGACGCCGGGCTCGATCCCAGCACCGTGGGATCATGACCTGGGCCGAAGAAGGCAGAGGCTTAACCCACTGAGCCACCCAGGTGCCCCATGCAGGTGCTTTATAATTCATTTAATTCCTTTTTAACAGGAATCATTTTTTTCTTTCTTCTTTTTTAAAAATTTACTATTTACTATCATGAACATCTATGTTGATCATCTATGTTGATAAATCTTTGCACACATCCATGGTCATTTCCTCAGGATAAATTTACATGGTCATATGTATAATAAATTCCTTATTAGGTAGTTTCCAAATTTTTATTATAAATAATATTTAAATGAACACATTTATGCATTTCTTTATATGAAATAAACTCTTAGAAGTGGAATTACTGGGTAGGAGATGTGCTTGCTTGAGGCTTTTGCTACAAGTCACCAAACTGCCCTGCAGAGGCTGTTTGAATCTGTTCCTCTGCTGTCCCACCACATGATCACATGCACTGGAAATTACTATTGTCCTAATTACACAATCAAAGTGAACATTTTTTTCCTATGTTGGTTGGCCTCTGCCTTCGGCTCAGGTCATGATCCCAGAGTCCTGGAATCGAGCCCCGCATCAGGGTCTCTGCTCAGCGGGGAGCCTGCATCCCCCTCTCTCTCTGCCTGTCTCTCTGCCTACTTGTGATCTCTGTCAAATAAATAAATAAATAACATCTTTTTAAAAAAAAAGTTCTTTATATATTTTTTATATTAACCCCTTAATGGATATCATTTGCAAATATGTATCAATATATCCTATATTTTCTTGATTTACCTCTTACCATCTTAAGGTTTGGAATTGTTTTTCTTTTCTTTCAGGAGTAACTGGATAGATAAGGTAATGCCTCATTATCAGACATTCAGTTATTTTTCCAATGACATTTTCTATATGTGCAAAAAATAAAAAAATAAAAACCCTCCAGGCCCTAGTGAACGCATTTTGGTTGGAAACACCCATTGCCCATTGCTTTGAATTTTTTCTGACAATTTTCTGTATCATTGAACCGCCATGAATTAAGCAGAATGACTTGAGAGGTATTATTGTGTAGTTATACTACTTAATTAAAATGGGTTTACAGCCAGACTTTCTGGGGTCAAAACCCAGTCTTATCACTTAACAGTTGTATGACATTGGATAAACTGCTGAAAATCTCTGTGCATTTTTCTCATCTATAAAATGGAGATAATAGTACCTATTTAATAGGGGTTTTACAGTATCATTAAGATAAGATGAGTAAAGCACTTGTAACAGGACTTCCTCATACAAGGTAAATCCTCAATAAACATTAACGGTTAGTAACGGGATATAATAATAGCTAAGCCATACAGAATGTTTACTGAGTTCTAAAGGATATAAACAACCCATTTGATCTTCATCAACTCTCTAAAGCAACTTCTTTTGTTATGTCCATTTTATAAATGAAGAAACTCAGATGCAAAGAGATTAAATAAATCAGCTACAGTGTCCTTGCTGGTGTACGGAGCTGGCACTCACACCTGTCTATATTGCCTCTGAGAGAATATAGAGGACAAATTCTTGACATTTTTAAAAAGATTTTTCATTTGAAGACCATATTTCTGTCATAAAAGGAAAATGTCATTCCTATTGTTGGTAGAACTTCACATTCTAAAAGAATCAAAGACTCATTTAAAGCTTGTGCTTTAAGGTTTGATTGAAGCTTTGATTCTAAAAGAATCAAAAGAAGCACTTAAAGCTTATGTCAGAGCAATTTTGTCCAACAACCTAAAACGTAGGTAACGATGACAGCCATGATGAAAAGCAAGGTATTTAAAACAAGTTGAAGCTTATACATACTAGTGCCCTTACTGTCTGCTTATAGTGCTTAAAGCTTATTTAGAAAAAAAACAACAACAACAACACATGAATGGCACTACTGCTGTGTTTTTAATTCTAGATCAGAAGACTGTTAGGATAACAGGGCTGCTACAATCCTAAATACTTCTTAATGCTCTTCAATACAGCTTAAAAAATACTCACTTTGGAAGTCATTGTTACAGTGGATGTCTACATGGATTTGTCAGGTACGCTTCATCTGGATATTCAACCACCATGACAACAAAATCCAGTAAGGCGTGGCATACTGATGTTTCAAGGTTTATAAACCTGTTGGTAGGCAGAAAAGACATTGCTGTTTCTACTTACTGAAGATTAGTGCCCGGCGTTGGGGACATGTTTATAATGGCTCTAGGTGTGGGTGGTGACGTAGATGGAGATGACAGAGTGGAGAAAGCAGCTCAGAGAGAAATGATATTAACAATAAAAGATAAGCCCTTTGGAGAACTAATAATAGTTATGAAATAGGAATGAACCTCCCAGTGGTGCAGTTCAGCCCCCTCTGGAGAAGGGGGGGTGAGGAAGTCTCCCCTTTCAAATGGGTTACATAATATTTTTTTTTCCCCGTAGAAGATTTCACAACCTCTTTTATAAACTGTTAATGTGCTTATTCAACTGTATCGTAGGGAACAGTAACTAATTTTTAACTTTAACCAGGATAGCTTGACCTTCCCATCGTAACTCTGGTCAATCAAGACAGACAATCGCTCATAAGCACTCTCTCCACCACAAGTTCTGTCACAATAAATCACGAACAGAAAAACTGAAAATACTTTATTTGCATTTGATTAAAATAGCTTTTTTTTTTTAAAAGATTTTATTTATTTGACACAGAGAAAGAGGGAGAGCACAAGCAGGGTGAGCGGCAGGCAGAGGGAGAAGCAGGCTCCCCACTCAGCAGAGAGCCCCATGCTGGACTCCATCCCAGGACCCAGGATCCTGACTCGAGTGGAAGGCAGATGCTTAACCAACTTAATCACCCGGGTGCCCCTAAAATACTCAGCTTTAAATGTATTACTATTCAAAAGATCTCTCATCTTAGTGACTAGATCCACCATTTGGGTCAAAAACATGAGGTGGGCACCCACCTACTCACCACTACCTCCAAGCACATATTTTTGAGGATCAGACAATGCCCCTGGGCTTGGTGATGGAAAGAGGCCACTTGACATATCTGCAGGATTGCTAAAAGAAAGAACTTGTATACAATTCCTCTGAGACCTGATTTGGCAGCCAGTCTGATGTCTGTGGGTTTATGGGGTAAGATGGAAACTGCCCCATGCTACAAGTTGGAGTTCTTCAGTCCTGGTTCTTAAGAGGCAGGTGGCACCCAGGAGAATTACCATGCACTCCAAGGCTCGGGTTCCTCTTCCAGAAACGGGGCAAAGAAAATCAGCGGTCTATGTGCGTGAATGCAAGGAGTGCCCATTATGATCACTGCTCCCAAATCAACTTAATATACACCAACCAGAGATACTAATGTTGGCTTCCTAAGTGGTAGCCTCATCTGCCTTAAATGGAGGTAGTTTTATTTGTGAACTCTGGCTTGGTCTAAAGTAGACACTTCTGGCAGTTTCTCCAGAAATGCACTATGGGATGAAAAGAAACCACAGAAACACCTGCGGCGGTTCCACACAATTTTGTGGCTGTTGCTTTTTGGCTGAAATCATTGGAATCAAATGGAAACCATTTTGTCATCCCAAATCATCACTGTATTAGCCTTGGCTTAGACGGCGAACTACTTGATGGAACGACATTTTAAAAACTCCTCTTATAGAACATGGCTTCTCGAACATACAATGCCCCAGTATAAAGCATTACGGTCAAGTGATTCAAAGTGTGGATCCTGGAGCCTGACCACCTTCAGATCCTGCTTTTGCCACTTATTAGCAGAGTGACCTTGGCCAAGTTCCTTATTCTGTGTGCTTCAGTTTCCTTGTTGGTAAATAAGACAAGAAAAGTACCCACTTTACAGGATTTAGGGAGAATTTGCTTAATTAACAAATGGAAAGGACTTAGAATATTTTAAGTGCTGTGTTTAGCATTAGCCCTTGGAACAGCATTTGGCAATTAGGCACTGAGCAAACATTAGCTTTTACATTACTGTTTTAAAGATTTTACTTATTTGAGAGAATGCATGAGGGAGCACAAGATGGGGAGAGGGGGATATGGAGAAGCAGAGAAGCAGACTCCCCGCTGAGCGGGGGGCTCCATGCAGGGCTCAATCCCAGGACCTGGAGATTGTGACCTGAGCTGAAGGGGGACACTTAACTGACTGAGCCACCCAGGTGCCCCTATGTTACCGTTTTAAATGGTATAGGCTGTGATGCAGAAGAGTGGGAAGAAAGAACAGGACAGGGAGGGAGAATAGACAAATCCATGTAGTTTATATTCCTTTGGTCATTTATACCTACAACATTTATCAAACCGATTATCTTTCTGGAGAGCTCCAGACTTGGCCTGGGCATCCACAGATGCCCAGAACTCAAGATTGGAAGGAAACGCAAAACTCAAATAACAAGTAATTAGAAGGAGCTCATTTTGAAAAATATGTTTGCTTTTTAATGGAGCTTTAAATGAGCTCCTGGGAAGGTTATTATGAAGTACATGCCCACACCAAATGCCTTAATGGGAAAAGCCTTATTGCAATTCAGTTGTTTAAACTACACAGGCCATATCTCTCCTGGGACTCTGTTCCTGCTGTGGGAGTTAAAGTTCTTTTGAATGTCCCAAGGTATTCCCAAACTTCACACAATCACATTTTAGAGCAGGAAGTTTCTTTAAAAATCATCCCCTCCTAAGTGATCTTTTTATGGCTGAAGAAACAAGCCCAAGAGGGGTTAAAGGATTTGCCTGAGGCCACTCAGCAACTGGGGAGGTAAAACCAACACCCACTTTCTTAACTCCTAGCCCAGTTCCTTTCAGGTAACACATCTGCAGTCTCACAGAGAGAGGAATATGGGGGGCGGGGGGTGCTATTTGCAGTTGGGAAATTCTCCAATTTTCCCTTCCCTTTCACAGGAGAAAGGATAAACTGATCATTTACCTGCAGAGACAATTCTCATTTAGCAGAGAAATTATCAAGGCTCAGCAGTGACTCACCAAATGTTCAAGATAAAGATTTATTAGAGACAGGTATTATTTTCTGTTTATTTTTACGTCATCAGGACTAAAACCTGTTGCTATGTTGGATCCAGGCGTCACTTGGTGATGCCCGTGGACAAAGAACGTGGCTGATTACCGGGTAGGTGGGGTTTTGCACTCCAGGAATTAATCTAGGAAGCAAGGTAGTCTTGAAAGACCCGCGGATCCCCTTACCCAAGAATTCAACTCTGCCACAGGATGCAAACAGCAAGAGGTTCTTTATTGTATCGCAGGCTCTGACATAGGGCCAGCCCAGAGTTTTCCCCTGGGACAGGATCTCAGCATGCCTATCAAGAGCTTTTGGCGATTCCTTCTGCACTCCTTCCACACTCATCAACACTGCAGGAAGCATTCACGAGCTGGCTTCGAGGAACAGGGCTTCTGTGATTTGGGCCATTTCATCCAGTAATGGTTTCCCATCCTCATCCCTACCCCTAGCGTAGCCATGGTCCACAAAAGAGATTTTGGTAAGAAGTTGACCCCTAAGAGTAACACTTAATCTCACATTTGAATTTGGAGGGAAGATTTACATAACTGTTTATTCCACTTGGCAAGTGCTTGCAAATCCCCCTGCTCTGTTCCACCTATGAATAAATAATACTTACAAGGAAATGATAAACACCCGTGTTTGGCCAGCCCTTTTGAGCGTGGTGGGTCAGCGTGCCAGCGGACACTTGGCCGGAGAGTTCTCGGCTCCTGTCTTTAACTTGGCCTGGTTATCCTGTAGTCACTTGAGTTATAGGAAGAGCACATGACATCTGCCTGGGCAGAACAGATGTTTCTGTAAAACTAACTTCCACTCTACATTTGTCTAGTGTGTAGACAAAACTGAGAGATAAGAGAGAGGTCCTTGCAATGAAGTGTGGGGCCCTCATGGAACTCTCTGAGCTGTGCAGTGTTTGCATATTCCCAGGACGTTTATCCCCTCTGACCTCGGCAGTTGTGTTCTATTCCTGGAGATCCCCTAACCACCAGATGACAGCTTCTGCAATTCAGACATTGCCTCAAGTTTTTGTTTGTATCTGTGACCACACAGAACCAGGACACGGATCTGCATCTGTAGCCTAAACACCCTTTAAGACCTCAGTTTTGAAAAACACAGTGACTGCCTCTGAGATGAAATATTTCACATCTGCTGGGATCACCCTGAACCCCTGCACAGTCCCCTTCTCAAAGTGGCTGGTGCCCGGAGTTCCATCTGTGGAGACTCATGCTATCATAAAGTAATTCACCTGGACGGTCCAAGGAGGCTTCAGACCCCTGTGAACTCTTGAAATTATACCCAAAGTTTGTGTATATGTGCATCTGTCCATTTCTCACTGTGAAGAAAGGATCTTTAGATGTTTATTGGTACCCCAAAATGTCAACAACCCCACAAAAGTGTAGGAGTGATTGCTTTTTCTGATAAGATGTTGGAAGTTACCATTAGAGGTGCATGAAAACACATAGACATATGAGCATAAATTTTATATTTCACAAAGAAGGTCAACTGCCTAAGAAGTTTTTGAGGAGAAAAAAAAAAACCAAACCAATAATTTAATTAACTTTTTTCCTAGTTTTCATTCAAAAAGAAAATACCTCTACTAGTGAGAGAGATTATCACAACACATTCTGCCTTTCCATTCTTAGCTTCAAAAATAACGTCTGAGCACAGGACAGATGACGATTCTGAAACTGGTTCTGGAAATGTTGCCTCTTAGAGTAGGAGTGGTCAAACTTTTGTAAAGGGTCAAATAATAAATATTTTTGGCTTTTCAGGCCACGTGGTCTCTGCCAAACTACACAACTCTGCTTTTGTGTGGAAAGCAGCCATAGACAATATGTAAACAAATGGGAATGGTGGTGTTTCAATAAAACTTTATTGACAAAAACAGGTGGTGGGCCAGATTTGGCCATGGCAGCAGGTTGCTCTTCCTGTCTTTAAGTTTCAAGATGCTATGGAATAAAAATGATAAGGCTCACATATCCCAGGTATATAATGTATACCAACTTCAAGCTACTTAGCAAAAACAAAGTGTCTAATCCTGTTATTCTGTTGGTCATTTTATTGGAATGAAAGTAATTTCAACAAGTATTTCTACATGCTGGGCAATCCACGGGTGATGTTAAACACCTAACAGTTAAAAATCAAGAATTCCACGTGTCAGATTTTTCCAGGGCATAAGACAAAAATAAAACTGGATTATTTAAAATGTGATTTGTCTTTCTGTGTAACTCAAGGAAATCAGATTTTTGGCAAATGACTACGGTAAAATAATCCTTTCACCCTAGGGCCTCACTCTGGGTGGGAAATCTCTCTCTGATCCTCCAAAGGTAGCCTTCTGTTTTTTTCTAGAAACCTGATACTTTTAGAATCACAGGCTTCTGACATTGCAAACACACACTGGCAGTCCCTTCCAGGCTTCAGGCTGCTGCTTGTCCAGCTAGGGAGAATGCTCCAGAAATCTGCGATTGCCTTCATTTCCCAGCCAAAATGGTGGAAATGCTGGTCCTCTTTTTACTTTCCACATTTGAAACAATTAGACATTTTATCTTCTTGTTTGATACCTAGTTTCGCATGCCGCCTGATTAGAACCTTTCGTATCTGTACAGTAGCACATAGGGAGGCTTAAACAAATGGAATAAGAGAAGAGGAAAAGGCGGGATAGGCACCAGAGAAGCTAGAGGGAAGGCAGTCCAAAGGCTATGGATGAGTCCATCAAAACTGAAATCACTTCTCTGGCTTGAAATATGCTCCCCGAAGATTAGCGAGTGGTGAGTTACCTGCAGGAAAAACAATCGAAATATAATTACGGAAGTTCTGCCCATCATCCTCAAGGAGCTGAATCGTGGTTGCAGACACACAGAGACAAGCAAGGAGAGATTTTCCTTGCTGGCAAACAGATTATTTTCTCCAATTTTTTAAAAATTTAATTTTTTTAATTTAAATTCAATTAATTTACAGAAGATTATCAGCTTCAGAGGTAAAGTTCAGTGATTCATCAGTTGCATGTAATAGCCGGTGTTCATCACATCACTTGCCTTCCTTAATGCCCATCACGCAGTTGCTCCATCACTTCATTCCCTCCCCTCCAGCAACCCCCAGTTTATGTCCTATTTGTATATGGCTTTTGTGATATTGAGGGACGTACCTCAATATCACAAAAGCCATATATAAAAAGCCGACAGCGAATACCATTCTCAACAGGGAAAAACTGAGACGTTTTCCCCTAAGGTCGGGAACACGACAGGGATATCCACTAGCACCATTCTAGTTCAACATAGTACTAGAAGTCCTAACCTCAGCAGTCAGACAACCAAAAGAAATAAAAGCCATCCAGATCATGAAAGAAGAATTCAAACTCTCACTCTTCGCAGATGACTTGATACTCCACATGGAAAACCCAAAAGACTCCACCCCCCACATTGCTAGAACTCATACAGGAATCCGCAAAGTGTCAGGATATAAAATCAATTCACAGACATCAGTTGCATTTCTCTACACTCACAATGAGACAGAAAAAAGAGAAATTAAGGAACAGATGGATTTAAATTGTCACCAGTAATCAATAAGGGTTTCTGAGTGGCTCCATTGTTTAAGCGGATTTCGGCTCAGGTCATGATCTCAGGGTCGTGAGCTCAAGCCCTGCATTGGACTCTGTGCTGGGCATAGAGCCTGCTTAGGATTCTTTCTCCCTCCCCAAAAAGAAAAAAAGAAAGAAAAAATTGACACCAGTAATCAGACTTCCCAAATGCCAAGGTAGGAGGTGGCACAACCGAGAAATCAGGAAAGCAGTGCCCATGCAAGATTCAGGAGGGAGGAAAGATACTCTCTTTTCTTTTACAGTCAGGCTTTTGAAACAATTTATAAGCAGAAAAATCTCCTTTGTCAGTGCCAGTTTCTGTGAGTTCTGACCCATCCAGTGCTATGAAACCATCACCACAAAAAACTCCCTGGTGCCCCTTTTCTAGGCCACCTCTGTGGCCACTCCCAGCCCCTGGCAACTGACAATCTGCTTTCTGTCCCTCTAGTTTTGCCTTCTTCGGAATGGCAGATAAGTGAAATCACACAGTGGGTGGCAGGGAAAAAAATGAGATTTCTCAAGAAAGAGGAGCTTTTCGGAGATCAAATGTCTCTAAAGCACTTTTAGAACAGATGGGGCAGTTGGTAAAGGGAGCTGGTGCCGTGACAGCTTCTGTGGACCATGGGACTTCTGCTTATAGGTTATTTCCACACAACTCTCCTTAAAGAATACCTGATCGTGTCACATCCTTACTGGAAACGTCCAGTAGTTTCTCATTGCTGGCAGGATAAAGTCCAAACCCTCTGATGTGGCTTTCCAGGCCTTGCAGGATGTGACACCCATTGCCTCCTCCAGCCCCGTCTCTCCCCATCACCCTCTATTTGTCCACTCACAGTCTGTGTGCTGGCTGCTCTGTGCACACTCTGGTTCTCCCCCCTGACCTGCCCTGTCTCACCACCAGGACTTCATACATGCCTTTCCATCTAGAGCATTTTCCCCTGACCCCGACCTCTTTGGCTTCTCACTTTGGCTTCCTCTGGAAGCACTCCCTGGCCCTCCCAGTTTGGTTTAAACATCCTTCTTGTGGGCTCTGACTCTTGTACCCCTCGTCTTGGTGCTTAGCAATCTACATTGTAATTGCCTATTTCACTGTCTGTCTCTCGAGCTATACTGTAGACTCCATGAAGCCCCAGGGGAATGGAAGTCAAGTTTGTGTTACTCACGGTTGTAATTTCAGCACCTAGCCTAGTGCCTGGGACACAGTGGTTCCTCAAAGAATATACTTTCAACTGAGCCAAAGAGACCAATACAATTTGGACCAGGACAAGTGAGAGGTTTCTTTTAGCTGGGGAGGGGTGAGAAGCCAGGGAAGAGGAGAAAAGAGAAAAGTCTAGAACGTCTTTGGGAAACACTTGGCATCAGAATTGGGCCCTTGTTCACCAGGTACTCACTTGTTGCCTCACTGTCCCACCTGCCCTGCTGTATTGTGCTCTGGAGAGGCAGGGTCAGGTGTCTGAAAATGAGATTTCCCAGACTCTCTTGCCGTCTGGGCGCAGAGGGAAATCCACAGGCACCGAAGAGTCCTGCTTGGGCTCCGGGAGTGAGGAGGTGGGTTTCTGGAGTTGCAGCAGTGTGGGGTGGGAGCGGGATGAGGGGGTGGGGGATTCCAGCAGAGTGGGCCCCAGCAGAACGTCCCATTTCAGCTGCCACAGCCCGGTCCAGGCGGCAACCCTCTGGCCCATCCAGAACAGACAAGTAGCACAAGCAGCGGGTGTGGATTCAGGGCTTTTAGCCCGAGTGTGCTTAGCTGTGGCTTCTTTTATGCTCCTTCAGCATAAAAGCCCCCTTCCTCTTCCCTTTTGCTCTTCCAACCCTTCTAGCATCTTTGAAACCGATTCCCTGCACGGAATTCCCTGTATTTGAAACTCTTAGAGTAGCCTCCTTCTCCTTCTTCTTCTTCTTTTTTTTTTTTTTTTTTAAACTTGTATCCATTATTTGAGAGAGAGACACAGCACGAGTGAGAGGGAGGCAAGCAAACTCCTTGCTGAGCATGGAGTGTGACATAGGGCTTGATCCCAGGACCCCGAGATCATGACCCAAGCTGAAGCTGAAGTCAGATGCTTAACCGACCAAGCCTCCCAGGTGCTCCCCTAAAGCGGCTTCTATTCTCCTGTCCAAACGCAGACCAATTTTGCCTTGAAATCAAGAAAAGGGGTAAAGACAGAAAGGCATTCTGAAAAGGAGAACTGCCATGAGGAGAAACCCAGAGGTGAGAGAGTTTGCAGGGATATTTGAGAAATCGTCCAGTTTGTCTGGGGCAGGGTGATCAAACAGGAGAGGGGTGAGAAGAAAAGCCACGGAGGCATAGTAGGTGTATGTCATGGAAGAGCTCAAAGACTGGGTAGAAGAGTCTGCTCTGGTTTTGATTAACAGAGGAGAGTCACTGAGGCCTGCGACCAGGTGCTGGGACTAGAGCTGTGCTCCAGGAGGCTGTTCTGTTTAGTGGCGGGTGTAATGAGTAGGAAGGAGCGGAAGGATCCAAACCCTCGTAAAAATGTAGTATTTAGAGGGTTGTGGACTGGGTTGGATGAGATGAATGAGAAGGGAGAAATCAACGGTCACACCACAATTGTCCTCGTTTCGCTGAGAGAAAGGTAGGGGTATGAGGAGAAGTGGGGGAGACAGAATTAAAATCACTTGGAAGCTGTGGCAGGTAGAGAAGAATCAGCCTCTATAGCACTATGAATCTTCACCTGTCATCTCGTTTGATTTCAATTCCAATTTTCTAGCTCTTTCCTCTACACTGCTCATTGGCATTGGTCTACAACTTGGCAAAGAATCTAGGTTTATATAACATGATTTGATAGTCATCTGCATAGAAGAGAGAACCAAAAACATAATACTGGATGAGATAACCAAGGGTGAGAGTAAGGGAAGCCAGGCCCACAAGGATGCCTGTGGGCAGGTGCGTAGGAGGACAAAGTGTTGGAGGTGAGAGAGAGAGAGAGGAGGCAGAAACGTAGCAGGCAAGTAGGTAGCAGGGGGACCAGGAGAGTTCTGAGCCTTCATGAAGACTTTGTGAAAAATGGGACTTGCCACAATAGTCACCTCCTGCAAGGTGTTAAGGAGAATAAATGTTGAAGAAAATTCCATGGGATTTGCAGACCTCAATTTCAATGATACAGTAGGGAAGAATCTAGGTTTCTAATGGCTAAAGAGTAGTTGAAGAATGAGGAAATAAGAAGGTAAGAATGACCTATTTTTCCGTCCTTTTCGCCCTGTGGGCATCCATTTCTTGTGCCTATCGCAGAACCCCTCCCTTCCCACCCCGCCAGTGATGTGTCCGTGAGCTCCCCATCCCTCTTCATCCAAGTCTAGGACAGACCAGTTGTTGGGGTCGTGTGTACAGAGCTGGCCTCCTGACTGACCTGCAAGCCTGCACTTCATGTAGACCGTATCAGCCTCTTGTGCAGGCTCAAGTTACCTATCAGCGTCGGGGAGTGACGCTTAAATTTGTAGATTAACGGGGTTTACAGTTGGGCTAGGGCTTTTCCTTAACAATGTCAGCAATTTATTAAATCAAGGCTAGTTGCCTTCCATAGCTTCACTAGAAACAGACAGAAGAATTATACAATCCCCCCCCTTATTCTTCTTATTATTTTTAATAAGTGTATCCTTTCTCATGTACTTGACATTCACTCAAAGTCACCAAATCACATCCATGCACACGAGGAAGTGTTGAGAGCTGCATCTCTCACAAGCCCCGGGTGAACTTTGTAGATCACACTCTACGTCATTAGCAAGATTAGGCCACGGAGAGAGCAGGCAGGCTTCCTGTGCTCTGACAGGCTCACAGAAGCCATGGTGAAAATCTGATGACTTTGCAAGGGTTCCAAACCTTGACCTAAATCGCCTCACAGAAATCCTTTAACAAATCATTAGAGGGCACCTCTCACAGCACCAAGCAAGAGGTACTCAGCTTTCAAAATTCCGGTAAGTTCTGCTTTGGGGATAAGGTATACTTGACCAACTTAGACATTTCATAAAATACGGAACCCGCTTGGTCTAAGCCTAACTATGTTCCCGATAAAATATCAGCCTTCTCAATTACATTCTGTATGAACAAACACGCCTGTGAAACATCCAAACAACGGGGCAGTAGGTGGAAACAGATGTCATCATTTATTTTAAGATTAGTTTATTCAACAATTGAAAGGAGGAATGTTGCTTATTCTGCACAACAGCTTAGGATGTGAACAGTTTACTTGTTATTTAAAAAAATATAGGGCTGTCAAATAGTTTTCTCGATTTCTAAAGGAGCGCCTAAATGTGTAATTCGGTGTTTTTCTGCCGTACAAACAGAACAGGTTTTTCCTGAAACTTGCTGTAAAAAATTGTTTCCCTAAGATAGAATATTCTAAGGAAGCTTAAAAAATAAAACAAAAAAGGGGTGCCAGGGTGGCTCAGTCAGTTAACTGACTGACGGGGTCAGGTGGTGATCTCAAGAGCCTGGGATTCCGCCCCACGTCGGGCTCCCTGCTCTGCGGGGAGCCGGCTTCTCCCTCTCCTTCTGCTGCTCCCCCTGCTTGTGCTCCCTTGCTCTCTCAAATAAATAAATAAAATCTTTTAAAAAATAAAATAAAATAAATCCCTCTGAATTAGTCTGTAACAGCCCAGTTTTGTTTTTCCTAACCCCCAATGCCGACAGCAATAAATACTCATAATTGGGATCTTTGAGTATGATGTGCTAACAGGGGACACTAAAATCCCAGTTAATTTCCACTGCTGGACTTGAACTTTTTTTTTTTTTCTAGAATGTAAAATTTTAAGCAGAGATCTTCCTCCAAGTCATGTTGCTTTACTTCTCTCTTCAGTTATAAAGCACGTGGGCAGGAGGATGCGGGAGGAACACGGATGGCGAGGTGGGTTTGAACTGCTTTTCCATCACCCTCCTTTAGGACAAAATAAATCTGAGAAAAACGAGCCTCTCCCCTCGCCGGCTGCACTTCATCACCTCCCATTCACGTCCCAGCCCACTGCCATCTGGCTTCCCTTCCACCGCTTCATTCAGACTGCTCCGATTCAGAGGTTACAGTGTTTCCCTACTTGCGGAATCCAGTGACCTATTTTTAGGCCCCTTGCCCTTGCCCTTTCTGTGGCATTGGACACAGCAGGGCAGACCCGGGTTTCTCGACTGTGTGCCTACAGTAATGGGTAAAACTGGATCTGGTGCGGCCCTATCACGAGTGGGGGACGGGGGTGGAGATGGGGGTGGGGCATGTGCCCCTTCTAGGGGACCAGCGGCTGCTCATCTCTGGCTCCATTTTGGCCACGGAAACCTATAGACCCAGCATGGTTGAAATCTCTCGATTTGTTTTTGTTTTTTTTAAAGCTTCGTTTTTGTGAGAATGTTTCCAATTTTTAGATATTGCCTCAGATTTCCAAGATGCTTGTGGGACCAGTAAATGTCTCTGCAGATCTGCCTCCTAGTAGAAGATTCTCTAGTTCTGCTAGTTTCTGGGCCTACCTCTCTCTCTCTCCCACCTGTTCATCTCTGCCTTGCATTTGCTCCCCCCACCCACCCACCCACACACATTTCTCACGTTGGGGCTCCCTAGTCTTCCTCCTTGGCCTTCTTCTGTCTTCTCAGCCTCTTGGGGGATGTCGTGAGGCTACGGCTGGCTCCATGGGTTTGCAAGCCATGTGGTTGCCCAGGAGCCCACGCTCAGAAAGCCTCCGTGCTTGGGTTTTAATGCTGTGCAGCTGCTGTCTTGAAGTTCTCAAAATATCTTTGAGTGTGTGTCTTGTGGGTAAAGTCTGATGGGACAACGGAGCACATCCCAGAGGCTTGGCATCTCAGTTCTGTACAATCTCTCCTTCCTCTGCCTCCCTGGGAAGGGTTCTTGGTCTCCTTCCCTTCGACCTTTTACACCCCTGGGTCCTGCCTTCTCCCTCCCCCACCCCCACCGTGCCTCCCCTACCCCTGCCCAGACTGCTTCTCTTCACCTGACCTGGATCTGAGCGAAGGTGTGAGGAGAGTTGAGGTTAACCTGTGGCATCTCGGGGAGAGGCCCAACAGTGGTGGCCGCTCTCCCTACCCAGCCCCCACCAGTGTTGCCAACAGCACTACTCCTTCAGTGGACCAGTTGGATAAGGCCAGCTCCTCACCACTCTTGATCCAAATACCTAGCCCATGCTGGCACAAAGGTTGAGATACCCTTGGGGTTGCCAATCTGCTGTGGGTTGGGACAGCTGGCCTGTAGAAAGGGGAGATGCCTGATTTGACTTCCTGGCTCCCGTCTGAGGTGCGGTACATTGGCCTGGGCACTAGTGACAGGGGGAACATAGCAGCAGTTCGGTCCAACTGCAGGATGATTTGCCAGTCCCGGGCTGGAAGCCCTGGCACCTGCTCGGCACTGAAGGCGCCCTGCAAGTATCCCCAAATCCTTTGGGACCAGACTGTGCTGCAGGGGAAACTCTTCTTCCTCCTTCTAACTTCTCTGGATCTGGCTTGTGTTCATTTCTTTTGACCAGCTTGCGTCACCTTCCAGGGTGACTCAATTTCAAGCCAAGAAATTACGTTGTGCCATTGTAGTGATTCCAAGTTAAATGTTCTGATGTTTACATTGAGAACTGGCATTGCACACTATAAAGACTCATGGCAAAATTCATTCCAACAAATTTAAATTTTTATTTATTTAGAACAACATTGAACAGCAAGTAAAAACCTCCATGACATGTTGAGAGACTATAGATGAAAGGGAAACTCTTGCATTTTAATGCCTTCAGTATATTCCGTGACTTTCATGGAATGCTTTTCCTGCTGTTTGAACAATGGGCCCACATTTTAATTTTTCATCGGGCACCATAAATTGTGTGTCTGGGGATGTCCAGGCCCTCTCATGCTGATGGCTCCTACCCCTGTCGGTAGCCTGGACCTGCTCCTCCTCTCACCAGGCATATTTCTGAGGGTACGACAGGCCAGGGAGCTGGAGGCCATGTAGGACACTGGCAGGCAATGTGTTCACATCTGATCTCATTCCCCAAATCAGCTTCTCCCCTTCTGCTTTCCTTTTCACCTCATGAAATTTCATCTCGTCACTCTCTTGTCACAGAGTAGGTGCTAAACTGAATGAATGAATGAAATTTTGGAAACAGTTTCAATTCTCTCCCTTCCCTCAATTTCCCATATCCAATTGGTCACCAAATTCCACCTGTTCTACCAAGCATTCCAGGCCCTCCCCTCTCTCCATGCCTGCATAGGGTATGTGCTACCTGAACTACCTGTTTCCTACCTGTTCAAAACCCAGATCATATATTACTCCCTCCAAGAAGCCTTTTTGTGATTGGCCAGGCAGAATTAGTCACTCTTTCTCCTGTGATGCAACAGCCTGTTTTTACAATATTTATTATGCTGTGTTGTAATTATTTGCTTCTATGTCTGTTTTCTCCCCCCTAGGGTGTGAGCAAATCAAAGATAGAGTATATTTATTTATCTGCACGTTTTTATGCCTAACATAGTATGTTGGAGACTCTCAGTAAATGAATAAATGGTACAGGAAAAATAAGAAAGAATTTACAGGTACCAGAAAAGGCAGCTTCTTACAGAGGGTAACCCTATTTTCTAGGGATACCCGAGGCCGGGGGGGCAGAAAATGAAGGTAGACCCCCATATCTGGGTATTTAGATGTTCATTTCAATCACAGACTTGCCATAAAGAAGAAAAAGGGGGAAAGGAGAAGAAGCAGGAAAAAAAATCTTTGACACTGGCAGACACATGATGTGATAGAAATCACTGAGTTATAAAATAATTTCTCGTACTAAAAAAAATTTTTTTGGTAAGTGTTCACATGACGCTTTTCATTTTTAAAAATGTTTTAACATACACATAGCTATCCATGATTATTAGTACATATACCTAGATGGGCTTGGAAATAAGTATATACCCATGAAATCATCACCATCATTTATGCCATAAACTTATCTATCACTTCCAAAAGTTTGCTCCTGCCCTTTTATGACGCTGCTACTGCTGCTGCTGATGTGATAAAAAGGCTTAACAAAAGGTCTACCTTCTTAGCAAAGTCTTTGGTATATGACACAGTATTGTTAACCACCGCCACTATGCTGTGCAGGAGATCTCTAGGACTTACTCATCTTGCATAACTGAAACTTCATATCCTTTGACTAATAACTCCCTGCCTACCCCTCCCCCAGCCCCTGGCAACCCCCATTCTACTCTACTCTTTTATTCTAAGAGTTTGACTATTTTATGCTCACCATGTAAGTGGTATCATGACACTATTTAAAGCTTCATGCTTGGGGCGCCTGGGTGGCTCAGTGGATTAAGCTGCTGCCTTCGGCTCAGGTCATGATCTCAGGGTCCTGGGATCGAGCCCCGCATCGGGCTCTTTGCTCAGCGGGAGCCTGCTTCTCTCTCTCTCTCTGCCTGACTCTCCGCCTACTTGTGATCTCTCTCTCTGTCAAATAAATAAATAAATAAAATCTTTAAAAAAAAATAAAATAAAGCTTCATGCTTATTTAAAAAAAATACCAATGCCATGTCCAAGTAGATTCCAAATGTTTTAGTCATGCCATACATTTGGTTGAAACTCCTCTATACTCATTATATGTTTTTCCCAGTGTCTTACGAATAACCCACCCTCCACCAAGGTTTCAGATGTAGGATTAGATACCTTGAGGAGTCAGAGAAAGGAGGGAGGTGTGGTGCCGAAGCACTCTGGTGGAAAAAAACAAAAAAGGAAAAATGTACTGACATGAGAGACCATTAATAACATAGATTACGTTGTTATCAACATTAAATATGAAATCTGGGATAAGGTCGATTGTTAACCCAAACTTTAAATATTAGTAATAGTAGAGCAGGACTTCTTTAAGGTTAAAAATGGAATCACAAAAATCCACTAAAATCAGGGTAGATATGGTCCACAACTCCCTTGAAAATGCAGGAGGTTGTTTTACATAGGTTAGTACTCTCTTTCAATTTAAGAAGTGAGGCTACCTACCTTTTTTTTTTTTTTTTAAGATTTTGTTTATTGGGGCGCCTGGGTGGCTCAGTGGGTTAAAGCCTCTGCCTTCGGCTCAGGTCATGATCCCAGGGTCCTGGGATCGAGCCCCGCATCGGGCTCTCTGCTCAGCAGGGAGCCTGCTTCCTCCTCTCTCTCTGCCTGCCTCTCTGCCTACTTGTGATCTCAGTCTGTCAAATAAATAAAATCTTTAAAAAAAAAAAAAAAAAAAAAAAAAGATTTTGTTTATTTATTTGACAGAGAAAGAGAGAGAGAGAGCACAAGCAGGGGGAGCCAAAGACAGAAGGAGAGGGAGAAGCAGCCTCCCTGCTGAGCAGGGAGCCCACACTGGGGCTCCATCCCAGGACCCTGGGATCACGATCTGAACAGAAGACAGATGCTTAACCAACTGAGCCACCCAGGAGCCTTGAGGCTATCTGCCTCTTTTTGGGCCAAGTAACAAACTTTGATAGGATCTGAGCTGGAGGCTTGGTAAAATAGAGATCGCTTTAGAAATTCCTAAATTAAGTCTTTATAGCTTGATTGCACTGTTTCGGAATGTCTGGATCAAATCATCTGGGGTGTCTATTAAAAATGCCACTAGTTAAGCCCCATTCCAGACCCACTAAATTAGACTCTTTGGAGGAAAGGCTGAGGAAACTACACTTTTAACAAGCCCTCCCTCCCATCCCAAGGGATCAGTAGGTACTCCAGATTTTAGGAAAACCCAATTTGCAATATAAATACAATAATTTTAGATGGTCAAATAAAACTTTTCATCTCTTTTTAACAACATTGGGAAAATAAGTTCTATCTAAGTGAGTTTTCTGGAAGAATTTCACATCGGTATACCCATATAAGTCCTGGAGCTTTTAATGTTTTAAACATTTTAATGAAAATCCTTCTAAACTGTGTTATATAATGCACCATCCTCTCAAAGAGAATACATTACACAAATAGGACATCATTATTGGTGACTCAGGATCATTATTACAGATATCCGTTATTATAAGAATAACTTAAAAAGTTCTGAAGCCTATTATAAAACTGTCTGATCCTCCTCTAAATGGTCCAGCTGGCTGTGTTTTTATGGTACTGCAATAGGTTTTTCATGTTCTGTTTAAATATTTTCTCTGTTTTCCTCCTTGCTGTCAGGTAGCTTTTATTAATTGTACCATTACTTTTTTTTTTTTTAACTTTCTGCGTCTGTCTTTAATGAGCTTTGGGAAAGCATGAGGAACTCTTTATGAGTGAACTTTTTGTGAAGGTGTAAGGATCAGTTGGGATGCTTTCAGGTGTGATAAAAAGCCACAGTTCAGACTGATTTAAACAATAAGGGAATTCATTATCTCTCATAAAAAAAAGCATGCTTGTTTCACAAAGTTGAAATCAAACTGTATATACAAGTTTTATCCTGCGTTTTAAACTTATTATATCAAGCCCCTTCCTATGTCATGAAACTCTTCCTAAATACTCTTACACAAAACATTTCACCATATTAATTAACGCCACCACTACCGGTGCGGTGTTTTTCTCTATACCAAGCACAGGAAGGTGATGGAGATGAAGTGGGGAGCGGGCTGGGACACAGTGTCTGGGAGCTTTCATTCTAGCAGAAGTTTGCTGTCATTTATGTAACCATTATTCTGTTTCCGAGAAGTTCTTTTGTAATGACAAATAACATTCTGATAAACATATTGCTTAATTTGGGGTTTATTTCCACAAGAGTAATTTCTTATTTATATATTTATTTAGAACATGAACAGGGGGAGAGGCAGAGGCAGAGGAAGAAAGAAAATCTCGGGCAGACTCCCCAGGGAGCAAGGAGCCCAGTGAAGGGCTTGATCCCATCAACCTGAGATCAGGCCAAATCAAGAGTTGGATGCCCAACCAAGTGAGCCACCCAGGCACCCTGCCACAAGAGTAATTTTTAAAAGTGAATTATTGGGTCACTGTTAGGCTTTTGTTATATATATATATATTTGAGGGTTTCTATGTGGTAAGATACACATAAATTAAATCTACCAGTTTGAACTCTTTTGAAGTTTATAATTCAGTGGTATTAGATGCATTCACAATGTTGTGTAAACATCATCACTAACTATCTTCAGAGCTCTTCATCATCCCACATGGAATTTTTACCTACGAAACAGTAACTTCCCACTTCCCCATCTCCAGACCCTGGCGACTACCATTCTACTTTCTTTCTCTATGAATTTGATTTTTCTAGATACATCATCTAAATTGATTACCCAGTATTTGTCCTCTTGTTTCACATAGCAAAATGTTTTACAGTTTCACCATGTTGTAGCATGTGTCAAATTTCATTCCTTTTTAAAGCTGAATAATATTCTTTTTATGTACATACAGCATTTTTTTAAATCTCTTCATCTGTTAATGGATATTTGGAATGTTTCCACGTTTGGCTCATTGTGACTTATTCTATTTTAATTTTTGTAATTTATTTTTTATTTTACTTATTTTTCAAGATTTTATTTATTTATTTGAGAGAGAGGGAGAGCAAGCACACAGAGGAAGAGAGAGAGAGAGGGAGAAGCTGACTTCACCCTGAGCAGAGTCTTACTTGGGGCTCAATCCCAGGACCCCAAGATCATGACCCGAGCCTAAGGCAGACACTTAACTGACTTAGGCACTCAGGCACTCCATATTTTTTTTAAAAAAGATTTTATATACTTATTTTAGGGAGAGAGAGTGGTAGAAGGGAGTAGCGGAGGGAGAGGGTCAAATGGACTCTGCACTGAGTGCATAGCCTGATGCGGGACTCAATCTCATGACCCTGATATCAAGGTCATGAGAAATCATGAGTTGGTCGCTTAACAAGCTAAGCCACACAGTCACCCCTTATTCCATTTCTAAAATGGACTATACCTGGTTAGGCCTACTGGCAGTATTAAATAATTCTTTTTCACAGTTTACTTAACATCATTATATTTTCAAACTGTGTTAATAGTTGGAAAATATCTCAGCATTGTTTTAACTGGTATTTCTCTATTTATTAGACATGTATACCATTTCCAACTGTTTATATTTCCATTTTTATGAAATGTCTATTCATATTTTCACCCTTTTATATATTAGAATCTGAAGATTTTTCTTACAGTATGAGTTTTTTTTTTTTTTTAAATACAAGGTGATTTTCCTATTGTCAAATTTCTTGCACATGTTTTTCCCACTTTATTTTAGCCTCTTCATTTTGGTTTGGCTTCTTTTTGTATCTAAAGAACATTTTACATTTTAATGGAGTCAAATTTATCAATATGTTTGTAAATTATATCATTTATTTTAGGTTTAGAAAATTCTTTCCTCTTAAGAGCGTATTTCTCCACTGATGTTTTGCATTCAACAATTTGTCTGGAGTTAGGTATATGGTGTAAGATGACTGGCAATTTGTTTCCTTCTAAATAGCTAAACAATATTTATAGACACTTTTATAATTGCTAGTCTTATTCACTTTTCTGCGATGTTTGACATTGCTAATCATTCCTTTCGAAAGTTCGTCTATCTTTCTGTTGCTCACTCTCTCCTGGTTCTTCTTGTATGTTTTTGTTCTTGGTTTTCAGGCCCCTTCATTGTACTACCTCTTTCTCTACCTGTTCGTGAGACTGATTTCAACTTTTTATTCTCTTCATGTTGCACATTCTCTCTAAGTAATCCACCTCTTGGATCTATATGCAAATGATACCCTGCCATTTAAAAAAAAAAAAAAAATCTTTGGCAATAAACTCCTACCTGGATTCTAGATCTCTGTATTCATTCATTATTCACCAAATAGTAACTGAAAAGTAATTGAATTGAATTGAAAAGATAAAAATGCCCACTCTCATGGAACGTACATAGTTGTGGGTAAGACTGACAATACGGCAAGTACATACAATATCTATTTCTTTTTAGGTCACATAAGAGCGATGAGACAAATAGATGCAGGCAAGGAAGTTAAAAACTGTCTGTAGGCAGATGTGGGGGTTGTAGTTTTAAACTGAGTGGCCAGGGAAAGCCCCACTGAAAAGGGGACCTTTATGCAAAGAGCTGAAGGAGACAGATGGAGCAAACGTGGTTATCTGTTGGAAGAACATTTCAGAAGGAGAAGCAAATGCAAAAGCCTTGAGGCGACGGTGTATCTGGTTTGTTCCAGGAGGAGGGAGACCCTGGGACTCTCCAGAATAAAGAAGAAAGAGAGCAATAAGATATGAGGTCAGAAATGTAACTGGAGTCAGATAACACAGGACTCTGTCGCCATTTTATGGCTTTTACTCCAAGAAAGATGGGCTGTTTGAGAAATACCATGGTCTCTGGCAGATGTGTTGAGAATAGATTTTGGAGGACATGGGCAGAATAGGGAAGCAAGTCAAGAGGCAACAGCAGTAACCCAGACAAATCAACTTGCTTGGCCCACAGCAGTAGATGTACAGGTAGTGAAAAGTGGTCAGATTATTTTTCTATTTCAAAGGTCAAGAGGATTTGCTCGGGGACTAGATGTGGGGATGAGAGGAAAGGTCTCAGTCATTGACTGAGATGGGGACTATAAAGAGAAACTGGTTTTGGAGAATATATCAGAACGATAGTTTCTGAACATGTGAATTTGAGATGTTAATTAGATATTCAAGTGGAGATGTCAATATGAGTCCAGAGTTTACAAAATAGCTCTGAGCTGGAGAAATGAGTTTGGGAGTCATCAAAAGATGATGGCATTGAAAACCATGAGAGGCGTGCCTGAGTTGCTCAGTGGGTTTAGCCTCTGCCTGCGGCTTGGGTCATGGTCTCAGGGTCCTGGAATTGAGCCCCGCAACGGGCTCTCTGCTCGGGGGGAGCCTGCTTCCCCCTCTCTTTCTGCCTGCCTCTCTGCCTACTTGTGCTCTCTCTCTCTCTCTCTCTGTGTCAAATAAATAAATTAAAAGAAAAAAAAAAAAAAAAAAGAAAGCCATGAGAGCAGATGAAAGTACCAGAGAGTCAGTGTAGGTAGAGGAGAGGTCTACATCCTGTGCTCTGGGAGCTCTGTCATAGATTGAAATTATTACTATATTTTTGCACCTGCATGTATCAAGGACATTTCAAGCTAACTCTCTCTCAAATTCAATTGTCTCTCCCCTTTCATTCTCTAGTTCTATGTAGAGAACCACCATTTTGATAGAACAGAGGAATTTGAAAAAGGAAAGGAGAATAAGCTGTTATATAGGTTTAAGTTCCCATATGATTATTAAAGTCACACAGCCAATTTCACTTTGAGCTTCCTGGCAACCAAAGAATTAACAGCACTTCTCAAATTCTCAGAAGCCTTGTTGCCATTGTTACTTCTTTCTCTTACTTAAAAATAATATGCTGCTAGCTTTTCTAAAGATCCCTTGCCACCCGTTTTTGCTCCTGTGTGTGTACATCACTACGTCTTTTTTCTATCCATCCAAGCACAGTGCTCATTAGGTAGAAATCTGCTTTTAGGTTTAAATCTTTCAAATTATAATAGGGTATACTCAGAGCTTTTGAAGTGGTTTGATGTTAAAATGTTCAAACACACACACACACACACACACACACAATATAAGTCTGAGGCCATACAATGCCATGGTCTATTATTCAATTATTTATATGCTTTTGTTGAGCAAAATATAGTTATTCTTCAAAGACTGCACATTTACTCTTGTTTAAGATTTTACTTCATCCATTTAGTAAGAGTTCAGATGATATTATTTCGATTATAATTTCTCTTCCTCTTTGTCTAGTCTCTTTTTAAAAAGGTCATTTATTTATCTATTTGAGAGAGAGCACATTAGCTGGGGGAGGGGCAGAGGGAGAAACCAGCTTTCTGCTGAGCAGGGAGCCTGAAAGGGAGCTCAATCCCAGGACCCTGAGGTCATTATTGAGCCAAAGGCAGACGTTTAACTGACTGAGCCACCCAGGTGCCCCTCTAGTTAGTCTTAGATTTGGTAACAGCTTATTGTCCTTGTAACCCATCTCAATTATTATTCCTATAAGGAGTCTTCCCCAGCTCCCTGGCAGGCTGTACTTAAGGAACATTTTATTTTCACCAGTATCATCATATTTTTCTTTAAATCTTTATTCATATGTCTCCATTATTAGAAGAAAAGCTGCTTGGGAGCAGGTATTCTCCGTTTTTTAACCTCTGATGCCCTGCAGGTAGCACAGTGTCCAGCATTAATAATCAATTAATAACCGTGATTGATCAGTTGATTGATTAGTAATCACTTAGTAATTGCATTATTAGTAACACAAAGTGCTTTACTAATTAATGTCCTTTGCAAATGAAAGAGCTTTAATTAGCACACAGAAAAATTAAGATTCATTTTTGTTGGGTGGACTTTTGAATCTGTATCATGTCAACTTTAAGACCTAACTCATTTTCCAGATCTTAGGATCACCTAACATTTTTATCTGCAACTTTTGGTTAGCTCTGAGGGTAAGTAACATTTTCATTATTTTTATAACCAATTCATGTCTGGTATCATGTTAACAGAAGGTTCTTTTAGGGATTATACTTAGATCACTATTGCTTTTTATGCCATATTTTCTGCTACTTTACATTTGGTTGCCTATCAGGTGCCAGAACTATCTCAGATATTGTATTTACTCATTTAAACTTCAAGAGAACCTTGAAATTTAGCTTTGTTATTTTAATAGGCCTTTTTATGGGCTGAAATTGTGTCCCTCCCCTTCATAAATTGAAGTCCTAACCCCCAGTTCTCCAGAATGTGATCTTATTTGGAGATAGGGTTTTTACAGAGATAATCAAGTTAAAGTGAGGTTGTTAAATTTGACTGGTGTCCTTAAAAAATGGTGACATTTTTGGAGACAGACATGCATAAGAGGGAAGACAGGGAGAAGATATCCATCTATGAGCAGAGGGGAACAGAGCCTTCTTTCACAGGCCTCAGAAAAAACCAACCCTACTTGACACCTTGACCTTGGACTTCTAGCTTCAGAATTGCATGACAAATTTTTGTTGTTTAAGCCACCTGGTCTGTGGTACTTCGTTATGGCAGCCCTAGCAAACCAATATAGGCATATTTGTTTTTTTCAAAGGCAAAAAATGTAGACCAATACCAGGGTTGGTGGGTTTCAAAGACTTTTTTGTTTCTTTTTTGAAGTACACTCTGACATCTCAAACTTTGGGTGAGGAGTGCAAAGTGTGTAAACCTGAACTACTGAATTCCCCTTAATAAACTCATTTCGGATCACTTGATCATCAGTTGAACTACATTCCTTCTTTGGAATTGTTTAAATATTTATTTTGTTCTACTTCTATGGGTAGTGAAGTCTATATATTTGTTCCTTGCTGTGGTAAGTACTATTCCTTTTATTTGCACCTGTTTCGTGCATGAAGAACAATAGAGGAAGGATACATTTAGAGAACATGTGAATTATCCTGTGGCATTAAATCCAATCTATACATTGGTGGCTCCTAAACTGAAGTCTCCAGCGTAGGTTTTTCCTCCGGACTCCAGGATCGTATACCATACTGCTCACTGATATTTTCCCAGATGCCTAATGGCATCTCCAGTTGAACCTACCCTGAAATGAGCTTCTAAACCTCTCTCACCACTACTACCTGCCTCCAACACAGTCTCCTCCATGGGAGGTAACTCCATTCTTCCAGTTGCTTCTGGCAAAAATTTCAGCCTTATCCTTCATTTTGCTCTCCACATTGTACAATACAACATTGTATTTTGTTGGCCTATGAAGCCTGTTGATTCTACCTTTAAGGTTTACCAAGGATTCGGGGTGCCTGGGTGGCTCAGTGGGTTATGCCTCTGTCTTCGGCTCAGGTCATGATCCCAGGGTCCTGGGATCGAGCCCCGAATCTGGCTCTCTGCTTGGTGGGGAGCCTGCTTTCTCCTCTCTCTTTGCCTGCCTCTCTACCTACTTGTGATCTCTTTCTCTCTCTGTCAAATAAATAAAATCTTAAAAAAAAATTTACCAAGAATTTCAACCACTTTAAACCATCACTTCTTTCACTCTTCTGACCCAAACTTCCATCTGTTGCAGGAGGTTCCTAACTCTTGTTCCTGTTCCCACTATGAAGCAGCTAGAGTGATGCTATATAACAAAATATGCCCATGGATGTGGGTGGGGGATGGGCTAAATAGGTGGTGGGATTAAGGAGGGCACTTTTGATGAGCACTGAATGTTGCATGGAAGAGTTGTACACCTGAAACTAATATTACACTGTATGGGAACTACCTGGAATTTAAATAAGAAGTTAAAAAAAAAAAAAGAGCAGAAAAAGAATGTCTGAAGACATTAACACTATCCAAAAGCTTCCACTGGTTTCTGAACTCATTCTGAGGAAAAAGCTAAAGTTCTTACCATGACCTGTAACACCCTCCATTTTTTGGTCCCCATGACTTCTCTTATAGCTTCTATTATTCTCTCCCTTGGTCTACTCTGGCAATGCTTACCTTCGTCCTATTCCTGGAACAAGTCACACACATCATTTCCCTAAAACCTTTCTGCTTGCAGGGATCCTCTCTCCCCAGATAACCATAGAACTATTTCATTTTGTTCAAATCTTTACTCAAAAGTCACCTCCACCCTCTTTGTCTTCTTAACCCCTTTAACATTTATCAGTATTTTACACGTGACATATTTTACTTATTTATCTCACATATCATTCATCAATTTCCTCAGTAAGAAAGTAATACCATGGGACGTGTTTTCTTTTCTTTTAAATTGTGGCAGATAGTAAAGAGCCCATCAATTGGCTAAATAACACAAATTTGTTTCAGTTAGATAGACAGCTTTAAACTCTCATCATCATCTTCCTTCTGAGAACATGCCCCTCCATAGTGTGGACCTCCACATTTCCAAGCTTTCTGCTTTCCTCCCTTTCCATGTCAGAAGACTTGTCCCCACAAACTCCTGTAATTATTCCACTTCTTCACGGCAAACACATTTTGGAGCATGTTCGTGTAAATATTAAAATATTTACCAGTTCCTGGCAGGTAAATTATGGGAAGTATAAAATTATTCATAAAGTTACTTGATATTAATGTTTTGAGGCAAGAACTTTTTTTTAAAGGATTTAAAAATTTTTAAGTAATCTCTACACCCAATATGGGGCTCCAACTCAAAACCCTGAGATCAAGAGCCACCCATTGTACTGACTCAGCCAGCCAGGTATCCGAGGCAATAATTTCTTGAAACAAACCTGTTTTCTTAATGATTTAACCACATAGAGGTTGTAGAAACCGCATTTGTTGGTGACAGAAATTATTAAATAACAAAGCATGAATAAATGAATGAAATAAAGGAGTACCTTTTTATTACTGTGGTGTGACCATGAGCTCCTCAGGTCTTGGACAGAAGGTTATTTTATTTATCTTTCATCATAACACCTATTATAGTATCTGGCCCCTAAAATGCCTTTAATATTTGGAAGCATGAAGGGCTTCTCTTACTTCACAGTGCCTTTTATGCCTCGGGTCTCTCATGTTTCTGCCATTATCACTCTATTGAACCCTGTTTATGTGCCTCCTTGGATTTGCTTTGCATAGTTTTCTGTTGAAAGCTACGATTACCATCTAGAACATTACTGCACTGCAACAGAATTGTCCTAGATTGCAGAAGGAATATTTCAATCTTCACTGAAGGGAGGCTTATTGAACTTGGCAGCAGCCTTGGTTGTAGTGGCCTTGATGTTGTGAGGCTGTTTGCTCCAGGTCACTCACACTGCTTTGGGATATGACTTAATAAAGTCTCACTTAATGCGGTGAATCCCCATTTTTTTTTTTTTTTTTTTTTGGTCGGGGCAGGGGAGTGGTGGTGCAGCGGGGAAGGGAGCTTCCCTGTAGCTCCAGAAGTGGTAGACACTGCTGAGCTGCAGGTGCACAGTTGGGAAGCACTACTGGCTCCCATTCACTTGCTAGCTCAGCTCATGCATGGATAACGCTAGTGCTGTTGAGGGATCTGGCTTTCCTGGCAGCTGCCTAGAGTAGCAGGAGGCAGGATTCAAAAGTATGGGGGTGGTGGGGTGGGGGTGGTTCATATCTCCTGCAATAACCTTTGACTGATGGGGAATAGGAAACTTTGTTCTTCCTTTTTCTGTTCCAAAACACTATGGTCCCCCAAGTCCTCTATCGAGACATCAGCTGAGATGGAACAGCCAGCATTTTCCCTTGTATAGCTGTGACCAGCTCAGTGTTTCTCATCTTCTGGGTTTTTTACTATCTCCTTCCCTACTTCTTTTCCCTTTTCCCCCTCACTCTTGCTTCTCTGGGGTTATACTCTCTAAAGAACTGCTGTCATATAAAACTTTACCTTGGGTCCTGCTTTCTTGGAAACCTGGATTAAAATATCATCACTGACTGCCCCTTCCCCAGAAATATGGTGCTGTAAAAATTTTTATGTGCCTAGTTTTATGTGCTTTTGTGGTTTTTAAAAAAGATTTTATTTATTTGACAGAGATCACAGGTAGGCAGAGAGGCAGGCAGGGGAGGGGGGGTGGAAGCAGGCTCTCTGCTGAGCATTAAGCCCATTCAGGGCTTGATCCCAGGACCCTGAGATCATGACTGGAACCAGAGGCACAGGCTTAACCCGCTGAGCCACCCAGGTGCTCCGCTTTTGTATTTTTTTATGTGTTCTTTCCACTTTCCTCTTTTGCACAATAAAACTGAAAACAAGTTCTGTCCTTAACACCCTCAAGAGTTCAGATAATAATATCTGTGTACCAGGTACCCTTACAACTGTTTTTACCTCCCAACAGCCCTGTGTGGGTACCATTATTATTGCCTTTTTACAGAAGGGGAAACTATGGCTAAGACATTCAGTAGCTTGGCCAAAGTCACACAATTGGTAAATGGTTGTGTGTAGCAGACTCTTCTTTTTTTGGGGGGGGGTGGTGCAGAGGGAGAGAGAACCCTAAGCAGGCTCCACCTCATGAAACCTGATGTGGGGCCAGATCCCAAAAACCTGAGATCATGACCTGAGCTGAAATCAAGAGTTGGATGCTTAACTGACTGAGCCACCCAGATGGGCCTCCACCACACCCCACTTCCCTGCTCCTCCGACAATCAGTATTCTGGCTGAGGAATACTGACATTATTCCTTATAACTCAAATGTCTCCAGTAAGGACATGGCTTTCCTGGAACCAAGATACAGGAGCTCCTCCTCCCCTCACAAAAGGTTTAAATTCCAAATGGCTGTACTTATGGCCATGTTTATATACATTCAAACTTAATAAGAAGATTAACCCACAGTATCAGGATGAGCTTTTCACAAAAGAGTGAGATAGGTAACACTTTACAACTTTAAAATAAATCTATTTTTCTCTTCCTTGCTCTTGTATGTTCCATGGCATCTTTTCCAAAAATGGACATGTTTTGTACACTTTGAAATTGAGGGTAGGTAATTCCCTCTTAGATAATCTCTTCAACTGTTTTAAGAACTCTTTAGCAACTTCATGCCTCATAACTCACAGATGTTATAAATATTTGGTTGGTGCTGTGGACCCATGGAACCACACTTTGCCCGAAACACATATTTTACCATTCTAAGCTTTAGTTCTAGAACACTTGGTCTTATGTGACTTAAGATTAGGTAAGTAGGCATCTGACTTAGAAGCATAGTCTCTTGCATCATACTCAAAGGTTTTTCCATTCCATCAATCACTTTTCCAGTCTCTTGCTGTCAAAAGTGTAGGCATATCATGTTTTACCTGTTGCACAATTTGCCTTCCATCTTCAGAATTAATACTATCCAAGGACTCATCTGCGTGCAAATGAGGCAGTGCTCATTTTCTCATCATTTTCCGTTATGAACCTCTCTACCTTTGTCTTCATCACAATTCGACTTCTCTTTTTAAGGGAGCATTTATCACTCCCAATGCTTTAGCACTTGTGAGATACTATATGATCAATAGTATTCGGGACACCTGGGTGGCTCAGTTGGTTAAGCAGCTGCCTTCGGCTCAGGTCATGATCCCAGCGTCCTAGGATCGAGTCCCACATCGGGCTCCTTGCTCGGCGGGGAGCCTGCTTCTCCCTCTGCCTCTGCCTGCCATTCTGTCTGCCTGTGCTCGCTCTCTCCCCCTCTCTCTCTCTGATGGATGAATAAAATCTTTAAAAAAAAAAATAAAAAAAATAAATAGCAAGCTGCTTATAGGGCGCCTGGGTGGCTCAGTGGGTTAAGCCGCTGCCTTCGGCTCAGGTCATGATCTCAGGGTCCTGGGATTGAGTCCTGCATCGGGCTCTCTGCTCAGCAGGGATCCTGCTTCCCTCTCTCTCTCTGCCTGCCTCTCCATCTACTTGTGATTTCTGTCAAATAAATAAATAAAATCTTTAAAAAAATAGTATTCATGAAACACCTCAAATTAAGCAGTAATAGAGCAAACATCCTTTTAAATAATACCCCAGAAGCCTACTGATTAGTTGTGGTGGGCAAAACTTACTTGCTTTTGCTCTGTTGGATGGCTTTTAAAAAACTATGTTAATATTATGTTAATTGGTTTTGTACCCTGGATGCTGGATACCCTTTAAAAGACTTCCTTCTTCAAAGCAAGAATGCAATGACAAAGCTTACCACCTTCTCCAAACTAGCTGAGGAATATTCCCTGCCTTATTGGCTTTAAGGAGAAAGAATCTTGCTAATGAGTGATTTCCACTGTGTCACTTTTTCTTCTTAGCGCTTCAATCAACAATTTGAGGACCATATTAATTTGCAGAGGCTTCACAGTTCGAATTCTGGGGCCATCATAACATAGTATCACTTTAGAGATGTTTCTAAAGTTCTCAGGACCTCACTTCCCTTGCGAGCCTGGGTGGGGAGTTAGTGGGAAAACAGAAGGTGCTCGGCAACAGGACTTCCACCTACGGGAGCTCTTTGCATTTCTCGAAGGGGCTTCACCGTAATGAGCAGAAGCGGGGTTACGAGTGACTCCCCGTCAGGTGCCGGGATTCTGTGAAGCTCCTGTATCTTGGTTCCGGGAGAGCCATGTCCTTACTGGAGGCTTATTTGAGGTATGGTGTCTTTAACTCTTTGTTATGTTACTCTTTTATGGTAACTTTGACTCTTTTCAGACTCAAAGCCATGAAAACTGGCACATCCCTCTGTAGGCCAAACGCGGGCCAGAGAAGCTGGGTTGGCAGGCGGGACACAGGAGGAAGCCCCCCTCTCAGTTAACCGCGGACCGGAATTCCCCACCTCAGCTCCGGCTCCACGCCCACCCAAAGCCTGCCGCGCCCGCCCGCGCGGCGACGTCATCCCGCGGCAGCCGGTCGCCCGGACGCACCGCCCACGGAGTGGGAGCCGGAAGCCAGGCTAACTGCGGCGCGCGGCGTCCCGGAACCGCGGGAGCCTGAGAGCTCGCGCACCTGGGGAAAAGGCGGTGGGAGACAACGGGCATGCGCGATGTTGCCTGGTGGCGCAGGCGCGCTGTTGGCTTCGCTCCCGGGATGAGATCCGGTTCTCCGGGTTGCGGCGGGTTGGCAGTCGTGGGCTGTCTTGGCTCCCCGGGAAAAGGGGGAGAAGAAGATGGGGACCGAGCCCGACGCTTGGGAAGGGCTGGTTTGCTTCTGGGATGGGAGGGGCCGGGTGGACGGATCTTGCGTCTGTGCTGGGCGCGCCCTACGGAGTTAGGGAATTTTTTGTCGGAAGATGAACTCAAGCGACCACGCAGGCAAAGAGCGATGAGCTCTCCCTAAATTAGGAACACGCTCAGAACACACGCCCGGAACCTGGGGCCAGTTTTCCCTGAGGGATGAAAACGTACCTGTGTGCCAGGCAGCGTGCAAAGTCAGAACCTGTTGTTATATTACTCTATTGCAGCCACCAGCAACCCTGTGGAGCGGGCATTGTTACGTGGTCCCTAATTCTCCCCTCCGGAAACCCAAGACAGAGTACTTTTCTTACGGGTTACACAGCTGAAAAATGATGGGAGTTGCAGTTTCCACCAGGTTTCTCTCATTCTAAAGCTTAGTGATCCCCATCAAATGCTTGAAGTAGCGAATGGGTGAAAAGCAGACAATAAGGACATTCTGTAAATTAATGGATAAGGTTTGGACGTTAAGAACTAGGCTGTAGGAAGGCAGGCGGCCAGGAAGGGGCTTAACGTAGATTCTAAGGGAATTTGGCAAGAGAAAAGAAAGTTTTTTGGAAGCTAGGAAAGGGAAGGCAAAAGCTTGGAGGTGGGACAGGAAGTCAAAAGAAAGGAAGGCGATTACTCTAACGGGCACCTGGTGTTTGTTTTCGGCTTGTAAATGGAAGCCTCTGTAATTCTATAGAACCTCTTGCCTTCCAAAGCACCGGACTTTGTCTTTTCTGGATTTAGGTTTATGCTAGATGCACAGTGGTGCTATGCCTCTCTACAACAAGAGGATGCATTCTGGCCACTCTAATAGAAACATTGGCACCCACGACAGAGATGATACGAGATGAAGGATTTAGGACTGAACTCTGACATGCTTGTGACAGGTCTCCTCAGTGTTCCCAGGTACCTCCCTATCTCCTTCTGGCTCCAGCAGTGAGAGGCATAAACAGTTAATCATAACCCCAAGTCCAGTGCGCTCTAATTGCCAACATCCTTATCTTTCAAAGAGGAGAGGTGCCTTGCTGGCTCAGTCAGTGGAGCATGGTACTCTTCATCTCAGGTAATGAGTTCAAGCCTCAGATCGGGTGTGGAGCCTATTTAAAATAAAAGGGGGGGGGATCCTATATAATCTTTGTCTAAAGAAGTTTGGCCTCAGTGATTTGATAATTTGTTTGTGTTTTATACTGCAGTTATTGCTATAGCAATACAGCCTGCTGTACCCAATTTAGCAACTAATTAGCTACTACTTTGTTTTTGCCACTAATTATTTAATGAGTGTAAATTTTATCTCCTAAACAAGATCCTCAGATTCCCCAGGCAGGGACTGTGTGGTCTCTCATATCCCTGAGTTCTGACTTGACTTTTTTGTCTCTTATTCCTCTCGAATTCCCACTACTCATTACCCTCCCGAGTACATACTAGGCACTCAGTAAATATTGCGTGTATGACATGTTGAAGAGCAGAAAACAAGCCTGTTATTTATATTTTACTGGTCTTCTAGCAAAGTTCTCTCCTTTTGGTAGATGCTCAGCAAATGTGTGACTTCATTGCTGTGCCTTTCAGCAGGGGAAATAAAATTTCCCTGTCGTCCTATTAAGAATTGCCACCTAGGAGCACCTGGGTGGCTCAGCGGGTTAAAGCCTCTGCCTTTGGCTCAGGTCGTGGTCCTACGGTTCTGGGATCAAGCCCCACATCGGGCTCTCTGCTCGGTAGGGAGCCTGCTTCCCCTTCTCTATCTGCCTGCCTCTCTGCCTACTTGTGATTTCTGCCTGTCAAATAAATACATAAAATCTTAAAAAAAAAAAAAAAAGAATTGCCATCTAAAGCACTGTCCCCAAGAAGTCTGTCAAGAAATAATTGTTGGTCCGGGGGCCTGGGTGGCTCAGTGGGTTAAAGCCTCAGCCTTCAGCTCAGGTCATGATCCCAGGGTCCTGCAATTGAGTCCCAATCCCCCCCCCCCCCCAACCCTCATCAGGCTCTCTGCTCAGCAGGGAGCCTGCTTCCTCCTCTCTCTCTCTCTCTCTGCCTGCCTGTCTGCCTACTTGTGATCTGTCAAATAAATAAATAAAATTAAAAAAAAAAAAGAGAAATAATTGTTGACAGATTGATTAGCTTCAAAGAAATTCTCAATTCTTTCCTCCCGTGCATCCACTCTTCCACAGTAAATGAGTCATGGTTATGTTGGCCAGATGGGACTGCGAAATTCTTTGGGAGACTGTGTAATTTGAGTAGCTTCTTGACTTGAGAAAACCCGCCAATACAAACTAAAATCAAACCCTGACCCAACAACAAAAAACTAATACCAAACAGGATCTTTATGCTCAGGAACCCTATCTGCAAATCTTAACTTTGTGCTCCTGGAAGAGAGAATGTCTCTGCGTGTGCTGCGTGTGCAGGGCGCTGGTGCATTGTGCTTCATTCCCTGTAGGTAAAGCCAAATCTGAACCACCATTCTGTAAACTTAAATGGACAGCAAAAAATTTTTATGCTGGGGTGGTAGCGAGGTGATGAGTTCAGGTAATGCTTGAACATAGGAAAGTTAAGATGGCAAAGCAAATCCATTTCAAATATTTGCATCCAATGGTCCTAAATCTGTCCCTGTCTCTAATTAGCTGTGGGGCCTAGAGGCAAGTTACCTACCATCTCTGCGCCTTAATTTGCTCATTTGTAAAGTGGGGTTGATAAGCGATACCAATACCTAACATTTAGAATTACAATGTGTAAATCTGCAAAGGCTTTAGAGCACCTGACGCGTGGGCTTGTACCAAGCGCTTTAAGTAAATAAAATACTGCTCTCTGCTAACCTCTACTTCCACTTTGCAGGCATCTTGTAAGCCGCACCTATATTGAAATTCTAGAGACGCCGCTGTTTTTGATTACAAGGTTTTCCTGACCCATGCAATTATTTTTGTTGTCGTCTACACGCCTATAACTTGCCCAAACAATTTGGGAAGTCTGTACTCCTTTGTCCCGCCTCTTTGGTACCCCCACCCTCCAGCTGTCTGGGCGGGTCCGTGAATGGGGGAGGGGGACATGCCGGTCTTCCTCCCCGCCTTCCAACTCCGTAGCTCCAGGAGAGCGTTAGCAGCTACCCCACGGGACTCCAGTCTTCCCGGGAACGCCCTCGGGGGCGGGGCTGTGGGGCCACGCAGGCGCAGTGCAGCAGGGCCGCGCTTGCGCCGTGGAGAGGCTGAAGGAGGCGGGGGATTGGTATGCTGCGTGCGAGTGTGTGAGGGGAGGAGGCATCGGGGCCGAGCGTGGTACTACGACGGGCGCGGGCCGAAGGGGGCGGGGGGATGCGCCGCGGCGGCGGTGGCGCGGGCGCTGGGGCTGGTGTTCAGAGGCGCCAGAGCAGCGGATCCCGGTCTCGCCGCCGCAGGAGCGCGGGTGTCGCGCGCGGCCTGAAGACGCCGTACCTTTCTGCCCCTCACCTTTTTTTTTTTTTTTAAATAACCGGAACCAATGAACGCAGCCGGGACCCGAGCTCCAGAGGCCGCCGGTGCGGAGGGGACCAGGCTGGCGCCCAGCAGGAGCTCGAGTCCGAGGCGGCGAGGGCGGCCCGAGAAGTCGCCCGCAGCGGCAACGGCTGCAGCGCCTGGCGGAGCGGACGAGCGGCCGGCGGCTGGGGCGCCGCCGCGCTTTCCCTTCGCTCCTCCTCCGCGCCCTCATCCCGCCGCGGCGTCCGGCCCGGCCTCGGGCTGGCTGCTGCGGCGGCGGTGGTGCTGGGCTGCGCTGCTGGTGTTCGGACTGCTGGTGGCCGGAGCGGCGGACGGATGCGAGCTGGTGTCCCGGCACCTCCGCGGGCGGCGGGCCTCAGGCTCTGCCGCGGCAGCCGTCTCCTCTCACGCTGCGGCGGCTGGCGACAGTCCGGCGCTCATGACAGGTGAGGGCCCGGGGGGCGGCGGGCGGGGCAAGGCCGGCTGCTGCGGGACTCCCATCCCCGGGAGGGGCCCGTACCCCTGCTGGGTGCCCGCTAGACGACTGCCACGGACGGTGTGCGGTGCGGAGCGGGGCGCCCAGACGCCAGCGCCTTGGCCGCTGCTTGGTCGCGGTCCCCTACAGTCGGGACGCCTTTCTCCTCCCACCCCCACCCCCGACACCCCGCCCTCGACAGAGCCTCTCGACGGCACTCGCTTCTCCGCCCTACAGTCGGGCTCCCCAGTGTTCCTCGCTGAGCAATGCGGTGGTTTCTCTTCGGTGCTGCAGAAGAGCCAGCAGGGTGTGCAGGGTACTGGGCTGATTTTTTTTTTTTTTTTTTTTAAAGCTGCTACAAAAAGTCAGCGCAGCACTGCGGTATTTAGTCTGCTTGTGGCGCTCCTTTTGCAAAGGCAGCTGGCAGCGAGTCTCACAGGTTCAAAGCCTCGCTGAGCACAATGTCCCAGGGGAGGCTGCTAAAGAGGATTCTTTGAGAGCCGTAATACCTAATGGTATTAGTGGTTCCGTATTAGTATGCGGAAACCTCTAAACCTAACGTGTATTTTTGGAGGGTTGGGAGGAAGGTTTTAAAGGATGGGAAGTATTTGCTGCTGGGAGCATCACTGGGGGATTAAAGGGTGCAGAAAGCTCTTCAGGTAACCAGAAATGTACCTATAATTTGTTAGGCTCAGGATATTCGTTTCGGGGCTTGTATTTGAGCAGCACAGTTCTGCTACAGCGCACCAGCACCTTTGTAGTATAGAACGTTCTCGAAATTATTTAAAACTTGCGAACATGTTTAGTAAGTTTAGAAAGAAAATTGAATCTCTTTAAAGCCTTCCAGTGTCACGTACAACTGATACGTGTGGTTTAAGTAATGATGTAGGGATCTTGAAACGATTTCTTTTGGAAAAGTAGTGGAGCCAAAGCTTATTTTTAAAATTTTTGTACTGTATTTTTAAAGGTCATCAGTAGGTTTTCTACACTGATTGCAAGACTAAAAAGAAAAAGCAAAGTGGAACAAGATGACCCATCATTGATTTAACCAAAGTGATAGTCCAGCAGGCCCCTGAAAGTTACTAACAGCTGCTCTGAGAAGTGCCCAGGAGCTGTACTCTTGGAGCAAAGCAGCTCTTCTCTGGGTTCTGTGACAGGGTGTTTACTAGTTCAGAGAGGAGGGTGTTGGTAAACGTTGTCAGGCTCTTTCAAAGTTGTGTAGAACATAATGATCAGAATCTTTACTTTACTCTGAAACATATCAAGCTCTTTTAAATGAAACTTGAAACATCAAACCTATCACTGGTTAATTTGGATAAAATGATTACAGAATGATGAGTATTAGCATAGTATACTTTGAAAGGATAGGTGGAATAACTTTAAGCTTTAATAGTCTTTATTGTCCAAATACAACTGTGGCAGATAAAATGAAGAACAGTGATTATTAGGAAATTAGTAAGAAAACCAATTGCAAAGGTTAAGGAAAGTAGCAAGATAAAACTGATTCAGAAGGTTTAATGCCTCATGCAGGAAGGGAGGGAACAAATATTTGGACTTCTAGAAGATATAGGAGCATGACTCTTGGTTTCTTGAGCAGAAGAGTTCGATTAACAAATAATTGGCTAATGTTTTATCAGTAATTGGTAGGAGGGCATGCGATTTAGAAAATTCAGTACTTCCTAACTGATAACAGTACAATGTATAGTATATAGATTATAGCAAGGAAATTACTTCAGGTGGAATTTTAACTAGCTGTTTATAATCCTTTTTGAAGATTTAAATTTCTCTTATGGCATCATGGAAAAGGAAAGGTGATTGTTATTAGATAAGAAGTGTGATCACACAAAGTGAGTTTGTACTATAGTGATTTAAAATATGTTTACAAAAATAATATTAACTCTGGAATTTATTTTGAATGTTCTTATTCTTTCCCTTTGTTGGAACACTAATTTTTAACAAGTTAAACATTTCCATTTCAAATTTAAGATAATCTGACTATACAATGTGCAAGTTAAATTGTCATTTTACTAAGTTTATGTAAATACAGTCAGTAGCACTGATACTTGGGAAGTGGTAGATTGAAGTCTGTAATAAAGTTGGAGCATATTGAAAATTTCTTTGAGCTCTATATATGCTCTTCACTATAGGGCTCTTTCCCATTCTTCTGATTGTGTGAGTAGTGCTTTCTTTAATGGTTTCTACTTGTGTTAGGCCAAACCCCAAACATAATAAATTATGGCTATTGTACACTTCAGGAAGTAGAACCATAAACTGTACTTAAAAAATACTGCTTTATCATATTCTGGGAAGCATTAATGGAGAGAAGTGGGGTAGAGAGCATTAGTAATAAAACTAAGATACATGTGAATTTTGAAAGTGGAAAATTCTTGACAGAATTCTGAGAGAAGAATTGTATTCTGGCTCTGTATTAAAGTTGTCATTTAACTGTGAGTATTCTTAATAGCTCTGAAAGTGAGAGCCAAAACCAAATCTTTTCTTTTCCTCTACAGATTGGTATTTTTAATACTTCAGCAACATCATAAAGAGTTTGCCTCTTACAAATAAAATATTGAAAGCATTCTTTTCCACTGGATTTTGTCTTCCAAGAGTTTTACTTTTGAGGTTTAGTGTAGTTTAAGACTAAATTGCTTTTAAGTCATCTGTCTCATGCTTAGTTTTAAGTAAGCAAGTGTTCTTACAAAGAGAGACTGAGAAATCATCAAAAGAAACAGACTCACCATTATAATGAATATTGGTTTATATTTTCCTTTTTTATATTACGTTTCCAGGATTGAGTGTGCAAATGTTTTGATAAAGTGAAACCAGTATTTATAATACTGTGTAGTAAAGGCTTAAATTACATATACATGTATATATCTTTAGGGCTCTTGCTTTGAAAGTGATTGAAATTTAAAGCAAATTAGGGCTTGGTGATGAAGTTTGTTGATTACTATCTAAGGCAGTGTTTTAATAATTCAAGCATTATTATTATTATTTGTCTGACAGATTTAGAATCTGTGAATTGATCCCAGTGAAGAGTAATTGATCTAATCCAGATGTGGTCTCGAGAAATAGTTTATGAGAGGGCAGGGGAAGGTCAAAGAATGGTCTCGAGAAATAGTTTATGAGAGGGCAGGGGAAGGTCAAAGAATACACATATGCAAATATGTCATTTGTGTATATGAATATATCACAGTTCTTTATTCTGGCAAAGTGTGCACAATACAGTTGATCATTGAACAATGGGGTCAGGAGTGCTGACCTGTGCAGTTAAAAATCTGAGTATAACTTTTGACTCCTTCAAACTTAACTACGAATAACCTACTAGTGACCAGAAGCCTAAATAGTTGATAGACATATATTTCATATTTGTATTATATACTATATTCTTAAAGTAAGTTAGAGTAAAGAAAGTGTTATTAAGAAAGTCATAAGGGAGAGAAAATATATTTACAGTACTGTACTGTATGGAAAAAATATGTATATAAGTGAACCCACAAAGTTTAAATCCATAGAGTTCAAACAAAGTTCAAGGGTCAACTGTAACTGAAACATTTAAAACATGTTTTCTTGTAGAAGTTGTTTCAGAATTTTTTTTTTAAAGATTTTATTTATTTATTTGACAGAGGGAGATCACAGAGAAGCAGGCAGAGAGTGGAGGAAGCAGGCTCCCTGCTGAGCAGAGAGCCTGATGCTGGGCTCCATCCCAGGACCCTGGGATCATGACCTGAGCCGAAGGCAGAGGCTCTAACCCACTGAGCCACCCAGGCGCCCCTCTTTCAGAATTTTTTAAAACAAATTTTAGCTTCAGAAATATTTGGTTCTATCTTTTCTTAAAAATGAATTAATGCAGCCTTCTTTAGTGCCTCTGTTAAGGTTTACTATAATACTTATCATTAGTATGATATTAGAAATATAAAACTTTTTTTTTTTAAAGATTTTATTTATTTATTGGACAGACAGAGATCACAAGTAGGCAGAGAGGTAGGCAGAGAGAGGAAGGGAAGCAGGCTTCCTGCCGAGCAGAGAGCTAGATTCAGGGCTTGATCCCAGGACCCTGCCATCTTGACCTGAGCAGAAGGCAGAGGCTTTAACCTACTGAGCCACTCAGGTGCCCCTGCAATATAAAACATTTTAAGACATGTCTTTTGGAAGTATTAAAATTTCAGTGAAAACTTAAAATATTCTTAATGTGAAGTTATACCATTTAGAAAGAGCCACTCATTAGTGTTAAACACATGTATGTGATGGGGGTTTTGTTAATTTAGATGAAAATACTTCACATGAACATGATTATCACTGTAAAAAATCTCAAGGTTCATTTTTAAGCATTTCACCTTGCATACCTAACATTTACCTAGCAAATGTCACTTTTTAAAAAAATTAGTATTGGCTTGAGTGTAGTTACATATATGTTGCTTTGATGAGTATTTTACAGTGAATTTATAGTGTTGATGTTTACATTGTGACAATAGGTAAACTTATAGTGTAGTTCACATAGTATTAGAAACCATTGTTTCTCTTTTTGTGAAATTGCTCTTTCTGAGTTTAGCTTCTGATTTCCTGAAGCCACGTTTTGATGGATAGGTCTTGTGCTGTGTTCTCTTTTGGCTTCCCAGGTTAACTAGTACTGGTCCTTTTCTTCATCATTCTTTGGCCATTGTGATAAGGGGTTTTTCTTTTTCTTTCCTCTTCTTTCTTTCTTTCTTTTTTTTTTTTTGTTTGTTTTGTCTTGTTCTCTTGCTAACTACAGGATTAAGTATCTACTTATATCTGTTTTGATCTAGTCTGTTTTGAACATTTCAGAATTATCTTACTGGTCTGGAGACATTGCTTTTCTTGAGAATACCATGATAGAACTGATTGGTGTCTGTTGGGAATTCCCTTACATAGGAATAACTTAGAGGGCCAGTTGGTAAAATGGGTTACGGATTTGGCTTAACTTCAGCAATAGGAGGATCCATACCAGAATTCTTTACTTTGCTTAGGGCTTGCTTTTTGGTTGGATACATGCTTATGTTTTTAGATTAATTTTGACTTCTGTGTGACTGTGTGTTTTTGGATTTTGGCTTACTCATTGATAATAATGCAGTGTAGAATACTTGTAAGATGATGCTTGAGATCTGTATCTATGTGTATGGTAGCCAAAGTATGAACTGGTTGAGCTAATGTTAAGATACACAGTTAGTAATATGAGTAGCAAGCCATTATTGATATTCACTAGAATTATGACCTTATCTTATTAAGAACTATCAGATTTTATTATCAAACCATTATTATTTTTTTTTAAAGATTTATTTATTTGAGAGAGAAGGAGAGTAGTAAGACTCCCCACTCAGTGTGAAGCCCGGCACGGGACTCAATTTCATGAGCCTGAGATCATGACCTCAGCCGAAATCAAGAGTTGGACCCTTAAGTGACTGAGCCACCCAGGTTCCCCTCAGCCAAACGATTATGAAACCTATGCAGAATACTATATGTACAGTAGGAATTGGAAAGAATACAAAAAGGAGTGAGCCAATGAGTGTGCCTGTTGGGAATAGTATGTATATTTATTAAACTATTACTAGCTGTCAGTATTGTGCTAAGTGCCGTATATACATCACTGTTTTATTTCTGAGATTAACACTGTTGGCGATAACCCTACTGTAATTTTCTTTTAAAAGATGAGGAAAGCCATAGAGGATGATCTTAAGTAACTCGCCCAAGGTTATACTTAGTAATTATAGTCAGAGATTGACTTGAGTTTTTCTGCTTACAAAGCTTTGATTCTTAACTTGTATGTTGTATGCATCTTAGACACAACTAAACATAATGAGACAGACTGACTAGTACCAATAAAAGACTGCAAAATATTGGGGAAGGGAAGACTATTAGGGAATAGGAGGAAGTTAGGGTTTGAGTGGGAGCTTGATGTATAAATAGGGACTTCTTGTGGAGATGAGTGAAAGAGCTTTCTGGGAGAAGGCATAATATACAAGAATAAGCGGTAAATTAATAGTTCTTTTTAGAGTTAAGTATAGGGTGTATATAAAGTAGTGGGAAATGCAAGGAGAAAGAAGATTCCATCCAAATTATCTAGAACTTTAATATTCCTTAGTTTATATGCTTTGTTTTGAAATGTCAACACATCTAACACTGGGGTACCCAGCCATGTGCATGGGAGTATGGGAATTATGATACATTTTCTTGGCGTATCCATTTTACTAACTGCGAAACAAACAAGTATTTAATCCATAGTAGTTTAAAACATTTAACAGTACTGAACTTGCATGTGTTATGGAGAATGTAAATTTACTTTTATTGTTAAGGTAAAACAAAAGCCTTAAGGAGGTATTTTGATCTTTAGTAAACTCTGTTTTCCTGCTGGGTTGGGAAAGCACTGTGGTTTTTGAACATTGAAGTGACATGAGCTCTTTGTTTAAGAAAGCACAGTCTGGGTGGATGGAAATGAGGAGATGTGAGATAAATGAAGAGGCCAGTTAGGAAGCTGTATAGAAGTAAAGGCCTTGACAGTTTTAATCATGAAATTATGGAGATGAAAATGTTTAGAGGAAATTTTATAAAATTTGCTTTATTGTTAGAAAGGAATCTAGAGGAAGTCTAAGAAGCAATAATTATTGTTTAATTTTAAACATGTAACCTTTGTAGCGTGACTTAGATTGGTGAAAGTCCTTGAAAATATCAAGAGGAAATGTATTTTTAGTATCATTATTTTATTTTGATTTAATCTTTTAAGAGATTTTATCCTTTATTTAGAGAGCACGAGTGCATGTGAGCGAGAGCGAACATGCAAGTTGGGGGAGAGGCAGAGGGGGAGAGAGAGAGAGAGAGAGAGAGAGTGAGTCTCAAGCAGACTTAGCAGAGAGTGCTGAGCTGGACACAAGGCTGGATCCCAGGACCCTGAGACCTTGACTTGAGCTGAAATCAAGAGCTAGATGCTCAACCAACTAAGCCACCCAGGTGCCCCTAGTATTCCGTATTTTAAAGTACAAATTTATTCCTTAACAAAGGATAACTTTCCAGGTTGACTTAATACTATATTGCATCAAAGTTGAACTTTCCCCACCCCCACCCCTTCCTTGACTGGCAGTGTCTTAGAATACTGGCATATTATTTGTTTCAAAATTAACTTTTGAATTTCACATATGAATTTCAAGCTTGATCCTTAGCTGATGATTTCAAATGACAAATCTAAATGATTTGTTCATTTCCTTATCCTTCCAGAACTTTATATTAGTAGGTATTAGATATTTAGTTCTTCTTGAATTATCTAATCCTGTCTTCAGTAACTGTTTTCCTTGACTGGTTTTATTTTTGCTAATTTTAAGGGTTGTTCTCTCCTGTCTCTGTCCTCAGTCTTGTGTTCCTCTAGCCTAGCTGAACATTTCCTCCTCACAGAACTTCATTACTAGGAAAGTTCTAAATTGGGGATAGGGAACCCCAAGCCAATGATTGATTTGACTTTTGGCTTTATTTCATTTGGCCCTTGAGGTGATACTGCACAACTATCATGGCTGCGGACCTGAGAGTAATTTTCCTTCTGCTAGGCTGCTTCAGTCATGCAGTGTAAAGTGAAACAACTTTAGGATGAAGACTAAAATTAGTTGTAGAATGTTAAATAGTGGCTATTCAGTGTTTTCTTTAGATGTTGGTAATTGGCCTTACCCCCAGAACCACAGAGTAATACCAGAACAGTTATTTGGACTAATATTCATCTCAGACCCCACGCACCTATATCTTGTCCCAGTGTTTCTTGCAAAATAAATTTGTCTTTCTTTGTGCTTATGGATCTTGGCCTCTGTTTAACTTACTTTTACCTCTACTTGTTCTCTCTTTCTCTACCTCTCTCTCTCTCTCTCTCTCTCTTTTTTAAGATTTTATTTATTTATTTGACAGACAGAGATCACAAGTAGGCAGACAGGCAGGCTTTCTCTACCTCTCTTTTGGCCTTCTAAACTTGCCAGTATACAGAACTTTCACACTTCAAAAATGATTTTACTGAGTTAAAAACTAGGTTTTTGACTTAAAAAATAATTGAAGTGAATATGATTTATGTGATTTAAAAATACTAAACAATCTTATCACAAACCCCTGGAGTAACAAAAATGATTTGTAGTTGTTTGTTAAATGATTCTCAGTAAGTAAAAAAGGTTTTTTTAAAACCCTTACTTGCTGGGGCGCCTGGGTGGCTCAGTGGGCTAAGCCCCTGCCTTCGGCTCAGGTCATGATCCCAGGGTTCTGGGATCCAGCCCCACATGGGGCTCTCTGCTCAGCAGGGAGCCTGCTTCCTTCTCTCTCTCTCTGTGCCTCTCTGTGCCTGCCTTTCTGCCTACTTGTGATCTGTCTGTCAAATAAATAAAAATCTTAAAGAAAAAAAAACCCTTACTTGCAATTTTTATCTGCTGTTTAACATATTGGACATTTCACAGGTCCATGTTATTGTGCTTATTTTTTTTTCCTTTTTACAAATATCTGATGTTGAGTAAATAGATGATGTTAATCCTTCTTCTCTATTCCTATTTTCCAGCAAGAAACCTCTAACTTTTTTGTTATAATTTCTCCTGTTTCCTTACTTTCATCTTTAGCAATTCTTTCTACTTTGTTACACACATTCAAACTGTGTTAATCCTTGATATTTCTTCTGTGTTTCTGGATACCAAAATTAAAAAAAAAATCTACTTTGAATCTTTGTTCAACTGGGGGTATAGATACTCTGCTATGTTTTGAGTTTGCTTTTTAAAATAGACCTTGTGATGTGCATCCAGTGTTTGGTTCTAGGTCTGTTGAAATAGATCCTAAAAAGAAGGGTGGAGGGTAAAAGTCAGAAAGTCACACTTGGTGAGTGTGTGTGTGTGTGTGTGTGTGTCTGTACATAAAGCTTTAAACATTATTAAGGGATTGTTTAGTGCCAGATATGATGCAAGGAACTGGGGATATAAAGATGCTGAAATTTCATTGTTGCAAGAACAATATAGACTTGAAAATAATCTGAGAGTGAATTGCATAATCCAAAAAAAAAAAGTAATAATATTGTATTTGTTTTTTAAAAGAAATCTACTGTGGGAGCTTATTTCGTAGCATTTCTGCATTTCTAAAAATACCTATTAGAAGTTCCTGGTTATATATTTGCAATATTGAAAACGAGCCCCCTTCCCCTTCTTTGGAACAAGTTGTGGTATTAATAAATACAATACTTTTTTGTTTACTTTATGGTATTACTTTTAGTCTTCATTAACAGGCAGACAAGCAAATAAACAAAACACTTAAGTGACTGTATGTGCCAGTCACCAAGTTAGGTGTTTGGAATTTTAAGATTAATAAGATACTGATCTTGCTTTTTATTCTAGGAGGAGATACTGACTTTTAAATGGTGATGCTACATTGTGATAGGAGGGGGGGCATAAGGGCTGTATTTAATAGAATTGCATTTTGATGTGGGGAGGTGGGGTATTTAAAACACGCTTTTTAAAAATTTCATTTTAAGTAATTTCTACACCCAACGTAGGGCTCTAACTCACAACTCTGAGGTCAAGAGTTGCATGCTCCACAAGTGAGCCAGTCACGTGCCCAACATGGGCTTTTTTTCCCTACAGAAGTATTCACTGAGAATGCATGGGAGTTTGTCACATAGGGGGGGTTGCCTAAGTGGCTTAGTTGGTTAAGTGTCTGACTCTTGGTTTTGGCTCAGGTCATGATCTCAGGACGTAGCAGAGGGAGAGGGACAAGCCCACTCCAGGCTGGGTGCTCAGCCTGGAGTCTGCTTGTCCCTCTCCCTCTGCTATGTCCCTGCCATGCCTGTCCATGCTCACTCTGTCTTTCTCTCTCACAAATAAATAAACTCCTTAAAAAAATGTTATAAAGAGTTTGTCACATGGGGCAAGGTATAGCACTGTGAGAGAAGGAAGCTGAGTGGGGAATGACATCATAGACATTGCCATTTGAGAATGCCTAGTGAAGGTTGTGAATTACTGGTGTTGCAGAGTCAATGGTCAGCCTGTTTGTAGTGTATCAACATCCGTGTCGGCATGTGGGATTCAAATTTATGCCAGGCATTTGTATGTTTTATCTTATTTAATCCTTCAGAGTCCTGCTGAGGTTATTGTCATATCTGTAGATTACTATGTATGATGGAGATTTAGGATTGGTCTCAAATAGTTTATAATCTTAAAAATCCTCCTGGGTGGTACCTGTGTGGCTCAGTCAGTTAAGTGTTTTCAGCTCTGGTCATGATCCCAGGACCCTGGGATTGAGGCCTGCATCAGGCTCCTGCTAAGCAGGGGTCTACTTTTCCCTCTCCCTCTGTGCTAGTGTGTTCTCTCTCTCTCAAGTAAATAAATAAAATCTTTAAAAAAAATCCACCAATGTGGAAATTTTTATGATAAATTAAAATTTAAAAAATTAAATTGGTAACCTCAGTAAGTGGGTAATTCCTGTTTGTGATTTGTTTTCATGAATATTCCTTAAGAATGTCAGTTTTAAGAAGCATAACATTTTACATCTTGAACTTTTTTCTGGGCCGTAAGTCTGGTCCCACTTTTTGTACAGTGTGACCAGGAGCATAGCCTCTAGATTAGAGTGGAATTGCTTGAGCTTGAGTCCCAGTCTGATAGTGGTTCTGTAATCAGGGGTAGGTGATTTAATTTATTCATGTTTAAAAAGTGTTTCTGGCCCCAATTCCAGTCTGTGCGGGGGAGACTTGCCCATACCAGCAAGCAGTTCTCCGACTCCAGCGGAGAGTCTGAGAATTCAGCCCGATTCTGATGTTTTCTATCTGAGATAGAATCAGATCCCACATGTAGAGTGCTCAGTCCCACAAGACTACCTTCCATTTCAGAAGCCAGTCACAAGCCCTGGTTGTTACCTGTGCTTCTGACTGATCCTCTGTAAATCATAGGTTCCCATGGATCCCCCACCTTGGGTTTGATTAATTTGCTAGAGTGGCTCACAGAACTAAGGAAAACTCATTTACTACCAGTTTATTACAAAGGATATTAAAAGATACAGGTCAGCAGCCAGATGAAAAGTTATATCAGGCAAAATCCCAAACAGAGGAGCTTCTATCCTCCTGGAGTTTGGGGCTCTGCGTAATGGCACATGAAGCTTTCTGGTTCCCCAAGATGGAAGCTCTCTGAATTGCCCTTTTTTTGTTTTTTTTATGGAGACATTGGGTTTTCATTATGTAGGCAGGACTGATGAACTCATTGGCCTTGGTGAATAATTCAACCTCTAGCCCCTCTATCCTCCCTAGAAATCAGGGTGAGACTGAAAGTTCCAGCCCTAGAGTCAAGGTTGGTTTCCCTGGCAACCAGCCCCTATCCCTTAGGTGCTTTGTAAGTCACCTTCATTAACATAAGCCTAGTTGTGGTAGAAAGGGTTTGTTATGGATAATAAGACACTCATTTCACTTTCGTGGCTCTGAAACTTTTTCAGGAATTGAGTATTAGAGCTCAAATACAACAAAGATGCTCCCTTTGCTCTTAACTCTCAGGAAATTCCGCGGATTTTGGGAGCTGTGAGCCAGGAACTGTGGGTGAAGACCAACGATAAATGAAGTTTTTATTTTGCTCTTTTCCGTGACCAAATACATGCATTTCTTATAAATTACAATGTTGTAGTACCTTAATTTCCTTAACTCTAAACTGAGTTTGAAGAATATATGACTTAATCTGTGTAAAGTGCTGAGTACAGAGTCTGGCAAATACAAGTATTCAGTTGTCGACTTTTTTTTTAAAATCTGGAGATAAAGATGTAGAATAGTTGTAGAAATGATCTGTGATGTATTGAGTATCATTGTTTAGATGTTTTACGTTGCCTTTAAAAAAAGTGTGAAGACGTAGTTTGAGTCACTTCCATGATTCAAATAATCATTAATGGTCTAAGATTAGTAAAAACTTTGTAGAAATATGAAACTAAGTGAGGAGATTGAGAGTGAGGAGTGTTACTGAATTTTTAAAAAGTTATATCATTAGCTTAAGTGATTTTATACCTTTATTATTTTATATGATTAAAAGATTTAAAACATTTTGCAATTGAGATATCAGACTTTAAGTTCCCCATGGAGCTTGCATTTCAGTTGAGAGAATAGGAAAAATAAATTGTTTTTAACTTGTGAGAAATACTATCAAGGAACAAAAGAGAGAAGATAGAAAATAATATGACTTGTATGGGGACACCTAATTTAGGCTGGTTAAGAAAGGTTTCTGAGAAGGTGACATTTAGCGGAAAATCTAAAGAATCAGGAGCCAAATCTCTGAAGAGTTGGTAATAACATTCCATATCATGGTAGCAGCATGGGCGAAAGACCATGAGGCAAGAGAGAATTTGAATTATTTGAAGAAGTGAAAGTATCATTTTGACTGAGCATCATGAGGAAGAGGGAGAACAACGTTTGATCTGGCTGTGCAAGAGGGAAGGGTCAGACAGTACATAGCCTCATAGACCCTGTTTGGGGTTTATTCAATGGGTGATAGGAAGCAGTTGAAGCATTTTAAGGAGGGTAGTTACATGATTCCTTTTTTGGGGGTGGGGTTTGGTCTAGTGTTTTGGCTTGCTCCCCCCGCCCTAAATTACTATGGAAAGAACATGTAACACAAAATTTTGTTACATTTTTTAAGTGTACTATTCAGCAGTGTTAATTATATTCATGTTGTTGTGAAACAGATTTCCAGAACGTTTTCATTTCACAAAACTGAAACTCCATTTTCCAATCAGGTAAAGAAAGGAGGCAAACTGAACAAGAAACAAAGGTGGCCTTTTATTTGGGGTCTCAGAATTGTCAATTCAGGGAATGCTGGTATTAGTAGCAACCAGGAAGGTGTCCCACTAATGTGGGGAAAGCAAGAGGTTTTTATGAGTGAGAAGAGGGTGACTTAGATAAGAGAAGAGGGGGAAGAATGTTCATTGGTGCTAACTTGTTGAGCTCTTTTTGATTATTTTCTCATCAACTACTTTATTGGTGCTACCAAACAAAACAGTTCTTGGTATGCATTAGTTAATTGTTCTGTCTTCATAAACTTCCTACCGACAGTTTTATGGTCCAAATATCAGTTGTTCTGTTGCGTTTTACTAGCACCTGCTTGTCAAACAGTTGCCCATTCTGGGTCAGCTTAAGAATTCATTACTTAAAAAGGAAAATGGAGCTTCAAAATGGAGCCTCTCACTTCAAGCCATTAAACAGCAGCTCCCTGCAGCCCCTGGGGATCTTCTGCTTTTTGTTTCCATGGATTTAACTACTTTAGATATGTCACTGTAAGTGGACTCATACAGTATTTGTTTTACTGTGGCTAGCTTCTTTGACTTAGCATAATGTCCTCAGTGTTCATTCCTCCGTGTTGTAGCATATGACAGGATTTCCTTTATTCTTAAGACTGAGTAATATTCCATTGCATGTATATACCACATTTTTTATATCCCTTTATCTGCCAATGTTGGTTCTATCTTTTGGCTATTGTGAATAGTGCTACTATAAACATGGGTGTGCAAATATCTTTTGAGACTCTGCTTTCAGTTCTTTTGTATATATATATTCAGTGGGATTGCTGGATCATATGGTAGTTCTATTTTTAATTTTTTGAAGAACCTCGTATTGTTTTCCAGGATGGTTGCCCCCTTTAATTGCCCCACCATCAGAGCACAAGGGTTTCAATTGCTCCATGATTTACATTAAAAAAATATCTTTGGCTGTTGTTCAGGGAATGAATTGTTGAGTCCAAGAGTCACCACAGGGAGATTGCACTGGAAAGTAGTTGTTAGTAGTCTCATTTAAAATTAATGGCTTGGACAGGATGATAGGAGGAGGAAGGGTTAACAAGATATTTTGGAATTAGAGTTGATTTGGTTTGCTGATGGATTGGGAAATAGCAGTGAAAGAAAGGGAAGAGTCAAGGACAGCTCTTAGATTGTTAACTTCAAGGTCCCTGATGAACTCCACAATGCTAATACAGGTAGAAAGGTCTTTCCTTGAAGCCCTTAACATATTTCTTCTCATCTCATGGGTCAGGTCTGGGTTGTTGAACAATGATTTCCGTTTTTAGAACAATTGTGTTTCATTCTCCTAGGACTGGCAGAGTGGCCCACCTTCCTGAGCACATTGCTACCCTGTTTGAACAAAATGGAGGTTCTTTTAGGAAAGAAGAGGTGTAATGAGAGATTAATTAGCTTTGTCAGCTTTGGGGGAAGTATCTTGACTTCTTTTGCTTCATTTGTAAAATGGGAGCATAACTACCTCACAGGGTTGTTATAAAGATTAAAATAATGCATTTGAAGTGCTTAGCAAGGGATAAATGCTCAATAAATAGCATTTTCTTTACCTGATTCCCTCTCCCCTTTGACTCTGTATTTCTTTTAGTGGCACCATTGTTTTTTGAATCAATTGAACACAAATTCTTTTTATTTTTTTTAAGATTTTTTTATTTTTATTTTTTATTTATTTGACAGAGAGAGAGAGATCACAAGTAGGCAGAGAAACAGGCAGAGATAGAGGGGGAAGCAGGCTCCCCGTCAGAGCAGAGAGCCCGATGCGGGGCTTGATCCCAGGACCCTGGGACCATGACCTGAGCTGAAGGCAGAGGCTTAACCCACTGAGCCACCCAGGCATCCCCGAACACAAATTCTTGAAGTTAAATTTGAGTTTTTTGCCATTCTTTCTGTTTTTACTGCTACCACAATGCTTCTAAACTAAATTATTTGGGCTAGGGGAGGCAATAATCTTGTAACTCACATTGTACTCTGTTATATACTACTTTTATTAGTAAAGCTGTTACTATTTTTTATTAATACGAAATTAAATTTAAACTTGTTTTGAAGTTCATAGTGGACTCAAACTCCTGATGGTCTTCTGTATATCATAACTATATTCTAGCAAAATTAGGATACTTCTTGTTCTTTGAACATACTTTATTTTCTTCTTTATTCTGTTGCTTGCATATTTCCCTCATACTAGCATGTCCTCCCAGTCTCTCAAGACCCATTCCAAATATTTGTTCAGTCAGTAAATATTTATTGAGACTATTCTATTTCAGTGCACAGTTGTATGAGTTGGAGATACAGTGGTGGGAAGAAATTGACATGGGTCCTGCTCTCCTTGTTTCTTTTGTCATAAGGTCTTTCCAAAGTTATCTTCAGTAAGACATGATTTCTTCCACCTTGGGACTTTCTTAGGAAATTGTTTATACTCATCTTATTGCAATTCTTACTGGCAGTATCTATCTACTTATGTTGTATCACAGTGGTTGTTCTTTCTTTTTGCCCATTTGCGGTATCTATTATGATATCTTTCTCATAAGGGTTGTTCCATTAGCCTTGTAAATACTTTTCAACATGAAGGTTTGTTTTTTATTGTAATCTGTTGTAGTTGATGTTGCTTATATCTGTGGAGCGATTAATGGTTGACAAGTAGAACTTTGTGTCCACTGTGTCCAGCACCTTAAAACATGTGGGTCATCTGTAATATAGTATGATTTAACTGTTGGTGACTGTTCTTACCTAAGATGTTTTGTTGCTATTGAAAAATTTTATGAGTTAAATTTTTGGAAAAAACTGTAGCACATCTTTATTTGTGACTGTTAATAATTTCTAGTGGAAAATGTTACAGGATAACTTTCAGTTTTTCACTTATATAAACTGAGTAATTATGATGAATGCATTACTCAGTTGGTTTGAGTCATGAACTCCTTAGTTGATTATTTCACATCCTTTTGAAAGAGTTTAGAGAAATTAAAATGATTGTGATTTTTATTTTTATTTTTTATTTTTTTAAAGATTTTATTTATTTATTTGACAGAGAGAAATCACAAGTAGATGGAGAGGCAGGCAGAGAGAGAGAGAGGGAAGCAGGCTCTCTGCTGAGCAGAGAGCCCGATGCGGGACTCGATCCCAGGACTCTGAGATCATGACCTGAGTCGAAGGCAGCGGCTTAACCCACTGAGCCACCCAGGCGCCCCAAAATGATTGTGATTTTTAAAGTGATTATTAAAAAGGCTGGAATTTTATTCAGTTTTTAATCTTATGGACATTACAAAAATTTAAAAAGTACTGGTTCATGTGAAATTAGGAGTAGTAAAGTCAGCAGTAGGCATAGTCTGTGAGATTGCATTGTGCTGCTTAGTTGGGGAGTACATTTATTTAACAAATGTTTGAATGCCTACTACTAGACACTTTTTAGGTGCTGGAGAAATAGTAGAAACTAAACAAATGAAGTCTCTGCTCTTACGATTTCACTTTTAATGTTCCAGTTATTTGTCCTGCAGTAATAATTTTGGTATATGTAATATGTGATATTTGAACAAATTGGCAGCTTCCTCATTTTGTGTTGCTGCTGATCCCAGTATTCACTGGTTTCCAGATGCCTTTGTAATTGAAGCTGAGAGCCACACTGGTTTTAGCTATTAATATTTTTACTCGCTCATAAATGAGTAAAAAACCTTTTTTACTCATTAGTTCTACAAGTCATGATAAATCTCTGTAAGTCTTATATAAATCATACTTAAATATGTGTATTTTAAAATAAACTTTAGTGCAGTGTGATAGGCCTAGAACTAGAACCCAGATTTATTAACTCAGAGTCCTGGGTTGTTTTTGTTATAGGCTCTATAATATTTCTTTATGGGATTTATTTTAAAAATGTTATAGAAACATGCAAATGTGTTGGTCCTCTGAATGTAGTCAAATTCAAGAAAATTCATAATGAGTTGTTTAAACTTGTTTATAAAATTATCTTTTATAATGTACTAAAAATTTAGTCTGACGTTTTGAAATCTTAAACTTTTTTTCACATAGCTAGCTGGTAATCATGATATATTTATCATAAACCTTGAGTATTGAACTGTTAATAGGTAGGACTTTTTTTTCATATTGAGGCTAGTAAAAGAGTAAAAAATGGTTATATTCTAAGGCCTCTGATTTAAAATGAAATAACATAAGAATAGACTCTTCTTTGAAATTAAAAGATAATAAGTCAGTTTTTTTGTTTTTTGTCTTTGGTCAGTTTTTTAAGATTAGATAAACAGCAGATGTTTTTAGTTAAGTACAAATCCAAAGCAAGACATGGTATGTTTATAGATAATTTCTTCTAATCATGATAATGATGTTTCTGAAAAGTCTTACCGTAGCAGAATTCAAAGTTGAAGAACTAAGATCTTACGGAGAAAATAGGCTTTCCAGTGAGGGATCAGTAGGAGCGCCTGGTTGGCTCAGTCAGTTAAGTGTCTGACTCTTGATTTTGGCTCAGTCATGATCTCACGGTTGTGAGATTGAGCCCTGTATCAGGCTCCATGCTGAGTGGAACCTGCCTAAGAGTCTTTCCCTTGCTCCCTCGCCCCCCATAAGAACATACCTGTGTGCATGCTTTTGTGTGCTTGCACATGTGTACTCACTCTCTCTCTCTCTTCCGAAGGAAAAAAAAGGGATCAATAACTGTATGACAGTCTTTATTAATATTTATATTTGCTAAAAGAAAATGCCATAGTAAAGGATCATTTGCCTGTTATGAATTATAATTTAGAAAAGTTAATTTCTATTTATCATCTTTTTATTATAATGAAGCATTCAGAATTTCCACTTGTAGTTTGTGAGATGCTTGAAAACCCATTTCAGATTGTAGTAGGCAGTATGTGCACTAAGGAGCATTATTCATATGCTACTCAGTGTTTAGTCCATTGGCAAGTTAGATAGCCTTTTGCTGTTACTTGGAATTGTGTCCACTGTATCCACTTGTGTCCAGTGTGGTTCCAGACATGCTGATTAGCTTTGATGAAAAATGGGAAAAACTTTGAGTAAATTTATTTAATGATTCTTTGAATATTCTTACTGCTGTGGCTCAGACATCTTCAATAATTCATTAGGGTATTAGTAAAATTTGAATTCTTCCTGTAGGAACCTTTTATCAGGAGACATGAGTATATTCTGACTTGCCTCTCTTTCCCCACTGTTTAAGTGTGTCTTCGGACCTCAGCACTTTCCCCGCTTTGAGACAACAGAAGGATACTCTAGAGGTAAGGTCACTTTACCTAGGTCTCCTTAACTCAAGATTGCATTTTAAAAGTCTCAACTCTGGCTCTTCTCTGCTTTATGCTTATCATTCTCTAGACCCCCCCCTCCCTAGTCATCTGTAATAAAGATTCTCATGGTAGTGAACATGATAAACCATAATTAAATTTGTAAAAGAGGGATGCCTGGCTGACTCAGATGGTGGTGTGCAGACTCTTGTCCTGGAGCCCCACAAGGTTGGGTGGAGAGATTATTTAAAATTCTCAAAAATAAATAAATAAATAAATTTGTAAAAGAATTCTCACAAAGTGAAATTATCATCCCAGAGGATTTACTAAACTCATACACAATAACTGTTTTACAGCTCATAACTGAATGCTTTTATTTAATGTACTTGTTGAAAAAAAATTTTTCTTTTCTTTTTTTTTTTTTTGGTCAGAGGGATATATTCTAAATACCTGTATTTGGTGGCTGTTGGAAGGAAACTATAATATATGTTTATTTGATTATACTTTATAATTTAGGTCTTTTTGTCCTTTTACCACCTTTTCTTCTGTTTGATCTGTTCCTCTAGTTCTTTTAATGTGGAGATGGAAATAATAGGTTATTGTATTTTTATAGATAATAGAGAGTATTTTACAGTATCTGCTAAATACATACTTTCAGTAGTTAATTGTTTCAGGCTTTATCTTTTGTTTAAACCCTTTGCTTTAACTTATTTGATTTAAGGTAATGAGAACTTCACAATTTTAAGAGTTTTCAGAACTTCTTGGATCTGTAGTTTGTTGTCTTCCAGTAATTTTGGATAATCTCAACCATTACTTTTTTGGATGATTCTTTTGTCCTATTTTTCTTCCTTCTCTCTTTCCTTCTCTCTCCCCAATTAAGTATATGTTAGACCATTTGATACCGTCCCACAGTTGTTGGGTCTCCCCCACCCTTTTTTTTAAAACCCTTTTTTATCCTTTTTATTTCAGCTTGGATAAGCCATTGGTCTGTTTTAAGTGCACTGATAATCCTGTCAAAGGAATTTTCCAACTTCAAAATTATTTATTTATTTATTTATTTTTAGTTTTAGTGTTACCATTTGGTTCTCTTTTAGAATTTTCTTATCTATTGAGATTCCCCAGCTGTTTATACATATTGTCCAGATCCTTTAACATATTAATCCTTTCCTCAAGATCTTTTAACATTAATCATAATTATTTTAGCCACTGTGGTAGTTCTAACATCTCGGTTATCCTTTGTTTGGTTCTGTTGTTTGCTTTATCTATTGACAATGAAGCTTTTTTTCCTTTTCAAAATGTGACTTAATTTTTTTTTTAATGGCTCATTATTTCTGATTAAATGATAGCACAGTTGAGACTGAGGTAAATATTGCCTGTTTCCTTTAATGGATGTGCTGCTTCTGTCACACTATTACTGTGGTAGGTTGAGTCAGTTTTGTTAATGGTTGAGGTGGGTATGGTTTATGCTGTTACTATCATCACTTTCAGAGCACCATAGACCAGAAATTTCCCCAGCAGTGGTTTGCTGTTACTTAGTGTTTTGTGTTGCAGAGGTAGTGTTCCTTTTGCTTTGGCAGCTATCAGCAGCATGCCTGCACTGTGGAGAGGCTCTCTTTGTATACTAGGTTTGTGATGGGAGTGGAGGAGTTCTTGGTTTTGATCTACTCTAAGTTTTAGGTAGGGCTTGTGAGCTTGGGCCTTGGGAGTTGAGCCTTTTCACTCTTCTTCCTCTTTCCCCAGCAGCAGGCAAATTCTGCCTAGTATTGCGGGGTTGGGGGGGGGTCGGCGGGGGGGGGGTGAGGGGTGGGAGAAGTACTTAGGGGAGAGTTTCCTGTTCTTGCCCAGTGGTAGCCTGTTTTGTTTGGCATCCTGGACCAAGAGGGGTTCTTGTCCCTCTCCTGAAGTGGTGGGCTCTTACTTCTACCTCTTCCCTTGGAGCAATGGATCTTTGCCTGAGCCCTGGGGCGGGAGAGTTTCCTGATGATCTCCTTGTTTCTCTTGGTCTGTGCTTGTCCCTCAAATTGACTGATCATAGTTTTTGGTATATGTCTCTTTGCCAGTGATTTCATTCCAGGCTGTGGATTATGTTCTCTTAATGCTTTTACTTGTATTTCCTATCTAGCTCTTGTGTTCCTATTGATAATTCTTTGCTCCTAGACTTCCATGGTCTAACCAAATTTAGTCTTGAGCTCCCTTTGCATTGTTAGGAGGTTGAATCATCAACCTTACTTATCAAGGTACTTACTGAAAGATCAATACGCTTTTTGATTATTTTGTGATTCAGAAGTTACCAATTATTCTAATTTATCTACATGACTATGTGTAATACTGAGCCCTCTAGATTTTGGGTTGTTGTGTAATTTATGTCTGAAAGTTCACGGATTTCATAGTTCTTCTTAGTTGATTTCACAATCTTAACGGTTCTTAAGTTTTCAGTCTTCATTGCTCACCTGTGGTGAAGAGTGTATGCTTTTATAAAGATTGAGTCAGATGACCTGGGTATAAATTCCTGCTTCATCATTTCTTTTATCTGCCTATTTATCCATAAAACATTTGTTGACTGCCTTTTCTATTCTGGTATTGGAGTCATTATTATGACTTCTGGCAGCTTTCATATATAGAGCACAAAGTGTTTCTCATAGGTTCACATTTAATGCCCCCTGCAACTCTTTGAGCGTTGTAGGTATTATTTATAGTAATTATTTGAGGGATTATTGAGTAATTATTTTAGGAAACTGGAGCCTGGGTACTTAGTATCATATCCATTACCCCATAGATGGTAAGAGATGCAAACCTTCAATAAACATTAGTGATGTTCCATCTGATGGATACTTCATAATATATTTAACTGTGCCTTAGTACTGGAAGCACACTTTAAGTTTTAGTTTTGTAACGATTCATTCAGACTTCTAGGAGCTATACTTGATTGTTCTGGGTCTTTATCTCCCACATCCTGACCATCTGTCATAAATGCTGTGGGTTCTAACCACCCCCATATATTTTAAGTTTTTCTACTTTTCTGTTTTCATTGCTATCATTATAGTCCAGGCCAGTGTTACCCCTCACTGGGATTCCTGCAGTGGCTTCCTAACTTCTTGTTAATTCTCTCAACCTTCTATAGTCTGTTTTCTCAGAAGCCCCATAAAAATACACATAAGATCATTTCCTTCCCCCTTCAGTGGCTTCCCTTTTTAATTACAATAAAACAGACATTTCTCCTGGCCTGCAAATCCCTCCATGGTCCGGTCCCTGCCTACCTCTCCAGGTTTACCTCTTTTACCATTTTCCCTTACACTGAGTTCTTGCTGCTGCTAGAATATGCCAAACTCTTTCCTTGTTTCTGAATTCTGGCACTTAATTTTTTTTTTTTTTAAAGATTCTATCCATTTATTTGACAGACAGAGATCACAATTAGAGAAGTAGGCAGAGAGAGAGGAGGAAGCAGGCCCCCCACTGAGCAGAGACTGGGATGCAGGGCTAGATCCCAGGACCCTGAGATCATGCATGACCTGAGCCGAACGAAGGCAGAGGCTTCAACCCACTGAGCCACCCAGGTGCCCCTGTTTCTTATGTTTTGACTGTTCCCCTGTTCCTTTATGCCTGGCTGACTTTAGTTTTTGGTTTTGTATCTTTCCCAGAAAGACTTATTTTGGTGACCACCTTTAGGAGCAGTCTCCTTCTTGTCTCTTCCCAAGAAACAGATAAAACACTTTTAACACTTATATATACCTAAAACTAGAAGTTATATTTTAGTAGATCTGTTAACTTGCTATCTGTACTTACCCATAGAAATCTAAGCTCTGTAAGAATTGGCCCTGTCTTTCTTGCTCGTATGTTACCTAGATAGTGTCTAGTATGTTATAAAATTAAGGTAAGCCATAAACCTTTTTGGATAGTAAATGTCTTCATTTATGCTTTTTGTGCATAAACCTTTTTCAGTATTTTGGTGTTTTTTTTTCCCCCAAGAGTAAAAAGTCAATTAAGCTAAGGGAAATGTCTAATGTATTTCTTAACCATTTATGCTAATTTGAACATTTCAGAAATGATCCCATTCCTCCCTGCATTTTTTAGATCTTGTGATACTTAAAATGGATGTTGTTCCTTCTTAATTTTCATTCTTCTTTTATATAAATGGTTCTTATTATGAACTTTGAATATACAGACACATGTAGCAAAGAGAATAGAATAAATTTCACTCCTCAGAACTGCTTTGGTATTGTTCTTTATATCCAGTAAGAATTATTTTATTTAGTTTCAGTTCTCTTTGATGCAGTTTTGCATCTTGCTTTTTAAAATCTACATATTCTGAGCTTTTTCTTAACTAGTAAATGAAATAGAAGATAGAAAATGAAATAGAAGGTAGTAAATGAAATAGAAGAAATTATTTACTTGTTCTTACTGTTGGAAAGATTCCCGTTGTTGAACAGATGTTTTCAGTTTTTGTATTAAAAATATTGTTACAAATATTTATGCACAGAAACCTTTCCTTCATTCTGGATTTTAAGGGTACATTCCTAAGAGCGTAGTATTAGAGTAAAAGGTATGAATATTTTAAGGTTAAAAAATAATATATTACTGGCAATATTAATAATTGCATCCTGAAAGGATTATGTTTTTGAATGCCCATTGGTGTTTTTTTTTTTAAACATTTTATTTATTTATTTGACACAGAGAGAGATCACAAGTAGGCAGAGAGGCAGGCAGAGAGAGAGGGGGAAGCAGGCTCCCCGCCAGAGCAGAAAGCCCGATGCAGGGCTCAATCCCAGGACTCTGAGATCATGACCTGAGCCGAAGGCAGAGGCCCAACCCACTGAGCTACCCAGGCACCCCTGGTGTTTGTTTTTTGTTTTTTGTTTTTTTTTTTAAAGATTTTATTTATTTATTTGACAGACAGAGATCACAAGTGGGCAGAGAAGCAGGCAGAGAGAGAGGAAGGGAAGCAGGCCCCCTGCTGAGCAGAGAGTCCGATGTGGGACTCGATCCCAGGATCCTGAGATCATGACCTGAGCCAAGGCAGCGGCTCAACCCACTGAGCCACCCAGGCGCCACTGGTGTTTTAATTGTAAAAGAATCTTTGCTATTTTGGGTGAAATACCAAGTTTCATTTCCTTACTTATTAGAGTTTGGATGTTTTGCCCTTTGTGTATTCAGCATATTGTCCTTGTGTTCAAAGGTTGGAATGGTCCTGATGGCAGATATCTTCTTTCAAACTAATGAGAGGATCAAAACTGATTTTTTTCTTGATATTCCATTGTGGTGACTCTTATAAAAATGTGGTATCATTGAAAGGGTCGAGCTTTCTAGTAGGTAAATAGTGATTTCTTTTTCTCAATTTTCTTAATTCTGGTTTAGTTCAGAAGCCTTGTTTCTTGAATTTGTTAATTTGACTGACAACTCAGGTTTCTGAGGAGTAAGTTACCGTGAATATTAAAGATGTTGGTTGCCTTTATTTTCTATTGCAAGATTTTCTGGAATATTGACCCTTTTCTGTAAATGGTGAGGTCTGTGATAGATCCCTGATTTAGTGGATATAAAGTGTGTGTCATTTGTCACTTTAAGGCTAGTACTGTATATCCATGTGTCTCTTCCACTATGGGGACTGGTGACCAGAGAAAACTACAGAGTGAGAAAGAGTAGATTCAGAAGGAGAAGAGAGCATGGAATAGAGGAAAACGAGACGAGGTAACATAAACATGCATTTTAATTGTATACCGTTTACTAACTCCAAATTTCTGTGGCTCCCTTTCTCCCTTAGAGGAAAAGGAGCTAATAAGCTCTCTTAGGTCATAGTAGGGATTAAATTATACACGCATACACACACACACACACACACACACACACCCATGCTAAGTAGTATATTATTTGGGGTTCAATAAATTAAGAAATTAGGGAATTGTGTTTTTTCCCTAGGGAAATTAAAAAAAAAAAAAGATTGTTGCAGTGTCTGGGAATACCATATTGTTAAACACAGGTGTGAGTAGTAATAGTATAAGCTGGGACATTGCGTAAGGTACTGAATGTGTATAATAAGTTCCATTGTGGGACGCCTGGGTGGCTCAGTTGGTTAAGCAGCTGCCTTCGGCTCAGGTCATGATCCCAGCGTCCTGGGATCGAGTCCCACATTGGGCTCCTTGCTCCACAGGGAGCCTGCTTCTCCCTCTGACTCTTCCTTCCACTCTGTCTACCTGTGCTCGCTCTCACTCACTCTCTCTCTGACAAATAAATAAATAAAATCTTTAAAAAAAAAAAAAAAGTTCCATTGTGGTGGCAAAGCAGTTCAACAGATTCATTCCTTGTGACCAAGCTGTAGTGGAAGTAGTATTATTTAATTAATTAATATGAAGTATTGAAGGTTAATTTAAAATGAAACTTCCTATTACATTTACTAATTTCTTTGAAGTAGACTTAATGATATCAAATGGTGCTCCTTTTGAAATGGAAGACAAAAGCAGCAAGTTCAGATATTGAAGTGTTTTTGTAGTTATGAGTGAGTTATGCAGATCTGCAAGATTGTGTCTTTTGATAGGACATTGTTAAGTTAATTTCCTGTTAAATGCCCATTAAAGGGATTCTCAGCATTTATCTTATTCTTGGAAAAGTTACTGTTAACAACAGGATTATCAGATTATCACTGGATTAACACCTGGCAAATAGATGAATCTTAGCAAACCAAGAAAATTATCTCAAGTGGGACTGAAATAATGGAATTAGATGCTTGAGTTCTTTATGTTCTTCTGAAGAGAAGGTACTTTCTCTCCAACTCACTCAAATGCATTTGGGCTTAAGATTTATTAATTCCCATCTTTATAATGAATTAGTCCATGGCGACCATTCCTGAGTCCCTTCTCTTTGCCACCTCTGGGAATGGGGAGTTGTAGCATCTGTAATCTAATGAGGAAGAGCAGCTATAACTACAAAACATTACAATAAGAATATATAAATAGTTGTGAGAGAATAAGGTAAAGGAAATCAGTGAAATAAAATGAGCTCAGAAGTAAGATGGACCTAGGCTGTTTTAGTTAGAGTGAACAATATACCTATTTAATAGGGTTGTTGCGAACAGTAATGGTGAATATAGGAAAATGTTTAGTGCAATGTTTGCTGCATAGTAACTTTTACAAAGGGTTGGCTGTTAGTATTTAATATTCCTATAGTTTTTCCATGGTGATGCAGTTCTCTAAATGGTTATTTATTTACTCTTTAAAACATTCAGCACAAAGAATTGAGGAAGAACCAGAGTGGGACTGAAGTGTGATTTATTTTTTTATTTTTTCAAAAGGTTTCCTTCTTTCATTCATTCATTCATTCATTCAGAGTGTGTGCCGAGCAGAGGGGAGGGACAGAGGGAGAGAGAGAAAGAATATGAAGCAGACTCCACAGGGAGTGTGGAGCCTGACATGGGGCTTGATCTCACAACCCTGAGATCATGACCTGAGGTGAAATCAAGAGTCAGCGACTTAACTGATTGAGCGACTCAGGCGTCCTTGGTCTGTGATTTATTGCTACTTCAGCAACTACTTTGGGAAATTAAAATTGAAGAAAGCTAGTGGTTTGTGATCCTGCTTTGTAGAAAAAGTACAGTACAGTGCCCATCTGTCAGTTGGTTATGGTTGTTTATTTAGCATCACTGGGAGATTAAATATGCCACGTGAATGAAGAGCCAACATTGTTGAACTCTTACTATGTGTCAGGTGCTGTTCTTATGCTTTACATAAGATGACTCACTTTGTACTCACAACAGGCTTATGAGGAGGTGGGGTCGCAGAGGGCCAAAGTTAATTAAGTTCATGGACCTGACTAGTGATAGACACAGGATGCTCTGGACAGGATTTACATCCCTAACAAGTGTTCTTTGAACTCTTGAGTGATTTCAGCTTAATCCTTTGAATTGTGAACTCGTTTTATTTCAAACTTATTGGAAGCACTTTTTTTTTTTTTTTTTAACATTTTGTTACTTCCCTGACTGGTATTGAGCGCAATTTAACAGGCACAGTGATACTATTAGTGTGCAGGTGTGCTTCAGGGCTATTGGTTTGTGTAGAGCTCTTTGTCCTTATGCTTCATGGCCTTGAACTGCTGTAATAATTATTTCTTTATCAGCTTTTAAAGTATGATAGTACAGAGAAGGGCGCCAAGTCAGTAGATGGCATATCTTTTTCACAAAGCGAATCCTTACATATTACCAGCACCCAAATCAAGAAACATAACATCTTTACCCCTGAGGTTCCTCATGCCCTCTTATAATCACTGCCTGTTTCTGCCAGGGTTAACCACTGTCCTTACTTCAATGTCATAGAAGAGCTTTCCTGTTTTTTTTTTTTAATAAGGATTTTATTTATTTATTTGACAGTACACAAGCAGATGGAGCAGCAGGCAGAGAGAGAGGGAGAAGCAGGCTCTCTGCTAAGCTTAGAGCCCGATGTGGGGCTCAGTCCCAGGACCCTGGGATCATGACCTGAGCCAAAGCAGACACTTAACTGACTGAGCCACCCAGGCACCCCTAGCTTTCCTGTTTTTGAATGTAATGTAAATGTGGAGTCATTAACATATATAATTATATCACAGTTTATTGGTTGGACATCTGTAGTTTAAAAATATTTTTTGGTATCGGGGCGCCTGTGTGGCTCATTCAGTTGGACATTTGCCTTCAAGCTCAGGTTATGATCCCTGCATCCTGGGACTGAGCCCCATATTGGGCTTCCTGCTCAGTGGGGGGTCTGCTTCTCCCTCTGCCCTCACTCTACATGTGCTGTCTCTCTCTCAAAATAAAAAAATAGGGGCACCTGGGTGGCTCAGTGGGTTAAGCCACTGCCTTCGGCTCAGGTCATGATCTCAGGGTCCTGGGATCGAGTCCCGCATCCGACTCTCTGCTCAGCGGGGAGCCTGCTTCCCTCTCTCTCTCTCTCTGCCTGCCTCTCCATCTACTTGTGATTTCTCTCTGTCAAATAAATAAATAAATCTTAAAAAAAAAAATAAAATAAAAAAATAAAAAAATAAAATGTTAAAAAAATTTTTTTTTTTGGGGATCTGCTATGGCTGGAAAATGGTACCAAAGCTTGAGTTGTTCTAACTCTTGGTAGTGTGAAGGATCCTCCTTTGAGTAAAGCATGTAGTGTTTTAGTGTGTGATATTTGTGATACCTTTTTCATTTCTGAGGGTTTTTTTAATTTTTTTTTTTAGGTTTACTGTGTTTTGCTTAGGTCAAGTTAGAAGGAGCATTCAGATAAACTATTTCCTGTGCTTATCAGATTAAAGAGTTTAGGGGCAGAAAAACTTAAAATGTAAGGTCTAGTGTTATTTGCATTAGGAGAATGAAGCTAAACTTAGCCCCTTAGGCTATAGATAGGGTATACAAGCATGTAATTTATATATGCGTATACATTGTTGATTTATCCTGAGTATTGAGAAACCTCCTTATGGCTTATTGAAAAATTTATACTTAACTTTGCTTCAAATCTGATTTTTAAATCCTAGATTTTTAGAAGCTGATTACCATGGGCTAGTTCCTCTTATTTGACAAATAAAGGAAGTTGGGATTGGAGACTCGTAATTTGTGTTTAAGTGGAAAAGAAGAAAAATAGGACAGTTAGAACATTCACTTTTATGTTTATTGCAAAACTAAATCAGGGAGTAGAGGAACTAGGAAAGTTGATCAGTTTTCATACTTAAAGCTTTTGCTGTTTAATAGCATATTCACATAATTGAGAGGATTGAAATTTGACCTTAAGGCTAAGTATTATTAGTTCAACGTGTATTTACTGAACACTTACAGTGAGTGCTCTAGGAACTGGGGAAGTGAATAAAACAATGCAGAACAACAAGCCTACATTTAAATGAGTAAGACAGGTAAACAAACAGACAAGGGGCACCTGGATGGCTCATATGGTTAAGTGTCCCAACTCTTGATTTGAGCTCAGGGCCTCAGGTCATGATCTCATTAGATGGAACTCAATGTGGGGCTCTGCACTGAGTGTGGAGCCTGCTTAAGATTCTCTCCCTCTCTCTCTCTCCCTCTCCTTTTGCCCCTCCCCCCACCAATCTCATCTGTGTGCATGAACTCTCTGTATCTCTCACTCTCCCCCGCAAAACAAAACAAAACCCCTAAACAAGTAGACAAATATGTAATACGTCAGGAGGTATTTAGTACTATGAAAGAAAATTATATGGCTGAGGGCAATAGAGAATGTCAGGGCATAGTGTGTATCCACATTTGCTATTTTGTATACAGTGGTCAGAGAAAGGATAGGTGACATATGAGAAGAGGGAGGGAGGTGACAGAATGATGTGGTACCCCTTAGGTTGAGGGAACCTGGCCTGGGGGCATCATGTACAGCATCACGATAGGGAGCATGCTTGGATTTTGGAGAAACTTAAGGAGACTACTGGGTTGGTATGGAGTAAGCAGTAGAGAGGGGAATACTGGATTAAGTCAGAGAGGTAGCCACAGCCAGAATGTTCAGGGTCTCATAGACTGATGTAAGGACATTGACATTTCTCTGAGTGAGATGTGGAGCCACTGCAGGATTTTGAGAAAGTTGTGACATCATCTGACTTGTGTTTTCAAAGGTCAAGTTAGTTATTTCATTAAGATTGGATTGTGGAAGGGCTGGTCTCAGGAAGGGCATACAAGTTAGGAGGCTTTGTCCATGGCGGGGGAGAGTGATAGGGCTCTGGTATTCTCTGTGGAGATGGTGGGAGGTGGCATAGGTGATTATATACAGAGATAACCAAACACAATGAAAGGCTTTCTGTTCTGTTGTCCTGAACGTTAGGTTTATTGTGATATAAACTTCCCTGTGATGTAAAAACACAAGAGCTTATGCTATATAATTTAAGGAGTTAAAACATTGGAACAAATTTATTGTAGTTTTCAAATGCTGGGTGTTATGGGTGGCATAAATATCATGCCAAATAGTTAAACCTTGTTTGCTTTTCTCCATGTCCCTAGTCCCTTTAAAGCATAGAGTTTATTTTAATTTTTTCTTTTTTCTTACTTTTGGTTGATATTGCCTTCATTTTTCTTAACTTTCCCTTGTTTTTGTTTTTGATTTTTAGCCTTCCTCTTATGTGCTGATGTAATCACAAATACCTGATCTTGTTTTTGGCCATACTTTGAATTAATTTTCCTTTAGTATTTTATTAGGTTTTTTACTTTTTCCCCTGATTTTCTGTAATCTGTTATATAATTCTCAAAGTTACATCACTGTCACTTAACTTCAAGGCATTTTGCTTTATTACATAATAAGAGCTTATTTCATTTTGCAGAGTCAGTAGAGAGAGTAAATTATTATCAGCATCTAGCAAATAAATACTTAGCAAATGCTTAATTTTTTTGCTTTATTCACTTGTATTAATTTCTTGTTACTGTATTCACTTATCTGTTGTAAATTATATTTATTATGTCATGTATGCATTAAAAAATTCATACATATGCACATCTCAAGTATTATAGTCTGGTAAGTAGCCCAGCTTTGCAATCAGACCCATGTGAGTTATCATCTTGGTTCTGCTGCTTATTAGATTGGTGGGACATTCTAGGCCTCTGTTAGCTTCCTCTAAAGTGGAAAACACAGTGCCTGGCTTTCCAGGTTGTGAAGTGCCTAGTGCAGTATCTGGCAGTAGTAGTACTTGTCCCTCAAATGGTGTTTTTCATTTTTCCCTTACAAGTATTTCTGAAGGGTCTGAACTGTTAGTAGTTCTGCCTGATTTAGGTTGTTGTAGCTTTCTATTGACTTTAATCACAAGACATGGTAGTACTGAGAGTCACTGTAAGAGGTCTACTGTATTTTAGACTTACATTGTGTAATGGCAGTTCAGTCTCTTGATAATTGGGTCCAATTGCATGAGTAAGTAAAGTACCTCCCTTTGTTTCCCATTGGCACAGAGGGAGGAGGAATACAGAGTGGCCGGATGGCAGATTGAATTTGCAGTTTGATGGAATTATTGTGTCTCCCAGTGGAAGCATTCCTCTCTTTGGAAGTAAGACCTCTAGACTACCAGGGTATAAGGTCATGGGGGTAGGAAGCAAGCATTTTGCTATTGAGTTACTAGGGGAATTTTCACCCTTTGATTTCAGGATTTGTGAATTCTAACTAGGGAAGAGACAACACTATTTCTTGAATGCTGATTTAGAATATATATAGTCTCCTGGAGAACATTGCCTTAGCCCTGCAAGGTCTTGCCATCTTAACTAGCACTGTAAGTGAGTCTTCAAAAGGCCATCCCACTAATCTGTGGGCCTGTTCTTTCAGGATGATGGAGAACATAGTAAGACCACTGAATTCTATGAGCATGCATCTGTGGCCACACTTCATGTGCTATGAAGTGAGTTCCTTGATTAGAGGCAATGCTGTGTAGAATATCATGATGGTGGATGAGCATTCTGTAAGTTAACAGATGGAGATTTGGCAGGAATATTGGATGCAGTGAAGGGTTCTGGATACTAATCTATATCTAGAAAGTCTGTCCATTAAGAACAAAACTTTTTTCCCTCTGTGATGGAAGCGTTCCAGTGTAATCAGCTTGCTGCCACATGGTTAGCTGATCACTCTGAGTAATGGTGCCCTATTGGGACCTCTGTTGATTTCCACTGCTGGCATATTGGGCACTCAGCAGTGGCTGTAGCCAGGTCAGCCAGAATGGGTAGAAATCCATGGTGCTGAGCCCATGCATAACCTTCCTCCCTCCAGTGACCACTTTGTTCAGGAGCCTATTGGGCAGTGATAGGAGTGGCTGGGGAAAGAGATTGGCATATACAGAACCAGTCATCCTGTCCACTTGATTATTAAAATTCTCTACTGAGGTGACCCTTTGGTGAACATTGACATGGGACACTGTTTTCACATTTTTTTTGTCCACTAAGGTATTTCCATATTTTTTAATCCTTTTTTTTTTGGTCTGTCTGCATATCTCTTCAGACTACCTTATAACCAGTTTCTCAGTTATGTCCTTCCAAGTTCCTGACCACCTAGAATAAACCACTGGCTACATCCTAATGCAGTGGCACCTCTGGCCATCACTTCTTCCATGCAAAATGAACAACCAGGTACACTGTTCAAAGTTCTGTCCTCTGGAAGGATTTCCGTTACTCTGTGCTGCCACCACCCACTTATGGGTGGAACCTGCATATGTAGAGAATCATTTGTAAATGAGGCCCAGCATTTCTCTTTTGCATTCAGCTGGTGGTAGGAAACTTCCCATGTGGTTGTGAGTGTGGGATGGGAGAGCGAAGATAATGTTACAGGAATGAAGGCCATGGGCATTTGGGCACTTCTTCATGTATCTTACTTGTGCCTTCAGGATCTGTGCCATCTCTATCTTGTTTGTACACCTTCCATTTCATGATAGAGTACTGGTGTGCACGTCCGCATTTATGACTTAGTGGGTCAGACAACGGAGGTCATGACAGGCAGCTCAGTTCACATGGTAACTTGGTAGTCCATCATTAAGCATCAGTCTCTACTAAGTCCTAGTAGCAAGCCAAAATCTGTTTTTTAAGAAGAGAGTATTCACTGCAGAGGATGACTGGCTTTGCTTCAAAATTCTAAGGGTCTGTACTGTGATTAACCAACTTGGGCATGCCATAGGCCCCAAGCAGCATCTCTCTCTCTGCTGACACTTCAAGTACCACTGGATATGCTGGGTCGTATGGCCCAAGTGGCAGAGCAACTTGCTTGGCAGCCTGACTAGATGTAGAGCTTTCTTTTCTTCTGGGTCATCCTAAAAACTAGTAGCTTTTTTGGATCATTTGGTGTGATGGGTAAGTTCTGTGTGTCACCTTGGCTAGGGTGTACTGCCCAGTGGTTTGGTCAAACACTAGTGTAGACCTTGGTGTGAAGGTAACTTGTAACTTGTACCTCCCTAAAGGAGATTATTATGGATAACGTGGGTGGGCCTCAAGCCAATCTGTTGAAGGCCTTAACAGCAAAAACATTTTCCAGAAGGATTGCTCTGCCCCAAGACTGTATGTTAGAAATCTTGCTGGAGTTTCAAGCATGCTGTCCTGTACTACAGATTTTGGAGTCACGACTCCAGCATTCATTTCTGACTGAGTTTCCTGCCCAAGTGGCCCGAACTGCAGATTTCAGACTTGTCAGCCTGTACAGTTGCACGAGCCAGCTCCTTATAATAAATCTCTTGCTATGTATTTCTCTGTCTCTTTTCCTGCCCCATGTGCATTTATCTATCTGTGAGTGTGTGTATTGGGGAATAGCACACCCAAATGGGGGATTGTTGCCTGTAAAATCTAAAGAGGCCCACTAGGTATTGTCTCTTTCTTGTTTGTGGGAGGGGCTAGATGCAACAACTTATCCTTTGCCTTAGAAAGGCCACCTTGACATTCCCCACACCACTGTACCCCTGGAAATTTCAGTTAGGTGAAAGGCCTCTGAATAGTTGTCCAGTTTCTTTCCTACCCTCTGACATGCAGTAGTAGCAGTAGTTGCTACTTCTTGCTGACCACATCCAGTTAGTATAATGTCATAAATGTAATGAACCAGTGTGATATCTTGTACATGGGGACAGGTATCAGGAAGTCCTGCAAATTAAATTATGCCTGGGACCATAATGTTGGAGAGTTGATAACGCCTCTGAGGTGGGATAGTGAACATATATTGCTGGACTTACCAGCTGAAAACAAGCTCCTTCTGGTAGTTTTATTAATAGATATTGTGAAAAAAAGCATTTGCAAGATCTTCATCTTCATCCGAAGTATTGTTAACGATGTGTTAATTTATTCAAGTGGTGAAACCACATCTGGTACAGCAGAGCAGTCTCATTTGGAGGCCATCACCCAGTTAAGTTTGTGATAATCTACTGTTCTCCAGAATCTATCTGTTTTCTGCACGGGTTAGATAGGTAGGTGAGTTGAATGGTGATGTGGTGGGAATCACCAACCCTGCTCTCCTTATAAGTCCTTGATGGTGGCACTGATCTGTATTTCCTCCATGAATGCACTATTGCTTTTGGCTTACTCTTTTCCTATATAGTGGCAGTTCTAATGGCCCCCCAGATGGCCTTTCTTGTCCTAATAGCCCTTACTCCACAGGTCTGGGAACCAATGTGGGGATTCTGTCAGTTGCTGAGTATGTCTGTTCCAATTACAGATTCTGGAACTGGGAAAATAAACCATAGGATGGATTTAGGGGATGCAGTGGACCCATCGTGATATGTACCTGAGCTAAAACTCCACTGATTACCTGACATTCATAAGCCCCTACTTTGACACATGGACTGCAGTGACATTTTGGGTCTTCTGAAATTAGTGTTAGTTCAGAACCAGTGTCCAATAATTCCTCAAAAGTCGAATTATTTCCTTTTCTCAGTGCATTCATCATGGTAAAAGTCTGTAGATATTTGGGGAAGTCTGGGGGAAAGATTAAATCTATGAATTTTTTGCTGTATCATAGGGTCCTTCCTCAAGGGGACCCATCTTCCCCTCTATTTCCAGGGGTTATGAGTCTATAAATTGGCTCAAGTTTGGGAAGTTTTGAGGAGCCTTAATTCAGCCTTAATTCAGGTTCACTGGACCTAGAACTGTTTCATCTACTAGAACAAGTGAGAATTTAGTAGACAACCCACCTTTTTCACTTCTAGAGGCACTGTGATCATCTAGTGTATGTCATAGGTTTCTGAGTTAGGACCATTCTGATTTTCGTTTTCATTCTGTTATCCATTGTGGTAACCATGTCTACTATGTATTTGGTGATTAAATACTGCCACATGGTTCCTGACTTCCTAGGATTCAGTTACCCCCATTGCATTTAAGGATCTCACTTCAGTGGTAACAGTTCCCACTGTAATTTCTGACCTGCAGAGTAGAGCAATGACAGAGTTCTTCAGCAAAGCTGAGACTCACCACATATATTTATATATTTATATATCACATCTCCTCTGGACCCTCGTGGGGTTGGGGAGCAGGTTTTACATCAGAAAACCATTTTAACATTCCATTCTAATTTCTCTAAACCTATGGATACTTTCTTCTTTGTTATACCAAGGCAGTTCTGGCATTTCAGCTTCATGAAATGCAGGCCACCTTTTGGTCCATGTTTGAGCTGACCAACCAACCAAAGAGATAGAGCTACAACCTCCTGAGCTACAGCATTGAATCTAGAATTTCTGTTTAGTGGGCTTACATTAATAAATTGGGCTTCATTCAATTTTTATTTTTTCATAATTACCCCGCATCCTTAATATCAAATCTGACTCATATTCTCCAGGTTTCCTGTCTATATAATATAGAGTGCAAACATTTTCAGTTATAGTTTATCTTCTGGAGGATAACACTTTATACCACACTTTTTGGGACCAGCTGAGTCTTGAATCTAAATACAGGTCTAGAAGCAAAGGGTGAGAGTATAGGTACTGAGGAGAATCAGCTGTGTGTGGCAAGGTAAGTATCTCAGGTGAAGCTATTTCAGAGTCTTAATGCAAAGCAAGTTCATCTTAGTTAAGTGTAGAAGGTCTGATTCTACTAGCAGAGAAGACCCTGCAGAATTTAGAGGTCCAGTGTCCCCTGCATCATTGAGATCTGCCCACATGTTTCCATTCTGATTTTCAGGATCTCGTTTCTTCCAGTACCCTTTCTTTAATGGACAGTATTGCATGAAGTTGCGAATTCAATTTGTGTTTTAATTTGGCCACGCACAGGATGACACTCTGGGTTTGATTTTCAGAAATCTCAGCCCTGAGGGTTTAGTAGATAAAGATTTCAGGGCAGAAAGAGACAGGAGCTTTTAGGTCATTTATGTAGAATTTGAAGCTCTGAGCTTTATCTTTTTATTTCCCAATTTATCTAACACAGTTAGTAGTCACTACTAATGTCATTTTTTGGTAAATGTTCCAAAGTATCAGTTGCAAGTTCATCCAGAACCTTGCTTTTTAAAAGTATTTGCTTAGGAGTTACCCAGTGGTTATATTTTATGTATCTTTAGTACTGTATCCTCCCATGTTCCACCAGTGTTTTCTTTATCTTGTTACTGGAAATAGAGTCATTAGTGCCTTTTAATCTAATCAGATTAGAGACCAAATTACAGAAACCCCAGAACCAATTCAGAAAACTAATCAAGATTCTGATCCTCTAGAACTATTCTTGGTTTTTAAATCATTGTTAGGGTTTTTAAGAGAAACAGAACAAGTACGTATGTACACACACACACACACACACACACACCACAATTTCTTTTAAGAAATTGCTTTAATGAGATTGTAGGAACTAGCAAGTCTAAAATTTGTAGGGCAGGCTAAAAGGTCACCTTGATCCACCTTCAGGTCAAGAAATAGAAATCCACCAATATTCATAGAGACTTCCTTCTCCCGTATCTATTCTAAATTACCACCTCTCCTCCTGCCAAAGGTAACATTAAATCTTCTGTGGTAAAGATTTTCTTTCTTTTTGCTTTTACCATTTGTGTATGTATGCTTAAACACTATCATTTATTTTTGTCTCGAACTGTATATTAGGCTCATTGTACTTTTTGTCTCTTGCTTTCACTCAGGAAAAGTGGGAGTTTTGTTCATTTTGTTGTATGTAGCTGCAGTTCGTTCATTTTACAATAATATTCCAGTTTTAAATACTCCACAGTTTAATCGGTTTTTCTGATGGACGTTTTGTTTGTTTCCAGTTTTGGCCTTTTATGAACAATGCTTCTGTGAATGTCCTAGCATTACACATCTGTGTGAGTTTCTCAAGGGTATATAACCAAGGAGGTTGCTGGGTCAGATGGTATCAACTTTACTTAGCAATGCCTAATTATTTGCCAAAGGAGATGTATCAGTTTACTTTCCCAGTATCACCAGCATTGGTATTTGTATACTTAAAAAAAAAATTCTACAGTAGGTATATAGTGGTATCTTCTTGGGAGTTTAATTTGCTCATTACTATTGAAATTGAGCATCATTTCATATTATTGGTCATTTGGATTTCTTCTTTTGGAGATTGTTTATTAAAGTTTTCTGTCCATTTTTGCATGGGGTTAGTCCTTTTTTTTCTTACAGTGTTATGGAATTCTTTATATTTCTATTCTTTGGTTACAAAATATTTTTGGAATTCTTTGTTTTTCTCCTGTGTTTATAATTGCAATATCTCACCTCAGTTTGGCTTGAGTTTTTATTTACTTTATAGTGTGTTAATGAACAGAAGTTCTTAATGCTAGTATCAAATTAATGAGGCTTTTCCTTTGTAATTAAATACTTTTTATATCTTAGTTAAATTTTTCCCCACCCTCATGATCTTATCCTACATTATTTTCTCAACACCGTATGGTTTGTATTTCAAATTTAAGTTTTTCATTTGATAGGACCTGAATTTTGTGTGTTTTGTAAGAATCAAGTCTGATTTCCATATTTTTCCTTAAATGTAGATACTCAGCCAATTCCAGAACCATTTATTTTAACAACTTACAATTTTCCCACCAATTTGCATTGCTAATTCTGTTGTATAGCCAATGTGTGTATATGTTTGGATCTGTTACTGAGCTCTTTATTTCTTCTACTTATTTCTCTGTTGCTTTGACAATACTCACAAAGTTTTTAAGTTACAGTTGTCTTCTAAGTCTTGGTATTTGGTATAGTAGGTTTTCTTGCTATCTTCTTCTCAAAACTGTCTGGCTATTTTTTCCCCTTTGTGTATTCATATACATTTTGCAGTCAGTTTGCCCCGCTCTAGGTGAAAAAGCCTATTGGGAATTTGACTGGAATCGCATAGGTTCTTTGATACTGAGTTGGAGACAGTTGACATCTTTATAACATAATCTTCCAATCTACAAACTTGGTAAAAATCTCTATTTGTTTAAGTGTCTTTCAATGGCTCTTATAAAGTTTTAATATTTTTTTCCCTAGAATTCATACATACTGTTGTATTTATTTCTAGGCACTTTATGTTTTGGTCCCCTCTTTAAAAAAATTCAATCATATTTTTAAAATGGGATTGTGTTCTCACTCTTCAGGATAGCAAGTATTTTCATAGATTCATAACTGAGTTTTTTTGTACCTCAGGAAGCGTGAACTTGTAAAAATTCCCTTCCTTTCCCTGCAGATTTTTAAGGCAAGTGTTTTGAAAACCCAGTGGTAAGGAGAAATGTGAAAAAACAGAATTTGACTTTAACCAGATCTCATTAATTTTGTCTTTATCTTGCCCTGTCATTAATGAGGGCCAAACAATCCCCAAACCATGGCAGTCTTCAGATAGTTTGTTCTTTTGAAACTTTCAGCCAGAATACGAGGGGCTAAGGTTTAGAAAAATTTTGAATAAGTAGTAGAATCTATTTTTAGTTTTATTTATTACCCCAGAGTACTTCTCTTTGTAAGCATATTTAAGAAATAATCATCAAACTCAGTGTATTAGATATCTGTATTACTACATAGTAAATTATTACAGACTCAGCTGCTTAAAATAATGTATACTTATTATCTTAAGGTTTTTGTTGGTCAGGTGTTGTGTCTTGGCATGGCCTAACTGGGTTTTCTGCATGGTCTCATAAGACTGAAATCAAGGTGTTGGTTGGGGTGCATTCTCATTTGGAGCCTGGAGTGTTCTTCCAAGTTCATTCAGATTATATAACTGTCTGATTTTCACTTAGCATAATGACCTTAACATCCATTCAGATTGTTGAGTGTATCAGTAGTTTGTTCCTTTTTTACTGTTGAGTAGTATTCTATTGCATGGATGCACCGCAGTTTGTTTAGACATTCACCCATGGAAGGACATTTGGATGGTTTGCATTGGGCCAACTACAGATACCATTCAGGATTTTGTTTGAACATTTTAACAATTTCTGTAGAATTAATGCCATGGAACACAATTGATGGACCATATAGTGAGTTAGGGTACATTTAACTTTCTAAGAAACTGCCAGTCTCACTTCCCAGAGGGACTGTACCATTTTACATTCTCACCAGCAAAGTATGAGATGTGGTTTCTCTTCATCCTTGCCAGTGTTTGGCTGTGTTGGTATTTTTTTCTTTTGCCCGTTTTAATAGATAATGTGGTGATATCTCGTTATTTTAATTTGCATTTTCATAATGGTTAGCAATGTTGAACATCTTTTTATATATTTATCTTCTTCTCTCTGTCTTCTCACATCTTTGCCCATTCTTGAATTGAATTTTGATTGGTTTTTATGTGGATGTTTGCAAATAAATATAAAAGCTTAGTAGCCTAATGAACCCCTATTATGGAGCTTCAGCTGCATATTTAGCCCTTTTTTCTTTTGAATATTTCAAAGCAAATCAGATACCTAGATTTCATGATGTTTTATTTATAAATACTTAATTTGTATAAGAGATGCATTTCTCTTACAAGGATTTTTGTAAACTATAACTACCAGGACAGTATTATACTTAGTTTAACAATAATTCCTTAATATCTACTATTAATAACTGGTAGTATTAGCATGTATTTAATAGATAGCAATAACGATATATATTAGTAACTAGTCCATACTAAATATATATTAGTAATGGATAATAGATACCTAATGTCTAATAGTCCATATTTGCATTTTTTGTTTCAAAAATGTATTTTTAAAAATGATATGTTGGAATTAGAATTCAAATAAGATCATTTATATACTCTTTTATTTGACAATATTCGCTCCTTTTTTTTCCCTCAGTTGATTTGCTGGAGAAATTGGGTCGTCTTCTAGAGTAATTTGGATTTGGCTGACTCCTTTTTCTTTGTATCATTTAACTTGTTCTTTTTTCTTTTTCTTTTTTTACATTTTATTTATTTATTTGACATAGAGAGACACAGTGAGAGAGGGAACATAGGCAGGAGGAGTGGGAGAGGGAGAAGCAAGGAGTCCGATGCGGGGCTCGATCCCAGGACCTAAGCCAAAGGCAGACACTTGATGACTGAGCCACCCAGGTGTCCCCATTTAACTTGTTCTATCCCCTTGTTTTATTTCCTAAACTGATAGGTTTAGTGTGTTGGTTAGATTAGTGTTCAGATTTTTAGAACACAATCTTCACAGGGGTACCTTGTACTCTTTTTTGCATTGCATAATGTTTGATTGTTCCACTTTTCAGACTACAAGTGAGATCAGTTATTTCAGATATTGTCAGTCCTATCCCTACATTAAAAATTCTCCATTCATTTTTTTTTACCTAATGGTTATGGCTTCCATTGATGTTTGTTGCCTAGATTCAAATTTTATTTGGGGTTGTAGAATGGTGATTTCTTAGTTATTTACTCTTGCATTTATTTGCTAGACTTTCTTTCTTTTATTTGCTGAACTTTTAAGAACATTTATCACCATTTTGGTTTTCATGAAATGCACTCATAAAGGAAAAGCAGGAAAAACGCGCAATTCAGCACCACCCCTTACCTCTTTATCAGTTCTCAGAGCAGTGACTTGGTGCCCAAGCAATCTACAGAAAATACCAGTGAGATGTTTTGTCCTCCATCATTTTCTCTTTGAATTTTGAATTTCTCATTTTGAATTTGTGGATTTTTAAAAAAGGTATTTAATGCTTTTCAATGACATTTTCTTTAAAACTTCACTTTCTGTTTGTAGGTGTTTAGAAATACAACTGAATTTTGTACACTGATCTTTTTAGTCCAGCAATCATGCTAAATTCTTGTTCATTTAAATTTATTTTTAGATTTTATCATCTGCAGATGGCAGTTTTTTTATTCTGCTTTTTAAATCTTTATACCTTTTGTTTCTTTTTCTTTCCTTACTGTAATAGTATAGTTCTCCAGTACAATTTTAATAGAAGTGGGATAATGCAGCCCCCCTCCTGCCCATTACCTTAGAGGCAACAACACCTCAGTATCTCACTATTAAGAATGTAGTTTGCTACATTTTTATGTAGGTTCTTTATCAGATTAAAGATGGTTCCTTATATCATTATACATTTTATCATGCATTAATGTCTCATTTTATGGACAGCTATTCTGTATCTCTTCCCATGATGATGTGAGTTTTCTACCTTTAATCTGTTAATATGAATTATATTAATTGATTTTTTTTTAATGTTAAACCAGTCTTCCATTACTGGAATAAATTCATCTTTATCTTGATGTATTACAATCCTTTTTGTAGGTTATGGAATTTAATTTGCTAATTGTGATTTTTACATTTTGTTCACAAGTGAGGCTGGCTTTATAATTTTCATTTCTAGTACTATGTTCTTGGTTTTGGTTCTAGTGTTAAACTGTCCTAATAAAACAAGTTTCGGAGACAAATTTCTTTCTACTCTCTGTTAAGAGTTTAAGAGTGGAATTCCTTTTCCTTGATTATTTCTAGAACTTACTCGTAAACCATCTGGGCTGGGAATTTTCTTTGTGGGGAAAGTTCTCAGGTGGTTTAGTTTTTAGTTCTTTGAAGAATGGTGAGGTAGAAATAATATATTCCTGTGGTAACAGGCTAGTAGTTAAAAGTGAAAAATTCATTTGCTGATTAATATTTTTTTACTATTTTGAGTTAAACTGTTTTGTCTTCAGTTTTTGAGGTATAGCCTGTATACTTTTTGTTTGTAAATAATTACATTTATTTTGAATATTATTACATTTTGAAAAATATGTTATTTCCTCTCTTTCTTTCCTTAATACAGTTTAGATTTGTGTTTTAAACTTCTTAAGTTTATAAGAATCCTGAATAACAAATCATTGAGGGCTCTTTATAGGACTTTCAGCCGGATACCTAAGTTCAGCTTCTGGCTCTGCCAGTTACTATCTTGTGTATATCTCTTACTTTCTGGACCTCAGATCCCTCATTTGTAAAACAAATAGATACTTCACATAGTTTTCATGAGGATAAACTGAGAAGTGCTTTATAAACCATAAGCTGTAAAAATGAAAGGTTTTGAAGATAGTGAATATAAGTGAAGTGTTCAAACAAAGAGAGTTGGAGGAAACTTTGAGATCTGTTTAAGGCCCTCCATTTTATAGGAAGTAGAAGTGACAAGTGTATGTTCAGAGCTGAGTGCGGAGTTCAGACTTCCTGTTTCCCAAATCACTGAGCTTTTTCTATTTTTTCTTCCTGCAAATTGAAGTACGTACTTGAGAGAAACTTTTGATTTCTTTAGGTACACAGTTGAGTGTATCATTCCTAAGAGGCTAGGGGGAAAAGTACATGTGTCATTAGGGAGAAAAAGGAATTTTAAGACTTTAGTTTCTTAAGTTATCCGTAATTAAAAGTGCTGTCAAAGTAGTTATTGATTTTTTTTTCCCCCTCAGAATTTAGACAAAGAGAGCCTTGTTATACTTCTCAGGGATTAAAATTCATCTAATACAGTAAGAAGTAAGGCCCTGTGTGGTTGCCACATAACTTTGTACTTGAAATTCAGTTGAAATTTTTGCTTTAAAAACTGTTTCTTCAGTATAATTTTAGTAAAATCTTACCTTAAATTTAATGTGAAAACTTTCAAACTAACTGTGTTTGCAAAAGGTGTTTCCTTGAAGTCTAACTTGTCTCCTTGATTCCTTATTCTCTCTATAGGCTTAAAAAAATAGTTTACTTCAAAGTCTTAAGTTAATACTAATAATGAGGAGGTTTGTTATTATTTGAGTTTTGAAAATTCGATATATTATGTAGTATTTATAGTGTCTAATACCCAGGAGAGACCCTCTTTCCTCCTTTATTCTCACTGTGGCAGTGTATTGGAGATAGCAGACTGTACCAAACACCTCCCCTCCCGAGCCCTCCATAAGGTGACCTTACCTCTATTTCTGCTGTCTGCTCTCATTGAAGAATTTTCTCTTTTCTTCCCTTCTTACCGTTCCTCTTCCAGAAATTCGCTTCCCTGGAAACTAGTGAGACACTAGGGACATATTGAAGGGAGGATCCCAGGTTTGATGAGGGACTTCTACAATCCGAAACATCTTTGTAGAAAATATGTGTCCCATACTTTCACTGAGTTTTTAAATATTTTATGTAAGTCATTTTGATCACATTTGTATTTTTTTTTTTAGAGGTAATACCATCAAATGCGAGATTTGTCAGTAGTTATTTGGAATATTTGAATATTTGAATTGAAACTGTGGTTTTGGTTTTTTTTTAAGATTTTATTTATTTATTTGACAGATCACAAGTAGGCAGAGAGACAGGCAGAGAGAGAGGAGGAAGCAAGCTCCCTGTTGAGCAGAGAGCCCGATGTAGGGCTCCATCCCAGGACCCTGGGATCATAGCCTGAGCTAAAGGCAGAGGCTTTAACCCACAGAACGACCCAGGCGCCCTGGCTGTGTTCTTTTTGTTTAAATACTAATTTCTGTGAGATTCACTATGCATTTATGTAAAACTAATTATAATTTTGTTGTCTTAAAAGTTGGAGGTCAGATTTAATGTTAGGTTAGTTATTACAGGCTTGTGACTTTTTTCCCCCTGAAAAACAGGACGTTTTCTTTAAATAAAACTTGTTACCTATATCCTATATCCTATAGGGACATATTCCTATATCCTATATCCTATATAGGATATTCCTATATCCTATATAGGATATTCCTATATCCTATATAGGATATTCCTATATCCTATATAGGTTATTCCTATATCCTATATCACAAAGGTAGAACTGATACCTGACATTGAGGAGGTTTAGTTCCTTTATATAATAAATTTCTTTTTTAGGTTTAATAGATGTTGTTAGCTGCACTATGATTCTACAGGTTTTCTAGGACTGTATCATTCTTTATATTTTTTCATTGCTAGTGAGTGAGGGTGAATATTTTATGCTAATTTTGCAGCTGAGTTAGCACAGAATTGAAGATGTTAAGGGGTTTACTAAAGATTATGTAGTTAATAAGTAGTGGAATCGCGATTTGAGTTCAGGTCTGACTAGAGTTGGTGGTGGTGTGATTATTTAGGGAGAATGCTGGTTGATAGGTAGAGTTACTTGCTGCTGTAATAGTTATGCATAAACTACTATAGGAGTGGAGAATTGGAAATATCTGTTAGGAAGGTCAGGAAGGCTTTACAGAGAGGGTGAATCCCTGGTGAAGTGATTCTTCAGAGATCAGATTGTGTCTTGTGTTTCGTGCTGTGGAGACTGGGCTTTATTCTTTGGGGGATTGGGAGGTCCTGAAGGATTTCAGCAGGAGGGGTGATGTGACCAGTGCACATTCTAAAAAGATACGGTGGCTGTAAAACAGGGCACCTCTGTAGTGTGGTGGTCCTAGAAGTAGAGACACCATTAGAAGAAGGCTGTGGGGGGGTGATGACGTTATCTCCGATGGCAGTGGCATAGAGATGGACAATGGACTGGACAGGGCAACCAGGATTTGAACTTTTAATAGCCAGACAATATACAGATGTTGTTCTCACTCATTTCTCTTCTCTGTCAAAAATAATGAGTGAAAAGTCTGTGTTTAGAAGATCAACCCAATACTGGTTTGCAAAGGACTTTGCTCTTGTTAAGATCATTGCCATATTTAGGATAGAAATCATATCTTTTAGTGACAAAATTGTTTCCTTAGATGGAATCTAAATTTATGCCTGGATTATGGTAATAATGTAAAACTTTGCAGTATAGGAACTACACTGTGACATCATTTCAGGAAGCAAAGCTAGTATTACTTAAAATGATCAGCACCATTTTATGAATGACTTCTTTCATTGCATTCTAGATCTCTAAATCATTTCTTAGAAATATCTGATTTAGTTCTGTATGCAGAAAGAATGCAGTGATTGTCTGTCTTTTTGACAACATGTCCTTATTGGCCAATTTCTACCTATTTGATGCCACCCTGCCTCGTGTTTTTCCTCATACCCTGAGGTGGAAGGGAGCTGTTGCAGTGTTCCAGACTGTCATGTGGTAGGTGGAGTTTTCTTGGATTATCTATAAGAACAGTCTTCCTGTTGTTATTGAGGCCAATAAATAAATAAACTAAAAGAGCTTATAATATGAGTTTAGTTTTCAATACTTAATCATTTAGAAATAAACTAAAAGAGCTTATAATATGAGTTTAGTTTTCAATACTTAATCATTTAGAAATGTATGTATCTGGATATCTCTTTCTCTAAAATTACAAAATACAAAGAAAAAGATCATATAGCTACCTTTATGCTTGATAATGAATAAGATCTTTTCCTGTTGATGACATTTCTATTTAATGGAGGCTGCATATTGTGGTGGAAACAGTGGAGAGTTTTAGAAATTAGTAAAATTTACTTTGTAATATTTATGCAATCTGCCACATTCTCTCTCACCTAATATTAGTACAGCCTTACAGTTTAGACCTCATTGCTTGAGATAAAATTACTTGATTCCCTGCCTCCAATCTGCTGTTCTTAAAACCACATTCTGTAGCTACTGCATATTCTGTACAAAACACAAATCTGACACTGTCCCAGCCATGACTCCCAGTCTCTTATTGCTAATGAGTTCTGCTAAATGAGTTGTGACATAAATATAGTGGCTCCTTGAACATTTACTTTCCATGAGCTTTTGCTAGCTCAGTATTTTACACAGATACACCCCTCACCCCAACACATAGGTGTTTGGTTTTTGTAAAATATTTCAACGAGTTTATTTCTTAATATGCTTCAAGTACCATTTTACTTTAATTACCTATAATTAGTATTTGTTAAAATACCTGATATAGATAGATGTTAATTGAGACAGGGATATAAAATTATGAAAAGATAGGACATAAGACATATAAGTGATAGTAAATGAGAGTGTTACAGATCTCTGTCAACTGTGTTCATAATTTTGAGGGCCAGATTTCGCTGAGGCTTGTAGAGAGTGCTAAGAAATAATAAAAGGCATTTTGGAATGTTATGTTCAGAAAAAAAAACAAGGCAGTGATTATTTCTGATCCTTTAATGGTAACAATAGAAAGTCAAACTCTTCACCACCTGTTGGAGTCTCTCTTTTGTTAGGAAAATAATTGATTGAAAATGGTAGATAAAAGTTATTAACAGAGAGTAGAATAAGAAAGGAACTAATTGTTCTCAGTGGCCAGGATATTTTCATTCTAAGGGTTAAAAACAACTAATTATCTTATTTTCATGATGTCTGAGCTGTCACAACTGTCACCACAGTCCAAGTAACCATATAACCATAATCCCCCACAGTTTCCTCATACCCTTTGAAAGAGAAAACTGAGAGGCAGCAGTGAGTGAGGAGGAAAACAAGGATATTATGTTGTCCTGGAAACTGAAGAAAGAAGAGAATGTGATCAGCTGTGGCAGATGATCACTGATAGGCCAAGAAACAGGAGCAATGAATTGACCATTGGATTTAGTAAGGTAGAGATTACTGGTGATTTTGACCAGGGGAGTCGTGGTGGAGTGGTGAGTGCTCAAGTCTGATGGGAGTGTATTTTAAGACAGAAAGGGAGGAGAGAGATTGGAGATGGTAAGTTAGCCATATTTTCAGGGAGTTTTTCTGCAAAGGGGATCAATAAATGGAGTAGTAATGCAGTGGAGTTGAGAATGTTTTGCCCCCCACCTTCTTTTTAAAGAATGGGGGAGGAAAACAAAACTGTTTATATTCTGATGATAGTGATTCATTGAGAGAAAATACTAAGTGTGAATTTCTGGAGTAGTGCTCTTGAGGGGCCAAATGGGAGGAGATTTAGTACATCAATGTAGGGATTGGTATTATGTAGAAACTTGGATAATTCATCTGTGGCTACAGGCAAGAGGCCCAGTTTGAGGTATAGGTATTCGGAGGTGGTTCAGTGTGTGATGTGAGTTTACGAAGTTCTCTTCTGAATGATATTTCTTTTTCCTTTTCTTTTTCAGAGTCTTTGCTCTGAATGAGGGTGAGGGGAATGTATTGAGGGTGAGGATCAAGAAGGTGTGAAATAGAGCAGGAGTGTGAATTGACCTGGAAGTTAGAGTGTGATTGTCTGGTCAAGTTAGCGGTGCAGTTGAGACCTGTGGTTATGGGTATAAGGCATCATGCTCAGTCATGTTTAGATGCATGGGTGTAGGGACAGAGTATGTGGAGAACTAGATTTTTACCATGGTTATTGCTTTGCCAACCAAGTGTAATAGAGGAGAAATGGGCCAGGGACTTGCGTGTGTTTGCAGGGGAGCAATTATAATAAGTGACTGTGGATTTCACTGTGAAAGGAGGGGAGAGAAGACATTAAAGGATGAGAAACAGTAGTCTCCACAAGAGATGATGGTGTCTCTGAATGGGGCAGAGTCCGGATAATGTTTCCAAGGTAGAACCAACAGATTTTCTGTGGTTGGATATTATGTGTGTGAAGGTTGTAGTCAAGAATGACTTTAGGGATGTCTGAGTGACTCAGTTGGTTAAGCGTTGAACCTTGATTTTGGCCCAAGTCATGATCTCCTGGTGGTGAGATTGAGCCCTGCATCAGGCTGGGCGCTCAGCAGGGAGTCTGCTTGAGATTCTTTCCCTCTGCCCTCCCCATACTTGTGCGCTCTGGCACGCAAGTGCACACACACACTCTCTCTCGAATAAATAGATAAATCTTTAAAAAAAAAATAACGACCTTAGACTTTTTGTTTTGAGCGGTTATAAGAATGTCATTATTGCCAGCTGAAGTGCTTGGTACTTTGTCACATTCAGTGGTTTGATTATTTTTTGTTGATTATTCTATATAAAAAGGAAAATTTTTTAGTGTAATTAAGCTAAATATAATAAATATAAATAAACTTAATCTACAATCACTCATTTACTTTCTATGTTGATTCACTCATTCAGTAAATACTTGAGTATTTGCTGTTGTTCCCAGGTGGTATTCTAGATGATGGGAATATGAACAATAAATCAGTTGCTTATACTGGTTTTTAGTTAAAATTGAGAAATGAAAATTTGGAAACTTTATGAAATAAAAGGAATTACCATATCTTAATAAGTGAAAATTTATATTATCCTCGTACTGAATTGTTAAATATCTCAGTTGACTATATTTAGGCCAGTTTTTTTCATCTTTTAATACTGTTCCTCAAGGAACTTACATTATCATGCAATTATTTTTTAGGTCACAATTATTTAAAATAATTTAAGGTATTAATGACGTATTCCAAAAAATATAAAGTAGAAGTAAGTTTGAGGGTTAATGAATTGAAATTTGACTATATGAAAAAATCTTTTTCTTTAATGGCACCTGATACATTGTTTGGAGCAGAAATGACATTCTTCTATTTGACTGAGCAGTTTCCAAAGTTTAAATCTACAGTAACTGGAAGAAAAAGTATGCCATTTTAAAGAATATGCAGAAAACACTGCACATTGTTTGGGGCTAATTCTTTTAGTTGAGTCATGAGTGCCTTGAATTTTGGGCAGTGGCAGTGTTGTTGGAAAAAGTATATATACTTTCCTAAGGGAGAAATCTCAGAATAGGAAGGTCAGTATTAATTTGTGTGCATATATATTGATATATTGATTAAATAATTTAATTACTTTCATTGTTATCTTCAATAAACTCTGGTGTTGAGAGAGAACCTCTGAAAGTTGATTTGTTGAGGACAACAACATCATTACTACTAGGGAGCTGAAGTAAACACTTTTAGAGAACAGAGGTTCCCCTGGGAGGTATTTATGTCTGCCATACTGGTTAGGAACAGTGTTGGGGTACATGTGAGGAATTTCCAGTAACTTCTGTAATTCTGAACTCACTGATTTCTACTTAACATATTTTTCTCTTTTCTTTTTTAAAAAATTTATTTATTTGAGAGGGAGAAAGAGAGTATGAGAAGGGGGCAGGGCCAGAGGAAGAAGCAAACTACCTGAGCTGGAGAAGGGACTCTATCCTGGGACTTCAGGATCATCCCCTGAGCCACAGACAGTCGCTTAACCAACTGAGCCACACAGGCTCCCCCACTTACATATTTCAAAGTGGAAATAGGTGTTAGAATTATATGGTAAGAAAAAAGAAAAAGCATGTGTAAAGGTAGATAGAAAAGACTGTATTGGAGCCTGGCATTAATTAATGATCTTTAGAATTAGCTGCTGGTTTGCTCATAAACTAATAAACAGATGCTTTGCCTGATTCTGCTTTTTGCACGAGGCCCTTTTACAAGCTCCTTAACAAATGCTCACATTTCCAGTTTCTCTCTGCTGCTTTTGGATGTCTTTGGGGGAGGGAGGAAGCTTTGAATGTCTTAAAGAGGCTCTTTTGCCTGTGAATATCTTAGCATTAGAAAAAATCAGTGGAATTCTTAGGGTATACAAAAGCAGTGAGTGAAATGGAAGGTATGGGTTATGGGCATCTGACCTGAAGGAGGAACAAAAGACACAAGCGTGGATAGAAACAAGAACAATTTTTCTGATAAAATTGATATCCCTTGATGTTGGCCTTTATTTATTTTTATCTTCTAAAAGATTTTATTTGGGATAGAGTGAGAGCAGGTGAGAGACAGAGAAAGGGACATGAGCGAGGATGGGGGAGGACCAGAAGGAGAGGGAGAGGCAAGCTCTCCACTGAGCAGGGAGCCCTCGGTGGGGCTCCATCTCAGGACCCGGGGGATTCACAATCCCAACTTAGAAATATTTGATTTACAAATATCCTTATTATCAAGTCTCTGGTTGTGGCCTCATTTATCTCCTGTGACTGCCATCGCAAGTGCACTTCCCGTCAGGTGCTCACCTCTTTCATTGAGTGAAATATAACTTTGTAAGTCTTTCTTCCATTATTATGGAACGGTACATGGAAGGGGAATTACCCATTTTTATTGCTGAGACCAAATTGGTGGGACAATGAATTCTCCTTCCCAGTTGGAAGTGTGAATTTATTTTCACTTGGAAACAGTAAGAACTTTCTAAAATAATTGTTCGAACAAACACACTAATCCTGTAAGTACAGAGTAAAACTTATACCTAAATGAGTGTTTTTCTTTTTCAATGTAGTAATCTTTGGAGATTTTATACTTACAGTAAGTACTGCTTTTAGTGGACCTGCTTTTAGAATTCTTGTTTTGGAGTTTACTTTCAGAATATTCTTTTGGGGTATTTTTAGAAATAGGGAGTCTTTTTCTTTTGACATATTATGGGAGATGGGGAGAAATAAAGTTCTTTTGAATTTCAACAAAATAGTTAACCCAGCTCTTTGACTTTGGGCATATTGCTTTGCATATGAGAATTTGGTTTGTTCATCATGGAAAGAAGCAGCATGATCCCAACATGGCAGGGTTGTAGAGAAGTTGAATTAGATAACCAAGTAAAGCACCTGGCATATGTTACCCAGTAAATGCTCTATTCCCTCTTTATCTTTTCTTCTTGCCTTTTAGGGTCTATTTGATTTTAGAATCAACTAAAAGATATTTAGAGTAAGTTTAATTTAGAAAAAATGATGTTTTTGATATATGTTAAGATAATAGTAATATAGAAAGACTAGACTTATATAGCAGGAGACTTGGTGTTGTGCTGTTGATTAGCAAAGGCCCTCACCTTTCTGGATAATAGTACTAGGTATCTGCTGAGTGTTGTCTGCTGAGTTCCATATGTGTGCCACACACTGTGTTAGGTATTTTATCTATAGATGTCTCATTTAATTCTAACATCAGCTTGGCAAAAGTTGCTCTCTGTTATTCCCATTCTATAGATCAGGGAGTTAAGGCAAAGAAGTTAAGTGACTTTGCTAAGATTGTGCAGTAATTGGCAGGATTCAAATGAATTTCCTGGGGCCTGGTTGGTGAAGTCGTTTGAAAGCTTCTGACTCTTGGTTTCTCCTCAGGTTGAATCTCTGTTTCCTGGGTTCAAGCCTTGTGTTGGGTTCTGTGCTCAGCGCCGAGTCTGCTTGAGTTCCTCACCAACTCCCTTTTCTATCTCTCTCAAACAAATCTCTAAAAAAAAAAAAAAGTTCTTTTCCTTTTACATACTCCTCAACCTTTCTTTCTGTAAAATTGGGGTAGTAATTTTATTTTTTGTGGTTGTTTTTAAGTTCTTCCTCTGTGAGAGAAGTGAAGCAGTGTAAGACAGTATTAATGATCTTTGCGCTCTATACCTTGTGCTTGGCTGTACCTTTTTTTCTTTATTGTGTAAAATATACATGTGACATAATGTGTGACCATTTTAAGTACACAATTCAGCGTCATTAGGTACATTCACAGTGTTCTGTTTGTCACTTTGAATTACCACATTCCGTCCAAAACAATACAAAATAAATCAAAGTAAGCAAAGTTATTGCACTATTCTGTTCACATAATGCTGCTAATTCAGATGTTAGTGATTGTGGTATCCTGGGAGTAAATCAGGGCACTTGTTTACTTTTTTTTTCTTTTTGTGCCTAGTCAACATTATTTTCCCACATATGATAGATGTAGCTAATATTATAAACAGATACATTACTGCTTTCTATGAACTTATAGAGCACAGTGGGAATAGGCAGCAGTCAATGAATGCAGAGAGATATACAGCTGCATAAGTATTACTTATTTAAATACATTGAAGGAACATATTGTTTAACCATGAATATAAATATAGATTTTTTTTGGACGAGGGATGTGTTGGTAAGTGAATTTTGTATTAAGATAGTTTCAAGGCAGAGGCATTCTCTTTTGTCTTCTACTTTTAGAGAGGCTCTTTGAGATTAGCATGGACTGTTTGAGGAGGCAAGGACAAGATGCTTTTTGTGGGTGGGGAGTAAGTGGAAGTGAAGTAGTTAGAAGATGGTAAATTGAAAAATGTTCCTGGAAAGTGTGAAGGACCTCAGTGAGTGAGTTCGTATGGGATGGTCTATTTAAAACATTTGGAGGGGGTAGTTGAATAAGGCACTTTTTTATGGGACATTTTTAGCTAACAATCAGGGGAAACTTCTTTCTTTTTATAAGAGTAGAGACTAATTAATATATACTTTTTATACAAAGTCAGTGATTAAAGAGATTCAGAGCTCCAAGAGGCAGTCATCAGTCAGGAGGGGTTTAAAGTAAAGACCCTTTATTTTCTGTTCAGTGTAACACTTATGGCATAATTAGGTACATCTGCAGTGGTTTCTCAACCCTCTATTGGTAAGGTTTGTTTAACTGGTGAACTTTAATTGTAGGAGTAAATATCACAGATTCTAGAGTCTTCCACCTGCATTTTTATAGTGTCCTGGTATAGCATTGTGTAACCAGTTACAACTTTTTCTTTCTCATTTGTTTTTCTGGCATGTAATATGCTTTTAATAAAGAGCATATTTTGAATATCTACTTTGAATATCTAGCATATTTTGAATACTATATACAAAATAATATAATAGATGATGGGTTCCAACTAACTTCTTTCTAAAAATGTATTCAGTGACCTTTATTATTTATTAGATTTTTGGAGAAACATCCATTAATCTTACTATATGCTAGGTGTTGGTGGTACGTTAGACACTGGAAATAGAAGGGGCACGAGAGACTTATCCTAAAGAGGATATCAGAAGAGAGAACACATTATTTGTTTTTATTTTGAGTTTGAATCATGTCTTTAGTTTATCGAAAAATGATACTAAGGAATTATCTCTGAAGATCTTAGAGAACATTTATTCTCAAAATATTTAGATTGGAGTATTTAATTTGATAAATGCTTGAACTATTAATGGAAGTACTAAGTACAGACAATATTATTTAAAGAATTTCTCTCAGTGGTGATAATTAAGAAAATCTTAATCACGAGATGCATAAGTAGTTGCCCGTATGGTAAGCCAAGTTCTTGGCAGTATATGATATTGCACATTGTTAACAGGCTACAGTCATTGGATTGTGATTAAGAGTCGGCTGCCTCCCCTTCTTAGTTCTTTTCTGCATGAAATTTGCTGACCTTAAGGGCATTATGGGAGGGAAGCTAGCTCTGAAGACTGGATTTACTTCTTCAGCTTCAGTTATTTCTGAAGCTCTTGCTTTCTGAGGTTTCCAAACTGTATTCCCTGCATGTATCGATTGAATGAGATGTCTCCTTTGACTGCATTTGGTTGTCACTTCAGTATGACCTTTTCTTTCTGTCTTCACTGCCATGACTTATATTCTGGTTTATATTCTGTTACTTCCTGCCTGGACTGTTGGAACAGACACTCATTGGGAACAAGCATGTAAACCATAGCTGCAGTTTCTTCTCTGGATTAAAATAAAATCGACTGTATGGGAAAGCATATTTTGAACTTGAAAGCATTACACAAAATATAAGTTGTAATTTCTTTCTGTTACATTTTTTATTATGTCACAGTCCTACTTAAAAATCACTGGTTGCGGGGCGCCTGGGTGGCTCAGTGGGTTAAGCCGCTGCCTTCGGCTCAGGTCATGATCCCAGGGTCCTGGGATCGAGCCCCACATCGGGCTCTCTGCTCAGCAGGGAGCCTGCTTCCTCCTCTCTCTCTGCCTGCCTCTCTGCCTGCTTGTGATCTCTCTCTGTCAAATAAATAAATAAAATCTTAAAAAAAAAATCACTGGTTGCTTCTTTTAGGTGCCTCTTTCAGAGATTCATTGTCCTTCAATGCTGACAGCTCCAGGCTCTCTTTCCGGATTCATATCCTTCATATCCTGCTGCTTTTCCTTCCAGCAATTGCTAGTGTTCTCTTCCTTTCTTTGGGGGACTGCTGGCATAGCTGAGGACAAGGCTGTTCTCTGCTGTGTGGGACTGAACTGAGCTTTCTAGTTGCTTGATTCTTGGGCTCCACACTCCTCTCCTGCATGTCCATAGCAGCAGTGTGGAGAGAGGTGAGTGTGAGGGGGATGGGCAGAACACTGAGTGGTACTCTCATGGAGAACCAGTCAGTTAGCCAAACTACTTTGTTGGTCCCAGAGCTCATGTTAGTTCCTGTTTGAGTTCTTGCTTTTTTTTTTTTTTTTTTTCTAATCCCACTTACTAAAATCCAATTCTCTTTCCTAATGCCACCCAAAATGTAATTGCTTGCACGTAAAATTCAGGCATCATTTGTATAGCAGTGATATATCACTGCTATATATATATATATTTACCAATATATATATTGGTAATAATATATAGTAATGAAACTGGCTTAATCTTTGGTTTTGAGTAGAGGAAGACAAGTTGGAATTTAATAGTGGTGTTGGTTGCTGGCTTTAGTTAAGTTTTATTCTGTTTCAGCTGATTTCTTCTCAGTAGAAAGTTCTGTTCTTGCTTTAGGAAAAAGAAAGGAATGCTCAGTATATAATGCTAAAAAGATTTATCACATCATATTGCATTTAATACAAAGTGAGGGCACCCAGCGGAGGGAATTTGTCTTAATTGTTATGTGAATGTCCAGCACCAAGCACAGGGTCTGACATATTACAGGCACCCTATATCCTATTTACTTGAACAAATGAATTCTGTTTAGATATCTGAGAAACATGTTTCTGGCTATGGAATACATGATACGTACTGGTGCATTTTGGATAGCTAAAGTAGATGTCAATGAGATGTTGGCAAAGGAGAACCATTTTGTCATTTTAGCAGTTGTCTTTGGAACCTTTACACCAGATTCATTATATGCACAGATCTTTTGTAACAGTTTGTGTATTTGAAAAGAAATTTAGGTCAGCTATTGTGAGTTAAAATGATCATTTGAGCTGAATTAACCTGGAAGGGAAACAGTTGAGAAAGAAATGAAAAAAACATTAGAACAGGTATTGGGGTTCAGAATTCTCAGTTATTCTGAGATTTCTAGTCCTTAAGTCACTGTACCAAAAAGAGATAAAATTTTATGTGGAGAAATGGATCACTCTTGCCATATCCTCAGCTCCTGTTTTTCCTTTTCTGCTGCTCCAGCTTGGCAAAACACCAAATCCCACAGCAATGTTCATCATTTCCCTCCTCCATTCCTTGGACCCATGGAGTATTGCAAGCCTATAGGATTACAGTAGCACTTCCTGACAGCTGTGCCTCTCAGCCTTGCCTCTATTCTATTTTCCTCTGTCACCAGAGTGATCTTTCTGTAATGGATCTGATTGTGTTGGGCTTCTCCTTGAAAATCCCCTATTGTTTTCAGGATAAAAATCCAAATTCCTTAGTTGGGAAAAATGACTCTTAGAGATCTGGCCCCTTCTTTCCAGTTTCTTATCTGATCTCTCTTCTTTTCTCCATTTTTTCCTCTGTATTCCAGACATATTAACTAGTGGCATTTCTCTGAATGTTCGTTTTCTTTTCATGCCACTGAACTTACGACGTTTCTTTCCTTCTTTCTTTTTTTTAAAATATTTTATTTATTTATTTGACAGAGATCACAAGTAGGCAGAGAGGCAGGCAGAGAAAGGGTGGGGGGGGGAGCAGGCCCCCTGCTGAGCAGAGGAGCCTGATGCCAGGCTCAGTCCCAGGACCCTGGGATCATGACCTGAGCTGAAGGCAGAGGCTTTAACCCACTGAGCAACCCAGGCACCCCATTATAATGTTTCTTTTTCCAGGCATGCGTTTCTCTCCCTCCCTATAGTCATCAACTATAGGTCATTTAAAACTTCCCAAGGTTACCTCTAGAAAACGTTTGGCTTTTCCTTCCCAGTCTATATTGGTTCCCTTCCTCCATGCTCTCCTCGTGCCCTACAAATAGTGTTTTCAGTGGTCCCTAACCTAATGTAGTAGTCCACATGCTTCCCTTCTCACTAGACTGTGAACTTTCTTCAAATACAAGATACTCTTATAAGCTCTTTAATTCCTCATCTCTGTCACTGGTTTGCACAGTATAGAAGCCTAGAAGTTTATGGTTTAGTTAGTATATGAAGTAACAACTTATCAGAGACACAAAATTGCCTGGCTAAGTCCTGGGTATTATGATTGTGAGAAGTAGAACATGGTTCTAGCCTTGTACATAAACTTATTTGTGTGGGCAAAATGACCCATGAAACAGAGATTAATGAAGTACAACATCAAATGAGGACTTAGGTTGAATGATTTGAGAATAAAATATAATCAGATTTCAAATTCTTTGGCATTTCATATCTGTTCTTTATTTTTCTACTTAATACTTACCACTGCTAACATGCTCTGCCTTTTACTTATTTATCATGTTACACTTGCCTTCCCCAGTATGCTGCAAGTTTCATGAAGAATTTTTTTATAATTTTTTATTTTTTATTAACATAGGATGTATTATTAGCCCCAGGGGTACAGGTCTGTGAATCGCCAGGTTTACACACTTCACAGCACTCATGAGGAATTTTTATTTCTTTTTTCACTATGGTATTTCCATGCCTGACACATGGTAGATACTCAATAGAAGTTTGGTGAATGGATGGAATAGTGTTCAGGAAAGGAACTGATCCCTGAAAGATAGTACAGATACAATACAGAAACATTTCCTAGAGATGTTACAACCTGAAACAGACCTTGAAAGGTAGTGTTTTATTAAATTAGTTAATTTAATTGAAAAAATTCCAATTTTGTTTTTACATGAATTTTTTTTCAGATTGTATGTTTCTCCTAATTTTTTTTCTTGTTTTTTTTTTTTTTAAATTTTTATTTATTTGACAGGCAGAGATCACAATTAGGCAGAGAGGCAGGCAGAGAGAGAGGAAGGGAAGCAGGCTCTCTGCTCTCTGCGGGGCTTGATCCCAGGAACCTGGGATCATGACCTGAGCCGAAAGCAGAGGCTTTAACCCACTGAGCCACCCAGGGGCCCCCTCCTAATTTTCTTTTAAGGCTTTATGAGGTTTTTAGAGCCCCCATCATTCACTTTACTTTTAGAATTTGACTGGATTAACAACAAAGCCTGTTTAATCAGTGACTGATGATAACTAACCCTTGTGTACTCCTTGCAATAACACTTTCACTCCATATATTTATTAGCAAAATGCGTAAAAACACAGGTTTGCTGGAGGCAATAACACATTCCATATGTTAGGATACATGTTTGTTTATCTTTTACTTCACCTCCATTCAGAATAAGTACAAATGAGTTTGAACTTCTAGGCATGTCAGGGTTCTGGTTGTTTTGTGATGTAAGAATCATAATTGACCATTGTGCCTGCAGGTTCTTTGATTTTATTAAATCTTGATTAGGGTTTTAAATACACACACATAACACACGTGTCACATAACTTAGGATTGCGTTGCCTGTTGTTATAGTTTTAAACTTTTCTGTTTGCTTCTCTTCCAAGACTAAAGAAATTAAAATTAGATTTTGACTTCAAACTATTAAAAGTGTTAACTCCTCCAAACGAGTTACAACTGGAACATGCATGTAATCCAGATTTGCATTGTTCTGTTACAAAAAGAAAAAAAATTATTAATTGGTTTCCAGAAGTGGCTTCTTGACATTGTTTTCCCTAAGCACAGAATTAGATGATTTCTTAGGCCATTGTAGCTGCAGTAGATCTTAGTAAACATCTAGACTATTTTACAGGTGGGGTAACTAAGACACAAGGACAAGTGATTTGTACAGAATCGGACAGTTTATAACAGAGGCAGAATGATAAACTAGATTTTTTAAAATTTTTTATAAACATATATTTTTATCCCCAGGGGTACAGGTATGTGAATCACCAGGTTTACACACTTCACAGCACTCACCAAAGCACATACCCTCCCCAGTGAACATAACCCCACCCCCTTCTCCCAAACCCCCTCCCCCCTGCAACCCTCAGTTTGTTTTGTAAGAGTCACTTATGGTTTGTCTCCCTCCCAATCCCATTTTGTTTCATTGATTCTTCTCCTACCCACTTAAGCCCCCATGTTGCATCACCACTTCTTCATATCAGGGAGATCATATGATAGTTGTCTTTCTCTGCTTGACTTATTTCGCTAAGCATGATACGCTCTATTCCATCCATGTTGTCGCAAATGGCAAGATTTCATTTCTTTTGATGGCTGCATAGTATTCCATTGTGTATATATACCACATCTTCTTGATCCATTCATCTGTTGATGGACATCTAGGTTCTTTCCATAGTTTGGCTATTGTGGACATTGCTGCTATAAACATTCGGGTGCACGTGCCCCTTTGGATCACTACGTTTGTATCTTTAGAGTGAATACCCAGTAGTGCAATTGCTGGGTCATAGGGCAGTTCTATTTTCAACATTTTGAGGAACCTCCATGCTGTTTTCCAGAGTGGCTGCACCAGCTTGCATTCCCACCAACAGTGTAGGAGGGTTCCCCTTTCTCCGCATCCTCGCCAGCATCTGTCATTTCCTGACTTGTTGATTTTAGCCATTCTAACTGGTGTGAGGTGATATCTCATTGTGGTTTTGATTTGTATTTCCCTGATGCCGAGTGATGTGGAGCACTTTTTCATGTGTCTGTTGGCCATCTGGATGTCTTCTTTGCAGAAATGTCTGTTCATGTCCTCTGCCCATTTCTTGATTGGATTATTTGTTCTTTGGGTGTTGAGTTTGCTAAGTTCTTTACAGATTCTGGACATTAGCTCTTTATCTGATATGTCGTTTGCAAATATCTTCTCCCATTCTGTCAGTTGTCTTTTGATTTTGTTAACTGTTTCCTTTGCTGTGCAAAAGCTTTTGATCTTGATGAAATCCCAATAGTTCATTTTTGCCCTTGCTTCCCTTGCCTTTGGTGATGTTCCTAGGAAGATGTTGCTGCGGCTGAGGTCCAAGAGGTTGCCGCCTGTGTTCTCCTCAAGGATTTTGATGGATTCCTTTTGCACATTGATGTCCTTCATCCATTTTGAGTCTATTTCCATGTGTGGTGTAAGGAAATGGTCCAATTTCATTTTTCTGCATGTGGCTGTCCAATTTTCCCAACACCATTTATTGAAGAGGCTGTCTTTTTTCCATTGGACATTCTTTCCTGCTTTGTCGAAGATTAGTTGACCATAGAGTTGAGGGTCTATTTCTGTGCTCTCTATTCTGTTCCATTGATCTATGTGTCTGTTTTTGTGCCAGTACCATGCTGTCTTGATGATGACAGCTTTGTAATAGAGCTTGAAATCCGGAATTGTAATGCCACCAACGTTGGCTTTCTTTTTCAATATCCCTTTGGCTATTCGAGGTCTTTTCTGGTTCCATATAAATTTTAGAATTATTTGTTCCATTTCTTTGAAAAAGATGGATGGTACTTTGATAGGAATTGCATTAAATGTGTAGATTGCTTTAGGTAGCATAGACATTTTCACAATATTTATTCTTCCAATCCAGGAGCATGGAACATTTTTCCATTTCTTTGTGTCTTCCTCAATTTCTTTCATGAGTACTTTATAGTTTTCTGAGTATAGATTCTGTGCCTCTTTGGTTAGGTTTATTCCTAGGTATCTTATGGTTTGGGGTGCAGTTGTAAATGGGATTGACTCCTTAATTTCTCTTTCTTCTGTCTTGTTGTTGGTGTAGAGAAATGCAACTGATTTCTGTGCATTGATTTTATATCCTGACACTTTACTGAATTCCTGTACAAGTTCTAGCAGTTTTGGAGTGGAGTCTTTTGGGTTTTCCACATACAGTATATCATCTGCGAAGAGTGATAATTTGACTTCTTCTTTGCCAATTTGGATGCCTTTAATTTCTTTTTGTTGTCTGCTTGCTACGGCTAGGACTTCTAGTACTATGTTGAATAGCAGTGGTGATAATGGACATCCCTGCTTTGTTCCTGACCTTAGCCGAAAAGCTTTCAGTTTTTCTCCGTTGAGAATGATATTTGTGGTGGGTTTTTCATAGATTGCTTTGATGATATTGAGGTATGTGCCCTCTACCCCTACACTTTGAAGAGTTTTGATCAGGAAGGGATGCTGTACTTTGTCAAATGCTTTTTCAGCATCTATTGAGAGTGTCATATGGATAAACTAGATTTTTAACTGTTGTTGAGAAGACCAAACTATGGCTAAGCCTTCTATTATTCTAGTAAATACTTTAAACTTCTAGGCCATTTCTAATTCTAGAAATACATGTGGAACTGATGGTGTTTTAAAAGGGTAATTTAGTGACCTGGCAGTATAATAGAAGTAAGTTCTTAGAGTTTGTCAAATTGCCAGTCAGCTGGATTGGGTGTAATTGAAGTTTTGGCAGTACATTTTCATTTTAGTGTGTAGGCTGTTTACTGTTTGAGTCAACAAGTAACTTTTACTAATCTGATTTTAAGCTTTGAAAAGCCTTAAATTATCTCTAAATTGTTAGATTAAATTTACACATTTTCCATAGGAAGAGGTTTAACCAATAAATGTATATTAAAGAAAACATGAGGAATAAGATTTTTAAAAGTTCAGTCTTTTTTTTTCCCCGTGTTTCCTTGTTAAATTTAAGAAGTGATGTATTTTAAAAGGTATTAATATGGGTGAGCCCTCATTGTTAAATAGAAACGTGAAAAAAAACCCTTTCTAAGTATCATGTAACTCTTCTGTGTATCCTTTTCTTATATTCTCTGCTGTATTTACTTGGATTCACATTTTAATTAAACTGGATTCTTCAAAAATATCACCTTGTATTCTGTGATTTTTAGGTTATTTTTTCTTTTTTTAAGGAAGGCATTCTGTTTTGGGGGGAATGATTAGTAAATATAATGTTGAATAAGAAAAAAATAGTTCAAGATGTGGAAGAATATAGAAAACCTGATGTCACTACTAGAGTTACTTCTGGTGGTAGTTGCCTAAGATCCATTAAATTGAGTTATTTATTTTTAATGAGTTGTGTCCATATATTACACTTTCGATGACTCTGCTAGACTTTTAGAAACCCATTGGTTTGACTTAGTCTGAAATTTAATGTTTTTAAACATTGAACATGAAATGTTTTAAAATTTAGTGTTGTTTTTCTTTTCCATTGTATTCTCTTAACTTTATAGCCTATGTTTTGGTGTGGCAAGTTAGTGATTCCCTTCATTCTCTTTCAGATCCCTGCCTATCACTGAGTCCACCATGCTTCACAGAAGAAGACAGATACAGTCTTGAAGCTCTTCAGACAATACATAAACAGATGGATGATGACAAAGATGGTGGAATTGAAGTAGATGAAAGCGATGAAGTAGGTGGAAAGCTTTTCCTGTTATTCTCTTAAATTTTCCCATTATTCATCATATGTGACTCAGGTTCATCTTCAGTATCTTTAGTTTTTCTCTTTGCATTCTAATTTTACCCTTTGTATTTGTACACCTTTCCTTTTTTCTTTTTTCCTTATGCATATACAAGTCTTCTAGTTTTATAATAATCCCCAGTCTCATGTTCTTGCTTTCCTCAAACATATGTCCTCTTCTGACTATATCAGTTATTATCTATTGCTGCTTTATTAATCACCACAAAGCTTAGTGGTTTAGGACACCAGTTTATCATTTCTCCTGATCCTGTGGATTGACCGGGCTCAGCTAGGTATGTTTTCTGTTCCCTTTGGTATAGTCTGAGGTCACTGTGATGCTGTGTGGTTGCATTCCGCTGGGAGCTCTGCTGGGGCTGAAATGATGACTTCTTAGTTTTCGCAGTCTTTCTTCACGTGGTCTCCCATCATGCATAATCTAGCTCAGGCTTCCTTACAGCATGGCAGCTGGCTTCCAGGGAACAGTGTTCCAAGAAAACAAGTTTCCGCATAAAAGTACTTATCATCCCTTGCTTGCCTTGCCAGTGCCAGTTAATATCAAATTGGCTTAAAGCAAGTGATCTGGTTAAGCTCACAGTCCGTGGGAGAGGATTATACAAGGGCATGAATACCAGGAGATGTGGTGTATTGGGGGGTCATTGATGTAATGATCTACTGCACCCGCTGTACAAATAAATCATGTTTTATTTCTTGAGCATTATCATCTTCCTCCTGACATCCCTCTGGCGTCCCTTTTAGTTTCTCCATAGAAGTTGTTTTCTTTGGTTGGAATCTTACTCTAGCCAAGTCCCCTGGTTGTTTTTCAGGCCTCTTCAATCTCTTATATTTGTCATAGTTGAGATGCTTCTCTTTTAGTTTATATGATACTAAATTATGTTTTTTCTACATTATAATCTAATGTTATATAACAGTCATATTCTCTAATCACATTGTTACCTAATAATTATAGTCTCTAAAGATTAATTCTTGACTTGCTCTGCAACACTTTACCTTGCGAATGCTCATCCTTTTGTAGGCTACACTTGGTTCCTCCATCTCTAAGCCAGTGTAGATTCCTGACCTACATATGTCGCTTTCTGCCTGACATCTTTTGAGGGCTCTTACTTTTTCTTTCAAGTTAGTTTGTCTAAAACAATATCTCAGCTCTCTTCTTTGAAATCTATGACTATTCAGCGGCCCTTCTGGATCTACTTCTCCTTAGTTTAAAATTTTCCAGATCAGGTGTTGGCCGACTTTTTTTTTAAAGGCCCAAGTTATGGGTTGAAATGTGTCCCCACAAAAATACATATTTTGAAGTCTTAAATTCTAGTACCTCAGGGTGTGGCCTTATTTGGAAGTAGGGTAATTTCAGATGTAATTAGTTAAGGTAATATACTGGAGTAGTGTTGGCCCTTAGTTCAGTATGACTAGTATCTGTGTAAGAGAGGAGAACACCACGTGGTGACACAGACACTGGGGAAAAGCTGACCCTGATTGAAGTTATGGAGCCATAAGTCAAGGAATGACAGGGATTGCTGGTGACTCTAGAAGCTAAGAGAAAGGTATGGAACAGATTTCTCTGTTTTTATAGAGCTCAGTTTCCTCAGTGGTCAGAAGTGAAAGTCTTATTGCTCTAATTGCCCGGTCTTTCTGCTGACCAGTCCCATCCCAGGGTGATCTAGAGGCACCATTCTGAGTACTCTCTTAGTATGAACTCAGAGTGTGATCAGAAGGGGCAAAATACACTCTTCTGACTCAGGAAATTCAAGGGTTTTAAGAGCTCTCTGCCAGGAACCAAGGACAAAGACCAAATATATTTCTTATCCTACAATTACAGAAATATTTAAATCTGAAAAGAATAGCAAAAATTCACATTTTTTCAATCATTAAAAGTACTCTCCAAGGAAAGATCTGTTAAACTTGCATGTAATATATAGACAGGGAGGGATTAAGTAAGCTTATGCAGGTATTTGACAGCCTATTTAAATGTATCTGATTGCATAATAGTTCCTCGAATTACAAGTTATTTTAATCTTTTTAACCTCATCATCAGATATTAAATGCTCAGATGTGTGAAGTGTTATCATTTATCACTGTGCCAAACAAAGTAAACAGGCATGGCTGTATAATTTATACTTATTTGGATTCATCTTGAATTTTTTAAATTTCAGTGAAATTCCAAATATTTTATAATAGAGGTTAGAAGTAAAAACTTTATGTTAAAATGTAAAGCTTATTTAAAAAAAACTTAGAACTCTGTGAGTATGATTGGTGAGCTTTAATATTTAAAAACAGGAGATGTTATTCTTGGTATTTCTTCTGATATTAATATTCAAGAGCAAATAAGGTATGCCTCTATATTTTATTAGTACCTTACAGAGTCTAGAAATCTACTGTCCAGTATGGTAGCTACTAAGATATGTTTGGCTACTGGGCATCTAAAATTGAGATGTGTTACAAATGTAAAATGCACTTCAACTTTTGAATATGAGAAAAATAATGTAAAATACTTAAACTTTAAAATATTCATTAACTGTTGGAAATGATAATGTTATGGGCATACCAGATTACATAAAATATGATATGAAACTAATCCCGTGTGTTTCTTTTTACTTTTTATTGTGACTTCTAGAAAACTTAACATCACATATATAGATCAAATTAATTTGTATTGGAAGCACTGATGGTGTGTTGTAGGCTTTAAGGAAAGAGTTGTTAATTCTGTGGTTCTTCGACTATTTTGGTGCTTTCTGATCTGCAAAACTACATCTTGATTTATATTTCTTGGTTAAGTGTTTCTTTTTTAAAGAAGTGAATTGTAATATCATTCTGCGTTTCTAGCAGTCATCATTAGGAAACTTCATGAGTTTAATAAGAAACCTTAGTCAAAAAAATTAAAGTACTTAATTTCTTGTGATTTTGGTTTAGAATGTTAACTTTTTTAAAATTTAGAAAAATATTTAGCATTTGAAATGCTACTTGAAAACTTAATTTTTTTCTCTTTAGTGCTTCTGCTTTTGTTTTTTGTTTTTGGTCATATGAGAAAGCATTTACTCTTTTAATTTATTCATGCATTTAATATTGAGCTAATATTTGAAGGTCTGTTTACACCAGATACTCAGATCTTGGAATATATCCGGGACAGAACAGAATCTCACATTAATCTTCAAACCCTAACGTGGACATTTTGTTGGATGCTTGTAAAAAGGTAGACTAAACAAAAAAAAAACCAAAATAAGCAGGAAAAAGGGGGATGAGAGCAGGTAAATGGTGGGTAGCTGTAATTTTAAATAGGGTGCTTTCGGCAGGCCTCACTGGGAAGGTAACATTTAAAGAGTGTACTGTATGGAATACTGGGACAAGTAAGAGAGTAAGTATCTGGCAGTTTTTCAAAGCTGTTCTCAAATTGAAAATAGAGGACAAGAGTGTTTTAGATTAAGAACGGGATATAAAGCTTTTGCTTTCCAGGTCATTGTCTTCTGACCCAAGATCAAAAAGATTAGATGTCAGTGTATGCTCAATCTGTGACCTGTTTAAATTGAGGTTTTGATTACAGTCAAGTTTGTCTATTCTGCCAATATTGGAGATATTTTGGAAAGTGTAGGTACTTGATTAAGAAATACTTTTTTTAAATAAGAGAAATGAATGGTTTTGTTGATTTGAACATAGCATAGGAGGCAGTGACAATTGACATTGTTATTGTCTGCTTTGTGGACTAAACACTTTAGTATAGTTTCTAGTGTGCATGAACTTTGTTTTTACTTTTCCTCTTTTTAAAAAAAATGTAAAAATCCTTTTTTCCCTATTTTTTCTTCCTTTATATATCCATGCTTACCTTTTAGTGGTAACATTTGGAATAAATAATTTTAGAGTTTATGTTATCAGTTTTTGATATTTATAATTAACTGTAAACCAATTTATGTAAAAAAAAACTGGTTGTACCTGATATTTCAGTTTTTTTTAGATTTAGCTAATCTACCTGAATAACACCTCTGTCATCTTTTATCGGTATACTTCTTAGAAAACTTAGTTAATAGCACAGATGTATGAGTGTCTGAAACAAGGAGAGTCACTATGAAAGTATGCAAAAATAGGGTTAGGAAAACCTACTAGAAAATACATTTTAAAATAGGATCAGTGAGTTTTGAATTACGTGGAGTACTGTTTCCAAAGGAATAAATGCATGTATATATTTACTGAAAATTTTAAGTTAAAATTTTAACTTATGTAAACATATCTTTTGCTATGTAACAAATTACCCCTCCCCCGGCTCCCAAATTTGGCAGCTTACAACAGTGTATGTTCATCATCTCACAGTTTGTTTGGGTCTGAAATCTAGGTGTAGCTTAGGTGGGTCTTCTGATTGTGGGTCTTTCAATAAGCTGCTATTAAAATGTCAGCTGGTATTGTGGTCTTCTCAAAGCTGGATACATGGTGGAGCCACTTCAAGGCCTAATCATGTGGCTTCATGGTTGTTGGTCTTCACAGGTCTTCACTGGTTGTTGGTTGGGGATAAGAGTTAACTGCCACATGGCTCTGTCCATGGGGCAGCTCTTAACATGTCAGTGAGCTTCCCTTAGAGAGCGTGGGAGGGAGCTCAGAGAGCAAGAGAAGGTCAACAACCTGGGAGTTAAAGTCTTTTTGTAAGCTAATCTTGGAATTGGAATCCCTTTACTCTTGCCAAATTTTGTTTGTTAGAAGGGAGTCACTAGGTCCAGCTGATACTCAAGGGGAGACTGTTTGACAAGGTATGGGTGTGAGAATGTTGGGGTCATTGGGAGCCATTTTAGAGACTGATTAGCACAGTTTGTTTCTATACTCTGCTCAACTACAGATATTTGATGGGAAATTCTCAAGCCATGGAATTATAAAATATAAGAACAATAAAGTTACACAACTTCCTTCAGAAGGCTTTGTGTTGGAGGAGACCCACAATAAGACTTTTCATGTTGATCTTGGTAATAGAATATGTCTAGAATTTTAAAGCATTGATACACCCGATTAAAATGATCTATTAAGTACTATTTTGCTGTTAGTAATTATGTGTAATTATATGCATAAATGGACCAGTACAACTTATTTGACCAAAGGATCACTTGGCATTCAACTGAAAGGACAAACAGAGCAAAGGTAAGGTGAGGAGAGATTAGGTGCTAAAGAGTCCTTGCCGTCTGTTAAGTTATAATTATTGAGGCATTTCCCTGCATATTGGAATTTTTATAGTTTCATAGTTCAGTTAATGTGTTATCATAAAAACAGGCTTTAAATCTTTCTGGGAAATAGTAGCAATAAGCATATAAATAGAGTAGCAGAGACTGTTAACGGGTTAACAGTTTCAGTTAAAAAAAAAAAGAAAAAAGGGTTAAATGGCCAAAATTGGGAAAATTAAGGGAATGATCTTTTAATTTTGTTACTATAGGAATTATTGAACTTACGTTTATGGATTTATATGCTAAAGTAAGAGAAAATACTGAGTGTTTACCATTTGTTTCACTCTATAAGCACTTCACATGGACTGTGGTATGGGCTCCTCATAGAAGCCCTATGAGCTACGAGTATACTCTCCATCTTATTTGCAGATGGGGAAATAGGCTTAGGGAAGTGAAACAGTCTGCACATTGCCACCAGCTTGTGGGGTGGTATGGGTGGAGTTTGAGTCCAGACTGAAGACATGTTCTTTTTATTTTATTTTATTTTATTTTATTTGTTTATTTGAGAGAGAGAGAGAGCGAGCATGAGAATAGAGAGGTCAGCAGGAGACCTGATGTGGGACTCTGTCCAGGGACTCCAGGATCATGACCTGAGGCAAAGGCAGTTGCTTAGCCAACTGAGCCACCCAGGCACCCTGAATCCATGTTCTTGATTTCCAGCGTGTGTTCCTTTCTCATGTTAATGTTTATCATCAATCTCCATTGTTATGCCCTTCCTAATATAATTTACAAATAAATAGCTATGTGTACATGGTGTACAGATATAGTAGATATACCTGTATCTATATATACATACTATTATATTAGACATATTTGATACATACATACTATTATATTGTTATGCTTTTTAAAAAATATTCACATAAATGAAAACTGAGATAAAATTAAATATAATAGAAGTTCTCGTGTTCTCTCCCTCATGAGTGGATTAGATTCTATATCTCTGTGGGGTCTGGGCAACTGAAATTGGAGATGACTACGCTAATGAATTATAAAGCAAGATCTGTTATAAGTCACATAGACTTCATTCCAGTTTTATAAGAACAGGTAACTGAGAATTTTTTAAAAATGCAAGTTCCACAGGCAGCCGGGTGGCTCATTGAGTTAGACATCTACCTTCAGCTCAGACCATGGTTCCAAGGTCTTAAGATCAAGCCCCGCATTGGGCTCTCTACTCAGTGGGGAGCCTGCTGTCCCCCGTTTGTGTTCTCTCTCTCTGTCAAATAAATAAGATAATAAAAATAAAGGCAAGTTCCAGAGACACTGCTAATGTTAATATTCTTTAATGTTCACTGTTCGCTGTATATGGGTCTCTTAACAATATAGCACATCAATTTCTGATATACTTAGGGTGACCACTCTGCTTTTCAAGATTGAAATTAGTTCTGCTGCCTCTGATACCTGGAATAAATGGTACTGTAAGAATGAAACAAAACTTACACATTTATACTAATAAAGAAAAAAAGGCAGGGGATGATTGAGGCAGAACATTTAGATATCATTTTGATAATGGAAGGCATGGTTAAAATCTACATTTTATTTCCTTTGTTTCAAAAATACTTCTATAAATTTGTCACTATAACCATTGTAGCTACAAATTTTAATTTTTATTTGAAGTGTATCTATTGATATGTAGAGATCCTAGAAGAGAAGTAGTGATTACAAACACCTATAAATAGGAGTCTATGGAAGAAATATTCTTCTGTTACCTGCGAAGAAGTCATCTCTTAGAATATGTGTACAGTTTTTTGATATTCTGCAATGCACCAAAATCTTTTAAGCATCAAATTTTGTTTTGCTGTTTCACTTACCTTTTCTCTTTTAACATTTTTTTTAATTGCAGTTTTGGCAATTCAAAATAATATGGAGGCTCTGTATGTGTTTGGAAGCAAGGTAGAAAAAAGGTTGAGACCCTTTTTGCATAAAGCTTAGAGTGAAGAAGGAAAGGCAATAAATCCTGAAGACAAAGGGGGTCAGTGCACCCAAATCTTTGGCCCTTAAGGGACAGAAGTGGATGAAAAGGAGTTGGCATAGTTCCTGAAGGTTGCTCTAAAAACCAATCAAAGTGTGTTCCCTGGACAAAGCAGCAATGTGTGGAAATGCAAATTTTCAGGACCCATCCCAGACCTACTGAATCAGAAATGTGGGAGGGGGGCCCAGAAATCTGTATTTTAACAAGTCCTTTGGTAATTCTGATGCCTGTGTTATCCTTTAATAAATCTTATGGTTGTTTTTCTAATATATACTTTTGTAACAGTTTTTATAATCTTGGGCACAGTATTTGTATTTGGCTACTATGATGGTCTTGCAGAAGATACTGTTTCCTGACCCTGTATTTTGTGATTTTACTTTTCCCAAGTTCTACTTAAAATTTTCTTAATATGTTCTACTGGAAGTCATAAACATGTGTAACACAGTAATTATTATAGTAATATATTAATTGTTACTGGAAAGCAGGGTGTGCTTGTATATTGCTGGGGAGAGAATTCTTTGCTTTTGTTAAAGTAAGATTGTTCTGTAACCTAGAATGGTTAAGAACCATTGTATAAATTATTGAAACAGGTCTTAAGAAAGTATCTTTATTATTTCATAGTTGTACTTAGGATATTTCTTAAGTTCTAAGTTTGCTGTCTTGCCTCAGCAATTTTTAGTTGAGTACCCAGGCTTTTTATGTCTTGTCATGACAATTGTAGTTGCTCTTTACTGGGCTTCCTTCTCTATCTCTTGCTTTTCCAGTTAATTTACCAGTTGCTGTTATCTTTCTTTTTATGATATTTAGTAAGAATGAATGCTTCCAGACCATTTATTTTTATTTTTTATTTAAAAAAATTTTTTTAAGTTGATTCCACGCTCAGTGTGGAGCCCAGCGTGGGGCCTGAGCTCACAACCCTGAGATTAAGACCTGAGCTGAGATCAGCCTAACCAACTGAGCCATCCAGGCACCCCTCTCCTAGACTATTTCTGTTCATGTGTCTTCTTATCCCTCAGAGCAACTACCATAGAACTTCAGAAGACTTTTTCTTACCCTACCATTGCTTGCCATCCAGAGATGGGATGTAGTGTAATGGTTACCCTCTTTTTTATGTCCTTAGTTGCCTGTCATTTGAGAAACACCATTGGTACTATCTAGTTAATATATACAGATTAAGTGGGCTTTTGTGCTGCAAAATATCAGGTACCTAAGTATCATAACAGTTTTTGTGGAAAAATGTTTTTCTTTTTCTTTTCTTTAATTTAATTTAATTTATTTATTTGACAGAGAGATCACAAGTAGGCAGAGAGGCAGGCAGGAAGCAGGCTCCCTGCTGAGCAGAGAGTCTGATGTGGGGCTCGATCCCAGGACCCTGAGACCATGACCTGAGCTGAAGGCAGAGGCTTTAACCCACTGAGCCACCCAGACATCCCAAGGAAAGATGTTTTTCAAATGGCAAATACACTCTTAAATACAACCAGTGTGTAAACTGGGAATGAATGGTCTATGGTATGAGATCTGTCTATAAGAGCCAAAAATTTCTGAAATTATTTGTGGCCTTGAGACATTTAACCCACTACCTTTGGCCTCTTTCTAGGAAGTTACCACAACCCCTGCTTCAACTAGTAAATCTTTTAGCCCCTTTTCTCAAATGATTTCCATTTTCTTTAGACAGAATATCTGGCAATTACCTGTTTTCATTAAAGAAATCTTCCCCAGGGCATCTGGGTGGCTCAGTTGGTTAAGTGGCTGCCTTTGGCTCAGGTCATAATCCCAGGGTCTTGGGGTCGAGCCCCACGTCGGGCTCCTTGCTCATGGAGGAGGCTGCTTCTTCCTCTCCCTCTGTCTGCCACTCTGCCTACTTGTGCTCTCTCTCTATCTCTCTGGCAAATAAATAAATAAAATCTTTAAAGAAAAAAAAATAAAAAAAAGAAATCTTCCCCATTCCTGTGCCATTAGTCTTTCATTTCCCTTAACATGACTTTCGTATTAAATACTGTTATACACTAGAAGGGGGCAGAGCAGCAGGGGTGTGAATCAGGATCTGTCTCTGTACTGCTTTAGTTCAGCCTGACTATATAGCCAGTCCTGCTCTTCTCCCTCCTCCCCCAGGCATTTTCAGGATCATGGCATGGCAATGCATTTATGTAATATATTTTTTGTGAGTTTAGCACACTTCGCATATCTGGCTTCTAAAACATCTGAGTTTCGGTGTACAAAACCTATTCCTGTTTCACAAGTGAATATTGTACATTTACAGTAACATTAACTCTATCGACCTTATAATTTCTGTTGTTATGGATATGGTGACATATAATTCATCATCCATACTGGAATACTTTTCAGAGTAAAAGACGGTACTATTAATAATTACACCAGGGCGACAGGTGCACATGAGGATTGTCCTAGGCAAACGGGGCCATATAATTAACTCACTATATGTCTTTCCACAGTCAGCTTTCCTCTGTAATTTCCTTTGTCTGTGTCTTGCTCACTTTACTAAGTTGTTATTAAATTGATTCAAGTATTGTGCCAAGGTTTGTGCTGTTAGCAAAGGTTGGATCTGTTTCAATTCAGTTTATCATACTGTCTTTATGCATGGGCCCCTTGTTTTCCAGTAACATGACAGAGACTTTGACATAATTCTAGTTTTTCCTAGAGCTAAGTGATTTTTTTTGTCTTTTTATTCTCTGGAAATAAAACAATGTAACAGTATTTTCCATATTAACTTAAAACTTACTGACCCTTTCTTTGATTTCTAGAATTTATTTATTTTTAAGATTTATTTATTTAGAGAGAGACATGAGTGGGGAGAGGGGCAGAGAGAGAGGGGAGGGAGAGAATCTCAAGTGGACTCCACACTGAGCACAGAGCCTGGTATAGGGCTCGGTCCCACAACCCTGAGATCATGATCTGAGCACAAGTCAAGAGTTGGAGGTTAACTGACTGAGCCACCCAGATCCTGCTACTTTTTTTTTCCTTTTGCTGTAAATTTCTGGCTTTCCCGATAATTCATCTGAAGAATTGTGTATAGTAGTCTAAATTTTCCTATTCACATACCCAGTGTTTGGCCTTACTTCTCCCAGAAGTAAGTGCTGCAGTCACTAACCCCATGGTCTTCAGAAGACTGTTTTGCTCTGGAAAGCTGATCTTGTGGCCTTAAGGTGATAAGGTGCTATGCTACATCAGGAAGCTATAAGGTAAATTGTTCTTATCCTCCTGATAGCCCCACCATCTATTGATTATAACATCATGGCTCATAAAGCATTTATGGTTTCTCACCTTATCTTCAGCAGTCTTGTTTTGGGATAGGCAAGATAGGTGGTATCCCTGTTTTAAGGCTGGGACTGCGGCTCTGATTATGTTACTTAGGTCACACAGCATAGGGGACTGGGCTGGAGCCCAACCATCTCAAGTCCTGTTCACTCTTGAACATGTTTAGGCACAATGCCAATTGTTGTTTCTTGAACTTGTGTTCACTTTTGAGGCCTGGACTCTGAAAGAACATCCCTTGCTTACATTCCTGAACTGTGTTTCCATTAATGACTTCAGTTTTAGTTGCAAACCTTTAGGCATTGATGTCAGCTCTTTCACCTGGACCGTATACCTGCTTGTTCCCTGTATTTGGTCTAAATCATATTGACTTGTGTCTTGAGTGTTACCTTAAGCATGGCTAAAGAATCTCCTTATGTCACTCTAAAGACTACTTTTCACACCACTTTTCACCCCTGTATTTCCTTTAGACTTTCTGTCTTGGCCTTGCTGGGTCTGGCCTGGCTTGACTTTGCTTATGGCCTTGACGACGTACTGGTATTACCAAATGTTGATGACTTGCTTTTTATTACCACCCCCCCACCCGTGCTGACCTTTTAATAGGATTATTAGGCCCAGAAGGCTAAAACTATAAGGCTGTTGAATTCAGTTGATAAAGAGAACCTTTTTAAGATGAAGGAGTATTTTGCCTTGATCCTGAAAATGTTTCAAAAATTTGATAAAAAATATTTGAGAGCCTTTCACTTTAATTGCTAATCCTTGCCCACTGACTTTTATTTTTTGTATCTCCCAAGTTCCTAAAATTTCTTTGAAATCTTTATTAGGGAAGTATAGGAATTTTTTTGGAATTTAAAAGCCCCCCCCCTTTTTTTAAATTAACTAGTTGTGTTTTTTGTTTTTATTTTCCTTTTATTTTCTTTTACTTTGTTCCTTTAAGGGCTTGGGAAATACGCCTAGGCTCCTGGCTAAGGGTGTTTTTGAGCATTCATTTTAAAAAAAAATGTTTTTAAGTTCCTATTTATATATACAACACTGTACTGAATATGGAGCAGAATGAAAAAACAAGCATAGACTTCCATATGCTTACCATCTGGTAGGGCATATGAGGCTCTATCTGTCTAATACAAGGCATGTCATGGCATAGTATGTACTAGGAATACATATGAATCATGGAAGTGCTCTTGTGTCTCAGAAGAGTGTACATTCATTTGAGGAGCATCTAGAAAAGTGTGAAGTAGGAGTCCTTGAGATGGGCCTTTGGAAGTTGGCATGGTTTTACAGTTGTAGATGATTAGGTGGATCACTTCAAGAGGAATGGTCAGGAGGCAGAAAAAAAAAAGCAAGAATATAAGGTACTAATTTATGCAGTAGCTGGTAATTCAGTCTGACTGGAGTATGGTGAGATGGGGGATAGTATTGAAAAGAACTTCCTTGGTTTTTTCTCTTTCTGCTTCTGGTTACTTCTCCTTTGATTCTTCATTGTTCTTACTTTTCTTGCACCCTAAAGTGTATGTATTGTATAAGATTAAAAAAAGTTTTTTTTAAAGCAGTTTGGTTTACAAGATTGAGAAGGCAGAGAGATTTCCTATATACCCCTTACCCCCACACATGATGTATACTCTCTCTTAATGTTAGCATTACCTACCAGACTGGTTCATTTTTTACCTGCTAAAGACTAACCTACACTGACATGTCATAATCACCCAAAATCCATAGTTGTCATTAGGGTTTGGTCTTGCAGTTGTACACTCTCTGGGTTTGGATGAATGTATAATGACATGCACTCAACATTATAATATCACAGGGTATCTTCACTGCCCTAGACCTTCTCAGTCTTTATTGTTTCAGGCATTTCTTCTGTTCCTTTCTCTGTTTCTTCTCCTGGTACTCCCATTACATGTATGTTATACCTTTTGGAGTTGTCTCACAGTCCTTGGGTACTCTGCTCTGATTGTTTTTTCAGTCCTCTCCTTGCTTTTTGGTTTTCCAGATTTCTACAGATACATCTGTCCTCTGGGGTAGAGAGGTTTTTCTCAGCAGTGCAGTCTACTAACAGGCCCATCAACGGAGTTCTTAAAGCGCTAGAACTAGTGCTCTTGATCTGTAGCATCTCTTTCTGGTTCTTTCTTTGGATATCCATCTCTTCTTACTGCTTATCTGTTCTTACTTCTGATCTGCTTTATCCACTAAAATCCTCAGGGTATCCTCTTGATTGTTTTAAATCCTTCATCAGATCAGTCCCTACTGTGTGTGTGTGTGTCTGGTTCTGATGCTTGTTCTGTCTCTTCAGATGTTGTTTTTTTGCCTTCTGGTATGCCTTGTCATTTTTTCTGGAGAGCTAAACATGGTGTATGGGATAAAAGAAATGCTGCAAATAGGCTTGTAGTAATATGATGGTGAGGTGTGGGGAGAGGGGAGGTGGTTTGTAGACCCATGATTAGGTCCCAGTCTTTTCATGAACCAGTGATTCTGGACGGTGGCCTTCACAACTGTTTCTCAGTTTTAGGTTTTTTTTTTTTCCCCTTTGATGGGATAAGATGGTTAGAGTGAGTTGGAGTTGGGTATTTCTCTTCTCCCACTGGAAAGCTAGAGAGCCTGGTAGAGTTGAATTGGTCCTGGTCAGTTAGGCTCTGATAATACCCCTGCAGGATAGGCTCCAGTTAACTAGTTGCCCCTGAGGGTAGACCTGATTGAGACAAACAGTGCTCTGGAGTACACATCTTTTTCTCAACTTATAATGGGATTATATCCCAATAAACTCATCATAAGTTGAAAATATTGTAAGTCAAACACACATTTAACAGACTTTAACCTACTTTAAATGTGTTAAGAACACTGACATTAGAGTTGATCACACTTGAGAACCCACCACTGTAGTCTACCATATATAGCCTAGACTTCTTAATTTGGCATTGAAAATATTTTATTGTCTGGTCATAATCTGTCCTTCTAGCCATTATCATTTACTCTGCAACTTCTTGATGCGCTCTTTATTTTCCCCAAAGTGAACTGCTGAAAGACTGCTCTTTGGACATATCTGTATTCTCATGATTGGAGAGGCCTTTCACTCATCATTTCTCTCATTCTCTTCCTGTTCCATTTTGCATGTGGTTGTCTTGGGTGTCAGACTAACATTCCATAGACGGGGTGGTTTTTATATTCTATAACACAGAACATCCTAAATGGCAGTTTGCAGTCAGTCCTGCATTTAATACATCTTGAACATTTTAAATTACTTCTGTTTCTGTGTTGCTTTTGGTAAATTGTTTCCTCAAGAAAACCATTCCTTGACCTTGGCTCTCCCTGTCAGAATTTTGTACACTCTGTAATATCTTTAGTTGTAGTTGTCCAGTTTTCCTAGTAACTTTGTTAATGTGTTGTGACAGATTAAAATTTGAGTATATAGTGTATATGATACTAAATTGTGAATTAGTGGGACTTAATTGTGTAACATTGTACAACATTTGACAATAATAGTACTTGATATCCTGTCAAGGAAAATTTATCCCCAGATTTTAAGCTGGAAAATCACTGGAATAACTGCTTAGAAAAGAGTCACAAGTACATGACTATTGAGGTTTTGGTTACATACATGAAGAGTTATGTACAAATTGAAATGTCTTTGTGCTAATTCTTAGAACAGCCAATCAAATCTCAATTATGACAAAGCAAGCAAAAACCATAAAGAAATGGGTTATAGTTACAACCCTGAGTCTCACTGATGGAAGTACTTTAAACTCTTCTACCCTGAAAAACCAAAATATAATAAAAAGACTTTCACAAAGTTTAATGTATGGGAAGTTAATGTAATCTCTTAGAGTTTGGCTTAATGATTATCAGAGATGAGTAGTACATTTAGAATAAATAATATTTTTTTTAATGAATGAAATTGTGCCCATAAAAGATAATGAGTTTCTTGAAATTCTTGATGATTTAAATATTTGGGGTATATCTTACATTCAATTCAGTGCAGAATTTTGGCTATATACAGTTTCATGAATTTTGACAAATGTATATACCCATGTATCTACCACCCCAATTGTGGTATAGAACATTTTGATCCTCAGATTTTGAAACTGTTACATTCTTTTGTGGAAGACAGTGAAGAGAAATCTTTATGTTGCTATTAAAATCTATTATGTATAATTCATCAGTAATTTTCCTTTACCTTTCCATTGTCTGTTTATTTCCCATACTTTGTGGTGTGTTTAAAATCTTATCCCAGGGCCACCTGGGTAGCTCAGTGGGTTAAAGCCTCTGCCTTCAGCTCAGGTCATGATCTCAGGGTCCTGGGATCGAACCCCGCGTTGGGCTCTCTGCTCAGCAGGGAGCCTGCTTCCTCCCTCTCTCTCTGTGTGCCTCTCTGCCTACTTGTGATTTCTTTCTGTCAAATAAGTAAATAAAATCTTAAAAAATAAATAAATAAAATATTATCCCAATGATGATCTTAGGATTGGGATAGGGAAGTTTTTCCTCTCTCCTTTTCAGAGGCCATATTAGGCCACTGGAGTTGCTCATCCACCTTCATTTATGGCTATAAACTATATATTCTCTCCTATTATTGTCGATTCACTGTGCCCCTTGCAAAAGTGAATTACTTCGACCTGAGCACTCCATCTCATCTCTTGTCTCCCCTTGGCAACTGCAGGACAATGCTTCAACAATTTTCCATTTTCTACTGGATCTTTCCCATCTGATGCAAACCTGCTTTTGTTTTCTCACAACAGCATAAAAACTTCTGCTGATTCTGTTTCTCCCTTTGGTTATTGCCCAATTCCTTTGTCCTTCTTTCCAACGAGTTTCCTCAAAAGGATTTGTGTACTATTTTCCTCATCTCGTTCTTTCTTGAACTCACTTAAGCTTTTGTCTCTGTTATTCCTTTAAAACTGTTCTTACTAAGCTTAGATTTCCATCTGGTATTAGTTTCCTTCTGCTTACAGGGCTTTTAAAAACATTTCTGGCAGTACAGGACTTCCTGTGATAAACTCTTAGTGTTAGTATGTACGAAAAAGTTTTTATTTTGCCTTCATTTTTAGAAGATGTTTTTGCTGGGTAAGAATTGTAGGTTAAAAGTTTTTCTTTCATACTTTAAATATGCTTCCTAAGCAGTCTCTGGATTTTTTTTTTTTTTGAATCTGACAAAAATTGTGCTATCCTTCTTATCTCTGTTCCTCTGCACCTATTGTGTCTTTTTTTAAATCTCCCTTTCCCTACCCAGTTGCTTTTAGATTACCCTCTTTATCCTTGGTTTTAAGCTATTTGATTGTGATGTTTATTGGTGTAGTTTTCTTCTGGGACTCTGGGTTTATAGTTTTAATAAAATTTGAAAAAATTTTGGCCATTATATTTTCAAGTGTCTTTTTTTGTCACTCCCTCTTGGCTCCTTACGGACTCCAATTACACTTATGTTAGGCTGCTTGAAGTTGTCCCACAGCTCAGTCTCTGGTTTGGATAGTTCCTCATGCTTACTGTATTTAAGTTTGCTGATATTTTAGTCTGTCATGTCATTATTAATTTCATTTAGTGTCTTTTTCATCTCAGTCTTTGTGGTTTTAATTTTTAGAATTTTGATTTGGGTCTGAAAAAACACTTCAATTTTACATGTCTCCATTAACATGTTCAGTATTTACTCTGGCTTTTTGAATAGAATATAGCTATAATAACTGTTTTAATGTCTTTGTTTATAGTTCTCTCATCTTTGCTCTTTTTGGATTTGTTTGACTTTTCTCCCAGTTGTGGGTTGTTTTTCTATCTTGGAGTACTTGGTAGTTTTTCTTTGGATGTCAGACATTGTGGATTTTACCTTGTTGGAAACTGAGTATTTTGTATACATAGAAGTATTCTTGAGCTTTATTCTAGGGCAGGGTTAAGTTATGGAAATAGTTTAATCCCCTTGGCTTGTATTTATAAACTTTTGAGGGGGGCAGAATCAATGTAGAGTTTAGTTGGGGGTTAGTATTTCTCAGTACTAGGGCAAAACCTTTCTTAGTCTTCCACCTGATGACCTACAGATTAGGAGATTTTCCATTCTGTCTTGTGGGAACAAGCACTATTCCCTGTCCTATGTAATCTTCAAAGGCTATTTCTTCCAAATTTTTGGTGTGTCTTTTTTCCTTGGCTTGCATGCATGGGGTGATCAGTAGTCACGAAAGACTCAAGGTACTCTTTCTAGGTAACCCAGGCTTCTCTCTCTGTGGCTCACTCTTCTCTGTTACTAAGTACTTAATCCGTACCCTCTTTAGTTCTCTGCCAGTTCTGTCTTTTCAACTCAGAGGACTGTCCTCTCTGCCTGGGTTCCCTCTTCCTGTGCTTTGTCTGGAGTTCTCTTCAGGAATTAATTTAGGGCAGTCCCAGGGCTTTCTTTGTTTTTGGTCTCCAGGGATCACTGTACTTTGTTGTCTTGATGTTCAGTCTCTTAAAAACCATCGTTTCCTATATTTTATCCAGTTTCTTATTTGTTTTGGGAGAGGGTGATAAATCTTGTGTCTGTAACCTCTTCTTAGCTGGAAATACAAATTCTGACTTAGCTCATTTTAGCCAGTAGAAAAGAGGAGATTTTTTGTTACATCTTGAAAGTTTACTTAAAGTAAAATTCACATATTGATGTTAAATCTGAATGGCTTACCTTATGTGTTACTGTTGTTACGCTTGATGGATATTTTTTGATTTATGTGATCACACACAAGTTCATGGATGGCAGAAGACATTTAAGTAGATATGTGTGTGTTCGGATTTCTGGAAACTGAAACCAAAGCCTAATGGTAGACTTTGGCCAGAAACTAGAGCCAAAACTAGACTTTGGTATATCTCTAACTTGCTACAAGAACTACTTATTTTTAATAATAATAATAAAAAATAGGGGCACCTGGGTGGTTCAGTGGGTTAAGCTGCTGCCTTCCGCTCAGGTCATGATCTCAGGGTCCTGGGATCGAGCCCCACATCGGGCTCTCTGCTCAGCGGGGAGCCTTCTTCTTTTCCTCTCTCTCTGCCTGCCTCTCTGCCTACTTGTGATCTCTATCTCTGCCAAATAAATAAATAAAATCTTAAAAAAATAAATAATAAATAATAATAGTAGTAAATAAAAACAATAAATTTTCCCCATATATTTGTAAATCTGTGCTCTCTTTTTTTATATTTATAATCTAAAAAATTTTTTTACCTTTTGTTTTCCAAATGAGAACACAGAAGATGAATCATTTGCTTCTGCCTTTGGACTTTTATTTTGGTGTTCTTAAGGACAGCATAATACTTTATTTATTTATTTATTTATATTTCTTTATTTTCAATTGGATTGATTGATGGAATCATCAGTAATTTTGTTAGAGATTTTGGGATTATAAAGAACAGTAATCTTGAAGACTAGTCATGATATAGGTCATGTATTGGTTCATGTAAAACAAATGACTGGCATACTTAAGCTCATAAATATGTTGTGTTTTACAGGTCTTTGTAAACTCTTTGTTTGATTGTCATCTGTCATCTCTATTAACCGATATTTTATTTGAATTAGTGTAATAAATAATGGTTAAGGTCTCCACCTAGCTCATAAAAGGCTATAGTCTAGCTTAAATGGTGTTGACAGTCATTGTGAGGCCAGTTGAATGCTGAGCTGTTCTGAGAACAGAACAGAATCCTAAGGAGGTCATTGGCGCATTTATTGTGGGTAAACTGGGGATTGACTGATGGGATTTTGTTGTTGGAAGTTTAGGGAGTGGAATTAAGGGCTGATAACATACTGTAACACTTGGGCAAAAGTGTAAAGTTATGCTTGTATTAAGGTGTAGAAACTGTCCAAATCAGCTAGTTTTTTTTAGTATAGAATTTTAATGTTTAAAAAAGATATTTGAAGTTAGGATCTCAAAAGTTTTTTCTCAGATATTAAGTGATTTACCTTTTTCATTCTTAATTCCATGAAAACATATTCCAGTTTGCCTGCGTTCTCTTATGTTTTTGTATAGATGTCATCATCCATCTTAGATGATAAGGTCAAAGTTACTAAGACAAATTTTAGCACTAGCCTGCATCTCTGCATTGTGAACAGCATTTTGTGTGGCGGGTATCAACCATGATTTGATATTACTACACTTACATCAGTGATTATCAGTAGAGTTATCGTCTGCCACTTCAAGAAATGATATAGAGTGTGCCTATCAAGGCAAAGATTTAACTCGTTATTTTATTTATTTATTTATTTATTTATTTATTTATTTTTTAAATGATTTTTATTTATTTATTTGACAGACAGAGATCACAAGTAGGCAGAGAGGCAGGCAGAGAGAGGAAGGGAAGCAGGCCTCCCGCTGAGCAGAGAGCCCATCCCAGGACCCTGGGATCATGACCTGAGCCCAAGGCAGAGGCTTTAACCCACTGAGCCACTCAGGTGCCCCTAACTCGTTATTTTGAAAAATAAATGATTTTGACATTGTTGAGTGGTTACTCCATACCAAACAGTTTTTTAATACTTCATGTGAAATAAGTCACTTTTGATATATGACTATAATTACATTTTGCTACTGAGAAAACTGAAGCGAAGGGAGGAAAGTAGCTTACTAATGTCATATAGCAAATAGTACATTTGAGATATTCAAGGTGTGAAGATTGAGTCTGTGCTTTCCACCACTATGCTTAGTTTTGGGATGAGGAAACATGGGCAATTCATGCAAAATTAGTATGGTATCTTTTCTAAAAATTGAGAATCAGTAAATTTTTCAGAATATCCAGGTTAGGATAGTGGTGTGAATAGTGGTGAAGGACTTAAACTTTGGAATTCTTTAAAATTCACTTCCAGTATTTGATTATCTTAAATAGCTCTATCAAGTCAAATAAATTGTCAACCCTCCCTTAGCTCTGCCTTTTTCCATCTGTACAAGCACAGATAATAGTAGTCCTTTCTGGTTATGTATTGTTTCCCCTGAGACATTATACTGAGCTATTTTAGTATTATTTTCAAGACAGGAAGACCCTGCAGTTTTTTTCCAGGAACCCATTTGCTTTAACTGACTCACGTATCAGACCTTGGACACTGTTGTTTTTTAAAGATTTTATTTATTTATTTGACAGACAGAGAGATCACAAGTAAGCAGAGAGACAGGCAGAGAGAGAGGGGGAAGCAGGCTCCCCACTGAGCAGAGAGCCTGATGTGGGTCTTGATCCCAGGACCCTGAGATCATGACCTGAGCTGAAGGCAGTGGCTTAACCCACTGAGCCACCCAGGTGCCCCTGGACACTGTTGTTTTGATGACAAGTGTCCTTTGGGAAAACCTCTTACATTGTCAATGAAAAGTTTGTGGTTTTCCTGTTCATTTCTGTGTTATGTATTTTGTTTCAGAATGGCTGAAATGGTAGTTTTAAGAGTATTTGGAAATTGTAGCTTTATAAATGTCTGATATTTTCTAAGATGTATATTAAGCTACCAGTGTAGTCAAGGTGAAACTAATTTATTCAGGCTTTAAAGCTCAACAGCAATAACAACTCAAATTGTTTTTATTGTTTAACACTTTTATATTCTAAGTATGAATTTTTAATTTACTCTTTCCATAACCATACGTGGTGGGTGATTTAATTTCCTCACTATACAAAGGAGAAATATGAGGCTAAAAAAATGCAAGCAGTGGAGTCAGATTTTGAGTGTATCTGTCACCCTAGAGTCTGGGTGCTTAACTGTGATGATAAATCACCTCTCCTTGGGTATTGAGATCTTAAAATTGTATGTTTAAAAATAAAAGGGGAAATACCTATGTATCATTCTTATGTCGTGGAAATCAGGACAAGAATTATATACCCCAGGCCTCCTGGGGAACTGAAACAGGAAGTCCTCAAGAATTGAGGCAGTTCCTGGCGCCATTTCTTTCTCTGTTCTCTTTCATTAGTTTCTGTCTCTACATTTTGGCTTCCTTTGTACGTGTGGTTCATGTGTCCATTCATAAAATGGTACCTTCAACACCAGTTTCTTTAAAATCCAGAACCATCACCAAATAACCTAGCCTTTTATGGTCTGAATTGCATTTACTTGTGAAATAGAATCCTTTCATCCTGTTCATACTCTGGATTGTTTTCTTCTGGGTCAAGTGTCTATCCTTTAGTCACACAGCTGTGCCAATGAGTGATAGGTTGAGGAGGGATGACTGAACACATTCAGAGATATACACTTATCTTGGTAGGGAAGGAGGTATGTATTGGCTGAAAAGAGCCCTCAATTGTGTCTGTACTAGCATGTATCAGATTTTATTAAGCACTGTCATAGAAATAACACAAATACAAAACACAAATATAAGTGCAGTTGGAATAAAAAGAAAAATATAGCATCAAAAATATGAAGTATAAATACAAAATACAAATAATATGTATGTTAGAGATACAAGGAACTGATACCAGTTTATCATCTAGAAGCTAAGTTCCTGAAACTGGCTATGTAAATTCCATAATGGGTTAGAAGAATGTATTTTAAAGAATCCTCTGCATAAATATTTTTGAGAAGAAATTTGAGTACTTTTGTATTTGTATTATCAATTCACCCTTTCTTATAGTAGGTATAATTAGGCACATAATTGGACATGCTTACCACTTTTTATTTGCAGTACATTATTTAAAGATTTACCTCATAGAATTTCAGATTCTATTTTCTGATTTAATTCCCAGATTTCAACAGATAAAAATTTGTCATTTTCTCATGCATTTTCAATTATTGGTGACTGCTTTTAAAATTTCTCTAGTTAGCCTGCCTCATTTCTATGATTTACAGTTTTCTGTGAAGTTTTAGAAAATTCTGAACAAACTGATTCTGTAGGAAACATACTGGAGAGGGTTAATGGAAACTGATGAGTTTTAGTGTACTTGGTTTAGTTAACATTTTTCCACCTTAGTTTCAACACAAAGTAATTCTAGTGCTTTCTACTCTACTCTAGTGCTTTCTACTCATATTTCTAGTGCTTTCTGCTCACATTTGTGATCAAAATGTTGAAGATGTATGAGATATAAAATACACTTCAATATTGTTTGTTATGAATTGTGTTGTCTTGGGATCATGTTTTAAAAGGGAAGTATAGGGGCTCCTGGGTGGCTCAGCGGGTTAAAGCCTCTGCCTTCGGCCCAGGTCATGATCCCAGGGTCCTGGGATAGAGCCCCGCATCGGGCTCTCTGCTCAGTGCAGAGCCTGCTTCTCTCTCTCTCTGCCTACTTGTATTCTCTATCAAATAAATAAATAAAATCTTTAAAAAAAAATAAAAGGGAAGTATATATTAATTTTTAAATGATAATTTCAGGGAAAATACAATTCTGTGCATTTATTCAGTTTTGACCCAACATTTTTGGGAGCCAAATAGTTCTTTTACATTAACTACACTATAGATAATCTTCCTGAGCTTTTTTAAAAAATTGCCTTTTTTTGATATCTTAATTCTTTTATTTTGTTAATCACATGTTTTGGCAGGTATCTATACACTCATCCTAGGCTTACTAAAATAGTTCAGTGACTAGAATGCCTCATCTTTTCTATATGGAGATTAGCTTTATTTTCTGAAGTACATTGATCCTAAAGCCACAGAACTCTACTTTTAGGTTCTTTGTGTTCATGTGGTAAAGAGAATTTCTTAGGACTTCCCCCCCCCCCCATGTATCACAAATATGAAACAGTTGCCATTTATTCCAACTGACTGGAAAATTTCCAAGGTAGGCTTCCTCCCTGCTTTTTTCATCCCCATGCTTTTCTTTCTAGAATTTCTCTCTAGCTCTTTTTTTTTTTTTTAAAGATTTATTTATTTGACAGGCAGAGATTACAAGTAGGCAGAGAAGCAGGCAGAGAGAGAGAGAGGAGGAAGAGGAAGCAGGCTCCCTGCTGAGCAGAGAGCCCAATGCGGGGCTCTATCCCAGGATTCTGGGACCATGACCTGAGCCGAAGGCAGAGGCTTTAACCAACTGAGCCACCCAGGCACCCCTCTCTCTAGCTCTTGAACCTTTCCCAAGCTAGGTGCAGTTTCTGAACATCTCAGTGACAGTGATTTTTCCGGGTAGATCTACTGGATTCTACAAATATCAGGAAGAACAAAGAGAAATGGGCAGAAAATAGGAAATTAGAAAAATATGAAATAGAAGGAGTTGGAGCAATGAGGCAGGCCCCTTTAACTTTTTAAAAGGGTATTTGGAAAACAAAGTGAGGCACTAGTTAGAACAGCAAAATATATAAGCACTAGAATAGACCTGGGTTATTGCTTTTCAAAGTTATCTATGGTTGAAGGACCAGATTTTTCATGTCCAGTTCATTTTAAATGGGGCCTACATGGTAAGTACATTTACCACATGCTTGGGTCATAGTCTTTGAAAATGTCTGTTACTGTGTAGGTTTCTAAATGGCTTCTCTCTGTTTCTGTACATACTGTAGACAGGTATCAGTTCCCTGACCAAAATCAGTCTCCTGACATGTTGAGTAGTGTTGATCGTAAAATGTTGTTTCTTCATTTTGTAGCTGAGGTTACTAAATCTCAGGAAAGTGAAATGATTTCTGAATATTATACAGCTATTAAAAATTTGTTTTTTTTAGTTTTAGTGGAAGATGACATAAAAGCAAAATTTGGCCTTTGTCTGAAAATGTTCATTGCCAGTATATAAAAGTCAGAAAAATATGCCTCTGGGGCTGGGAGTTATTCACTTTGGGGGATATTGGTTGGGGATATTCACTTTCTGCATTATGGGTTTCTTAAATAATCTTTTGTGTGATCTTATATTTTTGAAATCAGAAAAAAATCAATAAAGATATCAATTAAAATAATACCAGAACAGGAAAAATGAGAAATGAGAGAAAAAGCTTAATAATTTAAAATATTTCTTTTATATTATTAGAGTAATGAGTTTATATGAGGATAGTGTCAAGAGATCAGGCTGAAAAGATTGTCAGGAATAGGATTGGAAAATGGTATGCAAGCCATAAAAGGTGTTTGCTTCTTCTCTTTCTCCCAAATAAAAAGCAAATGACTTTTTAACTACAGCAGGGAGCAACTGATGGATTTTCTATAATGAATACAGAGCAGGTTGGTTTTTAGCAAAGAAAATTTTAGTGCATTTTCTTTATCTATTTTAATGTAAGATTAATAGAGATCTACTTCAGCTTTATAAAATATAGTTCTGAACACTGCAGTCAAATGCCTCTCAACTATAAATAATAGCTTCACTGGTAGGAGAACACAAAAATATGAGGTAGTAATTGAGATTAGCATTTATGGTGTTTTGAAACACCCTTGTCACTACATATCTGGTAAAAATGCATGTATAAATGCATGTATATACACACACATACACACATACACACATACATACACACATGTACTGGCCATAATATAGAATATATTATACTGTTGAGCACAGTATACTTAGCTTTGCTGTTTGTTATTTTTTCAATCTTGGACAAATTATTTTATTTCTTTGGGTCTTGGTTTTCTCATCTACAAAATGAAGATACATAATATAGAATTATTATGAAGTTAAATGAGTGTGTGTGTGTGTGTGTGTATGTGTATGTAGAGACACAATGTAAGATAGTACCTGGGAAATAATGAGCATTAAATAAGTACTTTTATTGTTGTTATGATCAGTAGAAGACATTTTATTAAATAAATTTTATAAACATGTAAGAATAAGGTGACTATAAAATACCAAAAATGTGCCCCGGTTGTTATCTGAAAATTGCCACCTCTGGATTTAAAAATTTTGTTTCTGAGTCTACAGAGATTATAAAATAGTGAATTTAAGGTTACTTAGTGTTTTCTCTCTTACAGTTTATTAGAGAAGATATGAAATATAAAGATGCTACTAATAAACACAGCCATCTGCACAGAGAAGATAAGCATATAACTGTTGAGGATTTATGGAAACGGTGGAAAACTTCAGAAGGTAAGACTGTTTTAGTGAACTGAATCTGCTCTTCTGCCCTGCTTAGCCATTGTTAATTCACTAATTGCAAATGATTTTATGAAAAAAATAAAAATAACATTTCTGTGAGGGTATTTATATTTTAGTAAATAATTTTTCCATTTTTGATTTTGAAAAATGCTCTTTTATCTTATGATTAAGGGTCAGCCCGTTTTCAGCCCGTTTTACCTTATGCTAGAATAAATACGATAATGCATGTTTGAGAGCTTAAAGTTGTGGAGTATTGCTTCACTTGTTAAGTGACATCATTATAAAAGGTTTATCTAGTAAATATGAGTCCCAAAGTTTTTTGTTATTGCGAGCAGTTCCGAAAGTCTTCAGATGACACAGAACTTTTAAGCTTTTACTGAAATAAATTTTTTATGAAGTCTTCTAAGACTTGCATGATAAAGTTCTGTGATTTATATTTTACTACTTCTCTGGTTTTAGATCCTCCAGCCATCTCATGGACAGTAATTGTTTAAGGCAGGAAAGGTGTATGACCTAAAACCTCAACTTGATTTCCTAATACTAGAAAGCTCCAAAAATTTAAAAAAAAAAAAAAAAAGAAAGTCCATCAAACTTACTCTTCTTCTTACTTTTATTTTATTTGAGTGACAGTGAACCAAAATGTTGTTTTCCTAATGTTTTTATGTTTCTATTCTTTTACCAAAACATTTATGATATATATATTTTCCTCTCTAAGTTTGAATAATAAAAGGAAAGGAGGAGAAAGATGGGACAGACTACTGCACAGTAGGATAAAGACCTTTATTATAAATTTACTAGACTGGTTGTGGTAACATTTGGAAATGGAAAAATTTTCTTAGAAAACTATCCCATCAATGCTCAGTATTTTTTATTAATGTACAAGGAGGTTTATAGCTTGCTTACATTTTTGTTTTCACTTTTTAAAGGAGGCATTTGTTAAAATACACTGAGAAGAAGAAAAAGAAGGAAAAAAATATCACTAACTTGATTGAAAAATACATACACTTAAAAATCTGTCTTTCCATTTCCCTGCCCCATACCATTTTTAAGTAATAGGAATTTGGGTAGTATTGCGAATGAAAGAATGTACATTTCATGGGGGAGAAAGTGCTAGAATGGTGGAAAACTCAGAAAAACTTACTCTGCTTACAGGTATGCCTTAGAGATACTGTACACACCACCATAATAAACCAAATATTGTAGTAAAGCCAGTCAAATGAGTTTTTTTGTTTTGTAGTGTGTTTAAAAGTTATGTTTATACTATACTGTATTCTGTGAAGTATGGGATAACATTATGTATAGAAAAATGTACATACCTTATTTGTAAAATACTTTATTGCTAAAAAGTGCTAATCATCCTCTGAGCTTTCAGCAAGTTTTAATTTTTCTGTTGGTGGAGGTCTTGCCTCAGTGTTGGTGGCTTCTGGCTGAACAGTATGCTGCTTGCTGAAGGGTGGTGTGGCTATGGCAAGTTCTTAACATAGGACAACAATGAGGTTTGCCACATTGATTGACTCTTCATTTCATGAACAGTTTCTCTGTAGCATACAGTACTGTTCGGTAGCATTTTACACAAAGGAGAACTTTTTTCATAATTGCAAAACCCTGCCCCTCTTTATTAAACAGGTTTATGTAATAGTCTAAATCCTTTGTTGTCATTTCAACAGTCTTTGCAGCATTTTTACCAGGAGTAGATTCCATCTCAGGAAACCTCTTTCATTTGGTCATCCACAAGAGGTGACTCCTCATCTGTTCAAATTTTATCATAAGATTGAAGCAATTCAGTCCCATCCTCATGCTCCTCATCTCATTCTAGTTCTCTTGCTGTTTCCACCCCATCTGCAGTCGCTTCCTCCACTGAAGCCTCAATGTCATCTATGAGGGTTGGAATCACCTTCTTCTACACTCCTGTTAATGTTGATATCTTGCCCTCTTCCCATGAATCATGAATTTTATTTTTTTTAAGATTTCATTTATTTATTTGACAGAGAGAGAGAGAGATCACAAGTAGGCAGAGAGGCAGGCAGAGAGAGACGGGGAAGTAGGCTCCCCGCTGAGCAGAAAGCCCGATGCGGGGCTCGATCCAAGGACCCTGAGATCATGACCTGAGCCGAAGGCAAAGGCTCAACCCACTGAGCCACCCAGGTGCCTGAATCATGAATATTCTTAATGGCATTTAGATTAGTGAATCGTTTCCATCCATCAGAGGAATCACTATCTATGGCAGCTATAGCTTTATAAAATATATTTCTTAAATAATAAAACTTGGAAGTAGAATTACTCTTGATTCATGGGCTGTTGAATGGATGTTGTGTTATCAGGCATGAAAACAGTTATCTCATTGTACATCTCCGTCAGAGCTCTTGGGTGACCAGGTACATTGCTAGTGAGCAGTAATATTTTGAAAGTCTTTCTTTTTTCTGAGCATCAGGCCTCAACAGTGGGCTTAAAATATTCAGTAAACTATGTTGTAAATAGACGTGTTGTCATCAAGGCTTTGTTTTTCCCTTTATAGAGCACATGCAGAGTAGATCTAGCATCATTCTTCAGGGCCCTAGGATTTTTCATAATGGTAAGTGAACTTTGCCTTCAACTTAAAGTCACAAGCGTCTTTAGCCCCTAACAAAAGAATCAGCCTGTTCTTTGGAGCTTTGAAGGTCACAGGCATTGATTTCTCTTTAACTGCGGAAGTCCCAGATGGCATCTTCCAATATAAGGCTGTTTCCTCTGCAGAGTATCTGTTGTTTAGTGTAGCTACCTTTGTTACTTATCTTTTGGAGAACAGCTTCTACATCAGCACTTGCTGCTTCCCCTTGCACCTTTCTTATGGAGATGGCTTCTTTTCTTAAACCTCATGAACCAACCTCTGGTTGCACTTCTGTTAGCTTCACCTTCCTTGGGCAACTTCCTCACCTCTCAGTCTTCACAGTATTGAAGAGAGTTAGGGTTTTAATTCTAGATAAGGCTTTGGCTTAAGGGGACATGGTCGCTGGTTTGTTTTTCTATCCAGACCACTAAAACTTTCTCTGTATCAATAGGAAGACTATTCACTTTCTTACTATTTGTGTGTTAACTGGAGTAGTACTTTTAATTTCTTTCAAGAACTTTCCTTTCCGTAGACAACTTGGCTAACTGGCACAAGAAACCTAGATTTCAGCCTGTTTTGGCTTTGACATGTCTTCCTCTCTAGGCTCAGTCATTTCCAGCTTTTGATTTAAAGTGAGAGACATGTGATTCTTCCTTTCACTTGAACACTTAGAGGCTATATTGTAGGTTTATTAATTGGCTTAATTTCAGTATTGTTGCATCTCAGGGAATCGGCCCCGGGGACGGGTGTGGGGGATAGCCAGTTGATGGAGCCATCAGAAAACACACAACAATTTATCAATTAAGTTTGCTGTCTTAAAAAAATTAGCAGTTTCCAGGGCCTAGGGTAGAGAGAAGGATGAATAGACAGAGCACAGAGGATTTTTAGGGCAATGAAACTATTCTGTCTGAAACTATTATGGTGGATCCATGTCATTATATATTTGTCCAAACCGTAAAATAGACAAGACCAAGTGAACCCTAATGTAAACTCTGGACTTTGGATGATAACAATGTGTCAACATGGGTCCATCACCTATAAATAATGTACCACTCTGGTGTGGGATGTTGATAATTAAGGAGGTCATATATGTGTGGGGTAAGGGGTGTGTGGGAAATCTCTGTACTTTCCATTCTGTTTTGCTGTGAACTTAAAACTGCTCTCAAAAACATAATCTAATAAAAAATATTTTAAAATCATAAATTAAAAGTAAAAAAATTAAATTTGCCATCTTATACGGGTGCTGTTTGTGGAACCCCAAAATAGTGACAATAATAACATAAAGATCAGTGATCACAGATCATCATAACAAATATAATAATCATGAAAAAGTTTGAAACATTGTGAGAAGTATGCAAATGTGACACAGAGACATGAAGTGAACAAATGCTATTGGAAAAATGGCGCTAATCGACTTACTTGATGCAGGGCTGCCACAAACCTTCAATTTTTGTGGGCAGTGTCTGTGCAGTATCTGTGAAGTGCAGTGAATAGAAGTGTGGTCAAACAAGGCATGCCTGTGTATGAAATCTCTCTGCAGTATGGAGGCAACATTCAATTCTAATAAAGAATTAGAGACCCATTATAACATCTGTTGCTATGAGTATAGTTTAGATTTTGGATATGCGATAGATAAGTTAAGTGGAGCTCACTTAAATGTGCTTGAATGAGGGAAAAAGGATTTGACCACTTGTTACCACCCACAGTGCTTCCCCCCTGGTTCAGCTCCCACCTCTTGCCTGGGTAACTGCAGCAGCTGCCACAGGGGTCTCCTATAGTGTCTTTGTGCTCTGCTGCATTCTGGACTTCACTTAGCAGAGTAATCTGTTTAAAACATAAATTAGATTTGCTCAGAGGAAAAGCTAAAGTCTTAACAAAGACCTGTATGCCTCTCCATGATCTGTTCTCCCCTCTTTCTTCTTCTCTTCCCTGTCGTGTGTAGCTGGCCTGCCTCACTCCTGGTGCTCTATCCCAGGACTGGAGATGTCCTCATGGACCCTCAGGGAGGCCCACCCTCACTATTTTAAGATCACAGATCACACTCCTCTCTCCCCACTTTTACTTTTTTTTTTTGCACTCCTCTCTCTTAGCTTCACATTTTCTTTTTCCCGTATCATGTGTCATTATCTAAGACTTCATGTAATTGACTTATACGTTATGTTGGTGTCCTTTCTTTCTCCTGCCTCTGAGAATGTCTGCCTCAGAGAACAGGGCTTCTTTGTTTATTTTGTTTATTAAATGTATCCCAAATGTATTGGGACTCTATCCTTAAACCTGGTTTTGGTTTCTGACCCTAGGGAGTTTGGTGAGATCTTTTGTGATCTGTGAGCTGTTTTGTTTTGGTTTTGTTTTGTTTTGGCTTAGGGCCTTTCCAAGTTGGGTTCTCTTTAATCTCTTTTTTTCCTTGGGTTTCACCTTAATTTCTACCCGCTAAGATTTTGCCATTATCATGGTAAGATTTCCCCGAGGCACCAAAGAGGTGGCCTAAATTATAAACCATATGGTTCTCACATCACCTTCTAGGGGAATATTATGTTTGAGGAGTAGTCTTAAGGCTCCTATTAACACAGCTGCATGGGAGGAGAGAGAATGAGCCTTGGGCCTTGAATTAAACCTCCCCTACATGCTTTAGAGTGACCTAATTGATTTTCTCAATACATATGAGACATTTATTAACGGTCATGTAAAGACAGGGTATTGTTGCTAGATGGTTTTTACATCATAGCTTGACAAACCCCAGGTATCCTGGAGATCGCTCAGGGACAGGGCATGTTGAATGTGCAGGATTCTGCTTTTATCTGGATGTCGTGTTTCTGATTAAGATTTTTCTTAGGAAACAAAAGGTGAGTCCTCTGAAAAGGTTTGGAAACTGCTGGTATAGACATGAGTATGTACTTCTAGGGATTACCTGTAAGTCATGGTTGTTAGGTGAATCTAATACACACAAGTACTGGCATCCATGCATGCCTGCTTACACGTACAAACGCTGTTGTACTGTGCCCGTTTTCATTGTGTCTCCAGTGCCTTATATACTTTGATACTCAATAAATATTTGTTGAATAAATGAATGTATCATCCCTGATGAGCACTGGCTACTCAATGACTCAGTTCATCCAATACTTTTGAGTATGGGCATTTCTGTTACAGTGAGATGTATGCATTCTTGAGAAGGTTATGTTTTGTAAACTTATGAACTGAAAAATTCCAGAGTTTATGAGAAAAATGGGTTAGAGCAGGCTACTCAAAACCTATGCAACTTTGTAACCAGTGCACTAATAGTGCTAGTAAAAATACTAGCACAAGTTTAAAAGATATGTTAAATTCCTAATCAGTTAATACAGTAGTGAGTATGGGCCTTTATCTTAAACAGATAGGTCAAGATAACTTCATGGAAGGAGGTGTTAGGATTGAGGTTGCTAAATTAGGCAGACAAAAGCAGAGCTCATGAATTTGAGAAGTGATCTACAAGCCTTGCTGAGACAGGCAGTGGCCAAATGGGACTGAGAGGAAGGAGTGTGAGCAGACGGTATGTGCACAGCCTGCTGTTTTGCCATTTTGGATACTTTGTATCCATTTGTTGTTACTTGGCAGTATAAAATGCTAACATGTGAGGAAAAGTCACTCTTGAAATGATAGACTTTTATATTTTATTGACATGATCCTTGTTTACCAGTTGCATGCAAGCTAACTCATGACGCAGAAGCACCTGGAGTAGAACAGGTTGTGTCTGTGATGTGCTCACTAGGCATTGGATGCCAGGTATTGATGATGAAGGAAATGTATCTCTGGGCTATGACGTATAAGTAGCTGAGTAGGAAAGACAAATAACTGCAATAAATGGGGATGTGTATCATAATAGGAGTAAGTGTAGGATATGGAGGCAGCTCACTGGAAGGAGTAATTCACTCGTAGTATTAGACATGGAAGATGGTGTTTGCGATAAGCTGTGAGGGTTGACCAAGAGTTCTGGGAAGGGATGAGGAGGCGGACCATAAATGGTGGCCCCCCACCATGGGTCTTGCAGGTACCTGAAATTTGCTAGAAGTGGAAGTGGCATGGTCTAGGAAGTATGCGGGCTTTTGAACTATACAAATTTAAATCCTAGTCCTTTTACTTAATGAGCATTAAGGCATAGGATACATTTTAAACTTCTCTTATAAAATAGAGTTTTTATGTGATTTAAATGAGTACTGTAACAAAAGTGCTTGGCATAATTTCCAGCATCATCTGGTAGGTACTTAGAAAATGTTGACTTGTCCTTGTAATGCTGAGTAAACTAAAATGTTACACTGTACTGAAAGTTTTCTCAGGTTTTTGATTCACTCTCATAATATTCATAAATAAAATAAAAAGATATACTAGGCTAAATACTTACCATTGTAGTATACAGTTTTCTGAAGGGTGAAACAGATCTAAGGTCTTTATGGAGATGTCAACTAGGGAAAAGTAAAATTGTGTTATGCAGAAATTGATCCTGATCTTACATAGAAAAATTTCAGGTCATGTGACTATACTTTTTTTGCTTGTGTGGTGAATGCTTGGTCAGTTTGCACATGCCAGCAGTGCAGTGCAAATGAAAGCCATTTTAAAAACTAGTGTTGGATTTCAGATAGATTTTGATAAATTGGATAAGTTGTTAGAATTACTAAATGCGGTTAAAAAGTAGTCAGATACCTGATGAAGGGAAATGTATGTAGAAAATTATTAGTTGTATATAAGTTTTAAGCACCATAATAGATACAAACTGATTAAGTAATGTACTGTTTTTAAAAATGGTAGTTCATTGGATTAAATAGTTATTATAACATGTGACAACCATGACGTAATCTTTCTATCCTGTTTGTTTAGCATGGGTCTTATCTTACCTAAGGTCACTGTGTAATTTTGGGCTTTACAAATTGAATAGACATTTGGAAATTTAATTTTTTTATTAGAAATTTAAAGGAACTGAAATTGAGAGAAGAGAGATGTAGGCATTTAAATAATGGTTGTTTTCAAGTGTATTTAAATCCTAGCTAGAGAGAGATGATCAAGAGTATTTTCTTTCTGTTTAGGAAAGCAGAAATGTAAATAGAACATAAAAGGTTTTATTTATTTATTAAAAATATTTTATTTATTTATGGCAGAGAGAGAGAGAGAGATAGTGAGAGAGGGAATACAAGCAGGGGAAGTGGGAGAGAAGCAGGCTTCCCGGTAAGCAGAGAGCCCAGTGCCCATGCCAGGCCTGGCATCATGACCTGAGCCAAAGGCAGATGCTTAACAACTGAGCCACCCAGGCGCCCCCCTAAAAAGATTTATAAAGGAAAAAATTCCTTATCATGGATGTTAAAGTTCTAAAAGTAAAGAGGACTATAAATATTTCCTTTATATGGAAACTTGACATTTATAAGGGTATTCTTCTGCGTATGGAAGTATGAGTGGATTTCTACATGCTGATAAAAATCAACCAGTTTTTTAGGTGTATGCTGTTGGTTACAGTGAGATTGGAATGAAAAACAAAACAAAACAAAACAAAACACAAAGGTAACTGTGCATAATTGTTAAACATTACCAGAAGAGTAACTAAAGATGTAGACCTTGCACATAAAGTGTCATTATCTTTGTGGCATCCATTTACACAGTATTTATTTGTATATTTACAGTATGCATAGGAGTCACTATGGTAGAGCACCAAGTGTAAGAGAAGGCCTTTCTCCTCAAGGGGCTTTTGGTATTGTTACATGTGCACACATGAAATATTAAATAACAATTTAAGAAGTTGTGATTAAATACTAGGTAAGTCGTACTATTTTAAGAGTTTAAGGAAATGGACAGATTTGTTATGAGTAAGTCTTCATTAGGGAGATGACTCTAAAGCAGGATTTCAAAAGACAAAAATGTTCTTAGAAATGGTAAAGAAGGGGTGCCTGAGTGGCGCAATGGGTTAAGCCTCTGCCTTCAACTCAGGTCATGATCCCAGGGTCCTGGGATCGAGTCCCATATCGGGCTCTCTGATCAGCAGGGAGCCTGCTTTCCCGCCGCCCCCACCCCAACTCTGCCTGCTTCTCAGCCTACTTGTGATCTCTCTCTCTCTCTCTGTCAAATAAATAAATAAATAAATAAATAAATAAATCTTTAAAAAAAAAAAAAAAGAGAAATGGTAAAGATAGCAGTATACAAGTTAGCACATTAAAATGAGTAAATGAATATGTATAATTCCAGACTGAAATTCTAAATCCTTCAAATAAGCACAATTTATAAATTAGAACTACAGTAATTTTTTAGTCTGTGAGAGATAAGAATAATCACTGTTTTAATATTTGTCTTTTGCTCTTAAATGTAATACTTAACTTTTTGTTTCTTCGTTTTGTCATCTGCTAAATGGTGATAAAAATTGTGTATTGCATCAGATTGTTGAGGATGAAATGAATTTGTACATCGAAAGTGCTTAGAACAGTGCCTAGCACATAGCAAGTGCTTAATGACCATCCCTTGTTACCACTAATTTTATAAGATGGATGTGAACATGATGGATGTGAACATGGTGCATGTGGGGATTTGGAGCCTGATGCAGTTGAACAGGCATCTGAGTTGGGAATAGTAGAAAATAGGTCAGTTAGAGGGAGACCAGACTGGTGAGTCTTGATGTTTAAGCCTGATGAACTGCTCCAGGGGTGGTAAGTAAGATTCCACTCATAAATCAGTGCTTACCAGTTGGTGGTGGTGCCTTTAGCAGTGTATTAAGGAAGCTTGATTTGTGTTTGGTCTCAGTAGCAAAGAAGGATGTTATTGTAGAAATTAGTGGTTAGTAACATTAACTGCGTCTGTGGGAGGTGGTAGTGTATTTTAGTGTTTTTTATCATTTACCATTTATCACACTAAATATTAGGAGCTGTTACAGTGTCTTGTTTTGGAAAGCTTTAGAATATAGAGCAGTTAAGGAAGATAAATTCACTTAGGAAGACTAGCTTTGATTTTAATATAATGTGTAATTCTGAGATGTTTTAAAGGAACACTTGAATCAACTTTTTCCTTTTGTTCAGAATGAATTCCATTTTCTTTTTCTTCCATGTCATTTTAGAACCCATTGGGTTTGAGCAGAATCATTTAATGGGTTCGTACAGTGCACATATTTTAGTAAATGTATTTATTATGAGCAAGGCATTGTCCTAGTTATGGAAGATACAGAGATAAAGCATATGTTTTCTCTCCTCCGCCTGTCTATAGTGTGTTATTGGAGAAAGGTCTGTTAACACATGATTAAAGCATGTGATATGATCTAGCATCAAGGTATGTAGTAGGCAATGTGGGATAAGAGAATAAGAAGTATGTTCTACCAGAGAGTTGGTGAGGCCAGAGGAGTTACTTGCATGAAGGGACATTTATTTACCTTTCATCTCTTGCCACCCCTTCACTGGGAGGCACTCTGCTGGAGTAATTGCTTTCAAGATATTTGTGGTTAATACAGCACATTTTAAAAACACAGGGCTCTTAATATGCCTCAAATGCTTGTGATATTTTATTAATTCAGGTTTTTAACACTATATAACCTTCATAATGATATTTTTGGTTTCAGAAGCTGTTGTTAGCCGTCTATAGAGGTACTTAGGGTTTTCCTTGTCTATAGAAAGCAGTTTATACAAGGGAAGGCCTGTTCTTGAGGTAGAGTCTAGTTTCAAAATGACAAATGTCATTATTTGTACTACTAACAAAGACCTTTTGTAGTCATAGTTTCTTGTATGTGGAGAATAGGCAACACGAACATATTGTTCATTTACTCTGTCAGCCAAATTTTAAGTGTGCTTAACATGAATTTTTGTTAGAGGAGTAACGTGAATATTATTTGATCAGTTTGCAAAACACTGTTCTGTGTTAGTCAGAATTGATTTTTGTACTTTGCATAAATTGTATTCTTTTAAAAATAATCAAAAAGTTTTCTTTTTTGATAAAATTATCTGTGAATTCAGAGCACTCACAATAAGTTTCTGATCTTATTTAATCATTATTTTATGTCAGCATTTCAGTTTCCCTCTTTCCTTCATTTCATATCTATTTATTGGGGCTGCTTTGGTTTTTATTATTTTCATTTTCTTCTTTCCTGTTTCTCTTTCTCTTTTACTCTTGGCCCTTTTCCTCTTTTACTTCAGAATATTTGACTTTTAGAGATTTAGAATCCTTGTGTATACTAAGTTGCTAGGATTAGTTATGCCTTTTAATCTGTGGAAGATTGTTCACTTTGAGACAGCTGTGTCTTTTATACTTTTTAAAAATTTTATTCTGAAATAGAGACCGCTTTTCAGAACAGGATGCAGAGACCAATCGCCTATCACATCTTTCTGTACTTTGGGTTCTAGAAATTTGACATTTTCTATTTTCGGGAACTCATGAAATAGATAGGTTGCAAGCCTCATTTTTTTCCTCGAATAACAAATTTTCCAGTAGGTAATTCATCATATGATGAAAGTTTTCTTACAATTTAAGGAAGTACAATTCTAAAATTGATTGTAAATTTGCCTTATTATGGTTTTCTGTGTACCTGAATTATTCTACATTTCTCCTCTGCTATGTTCACAGACTCAAGGGATACCTCAAGTTTGGAGTACAGTAACAGAACCTTCTGCAGAAGGTAAAAATGAGGGCTGTCCACTTTTCACCATGATGGACTATTTAGAAAACAGTAGCTTTTCTGAAACATCTTACTGTTCTTTTCTTCCTTTCCCCAACAGTTGGGAATCGATTTTATATAGAATTTGTGTTAAGTTTTGCTTTACCATTCATTGTTTAGGGAAGTTGGGGGTTAGGATGGACTCTGGTTAGAGTTTTGTGTATTAAAATATATATTATTATAGGAGATTCATTGTATTAAATTCTACTTTAGGCGGAGCACAATTTTATTCTCATCCCTTTGGATAAGGGGTTTGTTTGTTGATGGTAGTATTCTCTTCAAAGATGGTCAGTTGTGCAAACAAACATCTTTTTTCTTTTCGAACAAGTCTTTGTTTACTTGGTTTTTTTTTTTTTTTTTTTTTTTTTTTTTTTTTTTTTTTTTGCTATTCCACTGAATGTTACTTAGCAGGTTAGAAGTAATTATAATAGAAATAATGCAAATTACAAATACAATGAAAATAAAATTTTCAGAGATATTAAAGAACTGTTTCAGTAGCATGGCTTGTTTCTGAAAACTAAACATCTTTGCAATCCTGAATCACATATGTATAATATATGTTATATTACATATATAAATATATGGCTTAAAATGAATGGTAAAAAAATAGGGTAAATCACATAGTATGTGTGTCATACTTAAATACTTTTCACTCTGGATGGTTATTTTATCTAAATTGAGTGCTGAGTACAAATAAAGCTTACTTTCTAACTTTTTCTCATCTGGTTAAGGTGTTCTTCAATATGAGATCCATAATAAGCATTCTTCTAACATTTGGCCAGTCTTCTGTTTCTCTTTGTGTCAGTGTGAATTCTTCCATATGTTGAAAATGGTGGGCCATTTAGATACTTTTGATTTAGAGGATTTAAAGTTAACTGGTTATGTAAGTTATTAGTTTAAAAGTAAGAGTCTAAATCACTATGACAAAATGAAATAGCAAATGTCAGTTCCAATGAAGTAAATTAAGTTTTTACTTCCATTATCAATCTTTTTCTTAGCATGTAATCGGGTAAAAAGAAAGTATTAAACAAGTGTTTATCACTAGGAGCTTCTGGTTGCTCAAGGGCTGTGTTCTTGAACAAAATTAACAACAGAGAGTTGTTACTCACTGATCAAAGGAAGGGTTTTCTTTTCTTTCTTTTTTTAAAGATTTTATTTATTTATTTGACAAAGAGAGATCACAAGTAGGCAGAGAGGCAGAGAGAGAGAAGGGGAAGCAGGCTCCCTGCTGAGCAGAGAGCTGGATGCAGGGCTCTGTCCCAGGATCCTGAGATCATGACCTGAGCTGAAGGCAGAGGCTTAACCCACTGATCACCCAGACGCCCCAAAAGAAGGGTTTTCTTAAGAACTGGTAGGTGTCACTGTGCTTAAAGAAACAGGGAAGCACCCAATTGACATTTTTAAAAGTTAAACATTTAAAAGAAGTTTCAATTCAGGAAGTACTTTGTTCAAAAAGTACTATATATACGGTTTGGCAATTGGGATTATACCTTATTACATCATTTAATGTCAGGTGAATTTGAGATAAGACAGTCTTGTTGACAGAATTACTAGCTGGCACTCAATCACAGACATGTCACTAAATGTTTTCAAATCCATCATAGAATTTATTTCCTATGAAGAATTTGAATGACATTTTAAAAACAATGTCTTGAACTTTTGGGAGGGGGTTAGGGTGGGCTGGGAAAAGGGGAATTGGGAAGGTGAGTACTTAGAGAGGAGAGGCTCCAAGAAAGACCTTACCTTTTAAATTTGCTTATGCTTGTATTTGGTTTCTGAATTATATGTTGTAAGAATATAGAATTCTAATGTTATTTTCCATGTTTTGACCAGTACCAGATATTTTCTGGCAGAATTTTAATGATAGTGCTACAGCTCTACTACTACAGTGAATAATAATAGGTTTCTGTGTACTAGCTGCATACCCACTGATCCAGAGCCTGTGACCTTAGCAAAGGTAAGCATGTCCCAGGTTGCAGTGTGAGATAGTTGAAGATTGATCTGCTTTGGTAGTTGTCTAAATTTTTCTCATCTCTTTTTTTATAAGCATGCTTAGTTGCATGAATCTGACCTTGACATTAGACTGCATTCTCTTTTAGAGCTGTAATTGGAAGCTTTTGGATGTGTAATTGAAAAAAGGGGAGACTGAGTTTTAAGTTAGTGGATAGATGTTTTAGGGCTGTGTCCAGATTCTTTGAATGGTTTTCAGGAATGCCCAAAAAAGTAATCTTTCTAGTTTCCAATGGAACCTGCACTATATTAAGTAATGGAGGCTGAATTTATCATAAAACTAAATGCTTAATAAATTCCTGTGCATAACTGATTGTTCAAAATGCTTTGTTGAGTGGCTTGAAATTATAGTATATTATGTCTTTTTTTACTATAGAGCTTTATTTTGAAGTTTGATCAGTCATGTGTGTTTTAGTAAGTCTTACTTTAGTGGCAGGAGATAATTGGGAAATTTGTTGTAAGGATACTTTATCATCAATGATTTTATTAATCACAAGTGATAAAAATCACCTACATCTCCATGCATTCATTAAGTCATCAAACATATATTTAGTGCTTCCTGTGAGATGGCATTATTCCAGGTTTTGGGGATGGAGCATTGAGCAAGTTAAATATCCTACCCTCAGGAAGTTAATACTCTTTTAGGGAGAAAGATAGTAAATAAGTTTGCATGTGTGCATGTAGGTACATGCACTCATAAAAGTGCTGGAACAGATAAGTGATAGGATAAAAGTAAAGCAGGATAACACATAGTCAGTGTCCAGGTAGAGTGAGGGCTTTTAAAGTGCTGTCATTTAGGAAGAACTCTCCAGAGAAGTGATATTTGGTTATAGATGGGAGTGTTGAGAGTGAGCCAAAAGTGGGGGGGGGTGGTGGGGTGCGTCTAGGTGAAGTAGATTTCAGATTTAAGGATCAGCCAGGCTAAGACCTTGAGGCTGGTGTGACCTCAAAGTATTGAAAGGATTACAAGGTAGTATAGCCAGACGGTCCTGAAGGGATGGGAGAGTAGTAGGAGACATAAGATCTGTGAGATGATAAGGGCCAGATCTCATAGGACCTTTAGGGCCTAATGAAGAATTCGGGATTGGTTTTAAATATAATGTAGTCTTTGTGCATCTAGCTTCATTTTGGAGTTTTGAGCAAAGAAGGGACGTGATTTCCTTTTGAAAAGTTTACCATAGTAACTGTGTGGGTCTTAGACTCTTGAAGAAAAGGGGCAGGAGTAGAAGTGGAAGGCTGTGAGGCCTTGCTCTTGAAGTGACCTGGTAAGAGGGAGGTACCAGAGAGGTCTGACTGATAATGTAGTTTGAAGGAATAGCTGACAGGATTTGCCATTAGATTGGATTCAGGAAGTTGATGGGGGGGTGATGACAGGGATTAAGTTTGGCTCCTAGGTGTTATGTACCTGTGGTATTAAAATTTCTTTGAGATGGAGGCAATTAGGAGAAAAAAGTTTGAAGAGGTCCAATTAGGGGACCAATAATGGAAAAAGAAAGTTGATACAACACTGAGGTCAAGATGCAGGGAGGTGAAGGACTGAGTGCCAGGAGGCCAAGAAGCAGAAGGAGGAGCCTGGAAGAGCAGTAAGATGCGACATGAGGGGAGCCAGGAGAACTTAGGGTCTTGGAAGCCTAGGGAGGAAATGTTTTAAAAAAGTGGGGCACAGTCCATGTCAGATGCTCCAGAAGTTCAAATGAGAAGGTGACAGAACTTGGATTGGCAAAGTAGTAGTTGGTAATCTTGACAAAAGCAGTTGCCTGTAGTGGTGGAAGCGAAAGTCTGATTGGAGTGGGCAAAGGAGGAAGTGAAGAAGGTAAATACTGTTGACTTTCAAACTAGACTTTGAGAAGAGAAGGTAACAGAAAAGCTTAACAGGGGTGGGTGGGTGGGGTGTGGGAGCATGTGTCCCATGATAAAAAATATAGCTACCCCTTTCAGAAATAATCTGGTATGTTCTTGATATTTGCAGTCTAAAACTTGGACTATAAATGGATTTTCTTATGAGCCTTCTTTGGTCTTACTCTGAATCTTAAGATAATTAAGTGTATCATTTCCCAAATACAGATGCTTTATTAAATTCCATTTTGGTGTTTTAATGAAATGAACCAGTGTAACTCTTAACACTGAAGTTACATAGTAAATTTTACTCCACCTCTTCCCTTTCTAGACTCTTACCAGCTATTTCAGATTTTCTGTACTTCACAGCACTTTGACAAGGTGAAATCCTTGTCACTTAGTTTACTTAGGATCACTTAGATGCTTCTGTACCTTGTAAGAGGAAATACAGGTGTTTTTTTTTTAAGATTTTATTTATTTATTTATTTGACAGACAGATCACAAGTAGGCAGAGAGGCAGGCAGAGAGAGAGAGAGAGAGAGGAGGAAGCAGGCTCCCTGCTGAGCAGAGTACCCGAGGGACTCAATCCCAGGACCCTGAGATCATGACCTGAGCCGGAAGGCAGAGGCTTTGACTCACTGATCCACCCAGGTGCCCCACTACAGGTATTTTTAAAAGCATCATTGGTGGAGCAAAAAAGTGAACTTTAGGTGGCAGAAACTAGGTCCTGTCCATTCTGAGTTACAGTGGAAATCTTGAGAAAGGGATGCTCTCCAAATACATGTAAATTCAGGAAATAGATGATTCTTGGTACATGACCTGAACACCCCCAAAAGGCAAATAGTATTCATCAACTTAAGAAATATATGAGCATATCAACTACTATTCACAACTACTATTATAAAATATACAGAGTAAGAATGCGGAAGGTTTTTGCAGTGTTGTATCTTCATGATGTCCTGGAGTTCTTATTTGAGTTACTCATTAATTTTTGCCAAATGAGGCCTTCTCAATAGGTAAAAAGAATGTAACATCAGACAGCCACTGAGTGTAAAGTTTATTAAAGTAACCAGAGAATTGATTGTCTTGTAGGATATGCTTTTATGAAATTATAAAGAGAGCTTTTTTACATTATAAGTAGTTATAGGTAATATTTTATTATCAATTCTAGGAAAAGCAATACTTCTTTGTGACTTAGGCTACTATAAGAAATGGTAGTTTTGTAGCTTACAATGCTGTCTTCATTTTCCATATTTTTAAAAATTTAATTTTTTAAAAATTCAGTTAATTAACCTATAGTGTATTATTAGTTTGAGAGGTAGAGTTCGGTGATGATTCATCAGTGGCATATCATTGCTCATCACAATGTTTTTTTTTTTTTTAAAGTTTTTTTTTTTTTTTTTTTAAAGATTTTAGTTACTTGCTTATTTGAGATAGAGTGGGGGGAAAAAAAAAGCACAAACAGGGCAGAGGAGCAGAGGGAAAGGGAGAAGCAGCCTCCTGCTGAGCAGGGAGTCTGATGTGGGGCTCTATCCTGGGACCCTGAGATCATGACCTAAGCTGAAGGCAGATGTTTAACTGACTGAGCCACCTAAGTGTCCCAACAAGTGCCCTTCTTAATGCCCACCCCCCTACCCCCCACCTCAGCAGCCCTCAGTGTTTCCTATAGTTAAGAGTCTCTTACAGCTTTCCTCCCTCTCTGATTTCATCTGACTTTATTTTTCCCTTCCTCCCCTTATGATCCAGATTTTTAATGAAAAACTGGTGATATTTTTTCAAAAATGAATTTTGTATCATTGTGAGTGTCTTTGCTTTTTTGTGTATTAATAGGAAACAAGGAGCAGAGTTCTCTGAAATATCAAATGTATAAAATATTTTCATTAGTATTTGTAGATCGATAGCATGTGGAAACCTACAAATAATTATGGAGTTCGTCTTCTGGAATATAAGGATTTGTTTATTTTGCAAGTAAATTGGTTAGGTGGGGAGCTAGAGGTGATCATTTATGGTTTGTCAACATTTTCATTTAAATAAAAATTATTACTCAATAGAATAAAGTATATTGTTTTCATGGAATAACAAGTATAAGAAAAGACAATTTATAATTTAAGAACTTTGAAGTTAATTATTTGGTAATAGCTTGTTGGTTTGTCACCTAACGGTTTCACTAAAATAAGCAGAATTACTTTTCTTCCCTTTTGGCACAGCTGGGGCCCAGGCGGAAAAAAAAAAGTTAAAATAGGAATGTACTTTGGGATCTGAGAAATAAGTCGATTACAAGAGAACAAGGAAATACAACTGGGAATTATTGAATAGACGATAGAAAAGGCAAAAAATTCTGAAACAGATTATTTCAATTCCAGCCCATAAAAGTGGAGAAATAGTAAAGTTTACATGTATTAGTAATTTAAACAATGTAATTATTCCTTACAAAAAAAAAACTACTAAAATTTCAGATAATTCCTGAATGTAACGTAAGTCAAGGGAATTGGTTTTCCTTTAAAGTCTTCGTTTTCAAAAAGTATCATAAATATTTTTATAGTAGTTTATTAGTTTTTTGCAGGATAAACATCCTAAATCTGTATTAGGAGCTTTCTAATAGTGTGAATTTAGTATCTTATATCTTTTCAATCTGGTACTAAGTGAACAATGAACAACAAATAAACTTTATGGGTTCTGAGGCTACATAATTCCTGGGGCCTCTTATCTTTTAGACACTAATTTCTTGAGAAACCTTGAAGTATACCTATTCTTTTCCCGGAGAGACAGTATCCCAAAGGAGCTTGACTGCCTGTATTCAGTTCTTTATATAACACTTAGCTAGATTCGTGACCTTGGGCAAGTACCTTAATCTCCATTTTCCTAACTTTCCCCATTTCTAAATGTAGTTTATTATAGTACTACTACCTTAGAGGATTGTATTGAGGATTAAATGAGTTATTGAATATATAGAGTTTAGGATAATACTTGATAGTTAATAAGGGCCTGGTGTTTACAGTTATCATTGTTAGGGTTTAAAGATTACTGTACTTTATTGAAGAAAAACAGAAGCTACAAAATACTAGAGAAATCAGCAATTATTAGAACTCTACCTACATAACTAAGAAAGAGTTAGAAATACTTCTTTTTAAAATTGTAATGTCTTAACTGAAACCAGTTTTAAATTTCATGAAATTTGCTGTACCAGAACAAAGAGCTCTCACATATACTTTGTCCAGAGACCCTCATTCCAGTTTTGCCATTTGTCCTGATAATGATCTTTATAGCCAAAGGATCCAAGAGTATGCATTATACCCAGTTGTCCTGTCTTCTTCAATTTGAAACAATTCCAGAGTATTTCCTGGACTTTCCTGTCTTTGGCTTGAAACTTAACATGAGTGACCTTTCATAGATTGCATCTAAATTAGAATTTGTTTTGAGGGTTTCATATGGTTAGATCTAGGTAATGCATTGTGGATTGGACTGTTACAGAAATGATCCTTCTCATTACATCTTTTTAAGTGGCATATGGAATCAATTTATTTGGTTACTGATGGTATTATCTTTGATCACTTCATTAAGATAATGTCTTTGTTTTTAACTGTAAAGTTACTTTCTTTTCTTTTGTAATTAATAAATTTTTTTGTGGAGAGAAACTTGGAGACTTTGTAAAAGCATATTCCTCATATCCCTTGCACCCACTAGTTATAGCGTCTGTTGGCAGTTCTTGCCTCAGTTGATTAACTCTCATTGTAATTTTTTTGGTTTACATAATTCCTTCTATTTATTAGTTGCATTCTACTGTAAGGAAGAGATTTAAACAGTTTATTATCAAAATCTTTTCCTGTGGAGATGGTAGGGAGGAAGACAGATATATCTTGAGAGTAGAAATTGGAGAAATAGTGCATCTCAGAATCTCATGGTCTGAAGATTGATCTTCTGCACTTACTGATTTATATCCTTGTGGACTCTTGGATTTCTGCTTTATTCAGTGGGTCATAGTTTGTTGCTGTTATTATTTTGATGCTCAAATTGTATCATATTTGGCTAGTGGAAAGCCTTTCAAGCTGGCTGACTTCTACATTATTTTGTGTATGTCTCCATCATTTTTTGAGCTCCTCTTTACTTTCTGGCACAAAAAAGATGTTCCAAACTCATGTTATTTCTCAGCCCTAGCCCTGGAAACAGCTATTTCCTCAAGGACTCCTGGTTATATAGAGTTGAAATTGTATTTCGAAACTGTGATTTGTGCACTAGGTATGTTTATTGGTACTGAGGTGTTGTTGCCAGGCCTTCTCAGTGAACAGGTTAGAAATACATACCTTTGTATTTATTTCTGTCTATATATTAAAAAGCCTTGAGTATCATTGATATCTGGTACCAGTTCATACTGCTACCAGTATAACATTACTGGGTCAATTCTAGCTTAATCCCTTTCCCTACTTGTACCTGCTTTTACTCATCATGAAAAGCCTAGCTGTTATGTTCAATATATTTCCTTATTTGCCAGAGCGCCCCCCCCGCCTCCCTACTTAGCCACTTTCTTGACTCTGTTGGGCTGCTACCTTATTCAGGAGTCTGCCATGTATAGACTTCCACCCTCACAGAGCTACCACCCCATCCCGTGTCCCAGTTATGTATATCCTGATCACCATTTGCCTGTCTTCTCATCCTCTTAACGGAATCTAGCCACTGCTGGGTAATTGAAAGATTTTGAAATAAGCTTGAGAATTTGAAAAAACTTTGGAGAGGAGTGCTCTCCAGTGACACTCTGTCAGTGAGTCTGCCTTTATTTTTATTACTGAAGTACATTATTCACATTTTTCCTTTTTCCTAGAACTCTAGCTATTGACAAGGGTCCCTTTGAATGGGGAAGTTATTTAGTATTTTTTTAATTTTTTTTTTTAAATTTTATTTGACAGACCGAGATCACAAGTAGGCAGAGAGTCAGGCTGAGAGAGAGAGGGAAGCAGGCTCCCTGCTGAGCAGAGAGCCCGATGCCAGGCTTGATTCCAGGACCCTGGGATCATGACCTGAGCTGAAGGCAGAGTCTTTAACCCACTGAGCCACCCAGGCGCCCTGTTATTTAGTATTTTAATGTTTTAACCATTGTGTCAGTACTCTGAAAATGAGAACTTTTCTTAAAAGTTATTTTGTCAGTAATAACTAGTTAAACCACTACTCTTGGTTGGGAAATGTTATCTGCCAAGTAAATGAAACTAATAATATTTGGGATCTGTTAAATTACTAAACACTAAATGTACTAGAAAAATGCATATGCAGTTGCATACTAAAATGGAAACTGCCCGAGTCTTGAAAATACTTCTGTCATTGAAATTGGTGAATTTTTTTATCTAGAAGAAATTAGGATTAAAAAGTTTTGAATGTAGTGCCTTTTCCTACCTGGAGATTGTGTGACAAGCTGTGAAAACTCAATTTCTAATCCCCTTTAGAAAAAAAGTATTTATTAACTGGACTTTTCTGTTCATTTTTTGTTGAGAACTCCCTCTTAAAGTCAGTATATATATATATATTTTGAGCTTTCTAATAGTGTTAGTGATAATATCTTGACTCTGATGTTTTATATTTATTTTATCCAGTGCCCAGTAGTAATTACTGTGAACTCAGTAAATATGTGCTGAATAATGGGGCGCCTGGGTGGCTCAGTGGGTTAAAGCCTCTGCCTTCTGCTCAGGTCATGATCTCAGGGTCCTGGGATCGAGCCCCACATTGGGCTCTCTGTTCTGCAGGGGGTCTGCTTCTCTCTTTCTCTGCCTGCCTCTCTGCCTACTTGTGATCTGTCAAATAAATAAATAAAATCTTAAAAAAATATTTGCTGAATAAAAGAATCCCAAGTTGCATGTAGAGAAAATTCTTTTGAAGAAACTTTCAAATTCCAATAGAAAAAAATTGATCTTTTTAAATAATTTTAATAAAAGAAAATTAAAGCAAGCATTTGTAAAGCTGTCATTTAAAAGTAGAATTTCTGTTAACATATTTCTTGAAAAGCAGCATCTGCTCCATTTTATGAAACTTAGTAATACTTCTGAAAATGTTTGCTGCTTTATCTAGAAGCGCCACTAAAAGGAGTAAACAAAGGTGACATTTTCCTGGCAGCCTTGGTTGATAGAATCACTTTGTCATCTATTCACTCATCTAACAAACATTAATTGAGTTCCTAAGACATATCTGCCATTCCACATTTATGTAGTGGTAGCTATATTTTTGACATTGTACAACATGTTGGGAATGAATATAAAAATGAATGAGAAGTGTTGTCTGCCCTTAAAGAACTTACCTTCATTTTATGTGAAATGCTCTTTTTATTCTCAGTTCAGTGTTTAAAAGTAAATAAAAGAGGGCAAGATGGGCAGCCGAGGGGCTGAGTGTGACACGAAAGAATGCATAACCAGAGATGCGACCACCCTGTCCTTAAGGTGATGTCTTTAATAATGTCTTTAATACAATAGTGAGGTATTTAAGAAAACTTGATTAAACATTTAGTTTTCTTTATGGCCTCTGAGTCCACTGGTTTGTTGACTCAAGAAAGTGTATTCTTTGCATTTCTTTAATTACAAATAATTTCTGATTCATTGTTACTATTTTATTGTGATACTTATTTACATTTGTAGTTTCACACCATTGCTTAGAGGCATTTCCACATGCATTTTGTTAATCTTCAGAACAGTCATAAAATTTTAAGACTCAGTGTTTCTCCAGGTTTTTTTTTTTATAGGTATGTCTTTGTTATTCCTCACCATCTTCATGAAATTACAGGCTGATACTCTATCCTGTTTAAATTAAAATAAGATGGCAGTTTACAAGAGAAAAAGTAATAAAGTCTTCCTTTAGTGTCCATTTTACCACTCTTGAGAAGAAGACACCCTGGTAACTTTTATGTTCTAAATGTTCAGACATTTGCTAGCATTTATGAAGAGTGCCTAAAAATTACATGTAATTCTTGGACGGTGAAAGTTAAGGAGCTCATGAGGGACAGTATGTGTATTTATTTGTCTTTAGTACAACTACTAATATTTGGACTTCCCAAGTTCAGGGTGTGGCTTTTAGGTGTCCAAATATAGCATGTTGCAGGAATGTAGTCCATGCTACAGAGACATGCCCCGCCAAGCAGTGTGCAAATGAGGAGCTCATATTCTGGCACCGTTCTAAAGATAAGCCTGTCTGGACCATGCAGAGCAGCTGATCATTTAGCCTCACTCAGAAGTCATACCACAAAATCTATAAACCGGCTGAGATAAGATGAAATGTGGAAAGCTTTAAACTTTTTCATCTTTTATATTCTAAAAAGTAATTTTTAACTGTTTCTGTTGCATTTAGTTGAAGTTGCTTTTCATCAAAACCCTGCTGTATTGTACCTTAGATTAATTGCATTTTCTTTTGGCAAGTTATGTCACTGTAAAGAGACTTTCGGAGGCTTTAGTTACTTGAAATCTCATAGTGAAATTGAATTTAGAGAAGTGGTTAATACTGGTATGCACATATATTTTAGAATACAGTACTTAATATAAATATACCAATAATTCAGTTATTTTTATAGCCACAAATATTTATCTGTAAGTTTATTCTAAAAAGATTTTTATTTATTTATTTATTTATTTATTTGACAGAGAGAGAGAGAGAGAGAGCGAGCGAGAGAGAGCGTGCGCACAAGTAGGGAGAACAGCAGGCAGAGGCAGAGGGAAATGCAGGCTCTCCACTGAGCATGGAGCCTGATGCAGGGCTTGATCCTAGGACCCTGGGATCGTGACCTAAGCTGAAGGCAGCCACTTAACTGACTGAGCCACCCAGGTGTCCCCACAAATAGTTTCTTGCCTGTTTATCAAGAAGCTGCAAAATCTAGAACTTCTTTCAATAACTATTTTATATGGCCAACTTTAAGTGTAGTTGCTTTTGTTAACAATGTTTTAATTATGTTAAATATGTTAATATTTTGTTAATCATGTTTATTCTTTCTCCTCCCTTTTACCAAACCTTTTGGTACTTATAAAGATGTTTTCATGCTTTAATAGAAGATAGTGAGTGTGTATTGAACTGTACTGTATTTAATTCTGCAGTACTATTTTATGGTATCAGAAGTTGATTTTTTAAAAATATATTAGTTTGCCGGAAGAAACTGTTATGCCAGTTGCTTTCTTAGCATTAATACATTGCAAGTGTGTGTGTGTGTGTGTGTGTGTGTGTTTTGTTTTTAGAGAGGGAGGAAGGGGTAGTGGGAGTTGGAGAGAGAATCTTAGGCAGACTCCATGCTGGCCGTGGAACCTGATAGGCCTCCATCTTACAACCCTGAGATCATGACCTGAGCTGAAATGGAGAGTCAGTTGCTCAAACAACTGAGCCACCCAGGCACCCCAACTCGTGTGTGAGTGAGTGAGTGTGTGTGTGTGTTTATTTGAGAGAGAGAGTGAGTGAGCAAGCAGGGAGAGGGAGAAGCAGACTCCCTGCTGAGCAGGAAGCCCTGGGATCATGATCCAGATGCTTAACTGACTGAGCCTGTGAGGTGCCCCTTAACGAGTTTGTTTTTTTTTTTTTACCACCATCAATTTAGGATATTGCAGGTTTTAAAAAATAGTCGGAGAGCTATTAAGACATGAAGTATAGAATAAATGTAATGCGTGTGTTATATCCAAGTTCTGACGTGGCTGATGGTGACTTGACTGTATTTTGAAATGTTTTCATCATGCAGAGGAGGTGGGGAGGGGGCCGTATAATGGTTAGAAGTTGGGGCTTTGAAGTCAACAGGGGTAGTTTTGAATCCTCTCTCTGCTACTTCCTTGTGTGAATTTACACATACTCTGTGAGCCTCAGCTTCCTGATCTGTGGACCAGGATTATAATATTACTTGTAAAACCCATTTCATAGGGTTGTTGAAAGAATTTAATGAAATAATTCATGTAAAGCCTTTATTCTAGTTCCTGGAAATTGCCAAGTGCTCACACAATATTAGTTACTGCTATTATTAACATGTTCTATGTGCACGCTAATGCCTTATAATTAGGAATCAGTTTTTTCTCACAGTATTTAGGTGATTTTACAAATTGTCTTTGAAGGTTTTTAGGACAGCATGTACTTATATTAAATATAACAGATGAAAACTTATATGGTGGTACTTAACTAAGCTGTTTTGTATTTTTAGGCTTGTAACTTAATACAGGTATATGGCTAAGTACACTGGGTGCATTGGTTTTATAAGATTGCCTTTTATAGATGAAAGGAGCAAGTAAATATGTATATCTTAATCTTCTGAAGTGTATCTTTCACACTGGTTTGTGTATATCATACTTAAGGCAGGGGTGAACTGGAAGCACATAAGTTCTCATCTCATCCTGCTGTCAAACACCCAGCTGTAAAGTGGCACCTTCTAACTTTCAGGATGTTGTAGGTCTCTGTGATTCTGATTTGGTGTCAAGGATTCTCCAGTGCAGCTTTGAAATATGATATCATGAAAACAGTATTTTTTGTCTTTTACACAACTATAGACATGGTATAGCCAGTAGACCCAATTAAATACAGCAGGTTTGGTTTTCGCCTTTAGGGAAGAAAAACACGTTACACATACAGCTGATGCTTAAATGGCAACATTATGCTGGGCTGCATAACTCCTGCCTTATGGAAGCTTATAGTATAGTAGAGACATAAGATGCAGTTAGAAAATAATGCATCACGTATAATGTATTGTTTGATACAAATACTAAGTATCAGGGTTGGGGGAGAACACTTTCAGTTGCAGTGTTTCTTCTCCTTAAAACCAGTTTGTACAGGAGGATGTACCTATGCATGGTTCATGTGTTTCTTTTAGAAGGCTTCTTCAGCTGGGTGGCCACAGGAATGCTAGCTTCTCTCTCTGTTGCTGGCTATTTCTAGCCCTTTCTATCTTGTCATTCTCCCATTATTATAAATCCTCTTACTGTCTAAAAGCTGCTCTCCCCTTAGGTCCAGTTATCATTTTCCCTCTTTTTCAAGGCCTGATCAGAATAATTACATGGTGGCACTGAGACTTGCAAGGAGGAAGGGGAAGAGAGGGAAGCTGTTTTGGTGTAGAATCAAGAACTTCATTCCCTATTACAGAAATAGCATTGTTGAGAGCAGCAAGGGGGAGGGATAATGAAAAGGAGAATCCTTATCTTGCCTCTGTTCCTGTGAAAATCCATAAACGTGTGCCCCCACACATCCTACATCTTCACACCCACTCATCTCCTGAAGATTTGGTTCTACTCACCATCCTGTCCCTGCTCTTTCCTGTTCCTCATCCCCTTCTTTGTGCCAGAGCCCTGCCCCAGCTCTGAGTCCCTTGGCTCTTAGAAAGTCTTATCATTTAGGCTTTTCTAAGTCCCAGGAGTCACCTCATGATGAAGAACTGGCATAGCTCCATTGAGCTATTGTGTTACTACTTCCAGGCCCAGGAGGCCACAATGTGTCCTTGACGTCTCTAGTGGAATCCCAAATCCATTAATGCAATTACCTATAGCAGATTGCTCATACATAATGCTTAACTCTTGTATTACTATTAGTACTATGCGTCTAGAAGGTTTGTTTCTAAGAGAGAATGTGTTTTAAGTTTTAAACAGTGAGGTATTCAAATTAGGAGACACCTATATTGGCAGTAAACTTGGATTCTGAAAATGAGAGTTCAAATTCTAGCATTTGTGTACTTATTGGCCTCTTCTGGCTAAGGTTCTCTGTATTGGCTGTAGAGAGAGTAACTGTCTCAAATGTGGTTATGGGGGCTTAATGAGAATGTAAGTGAAAGGGTATAATAAAATATAAAATCCTATGTCAAAGGAATGTGGCTTTTTGGTGTTAACAGTCACTATATTACGTTTAAAAAAAAAAAAAGTTCCTGCCTTCTAGGAACTCCTCACCCAGGGATAGATAAGACAGAAATAAGCAATTCCATGAGAGTATGTGATACATTCTGTGGCAAATATATGTACCTGTGATGAGGGACACAGAGGAGAGCAACTATAATCTGAAAATGGACATTTAGGGGAAACTTCCTGGACGTGGGACTTGCTGATCTGAGTCTTAAAGGCCAGGGAAGAAACATGCCTGGCAGAGAAAGAGGAAGAAGGGAAAGCCATTCCAGGTCGAAGGAGTGGCAGGGGGGAATGTGGTACATTCAGAAAGCTGCAGGTATGGCTTCAGGTATGACTGGAGCATAAGCTGTCTACTTGTATTGCTTAATTTGATTATTGGGACCCCTTACCTAAATCTGAAAAGGCAATTTACTGCACAGTGGTTAACAACTCTAGAAATAAACTCAGTCTGAAACCTGGTTTGATCATTTGCTAATAATCTTTTATGTCTAATTAAGAACTTCATCTTCATAGACTTTTAAGTTCTGTGTGATCAAGGTGTCTACTTCAGTGGGTTGTTGCGATGAGTATTTGAAATGTTTGCAAATCTCCTGGTGTTTAATACACACATAATAAACTTTAGCAGCAGTTTTTGTGTCTGTCTTGAAAGTTTTTAAGAGTTAGTTTTCCCCCGTCAGTATTTTATAATCTACTTTCTAGGCTAGCTAGTTAGCAATATTTTAAACACCAACTTTTGTTTGTTATAATGGAATCAGAATTTGAGTGAATTTTTAAAGGTGGTCTAGATTAATTTTATCATTCTCTGTGTTAAGAAACTGACTCATAATTAATCACCTGGCTGTCGTGTCCTAGTGAATCTGTGACACAGCTGGGACAAGAATAAGGTCTCTGTATTCCGGAGTTCTTTATTTTAGCCTTGGAATAAATGTCAAAAATCACTTGGAGACACAGTTTCTAGCAGAAAGAATATAAGTTAGCCGTATAGAAATTGGCTTTTCTATAGTTTTGCAGATGGGAAATCTAGGTTTTGAAGAAATGCAGTCTCCTTCTCGGGCTGCCCTCTGGTGGAAGTTCTGTTTAGCAACAGCACATGTGAAAGAGCCCTGAAAGGGGGTGATGAGGAACCAGGTAATAATTCTTAAATGAGTGAGTGCTTTGCCATCAAAGATTTCTTGTACAAAGTCCTACTTCTGATTATTTGAGTCTCCTCACTAAAGTGTGGAAGTAGATTTTCACAATACCTGTTCTACTTCATTTATTCAAGAGGATCAAACAGGTAATTTTTGTTGAGCATCTTTTGTGTACCATATGCTAGGAATAGAAGGAAGAAGCAATTCATTAGTGAAGTAAACATATGTTGAAATGATCATACAATAAGTCATACAAATAAATAGCTATAATTAGTTAAATGCTGTGCCTAAAGAGTACAGAGTGATTTATGACCATTAACAATGTTTGGGAAGCCTCCCTTGAGGTACTGAAGTCTTAACTGAGATAGGGAAACTCAGTAAAGAGACAGAGATGAGTCCGAGCAATGGAGAAAAAAATCATACTGAGGAAATAGCATGTGCAAAGGCCCTGAGGAGGGACACAGTATGATCTCTCCTAAGAACTGAAAGACAGCTAGTATATTTGGATCAGAGAAAGCTCATGTAAAGTACATGCCATGGTCGTGAGAAGTGAAGGTATTTACTAGGTATTACTGAATAAACCAAAAGGCATAGGGAGAAGTGAACCTCTCCCAAAGTAAACTGTGTGCTCTGAGTTAGAATTTTGTTGTTTTAAAGATTCATTATAAAGAAAATTACTTTAGAGCCACTGTAATACTCTGTTTACAGAGTAGAGTAATGCTGGGATTTGGGCACTTTAAATATGTATTTTTATTCGATTTTTCTTCCTTTATGTGCTGGCTTATTGGGAATTGGGGGAATATTTTGATGTGCTGGAGTGTTGAGATCAGGGACTTTTGTTGATCAGTTGAACAGCAATAGAAATGACAGAATCTTATCCTTTTTTCTTAGCTGAGATTTTTGTGTGGGTGTGTGAGGTGCAGCTGCACTGTTGGTTTCTTGGCAATCAAGACAAGCAATTCTCAGTGCAGTTCATGCTGAATGGGAAGAAACTTAAAAGAAAAAAGGCTACTTTGAATATATTAATTTCAGTAGAAAGCACCGAGGGCCTGAACCTTTGGCTGGTATTCTAATTTATTTGACTAAATGGATACAGCAGCCTTGGGCATGTATCCAAGGGTATGGCAGAAACACATGAAGGAGAGATTTTTAAAATAGTCAAAGCTTTGTCTCAATAGAAAATCATCAATTACCATGTGTAATTCTTAAATGAATTTTTGCTAGTTAATTTTTCATTTGTGATTTAAGCTTTTTCTCTATTGAGCACTTAATGAAAATGCAGATTGTGAAGAATTAGCTTTGCTTGCAAAAGTGAACTCATAATTTTCTGTAGTTTATCAGAAAGATATTTCTCAAATTTATATATACACAGATGGATTCCTAGGTCTGCTTTTACTGCTCACTTATTTTCATCACTCTCTTTTGACTTTTTTGTGGCCTGTAAGCACTTTGTGTTCCCAAACCCTCAAATTAAATGCAGACAATATGGAGCTCTTAATTTTTTAAGGACATTTGGATCCTTCCCTTTGGATAATGTTGTTATTGTCCTCCATATGCTTCAAGCAGGAATGTCTAAGTCGTTCCCAATCTTTAACTGTTTGTTTATCTCTCTACTGCTATTTAGTATTAGTGCTTTAGAGTAGCATAGTCAGGTCCTACAGTCAGTTGGCCTGTAGTCCTGCTACTGACCATCTTGGTCCCCTTGACTTTTTAGTTTCTTATCTCAAAAATGGAGATAATCATATTAGTGCTTCATGAGGTTTGTTTTTAAGTAAGAAATGAATGTAACGAGCTTAATTCAAAATAAGTGTCCAAGAGAAGAGATGCTATAACTGGTCATTTTCTTGATGATTTTGGGCCATTCCCTCAATCCACTGTCCTGGGGGATCTCATTCAGCATAAAGATCAACCGAATGCTGATGACTCTCAATTTTTATATCTTTGTTTCTAACCTCATTTTTCCTGAAGCACCAGACTTGTGTAACTGACTGCTACTATAGATATACACTTAAATATCTAATAATACTTCAATAAAACATGTCTAAAAGCAACTTTTGATCTCTGTCACGCATTCCTACTTGCCTCCCCAGTCTGTTCCTTCCTAGTCTTTCCTATCACAGTTAATGGCACCGCCCTGTGTACTTTTTTTTTTTTTTTTAACTTTCCTGTAGCCAACAACCTTCATCCATTTTGTGAGCACATCTAGCAGCATTATCCCCAGAATATATCCTAAATCTGACCACTTGTCTGTCGCCAAATCCTCTGCTAACACTGTAGTCCCAGGCAATAACCTCTCATTTGGACAGCTATATAAATGAATGTCCTGCTTACTGCTCTTTGTTTTCCTTCTTGTCTCCTATAATCCTTTCTCCACATTGAGGGAGATAAATCCACATAAACGTAGATTTGAAAACATTGGTTATTTACCGCTTCCTTCTCTCAAATGTGGCTAGTTCAGTACAATCATAAGGCCTTTACACTAGCTTTTCCTTCTGTTAGGGATATTTTTATCCCTGATCATCACAGTGTTAGCTTCTTGCAAGTTTTGGTTCTCAAATCAGATAACAGCTCCTCAGAGGCTCTCCTGACAGCTTTCCTTTCTTTCTTAATAGCTGCTCTCTGTCTGGAATTTCCCCCACTTTTCTTCCATGTCTTGTGGATTGCCCCTCCCCTCTCCCATGAGGCCAAGGACTTTATGCATCTTGTTTACTAACATATTCCCAGTGCTTAGAATGGGACCTGATATGATATTCAGAAGGTTTACAGGATTATATGGATGGATGACAAAATGAAAGAATAATTAGGTACATGTTTTATAAGTGTTTTTTACATCCAGAGAAATGATGGATTGTTTCATCCTGAATGATTTTACATAGTTGCTTATTTTAGAATTAACCATGCTAATTTTTTTCTTTTTATTTCATGTTTTCTCTGTCATAGATTATAAGCTCTTAAGTGTAGGAGGTATGTCTCCATTATGTTTTCAGCTTCTGATAGAATGCCAAATATCATGTTAGTACTTATTGTCAATTGAATTGAATTGAAAATTCAATTAACATCCTCTGAAATTATAGTAATTTTATGTATGTGTGAATGTATATACATATAAATATATATGTAAATTACACAAGTTTTGAAAGCAGATGTGCTTAAAATATGCCTTCCCCTTTTATCTCTTGCAGTTCATAATTGGACCCTTGAGGATACGCTTCAGTGGTTGATAGAATTTGTTGAACTACCCCAATATGAAAAGAATTTTAGAGACAATAATGTCAAAGGAACAACGCTTCCCAGGTTAGTCTTTATTATCCAAATGTATTTTTTTTTTTTTACTCAAGGAGAATTACATACTAGATGTTATTTTTAGTGCCAGATTTGTAAGTTGACTCTCTGGCTAAGGGCTCAAAGGAAATATTATAAATATATCCATTCTTTAATTTTTTTTTAGGTGTGAGTTTGCAATTTTAATCAACTTTTCTTATCTGAATAATCAAACTCTTTTTAAAATTTATTACCAAAGATAGTAATTTTGGGAAGTAGAAGATAGGCCAGCTGCATTTTTTTTTAGATAACTTTAGAGGGCCAACCTCTGACCATGTGGTAGATATGACAAAAATATACTCATTTGATATTAATCTACCTTTATGAAAGACCTATTTGAATGGGTCATTCTTAATTAGATTCTTTTAATAACAACAATAACCGCTCAGTATTAGTCACTGTAAGTTAAACCTCAAAAAAAAAACCAAAAAATGAGGTTTAGTAAAAACCATTTTAAAGTGTATATTACATGGAGGTACTCTGTATTACCTCATTTAAACTTCATGGTTAAAGTTAACTATGTATTATTGCATTTTAGGAATTAAAAAAAAAAAAATAGAGAAGTTAAATGTTTTGCCCAATTCAACATTTGAACCCAGACAGATCTTACACCAAAGTCTAGGATGCCAGTTTAATCCCTTAGGTGTCTGGAATTATTGTTACTAGTCTTATGAATTTTATTTTCTAAATCTACATTAATTAACTTAATAATTTTTCAAGTTTTTTAACTTAATAAGTTTTTAAGCTTTTTTTTTTTTTTTTAAATTTTTAAGATTTTATTTGACTGAGAGGGAGAAGGAGCCAGGGGGAGGGGCAGTAGAGAGGGAGAAGTAGACTTCACACTGAGTAGGTGACCAACAAGGGTTTCATGGCTCCATCCCAGGAACTTGGGATCACAACCTGAGCAGAAGGCAGATGCTTAGCTCACTGAGCCACCCAGGTGCCCTGTTAATTTTTAAAGATTTAAATGTTGAAATTTGTAATGGTTCTACCAGAACCTGACCGTTGGAAGACTGCTTATTTTACATTCTCTCAAATGTTTCTTGTATCAAAAAAGATTAGGCCATTATTATTGTCTTATTATTATATGTGATGAGATGTGCATATTGTATTTCTAATCAGTTTACTTACATACTGTATTTGAGTGAGTGGCTTTTGTTGCTTTGGACTTTGGATTTTGGATTGAGTTGAAAAATGTGAAAATTTTCAACTCAATCCAAAATTTTCATACCTCCTGTAAATATTTTCTGAACATCAACATCAGTATTTCTGAATTTACTCTGTACATGACTATAATGATGGAATTATGGGAATAAGAGTCAATTCAACAAGTGTGTATTTAGTATCATTTATGTTGTTCATGGTGTAACTGGATGCTGGAAAGAAGACAAAGATAAGATAGATTTTTTTGTTTGTTTGCTTGCTTGCTTATTTATGAGAGAAAAGGGGTGGGAGGTGTAGGGAGAGGGGCAAAAAGAGAATCTTAAGGAGGCTTCACACTCAGCACAGAGCCTGATGTGGGGTTCGATCCCATGACCCTGAGATCATGACCTGAGCCCAAATCAAAAGTTGGATGCTTAACTGACTGAGTCACACAGGCACCCCAGTTTTTGCTTTTAAATACGAGAAGTTTCTAAGTCAAAACAGGATAGTAGAGCACTAAAATGGGATTAGGGGTTTTTGAGTTCTGTTATCCTGGTATGAGGAACTCATAGTATTTTTCTTATGTTGTCTTTTGGGAAGTTTCTTTGTGTCACAACACGAGATAGAATAGGTTGATTGGTGTTCTGGCAATAAATGTTATGGTCACTTTTTTCTTTTGGTTAAGTAAAGGTTATCAGCGATAACTCAAATCCTAGAATTGTTGAAATAACATCACATTTAATCAAGATCAATTTTTTTAAATAGTCTACATGTTGCTAGGAAAGACAAGTTATAAATACAGAAGTTCAGCTTTCAGGTAAGCCCATTGGAGCCTTTTGGAGTGGAGGAGAAAGGAAAACTGGAATGCCCTTCATCCAGCCCTTTTTCTATGGTAATGGCACTTACACTTAAAGGAACAGTATCAATTAACTTAAAGATGTGAGTTACAGAACTTTTTGTAGGGTAACTGTAGATAAAAGAGCTGTTTATAATAATGTATACGAAAATGTATTACACATCACAGATGTACATGTGCCTACAACAATTCATTATGTTTCCTTTCTGTGACATTAAAATACTGTCACATATGCAGTAGGTAGCCAAAATTATGTTAGTTTTATGTCAGTTATCATGAGCTTTTTACTGATTTTCTATACTCTGAAATTCTTATTACCAGAGCTTATACTAAGGCTCTCTTCGCCTGACACATGCCTCCTCATTCCTTTCAGACCTGTGTGAACTTCCCTGACATCCTCACCCACTCAGGTAGAATCACTTCCACCTCTGGGTTCATACTGAACTTTGTATAAAACTGTTATTTGGTATCCTTTTTACTACATCTCATTGTCTTTCTTAAATTTAGTCTATCGATATTGTTGCTATTAATTCATTCATGCATCCATCCATGCATTCATTCATGTATTATACAAGCATTTATCAAGCATCTACTTTTGCCAAGCATAGTGCTAGGTTTGGGGATACTGAGACAAGACCTAGCTTTGGCTTCAAGCAGTTTGTCACGTTAAAGGTGTAATAGCAGCATACACAGAAGGGACCTGCGGAGGTGAAGGAAAGCATTTTGTAAAGGGAATGTTAGAGTTCATTACTCTGTAAAGTGTTATGGAAGCCTACAGCAGTTATAGGAGGCTTTATAACTTCTCCATACTTAAAAGATTTTGATACCTTCCAAAATAAAATATAGTGGTTCAGAGTACAGTCGTTGGAATCACACATATTTGGATTTGAATCCCTGCCCTACCTCTTGCTAATTATGCAACCTTGGGCAAGTTACTCAATCTTTCCCTACCTTAGTTTCCTCATTTATAAAATGGGAATTTTATATATATTAGAGGTTTGCTTGAATTTTGACTAAGCCCTTGATACAGGACCCGGCATATAGTACATGCTTGTTTTTATTGTCATTGTTATTAGCAATTTTATTATTATTAGACTTTGTGTTATAAGATCTTTATTGGCATTATATTTGGTTGTTAAGATGTCTTAGTTGATGACTTTGGGCTACTTGGATTTGAAATTCAAAACAAAGTAATTTTATTTACTTATTTCACGTGTGCCTTTTCCGCTCCCTTCTCCCTACATGGTTTCTTCATTGCTGGTGAAATGGTTGAGTACTTTTTATTACCTAAATCCCTCCCTCTTCTCCATGAGGACTTCTAACTCTCACGACTTCAGTGGACTTTGTTTAATTTTTAAGCAATTTACATATAAGAATGTAAAGGTATAGGCTTTTTTAGATACTTTTAAAGAAAAGTGATACGACCTAAATTGAGAACTATATTTTAAAGTCTGCTAGTGAAGTTAAGTAAATCATGTACAATGTTCTTATCCTCTGTGAAATGATAGTAAAATGCCAGAGGTAATTAATTATTGTAAAATACTTTTACATTTGACAAATTTCAATATCCTAGTAAATCATAGCATAAAGTAACCTTAGAAAACAAAAACATCAACATAATAAATAAATAATTGACATACATAGGTGTTCGTACAGCTGAGTTTACACTGGAAGGTTTTTGGTATGTTTTGATATGTTAATAAAGTATTAAATCACATGGATGAGCTCTTATAGCAGTCATCACTGAATATTAAATGTATTGTTAAAATATTTAAGTTTACATACTTGAAATATTTTCATTTAATATGTGTGTTTTTTTAAATAAACAGGATAGCAGTACATGAGCCTTCATTTATGAGTTCTCAATTGAAAATCAGCGATCGGAGTCACAGGCAAAAACTTCAGCTCAAGGCACTGGATGTGGTTTTGTTTGGACCTCTGACACGTTAGTATTCTCTCTGAGTCTGATGCAAAAGAATCATCAGATCATATATTTATTATTTAAAGAAGGAAAAAGTAAGAAGGAACACTAAGAAAATCATTAGGTATAAAGGAAATGTCATGTATGTTAAGATATATAGGATGAGATTTTCTGTCATTGAAATGTGGCATGTGAAATTTCCAAGCTGGTTACTGATGTAAAAAGTTGTAAAAACTATGTTCTTTGATAATTTAGAATTAAATTTCTAGATTTGGAACTTTAAATCTTTGTAACAGTTTTAATGTTGATACCATTATAGCTGGATATTCACTGAAGGATGCCTTTCAGAAATGGTACAATATAACCGTCTCCATGGCATGGAGTAATACATCCTAACTTGATTTCATTTATCACCAGGAAAAGGATTTTCTAGCTATAGATCAAAAGCAGAGATCCACTTGAAATTTTACATGGTAACAGACTATCCTGGCAGAAGTACAAGGTGGAGAATGTTACTTGATTGTGTTGAAGAACATCTAACAAATTTTTATGTCATATTTGTAAGGAAAATAAGCCTTGTATTTCTTTACTTTTGACAGGAATACTTTTTCCAGAAAGGAAATTTAATATATTTAATTTCAAATTCTAAAAAGCTTTGGGGGAAAATGTTTGAAGAGTACACATTTTAAAGGAATTATGTTCTATTTTTCAGAAGCCAAAAAGAAATAACAAAATTAATACAAGAAAAATGGCATCTTCAGATGATAAATTAGGAAACTAATATTTATTTTACCTCAATTTTTGGAGTTAAGAGACTTGCAGGTTTTGGTACTATGGTTTTGGGGGTGGCCCTACTGAGAAAGGGTTCCTGGAGCTGTTGGATGGATTCCATGACTGTACTGGTGGTTCTTTTTTGGCTCAGGCTGAGAGCAGCTGGTGAAACAGCTGGAACTCCGCTTTGTGAGAGGTGGTGGAAATGCACTGTTGTTGGAAATTACAAACCCTAGGAAGCAGAACGCTCCTGAAATGCCGGGCATTCCACACAGATGACACCCTGAGTTTCTTACTGCATCTCTTGGGGGTTGTCTTCCATGAGATTCTACTTTTTTCATTGGAGTGATTGGTGAAAATAGAATTAAGCTCTAAAACTTGCCTCTCAGTACAACTTGGTTAGGGATATTTATGTTTTATTAATCTGGAAACAAATCACCCTCTATGCCAAAACAGTATTATATTATCATTTGAAAAGAAATCAAACTAGTCTCAAAGAATGTTGAAAGCAAATGTTTTAATAAACAAACCAGTGAAGAAGTTAATGATGCATTACCTTTTTAATGTGTTTGTCTTAGAGTTATTATTCGAGTGAATGAGCCCTGCAGGTGGAATACAGGCAATAGATTTGTCACTAACATTATAAAATGAACAAAGATATATTTTAAAGAAGTTTTTTGAAATCTTTTTCAGTTTGTGGTAATTATTTTAGAGTTTGGGACTTGTCTATTTATTGTTATTTCTGTGATTCTATTTTGGCCTGAACAGAGCTCGTATTTGAACTAGAACTCGAGCTGAACTTCTCAGTCTGAGGCAGAAATAAAAATAAATCCTTGTGAGATTTTAGTCTTCCACAGTGCATCTGTTTCACTGTAGGTGTGCGCTCTGGAAATATGCAGCCCCGAGGGTCTTTGGCTGGGAGCGTGCTGTTCATCACACCATGTAAACATACACGGACCGAGGAAGCACAGGAACTTGTCCATCTATAGAGCTCCTTATTTCATTCATCACCCATGCAACAGATATTCCTGCTGGAGGCCTGGGCAGTTAGGTCGTTTTCCACTATAAACTATATCTCTTTGGAGCAATGAATACATTATATTGTATTAGTTATCTTTGTGTATCCTTCCAGAGAGCCCTCTGAAAATTCGTGTGTATTAAGAGTCAGGGATAAACTAGGAAATTATTTGACTAGTGATTTCTGTGTTTGGTATCACTGAAGATAGTAGACCCTGGCTTCTTACTCAGTGAGTAAGTGCTAGAAATTACTGACATGCCTAATGGAAAGGAAGGTGATCTGTTCTTTCTGTCTAGTAACCCAGATACCTCTGTCAAATAGCCACCTAAAGCATGACTTGTTATCATTTAACTCCTACTTTCTCAACCTTGGTGCTTCACATTTTGGGCTGGATAATTCCTAGATGATTCTCTATTACTGGCAGATGTGAGGCTGGAAAGTGATTGTCTTGTGCGTTATTGAACATGTAGCGACATCCCTGGCCTCTCCCCACTAGACACCGGTAACAACTTCCCCATCCACTTTATGCCCTCCAATTGTGACAAGCAAAAATTGTCAAATGTCCACTCTTGGGGGGATATCACCCTTAGTTGAGAATCATTGACTAATCTTAGTTATATGACTACTTGCTTGGGAAAAATCCTCTTTTGGGGAATGATTAGGCTTCCAGTGTATGTATCAAAGCAAGACCAGTCTCTAACTGGACTGAAGGAAAGCCGTTGGTATGATAGTGGTGGTACTCTTTATGCCTCCTTCCACCCCACAGAGGACATGATTGGAGGTGCTTCATGGCTCCCCAGGACTTCTGTTACTGACAGGGCTGGCGTACATGCTTGTAGGTTTATCTGTGCCCTCTGGTAGTTCTAGTGTATCAGACTATTACAATAAGCACTTTGATTATTAGAAGAAGGAATTTTTAAAAGGCTAGAGCTGGTTTATAGGAGGGACATTTTCACATTTGTTTTTAGATACCTATTACTTTAAAAAAATTGCTTCTATGTATTGAGCTTCTGTTATCAAAGATTAATCATCTCTAATTTTCTTTATAGGCCCACCTCATAACTGGATGAAGGATTTTATTCTCACAGTTTCTATAGTAATTGGTGTCGGAGGGTGCTGGTTTGCTTACACACAGAATAAGACATCAAAAGAACATGTTGCAAAAATGATGAAGGACTTAGAGAGTCTACAAACTGCAGAGCAAAGCCTAATGGACTTACAGGAGAGGTGAGTAAGTTTAAAAAGCTACGTGAGTCTTACTATTTATGTAGGCAAATATAGTTTGTGAAAATGTAATATGGGCATTGGCTCACACTTTTATTTAGTTGTTACACACATCAGTAAGGGTCTGTCCACTTCATTTTGTATTTTTAGAAAAATTATATTGTTCTAGATTTATTTTAAAGGTATGCACTAGAGAATAAATGAGCAGGTCAGTGGAAATAAGTCAAGTATAGGTGGAATGATATGTATAGTTAAGTTTTATCTTTAACGTGATTCAGGTAATAATGAATTTCTTAAAAGTCTCTTTGCTGAAGGGTGATTCCCTGCTATCACTGTATTTTGAGCTCAGTATTACCCATATAGCTGTATAGGGGGCTACCTGCTAGTTTTGGTATTCACATGTAAGACTAATAGAAAATACTCTGATTTTGGGTGGAAACATGTATTCTCCTGCTTGATACGTATTTATTCTTTGTGAAAAAAATGAAACTTTGGAAATTTTGGTGAGGAATTTTAATTTTTATCCTTCTGTAAGGCTTGAAAAAGCACAGGAAGAAAACAGAAATGTTGCTGTAGAAAAGCAAAATCTAGAACGCAAAATGATGGATGAAATCAATTATGCAAAGGAAGAGGCCTGTCGGCTGAGAGAGCTAAGGGAAGGAGCCGAATGTGAACTGAGCAGACGGCAATACGCAGAGCAGGAATTGGAGCAGGTATTTACATCCCACGAACATATTTGTTAGGGCAGTGGTAGCACCCCTCTGAGGAGTTGTTTTGTTTTTGTTTAGTCTTCTACATTTAGTGGCATTGTATATTCTTCCTTAGTTAATAAAAGAATTATTTGTTTTACATTGTTAGCATTGTTAGCATTGATCAAAGCCCATATAGCAAAATGACAAAGTAATAATTTAAAAATAAAGTTACTGTCATGTTCACTCACTCATGAAATCTTACCCCATGCCATGTTAATTATATCCAGTGAATTTAAGATGTTTATTTAACATCTATGATATGTTTCAGCTACCAGCTGTAACCTAGTAAAGTTTATCTAATGTTAAGCCTCTCTGCAAAGGTAAAGAATCTCTATTATACATTTGAATCCTCTTAAATGGCTTTAGAACATAATCTGCTAAAAATTCTGAAGTTGTCTACAGATGGCTTTTCAGTATCTCTTGCTACCATGCAGTTACTCAAGATGGAATGAAAGCCTTCAGGAAAGGTGGGGGGTGAGGGTGCAGAATTTAATTGTAGGCAGATCTTTTGGTTTTCTGTTCTTGCTTTAAAAAAATTACCACTAACTTTGTGACTTAAAACAACACACATTTATTATCTTGCAGTTCTTAAGACAGAGTTTAAAATAGGTTCACAGGGCTGCATTCCTGTGGAGGCTCTAGGGAGGATCTGTTTCCTTGCCTTTTCCAGCTTCCAGAGGCTGCCTGCATTTCTTGGCTCATGGCCCCTTCCTTCCATCTTCAAAACACGTCACTCCAACCTCTGTTTCTGTGGTCTCATCTCCTTCTTTTGACTTGGACCCTTTCTTTACTGATAAACTGCAAGCGAGAAAGCGTGCCCAAGATCAGAGTGTCTCAGTTGTAAAGCAGGGCCAAGAACCTTGGTGTTCTCTCTCCCGCTTTGCTTTGTGTACTGTTGTCTTCTCAGCCAGGTGCTAAATAAGGAATAAGAATTATGTGATGAATGAGTTTCAGTTTTAACTCATGAAAAAATGTTCAGTGTGTGTTACTGTTTCCTTCAGGATTGTCATTTTTGGTAGGATTTTTCTGCCTGAACACAGCCATCTCTTCCATTCATGGCTAGCTATTGTTTCCCTCATACCCCGGCATCTTTTTTGTTGGATCTTTTCCCTGTAAGGAGTTTGTTCTCTAAAGTTAACTCCTACATGTACTTTGGGGTCAGGTCCTATTTACCTGACAAACCTTATCTGTACAGAATGTAGTAAAGAATCCAGTAGTTAACAGACAAAAAAGAAAAGAAAAAGGCTTAGCCAAAATTATAGTGTACAGGAATTAGATATTATGCTTTTTATTTCTGTGAGAACTCACTGCCTTTTCCCACCAAGACTTCTAACTCTTGGTTTGTTCCCAGTACTGGCTTGTTAGCTATTTTTCTGCACTTTATGGGTAAGAAAGAACAAATTAGAAAGCAGTAGTGGTAATTTGCCTACAGATACATAAACTTATAGCAGAGTTTTACAAGTAAGTGACTGCCCCACAGCAAGGGAGAAGACACCCTACAAAAAGGATACACAAATCACAAACATTCTAATATGAAGTTTTTGCAAAAACCGTTGCACACCTCAGTAGACCGTAGGATCTCCATGATATGTCCCAGTACAAATGTAATAATCCTAGTCAGATCCCAAGTCAGTAAGAGGTGGTTTAAAGGGGTTAAGTGGGTATTTAAAAAGAACTTTGTCCAACATGATTATAGTATTAAGAAACACAGTTTTAACAGTTGCATACTCTGTGTCAGAAGTTTATGCTATGCACATTACAAGTGGTTTGGTCATAAATTTTAATCCTCATGATAGATATTATGCTCATTTATAGATGAGATGTGCAGAGAGGTTAAATAAGTTGCCTGAATTCACATAGCTCTTAGGTGGCAAAGCCAAGATTTTTGTGTGTCTTATTCCAAAGTCCACGTTTTCCCATACTGCTATTAAAAGTTTTGTTTCTAAAAGTAAATTTCACTGGGAATAATATATGTATGTTATATAGTCTACAATTCCACATAGTTTGAAGTATTACTATAGCTTATCTGGGAGGTAGTCAACTTCTCAGAACTACAAGTCAAGAGTTTCTGGTACATGTATTGTATAGTGGCACTATTTTTCCCTAAAACAAAAACTTTCTGGTGAAGAGTTGTACCACTTCATATTTTGTATGGTTTAAATACTTTTTCATGTAAATTATTTTGTTCTTAAAGTTTCAAGAAGACCAAAGTCAGGACAAGTCATAGTATTTGCCTATTCTACATGAGACAAACCTCAGATTAGAAAGTGAAGAACTTGTGAAGGTCACAAGGGTAATAATCATAAAGTTGGGTCTAGAGCCGTGTTTTCAGATATTTAGGGTGTTTCTTTGTGTGATACCATGTTTTTACTTATTGCTGTTTTATTCCTGAGATGCAAACATTGTGTAAATAATTATATTTGTAAACAATTTAATAATTCATTTGCAAAAGCTTATAATAACTTGTTTTTTTCCGCATCCATTCCTCTGTAAATAACAGTGTAATTCAAACTGAAGGATTAGAATCTAGGTCAAATGATAAACTTATGAATAATAACAGTGAATATAGTTAAAATAGTTGCTCTTGTTGGAAGGTCAAGATTTCCAAAATTTTAAATCATTATTTGACAGTGAAAACTTTGTTCAGCTTCAGCTGTGAAATAAACCAATTTCCCAAGCCTCAGCTAGCTCTATACTAATTCTGTGTTAAATGTGTTTATTGAGTTCTTTTAGGGGAAATAAATGTATAGACATAATAAGGAAAATCTTTATGAATAAAGAGAAAAACTTGAGTGAAATTTGAAATAGATTCTCTGTTTAGCTCCTTGGCAATGGAAATTGTATGGAAATTTTAGCTTTAAGATCTTATGAGTAAGAGAGCCTGCTGACCTACACTTTATAGTGTTGTGTGGAGCTCCATGTCACAGGATCTGACCTCAGATCCTCTCTTCCTGAAAGATCAGCAGGGACACCACACAGCTTAGCCAGCTATTTTATTAAACACAGTATTGTCCCAAGCGCTTTGCACAGTTTAATGTGTCAGGCACATGTTGCTTAGGATTTGTTTTTAGTGAGTAAGTGGAGTATGTTCTCTCTTACCCTTACTTGTAATGTCTGTACTTAGTGTCCCATTGTGATTTTTTTTTCTTCTGATTTTGAAGTTTTAAAAGATACTTCTCAAACATAATTTTCTTTTTGCAGTATCTGACAGCTGTTCTATTACTTTATCAGAAGAAATTTGTGTACAGTACTCTTATTAGTTTATTCTGGCACACAATAAAGTTTATTTAAATAAATTGAGCTTGCTCAGATCAAACATTCTTCTGCACATGAGTTTAAGAGTGGAGTTTTTAGTTACTTACTTAGCTTTGGGGGAAGTAATTTACAGCTATGGTGCTCCAGAAGCAGGATGCTCCGCGGTGCATTTGTGACTTTGTCTGAAGGTCTTGAGTGTGTTTGTGATTCCTTATATTCCACCACGCATCCTTACACATCTTTAGCTTGAACTCTTGCTAGTTTTTAAGTGAATCTTCCTTAGAATGGATTGTCTCTTTTTTCTTAGTTCTTTTCTTAGGCTTTCTTTAAGAGTTTTTCCCTTAGCATTTTATTCCAACTAATGCAGTCGGCATTTTAGTTTTGTAACTGTTTATTGTCCGGCTCCCGTAAAGGGCAGCTCGAAGGAAGACTTCAACATCCTGACAGTGAAACCTGTGCATAGTTTCTCGTGGAAAAATCAAGTAGAGTCTCACTCAGAATCTGTTTTCTTGAAATTTACACATGGTCTGCAAATGCTGATTTATCTACCTTCTTGTATGTTAGAAGCAGCAAATGAAGTAGAAGTCGGTTAAACAGACTGTAACAGACAGATGTGCTTATGATAACCGTGAGAAATAACTAACCGTAAAGCAGATGTCATGAAAACTGTAAAAAAAACCCGGTATCATTACTTTAAGAAGTGAATGTATAGTGAATAGTGAATGTATGGCTTTCGGTAGTGTCTCCTGGGAACAGTAGAAGGGGTAGTAGGGCAGGTATCCACTGTATTTTGGATACTTCTTATATTCTATACCCTAAACAAAAATACACTATAAGAAGAATGTAATCCATTTTAGTTTGGTATGTGTCTGAAATTTTCTTCTGTCCCTTGAGTCTGGCTATCATAAAATATAAAAACGAAATAATGCAACTTAAGATATATGTAAGCCCTTTCTACCCTTTGGCTTTACAACTTTGTTTAGTGGGTTAAGATGCACTTAAAAACTTCAGCTCTAGTTTTTATGTTAGGAATATATTTTTATACTTTGTGATTTTAAAAAGATGTTTACAAAGAGCATAATTAAAATTGCATTTTCTTTTAATTTTGGTAAAATCTTAATTTCTTAAGATGTATCTTAATTTAAATATTTTCTTAAAAAAATAAATTTCTTTCTCTTATTCTCTCCATCTCCATCTTCCCTCCAACCTTCTCTTCCTCTTTCTCTCCTCATCCCTTCCATTTCCTCTTCCCCCTCCTCTTTTCCTTCTCCCTCCTTTCCAGGTTCGAATGGCTCTAAAAAAGGCTGAAAAAGAATTTGAACTCCGAAGCAGCTGGTCTGTTCCAGATGCACTTCAGAAATGGCTTCAGTTAACACATGAAGTAGAAGTTCAGTACTACAATATTAAAAGACAAAATGCTGAGATGCAATTAGCTATTGCTAAGGATGAGGTACTCTATTATATTTCATAATTTAATAAATTTCTAAAGAGATTAACCAATTGGGATACAAAGATCTGAATAAAATTTTATTGTTGTAGCTTCTTTTTGTGAATTGGAACTTACTGCATAAATTGACTCTTGTAGTCATAGGCCGTAGAGTAAAATTACCTTATTTAGAGCAGTATATAACTTTTAGAATGACCTTAGTGTCGTTTAAAAATCATCCCTCTTATCATTATCATAAATGTTTTATACAGAGCTTTTCTTCTCTAGGTTGCTGCATCATATCTGATTCAGGTTAGTAGTTACTAGAAATTAATGTCTGACTCTTATTAAATTGTGTGAAATGACATTAAGTTTTAATCTGATTTCTAGCAAAAAAAAAAAAGCTCAGTTCACTCACTAACACCTCATTGCAGTAGGATATGATTAATGTTATTTTGTTAGTTTTGATAGAACATTAGGATTTTCTGAACCATCAGAATAAGAGAAAAGTTCTCCAGAATAAAGTTTTGAATTGTATTTATTCGCTTAAGAAAGCATGCTTTCTTCCTCATCTGTTTTCTTTTTTGGAAATTAGGGCTTTATTTTGGCTAATATAATTCTCCACTGATTTTATGATTATTAATATTTTCAAAACAAACTTCATTAATATGTATGTGTTTTCTCCAAACCTACCCTTATTTTTTTGTCTCCTTGGGTTTCTAGGCAGAGAAAATTAAAAAGAAAAGAAGCACAGTCTTTGGGACTCTGCATGTTGCACATAGCTCCTCCCTAGATGAGGTAGATCACAAAATTCTGGAAGCAAAGTAAGAATGTTATTTTAGCTATCAGTTTACCTGTATTATGTTGAAATGTGTAATTTATAAACAGTTTACATAAGTTAACTTGTCATTTAAGCATGTGTAATTACATAACCTATACTAATTTTAAGAATGGGTAATTGTCACTGTCTGTTCATGTAGTTGCCCTGTTTAGTGCCATATTAAAGATTCTTTGATGCAACAAGTAATTACTACATTGGCTTTTTCAGGAAAGCGCTCTCTGAGTTGACAACTTGTTTACGGGAACGACTTTTTCGCTGGCAGCAGATTGAGAAGATCTGTGGCTTTCAGATAGCCCATAACTCGGGACTCCCCAGCTTGACCTCTTCCCTGTATTCTGATCACAGCTGGGTGGTGATGCCCAGAGTCTCCATTCCACCCTATCCAATTGCTGGAGGAGTTGATGATTTAGATGAAGATACACCCCCAATAGTGTCACAGTTTCCTGGTAAGTGATGAGTTCAAAAAAGAGAGTTTGTACGGTTTTTCAGGTAACTTTCTACCATGCGTTTTATGAATCATTGACTTTGAAACCTATGATGAAAAATTTGTTCATTCATCATTTTCTTTTTTTTTCCTTTTGTGGTTAATAATTTCTCTTTACTATGTGAGAATAATCAGGTGTGTATCTATATACATATATACATAGAGTAGTGCATCATACATGCTAAATATTGTATGAATGAAGTGCTGAGCTTTGAGGGTAAATATTCTTTCAAATGACAGCTTAATCTATAGTAGAAAGTAAAAATTAGGGGAAGATCTTGGTACCACTGACTAACCAACTGTGTGACTTTGGGCTGGTCTGTGATTTATTTGAAATTGCATTACCATTCCCAGTGGGCATGGGGTTTTCTGTTTTGCTTTTCCAGTTCTCTATCCTTTTATTTAAAGAGTTTATCCTGCTATATTTTTTACTCTTGTTGCACTGGCTCAGTTTACTTTTAAGCAGACTTAAACTGTGCTTACGTTTAGAGGAACATTTTTTTTGTTGTTGCTAGAAAATGGAATTCCTCTCAAAGGTGGTTTTAAAATGTACAGTTTTTGTATGTTGCCTTGTTTATGCTATAAACATAAAACATAAACAGATATGTAAAATATGTAAAAACAGTATGTAAAAATAAATAAATGTAAAGCATAACTATAAAATATGTAAAAATTAAACATAAATATTCTTTGAATTTTTACACTGCTAGGAATATGTTTTAGTAGGAAGGTTAAATTCAGATATTTTAGATTTTAATCATTTTTAGAATTTATTAATATATGGAATTTTTGCAAAGTTTTAGAGAGTTGAATTTAAAATGGTATGTTCTTATATTAGAAATCATTTGAAAAACTTTTCATCCTTGTTATTGCCTGCCTGAATAACTTTCCCAGTCTTTGTGACCTTTTGGGAACTATAGATAAAACAAGATTCCAAAGAATAGAAAGCAGACTTTAATCACTAATTGGTTGAAAACTTAAATAGAAATTCTCGTTTTAAGACAATCAATCATGATATATGAACATTTTTCAGTTTGAATTTTTTTATCCAATTGTTACATTTTTCCTGATGTTATGATTTACAAAGGGTTCTAATTTTTAGAACAATTTTAGGAAATAAAGCCCTAAATTTACAAATAAATAGTGAATGACTATGCATTTGTGTTCATTTCTGTGGCTCTCTCTGGTTTAATGATAGAGAGGTAACACAAGTCAACTGGGGAGGCACTAAACTCTTAACACAATAGAGAAGACAGGACAGATAATGAATGCTGTAAACCCTGGAATATGTGACCTTGCTCATCTCACTTGTCCTGTGCTGTGAAGTAGTTCTAGTGCAAAGTTATACCTGTATCTGGACCAGCTCTGCTCTTTGAATATTGTCTTGTCTTTATTTGAATTATATGCCCTTAAGCTTGCCAAATGCTACACTGATTCATAAGTGTATGATTTTGTTTGAAAACTATAGCTTTTAAAAATAACAGCTTCTCCTTAGAATCCATAATTATTCAGTATCAGTATAAATGAAGATGTTTTCCCTAAGTTAACTAGTTTTTTTTTCTTTCCTTTTTTAAAAGTTCTTTTCGATGGATCAAAACATCTATATGTGAATAGTTGTCTTAGGTTTTCAGTGACTGTGATATACAGAGAAATTTAAAATATGAAAAAAGTATGAGTTGATTTTTAGTTTGATGATTTAGAAGTTCTGTGACCAAATTTATTATCTGTGAAAAAAACTCTTGCCTAAGATTACACTTTGAGAGCTCTGCCTCCACCCAGTGGCACAGCAGTGATACTCCACTCTGCCTAGTTATGAAAGCATAATTTCTAGAGCTGATAAATGGGAAACTCCTGGCAGTCAGACTAGAGCTTAGAGTAGGATGAAGGCCTCTTTATTTTGTACCCTCTGAGAAGTTTTAAATTTGTACCGTGGGTATGTGTAAATTGTCTAAGTGTGAAATAGTGGCAAGGAAACATACCAGTGGTATATTAAGAGCAAAGTAAAAGATTGTGAAACTATACACAAAATAATATTGTCTATGTTTAATTATGTGTGAAGAAAAAAGACAGGGAAAATATTATCAAATTTAGCTCTTTATGGGTAGGAAAAGAGATCATAGTTTTTTTCCTCTTACTTTTATAGTATCTGCTAAATATTCATAGTGGGAAATGTGGTACCAATTTACTTAAAATTTCTTATTATAAAGTCATTCAGATGTACTTAAAAGTACTGAAAATTAAATGCCCACCTACTAAAGATAAACGATTTTAACATTTTTGCTCTATTCATCCCTTTTTCTGAAATAAACTGCTATACATATAGCTAAAACACATGGCCTCCCCTTCCCACTCTTCTGAAGTTGTATACCATTCTAAGGCCTGTTGTACTTTTATTACTTGCAGATGTACCTATAAGTAATAGATACAGTTGTTTAAAAATTTACATAAATTATCAAACTCTAGGTAATGTTTTGCAGTTCTTTTTGCTCACATGTATGTTGTAAATTTTCCATGTTCATATACAGCTTTATTAAGAATCACTGTAACTGTTTATTATGAGTTAACGACAGTGTATCTATTCATTATAATCACAAACCACAGTTTATTAACCCATTTTTCTACTGAGGTAGGCTCTTTGTACTTTTTTGCCTTTACAGACAATACTGCAGCGAGCATCCTTACCTTACCTTTATCTTTTTGTACATAATTTTGAGAGTTTCTCTGAGTAGACACCTAGAAAATGGATCACTTTTAGTCCTTTGGAGGGCTGCTGTTCCTAGTCATTGCAAGGTTGCTCTCAAAATAATTGTTCATTTTTACACCCACCTTTATAATAGTGCTTGTCTGCCCATATCCTCATCAATACTTAGAATGATCTGATTTATTTGTTTTGTAACTTGAATGGCTGTGGTATACCATAGAGTGATTAAAATTTTTATTTCCTTGATGACTACTGAGATTAATTTCCAGTTCATTTAATGGTGTTTGTATTCAGATTTCTTCCTTTCTAAGTTGTTTGTTCCTACTGTGGAATCTCTCCCAAGATTCCTTATTGATCCAGGAGAATTTGTCTTAATATTTTCCAGCTCTTTGATGGTTGCAGATAGCTTTTAGGCTTTGGCTTTTCTTTGTTACTCAGCTGTATTATTTATTTCTTTTATAACCATAGGGGTTTTTAAAATACGTTTCCAGTGACAAATTTATGAAACTGATTTGTGCTTTTTACATCTTTTTCAGAAGATAACAGATTTGCTCTCTTAAAAGTTTCAGATTTGCTTTAATCCTTTAGTCTTTTAATCTACCTGGAAGTTATTTTTGTTTGTATTGTGAGAGAGGAATCTAAATACATCTCTGATGTATGGACAAACAGTTGTCCCAGCCTCATTCCTGGTCTGTCCCTACCGGTTTGTAATCCCACTTCTCTCCATTGGTGCACGTGTGCATCCAGGCTCTCAGTTCTGTTCCACTGGTTCCATTCTGCTTTAGTTGCTATTTTATAGTTTATAGTAAGTGTTGAGGGTTGATAGGTCTGCATTTTCCTTTATTATTCAAATTCACAATTGCTGTTTAGGCCAATATGATTCTTAGGATTCACTTATGAAGATCCATTGAGATTTTATTGGAATTTATTTGAATTTATTGATTTGGGGACAGTTATTATTTATAAGTTTCATTTATTAGGATCTGCTTTTACATCTTTAAAATTTAAATTTTTCTCTGTACTCTTCTTGCACATCTTTTTAAAAAAGATTAATTTTTGGATACCCCATAGTGTTTTTTGTTTTGTTTTGTTATTGTTGTTTGTAGTTACACGTTACTTTTCTTTAAAAAATTTTTTTTGCTTGTTGCCGATGTAAAGGGAACTGCTATTGATTTTGCTAAGCTGATGTTACATACAGAAATACTAAATTCTCTCAGGAGTCTTTTGGATTTTTTTGTTTATGCAATAATAATAAGTTGTTTTTTTTCTCTTTTCAGTCCTAATGCCTTCTTCCCTCCCTTTTCTCTCCCTAAGACCTTCAATAAAATGTTGAGTAGAGGCACCTGGGTGGCTCAGTGGGTTAAGCCTCTGCCTTCGGCCCAGGTCATGATCCCAGGGTTCTGGGATCGAGCCCCTCATCAGGCACTCTGCTCAGCGGGGAGCCTGCTTCCCTCTCTCTCTCTCTCTGCCTGCCTCTCTGCCTACTTGTGATCTCTGTCTGTCAATAAATAAATAAAAATCTTTTTTAAAAAAATGTTGAATAAAAGCCGTGATTGTAGGCAATAATGATTGCCATTTCTGATTTCAAGGAGAATACTCCCAGTATTTTATCATGAAATGTGATTTTTATTTATTAAATTATTGTTTGCTCTGTGTTTTTGGTAGATTGCTTTTAAGTTAAGGAAATTTTATTCCTATTTTGCTAAGAATGATTCTTCTTTTAAATCATTGGCTGTTAAATTTTACCAAATTTTTTCCTGCTTAATTTGAGGAGATAACTTATATTATTTTTCTTTATTCTGTTATATGAAAGCAGCGCAGTGTGTGAACGTGCTTTGAGAAGTCAAGGGAAGGACAAAATAATAGTCAGTGTCAGGTGCTGGTCAAATGTCAGGGAAGAGTTGAGCTATCTGTTGAATTTAGCAACAAGGAAGTAGATTATGACTTTGTTGAGAACAGTTGCAGCAAACTATATGTGAGCACTTCCTACTTTCTTTGATGAGTGAGTTAAGGTGAAGTAGTGGAGAAAGTAACAGATAAAATTCTTCATAAAAGGGGAGAGAGGTTATGTCAATTGAAAAACAGAGTGAAGACAGAGGAGGGTTTTTTGTTGCTGCTTTTGTTTATCGGTTTGTTTTTTAGGTTTGTTGTTCAGCATTGATTTTTAAATACTATTGGGAAAGAAGTTGAATATAAAGCTAACAGAAGCCCTAATCAGTAGAGTAAGGTGCTTGAACTTGGGGTCGAGAATAGGAAAAAGTGGAAGAAGCAGAATGTGTGAACTAGAAAGGTAGAAACGTGGTCAGAATCTCAATTGTCTGTCTTGACTTACAATATCAAAAATGGAGCAGTGATCTCAAGACAGCAAGACAGACTTGAAGAGTGAGTGACGGCATAGATGTTTTGAGATGGGGGGAACCATGATGAGTTAAGGTGTCGGAAGGTCTTATTTTTAAATGAGATTGCTCAAGTTTAATGATAGGTTGGCTTGATTGGTAAGGGAATGACTGGGAAGTGATGACTGGAGTAGAGGTGGTAGATTCACACAGCTTAATAGTGTGAGTTTCAAAAGGAACACATTTTTATAAAAAGATGTAGGTATGAGGGTTTATAGAATGTTGGAGTGTGAGAAGGCCACCAGTGTGATGTTCTGGTGCTGCAGCCGAAGTTTTCTACCTGCATGGGTCTAGACTGAGACTGGTAGCAGAAACAAGATTATCTTAAGATTTCTAGTTAGCTCCATAGTAATCAGTGTTCAGGAAACAAGTTTTGGTCAGATCTTTGCCTTACTGGCTAGGAGACAGTATTTCAATGACTTGATTTAAAATTTCTTAGAGCAGGCAAACCATAAAAGACCCTTAATGATAGAGAACAAACTGGGGACTGATGGAGGGAGATGGGTAAGGAATGGGCTAAATGGGTGACGGGAATTAGGGAGTGCCCTTGTGATGAGTACTGGGTATTGTATATAAGTGATGAATCACTAAATTCTGTTATAATATGAAACCATATCACACTATATGTTAACTAACTAGAATTTATTTATTTATTCATTCAAAGATTTTATTTATTTATTTGACAGACAAAGATCACAAGCAGTCAGAGAGGCAGGCAGAGAGAGAGAGAGGAGGAAGCAGGCTCCCTGCTGAGCAGAGAGCCCGATGCGGGGCCCAATCCCAGGACCGTGGGATCATGACCTGAACCGAAGGCAGAGGCTTTAACCCACTGAGCCATCCAGGCACCCCAACTAACTAGAATTTAAATTGAAACTTGAAACATGAAAACAATAAAACTTCAAGTTCAGACAAGTCACGCTATCTCAAGAGATAATCTCAACCTATATTTTTTAACTGATAGTTTTCTTCTTTTAATGGTAAAATTCACACAAAGTTTTGCTACAGAGTACACATGCTGTATTGATTTTTAAATGTAAGGATTTATCATCATGAGCAAATTTTCAAGCCTGTGTAGTTAGTAATGTCATATGTAATGTTAGAGGCTCATGGGTTTATGTTTTCTTCTGTATATTTTCTAGACCTGTTTTCATTTTTATTCTATTGTTTTTGTATTTCTTCACCTTCCTGGGAAGCAGTCCAGGTGGTAGAGGTGGTGACCATAGTGCAGTTACTCCAGTGAGTGCTGGCTCCATGGTGATGTGACCTGTTAGTGGAGGCAGGACCCCGACATGTGTGTCTGTGCTGTGCCTCGAAGCGACACTGGTCTCATGAGCCCGTTTGTGTGTTTCTGCTTGTTTTCAGGGACCATGGCCAAGCCCGCGGGGTCGCTCGCCCGAAGCAGCAGCCTGTGCCGTTCCCGTCGCAGCATCGTGCCAGCCTCGCCGCAGTGTCCTCGTGCCCAGCTCCCCCCTCACACGCCGCACCAGGCCCACACCCGGCACCCCCACCACCCCCAGCACCCGCAGCACTCCTTGCCTTCCCCTGACCCTGATATCCTGTCAGTGTCAAGTTGTCCCGTCCTTTATCGAGATGAGGAGGAGGAGGAGGCCATTTACTTCTCTGCTGAAAAGCAATGGTATTGGCAGTGAACCAACTGCAGTATATGTTGGGTGGGGTGGATGGGAGGTGGGCCTGGGGTGGGGAGGAGCGACACTTTGGATTCGGTTTCTGTTGCTGCCTCATGAATTACCATAAACTTAGTGGCTTCAAGCAACATCCCTTTATTAGCTCTTAGTTCTGCATGTCAAAGTCCAAGCTTGGTGTGGCTGGGTTTTCTGCACAGGGTCTCACAAGGCTAACATCAAGGTGTTTGCCAGGCCTTATTCTTCTCTGGAGACTGGAGGGCCACTTCAGAGCTCATTTGGTTGTGACAGAATTCAGTTCTTGTGATTATAGCCCTGAGGTCCTGTTCCCATGCTTGCTGTTAGCGGGGGTGGGGGGGCTCCATCTTCAAAGCACACAACAGAAGCTATCCCTTCTGTCAAGTCCCCTCTTTCCTTGGTATCTCTGACTTGCCCTGTCTCTAATCTCTGGACCCAATTTAAAAGACTCACTTGGATAATAATTTCTGTATATTAAGATAGACTAGTTTGGGGCTCCAATTACATCTGCAGAATCCCTTCTGCAGCACCTCTATTAGTGTTTGATGGAATAACTGGAAGAATATATGTGTTTACATGAAGACTAGAGATTTAGGGACCATCTTAGCATTCTGCCCACCATAGACAGTGTAGATATCTTGACATGCAACTGCTTAGAGACCACTGCACACAACTGACTCAAGTCTCAGAACACAGAATTGTTTTACAAATAGTTTTATTATAAAACACAAAGGCATAAAGTTAAATATACACAAAGAAACATTAAATATGACTGAATTTTTAAAATATTTATTGCCACTCAGTGATTTTTTTTCTGTTATGTGCTAGTACTTACTAGCAAACAGGAAATATCAAATGGCCAAAGATAAAAGAAAATGTAAGAATTTGTATAGAATGGGTATAGCAGCAGTGTGTTCTAGTCCAGCTTGAGGGCCATCATGCTCCATGAGACCCGTTGCAACTAAGGATATCTCCTTCCAAACCACATCTCTCTTTAGGAGTGGTGGGATATAAAGTGACAGGAAAACCGATGCCAGTTTCTGACTTGTTCACACATTGTCGCTATGCAGCTCTGAAGTCTTCCTGTCCCTACGTGAGAAACAAAATTAAAGGGAGGGGGCTCGATGCTCTCAGTGATCCTTTGTGGCTTCTCTTTATCATGTGATTCTTTTTTTTTGACATCATCATCAAATAATAATTTTCATACATGTTTGTTTTTATCTATAAGTGAAAGTAGATTTTATGAGAGAATATTCCCGAGGAGAAGGTCCAAGGTTTGTGTCCTTGTTACAGTTGGAGAATTTGGTGCAGCTTTGCTTGGGTAGCACTTTCTGATTAGCTTTTTGTATAACCTTTGCAGTATAACTATCATCACCCACAGGATGGCATTAGGGACAGAACCAATTTTGTGTGGCTTATGGAAATTAATAGGAAGACTCTAGAGTGCTGCTATCCAGTAGAATCTCTGCATTTGTGGAAATGTTTAGTTTTCATTTCAACTAATAGTGTTGGAAATTGACAGCTAGCTCATAAATAGAGAATTTAGCTGCAGAAGACTTTTCCTCATTTAGTCTCTTACATGTTTACATGATGAACCACTAGAATCCTTACAAAATAGTACTATAGTAATAGTGGTAGTAATAGTAATGGTAATGACATTTACCATTAGTAATAGTAATAACATTTACTATTTACTGATCTTTTATGTTCTATGCATTATGTTCATATACCCCTATTTAAATCTTACCTTGACTTGAGTCTTGTTATATAGGCATTAAACTGACATGAATTCACCTATACCTCACAGTGAGAAAAAAAGAAATAGAAAAATAACATAAATAGTACACATCAGGTCCAGTATTCCAAAGAATATATGCTCTAGAAAAAATGGGACACTTTAAGAGTCAGAGATTATACTGTACCTTATACCCCAAATATCACTAGTTCTGTGGAAGTAGCAACACTTCAGATTATTATTTGTTTTGGAATAAGGATGTTAGTATGAGGAATAATTTTAGAGATTAATCAAATACTCTGACAAGAAAATTGAGACCTGGTTAATTTAAGTGATTTGCCCAAGTTTGTGCGGCTGATTAATGGCAGGACCAGTACTGGAATCTAGGAGTCCGACCTTAGATCAGTATTCTTTTCACATACTATTTAGATTTTAGAGACTGTTTTTGAAACATTTTTAACCTAGCTTAGAACTTCACACACAAAGCAGCCAAACCACATAGCAGAGTAGAAAGTAAATTTATAAAATTGTAACTTAAATCATCTTCTGGCTCTAGGACTTGGACAGCTTCAGGAACAGTGATCTATGCTATACAGTTAATGGATGCCCAACTCCAAAAGAAGCTAACAGAAAAGTCCTTACCAGTAACCAACTGCTGAGTCATTTCTTCTTACCTAAACTTCCTCTTGTCCTCTGTTAGCATCTCCATTATCATATTGTAAAAGCATTTAAAAATGATGCAGCACATGTAACTGTATTACATGAAATCATCATTTAAGTCTTTATTTGCCCAGGGGATTTGGTACCTTCTGAGAGCTTGAAGTGTAATAGAAACAATCTGCCTATACATGTGTGAGTGAAGTACAGAGAAGTGATTAAATACTTTGAGTAAGATACAGATCTAAAATGGGGTATTAACATGAAATGCAAATCAGAAGTAATATCACTGCGTGAGTAATGATAGTAATCACAGGTCATCTGAGGTGAGAGATCATTCAGTTCATTTATTCTATAAATATGAACTTAGGTCCTTGCTGTATGCTGTGCACTTGCTAATAACAAGTGAGACAAGGTTCTGGCCTTGTTCTGGCTGGTGGATTATGATCATATGTGTCCTTGCCTTTTTCTTCGGTCTTCAGCTCTCTTCCTTCTCCTACCGTGTTTCTTCTGCCAGTTATTTTTTATCTTAACTCTACTTTTTATTTCTTAATCATTTCTTTCATAGAGTGAACAGTATTTGAATCCCATGTGGTACATACAAAAATAAGTAAGACATGATCTCTATTATCCAAGGTCTTTTCTCTTTTTCTTTGCTTTCATCTGTTTCATTCATTCATTCGTTCATCACATACTCATTAAATACCCACTGTGAACCTGCCTCTCACCATTCCAGTGCAGAGAATACAGAAGTTAGTAAGATTTCCTGTCCTCATTTTCTTTCTTCTGGAGAAAGTGACTATAACAAGTTAATATAAAATACCTTTTGAAGTAGTGGGATATTCTGGGATGCTAACTAAAGTCCGATAAAAAGAGAATACTGTTTTGACAGAGTGCCAAGGGATTTATCTCTGGAGAGAGAGCAGTTGAGCAGTGACCTGAATGACCTGGGGCATTAAGCCCTGTAGAGATGGAGGGAAGGAAAATAGGCAGAGGGAACAGCAAGTGCGTAGCCCCGTGGGAGTCATGGGATTGGCATCTTGGGGAGAACAAAGAGGGAGGCATAGTGTAATAAGACAGAGTGCTGGGGCCTGCAGCTGGAGCCATAGCCGTGGTCCTGATTGTACTGGGCTCTGTGGACTTGGGCACAGTTTTTGGATTTTTAGCCTGACTAGGGGAGGAAGCATTGGAAAGGTTTGAGCAAGTAAATGAATGATGCACTCGGTTTTTAAAAACCCCTTTGCATCTGTGTAGAGCAGTAGCTAAGAAGGAGGAACAAGAAGGGAAGCAGGGAGATCAGTTAGGAAGCCCTTGCAGTCACTGAGGTGACTTCACAGTAGTTCAGGAATAGGGATGGTAGCAGTGGGGGAGTGACAAGTGTTGGATTTGAGGGATATTTTGCAGGAATGGCTAATAGTATCTACTGTTTTTTGGCCTTGAGGTTGTGAACTTTATTATCCTTCTTATTTTTCTTCTCTCTTTACGTGGAGAAGGGGGGAATCAAAAGGAAATAAACTTGTGAGCATATATTGACTGTCTACTTCTTAAAAAATCAGGTAACATCACTGACTTTTGCCTCCCTTCACTCCCACTCCCCTGCCCCCAGTTGTACGTCAGCTTCCTTCTCCTGTTTGTAAACTTGGGAGATCTTACATTTTAGCTTAACTATATTCCTCTTTTCCTTCCTCAGGAAGCTAAATTTCATCAGTTCAATAACTAAGTAGGAAAAGGAGAGACCATGACTAAAGTTCATCTTTTAAAATATGTAATGTCAGCTATGATTTAGAAAGAAAAATACTCGGTGTTGAAACAAAACACCAAAGTAGCTGAGATTTAAAAAAAAAAAACTGTGAACTTTAAACATTTTCATTTCTCTGACAATTGAAGAAAGATGTAGCATGAGTTATGTTTCTTAAATTGAAAGATTTCATTGTTATAGTATATGTTACATATTAAACATTGAGTTTTGCTAAGTTTATTATTTAAAATAGTAATCTAATTTTGTCAGCATATGTATGGACTTTTAGTATTTTTCCCTTTTTACATTTTGATGGATTAAAAATAGAAGTTGTTTTAGTTAGAATTAGTTAGCATGTCTGCTGGTAGTGTTAGAAAATACTGATTTAAAATGTTACCTTTGTCTCTGTCTCATCCAGGGAAGTGCCAGACACGGCCTCAGAATGTGACTCCTTAAATTCTTCCATTGGAAGGAAACAGTCTCCTCCTTCAAGCCTTGAGATATACCAAACATTGTCTCCTCGAAAGATATCAAGAGATGAGCTCTCTCTAGAGGATTCATCCCGAGGAGATTCACCCATAACTGCAGATATCTCTCGGGGTTCTCCAGATTGTGTAGGTCTGACAGAAACGAAGAGTATGATCTTCAGTCCTGCCAGCAAAGTGTACAATGGCATCTTGGAGAAGTCCTGTAGCATGAACCAGCTTTCTAGTGGCATCCCGGTGCCTAAACCTCGCCACACGTCCTGTTCCTCTGCTGGCAACGACAGTAAGCCAGTTCAGGAAGCCCCACATGTTGCCAGGATAAGCAGCATCCCGCACGATCTTTGTCATAATGGAGAGAAAAGCAAAAAGCCATCAAAAATTAAAAGCCTTTTTAAGAAGAAATCTAAGTGAACTGGCTGACTTGATGGAATTTATTGAAGTGGCATCTTTAAACTCTTTATCTCCCGTCCTCCACTCCCCCCCTTATTTTTTTTTTTTTTAATTTTAGGAATGTAACGCCATTGGGGCTTTCCAGACTGGATGTCATAGTGGACTGTCCCAGGGGCAACTGTCTACTGTCTGCCTATTTAAATGACTATATAATCAATTTGTCAAGCCAGTTATACTGAAAAATCATTAAGAGATGAGACAGTTTACAGTCATTTCTGCCTATTTATTTCTGCTTTGTTATTAGTGATGTATATACAACATTTTGTTGAAAGCCACTATGGACTTACAAGCTTTAATGGACTAGTAAGCCAGCATGGGCTTGCAAAAATTTCTTGTTTACCACACCATCTTCTTATCTTTCCACAGAGCTATTTACATCCTGGACTAAATGACTTAAAGTAAAACTAATTGCACTACCATTTTCCAGACTGGAAAAAAAAAAAAAATCTCTGCAAGTGAAACTGTATAGAGTTTATAAAATGACTATGGATAGGGGACTGTTTTCACTTTTAGATCAAAATGGATTTTTAAGTAGAACCTAGGGTTTCTAATTGACTTGATTTCTGGAAATGAAAACCCACGCTTTTATTATGGGAAGCTTCTATAAATGCATTTAATATTATAAAGTTTCAAGTCCTGCTGTAAAGATCATGTTGTTTTGTTTTTCCCAGGGCTTTCACTGTGATTTACTGCATTGCAGGCTGTATGATAAAATATAAATAATTTAAGGAGAGAAGGCTTGATTTCCTTACACACGTGGAAGAGTTAAGATTTGATTGAAGGACTGACATTCACAAGCTTAAACTGAGGTTGGGGACGTGGGAATTCAAGCACTTGTTTACAGACTTTGAATAACTGCAAAGAAGTTTGGTTTGTGAAGAATTTGTACTGTGGAAAAGATAATAAATTGGAGACATTATTGTGTGGGACTGTGTTGATTTTTGTTGATAACACTCCACTAAAAACACTATACTGTTTCTGGAGAGCTAAGTGAGCTGTTGTGTTGCTTAATTGCACTATAAGAAATAGTGATGTTTTGGAAGTTGTCAACAAATTTCTTTCCATTTTATATTGTTTGTCATATTTTTATGTAGTTTGAAATGTTTAAATGTTCTAATATCAAGATTAACAAATATAAATTTATGGTGCATTTAGATTGTGTTGTATTAATTTATAAAGTTTGGGGTTCGTTAAATCTCTAGGTTATTTAAGGGTAGCTTTTACTGTGAAGATCATCACATAGAGCGGCAAAAAAAAAATTACCAATAACGTCTGGGAGTTTTCACCTAAACTACTTCTAAAAATTCAGGCATAAATGATTGGTTAATGCAGTATGGATGGACATTGGGATGAACAGTGGATACATATTGGCTAGAATGGCTTTTCAGCAGTATGGCTAAAACACGTAGTGTCCAACCCAGTCCTGCTTAGAGGAAAATGCCAACTGATCAGAAGTTTATGTGAGATGTGCTCCTAGAAATACTTTTATCAAGAATACGAAGGGTTTCCTGAAGTGTCCAAAAGTTGTGGTAGTTTATTCTCTTTAGTACTGTTGTTAAAAACTTAAGGTGTTGAATGATATATATATTCAATATATGATACATTCAATATATATGTTATATACACACACACACAGATAGTTATATATTCAAGAGACAGTGCTATAAAGGCAAAAAAATTGATTAACTGAAATAAACACAGTGTTTTGGTCTAATCAGAAGGTATGATCTCCTGAAAGGTCAAGAGTTGAGGAACAATGGCACTAAAGCTGTTGGGAAGTGGGGGTAATGTGCGTAAAGCATTGAAAAGCATTCTGGAACGTTTCTTCCAAGTGAAGAAATATTTTTATCTTCTTTCTCCTTACAACCAGACAGTAGTTCTTTACTCTGAAAATTGCACAAGGTATGAGAACTTTTATAGTTTGTTAGATAGAAAAGGTAAAAGACCGATGGGGCAGGGAGTTGGGTGGGAGGAGGAAAGAAGGGCTCCAAGGGGCTCCCAGCAAGGCCCGCTGCCTGTTGGGTGTTAGAAGGGAATTCTGGATCCGAACCATTGGACGCCGGCACATGGGGGCTGGGGTGCAAGAGGCTGGCCTAAGTATAGTGTGGGCAGTCTAAGGGAATGCATGGTTTGTATGAAATTTCATGTTCTTGTGTATAAACAAATTCCACTAAAGGGTTTTTACTGCTTTATGTTGGTAGTACTTACTTGGCGTTAGTACAGTGTTCTATATTTGTAAATTCAACAGAGAATAATTAAGCTGTAGAAAGCCACAATAATTTGTGTTGCTTCATTTCCATGTGTAGAGTTGGGCATTAATATAAGTTTTTAAATTATCCATTCGTTACCTTACTAATTGTATAAGACTGGTGTTTTCTGATTTTAAAAGTAATACCCTCCTTATTATATAAAATGACTCATGATAGAAAAGTATAAAGAAGAAAAAGAACAGCAAGCAGGTTAAATTCTACTACCCCAAATAACTATTTTTAATGTTTTGGTTCATTTTCTGTCAGATTATTTTCTCTATATTGATATATATTTACATAATTGAAAACATACCATATATGTATTTAATTTTACATCATGTTTTTCACTTAATATAAGCATTTCTCCAACATCATTAAAAACTTCATGAGCATTTTAGTAACTATAATATGCCATTATATGGATTTACCATAACCTTTTTAATTATTCTTTTATTAATCATTAGGCTATTCCTGATCTCTGATATGCAAAATACTAGGATTTAATATTTATTGAGCACTCAGTGTACTAGGTGCAGTTCTAAACTCAAATATATATTCTCATATAATCTTTATACCTACCTTATAAGGTAGGTACTGGCTTTTGTGGGGGTTTTTTGTTTGCTTTTTTTTTTTTTTAAATAATCATTTTACTGATGAGGAAACTGAGCCAGAAAATTAATAATGTGCTCAATGTTACATAGCTGGTAAATGGTAGTGTCAGCTTCTGAGTCATACCACAAATTCTGATCAACATTTTGATTCCTGAGAATATATATTTTGAGAAGTAAATAGAAAAGCCTAAAGAAAATATATATGTATGTATATCTAAACATCCATAGTTTTACATATAAAACTATACCTTGTTTATACCTTGAGTATAACTTTTTAAGGTTTCTTATATAGCTGTGTTTATAACCCCCCCCCCAATACCAGAGTGTTTCACACTGTAACTTTCTGAATTACCATTTGGTTAAAACTGCTAATTTAATTGGTAAATAATGTCTAGTATTGTTGGAAAGTTTCTTCATGTTATGTATTTTTCATTTCAGTTAATTGTCTATTCATGTCTTTTGCCCATTATGTTCCTGGGGTCCTAGTGTTTTTTGTCTTTCAAATGTAGCTATTCTTGTATTCTTCATTTACCAACTAAAACAGTGATTTTTTAAAAATTATATTCGTATTTCCATGTTTATTTTTAAAAGTAAGCAAAAGAGAACCTACATATGTTTTAGCCTTAATGATCTCCTATTTATAGGTCTTAAATGGTATTTCCCAAAAAACTTAACAGATAAGAGACAATATTAGAATCTTATTCAACAAATATTTAATAGCCTATCACATACCAAGCATCACAATCATCAGCTCTGTGGGTATAGAGACTAATGTGACCAGTACCTCCCCTAAAGGAACTCCTCAGTATCTAATAGGGGAGACAGATCCAACAAAAATCCTTGTAATAAGGACAGTGATAGAATATAAACCAAACGTCGGGGAGATGGGAGCTAATAGGGAGAGGATTTCTCTGCAGCTCAAAACTAATAAATCAAGGACAATTAAATGGTGCTAATTTGCTGAGGACGTGGAGAAATTTGCTAGAACTGTAACAGGCCCCAGAGCAAGTTAGTTTTAGGGTTTCTACCAACTAGTAGTCTAGTTCCAGCAAATGAACTTTCAGTTACTGAGGCCCAGCAGAACAGCTTGTAATAGCTGGGAGGGTGTGCATGGTGGTTATGTTATCAGAGGGAAATAGCATTTGAGCAATCTCGAAGCCCTGATAGTACAGATAAGACTTCGCTCCGCACATCCCAGGCCTAAAACAGGGTAGCCTCTGTTGAAAAGATGACCCACCTCAGACTTACCTGGGTAGGCCTGATCCTATCTTGAATCTCTTGGCTTCATGCTAGCCTTCAGGATTCTACCCCAGTCCCATGATTGAGCTTTTGGGAGGTTATCTGCAAGTGTCTGCAGTGGCCCTTACAGGAACCTGTCTCCGGCAGGTTGGATGGGACATTGGGAGGGAGGCCTCAGTCCAGATCTTGATTTCTTACCATGTGAAGGGAGTGAGACAATGCCCAAGATCCTTGCCTGAGTTAAAGAATTTAATCTACCAGATTCTCCATTGTTCCAATGGTCCAGTTTTTACCAGATGTTCTAGGATGTCTTCATCAGCCTCCAAAAGTGACAGCAACAGGTTCAAGGTATGGCAGACAGTTTGCAGTTGTGCCCCAGGGAGAGACAGTCACGCAGCCATTCCAGACCTTCAGTTCTTAAAACAGCAGCAAAGCATCTGTTTCTGCTTCCCTTGCTCCTCTGGCTTTGCCCTGCTAGATTCTAGTTCCTTGTAAAATTCAGACTCTCGTAAGTTTCTTAACTGGGTCAAAATGGTTCCTTGTCTGTAGCTTCAGATTGTAACATTTTAGAGGCTTTTTTTTTAATGAGTATAATTTTTTAAATGTATAATTGTCATACAATATCCTGTTAGTTTCAGGTGTATGTGATAGTGATTCAATATTTTTGCACATTATAAGCCCCATGATAAATATAGTTGCCATCTGTCATATGAAGTTATTATGGTATTATTAACTATTTTCTCTATGCTATCTATTACATCCCATGACTTACTTTATAACTAGAGTTTTTACCTCTTTTTTTTATTAAATTGATTTATTTATTTTCAGAAAAACAGTATTCATTATTTTTTCACCACACCCAGTGCTCCATGCAATCCGTGCCCTCTATAATACCTACCACCTGTTACCCCAACCTCCCACCCCTCCGCCACTTCAAACCCCTCAGATTGTTTTTCAGAGTCCATAGTCTCTCATGATTCACCTCCCCTTCCAATTTACCCCAACTCCCTTCTCCTCTCTAACACCCCTTGTCCTCCATGCTATTTGTTATGCTCCACAAATAAGTGAAACCATATGATAATTGACTCTGTGAGTTTTTACCTCTTAATCCTCTTCACCAATTTGGCCTACCTCCTAAATCCTCTTTGCTATGATAACAGTTTGTTTCCTGGATCTGTGAATCTGTTTCTGTTTTGTTTGTTCATTTGCTTTTTTAGATTCCACATATAAATCATACGTTACTTGTCTTTCTGGCTTATTTCACTTAACATAATACCCAGTAGGTTCATTCATGTTGCAAAAGGAGAGATTACATTCTTTTTTTATGGCTGAGTAATATTTCACTGTATATATATGTTTACCACATCTTTCTTTATCTTTCAATGGACACTGGGGTTGCTTCCATATCTTGACTTTTGTAAATAATGCTGCAGTGACCATAGGAGTGCATACATCTTTTTGAATTATGGGTTGTTTTCTTTGGAAATACCCAGAAGTGGAATTGCTGGATTGAACGATCTAATTTTAATTTTTTGGAGGAATTTTCACCAATTTCCATTCCCATTAACAATGTTATGGGGGTTCCCCCTTTTCCACATCCCTGCCAACACATGTTATGTCTTGTCTTTCTGACAATACTTAGTCTGACAGGTATGAGGTGATAGCTCTTTGCAGTTTTAATTTGCATTTCTCTGATGATTTAGTGAAGCATCTCTTTGTAGAACTGTTGGCCCTCTGTGTGTCTTCTTTAGGTAAAATGCCTATTCAGCCTATTTTTTAATTGGGTTATTTGTTTAATATTGTGTAAGTTCCTGACATAGGTTGGATATTAACCTCTTATGGGATATATGATTTGCAAATATCTTCTCCCACTTCCGTTTTGCTCATGGTTTCCTTTGCTGTCCTAAAGCTTTCACATTTTGCTTTCAAGTAGTTGTGTGACATAGCAGCCATCCTAGTGTTGTAGTTCTGTTAAGATTATCGTGTTTGTTTATTTTTTTAAAAGATTTTATTTATTTATTTGTCAGAGAGAGAGAGCAAGAGCGAGCATAGGCAGAGTGGCAGGCAGAGTCAGAGGGAGAAGCAGGCTCTCTGGGGAGCAAGGAGCCCGATGTGGGACTCGATCCCAGGATGCTGGGATCATGACCTGAGCCGAAGGCAGCTGCTTAACTAACTGAGCCACCCAGGCGTCCCCGTGTGTTTATTTTTAAAGTACAGCTTCTTTAACTGAAGCGTCATGGTTCTAAAATTTCCATGTGAGCCAATTCCCCACGTGTGAGAATGTTATCTGCTGAAATACCCTTAAGACCTCTGGTCCCTGAGATGGGGTCACGCCAGATTCTGTGGAGATCGAAGGGCACCACCCCTTAGGAACTGGAAGAGGTTTCTAGGGAAAGAATGTGGCTTGTTTTGTTTTGTTTTTGAAATACCAGCTGTTCAAGTTTGATTCTCCTTGAAAAGGCTTTCTATTAACTCTCAAGATGTGTATATCTGTAACCAAAAAGTAGAATGATAAGAAATTACAAGAAAGGGAGATTGGATTGGAAAGGATAAAATAAGCCTGGGTGCAACCAGAGGTTACATTTGAACTTTAAAACTCAGAAAATGAACCTGGAAATAGGACTGAGCATAGGACCTTGGGAAAGGAGGGAACATAAGGAGGGAAAGGATGCCTGTATTGGCAAATCACCAGCTCTTTTTCATTTAATCCCTGAATATCTCTGCTAATGCCCCTCTCTACTCCCCTGGGGCCTTCCTTCTTCATTTCTAATTTTATTAACTTCCACAAGCTAACTGAACCAGCCTCACCCTCTTTCATCTTCCTGTTGGTGAGCTAAGCCACACGATGGATTTTCTCTGATTAAAATCTTTCTATGCCTTTCCATTGCCTATAGGAGAAAATACAAACTTAACAGAAACTAGTGAAAGACCTTGATGTTCTGGACCCTGCTAATTCTGCCAGCCTCAGGGCTCGCCAGTTCAGCAGAACTTCTTACAGCTTCCCTGCCCGCCTCCCTGACCATGCAGCGGCTGGTGCTTTTGCCTAAATGTCCTCTTTTTGGGCTGTTAACTCTGAGCCTTTAATTCAGCTCGGGCATCTCCGGGAAGTCTCCCCTACATATCCTCAGTGTGGATGATATCCCACTTCTGTGAAGGTCCAGAGCTTTACTGTGGCACTAGTCACATCATATTGCCACCACCTAACTGGTTTGCCCAATAAACCAAGCTGCTTAAATGCAGGGAGTTGGCTTTCTCCAGCTTCGAATTCCCAAGGACTGGCCCTGTAGGTGCTAAATACTTTCTATACCCGCTGAATGAATAAATGACGAACATTATTGCTGCTTTCAAGCTTCAGACTGCTAAGGGTATTCATACATGTAGTGATGAGAAAAACAGTTCCAGACCATTTCCCAACATGATTCAGCAATGTGTGCTGTATTTCCATTGTCTTCTACGGAGATTCTAAGGAAGGAAGAGATCAGAAATGGCATGGAGTAACTAGTACGCTCTCTTTGCAAAACATATTTATCCAGCTGGGCCCTGAATGATGAGTGAGGTCTGAAGACGCCTAATAGGAGAAACAGATGCTTTTCCTTCCAGGCTCTGCTTAGGTGTGTGCTTTGTGTAGTTAGCCTGTCCTATATGGAGCTTGGCCCCTCTCCTGAGCCCAGCATGTAATGGCTGTGCTGCCTAGCTGGTAATTAACGTGATTTCTGCTATTGTTAGGTCTTACTCTTTCAGTAATTGTAGAGTGAGCGTCCATCATGTGCTGAGTGCTGGGCGTACGGCAATAAGTAAGATAAACATAGTCCTTACCTTGTTGAACAAACCCATAAATGTTTACATTACTGTGTTTGTTATTAGTGCTATGAAGGAACAGGTCATGGGGCTATGTGATTATTTAATGAGGGTCAGAAAGGGCAGCGCTGAGGAAATGACATTTGCACTTTCCCCTGCAGATTCTGTAGGAAACAGACAAGGAGGAGAACACGTTTCTGAGTGGTGGTGGCGGTACCAGCATGTGTAGAAGGACTTCAGGAGGGAAAGAATCGGGTGTGTTCTGGAAGCAGAAAGATTAGTATGGCTGGACTGTAGCAAGGGAGCAAGAGAACAAATAATACAGCATATGTTAATTAAAAAATTAAAAAAAGAGAAAGGGGCAAGATCCTGCAGGGCCTTGCAGGCTGTATTTAAGATTTTAGACTTCCTCCTGAGATCAGTGGGAAGTCATTGAAAGGGTTAAGCCTGGGGGAAAATCCAGCTCTTGTATTTATTTTATCTCAGGTGCTTCCAGATAGTTTGAAGGGTAAACACACTGGTTGATACAGCCTTAAATTCCCTCTGAGCACCTGCTGCTAAATTAGATCCTCAGGTAAATATTTAGCAATTTGGTTTCCAGATGGAGGGAGACAAGTTTAAGGGTGAGAGTGAGTAGAGTATTTCAGGAGATGAGGAAGGACTCTTGACAGAACATGGGGAGCAGTGGGAAGTGCTAGTTTAGCATAGTGGTCACCCTCTTCAGGTAGAGGCACTACAGGAGCCAGCTATAGGGGCTGAAACAGCAGCTGCTGATTTTCTCAGTTTTGGAGCCTAAAAGTCCAAGATCAAGGTGCCAGAAAGGTGGGTTCTTTTTTTTTTTTTTAATATTTTATTTATTTATTTGACAGAGAGAGAGATCACAAGTAGGCAGAGAGGCAGGCAGAGAGAGAGGTGGAAGCAGGCTCCTGCCGAGCAGAGAGTCCGATGTGGGGCTCGATCCCAGGACTCCGGGATCATGACCTGAGCCGAAGGCAGAGGCTTTAACCCACTGAGCCACCCAGGCGCCCCAGAAAGGTGGGTTCTGATAAGAGTCCTCTTCTTAGTCTGAGGACAGCTGCCTCCTTGCCGTATCTTCACACGCGGCACATGTGCACATACGTACCCACACACACCCAGAAAACATGCCTGTCCTATCGGATTAGGATGCTGCCCTTATGACCTAACTTTTGCTTATTTACTTCCTTGTCGGTTCTGTCTCCAAATATAGTGATATTAGGAGTCAGACCTTCAACATATGAGTTGTGGGGGGCATAATTAAATGTGCAACGGATTTTGTAATGTGAGACCACTGAAGCAGGGATTGTCAGCCAGGGTGTAAGTCAGTAGAACTGGAGCTTTCTCATACTTGAGATATTTAAGGAACTGGTGTTGGGAGTTTGTTTTGTTTAGTATGAAGCTAGAGACTCAGAGTCTTCATTTTTTGAAAATCTCTCTGAGACGATGCCGATTATATCAGGGAACTCTTACTGTATCTTTCATTTTATTCCTCGCCTATAAACCAAGGGACTTCTCTCATCTCCTCCAAATTTGGGAAATATCCCATTCCCTCTTTCCACTTTCTCTGAGACTTCCTCAACCCTCCCCCCCACCCCCAATTAGAGAAACTCGAGAGAACCCAACATTTCCAGGCCCACACAGGAAAAAAAGCTTTTCATTTTCTTGTACTCCATACTATTTGTCCTGCCGTGACTGACAGGGCTGCTAAGCCAGCCACTATCTTCCATGTGGTTGGCTGCCAAGCCCATTTCCTTTTCCTACAAGTGGATTACAAGGCCTCGATTTGAAGGAAGGGAAAGTGGGAAGCACAATTTTAATCTCAGAATTCTGAAGAGGATTGCATTCAGTTCCAAGTGACAGAAAACCCAGCTAACCAACAGTGGCTCATAAAATGAGGGGTTTAGTTTTCCTCATACAACCGGATGTCCTGGGGTAGCCCACTGGCTCAGAGACTGGGCTCGTCCACTCCTCGTGCACTCCTGGAGTCACTTCATGGCCCAAGATGACCATGTTGCCTCTGGTGTCACCTTCACGTGCCAGGCAGGAAGAAGGGCAACAGCAAGCTGGGGGTGCCTGTTGTCAACACCCGCCTTGTGAAGAGCTTCTCAGGAAGACTTCCCAGCAATTACCTTTTTTTTTTTTTTAAAGATTTTATTTATTTATTTGACAGAGAGTGATCACAAGTAGGCAGAGAGGCAGGCAGAGAGAGAGGAGGAAGCAGGCTCCCTGCTGAGCAGAGAGCCCGATGCGGGGCTCGATCCCAGGACCCCGGGATAATGACCTGAGCCGAAGGCAGCTGCTTAACGCACTGAGCCACCCAGGCGCCCCAGCAATTACCTTTTTTAACTCCTTGGCCAGAGCTATGCCATTTGGACATCCTCAGCCAGAGAAACTGGGAAATGAGTGATTCTGCATTTATATATGCATACGTGCTGCTGCCCTCAAACCCAGTTGGGGTTCCACTGATAAGAAGGATGAAATGGATTTTGAGCAGGGAAGGGACATGGTGAATTCTCATGTCTAACTCTTCTCTAGGCGGAGGTGTGTGTGGAGGGGGGGGGGGGGGGGTCACTGATTACTTGCCTGACCCTGAGAGAAATATTAAAATATTTTGAGTTTCTGCCATGTACCGGAAGCCATTCTGGGTGCTGGGAATACAGTGGGAAACAAAACAGGCAAAAAGCCCCCTCCCTGGGGCTTATGCTGTAGTGAGGGGTACAGCCAACAGAGGAAATGTGTAGCACATTGGACGGAGGTAATGATTAATGTCTGGGCAGTGGTGGTTGAGGGGGTGGGTCGCCGTGTTCAGGTGAGTGTTCAGGGGAGATCACCGCAAGCGAGCTGGCATTCCAGTAATGCCATAGACGAGGTGAGGGATGGAGTCGGACAAGCACTTCTGAACCCGCATCTGAAACAGGGCAGTCGGGTGCAGCAGATACAAAGGCTCTGGGTTCTTTGCTGTACTTCTAAGGTTTGTTTTATGGTTTCTAATATTTGTATCTTAATTTCTTTATACAGACATCAGTATGTGTGGTTTTGCTGCCTGTGAAAGGGCAACTCTGTAGGGGTGCCAGGGGCTTTCCTCCCTCTTTGGAAAAAAACAAAGTGCCTGAATGTCCATCTGGAGAAATTAAGTGCCTTTTCCCTCATCTCTCCAGCTCCTGAGTCCTGTTTTCTTACTTCATTACTCTGGGAGACTATAAGCTGCTGTACTTTATAAAATGACTTCGGAGTCTTGATAGCTCTGAGTATGAGCCCGATGTTTTCTCTCTTTGATATTGGGTAAATAACTTATCCCCAGAGCCTGTTTGGCGGTGAAGTTGGGATGCAAATGCCTCCATCCTATTGTGAGAATTAGATGATGTGTGTGGAGGGCACGCTCTCAGTGTCTCTGCCCCTGTCCCCTTCCTTGTGATCTCCAGCCCCCAGGCACATGGCGCATCTGGGGAAGGTCAAGGCTGTCCCTATGAGAAAGGACTTATTCTCCTAGCATGTGACAGACTAGTGTCGCATTTATTTTCCTTCAGGAAGTCACACTTACCAGCCTGTCCCTGAGCCCCACCCCAAACTCTTTTGAGAGGTAGAAATGAGACTCCTAATTACCTGAATGCCAGAAAGTAGTGCTGCAGACACTGTGAAATCTTGTCATTATTAGGGGCAGTCCACTTGGGGACTCCATCCCTGCCCTCTCCCTGTGTCTCTCTTGTGCTGGCTCCTTGTCACAGAGCCTCATCTCTGGTACCATGCCCTTCTCTATGGTCATCAACCACATCCTGGCTTTCTTCCTGTGTTCTCCTCCCAGAATGTCACAACACATCTCGGCAATTGCATGGGACATGCTCCCACACGTCCCTGATTTCCTCACCAGAAGTCCCACATAGAGATTAGCAGAGCTGCCTCACTCCCTTGTCAGCTCTGACTTCCAGGTTGTTGCAAACAGGCCCCCTTTCCCACTTCTACCTGTGCTCTCTCAAGTCCTGATGCTGCCTTCACCCCACCCACCATGCCACCAAGCTCTCAGGTAACCCATGGCTTAGTTGGTATGAACATCTTCAACGGCTTGTCCCCGAGCCTGTAAGATTATGTATGTATACAACTCTCCCTTCCTCCTTTCTCCCCCATCAGAGGGAATGTTTGTTATTTTTCTATCCAAGAGTCATCCAGCCATTCCTGTTTCTGAATTTTGTGCTTACCTGCCTTTCTTGGGATTGACTCATTGTCTCTTCTTTACTGTATCTACTATCTCTCTTGCCATGGCATTTTTAAAAATTGTGAAACAGGCTCAAATCTTTGTTATCTTAAGAGAAAAAAAAAACCCATAACTCTTTCTAGCTTTCACATGTATCTTACCCAAGCATCTAGGAAGGTAGTCAATGATTATATACCTAATTTTTAAAATGGATCTATGTCAAAGATTTATTAAACAAATTAATGAAGGATTCAGGAGAATGGTAAAGCTATTTCAAAGAAAATTGAAAAGACTAGGTATATAAAGTAATGAAAAGCATGCTAAAAGTAGATTGCTAAATTACATATAAAATAAACTATAACTTCTGGGTTATAATATTTTCATTTGTATCTCTCATTTTCTTTCACATTGAACAAAAATAACGTACATGTCTTTCCATGTTTTATGAGTTAGCATTTATCCTTACAGAGTTAAAAAAGATCCTAAATAGTAAATAAAAGTGCACAGTCCTAGAGAATCAGAATAAGTCTGGACAGGCCTGCTAGACACTGTTCAACACAACACTGAAATGACAGGCAGAAATCTCTTTGCCCACTTCCAGGTTTTGGACAATTTTTCTAACAACCATTCCTTGTGATCATAAATAACCCCTGAGGGTTATTATGGGTCACTAATGCTAGTCTGATTTTACTTTGTTCTGATTCATTAACTCATTAACATTGGTGCAGCAAGACGTGTTAATATAGACATAAATTTCTTTGAAGTATGGTCAACAAATCCAGTGCTCTGTGGTATTAAATAATCACTGTGGCCAGGAAAATCACCTTCTGTTTGATGTCATGGAATCCTGTATCGTATTTTCAATTGGTTCTATTATTCCAGAGAAATTTTTATTGCTCTTATTTGCACTCATGTTCTGTGGCTAGAAAATCAAACCCAAGGAATTTATGTCTACCAGTTTTGCCTGGAGTGAGTACCTGCAGTCTGCTTTTACAAAGTTGATGCTTCTGGACTTAGTGTCCTGGAAATCAAGACTCCAGCTCCTGCCATATTTGGCAGTTGTCCAAGCAGTGTCCACTTAGAAGTTTGTATCTATCCCAATGTTCATAGCAGCAATGGCCATAGTCATCAAACTGTGGAAAGAACCAAGACACCCTTTAACGAATGAATGGATAAAGAAGATATGGTCCACAGAGTCAATGGAGTATAAGAAAGGATGAATCAGAAAGGATGAATACCTAAGTTTGTATCAACCTGGATGGGACTGGAAGAGATTATGCTGAGTGAAATGAGTCAAGCAGAAAGAGTCAATTATCATATGGTTTCACTTACTTGTGGTGCATAAGGAATAACATGGAGGACATTAGGAGGTGGAGAGGAGAAGTGAGTTGGGGGAAATTGGAGGGGGAGACAAACCATGAGAGACTGTGGACTCTGAGAAACAAACTGAGGGTTTCGGAGGGGAGGAGGGTGAAAGGATGGGTGAGTCTAGTGGTGGGTGTTAATGAGGGCATGTATTGCATGGAGCACTAGGTGTGATGCATAAACAATTTTGGAACACTGAAAAAATTTTAAGACTGTACCTATGAATCCATTATTAAGAGGTGAGAGTAACTTGTCCTTGAGGCTCTGAGGATGTGTGTCTTTGTTAAACACCTACTTTTAGCCTGTAGTTTATAACAAAGTCTTCAGGGATCATGACAGGAAAGCCAGAAGTTGACAAGATTGTGTGGTGGTGGCTTTATTTATTTATTTATTTATCTGTCTATTTATTTATTTATTTAATAGTCATCAACAGAATGAGAATGGAGGAGAGAAAAATCATCTGTAAAGGTGAGGTTGTGAATAACTATTTTATAAGATTTGGATCAATGTTTCCCAACTGAGGATAAGAACATATTCTAGACAGTGAGGACATTGACTCTGGGACATTCCTGAAGTGTACAGTCTTGAAGACAAAAATTGGCTTCTGTAAGGCTGAGCTTCTCCTTTCACTTGACAGATCTTTCCATTTTAGCTCTCAGGCAGCTCTTACCTTCATTTTTCCCCCTTGACTCAATCCTTTGCCCTTTTATCCATTGTATGTTTTCTCTGAGAAATGTCCTCTCTTTTGGTTTGGTATCAAGTGTCCTAAATTAACAAATAGTATTTTGGCAAATCTTGCCCATTCTCATCATCTGCCCCCGGACATCTTCTCTTGTATGTCTCAGAATTATTGAAAAGGGAATTCAATATGTTTAAATTGCAACTTATCAGAACTTCTAATCTGACCCTGATGGAGTAATTTATCTTCCATAAACAATGTAAAGCAAGTCAATATATATGAGGAAGTTAGTTTCAGGCATTAAAAAACAAATAATGTCAGACTGTTCTTTGAGAGAAGTGGAACCTATCAAGTGAACCACACAGCCAGCCAGCTCTCTTCCTGGGCCACTTTTTGGATGTAGTGTAGTATAATGGTGTATAGGGGCTTCTTTTGGGTTCTTGGGTGAGAGCTGGGTTGTACATATACAGGGTGAGGCTTCATTAAGGCTTAAGAAAATGTGGCTACTGATGGGCCAGCAGTTGTGCAGTGCTGTGAGACATTGAATGTTGGCCAGGCCAGAATGGAATGTGTTCAGTGAACACTGGGCATTCAGTTGAGATCTCATAAAGGCCACATTTGGGAGTAGGAAATGTACCCTAGATCAGGGGTTGGGAAGTTATGGCCATATCTGGCCTGGGCCTGTTTTTGTGTAGCCCATGAGATAAGAATGTTTTGTTTTTTACATTTTTAAAAAGGTTGTTAATAAGCAGCAGCAGGAGGAAAATAAAATAGAAGAAGAGGAGAAGGAGGAAGAAAAGAAAGAGAAGAAAAAGGAGACAGAGACCATAAATTGCTCACGAGGCTGAAATATTTATTACCTGATCTTTTATAGACATGCTCCCCCGTAATAAAGATCTCATCCTGTGATGAAGAATAAATTTGAAATAGAAGCCCCCCAATGAGAAAAAAAAGTCGAGATTTGCCAATAATTAGTGCTTTGCAGAACAAAGCTAAGCTTTTTTTTTTTTTTTTTTTTTTTTTTAAAGAAAACAACATAATCCAGACTCCTTATATCACTCATGATGTTTAGCATACAAAGAAACATTGCCAGACACATGAGAAATTTCCTTGACCAGAGGTCAAGGAAACAATAACTAGTCAATTGAAGCAGACTATGATAGGATCCAGACATTGTACTTAGTAGATAGGGCCTTAAAACTGCCATTGTATATATGTTCAGAAACTAAAAGGAAAAGATGTACACAATAAGTCCACAGATGGGAGACCTCAGGGAAGAAATGGGCATTATAAAAAGGAACCAAGTTGAATTTCTAGAACTAAGTTACAATATTAGAAATGAAAAGTAACAGTAAAGTGGAGACTCAAAGAATAGGATAAGAAGCTTGAAGAGAGAGCAATAGAATTGCTCTGAGGAAAAATGTACACCTTACAATAGAATTGCTCTGAGGAAAAAAAGATAAAAAGACAAAAATAAGAAACAGACTCCTCAGTGGCCTATGGGAGATTGTTAGACTGTCTGTGAAGAGTCCAAGAAAGAGAAGGAGTAGGGTAGAAAAATACTCGAGGAAATAATATCTGACAATTTCCCAAGTTTGGTAGAAAAACAATTACTCATCTAAGAGCTCAGTAATCCTAAGCAAGTATAAAGAAAACTACACTTAAACTCATCATTGTTATCCTTCTAAAAACCAAAGATAAAGAGAAAATCTTAAAGGCAGCCAGGGGGAAAAGACCCAGTATTTACAGAGGAATAGTCATATATCTGACAGATAATTCTCACAGAAAACAATGAAGGCCAGAAGACAATGGAGCAACAGCTTTAACATTTTGGAAGAAGGGGGAAAAAAACCTGTCAATCAAGAATTCTCTATCTAGCATGAGTATCTTTCAAAAATTAGGATGAAATTAAGAGATTTTCAGATAAATAAAACCAGAAAATTTATGGCAAGCAGACCACTACAAGAAATGCTAAAGGAGTTTTTTTTAGCCTAACAAATAATGATATGGGTGGAAACTCAACATACAGAAAGTAATGAAAACTCTAGAAATGGTTAATAAACAGGAAAATATAAACTACTTTCTTTAAAAACCACATAATGCTTTAAAGGAAAGGTAACGTTATGTTTTGGAATTGATAACATGTGAAATAAAATACATGACACTAGTAGCACAGAGCACAAGACTGGAATTATACTTCTGAAAAACACCTTACATGTCATGTGAAGTGGCTGGTTATTAACTCCATGTGGTATGTGATAAGTAAGGATGAATATTGTAATCCCTAGAGCAACCATTACAAAGAATAAGATATAGCTAAAACCTCAATGGAAGTGATAAATATTATACATGGAGTTTGATTAATTCAAATAATATATAATATATATTATATATATGTAATATTATATAATATAATTATATAATAAAACAAAGAGAAATGGAGGAATAATGAAAACAAGAAAGATGGGGAAAGTAGAGAACAAATACTAAGATAACAGAATTAAACACAATCATATTAATTACTTAATGTGAATTGGTTAATCTCTTTATTTAAGAGGCAGAGATCATCTGGATAAAAATGTACAGTCCAACAATAAGCTATTCATAAGCTTATTTATTTATCATCATTTATAAATGATGCAATTTAAGTGCATCTAAATATAAGTATACATGTATTTTGAACGAAAGGAAGGAAAATGATATACAATGAAATAGTAAGCATAAGAAAGCTTCTGTACCTCTATCAATTTCACACAAAGTAGACTTTAAGATGAAGGTTGTTATTACATATAAATAGGGACATTTCATAATGATGAGTTAATTCACCAAGAAGTTTCAGAAACCCCAATTATGTATGCATGCACATGATAATAGAGCTTTAAAGTACATGAAGCACGGGGCAGCTGGCTGGCTCAGTCATAGGAGCATGTGACTCCTGGCTTCAGGGTCATGAGTTCAAGTCCCATGTTGGGTGTAGACTTACCAAAAAAAGTAATTTTATTTGCAATATTATTTTTATTCAAAAGAATTCTAAATTTTTGAATAAAGTAAAAAAATAACATATCTATGCATGATATATATATATGTGTATATATATGTATACATGACACACACACACACACATATATATATATATATACACACACACCTGCAGTACATGAAACAAAAACTCACACAACTAAGAACTAAAAAAAAATCCACAATTACAATTGGTTTTAATGTCTTATTTTCACAAGTCGGTGGAACAAAAAGACAAAAACAGATCAGTAGAAAAAGAGAAGTTGCGCCCCTTCACCTACGCTCATCACTTAAGCTTCTAGTCTCTTGTACACACATTTGAGATGTCCATCCTTTACTTCTCTGTTTATCAAAAGTATGTGAAATCATCTAAATACATTTTGGAGCAAACGTCAAGGTTCTCTTTGTTCTGGGATAGTGTAGGTCTGCGATGATTTCATCAAGAGGGAAGGCACAGCACAGTCAGTACCTCGGTCCAACTCAGCTGAAGAGTGCAAATCACAGCAGTGTCCCAACCCACCAGTATTGTGATCACTCCCTGCAAACCTGTGTTTGCTCAACAGAGACACACAGAGCTCGCCATCACTTTGGGGTTTTCCAGTTTGCTTGTTTTAGTCTTCTGTGATGTGACGTTGTGGCCATATGGCTGATTTTTAACTTGCTTATTGCAGTTATTTGAAAACAATACCAGAACAAAAGCTCCTGTTTTCTTTGGCAGTTTCTGCCGTTGGCACTTTTTTCCTAAGCATTCTGCTCCTTCCTTTTTTTCCCCTCGGTCTTCCATTCCCTGGTACACAGTTCCTGGGGATTTCCCAGCTGTAACCCAGGCTAGGAGAAAGGAGTGGCCTAATACACTCATGAGTCAGGATTACGGGCACTTTTATCTGTGTGAGGAGGTGGGAAAGTAGCTAATTGCATTTGTACATGAAGACTGTGAATATATCATTAAGTTCTATATCACAGAAGTCTATGAATTACAGAGCTGGAAAACTAAAGCTAGTGTTATGTTAGAATCCTGGCTTCCCACCTGACTGGCGTTTCCAGGTATGGTGCAAAACCTCACTTGATACATTTCCAAGCTCGTAACAACCCTGCGGGCTCTCTCTTCCTTGCTCATTGGCTTAGTAGTCACCAACAGTATTTTTCCTTTCCTTCCAAGTGCCACATACTGGCTGCTCTTTGAGCCAGAGTTGGTCCTCAGACATGTTTTATTCAGACTGCAGAGATCATTTTCTGAAATTTCCCAAATAAAGTATCTGGAGGTCTCACAAACAAATGCAGATTTTTAGCTTTCCTTAAACTAACAAGAACAAAAAAGGAAGACCAGGCATGACTGAGCCTGGGCCTGCTCACTCCTTCAGGCAGCCCTCTGAGCCCATCACTCTTCTTCCTGGTCAGCAGTCCCACAACCCTCCTCAACCTCCCCAGTATCCTAGGGTTTGAAGAAGTAAAAAGTTTGGAGAGCTCTGATTTAAGGCACGGATGTGAAGTTCAGAGCAAGTCTTCCCCAGATGTGTCATTTTGGCATATGGACTATTTTGAACTGAAGGCAACTGAGACCTGGTGAACTGAAAGAAACTTTCCCCCCTCCTTTATCTACCTAGCAGAATCTAAACTGGGGTCCTTTCCAGAGTTAGCATTATTAGCAGAGATGAATTTTATTTGAGTGGCCCATCTGTATTGCAAGGCAAATATGTAATTATGATGCATCTTCTCTTATTGTCCCATGAATTATCCTCATCCACGCTGAAGCTCCAGAACCCCATCCCATTCTTTAGCTCAGGATGGCATATAGACATCAGTTTACCTTTCTGCTTTGAAACTCTCATGTATGTGGGGTTCCTGTACATACAAAATATATTTGATTTTCTTCTGCCCATCTGTCTCATGCCAACTTAATTCTTAGGCCATATAGAAGAACCTTTGAAGGGTAAATAAAAACTTCTCCTCCCCAACAGTTTGACAAACCAGTTGGGAGACCTCACTCGGATGCGTACTGCTTACCGCAAGGCTGCTGCAGTAGAACAAACCTGGGACCTCTGAGAAGAGCTGGCCAGAGGTAAGAGCTCTTACCACGTCAGACTCTAGAATCCCTATCTGCAGATTACAGTGGCAGCAGATAGTGAAATTCCCTCTTTTCCTTTTTGAAGTTTTGAAAAATCAGTGGGCACAGGTTGAGAGATATTAATTTGACTCTGAGAGACTCAAGGCTCAGCCAAAGCTCTTACCTACATATCAGAAAACCAAAGGAGTTTTTCTTTCATCTCGTTCTGTGATCTGAGAGCTTGGTTTTGTGATCAGTGAAAAGATTCTCTGTGTTCTCTACCATCCAAAAGGTGCACTTGCAGAAGGACAGCTTGGAGGCCAGATCACACTGGAGTTCCAAGCAGCAGTGTCTTTGGCCATGCCTATCCTCTGGGGAGTTTGTCACAAGGGGTCCCAGTCCAGAAGGGGCCCTTGTTGTTTCAACCTTCCTTGCTTTGTTAGTGCTGGAAAACTCCCATTCCTGCAGCTCTTACTTGATGTCTCAGATTAGCAGGCTTGTGACTGGTGGCATCTCTTATTGCTGTAGGAAGCTATACTACACCATCTTTACCATCTATCCAACGGAGGCCTTGGTTTTCTTAGACTGTCCTTGAAAGTGAGCTTTCTGGATCTAGGGAGGGCTGCGTATTTTGTAGTCTCTTATGGGATGTCTCTTGTGTTTTTGATTAAGCCATAAAAGGGCCTACTGGTTTGAGTCACTGTTGAGAGAGATCTTACTTGTCAATGGCCACAGGCCCAATCCTTTGAATTGGCTATATTTGAGAAGAAAATAAATTTAGAGAATTATCATCCTAAATGATTTATTTGTACCTATGGAGAGACCAAATTAAAAAGAGGACACACAAAAATATAATGACTAGCCTGAAGGATGCCCATAAGATTAAAAAAAACAGAAATTAGAATAAAAATCAAATCCAAAGGAAATTCCTCTTCTCAAATCTGGCCCCATTTGCCAATTTTAGCTTCCAATTTTTCCTATAAGATTTACAGAGAACACTCTAGCCTAATATCTTAGGCATAGGGTATACAGGTTTCCCCTATAAATACTGAAAGTCAGAAAGTGAATTTTGCAGAGAACCCTGGGACAGGCCGTGGAGCTTGCCTTCCTGGGCTCTGTAATCAGGCTCTGCCAGCTACAAGCCTTCCTATGCAATGTCCCTTGCAGACATATCTTAGACCCTCTCTAAAGGAATTCATGTCCCATGGACAGCAGCATAACTTTTCAGAAGATTCTACCAAATTTAGAGAAGAATTAGAATAGTGGCCATTCATAAATCTGACACCATCCACCCACTCCATAGAGGAAACGGATGACCAGAATTTCTGCTGCGCCCTCCCCCAAATTATGAGCTGAAAATTATTGTTCAGAGACTGATAGAAAAGGAAAATAAAATTTCATGTTGCCCTTTCTTTTCCAAATCCAGACCCATTGGTTACTGATCTGTTCTGTCCTGGGATAGATACGGCCTTCCTGCTCATCTCACTTTGCCTACCTGGGACATGAAGGCTCTCCATTCTTTCTTCGATCTATCTTTGGGAGTGACTGGATCTTGGAAAGGTAGTATCCTTTGTGCCCTCAGTGAGGACCCCTCTTTAAAGGGGGGATATTTAATATTGCCAGAAATATTTAATATTTGTTCTGGCTGAAAATGGAGAAGAAATTTAAAAGAAAAAAAATTTTTTTTGAGTGGGCCTACAATCAAAAGTTGGCCATATTTGAAGCTAATATTTAGAGCATAATAGAATACTTAATTTTTAAAGAAGATTTTACTTACTTATTAGAGCATGAGTCGGGGGAGCAAAGGGACAGGGAGAGAGAATCTCAAGCAGACTCCATGCTGAATGGAGCCTGACACAGGGCTTGATCCAATGACCCTGAGATTATGACCTGAGTCAAAATCAAGAGTCAGACACTTAACCAACTGAGCTAACCAGGCACCCTGAGCATAACAGAAGTTTTAAAAGATTTATTCCAAATTAGAATAAAACTATGTACCCAGAGGGAAAGAAACACATCCCCAATTCCTTGAGGGATTAAAAATAACTGTCCTTATTTTACAAATCTTTGGAGAACTAGAAATATGGTCCTGAAAAAATTCAATGTCAATCCCAAAACCTCCCCTTTTTATCTTAAAAGGTGTATTAGTATTGTCCTTAGAAACAGTCCTTCTCAGAGACTAACTGCATACTTTCTCTGTGACTTTGTGATAAAGATTTTCCATCCCCATCTTCTCTGGGAACTAAGAGCCATTATTTGAAATGCAAACCATAGGGAGAGGTTTCTTATCAGAAGGAAAAAAACAGGAGAGAGGAAGTATATTTGGAATTTGGACAAAAGAAAAATCTTCTCTACAAATATTAGGAAATGTAAGACCTCTGCATCTGCTCAGGGATGTCTATATATATATATGTTGTAGATGTGTGATAGTTTTCTATCTCCAGATGGTATTGCCAAAATTAATTTGTAAAGACTTTTATTTAGTTGGTTGGAAAAAGCAAGTACTTAAAAGGATTGGCTGTTTAAAAACTCTCAGAAATATGAAAACTAACTGAAACAATTTTCAGGTTCATGTAATCTAGGATTAATCTTTGATAAATAAAAACTAATTGAAGTTTGTTGGTTTAATTAAAATAGTCATGTCTTTAGAGTTATCAGCATTAAATCTAATACCTTGATTCTACCTAGGCTTACTAAAAGTCAAATAAGCTCCTGTTATCTCTGTTACAGACTTTGCCAGCAAGAAAGAGAACCTAAGACGATGGCTAGCTGTTATTAAATTTTTGTGACTAATCCAAGCATAATTATTAAAAACAAATGAACTTAGGATATGTAAGATAAACATTTGTAAGTAAACTTTTGGGTAGTATATTTATGTTTTATGAATGGTATGTCTACTTAATAATTCCTCAAATCTCTTTGGTAACTTCTATCCTAAATGATTAAAATTCTTTGTATGTCTAGGTCATTCCCAAATAAGAAAAAATATTGAAACATTAATAACATTAATTGCTAAGGACATCTAAGTTTGCCAAACTTTGTCTTCTTTTATGGAGAAGATGAAGATAAATTTGGGTCTATTGGTAAATATGTTTTAAGCTTTATTGAAAGTACTGTGAGAAAGCACACATTTCTAGAAATTATGAAATATATTCATAAATTTGCCAGTCTAAAGAATGTTGGTGTAACAGTTCATAATTACTTACTTGTTGGTTTCCACTAGAAATAAAGATTTTCAGAAGTTAAGAATTCTTTTATTTTTTTTTTTTTAAGATTTTATTTATTTATTTGACAGACAGAGATCACAAGCAGGCAGAGAGGCAGGCAGAGAGAGAGAGTGGAGGAAGCAGGCTCCCCACTGAGCAGAGAGCCCAATGCGGGGCTCCATCCCAGGACCCTGAGGCTATGACCCCAGCCGAAGGCAGAGGCTTTAACCCACTGAGCCATCCAGGCGCCCCAGAAGCTAAGAATTCTAACTAATGTTTGTTATTAAAGCTACTAGAAATAACAAGGGAAACAACCCTGTAGGGTGGAAAAGTAAGTTGCAGTTTTTTGTTTTGTTTTGTTTTTACAAAAGGAGGTAAGGAATGGAGATACATTTTTGTTTAGGGAAACAAAAGTAATTTTATCTCATAGTTGATGGTTTCAAAATGACAAAGAGAAGCAGGGATGAACCAGAGTTGTAGAAGGCTTATGAAAAAGGAGTCTTGGGAAAGGAATTTGATGTGTGATCAAACTGGGAAAGAATGAATGGGTCTGTTACAAGGGTTTTAAAAATAAGCTTTAATATCAGTAGTGTTCTTATGTAAAACCAGGAATAAATTTTCTTTCTTTTAAGATTTTATTTGTCAGAGAGAGAGAGACAAAGCATAAGCTGGGGGAGCAGCAGGCAGAGGGAGAAGCAGGCTCCCCAGTGAGCAAGGCGCCTGGTACAGGGCTGGATCCCAGGACCCTGGGATTATGACTAGAGCCAAAGGCAGCTGCTTAACCTACTGAGCCACGCAGGAGTTAATTTTCTTTCACCTGTTAAAAAGACACGGTTTTCTAGAACTATTGGTCTTCTCTTGATATGATTGTAAAAGACATTTTGCATTTTAAAGTTATCCACCTAAAAAACAAAGATTCTGTGTTTTGCTAGAATAATTTCCTGTGTTTATCAGGTTTTTGTTTATGTAAGAAAACTGAATCCTCTTAATATTAAAAGAGCTAAATTTTGCTAACAACTATGTAAGCTTATTTGCTTTTAAAATCTTTTAAGGTCACTTTGGTTTAATAGATAACTAAGTATTAACCAGGACTTATAAACCTATTTGACCAAGTGCTTTAAAATCTTTAAAAAGAAAATTTTTTTGACAAACTTCCTCAAATCTAATTCTTTTTTTTTTTTTAAAGATTTTATTTATTTATTTGACAGAGAGAGATCACAAGTAGGCAGAGAGGCAGGCAGAGAGAGAGGAGGAAGCAGGCTCCCCGCTGAGCAGAGAGCCCGATGTGGGACTCGATCCCAGGACCCTGAGATCATGACCTGAGCCGAAGGCAGCGGCTTAACCCACTGAGCCACCCAGGCGCCCCCCTCAAATCTAATTCTAAATAAAGTCTTTTGACCTATAAGAAACATTTGAGATTTTTCCAGAAAGGTGCCCGAAAGGTTCCAAAGATTTTGTTAAACTAATTAGGTTTAATTTGAGATGTTAAATTACATGGAGAACATTGTCAAGTAAGAAATAATACCAAGCCTTCTTTATGTTGTATTTGTGTAAGTATAAGTGTTCTAGAAATTTTATAAAATTCTTGAACTTCTGATATGTCCTGGTATTTTGTCTATCACTTATAATTCAAATTATTAAAATGTATGTGTCACAGACATAACCAAATTTCCCAGTCAATTCCATTATGATGACTTCTCATCAGATCTCTAACGATGGACATTTTTTAAAAGATATTTATTTATTTATTTATTTTAGAGAGAGTGAGAGAGAGCGCAGGAGAGTGGGGTAAGAGGCAGAGGGAGAAGCAGATGTCCCACTCGTGTGGGGTTTGATCCCGGAACTCCAGGATCATGACCTGAGCTGAAGGCAGACACTTAACCAACTGAACCACCCAGGTGTCCCTAATGGTGGACATTTCTTTTTTTTTTTAATTTTTTATTTTTTATAAACATATATTTTTATCCCCAGGGGTACAGGTCTGTGAATCGCCAGGTTTACACACTTTACAGCACTCACCAAAGCACATACCCTCCCCAATGATGGTGGACATTTCTTAAAAAGTCTTTGTCGTGTACAATTATTGTTTTAACTGAGGTGCTTTTACACAGTGTCTTTGCAGACATTCTTCATCTTCAGAGAGTTTCATGGAAAGGTCTCTTGACAAACACAGCTTTCTGTTAACCTTAAGATCACAAAACTGAACTGGGTAAGTATTTCTGAATTAGTAAGAAAACTGGATTTAAACAGAACAAGAATTAAGAACACGGGACTAAATGAATTGAGGAGGTTAATTATAATTTTCACGACTCTTGTATGAAACATTGATGGTTCTCTAATGTCTAATGTTCCAGATTTAAGGAAACTTCTCTTCAGTTGTTTATGACTTAGACAACTGGTGAAATATACCTTTGTAAGCAAATATGAAACATTTATCTTTTTCTCCTACCCAATCCCTCCGGAATTCAAAAACTCTCAGTGAGTATTCTTATTTTCATGGCGGTATAGTTATTTCAGTAAGTTCAATAGTTCAATAAGAATCTGTTTTTCTTGTAACAAGGCATAATTAGAAACATTGTTTATATTACCAAGGCTTTGACTGGAATGTCATATTTCATATTTGAGAGACACGTAGACTCTTTGCCCATCCAGAGTCTGGCAGACCAGAGAACTTTACTCAAAAAAAGACCAGAGAACTTTATTTGTTTTTAAATATTTTATTTATGTATTTGAGAAAAGAGGAAGAGAAGCAGACAGAGCACAGAGAGAGGAGAAGCAGACTCCCCACTGAGCAGGGAGCCCCTTGCAGGACTCGATCCCAGGATCCCAAGATCATGGCCTGAGCCGAAGGCAGATGCTTGGCCGACTGAGGCCCCGGTGCCCCAAGACCAGGGAGCTTTAAAGAACTAAGGTCAACTCTATTGAGCAATAGATCTCCTTAGAGAAGCAGCCTGGTACCTTCTTAATAGGGTTCCCGGCAGCCTACATAAGGAAGGGGCAGGAATCTCAGGATATTTTGGGTCCTTCAGAAGAGGAATTCACCCAAAATATAGGTTATTGCTGGTGAAATCTGATGGCAACTCCTTGGCTTGGCTTTCCTGGCCCCAAAAGGCCTTTGAAGGTTCAATCTCAAATTCTTTATGAGAAATGGTAACAAATCAGATTCAAAGGAGCCTGTAGGGTTTAATCACTCTTCTTGAGGCACTTCTAGAATCAGGCCAAGTTTGTTGAAACACAGCTTATTTTACAAACAAATTAGTCTTCCCTTGGCTATCTTTTTGGAGAGAAAAATTATGTTTTAGTCACACTTTTGTGGATTCTAGTTCTTCCGAACTTTCCTCGAGAATTTGTCTTCTACCTACAACCAGGACTGGATCCTGAATTCTGGTTGCTTCAAATACCTTGACTACATGACTCTCCAAGCTAATGTTTCTCATTTTCTCCCATATTTCTGATTGGGAATCACTGAGAGCAAGGCTGTCCTTTTTCCTTAAGCTGTGTAAGCTAAATCTGGACAACTTGAATAGAAACTTCAGAGAAGTCGCCCCGACAGTCTGTCTCTTTACACAGTCTTTGTGCTTATTGCTGTCTTGGCCCCTCTGAAGGTTCACCAGATACTCACACTGCAAACCATGACTCACTACTGTCTACCCTCACTCTGTCTGAAGGCACTTCAAGCCTCGTGTCTAGAAATCTTCTTGTCAGCAGCATCCAGAACTTAGACACTGGGTTTAGAATTTGTTCCAACTATTGACCTTTGTTTTTCATTAGTTTCCCTAAAAATGCCGCTTATTAATGACCTGCTTGCCATCATGACATAGACTTAACTTTGGGAGCCTATCTGAAAGACCCCCTCCTGAAATGAGACAGCTCTTCATCTGAACTGACTTCTACTTGGGACCAGATCTTTGAGAAACGGAGCAATCCACCACCGTAGTTTCTGGATCGTGAAATCTCTTTCAACCTTCAAAGGCAGGACAGAAGGGGTTCAGTGTACATGTTCCCAAAATGTGCCACCTTGGCAAGTGACAATGCATGAGCTGAAGGCAATTAAGACCCCATAGGTCAAAGAGAAGCTGTGCACCTCCCTTAACTACCTACCTAGAAGAGTCTAAATTGGGTGTCTTTTCCAGAATGAAAGTTATTAGCGGAGATAAATTGTATTAGAGCGACCCATCTATATGGCAGGACAAATATGTAATTATGAAGCATCTTCTCTTCTTATTGTCCCGTGAATTATTCTCTTCCACTTTGAAGCTCCAGACCCCGATCCCATGGCATATATCTATTATTTTACCTTTCTGTCCTTGAAGGTCTCCTGTGTGTAGGGTTCTGGTACATGCAATATTAAATTTGATTTTCTCCTGTTACTCTGTCTCATGTCAATTTAATTGTTAGACCAGTTGGAAGAACTTACGAAGGACAAACATTTCTCCTCCCCCACGTAAGAATAGTAAGGATCTCATTATTTAGCAAGCCAAGTCTTCTTTTCCTATCATTATCAGATAGACCAGCAAACCCCTTTATTTTGTTTATTTTACAGGCCCGAGGGGGGGAAATCAATCAGAAAAATAAAAAGGCTGCAGCTTCTCATAGTTTCCACTAGATGGCAGTATTGTACAGGTATTACCGTAGCTCATTCTTGAAGCCGTCAACATGTGAGTTATATAATTTTTCAGGGGGAATAATTCCTGTTTCTAAATTTATTACAGTATTTTTTCAATGATGTGAAATTTATCAGGAAGCAGGTAGAGTCCAGAAGCTGCATTATTTTAAAAGAACAAAACGAACATCCTTTTTTTTCCCCCTACCCCCTTCCCAGAGCTTCCTGACTTAATTATTTGAAACAGAACATATTGCAACGGATAATTGTTACGATTATGCGGCTGTTCATTTCGAGTTTGTGTGTGCATACGCATTCAGCGGCCACATCTGCAGTGCGTGCCAGAAAAATAGCCCTGTCCCTGTATACTTTGAAACAGCAAATGTTTCCCATTTGGAGCAATTTCTTTATTTTGTTTTGTGGATAATGAGTGTTACCCACAAATGTGGGAGGCAAGGAAGCAGAAAATGGTCTGTACTATAAGGGGATGCTCTTAGAGATACACATACACATAAGTAGACAAATGTGAGCTGTGCGCTGGCCTCATACATAAATAAGGCAAGTGCTGTGAAGGAGAAGTTGTGTGTGTTAATTAGATTAATGGTTGGAGAACAAATCCATTTCCAAGCAGCTAATTAAATATTTCATTTTGAGTTATTTTGTGTAATTTGCTTTGGTATGTGGCAGATCAGTATGAAGCATTCAGTTTTACCTTCAGGCACAACCCACTAATATTTCATTGACTTAATTCCTTGGTTTGGGTGCTTCAGGTTTTGAAAGTGCTACCTTTTTAGTTCTGGTTAATCCACTTGACAGCCGAGTCTGAGACAGGGACTCTGCATTTCCCTCTCCTACAATCTTGGTCTGGCATCTTGGACCAAGGTAATAGGATGGAAGCTTCCTTGTTATCACCTTGATTAGGTCCTAAAATGTTAGGTTTGGAGCAACTCCATGAGCACCCCTGTCGCCCAGGGTTCAAGGGGTACAATTTTTTTTGACAGATTGCTCCTCCAGTCCCTGTCTGAGCGCCTTGGGGCTGGGATGTCAGGGGTGGCATTGCCTCAGTAGTGGCTCCTGTAAGGGACAGAGCTGACCATACATGTCTCCTCTCACCAAGCCAAGAGGAGAGCTGGGGCCGGGAGGAAAATTGCAGGCAGACAGGTGAGAGGATTTCTGCCTGGAGAGCTCTGGAGGTGACCGCGAGGACCTGGGGTCCCCGACACAGCCCTCTAGGCAGTGCCGCGGAACCCGTCTGCCTTTCCAGGCTTATCCAAACCACAGAGCATCCTCTGTGACCCAGCCCTGCTCTGATGAAAGAGACAGCCTGACTTCTATGGTCCAGACTTTTTCCCACCCTTGAACCAAATGCTTTCAATCTTAGATCAAAGTGATGGATTTTTACAATGGTTTTTACCATTGTTCTGCTACTGGCATTCCCCTTTTCCACATCCTGCTTGGAGTCTGGCTTTTGGGTCCAGCTTTGCTGCACCAAGTAAGATGTCTAGAAAAATGTCATCATTAGCTTTTGCTCTCAGGCGTCTCTCCTGTTCGCACGAGGTGGGTGTTACCCTGTAAAATCAGAGCATCAGCCCAACCACGTCTCGTGCAGCTCTTACCCTGGCCGACCAGGATCTGTACTGATCGATGACATTCCTTGTCCTCCTAAACACCCTCCCTGCCTTCTCTCCACCTGTTCCTTCTGTGTGGGTCAGGACCTACGTGAGGACCACGCATCCCTTGCCTTCCCAGACTCACCTCTGTCCGCACACCAGAATCTTCTCTCTCTACATGCTTCCAGATCCTCAATCCTCCTACTCTGAGGTAGTTGCAAAGATTCCCCCAGACAGGTTGGGGCCTGGCTATCTCTACGTCCTGGTTTTCAGCGGTTCTAACCCCTGGGTCAATGAAATCGGAACGAGGGAGAATAAATAGCCACCTGCTCTGGAGCATCTCAAAATCTAACAATCTTTCTAGTTTCAGGAAAACTTTCAAGACAAGTCACCTTTTATGCACAGCATGTATTTTCAACGCGATAGCCTTCGGCTAATGGGACCTTGTTAGAGGAAGTGTGAGGTCTGCATTGCCACCTTGGGAGTGACTCATCTCGCCTCGGGTCTGGAAGTCCTGTGTGACACCCAGCTCTCCTGTCAAAATGCTCACGGTGTACTTGACAGCATCGGCAGAGGCTAAATGGCTTGAAGGAGCAGGAAGCGAAGGGCTGGGCCAAGGGGCAGCTCCGGCGGGCAGGCACCCCGACTCCTGACTTAGTCTTGAAGGAAGAACAGGTGTTTTCTGAGTGGATGATGTGAAGAGCGGCATTCCAGGTAGAGAGGTGGGGTCTACAGGGCCCTGGACACCTGAAAGAGCTCTTGCATACCCTTCACTCTGAGACTCGGCTAACTCGCTGCCTTCTTCAGAAAGGATGACCTCAGGCCATGGTGCCGGTCCCTGTCCTTGCCTTTCTCATCCTTACAGAACGAGACTGGAAGCCCCAGGTGACTGATTCCATCCTTTTCTAAATCCACCCAGTCCCCAGGACTGTGCTCCATCACTGCCCGGGGACCTACATCATGCCCGGGGAGTCCTGGGCGGGCAAAATAAGAATTTCCAGGTTGCCAGCCTCTCACTGATCCCACAACCAAGGAGGAGATCCTCCTGTAGGGAATGTGAAAGGTACAAGGAACACGGGGGTTTCTCTTCGTGGAAACCACAGGGCCATGTGGAGGTGAGACTCTCTCTGCCTTGACAGGATGTACAGTGTAGTTTCTCTGCAAGGTGAAGTTTTTAACATCTGGTAAGTTTTTGAGAACCCCGCCCGGTAGCAACTCCAGATTTGGGGCTCAATTCAAAGGCTTGTAGAAATATTTCTAAGAGAGGGCCCCGTGAAAGCACCCAATTTCCCAACTGGTGCGTTTCCATGATTTCCACGTCGTTCTTCAGAAGAGCTCTTCTCTCTCCACATTTTCCCAGGCCCTCATGCTGGCCTTTTACACACCAGAAATCAGGCCAGTTTGGATTCCTCCAGGAGCAACAACAGTAAAGCCGCCCTCACTCCTGAATGAAACCTGAAACTGTCTCCCCACCGCGCAGCTGCTGCGGCTGTGTGTCTTACTCCATCATGATCAGTGGTGGATGGCAAGGGGGCGGTGGGGGATGCTGTCTGGGGATGTCGAGTCTGGGCGTGCTAAGGAGGGCTTATGCCATGCCACCGCCTGTCGTTTTGGGAACTGTGAAGGTCCACCAACCTGGCCGCTGCTTAACGACAGGACAGAGTTGATTTGGTTGACCTGTCTCCAGGCATATCTCATGATGCCTTCAGTGCAGAAGGCTGGAGAGGTCTGAACTTGCTGAGAAAAATCACGGTTTTTCATTTGTGGACAATTCTTTTTTTTTTTTTTTAGATTTCATTTATTTATTTAAGACTCACATGGAGAGAGCACACAAGCAAAGGGAGCAACAGGCAGAGGGAGAAACAGGCTCCCCGCTGAGCAGGGAGCCCCATGCGTGGCTTCATCCCAGGACCCTGGGATCATGACCTGAGCCTAAGGCAGACACTTAACCCACTGAGCCACCCAGGTACCTCCTGTGGATAATTCTTTAAAGAAAATATTTCTGATGTGTGTGTGTGTGTGTGTGTGTGTGTGTGTGTGTGTGAGAAGCCCTTTCTGTCACCTTACCACCCTGGGTGCCCTCATCGTGGCTCACAGTGTTCCCATGCGTGTTGCTCATGGGAGCACATCTTCAGTCTGTTTAGTTCTGTCTCCCTGGTCAAATGTGAGCAGAGCTCTGCAGATGGACAGCTGCTGCTTCCTGCTCTTTCTGCCTCTCTTTCTTACACTGGAGAGGAGTCACCTTGCTCTGGCGTGATATCCTTCTGGCTGGCCTTGCTCCCCGCCCCCCCCCCCCCACTCCAGCTTGGTGAGGAAACGTGTGAGGCGGGGGCTGGCTCAGAATTCTAACACGCTTTCCATCCCCAGAGTCAGGACTGTTTAATTAAGCCATACCACATTGGTGAGGGAGGGGAGACAGTGAATAATGATCTTTGATTTGCCCAAAGTGTACTTGACTCACAATAAAATGCGGCTGAAGGGGCATTGTCTTTCTCCAAGAGCATAGCATTATGGAAATATTCTGCTAGCAGGACTCACAGCAGGGGGATGTTTGAAAACTTGCTTCCGGTTTTGCTCCAGCCGGTCACAGCGATGGGTTGATGGATGATTTAGTTGCCCAGCTCGTCTTTCCCGTGGCACGCCTGTGGATGAGGTGCGTGGTGGTGACACAGACCTGGTAATAGACTATTTTGGTAAAGAGCTAGAATTTCTCTTTGCTTCTTGTAGAATCTTCTCTTTTATCCATTATTTCCAAATAGGTCAGGAGAAATGGGGTCCTCCCTGGTGTACGTGTTAACTCGTTATCTGCCAGTTGCAATTTCTCAGCGGTCTGCTTTTACTCTCAACTTTTTACTCTCAACTTTTACTAACTTAACATGTGGACTGATGTTGGCAGTCGCTCAGCAATCTACCCAAAGCAGGCAAATCCTTCACCAACGTCACATGTTTACTCTCTCTGAGGTACTTTCTTAGGTATTTATATCCCCTTTGGTAGAGGTTCGTTTCATTGCCATTTATCATCCTCTGATCTTTTTAAACATGGAGTGAGCTTCTTGTGTGGTAAACCTCTGGAAGACTGCCCTCTAAAATACGGTTGTGCTGATTTGATAAATACTTTGTAAATATTTGAAATGATAGGATTTGATGACAAACCACTGGTCTCTGACTCCCTGGTGAGTGTGCATATGCAAATAAATTATGATTCCTGTCTTATCGCCCACTTCCCTGGTCCTCCAAGGCTGTGCCTCTTATTTCTATCTTTGTTACCTTTGTCAGTCAATATAGAGTCTCCTTCTCTGTTTTTAAAAAAATTGTTCATGGTCAATTTAAAGGGCTTGTTGTCCCTAATTTTTAGATGAAGCAGCCTATCACCTACGTCAGATGTATTTGTCTGAGCAAGATGGGAACTCAGGGGAGAACATCGGACAGGAGATAAAAGAGTTAACATGTAATGTAGTGATCCGAAGGGGCATGTACACCTGAATGTTTATAGCAGCAAAGTCCACAATAGCCAAACTATGGAAAGAACCTAGATGTCCATCAATAGATGAATGGATAAAGAAGATGCAGTACACACACACACACACACACACACACACGCACGCACACAATGGAATACTATGTATCCATCAAAAGAAACAAAATCTTGCCATTTGCAATGACGTGGATGGAACTAGAGGGTATCATGCTTAGCGAAATAAGTCAATCGGAGAAAGACAATTATCATATGATCTCCCTGATATGAGGAAGTAGAGATGTAATGGGGGGGGTGGTTAAGGCGGTAGGAAAAGAATAAATGAAACAAGATGGGATCGGGAGGGAGACAAACCAAAAGAGACTCTTAATGTCACAAAACAAACTGAGCGTGGCCAGGGGGAGTGGGGAAGGGAGAGGATGGTTGGGTTGTAGATAGTGGGGAGGGTATGTGCTGTGATGAGTGCTGTGAAGTGTGTAAACCTGGCGATTCACGGACCTGTATCCCTGGGGCTAATAATACATTATATGTTTATAAAAAAATAAAAAAAAACAACAAAACAAAACGAAACAAAAACAAACAAACTAAAAGAGCTAACATGTACTGACAGTGGATGCTGTGCTGCGTGTGTTACGGAGGTCATTTCATTTCTTTCTCAGGATAACCCTGTAACACAGATAACCGATGCCAGCAATGGCGCTCAGAAGGGAAATTTCTCAGTCGGGGCCACGCGGGAGTAGAGAGGAGATGCGAACCAGCCAACTAGGGCTTTGGAATGTAGTGAAGAGGATTTAGTAGGTGAGGACAGATGGGAGGGAGAAGGATGGGTGGCCGATGATAAATTCCACTCAGTAATGAGCAATTAGTTAAAACCCAGGTATGGGGATACATTCACCTGTCACACATAGACATGCAAGATCAATCCCGGTGGGGGGGGGACCTTGGAACAAAAAAGGAAGTACTGTAGCCCACGATGGGAGAAGGTATGAAGGTGTGCTGGTGTCCTTCCCCAGGAACCACTTGGTTGGAGCCAGTAGCCTGCAGTCCCCAAGCAGGATCCCACACTCTCTCCCAGGCGGCTGAGGCTCTCCCGCAGCGTGCCACGATCTGGACACGTGGGCGAAGCCACTTCTGTCCCGCGAAAGGCAACTTCACCACCACGGCCTCTTTTCTTGGCGACCTGGGGTATCTGCGTCTACAGGGAAGTCTTATTAGATTGTTCCCTAGGACAGAGTTCTGCTTTGCAGCTGTATCTGTCAGCAAGAGGACTGATACCATACCAGGCAGAGCCAGCATGGCCCACAGGCCTGAAGGGATGGGAGAGGGTCCAGGAAAATCAATTCGTTGGATGTCCTGTTGGAGGCTTCCTGCTCTGGGGACCTCCCTCCAGAGCCTCAGAATGGGGAATTCCGTGAAGTAAGTGATTAATAAATATTTGATGAAAGACAGAAGGAAGGATGGAAGGGAGGAAGGAAGGAAGGAAAGAAAGAAAGAGAAGGAAAGGAACAAAGGGAAGGAAGGAACACAGGAAGGAGAAGAATTCCTATCAGTTAGTGTCATGTTCACTGTATGATACCCAAAGAGTATTTCTCAAAGTTCCAAACAAGACAAAGCTTTCTTCCACTACAGTGACCTTGGAAGTGACACACTTCAGCACCCCTTAGTGGCTCCTAGTTCTTTATGTCTTTTTTTTTTTTTTTAAAGATTTTATTTATCTAGTTCTTTATGTCTTCCAAAGTGTCTCTTCTCCCTCGCCAGCAGCGCCCGCCGCTGGGTGGTCTGGCTTTGAAGACTGGCCTTGGCTCTTGCTGCCTCATCACTGGGATATTTATTTGACAGTTTCTGGGGAGTTTTTAAAGTACAATGTAGCTCTTCTTTTGATTTGTTAGGTTGTGGCTTCCCCATACAAAGCCAAACCCACTCTGCTGGGGTGAGCTGGATATGTGCAAACACACATACTTAGGGAAGACACCCTTTAGACAATAAACTGGAAAGAATGCCTGAAAGGAATTGCAAAGACTCTTCGGTTGTTTGTAAGTTTTTCCGAGAATTTGCTCGGCTGCAAAGGAAAGTGGACTCCGGTTTACTGAGTGTTGCTGTAAGCGCCTTCTGTTTAGAAAAGCGAATCAGCATTGATCTCCTAGTTGGATGTTGCTGGGAAAATACAAGTGCTGGGAGAGGCAGCGGCCGCTCTACTCCTCCTGCCCCAGCCCTGGCACCGTTCACACTACGGGAGCCGATCTGGCATCCTCTTTGGGCTGGGGGAGCACACGCCCTCCCAGAGTCAGCCCCGTGTCTGAATTGAGTGCAAAAGTCATGCACTTAGAACAACCTGTTCCGGGATACCTACATCCCAGATGCTAAAACAGTGCCCCTCAATATCCAGACCAAAAACAGGACAGTAAGAACGGAAACCCCCATGACATGGAACAGAACAGCAAGATCCTCGCGTTTGATCTGAAAAACTCAGCCCTTTCTGAAATGGCCAGAGCCCTGGCCAGAGGAGCACCCAAAGGACTGTGGGAGAGGTAGGCATGCTGGACCGGGAGAGCAGAGGAGCTGGGAATGTGTCCAGTGAGTTTGACAACGTGGTGACCTTGGGCGGAAGCTTAATGTCACTTTGTCTCCCTTCGCCCATTTCACACATCTGTCAAAGACGCGTAATAACCCGGCCTCATCTCATGTGGGGGCTGAGGATTAATTAATAAGTGATTGTAAATTACTTGGCACTCCTCTGAGGAAAGGCATTGGGAAGCGCCAAGCACTGTAATTATCAAGCAATCCGCAAGCTCCAAAGCCCGAATGGCCTCAGGGAAGCTGCTGGGTTGCTTGTGGTGGCCCCTCTGGTTGGGAAACCAAAGGTGGAGGGTCTGTGGAGCACTTTGTTTCTCCTGTCAGCCCCCCCCCCCAACACAGGGCACTCTCCCCCACCATGATGAATACCCCATTGGTAGCATTTCGTGCCCTACATGATGAAAGCACCCATCTCCCTTGATCCTGGCTGGGAAATCACACTGAGGCAGAGTGGTGTTTCCCAAGGATGATTCCCAGAGCACCTGCCAAGCATGTTGCACGAACCCCGAAGGGCTTTGTGGGGGAACACCACATGTTACCCTCTGCCTAGAGATAGACAATCCACTTGAATATATTAAAGTCCTGCAAGGGGATTGCAAGAGCGTGTTTAAATTTTATTTGCCTCCCTTCTTCCCCAAATTACTTGATGTCCTGTGATGTTTGTAGGAAGTGCACATTGTGCTCTGTGGATGGACCCCTGTCCCCCACTGGAATGTGAATTCATTTGCTCCTCTCCTCACAGATGGGTCTCTTTCTTGACACATTAAATCTGGACAGGCTTTGTGACTTGCCTTGGCCAACAGAAAGTGGCTGGGATGACCTTGTACCAGTTCTGAGCCTGGGCATCAAAAAGTTTGAAGCTTCTCCTCACCCTCTGGGAACCCAACCAGCCTCTGTAGGAGCACTCGTGGGCTAATCTGCTGGAGGGCGAGACTCACTCGCCCTCACTCACTCCCCAGCCAACAATCAGCCAACATCCTGCTCCCCAGCATCACCACCTGACTTGGAAGGAAGTCGACCACAGACATATGCAAGAGACCAGACACGTGTGTACCCCACATTGTTGACCCGGAGAATTATGAGCCACAGAAGTGGTTAATTGTTTTTAACTGCTAAGTCTTGGGTGGTGTGTTATGCAGCAATAGATGAAGAGTACAATGATGACATTAATTTAAACAATTCTTTTTAATAGTCATAGACCTATAGTCATAGGTATATAAATTGGGCTTAGAAATTTGGCCATGCACCGACTGTTCAGCATTTTGGCTGGACTGGCTGTGGTCAGCTCAGCCTCTCTGCTGTGCCTTGGTGCATTCTCTTCTGCACTGTGGGAAGAAGCAGGAACACATTTACATGTCCCACAGTTCCTGTTCTCATATGGCTCTGGCTTCTCTTCAGCTAGAGGCATGGGAGTAAGATTCGGAAGGCAGACGAGAAGGCGAAATTACCGTCCTCCAGGGTAACTGTGGGTAGAAGCGTGGACGGACGCAGGCATGAGGTCTGCAGCAGCTTCTGGGCGAACTCTTAGAAATCACCCTCCATGGGGCTGCCCGTAGCTTCACCACAGCCTTGGCGCCTCCTGGGTTTCTGAAACTTTGCCTTCCTAGGCCTTCCAAGAGCGTGCAAACCTCTGGTGAGATTTCCAATTACATCAGAAACCAGACCGTGATGCCTGATAATAAGAGAATGTGACTGCTGACTCTCAGCGCCAGACTCCCGTTGGGAACTTCACTTTGCTACATTTTTTGGAATGTTTTCTGATGCATTGTAGGGGATACTCTCTAGCACCAGCCAAATGCAGGGAGAGATGCGTAAGGACAGGTATGGGAGCAGGTACCGGGTTTCTGCCTTCCTTGAGTGGAGCGGCTTCTTAGCACCCGGATGTGCCCAGCCCCCTGCAAGCCCTGCCTGACTACCTTTTAGCTCCGAGACTTAGGGAGGTTCCTTGCCTCAGTTTGCTCGTGTGTAAAATGGGAATAGCAATTCTCACCCCAACCGGTTGTTGGGAGGAAGGGGTTAGTGCCTTAAGTACTGGGTTTGTCCCGCATTGTCCCTGTATATGACATCTAGGAGTTCCTCTGGGTGAGGAGCCTGAAATAGCCAGAAAGAGAAGATACACGTGTGCAAATTTCAAGAGACTGGCATCTGGATGATCGGGTTGTCCTCTCCCAAACGGCTGCGCTTTGCTCCCTTCGCTTTCTTTCAAATTGGACACATTAGCGTATCTCCAGAAATGATCAGCAGCTTTCAGAGCTTCCCTGTTTGGTTCCTCTCATCCTGGATCTCCACATCTTGTGCGCACCTTGCTCCTGTTGCAAAGGCTGCTTTCTAATAAGCAAAAACATTTTACTCAGGCGAATGTGAGCACGATTTCAGCGGTATTTCCCAGGGATTGCCTTGGAAATCAACAAACAAATCAAAACGTCTCATTGCCCTGTAAGGATCTCAGTAGGATTATATCAGAATTCAAAGGTGGGGGGGAGGGAAAGACAGGGATGAAAAACCCCAATCATCTACCTTCATTTCCACAGTAGTTGTGGTGTTGAGAGAGTCCCACAAGGAATCAAGAGTGTATTAAAAACACAAAATCAAAAAGCTTTATCTAATGTCTCGCTGTTCTTAGCTTGTTTGCTTATTTGTGGGGAGGCAGCAGGTGAGTGTTGGGCTTCTTGAAGTATTATTACAGGGAAATCTTCCACTGTCACCAAGAGGAAACCCGTCTTCCCAGAGATCTTCCCAGACCAAAAGTATGACCTTCACTTGATCATAACAATGCATATTCATTTTTTCCTATCCTTCATGTTTATTTTAATATGGAAACAATAGTTCCCCCTGGCTCTTTCTAGATTACAGGTGCTCAAAGAGGACGGGTGCACAGCTTTGTTCCTGGAAGGTAATATTAGAAAGAGAAGGGGCTCAGGAGTCGAATTCTGACTTTCCCATTCGGTAGCTGTGTGACCTTGGGACATGAATTAATTTCTCTGAGCCCGTTATCGCATTTGAAAAAAAAAAAGATAATATTTTTCCGGCAGGGTTGTTGTGAAGATGATAATTCTGTGAGATAATGTATGTGCTTAGCAGAGTGGTAATGTGTTCCCAGGAAACTGTTGCTGTGATTTATATTGTCCCTTATTCTGAGAAGGAGGAAAGTGAAGGGATGTTTTGACCTTCCTGATGCTGGAAGACTACTCCTCTTTATTCGGTCCTCACCCACGTTGAGACCTCCAGTTGGCCCCTTGGCCCCTGTGAGACTTGTGCTGATGTGGGATTGGGTGAGGAGCCCGAAATAGGCAGAAAGAGAAGACACACATGTACAAAGAACGGGCTCCAGGCAAGCAGACCCTCTGGTTTTCTTCAGCCAGGGTCTTCCAGTGAGCTGTTCCCAAAAGACTTGCTCCCTAATACGTTGACTGGGTCCAAATGTTTGCTCAGATGGTCCTGTGCTTAGAGCGGAGGCGTGTGGAGGTCACAGGGCTCTGGCTCTCCTCATTTATTCTGGCTCATCTTGTCTGCTTGATTCCTTTGTCCAAACAGATGGATTTCAGACATCCAAAATGCTTTGTTGAGTACATATGATAGGATAAAATTAGAAGGTAATAACCAAGGTTTTTCTTTCTACTTCTTCTGTTTGTTTGTTTCTGTTGTGTTTTTTGCCCCAGAGCAGTCATGGCCTCCCAGGGAGGAGACAGATGAAGGGGAGCATTGAAGGCAGCTCTGAACAGTTTTCAAACCATTTTTGGAATGGAATTTGAAAGAGTAGACACTCTTGTCTCAAGAGCCCAGGCTTTTTCCTGCAAAAGCTTTGTTTTTTGTTTTTTGTTTTTGACAAAAGGTATTTTGAGGACAGAATTTGCCTTAGAGGGACGTGGTGGTTTGAAGACCATATCCTTAAATGGGAATATGGCAAATTAGAAGCAGTAGAATAGAATCGGGCAGAAATGATGACACGTCGCTCTGAGAACAGAGAATAGTAACAGTGGTTTTCCTTGTGGGAGCCGCTCTTACTCTGTCTTGGACTGTGGGCTCTGGAGATGCCGGCTGCCATGCCATGAGGTGGTCCTGTGGAGAGGCCCAAGCATTGGAGTTGGGAACTGGTCTGCCACATCCACGTGGGGGAGCTTGGAAGCAGATCTGTCCCAGTCCAGCCTTGAGATGACCGCAGACTGGGCGTCACTTGGTGGCCTGAATCTCAGGAGAGGCCTTGAGGCAGAGCCACCCAGCTAGTCACAGCCTGTTCCTGCCCCATCAAAACTGAAATAATAAATGCTTGGTTTGCTGAGCTGCTAGGTGTTGGGGTAATCTGTTATTCACCAGGAGATAACTGAGGTACGTGGCCGGGGCATGATGATATCAAATCAGTCTGAGGAAGTGATAAGGGTCTGATGGACTGTTGGATGTGGAGGACAAGCAGAGAGAAGGTCACCAGGGCCAGGGCAGTGATGGATCTCCATCTTGGGACATGGACAAATGCCCCACCTTCCTAGAGGGGATGGACACCCCGGGTAAGTTTGGGGGCTTTTGCAAAGTCGTGATGATGTCCATCCTGAGGAGGAAGCAAACTTCCTGTAGAAGAGACTATTGACTTCACTGAGATCACAGGAAGTAGAGGTAACAGCCAACTCGTCTAGGGCAGAGGCTGGCAACCTTCTGTGAAGAGTCGGATAATAAGTACTCTTGCTTATGGGCCCTATCATGTCTGTCACAGCTACTAACTCTGCCTTTGTGGAGTAAAAACAACCACGGACAAGATGTAGATGAAAGGGCATGAACATGCTCCAACAAAACTTGATTTATAAAAACAGGCAGCGTCCCAGATTCCTGGGAGGTAGTCTGTCCCTCCCTGGTGTAGGTCCAGAGGATTCAAGTCAAACCCCTGGGTCTCCAGCAGTTCCAGGAGAGCTGAAGAGGCTGAGGCTGGCTTTTGGACCTGGAAGGCCTTCCTGGGGGGCATGAAGAAATTGCAGAAGGAGCGATGTGGACTGGGGCATTTCAGCTTGGTCTGTCTGGGCTTAAGGACAGAAGACCACAGAATATAGGAGATTTTATGTGTTAAGGAGTTGGCATTGCTTCCTGGATTTTAATGTCTCCTGGGGGAAGCGTGTGTGTGTGTGTGTGTGTGTGTGTGTGTGTGTGTGTCTATGTGTGGTGAGACTGTGGTTCTGGGGCAGGGGAGGGGGGAACTGGTGGCAAGGGAGTTAGCAGGGACAGTATCCTGAATTAACTGAGCTCAAAAGCAAAGTCACAGGGTTTTCTTGAATTGGCGATTTTTTTTTAAATTGGCAAAATTTTTATACTCCATCAGTGGTAAATGGACTGTTGAGAACTAAGTTTGTATCAGTTCTGGAGTAATGAAGAAGGTGACATTTTTGTAGACCTGGGCACTGTGATTATGTAACATTTGTGTTTGCTATATGCATATAAATAAGAAATAATATCAGAGAGATCCAGATTTTGGAGCTGGGAAAAAGCCAAAAATTCAGAGCACGTGAGTAGAAATATCATTTCCTGCGGCTCTTGGCTGATTCTAGAACTGGGCCAACTACATGATTTGCAAGGCCCGGTGCAAAATGCAAATGCTGATCTTTCCTTTTGAAAGAGCAGGAAAAAAGTGCTGTTAAAGGTAGTATAGTACAAGGCTTTTTCCTTTCTTCCATGGTTTCTTTTTTGACTTTTCATGGAGTTTCCTCTTTGCTCTCTAATGTTGTTTTAAGTACGGAAAAATTAAAAATATAATTATTAATATGAATTTTACTGTTCATCTTTATATACATATCTATATGTATATAAAGATTTTATTTATTTATTTGACAGAGAGACACACAGCAATTAGAGGGAACACAGCAGAGGGAGTGGGAGAGGGAGCTGAGCAGGGAGCCCCATCCTGGACCTGATACCAGGTCCGACCTAAAGGCGGACGTTTAAGGACTGAGCTGCCCAGGGGCCCCTGTTCATCTTTATATAGTGCAAGGCCTCTTTTGAATGCAAATATAAAAGCATTTAACTCATGCAATTGGCAGAATCACCTCACTCCTGTTTTGTGGCTCGTACACGTGTGTACACTTTGCTCCTAGCGGAACTGCAGGAGGCGGCATGAAAACTAACTAGACTATTTTAAATTTCACCTCCCAAGGTGTGCGCATCCTACGGACATGTCTCTTTGGCTTCTGCTGAGCGCAGAAAGACAGAAAGGAAAAGGGAGTATGAGTTGCACTATCTTTCTGTTCCTTCCCTCCCCTGTCCTCATTCTGCATGCACTGTTGAGCAGCAAAGGGAGGCAGGTTGGGGGCCAGAGGGGGGCCTTGGATTGACTTGTTGGGGGTGCTTGGACACAGTACTGCCTGCCTAGGGGCTGAAACAGCAGAAAGGGATTGCCTTACAGTTGTGAAAGGAGAAGTCCGAGATCATGGTGTTGGCAGGACCATTGGGGCTCTGATGAAGGCTCTGGGGCAAGATCTTCCAGGCCTTTCACCTGGGTTCTTGGCCTTCTGTGGCTTGAGGCAGCTGGCCTACAGTTTCCACTTGCTGTTTCCTGGCTCACACTTGGTGTCCAAATTTCCCCTGTTCATAAAGATACCAGTCCTATTGGATGAGGGGCCCATCCTACTCCAGCAGGACCTCATTTTAACTAATTACAACTGTGACGACCCTATTTCCAAATAAGGTCACAGTCTGAGGTGCTAGGAGTGAATTGGGGGCAGGGGGAGCACAACTGAACCCATACCAGATTCCTTGATTGTGTTGCTTAGAGCTCATTGCTTTCTTTCTATAGTTGAAAAAGGTTCTGGTTTGAACAGAAAGCGTGACCCCCTGGGGATGTCAGTGTCCCCCTACCCAGTTGTGGATCTGGGGACCCACATCGTGGGTCCACTGGCATTGTGTGCTCATGGGGAGCCAGGAACACTATATGTGAACATGGCAGCCAGGAACAGAGGGAACAGAGGTGTCCTGTATATCTCCTCTGCTCACATATGTGCGCCATTGTCCCTTTGGACTTCACTCACAAAATCCAAGTTCAAATTATTAGGGTACCTGGGTGGTTCAGTTGGTTGAGTGTCCAACTCTATTTCAGCTCAGGTCGTGATCTCAGGGTCGTGGGATCGAGCCCCAAGTCAGGCTCCTCAGTCAGTGGGGAGTCTGCTTGGGATTTTCTCTCCCACTCTCCCTCTGTTGTTGCTCATGCCTGTGCTCTCTCTAAAAATAAATAAATAAATAAATCTTAAAAAAAAAAAGGATAAAATTACTAAGAATGTCAAGATGGCAATAGTTGAGCATTAGAGCACATGTGGGGCTCTTCTGAGCCTGGGGCCCTGTGCGGTGGCCTGGGTCACCCACCCACAAGATGGGGTCCAGAACCACAGCCCACCTCTTGTACCTGAGCTTTGTACTCTGTGCTACAGATCCCTAGTGACCTACTGGTGACCCAGTCCAATCTCTGTAGACCAGGGGTCCAGGGAGATGAAATGCCTATCCCAAGATTCCCAGTGGGAAGAGACAGAACTGAAGGCCTGGTGGCCAGAGCCCTGGTCCAGCCATAGCTTACTGTACCCCACCACCTTGCCACTGGCTCCCTTAGCTGCTCCATCTGCTAAGAGTTGGCTCAGTGTGAATGCCCACTGCACAGACACTTCTTTATGGTCAGTTATCACGAGGTATTGGGGGACACTCCTTAGATGTGTGTGTGTGTAGGGGACAGACCTGCCTTGCCTTCTCAGTGACACCTGAGGCAAGCGGTCACATGGCAGCAGTTTTCCTTCTCAACTGAATCTTAGGATTAAATTCAGAGTGATGGGACAAAGAGCAGGGCTGTGATGTTAAAAGGATCAGAGCTTTCCTGTTCTCAGCTAGGTGAAAAGATGAGGAATGGGGTAGGAAAAGGGTTGGAAAAGCCGAAGGGAGCCTTATCACACAGTAGGGCCACGATACCTAGATCTGACCTGAGGCAAAGTGTCCCAAGCATGGGTTGACTTTCAGGGTTCTCCTGACATTTCTGGTCTCCCTCCTGTCTCAGCAAACTTTTGCTATGTAACAAACCCCCCTTAACTTAGTGGCTTCAAATAATAGTCCATTCTCTGCCCTCGCCTCACCCCCCACTCCAATGTAGCTCATGATTCTGTGGGTAATGAGGAGTGGGCTCAGCGGGACAGTTCTGCTCTGGCCCATCTTTTTCAGCCCTGAAAAAGCTGTAGCTGGCTGGCTTAGGGAGGATTCGAGCAGCTCTCGACTGGGGCTTCTTCCTGTGGTCCCTCATCTGCCAGCAGGCTAGCTGGACTCTTTCTCAGGGTGACAGCAGGGTTCCAAGAACAGCAAAAAGGGAAGCTGTCTGGCCTGTGGAGACCTAGGATTAGAGCTTGCAACACTCTCTCTTTGACTACAGTCTACGGATCACCACAGGTCACAGACCAGCTCAGCTTCAAGAGGTGGGAAAAGATATGCCACTCCTTGGGGGAAGAGCTAAAAAGCACTGTGGCCATTTTGCAATCTATGACATCACCTCTGGGCATGGCTAAGCATCTCACGTCTTCCATCCAGTGCTCTTGAAACTTTCTTGTCCTGGTGTCAGAGCTTTTCCGTCTTCCCCCTTGTTATTCCAGGGCTGTCTTTTCAGGATCCTTTATGAGAAGGAGCCAGCTTATTTTAGGATAATTTGTGCCAGATGACAGATAACAGAACGTGGGGAGACATCGTAACAATAGGCAGTACTCACGGGTCACTCCGGGAGCTTCCGGGTAGTAGAAGTTCTGAGCTTTGGGAAAAAGCCATGCCTTAAATCAGGTCTGTCTAAACATCCATGACTGGAAGGATTATCAGGGGAGTTTGTTGACACTACAGATTTCTGAATCCGTGATGGAGGTACTAGTTCTGTGTTTTCTGGGAGGAGCCTGGGTGTCTGTGCATCGTCAAGCTTCCCGGCTGGTACTTTTGATTAACTGGATGTGGACGCCACAACCATATCTTAAAAGCATAAGAAGCATCTTGGCGGGGGATGCAGGGAAAGCAGGGGGAGGCAGGAAAGGTGTTTGACTCGTGAGCTCCTGGAGGGATAGTCTTCTTTCTTTCCCTGTGCCCACTGCGACTGGTGCCCACAGGTATTTGAGATTCTTGCCATGTTTAATGGAGTTGAGTGGGGCCATGTTTCTCTTGTGTGGTTTGTGTTCTACCAGCATCTCTTTCTTGGGATCATGTGAGGAATGCAAATTCCTGGGCCCCATTCCAAGCCCGTCTGAACCAGACTCTGGGGTGGGGGCCCACAGTCTACTTTAATGAGCCTTCCAGGTGAGTCTGATGCCTGCTCATGTCTGAGAACCACTGGGTCAGGGCTAGGCACACCTGGGAGGAGGAGCTCCTGAACAGCAGCCCATGTGAGTGAGGTGAGACCACCGGGGGCCCTGGGGGCGTGACTGTGTCCCAATCAGCCTCAAACCCCATGTCCTCTGGCAGGGTCCTCCTGGGGCTCCTAGCTCTCTGAGTATGCTCCTCTAACACACTTGCTGTGTTTCTTTTCTTTTTTTTTTTTTTGCTGCAATTCTTTCTTCTGCATTTTGGACTGGCAAGGTTTCTGGGTTGATAACAAAATGATGGTTCCTGCTGGGTGAATCAAGCTTTTAAATTGGTGTCAAGATCTTTCCCCCTTTCCTGAGTGGCTTTTAAAACCCTGCGCCTGAGGTGGAGAACTGAGGATTTAAGAATTAAACAGGAACTGGCATGAGGGAGGTCCACCATTCCTGCAGAGTTTCAGCTGCGCACTTAATTATTAAAGTGGGTATACCCAGCGCATGCGTGGACACACACACACACACACACACACACACACACACAGAGTGGCCCGGGACAAAGTACCTAGATGTCATGTTGTATTTTCGCTGTGGTTGCCTGGACAACACTGGGAAAGAAGGAGTGTGTAAGTCCTCCTCAGCCACACTGGCCCCAGGAGATTAAGTTCCTTGGGCCAGAAGTCTCCTGAGCAAAGAAGGAGACTTAAAAAGCGAGAGGACGTTGGCCTGAGTGTCACAAGTCCGGCATTCTAGCTTCGGGTACACCACAAATTCTTGGACCCATTGCTTCGTCTCCCTGAGGCGCAGCTCCTTATGTGCCAATGGCACATGTCTTGAGATGCTTTCCCTTCCCCTAAAACATTCTTGAAGGTACTTATGAATGCATGCAAAACAATAGTTAGTAAGACATAAACAGAAATTAGGAATTCTATAGGAGGACTGAAGAGATTAGTGGAAGCTAGAATCTGAGAATCTGAACATTAAATTTGATTTTGAGGGCTTGGAAAGCCAGGGGAGGCATGGAAGAGGTAGGGTAGAAAGTTTCTCTTGAGCTATCAAGTAAGAGAAGGAAGTAGATGGGCACGGGGAGTTGCGGGGCATGGCGTGGGCAGGCAGGGCTTGGGTTTGCCCGTGAGACAAGGAAGCAGGAGCCATGTGACAACTCCTCCTCTCCAGTCCCCATCCTGGCTGGTAGTTCACCTGACATCTGAGATTGCCTGGAGTTATCTGCTCTGTGGATTTCCTTGGCTTTGTGCAGCTTATGTTTATTGGGGGGCATGCAGCAGTTACAAAACCATTCCTCCCTTTCACACACTTGTGCTCACTAACGTGGTCAGGCGATGTTTAATTACAACAACGCAATTGTCCTGGGAATGCAATTCTGCTAATAGGGGTCTGATTTCAGATGAGGCTTCGAAGGGGTAGCAAATCTTTCAGCCTGAAGAAGTACCAAACATCCCACCCTTTGCTGAATGTGCAAACAAAAAGGTGAAGGACGGCCTTTTGGGGTTAGAATAAAACAAGCAGCCAGTGTTGCGTGGACTGTGTGGAAGGAACCGCATGGGAGGGGTGTCTCCACTTGCTGATAGACAACTCGGAAGAGGAAAAACAAGGCTCGGGACTCTCCCTACCAGCTCCCAAGACAGACTGTGAAGCTCTAGGAAAGACAATATGGTACTGACACAGGCAAATAGATTCCTGGAAAAGGACTGAGAAATTGGGCCACTCTATCCGTTTTGTTTAGGATGTGGAATAATGGGATTTTTTTAATCCAGTGAGGTTGGAAATAAAAATAGGCACAGCCACTTAGGAGAAAAATTTGGTACCTTCCAGTAAGATGAAGATACAGACTCACTATTACTCAGAATTATACTTCTAGATATATCTCCTAGATGAATTCATATATACATATATATGCATCATATGTATATACACATTTGCATCTCTATATGCACACATGTGTATGTCAGGAACTATGAACAATAGCAATCACAGAAGTATCCTTTGTAGGTAAAATATTGGAAACATCCCAAACTCCATTTGGAGGAGAAATGAATTGTTGTATCTGTAATGGAATTCCACATAACAGTGAAAAGAAATCAACTAGAAATACATGAATCAATATGGATTAATTCTGCAAATATATTATTGATCAAAAGAAAGCAATTTGCTAATGAATATTTGCAGTATGGTATCCTCATGCAACAGTTCTATAAATTGAATAGGGATATAGATGTGGAGAGGAAAAAGAAATGCAATTAAAGGGATAAACCTCTAAAATCAGGACAGAGGTTCCGCCTGGGTTGACAGAAGGAACAAGGAGGTCCTAAAAGGGGAATTTCACTATGTTGAAAGTGAATTATTTTTAGAGCTGGTGAGAGTCGCCATTCTTCACGCTGTTTTACGTGTCTCAAATGTTAATAAGAAGTTGCAGCACTTTTAGTTACAGACCCAACCATGTGTCTTTCCTCAGGGGATGGATCAAGATTGATCCAATCCAGGAATGGAGATCCCATTTCCTTTTGTGGTATGATCACTTTGGGTATATAACCTATTTTTCTAAGGCTTAAGAGAAAGTCAGCTGGTGGTGGTGGGGGGGTATATGGTTCTGGAAAACTTATTTTCTGATAAAGAATCCCATTGACCTTTGACTCTTTTTCTTCTTGAGACTGTAGATGGCAATATGATGTCTGTATCTTTGGCAGCCACCATCACCAGCTGACAAAGAGCAGAGTAGAAGGCCAACACTCCAAGGATGGTAGAGAAGGGACATGGTCGGATGTGGACACAACTGAGCTGCAGAATGAACTCTGGAACCATCGAGAGCCCACAGTTTGTTTATTTTATTAAAGAAACAGTAATTATCTTAATGGCTCAAGATACAGGTGGTCTACCTTTCTGTTACTTGTGGGAAAAACTTCTTGATACAGAACTCAATAAATCATTTTCCTTTTAACCTTATAGTTGGGCTTGCCTTTCCATGAAAACACTAAGCACTTTCTCTCCTTTAAATCTCTACTCTTTCCTTCATGTATAGGGCCCCTTCTTTCTTGATGAACACCTCAACGATAAAAGCTCTTCTGAAATAGGTCCTCTATAACACTTTCCCAGAGATCCCAAGTTACCAGCACTCTTTTTTCTCCAGGACTCCCAATACCCTCTCTCTCCATTACAGCCCTTTCCACGTTAACAGCATGTTCCACCATGAGTCCCTTTGAGGCAGGACCAGGGTGTCTTCATTTCTGTGTCTCCTGTGGTTGATACAGCTCCAGGCACATCATAGGGACCCAAGAGAAACCGGGTAGAATGAAAGATGCCTGCCTCATATCTATACCTCAGACAGAAAGCAAGTCAAGTACCAAACTGGCTAACTGAGGAGGAGACGTGTGGAGGAAGAGAAATTTGGGTGACCATAAAGGCACACTGCAAAGTCAACCTTTTTCTTAACAGCTCCAGATGCAATATTCCATCAGTCACTTCACATTGGCTAATGTTTGTGTTTTGGACAGAATCATGTTTAAGCTCACAGGTCTATTTAAATCCTGGTTTCCTTTCATTTTCCCATCATAATCAGGTTTAAGTGATGATTGCTTAAGCTCTTATTTTCTAGGAGATAAATGATTGCACAGGTGATGTTGGGCACTTACAAAGTGATTACTTTTCCCAGAACTTGAACTACGAAAAGCGTGGGCAACCTTTATTATCAGACCGAGAGCCCTGTGTGCTTGGGAATACAGAGACACGAGTAGTGCATTATTTAATTTTAATGGGCTTGAACGTTTACTCCAGGGCACTTGTATGAGTAATCATGAGAATAGAACAGGGTTTACATTAAATATTTTTTATGTCGTGTGTGTGTGTGTGTGAATGTGGAGGGGAGTCAGAAATAAATGAAAGGAGCATCAATATGTAGATTAACGTTGAGACAGAAATTCATTGAAATATTACCAGCAGCTTTTTATGTAGTCAGGGTGCTGGACCATGAATTGGTGCATATGTAGAGGAGAGCAGGCTTTAGTTGAGAGAAGATTCCAGCTGCAACAGGAGTAGACTGAGATAGATATTTTGAAGCAGATCTTCATTTAGCAGAAGGTCCTTTGAAAAACCTTTTTCATGCAAATGTAGGTGAATGACACTTTACATGTGTTATCTCGTTTATATTCACAAAGTCCAATGAAGTCATACTATTGCTATTTTTATTTTATAGAAAACAGACTTAGAAAACTTGTCTAGGGATCACAGAATGCAAAGAAGTTCCCATCTTCCTGGGAATAAGGTATAGCTGTTGTTTTGTGGATTTGGTAAATGTTGTCTCTGCCTTCGAGTTCTTGGATGGTAGGGACCTATCTGGATTAGGAACCCAGGAGCATTTAGGGAATAAAAGACCCTACACCTCAACTTATGAAGAACAAAAGTTGACATCAAGGCAGGGTGATTCCAGTGAATGCCCGGGGCAATGAGTCCTTGGAAGATTTACCATCAGACTGGAGTTATGGGACAAATGGACTGACCCGGTACCTGGTCAGAAAGGCAGCCGTTTGTGTCTTGGTCCTGGATTGTGGTTCTTGGAACATGGCCTAGAATTTTTATGGCACTTCCAAGCATCTTCTATTTTCTCACTGGAATGGTAAGAAAGTAAATTTTCCCCCTCTAAAAACAGAAACTTGGCCACATGTAATCAAGGAGGTTGCAAACTATAAAGCTCTTCTGACACCATCTTCTTTCTCTAGAGTGGGGGCAGCACTAGCCCCACTCACAGGCTTTCAGGGAGAACCGAATGAAGAGATGTACAAAATCAGCAAGCAGTGTCAGCTACTGCCATGTTTCTTCGTGACAGCGATGCTGTCCAGATCCCATAGGTTAAGGGCTCAGTCCAACAAGACTGCCTCCCCTCCCCCACTACCCCCCCACATTCAGATGCCAGTCTCAAGTCCAGGTTGTCACTCCTGCATCTGACTCATCAGCTGGAGATTGGAGGTGCCAATGACCCCTCCTAGGGTTCAATTAATTTGCTAGAGTGACTCACAGAATTTAGAAAACAGTTTGCTTAGCAGATTACCAGGTCATCAGATCATTATAAAAGGGTATAACTCAGGAATAGCCAATGGAAGAGCTGCACAGGATAGATATGGGGGAAGGCTGTGGAGTTTCTGTGCCCTCTCAAGCATGCTACTCTCCCCAATTTCCACGTGTTCACTTCCCCAGAAGCTTTTTGAACTCCATCTTTTTGTGTTTTTATGGAGGCTTTAGTATCTATGCATGATTGATGAAATCATTGGCTATTGGCAACTGATTCAACTTCACCTCCTGTCTCCTTACTGGAGGTCAGGTGTGGGACTGAAAATTCCAACCGTCTAATCAGATGGTTGGTTCTCCTGGCAACCAGCCCCCTGTTCTTTCTAAAGTCAGCTCATGATCATAACAAAAACACCTCATGGTTCTCAGCACTCCTGTTGTCAGGAGTTTTAGGTACTCTGTACCAGGAATGAGACAAAGGCCAAATAAATATCTCTTACAAATAATAACATCACAGTCACCAAGAGTCAAGATTCAGGGTCCCAGGAGGAGGACTTGGGCATTCTTCTCCACTACCATCAGGACTCAAGACTGGGGAGGTTGGGAAAGAGATCATAAACTTCCCAAAGCAGTTTTGATGAAGTTCTAGAACCTAGGTGAGGTTCAGTGGGCTGAGGTCCGGCGCCGATGACCAAGAAAGAATTCTTGAGACATATTTGGTGCAAAATGGTGGTTTATTAAAGCACGGGGACAGGACCCGTGGGCAGGAAGAGCTGCTGCCCCAGGTTGAGAGGGATGGCAGGTGATATACCTTGTGGTTGGGGGAAGGTGAGGAGAAGGCATGGGAGGTTTCAACAGAGTTTTCACATGTTAAGGAGGGCCTACAAGGTGCTGGGGGGAGGCCTTGCCCTTATGGCTTGATCAATGTCGTCTTTAGGTCAGGCATTAACATCAAGATAGTTGGGAGATTCTTGGTGGGGTATTATGATCCTGCTATCATTTACATTCCCTTCTACCTCAGCCTCCTCCAGTTTATGGTGGGGAGGGAGACATTAGGGCTTCAGGAACTGAGAGTTATTTGCCTCTGGAAATTTGTGCTTTTGATAAAAGTAACCTCCCTGTTTAGGTCTCTAGGACATCTGTAGAGCAAGGGAGATTCCTGTTCTGCAGGACTGTGATCCCTGCAAGTTGACTATTTATCATTTTATGGCGGTCAGGGCTGCCTGAGGGATGCCACACATATGGAGGGGAGCGGGTGGAGAGGGGGTGCAAGGCGCCAGCTTTTGCTCTGTCCTCAGCCAGCCTCCTGCTCCCTCATCAGTTTTCCTGAATCACTGGGCATTCCAGAACTGTATGGGGATCAGGATTAGAAGTCTCATCCTGTTCCCCCTGAAGGGTTTGTTCATCTTTGTCTTTATAAACAAAAGAACACAACTGTTCTGTGAAAGAAGTAATGAGAAAACAGTCTTATGAAATATTCTTTCAACTGGCTTTTGTTCTGTCAAAACATACATTACCATTTGTAAATAATGAGTCTTACTTTATACCATCAATTAGCAATGGTTGAAATGCTATTCCCTGAGCACTTACTATATCCCAGTCTGGTTTCAGAGGGAATGACTCTGTGATTTTTTCACTTCTACATTCTGGTTTGTTTGGATGAGTTTGTTTGCCTTTCCCTGGACCTCTGCCTTGACTCTCTGCAATTGCCCCCTCTTTTGGTTTTACTTACTGGTGAGTGTAGAGAGGGTGCAAATAAGAGCACTGAAGGAGAGCAGAATTTGCCACCTCAAACATGCCTCTTTGACATATGGATTATTTTAGGCTGATTCTTTTTAAGAAATAGCAGACATAGAAAAAAACTCTGAAAACTGAGTTTAAGTTATCCTTTTGTAAGAGATCTTTCCACGTATAAGGGAAACCTCCATTTGTAAGAATGTTTCCCTGCTTTTATCAGGAAGACAAAGGTAATTACAAATCTTTAGAGACTCTTATCAATGGAGAAAGCAAGGACTTAAATCTGCATAACACCCTCACCCTTGTTTACTGTGCTTTCCCCTGTAACCTCCCCAAAATTGGCCTCTCCATTCCCCCAACATCTTTTGTCTTTAGCTGGAGTTATTATTTAAGGTGGTAGTTTAGATCATTTTGGAGAGTTATTCAGTTTTTTCTGTTTTTTTCCCCCATGTATACAGGCGGTATACATGTTATTAAACTTCTGTTTGTTGTTCTCCTGTCAATCTGTCTTTTATTACAAGGGGATCTCAGACATGAATCTAGAAAGAGGGAGGGAAATTTATTTTTCTTTCCCTAGAACACTACCGGGACTTGGGAGAGCTAACTTCCTACCTGGATTTTTTTCCTGGCTGATAGTGAGATGGGCATTCCCCTGGAGGCTTGGCTTACCATCAGGCCAGTGAGCCCATTGACTTAGATTATTGATACTGTTGGGGAGGAAAAATTTTTAGTCTACTCTTCGAGATTCTTCTAGCTACCCTAAGAGTTAGATTGACAAGAGACAGATTAAAGGGGAAAAACCCAAAGTTTAATTTTATGCACATAGAGGCCTTAAAATAAAATTGAGACCTAAAGAAATGACCAAGTCATGCATCTTTTATATGTTTTGCACAAAGAGACATAAATATGTGAGGAATTGACCGGACAAGAAAACTTATGTTCAGGAACTTTAATTAGTAAGGAATTCTAAATAGAATTTGGGCTGGTGTAGTACATTAGTCAAAGTAACAAGGTTTGTTCTATAGCCTTTTCAGCTCTGAATTCCCTGTCTCCTATGATAAGGATGTCTCTTCGCATCCTGGATTTGTCCAGTCAGAAGCAGGGAAAACACCACACGAGAGAAGGAAGAAGCAGCTGTGGGAGCGGCTGCATGTGTGTCCCTGAGATGAGAGGTGGAGCAATGATGCTGATGACTTCCCAGTTCCTCTTCCTGAACCCTCTGAAGCCTGGTCATATTCCTATCCTCCAGACACTGTCCTAAAGCTCTGGTAAGTTTGCATCACATTCATACAAAAGGGCCATTTCCAGGAGACTACTTAGGTACAGGCTGAAGGCCTATGCTGAAAAATAACATTTCTTCCTACGTTATTGTGCACTTCCTCACTTGTCTGTTTATTTGTTTACTCATTCATTCATGCATTCATTCGTTTGTTTGTTCATTCTTTCAATAAGCATATATTGAACTTTGCCATTTGCTGGGTACTGTGGTCTACTCTCTGTGAGACTGCGGAGTAATACAGACGCAGTGCCTGGTCTCCTGGAGCTTATAGTCTGTTCCTGTGGCTGCCATAACAAATTACCATAAACTTGCTGGCTTAAAACAACAGAAATTTATTCTTTCACAATTCTGGAGGCTTTACATTTGAAATCCAGGTGTCAGCAGGTTGTACTCTCTCCAAAGGCTCTAGGGGAAATCCTTTTTTACTTCTTCCAGCTTGTGGAGTCTCTAGATATTCCTTGACCTATGGCTGTGTCATTCAGATCTCTGCCTCTGACTTTACCATGGCTTTTTCTTCATCTCCCTGTGTCTCTTCTCTGGATGTCTCTTATAAGGACACTTGTCATAGAGTTTAGGGTCCACCTGGGTGATCCAGGACCTCATCTCAAGTTCCTTAAGTTAATTATATCTGCAAGGATCCTTCTTCCAAATAAGGTCACATTCATAGATTCTGGACGTTGGGACATGGTCATATCTTCTTAGGGACCACCATTCAACCTATTACAGATGGTGAGCAATTATAAGAAATGTGGAGAGGGGTTACAAAGGGGACAGGTGGGGTGCTTAAGAAAATGTTACAACAACCTCTTTTTGGGAGTTAGGGTGAGGCACTTAAGAAAATGGTACAACAACCTCTTTTTGGGAGTTAGGGAGGGCTTGTTGGAGGAAGTCACATTATCTGAAACCAGGAGGAAGAGCATTACAGAGGTGGGGATATTATAAAGGAAAGAAGACCAAGATTTAAGAGAGGAGGCACCCACCAGGGAAAGAAGAGGCAAGCAGAGCTGGGACAGTCGTGTGCGGAAGCAAGGGGAGGGGCAGAGCATGGAGCAATGGTCTGGTGAGACAGGTGGGTTCCCCAGGCACATCCATGCTGCCTTCTGCTTTTAGGTGGCCTACAGTGATCTGATTTGCATTTTGAAAAGATCTCTTTAGCTGTCCTTTTCTCCCCTCAAGCCTAGAACTCTATAATTTTCTGATGCTTGCCAACAATATTGTCAGTGGGAAATCCCTGACAATCCTTGAAGGCTTAGGTGAGGGAGGGTACTTAGCGTGGAACGTGTCAGAAGCCCCCATATTAGCATCTAATTCACACTAGCCCCGCACCCCATCCACATCTGCCTTCATTTTGCTTTTGCAAAATGTAAATCAGTAAAATACTACCTTAAGGCCTTCAGATACCAAAGGCAATTTAATATTGTGAAAAATAAGAGGCGTCTTTGCTGTTCTGACATTTATTCTTGCCGGACTCGTTACTTTACCTAATGAACGTTTCTTTCTCTCCTTCCGCTTATCGGTTTTAACACATGCCATTTACCACCTCCGACCTGCTGATTAGGGGGCCGGGCACAGGCTTACATCACTGTCAGAGAAGGAGAGGAAAAATTGCAAAGTAAATGGCAAGATGTGGCTGTGATAGCGAGCGGGGAAATCTGCAGTGTTCAGGAGAATGCGGGGACCCAAATGAAATCCCCCAGCTCTGGGGGTGCGGGTGCGGCTGAGCCACTGGCGGGGGGGGGGGCGCGCTGGGCACCACGTGGCTGATTATTCAAATGAGCCAGTGATTAACCCCGTTTATATTATTGATGGAAATAATCCTGCCGGAGCCGGCAATGGCTAATGCATTTTGGAACTGTGGTTTTCCATTGATAGCACAAAGTAGTGCAGAGGAAAGCCATTTTCGTAATATTAATAATGGAACTACAAAATCAGGTCACTTAAAGGAAAGGGCGCTGAGTCAGCGAAAGCAGCGTCAACTTGAATGTGAAGATTAATACCGAGAACGCGAAGGAAACACAAACCTGCAGCGATCTATGGCATAAAACACACGCCCCTTGCCGTTTTCTTTTCAGAAGAGAAGGCGCTTTAGAAATGGCTCGAGATTCTAGATGAATTTATGGCAGAGAAAAACACTGTCCGGCCTGCCTAGAGGGTCCCTGCTCAGGTATCTCTTTTCTTTTTCTTTGATTAAATATCGGGTTTAACTTCCTTACCCACGCCCTGGTTTCATGTCCAAGTCCTGGAAGAGTATCTGTAAATGCCTCTGAGCCAATGATTAAAAATTACAAGTGGAGATCAAAGAGGAGTGAATGCGTTGGCCAATGCAGGCAAGCGGGTGTGGAGATCCACCGGTCTTGTGGCCCTCAAGACAAGCTCATAGGTAACTTCCCTTGCTACCTTACACCTGCCACCGACCACTCTGGGGTGGCCTGCTTCTTTCTTTGGTTTCTTCCCCCACCACCCCCAAGTACAGGGCCAGTTTTAGATTTCACCCCAAAGTTTCAGACCAACATGGAGTGGGCTGCTTTCTCCTCTCTGTGAATGGGGCCATGATATGCATCTTTCTTCGCTCAGTCAACACATCTTCACTGAGTATCTCCTAGAGGCCAGGCTTTGTGCTAGGGGCGGTACTCCTGAACATGAATGTGGAGAGGAAGTTGTATTTACGCCAGGCTGAATTCTCTATAAAGACGTGCCTTCCAGCAGAGGAAGTGGAGAATCCTATAACCTCCCAGACTGTCTGATATCAAGGCAGAGGGAATGGAGTAGGTGAAGGAATCATCAGAAGGTTAAAAGAGGATAATCAACCTCCTGGAAATATTCCTTTTGGTGTCCTACCCCAGAGGGACAATTTGACATGAGGAATGCTTTTATTTTTTTTTAAAAAACCATCGGAATCTTTCTTTCTCCTTCATTTTCAGGATCTGTGGTCGCTTTGCCCTTGTTAAGGTGCTTATGGAGGGCCCCGAAGCCACACTTCTGAGGGTGCTCCTGGAGACAACCTTGGAAGGGACTTGGTTCCCAAGCAGCTTTGCCAACACAAGCCTAACCATCTTCTAGAAAATGGAAACAGTGGACTCCTTATTTTTAGCAACCAGAGTGGAATGCAGTAAGCAAAGGGTGATGAATCTCCTTTTATACCAATGTTTCACAATAATGAAAAAGCAACCTCTGTCTTAAAATGGCCATTGTTTTCACTGTAATTTTTCTCCCCCAGGCAGACAAATTGGCGGAGCTGGGGTGGGCAGACATAGCTTTCATCAGCCCTGGATAGATTTCACAGGGGCTCGCCCAATGGGGCGTGCACAATCTCTGGCTGTGGTCTTCTGGTCACATTTATCAGGAAGCAGGCATGGGGAATGTGGCTGGCGGGAAGCAGCTCAGGAGAAGGCATTCACCTTTGTGAGGAAACAATTCTCAGCCCGGGAACAGGTGGGATGTAATACCAAAGTCCCCTCCAGTGATCTCCACGGCTGCTTTACTTACACTGGAGTATGGGCATTTTGGGGGAATAGCACCTCTCATTATGATGAAGGAGAGGCCCCAGGTTGGGGTCTCAGGTGGTGCTGCGCTAGAGATTTTGCAGGCTGGGCTGCTGGCCTGGCTGTTGGCCATCATGCTAGGGCCTGGGAGGGTTTGGGGAAGGACACGTGTGTGTGTGTGTGTGTGTGTGTGTGTGTGTGTGTGTTTGCTTGGGGGAGCTTTTTATTCTTCTGTGCAGGGATGATTGTATTTGCCTGGCTGACATTTTAACTGATTCTTATTCTAATAGGTAAAGCCACTGTTTTCATTCCAAGGGAATTTCAGGGCAAGTGCCTTTCTTTTTTTAAAAAATTTTTAAATTAATAGACTTATTTCTCAGAGTAGAGTTAGGTTTATAGAAAAATTGCAAAGAAAGTATAGAGAGTTCTCATGGGCTTCCCACACCCCCCAACATTTCCCCTATGATTAACATCTCGCATTAGAGCGGTACATTTGTTGATAAACCGATATTGGTATTTCTTAAAACTCAAGTTTATAGTCTACTTTGGGGTTCACTGTGTTGTCCATTCTGTAGGTTTGGTCAAAGGCATAATGTCCTTTATCCACCATCAGCATATCATAGGGATGTGAGCCCCTTTTTTCCGTGTGGTTGTGCCTTCCTGGGGTGCCCTGCACCTCCTCCAAGCAGTGCCCAGGCTCTGACAGGAGCCCTTGTAGGCTGGGTGAAGGGGACAGAGTGCCAAGCTGTCTGAGAACAGTGTCATTGGTGCCTGTCCAACAGAGAAAGAAGAGCTGGTCTTAGAAAGAGAGGTGTCACTAAGACACAAGTGACCTGAGACAGATCACTCAGAGAGGTGTCAGGTTCCTTCTGAAGCAGGGGAGGAGGCTTCCTGCACCCCCATCTCTCAGGTAGATGTTACTGCCCTTCAGCCTTTGGGTTCATGTTTTTTGGGCTACTGGGAGGGTGTATGTATTCACATGGGGGCAGGTGGAGGATGTCAGACATCCTGGGGTGAGGCTAGGTGTCCAACTGGCTGGGCAGTCGGTGGCGGAGTCACTGGCCCTCTCCTGAACAGGTCCTGTAGACACAGTAATCATTGTGAGTGGTGAGGATGGACGTTCCATGTGGCCCCTGGGCCTTTGACACTGAGCCTTCCTCTGCTGTGGTTCTTCTCTGGGTGCCTTCACTCAGTCGGAGGCCCCTCTTTGTTCTTGGGCAATGTTCTTTTTTTTTTTTTAATTTTTAAAATTTTTTATTTTTTATAAACATATATTTTTATCCCCAGGGGTACAGGTCTGTGAATCACCAGGTTTACACACTTCACAGCACTCACCAAAGCATATACCCTCCCCAATGTCCATAATCCCACCCCCTTCTCACAAACCCCCTCTCCCCAGCAACCCTCAGTTTGTTTTGTGAGATTAAGAGTCACTTATGGTTTGTCTCCCTCCCAATCCCATCTTGTTTCATTGATTCTTCTCTTACCCACTTAAGCCCCCATGTTGCATCACCACTTCCTCATATCAGGGAGATCATATGACAGTTGTCTTTCTCTGCTTGACTTATTTCGCTAAGCATGATACGCTCTAGTTCCATCCATGTTGTCGCAAATGGCAAGATTTCATTTCTTTTGATGGCTGCATAGTATTCCATTGTGTATATATACCACATCTTCTTGATCCACTTGGGCAATGTTCTTAACATCAGCTGCCGAGGTGTGCTGTCGGCTGATCACTGCCACATATCTTAGAGCTCTCGGGGAGCCTGTTCCTGCGACCTCCTTGTCCCTTTGTCCTTCCAGAAGCTCTATCCCCTTTATTTGCTATCTCAGCAGAAACCGCAAGAAGTCCAGTGGACTTTGGGAGTGAAAACATTTGATAGTCCCATTTGAAGCCGGCCTTCTTAATACTGAGACTTCTTAATGTTTAGTTCAGGCCTTCGGTCAAGACTCACCAGACCTCATGGCCTGTATGTTACCTGTGCCTGGTGAAAAAGTAGGAAGGGTTGATTCCGCTGCTTGGAGCACCGCAGAAAGAACAGAGGAAAGTGGTTTGAAGAAAGTTCCAACAGGACAGCAAGAGGTGAGCAGAAGAGATGCAGACCCAGAGGTCAAGAGTGCCCACAGGCAGCACTTGTAAAGCTCCAAACAGCTCTTGGAAACATGAAGAGGCGAGAAGCCCATAAAGTCCCAGCGTAGGGGTTCTGACTGCTTTAGATGCGAATCAAAGTGTGATCCCTGAAGCCTGCAGAGCACATCTGTGCCCACTTCCCTGATGGGAAAGCTGGGCTTCAGGGATTCTAAGAAAACAAGTAAGGACACATACTGCTCACACCAGGGACTGGGATCTGAACCCAGGTCTGTGGACTCCCAAGCCTCCGGCGATTCCATGGCATTGTGACGGCTTCTTGTGGCTGGCTGGCAGAGGAGGCTGGGTGCTCCTCAAGTTTTAAAAAAGGGCTTAATCAAATGAGCCAAGATACCCAGGCTGGACATAGTTGAAGAGCCAGTATTGGCTGAGCACGTATTATGTGCTAGGAGAAGCACTCTCCCTGGATTGACTTATTTATTTATTAAAGATTTTATTTATTTATTTGTGAGAGAGATACAGAGAGCACAAGCAGCCCCCCACCCCCGCCCCGAGCAGGGAGCTGGATGCAGGAACTCCATCCCAGAAATCCTCAGAAATGACTATATTTTTATGATTATCATCCCTATTGTAAGGTGAAATAACTCAGTTTCAGGGAAGTTAAGTAGTTTGCCCAGGTGAGCAGAGAGCCCAATGCTAAGGTCCTGGAAGTCTGGTCTGCACTGAAGTTCTAACAACACAAGTTAATGTTGATCGGGCCGGTGAACATGGGGCTCTGTGGCAAGCACCTGCAAACACTCTGAAAAATGAGAGTCTCCCCACCTGTGGGAGGGAAGGCAGATGAAGAACGGGAGGCTCAGGAGGTCAGACAGCTAATGCGTGGGCCGAAGCTAACGATGGCAGAGCTGCGGCCGGAGCCCAGATCGGTCTGAGTGGACAGCATGAACTCCTTCTCATGTGCTGGGGGCTTTCCTACCTGAAGGCACACCTGAATAACCTAGAGGAACATTTATAAAATACCGATTCCTGAGCCCCACTCCTGGAGACAGATTCAGAAGCTTGGGGCAGGCCTGGGAATGTGCATTTTATACAGGCCTCAGGATGCATTGCAACCCACCCCCCTGCCCCCCTCCGGCTGTCCTTGGCCACAGCTCGGGTTGTCAAGTGCAATCCTCTGGCGGTGGTGGAGGGTGGACGTCCTCAGTAGCATCGTGCTCTGGGCTGGGGCGCGGGCCACTCTGTACTATTGCTTTGTGGCCCATTTCAGATTATGAGATTACTCTGATAATGCGAGTCTACCTGGAGGTCTGAATCCCTTGGTGAATCACTTACATGGGAAGCCAATCCAGAATCAGAAGCCATTTATTGACTTACCACAGGGGTCCGGGGAGGGACCTCCATGACACCTGTACTCTCATCCCTTCTGGATGGCCAGCATCTGCAGTCCACCTCCCTGGAGGACCCCAAGGGAACCTGTCACCAGGCAGAGGGGGCCTTGTTGGAGCTGGAGTCTGGGCAAAGACAGCTCTCTCGGTCAGTGTTTCTCAACGGGGGCTGCACATTAGGTTGTTTCGGGGTGACTTTTGAAGGAAGACTAATGCCTGCTCCATTCCAAATCAATCAGTCGGGGCCCTCGGGAGGCAGATGGGAAATGGCCACTGAAGACAAGCTCCATAGGAGGGGATTCTAATGCAGGGGCTGCTGGGGCGGCAAACTCCGTGAGGCTGAGGTTTACTTGCCTCTCCTGCTATTTATAGTTCCTTTGGGTCTTCTTTGACTTACCAGATGCTGTGGTATTAATTAATACAAATAACTAAATTAACAAATTAATTAATAAAAATTATTTTATTAATAAACCTCATGTTTTGGTACAGAGAGCTCCCCCTTCCTCCACGTATTTACAGCGTCCCCCATCAAATGGCTGTTTTCATACCAATTTGCGTGACTTGAAATGACCAAAGGAGGACTCTCAGATTTCCGCTCCTGGAAAGATTCTCCGTAAAGTTGCTCATGCACAAACCTAGTGTTGGCAGGTTTCCCGGCACCTGGTTGAACCCTAGCTTCTCTGTGGCCCCAGGTCCTGGCCGCGCTGTCCGCTCCTGGGGCCTGGCTGCGAGCAGGCTGGCAGGATTTCTCTGTGGGTGAAACTGTCCCGCCTTGGGGAGTAGTCTGCAAGGCACTCGTGTGAGTGAGCATAGAGAGAAGGGTTTACAAAGAGATTTGAAAAGAATCAAGTTCAAATCCCCTCGAAACCAAGGAACAATCCCCTCCACCCCTAGTTTTGTCCCCATTTCTTTCTAAAAATCTCTCCAGCTCTCAAAAAATCTTGTTTTCCACTCTTCTCAGCTTCAATATAAAAACATGTCACTAGGGGGCACTTGAAGACTGAGTAAGAAAAAAAACAAACCCCAGCAATTCAGTAACAATAGGCTGCACTTCATCATTAACTAGGTAAACCGTTCTGCACAAAACAAAATATAAAAAATACATAAGGAATTAAATATGTATTTAGCTGAAACTGTGATTCAATTTCTGAGGGTGGTTTTCTTGAAACTGGACACGGGAGGAAAGTCACATCCTTGGATTTACTGGCAATTTTGACTTGAGATTTAATAATAATGATGATAATGGTAACAATAGCTGTCTTTTCATCTGATTTAAGATGGACACTTTGCTTACTTCAGTGCTTTAGTGCAAGTGGGTGTTTGAAGCTTTTACTAAAATTTATGTTGAAGAAGCGTCTTTTTTCTCAACCCCAATGATAGCATTAATGTGATTGCTAGCAAGTCCCAGCTGCACAATTAATGAAGGATTTTTTAGGGAGGCGAGGAGAGGCTCTGCGGGTGCATCCGGGACCTGAGTTCTAGATCTGATCTCTTTTTACCTAGTGGCATGACCATGGGCAAGTCACTGTCTCTCTTTGGACCTCAGTATTCTCACTTGTAAAATGATAGTATGGACTAGGAGATATTTATGACCTTCTTCCAACCTAACAGGCGATAAGAATTTCTCCAGCTGTCTCCTTGTGGTTGAATTGTTCACCTAGCATCTCTCTGGGACTTTGGCATAAAGAGTTACACCAAAGGCTACTGGGGGGAGAAAGACAGAAAGAGGATGTGAGTGTGAGTTCTGGTTCTGCACTTGCTGGCCACCTTTGGGAGGAGAATGGGTTAAACATCGTTTCTCTAGAAGAGGTTGTTAAAGTCCTAACCCCCAGCACCTGGGAACGTAACCCTATTTGGAAATAGGGTCTATGTAGGGAATCAAGTAAAGATGGGGCCCTTAGGTTGGGTTTTAATCCAGCATGACTGTTGTCTTTATGAAAAGGGGAAGTCTGAACACTTAGCAGAAACAGACAGGAGAATGCCATGTGAAGACGCAGGCAGCGAAGCGGTGACGCTTTTTCCAGACAGGGAGCATCAGAGAATCCTAGCAAACCACCAGAAACTGGGGGAGAGGCCTCCCTCACAACCTCAGAAGGAACCGACCCCGCCACCACCTTGATCTCTGACCTCTCCCCTGCAGAACTGTATTTAATTGTGATACTGTTAAAGTTTACTTTAACAGTAAATACATTTCTACTGAAGCCAGCCAGTCTGTGACCCTTTGTTATGGCAACAGCCCTAGCGAATTAATACAGAAGGACATGTAATCAGTAAGGATGAGATGAAACGAGACAGCGTGGGGGAAAGGCTCTAGCACGGAGGGCCTCGCATCTCCTGGGAGCTCCTCTGACACTAGTTATTATAAAGAAGGCATAAAGGAGGGAGGAAGGGAAGGATGTCGGGAGGAAGAAGGAAACTCCTGGTGTGAAGCACGTGTTAGGTGCTGGGAACTTTACATATTTCTCTTCAGTTCTTGCTAACAACTATCCTGCTGCTGAGGGAACGGGGGCTCCTAGAGGTGAAGTCATTTGCTGACTGCCGCACGCGAGAAGTGGTGACAGCACGACCTGTGTTCTTGATGCCCTGTTCCGCTCATTGTTAGGACCAGGGGTTACTGATGCTGGCATGGTCAACCTCATTCACTCGTTCGCTCATTCATTCATTCACTCTTCTGCTTAGGAGACAGAAAGAGGCAGAGCTGGGTCCATTCCAGTGAGCCGATGCGAGACTCAGCTCCATGGAGGCATGTATTTTCTGGAATGATTGATGTTCATTGCCCAGAAGATTATTCCCTGCAGCAGGCCAGAGTGAGGCTGTCTGGGGGGGAAAAGCAAATCTCAGGAGCTGAACCGTGAGTCCCTGGGAGTAAAGTACTCAAATTCACATTTCTCCAGCTTCTTCCCTAAATAAAGTTGCCCACACTGTTCTAAAGGGCATTGACAGATGACTCAGAACCAGACTCACTCCAGACAAAATCCCTGACGAGCCTAAATCCATCCTGATTTCGTAGTTCCTCTCTCTGGGTCCTGCACATTCCAATCCTTATCTTTCTCTCCTTGCCCAACCCATCCCATCCCTACCCCTGTTCAGTTAGACATTGACCTGGGATTTATCTTCTGCCAGGCCCTGGGCACATAAAAGTGGCTGGAGAGGGGGGGCTCACAGCTATGCTAATCGTTGCAATGTCGGGAACAGGCCCAAGATGACAAGGGTGTGAAGCAAGACACTCGGATGGCAGCTCTTCAGGAAAGCTTTCCTAGAGGAGATGACAAGCAATGTTCTTGGAGAGTGATGAAAGGGCAGGGGTCTCAGGCTCAGGGAAATCATGTGCAGAAGTCTGGAGTCCTGAATTAGCAAGGCAAGTGGAGACAACTGGAAATGATTTGGGATGATTGGTCCTATGTGTGGGGAGAGGGGAGTGAGAAGAGGCTGGAGGGCTGGCAGGGGCCAGGTCGCCAAGTCCTCCTGGCGTTTCAGAGCCATCCTAAGAAGTTCTCATTCAGCTCATCATTTCTAGAAGGTCAATTCCAGAAGTTTCCTCAATTATGCTCCCCATCGCTCCCCGGCTCCCCTCAGGTTCACTGTCTGGGGTCCAGGTGGGCTCCTCTCTTCCCTCTGCTGCTACTAAAGCATGCACTGTCTTGGTTGTTCAGTCCATCAACAAATATCTAAGGCTTTCCTACTCTCTACTGAGTCCCACTCCAGCTGCCAGGATCCAGTTGTAAACAATCAGGCCAGTAATGGGGAGTGCTTTATGTCCTCCTTCTTCTTAGGCAAGGTACTGAAAAAATAAGCCAAGGATTTAGGTAGGTCAGAGGGGGACGGATTGGGGACAGCGAGCCATCCTTCCCCTTGGAGCCATATGATGTAATATGGCCGTCCGGGCACCTAGTAGTTCTGCTCCCTCCGTGGGCAGTTGACTCCCTCTTCTTGTCTTACTCTCTCTGTTGCCTTGATAACGCTCTCGCACATGCCTTGTTATAGGTGACACCGCCCAGACATTTCAGATGGACAGGTGTGCCCTGGCCATATCCTTTCCAGGTAGGATTTTGCTCACTTCAGTGCTTCTGTGTCTGGAAGCCTCTTTGGGACCAGCTGTGAATATCTCTGTTCTTGCAATGGGGCCGGTACCATGGGATTTCTCTCTCTTATTCCTGAGCTACCCCCTTGTATCCTTGGGTCTGTTCGTTTCCAGGGGCTGCTGTGGAAATCGCCATGAAGTAGGTGAATTAAAAAAGCCAGAAATATATTTTCTCTTAGTTCTGGAGGCTAGAAGTCTGGCATCAAGATGTGGGCAGGACCTTGATTTCTCTAAGGCTCCAGGGGAAAATCCTTCCTTGTCTCTTCCGGCTTCTGGTAGCTCCCACCATCCTGGCGTTCTTTGGCTGGGGGCAGCATCATGACAACTCTGCTTCACTCTTCACGTGGCCTCTTCCCCCAGGTGTCCACGCAGCAATGAATCTTTCTGTCCTTATAAGGACACGGATCATTGGATTAAAGCCTACACCACCCAGGATGGCTACGTTAACTGGCAGATGACATCTGCAGATTAGGTCCCATCCACAAGTACCAGGGGTTAAGACTCCAACGTGTTTTTGGGGGACCCAAGTCAACTCCTAAGTTGACCCTCACAGAGGGTCAGCAAGAGCATGAGAGAGAACATAAGCAGAACGTCAGACTTCAGATGTCTCCAGGCTTTGATCAGCAGGGAATTCTCTGAGAGGACAGGAGTCTAGGCAGGAACAGAGGCAGAGAAGGCTAGAGAACCCCAGGAGATGGCTAGTGGGGGAGGATGAGTCTGTCTCTCCATGCTGCTCATGCTCCTTGTGTAGGCCTCTCTGCTCAGTTTGCTGGGCAGCTAGTGGGTGAGGTGGGCTGCCCCGTGCTGGGTTTAAGTACACTTTTGCGATCCTTCCTGAGTGTGCGGCTCTGCTTGCTGCACCTAACCACCCCCCCCCCCCCCCCCCCCCCCCCCCCCGGTTTGTTTCCAAGTGGCTCTGAAGGATGAAAAGTGAGCAAGAGACCCAGGGTAAGGTGATAATGTCTGCTGGGACGGACCGCAGATCAGCCAAGGGAAAGCCCAGAGTTCTCTGCACGGACTTGCGACCCAAAGCAAACCCAACAGCTCAAGAAGACAGCCTCTCGGACTCACCGCCCGCTGCCCCGAGGTCTAGGAAAGCCCTGACTCACATTGTTGGGTGCAGTCCTTCTAGAAATGTCTAGGAGAAGGCTGGGGGTGTATTAGAGGTCTGGAGCAAAAAAAAAAAAAAAAAAAAGGTACTTTTGCTTCTCTGTTTATCAGATCACCCACCCCGCCCCAAGTCGTTCTGCATTCAGTTCTGCAAACATCAGCGGCTCCTCCGGGCTGGGCTCCTGAGCACCGCGAGCCCCTACAAGGTGAAGGCGGAGGCGGTGGGTGGGGAAACTTTGACTCTCACTGGCCCCAGCAGCCCGCGAGCCCCGTTGCTCCTAGGAAAGCGACTCTCTGCGCCGCTCTGAGGCCCCTCCTCCCCCGCGGCCCGCGGGTCCCCTCCCCGCCCGGCTCAGGCTGCGCGCGGAGATGTTAAGTACCGAGGGTGGCAGGGTATTTTTGTTGCTGCGCTCGGCAAAGCCGGCCGCTTTTTACAAACACATTAAACATTAATATCTACAGAATGGGCAGTTTTATAGTGCACAGGCCCGAGCTTCCTGGACACGGATTTATTTATTTTTTATTAATGTAACCTTAGCACGCCACGTATTTCTTGCGGAGCTCCTGATCTGAAAGGCCTTGGCTGGGCGCAATGAATACTTTATGATTCCATTTAAGACCAAGGGAGCCAATAAACTCACCCCAATTTACATTTCAGTGGAGTCTTATAAGTAATGCATGCCGCTCGCCTCTCCGCAGGCTCCCCGACTGCCTGGCACATCTCATCACAGACGTGGCCTTTTCACGAGGCACAGAGCAAAGACGTTTTCTCTTCGAACTGTTTTCTTTTCCTTTCTGCGGCTACCTGATCTCCTCTCCTCGAGGGGCTGGCCGCCGGTCTGTACTGGGATCTGAGAGAGAGACCTCCCCGCCTAGGTGTGTGCCGCTGAGCCCGCCTTCCAGAAGGGCGCGCAGACCCCCCGCGCGCCTCTAGCTCTGGCCCTGACTTTCCCACGGCTTGGATTCAAGGGCGCTGAACGGTTGTCCTTCTAGACCTGACTTTCCTGATCCTGGGAGCTGCTCACTCAGGGCAACACTTCTTCAGTGTCCTCACTCCCGCCGCGGCTAGTGCGGTCTTCATATGGCCCAAGTCAGATCAAGCCACCCTGTTCAGAATCTTTCAGCGGCTTCCAGGGTTTTTAACTCCTGCGGGAGCTGCCAGCTCCCGGCTGCCCTGTGGATTTCAGACTTGCCACCTCTCCCAAGGGCTCATGCTGATTCTTTTTTTTTTTTTATTAATTTATTTATTTTCAGCACAACAGTAGTCATTATTTTTTCACCACACCCAGTGCTCCATGCAATCCATGCCCTCTATAATACCCACCACCTCGTACCACCCCCCCCCCCCCACTTCAAAACCCTCAGATTGTTTTTCAGAGTCCATAGTCTCTCATGGTTCACCTCCCCTTCCAATTTCCCCCAACTCCCTTGTCTTCTCTAACACCCCTTGTCCTCCATGCTATTTGTTATGCTCCACAAATAAGTGAAACCATATGATAATTGACTCTCTGCTTGACTTACTTCACTTAGCATTATCTCTTCTAGTCCTGTCCATGTTGCTACAAAAGTTGGGTATTCGTCCTTTCTGATGGAGGCATAATACTCCATAGTGTATATGAACCACATTTTCCTTATCCATTCGTCCGTCTTGGTTCTTTCCATAGTTTGGCGACCATGGCCATTGCTGCTATAAACATTGGGGTATAGATGGCCCTTCTTTTCACGGCATCTGTATCTTTGGGGTAAATACCCAGGAGTGCAATGGCAGGGTCATAGGGAAGTTCTATTTTTAATTTCTTGAGGAATCTCCACACTGCTCTCCAAAGAGGCTGCACCAACTTGCATTCCCACCAACAGTGGAAGAGGGTTCCCCTTTCTCCACATCCCCTCCAACACATGTTGTTTCCTGTCTTGTTAATTTTGGCCATTCTAACTGGTGTAAGGTGATATCTCAATGTGGTTTTAATTTGAATCTCCCTGAGGGCTAGTGATGATGAACATTTTTTCATGTGCCTCATAGCCATTTGTATGTCTTGATTGGAGAAACATCTGTTCAGATCGTCTGCCCATTTTTTGATATGATTGCCTGTTTTGTGTGTGTTGAGTTTGAGGAGTTCATTATAGATCCTGGATATCAACATTTTGTCTGTACTATCATTTGCAAATATCTTCTCCCATTCCGTGGGTTGCCTCTTTGTTTTTTTGACTGTTTCCTTTGCTGTGCAGAAGTTCCTGACTTCAAGCTTTACTACAAAGCTGTGATCACCAAGACAGCATGGTACTGGCATAAAAACAGACACATAGACCAGTGGAACAGAGTAGAGAGCCCAGATATGGACCCTCAACTCTATGGTCAATTAATCTTCGACAAAACAGGAAAAAATATACAGTGGAAAAAAGACAGTCTCTTCAATAAATGGTGCTGGGAAAACTGGGCAGCTATATGTAGAAGAATGAAACTCAACCATTCTCTTACACCGTACACAAAGATAAACTCGAAATGGATAAAAGACCTCAACGTGAGACAGGAATCCATCAGAATCCTAGAGGAGAACATAGGCAGTAATCTCTTCAATATCAGCTACAGCAACTTCTTTCAAGATATGTCTCCAAAGGCAAAGGAAACAAAAGCAAAAATAAACTTTTGGGACTTCATCAAAATCATGCCAATTCTTGAAAGAAATATCCCTTTACATATAAGTGTGTGTAGACATGTATGCACAGATGCTATAAATGTAGATATAAATATATAGTATCTTGGTTCTGTTTATCTAGAGGACTCTGTTTTTGGTGTACCCTCTACCAACCATCAGGGATAAAATGCTGTCCTTCCACGTTACTCCCTGTGATGTTTACACATCCTCTGACATTCCTCTCATAGGAAGGTGAAGACTAATCCCTGCCCCCCATATGGGCAGCCCTTAGTGGCTCACTTCACTGAATGGAATGCAGTAGAAGACATGCTGGTTGACCTCTCTCAAGGCTGGATTAAGAAAGTCTGAATCTTTTCTAACATGTCAGCCTGAATCTCTCTGCCACCCTCTCTCTTCCTCTCTTGCTCTTTTTCTCTTTCTCTGTACGGCATGCTCTCCAAACGCTCTCGTCCTACTGTGAGGAAACCCATGTCACAGGGTGAGGCCACATGAACCTGTTTGTAGCCCATTGTCCCAGCGAGGGTTCCACCTGCCAGCCAGCATCAACTTCAGATAGGTCACAGGTTGAGCCTCCGGATGATTCCAGCCTCCCAGGGACCCTGAGTGGAACAGATGTAGGCTGTCCCCATTGTACCCGACTGCAACTGGAGAGTCAGGAGCAGAACCAAATTATTATTATTTAAAGCCACTATTTGGGGGTTGGTTGTTTACAGCAAAATAACTGGAATGTGTTATCCTGCTTGCTTTTAAGATATATTTTTTTAAGATTTTATTTATCCATTTGAGAGAGAGAAAGAGAGAGCATGAACGGGGAGGGGGCGGCAGATGGAGAAGGAGAAGCAGGCTCCCCACTGAGCAGGGAGCCCAATGTGGGGTTCAATCCCAGGACCCTGGGATCATGACTTGAATGGAAGGCGGATGCTTAACCAACTGAGCCATCCAGGCGTCCTTAAATTTTCTTTTTAATTATCACTATTTGGACTATAATTATTTATTAACTTGTTTATTTTCTGTCTTTTCCATTAAATATGAGTTCCATGAGGAAAGAAACTTTTTTAATCTGACCTTTTTCCCCCCTAAATCTTAGTGCCTATAAGAGTACCTAGTAGGCACCCAATAAGTATTTCTTAAATTCTTCTGAATCTACTAAATTCTGTTCTTTCTTATTTGCTTCCTTCCTTTTCTTCCTCTGACCCTTTCTTCCTTGATATTTTTCTTTTATTTCTTTCATTTTTATTCTTTTTTCTCTTTCTCTCTTGCTTCTTCCTTCTTTCCTTCCCTTCACATAACTTCATCACTTTCCGATCATTCAAGAACCGCATAAATACATTTCCTTGTGAGAAATGAAAACATTTCAGGTAAAGCTCAGTTCCTTCGTTCATGCTCCAGTCCAAAGACTGGCCCTCTTCATCGTCACTTCATCTTTGCTTTGCTTTGTCTCCGTGTCCCCAGTCATCTGGGGGAGAGGGGAGGCCCTTCTCCCCCACTCCAAATGTTACAGCTTCCTCGCTTTTCTGCCTTCAGTTTCCTCCTTCCAGAACATTCCATCATATTATCAGGGTATTTTCCCCCAATCTCTGCTTTGAGGGGAACTTGCCTTAAAGCTTTCAGAGAGTTCCGTTATCCACCAGCCAGAGTTCAAAATTCCCAGCCTGGAGCTTAAAATTCCACAATCTGAGCCCTTCCTAGGACTTCTGTTCTTCTTCCTTCATGAATCTCTTCTCCAGCAACAAGGATCTCTTTCCTGCCTCCAAAAGTCCCTGGCTTTCTCACTTCCTGCCGTTTTGCTGACTCTGCTCTTGATGTCTTCAACATCTTCCTAATTCTATTCATCTGTTCAGATGCTACCTATCTTCTAGGTCCTGGGGGGCGGGGATTGTCCCTGCTCCTGCCTCTCAAGAATCTTCTCTCCTGTGGGCTTCAATCTCTCAGTGCCTTCTCTCTGCTGTTGTCTTGTAGGGCTGACCCTGGGCATTTTGTGGTATCCGGTCTCTTCAGCTGGAGTTTAAACTCATGGAGAATAAGGACTGTCTTGCATTCCATTCCATGTAATCGGAGAGCCAGGATATCTGAAAGTCTTCTAGAAGGCCCTGCTGCTGCTGCCTCTGTGGTCACTCAATTGCCCTAGGGAGGGGCACATTTGATGTCCATGTGTATGTTCCTGGGACATGGTAACAGTGGCCAGGTGGACAGTGGGAGTCAGCAAATTGGTGGGTTTCTTCTCAGGAGTCCTCTTCTCCCAGCCTCACTTGCCTGAGGTTGAGATTTTTGACCTCTTTGGGCAGCTGTTCTGCTACCTGGAGTCCACCAACAGGGTGCATCATTAAGAGTAAACTTTTGCTGGCAGAACCATGGGGGAGGCTCTACCTGCCTCTGATGGAGAGACGAGGGAGGGCGTGGGACTGAGGAGACAGAGAGGACCCATCCGGAGTCATAGACTGGTAAGGAATAGGCTTTGGGTGGTTTTTACAGAGCCTTATTCATTCAATCCTTTATTCAACATATTCAAAAAATATTTCTTGGACCCCTGCTAGGGGATGGGCACTGTACATGGTGCTAGGGATGCAGAGGTGAATGAAACAGATGCAGCCTTATCTTGAGTGTATAGTCTAGTGGAAGAGACAGGCAGCGAAGTGGCAAGTATACAGTTTGAATTCAACATGGTCAGGGAAATCAGCCGGGACATCATGATCACATAAAGGGGACAAGGGTCACACCTTGAGAGACTCCCCAGAAAATGGAACATGAAAGGTGACATCTGATAGGTAGAGAGGAGCTTGCCAGGCGAGGAGGGGAGGTAGGTCGGAAGGAAGAAGGAAGGAGGCCTTGCACAATAGACGACAGGACCTCGGGCTGTTCCCCCAGGGGGCAGGGAGGGGAGGCTAGCTGCCTTCACCTTGGCTCCCAGCAGATATAGACTCAGGCATGACCCGGGGGTCATTTTTCACATTTGCACGGTGGGAACCTAACCACAGTGGGAACCTAACCCTGCTCACTTGGTCAGAACTTTCCGCTCTGACTTGGACCAAAATCTCTGCCCTCCCCAGGCTTCTCCCAAAAGGCCACGCCTGTGAGTGAATGGGTGTGGCTATTGTTTTATGATGGGGAGGGCTCACACAGCCAGCTCAGAGCACTTCACCCTATAAACATGGGTCTGTTCTCCTTCCAGGCTTCCTTGAGTGTCTCATCGACTTGGAGTCTTTTCTCTCTGCTCTTTCAGGTCCCTCCTCCCACCCCTCTTTTCCCCAGTCCTCCGTGCCCTACTTTTCTCCCTCTTCCTCCCCTTCCCTTTCCCCTTCCCCCGCCTCCTCCTCTTCCTCCTCCTCTTCTTCTTCTTCTCCCCCCCCTTCCTACCTCCCTCTCTCACTTCCTGTCCTCTCTCCTGCTTCCTCCCTTCCCTACCCCCCCTCCCAGGAGCAGTCAGTTTTCTTATCTCATGCAGAGCAGCTCTACCTGGTTCTCAAATCTCAGCCGAAACTGCCCTGAGACCCTGAGTGGGTTTATCAAGGCCTTTGAAAGTGGGTCTCTCTTAGGAGGAGGGATTTCCATTTCAGCTGTTAAAGGGGGAAAAATATATATATATATGTATATGCAATATGTATGGAAAAATATATAGAAAATATTATATATATGTAAAGTACATGTTTTCTATATATATAAAATATATGTAAAATATGTATATCTATTTTGCCCTATATATATATTTTTACAATGAAAGTGTCCTTACTTCTAAACAACACAGGAGTGACTCTCCCTTGGGCTCCCAATAATCCGTTTTGGATGGGGAGCTCACCTGCAGGGAAGAAAGAGATAACACTCTGGACCCAGGCGTCATGGCCACCTTCATCTATTCTACTCACTTCCCTGTCTTTTATTTCCCTTTTTATATCGGTGACATTCAGTAACTATTTACTGAAGGCCTGCTATGTGCTAGGAATTAAACTAGGCATTTGCTAAGGAAATCTTTTCTGGATGGGTGTAGAAAACTTGAAAGGCCCTGCTGCGAGTCTCCTCTCTCCCCTCTCTCTTGTCCCCTCTCTCCCAGAGGCTGTCCACCTTCCACGTCTGTGGCTGCTACTGGCATGCAGTGTCCACCATGAACTGGCTTCTCACTGGGATTGTTGATCTTAAGAAACATTGGTTAGCCCCTCTTCTGAACTAGAAGTGATATCACGTCAAGGTCCAGTGCTTCAGGGAGGGTCATGCTCCTCCCCCCGCCCCCAACCCCAATGCAGAGAAAAGCAGGTTGTGTTGAAGAAGAGTGCACGACCTGGAGAAAAATAGAGATACGTTTCAGGAAGGTCATTCTGAAGATACTTGACCTCAGGTCTGCGGTTGTTGTAAAACTGAGCTGCCTCCCTGCCGTTCATACCCTCTGGCTTCTCAGTTTCTCTTTGGGGTTGAGCTAATAAATCTCGGATTTTGCCCAACTGGTTTGAATTGAGATTCCGTCACTTGCATGCAAACTAATAAAAGAGTAATTAAAATTGGATACATAAGGTACTTGGCAGTGAATGGGCTGCTCTGAAAATAAAGAAGGCAAGAGGCTTGTTGATTTCAAATCATTATGACCTAGATTGAACAAGCAGTTTTGCGAAGTGCCTGGTATAGCGTCTGACACACAGCAGACCCCCACTGATGTTAATTTTCTCCTTCCCTCCCATCCCCTTATCTTCTCTTCCTGGAAGCCTATTTCAAGTTAGATGCTGGAAAGCAAAAGACATTTTAAAGCAGGTTTTGTATGCCTTTTTAGATTACTAATCTTCTAAGTGGTAGGAAGGAGCCAGGGTGATCTAATGCTTCTCTGATGGCCTACTTTTCCATGGGCTCAAGCCGAATATGTACTTAATCTATAGCCAAAAATATGTTAAAAAAATCTGAATCACAGAGGCATAGAAATGGGGAGCTCCATTACTGGGGAATCGAAGCCTTGTAAAAGAACAGCTTTTATGGAGGATCCTGGTTCTGGGGTATGTAGTGTCTTATTTGATTGCTCAATCAGCAACTGCTGGATTTAACAGGCATGAACTTCATGGTACCTTATTCAAAGCCCCATTCCCTGACCAGTTTCCAACATATCTTAGCCTCCAACCTTTTAAAAAGGCTTTCTTTGTTCCTATATGGTTTGCCATCTGTTGCTTCCTGACTCCTCCTAACGCTGCATGTTTTGAATAAGTCTTTACATATGACCAACGTTTGTCTTTGAGCTAGAACTCCATCTTGCTGGATAGTTGCTAAGTTATGGACTTCATCATGTAATTGTTTACAATAGGAACATCAAAATTTATAACAGAAGGGTTAATCGGTGGAGGAGTCTAAAATACTTGATTGTGCAGTAGGAAATAACATGAAAGAATATATATGCATGTGTCTTTCTCTCTATATATATGCAAAATGCAAAAGCTAGGCCCTAGCTGTTGATTCTCAGTGACAAATGTCATCAGATTCAAGAACTCTGATGTCTGCATTGAAATCCCAACAAATATCCTGGGTTAAACTGCATAGCAGATCCACTCTGCATGGCTTGCACGTAACATAAATAGTTGTCACCTTTCTGCAAAGTGCCAAGTCAGGAAATGTTAATCCATCGGGAAGCCATGCCTAGGTCGTGGCTCCAACCAGATTGGTAATTCCCATTCTTGTTCTCTAATTTAAAAAAAAAAGAGAAAGAGGGAGAGAGAGAGCGAGAGTGATTCCTGTCCCTACAGTAGCTCAGCCTCTATTATGCTGTGTGTGCATTAGTAAAATTGATCTCCATAAGAGTTCTTCAAGCTGAATTACTTAACAGCATCGTTTAGGGCTGCTGCCAAGGGAGAAAAGTCAGCAGGGTGAGGACTTAAGAAAGTTGCTAACACCGAGGCTGATTAAGGCTTCCACACTTTGCAAAACATGCCTGGCCATGGCTTAGTGGAAAGCTGCTGCACTTTACACCTGGAAAACAGGCCCTTGGAGCACAAGCTCTTGGCAAAAATTGCATTAATACTACTCATTTGGCGGTGATGTGAATTTTATGTATTCGCTTTAATTCACTCCTCTGGTTCCTCAGGGTAATGACACAATTCAGGCTGATTTTCTCATGGAGAGCTCTTAGCTGTCCAATTCTGAAGTTTTTAAAAAAATTCTTTTATTTTATAAAATTTGTCATACGGCAGGCAGAAAGGAAAAGGAAAAAAAAAAAAAAGAAAGAAAACAGACTGAAGGAAGCATATATAACCAATCCAGGAGTCATTTGCTTTGGTTGTGGGGGAGTCTCATGGCCCTCTGCTCAGGTGAGGGCATCCTGGAAAGAAACACCTGAAAGTTAAAGGTTGGGGTCCCGATGAAGTGCGTGATCAGCACACAGGGAGGAGTGTGGGGAGGGTAGGATGACAGGAATGAGGCATTTGCCTTCGGCACCAAATTTAAGGAGGTGCTCAAAAGCTCAGGAATCAAGAGACATAATACATTCATGAAATAATCTATAAAGAACTTATCAAACTCAACACCCCAAAAGCAAGAAGTTTGGTCAAGAAATGGGCAGAAGACATGAACAGACATTTTTCCAAAGAAGACATACAGATGGCCAAGAGACACATGAAAAAATTCTCAATAGCACTTGGCATCCGGGAAATACAAATCAAAACCATAATGAGATATCACCTCAGGCTGGTCAGGATGGCTAAAGCTAGCAACTCAGGAAGGAACAGGTGTTGGTGAGGATGTGGTGAGAGGGAAACCCTCTTACAGTGTTGGTGGGAATGCAAACTGGTGCAGCCATTCTGGAGAACTGTATGGAGGTTCCTCGAAAAAGTTAAAAATAGAACCACCCTATGACCCACCAATTGCATTACTAAGTATTTATCCAAAGGATACAAAAATACAGATTCAAATGGATACATGCACCCCGAAGTTTGTAGCAGCCCAATAATAATAGCCAAAATATGGAAAGAGCCCAGATGTCCTTGGACAGATGAATGGATAAGGCAGAGCTGGTATAGATATACAATGAAATATTACTCAGTCTTCAAAAAGAATGAGATCTTGCCATTTGCAATGACATGGATGAAACTAGAGGATATTATTCTAGGTGAAATAAGTCAGAAAAAGATAAACACCATATGATTTCACTCATATGTGGAATTTAAGAAATGAAACAATTAACAGCTTACAGTCAAGGAAGAGCCAGGGTTCCAGCCCCTTCTTATGTGATTCCAAGGCCTTACTCTTCACACTGATCCACAGTCCATCTCCTGTGTGAGCTGAGCTTGAGTTAGAACACCTTAGGGACCTCCAGGGAGTATAGCCAGAATTCACCGTGACTGTTCTCTTGTCAATGCAGGATTGTCGGCATTCTGCTCAGACCTTTCTAGCAATGGAGAATTCCTTGCTTTCAGGGGCAGTGTTTTATTTTGGGGGCATTTATACTTTTATTGAGCCAAATCTGCAATCTCATTATGTCCATGTATAGTTGCATATTTGTCTCTTGGAAAAATTGTTTTTTTGCCTGCAATACCTTTTCTTGCTATTGTCTCCTGTATGAACTCCTAATCATCCCTCAAAATCCAGGCTGAATATCCCTATATTTATGTTTCTTTCTCAGATTCTCTAGATCAATTGTTATTCCCCTGTTTTTGAACTTATGGCATCTTATACTTGCTTATGTTTTCACTCTTATTAATTTATTTTTTGGATATAGTTATTTGTTTGCACATTTATCCCCCTACTAGACTGTGGACTCCTCAAGAGTGAGAAATATGTCTTGTTTATTCTTAGATCCCAAACACCTGGCTCATTTTCTGGCACACACTAAGGGCTATTAAAAATGCTTTGGGGAAAATCAATATAGCTTAAACAGATCAACTGGCAACTCTCCCTACAAGAATGCTCTTCTGTTTCGGGGATCCCCATGTGACATCTCTCCAAGCCGACTGTAAAGGAAAGAATTTCTATTTGCAGCCAAATAAAACCAGTTTTGAACCTAAGTCCTGTCTCTCCTGCTTCCTAGACGAGTGACCACAGACCAGTCATTTAAAGCTTCATCTTATTTCCATCTCTTTTCTCCATCTTTGCCTCCCTCATATCCCTTCCTTCTTTCTCTTCATCTTTGCCTCTTGCCCAGGAGCAGGGCTGTCACCAAACCCAGCACGTGGCTGTCTCGCAGACATCTTTCTGGTCATCTGTATTCCATGCTATTCCTGAAGGCTGAGGGTGACTTGGCAAAAAGGAAACCAGATTATAAGGTGTTACTGCTCAGTTTATCAGAGGCACAGAAGCGGAGCTGCAAACCCCTTCTAGACCCCAGTCTTGATCTTTGATTTTAATGATGTGAATTGCAGAAAACAGAAATCCTGCAATGGAGGCAGGAGCTTCCGCATGGGTGGGGAAATGTCTTCACGGATGATGGGGAGAGCCAGCAGCAAGCAAAAATCTCTGCGTGCCTGGAACTTTGGGGGCCACGCTTCTTTGGTGCTGCCACCCGCAGGAACATGGGACCTGGAAACCAAAAGATTTTTCTGCACCAGTCCTTCCTCAGCTAGAGGATGTCCATTCTAGCAGGACATTTGCCTCCTTCGGTAAGAGGAAGGTTGAATGTGAAATTTTCTCCCCCCCAGATTCTATCACCTTGAGAAAAAGTACTTTAAACACTGGCTATATTTAAAGATTTTGTCAGCTAATACTTGATTGTGTTTGTGATATGAAGCCTGAGGCAAAGCACTGAATTAGATGCCCAAGAAACAAATACATGTAAAACTTGCATGGATCTTTGGAATAGGTGCACCCGCACGTCTGCAGGCTTTAACTGTGCGGAAAAAAAAAAAAAAAACCAGACACCCAAATCTTTGGGGGAAAACACAGAGCAGCCCAAATCTTTAGAAGATTCTGAGCTTGAGTCCTGTTATTTCCAAGGTCAGCATTTTGGGAATTCTTCATTTTCAAAACTTGCAGCCCAGGTGATGGAGGGCATGAAATTCAAATCTCTTGTTCTACTGGCTCCTGCTGCTTTTGAGCTCAGTGAGAATTTCAGAATACCGTTCTTTTTATGCCTCCAGTTTATTCTGCACCACAACCCGAGGCAGTACCGACATGTAACGGATGATTCTACAGATTGTAGCCACCACGCTGTTTCCCCCGTGTCTGACAAGCCAAGGGCAGCAAGAAGCGGGGGTGGGGGCATCCAGAAGAAAGAGAAGGCAGGGCTCCAAAGGGGCCAGAGGGAGGTTATGGGGAAATGAGACTCCCTTTTGTGTCAGTCTGTATGTACAGCAGAAACTGGTTGCTTTTGTTTGTCAAGTGTCACTTTGGTAAATCACTCCTTCTCTGCTGCTGTGTGGTTGTGAGGGTGGGGATGAAACCAGGCCGTGGGGTAACTTTGCCCTCTGCTGCCCTCCCTGCCTGGGAGGCTGAGCCGTAGGACACTCATCCCCTGGACTCCCTTCCCTGTGGATTCTGGTTGGAATCATCCAGAAGATGCACCGAGAGGACGGGCGAGCTGGGAGAGTGAGGTTATTCCCTGGGGTCCCTCCCTCCCCGATTCCTGCAGGCTGGATTCATTTCTCACTAAAGCTCCAGGCTCTCAACTGCCTCCGGGGTTCTGGTAACTGTCTCCCTATGCTCTTTGTGCCTGGGGATGCAGCAGCTGCAGGCTCTTCTTGCCCTGGGGGCACAGTGACTACAACATCCCCATCCTTGGACACACCTTTGTAAACAGCGCTTTTACTGAACTCTCTTCAGTCATACCACCGAGTGCGCAATCTCTTGCCATCTTGACCCAAATACGTTATATCCTATTCTCCCTCAGTATCCCTCCAAAATTAAAACCAGGGTGCCTGGGAGACTCAGTCAGTTAGACCATCCGACTCTTGATTTTGGCTCAGGTCATGATCTCAGAGTCATGAGATGAAGCCCCACGTTGGGCTCTGTGCTCAGCAGGGAGTCTGCTTGCAATTCTCTCTCCCTTTCCCCCTTCCCATCCCTACCCTCCCACTCAATTAAACAAATGTATCTCCAAAACTAAAACCAAATTCCCTGGGTAGGCAGATAATCCAGGCTGGCCCCTTCATTCATTCAGAGGTGTTTACTGAATATTTTTATAAGCCAGTGTTGCCCTGGGAATTAGGAATACCTAATGGCACGGTGAATAGCACACTCCGCGCCCTTATCCTTGATGAATGTTCCTACATTCATGGGAGGCACTAAAGAGAGGCAAGTCAAGCATACATACCTGAGATCATCTCACACTATTTAAAGAGAGAGAGAGAGAGAGATTGAGAGAGAAGAAAGGTAATAAAGCAGAGAGGAGCCGGGTGGGTACAGGCGGGCAGGCAATACCAGCTTGCGTGGTCGGGGAAAGTGTTTCTGGGGAGATGACAGGTCCCAGCGCCCCTGGCTGACAAGACGAATGGTGGAAAGCGCACATGAGGTGGTGAGGACAGCAAAGGCGAGGGTCTGGGAGCACGAATGAGCTTGGTCTGGGTAAGGCGAGAATGAGGCCAGTGTAGCTAAGATCAGGGAGCTCGGGGTAGGCGCCGGAGTCAGAGAGCTGCAGTGCTGGTTTTGTGGGTAAAGGAATCGGGCCTTAAATCATTTTGGGAGTGGGATAAGGGCTGCCAACAGATTGTAAGAGGAGGACGATGTCACCTTTTTCATGTATTTAAAAATCCCGCTGGCAGACATCTCACGAGGGGTGTGTGGCGGCATAATCTTGCCCCCTAAGTATGCCATTGGCTGTCATCCTTCCAATCTGGCTGTCCTGGATGGGGAGCGCCGTCCGGTCCACCATGTGATTGGGTGGAAACCTGACCGTCCCACTCATGTATCCTCATCTGTTTAGCGGCCCTGTGCACCGTCTCTGCCCTCCTGTAGTTTCCCCTTGGCTCTCATCGCCTCCATCTCTCCGTAGCGTGGGAGCCTTGACTCGTCTCCTTGCGCACCAGCTTCCCTGCTACCATCCTCGTGCCCCGCTGATCCACTCCCCACTCCACTGTGAGGGGGCTGTTACCAAATAGCACTTCCAGTTTTGTGTGTGTCTGCCAGACCTCCCTGCATCCCAGGCCAGTCAATGCTCGGCCCTTCCTTAGCCTCTGTCCACCTTTCCAGCCTCCTTGCCCAGAACTCTAGTAAATGCCCTGTGGTCTTGCTTTTTCTCCGAGGATGCCCCTTCCTGCTGATGTCCTCGTGGCCCGGGATGCTGTTTCTCTGCTGGTCCCTGTCACGCCTGGTCTCAGCCATTATCTTTGTGGTAAAGCCGGCTTTAACGTCCAGTGCACGAGGTGGAGAGTGCCCCGTGCACCTCATTTCTCTGAGTATCGTTACGTCGGCTCTTGTCACACTGTTTGACAACTCACTGTTAACTCGTATCTTCTCCACTAGACCGTGGAGGGTGCGCACAGGCGTGTTTTCCAAACATTAACAACACCAGTCCTTCAGAACGGGAGCCCTGGAGTGGGTCCTGCGGCCCTGGAGACTCCTGCTCTGCCAGATGAAGCCCCTTTAGCGGCCAGATGGGGGCGGGGATGTGCCGGGTTTCCTTAGAAGCCCCAGAGCAGGGGTGGCGGGAACGCTTGGCTGGGTTCCTGGGAAGCAGTTGCTTACTAGGTGCTCTCCAGCTTGTTAAATGCTCAACATCCAGCCCTGTGGCAGCTGTTGGATGAATCTCTGTTGAACGACTCCATGAATGCATAACATTCCGCCCCCTCCGTGGACTCTTCTCCAGTCTGTCTTGCTATCAGCGCTCTTCTCCAGTCGGGCTGCGAGGCTCCCTGAGAACAGCTTTAGATTCCCCGGTATTCTCACGCCACTTTGCACGCGGGCGGGCGGGAAGGACAGTGAAACAGCTGCTACTTACCGAGCATTTGCTGTGTCCATAAGGCACAGGTTGAATGCGTTTTCTCACGTAAACATCCTAACCCTTTAACTAGGTAATAATAGCAACATTGAACACTTGCTATATACCAGACGCTGTTTTAAACATATTCTGATTTATCCGTTCCTGACATCAACTCTAGCAGGTAAGGATTGTTATTGTTGTCCGCTGACAGATGTTAAAATGGAGACACAGAGAGGTTAAGTAGGTTGCTTAAACTCACACAGCAGGTTGATGGTAACACTGGGGTTTAAGCTCACGCCTGATTCTGAAGCGCACACTCCTGATCTCTTCTGTTCTGCCTGATGTTGGTGATTGATGGAGAGGTAAAATGTGGTCTCCTGTGGCTTAAGAATTCTAGACTTCCTGGGGCACCTGGGTGGCTCAGTTGGGTAAGCATCTGACTTCTGGTTTTGGCTCAGGTTATGATCTCAGGGTTGTGAGACAAAGCCCCATGTCGGGCTCTACACTCATTTGGGGAACCTGCTTGAGATTCTCTCCCTCTCCCTCTGTCCCTTCTCTGGCTCATATGTGCCCTTTCTCTTTCTCTCTCTCTAAAATAAATAAAAAAGAACAGTATATGTTTTTATAGAGTTGTAAGGATGAAATGAGTTAGTTCAGGCTAAAACTCCTCCTTTTCTTTTTTTATTTTATTTCCTCAGGGAGGTTTTCCTTAAACCTCAGGTCCCATCAAGTCTCCGTGATAAGCATTTTCTTCATGTTTCTGACTCTTTCCACAGTTGTGTGTGTGTATTTAAAAACTATCTTTTAAGTCATTCTGCTAATGCAAGGTCTGGGGCTGCCTTGTTCTGCCTGTACCCTAGTGCCCTTCCGAGGGCTCAGCACGGAGCAGACACACAGTAAGTGTTTTGAGAATGAATGCTGTGTTACCGTCATCTAGGAAACGTGTTGGCCTGGCCCTCGAATCCCTGATCTGGTTCTCTTTGTGCTATAGCCCAGCACAACACCACTGCAGTCCACCTACCAGACTCCCCCAGAGGAATCTGGAGAGATGGCATGTGCCTTGAGCGAGGCTCTGGGCCTGGGCCTTCCCCAAACAGCTTCCTCCCGAGACTTGGGGTCCATCCCTTCAGGCTGGCCTTCTCAGCTTGTGTAATTTCCTGATATTGCCTTGTTCTCTGTGCCCGACTCTCTGTGATACTTTCTAGTTTTATCTATCACTTCATCTTTTTAAAAAATGATTTTATTTATTTATTTGACAGAAAGAGAGAAAGAGATTGAGCACAAGCAGGGGGAGGAGCAGGCAGAGGGAGAGGGAGAAGCAGGCTCCCTGCTGAGCAAGGAGCCCAGTGATGGTTCAACCCCAGGCACCTGGGATCATGACCTGAGCTGAAGATAGACACTTAATGGACTGAGCCACCCAGAAACACCCTCACTTCTTCACTTTTAACTTTTTCTTTCTACCTCGCATCTTGGGCACATTTTTCAGGTGAGTTCCTGGCTTTTTTATTGTCACAGGGGCTGAAGATAAAACACCTTTCTACATGCTTTGGAATTTGAAATGGAACTTTGGTTCTCATCCGTGAGTCTCATTCAGCCCCTCTGTCCCTCTTCCCGTGTCTTCAGTGTGTACGAGACCAGCAGGTACATCTAACAGTAACTGCAGCGGGCACCTCAGAGCCCCAAGCAGTGACCAGTGAGGCTATGCATGCTCCCTGAAGGCAGCACCAGAGCAAGGGGACTTAAAAGTTCGAAAGTTTCCAGTTCTTTTACTTCCCCTTGATTCGTGAGCCTTCTCTGCTCATAGCACAAACTTGGTCAGAAACAATATATGAGCACATCTACTTCCACTTTTTGATACATTGCTTTGAAAACCTCCAGCATTCCTATAGCCTTCCCTTCTCTGGAGTGTCCCAAAGTTTAGGGTTTACCTCCTTAACAGAGAGCGATGTGCTCAGGTCCTCATGAACCCTCAAGGGACAGGACAGCAGGTGGATTTATGCAGTAGCAAGAGGGAGGAATAAAAGGGCATTTCTTTTGCTTGTGAAGACTGTCCTACACATGCCTCTGGAGAGACCAGCCGAGCCTTCAGGAGCCCCAGATCCAAGGCCTCGGTCACACTGGGCGATGGAAGGACAGAGCAGGTGCACCTCCTGGTCTGACTCGGCCTGACTTCCTGGTAGCCATCGGGATGCTCAGGACAGCCTTGGCCCCTTCCTGGAGGGCACAGAGATTTACCCTTCCCATCCTAAACCTGTGAGGATGGCAGAATTTGAGACAAGAAGAAAAATGAAACTCATGAGAAAGAAGATGCAGGCTTCATGGGGCACTCAGGTTTGATTCTGAACCCCGAGACATCCCTGCTTTGGGCTCCTTTCCTCTTTGATCTGTTCCATCTACCGTCTGCAGCCCTTGGAAATGCTTCCCTTGCTCTCTGTTTATTCAGATACCGTCTCGCTGTGGCTTTTGCGATCAGGAGGGCAATGCAACAGACGAGGTGTTTTCTCCCGACCCAGACAGGCGGAAAAGAGCAGATGCTCAACCCACTCCAGCTTTCATTTTTCCTTTAGATCCATTCCCTTTCTCTTACTCATTTTTCCCCCCCATCCACATTTAAGAACAAATCACAGAAACATTCTTGTGACTTTGAGTATTGGAACTGTGGGCACAGGTTATGTTTTGGAGAGGCGTGGGTATGCCTGGTTTTGTACTTTACTCAGGAACAATTTTCAGAAGGCCAGGCCCTTTCTGCACTTTTACTTTCTTTCAAATGAAAATAGCTTTCTGGTTTTCACTGATCATAAAGGTAAGCAATCTGTCTGGTTTACTTGTTTAGAATTCAGACCGAGGTCAAATCTCTTTTTCTATTTAAGTAAAACGGCCCAGACACCCGCTTGCTACTGTAGGTTTCAAGCATCGACCTTCCCGGGGTCTATTTTTCTTTTCTGAATCAAGTTCAAGAATGCCAGGGCCTTACTTGGTTGGAGCAGTCAGTCCTGGTTACAGTGGCCTCACCTGGGGACAAGCGGGCAGGGACTGGAGTCAGTCTGTGAACTGAGGCCCCCCACACTGGGGCTATGAACAGGGTGCTGTCCTCAGTCCCATGCTGCAGCAACAATGGGTGGCAAGGCTTCTAAGAGGACTCTCTTGTCCTCGGCAATTTCTTGAATTTCAGCCTAAGCAACCCAGTCACTATTAATGTCTCCCCAAAGGCTAGAACTTTTTTTCTCACTTGTCTGATTCCTACTGTATCACAAACTGATCCCTACTGAGGACAGAGTTTGAGCACACGTGTGCAAACCCACACACACACACACACACACACACACACATACACACCTGCAAATGCACCTTTCAGTAGCTTCCAGTTTCCCCCATAGGATCTCACTTCCTAACCATGGGTCCTACCTCCTTATTATTCAAAGTATGGTCATGTGCCATGCAGCCTCAGCATCTTCTGAGCGGTGAGAGATGCAGTCTCAGGCTCAGCCCAGGCCAGCTGACTCAAGGTTGATATTTTCACGTGGCTTCTGCTGAGTCACATGTGCTGCTGGGAAACCTTCCCTTTCCCACCTGTGGGCCTCTCGAGTGCTGCCTGCTTTGCCTCTGGGTCAACACCCAGGGTCTGGAATATTGTTTTGGCCTGACTGGTAGTCTCCACTTTTGCAGATGGTTCTACCTCTGAGGGCCTTTTGGACCCTGGAGGAGGATCAAGGACACCCAAGTTCTTAGCAAGGTGACATGGACAGTGGGTGGCTCTGTTGGTTGAAGGGTGTCACAGAGGAGAACTGATTGGTTTAAGAGCAATTGTGGTAAGCTGTTTGTCATTATACGGGTACCTTCTTGAGGTCTCCTCTTTCTCAGAATGTGGGTATAGGGAGGGCAGTGGCCTCAGCTGTGTGCCCTACTTTCTTTCCCTTCTCCTCGGGCAGTCTGGCCGAACCCCTTCTTTCTTTTCCTGCTGTCTCAGTACCATTCCCCCCCATGCTGGGCTCCTTCTGCCTGGGGACACTTCACCCAGCCCTTTCTGGCTTCTTTTGTAATAGATCTATGTGCCATATGTTTCTGGATTATACAGAAGTAAAATCAGGAATGACTTTTTTTCCAGCCAGTTGTGAATTCTGGTGAGACAGAATTGCTTCTGTAGCAAAAAAATAAAGAGCGCTGGTGTAGGAATGAAAACCAGCCTTCTCCTGCTGCTGAAGGTGTACTCTTGTATCTGCATGAATTCTCCAGGCTTTCTAGGCGACATTTAGTTAATCTCCCAGGGCACTGAAAAGCTGGAGGAGGGCACAGATTATTGGTCCTTGTATTACAGGTGGAGAAACTGAGGCTGTGCTTACTCTTGCAAAGAAGTCAGTGAAACAAAGCCAAGCCCAGCCCCTTATCCTGGGCTGACAGTTGGAGAGGAGAGCAGAGAACAGCTGAGGACTTGCAGAGCACCTCCTTAGGGACGCATGGTTGGGTATGAGGTCTGTCTCCTACCTCCCAGCTCCTGTTACTTCACAACAGCACCCTCAGGCCAGGTCAGCATGTGAAAATGAGCCAAACCCTTAACCGCGGTGCCTGGCTGAGCCAGTTTTTATAGGTACAGCTGATCAAAAGCAGCATCCTGGGTGAAATACCTGTACTGAAAGACAGTTAGAATTCAGCAAAAATGAGGCAAACAGTCTGGAGTGTTCATGGGGTGGGAAGCTGGTGGCACAGACCCCAAATTTCTTGGTGGCTAGGTATTTCTAACTTCCACGAGCTTTCAGAATGAAACATCCCTTTTTCCTGGCTTTGTTCTCTCCCTGCATCTGGCTGGAGAGGATTTCCCTGATCACCCTTGACACTACAACCTACCCTAGGTGTGAGATTCTAGGTGCTGGAGATCAGCTCATCTCTCTTCTTGCTTCCTTTTTCCTAGAGCCATTAATACACAATATCTATCTATCTATCTATCCATCTTTTCATCTGTCTACTTACCTATCATTAATCTATCTCATACTCCATCATCAATACACTTTTTTTATCTGTCTCTTCCATGAATGTATGAGCTTCATGGGTAGAATATAAGCTTACTGGGCTTGAACATAGTTGATCTCAAGCACCTAGCCCAATGCTTGGGACACGGTTTCTTTGATGTCCAAATATTTGTCAAGAGATGAACTTAAAAACTCTTGAACTCTGTGCACCCATGGTACCCTCTTCTTATCTCTGCTAGGACACTTCCATGCATTCTAGTTTTTCTGGCTTCCCCTTGAGACTGTACGTTCCTTAGAAGCAAGGACCACTTCTCTCCTTCTTATAACTCAATTGCTAAGTCCCTTAGCTCAGAGTCTGGCACAATGCAGTGCTCAAACTCTGATGGATTAATGACTAACTGACTGGCTGAGTGTCTTGGTGAGAGACAAGGAGGGGTCAAACAAGAAGTTCATGGTCCATGAGGAGCCAGATTCTGGGGCAGACTCCGTAGTGATTGGTGACAACTGCTACAAGAAGGGGAAGAGCAGGAGAGGTTATTTGACTCAGAGAATTTTAGCCAGAGGTGCAGTATGGATAGTGCTTGTGTTAACTAAGGTGTAAACACAGGAGAAGGTGCAGGATACTGGGGAGGAGGGGTGATAACAGGACCTAAGTCATTTGTAATACAGGACCTCAAAGAAGAGACAATCTCTGTGCTCTTTTCTTCCTACCTGTGAACTAAAAATAATTTTTTTCCCTACCTCTCTCACAAGGATGTCATGTTAAAAATTAAATAAATAAGTTATTTTGTCAAACAAATGTAGAGTGCCTACGATGTACTGAAATTTCTGGTGAGTCAATGGATGGGAAAAATGCTTGTGTGTTTTGCATTCTCTGTTTCTATCTGAGTATTATTTCCTGTGTCTTTATCCCACTTCGCAAAGAGAAGTTATCACTCATAGGGTACCACTGAGCATGTCCTTTTGTATAGACTAGTCCAAGAGTTTCCTCTAAGCCCCCATGGGGTTGGCAGGGATTTGGGCTCAGAGAGTCTGACTCATGTGTAAAACTGCAGTTGTCTGAAGTGGGCCACTCCAGAATTGAAATGAGATGAAAATAGAACTCTTGCTTTCTCAATAAGAGGAAATGTACATTTCCCCAGAGGAAATGTGCATGGTTACTTTCTTTCCCAACCAATAACTCTACAACAATGGTAAAACTTCCCTTTGGGAATCCTATTGAGGGAGTCAGTCTTTTTCTTCCTCTGAATGCATTTTTTAGCAAAGGGTATATTCAGATTTAGAGGCCAAATGAATGTCATTGGGTGACTGGCTTAAGGTCAAGTGCGTTCCATGTTCTAATGCTGTTAGTCATTTTTACTAAGAATCCTTCGCTCAGGTTTCTTTTACCAGTGAAGCTTTCCCTTTAGATTCCCTTGGGAAAAGTCCCGTCATAGAAAATGCAGAGGAGAAGCTGTTTGGTTTGGTGCTGCTTTGGTAACCTTGGAGAATTTATTATTCCTTGTTCACACTCTAATCTTTGTTTTGTTTGCTTTTCCTGGACTCTTTCAAAAGGGATCTATAAGCAGAATTGAAATGTAAGAGCATGGAAGGAGAGTAAGGAAATATGATATGAATGTTGGCTCAGTAATTATGTGGACTGAGCATCTGATTTGTCTTAGAGCTTCCTGGTCACCAGAGCAAAAAGGGAAAAGAGAAAATGTGTACCTACTATTATCACAGAGAAGCACTCTGGCTCCTTAGAGGGGACTTAATTTTTTTGGCATAAAATTTTTAGAGAAAGAAAATCTTAGGATAGAATTTATATAGATGGTAAGAGTTGTACGATGAATTTAGAAGTAGTTTTAAGTAGCTGTTTCACTTGTAATGATCAAGGGTGTCACATTAAATTCCAACTCAGGAAAATGCTTGTGCAGCAGAAGAACTGAGAGGGGGTAATCCCGTTCACTCAGGTTGTTCTAACTGGTTTCAGGGATAGAACTGAGGATCCTTGACACAGTCTGGTTCTAGGGGTAATCCACAAAACACTTCTGTCCAAATGACAGGGAAGGTTGTTAAAATGCAGATATCCAGGCCCCACTCCTGAACTACTTATTAGTTTAGAAGCTCCCAAAGTAGAGCCCGAGACAAGAATTTCAGTGAAGTAAGAGGGGGAAGGAGATGTGAAGGAGTGGGAAAGGCAACAGGGAAGACAAGACAGCCGATACTGGATGTATTATTAGGCAACTGGAAGTTAATACCTTGGAGAAACTCAGTGGCCAGGATGCACTTACCACTCCCAATGAGCAAGGAATCTGTGTTATTTACACACCAATTTCCATCACTCCTTGGCTGACGATAACTTTTGGAGACATTAATACCCCAGCATGTCTGCCCTGATACACAGGCAAGCAAAACAAACCTTGGCAGTCAGGAGAGCTAATGTAGGTAAAGCCAGGCAAAGAAGTGCAGGACTGAAATTTGAACCTCTACTGGCACCACATGTGGTGGGAAGGGGAATGTATTTGTTCCCTAGGAATAACAAAGTACCACAAACCAGGTGGTCAAAACAACAGAAACTTATTGTCTTACTATTCTGAGGTTAGAAGTCTAGGACTGAGGAATTGGCAGGGTTGGCTCCTTCTGCAGCTGTATGGGAGAATCTCTTCTATGCGTCTCTCCTGGCTTCTGGTGGTTTGCTAGGAGTCTTCAATATCCTTGATTTTCATTATGTTACCTGATCTCTGCCTTTGTCTTTATGTAGCATTGTCCCTGTGTGCCTGTGTCCAAATCACTCCTTTTTATAAGGTGCTATAGGCTGAATTTTGTTCCCCCCAAATCCATATATTGAAGATTTAACCTCAGAATGTGACTGTTTTTGGACCTACGTCCTTGAAAGAGGCAGTTGAGTTAAAATTAGGTTAGTAGAGTAAGTCCCAGTCCAACCTGACTGGTGTCTTTATAAGGAGAAGAAATTTAGACAATAGAGAGGTACCAAGGATATGTGTGACAGAGGGAAGACCATATGAGAACATAGTGAGTAGGCAGTGATCTGTAAGCCAAAGAAGTCTAAGGAGAAACCAAACCTGCTGAAACATTGATCTTGGATTTCTATCTTTAGAACTATAAAAAAGGTAAATTTCTGTTGTTTCAGTCTCTCAGTCTGTGGTATTTTGTTATGGTAATCCAAGAAGATTAACATATAAGGATAATAGTCTTATTGAGATAGGGGCCCAACCTATTCCAGTATGTTCTCAACGGATGGATAATTATATCTTCAATGATCGTATTTCCAAATAAGATCACATACTGAGGTACTGGGGGTTAGGACTTTAATGCATATTAATGTTATTTATTTATTTATTTTTGAGGTGCAATGATACCATAAAACCTACAAAAGGATAACATATGGATGAGTCTTCAACAGCACGAGTTGTACCATCTGGATCACAACTTTTGAGGATAGGCCCTGGGTATCTACATTGCTAACAAGTTTTCTAGGTAATTCGGTTACATAACAAAATTTGAGAATCAGCTATCCGGAAAAAGTACCATTACTTCATCTTACCCAAATACCTATTTTCTCTACTCTACTTTTGATAGGAGTGGGAGGGTAGACAATTTGAGTATTTCTGTGGATCCAGAAAGCCGGTTTTGCTACTAATAGAGAATTCCTGACCCTCAAACATCACCATTGCATTATAGTTGGTTAATCAAGTGACCATCACTCTCCACTGCTCTGTGAACTCCTTTTAGGGTACAGATTGGATTGACTTCATCTTTGTATTACTTGTTTTGTGTACATTGTAAGTGTTAATACATATTTGTAGGACTCAATCTGTCAAATGATAGACTGCCAATTAGTGTTTGTTAAATGAGTGAAGAAGGTCTGTATCTATTGGCCAATAACTGTTGAATGAAGAAATAGGATTAAGAATGACACTGAATCTCTGCCTCTTAACCCTTTATACCAAATGATATTGTGGGCCAAAGTATTCCCAAGGTTATCCTCATTGTTAGCTCCAGCAGAGGAATCCCTCTGGAATTCATTTTACTAGAATTTTTTTAAGGAAATAAATTGAATGATGACTAGAATTTAATACATTTCACAGATAGTTTTTGTGTATTTTTTTGCTACGAAGCCTTCTGAAAACTGACATATGTATTTAGCTCTCAAGAGTCCTTGTAAATTAAGAATGATAAGGATGGAGAATAAAATGATAAGACCTGTTGCAGCAGACATTCTAGCTGTTCACAAATATTTTACCTCTTCTCTTTTTTCTGTTATGTGGTAAGATTATACAATTCTAATTCCTTTAGAGTTAGACATGGATATGTAATCTGTTTAAACCAATGAAATATGAACAGAAGTGATACTGCTAATGGCTAGGAGTTTTAAGAACCTATGGAAGTTTTACTTTCCCATGTGGTATCGGTCATGAGTTCACCTGTCAAAAATAAAGCCTCAATCAGTGTAGATCTCTGGATGATGGCCAGAGATTCCTTCCATTCAATGACCCTCACTATTGGATATGTAGTGTGAGATACAAAACTTTAAGTTTAAACTGCTGAGATGTTGTTTTTATGATGCTATTGTAATAAAATCTCTCTTACTTATTGATATTTGGTCATATTTGAAAATCGTGAAAATATCTTTTTCTGTTACCTGTGGGCTGTGATGTCAGGTACTACCTAAATATTTGGTCCATCAGTAGAGATAACAAATTAGAAATTTTAAAGTACAGAAATAATGGCAACAGTATACTATTTCTTTCTATTATATTTTGTTATATGCTTTTCTATTATTTTTTGACTCACTTATATGTTACATATTTCTACAGTTTAATTTTCAAATTAAAAGAAGCTTGCTAATAATAAGGGTCTGCTAAGTCTAACTTTGACAATGGCAGAGTAAAGGCTTCTCAAAATCTGCTCCTCATAAAGACAATGAGAACACTGGAATATATTAAAAATCAACTTTTTCAAGACTCTGGGCATTAACTAAAGGCTTACAACAATCTAAGACATGTTTGTTCAAGAAAAACAACTGAGTCTTTGTAGAAGCAGTAAGCCTTGTGGTGTTTTAGCTTACCTTAATTCTATCCCCTTTCTCATCTTTGTGATAACTTTGAAAACAAATAGCATTGCAACTATGATAGTTATGAAAACCAGCAGTTTAATACCTAATGAATGAGGCAGGGTGGAATTAGAGTTCCCCAAAAGCCTCATGGTCAGAATTTGGCCCATCTGGTTGCTTGCTGAAATGTTCCATTCTCAGAGTATCACTTGTCTTGACTCAGAATTCACTCTGCAAACAGAACTGCCTGCCAAAGCATTTATTGAAAACAATCACTAACAATTGTTTAATATCACAGTTGTCTAAAGTGATGTTGCCAGTTGCTTAGTGGTCAACTACTTATTGGACAAAGATTTCCTTAACTTCTTGGAATTAATAAATCCCCCGGTCTTTATCTAAGGGCTTCCTATGCACAGACACACAGTCAGTGGTCCTGAAGGCAGTTTACAATTCTGTCTCAACCTTCACATTTGCTTGTGCATAGTCACAAGCTCCGCCATAAAGCCATAAATGAAATCAGGTTAGAGTTTCCTCAAGTCTTCCCTTAGTATGCTTTTTTTTTTTTTTTTAACAGGAGGCTGACCACAAAACTTAAAAAGATAAACTGGGAAATGGAATGTCCATAGGGGGCTTTGGAAAGCTCTGAAATATTCCTGAGAATCTAGAAAGCATACTAAGGGAAGAATTGTAAACTGCCTTCAGGACTACTGACTATGTGTCTGTGCATAGGAAGCCCTTAGGTACAGACCAGGGAACTTATTAATTCCAAGAAGTTAAGGAAATCTTTGTCCAATAAGTAGTTGACCACTAAGCAACTAAACAGAGACATCAGTGAATGCATAAGAGACAGAGTACAGACTTCACAGAACTAGTCCAGGAAAGTCACTAAACCAACAGCAGCAATAACAGCAGCCAAAACAACAAACCCTGGAGAGGGGAATCTGATTACTGGAGTTGTAATATTATATTATTCAAAATTTCTAATTTTCAGAAAAAAAATTATGAGACACACAAAGAAACAGGAAAGTATGGCCCATACATAGAAAATAAGCAGTAAATAGAAACTGTCACCAGGTGTTTAACTTACTAGAAAAAGACTTTAAATCAGCCATTATATATTCATTCAAGGCACCAAGTGACTCTTACTTAAAGAACTAAAAGAAAATAAGATAATGAAATTACACTAAATATTAAGAATATTGATAAAGTGATAGAAATGATAAAAAGAAACCAAATAGAAATTCTAGAGTTGGGAAATAGTAAAATTGAATGAATAATTTATTAGAGGGACTATATTTGAACTGGATAAAGGAAGAATGAGTAAAGTTGGAAAACAAGTAAGTTGAGATTTTACATTATGAAGAACAATAAGAAAAAAGAAAAGTGAGCACAGCCTCAGAAAACTGTGGGACATCCTTAAGTGTGTCAACACATATTAAGGAGAGTCTTAGAAGAAGAGGAGAAAGAGCAAGGGTATTTGAATAAATAATGGTTCAATCTTCTCAAATGTGACAAAAGCATTAATCTGCACATCTAAGAAGTTCAATGAATTTCAAGAAGAGAAACTCAAAGAGAGCCACAGAGAACACTGATAGTCAAGTTGCCAAGAGACAAAGACAAAGGATCTTGAAAGCATCAAGAGAGAATGACTTATTATATACAAAGCTATCCCCAATAAGATTAACAGAATTTTCACGAAGAGGTCAGATGGGATGTGATATTTGAGACACTGAAAGAAAAAAACTTGTCAACCAAGAATTCTATATCCAGCATAACTATCTTTCATAAATGAAGGAGATATGAAGACATAGCAAGAAAAGGAGAGAGAATTCATCACCAACTACTACTCTTCTCTTCAAGAAATAGTAAGAGAGGTCCATTGAGCTGAAATGAAAGGATATTATACATTAACTTGAATCAACATGAAGAAATACAAACAGCATCAGTAAAAGTAACCATTTAGGTAAATATAAGACCGCTCACATCTATTTTTGTTCATAACTATTTTCTTCTATCTTCTTTAAAAGACAACTATGTAAAACAATAGTTATAAAACTATATTGGTTGACTCATAATGTACAAAGATGTAATTTGTGTGACAATAATAGTATAAAGGAGGGCAGAGAGAATGGAACTATATTAAAGCAACGTTTTTGTATACTATGGAAATTGGTATTAATGTAAATGGATTGTTTCAAGTTAAGATGTTAATTGTAATCAAAGCAGCTATTAAGGAAATAACTCAAAACATATAGTAAAAGTAATAAGTGAATTAAAATAGTAAACAAAAAAATACCTATTTAACAAAAGAATGACAATAGTGGACACAAAAGATATAAAATATACAGAAAAAGATCCCAGCAAAGCGGCAGACATAAATTCTACCTTATCAGTAATTATATTAGCTGTAATTGATTAAACTCTCCAATTAAAAGGTGGAAATTTTCGGAAAGGAAAAGAAAAACTGTGATCTAAGTGTATGGTATCTATAAGAGACATACTTTAGATTCAGAGACACAAATAGGTTGAAAGTAAAAGGATGGAAAATATATATAATCACACAGTACTTAAAAGAGTGGTAGAGTAGCTATATTACCAGACAAAATAGACTTTAAGACAAAAATGGTTACTAGAGACCAGGAAGGACATTTTACAATGATAGAAATGTAAATCCATCAGGGAAACATAAAAATTATAAACATATATTTACCTAAAAACAAAGTCTTCCAAACCTAAGCAAACACTGAAGAATTAAAAAAAGAAATTGACAATCTAACAATAATAGATCAAGGCTTTAATAACCCACTTTCAATAACGGATAGAGCAACCTGATCTAAGATCAACAAGGAAATGGAAGACTTGAGAAACACCATAAATCAAAAAGACTTAACATGTAAAATACTGCACTCAGCTACAGCAGAAAACACATTCATTTCATGTGTACATGGAATGATCTTCAGACTAGACTATGTATTTAGCCACAAAACAAGCCTAATAAACTTTTTTTGAAGATTTTATTTATTTATTTGAGAGAGAGAGAGACAGAGCTAGAGAGCGTGAGCGAGCACAAGCAGGCAGAGGAGCAGAGGGAGGAGAAAGAGACTTCCCGCTGATCAGGGAGCCTGACATCAGGCTAGATCCCAGGACCCAGAGATGAAGGCAGACACGTAAGAGACTAAGTGATCCAGGTGCCCCTCAATAAGTTTAAAAGGATTGAAATCATGTAAAATACGTGCTCTGCCCACAATGGAATGGAATTAGAAATCCATAACAGAAGGAAACGTGGGAGGTTTACAAATATGTGGAAATTAGACCACAGTCCTAAGTAACCAAGGGGCCAAAGAAGAAATCACAAGGGAAATCCGAAAATACTTTGATATGAAGGAAAATTAAAACACAGGCAAACTTATGGGATAAAGCTAAATCAATGTTTAGAAGGAACTTTATAGCTTTAACCATCTATATTAAAACTAAAGAAAGATCTTAAATCAATGTCCCAACCTTCTACCTTAAAAAACTACAAGAAGGGAGTCCTGGGTGGCTCAGCTGAAGTGTCTGCCTTTGGTTCAGGCTGTGATCCCAAGGTCCTGGGATTGAGCTCCCTGCATTGGGGTCCCTGCTTTGTGGGGAGTCTGCTTCCCCCTCTCCCTCTGCTGTTTCCCTGCTTGTGCTTCCTCTCTGTCAAATAAATAAATAATTTTAAAAAATAAGAAAATGAGACTGTAAGAAGGAGAGCAAATCAAACCCAAAGCAAACAGAAGGATAGGGCAATAGTAAATGTAATAAAGAAAATAAGAGCAACATGGGGAACCTGGGTTGTTCAGTCATCGGGCATCTGCCTTTGGCTCCGGTCATGGTCCTGGGGTCCTGGGGTCTAGCCCTGCATCTGGCTCCCTGCTTGGCGGGAGTCTGCTTCTCCCTCTACCACTCCCCCTGCTTGTGTTCCCTCTCTTACTGTTTCTCTCTCTGTCAAATTTATCAATAAAATCTTTAATAAAAAAAGAAAGAAAATAAGAAAAACAGAAAAAAAAACCCTATGAAACAAAAAATTTTTCTTTGAAAGGATCAGGCAATTGGCAAGCTTTAAGCTAAGCTGACCAAGTGAAGACAGAAAGAAGACATGACCTATTTAAATCAAGATCAGTAGAGGGGACAGCATTACTGACTTAGAGAAATTTAATAAAAATTTTGTAAGAGACTACCATGAACTGTTGCATGCCAACAAATTAGATAAACCAAATGAATCAGACAAATTACTAGTTTCCTTGCAGATTTTTTTGAGGCAGTTTCAGTAGTTTGTGAATATACTATAAACCACTGAGTTATGGAGTTGGCAATTTTAATCACATGTGAATTATATCTCAACAAAGCTGTTATTTAAAAAAAAAAAGTCTGATCACTTTTTTTCTTCTTGCTTTCTTAAATTCCACAAGGGATACATGGTAACCTGGATATTTTACATGGCACATGGAACTGCCCTTTGAATATCTGTATTATGGGTCCTTTAAATCTCTTTTTTTGAGGAGAAAATAGAGGAAGAAAATGGAGAAAGCTTTAGGAGGATGGCAAAGTCAATTAATTTATGTCTGTACCTTGCATGTACTTAATTATCTTTTATAAATATCTCTATGATCTTCTATTTTTGCCTGAGTCATTTTCTTCCTGCCGAACTTTGAAGAGTAACATTAGTTCTATGTAATTTATATTTTTTCCTGAAATACTACATCAAAACTCTCATAATTTTTCAAAATGTTGTATAGTTTTTATCTTATTAGTTAATATGCCAATTTTCCAAATACATAAAACATAGAAGAAATGACTCCATGAAAAAAATTTGAGCTTTTAATGTGAAGATTCATTTCTATATGGTTTACAAAAATAACTATAAGGCATTATTCCACTGAGGCAGAGTGATCCAGACATAAAATTTCTATTTCCATCTCTAGATTAATCATAACACATTAGAAACACAGAGCTTAACTCCCCAATTTTTCCAGCCTTAGGTAGCATGATTTGTTTCAAAGATTTTCTAGCTTCAATTTGAAATATTATGTTCATAAAACTCCGAGGAGCACAATTTCATTGTGACTCCTTTCCTCTCATCACTGCTGCTGTGTATAATTTATATAGCTTCTCTGACATCCTTTGTGCTTTGTGTGCCTGAGATTCTAGTGTCAGGTCGTTACCCTGAAAAGCTTAGAATACAGGATCTAAAGCTCCATGCACTATGAACAAGAAAGCAGGAAATGATGTTGGTGGATGGAGGTTTCAAGGTCTCTAAATCTGCTCTAACAAGATTCTCAAATCATCATTGGAAGGGATCCTTTTTGTACTTAGTAGCCAGAATTAAAAATGAGCCATTGAGTAACCCCAGTTTCTTTCCCCACAGAACTATAATAACTTGTCAATCTGTATTTTCCTAATTTTCGTGAAGACTTATCAGAGTGGCAGACTGTTTAATTCATAACAACGAATGTTTACTCCTGGGCACCATTATATGTACTATTTTATCTAGCATGTAAATTTCTTATGGGACCAGCCTATGTGTTTTGTATTTTAAAGTTCTTTTCTTTCTTTCTTTCTTTTTTTTTTTTTTTAAAGATTTTATTTATTTATTTGACAGACAGAGATCACAAGTAGGCAGAGAGGCAGGTAGAGAGAGAGGAAGGGAAGCAGGCTCCCTGCTGAGCAGAGAGCCCAATGCAGGGCTCGATCCCAGGACCCTGAGACCATGACCTGAGCCAAAGACAGAGGCTTAACCCACTGAGCCACCCAGGCGCCCCTAAAGTTATTTTCACAGTGTTAGAAACATAAATGTGTATAAGTCTGATTATGCCATGTAGAGTAACAAAAATCCCCAGCCAAACATGTTTAAACAACAACCACACACACACAAAAGGAATGTATTAACATAAGCAACTGAAACATTAAAGGGTTGCCACCTTCAGGCATGACTGGAATCAGGTTCAATGATGTCCTAAATAAACTCTCAGTCCCTGGTGATCCTTCATTCTTCAGTTCTAATTGCTGTGGTTGTTAGCTCACACCTCTCTCTCTTGGTGGCAATCTGGCCCTGACTAATCCAGGCCAAAGACAAGAAGATAAGAGCATCACATCTTCTCTTCTCTCTTTTTTCTGCTTTCCCAGCAAAAGTGATTCTTTGTTGTTGCTGTTTTTGTTTCTACGGTGGCTGAAGGATGTAATGTCCTCATTAGCCTGGCTAAGTTGGGGTTAATATAATCTAAACATCATCAACAGGAGAGTGAAGGAAGGAGTATTCCATGGAACAAAATTGGGCTGCTGTTTCTATGCAAGAGTGAAGAATGCTGAAAAGTCCATCAAAATAGATAGCTGGTAATCATTTGATAGTTGAGTCAAAATCATTTAAATTGGGACTGTCATTTGGATTTACCAAGCCCGCATCAGAATATGCAGAAAAGACAGAGGAACACATTTACTTCCATGAAGTCAGTACAGACTAAGAATGAAGGAGAATGCAGGACTCTTCAGAAAATTTAGCATCCACGGTCTTGTTTTCAAGTCTAGATTTACCTTCAGAAATTTACCCACTGACACATGTAGTACTCATGTTTCTCTTTTTAATCTATCTTGGTCAGTGTCACCTGTTGGGTAGTCTTCAGGGGGGCAGCATGTGGTTTCCTCTGCCTGGTGCAACAGTATTTGAGATCACGATCATGGTGGCGTCCAATAATGCTCTTGAATGAGGGTGGAAAGTAGAGGTCTCTAGATCCCTGCCTTCGATGGGTAAAGGCACAGTGCAAGGCTGGTGACAGGACACATTTCTGCTAATAGTTCCACCACTGGGATGGTTTGCTCTAAGTTAAATGAGCTCTCCTTTGCTCTTCCTTCAGGCCAATTCCCTTGCAAGGTGAGACACTTGTTCCTGACCTTAAGGCGTCATTACAAGGAACTGACAGTGCCTTCTGGGAGAGACCTAGCTTCCTTCTTTTGTGCAGCAGCCTCTCAGGTCCCAATTCCCCACTCACTGGTTAAATCCCAACTCCAGGTTAACTGCACCTATTAATTTGTAACAAAAATAACAGTTAAGCATCGAGGAGGGAACATGCCCTTAAGGGAATACCCAAATGCAGCGCTGGAGTCTCACCAGGACCACCTGCATCAATTTAAAAACAGTTTTTACCAGCACAGGAAGAATTTTCTGCAAACGTTTGTGTTTGCGAAGCTTGTTTACCTCAGCTGGAAATTGCAGCAGATCGCAATTTGAAGAGTGTTTACTTTTTTCCCCTAAATCATACTCAGTGGTAATTATTGGGATCCAGATTTTGTTGTTGTTGTTTGAAAATGGTAGGAAGTAAGTTTGGATTGGATTCAGGCTCCTGAGACCTGGATGAAATAGGATAGGCATGACTCCAAATGATTTCTGGAAGAAGAGAACAGATTTGGAGGAGTTCCACGGTTTGAGACCCTCAGGGTGAATTTTTTCCCTCCTGCTTTGGGAGGAGGAATTCTCCTCTGAGGACTGTCTTGTTAAGAATGATGACACTCGGGTGCTACAGGACTCAGACCAATAAAGATTCTTTCATGTTTGACTCCATTTAGCAATTCAAAGTGGTCTATGGATATTTCAGGAAGAATTTGTAGTGCAGGTCTGGCAGAAAAATTTTCTTGGCCTTGGTCCTACAATTGACAAGAATTTTGGTGTCCTGAGATACCTTCTTTCTCAAGAGTCCTGGGGAATCAGAATTTTATAGTACCTAGCGGGAGAGGGGTTGGGTTGGCTCGCATGTATATACTATGGTGCCAGAAGTTCTAGAATGTCTGGAATTGAATGGTAGATGTGGGATGGATCTTGGGGAGTTTCTTCTGTATTTTTGTGCTGTAGAAGCAAAAAATAATTTAAAAATGTTTTCTTTGCACATAGTACTGAAATAGTAGCATGGTACGTGGCCCAGAGAAAGCCACCTGGTATACTTGTAAGAAGCACGAGAGAAGTTTGCCAAAGCTTAAGGGCTAATCTTCTATCTCATAAACTCAGTAATTTCTCTTTTTGAGTCTACTAAGACAAGTCTTTTTTTGGATTCAGATTAACACAGTGTGGCAGTAAAAGTAATGTTCAGAGAACATTTTGTTTATTCTCAGACATTTGCCATTGTCTTTTCAGCAAGGCACAGCCGTGTGACTAGTGTTTGCTGGTAGGTTCTGAACAGAAGTTGTATTGTTCTCTTCTAGGCTAAGACGTAGAGGAGTTGATATGAAATTTTTATGTAGCCTGCCTGCTGCTACTCAGAAGGCTTGTGATCTGCATGTACAGCTATAACATGGCGATTTTCAGTCCTCGAGGGATGGATGTGGTGCCCTATCCTGTACCAACCCTTGATGGGTTTGTAGCATGCTAAAGCAGAGTTGGGGATTATCACTACAGCATAACCTAATATCCTGACGGATTCCCCAAGTGAATGACATTGCTGTATAGAAATAGAATGCTAATTTAAAAATGTGCTAGGGTACATGTAATGGCTTCAGAGCTAGACATTTAAATCCTTATGTCACCACATTCTTTTCCTTAAAGCAAACTATGTTTTTGTTTCCTAGGGCTGCTACAACAAAATCAATTGCTTAGAACAACAGATATTTCTTCTCTCATAATTCTGGAGGTTCAAAGTCCAAAATAAAAGTGTTGGTGGGATCACATTCCATCTGAAAGCTCTAGAGGAGATCCTGCCTCGTCTCTTCCAGTGTCTGGTGGCCCCTGGCATTCCTTGGTTCATGGCAGCATAACTCCAAGCTCTGGACCCACCTGCATATGCCTTCTTTTCTATGTTTCAGTGTCTCAAACTTCTCTCTTCCTCCTACTTATATCCAATGACACTATTCATTGGATTTAGGGCCCACCCTACATTCAGGATCTCATCTGGAGAACCTTAATTTAATTACATCTGCAAAGACCTTATTTCTAAAAAGGTCACATTCACAGGTACTGGGTGTTAGGTTTTGGACACATTTTCTTGGGGGACATAATTTGACCCACTACAGACAACATGGGAAATAAAATCATAGTTAAAGTATTCTTGTTCAATGTAGAATTTGAATTGAGAGTTAGATGCATGGATTATTCTATTTCCTTAACTTGACTTTGCTTAACTCTTCTCTGATCCCTTTAAATTGGTCTTAAAGTCACAACTCCAATCCTCTTTTTCTTAGTTCAATATTCCTTAATGGTGTCTTACCAGAACCCCAAGTACTAAAGATAATATCACAAAGTTCCCTCAATAGTGAGGCAAACTTCTTCAACTCTGTAGCTGCTTCCCCATCACTTTGTCCCCAGTTCGCACTCAGTATGTCCCCCACATACTGAAAATCTTATGGTTCTTAGAAGAATCTTAACAACATATGAACTAAGTAGAAGTGCTGGAGAATATGTCCTTTCTTCATATTTTCCATATTCCCTATTATGATTGCTAGCTGAGAGGTTTAACGCAATCTATGATAATTTTTTGCCTTCTTCATTCTGCTAATTTCCACCCTTATTTCTTAAAGTCTTGATTTGGTTTCCTCTTGTATGAATATACACCAAGAAAACTGTTTCCTCCTACTTCATACGAGGTCAAAGTTAGGAACAAGAGCCTGCAGTGGCTCTCAGACCCTTGAATTTTATTTTATAGTCATTATGAGAATGCTTTTATTTAAAATGGTGGATATTTGTTGGTGGAATGAAATCATGTGACTTTTAAAAATTATTTATTTATTTATAAAGATTGTGTGTATTTATTTGACACACACAGAGAGAGTGCACAAGTAGGCAGAGCAGCAGGCAGAAGGAGAGGGAGAAGTAGGCTCCCCGCTGAGCAGAGAGACTGATGCCCGGCTTGATCCCAGGATCCTGGGATGATGACCTGAGCCAAAGGCAGATGCTTAATGATTGAAACAACCAAGTGCCATGCCTTTTTTAAAAACAAACAAACAAACAAAAAACAAAAAAACCCACAACAAAATTGTGGTAAGTTTGGGTCTTGGGGTACATACCTTTTTCATTCAGGAAAAGATTAATTTGTGGTGGGCTCCATTGGTATTGCATTCCTATTACTTTTCTGAATTTTATTCAGAAGCTGGAGGGCTCGATCGTCAAGGAAGCTTACCAGATATCAGCATTTATAGACTGATTATATTAAAGTAAACTTGTCACCATAGGATTTCCAGCATATCCCTGCAACAGAAGACAAATATAAGCATCATGCAAACAAATACGAGTTTTTAAAAGAGGGTCTCCTTTTTGGCTGCAGGTAGAATAGGAGTGGTGGAAAAGACCTGAAACTATTTAGAAATATGGATTGACCATCACTCTAGAATTTAATATTCTCCTTCTTTCTGGTTGCTGTGGCTGCTTTCTCATTCAGACTGAGTAAAGTCTTCTGGGCCCAGCCAACCAGGAAAGGAAGGCTCTCTTCTCTTTTGCTAACTCTGGATTGGTGTTATGGTTATTATACAATTAAAGTTGGGTTCCTACATATACCCATAATATTGATGGGCTTCCCACACACAGCTAACTGATCTCTGTGCTCTTGCCCACTAAGCCTGGACCAGCCTTGAATCAGGACTAGAGTCCTACTGCCAAGGATGAAGAGTTAGAGTATATTAAAACTTGAGTATATTAAAACTTGAGTGTTGAGTGGGTGGACTTTTTTTTTTTTTTAAAGATTTTTTATTTCTTTATTTAATACACAGAGAGAGATCGCAAGTAGGCAGAGAGAGGGAAGCAGGCTCCCTGCTGAGCAGAGAGCTGGAGGCTGGGCTTGATCCCAGGACTCTGAGATCATGACCTGAGCCAAAGGCAGAGGCTTAACCCACTGAGCCACCCAGGCACCGTGGGTGGATTTTTTAAGACAATTCCTTCATGTGTATAGATGGGGAGATAGAGATGACTCAACAAAATCTTTACAGAATGCTCTGAAAACAGCAATATCCGTCATTAGATCTCAGTGAGTGCCAGTTACTGCTACCTTGAATATTTTTTGGGAACAGGTGTAACTAAGATCTGAAATTGAGGAAGAAGATCCTAGGTGGGAGGCAGGAATTGGGAAAAGAGTGTTGGAATTTGTCCTTAGATTAGATGCCATGGGTCAGGATAACAAAAGTCACCTGAAGGTCACTCTTTGAGAGATGAGAAAGGAGCCAGCAAAAGCCCCTGTTGGTTTTGGTAGCCGACACAGGACTGGGAACTTTTTGATTGAGAGTAAGGGACTTTTGAAGCTCTTTTTTCATAGTTGTGATTTACTGGTATGCTTAGGATCACAAACCTATGTTTTAGAAACCCAACTATTTTTATATCATTTGTACTTCTGTAATTATTTTTTTTTCCTCTTAGATTTTAAAGTTTTTTTTTATGAAAATGTCAGGTTGTCTCAGGATGACGAGTTTGTTCATTGTCAGGTCACAATTTCAAGGGAGAGACACTGATACTTCTTTTGTGGAGGTAGAATCAAAATAGAAAACTTGAAGGAAAAAGGAAAAAAAATCCTTTCTTGGAAATTGAGCATATTTGTTTGTGCAATTTCACCTTGTACCTGTCTTTAATTTCAGGCATTACCACACTAACCATTTATGGTGGAAGATCAGATTCTGTACAGTTCAAGTGTTCTTTTTGGGAGAAGAAAGAAAAGTAAGAGAAATTCTTGCCTCCTTCCTGAAGGTGATAGGAGAAATATAAGGGCTCACCAACTGAGTACCTAAGGCCTTAGTGGCCTCCTCCTAAGACCTTATCTTTGTCTGCAGGAACTGAAGGGAACTTTGACAATGGGAAGCAGTGGGTAGGAGGAACAGTCTTCTATCTGGGTAGAGTTCTAGTCTAAAATAATACACGGGCAAAGAAAACACCTGGAAAACATGCTGACAACCCCCCTCCCCATTTCGTCCTGGCAGACATTGCTAATTAGTCCTGGCACTTTCTCACCAACCTTAGATCAAGCTTTATATTCTCAACATAGCACTCAGCACAGCTACCATCAATCAATAAGATTTGACATGCAGGGGAAATGTAATTACCATTCCTGAAATAGACTATTTCTCTTTTCATTTCCAGAAGGCAGAGACCAAATCTTGCCCTTATTTGTGTCTGCTATAGCACTTAACTCAATTCATGACCCAGGATGGTGTTCCCTGAATTGTTGTAAATGGTATTGTGTTGGGAGACACTGGGGATGACTGCCTTATTATGGAGTCAAGACAATAACAACCAGCTCACAGATAGCTGTGAGAAGATCTCTCCAGATCCCTGTGGTATGATTTGGGTTGGTTTCCAGTAGAAGAAATCATGTCTACACTATTAGAGATTCATGGTTGAAGAGGAACAAGAAATATTTTTGAAAACATTGGTATACTTTGATATTATTAACAAATAGTTTTCTACTTTCCAGCAAATACTCCCACTTGTCCACTTTTATACTCTCAATGCTAAGTAGAAGGTCAATAATATATGTGGTACTCAATAAAGTTAATTTATGCATCAGGTATCTACATTTTCTAAAGGCTCTTGAACTTAGGATACTGGTGGCCAATATCTCTTATTTCCCTGAGGACAAAATGAGAGGAAAGTGAATTACCAGCAAGAGCACATACTTAGGTTAAACGAAAGCAGAATTTCTTATGAGGGACAGTAGATGAAAATTGAAAAGAGTTAACAAGTAAAGCTCAGATTTCTATTTCTTTGGGACAGCTTTGAAGTGCATTCCGACCCGAAGGCCAGAAGAGACTAAATGGCCTCTCTAAGTCCCTCCAATCCTGGAGACACCATCTTTCTAGGGAAGAAAGAAGCCCTGGAGGGCAATGACTCTTACAAGCAATTACTTATATCACAGAGCATTGTTAGCCCATGACCAATGGCTAAATGAGAACAGAGTGAGGACTCTCAGGGGCATCTTGAAAAATATAAGTAAAATCTTAAAGGTCAGGGAGTTCTATCCATTAAGTGTGGTCTCCTGGAGATGAGTGAGTGTACTTACAGCACTGTTAATATTTTATCAAGAGTTAAGGACCCATTAGCATTTCCATTTGCAAGAGCAGGTTTGCCTAGAACTTGGTACACAAATGCAGTCTCCTTGGCTAATACTCTGTGTGTGTGTGTGTGTGTATGATGGCCTCTTATTTTCCTTTTTCATTCTTAGTCTCAATTTGTTAGGATATAGTGACAGATCTTTTTAAAAAAATATAGCCATTATATTAACTTAATTGAATGTGATTCCTTAAGTGAGATATCTTATTCAGGGTAGAGGATTGACTAGGGGAAACATTTGTAATTTCAATTTATAAATCTCTCTCTTTTGCTTGCCTGGTTCTTTGGTTGTCAGATAAGTTAGTAATTAAAAAAACAAAAAACAAAAAACATATGGAAAAGAATGTCCAGCTGCTCACGAAACCCATTTCTTTTTCTTTCTTAGCATATGTTTAGCCCATTTTCACCAGACTTGTTCACAATTAAGTATAGCTATATTACTGAGTTCTAGCTGATGAAATGTTACCAGAAGTGATATATACCAATGCTACTCAGTGTGTGGTCTGCAGATCAGCAGGGTTAGCATCTCTTGGGAACTGGTTTCTAAATGTAGATTCTTGAGCTGCACTACAGACTTACTGAATCAGAATTTTGCAGGAAGGAGCCCAGGAATCTGTTTGCTTGCTCTCTAGGCCATTCTGGTGCATGTTACATCTGAGAAGCACTTGTGTAAACCAGGTTCAGATATGCCTGTTAGAGACTTCCCATGTGTGATACCTGAGGTTCTTTCTCCTTCCTCGCTTGACAGAGATGAGTCCCTGCATTGTCACTTGCAAGAGAGCTGTTTATCGTTAGGAACACAATTTTGGATTTCACAAAACTGAAAATTAAACATCTCCTTTATAAAGTCTCTAAGATTTGGGTATATTTTATTTTATTTTTGTTCCAAGTTTTTGTTTAAAGTTCAATAGTTAATATATAGTGTAATATTAGTTTCAGGAGTAGAATTTAGAGATTCATCACTTACATATAATACCAGTGCTCATCACAAGTGCCCTCCTTGATACTCATTACCCCTTACACCCATCCCTCTGTCCATCTCTCCTCCAGCAACCCTTAGTGTGCTCCCTATACATAGCTGATTTTATGTTTTGCTTCTCTTTTTTCCCTTTGTGTTCATCTTTGTTTCTTAAATTCTATGTATAAGTGAAATCATGGTATTTATCTTTTTCTGACTTATTTTTGCTTAGCATAATACACTCTAGCTCCATCTGCATCATAGCAAATGACAAGATTTCATTCTTTTTTATGGCTGAGTAATATTCCATCACACACACACACGCACACATACACACACACACCACCTCTTCTTTAACCATTCATCAGTTGATGGACATTTGAGCTCTTCCCATAATTAGGCTACTGTTGATAATGCTGCTATAAATATTTGGGTGCAAGTGTTTCTTTGAATCAGTATTTTTGCATCCTCTGGATAAATACCTAGTAGTGCAATAGCTAGATTATAGGGTAGTTCTATTTTTTAATTTTTAAGGAAACTCCATACTATTTTCCAGAGTGGCTGCACCACCTTGCATTCCCACTAGCAGTGCAAAAATATTCCCCTTTCTCAAAAAGATCCTCACTAACACCTGTTGTTTCCTATGTTCTTAATTTTAGCCGTTCTGACAGGTGTGAGTTGATATCTCATTGTAGTTTTGATTTATATTTCCCTGATGATGAGTGAACTTTTCATGTGTGTGTTAGCCCTTCATATGTCTTCTTTGGAAAGATGTCTGTTCATGTCTTTTTCCCATTTCTTAACCAGATTGTTTGTCTTTTGGGGTGTTGAGTTTGATAAGTTCTTTACAGATCTTGGATACTAGCCCTTTGTCAGATATGTCATTTGCAAATATCTTCTCCCATTCTGAAAGTTGCCTTTTAGTTTTATTGGTTGTTTCCTTTGTTTTGCAGAAACTTTTTATCTTGATGAAATCCCCATAGTTCTTTTTTGCTTTTATTTCCTTTGCCTCTGGAGACATGTCTAGTAAGAAGCTGCTATTGGCTAAGGTCAAAGGCATTGCTGCTTGTGTTTTTCTCTAGGATTTTGATGGTTTCCTGTCTCACATTTAGGTCCTTCATCTATTTGGAATTTATTTTTGTGTAATGGTCCAGTTTCATTCTTCTGCATGTTTCTGTCCAGTTTCCCCAACACCATTTATTGAAGAAACTTTTTTTCCATTGGATAGTCTTCTTGCTCTGTCAAATGGATTTTTGACAGATTATTGACCATGAGGATTTATTTTTATAATAGCTCATGTTACTCTATTACAATGATAGCTAAGAAATGACTTATTTAGGTAACTTAAGTGAATTACTTTTAATATATAGGAATCTCTCATTTGGGTTGTATTTTAAGCCGATTATTTAGAACTTACTGATTGTACTCCTTTCTTTTCCTCTCTACTGAGTACTAATATATCCAACCAAGATTACAGATTATTCTATTTTGTCTGTTAATTCTGATGAATTCTGAGCAACTTAGCATAAAGGCATGTAGGGGATTATGCAGTGGGTCAGATGTTGGGGAAGCAGCACTACTGAAATGACTAGTGCCTGAGTCCTGGTTTTGTTATTTTCCACGGTGTGATGCTAGGCAAATAATATAACCTCTCTGAGTCTTGCATTTCCATTCCTGAAATTGGATGGAGTGAATAAGACAGATGTGATCCCAGGCCTTATCTAACTCACTGCCTAGGGAAAAAGGAGAAAAAAAATTAAGAATAAAAATAAATTATTCAGTAATTATAAATTATTTTTATTACTGAGAGAAAATACTTATGGGGGGTGTATTTTTGATAAGGCGGTCAAGATATCTTCTTTGAAGATGTTTCATTTAAATCAAAAACTTAAAGATTAAGAAGGAGCCAGCCATGATAAGGGTGGTAGAGTAGGTCATGGTTGTGGGATGGCAGAAGGGAGAAGGAGATAAAATAGCTCTTCCCTTCATAATTTGCTGAGATACCTTTATTTTTATAATATCACAATGATGGAGAAATTCATTGGCATGCCACAAGAGAAGTCTAACTTGCTAATGTAACAATGGGCAACTTAATGCTCTATGTGAGTGATTTCTGGAAAGCAAAGAGGATTCTAAAAGGGGAAAACATAGAACAGGAAACTCCCACAGGAATGGAAGAAAGAAATGGAGAAAAATAAGTCCCCAATTGTCAGTGGGTTAATAAATGAGGAACAAATAGAAACTCCATGTAGAATGTCACTGAACCCCTGTTTTCTATGAGGAAGATCCCTCTTGCCCCATTCCTTTTATCTCTCTACTAAATATTAAAATCTCTATCCATGATTAAAGATTTATCTGTTCATTTAAGTTCTGTCAATTTTTACTTAATGTATTTAGAGAGTCTGTCATTAGCTACACACACATTTAAATTATTATTTCTTTTTCAAATGATTGAACTATTTATGACTTAAATGTCTCTTTTTTCTTGACAACATCATTGTTTTGAAGTCTGCTATATATTAACAGAGCAACATCAGCTTTCTTGTTCTTAGTGTTTGTTACATATGTCTCTTCTCACCCTTCTACTTTCAGTAAATGTCTTTATATTTAAAGTGTGTCTCTTATAAATGGTATATAGTTGGATTTTTCTTTTTTATCCACTCTTACAATCTTTGTCTTCAGTCCATTTACATTTAATAGTCACTAATAAAACTATATTCTATTTATCACATCTAGTTTTTGTTTCTTTGTTGCTCCTTTCCTGCTTCCTTTTGGGTTAAACAAGTATTTTTTTAGTATTTTATTTTATCTCTATTACTGACATTTTGTGATTTTCTTTTTGGCAGTAGCTCTAGATAACAATATGATCATTAGTTTATCATAGGCTTCCTTCAAATGATATCATACTACTACTTCATGAACAACATAAGAGTTTTACAATGATATAATTCTATTTATAGTCCCTTAGTCTTTGTCAATCTTTTTTTGAGGAATTGGTTGGAAGAGAGAGAACATACAAGTGAGAGAGCACAAGCAGGGGGTGTGACAGAGGGAGAGGGAAAAGCAGGCCTTCTACCGAGGAGGGAACCCGATGTGGGGCAGGATCCCAGGACCCTGAGATCATAACCTAATCTGAAGGCAGACACTTAACCAACTGAGCCACCCAGGCACCCCAGTCTTTGTAATCTTGAATCATATATATTACTTCTACATATTAAAAAATCCCACAAAGAGAGGTATTAATTTTGACTTATATAATCAATAGTTGTAAAAAATAAACTTAGCACACACATACAGAGTATTTCATGTTTACCCCTATATTTCTCCTTTCTGATGTTCCTCATTTTTCTCTTCAGATCTAGGCTTGTAACTGGTATCTTTTCCTACCAAACTGAAGAACTTCTTTTAGTATTTCTTTGGTGTAGATCTGATGGATCTTCATATATGTCTCATTATTTTTGGAAAATCCATAGTCTCTATATTTTAAAACATTTCTTCTGTTCCAATCTTTCCAATCTCTTCCTTCTTACATTCTGGGCTTCAAAAACTTGACATTAGATCATTTGATATTATCTCACAGATCTTGAGTGCTCTCTTTCACTTTTAATTCTTTTTTCTCTATATCAATTTGAATAATTTTTATTGAAATATTTCAAGCTTATTATTTTTTTGTGCATAGTTTTCATAGTAGTTTTTATTTCTAGTATTTTCATTTTTTAAAAAAATAGCTTCAATTTATCTGCTGACTTCCCCATCCATTTATATATTTTAAAATCATTTTTACTAGTTCATTTAATATATTTATTATAGTTATTGAGACATCCTTTCCCATAATTCTGACCTATATGCCATCTGTGGCTATACTGAAAACCATTCTTTTGAGTATAGATCATATTTTCATACATCATCATGGGTCTTACAATTTTTGATTCTGTGCTTATCATTGTGTATAGGGATTATTAGATACCAGAATAAACTATTTGTCTCTAGAAGAAGGATCACTCTGCTTTTTTTTCGGGTTGATAGGGTATGAGGCTAAGTCAACCTAATTTATAGTTGAGCTGGGTCTGGACCTGTAATTTTAGTTAGACTCTGTCCACTCTGATTTCAAATGTTGGAGTTTGGGACCAGAACTTTCCTTTCTGCAGGGTTTGGAATGCCAGCACCAGAAATATGGGAATCTTTTTAACACTACAGCTTTGCTACCAGCGTCTGAACTGTGGGAAAGTTCTCCCTTCTTTATAACTTGGTTGCTAACTTTTTAGACTACTGGGGAATTCTCTTTGCTTTCCAGTCCTGTCCTTTGGCTCTATACATCCAGAAAAATCTCTCTCTACTCTGCCACCCTGTCTTTCATTCATTATTAGGCAGCTTCATCAGTGTACTTGGTGAAGTCCTAGAACGCTGCCTGCAGCCTTCCTCATATTCCCTGAAAGTTCACTGTAGCTTCATGGGATTTCTCTTACATCTCCTGCTCTGCTTTGTTGACTTTGGTTGCTACGTACCCAGGGAAGACACTTGTGGAAGTTTTGGCAAGTGGGTTAGACTCATTCCTTACTGGGAGCCCCTCAGGATTTCAATCCTTAATGCTGGCTCATGTATGACCATGAAAATGTTTGTGGAAAGTGCATCTGGTTTCTCCTTATCTCCATATATTGCCAATTCCCTTCTCTTTCATTGTTCCACTAGGGAAGAAGGCAACTGTGTTGTCTTTTCTCTGAAGACAAGCTTTCTGCATTCTAGAATTTAGTTCATTGAGGCTTCTTTGCATCCTCAGATCTTACAATTTTTTTTAAACTATGAAATTGTATGTAGTTTATCTTATTTGTTTTTAGTATTTACTGCAGGCATGACACTCTCTGGCAACTTTCTACACCCTAGTCAGAGGCAGTAGTCTTTTCAATGAGTTTTATGTGTAAGTATTGATAATGTGAATTGCCTGGGCATTTCCAAGCTCCTCAGCCTGTGGGGTTTATACAGCCCTTTATCACTAAGTTAATTTAGTTGGAATCCCAATAACCTAGATGGTGAGAGATCCAGTTTGCCCCTGATGTCTCAACCCTGTCTTGGAAAGTTACCTTTTTTCCTACTCACTGCTTACTCCCATTTTATGTTTCTGTTGAATTCTCTCTATTGTTTGCATTCCACTTCTCGCTTCTGTTCTGTCTGATGTGGTTCACATCAACCCCCCATAGATGAAGTCAAGAGATTTCATTAGGAGGGGGAGTCAGAAGGGTGGCAGAATTAGAGGGAAGGAAAAGGAAATCTGAGGTGAAGGAGGAGTCGGCATTCAGCTGGTGCAGTGAATGACCAAGTGGGGAACATTTTGAAAAATAAGTTCGAGGTCTTATATTCTTTGTGTTTTTAATCATGTAAAAGAGGTGAATTTAGATTTTCACTGCTGTGCCTCCCTATTCTGAGAACTATGATTTTGAAAATTTTGAGTAAAGAGCTGCTTGTGTTCTGTATGTGTTCCCTCCTTGAGGGTAATGACCCAAATAATAATTAGTAAAAACAGTGGTGTGATCTTTAGCCAATACTTCCCCCAGCCCATCTTCCACCTACTGGTGGGTGAGTGGACTCGCTTGGGAAGAATATCTGATTGGAAAGTCAGCCTGGCTCATTTTCTCTTTTCCCCTTTTTTCTATTCTGGTTAAGTCTATTCCTCAGGCTTCTCCATCCATAACGTGTTCTTATAACAAAGAACTTCAAGAGAAAACTTGCAAGAGAATAACTCTTTCAGTGATTCAGAAAAAAAAAAAAACCTTCATCTTAGGACACAACTGCACTGTCATTTAGATACAAACTCACTCTGGGTTTAAAAACAATATGATTGGAAGGTAGGATGCAGTTTTGGGGGCTAAATTTCACAAGGCCATCTTCATGGGGAAAAAAAAAAAGATCAAACCACAGCGATGCAGTAAAATAAGACAAAGAGAAAGGAGCTTGCAAAGGTTTCTCAAGGACAGCTTTTGTTTGTGGTTCCTTCATGGGCTTGAAACGGAGGCTAAGGGAAAGAATTACGTGTGTGGCTGGTGGTTTTGTCACATCACATTCCCACCTCCAGCCTTCAGCTGATTCATTCCTTGCGCATACAAATGTGATTGCTCTTCAAGTTTCTTTTCTAACAGAAGGGGCAGCTGCAGCACCCAGCTGATGACTTGGGGGTCTCTCAGAGTTGAGTGAGGACAAACATAGTCTTTTCCTTTGTGGCTCTTTGCCGAGTATGCTGCTGTTTGCACATTTCCCTCTAGCTACCAGAGAAATAACTCATCCCCTCTGGGATACCACAGCCCCTTTGTTCAGATATTTATCATAGTGTTTGACACTTTGTACTGTATTATCTGTCTCCCTGCTTTGCCTCTTTTACTAAATCTGCTCTTTTTAGAGAAAGGGAGTCTGTCTTGTTTGTGTAACATCTCCAGAGCCTAGCATAGTACCTGGCAGGCTGCAGGGGCTGATAAATATTTGTTGAAGGAATGAATGAGTAAATGTGTGAATGAAATGATATATATATATATTTAACATGTTGAACGTCATTTTGGAATTAAAAAAAATGTAACAATCTCTGAACCTTCAAAAAACTAAAAATGTAAAATGAGACTTTAATCTCTAATGTTTTAATAAGTTTGGATTTAAAAATTCCTTAAAGTTAATTAAATCTTAAACAAACAAACAAACAAACAAACAAAAAACCCAGAGAAACAGGGGCGATGGCTTAGTTGGCTGAGCCTCTGACTGTTGATTTCTGCTTAAGTCATGATCTCAGGGTGGGTGAATGGAGTCTGGTTCCATACTCAGCAGAGAGTCTACTTCTCTCCCCCTCTCTCTCTGCCCCTCCTCCCTTCCCTCTCTCAAATAAAAAAATAAATCTTTAAAAAAAATCCTTAAAATAAAAAATTATCAATTGTATTAGATAGGAATTTTATTTCATTTCTAGGCACAGAGAACAGGGAGCTACAGGGGCTTAAACAGATTAGGCATTAGTTTTCCTTGTAAAATAAAATCCAAAATTAGGGACTCTATACCAGGTAGAGAGACTTCATGAAATTTCCAGGGATCCTTTCTGCTTTAATCCATCCTTAGTGTCTGGCTTCCTTCGTGTGCGGCTTCCATTGTTAAGATTACCAGATGGCTACTGGAGACCCAGCTAGTATGTTTGCATCAAGTCCAAAATCCATCTTGCCAACTCTTTTTTTTTCTGCTCAGTTTTCCCTAGAGGAGCTTTCAATGCCTGGATGGAGCAGAGTTTTAACCTTATACAGAACCAAGTCCTCAGTAAGACACATCGAATCCCTACAGGACTATTAGAACACTAACTTTCATACTTGTGCTTGGGGGTGTGATTGCCCAGCACCCTTGTCTTAGGGCAGGGTAAATGCTGCACTATAATTTACCCTCCAGAACAGCCCTGAGGATTTCAGACTGAGGCTGTGATCTGACCTGAAATTCCACCTTGCTTAGTTCCTTCCCTCCTCTGATCCCTCATTCGTTTCTACTGCAAGCGCTTTCTTAATAAATTGTTTGCACATGAATCCTAGTGTTAAGGCTCTTCATCTAGGGAAACTGACTTACGATAATGCCTGGTTAGGAAAACTGAGATAAGGTTCAAGGTCAAGCAGAAGTAACCTGCTTCTTAAGGGAATCTCTATGTCTGGTGAAGTCATAGGCATTTGCTGAGAAAAGGTGGGTGCTCTTTTGCTAAACCCTTATGGGTTGTAGCCTGTGCTACAGATTGTTTAAGGCCCCTTTCCTGGTAGGGCTCTATGGCCTCTGCTTTGGCTGAGGCCCTTTAGATCCTAGTCCTTTGATGACATCCAGTGGCCTTTGCCTTAGACCTCACATGTATATCTTGCTTTGTGGAAGAACTGCTTATGATCTGTGCTGCCAGGATGCTTAATGCTTCTTGACCTGGCCTTGGCAGTTAAAGCTTACTGCACATCTGTAAAAAAAAAAAAAAAAAAAAAAAGAGCTGTATGGATCAAAGTAAACAGTTAGGAACCAACAAGATCAGAATGTCCTTACACATTTGAGGTCCCAAACCAGGCACTGTTGTACAATGGGAGCTTCAAGAAATCCACAAAGACTTAGTTGCCCCAGATTTCATACCTTGTCTAGTTCCTAGTGTTCCTGGCTCAGGCACCAGAAGTTAACTCTCCCCTGAACTGAATGTCCATCTCACCTTCCCCTCCCAGAACAATCGGGCTTTCCAGCAGGAAGTGCTTGACCTGTCCTGTATGGAGTATGATGGGGAGGAGATTGCATGCTTATCAAATTACAGGCCAGAGCTAGGGGAAGGGCTGTTCGGATCTGCTGGCTGGTTTATCCTCCCAAACTTACCAGTCAGATCCATCATCTCATTCCCCTTCCCATCAACCTGTCTTAAATAAATTTGGGGTTAGGTGACCTCTCCTATAAACTAATATATGCTAATGGAACTCCCTACAACATGAAAGAATAGGGAACACAAATATCCCCCTAGATATTTTATAGCAGGACTTCAATTTTTCAGGTATCAGCTCCCACCCATGATCATGGGCTCCAGTGGATGCTCATATTGACCCAAGGTGGAAAATCAGTTTGGTTTAAGCCTATCATATTGGTGCTATTCTAGTGGATAAGGATCGATTTAGATAGATGTTGGCTGATGAAGATAATCCCCCTCCCCCATCCACTGTCACTGTGAGGACTGAATCCTTCTACTCCGGATGTATATTTCTATTGATGTGTGTTAATTTCCCCAGTTCTGTTATTATAGTTTTGTTAGCTCATGCTGAACTTGTGTAAAACAAATGCCCCTAGATACGTTCTACGTGAACAGTTACCAAATCAGATTCTTGTCTTCCTCTTTAGTGCCTTTGACTTTGCTGAACTAATTCCAAGTATGATGATCTTTTTGCAACTTCAAAATACACTAAAATGGAATGAAATTTACTTCTATACACCTGTTTGGTAACCGCTGGAAGTTTGGTCTCAGAAAAACAGAATTGTGTGGATTGTGAGTCAATTTTGCCAGGGGTAATTAGAAAGAGAGGAAATTAGGAGTTGGGACTAGGAAGCAGATGGCAGAGGAAGGATAGGAGTTTTTGCAGTGAATCCTTGGTGAAGACAAAGGAAGACAAAGCACAGTAAACAGAAGGATATTCAGGTGACATCTGTGAGGAGGAGTTGAGAGCCTCGATGTGAGTGGATTTGACAGGCACATGATCTGGGGATGGAGTAGGAAGCATCTTCTGAGTCATGTAATCAGGAAGGCATTGATCATTTGAATGGAGAAACATGCAAAGAAAAAATACATGGAATTTATAAGCACTTCTCTACAATTTTAAGAAACTCTCAAAAGTTTCAAGCAAGAAAATTGAGTGGAAATGAATATTTTAGTAACCATTATTACTAATATGAGATCATTATGATGTCTATATTCTTGTATTTTCATGAACACAAAATATATTTTAATAGGCTTTCATACTTTCAATTCTGATGTTAGCTCCTCAAATTCTTTTTTTAAATATTATCTTAAATTCTCAATCTCAAAATCTCTGACAAGAACGATTTTCTGAACTTTAATTCTGTTTGACAAAGGATGACAATATTTACATTTATCCTAGCTAAATTTCATCTCATTAGAGTCCCTAAAAGACAGATTGATAGATTTGAGCACTTCAAGCTACAAACTTTTGTATAGAAAAAATGTATCATAATCAGAACTTACAAATCAAACAAGAGACAAGGAGAGAATATTCACAGCACTTATGAATGGCAAGGGTTAATATCCCTAATCTACAAAAAGCTCTCTCAAATCAAGGAAACAACATGCAACTCAACTGAAAACTAGGTAAAAAGCATGAACTGGTAACTCAGAAAAGGGATGATACGTAGATGGTAAACATGAAAAGCTGCCCAGATTCTTTGATTATCATGGAAACACAAATAAAAGGGATGAGATAGTCATATTGTTCAACAGATTGGCAAAAGTTTAAGAAGGTGTCAACTGCTGGGGCACCTTGGTGGCTCAGCCCATTAAGAGTCTGACTCTTGATTTCCACTCAGGTCTTGATCTTAGGGTTGTGAGATGGAGCCCCGCTTTAGACTCTGCTGGGTATGGAGCCTGCTTAAGATTCTCTCCCTCTTCTTCTGCTCCTCTCCCCAGTCTCTCTCCTTTAAAGGAAAAATAGTTGACAACTGCTGGTGAAGATGTGGGGGAGATGGGACCTCAATGATATTGCTGGTGGGATAATGAATTGCTATATATTATTGAGATGTATTTGATAAAAAAATGAGCATATCCTTTGGATCAGAGATCTCCCACAGTCTCTAGGTAATTCATCCCTCAGAAATAAAAGTAAATTGAGGATATGTGTACAAAGATGTTTATTGCAACATTTTTGCAATGGAAAAACATGGAAGCATCTTGGATGCTCATCAGTCAGGAAGTAGATGAATGAATTATGGGATACCCATATAATTGAACTTCAGTGAGTTGTTAAAAATAATGATGTGTTTCTTGAACATATTTTGCAGGTTGTCCCCAGAATGTTCTTCATTCAGATGGTTGAACAGCTCACTTTCTTAATTCCTTCAAGTCTTTGCTCAGTTACAACCTTGTTAGAGGGGCCTTTCTTGATCACTGTATCTAAACTCATTGTCTGCACCACTCTATTCCATATCTTGCATAGTTTTCCTTAGTTTCTCTTTTTCTTTATTTTCCTACTAATGCTTACAAGTCCCTGACCTCATTTCATGTTTTGTGTTTGTGGGTTGTCTTTCTTCCCTAGTAGAAGGAAAAGCTCTGTGTGGGCAGGGGCCCAGGAGACTTTGGTCACTGTTGTATGAATAGCTAGTGCCTGGCACTTAGTAGGCTTTCAGTGAATGTTCTTTCCATGAATGAATCTGTAATATTGGCCTAGGGAACAGTGCTTCCTTCTCTTCCCTTTCCTCCATGTTGTTCCTGAGAGCACTCTCCAGTAAACTTCCTCCATACTAATCTCCATCTCAGTTTGCTCTCCTGGGAACTGGCTCTGAAGAAACATGTACACACATATATTAAGAATGTCTTCACATAAAAATACGATAATATATTTTTCTCCTCTAGTTGTTAGCCTGAAGGACCATCTCATCTCCAAGATGGGAAGTCATCTGAGACTTTCCTTGAGACTTTATCATAAGCCAACTTTTCCCTCTGCCCACTCCTTTCATCTTCTCTTCCTTTCCACAGATGTGGACTTCTGCACATCCGTTCTGCCCATTTGCTTTGGAGGAATCAGTAGGAAGATGCTTTCTTTCACTATCAACTTTCTGGCCTCTACTGACACGTAATATTCATAAATCACTCACTAGCAACCCCTTTCCCTCATTTCAGCTTAATCCTTGCAAAGGATCCTTTTCTTTCATGGAGTTAGGGTCAGAAGCTATGGGAAAATTGAGCCTGAGATAGGTTTGCAAAAAGGTATCATTGACATTCTACCCTCTTTGATTTTCTTCTTCTTTCTCTATAATGTGGGAGTCCTAGCTCAAATTTGAAACTGCTAGAGTAGAGAGAAAGTAAAGTGTGGGAGGAGGACTGGGAGTAGGGAGTTTGCTATAGGAAGCCCAAGGCCACATGCAGTGTAGGAGGACACAGGTGGGCGGTCATTCATTTTGACAGATGGCTCTATTTTATTTCCCTGTTAATGAGCATGCAAACAGACAAGGAAATGCATTATCTGTATTGTGTATCACGTCAAACTCTGGACCCCTGGACGATGTTTCTGTTCTTAAGGCCTGGTGGAGTGGAAAGTGAATAATTGATCTTTAAGTTTTCCTAATTCTATTATATTTTCTTGGCCATACTCTCTGTCTGGTTTTGTGTGTGTGTGTGTGTGTGTGTAGCGGGAGTTAAGACATCCTAAGAAACTAAGCCACATGTTCTGCTGGTATTTGACTATCCAGCCAAGACAATGAAGCAGAAAGGTCAAAGGACAGAAAGTTTTAATAGATCAGCATAGCATCCACTAGCATGCATGCCTAATAAACAGTCATATTGTTGTCTTGCAAATGGCACAGTGCTGTATTTACACTTACAGGGAGAACACTGCATCAGCATATTGTTAATTAGGACACTACCCGAGGCTAGTGCAGATTAATCTCCTCAAATATGCTTACTGTATGGAGTAATCATGATTAATTAGCACATAAGATTGGTCCAAAATGAGAGGATTTGAAAGGAATCTTGCTTTGTTTGTGTCCTGTTGGATAAGCAGCTGAAAAGCTTCCAGCTGAGGCAACCTTTAGCAAGGAGTCTACTAGCTCATCCTAATAGGTACCATGGTGTTAGGTGATCAAGAGATGATAAATAGACAGCCAGTAATACCCTTTCAATTACCCTTGTAAAGCTGCTACTTAGAGACCTCAAGGGTATTGGATCAAGGCACCAGCAGGCTAATGGGCAAGATGCCTATGCAGAGAGCTTGGGGCTCAGGAGTCCAGGAACTTAAATTCGCTCTAATATCTGACTGCTACTTGGTAGTGTTGACGTCTCTTCATTAATTTTTAGAGTGCTTGCCTAAAGGTGACCCACGATGTGTTTCCTGGGGCACTGTGGAACTGTTGTTAGTACAAGACTGATTTTATTTTTTAATATTTCTGCTGGCTTGTGCATAGTTGTCTGGGGCACCGCTCTAGGGTGATGGTATGAACTGAATCTGCAGGAGGCCCAGCGGTGCGGGCCTGAGCCTTCACAAGGTCTACTTCTCCATATCGCCCATTCATCCGTCAGACCACTAGGAACGAGACTTATTTCTGGACATCTGCCCTTGCCCTTGCCCAGACTTTGGGAGGGAGACTTTATTGGCCTCCTAATTTCCATCCCTCCCAAAGCTATCCAAAAAGCAAACATAGAATATGATTAGTCAGGATTCTCCAGAGAAACAGAACTGGTAGGATTTCTGTCTATTTATCATCTATCTGTCTGTCTATTATCTATCTACCTATCCATCTATCCATCCATCAATCATCTGTCTAACTGTCTCTGTACCTGTTAACCTGAAAGGGGATTTATTGTGAGAAATTGGTTCGCGATTATGGAAGCTGAGAAGTTCCATGCTTTGTCATCTGCAAGCCGGAGACCAGGAAGTCTGGTGGTATAATTCCGCCTGAGTCTGAAGGCCTGAGAAATAGGGGCACCAATGGTTTAAATCCCAGTCCTGGGGACTGAGAAGTTGAGATAGGAAGTTTGGCTTAAGCAAGCAGGCAGGAAGAGAAAAGTGGTGAATTCTTTTTTTTTTTTTTTAAAGACTTTATTTATTTATTTGACAGAGAGAAATCACAAGTAGATGGAGAGGCAGGCAGAGAGAGAGAGAGAGAGGGAAGCAGGCAGAGAGCCCGATGCGGGACTCGATCCCAGGACTCTGAGATCATGACCTGAGCCCAAGGCAGCGGCTTAACCCACTGAGCCACCCAGGCGCCCCAAAAGTGGTGAATTCTTTCTTCTCCCACAGTTTGTTCTGTTCAGGCCCTCCTTGGATTAAAATGATGCCCACCCACATAGGCTAGGGCAATCGACTTTATTAATTCCACCAATTCCAGTGCTAATTCATCCAGAAATACCCTCACAGACACACCCGGGAATGTGTTCCATGGGCATTCCATGGCCAGCCAGGTTGACATATAAAATTCACCGTCATGAAGTAAAAACTAGGGGCTTGCAATGCAAGCAGCTTCATGCAACTCCAAATAAATACAAAACCCACGTGGGGCCAGTGCGCTTGCTATATGGGTGGAACTTCAAGGTTAGTCCCCAGCCTCTCTTTCCAATCAGATGATCATTCCCCGACCCACTACCAAAATTTCAAGAGCCTCCACCCGGCCCTTACAGGCAGGAGAGCCTGGTGGAGGAGGGAGGCAATTCCGAAACAGCCTCAGTCAAAAGCAGAGCGTGGGAAGGACTCGAATTTAGGTAAGAGGTCAGTGTGGTGAGAGAAGACAGCGGGTAAAGTGTTTGGACTTTTTAATAGATAATATTCAAGAGTGGGCATACCTATTGATCCACAGTAGACTTTCCTTCTGGAACAAGAAAAGGGATCTATAATAGAGGCGGATATTTTGCTGACTCAGTAGGAGAGCAACACAGAAACTCACAGAAGTTAGCTTTAACTAAGCCTCGAGGAACCTGAACTGCATTTCATCTTGGAGCACCCAAGGAGGGCTCAGCCATCTGGGTCAAGTGAAACCAGGGGTGAAGAACTTAAGCTTGAGGTTGAGGCCGCAGACTCATTAGTTGGGAACTAAAGCCTGAAAACTAAGCTGTCTGCGCTTGGACTGAAGCCCTGGCTTTTGACAGCAAGCTAATAGACTCTCCCCATGCCTCTGTCAAGAAGGGCCTTTCCTTCAGTGAAAATGGGGGATTATGTCCCTGGGAGGCTATAGGGCTTCTTTTAGGGCAGGAAGTAAATCAATACTGATCCTGGCAACAGAATCACATAATTCGGCTGACTTGTAGTGATGTCTCAAATATTATCCCTAGAGCCATGGAGGTATCCCAGATGGAGTGGGGTGTGTGTGTGTGTGTGTGTGTGCGTGCGCGCGCGCATGTGCAGGAATGCACACACCCAATATGTGAGAGCTCTCTCCACATTTCCTCTGGCTCCCAGAGTATGTTTTGTGTGTTTGTTACTGCACTGTTACCTGTACTGAAGTCATTTGCAACTCTCCAAGCCCTCGCTGGACTTGGAGCACCATGGGAGCAAGAGAAGCAAGTTTTTGGCTTGCTTTATAATGTGCACAGTGCCAACGAGACCGCGAACCGAATAGGTAACCAGAGTTACAATGGCCAGTCTGTTTTCTGTTTAAGCATTAAGGTGAGAGTGGTGAGCTACAGCAAGTATATGTCTCTAGGATAGATGGATGTAGATATGGAGTTACAGTATATGGGAATTTTACTAAGCACATGTAACACTGAGTCATCCATGTAAATCCCCTTCAGATTCAGATACGTCCTTGTAACCCTTCCTTGATCAGGCATTTATTAAGTTTATGATCATTTATGGATGACAGACACTATTTCACTTTATAAACAAGCTTGTGGCAACATTGCTCTGATCTCTTGGTTTATGAACTGAATTGTGGTCCCCCCAAATTCATATGTTGCAGGCCTAACCCCTAGCACCTCTGAGTGTGACTGTTTTTGGAGATGGGGCTTTTAAATAGGTGGTTAGGCTAAAATGAGGTCTTTAGCATGGGCCTCATCCAACCTTAACAGAGCTGGGATCTCTGTTAAGGTTACAGCCAGGTGTCAGTGGGAATCGCAGTTCTTTACAGAGTCATCTGGATGAGATGTCCAAGATGACTTCTCCATTCACGTGTCTCAGCTAGATCTGGCGTCCTTAGAAGAAGAGAAGGAGACAGCAGGGATGCCATGTAAGGACAAAGCAAGAAGGCGGCCATCTGTAAACCAAGCAGAGAGCCCTCACAGGAAACCAAACTTTCAGATACCGTGGCCTTAGACTTCCAGACTCCAGAACTGTGAGAGAACAGATTTCTGTTGCGTAAGCCCTCCAATCTATGGTATTTTGTGATGTAAGACCTACCAAACAAATACACTAAGTTTTTTTTCTTCTTTAATTTAAAATTATCATAGAAGGAAACACACATGATTGGGAACAATTAGCATAATAATATTTCCTAGAGATCATTTTGGCTATCTATAGATACTTAAGAAACTACCTAAAAACTTACCTGAACTAGCAATTTATTATTATTATTTTTGAAGATTTATTTATTTATTTTAGAGACAGGGGAGGGGCAGAGGTAGAGGAAGAAGGAGAATCTCAAGCAGATTCCTGTTAAGTGTGGAGCCCAACGCAGGGATTTATCTCAAAACCCTGAGATCATGACCTGAGCTAAAATCAAGAGTCAGAAGTTAACTGACTGAAGGTGCCCTGAAATTGAAATTTATTATTTCTGTTGTTGTTTTTTGTGGGCTGACTGGGCTCAGTAGGGAAGTTCCCCCCCCCCCAAGATTTTATTTATTTATTTGACAGAGAGAGAGTGAGAGTGCACAAGTAGGGTCAGTGGCAGAGGGAGAGGGAGATGCAGGCTCCTGCTGAGCAGGGAGCCCAATGCAGGGCTTGATCCCAGGGTCCTGGAATCATGACCTGGGCCAAAGCCAGATGCTTAAGCAACTGAGCCATCCAGGCACCCCTCAGTTGGGCAGTTCTTGACTGGGATCTCTGTTAAGGTTACAGCCAGGTGTCAGTGGGAATCGCAGTTCTTTACAGAGGCATCTAGATGAGATGTCCAAGATGACTTCTCCATTCACGTGTCTCAGCTACAGTGGTGGGAAGGACTGGAGGTGGCTAAACATCTCTTTTTGTGTGGCCTGTGCTTATCACAGGGCTTTCTCATGTCAGACTGGTCTCCAGACAGTCAGGACTTCTTATACAGTGGTTGGCTCTCCCTAGAGAATATTGCAATAGACCAGTCCAAATGATGCAAAGTTTCTTCTCACCTAGCCTTAGAACTCACTTCTTTCACAATCTAGTGCTTATGAGTGAGGAAAGGGCCAGTCCAGATTCAAGGGGAGGGGATGATACAGGGCATGAATACTGGGAGGTGAGGTCAATTGGGCACCATCTTTGGATACTTAGTTACTGTGTAGTTTTGACTGTAATCAGATCTTAACCAATTAATTTCTTGGCATCCATATAATGATTCTAATCTATTCATCACTTTGCCTTGAGACCGGTCTTCTCAGCACATCACAATGACTACTTCACTCAAAACCCTTTAATCCTTCCCATCTATTCAGATCCTGGATGATCTAGACCAGCAGTTTCAATCTTCCCTATGACATACTATGACTCTATATATTGTGCACAATTTTTCCCTAATAAGAGTCAAAGAACGGGAGTTTGGGGTTTTTATTAATTTCAGAATTCAAATGTATTAAAAGATAGTCATAATTGTCTTTTAAAACAGTATCACTCTCACTTGTATTCTGACAATCCCCTGGAATCAGGAATAATGAGATGGGGCAGCAAATAGGACAGAGAACAGCTCACAACCAGCAGGTTTTCTGTGTCCTGCCAGGGTACTTGGCCACAACTGATGTTGAAGAGCTGTGCTATTAATTACTACGTGGTATTATTCAAGTTTCCATACTGCATACAGAATGCTGTTTAGAAACATGTTAACACAATTTCTGCAGATTAATAAAAACTAAATAAAAGTTTAAAATGATGGTCTGGGGAACCTGGTGGCTCAGTCAGTTAAGTGCCTGCCTTCATCTCGGGTCGTGATCCTGGGGTCCTGGGATGGAGCCTCACACTGTTTGTGCTCTCCCTCTCTCTCTCGCTCACTCTTTCTCCCAAATGAAAAAATAAAATCTTCAAAATAAATAAAAAAAATAAAATGATGGTCTGTATTCAAGTAAATATATGATACACTGTGGCAATGCTGGTGGTTTGTGACTTATTGTTAACTCTATGGCCATGTGTTTTGCTCATTGATATATTTTTAAATAAAGAATGAGCTAAAGGTGGCTGAAGAAAAGCTGAGTAAGGCAGTACCTACAGACTGGAGATGAGTGCAAATGATGCTAGGAACATTGCTGGTTTGCAATGACATATCAACTCACCAGTCAGCGCAACATGCAAGAGACATTCGAAGGAATAAGGGACTTATTCTTTGCACCATGAAACGTCTGAAAACTGCTGTTATTGTAAACCAAAAATCACGTTCATCTACGTCTATAATATATTAAATATTTTATTAAAAACACAATGTTTAATAAAATAATTTTACTGATCGGGGTGCCTGGGTGGCTCAGTGGGTTAAAGCCTCTGCCTTCGGCTCAGGTCATGATCCCAGGGTCCTGGGATCGAGCCCCGCTTCGGGCTGTCTGCTCCGCGGAGAGCCTGCTTCCTCCTCTCTCTCTTTCTGCCTGCCTCTCTGCCTACTTGTGATCTCTCTCTGTCAAATAAATGGATAAAATCTAAAAAAAAAAAAAAAAAATTTACTTATCTGCATAAAAATGTTTTGTAAGATGTAATAGACCTTTTTGGTTGTAACATTCTTTTCTCAAGCCCACATAAACAATCCAATGAACAAACAAAATTCTCTAGGTCCCGGGCACCTGGGTGGCTCAGTTGGTTGAGCATCTGCCTTTGGTTCAGGTCATGATCCTGGCGTCCAGGGATCAAGTCCCACATCGGGCTCCCTGCTCAGCAGGGAGTCTGCTTCTCCCTCTGACCCTTACCCCTCTCATGCTCTCTCCCTTTCTTTCTCTCTCTCCAATAAATAAATAAATATTTAAAAAAATTCTCTAGGTCCCTTTGCATTATTTCTATTTCAGTTTTCTATTGTTAAATAACAAGTCACTCCAAAACTGAGTGGCTTACAGTAAGCCATTCATGAATTTGAGGTTCTTTGGCTGGTTTCACAGGCTGTGACTGATGGGTCCCCAGGGGGGTGCTGGCTGGTCCAGAATTGTCTCATTTCCTTTACCAGACTGGCTTCTGATGGTTTGTGGGGAAGAGCTGGGATGCTTGGTCCCTCTGCAAAGAGCTTCTTTCCCCCCAGGGCCGTGTGCATCCTGGATGAGGCTGGTTTGGTTTCCTCACATGGGGAGTGGGTTTCAGGACATAAGCTGCAAGCCCTCCGGAGGCCTTGCATGGAGCTCTTCTCCATCCACTCCTACCATATTCTGTGGGATTGAGCAAGTCTCAAGGCCAGTCAGATTCAAGGTAGGGGTGCAAGACTCCTGCTTTTGTGGGGGAAAGTGCAAATAACTTGTGGTGATATTCAATCTACCACAGCTTCCCAGGATTTTTGTTAGGGCTGTGTCTTGGCCCCTTTGGCTGCTATAACAAAATACTACAGACTGGGTGGCTTGTAAACAACAGACATTTATTTCTTACAGTTCTGGAGCTTGGGAAGTCCAAGATTGTGAAGTTGGCAGATTTTGTATCTGCTAAGAACCCTTATAGATAGCTGCCTTCTTGCCATGTGCTCACACTGTGGAAGGACTGAGGGAGCTCTCAGGGGTCCTTTATAAGGACACTAATGCCATTGATGAGGCCTCTGCCCTTGGGACCGAATCATCCCCTCACCTACCCCACTTTCCAGTGCCTTCACAAGGGGAAAGGGGGCGTTAAGATTTAACAGAGGAATTCGGGGATGACACGAACATTCAGTCTATAATTGGCCAACAGCAAAATACCAGAGTCTGGGTGATTTAAACAACCGAAATTTATTTTCTCACAGTTCTGGAGGCTAGAAATTCAAGATCAAGGTGTCAGCATTTTTGGTGTCTCCTGAAGCCTCTCCCCTTGGCTTGTAGATGGCCACTTTCTTATGGTGTCCTCACATGGGTTTTTCTCTGTGTGTACCCATCTATGGTACCTCTCTGTGTGCCTTTTTTTTTAGTAAGACTACCAGTCAGGGAGTCCCAATTAGTTAAATGTCCTTGGTTTTGGTTCAGTCAAGGTGTGAGAGGCCTGTGATCTAGCCAGAGTCAGGCTTCCTGCTCAGTGGGGAGTTACTTCCCCACTCCTTCCCCCTCCCCCTCCCCCCCAGCTCCTGCATTCTTTCTCTCAAATAAAAAATAAATAGATCTTTTTTCTAAAAAAAAGGATACCAGTCAGATTGGATTAGGACCCACCCTAATGGTCCCATTTTAACCTAAACACCTCTTTGAAGGCCTTATCTGCAAATACAGTCACATTCTGTGGTCCTGGGAATTAGGGCTTCAACATAGGAATTATGTGTGGGTGGGGGACACAGTTCAGCACACAACATTATTCACTCCTTTCTCTCTCTCTCTTTTTTTTTTTTTTTTTTTTTTTTGGTAAAACCTAGGAACTTCCTGAGTGTGTAGCAGAAAGGAAAAACCTGGGCAAATATAATGCGTGGGCACCTGTTGTTTCTTCCTGTTCTGCAGTATGAGCTCTTCTGATACAAGCAGCTTTCCTGAGGGCACAGCCAATCCGAATTGGAATGACTGACTCACAGATGGACACGTGTCCCTAGGCATGGGCCCCAATCAGCCCCATATTTGTGTTGGAAATATTTGGGGAGATCATCTCTCTTTCTTCTGGAGTTGCAAAATTGGTAGAGTGTAAACTTGGATCTGCTGATGAACACTGTTTAGTTACAATATGGTGAGAAGCAGCTGGTGAATAAAACCAAAGCAGAGGAAAATAGATATGAGAGTAGAATAGATAAGAGTCTTGATCATGTTATTTAAGGGCCTGGATATGCTGTCACCTTAAAGTCTAGCTCACTTTGACATTCTCCACTTACGAGATCCAGTAAATTCCTTAAAAACATTCATTCAGGGGTGCCTGAGTGACTTTGTTGGTTAAGTGTGGAACTCCTGGTTTTGGCTCAGATCATAATCTCACGGTCGTGGGCTTGAGTCCTGTGTTGGGGTCTGTGCTCAGCCTGGAGTCTGCTTGTTTCTTCCCTCTGATCTTCCCCATTTGGTCTCTCTCTAAAATAAATAAAAATCTTTTAAAAAATTCATTCATTCACTCATTTATGCATTCATTCATTCATTCATTTTGGGTGAGGGAAGAGGGCTTGAACCAGGTTTCTGTTACTTGCCACCAAGAACTAGAATACGAGAGCTCTGGCCAGCCTAAATTTCAGGTATAACCCATCTAAGATTTCAGCAAGTAAATTTTACCCGACTTTCATCCTGGAACAAATTCAGGCCAGCTCAGTCTAACCACATGTCCCTTTGTTCACTGTGTACCTGGCAACCTTCCATTCTGTGTGATCAGGATGCAGCCAAAGGTAAACTTCCCTTTGTTATATTCAACTGCTTGAGTTTAATTCCACTAAAATGAAATCATGGAACATAGGCATTATGAGAGATTATTAACGAAAGAAAATATATATGTATTGGAGTCACACTTGAATTTCTTTATTTAACAAGGGATACTTTCAAATCATCGTGATTATTGGTAAAATTAATGATGCCCTCACTCCAATGGATTTAGGAACTGGTAAATCCTATTCAAATTTTTGAGTGATCCTAACTCAGGAGATAAATTGCAAGTTCCATTGTCTGACATTTAAGTTATTCGTAATCTATCCTGACCATTTTTCTAATTTCTTTCTTTCTTTTTAAGATTTTATTTATTTATTTATTTGACAGACAGAGATCACAAGAGGCAGAGAGGCAGGCAGAGACAGAGAGGGAATCAGGCTCCCTGCTGAGCAGAGAGCCCGATGCGGGGCTCTATCCCAGGACCCTGAGACCTGAGCTGAAGGCAGAGACTTTAACCCACTGAGCCACCCAGGTGCCCCCGTTTTTCTAATTTCTGTTAAAATCCTACATCGAGTAATGCTACAACTAGACAGGGCTATTTACCACTTCCAAGAAATGACACCTTTACTGCATTTTTAATCCTATTTGTAATTTTTGTCCAATAAACATTTCCTGCTTCTATTTTTCTCTTTTTTATCTATTTCTACCCACTCTCTAAGACAGATAAAGATCTTCTTAAAAAACTTCTCTAAAGGTCTTGTTTGGAGTCATTTTCCAACATCTGGGTTTCTCTGACTTGTATCCGTCTTGATATTTTGGATTGTGGTTCTCCTTACCAATATGGAATGGGTAGGTTCTATATGGTGCAGGAAGTCAAACTTGTGCATCATTTGAGCCTCTGTCTTCCCAACAGCTCTATGATCTTGCACTTGCTTTCCTCATCTTTGTACCAGTGATAATCATACCTATTGCATAAAGTTTGGGTTCCCATTTCATGAATTCATTTAAATTATCAGCCACATAGAAGGCATTTAGAGGTAAGATTCCTTATCTTTTGTCTTACCTATGATGCTCAGCACTGTGCTTTGGAACACATATATTCAACATGTACTTGTCGAATGATTATGGGAGTTATTAGAATATAATTGTCTAAAGGTTCTTCAAATAGGATAGACTTGAGTCTGCTTTGTCCTTCCCTGGTTAATGACTTCCTTACCTGAAGGTAGAACTAAATCTTCTTTTTGTTTTGTTTTGTTATTTTTGTGAATTAAAAAACCCTACTAAACTATATTTTTTTAAAAAAATATTTTATTTATTTATTTGACAGTGAGAGATCACAAGTAGGTAGAAAGGCAGACATAGAGAGGTGAGGGGAAGCAGGTTCCCCATTGAGCAGAGAGCCCAGTGTGGGGCTGGATCCCAGGACCCTGGGATTATGATCTGAGCCAAAGGCAGAGGCTTTAACCCACTGAGTCATTGCCCCCTTACTAAATGATAATAATGTCAAGGACAGTATATGGTATAATTTGTGTTTTGGTGACTATTTAGTAACTGAATGAACAACTAGACCATTGAGTCTGAAACCTAACACCAGCTGGATCTGATATGTAGGCTAGTGGCATCATTAAGAAAAACATTTTAAATTCATGACAACTTACTCTTAAAAAAAAAACCAGCAGCTTAACTGAAGTGTAATTGATACACAAAGAATTGCACATGTCAAATGTATCCAATTTGGTGAGTTTGGACGTATGCAAATACCCAGGATACTACCATTGGCAATTAAGCTGATAACCAAATCCACTGCCTCCCAATGTTTCCTTGTGTACTTCTCCCCCTATCCCCCCTCCCCACTCCCTGAGTTCTCTTATTTTTGGTGGTAAGAATATTTAACATGAAATCTACTCTCCTAACAAATTTTGGAGCGCACAATACCATAGCGCTAACCATAGGCATTGCCTTGTAGATCTCTAGAACGTACTTCTCGAGAGTAACACAGACTTTAGGTCTGTTGAACAACTCACCTTATTCCCCACCGTCAGCCCCGGGCAACCCACTACTGTTTTCTTTGCTTCTCTGAGTTTGATCATTTTGGAGACCTTGTAAAAGCAGAATCATGCAGTATTTATGAAAGTTTATTCGTGATGCTATAGCATCGGTTAAGCTGTGTGATTTCACGTACCATCCTGTCCAGCTTCTATTTGAAGCGTGCAGCTTCTCAGCCCGACTTCCACTCCTCGGGGAAGCCTCACTGGAGTGCGCATCTTCGTGAGACGGAGTTGTGTGTGGGGGCAAGAGGCGGGGGCGTGCAGAGCTGGGAGGGATGTAGCGGGCTCACCCAGAGGAAGTAAGGGGTATGCTTGATAAAATGTCTGCTTTGGTTACTCTTTAATTTTTCTAAGTTCCTATTTCAGCACCTCACCCTCTCCTGTTCAGCATTCTAAACTTATTTCTATCTCATTCCCCAGCCCTACCTGCCTCTCTCCAGAGATACAACCCATATTCCCACTTGCTTTGAACACAGTATAAGGCATAATAACTCACACATATGGGGCTTTCTTCTCTACCTGTGACTTTCCTGTGTATTATCCTATTAGTTATCATGGCTATGATATTTCTTAGAACCCTCTCTGGGTATGTTTTATTATTATTCCTATTTTTCAGATGAAAATACAAAGATACAGAGAGGTAAAGGTGATCGGCTGAGGGAATGAGGCCTGTAGAGAGTGGTGGTATTGGAATGAAATCTTTTTTGTTCAGAAATGATTGTCTGTAAATTGCATTATTACATTAAGGGTAATGGAGTTAGTGGTCTCTCTGTGTCTCCCTTTCTCTTTCCCTCTCTTTCTCTTAGTTCTGGCTCTCTGACCCAATCATTCCTGGTTGTTATTTTTGATAAAATACCTGTTTTAGGTATTTTTCTTATATTAGAATTTTGTTCAGTTTCTCTCCCAAAACTGACTAGCTTCCTAGAACACCATGTAGGAGACCCACTTTCATTTTTCTCTCCATAGTTGTTCTGCTCTTCCTCTTAGTTAACTGGTACACTGTCCAAGTGTTTACCCAAGCCGGAGTCCTCAAAGTCGTATACAAGTTTACAAGAAGAACTCAATCTGTTGTGTTGAAGATGTCAAACACTGGACAGAAAGTGAACCACATGTGTATCCTCTACGGGCCAGGTTTTGCACGAGGCATCCAAGTGACATAATCATGAGATACGGAGGGACAGACTCCCAGCGTATTTGGCTCCTATCCTGGAGGAGATAGCATCTGAGATACACCTAGAAGAAGGAGAATTTAAATAGGTGAAAGGAGAGGTCAGCAATCCAGGAAACGTGTTTAATAAGGAACTAAGACCATGTAACAATTAATGGTTGCATTTCCCGTGTATTCACGATATATGTTTTATGATTAATTCCTACCTCAGATAGGGTAAGACCAACCTGCTGCAACAGACACCTGATAAAACAATGACCCAAGGAACAAAGCAGTTTATCTCTCTTATGAAGCAGTCTTGGTGTGAACAGTCCAGGTCAGCAGGGTAACTATTAGCCAACTTGCTGGTCTGCTACCCCCTAGGGTGCTGCTCCTGTTTACGCAGTTAAAGACAGATCGATGCCTTGTTCAGGTTCCAGCCTTCAGGAAGGGATGAGGGCATATGGAGAAGGCACATGTCATATCCTACAACCCAGGTCAACAGGTACAGAATGAGCCTAGGAATATAGTCTAGCTATAGCCTTGTGCTTGCATTCAATTCAATTCCAAATTCAATCCAATCCAATCCAGGAGGTTGAAAGAATGGATTTGGTGGGCAAACTGCCATCTTACCTACGTTCCCATGACTTACTCTACTCCTTTTGGAGTTTGTTGGGAAGGACAGTGGGCTTGCTGAGAGCAGGGAGGAGTAGGTGACAGGCCAGAGGAGGAAAGTCTGTGGCAGCATCAGGAGTGGTGGTGTGAAGCTCACACCATCCTCCCTCTGACTACACTGGACAGAGCTGTTCTAGAAATCAAACAGTGATTGAGGACTTTTTCTAATTTGCAGAAACAACAATTTGGTTGGACTGTTTACAACTGAAAATTGTTTTCTAGTAGGTTTTCATGAAAACTTAGCATCTGCTAATGCTTAAATGCAGATAAGGTGAAAAAGATGAGAAAGGAAATGAATGCACGATACAAATACTGTATCCAGAGTGTGCTGATGCAAAAACTTCCCAGATGCAGGCAGCCTTCTTAGATCAACCGTTCATATTTTATTCCAGGGGTCTGTGTGTTTCTGGTTGTGATTTTACTCTGCATACATAACATGTAGTCACAGTTTCTGCCAGAGGAAGCATTTCCTATCTTATAAGACAGGATTAAGCACATCATTATTTTTTGTGTGTGTGGCCAAACCTGATGACTCCCAGGCGCTCCTCTACCTGAGTGTGTCTGAGGACTGTTTGTTTAGGAGACAGGGACCACCTGCTGCTTCTTTTCCTTAGCATCATGCCACCATCTGCCTTTGATAGCAGGTGCTTTGGGCTGCTAGATGAGGGACCTTCCTGACAAAGATACATCCTTAGAAGTGCTGCTAGAAACTGTTCCCAAGCAGAAGAGAGGGCACACATGCTTTAATACTTATGACACAGTCCAAACGGTGGCTGTAGGGTGAGCCTGGTCACCAGATGTTTTGCTCCTACCTTTTTCCCTGAAGCACATGCCAGTTGTGGCAGTTTGAAAGTTTGTAGTTAAGAAGCTTACTCCCCCCCGCCACCCACCAAAGAGAAAGACTGGGGCTGTCATCTTCAAATGCAGCCTGGTGGGAATGAATCCCTATAAAAATGAGAACCAGACCATCTCTTATCATGCCTGAGAGGGTCAGGAAGGGGCACTTGGCTGCTCCAACTTGTGAAGGTTTCCCTCAGGGTCCCATCTGCCTCATCAAATTGTGCTCTGATTCACAGATACCAGCCCCCTTGGGAGTTCTTCTCAAAATCCAAAATCAATAAACAGAGCTGTCAATCAAACCAGGCTTCCTCTGCTGCTCTCTGGACTGGGGATTTGGGGAGAGGCCCAGGGCTCCGTCTTCAGAGCAGCTCACTTGGTTCCCAGTGAAGTTGGATAATTCTCACGATTAATTGCCTCATTAATGGAGGAGATTCACACAGTATATATGCTTTTAGCCAGGTTGTCAGATAGCTTTGAAAGGGTTTAATGTCAATAAAAGTTTCAACGCTGCCATTAGTTTAGTTAAGTAAGCATTTAACAACTCCACTTGGGTGATTATTGCTCTGGGAAAAGACCCAGATAGGTTATCTGCTCATTTCAATACTCCACAGGGATAAGAACTTGGATTCAAGTGTAAGGAGGTTGCTCTGTGAGCCTGGGGAAAGTGGGAGCAGCCATGGAAAAACGAAAATGAATACAAGCTAGATCAAATTTGGACTTTACCAATGTATCACATAACATGCAATTAAGCATGCCATCTGGTTTACTAAGTAATTGGCTCAAGTTTGAAAGCTTCAGTACTAGAATTTACTGGCATCCTTTATTACCTTGTTAATATTCTTCCTGCCTCAGGACATTTGTATCAGCTTTTCTTGCTACATTGAAGGTTTTCTTCAGATCTTTGCAAGGCTCGCTCTCATAATTCTTTTAGGTATTGATTTAAATGTTACCACCTTGAGGACTTCCTTTATCGTCCCAGCAAAAATAGCTCCACCTGCCTTCACTCTAGCTCTTCTTAGTCTTCAACACCTGGGATAGTCATATGTGCTCATTTATCATCTGTCTCCCCTCTAGAGCAGAAGGACCAGGTTTGTCTCCTTCACTGCTCTCTCTCTGGAGCCAGAAACAATTCTTGGCATGTTATAAGTGCTCCATAAATATATGGAGATGGAATAGATGAAGTGCTAACAATAGCACTAGTAATAATACTAAGAAAAACTTCCCAAATACTCTCATCCAGAAATAAACGCCATTCATATTAGGAAACATTATTCCACATATTCTGCTATACGGACTTCTATAAAGATAGGAAACAACTATTGGTGCTATTTAAAAGAGTTATAACTTTAATTTCATTTGAATTGAACAGAAACAAAAAATGAAAATAAAGGAAAAGGTAACATTTTAAATGGGATTTTTTGTTGTTGTTGCTGTAAGAGCCATTATTTTGTCAAAGATACTGCTTAAAGAGATGATGAAAAACATTAAGAAGTTGGTATCATTTTTGAGTTTCTTTTTGTTGAATATATTATTTCTTTTACGATGTCCAAGGTGTCCTTCCTCTTGGGCATCTGTAATCCAGGCAATTGTTCACTATTTGCTTATTTTTTTTTTCTTTCTTTAAGATTTTATTTATTTATTTGACACAGAGAGAGATCACAAGTAGGCAGAGAGTCAGGCAGAGAGAGGGGGAAGCAGGCTCTCCCCTCAGCAGGGATGCTGAGGCAGATGCAGGGCTGGATCCCACGACCCTGAGATAATGACCTGAGCCAAAGGCAGCGGCTTAATCCACTGAGCCACCCAAGTGCCCCCACTGTTTGCTTATGTTTAAACAGAATCCCTACCTCTGATCAGTCCTTTTTGTGTGGTCTTCCATTCCTGAAGTTTCAGTTTTAAGATTTCTTATTTGACTGAATTTCATTGGCATTTTCCCAGCAGGCCCATTGGGTGGCACTGTAGCATTGCTGTTAGAAAGAAGTTTCTAGTGTCACTTCTGGGGTTAACATCTCATCTCCCCCCATATCCTAACTGTGTGGTCTTGGGAAAGTTACTTACTTTCTCTGTATCTTAGTTTCTTTATCTGAAAAGTGGAGATGATCAGAGAACCTACTCCACAGGTCCATTAAATGGATTCCACGGGATAATTCACGCTCTTCCTGAAGAGCCTGGCACACAGCAAGCCTGCCCCACTAAATCTTCTTGAGAGAGATCTCATTGCTTTCCCTGTTGTCTGGCCAAAATATCTCTCCTCCTGCCTCACTGTGGAGACAGACAGATCAAAGGTTCTTTTTTCCTGAGACCTCAGACTTAAATTACACATATAATGTCGTTTCCTTATGTCCAGTCCTCTCCAATGAGGACTTGCAAGTTCAAAAGCTGTGGTCTGAGACACGTAGGGCTATTGACGTGAATGATGGGAGGTGAAGGCAGCCTTGGCAGGCCTTCAGGTGAAGCCACCGTGGGAGGCCGGTTCAGGTGAAGCACGTTGGAATCATTCTCAGGAGCCAGACACCACGGAGGAGGTCTATAGTTGGGAAGCAGCAATAGCCGGCATCTGACAAGTTTATTTCCACAGTTGGATGTGATTTGCCTTAATGCTGATATCCCTCCTGCCAAGGTGCATGCTGTTTGCTCAGATGTTGGTCACATTTTGATAATCATTTAACCTTTATTTATTCTGCACACCCCTTGGAGTAGATAATCATTTCTGGCTGCCGGAGGAGGAGAGCCACATGAGTCAATGTGGAACTGGAGGACCCTTCCCGACGGGATTCTTCTCAAGAGATGGAGATGTCAATTCAAATTGAAAATCCTCAACAAAACTGATCGTAGACAGAACTGGCATTTTTCATTTCTAGCTGGTGGGAAAAATGGGGAGATTTTCTTACATTTCCTGTTTAGGAATTCTGATGAAGCCCTCTGTTTCTTTCTTTTTTGCTTACCACCACGCTTATAGTTTTGTCATTTCTCCATCACCTAATCTTTGACCAACTCAATCAAATGTGCTTGAGCTCATCTATTTCCATAACTGGATTAGAGAGATTAGAGAATTCAGAAAGGTAAAATAGTGCAAATGATTTTGAAATTTCACTGGTGAATCTCTGTACCTATCGTGAATGATGTTTGGCATTTTAAGTTAAATTTAATTTGTACTATCTTTTACCTTCAAAATCCTTTTAGTGTTTGATATAAAGATTATGGTGGCTTGATAATAATAAATTAGGGTGTTTTTTTAATATTCTTTTGTTTTCTGTTTAAACAGTAATTTAAATAGTATTAGAATTACGTATGATTTCTTTTGGATTCATGGGCCTTTAAAAAGTAATCTTTGTAATGCTAATGAGAATGTTTTTTGTGTGTATATATATAAATTAATAAATAATAAACAATAAATAAATATAAATATATAAATAAATATATTTATATAAATATAAATATAAAAAATAAATAAAAATAAATAAAAATTATATATATATACATATATATATATAATTTTTTTTTCCCCAGAGACCTAGTTCTTGGATGTACTTACCAACTTTCTACCACAAGATTTTCAAAATATATGGAATACTCTTAATCAAGAAAAATGTTACTTGAGCTTCAGGTTCTTGACTATGGATATTATCTTCTTTTGTCTGTGAATCTAAAACTCGGTCAAGGGAGCTAATATAGATAGAGGGTAGAAGTGTCCTTTTGTTTCAAATCATCAGAGAGCAGGGTGAATTGACATTTTAGCCTTGACTTTTTGCTGAACACTGAGTTAGACTTTGGCATAGTGCCCTTAGCTTACACTGAAGAATGTCCTGAAGAAATCAAGTTTTGTAGGAGTATTACTGAAAATATCATATTCTATATTACTCAGTACCATCTGTATGAAGACCTAGACAAGATCTTTTATTTAGACCCTGTACCATATGGTCACTGCGCCCTTGAAATATGGCTAGTGCAATGAGGAAATAAATTTTATTTAATTTTTAATTAATTTAAATTTGAGAATTAATTCTAGCTGTGTGACCTTGGGAAGAATGAATATTTAAAAAAACTTTTGGAAAACTCAAGTATGTTGAAACAATGTGGGTATGCAAATCTACTTTTTCTATTGCACATTTTAAGCAATCTAAATATAGATCAAGTATTTCTAATGAAAATATAGTGCCTTTACTGAGATATGTTATGAGTGTAAAATAAACATTATATTTTGAAGATTTATTATGTAAAAAATCTCATTACTATTTTTGTATTATATGTTGAAATGATAATATTTTGGATATATTGTATTAAATGAAGTGTTATTAAAATTAATGCCACCTTTCATCTGGGTGGCTCAGTCAGTTAAGCATCCAACTCTTAATTTCACCTCAGGTCTTGAACTCAGGATTGTGGGATCGAGCCCTGTATCAGCTCTGCACTCAATAGTCTGCTTGATAGTCTCTCCTTTTTCCTCTGCCCCTCTCCCTGCTCACTCTCTCTTTTTCTCTGTCTCACAAATAAATAAATAAAATCTTTTAAAAAATTAATACCCCTTTTTTGTTAACATTTTAAAGTGTGGTTATTAGAAAATTTGAATTATCATATGTACCTCACATCATATTTCTATTGGATGGCTCTGCTATATACTAATGGTCCAGGAAAAACTTTTTTTCCCAAGGACTTACATATATTTTTTCTTTTCTCAAAGAAAATATGGTTATTGTAATCACAGTTTATCTAAAAAAGTTAAATTCTTGGCTATTGGAAGCTCACAGCTCTCCTTTTTGTTCAGTGTTATTTCCTCTAAGATTTTATCATTTTTGTGTCTTCATTTAATTTTTCTTCCCAGTCTTATCTTCCTGCTATGCCTGTATTTTCACTCTGTGATTTAATTTAGTTTACAGTTGCTCAATTTATCACATTCTTGTGAGCAACCCCGAATCATGCTATGGAGAAACCGTGTGCCTCATGTGCTTCCATGTGAACCTGTCCAAGCGATCAACGTGGCAAAGCATGAACAATGGTATGATCAACACCTTCCTTTTGAAAGGAAAATTACAGAAATATAAAGGGATTGGCATTTTGAAAGCTCAAAGTGCCACATGGTTCAACACAAGAAATAGATTTCTAAAAGCCACTTAGGTTTGTGGTCAGTTTCTGGAGCTCTGGAAATCCTTCCTGGAGTGTTTTTAATAGAAGAACCTAGCCTTTCGCTAATTGAATGTCACCAGTTAACTGATAAGATCAGTGTTGTTGAATGTTATCAAGAGGGAATGATTTCCTGCTGCTGGATAATACTGAGGTGAAGTTTAAATATATGAGTATAACATTAAAGAGGTTGATAATATGGCTACATAATGCTACCATGATTGATTGTCTATTATATGGAATTTATAGTACTTCAATCTTTTTTGCCTGTGAAACCCAGTCGAGCGTTCACTATAATGATTTTCTCTGGGGCTACTTTGAAAGATCAGCTAGTCCTGTAAACTGATCTATGATACTAAAATGACCCTGAACTTTGAAGCCACAAAGACCTAGATGTTCGAATTTCAACTCTCCCCTTTCTTAAGTAAGTGACTTCTGAGAAATTTCCTAATATCTCCATGGGCCTCATTCTCTCATCTACAAAATGGAGATGATATAGCTGTATTTCATGGCTGCTATGAAGTCATGTGTCTGTAGAATCTGGGGGGATGCCGGGAACATGATAGGTGCTCAAAATCACATACTTCTCTTGTCTTCCCTCGTTACTCTGTATCAGATTCCAGGTGACCAGCTGTTATGGTGGACACGTGAATTTCTGGACTTCCCTCACCTACCTGCCTTCCATCTCCACCATCTTTTTCCCAGTGGCTGACATCTGTTGAGTGTTTACTCCAGTCCACATGCTTTACTCTTACATCCTCACACAAGCTTTTGAACAGATGAGGACTGTAGGGCTTGGGCAGGTTAAATAACTTGCCTAGGGAAGTATTCCTTCTTATGCTTAGAAAGAGAACCCAAAATTAAAAGTATGTCTGTCTGACTACAGAGCACATTAAGCTTTCATCATATACATTGATTACAATACATCATTGACTTCAGTTCTCTGAAACATTGAAGGTTCTGAAATTGCAGGACAATATCTCTGAAGAATTTTGGCTGCACTCAGGGAGAAGCCACCCTGTGATTGGCAGGGGTCAATCTGGCTTGAATTTACTTCTTTCTGGTGGGGACTGCAGAGACAAGAAAGAGAGTACCATTTTTATGAGATTATACTTTTTATTCAGAAAGAGGCATATCAATTAATTAACTTTATCACAAACAAAATACTTCAATGAGCGTAAGCGTTAACAATTATAATCAATTTGATCTCTGGCTTTTGGACTGAGTTTATAAAGTAACTAGCATAAGCTCCTTCTTTAAATATTAATTTAAAAGGCAAGGACAAAAATCTGTGCTGGATTCTTCCCTGTCCAGTGAGTGTATGATTGTTGGTTTGCCAACTGGCCTCTGAACAAGGAAGGCAAGGAGAGATCAACAGAGGGGTAGATTACCCCAGGCTGGCAGATGGCAGGCTTAATAAGCAAGGGAACTTACACAAAGCTTGTGATAGGTGACCACAAGAGCAGTAGATCTCCATACTGACCTGCCAGGATCTTAAAAATTTATCTAGAAACCTTAATGTGGTTGTCACATATACCATCCAGATGACCTCAACAACACATTGCTCTCTCAAGCCTAGTGTTTGGAAATGGCTCCCACTGAAAGAACGGCCCACAGCACATACATTCCCAGAACAGGAGTGAGGAGCATTCAGTTGCCTGGGTCCAGCTCCTGGGGCAACCAGTGGTCATGTGCTCTTGAGGATCTCCTCCAACATTGATATTATCACTTATTACAGGCATTACGTCATTCAGTAAACCTGTCTCCCGACGCATAGCTTCCATCTTTTAGTAGCTAAATGGCTACTAAAATGTCCGAAGCAAGACAACGCAAAGCAAACCACGCAAAAGGAAAAATAGATGCAAGAAACATCATTTTGTTTGGCTCTAGACTTTCCTATCTTCCCCTGTTTCCCTCCGTCCAGTGTATGTCACTTGACTAATAAAAAAAGACATTTATACTTCCTAGTTGTTTTGTGAGTAGATAGAGTTTGTTTATTCCAATGGACATAGGAAATTTTATTCATATATTTATTCATCGGAAAATATGTGTTGATCATTCTATTTGACTAAATAGATTATAGACTTTATGACTGCTCAGGATGGAGACACCAAAAAGACATTCTCTTCTTTCAACTGCCTAAGCTATGACAGAGTCAAAAATTATTTGTTGAATAAACAAATTTTGTCAAGAATTGATTCCTCTCCGGGCACCTGGGTGGCTCAGTGGGTTAAAGCCTCCGCCTTCGGCTCAGGTCATGATCTCTGGGTCCTGGAATCAAGCCCCACATCAGGCTCTCTGCTCAGCAGGGAGCCTGCTTCCTCCTCTCTCTCTCTCTCTGCCTCTCTGCCTACTTGTGATCTCCATCTGTCAAATAAATAAAATAAATAAACAAATAAATAAAATCTTTTAAAAAAAGAAAAAAGAAGAAGAATTGTTTCTTCTCCAAAAATGGGCCTTACACCAAACTTATCTTTTAGGTGTTTCCCAATACCATGGAAGGTGTGGTGGGTAATGGTGGTGTTGGGAACACTTAGAGGTTCTCTCTCATGAGAGGTTTGGATAACATGGTAAAGGGTAAATAAAAAAAGAGGTTGAGAAAATTCTCAAAATGCTCCTTAATAAAAACTACAAACATAAATATCAGTTTGACTTCCCTCTTGTTTTAAGTCTTATTTATTGTATTAAAGTGTAGATTTTGGGGCACCTGGGTGGCTCAGTTGGTTGGGCATCTGCCTTCAGCTCAGGTCATGACCCTGCACTTCTGGGATCAAGTCCCGCCTCAGGCTCCTTGATCAGTGGAGAGCTTGCTTCTCCCTCTGCCTGCCATTCCCTCTGCTTGTGCTCTCTCTCTTTCTCTTTCTGAAAAATAAAATCTTAAACAAACAAACAAACAAACAAAAAACAGTGTATATTTTGAGATCTGTGTGTAAAGTACCCTTGTCAGAAGTAAGTTTTACAAAGTCAGAGTTTTCCTTTATGGGAGGGTGCTTATAGAGTCTGGGGCACCAGAATCAAAGTTATCACCTCCTCCACCATGTTCTGTGAAATGCTTGCCAACATTTATGTATAGTTTTCTTGTTTTCAGGGGTTTCTTTACAGCCATTTTTGGTTCACTGTCATGTGGAATGCAGAAGGGGATGTTGGACTTCAAAGTCTCATCATGGATTTCTAGGTGGTTTTTATTTATTTTATTTTTTAAAAGGTTTTATTTATTTATTTGAGGGGGGAGAGCAAACAAGTGTGCCAAACCGGGGGAGAGGCAGAGGGAGTGAGAGAAGCAGGCTTCTCGTGGAGCAGGGAGCCCAATGTGGGGCTGGATCCCAGAACCTCAGGATCATGACCTGAGCCAAAGGCAGACGCTTAACCGACTGAGCCGCCTAGGTGCCGCACTTGGCCATTTTTAATCTCCCATTATCTTTTTCTAGGTAAGTCGACGTTTTGTAATGTTGAGAAGACTTTTAAGGTCTGAATATATGCTCTTACTTATTACAATTGCTACTTTATTGCTTAGGGAAAGCTTATGTAAGATTTTTAAAGAAAGACAGAAGACTGATCCCCAAGAGAAAAATGACATTTTGCTGTGATGGGACCAGGGGTTCCCCAAAATGTGTCACTTTGGCATATCGATTGTTTTGAATTGAGGTTACTAAAAAACAGCTGGTGCAAGAAAGACAGTGACCCTCTCTGCCCCCCCCCCCCCCGAAAACAAGAAGTAAATTCCCTTTGGCAAGGGATCCCTCCCTGCAGGTGGAGAGGAGACTGCAACCTTATCATCAGAGATTGGGAATTCAGGGCTAAGCAGACTCTGTAAACAAACTCTCTTACCTCTTCATTAATTTGCTACTCCAAGCCCCCACTTCTTCATTTTGTCAATTCTTCACAAATTTATTTATCTAAGAGCTATAAAAGCTGTGTGCTTTGGTCACTTTTTTGGAGTGTCATATGCTTTTGAGCTCCCATATGTACAAAATTCTATTTGTTTTTCTCCTGTTAATCTCTCTTATGTCAGTTTAATTATTAGATCAGCCAAAGAACTAGAAAGGAAGGAAGGAAAAGTTTTTTTTTTCCCCTTATATATAAACCATTTCCACTACAAACTTGGAGTGAATTTCTTGTGTTTCTTTTACCCTCTAGGTTCTTGAATAAATTGAGACTGTACTCCTGACAACTTGGTGTTTGTCCTTTCATGAGGTGGTAGTACTGGAGCTAAGTGGTATGCCATTTATTCATGGAAAAAAATCACAAAAAGGAATAATTTCTGCTGAATGTCATGCTGCTGTGTTCTATGTAAGGTGGGCAGGAAGTGGGTGATGAATGAGTTTCCTGTAAGACCACAAGAATTTGTTGGGGTCCCACAGCATACCCAGCACCATGGTGATGTGCTTAAAATGGTTAGAGCAAATTGATTCAAGAGCTGTCTGAGTTGGGGAGGGCAAAACTCATTGATTTTTTTTTTCTTAAAATAATCTTTTTTGGTGTGGTAAAAGATGACATTTACCATTGTAACCACTTTTAAGCACACCATTCAGCGTCATCAGTTATACTCACAATGCTGTGCAGCCACCCCTACCATTTCCCAAAACTTGTTCATCACCTCCTCCTACAACCTCTAAGTAATAACTCCCAGTTTCCCCCTCCCCGTCCCTGATAACCTCTAATCTACTTTCTATCTCAATGAGTTTGCCTATTCTAGATATTTCATCTAAGTAGATTCATGAAATATTTGTCCTTCTGTGTTATTTTACTTGGCCTAATGTTTTCAAGGTTCATGCATGCTGTATAAAGTATTGGAACTTCATTTATTTTTATGGCTGAATTATATTCTATTTATGTATATAGCACATTTAATTTATCTATTCATCTTGTGATGGGCTCTCGTGTTGTTTCTACCTTTTGGCTATTGTGAATAATGCTACAGTGAACATGGACACACAACTGTGTTTGAATATCTGTTTTCAGTTCTTTTGGGTATATAACTAGGAGTGAAGTTGCTGGATCATATGATGATTGTTTCACACTTCACAGAAGCACCAAACTCTTTCCATGTTAGTTTCCACCAGCAAGGTATGAGGATTCTGATTTCCATGTATCCTCACCAGCACTTTTTCTATTATTGTGAATATGGCCATCCTAGTAGGTTTGAAGTGATATCTCATGGTTTTGCTTTGCATTTCCCAGATGATTAATGTTTCTGAGCATCTTCTCATGGGCTTATTGGCTATTTGTGTGTCTTCTTTGAAAAGATGTCTATTCAAGTATTTTGCCCATTTTTAAATGGGTTGTTTGTTTTTTGTTGTTGGGATGTAAGAGGTTTTTTTTTTTTTATTTTAATATGTTTTGGAATTAAACCTTTAATGAGATGTATGATTTGGAAAAACTTTCTCCCATTCTGTATTTTTTCCCCACTTTCTTAATAATGTCCTTTGATACACAAATTAAAAAAATTTTTTTTTGTGAAGTCCAACTTAGTTTCCTTATCTTTTGTTGCTTTTACTTCTGTTTTTATATTTAAGGATCCTTTGCCAAATTTAAGGTCATGCAGATTTACCCCCGTGTTGTCTTCTAGGAGTTTTATAGTTTTAGCTTCTTTATTATATTTAGGTCACTGATCCATTTTGAATTAATTTTTGCCTATGGTGTGAGGAAAGGTTTCAAGTTAATTCTTTTGCATATAGAAATCAAATCATTTCTAATCACTGACTATTTTTTCACATATTTTTCTTTCTTGTCTGTTTTCTTAAAACTTAAGAATTCATTTTACTCAACATAGAAAAATAAGGCAAAATCAACTTCTCATTACCTCACACTTTAAGAGTCCATTTCTGACATTTATCTGTCCAGAAAGAAGCAATAACCACAAACTGCTCTTTCTCAGTAGGACCTAAAAAGTGCAACTTCCTTCTCTGAGGGACTTATGTGTGACAGACAGCTTGTTATGGAATTATAAACTTTTATGGATAACTTGAAATAGAGATTCCCCAGTGTCCTTTAGGGTTAGACAGTCAGCTGTACTGTTCTTCTGGAATGTCAGAAATAAGCTTGACCTGGCTGTTTGGAAACTACTGATATCATGAGGTTATTTTAACATCCAGAAGATAATCAATATATGTATATACTGATGGATGGGCTTGAGGAGAGATGCCTCTGGCAGAATCTCAGTCCCATTTTGATTTTGACAGCTCAGGGTGCACAACTGTGTCTGTTCATCTTTCAACAATTTTCTTTGCTCAAGGAAATTTGTGGCCTTTTTTTTTTCAGTAGAATTTTTTCCTTAATGAAGGGTTATAGTTCCTATAGGAAAGCTGCAACTTTCCCAACTCATTTTATTTCAAGAAAATGTAATGAGCATCTATTACGGGTTAAGTGTTATGCGAGGCATTGGGAACCCCAAGAAGAATAAGAAACAATTCTTGCCCCAGGGTAACTTAACAATGCAGCGAGGGAGGTAGATATGTATGTATTCAGGTTTACTAAATTATTAAAGACTGATGATAGTACTTCCCAGAAGTGTAAGAGCTGGGACATTTTGTAAGGTGGTCTTTGGACCCAGAATGTCAAGATTCAGATACTATTTGTGTAACTTGGTAACTGCATGTGGGGAAGCTGGTTATTTAATCTCTCTGAGTCTTAGTTTCCCATTTATAAAATGGAAATAATCATATCTAAGTGAGAAGATTATGACAAGACAAGAGAGATTCAGAGATATGGTAAGTAAATATTCCTGTTTGGCACACAGTTGTCACTCAAGAGCAAATGTTTATAGAGTGCCCCATGCAGTTCCAATATCTCTACAGAATTAAACACTCTATGAGGCAGATGCTGTCCTCATTTTAGGGATGACACTGAGACTTATGATGGCTAAGTCTTTTGTTCCAAGCCATATAGCTAGTGAGTAGGGATATCAGAATTTGAAGCTAACCCATCTATTCACAGAACTTACATCCTTAGCCACTGTTATATAACAAGTCCTATATTCACACCCTTGAAGGACAAATTTTTGAGAGTTGGGATAATCATGGAAGCCTTCCTGGAGGAATTAGACCTTAAGTTTGCCTTGAGGTAGAATAGGAAAACCTTAGTTACTCTTTCTTTCTAAATTTCAGTTTAAATGCATGGTGTTGTGTTAACACTGTGTGGATTGAGAACAGCATTTTGATTTTTGAAAATGCCCTGCGGTTAAAACTTATCTGCTAGCTTCTTCCTGATATTTATTAAACTCGACGATGCTGCATTTCTCTAACCATCACATTTCAGTATTCAAGACTATGAACGACAAGCTCCCACAAGGGCTGTGGTGCCAAGGAGAGGATAAGGCTACAGTCCAGGGCCTGTCACTCAGGGTTAGAGCTGTCCTCACCCTTCACAGGATGCATAAATCGTAGGCTAAAAGGGGGCAGAAATGGAATTGGCTTCTTCAGAACTCTCCCTAGTTATCCAGTAAATACTCTTAAAATTGGAGAAATGTCAAAAAAAAAGCCCCAAAACTTTGCAATCTGATAAAAATGACAGCTTATGTTGCTCAAGTGAGAACTTTTCCAAGCTAGAAGTCCATCTGTTTACTTGTTGATAATATGCGTAGCTCATGATTGTGGGAATTAGCCCAATTTGTACCCCACTACGACTGTGTGAGCATAATCTTCCAAAATGATTGGCAGCACATAATATATCAAGATCTTTTTATTCCCTGTATTAATATAATATGAACTGTGAGAAGATTAAAGTCTCATTTACATAACCTGAGATAAAAGGAGGTGAGATATTGTAATTATCCTTTCAAGCTAAATTTCACTGCTATTTAAATTAACCTATGTGAAGAGCAAGTTAACCCCAAGGAGAGCTTTTGCCCCACGAAATCTACTTGTGAAATCAGGGGCATTTATAAGCTGGTCAATCAATTAGCTATTTGCTGTGTAGATGCTGACTTCAAGTTAAAGGTGAGGACAAGGAACTGGGGGCTGCTGTGTTGCTTTAGGGTGTTGTAATTTTTCTCTGATGGTGTTCCATTTTTATTTGGGCAAAATGGGCAAGATTATTACAGCCAGCCATGCTTTCTTGGTTTTTCAAAGCAGTGAGCTGGAAAGAGCAATGATCTGGAGTCAGAAATTATGGGTTTTGGGTGTAAGCTCTGCCATGTACTAATTCTATGACCACATGGGGGTCAATACCCCTCAGAGCTCAGCTTGCTTAAATTTCCACAGGTTTGCATGAGATCTGTTCAAAAATGCTATGATTCTCAGAGAAATCTTATGAATACCTACCAGAGAGATATATAGTTAAACAAATATTTTAAAATCTGCTATGTCCTGTAATCCTTAAAATCTAATATTAACTAAAAAAAAAAAAAAAAAAAAGCGCTCTGAAGTTTCTGAGTTTTAAAAAAACCAGAATGTTCTATTACTTGTGTTCATTTTAGCATTGGAAGAAGTAACAGGGGAAAAGGAAGCTAGAGCTTGTCAGATGCTTGGACTATCATTAAAAATTAAGTAAGATGTTAAGATAAAAATTAATTATTTTTTATGATCCTGAAAGTTACAGTGAAATCCTCTGGAGCTTTACCAGAAAAGAAGTTCAAAAGATAATTGCTTCAGTTGTATATTCCCGTGTAACAAATCACACCACAGGTTAGTGGCTTAAAATACAAACGTTATTTCACAATGGCTGTGGGGCAGAAATCTGGGCGTGGCTTATCTGGGTGTCTCTAGTTCAAGGTTTTGTGGTTGGCATCATCCTGCCTGCTGGAGACACAGTCCTATCTGAAGGTTTGGTAAGGGGAAGGCTCGCATCTGTGCTTACTCACATGGCTGTTGGAAGGATTTAGCTCCTTGCAGCCTGTTGATTAAAAGCCTCCCCTCTCAGTGCTTTGCATTATGGACTTCACAGGACAGCTGAAAACACAGCTGCTGGATTCCTCACAGTGAGTGAGAGAGTGAAAGAAAATGAACACCCAGGACAGCAGCTACAGTCTTTCTATAATCTGATCTTATAAGAGACATCCCATTACTAGTACCATATTCTATTAATTAGAAGCGTGTCAATAATCTCAACTCAGCCTTAAGGGAAAGGGATTGTATAATGACATTAAAATCAGAAGATGAGGGTCACTGGGGACATAGTAGAGGCTGTGTGCTACAACACTAAACATTCTTTCTACTTATTTATTTCAGGAACATGATTATAGATCCAGGAAATGCTTCCTCTGTGTCCTTTACTGGAACAGAAAACAAAAATCTTTACAATTGGATGCCATTATTTAGGAAAGGTAAATTCCAGCCCTCCCTTAAAATATGTGACATATTGGTAAATTTCAGTGTCTGGAGAGGACTATGGATATGTGATCATGAATTACCAAATAACATCAAAGTATAAAGGAGAAGCAAAGGTGGGTCACCTTGCACACTAAGATAATTTCCTCTAAGTTGGCTATGGGTAGCTTGTAATTATAGTTTATCAATCTTTGCTCAGAAGTCACATGAAAGCTGGTATCTTTCAGCTTGATTATTACTGTAGCCTTTTTATATACCGAGCATCATGAGGAGAGGTGTTATTCTGGGCCAAATAGCTAAGTGGACATGATTGTCTCTCTGCCTTCATTAACTGTACTGTTTCCCTTTCTGGTACTCTCTGTCACTCTGCCAGCTCCTGCTGGCAAGAAAAGATATGAAACTAGTAACTTGGAGTTACATCAAAGTATTAGCTCATCTAGTGATATTTGCATTTTAAGCTTGGCTTCATAGAATGAAAGGCTCTGTCCCCTGGTGAAGGAATTTCAGCAAACAGGTGGGAAAGATGTTTTCTCTCCTGAGAGTGCCTGCAGAAGGAATATGCCTCAGTTCCCATTTAGGAGGTAGTGGCCCACGCCTCCGAAAGGTGAAGTCCTGTTTCTGTTTCCAACCCAGGATCATGGACCAGTGTGCTGAGCTGAAGGTCATTATGTTTCTGGGGCACAGCAGATATAACCTCTGTTTCCTGGTGTTTAACTCTGATGCATTGTGAAGGAGAGCAGGAAGGGACAATATTTAATTGCTGGAGGAGAGTTCTATTCTTTCTTTTGTTCAGCTGAGTGAAGATTCCTGAGAGAGACAGAAACTGTGGGAAATAGTGAATACGGCGGGTTTGGCGAAGGGGGTAGGAAGGAAGGAAGCTGACATAAATTGTGTGCGGTGCATTTCACAATTTTCTTTATTTTCCTCTTTGAGACATTGGCATCATTATTCCTAATTTTTAAATGAGGAAAATGTATGCTTAGCAAAATCGGGCGATTTTCTGCATTCTTAAAATGGGGAAGCTGCTGGTCCTTATCTCAGGGTGTTGTTGTGAGGATTAAATGGGTTAACACCTAAAAGAGTCTGATAAAGGCTCGTGACTATGACTGCTGCTTCCCAAGGTCACGTAGTTAGGAATTAGCAGGGTACGAATATGAACCGAGGTACCTTAGGCAACCTTTTCTGCTTCCTTTAGAATGAGTAATTTGATAGTTGGCGGTGGGAGGTGGGTTTGGGTGGGTGCAGGAGCAGGGAGGGAAGGTAGAGAATTGCAAGTGGTAGGGAAAGAGGCCGTGAGGTGGTTTATGTGACAAGAGCAACTGAGGAGTGTGGGAGTTGATGTAGGCAGACATGAATTGCTGGAGGGTTTTAAAGTCAACTGTGATTTATTTGAATTTGATATGATATTGAATGCCAAGGGAGGATGTTGGGAGGGTGCATTATTTGGTCAAAGCAGGGGTGGGGGAAAAGTTTTAGAGGTGACATTCTCAGCCACTAAAAAGGAAGGGAGGACAGAGGATGAGAGGCTCTTCTTAAAAATACGCCGAGCCTAGGAGTGAGGGGAGTAGCAGGCAGAAAATAACTTAGAAGGGGTTAAATAAGCACTGGGCTGCAAAATGCTGCCTCAGTGTTTGGCCACTTTCCACTTCCCCCAGACGAATCTGTGGGCTCCCGAGAGGTAGCCTGGTTGGCACCTGGGATACTGCTTTAGCACCGTGGGAATGAGTGGTTTCTCATGGAGCCAGAAATCCAGCAAGGCTTGCCAACACATCTCCGTGGTTTTATGCTTGCCAGTCAGTAACGAGGCCCAAATGAGGTGCGGGTTCCTGCAAAAGACTGCATGGATGAGCTTGCAGAATTGCAAAAGTAGAATTAGTCACAGAGGCAGGGTGGTTGCCTGCCTGAAAGTGTGGTGCACAACCCCGATTTGTAGCTTCTTGACATGGATGATGGGGGCAAGATGGAATCATGTGAATTAGAGGCGGTGGAAACCTCTGGAATGGGGAAAGGGGATGCCTGCAGTGATAGAGAGCTCTAGTTTCGCAGGGCCTATAAAGTCAGCTATGAGTTTGGGCTTTGTGTCGTGGAAGAGAACTGTAAATGCTAGGCTCTTGTTCTCTTCTCGGTTGAGTGGAGAAATGCAAGTCCAGTGGCATGAGAGGGGGTGTGGTCTCCTGTCTGCATGTACTGTACTAATTGTGCCCTTTCAAGGGGGACGGGCCCTTCTTTCAGCAGGGCTGCAGTTTTCAAGATGCTAGGCCATGGGGAAAAGTATTATGTTCACCTGTGCCTTCCTGAGAGTCGGTGACCTCCTCTCCCTTCCTCAGTCCCGTCCAAACCCAGACCTGGTTAGAAAATGTCTCAAGTCTGGCTTCCCTTCCTGGTGGGATCTGGAATGCATCTTGCTGTTTTGGACACAGATTCAAAAGCATCAAGGATGAGCCCTTCCTCACTCCCTCTGAGGGACCCCCTTTGCTGTTTCTCTGGGAGGGTGTCCTATGAGCCAGCAGATCATCAGGAACCTGCTATAACCATCAACACTGCTTTTAGTGGGAGCATTCATTTTGTTATTTGCTGCCCTAATGGATCCTTCCATAAACTGGCATCTACTTGAGCCACTTTATTTCCCGTGTATTTTTTCAGTTCTTGATGCTCCAAGTTAGACTTTCTTGCCAGTTGCAGGCTTCAGATTGTACAAATTCAGAAGAGAATGACAAGGGATGGGAAGCACCAGCTTCCAGCTTCCCAATCTCTTTTACATGATGAAAATCTTTGCATTGCCCAGACACCCTGGGACAAATGAACTAATGTATCTGGAGGTTCTGGTCACCACCCTGGAGAACCAAAGGGATTAATAATGTGCTGGGTTTCACACTGGTTAAGGAGTTATGAAACTAATATAATGTATGTTGATTATATCTCAAAACAAAACAAAACAAAACCACACACAGTTGTGGCTGAACTTATCATGGGCAATATGAGATTTATTTAAAGAATGTGTCCTGAGGCACCTAAACACTTTCTTCATGTGAGCAATTATAGATTTGGAGCCGTGACACTCTCCTTGTATTGATCACTGCTGCTTCTTTTGCTGAAGCCATCTTGCTTAGTTCACTCTTTTTCCTCTTGCTTCTTTAATTTCCAGTTCTCTCTCTCAACAAACTCCCTCATTTGTCCTCTAATTCTTAGGCCATTTCCATCAGTTTCCACTAGGAGTACATTCTTGTGCGCTGGACTGTTCTCTGCAAGCACATCTTGGTCTCTTGGGGGATTTTTAGAGAGCAGTATGGGGGGTAAAGCTTGGCCCACTTGAAACAGATTTTCAGTCTGACTACCCAAAATTTGGATCTCAGGCCAGCCCTTATTAGCTTGCCCTGTTGGGACCTTCCAGATATTGGCAACTGCTTGAGGTTGCTGGTAAGCAAGGAGGGAGTTCAGCGGAGTGAGGAGCTCAAGGAAAGAAGAGTCAAAGAACCTCTGACAAAGTTCTAGGAGAACTGTTACGACCATGTCTTATTCTGTTTGGGCTGCTATAACAGAATACCAGAGGCTGGGTGGGTTAAACATCCACAATTTATTTTTTTTATCATACTGTGGGTCAGGAAATCCAAGATCAAGGTGTTGAGAGATTTGGTGCCTGGTGAGAACACTCTTCATGGTTTGTACATAGTCATTTCCTCACTGTGTCCTCATATGGTGAAGAGAGATGATCTCTCTCATGTTTCTTCTTAAGGGCACCAGTCTCATTTATGAGGGCTCCATCTTCAAATACCATCTCACTGGTGATATAGCACAAAAATTTGGAGGGAGAAACACATTCAGCCCATAGCAAACTGACATGATAGTTTTGGCCATAGAGCATGCTAAGACCTGAGTGGCAGACAATCCAGAAAGAGGAAGAAGTTGAGACCAGGTGGGATTAGGGTTAGTGAAAATGTGTCAGTATCTAAGCGGTCTGGAAACACAACTGTGTTTCGTATATTAATTTTGGATCCAGCAACTTTGCCACAGTTTTTAAATTAATTCCAATAATTTTTTAGTCGAGTCTTTAAGGTTCTCTATAGAATATAATGTCATCTGCAAATAGAAAGAGCTTTATTTCTTCCTTTTGGATTCAGATGTCTTTTACTTCTTTTTCTTGCCTAATTGCTTTGGGTAGGACTTCCAGTACTATTAAGAATAAAAGTAGTTTATAAAAAAAATAAATAAAAGTAGTCAGAGTAGGTTTCCTTTTCTTCTTCTAATTTTGTTTTATTTATTTATTTTTAAAGCTTTTATTTATTTTAGGAAGGAGGGGCAGGGGAAAGGGAAAGAGAGAATCTCAAGAAGACCCTGTGCTGAGCAGGGAGCCCAATGCAGGGCTCAATCCCATGACCCTGAGATCATAACCTGAGCCGAAATCAAGAGTGGGACACTTAACTGACTGAGCCACCCAGGGTGCCCCTTCTTCCTAGTTTTAAAGGGCCATCTAGTATGATATGAATTGTGGGCTTGTCATAGATGGCCTTTATTATATTAAAGTATGTTCCCTCTATATCCAGTTTGTTGAAAAATTTTTCATTAATGAATGTTGTTCTATCATCAATTAATTTACAGCAAAGGAATCCATAATATACAATGTGGAAATGACAGTCTCTTCAGTAAATGATTCTGGGAAAATGGGACAGTCACTTGCAAAAGAATGAAACCAGACCACTATCTTAGAAAATCAACTTAAAATGAATGAAAGACTTGAATATAAGACCTGAATCCGTAAGACTCTCAGAAAAAAACATAAATGATAAGCTCCTTGACATGAGTCTTGGTCATCGTTTTTTGAACTTGGCACCAAAAGAAAAGGTGACAAGAGCAAAAATAAATGAGTGGCTCTGTATTAGAGTAAAAGGCTTCCACACAGTAGAGGAAACCATCAACAAAATGAAAGGCAATATATTGAATGGGTAAGAGTATTTAAAAAATCATATATCTGATAGGTGGTTAATATCCACAATATCTAAAGAACTCATACACCTCAGTAGTAACTGTCCCCCCACCCCCAAAAACTGAATTAAAAAATGGGCAGTGGAACTGAACAAACACTTTTTCAAAGAAGACATACAAATGGCCAATGGGTAAGTTAAAAGGTGTTCACTACCACCAATCATCAGAGAAATGCAAATTAAAATCACAATGAGATCTTGCTTCATACCTGTTGGGATGGCTATCATCAAAAAGATAACAGAGAACAAATGCTGGCAAGGATGTGGAGAAAAGAGAACCCTGTGCACTTTTGGTAAGAATGCGAATTTGGGTTGCCACTATGGAAAACAGTATGGAGATTCCTCAAAAACTTAAAAATTGAACAACCATATGATCCAGCAAGTCCACTTCTGAATATATGTCCATAAAAAATGAAAACATGCCCCCTCGTTCATGGCAGCATCATTCACTATAGCCAAAACCCAGAAACAACTTAAGTGTCCATCAGTGGATGAATAGGTAAGACATACACACACACACACACACAGTGGAATGTGCTTAGCCATAAAAAAGGAAATCTTGCCATGTGGGACAATAGGGTTTTCCTTGAGGGCATTATGCTAAATGAAATAGATCAAGAATCACTTATATGCAGAAACTTAAAAAAAAAAAAGTCAAACTCATAGAAACAGAAAGTAGGAAAAAAGTGGTTGCCAGAGGCTGGGAGTGGGGAATAGGGGGAGAGTTTGGTAAAAGGGTAAAACTTTCAGCTATAAATAAATAAGCTCTCAGGATCTAATGTAAAACACAGTGACACAGATAACATTATCTATGTGCCTTACATGATATGTTATTACACAATGTACTATGTTATTTTAACATACAGGGGTTGTATTATGTAAGTGAGATTTGCCGAGAGGAGGACATGAATGTTCTCACACACACAAAAGATACGTATGCTGGGCGATGTATGTGCTAATTAACTAGATGGTGGAGCTCTTTCACTATGTATATGTATATGGTATCACCACAGTGTATACTTTAAATAGCTTATAGTTGTTTCAATTATACCTAATAACTTTTTCAATTATACCTAATAAAGCTGGAAAAAAGTCCAGTTCCTTATTGCTACATCACACTGTCTCCTTGGCTGCCACTGAGCCATCAGAAGTCAGTTAAATTATGTCCCAGGAACTCTGCTCTAGAATGTAGGCAAGGAGGTAATACACTTTAGGCATATTTAAACAAAAGGCTGACACTGAATCATGTAAGCTTTAGTTATCTTAAAAAAAAGAAATCACTTAGGTGGAGTACACAGAAAAAAGGAGCCACTGTAATGCTTTGTCATATCAGGAAGCACCCTCAGCAATTACATCAAATACTGAACAGTCACTTTTAATTTTGTCCCATGAGCCGTGATATCAGCCTTTCGCTTCTCTCTCTTGGTAGAGATCTGTTCACTCTGTCCTGGATCTCTCAGCTCATGGTTCCGATCTAAAATTTCCTTTGTGTCCACAGTTTGTAGACTTTGAAGTCATGATGGTTTTTCTTAAAACAATATCAAGGATATTAAAATTTCAGTGAGTTTTCACAGATCCAGACAATGTGTTCTCTGCAGCACAATGAGAATGCTTTTAAAATTGATCTCTGAACTGTTTTACAACTGTGTCTATTACAAGCTTATAGACACTTATTCTGAATTTTTTTATCTGATATAGGTTGGTCACTTTTGTTCTCTCAATGTACCTTTTTTCCCTTAAGTTGTACACTTTTTTCCTGGCATATAATCAGTTTCTTCAGCATTGCATTTGTGATTTGTCCATGAAATAAAGGCATATGCTCCTCTATGTAATTGTCCAGAATAATTTTTTCTTTTTGTATAAAATACTTCGATTGTTTCTGAAATCATTCTGAGGATCTATAATGTGTCCATTCCATTTTCCCATTGATACCTTAAGAACTTTCTGAAAACACTGAATAATAAGGAGGTTTCCAAACCTGCAATTTAGTCTTAAAGCCAGAATCAAAATAAAAATTCTGCTGAGACATATTCTAAAAAGCATTTCTATCAACTGTTAAAACAGCAGAACATATTATTTTAAAAACAGCCACTCTGCTTTTGAATGCTGTGTTTGAACCATTTTTTAACTCCTCCTTTCCTTTCCTTTCCTTTCCTTCCCAACCCCCTTCCTTCCACAGATATCTACCCTGTGGCAAATTTCATTCTAGGCTCTGGTGTATTTCAGAAAGAACCAAGAAGTCAGTCTGGTTGGAGCTGAGTGAGCAAGGAGGTAATGGTAGAAGATGAGGCTGGAGAGATGGTGAGGTGGGTGGAAGGTAGTGAGCAGGGGTCAGATTCTGGATGCATTTTAAAGGTAGGATCAAGGGCGCCTGGGTGGCTCCGTGGGTTAAGGCTCTGCCTTCGGCTCAGGTCATGATCTCAGGATCCTGGGATCGAGTCCCGCATGGGGCTCTCTGCTCGACAGGGAGCCTGCTTCCTCCTCTCTCTCTCTGCTTGCCTCTCTGCCTACTTGTGATCTTTGTCTGTCAAATAAATAAATAAAATCTTAAAAAAAATAAAGGTAGAATCAAGACAATCTGCAGGTCGATGGATATGGGGTATGAGGAAAAGACAGAAGTCAGGGGTGATTCCAAGGAATTTGGTCTCAGTAACCATAAAAATGGAAAGAATTGTTATATGAGGCAGAAAGAATATAAATTTCAGTTTGGACATGTTGAGTTAGATGCCTATTAAGCATATGAGTGAAGATGTTATTTATATATGGCATTTATGACTCTAAAATTGATGACGGGTTTGGATTGCAGATACAAATTTGGGAGCCTTCCATGTGTAGTTGGTATTTAAAGCTATGAGGCTGGATGAGATTTCTAAAGGAGTGGCTGATTGGGAGGATAACAGGTTCAAGGACTGAGCTGTGGGTCTATCTGTGTTTGGAGGCTAGGGACATGAAGAGGAGCCAGCCAAGAAGACTGAGAAGTGGGTGAGTAAAGAGTGTTTCAAAAAGGAGAAAGTCACAAACTATGCCACATGCTGCCATTAGGTCTATTGAGATGAGGACTAAGAGCATCCTATTGTACCTAGCTATGACGGGGCTGGTAGTGATGGCAAGGATTTATCACTGCATGGAAGTGTTTTGCTAGAAAGAAGTGCAGAAAGATGGAGTGGTTGCTGGAGGAGGGAGAATTCAAAGTAAATATTTAATGACATCTGAATGAACTATAGGAGAAGGTAGAAATATGAGTGACCCTGAATGATTGAACTGTCTTTCGTGTTGTCTGAGAAGATGAATATCCTATACACTGTCTTTGTTAATCCTCTGAGATTTACTGATCATCAAATTCGGACTCTCAGGTCTAGAACCTTTTGTGACGAAGAAACCTTGTGACGAGAATATTTCTGTGGTTGATTAGACCATCAGAGCTCAATCTAATTAGGACTCTGAGAAAGAACATTAAATATGTTCCAGCCATTTTGATAGATTTTTTTTTCATTAAATTACTAATTCATTTGTTCAAAATATTTATTGAGCAACCACTGTGTATGTGTGAGTCAATTGCTAAGGACAGAAAGACGAGTGTGGTGTAATCCTGCACGGATAAACATGTAAACCAATAATGACAGTACAAATTGACTTGGGTTATAATGGAGGTACGATGTGCTGTAGTAACAATAAATAGCAGAACATAGCAGGAAAAGTAGCTGATTTATAGGGCAACTAAAAGGAGAAAGGGGATTTGGACCTCAAATAGGGGGGTTGAGAGGTCCTTGGAAATTGGAACTGCTGGGACATAATGAATATAGTCTTCTCTCCAAGAATGAGGAGCCAGCCTCACATATCTATGGAAAAAAATTTATCAGGATACTGGAGGGGAAAGAGGTTGTGTCCCCCTGTGCCAGTTAACAGGGTTTGAGTAAGGTCAGCTGGTGCTCTATGAATAGCTCAACGCTGGTTTCCCCTGCCCTTCCATTGCTTACGATAAAGAACATATGGGTCTGTTACACAAGGCAGTTGATGAGTTAAATGCTAGCTAGAGCCAGCCAGCTGTGTTTACACTCAAAGGAAAGCAGAAATTCTCAGTCCATAAAATGGAAACAAATAATAGTGTCTGAAGAAGTTTCAAAACCAAAATTTTAAACTCAAATCACTTACCAGGTTTCTTTTTTTTTTTTTAAGCAATGCAGATTAAAGTTGATCACAATACATGAATGATAAAAATTCCATTCAATTTAATTTAATTCCATTAAAATTGAGAGTGAGCAGGAAGGGGTCAAGGACATGTGAGCAGAAAGTTTCTTCCCTTCCCTTTTATTTGTGCCCCAAGCACGCCGTGCTTATTTTGTTCAATGGTTAATTCAGGGGTAGTGTTTAATGGTGAGAGACAGTAACATGAGTCAGATTTGTAGCATGGAAATAGGCATTATACATGGTTGTGCCCAGAGGAAAGCCAGGATAATCATGGGCTGCAGGATATAGATCTGGGTAATGAGTAGCCATTTTCCTCTTGTATGCTAAGAGCTCATGACCTGGCAATTACTGTTTGGACAAAAACCACAATAATAATAGCACTACAATTATAGGAAGAAGAGGAATTAACTTTTTATGGAAAACTTACTATATATTTGACATTGTGCTGTACCTATCATGAATTATCTCATTGAATTCTCATAACACATTACAGTATAAGTAAGACTGTTTCCATACTTAACAGATGAGAACATTAAAAATCAGAGAGGTCAGATGGAGCTGGGATTTGAATTCAGATGTGTTTGGCTTAGTCTCTGTGCCACGAAGTTGTTTATGTCCATGATGAGTCTTGCCTGTTCACTGTGAACTCTTTTCTGTGGACTTGCTTCTCACTGACCCTTGAAACCCATCCCTTGAAACCATCCCCCACTCCCGTGGCTACTATAGTGTCTCACAGGTGCTAAGTTTGTCGAGTAAATGAGTTAATGAATGAATAAATGGAACCTGCAGCAATAATTATAAACACACTCTCTTCAGAACTGATATTCTGTAATCCTTACAGTATCCATTTCATGTATAATGAAACTCTTGGAAAAGGGAAATAATAAAGTAACATAAGACAATCTGAAACACTAGTTTTGCCATCATCTTATTTATTTTCAAAAGCGTTCTGGAATTCTCACTCAAAAAGGGGAAAGTCTCATTAAGCAAGAATTCTGAAACAAGCAGGGTGAATTCATATATACATATTTTTTATTTCTTTCTTTGATGTGATGATGCTTTGTGTCTTTAGTTTTTATCTCTAACACAGAATTAAGTTGTTTAGTGACCTGAAAATTAAAAATTTTCTCTCTGTAAAACAAAAAGTAACATTTCTGGACTGAGTGTGAGTAAATGTTTCCTGGTTATCACTTTTGTTCTTCACCAATTGAATGTCAGAGATTTGTAATTTCCAGATTAATTATTAGTCTAGGCAAAGACTATGTGCTGTCATGCTTCACAATTAATACTCAGACTGTTTTGAGAAAAGATAATTTGGTGTTTTGAAAAGAGATAATTTTGTGTTTTCTGGATCATTCTTCAGGAATAAAAATAAGTGGAGAATATGTACTTCTAGTCTTTATTGCAGTGGAGACAGCAGTTGATTAATTAAGTTGTCACCTAACTGTAAACAACCCATGTCAGTTATTTTACAACTTTAATAAAGTTTTTAGAAATTTACATCAAAATTTTAATCAACATTACATGTATTATTTATAACACCCGGGTAGTATCAGTGTGGTGTATTTATAAGCATTGTGCACTGGTGCAGAATTTTAAACTTGATTCTTCATTAAATTTTAATTCCCGAACTTCACTCCTCTAGGTGAGCACAGATAGGAAATAACAAAGTCCTCACCCTCCCACTTGGGAATGAGAAGGCTTCCCAGGCTGTTCAGGGCTTCGCAGAGCCTAGGAGGGAAATATCTAATGGGTGCCCCCCAAATCCCTTATGACTTTGACACTTTCTTTTCCATTTTGCCTGTTGAACTGTTGAATTTACCAGTACTCCTGTGTGTTCAGCATTGTCCCAGCTAACTGAGGGTGAAAGTACTTTATAAAACACCAGATACTGTGGAGGAAGTAGATTATCCAAATTCTAAGGATGATGGGGGAGAAATGCAGAAAACAGCGGGAAGGGATTGAGTAGGTGGAGGAGGATATCTGACACATAAAAAATTCATGCTGAGCCTTCCTAAGCTGCTCAAATGAAAAGTGATTAAGGCGAAACTAATGTCTTCGTGTCATTTAGAGGAGGGAAGGCATTCTTTTTTAGAGCTGACTTTAATTTTATTCTTAAAATTTATGTGAAGAGAAGGCACCATGGGAAATGCTATTAAAATAGAATTTTTGTTCAACACGTGCTGTTTAGATTGGCACTCGTTAATTCAAAGAACGGGATGATTGTCATCAAATATTTAGCATTCTTTTGTGTGAGTATAACAAGTTCAGTAAACACAGTCTCAAACTTTTTGCAGTTATCTTTCTAAGGCACAATTAAGATACGGTATGCAGAAATCGGACCATTTAGAGTCAGGGACCATATTCACTATGGTTTGAAATAAGCAGAATAAACAAATCTCTACTTAGGCGGGAGCTGGGTTTGCTGGTTTAAAAAGCAGAACTTTCAAAGCCTGAATGTGTCCTAACACATTTCCCATGGGATAAGTGTTCTGTTCATTTTTAAATAATTTTGGAATGACTAAGGCCCCTTTGCAAAGATTATTAACACCTTGATTAAGACTGAGGAACCAGAAAAATGTTTCTCAGATTTGCCAATGGGCTAATGGTTTTGCTTTTCGAGGAAACTATGAATGCTTTCCCTAAAAGGGTGCGAGGTGAGTAATGCTCTCTCTTTTTGTCTGACTTAACTGATTGGTAACCACCAAATGCTCTGAGGATATAGCACTTTGTTCAAATTTCCCCTGAGGGTCTTGACTATACATTGACAGCTGGCAGGCCACATGGCCTTGGAGATAGAGTTTATTTAGCTTGCAAAGGACTCTTGCTGATTTTCTTTTAAAACAAACCAACATTTAAAAATTGGGAAACTTTGTTTAAATACCTAGATGATGTTTTCTGAAAAATATGGCTATACCATATTTTCTTTCACACAGCCACAAATCTGTTGGATCTAAGAAATGATTGCCCTTTGAGATATCTAAGTTCTTCAGTTTCCTGATGTTTCTTAACATTTTTATCAGTTTTGCTCTCCTAAGGAAAATTTAAAGACATTTACCTCCTTCCTAATGGTCTTTCCATCTCCATAAATTTTTAATAGCATGGATATATTGCATATCTGTTTACATGCTGTGGCCCTTTGGAGGACCACAAACCAGTGTAGTATCTAAGGATTTCGCACCCTCAAGAACCAATTTTTGCCCCTCGGGAATGGCATCACCCCCAGGAGAATGCATGTGGCTCTAAACCCTCTGGTTCCCTAACACTGACACTAAGTGTGTTTTGTGGGTCTAAAGATAAAATATATATGACAAATTTGGAACACCATAAATGCTTCATCTCCTCTATTTTCCTCTTTTATGTGCCTGGCTCATGTGGGCATTTAAGTTTGCAGTCCCTGATATATTTGGGATAAATATAAGTGATCTGTGAGACCTTTAAGGGATTTGAAATCAGACCATGTGCTGGAGAATGCCCTGTGCGGGATGGCTATGGGCTTCTAGACTGAAACATAGAGTGGTCATTTCCTTCAATGATTTCCTTAGGTGAAAGCAAAATGGGTGCTTTTGATTTCTGAAAGAAGATAATTGAGAATGTGTTCTGTTCTTGCTCTAATAATTTCTTCATTTAACTGGTAGCTGTTTATGCTCTACAAATAGTTACTGAAACTTAGTTTTACACCAGGCACTGTGCTAGGTTATTGACACCACTGAAACACTAGGCATTGTGAGCTGAGCACAGTCGATAAATTTAATCATGAGATTCTTCTTCTGCTTCCTCAGAATAACGGTTTGGCATTGAGTAAAAGTTAGTAGTGAGTGGTTTACAATAACCAGCCTTCAAAATAGAAATATCAGGAAATGTAGGAGAGAGCTACTAATTTGCTTATCATTAATGCAGTTAGCAATTTGATGTGATTTGTTTGTGATATGCTTTTCCTCACAAATGACGCTTGTATGTTCATTAGCACAAAAAGAAATGTTAACAGTAGGAATTTAGATTCATTTTGGACTTGAAAGATTAATCCAACTGGAAATTCACAAGCTTTCTAAAGTACCTGATACTAGCATATTTTGATTCTTAGTATCTGTAGGCATACTATTTGGGAAAGTTTTTTTTTTTCTTTTCTCTATGTGTACACATCTTAAGAAATATAGGTGGTATGAGCTCAGCTTTAAACAGAATAAGTTCAGGTGCCTGGGTGGCTCAAGCGGTTAAGTGTCTGCCTTTGGCTCATGTCATGATCTCAGGGTCCTTGGATTGGGGCCCTGAACTGGGCTCCCTGCTCGGTGGGGAGCCTGATTCTCTCTCTCCCTCTGCCTCTCCCCCTGCTTGTGCTCATGCTCTCTCTCTCTCTGTGTCACATAAATAAATAAAATTTTAAAAAAATATTAACAGAGTAAGTAGAGGTCAACTGTTACTGCAATTAAATACTATATAAAGACTCATTTGGTTGCTGGGGGCAGAAAATAAATTCAAATGACTGGAGTAAAAAGCAGAATTGTTCACATTTTTGAAAAGGAGAGATTTGGATCCAGGCTTGGACATGAAGTTCTGTCTTCCTCTATTTTTCAGTTCTGCTTTCCTTTGTGATGGCTTCATTCTTGGCCACATCCTCCAATGGCGGGAGGAAAATGGCCTCCAGCAGCTCTAGCTTGATCAACCTACTGGTTCAGCAACTCCTGGGCATAGAGAGTTTCTCTTTCCGAAGAAAGCCTGGGAAAAGGCCAGGACAGGTTGTTATTGGCTAGATTGGGTCATGTGATGAGCTCAGAGAAAAATCACTGTAACCAGGGGATATCCGACTCTGACCAGCATGGTAAGGGTCATATATCCATTTCTGTGGCTTGGGACTTGTGTCAGCACAATCTGAAATTCACGGCTTTTGAATAGGTGTTGTTCTTCAGATGACAATAGAATACAATTGTTAAAAATAGGGAGTACGATTGCTGGGCAAATAAATCCCACAGATGTTCACCCTAGATACCATAAAATAGGACCAAATATCATTTTCTGTGAGTTTTCTGAGATAATGAAATCCACCTTTAATCCTAAGATAACTTATTAATATATATGGGTAGACAAGACTAATTTTATTCTCCTTTTATTGTCATTAGTGAGAAATCACTTCTGAATCCTGCATTTTTCTTGAGGCAAAAACAGAAGTTTCTTATTCCAAAACAATGACCAGACTTACTCTAGGCAACTGACTTTGTACCTGAAAATATTTTTACCATCTTCCTGTTAGTGATTCCTGAGCTAGAAAGAAAAATAGAATCTTTCTTTTTTTTGCAAGATGATCAGTATAAATCCTGAAAAGTCTGACCCTTCAAGCAAACTGGGAACCGAGAAGTCAAGAATGTTAAAACTTAGAAGATATTGAGGGACCAAGGAGTGAGACTTGGACACATATTAAAAACTCTGCAAAGATGAGTGGTAATGCTAACAGTCATTTGTTCAAAGGCACAAGAATAAGGCAGTTGAAAACAATGCTAAGAGAGAAAGTTCTTCTGAATACCCTTTTATATTTTTGGCATTTTAATCATTACTATTTAATAATTTATAAGTAAAAACTTACAAGCTATTGGTCCAGGACAAAACAAAAAAAATCTTTCAGGTCATTAGGTAAGCAGAACATGACCTAGTGTTTCTGTTGTGTCCATTCTGATCATGCCTTCGTCCGCTTTGTAGCAAGCCATAGTTTTCGCAGAGCTTTGGCCTGGAATATGCCAGAAACTTCCGAGTCAGCCTTTCTAGGTGTAAATTTCCAACCCCTCAACAATGATGTTTTCCTCAAAGACAAGAGCTGGCACAGAAGCCTAGATGGCAGGCTGGTGAGATACTCTACACAGACAAGAGAAAAACAACATCGCCTAATGAAAAGATCAGAATTCTGTTAAAATATTTGAGGAATGTTTCGGCTTACAGACATCCCTGTTTTTTCTCAACATGAAATTCTTCCTCTTCCATATGCATTTCTCCTGAAGAATGCTAACTAAAGTAGGCAAAAACTCAGAACACTGCAAGCTACTGTTTTAAAACAAGATTTGGGGAAAACTTATGCTATGGGAAAGTCAGCACACATAAAGGGTTAGCTTCCAGTTATGCAGAAACTTGAATGAACAGAGGGATTCATTTGGGAGGATTCCAGAAACTGAGGCTTTGGGAGCAGGGGTGTGGGTCGGGGTGGTGGTCGAAGAGTGGCTGGTAAGGTTTCTTGAGCTTCCTCAGATGTCTTCTGCTTTTGAATTTTTGGCATTTTAATTCTGGGTGGTCACTTACTGACTGCATGTTTTCTTTCACTGTTCCCTGATATCATGTCCTAAGCACCAACAAGGCAAATCGATAAATAAAACTAAAGCAATTTGGTAGAAGAAGCAAGATAAATCTCCAGCCCAAATTAAATCTGTGTTTGAAAAAGATACTTTGCTGAGGAGGGACCTGCCGGCTCTGAAATCTTCTTGGAGTTGTGCTGACAAAGGATTGAGTTAACCTTGCTTTACCTTTTTGAGGTCTGAAGAAGGCCTCATGGCTGAGAATTCATATCTAATTTTATTTTCTATTCAGAGCTGATACCTCCTTCTCCCCTGTCTTTATTTTGCAGGGTCTCTGTTGATCTGGCACAAGTGTGCAGGTTTTTTAAAAATGATGATGTTATCTGTTTACTATTCAAATGCAATTTTAAATGGTTTGGCTCAGCACATTTGAATCAAAAATCCTATTAAAGATGCAATATTCCTCTGCTACCTTTTTGCCAAGCGCATTCATATAGCATTCCTTTCTCAATCGGAATATAATACTGTGTACCTGTTCAGAGTGATGTGATTTCCAGCATTGAATTTGCGGTCGTTAAACAGGCTGTTCACTTCCTATCATGGAAATTTGGTATTCATGCATAATTTTCTCCCTACATTTACAAAATACATTATTAGGCACGTGATCGTGCCCTTGCTCTGCTCTATAGCCTTTCATTTGAAATCTTCCAACTTATTATTTTTGCTCCTACCATCTGATAGAAATCATGAAATTGCTGAGTTAAGATAAACACCTTGTTTCCTCCTTTCCTCCCCTCCCCCCCCCATTTTCCCCCTAAGCATGATTGGAGATGGGTAGGAATGAAGAAAGAGCGATAAAGACAGAGGAAATTCATCATTTACTCTAAAAAGTTTTGACCACTGAATTGATGAAAAGCATGTTTAATTTTAAATATTTTGCATCTATTTAACTGCCTAATTGCATAGTTAAATGAGCTGTAAGAGGAAGAACGTCCTCTGAAACCTCGAATCAATTTCAGCTAGTTCTAGAACACTGATGGTAACAGGAGTCTGTGTTTCTCCTCCGGTAAATTTTAAACTTCTTCAGAGGGCACTGTTTATTAAACAAGGCAGGGTTTCTGCTTGGGCAGCACTTTCCAATTACAGAAGCTTCCCTGCAGTATCTGGAAACGGAATCAGAGCCCACACATGCGTCCCAGGCTATGCCAGACAGCCCAAAGCCGGCGAGTCCAACGTTCAGCCTCCTGTTCTCAGTGTGCTGCAGCCTAGGGTTGTTTCCAAGCGCATTTGACATGTTTTCTGTGTGGCAAGTGTGTGGGAGCAGGTTGCCTGCAATAATTGGTCAGCTGGGATTGCTTGCTGGGATTGCTTTCAGAACTCAGCATCATCAATTGCATGAAATGAAGTAGTTACATTGCTGTTGTTCACAAGTGTGTATGTGTGTGCACACACAGCATGCCGTGTGCTTGTATTCATACACACGTGTGTGGCTACTCAGAATGTTGTTTTTTGTTTTGCTTTTTTTCTTTCTGGTTTTTAAGCTGGAAATTAAGAACCCTGGGACTAAATCATAAAGGCATACTTACTGGGGAAGGAAATCTACCTAGGTGCTTTGGAAAGTGACAACTGTGAAACAGGCTATCGGTGGGGGGTGGTATTCGACATTCTTTAGGTAATAGCAAGGCAATGTCAGTTATGGTATTTATGAGAAAAACTGGTATAGTAATACAAGTAATTAATAATAGTAATAGTAGTAGCAACAACAGAACAAGAATGATAATAGCAACCACTTCGCGAGTGTAATCTGTGCCAAGCTTTACTATGCAATGCTGAGAATATTGATTGTGGAGTCAGGCTCTGAATTTGAATCCTGCTTTTATCACTTACTGGTTATGTGATTTAGAGCCAATCAATTAACCTCTTTGTGCTCCAGTTTTTTCAATTGCAAAAGGGAGATGGTAATTATACCTAACTCTACCAGAGGATCTATGGTCAGCTTGATGTGTCTGTACTGCCTTCTACGTCTCCCGTGCCCGGTCAACAAGCTGGGAATTACCATTCCTAAAATACCTTTTCATGTATGGCTTTGGGTATGCCAAGGAGAAGCACCGGTGTGAAATTCTCCTGGCAGATGACGAATGGCCGTTATGTTCCAAAGGAAGCAGTACAAGCAGATGTGTGGGATGTAAGTTTCCAAGTGGCTACCAGGTGAGCCTGTTGAGAATCACCTATCTCAGAGCGCTGGCCAACACAGATAAGGAAAGCTTCCTGGGGCCCCCCCAGATGTGCTGTAGTCTAAGCTGGGTGTGAGCTTTCTTGCCTAGATGTAGCAGATCTTGGTGGCTTTCCTGAACTCTACTGCCCAGCCTTCTCAAATGACTGCATAAGCCTATAATTCCCTGCATTGGAGTTATTGACTCTTGGAACATTCACTGAATAACTTCTGTTTTCCTGACCGAATGCTGACCAACATACTGTCTCTTAGTGGGGCTGTAAAACTTTCATATGCTAAAACAAAATCTTGGACTAGTACTTTCTATTTCAGATCACAGTCCATGAGTGCCTGCTGTTTGGTCCTGACCTCAACACTAAGAGGTGGTTCTGGCGGGGCGAGTGGGTCCCCAGTGTGAGCAGGTTTGGAAAGTCCAGTTCATTGGGCTGTGGGCTGCGACACACTGGAAGTGTTTATGCATATGGTGGTGATAGGAATGGTGCTTGCCTCATGTGAGGTTGAGGTTAAGACAGTGAATGAGCTATGAAACCAAAGTGCCTGCCACAGAGTAAACCTTTATTATTAGTAGCACTGTATCTTCTTCTTCTTCTTCTTCTTTTTTTTTAAGATTTTATTTATTTGAGTGAGAGAGGGAGAGTGCACAAGTGGGGGGCGTGGCAGGCAGAGGGAGAAGGAGAAGCAGACTCCCACTGAGCAGGAAGCCCAACTTGGGGCTCTATCCCAGGACCCTGGGATCATGATCCGAGAAGGTAGTTGCTTAACAGACTAAAACCACTCAGGAGCCCCAGCAGCACTATGTCTTGACAGTTTGTCCAGAAGACTGAGTTCTCAGAAATTAAGGCTCCATGCATCTCCCTTGAGTCATGTGGGACACTGGGATCCTGCTTCTGCACAGTATATCTGGGTTACCTGCAAATGCTCCCACAGTTGCCTCCTGCTGATGTTCACCTTATGATTAGACTGGACTACAGTCTGCCCTCACCCCCTGATCCTCTTTCCTGGGCCTCCCACATGTTGAGACCTGTCTGGATCACCCTCATGATCTGCTCCAAATTCATGGCACTGCTGGCCCATTTGAATTTCCTCTAGGTTGTCAGTGGTAGGATCAGATTGGTCAGAGGACAAAGAAACCTTTTATCTCCCATAGACCAGTCACTAGTGCATTACACATCCTTTAGAGGAAATACTTGAACTGGAACAAGCAAGTTAAGTGAATCTTTTCCCTAGCTGGGCCTTGAGCCTCAGAGCCAGATGTGGAATACCAGTGAGTCTAGCTGGATCATGAGGAGGATGATTTTTTCTTGAGCTGGATTTGTTTATGTGGCCTGGCACCAATGCAAGCCCCAGAGACCACACCAGAATTCTGGATCATTATACTCCAGTTTGGGGAAAAGGCAAATACCCTCTCCATCTCAGCTGCATCCTTTATGATGAATCTGGACAGAGGGAATCGCCACCAAGGCTGATATAAACAGATGGCTGACCTTTGACTGATAAGAGATAACACCAGGTCAAAGATTAAGTACCAACTTCAAAGAAGAATTTTAGATAGTAACCTAGAATATCAGCAGATCTCTTTCAAAGAGCAAAGCTGGAGATTGATATTGTGGGACATTGAGAAGTGGGACATTTAGAATCAGACAGACACGAATTAAAAGCCTGGCGTAGTGACCTCACTGAGTGTGCTAACTTTTGACCCGTCACCTTTCTCATCCATGAACATGTCGATCATTATATTTATCTCCCAGAACTGTGGTTCATGCTTGAAAAAAAATGTCTGTGAAAAAGCTGAGCCTATACTATGTGTTGAATAAATTTGATCTCCTGTACTATTTATTTATTTATTTTAAGAAAGATTCTATCTGTTTGTTTGACAGAGATCACAAGTAGGCAGAGAGGCACCAGAGAGAGAGGAGGAAGCAGGCTCCCCACCGAGCAGAGAGCCTGATGCGGGGCTCAATCCCAAGATGCTAAGATCGTGACCAGAGCCGAAGGTAGAGGCTTTAACCCACTGAGCCACCCAGGCACCCCTCCTATACTATTTAGATAGTTTGTCCAAATATCCTCTTTGACAGTCACGGGGAACATAGGCTTGATTTGAAGATTAACATATGTGTTTACAAATGCTTCTAAGCAGCTCTTGGAACATCAGAAGCACTACATATGTGTTAGCTAAAATAAGCATTTAACTTCATCATTAAAAGAGAAACCCATTTGACAATAAGATGCAGATGATTCATAAGATGCAGATGATTCATAATTACACATCTTTGAGGTTTAAGCATAAATCTTGTGGCTGGACCTGTGTGACAGTGTCAGTAATGGTGGGAGCATTTCTAAACTGTATATTTTTTTTCTAAAAATAAAGAATTGAATAAATCCTCCTCCCAAATGGAAACTTAACAATTATACTTGAAGGATTTTAGTAAAAACCTGTCCTAAGGCTTCCTTTGAACCAGGTCCAGAGTTTTAAGGATTCATGGATAGTTGTGGAATTTACATCACGGTATAAAAATTCAAGATGGTGGCTGGGCACGGACGATTCTGTGCAAACCGCCGAATTTTTTTCATTTGCAGTGGTGACATTTTTCAAGTGACATCCCTGTAAATACTGAATAATAATATCCGAGATGGAGCCCTCAGGGGACAGGAGAAGAGAATGAAAATGGAACAGAATTAAAACTGACAAGAGCGAGAGACAGCACGTAAGATAAATGGCAAGTGTGGCTCTGTCAGATGAGCATGGGCTGCAAAGCCGCTCAGATGATTGCATGACTGATGGAATCAGCTGTGGAGGAAACGTCCAGTAATGTAGCAACAGATCAGTATTGAGAGATAAATCATCCTGCAATTGTATGCCGCTATCTCAACACTAATGGGGTTGAAAAACAGTGCAGTTTTGAGGGATGGCCAGAGATAATTGTTTTCTAACAACCTGTTCCCGTGTATTGGCAAGAAAGTTAAACTCAGGAGAGCCTTGCAGTACCACTAGTATAAGGACAGGGAGGGTCATAGACTTTGGTCGTCGACTTGGTGTCTCAACAGTTCTTGAGCAATTGCCAAGCTAAAGGCAAGAGAGGCTCTTTTGGTTGCAAATGCAATTCAGGTCCCAATGCCAAACTGCAGCTTTACTCTCTTGTATTTTTGAATTTTTACTGGTAATCCCCAAGGAACATCCTGGCTGTCAGCCCATAGCAGGTCTTCAGGGACATCAGGAAAACTGTTTTGTAAAGAATGCTAATCTTGGCTTCGCTGGAGCTAGCAATTATATAGGAAGGAGAACGAGTAAGGAGGGAAGGACACTGTCATGTATTGAGTGCCTAGCAATGTGTAGTGGGCTCAGAGCTTAGCTCATATTAACTTCAGCAATCCCAAATGGTGTAGTCAGGTGGAACAATACTGTGCTGAATCTGTAAAGATGCATTAAATAAAAGCACAAAGGACTGTCTTCTAAGCCTATGAACTCTTAGCGACTGACCATTCTCAAGGAGACACAGAGAGTGAGCATTTGTCTGGGTTAGAGAAGTTATCATCAGAGAAGGGGACTCTTGAGGCCTGTCTAAGCATGGGATCCTGTGGATTGTGAGAGAGTCTTTGTTGCTTTTTGTCCATGACAGTTTAAGAGTAAATGCTGTTCAGACACATGGGGGGATCTCAATGACTACTCACTTGCTATTTAAACCTGGGTGACTGTCCTGGGTTAGTAGAAAAAACCTCATCTGATAGGACTTGAAGGAGGTAAATCAAGTGGTTCTGGAACTGACTTCTTCACAACATCTCCTTCTAGATTTGCATGACAGTTTTGACACTTTGAAATGCTTCTTAGATCCAAGAGTGTGACAGGCACAGAGTAGGTATTCTACAAATGTATGTATATATATGTATACATATCATGTTTTCAGAGATTTTATATGTACTATATATAATACAGATATATTTATATATGGCATGTATAGTATATGTTCTATATATATGAAATATAAGGATGGATTTTATAAAATCCATCCATATATAAATCCACATATATAAATAAAAGAATTAATAAATATAAGAATTGTGTGTATGTTAACGTTAATAAGAGTGGGCAGGTTTATTCTCACAGAGCTTTGGGAAGTTTGTTGTCTGCCCATTGTACAGATGAGGCTACTGAAGTCCAAGAAGAGGAAACTACTTCTCCAAACTAGTCTTAGATTTGGAATCAGGTTCCCTCTCACCTGCCCCTTGTTATTATTATTATTTTTAAATTTATGGTTCTTCTAAAGAAGTGACTGTTCATATTGCGTATGATCCTTAACCCTTCCACAATTTTACCCACAATATAAAGGTGCCTAATGGCAACAAAGCTCTATTTCTCCTGAAATACGTGGAGGTCATCACTATCTAATTGCTAAATTAACCCAGCTAAATATAATTTTCAACTATCACTCCAATAGAGACTCTAGCATTGGTTTTCTATCACTGCTTTTGAGTAGAACATTTTCTGTACCAGGCACCTAGGTGGAGAATGCTGGTGCTTACTTGAAAGGAGCAGCTCAAGTTTAGATTAAATGGTTTTAATTGTTGGGACTGTGTCAGGATTTCAACTTGGAGTTTGTATTTGTGGACAGAGATTTGCAAGAACTTCCCTATACCTTCAGACCATTTTAATTCTAAAAAGATGATAAATCCACTCAGAATATTCAAACTGAAAGATAATCCTTAGAGATGATCTAATTTTTTAAAAATTTATATTATTTAAATTCAATTAATTAACCTATCGTCTTGGATAAATATCAGGTGGTTGCAAATCCAAATTCCAAAGCAGTAATGGAAACTTATTAGTGCTTAATTATATGATGGTCACTCAGTTAATTCAGAATAAGTTCTTATTTTTTGTTCACAAAATGAAATAAAAAATTTTAAAAAAATATATTTTTTTAGTTAAGTGTTTATTAGTTTCAGAGGTAGAGTTCAGTGATTCATCAGTTGTATATAACACCCAGTGCTCATTATGTCACGTGCCCTCCTTAATGTCCATCACCCAGTTACCCCATACCCCCACCCATTCCCTTCTAGCAACCCTCAGTTTGTTTCCTACATTTAAGAGTCTCGTAGGGTTTGTCTCCCTCTCCTCTCTGATTTTGTCTTGTTTTATTTTTCCCTCCCTTCCTCTATGCTACTCTGTTGTGTTTCTTAAATTCCACATATGAATGAAATCATACGGTAATTATCTTTCTCTGACTGATTTCAGCTAGCATAATACCCTCTAGTTCCATCCATGTCATTGTAAATGACAGGATTTTTTTTTTTGATGGCTGAGTAATATTCTATTGTATATCTATGCCACATCTTCTTCATTCATTGAGATGGTCTCATTTTGCATCTTTATTCTACAAATGTGTAAACCGAGACCAGAGATTTTTGAAAAGTTATCAAAGCTTACACAGAAGGTTGCTAAAGAGCAAATCTAGCTATTTAATGGAAGATTTGAAACTCCAACTTAGTTGTGGTTCCAGGTCTTGTGCTAGAGTGACCAACTCCATTCTTATTTGCCCCGGACTTTCCCAGTTTTGAAGCTGAAAGTCTTGTGCCTCAGAATCCCCTAAGTCCTAGGCAAATTGGAATAGCTTTTTACCCTGCCCTGTCTGTGGCTGCCCAAGGTGTCACTTCCTTATTTCACTGGCATAGATGGAAAATGGGCAGAGTTGCAGGGGATCACATGGTGTGGTTGTTGGTAGTATTCTAGACCCAGACAGAGGCTTCCAAGTGCTCCAGTTTGACTCTCTGGGATGGAGGAAAAACTCAACAAACATTTGTCGTATCAGCGAATGGATGGACGCATGCCCCTCGAAGTAGGAATATTGGGAGTCTATTTCCAATCATTGTCGTTCTAATCCCTTCAAGAGGGTATCAGTGATTTTTTGCTTTTAACCTGCCCAGATTGTGTTCTGGGAAAGAGTAAGCCTCGTGCAGCCTAGAGAGCTGCTGTTTTGCAGGCGACCCTTCCCAAGGTGTTTTGCACAATGTTTTTGAACTTCCTTGCCAATACTTCAGGAAAAGTGACACAAAGGAGAGAAAGCAAAGCTATTATAATGAGAAGTGACAGGAAGGCAGCTCCCTCATAGGGGTTGTCAGGGAAAGAATTGTTGAATAATTCAAATAACAGATTTAGGTATTTGAAGCCATTTCACATCCCAGCTTTGGAAACGTCTGTGGAATAGTTCTAGACTGGAATAATCCAAGACCGGATTTCAGTGAGGCGTGGGCAGCAGTTTGAAGGTACAAGCTCCTTTAGGTCACTTGGGGAAATAACCACGGTTTGAGGTCACTCATGGAATTTTCTGGTTTTGCAGGCCCTAGTTGCTTCTCCCTTGCTGCAGGAAAATGTAGCCAGGGCTGGCATTCCATAGGTCTTTGGGTACAAAATATGCTGAGCTTTCTCTCGGATAGATCAAATTTTTATGGCAGCTGTTCCAACATTTCTTCTGGTTGTTCTTTGTTTCTTTGTGGCTGTATCTGGGCATGGATCGAGGTAGGAACTGGCTGTGAAACTCGCGCAGGTTATGAGTCAGGTTAAAGTAATCTGGCTCTACTTAAGGAATTTCTGCAAAAGTTTAGAGATGGTAAATGGTGAAAGTTATATTTTTGGATAATCTGTGAAATTCGTTTATCTACATTATCCCTGGCCTTGTTATCACAGGTCACTGAGGGTTGGCTGTACTTGTTCCTTATCTGCCCCAAGAGGAATCAGGGAGGATTTACTATCTCTTCCCACTAAATCCCTGACCATATGTGTATCAATTTTCCAAGCAGCCTCACATAGGCTTGGGGACATCCCTGAGAGATGGGCCTGTCATAAAACTGTCTCATAAGTGCTTATTATTACCAATGCCGCCTCACATGTGATAAGCTTTTGCCTTTTTTTCAGGGTAATTTCACAGGTATTTCATTTTTATCCACAAACTTTTCAAGGGAGGTAAAAGTGGCATTAATATCCCCATCCTCTACAGATAAGATAACTGAGCAACAGAAATGAACTGATTTTTCAGAAGCTTTTTTTGTCAGAGCTGGTCTGGGAGCCCAGGTCCCCAATCATCCAGCCCTGTTTGCCAAGTTTCATGTGGGGATCAAGAATTTAAAAGTTCACCCTTTTCCACTCTTGTTTTCAAGCCCCCCCCCCCTAATATTACCGATCGAGTGGCAACCATTTGATGAGATGAATAGGAAGGAAGCTCTTTGTTGGACATTCTTACTGGAACAGTCCATCAAACCAAAACAAAGACTAGCTTGTTTTAAATCTGAAAAGTAGGGGCACCTGGGTGGCTCAGTGGGTTAAAACCTCTGCCTTCAGCTCAGGTCATATCTCAGGGTCCTGGGATCGAACCCCGCTTCAGGCTCTCTGCTCGTCAGGGAGCCTGCTTCCTCCTCTCTCTGCCTGCCTCTCTGCCTACTTGTGATCTCTGTGTCAAGTAAATAAATAAAATCTTAAAAAAAAATCTGAAAATTAAAGGACTACTCAAATTAAGCTAAAGACTTGTTTTCATTAAACACTTCTGTATTCTGGTCACTGCGATCAATGCTTCCTATACATTATCCTCAGTAATGCTTTTGAGGTGTTTGTGGGGTGCCTGTTTTAAGATTAACGGGCTACTAAAGTAAAAAGGGTTGGGAATGACATGGTTCGAGTATAAATACATATTTGTACAAATACATATATTCTCAACTGGAAAGACAATTGAGTTTAAATAAAATTAGTAGACATTACCCAAGAGCTCCTCATTCTGCTGGCCACTGAATGAAACATAATCCCCTTCCTCAAGGGCTTTGTGGTTCAGTGAAAGAGAATGCTAATTAAAATATGGCTTAAAAGACAATGTAGGGGGGATGCCAGTGTGCCCCAATCAGTTAAGTATCTGATTTGGGCTCAGGTCATGGTCTAAGAGTCTGGGTTGGAGTTCCATATCAGGCTCGCTGCTAAGCAGGGAGTCTCCTTCTACCTCTGCAATGCTCCTCCCCTCAACCCCAGCTCATATTCTTTTTCTCTTGCTCAGTTTCTATATCAAGTAAATAAATAAAATCTTAAAAAAAAAAAAAAGACAATGGAGGGCTATGCATGGGTTAGAAATAGTTCTCAAGAAGGTAGATGTCAGAGGAACCATGTTTGTTATTCATGGCCACAACCCCAGAACTTAGTTGCTTCTTAGAGTTGCTGAGGAAAAAAAAGTGAGTGAATGAACAAATCGATGTTCTAGGGAAGCATGTTGGAAAGAGAATTGAACTGTTCTAAAAGGCTTGGGAAAGGTTTCATGGGTGGTGGTTGAGCTTCATATTAAAAGATGAGTAGGATGCCAATATATAAAGTTAGGAGTTCCTGGAAGAGAAAAGAACTAACAAAAGAAATGTTTGCAAGTGCACAGAGCATTGGCAATGCAGAGGTGACAAATAATAGGCCTTGTGGGTGGGTTCTAGAAGGACACAAGGGTTGAGGGGGAAGTTTGAGAGGTGTTACTGGACTTACCGGACAGGGAGGAAGTACCAAGCTAGGGCTTTAGATTAGTTTGTGCCATAAGAAGCCATCATATATTTTTCAGTGGTAGAGCAGGCTTCAATTTGTGCTTCAGTAAAACCGCCTCTTGCTTCTGTGTGTAGGAGAGATTGGAGGTGGAAAGGGCCTGGGGTCAGACCAACCACTTACCCAGTTAAGAGGTAATGAGATCCTTAATTGCTTTTTTAGCAGTAATGGGGGAGAGAGTTGCAGGAGTAGATTGCAAAGTCATTAGAGAGGTAAAATGGGTAGGGTTTGTTGACTCATTAGATGTGGGTGGGGAGGAGAGGGCAATGGTAGGGATTACTAAGGTTGCTAGTCAGGCATTTGGGCGGATACACCAAAATTGCACATTTACATAGTCTGTAGGTTTCTGAAAAACCCAATGATTTAAAACCCTGCCAAATAGGTAGGAAACTCTTATATTAGAAGTGCAATTTCAATCCCAAACTCATGAGTATTTCTCTTACAGCTTTGCTGTCTTTGATTTCTGTCAGTACATATTAAAAAAGGGTCAAGATAATGCCTCTTTTCATTTTGTGAAGGAATCAGAGATGATAGCTATTTTTGTTTTGACATTTGCACAGTTTAGGCATGCCTCATAACTAGCTTTTCGGGCTTCAATAAGTAATGCAGTGACCAAAAGCTCCAAAATGGGATTTAGAAATTTCCAAATGATACTCAATTAAAAAGTGTTCCAGGCAAAAAAGCAGCAAACCTTGCTTTGAAACGTGCTCACAGTTCCATTTCCCTAAGATAAGGAGGAAGCTGCAACTCCAGGCAGATGTTAATGCTAAAAGCATTTGACTGCAGCTGTAATTATGGACAAGTAAACTATGAACCAGAATTAGGATTATTAGCAATTATATCATATGACTCAAGGCATGATGGGTTCATAGGTTTCTGTCAACTGTTTTGCTTGAGGCATACAGATAGATAGAGTGCCAGGCTTACAAAATTCAGCACTGGAGAATAGACTGGGAAAGCATTTGCCTTCATGACCTATCGAAAATATAAAATTTGGTTTGTCTAAGGACAATTAGTTGATCACCCTGGCTCTTACCATTAAGGACGCATTGAGTAAATGAGAAAAGTTAAATTTGTTTAAATCATTTTATTAAGGAAACTGAGGCTCAGAGAGAGAGAGAGAGAGAGAAAGAAATCTGCCCATAGTCACATAACTGGTTGATCGTAAAACTGGAATGAAGGGGTGGACGTTCTAGATTGGGGAGGTACAAGCTTTGTCCAAAATGATTTATCAAGTTTTATAAAATGTACTTAATGCACATGTGTGTGACTGCGGCTGGCATGGTTTTTTATTATTACTATTAACTGTGGTAAAAAATATAGTATGGGCTCTATCCTCTTAAAATTTTAAGTGCACAATATAGTACAGTATTTTTAACTACATGCATATTGCTGTCTAGCAATCTCTAGAACGTTTTCATTTCGCATGACAAACTCTAACCATTGAAAACCGATTCACCATTATTCCTCCCTCCAGCTCCTACCGACCACTATTCTACTTTTTGCTTCTGTGAGTTTGATGGCTTTGGATACATCATAGAAGTGGAATTTTGTAGCATTTGTCTTTTAGTGACTGGCTTATTTCACTTAGTGTAACATCTTCAAGTTTCGTTCATGTTTTAACATGCATCAGAATCTCCTTCCTTTCTAGGGATGAGTAATCTTCCACTGTAGGTATGTACATTTTCTTTATCCATATGTATGTCATTGGACACTTAAGTTGCTTTTATCTCTTGACTAATGTATATAATGCTGCAATGAATGTAGAAACGCAAATACCTCTTCAAGACTCTGTTTTCAATTCTTTCGGATGAATACCTAGTAGTGGGATTTCTGGATTATATGGTAGTTCTATTTTTAATTTTTTGAGGAGTGTCCGTACTGTTTTCTATAGGAACTGCACCATTTTACAATTCCACTAACAATGCATGAGGGTTCCAATTTCTTCACATCCTCGCCAACACTTGATGTATGTATGTTTATAATGGCCATTCTAACAGATTTAGGTGATATCTCATTGTGGTTTTGATTAACATTTCCCTGATGATAAGTGGTGTTGGGCACCTTTTCAGGTGCCTTTGGGCCATTTGTATATCTTCTTTAGAGACAGGTCTACTCAAGTCCTTTGCCAATTTTTTAATTGAGCTATTAGTTCTTTTGCTACTGAACTGGAGAAGTTCCTCATAAATTTTGGAGATCAATCGCTGATCAGATATATGGTTTGCAAATATTTTCTCCAATTCCAGAGGTTACCTTTTTCTGAGGTTGATTATTTCTTTTGATGACTAGAAGCTTTTGGGTTTGATGTAGCTTTTTGGTTTGATGTATCCAGATTTGCTTTTGCTGCCTGTGCTTTTGGAGTTATATTGAAGCTATCATTGCCAAGGCCAATGTTATAAAGCTTTACCCCTATGTTTTCTTCTAGGGGTTTTATAGTTGCGGATCTTACATTTCCATTTTTAATCAATTTTGGATTAACCTTTGTGTGTGGTGTAAGATAAGAGTCCAATTTCATTCTTTTGCTTGTAGATATCCAGTTTTGGCAACATCCTTTGTTAAGGAGAATATCCTTTCCTTTTCCTCACTGTATATTCTTGGCACCCTTGTTGAAGATCAGTTGTGGAGTACACAGAGATTTATTTCTGGACTCTACTCTGTTTTGTTGGCCTGTACATTTGTCTTTATGCCAGTGCCATAGCATTTTGACTACTGTAACTTGAAGTCAGGAAGAATGAGGCTTCAGCTTAGTTTTCCTTTGTCAAGATTTTTTTCGGCTATTCAGAATCTTTGTGGTTCCATATAAATTTTAGGATTTTTTCCCTATTTTTGCAAAAAATGCCATTGGATTTTGATAGGGTTTTCCCTGAAACTGTAGACCATTTTGGGTTGTTTAAGAAAATTAAATGTTGTATTCCATCAACTTGGGGTGTCTTTCCATTTATTTGTGTATTTAATTTCTTCCAGTGATGTTTTATAGTTTTCAGAATAGAAGCTTTTCACCTCAATGTTTACATTTATTCCGATTTTATTCTTTTTGATGCTATTACAAATGGAGTTACTTTTTAAATTTTCTTTTCAAATTGTTTGTTGTTAATGTGTGGAAATGCAACTAATTTCTGTGTGTTGTCTTTGTATCCATTTACTTTGCTGATCTAAATTGTGTGTGTGTGTGTGTGTCATCTTTAGATGTGAGATATGAGAAGATGTCATTTGAGAATAGGGATAATTCTACTTCTTCCTTTCTGATTAGAATGCCCTGTATTTCTTTTTATTGTCCTATTTCTGTTTATGAGTTCAGTACAATGTTGAATAGAAGTGATAAGAGTGGGCATTCTTGCTTCATTTCTGATTTTAGAGGAAAATCTTTCACCTTCTTACTATTGAGTATGGATATTAACTGTTAGGTTCCCTTATATGGGCTTTGTTATGTTGAAGTGCATTGCTTCCATACCCAATTTGTTGAGAGTTTTTATCTTGAAAGTGCATTGAGTTTTGTCAAATGCTTCTTCTGGATCTGTTGAGATGATCATGTGATTTTTATCCTTCATTCTGTTAATGTGGTGTATCACACTGATTGATTTTTCATATATTGAACCATCCTTGCATCTTAGGGATAAATTCCACTTGGTCATGGTGTATGACCCTTTTAATGTGTTGTTAAATTTAGTTTGCTAACATTTTGCTGGGAGTTTTTACATCTAAGTTCATATAGTGGATTTTTAAGAATCCATTCAACTACTCTATTTCATTTGATTGGAGAGCTTAGTCTATCTACATTTAAAACAATTAGTGATATGGAAACACTATTACCATTTTGTTAAGTTTTCTGTCTGTATTGCACCCCACCCCCTTTTTTTTAAGAGAGAGAGAGCACACACACAAGTGCAGGGTGAGGGGAGGGGCAGAAGGAGAGAATCTCAAGCAGGCTCCATGCCCAGTGCAGAGCTTAAAGCAGGGGGCTTGATTTCACAATCATGAGATCATGACCTGAGCCAAAATTAAGAATCAGATGCTTAGCCAACAGAACCACCCAGGTATCCCCTTATTGAAGCTTTTTTGTCACCCTTAGTTTTTCTCTTACTGTCTTCCTTTGTGTTTTGTGTTATTTATTTATTTATTTTATAGTGGCATGCTTTGATAAAAGTTCTTTTGGTTGTAATAATCTATTTTAAGACAGTAACAACTTCAACCACTTACAAAAATGCTGCTCATTCCTCCCCTTCCACAGCTTCAGAAAGACTACTTGGGCAGACTTCTGCCCAAAGCCTCAACATTGCCGTTATCATTGGAACAACTGTCTTTCTGCTGGGCTTTTGCCATAGCCTCTTTGCTTGCCTTCCTGCTATACTCTATTTCCCTCCCCCCTACTAGCTTCCCCTCCTTACCAGTTATCCTCTCTACACAGCAGCCAGAGGGGTCCATCTAATACTACATCAGATTATCTCATTCATTCACTTATAACCTACCAATGGTTTTATATCCCATAGGAAAAAAAAAAAAAAAAAAAGCCAAGGTCTTTCCAGTGTTTTACAGGTCTCTGAATAACCAGCTCCTGACTCCTCACCCTTGAGGTCACTCAATTCTGGTGACATTTTGGGTAGTTTAAGAAATAGCTGTTTTGCTATTACGTGGTCATGCCTAATGCACTTCCTCCTTAGAACCCCTGTATTCACTGTTTCCTCACCCCAGGAATGATCCTTCCCATATTCGCATGGTTGGCTTTCTCACTTCCTCCACATCTCAGCTCCAATATTGGCTTTCCTGGCCACCCTGGATAAATAAAAATTCTCTGTATCTTCTTCATAATTTCAGTTTCCTCCATAGCTATTGTGATTCTCTAGTTTAACATTATTATTGTTGTTCATGTTATTATTATTTGTTAGTTTGTTCTCACAGAGAGTGCAAACTTTATGAGGTCTAGTATTTTTTATTTTATTTTATTACATTTATTGCTCTAGCCCCAGTGCCTAGAACAGTGGCTGGCTTCCAATAAACATTAAATCCCTCAATAAATATTTGCTGAGTAAATGAATGAAAATACTAACCTGTGGGTGCAGTTGGATATAAACTGAGAGAACTCAGGGGAAAGCAGCTAGGTGTCAGGATTCCAAACAGTAAGAAATTTTTGTTGATTTTAATTGTCGTTAATGTTCCCCTCTTACTACTTGCAACCTATTTGGAATCTGGAGAAGAGGAAGCATGGTGAGTGGCTTCAACTATTTGAAGGTCTTGTTGGTGGAAGAAGAGGGGAAGTTATTGCATGGATTCCAAAGACCAGAACCTCAACTCACAAGAAAGGAGGTACAGGGAGACATGTTTCTTAATCAAAAAGAAGAGAGGATTCTTTAACCATTTGTACTTTCATGGAATGGACCACATTGCCACAGGTAGTGAGTTCCCCATGGCCAGAGGAGATCAAGATGAGGCTAGATAAGTGGTTAGTGGGAGGTGGAGGTGAGATCCAGAACATTTGGGGGTTTCTTTATACCTTGAAATTCTGGAATTTTACAAACATGAGGGGGAAGCAAGAGTGATTGTAACAAAGTGGCTTACTATAGTATGATGGTTATTTAATGTATATTATCTACTATAACAATGTTTCATAGTTGAAGAATATTTCCTTACATGGAAAAATAAAAAAAAAGCAAATATATGATGTTGGATATTTCAATTTTTCCCATTAAAAAACATTAGTCCTGCATTGGCCCCTGCCCTGGCTGGATATCCTGGTAGCAGTGGTCTGGGGGACTCTCAAAGACGGCACCTAAGAATGGGCACAGGCTCAGGCAAGATTGAGAGTGAGTCTCTAAAAGTCTTCCATGTTTGGTTAAACCCTTTTCTGTGTTGAATATTATACATCCAATGGCTAAGTCCCAAATCTACTGTGATGGAATAATGAGGAGAAGATATTTGGGGACCCCAATTCTTCCCATATCACCAATGTTCAAACAATCACTGGGTTTTATTTTGTTTTGTTGTTGTCAAAATGAAGATTCTAATATGGTATGTCTGGTATGGGGTCTGAGTTTTGGTATTTCTAACAAGCTGTTAAGGGCAGCGGACCATTGGTGAATAGCAAGGTCCTAGTTCATATTCCTTAAGGGACTGTCTATGAAATTGCCTCTTTTTCAAGTCAGAGGCAGCAGATCTCATCCCAAGCCTGAAAACATTCTGAATCATTATAATGTTTACTGTGCATCAAGAAAAGCAATGACAAGTGCTTACTAATGAAAATAAGCTGCTGAAAGGAACTGCCAATTAGATAGAAACAATTCAGCTTGCATTTCACTATCAAGGACAAAATTAATCATGCATGGTATTTCCAATAAAAAAAGTGCTTTAAGTAAATTATTCAGTATTTATATTTTGAAGTGGTGCATGCTTAATAAAAATTAGTGGTGAAAGTGGGTAATTATAGTATATTATTGGCGTCACCCAGAATCTAGCCCTGTTTTGTGAGTCTTGGTGCATGAAAATTCCTGATGCTCCTGTGGAAGAAACAGACACTTTCAATACGTTTTCTCTGTGGCTTTCCAAAATGTGGTTGGACTATTTGCAATTACTTTAATCAGTCTCTTTAATTGGTAAAAGTGCATGCTCTCAGGGAATCCTGTGCTCACCTCTATCCTAGTGGTGAACCACAATATGTGGCAATTGCCTTTTTATTTGTCTGTTTCTCCCACTCTGTCCAGGGAATGACAGGGGCAATACCCTGCCCAAAGCACAGGCAAATATCAGGGAATGATATACATATCTTTTAGATGAAAGAATCAAAACTCATTTGGAAAGAAGCTCCATCTGAGAGCCCCAGTCCTGTATTGGTTGCATGATAGATCCTGTCTTAATCTTCCTCCACTTACCATTCTTCCTGCACCTGCTCTGAGGTGGCCTCTAACACAAGGCCTAAGTCTTTGCCTTCTCACCTCATGTGGGCATTAAACAAGGAGACTATATATTAAAATACTTTGAAAACTGAAAGACAAATCTGAGAAAGAAAAACAATGACAATTCTTATGATATGTGTGTGTGTGCATGTATATGCATTTTTAGATGTTAAGAAAATACTGTGAAAGTCTCTGTCATGAATACACTATGTACCTGTTGTAAGCCCAAGAAACAGACCTAAATATTAGAGTGGATGATTATATATTGGATGGCTAAAAAAAAAAAAAAATTTTACAACCACTATTACAACCACTAAGTTAAATCTGCCTTTCACATTAAACACTAAAGTAAACAAACAAACTGATTGCCTTACCTAAAGAAATATTAACAGATGAAACAAGAAAATATCTAAAAGACAAAAAAAAAAGAAAATATCTAAAAGACAATATGAGTAAATGTATTTTTGATGTTGGAGTAGCAAAGGCATTTCTTTAAAAAGAAAGAAAAATAAAAAAGGAAAAAGGAATAGATTTGAATATATAAAAATTGAATACTGAATTAAAGTAATTTGAAACATATTTTCATGTTTGAGACAATGTTGATGAATTTCTACTGTTGAACAGCATGAAATAGACACTCTCATATGTTGTTGGGTGGATCGTGAAATGTACTTACATTGCGGGAATGCAATTTGACCAAAATAGATCAAAAGGCTATAAGGTTTACATCCTATTTGTCACAGCAGTTTAATTTCTAAAAACTGATCTTGAGAAGATTATTACAGATGTAGGAAAATATTTATTTTTTAAGAAAATAATTAAAGGAAATTAAGTATTCAACAATAAGGGGTTAATTAAGAAAGCATCATGCAGCCATGTGATGAAATACTATTCAGCCATTAAAATGATGAAGAAGAATATTTAATAATAAGGAGAAATATTGACAACACATTGTTAAGAAAAGTAGATCAGAAAGCTGTTCAGAAAATGTGGTTCCCTTTTTCATTTTCTGTTCAGATGATCCATTCATTGATGTAAGTGGGGTGTTAAAGTCTCCTACTATTAGTGTTATTATCAATTAGTTCCTTTATGATTGTTATTAATTTTTATATATATTTGGGTGCTCTCATGTTGACTGCATAAATATTTACAATTGTTATATCATCTTGTTGGATTGTCCCCTTTATAATTATATAAAGCCTTTCTTTGTCTCTGTTTTATAGTCTTTGTTTTAAAGTTTACTTTGATGTAAGTAAGGCTACTCCAGCTTTCTTTTGACATCCATTTGTGTGAAAAATATTTTTCCACTCTCTCACTTTCAATCTGCAGGTGTCTTTAGGTCTAAAATGAGATTCTCAAAGACAGCATACAGATAGGACTTGTTTTGTAATCCGTTCTGACACCCAATGTCTTTATTGGTGCATTTGATCCATTTATGTTCAAAGTACTTATTTATGGAATGTATTTATTGCCATTTTATTATTTGTTTTGTTGTTATTTCTGGAGATTTTGTCTTACCCTTTCTTGTCTTTGTCACTTTTGGTCTCTCCTTTGCACTTAAAGAGTCCCCTTTAATATTTCTTGCAGGGCTGGTTTAGTGGTCATGGACTCCTTTAGTTTTTGTTTGTCTGGAAGATTATTTATCTTTCATTCTATTCAGATTGGTAGTCTTTCTGGATAAAGTATTCCTGGCTACAGATTTCCCCATTTAGTATGTTGCATATTTTGAGTCACTGTATTCTGACTTGCTAAATTTCTGTTGAGAAATCTCCAGCTAGACTTATGGATTTTTCCCTTGTAAGTTAAGGATTAGTTTTGTCTTGCTGCTTCTAAGATTTTTTTCTTTATCACCATATTTTGGAAATTTAATTACAATATGTCTTAATGGGTAGGATATATATCCTAAATTAACAGTGGTTATCTCTCAGTTTAGGGAGTAGGAGCAATTTTAAATTTCCATTGATGCTTTCCACATTTTTATATTTTCTTCAATAAACATATTTTACTTTTGAATCAAAAAGAAGCATTAATAACAGAAAAAACCTCTTACAGATGAAGGAATTGTTGTAATTATTAAGAATGAACAGATGCCAATATTAACAACTGTGCTAGTTAAAATCATGTTTACCAAGTCCTGTTGTCAACTATTCTTTTTTTCTCTTAACAAAATCACATGAAGAAACATACTGAACAATATTTGGGTAGTACAGAAAAATGACTTTTACTGGTGATAGGCCAAGTTATGCTGTGATAACAAATGACCCTAAACCTCTGTGTCTGGAATATAAAGACTTATTTCTCATTCAGGATACACGCATACCATAGGTCTTTGGATGGGAGGAAGAGTAGGAGATCTGCCCAACTTGGTCTCGTACAGATCTCTACCTTAACTGTTTCAGATGCTGTGACAGAATCAGAATGTAGGAGAATCTCACATGTCTCAGAAGTGACATACAGTTTTGCTTACAACTCATTTGCTGGAACTAGTTAGGTGGCTCCCTCCAGCACAAGTGACCAGGAAGATGGAGAATCTGGAATATTTGGCAAACATTATTAATGACTTCCACTCTCTTCTTTCTTAATCTGGGCAGGTGAGTAAACTAAAATCTGAAGGCTAGGAGGGTTGTGAGCTGGCAATTACTATGCTCAGGCTGAAAGGATTAACATGAGCAAAAGAACAGAGATGAGACAGGGAAAATACTGAACACATCTTGAGAGAAGCTTAAAAAAGTCCTGCATTTCTTTTTTCTCACGGTGATTAACATGGAATTCTGAAAGTTGTTCTTTGATAATGTGAAATTATTCTGTGATTACAGTTGAAAATTGTACAGTAGTGGTTTTTTTTATTGTTGTTGTGTTGTTTTTGTATTTTGAAAGATGCTTCTTTTCCCATGTCCACCAACAGGATTAAATAACCTTTAATCTGGTAGCCATTAGATTAACTCTCTTCAATGAAAGAATAAACCTGAATTCAGATCTTGCCTCTAAATTAGCTCGGTAACTGGTACACCTTGCATTTTTTTCTATAAGAAGATTAAACAAGATATTTTCTAATATTCCTTTCAGCTCTAAAATTCTGTTTTCTCAGTGCCTTTATTCTATATCCAGTAAGAAAATATCCCAGATTTTTGCATCTATCCTGTGATTCAGAATTAGTTAAATGCATCCACTGGTAAATTAGAAAATGAAAGGTTTCAATGTCATTTCTGATATGTAGCTTTTCATCTAGGTCTCTAGTTTCTTCATCTTTAAAGAAAGAGATTTTGATTTCTGGGCCACTACAGCCCTTCATAGATTAAAAATTTTGTATCCCATGAATAATGGAAGGAATACTAATAAAAACTAACTCGATTTTGTACCTTTTTATGGGATATGTACTTTTCCAAGTAATTTCTTGGGATTGTCCATTTGTTATGTGCTAAATTGTGTTACCCCCCAAATTCATATGTTGAAGCCCTAACCCCAAGTATATGCAGAATGTGACTGATTTAGAGAGAAGTTCTTTAAAATGGATATGTTAGGGGGCACCTGGGTGGCTCAGTGGGTTAAGCCTCTGCCTTCGGTTCATGACATGATCCCGGGGTTTAGGGATTGAGTTCCACATGAGGCTCTCTGCTTAGCAGGGAGCCTGCTTCTCCAACACCCCATCCCCCGATCTGTCTCTCTGCCTGCTTGTGATTTCTCTTTCTGTCAAATAAATAAAAATAAAATCTTAAAAAAAAATGGTTATGTTAGGTTGAACCCTAATCTAATATGACTGGTGTCTTTACTAACAAGAGATGGTGGGGAAAGGGAGAGAGAGAGTGCACAAGGAAGCATGTACATGAAGCATAGAGAAATGACCATGTGAGCACACAGTGAGAAGGTGACCATCTGCAATCAAGGAAAGAGGCCTCCATAAAAACCAAATCTGCTGGCACCTCCAAAACTGAAAGAAAATAAGTTTATGTTGTTTAAGCCAATTGTTATGGCAGTTATGTCAAACTAATACATCATGTAATACCTATGAAAATCCTGAGTTTCGTAGTATTTTCTTATCCACACTTAGAGATGAGGACACTGAGTGAAATGAAGTGACTTGTAAAATTGATGTAGTTAGCTTATGGTCCTAATGACCTTAGTTGAGACAATGGAAGTAGAAGTAAAGTAAGAAATCAAATATTTCACCTAATAATAGCTAACATTTGTTGGACTTTTGGAAGCATAATTGTATACATTTTATAAGAATGGGTTTTGTCATAACAATAGTCATTAACTACTGCTGTGTAACAAAGTATCATAAACATAGTCGCTTAAAACAATGAACAGTTATTATCTTACAGTTTTTTTTTTTTTTGGTTCAGGAACCCAGTCACATCTTGGCTGGGTGCCTCTTACTTAGAGTCTCTCACAAAGCTGCATTAAAGTGTCAACTGGGACTAGAGTCCTCAAAGTCTTGACTGAGTCCAAGCTTATTTAAATGGTCGTGGAAGGGATTTAATTCTTTAAAGATTATTGTACTGAGAGTCTCAGGTCCTTGATGAGTGTTGGCCAGAGGTCCTCCTCAGTTCTTTGCTATGTGTATCTCTCCATATTGTATCTCTAAACATGGCAGTTGGCTTCCATTAGAAAAAGTGAGAACAGGGAAGAGGGAGAGACAGAAATCTCAGTCTTTGTATAACCCAATCTCACAAGTGACATCTTTCACTTTGCCATATTCTACTCATTAGAGGCAAAGCAGTAGGTCCAGTCTACCCTCAAGGAGAAGGAATTACACAAAAGCTTGATTACCAGAAAGTGGAGGTGGTGGTTACCTACCACCAATGAGCAAACAGAGGCATGGAAATGGTAAACAAGTTGCCCAAAGTCAAACAGAGTCAGGATTTGAGCTCAATTGGTTAACTCCAGGGCCTAGGCTTTTTAGCTTTATGTGATAATGCTCACTACACACAGCAGATAAAACATTAGCAAATATGTCTTAAGACCTCTTTAGACTAGAGGTGACAGGCCAAATCCAGAGTCATGCTGTACTATATAAAATCAGTTAGTGTTTTGAGGGCTGAGGAGTCCATAATTTATGTCAAGGTTAGCAAAATATTTTTTGTAAAGAGCCATATAGCATTTTAAACATTGTAGGCCATATGGTTTCTATTTCAACTATTCAACTCTGCTACTAAGCATGAAAATAGCCATAGATATTAGTTAAGAGAGTGGTTATGGCTGTGTCCCAATATAATTTTGTTCACAGTAATAGGTCACAGGCTGGATTTAGCCTGCATACTGTTGGGTGCTATCTCCTGGTCCGTAGACACTGTAGTCACTGTAGACACCCAGGTGGATCAAGGAATCCTTAATGTTGTAAAACCTAGTGTTACTTGTTGTGTTGAGGTCTCATGAGTCACTGAACCAAAAGACGGATCAGAAGCCATTTTGAAGCAGTAGAAATAGAAAAAGCTGATGTGTTTTTCCATGGTCCCTATGTCAAACACCCCTGGAATGCATTCAGCCATCAACATTCCTTGCACCTTGAATGACTTGTTTGAACCCAAGGAAAGGAAAACTTCCTGAATTTGCCTTCCGGCTTCATTCTGTTGTAGTCTGGCTAATTATTTCTTCTTTCTGCCTGAGTTCTCTTTCTTTCTTATCAATTTCCTGTTCCTAAGCCCAGTATTGTTCGGGTTGTTGCCAACTTCCCGTGATTCCAAGTCTTCCCTTGTAGTTCCCATTATGCTCTCACAGGTGAAGGGGCTCCATGGCCTCTGGGAATTTCCATACAATTGTTAAGTTCTCTCATTCCTGAACATTCTCTCATTAAGTAAATACTTGGAAACTCCACAAGAAACCCTGGTTGGGGACTCTTCATAGAAGTTTCCTGAAGTCAAAAGCAACCTGGTAACAATGTATAGCCTTAAAATTGATCTTCACTTAGACTTTCAAAATGTAGTTTAAAATGTGAAATACTTATATTAGGATGGCATCAAATAGCCAACCAGCCATTCTATTTTTAGTATGCTTTCTTCCTCACTGGAGAAAATTATCTTCTCGGCAAAAACCAACAATAACAACAACAAAAATATTTGCAGCCTCTGCTTCAATCTTTATATTCTAGAGCTGGTAATAGCTTCAGTAGTAATCTGACCAGCAGTTCCCTAGCCCTTTGCCTAGGGCATCGTTAGTCTTTTATACATATTTATTTTATTTTGTTTTATTTTGTGTCTTGGACCTTCTGACACTTAATAATATAATTTACCTTGATTATACTGCAGATGGGACTCTCCCTGAGTCAATTTAAAAAATTAATGCATTTAATTTTAGCAGAAGTGTGCACCAAGACACCAGGTGACTCAGCTAAGTAAAAGAAGAGTTCCTAATTATACTTCTAAATCAAATTGTGCTCTGAGTGCCCCTCTGGGGTTAAATCCTGCAGAAGTCTAGGGTAATTGAGGATTGCTGACTCAGTTTTCCCAAACTGTAAAATGGAGGGTGGGGGGTGATCTGTATTCAACACACCCTGAGGTTTCTAAATATTTAAAATTAATATTCACTACTCTTCCTAAAGTACAGTGTTTAGAGATGCTTAGCAATGAATGAATCTATTTTTTCTCCCCTTAGACAGTTTTTTGAATTCCATTTAGCATCACCTCCTGTTTTATTACACATTTTCTTATAATTGCTTTTGTGAAATCAGGGTTTGTGGAATAAAGAAAAAAAATGACTAGTCATATCTCAAGATGTGGAATCCAGGGTGTACCCCAACATTATTTTAGGATTATTTAAAAATGGAAGAACTGCATGCCTTTCTCTTTTCTCATAACAACGTTTCCTCATTAGGACGGATTTATTTATCACATTTCTTTTTATGTTAGTTTGTGACATGAGAATGAATTAGAGACCTTTTCAGAGGGACTTTTTAAAATGAATAGATGTTGCTTTCTCCCCTGTGCCATTTGTTAGTGTCACAGGGATGAAGAAAACAATTTTATAATGATTTTTCTGAGATATAGTCCTGGGAGGGGTGTGGATCATACTGTCAATAGGCCAGGTTTAATTTCCAAATTTCAAGGAGGAAACTGTTTAATTGAGATGAAGCCTTGACTTGATCTATTTTGATGGAGATGGTGCTTTAGAGGCAATTGACTTGGTTGTTGCCAAGGGCTTGAAAAACTTTCTGGCCACTCATTTGAAACAAATGTAATCAGAAATAGGTTGGAATCTTTGAATTTTGGAGACCTACGTTGGGAAATCAAAGAATGAATTCAGTGGTGGGTGTGAGTTGATTATAAATGTTCTGAACTAGCAAAGTTAAAGTCTAGGGTAATTGAGAGATGCTTAACCTACTGAGCCACCCAGGTACCCAGAAATAATAAACTTCTATCTTTTGGCCTCATAAATAACAAAATTATTTTGCAATTACATTTGCATATTTGAGTAACACAAAGATCATGGGGGTTTTACACAAGGCTAAATTTTTGAGAAGTCACTCTTGCTTCTACTCACAAGTCATCATGGTCCTTTGATGTCAGGCATTTCACTGTTTTCATGCCATGCTAAGGTATCGACATTTAAAAATATTTTTTATTTTTTATTTTTTTGCTTAGGATGAGAAGCCCAGGGACTGAGGTGTAATCTACAGAGGGAAAACCTGAGCACAAATTGCTACCCTGGGGAGCCTGGATAGAAAATGGAGGGAGAACGTACCCTTCACTCTGTGCTCTTACTGCATGCATTAAAAAAAAAATAAAGTGCCTGTGATATTTTATGGGGTTATCATTAAAATACTTCTCTTGTCCCTAGTCACCATAATACTTTGAAGTTCAAAGAAATCCAACAACAAGGACATAGATTTATGAGCTATAAATGGAAATGAGGTGTTGAGATTCTGATTTTTTAACTCAAAGTTTTCTTCTGGAGGAAGCTCAACAGCTAATAACAAGGGGCAAATAAACAAATTGCAACTTAACTGAAGAACTGTACAAGAAGGGCCCTTTTCTGAGAAGCTCCTTTACTTCTCTGAGCATCAGCCTCCTACCTAGTCTGATAGTCATACCACTCCTTGACTCTCCTCTCCCAGGATTGCCATGAGGATCCAATTCAACCAAATTTACAGAACATTTACTTAGGACTTAGGAAGAAATTGCCATGAAAATAGAGACATAGAAATAAAAGCCATACTCTACTCACATAGAGCATAATCTCTAGTGGATGGGGAAGGAAGACACATACAAAAACAAACAAGTCTAAGTATTTAAAAGAATTTTGGAAACTGTGAAATATGATCGTAAGATGTTATTAGTTTTCTCTAACATCTTTCAGCTGCAGACTTTCTAGTTGTTAAGAAGATAGAAATATTCTTAATCATGGGCCCATGTAAATCTCTTAGTTCATAATCAGATGTGAAAAAAAAAGTTGTTGCAATTCTGGTTGCTCCCAGAATGAACACATAGTTCAGGAATGAAATTCTCTTGAGGATAAAGGGAGAAACATGTTAGTCACTTTTTTAGAATCCATGTGTTCAGTGCACCTGCCACCTTGCCCCCTCCCCTCAACTCAGTTTGGAATTAGTTTTTCTTCCTTTCCATTTAGGGGAAAGATTTAATTTTGAAATTGTGTTCTCATTTACTCCCTGAAAGAGACTGGGTAAAAAAAAGACATCACCCCTTTACCCTTTTTAGGGCTTTAGCTGCTTCTTCAGGTTAGTACCAATTGAACATTTTTTTATTTTTAAGGTGACAGACCTATGTTCGGTCTTCAAGCACATTAACTCATTCAATGTCATTGATAATGGGAAAGGGAATGCAGGATGATGCAAGATGGGGTTGGACAGTCAGGGGTTCTGTGTGCTGTGTTGCACAAACTGCTATTTATTTTCTAGGCATTGAAATTCTTTGGAAAGTTTTGGGGGCTTATTCCTTAGAGAGATGCAAAACATATTCATGAAAGAGATGAAAAGTTCTATTCCAAATAGGCCCCAGGAGCTGTGACTTAAAGGATATGGGTATGGATTTCCTCTCATTGTACATATTTAGGGACAGCTTGTTCATTGCAATCACTTAAGGTCTGAGCTCTTGCTAAGCCATTCCTTTTTCATCCCCTGAGAACTGTCTTCTGCATGCTTGTAGCCCCATTAAATGCCTTATTTTGGGTTCTAGGAAAGAGGAAGAAGGAAGAGAATGTGGGGAAAATATACATTGTCTGAGCTCTCAGGCATGGGAGTGGCCCATGTCACTACTACTCACTTTTTTTCAATAATAACATAACCTCGTGGTTACAGCTAACGGTAGTCTGGCTGGATAGCCAAGACCTGGCCATAATTCTTTCATTGGGTGTGACTATGGTGAACATCGTTAATTGGTTAATAGCTTGATAAACCTAAGATAAGACTTGAGGGCCATCTCATCTACTTAAGTTGGTGTGTAAAGATCCGCAGATGGCACCTGCCCAATGATGCCTCCCTCAACACAATGGAGGAAAAAGTCTACTGAAGGTCTGTTCTATTCTGTTAGTGGCATGTCTTGGAATTTATAGCCTTTGTGAGACACAAGAGGGGAGATTCAAGACCTCAAATCAAGAGGCTGGGAAGTGATCCAGTGTGCCATTCTTCCTACTGCCACAAATGGACTAATAATAGTTGTTATATTACATTTATACTGTCACAATTTGTAGGGAGGGATTGTCTGGGAAAGTCAAAATAGGGGTTTTCTTTCTTTCTTTTTTTTTTTTAAGCACTCTTTTTCTTCCTTTTTTCTTTCTAAGGGTGAACCAAAGAGTGGTGTTGGCTAGAAACCTGCTGTAGTGGGTAGAAGTATTTTCCTTTTTTTGCTGATATTGTTCAGAACAGCTGTCCCATGGTAATAATGTAAAGTTGACTGATTTTAGTCATTTTTTTTGTTTACCATTTTTAAATTCTTTGTAGATAAGATAATGTACCACATTATTGCTTGCACCAGAGACTCCTCAACTTTTCCCCACTCCTTGGTATGCCACTCATTCCTTCTTCCTTCCTTCTTGTTTTCTCAGTCTCCTTAACTGACAACAAGACTCTGAAGATTTATCTATTCTCATCATCTCCTTCTCTTTTCCCATTTTTCCAAAAGCCCCAGTGGTTAGACTTTTGCTCCAACTAATTTGTCCAATTAGGTTTTGTCAAGATCACCAATGACCTCACTGTTGCTCGATTCAACTGTCAATTCTCAATCTTACCTTACTTGACTTATCAGCTTTTGTCAGGCAGGTTTACTTCTTCCTCTGGAAGCTCTTTCTTCTCTTGGCTTCCATGATAGCACCCTTCCCGGAGAAGAGCTAGCTGGGCTCTCTTTAGCATTATTTTTCTTCTTGATTTTCACATGTTGGACTGTTCCAGGACTCAGTTTTTGGTCATTTTTTTCCCCCCATCTACACTGATTTCCTTGGTGATCTTATCTAGTCTTAGGACTTTCAATATCACATATAACCTGGCAACTCCTATGTTTCTATCACTAACCCAGACTTCTCCTGTACTTCAGAGTCACACATCCAAATCTTCCTCTTCCATCTTCATTGAATAGAAACCTCAGATTTTACATGTTCACCATCTGACTCCTCATCTTCCCTCTTCAATTGCTCCATTGGTAGTCTTCCCATCTGAGTTAATCGCAACTCTAGTTGCTCAGGCCAACAATATAAAGAATCATCCGTGACTCACCTTTTTTTTTTCTTTGTTACTTATATTTAGAGATTTGGAAAATTCTGGATGATCTTTTCAAATATGTACCAAAAATGTGACAAGTATTACCATCTGTACTGCTATTACCAAACCAACATCTTTCATCTTTCAGTACTAAGTTAGAGTAGCCTTCTAGATGCTTTCTAGATCCCATCATTTTCTCCTACACCTGTCTACACATAGAAGCGAGGGGGTAGAAGTTAGACAAAATTGATCTTATGCTCAAACACTTCCCTTGGCTTTCCTTTTACTCAGTAGAATTGCCAAAACCCTATGAACTGTCTCTCACCATACATTTCCAATCTCATTTCCCAAATTGTTTTCCCTCTGTCATTCTTTCAACCATACTTGCTTCCTTTTTGTTTCTCCACTGCTCCAAGTGCTTGCATTGGCTACTCTCATTCACATTGGCAATTTTTCTTTAGATATCTGCCTGAATTTCTTGCTCAACTTTTCAAGACTTCACTCAAATATCATCTCAGTGAAGCTTTTCATGATTACACTGTATAAAATGACATTTCCCATTTTTCTCTGCTTGTGTAGCATTTGTCAACGTTTTGTGTAGTACCTACTTTGCTAGTTTTTTATATTTATTATATCTTTCCCCCACTAGAATATAAGCTCCACAAGGGTGGGGAATTTTGACATGATATCCCCAATGTCTAGAGAGTGCCTGGTGTATGGTAGGGGCTCAGTAAACATTTGTTGAATGAATGGTTGGTTTTCCTGCTTCCTGTCTGTTTGACAGTTTAGCCCCCCCCCCCCCTTCCAATTCCTTGCCTTCCTCCAACACTTTCCCTCCTATGATGACTTGGTAATTTTTCTCTTACCAAAAGTTTAATGCTTTCTGTTCACCATCCATCTGTCTGTCTCTACAAGAAATATTTACTGAGCATGTTCTCTGCATACTGAACTGTACTAAGAATCTAAACGGAGTAAGAAACTTTTTTCATCCCCTTATAATTGTCTGGAGTCATCACCACTAGTGTGTGTGCAGGAGATTATGGCTGGATTAGGAGAAAGAACTGAGAACCATTTGTTTATAGTAGTGATGTTCCTTTAGGAAATGCATGATCAGCTGACTTGAAGCCTCATAGTTATTATCTGTTACCCTGGCCTGAGTAAAAACGTTGACAGGGACTCCCTTACATTTTTGGTCAGGCCAGGTAATTACATGTGTGCTCCTGCCAGGTGTGGGCTTTTTGGGGGAGCAACATGAAGAGATCCTTGTTTATCACAAGAGGACATTGCTATTCCCTGAGCAGCAGGTACTATAGAGCTGATAAAGGCCAGGCTAAAAATGAGGACTCCTCTGTTATGACTCACCTTATTGGTCTTCCTTTCTTACCAGTGAGCTCTGATTCATCCCGGGAGGCCAAGGAGTCTGCAATATATGGACTAGAATAGGGAGATTCATGCAGGGTCATTCAGCCCCCCACCCTTTATCTGAACATCTGCCATCCAAAGGCCAATTCCTCATTCCTAGGGGAAGGAATATGACCTTTGGCATCAAATAAACCATCAAATTGTTTCTTGGCTTTGCCACTTTCTGTTTGGGTTTGAGCCAGTTAATTTGTTCTCTTTGAGCCTTAGTTTCTCCATCCGTAAAACGAGAAGAACGACAACTGCTTTACTGCAGTGCCAAGAGGATTTGATGATTTAATGCCAGCAAAGCACTTACTTCGAGGCTTGATGTCTATCAATCATAAACTATATGATCATTATTATGATTGAAGAAGTCACTATTATTTGACTAATTTGAAAAGTTAATAGTTTTTGTTGTGCCAGTTGTTTTTGGAGGTGTCTCAGAGACACAGAGTTTGAAAATATTATCATTGCCACAAAATAAACAACAACAAGCAATTCTAACAGGGTCCACAGACCGACGCTGATTTTGGATCATTGTGTTTGTGAAAGGGAAAAAGAAGGACCAGCAGACCCCTTATTCTCTTCTGGTTCCCTCCCACCCCCTGAGCAGGGTGGGAGGCTTCTTGGGTCTGACTAAGGAAAGGATCATGCTTGCTGGTTTCTGTTTTCCCCATACTACCCTGGTCCTCTCTAGATGCCTTCAGCTGCTTTGCACACTTAGGAGACAGTTTCTGGACATCATGCTCTATTTATAGTTCCAGTTCCCAAAGTGGGCCCAGACATCCGAAGCAGCCTTCAGAGGACAAGAAGGAGGAGGGCCATGGGATCATGGGAAACCTCCCATCTCTTCACCTCAACAATTCCCTAGTCATCGAAATCTTCCATTCTAGCTTATAGCAACATTGGCTTTGAGATGGTGCTGTTAATTGCCAGAGACCAGAAGTTTTTGTGTTTTGTTTTACACACCGTGAAGAATTGTTGGAGGAAGTGAGATACAGTAGAATGTTTTATACAGTAGCATGCTTGGGCACTGACTTAATTCCAGTTCCACTGGTTTCCAGCTAGGTTTCCATGGGCAAGATTCTCAACATCTCAGAGCTCTAGTGATAATATGTGCCTTCAGGATTGTTTAAGGATTAGGTAAGATGGTTTATTAAAGATCTCAAGAAATACTAGGTATTTTCTGCTATTTCTCTATGACCTTCTGTAAAACCAAATTCCTTTGAAGAAGAGGAAACACAGGTAAGCTAGAGTGATGGCAGTGGGAGGTGAGTACAGAATCGAGGTAGGTGTTATATTAATTCCCTAGGGCTCCTGTCACAAAGTGTCAATAAGTGGGTGGCTTGAAACAACAGACATATATTATTTCATATTTTGGAGGCTAGAAATCCAAGATCAAGGTATTGTCATGCCATGCTGTCTCTGAAGGCTCTAGGGGGAGAATCTTCCCTTACTTCTTCTAGTTTCTGGTGTTTGCTGACAATCCAGGGTGTCCCTTAGCTTGTAAACACATTACACTAGTCACGTGGTCATCTTCTGCCTGTGTGTTTGTGCATCATCTTCCTTTTGTGTGTGTTTATTTCTCTGTTCAAATTTCCTTTCCTTATAAAGAACACCAATCATATTGGATCAGGACCCACCCTAATGACCTCATCATAACTCGACCATCTACAAGTTCCTATGTCTTTCTAGAGGGCACAACTCAACCCTTCTCAGATATTAATATATTATTACACAGTAGTGTCCCCTTATCTGAGGTTTTATTTTCTGTGGTTTCAGTTACCCACAGTCAACCGAGGTCTAGAAGCAGATGATCCTCCTGACATAGGACGTAGCCTAATGCTATGTCATAATGCCAATATCATGCACTTACTTCATCCCATCAGATAGGCATTTTATCCTCTCACATCATCATCAGAAGAAGGGTGAGTATAGTACAGTAAGAAATTTTGAGAGAGAGAAACACACTTACATGATTTTTATTATGGTATATTATGATTGTTCCATTTTATTTTAGTTACTGTTGTTAATCGCTTTCTGTGCCTAACTTGTAAATTCAACTTTATCATAGGTATCTATGTATAGGAAAAAACATAGTATATATTGGGTTCAGTATTATCTGTGGGTTCAGGCATCATGGGGGGTGATTTTGGAAGATATCCCCCGCAGATAAGGGCAGACTATTGTATTTTATTTCCTTTGTTTGTTTCAGAGTAATATAATCTTCTCTTTTAGTCTACTCTCTTTCCCTTGGCAGGGTTTTTTATTTGCTCTTTTTTGGATGTAAAGAGACTTACCTCTTAATTAGACTGTTATATTTCAGTTTCTCTCTCTCCCTCTCTGTTTCTCATCTATCCTCTATCTATTATCTATCTATGTATCTATGTATCTGTGGATCTATTTATGTAATATCTATCTATTATCTATCTATCTACCTATCTATCATTCATCCATACCTATCTATGTCTCTATGTGTCTACATTTCCATGTATCTATCAATCATCTATCTAGCTATCTCAATATAAATTTTCTTTTTTCATTTGGAAATTTTCTTCACTGGTGACAGATATCTGTGTGAACTTTATGAAAGATTAACATGTATTAGACTCTACTTACTGGAGGGTTAAAAGACACTAGAATAATAAGGATAGTTAATTCCACTGGAGAAAAATATGCTTTCCTTAAATAGTGGAAGATTCTTTTCACTTACAGTATTGTCTCCTAGTGAAAGAAACAGCTCTATCAGTTGAAACAATGTCACTTGTGAAGCAGATCATTGGGCAACATTTCCTGGGCCCGCCAATAACGTTGGGATATACACAGCAAATCATCTCAATTTACCAACTGTTCTGAAATTATCTGATCAAGCAGAAAGCATTAATCCGAATCCTGTTACAAATGGACATTGAAATAGGGTCATGAACCTTGGGGAAGATGAGGAAGAATCATCTTCTCTCTGATTTGGAATGGCCTCTTTTATCATTGTTAGGTGTTTTTCCTCTTTTTATTTGTAACTAATGGCATACTGCAGTTCAGGTCTGCTGGTCTTAATCTACAAACTAGGCCATTAGCAGCCCCAGTCTGCATGATGGCATACCAATTAAAATTAGGAGATTAAAGAGTAATGTTCCCTGCCTGAGACCAGTTTGCATACCAATGACAATTTCTCCAGCTACTGAATGAAGAAAGACTTAAACAGCAGTGAATATCATTACATTTAGAGGACATTGAAGGGGGGGTGGCTAGTCTGTTAGGAAGCTGGGAATTAAAAGCCAGAGACAGGCGTTTTAATACTTGTTTTGCTATTAAACATTTATCCATTTATTTTGATTTTCAACAAATATTAAAACTCCATCTAAATTAAAAGGAGGTCAGGGTGAGGGAAATGATAGTCAAATCCATATTTCTCCATTCCTAATAGATCATCAGAGCTCCTGTTTCCCTCTCTGTGAAGAACGAACAAAGGAAACCTAGGCTTGTATTGCAGCAAGTTGGGGAGATGGCATGGAAATGAGATAAATTCAGGACTCAATCTGGGATTTTAAAGAAGATATTAAAGGAGCATTCAGAAACAAGAAATGGGCATTCACCCAATTTCACCTAAAAGGTGGGAAATTTAATATAGGTTGAACCTATATCAACGTAGGGCCCTGAGGTGCTTTGTCTCAGTATCCAGTCATTTCTATACATTAGCATAGTTTGGCCTCCAAAATATATTAAATAAGAAATATTTCCTCGGATTTTTTGAAGAAGATTTAAAATAGTAATTTTATTTGTAAACTATAGCAACATTTGCACAAATCCTTTTTCTATTTGTATTGACCCTCAGCCCTCTCCAGACTCTTTCACTTCAACAGGTTTTCTCTAGAACACTTCCTAACACCCAGTGCTTCCAGAATTTTTTTCTATCTTGGTCCATGTTCTCTGGCTTTTTTCTTCTGATTCAAGCAAGAATTCTTCCCAGATTCCTCCCATCCTCTCAGAATTTCACCTATGCTTTCAATTGAAAGGAAAACTAGTTAGCACAGACATAAACTTCCTTGAAGTGCATAGAAGGGAAGACAATCAGAAGAGACTGGGGAGATAAGAGGGAATGGCTAGAAGCATCCACACATTAATACTTCTCATCTCTGTTGCCCTTAGGTTATTGGGAAGTTCTGAGGAACTGGAACAGTGTCAGACAACTTCTGCTTCAAACTCTTCTGTTCTTTGGCATATGGTCTATCATCTGTGCAATAGATCTGCTTGGTTTTTATCAGAAAAGTCCAGGTTCTCTGTCATTCATCTGCCTGCATATGGTTCGTTACAACAGACCACCTCAAAATGGTGGCCTCAGCCCTTAATTTGTATAAACTTTTTGACTGAATTACCTTAATTAAGTAATTCCCAAGAGAGAGAACCTAATAGCCCAGTTTGTTTCAGGAATTTACTTCTGGTCCAATAAGCTGTGGTCACACAGGCAGGGATCATGTGGTGTGTACATTAGGACATGATACTGCTGGTAGACTTGGCAAGGTGGAACAAGGTGTTAGGGAAGGTAAGTAAGGTGCTATGCCTGGTCCAGAGTATTTACTTAAACTTCTGTAAAGTATTATTGCTATTTCAAACTCATTTTAGACAACAGTTCATTGGGCTTTGTACTAGATCCTGATTTTGTACTGACTGCCTTTGGACCCAGACACCTGGTTTACTTGGACTTGATTTAAAAGCCTATTTAGAAGTTTTCCTAATTCAGAAATCAGTGACCTGTCACACTCCTCCAAGATTATGAAGACTCTTTGTGACAGTTGCAGGAAATTCATCGTTGGTGGAAACTCTCAGCAGGAGAAGACAGGGTTAGAGAAGTTGGAATAGTACCTAAAATCAGGAGAAGCTCTTAGCCCTCAGTGGTATGTGCTCTGGAGAGGTTAATAATTCGATTTCTCGTGGTCTGGCAGTTATTTCCATTCAGCTCAACAGGAAAGCATATTTCTCAAGGTGTAATTATCAACTTGTTGAACTAACCTCAACTTAGTTATGATATAGGTACTTTAAATTCAATATTATACAAGTAGTACTCTGGATTCCCTTTTACACCCTAAACAAAACAAAACAAAACAAAACACTTCTATTCTGCATTTATTTACATGATTAATGCTATCTAATTATACAAGATAGAAAATGATGAAAGCAATTAGAAGGTAATTATTTAAGATGGAGTGATGATGATGAAAATGAATTTTGCTTGGACTATTGCAATAGCCCCTTAACGTTTTCACCTGCTACAAGTGTTCTCACTTTGTAATTTGTTTCTACCATGGACCAGAATTATGTCTCTGAAATTAAGGAATAAAAATTCTATGTCTCTTTGTTTTTTAAAGGACAGTGTCAAAATTGCTTCCTTGATCTTACCCTAACCTATCTTAAGAGTCTCCTAAGTCTCATCACCTTTTCTCTTTGTATTCTTATTCATTGCAACCTCCCTAGAGCTCTGACAATGCCTGGGACATGTAGGCACTCAATAAATATTCAATAAATTCCTTTTTACCATTGTCATTGTCATCCTCTTTCCTTTTGAAGTTGATCTTTCCTTTTATTTATATCAGTCTTTTAAATCCTTGTCTTCTTCTCTTAATTCTAAATATATGTGTGTTGATGCATGTTCTTCCTGTTTTTCAAGTTCACTTATGTGTGCACTTTTATTTCTGACATCATGCTAGAATCCCAATTAGAAAGTATTTGAGTCTTCCTTTATGTTCATGTTACTTTTGGGAAGTTAAGGTCAGAAATATGGACACATACTGATTTCAGTAAGAATGACTCTGAAGCTTAGGCTACAAGGGCTGCAGCCTACAACTGATTGAGGAGAGAGTGGACACTTGTTTACTTATCATGAGCATTTCATGATCTGACCTCTACTAAAACTCACCTCTGCAGTACCCTGGCAAGTTTCCTTTCACCTGTCCAGTTTTTTTTTTTTTAATGGATTTTTTAATTTAATTTAATTTATTTGATAGAGATCACAAGTAGGCAGAGAGACAGGCAGAGAGAGAGGGAAGCAGGCTCGCTGCTAAGCAGAGAGCCCGATGCGGGGCTCGATCCCAGGACCCTGGGATCATGACCTGAGCTGAAGGCAGAGGATGAACCCACCGAGCCACCCAGGTGTCCCTCACCTGTCCAGTTTTTAACCTGCAACTCTGGTTTCTGTGGCTGCTAAACTTGTTCTCAACCCGGTGGTCCTCTTGCTGGTGCAAGGAGGGTGATGTTTCCCCCATCAGTGTCAACGTCATTTTCTCTGTTAATTTCTTGTAGGTCTCCAACTGCGACATTTTACTTTATTACCAAGAGACTAATCTTATTTTTCCATTTTCTTAGAGTCCCCTCCATAAGAATCCCAATTCCTATCTCTTGGGCTGGTGTAAAGGTGGCAAAGTCTCTTCTTGACCCAACTTTAGTTTGGTTCCTTTGAACGCTTTTGTCAACTAGACTCTGACATTTGGATGTCTGTGTTCATCTTTGCATCAGCCAATTTCAGCAAAAATCCTGCTAAGTGAGTTTAGAGAGAATTCCCCCACTATTGATGTCTGATTACAATATCTGATTATATGATCAAATTCCTCATCCTGCATAATTCCTCAGATGACATTGATCACCCTGGTCTATCTTTACTAAGAATCCTATGAAGTCTATTCAATCAGGTTCCCCTCATTCCTAATATTTCCTCTTAGTAAATTTCTCTCTACTGACACCCCACCCTGCTTCTTGGCTAGAATATATTTTCTTTGTTATGTTTGGAACTGAGGCCAATTCTATACTGGGGTGTCTTTTCCTGTATGCTATTTTTACCATTGTAACTACCTTCAAGCTCTGTTTCCCCCCCCCCCCCAAAAGAGGATACCTGTGGTTGTATCCAAATCTATCCTCTACATATAGTCTACCAGAATGGAGAAACTAAGCCTCTCAATTACCTCAGGATAGTTTTCCAATCTCTGTGAGACAATCTGTGGCTGTTCATCTTTCTCCTTTACATTTGTTTTGCCTGGTACACTGAATCTTATTGATTTAGGCCCAGTGATTCTTTCAATTGTAAGAATAGAAACTGCTGTGGCTATTTTTAACAGAGAGAGGTTTAATGTAAGGATCTAATGCTTGAAAAATCTTTGAAAGTGCTATAAGTTTCAGTATGGGCCTGGCTTTTGAGAATGACTTCCACCACAAGCTGTACTAGACTGGTTCTCAGGAAACACATTCCTTTTGCCAGGAAATAGGGAATTAGAAGGCTGCCACTGAAACCGTGTCCTCAGTAACACATCACCTTGGCTAAGATTTAGGGTCAGCTTCCCAACTTCTTTTAACCCCATTTACATGAGGCCGGGGTGGTCATCAAATTTTGCCACAATAAATAAACCCTAATATTTCCATAACCATATTTGCAACAGCAAATCCAAAGCAGAAGGAAGTCCTCTACCTCATGCTCACCACTAAAAGTTGATGAAATTGCTTCTAACTTAGTGAAAACTCATTTATACCCAAAATCTCTCTTCAAGCGGGCCTGAGGAATATAGATTTTCGTTTTTTGCAGTAGAAGGAGGACACTGAAATGCATGGTGATTTGATCCAGAAGAGCACATTGAAAGCTGTGTAAAATATCAGGACTATACTTCTGGTTCTCACTTGGATTCCAGAATTCCAAAAGTGTGCCTGAAGAGTAGGCTCTATTCTTTGCACATAAAATTGTTATGTCCCATGGGACCACATCACCAATCAATCTGGCTGGTTGGGCCAGAGAAGAATCTCAAAGCTAAGGCCAGTGAATTAATTGTTTTACTAGAAGTTAATCAGATTGTTTCTGTTGGGATGTTGAATTAAGCCACACAGAAGGAATTTGACTAGGAGACCCAATGTAACAGAACAGAAACTGAGGCCCCCATTATAGGACATGTGTAAGATGAGTGGACAGAGAATCTTAGGAAGAGAATCAAAGAAGACAGGCCCCACAAACAGACATAGAGATAGGTCCCTGAGAAACAGAAAGAGAAGACTCAGTTTTTTCACTTGCAATTTCCTAGAGACCCTGATATGTTTAATTTTCTGACTGTGGTTGCTGAAAGAATGGCTACTGTGTCCTTGCACTAACCCCCTCCCCCATTTTTCTCAAGCTAGTTTGAGTTTCTATTCCTCACAATAGAAAGTTGATTAAAGTAAAAACACACCTCTCAATTTTCCAGCTTCTTCTCTCAGTTCTCCTAAAGAGAGGGGAGATTATTGTTGGCTGGGAGAAATTTAGGCCAATCTACATTCGTGGCACTTGTAGAATCCACAGAAGCTATATAAAAGAGAAAGACTTCGGCCACTTGAAAACCTCTTGGTAGCAGATGCAGGTAAGGGAAAGGTATAGAGAAAGGCAGAAGAATACTGATGCTTGGGTGGATTACAATATACTTGAAGTACTTTGTAACAACTTTGGTGGTTATGTTATTTTTCTTCGAATGGAGTGTGTTTTGATTGAACCACATGGATGGGCAGAATTATACAAGCGGCATCAACAAAGATCAGACATTTTTAGGCAAATACTTCTGGTATATTTTGGCTACAGTTTAATATTGGGATGTAATATTCACACACACACACACGCATGTCAGTGTTCCCTTGAAGGTAACAAGAATATTTGAGAAGTCTCTCTACTTCTCCCTTTCATCCATAGAACATTGATACCATATTGCATTGGTGACAGGTTGTGGGGAACATTTGTGTAGAAGGTGTTTTGTGGCCTATCTGCAATGATGTTGACTGTTCTGCAAGAGAGGCCTGCTTCAAATAACTAAATTGGCTTTGTCTATAAACATGATTAAGTTCTGTAATTATCATGAAAACAAAATTTTCAGTAGGAGCTAATTGTGGCTTGGATAGGTATAAATGTTAGTGACTAGAACAGATGAGCATATCCTTTTAAGATAAATGCTGGTACGAACAATCAGAAAATACATCTAAAAATCATTTCATGGGGAATTTTTTTCACTTACTTATTGCCTGGTTTTAACTACATGTGAAAAAACACTTTAACCCTGCACCTTGCAAATAGTCATGGGGAATGGTTCATTGTCCTTTGCTTGGCAGAGAGACAATGTGCTTTGAAGTAAAAAAAAAAAAAACCAAAAAAACCCAAACCAAAAACTGGATTCTTCTCTTTTCTACATGGAGCACACCGTATTTCTAAAAATGCAAACCCTTCTTTGTTTTTCAGGACAAATAACATATTTAGGCCCATCTGTGGTGTCAGTTGTAAAGAAACCTCTGCTGAGAGAGGGGCTGTCAGAGTTTCTGAAAGGCCAAAGGTAGAGGTATTGTTTGTGCCTCGTTAGAGTTGTGGGTTTTCCCAACCTTGCATGCTATTGGGTTTGGCTCAAGAAACAAGAGAGGGGTGTGTTGGGAATAACCTCTTGTAGGGACAATTAGTTATTTTAAAATGGCCATGGAAACAGCATAGCAGTGTTTATTTTTTATTTGTATTATTATTTTTAACACAGCAAATGTCATTGGCAGCTGAATTCCCAGGGACAGGGGAAGAGCCTTACGCCAAGTGTTCTGCATCTGTACCCACCAAGATTTGCTAAGATTTGTATCTGGGGTTGTGGTGGATTGCAAATTGCTTCAAACTACTTCAATTTAGTCACTTTGGCAATTGTGCTATTTCTTCTTGAAAGAAGTGCTCTGATTGAACCACAGGCATCCCTAGCTTTATAATGGCCAAATTTACAAAGACCATAATGCTTCTGCTGTTTCTTTTTCTCCTTCTGTCTGTCTTCCTCTTCCTCTCTTCCTCTTCCTCCCTTCTCCCTCCCATCCCCGCCTTCCCTCCTCTCTCTCTTTCTCTCTTACTTTCTTCTTGTTTCCCTTTTCCCTTCTCCCCCCCACCCCCAACCCCGCTTTTCTTCCAAGATCCTGGTAGAAAACAAAAATTTAAATCGTAGTTTTAAGATGGTAGGGTTATTTATAGACATGTGGGCAGGGTTAAGGTCCCAAGCGAGACGGACATACTTCAGAATTAACAAGTAGTAACTGTTGTACCCTGGGCCTCAAGGATTGGGTTAGAATTCTCAGATCCTGAGCGGATGGTTGAGCAAGCTCTGGGCTGGTCCACACGTTGCAGAGCCTGGATCCCAAGAAGACCTAAAGGGCAGTTTCTGGAAGAACCTTAAATCCAGAGCCAAATAAAGAGTCCAATCTGATAAGATAGTCTGGAGAGCATTAGAAGAGAGTCAAAAACAAGGTAGGCTATGAAGGGATAGAGTTTGGACATTTTATTTCAGTTGTAAGGTGGGAGGGGTTTTGGGGAGCATTTCTCTGTCCTTGTATGACAGAAATGGTAAATGTTTATAGGATGTCTGCAGCCAGTCCTGTTATTGAAAGAATCAAGCAGGTTAGGGCAGAAAGTGATTGAAACTAATTAAGCCTTCCTACTAATAATTCAGTTGAGCAAGATGTCTCATGTGTTGCTTTGCTGTGTGTTGACTATAGCACATATCCCTAAAATTTCTTGTTGTGGATCCATTTTGATGGCCTGCTTTTTTCTCCAGTTTCTGTCCCTCATTCAGAATGAATATAGATTAAGTTACTTACTTTGTGTTCCCAAAGTCTTTGGTCATCTCACCAAAGGGTCTGTGTATCGGGAGGTAGAATGAAATGGTAGGTGCCAATGCCACTTGTTGTAAAAGGAACTGTTGAATTTTAGGAGTTGAACATTATATAACTTCATTTTTTCATTCTATTACAGTCTAATGGAGGTAAGGTGGCTCTTCTCCAACTCTTGCTATATCTTCTGGAACAGGGGCCACCGATGTGACCACAGAGGGATATGAAGTATCATGTGGGATGTTTTAAGCATCAGGCAGGCAAGAGGACTATGTAATTCCCATTCCCATTCCACTGGCTAGAACTTAGCCAAATGGCCTCAAACCAACTGCAAAGGAGTTTGGAAAATGCGATTTTTTTCCCTGGATATTCTGGAAGAGGAAACAGTAGGTTACTGCCATTATCACAAGTGAAGAAAGCTCAGGAACCTGACAAAAACTCAGGAAGATGACATCCCTCTTTGAGAACTATCATGTATGTGGCTTTAACATCTTTTGATAAAGTCCTAATCCTTTAATGATGGTCCTTTGGGAGTCAGGGGTGAGGGCTCGGAAAGTAGTGGTTTAAATAATTTAGGTTGACTATAACAATACCAAGGACTATGATGTAGGCTAAGTACTGAAAAGGAAGAAGTGGGTTGAGAACAGTCACACTGCTCAAACTCTAGTCTGGAAACTGATCTGCAGGCCACAGGGATGGGTAGATGAAACGTCATTTTCAAGAATCCAAACTGGATAGACATCAATATGGTGATTTCTATGTCAGTGTAGGAAAATTAAGAAGAGGCTAGAGTCTTTGGGCTAGAAGACAACAGCGTTGTTTTTTGATATGTTGGCATGAATGCCAAGCAGAAGTGTCCTGGTTTTGCTTGGAGAAGTGTCTGGGGAGCCATAACTGTGGTAATTTAAGCAACGGAAGCAAGTGAATGCCATAGAACTGGATGAAGCTTAGCTATAGAAGGAGGAAAGAGGTCTAGAACTGAGTTTGGGGGAAGATACATGGGCAATGCAAAAACACGTGTGGCGTATTGTAGGTTCTGCTTATGAGAGAATCAGAAATGAAAATGAGAATAGTTTCAGTAAATCAAGATTTAAAAAAATTATTTATTACTGTTTTTTGCCATTTTAATCTTTCCTTTTTAATCATTTTCTCTCCTTAATTTTTCCTTAACATTTGGGATACATGATACATGATACCTGTTTCTTTTTCAGGGCAAAGTAGTTGATATTTAATATATGAAATAACCTGATACATTCAATAAAGTAAAATACTGACTTGCTTAATTCCTTTTTCCTAATACAAGTGGTTATTGTACAAAGCCTTGTTCTATAACTTATGCCTTTGTCTGTATCACTACATAAAACTATAGAGATCTAATACTAAGAAAAACACATTTCTCACATGTACTTAATACCTTACTAAAGGAATGGTTTTTAGTTTTACCAAAGTTAACTTGGTCCTTTCTAACCAGTTATTTAACCATCATTTTATTAAAAATTACTAGATAAGTTATGATAATCAAGCAGGTTTGTGAAACGGATTTCCTGTCTTGAAATGTTCATTTGCTTGCATGGCTTTAACCTGTCTTGAAGGCAGGTTAACAATAATTAACAACCCCCAAAGAAAAGTAAAATAATTAATAATGAATTTGAGCAAATGACAATATAGCTAAAACGTGTGCAGTAGGAAGCAGAAGGGACTGGGACTCAAGAGGAGATAATTTTGAGACACTTTATTTCTCTTGGTATGTTGTATAACCGAGAGACTCTTTCATGATAGACTTTGATGAAATCCTCTTAGTTTAAAACCTCTGATAGGAATGCACACGTGGGCTACTTTAACCACAGACTCTGAACTATATCTCTTGGTTTTTCTCCAGAAAAATATCAGTAAGGATTTAATAAAAAAGAAGATTAGAAAAAAAAGTATTTTCTGACACAAGTGTTTTAAGAGAATGTGGGGGTTCAGGCTGAGGAAAAGTAACCCTTATTATTCTCACAAATTTGAAAAAGTTTCCCGAGGTATGTGAAACATGAGTAGAATTACTGTATTTTTTAATGAAAGCAGATTGTATTTGAATGTGTTGTGATAAGTTATTAGGTGGAAATTTTCCCTAGAGGTTTTCATGTGTGTGTGTGAAGAGTTTAGTAAACACTGTTAAATTAAACATTATAAAAAAGATACTTTGCTTACTAGTAAAGACAATATAGTTTTTTCTTTTGATTCCTTGTATGCCCAAAAATATAACAGAGAACAATGGGAGAGGCTCAGGTAATGTTAGAAACAGAATATAATATGTACAGTCTGTTCTTTTATGATTTGCTTTTTTTTATTTAACAAGTATTTAACAATTCCCAAGCATAACTCCTGCTGTAATTCTGAGAGTCCAAAATTTGTATATGAATTCTGAGTTATTGAGCATGAAAGCAAAGACAGTTGAGAACATTTTATGTAAACTGATTTTGAGAATGTGCTTTGAAATATCTTCCAATAATGAATTAAAAAGAGAAATAGTATCTATATGTTGGCCTTCAGGTTAAAACAGTTCAGTTTTCTTCTTTATTTTTCCTTTTTTTTCTTTCTGGCCTTGGATGTTAATAGCAGGGTGTTAATAGATAAACCCTTTGACCTTCTCTGACTGTCTTAGTTGATTAGAGTGTTGACCTGTGACAGTGAACAGGAGCAACCATGGCAAAGGTGATATATACAAAGACCTCTGGAGGTCAGTACGAGTCTTAGGGAACATTCACACTTGGGGAAGCTGCTTATAAGGCGTCTTTGAGGAAAGAAGGAGAAGGAAGGATCCAGGTAGAGGTTGGAGATTGTTGGATCAAGGGAACATATTTGAAGGGGAGAACGGGGGCTTTGGATCTCATGCGAGTTCCTGAAGGAATGGACATCTGGTTTCAGAAGTACCTGAAGGATCAGAGACAAAAAACTAAGGAAAACCACATGTGACTTGACATTGTATATTACACTTTTAAAATTTCGGAAGGTTTTTGAGAGCATCTAAGCCTATATTATTACTTCATGGATCAAAAAACAGGATAAATTTAGAATTTGGGCTTGAACCTAAATCTGGCAGATTCCACTTTTGCAGTGCAGAATTAGAGTTGAAGGTGTAGACCATTCAATTAAGTGTTGCTACATATCCTGCATCTGATTAAGATCAGTAGTTGTGCCCTAAATAAACCAATGGAAGAAAGATAAACTCAAAGAATTTCAGCACCTGATAATCTTGTGTATGAGAGTTCAAATGATAACGAGATCTCTAGAGAACAAGAGGCCATAGAAAAACAAGGAGTAACCAGTTTTTTGAACTTCTTACATTGTTCAGATTCAGGATGATGTTTGCTTCCTGGACCCAGGCAGGGATTCTGGGAGTTCTGGCTGAGTGTGGGCATGAAGTCAGGCTTGACACAAATCTGTAGAATGAGGAGCTGAGAGATATCAGGAATTTGATATCCATGGGTAATGCTGAAGTTGAGAACTCACACAGACGGAATGCAGTAAAGTTATTTGTTTGAGCAGTAGAAACTGATTATGTGGCACTTGGGTAGAAGCTAGGCGCCACAGATCAAAAGAGGTTAGCCTAGCTGGAAGATTATAGGCTGATTGTGGATTGATATTCCAGTCACTTTCAAACAAGAGCCTGATGCCACATCAGAAGTTGGTGAGAAAAATCTTAAGGGTGCTGAACCCGTTTGGACTCAGTTGTCTGTGACCATTTAAAGGAAGCTGAATCATGAGATAGAGGAATGTGGCAATGAATAAAGTATCTTAAGGTTTTCTTTGATGCCTGACTTGGGGAGACCTCTTCTCACCCACTGTGTAGGTGTGAGTCAGGGTGGCTAGAAAACAGGATGCTGACTGGGAAGAACTGTTGACATGCCTTTTTCATTCAGGCAACAAATATTTATTGAGCACCAATTTTGTGTCAGACAATGGAGGTACAACTGTGAATATGACAAGCATGTGATCTTTATGATGCTTTTTAAATTTAGAAAAAAAGCAGTAAGCAAGTAGATACCTGAATAAAAGTAAGCACTATGTGCTATGAAAGAAAGAAATAATAGAGTATCCTATGAAGAAAATTCTTTAAAGTAGATCGTTTGGGGAGGTTTATATAATGGTAAGATGGTGTTTAAACTGACCAGAAGGATTTATCCATCTGGAGAACTGATGACAATCATTCTGGGCATAAGGAAAAACATATAAGGAGAAACTGAGGGAGGAAATATTCAGGGTGTCCTAAGAACTGCGAAAGGCCATGTTACTTTTTATTTCTTTTTGTTGTCTGATTGCTAGGACTATATGCCAACAACTTAGACAAGCTAGAAGAAATGGATAAATTCCTAGAAGCATATAAACTACTAAAACTGAGGCAGGAAGAAATAGAAAATTTGCACAGACCAATTACTGGTAAGGAGTAACCAGTAATCAAAAGTCTCCCAAAAAGGGGTGCCTGGGTGGCTCAGTCGGTTAAGCTAGGACTTAACCGTGGCTAAGAATTCCAGTACTATGTTGAGTAGAAGTGGTGAGGGTGGATATCCCTGTCCTGTTCCTGAAAGTTTTTCCCCATTTGAGTATGATGTTCACTGTGGATTTTTCTTTTTTTTTTTTTTTTTTTTTTTATTTTTTATAAACATATATTTTTATCCCCAGGGGTACAGGTCTGTGAATCACCAGGTTTACACACTTCACAGCACTCACCAAATCACATATGGATTTTTCATATAGGGCCTTTATGATGTTGAGGTATGCTCCCCCTAGATCTACTTTATGAAGGTTTTCCAAAGATTTTATTTATTTATTTGACAGACAAAGATCATAAGTAGGCAGAGAGGCAGGCGGAGAGAGAGAGGGGGAAGCAGGCTCCCTGCAGAGCAGAAAGCCCGATGCGGGGCTCTATTCCAGGATCCTGAGATCATGACCTGAGCCGAAGGCAGAGGCTTTACCCACTGAGCCACCCAGGTGCCCCTATGAAGGTTTTTACCATGAGTGGATGTTGTACTCTGCCAAATGTTGTGTGTGTATGTGTGTGTGTGTCTACTGGAATGATCATGGTTTTTATCCTCTTATTGATGTGAAGTATGATGTTGATTGACTTGTGTTTATTGAACCAGTCTTGCATCCCAGGAATAAATCCCACTTCATTGTGGTAAATGATTTTTCAATGTGTTGTTGGATTCTGCTTGCTAGTATTTTGTTGAGGATTTTTCTATTTATGTTCATCAGAGATATTGGCCAGCAGTTCTCTTTTTTGTGGTCACTTTATCTGGTCTTGGTATCAGAGTGATAGTGGCCTCACAGAATGAATTTGGAAGTTTCCTTCCTATTTTTTGGAATAGTTTGAGAATAGGTATTAACTCTTCTTTATTATTTTAATTTTTATTTATTTATTTTGTGAGTCTCTTTTTTAAATTACTAAATATTTCGGTCATACAGAAATGTAGATTATGAAAACAAATACCTTTGTATCCACTACTTAGAGTTTAAGATGTAGAATCTTACAAATTCATTGATGTCTCATGTCTGTCCCTCCCTCATTCCACCTGCTCTAAGAGAAATGAGGGTTGATCTGTTGGTCTGTATTTCTGTTTTCTACAACCCTCCCATTTACATTAGAGTAACTTATTCGAAACTCCTATTTTTTTAAATTTTTTTTAAATAAACATATAACGTATTTTTATCCCCAGGGGTACAGGTCTGTGAATCATCAAGTTTACACATTTCACAGCACTCATCATAACACATAAAAACTCCTATCTTTTTTATACATGTAGAAAGTTAGCTGCAGTGCTAATAATGAACTATCAAAGCTACAAACTGTATCTTTCTGTTTCACACTTGGAAACTATCAAATTAGAAAGCTATTTTAAAATGCTAATACTTTCACTCATGTATTTTAGTTAGATCTGAAGGTACAGAAACTATGAAAATCATTAATGTTTAAAATTAAATGACTTACAGATAGGCATTTTAGAAATTTTTGGGGGGCAGTCCCAAAATGTATTTTTGAGTACCAAAGTTCCAAAATTTTTTTATCTTTAATAGACAATCACTTGATGATTTTGATCAATAACTATAACTCTTCTATAAATGTTTGGCAGAATTCACCTGTGAAACTGTCTGGTCTTACACTTTCATTTGTTGGGAGTTTTTTTGTTTTTGTTTTTAAGATTTTTATTTATTTATTTGAGAGAGAGCAAGAGAGAAAGACTCCTTACGTAAAAGGTGCCCAGTGTGGGCTTGATTCCAGGACCCTGGGAATGTGACCTGAGCCGAAGGCAGATGCTTAACCAACTGAACCACCCAGACATCCATTGATGTGAGATTTTTGATTACTGGTTACTCCTTGCTGGTATTGGTCTGTTCAAATCTATCCATTTCTTCTAGCATGGCTAATTTGTTGGCATATAGTCTTTCATAATATTCTTTTATAATTGTTTGTATTCTGTGGTATTGGTTGTTATTTCTCCTCTTTCATTAGCGATTTGAGTCTTTTCTCTCTCTCTTTCTCTTTCTCTCTTTTTAAAATTTAAAAAAAAATTTTTTTACTTATTTATTTGATAGAGAGAGACAGAAGAGAGAGAACACAAGCAGGGGAAGCGGGAGAGGGAGAAGCAGGCTTTCTGTGGAGCAGAGGGCCTGATGTGGCCCTCGATCCCAAGAGCCTGGGATCATGCCCCATGCTGAAGGCAGACACCCACTCGCTCTCTCTTTTTTTTAATGAGTCTTGTTAGAGTTTTATCAATTTTGTTGATCTCTTAAAGAACCAGCTCCTGGTTTCATTGATCTGATCTATTGTGTGTGTGTGTGTGTTTTAGTTTCTATATTATTTATTTCTGTTCATATCTTTATTATTTCCATCTTTCTGCCAGTTTAGTTTTTTTTTGTTTTTTTTTTTTTTGTAAGTCCTCTTAGGAGTAAAGGTAAGTTGTTTATTTGAGATTTTTCTTGCTTCTTGAGGTAGGCCTATATTGCTGTAAACGCCACTCTTAGAACTACTCTCCAATCCAGTAATCTCAGCAGTGGATATTTATCCAAAAAACACAAAAACACTAATTCAAAGGAATACATGGACCCCTATGTTTGTAAGCAGCATTATTTATAATAGCCAAATTATGGAAGCAGCCCAAGTGTCCATCGAAAGATGAATAAAGAAGATGTGGTATATATATAATGGAATATTATTCATCCATAAAAATAGTGTGTTTTTGTCTTTTGCAATGACATGGATGAAGCTAGTATAATGTTAAGTATAATGCTATATATAATAAGCTAGTACAATGCTAAGTGAAGTAAATCAGAGAAAGGCTTGATTTCACTTATATGTGGATTTAAGAAACAAGAAAAAGCAGCAAAAAAAAAAACCCACTCTTTTTTAAAAAAAAAAGTGAAATGGATTTTTAAAGATTTTATTTATTTATTTGAGAGAGAGAGAGAGAAAGAGAAAGTGAGCCAGCACCAGTTGTAGGAGAGAGAGAGGGAGAAACAGACTCCCTGCTGAGCAAGGAGCCAGATGTGGGCCTTGATCTCAGGACCCTGAGATCATGACCTGGGCCAAAGGCTGATACTTAACCAACTGAGCCACCCAGCTGCCCCAAGAAACAGACTCTTAACTATAGAGAACAAATTGATAGTTACCAGAGGGAGGATGGGTGAAATAGATGATGGAGGTTAAGGGGGCACTTGTGATGAGCACTGGGTGATGTATGGAATTGTTGAATCACTATATTGTACACCTGAAACTAACATAACACCATATTTTAACTATTTAACTATAGTTAACTATTTAAGTATTAACTATTTAACTATCTAACTATTATTATAAAATAAAATAAAAAGTCATGAGAAGTAAGCAGGGAAGATATCATGTTGGGCATTATGGGCCTTGATAAGTGGTAGCAAGACTCCAAGATGGCTCCCAATCATACTCTTGTGTGGTGCTTTCATACATTGTAGTGGGGTTAGTCTGTATGACCGATGGAATATAGCAGTAGTTGTGGTATATGACATCTGAGATTAGTTGTAAGAGACATTATAGTTTCCATTTTGAATGTGTGCTCTCCTTCTTTACCCTTCCCTCTTTTTTGGATCACTTGCAATGTGGGAAACCAGCTACCATCTTGAGAATAACATTATGATGAGCAACGTAGCCTCCTGTTGACAGCCACATGAGCAAGCTTGGAAGTGATCCGCTAGTCCGAGTCAAGCTATTAGACCGTTGCTGTTCTAGCCAGCTGCTTGCTGCAAGCCCACAAGGGAACTACCCAGATAAACATTTCTAGATTTCTGACCTTAAAAACTGTGTGAGATAATAAGTTGTTGTTGTTTTTTTAAGATTTTATTTATTTATTTGACAGACAGAGATCACAAGTAGGCAGAGAGAGAGAGAGAGGGGAGGAGGAGGAAGCAGGCTCCCTGCTGAGCAGAGAGCCTGATGGGAGGCTCCATCCTAGGACCCTGGATCATGACCTGAGCCAAAGGGTTAAAGAAGCTTTAACCCACTGAGCCACCCAGGTGCCCCAATAAGTTGTTGTTTTAAGCTGCTAATTTCCTGGTAGTTTTTTTTTTTTTTTTTTAAGTAGTATTTGTGTTCAATACAGTAAGGAAATTGGGTTTTATCTAAATAAAATGCCTTTTTGAGACAAAGGAAAGCGGGTGAGGGTGCTCTTAATAATGATAATAGTTTTTAATAATTAACTGGCTTGAAGGTTGATCAAGTCACCCCTTGAGGTTACTGCTCAATGGCTGTTTGCTGGACCTCTTCCCCATAGACAGTGATATATTCAGTCTCCTTGTGTTTAGGAATTAAGTACCAATAAAATAAAGAAGTCACTTCTATTTGCAGTCTCCTTGAAAGCAAAGATCGGACTACATTTAGAGCTTTTATAAAATAGTGTTACCCCTTCCATTCCAAACTAAGAAAAGGACATTTAGTGTATCAATGTTGACTGTAATTTAGTGCAGTAAACATCTGTGGAGCAACTTTAAGGAACAGTTCTGTGCTCTAAATTGTGAGGCAAGGGCTATGACCAGAGTCTTCTAGTTACTCACAGTCTAGGGTGTAGATGGATTTTTTTTAGGCCCCGTGTCAATTGGTGGTCCTCCCTTCTCCTGACCGGAGAGCACTTGATTCTTATGATGATAAGGAGACTGAAATTGTAAAATGCTAAAGGACAAATACTGGTTTAAGGGTTTTTCCTTCCTTGTTTCCTAACAAATGCCAAGTACTCTTTCAGAACTCTACAGAAACTGGGACTTTGGTCTGAAGACTGTTGTGCCCAGGTGTTGATAAGGCTTTCTTGTTGTTAAGATGGGTGCTGAGAGGGACGCTTGGGTGGCTCAGTTGGTTGGACGACTGCCTTCGGCTCAGGTCGTGATCCCGGAGTCCCAGGATCGAGTCCCACATCGGGCTCCCAGCTCCATGGGGAGTCTGTTTCTCCCTCTGACCTTCTCCTCCCTCATGCTCTCTCTCACTGTCTCTCTCTCTCAAATAAATAAATAAAATCTTTAAAAAAAAAAAAAAAAAGATGGGTGCTGAGAGTGTTAGTCTGAATCTTGTAAGCAAGTCCCTGTAGAGACAATAAGTAACTTTTCTGAGGCCAGGGATGTTCTTGTCCCATTTGTTGCTTCTCTCAAGGCACAGGAACTTTTATTCTATTGTGACATCCAGTCACTATTTTATATGACCATATTTAGGACATAGAGAGACAACTCTCCCCAGTTTTACATATCCATAAAGAGCAAGCAATTTTGGTTTAAAAACAAAGGGGCCTTGAGAATTTACAAATATTGCTCTTCATTGGAAATAGTCTATCTCTCAATGATTTACAGAGGCCTTTGTACATTTCCCCTCAGGCAAACAGACAACAGACATTGTACTTTAATTCTTTCTCATCTTTGGGAGAAGCAAAAACCATTGCCTGGCAGTGACAGGGAGGTGTCAGGCTGATTGTAGGGATTTTTTTCCCAAGGGCCTCCTAGAACACTAACCTACCCAGAACAAACACTAACATAAGATAAAGCCTGATAGAAGTGTCATCAGAGGTGCATATTTCAAGGTGCCTTTGAGATTTTGAGACTTCATTTTAGAATTCTGGGCAGTCTTAATAAGCAGGTCCATCATCTCTCAGTGAAGAAAGAGGTCAGCTGGGTGCACCGAGGTGGAACTGATTGGCTAAATTGCCAATGGCCACAGAATGATCCAGCAACAGTCTGGTGCCAGGAGGACAGAAGCAGCTGTATCCAAGCTGCACTGAAATCTGTCTCTAATTACATCCATCCAATAAAAGCTTGGTTATTTACCATCGGAAAAGGGTTCATAATGGCGCTTACATTTTTCATCTTTCCAAATATTTCTGCCAGGTTTTTTTTTTCCCCTAGTTTTGAGGTGCCAAATGTTGAGAAAGCACATTTCCAGAATGTCCTATTTCTTGCCCGATGCAATGTAAAATCATCTTGTAATTGCCAAGGCCACAGTGGTATCTACTTCTTGAAAAAGAGAAGCAGTCAGTTCACCAGGCTGCTACTTTATCTGTGTTGTTGCCCTTAGAAAATTCACCAACCAAGTTCTTCATTTATCTGATGGCAGCTGGCCCAGGTTAACTGTATGTTTCTGGGTTAGTCCTAGTGATTGCCATTGGATACAGATTTCCACAGTTCCACTGTAGATAATATACTACTCAGTTAGCCCTGGGGTGACATTAACAGGTCAATAAAGTCCTCATAAAGTGTTTTATATACCAGTGTCAGCTAGTACATAGCAGGACACTGCTAGTCATTAAACAGGTTGGGTCTGCTGAATGGTGCTTATTTTCAGAGACTTGTCAGTATCATGTTCCTAAACAGAAGTGTTACTGTGACACATGGGGATTGTATTGTTTTCTGAAGCTTCAGTCTTAGCCCAGCTGCCTCGATGTAATTTGAAAAATGACATTTAGCAGTTTCTGTATAGAATAGTGGTTTTTATGTTTAGCTTTGGAACCAGACAGACTTTCTTTCTTATGTGATATAAGTACAAGGTCCTTAATCTTACTGAGCCTTGATTCCTATCATGTGTTAGGTGGGGATAATGATACAAATAAAATAAAAGGGGTATGTCTTTTCACCATTCCTGGTTCCAAAGGAGATATAGTCTTGACTTTGATAGAATATGCAAAGTGCTTACATGTTGTCTAGTACACATTTTGTGTTCAGTAAGTGATTGTTGTCATTATTGGAAGGAGTTCTGGCTTTCAGTTTATTAATAAGGACCTTGAGGGGTGGCTGATATTATTTTTGGTAACTCTATGAATTCACTGTGAGAATAGGGTTAGATGATCCAATTCTTTCTTTCTGGTATGATGTGATTTTCATGTCCCTTATTTCTCTTAGATGCTTTGTACTGAAAAGTTCTATGGAGGAAGCATCTGCATATTTTATGTTAACAAAACAAATAAGACAAATTTCTTCTTTTTCTCTCAAAATAAATAGCTCACTTAGGCCAACCCACCTACTCCCTTTGCTCCATCCTTCCTCATCCCACACAGGCCTACTCTTCATTACTACGGCCCTTGAGACTGGAAACCTGTCAGCCAGCATCTGATGACCTCAAATGCTCTAGTTTTCTTTCATTAGGACAAATTCCCGAGAAACATAATTAAAAGGAGAGTAGTAATAAAGAGCAGAATGTAGTTCTTTCTTCTTTGTTATGCTGCTTGATTCTTTTCAAACTCATTAAATACATTAGTAAGTCCCATAAGTGAGAGACCGGGTTCCATTTACTGCACCAGCTTGGATCAACTTACAATGATTTTCTGGAACATTGTCTTCGGAAGGCTTCTGATGATGTGTCTAGCAAAACAGAAAAATTAAAGTGGTAAATTTAAAATGACTTCTATGAGAAAATGAAGTGGAGGTGGTGGATGTCATCTATGCCTTGAGATTTTGGGTTATTAGCAATGCTAGAAACATACAGCAAGCATCATTGTCGATCTAGCTTCATACATTCAGTACTTTGCATTTTGCCTGTCAAACTTATATGTTTATTTAGTAAATATTTGTTGAGTGTGTACCACATTCTAGAAATCTGACAATTTAACCGGAAAAGTGGGTTCTACTGTAAATATAAAGGTGTATTATGTTCTGAAGCTTACCATCAACTTGTTCTATTTCTTCCTCTTCCATTCATGAACACTGTCTCAGTGCGGACCCTCTTTATCTTAACCTGGGTTATTGCTACCATGGTTTTTAGGAAAAGGGAAAAACACTCCACTCCACCAACTGTGCACTGCCAAGGTCTTAAAATCTACTTCTGAGTTCTCCCAAGGGAGGGATAAAGCAATGGTGAGGGAAGAGAGATAGAGAACAAGGAGAGACATATGGTGGAAGCAGGTGGATAATTACTTTTACTGAAAGATTATTGGGAGGAAGAAAAAAAAAGATGCTTTATCTGAAGGTAGCTTTCAAATAACCACAACCTCAATAAAGACAAATTTTCTGTCTCTTGGAATTTGGCAGATGGACAGATGCCCCTTCTTTTCTTTCTTTGTAAGGTGTAACAGCTCATGATTGCTACAGCCTCTTAAATGATGCCCTAGATATCATTTTGCCCCATTCATTCCATCCATCCCTTTGTTACTAGATATTTTTTTCTAAAATGTGCACATCTAGTCATGTCACTTCTCTGCTTAAAAATCTCTGATGGCTCCCAATGCCTGTAGTAGAAGTTCTTTGTCAGGACCTATCAGTGGTTTAGGATCATTTGTAAAGTGTGAATTGAATGTCTGTTACTAACTGAGTTAAAGAATTGAAGATTGGTAGTGATTTACTTTTTAAATAGGAATTTCACAATTTTAAGCTCTAATATTCTTTTCTGAATAGAATAAAAAGAGATGAGGTTATGTGTAAGTCGCAGCCAATCTTTTTTTTTTTTTTTTTTAAATGTCATGGGATATACTGTGTGACAACTGTCCTCAGTGATGGTAATGATGTCATTGTTATTTCACTCAAAATCTGGGATTATCTAGAGATATATAACAATTGCCATAGGTTTTATAGGGGAAAAGCACTTGGCCCACCAAATAAAGTTCAAATACCATGAAGGCTATGTAGGGACTTCTCTGATAACTATCTCTTTAGACAACTCTTTGAGAGCATTACCCCTGTCCCTGTCTACTTATTCAACTACTTTCTGTCTGAAATTCATTTCATCCTTCACTCTAATCAATTTGGTAAACCCCTCAAATATTTTAAGATCATACTTCATTTCAAGGATTACTTCCTTTACGAAGTCTACCTTGATATTCCCTCCCAACTCCGGTAGAATCAAATGCTCACACAATTACATAAAAACTGGAAGAATGAGGTCTTTTCCTTTGTGCACCTCTTTCTTTTCATTTATTATTCATTTCATTTGGTCCCAGCAGGAAGTATCTGTTGTAGGAGTAGGGACAATTCAGGACCTGCTACAGGAACACACACCTCCAAAACCTCAGTGGTTTGCAACAACAAAGGTTTATTTGTTGGTCACATTCCATACACATTGTGAATTCTTTCTACATCATCATTCAGAGACTCAGGATGAGTAAGCAGCTACCATCTTAAATATAGCTGGTTATTGTGCCAGAGGGAAAAGGGAGGGTTTCACAAAGTTCAGTAAATCCCAATGTTACTTGTATTCTTGATCCATTAATTATAACTAATAACACAGTCCCATCAAAAAAACACAAACAAACATGAAATGCAAGACTACTTTGTACATGTAAGGTAGAGAGCCAGAACCTTTTGACTGATAGTGCTAATTTTATATATGTGTATGTATATATATATAGGTATATATATATACCTATATATAGCTAACATAAACCAATCATGATTATTTCCTAGATTATGGGAGTGGTTTATTTCCTTGGCATATTTATATGACCTATCTGGATGCAACTGACTCTCCCTTAGGAGAAGGGGTGGGGGTTGGCTCTTGGAAAGATAACTAATAACGTCTGTCACACCTTGTTCCTCCAACTCCTGCACCTAAGTTCTGGGTTTGGAAGGGGCTCAGAGCTCCACAAACCATACAGTATTTTTGGTTCCATAGAGAACCTTGAAAAGCTTTCCATAGCTAGAAACTTTTTGTGAACCATTGTTTTGGGAACTTCCTATATAACATCTCACTCATTGTCCAACAACCCTATGAGCTAGGCATTATTTTCCAGATGGGGAAACAGAAGACCAGGCAGTATAAATAGTTGTGTCAAGGTCACATGGCTAAAATGTGGTGGAACCAAATTTAATGTCAGCCTGCCTCCTGATTTCAGAACTCTTGCACTTTTCTTTATTTCTCTGGTATCTTCTATGGAACTCCTGAAATTGTATTAACCTTTTTTAAAGTTGAATGTATTTTTAAGTTGTACACACTATCATTGGAGGATATTCTAAGTCTTGGGTTTGTTTTGTGCTATGTAAACCACATGCCTTTTTGTTTTAAACACTTCTCTATCTACAGTTTTAAGAGAGAGTGTCAAGGGTTTATCTTCTTGCACAGTCCTGTTTTGACAACACGAGGGCATTTTGTAGTGACAGTGTGCTTTAATTCAGAAAAATGGATGGCACAGTGCTTCTCCTGCAGTGGGAGATTTATACTTATTTCCTCCTCTCTGTTAACAGGATTTATTCAGAGGCCCTGAACAACACATGCCAAAGGCTGCTCCCTCCACTGCCGCCTCCACCCCCCAAAAGATCTATTGATATTTAATAAATGATCATTGTTATGACTTGAAATGCTTGCTATAACCAGATCAAACACGGCAATCAGGTTTTATATTTTAAAGCAATGAAAAGTACTTAGTTTATTGTGTCTCTTTCAGAGAGTTTGGGTGGGGGTTTCAGCCACAATGATGACACTTTATTATGAAATTCTATTAGTTGAATAGACTGAAATTAACATTTGATGACTTCTTCATTGATATCTGACATTTTTTTCACAGGCAGACTCTAATAAAGAAGTCAGTTGGAGCTATTAGACATATTTTAGGGGAATTTTTTGATGCATATCTCCACTTAGATTAAGAAATTTAAATCATTGGTGCTATCAGTATGAATACTAATGATATAGCCTGCCAGATGGAAACCTTTCATAAATTTTCACTTTTCTCTTGCAGTTGGCTGTAAATCTTAAGTAAATGACTTCTTGGGTGAACTATGTTGATGTCAGCTTTAATGCCTTATGTCCACACTGATTTCAATGTCATAAGTACCTGGAAGGCAAGCAACTCTTAATTAAATGTCATTTTCTTTTTCCATTATTGAGCTAAAGCAGAGTGCAGACTCTCCTTGCATTGTCTGTGGCTCCCCGGCAAAGAGCTCAGCTCTGGCTTTGTCACAAGTGGGTTCTTTGGAGCTACATAAATGCTTTGGTGTCATGCAGTTCCTCCTCTCTTAACTAAAACTGTCTCCCTCTGTCTTTCAGAGAGTAGAGCAGTGTTTCCTTAGCCCTTTGTTCTCGATTTTGACAAAACACATTCTGTAAGTTCTTGCCTCATTTTAACAATATTTTTTCCTCCAGAAATTGATGTTTCAGTTCTTTTCAGGCGTGCTAATCTCCATATGAGAACTACAGTGCATAAAACTTCCTTTTCCCCTGTGGGGATATATATCAGTATTCAGACCATAACTTCCAAAGGCCTTTCCTTACCAATTATGTGGAGTTTCTGGTAACTTGTGGTTGCTTATCTCTTAAATTCCTTGCGCAGGTTTTTCTTTTATTTTCTTTTTTAAAATAGAGCCAAACTTTGAAAGGTATTATTACTTTTTTTTTTTTCCTTTTAAACAAAACAGGAGACAAAACAAAATAAAATTAAATGAAAGATTGTTCAAACTTTCTGGGCTTTGGAAACCCAAAGGAAAAAGATGATAAAAATCTCAACAAAAATACTTAGGTGAGTCAATAAATATTCCCGGTAGAAATCTTAGAAATCCTATAGGTAAACAACTTTTTCCACTTATTGAGTTATTTTCTCACCAGTTGTTTATTTATTGATTTGTTTTGCCATTAAACCTACGAGCCAAATGATAAATGTGCTTCTTTTGTTGTTACAGTGTAATGCATTGAGCCTTCCTTGAAGCTTCATTAAAATTATATCTAAAGCACCGATTATAAGAAAATGATTAATAATACAATAACGTGGAGCAACTGTTCTGCAGAGCTGTTTGGAGTTGTGGGGTTTTCTATCAACCCTCTGTTTTGTTCTCTGCTTCCATCTATGCAAGGAAGCAAATGCCCGTCACCATTTTTAAATTTTTTTCTTCTCATCAAGCAATAAGAGCCATCATTTCGTAAAAACAAAGGTAACAACAAAACATTCTAGACCATTAAAATAATTTTCCAACATGGTTTCAGTAATTAGTGTATTTCAGTTTCAACAACTGTAATTAAACCTGACCTTTAAGCTAATTATGTCTTGACATTTATGATTTTAAACTGGCTTTCCCTGCGGTGATGGCATGTTATACGCAGGTTCTAATGAATAGTTTTGTAGTATTTACCTGTTGTCGAAGAGTCTCTGTTGTGACTTGGAGGGGACCACTTCACTCAGCATCCTGTCATTGGATGCTTGATGGTGCCACTCTGAAGGAGCATTATCTGCTACAATATCAGGTTGATGTTTAATTTTTGTAAGAGTGTTTTGATATAATTACAGGTACAGCAAAATCTCTGCTGGAAACTTTATAAAGAATAGGCCAAAAATTAACTAAGAGTTTGAGTGCAGATAAAATGGGCTTCCTTGGGATCTAATAATTTGTGGCAGGTCAGTAGGATGGAGCTTCCTAACTGCCATAAGACAAAAGCTAATTCAAAGAGGAATCGGTGAAGGGAGAGAAACCAAGATGGTGGGCCTTGTTTTGTTGGCTTTCATTAAGCTTGAACAGTGGTGGAGATTTCCTTTTTTGTTGTTGTTTGTTTGTTTTGTTTCTTTTTTAGGTTTGTTTTTATTTTTATTTTTCTGTGTTTCCCTAGGCTACTTCTAACTCAGTTTCTTCCTTCTTGATAATAATAGCTAACCTTTTCCAAGCACTTATTGTATACCAAGCACTGTGTTAAGTACTTTACATATATTATTTTGACCTTTTTACAGACTCGTGAGGTAGGAATACTCTATCACCTAGCATAGTTGATCCATAGATACTTGTTTTTCAATTGCTAAATGCCAATATCTGGTGAGGTCAGATAATATTTTGAAAAATTAACGTTCCATGTTTCTTTTCTCCTCACTTCCTTTATATGATTATCTTACCCCCATCCTCCAACCCATGCCATTAATCAGAAGAATCCATGTTGCTTTTAGAAACTGCAAGAAACTGTTGTTTTATTTTCCAATCTTCAAAGTGGATCCTAAGATATCAGGACCATAACCAAAAATGCTGGAAAGAATGTAGAGTAAGGACCAGAGAGCTAGGCTCCTCTTCTTTCTACCCCACATTGTCAGGTCCCTGCATGAAAGGGAGGGGAATCAGAGAGGAGTCTGGGTGCCCTTAGTGGAGGGAAAGTAGGGAGATGATTAGTGAGGGAAGGTTGTATAAACCAGGTAGAGAGGTGGTGAGGGGTAGGAAGTAGGAGAAGCCAAGCAGAGCATGAGGGAGTACCTTGAAAGCTCAGCCCTCATAGGCAGCCCATTTTCTGCCAGCTGGGGAGAGGACTGCCCCTTTTCAGGTAGTCAGAAAAGTCATGTTGATGAAGCCATTAGTCTCATTACCTTGTAATGTATTCACTTTTCATGGAAAGTTGTCTTTAGTTGCTCATAGATTATAGATGATGAAACATCACTGAGGCCCTCTAACTGCTCTCTGTGGGGGGCACCTACTTTTCTCCATGGCCTAACATACACAGAAGAATCCCTAAATATAGGTTAGAGGTCACATATCTGGAGAGGTAGAGATGTTGTGGTAAGCAAAGCCCAGGCTTAATGTTTGAATGGAACTGGACTGCTATATTAGTTCAGGTTTATATTTACACTGGGTATTTATGTGTGACAGTGATTTTGGTAAAACAAACAAACAAAACTATCCTTTAAGACTCAATCAAATGGCTCTTAATGGTGGGATTAGAGGAAGGGGGATATCGGGGCTAAAAAGGGCATTCTAAACATCCCTTAGATTCAAGCTTATGGGTCTTTTCTCTTTGCATAATGTAAGGATATACCTGCTTTCTGGGCAGCACAGAGAAAAGATTAGAAAGCAAGATGCGTGCTTCACCATTGTGTGGTACAAAGGAAAAGTTTAAACCAAGACTGTCCACTGACTGAGCAGTGGCAGGGGACTTGGGAGTAAGATCAGTAAGGCACAAGCGGAGCCTGCAGATGTGATGTGGTTGGAAAATCAGAATGTAATTATTGGCAAAGCTACTCTAGTTTCAGAGTTATTTTGCAGGCTTCCTTAGCACGGTCTTCTTAAAGATATAAAGCTTCTGCTGTGAACCCTGATAAACCAAGTTTATTCTATGTTACTAGTCAAGTTAGTCCTCAACCAAGTTAGTAACCAAGTTACTAGAACATTGTGTGAAGAGACATTGGCTTTTGCCTTACTTTAGGTAGATTTCAGACAATGTCATTTAGCTTCATTTTACTCAGTTCTTCTGTATAGATAGAACTGAGGGAGGCTTGGTGTCTCTACACTACTGGTAGTTAAAAAGGAGAATGCTGATTAGAAAAATATTAAAGAGTTAAAATCAGTGGTCTTTAGAATTTGGAATTAGCTCCAATTAGACCAGTGTTGTCACACATCTTTGTGACCACCTGATAGCATGTGACTTATGGAGTTGGGGTAGTTTGTAGTTTTGTTTAGGTTGATTTTGTTTTTCTATGCACAATGCTTGGAACTGATCATAAATGCTTCTGGTTGGAGAAGTCCAGACTTAGGAAAATATTTCTCCTTTCATGAAAGGACAGTCCATGTGTAGCCACTCATTCCATTGTTTTACTCACTGTCACTATTCTGGTGCCTAAGAGGAGTTAGCTGAACAAGTTGTGAAGGCTCTAATTACTCCAAGACAGCTGATCCTTGCTGCCTGGGCATCTTCTATTCCCATCAGTATGTGGACAAAGCAGTGCAGCCAGCTGGTGACTCCAGACCACCCCTGTGGTTGGATTACAGAGGAGCTAGGTGGATGGACCAGTGCTTAATTTGTTCTCCCTCTGGGAAGCCTTTATAGCAATGGGTCTGCTATTCAATAGTGCCTCACAGGAGAGAAATAGACAAATCCTATCAGCACATATGTGTTTCATGGTCTAGAGTCTAACATGATCCCTGTAGCTCTGACCTCCGGTGGCTTCATTATCTAGGTCTTACAACTCCTTGGTGTCTTAAAGACTATAATCTGTAAAATGTGTGGTGGGTAAAACAACTAGCCAGATTGCCATTCCTGTTGTGTTATTGGCCTGTAACTCTGCCAAGGGGGCTCAGAAAGCTGTAAATCTGTTGTGAATTTATAGTGTCAGACTGAAGTATAGCCAATGACAAGAAATTCCCATTGCTTACTAACAGGTGATTGCCAGCATACCAAGACCCACGGAGCTGGTTTGTCATGAGTTAAAAGTAACATCCGGTTTCAACAGGCCTTCACCTAGCCTAGCTCTAAACACTCACAGTGCATTTATTTACCTCTACAACTCAAACCCTCCTGACCTAGATCTTTAAATTTTCTGTGCTAGTGGTTCATTCTTTATCAGTAATGATCTTTCTCGAGCCATTTGATTTGTCTGTGCAGTGACACATGATATTTGGATACACCACAATTTATTTTCTCGCTGACTCTGCATGTGGAGTTTGGTGACATGTTTCATAGGAGATCACCTGTGATGAGGACAAAGGTCAGTGGAAAGCTGTTCAAACAGAGAGGTTTGGCCTCAAGGAGCCCATCTGAACCTCAACTCTCGACCTGTTCATTGACCGTGTTTGCTAATTGGGTCTTCAGTGCAAAACAGGAAACAATGCTCAACATTGCTAACTGTTTGTTTAGCCAGAACATGAAAATCAATCTACTGATGACCAAAAGGGCATAGCAAACAACATCCCTGTGGAGTTGGGTGTTTTTGGCCTTGGCGTTCAACAGATGTGGTCTGAGAGCTCCCATAACCCATGTGAAGATGCGGTTCACATAATTAATGCCAGGTTGGCTCCTTGCATGTAGGGCTGCAGAGAGATGGAGAAAAAGCGAGGGAGCCTGAGGTTAGTAGAAATAAGTGACCTGTGAAGACTGTTTGGATTTAGTAGAAATGATGGTGCATAAGATGATGTCATTCCATGTATGCTTCAATTCCTTCTCACTGATTTTTGTAGCCTGTGAAGGGAAATAAATAACACGGACACAAAACAACAACAACAACATCACCAATAACAACGAAAACCCTTTCTCTGAGTAAATTCCTTAGTTAGACTCAAAGGAACTAGCTTGTCTGGCTGGCTGGGGACCGAGGAAAAATAAACCTGGCAGCTTCTGGGTCCTGAAGTTTCCCCTTGCAGCTCTCCTGTTGTCAGCATTTGAGAGAAAGAAGTCAACTGATCTCATCTGAAAATCCCATGAAAAGTAAGCATGTTTTCATTATATGGAAAATGAAAAAATAAGCTCTTTACTTTTCTCAGCTTAATGCTGTCAGATCCAAAGGAAATTAAAGAAACATATGTTTGTATTTAGGAATGTGATTAAAGGAACACCTTGGAAAGTAGACCTCTTGTGCTGGACCTTCTTAGGTAGAATTTATTAGAAGCATCCCAAGTGGCAGGCATGCCTTTTATTTTCTCTTTCTCATTTAAGATGGGAAGCTCTTTGTTTCTTTCTCAGATGCTTGATGCTAAAGCAAATACAAAATAGGAAAGCATATTTTAATCAGGGGGCTATTTTCAAAGCTTGGAACAGTACGTTACATTGTATCTATCCAGGAAGACATTAAAAAAAAATTAACAGCACCTCTATTTCCTGCTGTAACTGTTGAAATTTATCTCCAACCAATCCCACTTCACGTACTTTCTTCTTAACAAAGGAAGGAAAAAGCAAAGAGAAAATAAAGAAGGAATAAATCGACAGTAATGTGGCAGATGCCTTCGTTGCTGCTTATAATTGTGTAAAGAAACAATATGATGCAGTAAAACTTGGAGGATTTTATTTGGTTTATTAGTTCTGACTGCATCCCAAGCTGTCTCACTGCTCCAATTTTAGACAACACATGACATCATAATTGCTTCTGGCACTTTACAGTAATAGATACTGGTGAGAATTTTTTAGCACCTCCCTACCCCCCCTGAACTTTATGAGTATTTCTTTGGAGAACAGCAGCCTCTCATCCCTCTCATTTGCAGAGCATGCACATTTTGACTGAGGTAGCTTTCCACTATGTTGCTTGCAAAGATACCTGCCTTATTTAAGTTTGAAGGCAGTTTCTTCCATCCACAGAATAGACTCTCAGGATTTCACATCACACCTACTGGCTTATTCAGTGATGCGCACCTGTCCAAGGTCTTGAGCTGGGGAGGTTAGCAAAATGAGCCCTGACCAGGGCAGCAATTAATCTATTCTCAGAAAACCCAGATCCTGAAAGTGATACCCTGGACCACTTTGTACTAGTTCTGAGATAGTATTTAGATCCTCAGAATATATGGAGGGATTTACTTTCTCTCTGCTTGGATGACCTATGCTGTGTGCTTAAGCCTTAGCTAACGAACAAGTGACAGGGAGATAGCTAAATGAAGTTACTGAGACAAATGTGAGTTTATGACTGACTCAAGCACCGGATGATAAGGGCATCTCTATAAATATGTGAAGTTGATGCAGGCTGTGACTTCCACACAACAGATTAGCATTGTTAAACTGTGTTGTAGTCCAAACAGTGCCTGGTTTGAATATTTATTATGTTCTTTAATCTTGCTGAGCAAACAGGCTATATTTATCAATAGCAAAGGGAAGGAGCTCCCCTTTCAAGGGTCAGTGTGTCCAGAAAGGCTTCATAAAGACATTCATTGTTAGAGCTGGCAGGGTTAGTGGAGATCATTTAAGCCCCTTCTTTCTATGTGGGGAAAGAAAACCAGAAATGGTAAGTGACTTGTTCAAGGTCACATAGCTATCATGTAGTGGTGGTGAGACTGGTCTTCTGCTCCTCTGATTTCTAGAGAATCATTCTTCTCCTTGACACAAGCAACCTCACAGCTTGGGGCAGCCTATGAATCTACAAATAGTTTCTGCTGTCCTGCAAAGTCACGTAGTGATGGTGATCCTGAGCTACGTTATATGTTCTCTCCCCGATGTCCCTTAGCAGTAACCTCTGGGAGGAACAGAATGAATTTCTCTGGTCATCCCACTGCCTGGGCCACAATTTGCATGCCATGATATGACATTCTCTGTTTCACTGAAGTTCATTTAAGGCTTATTTCTTCAAGACCGTCTCCTCACGTGTAGCTACAAATGGTGTGGGCATAAATAGTTTCATGTTGCAACATGAGGCCAGAGCCAATTGGAAATAAATCCTCTTCTAGGTCCAGGACTCTATATGTGTCTTATTTGGTTCTTAACACTTTCTACTTTGAATCACCATCTTATGTTCTCATATAATACTGCTCAGACTATATGCAAATGTCCAAGACTGGTATTACTACTTCTGTTTTACAGATGAGTAAACCAAGAGTTTAAGAGACTTATGTAAGATAAATGAAAGCAAATTAGCCAACTGAGGAGCCAAGATGGAAGCCAAGATAACTAATTCCTGGTCTGATCTTATTTCTACTCCCACATAACTCCATCTCCTTCCAATGCTTTGCACATAAAAAATAATTAAAACATTTGTTTTGAGTAAGTGAGGCAAAAACTCACTTCCAAATGTTTCCAATTTCATATTTAGAGATACCTTAAACTCAGGGTCCTAGAATGAATTTATTATATGTCCCTACAAATCTGTTTTCCAACTTTTGTTTTTTATTTTATAGGAGACATCCTGTTTATCTCTCTGTCCAAAGAAAAATCCTGCAAGTCATTCAAGACCCAGGGAATCATCCCCCAAGTCCTGCTAATTCTCTTCCTACTGTATCTTGTTTTCCATTCTCTCCTCCTGCTGCTACCATCCTAGATCAGGTCCTCATTATCTCTGAGCTGCAGTAAAGCAATAGTCTTCTTAGAGGACTCTCTCCCTAAGGCTCCCCTCTCCTTCAGGTTGTTCCTCATAGAGCTGTCAGTTCTAACTCATGAATCTGATCATGGCACTCACCACCATCATGGACCTCCATTTCTCAAGGATCATAATCTTAAACAATTTACAGGACATGCCATACCCTTCATGAACTGACCACTGCTTGCTGTTAGGGAGTTCTCTCTTCCAGGCTTAACTTCTCACTCTGTACTCTAGCATTGTTGAACTCTTGTTGTTTGTCTCACATGCTCTTTCATATGTTCACTTCTTTACATGTGTCATCCCCTGGAATGTCCTCCATCTTTGACAAAGTGGTACCTAAATCAACGCTACTGAGAAGACGTGTAACCAGCTCTTCTCCCATTGCAACTCACATTCTTTTCACAATGTTAAAGTGACATTGAAAATCAGCTTCTGGGACTTTTGCTTCAGGTAAATGAGATACCACTCATACTTAATAGTGGTTAAAATGAAAAAGATGGACTCTATCAAGTGTTGGTGAGGATATAGAAAAAGTGGAACTCTCATACATTGCCAGTGGGAATGCAAAGTCATTCATTTATTTTAGCACTTTCTTTAGAAGTTCAGCATATATCTACTTGGCCCTTCTATTCCTCATTATTTAGCCAAGAAAAACTGAAGCAGAGGCGCTTGGGTGGCTCAGTGGGTTAAGCCTCTGCCTTCCGCTCAGGTCATGATCTCAGAGTCCTGGGATTAAGTCCCACATCGGGCTCTCTGCTCCACAGGCTCGTACACCAATGTTCATAATAGCTCAATTGTTATAGCCCCAAACTGGAAACCCTAATGTCCATCAACAGGTGAATGTATAAACAAATTGTGGTCTTTCTATGTAATGGAACACTACTCAGAAATAAATACGAATGGACTATTGATATACTCTACAATATAAGATAATATCAAAATACTTACAGTAAATGATCGAAGCCAGAGAAAAAGCAGGGCATATTGTGCAGTCCCATTTACATAAAAAGTACATCTAAATGCATAGTGACAGAAAGCAGATTAGGGGTTATCTGGGGATGGGGAAGAGAGAATGAGAAAGAAAGAGGAGGAATGGATTAAAAAAAAGGCATAAAGAAACTTTTGGGGATGCTGCATTTGTTTATTATCTTGATTGTGGTTATATTTTAACAGATGTATATGTATGTAAAAAATTATATATTTAAGTATGTATGGTTTATTATATATCCATTAACCTCAATAAAGCATTTTTAAGACTCATTTAAAAAACTAAAAAGAGTGAATTTTTTCGTTAGGTTCTAAAAATTAAAAATAATGAATTTTTAGCTGTAAGAATTTCAGGCATTTTGGTGGGTGATATGATCCTGGTCAGAGACTCCTTTTCCCTCTTTTATCGAACACCCAGGGACAAAGCTTGTTTTACTGACTGTTCTAAGTCAAGTATTTCTAGGAATAAATTTTACGTCTGGAAATAAGAAAAGGAGTGGAGAATCTTGCCAAGAAGAATTAAGAAATTTCAGACATCTTCATTTGGGATTTTCTTCCCATACTCATCAGAGTAGACTATATACTTTCACAAAAGTACCCCGAAACATCAATGGCTCAAGACAATGAAATGTTATTTCCTACTCTCTGCAGGGGTTCAGCTGTCAGTGCTCCTGTGGTGATTCAGAAACCTTTATTTTCCATCTGATGATTCTATAATGCCTCAAATCCTCAGTGTTTTCTCTTGTCAGTAGGCAGAAGAAGTATAAGTGGAGGATGACTCTCAAGATGTTTCATAGTCTAGGGCTGGAAGTGGTGGACCTCACTTTACCCATATGCCCAAAGCCCACTGGCCAGAAACCATCCTCAAAATCACACTCAGTACTAGCTCTGTGTCTGCGAGAAAAGGGAAATGGCTACCAGTCTGTATGACATTCCTCAATATCACCTTCACTTTCTGCATTTCTTAGGGAGCCAGCACCACCATTTGAACAAATACACTCATTCATTATTTAATAACTACTTTTGGCATACTTCCTGTGTGAGCATACACAGTAGGCCTGGTCCCTGTCCTCATTGTATTACAGTGTCACAAGGGAATATAGTATACACAAGGAGAAAGGGCTATTAAAAAGATATGTTTATAAATGATTCATTACAATTAAAGTATTATAAGAAGAAGGATTAGACAGAATACTCACTGGGAAAAAGTACTCAGAATACTCTATAGGAAAAAGGTGAACATTCACCCATGCAACTCTTTTTCATTGAACACTTATGCGTGGGGCACTGAGCTGTCATGATTCAAAACGTCCAGTTATCCTTGCATTTCTGGAGTTTACAACAAGTTGAGGAAATAAGATACCCATGCAAGAAACTCTAAGAAAAACTGCTATAAGAATGTGGAGTGGTGACAGCCAGTTATCCACAAGATCTGCTTCCCCATCTTTTGGTGAGAAGTTACATTTTCCAGATGTGCTGGTTAATTTTATGTGTCATCTGGGCTAAAACATTATTTTTGGGTATGGCTGTGAGGGTTTTTCCAGGAGAGATTGGCATTTGAGCAGGTACCGAACATAGACTGCCCTCATCAGTGCAGGTGGACACCATCTAATCCATTGAGTACTTGAATAAAGCAAAAAGGCAGAGGAAGGGTGAATTTGCACTTTTTTGGCTTGAGCTTAAACCTCCATCTTTTCCTGTCTCCAGATACTGAGCTCTCGTGGTTATCAGGCCTTTGAACTTGAACTGAATTATACCACTATCTTTCTTGGATCTCCAACTTTAAGACAGCAAATTGTGGGATATCCTGGCATCCATAATCACATGAACCAATTCCTATAATGAATATATCTATCTATCTATCTATCTATCTATCTCCTATATATCTATCATCTATCTATCTATCTATCTATCTATCTATCATCTATCATCAGTTGATCATCTATCAGTCATCTACCTATTCTACTGGTTCTGTTTTTCTGTAGAACCCTGAAAAACACACCATCCTTCTATGTAGTTGGGTATAGCTATGAGACAGTTTTTACCCACAGAATGTGAGCAGAAATGATATTTTCAAATGTTGCCTTTTTCTTTTAAAAGAACATCACTGGGGGCACCTGGGTGACTCAGTTAGTTAAGCATCTGACTCTTGATCTCAGCTCAGGTTTTGATCTCAGGGTCGTGAGTTCAAGTCCTGACACTGGGTTCCACACTGAGTGCAGAGCCTATTTAAAATAATAAATGAACAGATAATAAATAAATAAATAAATAAATAAATAAATGAAGGTCATTGACCCTAGATTCCTGATATTTCTTTTTTCTCTTTAGCTGTGCCTGTGACCCAATTTCAACCAAGTGAAAAAGGACAATGATTGAAAGTATGGTGAGGCCAAAAGATGGAAGAAGTCTAGGTTTCTAAATGATGGGGCCTAACCTGGGCTTCTCATTGCAGAGATCTTATGACAGAAAGCCATAAGCTTTCATCTCATTCAAGCCACAATATTTCTGCATCTTTTTGTTACAAGAGCTTAGTCTTTACTTCTAAAACATTCTGAGGAATACAAGAAAATACAATGACTTTCAGAGGAAAGAGATCCCTTCCTGCAGTGATCAAAGGATGCTTCATGGAGAAGGTGGCATTTAAATTTAACCTTTTTGACTTGGTTGAGGAAAGGGAATTACAATAGAGGAGTGTGTCTAAGCAAGGGAATGGGACTAGTGAAGCATCAATTAACTACAAAGCCACATTATCACACACAGCTACAGACAAATTCACCTTCTTTTCCCTCCCACCACACAGGATGTAGAATTCTCTAATTTTAGAAGTCCTTTTTTTCTTTCTTTCTTTCTTTCTTTTTTTTTTTTTTTTTGTTAGTTCCAGTCTAAAGATGTTCAATAACCTGTAGGGTTGGCAACATACTTAAAATTATTTTTAGACTTTTTTGGTGAAATTTACCATTATAATTAATCTTCTTTTCTAAGACTGCTCATAATCCCTGAGCTATCACTGTAGTGAAATGAGGATAATCAAGATAATTGGCTGCACGATTCAGCTTTAAGTCTCATGATGACCTGGGTGATCTGGGCTGTTCAGAATTTAGGGCATAAATCCTCCGAACATCTCCACGTCACCTACTTGTACTCACTTAAAAAAAGAGATATATTTATTTGTTTAAAGGGAGAGAGAGAGTACAAACCAGGAGAGGGGCAGAGGGCAATGAATATAATTCTCAAGCAGACTGCCTGCTGAGCACAAAGCCAGACATGGGGTTCAATCCCTGGACCCTGAGATCATGACCTGAGCCCAAATCAGGAATTGGACACTTAGCAGACTGAGCCATCCAGGTGCTCCTACTTGTACCCATTTTTTTTGGGGGGGGGGCAGTGGGTAGAGCTAACACTTCCTTTAATTTAAAGAGATTTTCTTTGTTCTGGGCTACCAAATTCATATGTGAAATCCCCAACCCCAGTACCTTACAGGGTGACTGTATTCAGAGATGAGGTTCTTTAAAAAGGTGACCAGTTAAAATCAGGGTGTTTCTGATTCAATTTGACTAAAGTCCTTATAAGAAGAGGAAATTGGATGCAAAAAGAGAAAACAAGGATGCACGCATACAGAACAAAGACCATGTGAGGACACAGCTAGAAGGAGGCCATCTGGATGCCAAGGAGAGAGGCCTCAGAAGAAGCCAAACCTTCTGACACCATCACTCTTGGACTTCCAGGTTCCAGAACTGTGAGAAAATAAATTTCTGTTGTGTAAGCCACTCAGTGCGTGGGATTTTGTTATGACAGCCTGAGCAGACTACTATATCCTTCGTCTTACCCTTCTCCCAGCATAAATGTTGAGATTCTATTTCCTTGGAAGTCATGATCATGAGAATTTGCTCTATAGTTTAGAAAGTATTTGTTATATTTATGATCTCATTCCAGTTTAGGTAATGGTAAGATAGATTCTGGGCTGGTATCATTATCCCCACTTTATAGTTAGGAAAACGGATGTCCAGAAAAGGAGACATGCTTGTTGGCTTGAGGTTTTACCAATATATCATTAAGGATCCAGGAATCAAGCTCAGGTCTATTGATGTAACTCTCAGGTTTTAAGCTAATAGACCTCCTCTCCATATAGTGCTTTGTCCCTAGAAGACTGCTAACAACATCTCCACTGCAAAATAGAGAGGTATGTGTTAGTTCTGGAGCCATACTGCATGGGGCTAAATCTTGGTGTGTCATATCCCAAATGCATGACCTTGGGCAAGTTAATCACTTTGTGCCTTAAGTTTCTTAGGTATAAAATGAGAATAAGAACAATGCCAAACTCATATTTTGGCGAGTTTAACAGATATATTATATGTCACATTCTAACTAGGTATTAGTTATTTTATTGTTATTATCATTAATTATTTTTATTATTTTCTGCCCTATTCTGATTATCTAATCCCTGAAAATTCAAGATTAAATCCATTCAAGTTTTAGGTTGTAAATTCCAAATGAAGACCTCCTGGGGAATTCCAGATCCTTAAGTTTCAATGTTCCTTTATGAAAGGGGAACTTGTAACATACAGTAGACAACTTAACATCTATAAGACTTCAATTCATCAGAACCCAGTGACCCCAAACCCTAAATTAACTAAAATTTGTTTCTTTTACTTTGTGTTTTATCTTTGAGAAAGAATCAGGAGAAGCAGTTGATGTTTACTCATATAGTAAATATTAAATGAACACCTACTCTGTGTGACATATTCTGCTTGGCCCTGTAAGGGACACAGGATCCAAATACTTATTCTGTCTTCAAGCTGTTTACGGGCTAGTAGCTAAGATAGGACATGTACATGTAAGTTTAATGTAAGGCACAGATAATAAAAGAAATGAAAGGGATATAAGTATTTTCCCAAAGTGTTAGAAACCTGAACCTAACTTTTTTTTTTTTTTTTTTTTTAATCAGGCAAATCATAGGCTCAGTGACTTTTGGGATCTGTTTTTTCTTTTTAAAATATTTTATTCATTTATTTGACAGAGAGATCACAAGTAGGCAGAGAGGCAGGCAGAGAGAGAGGAAGGGAAGAAGGCTCCCCGCTGACCAGAGAGCCTGAGGCGGGGCTTGATCCCAGGACTCTGAGATCATGATCTGAGCCGAAGGCAGAGGCTTTAACCCACTGAGCCACCCAGGCACCCCTGGGATCTATTTTTTACTGTCTGTACAATGAAACTAATGTTAAGAAGGTGATTCTTGAGGATCTGCTGGAACCTCACTTAATACTATAAGATGCACTTATGGTTTATTGGGCTGATGTAGGAAAAGCCTGGGGTGAAGAAACAAAACAAGATTTTATTCTGCACCACCCAGAATCATGTCACCAGGATATTCTCTTCCTGGCTAGGAGCTTCCCTAGCCTCTTGCAGGCCAACAACATATGTTTTTAGTGTCTTCAAAAGTTCTCAGTGCTTTGGGGACTTAGAGGGGGAAGTTGCAAAAAGTTCTTACTATTTGACTAGACCGATTGGCAACAAAGAAAAAAAAAAGAGAAGTGGTAAGTAATACCTAATTAATTCTTATAATAATTTAGTAGGTATAGATTAAGACACTGAGGCACAGAAAAATACAGCAACATGCCCTATATCACATAGCTAATAACTACTGGGGCCAGGACTTTAGCATATTCTAGCAGTATGTGGAGAAATCATGCTTAACCCTCTGTTATACTCTTTAAAAAAAATTTTTTTTTAAAGATTTTATTTATTTATTTGACACACAGAGAGAGATCACAAGTAGGCAGAGCAGCAGGCAGAGACAGAGGAGATGCAGGCTCCCTGCTGAGCAGAGAGCCGATGCGGGGCTCGATCCCAGGACCCTGAGATCATGACCTGAGCCAAAGACAGAGGCTTTAACCCACTGAGCCACCCAGGCGCCCTCTTTTTTAAAAAAATTTATTTATTTACTTAGAGAGAGAGAGAGAGAGCAAGCGCACATGAGTGGGAGGGGCAGAGGAAGAGGATCTCAAGCAGACTCTGTACTATGTGTGGAACTCAATGTAGGGGTCAGCCACACGACCATGAAATTGTGGCCTGAACTGAAACCTAGCTGGACACTCACCTTCCCCTGGGGTCCCCTCTATGTTATACTCTTAACAACATAGTACAAAAAGTAAATGAAGAGACAATTCACAGGTGAGAAAATATAACAGATAACAAAGATTTAAAAGGATTTTCAGCCTTTCTAGTAATCAGAGAAACACACACACACACAAATTTATATCAATTTTAGGTTTGGGAGTGATACATTGTCTGTTATCATTGCTCAACTATGCAGTTGAAGCAGGAAAGTGGCCATAAAAGAATTATAAAAAATCTATGTGGCTGAGTGCCAATAAAACTTTATTTACAAAAATAGGCTGCAGGCCAGATTCATTCAGAGGGCCATAGTCTGTTGATCTCTGCATGACGATATTATATGCAATATGATATAAATATAAAAAATAGCACATAAAGAACATGAAGATATATCACAGATGAGTATTCAGAAAAAAATCCAAGTTTTAGGGTAATGTGTAGGGTAAAACTCAAATGCTGTGAAGAATCATGTATCAAAATATAGAGTTGTATGTTGAAAAATATGTACACAAATATATAAATGTTGGTATCAGCAAAGTGCGGAATGATATGTATACTCAAGCTCCTACCATTGGCTCCTCCAGGGTTATGATTGGAGTTAAGCAAGTAGAGACTTATTGATATTTTATATCTGTGTTCTGATTTGTTTGTCTCTAGAGACCAACCCATTATTACTAGAATTGAAAGAACAAACAAACAGTATACAATAAAAAGAAGAAAAAAGGAAGCATGAAGGGAAAGAAGGAGGGAGGGAGGAAGGAAATAGGAAAAGTGGAAGGAAAGAAAGAAGGAAGGAGGGAGGAAGTGAGGAGTGGGGGAGGAGGGGGGAGGAGGAGGGAGGAGGGAGGAATTTTTATTGATTCTCAGCTTTCTAGTTGGAGAAACACTCTGTAGGAAGCAGTCCTCATATATTGCAGACATTTTTTATAGGCAAAAGGTAGGTCAGGATATGTGTCTGGCGCAGAATACAGGTCTCAATAAATTCTTGGTAAGTGAATAGCTTCATGAAGGTGTTTTCATGAAGGAAAGAGAAAAGATCAATGACTTTATGAATATTTCCCCTTCCTTTCCAGTTTTTATATGGAGGAAGGAAGACTGGCATTGCGGATGAGTATGTGGTTGAGTTCCTGCAATGCCACTTATTGGCACTGTTTCTAACTTCTCTGTTCCTCAGCTTCTTCTACCATAATAATAGTTATAATAATAATAATTATTATTACTAATAATAGTAGGCATGTCTAGAAAAGCACCGTTGTGAGGACAAAATGAGAGAACATGAAATGATGCTTAGAACAATGTTTATATTGAAAAATTTGAACCAAACTGTTGATTTTTGACTCCATCTTATAAAACCGGCAACTTCATACAGTAACACTCCATAGAAATGAGATCTTGCTTTGTAGTTCTTTCTAGTCTCAGGGGCTGGGTGAGAATCAGCTGTAGGTATGGGGGTAGTGCCCTGGAGAAACTGGGCTGTGGAGACAAACAGTTTTGACCCTGCTTCTATGAACAGTGTGATTTTGGGCACGTCAGTCTTCTTATCTGTAAAATGGGGATAATAATATATCGTTTCCAGTTGCTATGAGAGTTGCACAGAAAATATGAGTCCTTGCACATGGCTGGCATCCACAACAAGCAGTTCTATTATAGTTGAACCACAATGTCCTCTTCCTGTTGGTTTTTTGGTTGTTCACATGCTCTTCTCTGTGGCTGTTAACATTCTCTTGCTTTTGTTTCTACTGGTAGAAAAATTCACTCTGCCATTGCATCGCCTCCTATGGAGCTTTTGCTTCCAATCCAGTGTTCTCTTTTCCCTGGGTTTGTCTTCCATCCTCTTCTTTTCCTTCCTCTATAGCTTGTCTGCTTTCAGCTCTGGCTGTTCCTGACCCATGTGTTTCTCTAGTTACTACAAATCTTAGAGAGGACTAAAACCTTCAGTGTGTGTATTTCCTGCTGCCCTGGGACTTGGATTAAGCGTCACCATGCTCAAAAATTATGCCTCCATGATGACCCCCTAAATTCTGTGATTCTAGGCAGGATTTGGGCACCTTGGTTCTCCTGTACTTGAGGTGAATGTCTGCCACACATCATTTCCAGTTCTCACACCCTTTCATATGCTCTTTTGTCTTATTTTTATCTTCTAATAGTATTTATCTTGATGTCTGAGGATTAACTATCATTCTTAAAATTGTCTTCCCATTTTTCCTCAAAGTTCCATAAAAGGAACTCTCAGTAAACTGCTTTAAAATGTTGGGTTTGGGGGGCTATATACAGCTTTAAAACTTCCCATCCCCAACCCCTATCTGAAGTATAGAGACCTTTGCTAAAATTAACAATTCAGGAAATAACAGATATTGGTGAGGGTGCAGAGAAAGGAGAATCCTGGTATACTGTTGGGAACACAGACTGGGGTAGCACTCTGGAAAGCAGTATGGAAGCTCCTCAAACAGATAAAAATAGAACTATCTATGACCCAGCAATTGCACTAGTAGTTATCCAAAGGATACAAACATAGTGATTTGAAGGGGTAAATGCACCCCAATGTTTATAGCAGCAATGTCTGCAATAGCCAAAATATGGAAAGAGCCTGGATGTCCATTGAAAAATGAATGGATAAACAAGATGTGGAAGATATATCTATCTATCTATTTATCTATCTCTATATATCTATATATATACACACACACATATATATTATGTATGTATATGAGTGCATATATTTTATATATTTATATATATAATGGAATATTAGTCAACCATGAAAAATGATATCTTGCTATTTGCAATGACTTAGATGGGCCTGGAGGGTATTATGCTAAGTGAAATAAGTCAGAGAAAGATAAATACCATAATGTTTCACTTACATGTGGAATTTAAGAACCAAAACAAATGAACATAGGGGAAGTGAAGGGAAAATAATATGTGCAACTAATGAATCATTGAACACTACATCAAAAACAAATGATGTACTAAATGTTGGCTAATTGAACTTAAATAAAAAAATAAAAATAATAATAAATAAAGTAAGAGGAAAACAGAGAGGGAGGCAAACCATTAGAGACTCTTAAATATAGGGGATAAACTGAGGGTTGCTGGAAAGGAGGTGTGTAGGGGGATGGGGTAATTGGATGATGGACATTAAAGAGGGCACATGATGTGATGAACCCTGGTATTATATGCAACTGCTGAATCACTAAATTCTTCCCCTGAAATTAACCACCATATGTTAACTAAATTGAATTTAAATTAAAAAAAAATTCTTGGAAATGTGATTGTGGGGCAGGAATGTGGAAGCAGTTTATGGAAACGAACAGAATCTTTTTCTTCAATTTTTGGTATTTTTGCTGGTGACAACAGCCTTTGCTATCAATTAAAAATGACTGGGGTCTCAGGTTCAGGAAAACTCCAGATAACAGTCAGATGATACCAATTCTTTCTGCTATCTTGACTGCCTTAGGTGCCCTTTCCTGCATGTGAGATTAGTTGAAAATTCATGTGTGCCTGGCTTCATAAACATTTACTATCCCCTATCCATCTCATCAGAAAACAGGAGGTTAAAAATGTACTTAAACCCTATGACCTCTCTGAAGTTTGGCTTTTCCTTTATTGAGCAGCAGGCTCCTGAAAGGGGGAGTAATGACATCTGACCCCACAGGTATGCATGTCCAGAGATCACAGAACAGACTGTGTGACTTAAGAGCATGACATTCAAAATTCATGCTGCGCCCAAGGAAAAGCCATTTTAAGGACCAACATCCTGAACAGATTTTGTTCAGTACTCATCCTGCTAAACTTCTCTTGGTTTTTTTCTCTACTCTTTACCCTCTCTAATTCTTCCCATTGAAAGTGTTTGGTTCTGGTATTCAGATGATTGAGTTGACTTAAATCACCTAACCTTTCTCAGCTTTAGTTTATGTCTTTGCAAAATAGGGATAATAATAGCATCATGAAGAAGCTGTAAAGAATGGACATTTGTTGAGTTCTGACATATGCCGTGTATTTTTTATTGTAGGGATTTTTATTGTCTTTCTGTCATCTTGGATGATATGTAGCAATCTTTCTTTCCTCTGATAGCATTCAGTTTCCTCTGGAAGATCTCCCTCTTCCCTAGTGTGGGTGTTCTCAGTGGGACTATGGATCTAGGAGCCTCCTTTCTCACCGTGGCAGTAGACGGGGTCCTTTCGCCAGATTGTTTTTTTCACTTGGCCGAATATACCTAAAGGGAAGTCACATATTCCACATATGGTTAAGCAGCCTTTCGGGCTGGGGGATCTTAAGCATTGAACAAAGTAACGGGAAGATACAACTAGAATTCATTCCCCCTAGGAGAAGCTCTGCTGTGGGACTATAGAGTGCATTCTATCATGAACACATGTTGGGAGTTTCCAGGTTCCTATCTGGTGAGAGCCCTGTTCTTTACTTTCCCTTTAATCTTTTTACTTCCTCCCACTTTTCTCCAAATCATTTCTTTCCTTTGAATTTTTTTTTAATTTGTTTAAAAAATCCCTATTTACCGGCACAGACATTATTTTATTTGATCCTGACAGTAATCCTACGACGTGGGTACAGTAATTGCTCCCACTGTCCCAACTCCAAATGTCAAGTCATTTACTTGAGTCGTGTACTAGGAGGAGAGGTGGAAATTTAAACCCAGAAGAGGAAAGATTAAAGACGATGCAAGCATTTAAAGGCACCTTGCATAGTCCTTAGCACACAGTAAGCACTTAGCAATGTTAATTAGTTCTAAAATTAATTCTGAGTCTTTGTGGTCAGTGAGAAGTGAGTGCTTACTGAGGAAACAAGTAACATCTCCAGGATGAGAAAATGTCAAACAAAGCGACGATTCAGTGATTTATCATCTTACAGGAATCTTGTTCGTCATCTTTGTCCGTTTCTTGAAACTTGGGCTTTTTAAGGGCATGTTCTCTGCTCTGAAATCTCATTTTGTTTCCAGAGAATATTAGGATAGTTGGGCATTTGAGCTTCCCTGAACAAGGTCTGTTAGAAACTAGACACAAGGTTTGGATTAAAATCTGTTTCTTGTGGTTCTGTGTGGTCCAGACTTGAAATAGCCCCAGCCACAGCTGCAAGATCCCACCGACATGCTCGCTCCACAGCAAGCAGCAACAATCCCCCAAACCTTCCGATCATCCTTGAAGAGCATATAGCACTCACGGTCTGGGAAATGTTTGCACGTTCATTGTTTAACAGAAATTCCACAAGATAGCAGTGACTATTCACCAGGTGTTCCAAACTGGTAGAAATCTAAATGCGTGGCAACAATTTCGATAAACGCTGCTATTAAGTTTTATTTGGACTTCCCTCTACGTATCTCAAAAGGACAGTTCGATTTCTTCCAGGGATATTTTCATTCAAGCAATATCAGATTCAGATTTATGTTTGGTATATGCCTGGTGTTGTACTGATCGCAATAAAACCTCCGGTCCTTGAGTGTTGATTGTGAATGAATTCCTAGGAGAAAGTGGAACAGTATCTGTTCTTTTCCCTTCCTTCTTGAGGTGTTTTGTGCTTCTCTTCTTCCATTCCCTTCTCTTTCCCTCCCTTGCCCTCCTTTTCTTTCCTTCCTTCCTTCCTTCCTTCCTTCTTCCCTTCCCCTTCCCTTCCCTTCCCTTTCCTTTCCTCCCAGACTAACATAGAACGGACTCTAGCCTGTTTGTGGGTGTTTGTGCCACATTAAATCTGACCATTTCCAAAAGGTCACTTTAGTCATTTGGGAATGACGAAGGGTAGACCTCTCTAGGGCCTGCACCTGTTTAGTACCTTCAGCATCGTGCTCTCCAGCTTCCTTGCAAGGATATATTCCATTGCAACAAAGTGGTGTGCATTTGGAAGACTCAGGGATGGCCTGACTTTCTGACTGTTTTGTCTTAGTCAATACGTTAATAATCAGCAGGGTGCCCTCACTGTTTAACATAACCCCTGGTCTTTGCAGGCACTTACTCTTCAGCGGAGTCCCTGATCACATGGGGGTCGGCTTTCACATGTACCTCTTGTTAAGCTTGTGGCTGTGTTTTAAAATAATGAGACCAGTTTGAATGGAGTGCTCTGGGGATGGAGCAAGCCCTTCTCGTGTGGAGCTTGTTAACACTTAGGCTAAGGATCTGTCATTCTTACATTCTACTTTTGGGATTTTGCCACAGCGTGGCTTGCCACAAGTGCTGAGTGTCTCCCCTGATGGGGGAAGTTTTCTTTATTGGATGGGTGTCCTCAAATGTGGTTCACAGGTTTTCCTGGAGGATCGGCCTACTGAATCATGACATATATGTGTCTTCTGATTAAAGGAACCCTTTAAGGATGACTTATTTACAGAAAACTATGTCCAGATGAACATGAAAGAGGGCCTTGAGGCAGCTGTGTTCATTTTTCATATAAAGAGTAACATTTCCTCATAATGATTAACATACCGAAAACATATCGGAAACTAAAATACATTACTCTCACACAACTCCAAAGAAATGTTGACAATCTTTCTGTATGTGGGGAATAGCAAACATAGAGTTTGTCAGTATTCTTGAATGTTAGCTTATTACTCTGAATTTAAGGTGCATTTGTAGGAATTAAAGGGGATGACCCTTGTAACTATGACATAGGAAATATGAAATACACGTAAAGCATTTAGGATAGTAATCACATAATGAATGCTAATTTTTATTTTTGATATTGATCTCTTGAAAGATAGAATATTTGGAGAAACACAGTTGAATTCATTACTGTTATATATTTGGCTTTTAGACATTAAAATGATACATTTTGATAAATTATTGAATTATAGTGTCCTAGATGTTAAGTGACTTGACCAAAGCCAATGTGGTGATTTCAAAAATCATGCTGTAAATCGTTGACTTTCCTTGCATCAAGAAGTAGAGGCAGGGGCGCCTGGGTGGCTCAGTGGGTTAAAGCCTCTGCCTTCGGCTCAGGTCATGATCTCAGGGTCCTGGGATCGAGCCCTACATCGGGCTCTCTGCTCAGCAGAGAGCCTGCTTCCCCCTCTCTCTCTGCCTGCCTCTCTACCCACTTGTGATCTCTGTCTGTGAAATAAATAAATAAAATCTTAAAAAAAAAAGAAGTAGAGGCAAATTCCTTTTTTTCTTAAATATGGGCAAGACTTAGTGGCTTGTTTTTATGGAACAGAATGCAGCCTAGGTGAAACTACGTGACTTCGCAGAGCAGGTCATAATAGGTGACACGATACATCTGGCTGTCTCTATATCTCACAGAGCTCTCCCTAAGATTCCAGCTGCTGCACTACAAGCAAGTGCAGACTATCTGTCAGTATTTGGCCAACAGGTAGGCTGTGCTGAAATCCCAGGTGATGGCCACAGTCAAGAGCCAGGCATGGGAGTAAGGAAGACTTTAAGTTAACTCCAGGCCCACTCACCATCTGATGCAATTGCAGTGCACCTGCACGGGACCCAACTCCTCAGTCCAGACATTTCCAGAGAGGAAATCCTCAGGACTGATTAGGGTTGCACATCCCATCAAGTTTGGTGTGCTTTTTAAACAGCCAGGAGATAACCAGAACACAAAATGGAAGCACCATAATTAGAATCCACTCTTTTTGACTTTTGTCCTTCGTTTTTATTACTTCATTAAAATAATCTCTTGACTTCCATTTGGTTTAAATTAGAATTTACAAAATGCTTATATTTTAGATATACTGCAGGTCTTAGATAATTCTTAGAAAATGACATAGCTGGGAGAACATCAGAGATTATTTCTTTGAACTTCCTAATTAGGCAGATATATAAATTAAGCCTCAGAGAGTTCATGATTTAGGACCATTGTAAGTGGTGAGATGCAATGCTTATTTAAATCTTGTTAAGTGCCTAAATGCTACATCTTGGAGGGCAATGATGACAGTCATAAGCAATGGGGCTAGACCAAGTTGTCCCCACACACTACTGAGGGACAGTGTGTGGTTAGTTATTACCAAGTTCACTTGATCAAATAATTTGGGCTTCTACTTGATTTTGGAAGGCCTGAATTAGGCCTGAGGAATAAATTTATTTTCTAGTATCCACTTCATTTTGTGCTTTGTCGTCAGAATCAAAATACTCACTTCAATGCATCCAGAAGTGCACACACATGTGGTTATCCATTTGTATACTTTTACATTATACCTTGAAAGCTCTTTTCCTCTTCTCTCGGAAGCTATTGGAAGAAATGGATTAGAAAATTGAAAAATATAAAAGACAGAATTAAGGTGTGTGAAAAACGTGGTGTTTACCGAAGAAGCCAGTCTTCCGGGGTTCGGTGAAAGAACACACATCGCTACCATGACAGCATCGCGGTCTTGGAGAATCCTGGGGGAAGATTGTAAGAAGGTGATTGGGAATTTCTATTTTTTGCTTCTGCCCACTCTGCATATATCTGCCTGAGGGATAGAAAGTTAATCTCAAGTTATCCAGATTTTTTTTCTTTTTTTGCTGTTGCCAGTGATTTTTAGAAGCTGCAGCTCTTCTAGTTCCCTGAGGCTGAGCGAAGGGGGCCCAGGTGCCACCACCGGCAGCACATTTTGATACATTAAACATAAAACCCCCTTTTTCCTCTGCCAAGTGCTCAGCCGTCTGGGTGTAATGTTATTGGTGCCCCTTCCTTTCATTTCTAACTCTTTTACACTTCCAAGTGTCATTTTAGTTGAGTTGTTTTGGGCTTTTAAGTTTCTTTTGTCCTGGTTTTTGTTTTGGTGCTTATGGATGGATTTGTGATTTTCACAGAGTGTAGGCACTTTCCCACCAGCTCTCTGCGAGGAAGCTTTTTCCTGGAGAAACAGGACACTCTAACTTCTGGATGTGTCTGAAGCTTTAGTGTAGAGGAGGGCTTGGGTGTTCTCTTCTTTATTTTCTTGGTCATTGGCTCAGAACATAGTAGACACGTCCCTGATTATGAAGCGAGTGAAACTAGCTACCTTTTTTCCCTGGTGCTATGGTTTGGAGAGCTGAGTCATATTTGAAAAAGCCACTGTGGTGTCAGGAGACCTATGTTCAATCTTACTCCCATCATTTATGAGACTGGAGTACATAATTTAACTTTTTGGAACCTCAGGCTCCTCATGTGTAAAATGGGTACTTTTTACACATTTACACGTTTAACTTTACTAGTTACCAAGTTACAATTTGGTAGCTATGAACCCAGCTCTTGGGATTTCTTTTTTTCTTTCTTTCTTTCTTTCTTTCTTTTTTTTTTTTTTTTTTTTTGCTTTGCTTTACTTCTTCATAACACAACCTAGGCCAAAATTTGAATCTAATGTACTGATATCCAAGTTGAGAAAGAGAAAATAGGATAATTCCATTGTTATTTTATATGTAAAATAAAGCTTCCAGTTTGAGAAATTTTCACTCTAATGAAAACTGAAATTTTATCTGTCTGAATCTTTTGTGTTAAAAATTGAGTTTCAAAAGCCTCTAAGTTTTCTCCTCCCCTCTCCCACCCATGGATAATTTCTTGGGAGATGCAATACTTTAACCCATTCAGGATAAATGAGTTTCAGATAAACTTGAAACAAGTCCTTTTGACAGGGGTATCACTTTCATAGCAGGAGATAAAAGCACAGTACTAATGCTATGATCTTTTTTTTTTTTTTTTTCCCAAAGAAATGACTGCTGCTGAGTTTTATTATTGCAAACACTGTATTCCATGTCGGGAATGCAGCCAGAGTCCAGAGACTGAAGGTTTTGTGCCCTAAGTATGAAATGAACACATGATAGTTGTTAGGATTGGTGAAGCAGGGATAAATATCTCTGGTTTTTGTTTTAGTGCTTTTTTTTTAAAAAACAAAAGATTGCAATCCTTTAAATCATCAAAATGCAATCCAATTAAATTTATGAGCGAGAAATTAGAAGGCTTAACATCTAGCATTATAGAAGGAAGACTGAAGTTCCTTTTTCTAGGTTACATTGAAGATCCAGGGAGGAAATGCTGTTCTAGAAAATCTAAGAAACAGAACAATGGAGTTGCCTGTAATGTGAAAACCTCCTGTTGTTAAAATTACACTTTAAAATCCTTAGGAAGGCAACCCATTGGAGGCTGACATCTGCGTCGGGAAATCCACCACAGACAGTTTCTCTTCCAATATTGGAGCAGATGGCTCTTGTTTTCCTTGGGCACCAGGGGAAGATGTTGGCTTGCATTTGGGGGCAGGTGTGTGAAAAGCAGTTTCCCCTTAGTTAGCCTTACATTCACACTCACTGCGGTGAGGTGAGAGCTTACATTCCAGAGACACATGGAGATCTCCCGAAGGGTAGCAGAACTATGGCCCCATGTCACTTCCATTCCCAGGCGGGGAGGGGTAAGGAATTTTGTTTGGAATCAATTACATTCCTTGTGTAGTTATTTCTCTATCCCACTGTCTCTCTGACTTTCCTTCTCTCTTTCTACCTGAGAGCATATATTTAAAACATAGTAAGTTAAATGTGCATATAATGGAAGTCTCCTGAATATGCATTGAACTTCTGTCATTATTTTTAAACTCCTCTGTTTTCAGACTCAGCATTTATTAATGTTTCTGATTGACTTCTTCTTTTATCCCCAGGGCTCAGAGTCACAGAAGCTGATAGAGGATGATGCAAGTTTGCTGAATGGTTGACATACAGTCTCGGTTCTCTGAGACATCGATCCCTACTGGTGTCTGCTCAACTCCACAGGGGACCACGGAGCTTTCTTAGGTGGTCAAGGACTGTCTCTTTTGTTCAAAAATGTTCAGCCTTTTACTCTGTCATAGTGAATAATTTATTTAATACAGTCAACTACAGCTGGGCAAAAAAAAAAAAAAAATCATTTGTGTTTCATCAAAGCAGAGACAAACTTTCTATTCATTCTAGTAAAGAATTTTTAAAATAGTGTTAACTAAGAGAACTTGTGTTTTTTTGGTTCAGAAACCGGACATCTGATAGACGGAAGTTGAGCCTGTGAACTCGAAGTTTTGAAGTAACGTGGAGCAGAAGGACTTGCAGAAGGACTTGAAAAGAGTGTAGGACTTGCAGCCAATTGAGTGTGACTCATATGCCAGGCTTTGGGTGATGAAACTGACGCTCACTGTAAGCTAGATCCTGTTATAAGAGCTTTTCATATATTAGCTCCTCCTCAATCTACCCCCAAATTCTATGAGGTAAGGTTACTATGTTTCTCTCCATTTTAAAGTCATAGAAACAGAGGCACAGAGAAGTTAGACAACTTGCCCCAGTCCACCTAGCTAGGAATTAGAACTGGGATTCAAACCTATGCAGTCTGGCTCAATGCCTACATATTTAACTGTTGCCTCTCTGTCTCCACTCTACTCTATCTCATCTAATCCTCATAAGAACTCTGGAGTGCAGCCACCATTACCCACACTTCACATGTGAGGTTACAAAGCAAGCTCCAATTTACCTGCTTATAAGCTGAGTGTTCAGGGCTTGGGACCAGGTTTCTCCAAAAAAGCAGAAAAAAATAAAAAAAATGTCAGAATCCTGTTTTAAAGAGGTACCTGAATTTAAGCTGTGGTTACAATGCCTTATACAAGCTCTGGGACCTCATGTCAGGCACTTATCCTACTGGAAATTTGCTTTCCTTATCCATAAAGTGGACATGACGATACAGCTCTGCCTGCTTCGTGGGTTTGAGGACAGGAGTGGGTGAAGTAATAGAGCAGGTGAAAGCTTGTTTCTTTCCAGTGTCCTTGGCAGTGAGTAAGGGAGTGTGCTTGGATCATTTCCCTTTTTCATTTTCAGAGAGACAATATAGTGAGCTGCAACGTGGAAGAGTTACTGTCCTTTCGTGAACATGGAAGTTACTTCCCAGGAGGGACTTGGGTACTGAAGTACTTGGATTTGCTTCATCAATCTGAGTGGTGGAGGATTTTCTAATTTTCCTGACCTTGCTTGGGAGCCCAGGCTCAGGTAGAACCTGGAGGAAAAAAGGAAGGCACTTAAAATATTTTTTTTTACAAAAATGAAAAAATACTTTGAGAAAAAAAGGTGTATTCTAAAATAAACTATTGTGGTGGTTCCTCTTGATGAAGTTTTATTTCCATGACACACATACAAAGTTATAATCTGGGTAAGTAGAATACAGAAGGCCCAAGGATTGTATTTATGAGATCATATAAGGTCTGATATTATTTCAAAACTTATTAAAATTGACAAACATAATATAAGATCCTCAAGATGTGATTTTGGAAGACTTGGGTGGAGAAAAGTGAGGGCAAAATTTGGACTATGATTATGAAGAATAAGATTTATGAAAGAGAATCCAGTACCAATGGAAGAAAGCTAGAGCCACTGAAAAGAGTCAATTAAATTAGAACTTTGTCTCATCTCAATAATTCTTATTTCAATCATCTATTGCTACATACTTAGTCTGGGAGCTGGCTGGGTGGTTTTTTGTTTTTGTTTTTTAAAGATTTTATTTATTTATTTGACAGATATAGATTACAAGTAGGCAGAGAGGGAGGCAGAGAGAGAGGGAGGCAGAGGGAGGCAGAGAGAGAGGCAGGCTTCCTGCTGAGCAGATAACCTCATGCAGGGCTCCATTCCATGACCCTGGGATCATGACCCAAGCCAAAGGCAGAGGCTTTATCCTACTGAGCCACCCAGCTGCCCCAAGGCTGGGTGGCTTTTTGTTGGTTTTGCCTGTGCACATTCAAGTGGCTCTATTGAGCTACAACGTTAACTGGAGGTTGAGTTCAGCTGGGACAGCTGAAATGGTTGGACCTTTGATCTCCCATGGTCTTTTATTCTCAAGGAGGTTAGACTACGCTATGGTGAGGGCAGCATTATAAGAGAACAAACGCCAAACTTGCAAGTTCCTTCAAATCCCTATTTCTATCGTGTTTGTTGATATCTTATTTCTTTCATGTTTGTTGATGTCTTACTGGCCAAAGATATACATGTAATCTTACTCGGAGTCTATGCAAGGAGACTCAACAAAGACGTGGATACTGGGAGGTCAGATGAATTGGGGGAGATCAATTTGAAATCCAGTCATTTGTGTGAAGCTTTTCTTAGTCTTGAGATCCATGAACTAAAAAGATAAGTTACTTGACTCCTAGACCAAATACACAGTGGTGAGACAGAGGACAGAGTCAAGATAACCAGTGTCGAAAACCTAAATCAAAAGGGGCAAATAGGTAGGATGTGAGAATAATCTGGCTCTGACATTTGTCAACCCACTGATCACCAGGGTTGATCTGGCTGATCTGGCTGGCAAGGTAGGTGTCCCTTTCCTCTCTCACATCTCCTTCTGTGTCCCTCCCAAAACGGTGTGTTTGGTGAAGGAAGATGACCTTCTCCGACAGAGGAGGATTTTTCTTTGGTAAAGGGTATGTGTATATGAGTAGCTGTGTTCCCCTACCAGACCCTCCAAACAAGCTCTCAAGGTCCATTTGTAGGAGAATGTAGGGTAGTCAAGCTTCCAAGACTCCAAACACATCTAAATGAGGTACTGCATGTGGCAGTCTGCTCTTCTTAGAAAAATAAAACAAAAGAAACAGAACAAAAAATTTTAAAAAGAGGAGTAGGAGGAGGTCCTTAACAATTCTAAACTCCAGCCAGGCACACAGCACAAGGGCTCCTTATTCTAGGGAAGGGAATATTTCTTGACTAGGGCTCAGTTCTTCTCCATGGGAGTGGCTCCCAGTTCATTGTTTTCTGTGGGCCCTGCATCTGTCCTTTGGATTTGCCTTTTCTAAAAGAAATGGCCCATGTTTGCAGCTAAGTAGCTTTCTCAACTTGCTCCCTGCTTGTAGAATGTTGGGGGCCCAGAGCCTCTTTTCATTTTGAACTGTCTCTGCCCCTTCTAGCCCAAGCTGGTACAAAGCTTTTACATTTGGCCACTCAGTGGGAATTCTGTGAATCCAACTGGGTTCGCCTCATGCCCCTAAAGTCACATCCATAATTCTTTTTGAGACAGACCTCTCTCTATTTTGGGCTAAGTGTCAGGGTGCTGTAGAACATAGCCTTTAAGATTTTTAGAAACTCTTTATTCTAGTGGAGAGGGTCTAACTAGGCACTCTGCTAAATCTTTCTGAGGCCTTTAACAAAAGGTCTTAGAGATAAACTTTTGATTTGATCTCAACCCTGAGGTCATTTCTTCATTTTTGAATCTTTTACTGACTAAAGATAGTGAAAATGTGAAATAGTTTTGTTTTCCAACCCAGTAGATCCTGGTTCTTCTATATCTTCTTGAAATTCTGCTTGCAGACTGAACCATTCTCTCTGTAGCTAATCTCTTTCTTCCTTACAGAACACAGCCTGTTGGCACTTTCAACCATTTGCCTGGAGGTCTCTTTAGTAGGATGTGCAAGTCCATTTTCTCTCTTCCAAATTAATATAGGAAATAGTTTTACAAGTTGATTTTACTAAAACCAGAGCCACTAACTTTCTAGACTCCAACGGCAGTTTCTTCACTGGGGTAAATAGAAAAATGACCCCGTTAAGATGTCCATGTACTAATCTTCAAAAACTGTGAATATGTTATTTTACATGACAAAAGGGACTTTTTAGTTGTGATTAACTTAAGAATTATTAGCTAGGGAAATTATCCATATTACCTAGGGGCCCAATGTAATCACAAGTGACTTTGTAAGGGGAAAGGTAGAGGTAGGCAGATAAGCAAAGGAAAGGAGATGTGATAATGCAAGCAGGGGTGGAGAGAGAGAGGGAGACAGAAATATTTAAAGACAATACCCTGATGGATTTGAAAATGGAAGAAGGGGCCACAAGTCAAGGAATGCAGACATGAAAATGTTGGAACAAGCAAGAAAATGTCTTCCCCGTAGCTTCCAGGAAAAAATGCAGCTCTGTCAACACTTGATTTTACTTCTGTAAGACCCTTTTGGACTTCTGCCATTCAGAACTGTAAGATCATAAGTCTGTGTTGTTTGAAGCCACTCAGGCAGTCTGTTACAATAAGTGATTGGATCTATCCCATGTAATGAGTTCAAGTAGTCAGAAGTCTGATTTGAGAGAGTCCCAAGAGCATATGGACCCAGAGAAATGAAAGTGGAATTGCCTTTTCTTTTCTTTCTTTTTTTAAACATTTTTTGAGCCCAAGCAGCTGGTTGGAGTGTCGGAGTTCTTACTAGAATAGGCAGTTGGCAAAGAGAGTGATTTAGTACTCTATTAAAGCTTTTGTGAGCTACTGGTCATTAGTAGGGTATGTTAAGTATTTTCTACATATCTTGGTCCCTATTCCATTCTTCTTTTCCACTAATAGAAAATAAAATACTCAAAAAAGATACTGTTTGGTAATGTAGCCTCACAGAGAAAGTATTAAGATCCATGTAAGTTAGCTTAGCTGAAATTTGTATTATCTCAACCATGAAATTTTAACAAATCAAGGAACAAACGAGATCGGTGTGATAGAGTCAGAACCTGCAAATCTTTTGTCTGTTGGTTTCATTCTTGGGTGATTATTAATGATGGCCATTTAATGCATTCATGTGTAAGGATACTAATTCATAGCAGGTAAGTGGCAACTCTCACTTAGGATCTAACTCTGGGTTTTGTGGAATCTGAGCCAATCAAATCACTTGAGCGCTAAATGTTTACTGGAAGGTGCACACCAAGGATACAGGTATATATATCCAGAACATCCCAGGGAAAAGTTGCAGCTATTCTGAAAACTGTAGTTTGACAAACGGACACATGAGCAATTATATATGAGCTGCTTAAGAGTTCCTAATTTAATTTCTTATTTTAACTACTGTGAGAGTTCAGGGTGTCAATATGTCTTGGGAATATTAAAATGAAAATGAGAATTATAAGTAGAATTTCCATCTGTTCTTAGGATAGAAGAAAATGCCTATCATTCGTGAGCCTGAGATTATCTTTTATTAATTAGTAAAGAGATACTTCTTGCAAGTTCTAAAGAGTGTGTGTGTGTGTGTGCACTTAGCACTAGAGATGCTTGGTCAGTAGAGGTGAATTACTGGGCTGTGGGCAAGGGCATGGAGCAGTGAGGTGTTGGTAAATGTTTAACAACTGGCTTTCAAGAGGAAAAAAAAAAAAAAAAAGAATCCCTGATTAGTAGCATTTGCCATTCTCTGTGATGTAAAAACTCCTACTGTGACCAATTTCAAGCTCCTGAACTGAGTATCACTGGATCCAGATTTGGGAAGAGGTATGCCCTGTTGGCTCTCATCAGCTAGTACAATGTGGCATCAACAGTCATATTACTGCAAAGGGATTTCAGGGGCAGAAGCCACACAGAAGCTTCTTCTACCTGGGGCTCTTTTAGACACCTACATTTGGACTTTAAAACATTGTAAATACAAGAAGGTGAGCAGTATAAGGATTTATCGTCCATTATTTTTGTTTCTGTTTTTTAGTTTCCAGATGAAAAATAATTTAAAATGCACTGATCACATGAAGGACAGTGTGATTCATAGCCTCCTGGATATGTCTGACATTAAACACGATGAGGCCCAAGTCTCAGACTGCCTCAAGTGTGGAGATGCCTAACCAAGTGGCCATAGCAAACGGCACATCCATTTAGGTGGTTGGAACACGGGCTGGATTTTTTTTTATTGAACTGTGATTCCAGTTTTAATTTTTCAGAGACATGTTATGTGAGAGATTAAAGGCCTTTTTTTTTCAGTGATTCATTTAAATCAATTATGAATAAGTTGACATCCCTGGGAAGCTGTTGAATATTTTATTATGTGTACTGATGGCACTTCTAATTGGAGATAGTTATACTTACCTACTCCAGCTCTCTCTTTCCCCAGCGCAGGTTCCCAACCCCATCAATCTTAAGCTTCTATATTTAAAAATTATTCTAAAATTATTCAAAACAGAGTGGGAATAAGAGAACCATATGATATGATCTCATTGTTCTGAATTCCTTAAGGTGGTTGCTGGAAGCATCGGTTCTGACCTAGATTCATGATAGGTTGGAGCAGAGTTCATCTAAGGAGTGGCCCCTTGGGTTGTGCTTAGTAGGCTTGACTCAGCTGTTCAGTCTGGGAAGCACATGCTGTGAGTGTTCCCTACAAAGCAACTGTTCAATGATAATTTGAGGATGATGATGATGTCTGAGCTTCTGAGAGTGTAATGACTCAGCTCCTGGAGGTTTATCAAATTGAATATGTGGTGCTCTGATTTCCTTTACCCCAGGCAATGGCATAGGCCTGCATCAACTGTCCTAATCTAGGCACTGAAACTAGGGACTGAGGTGGGAGGGATGATTAAGCCAACGTGCCCACCAGGATATTTAGAACAATGCATAATAATGCATGTTTAAGAATGCTTTTCTCAGGGGCATCTGGGTGGCTCAGTGGGTTAAAGCTTCTGCCTTCGGTTTTGGTCATGATCCCGGGGTCCTGGGATGGAGCCCCGCGTGGGGCTCTCTGCTCAGTGGGGAGCCTGCTTCCCCCTCTCTCTGTCTCTGCCTGCCTTTCTGCCCAGTTGTGATCTCTGTCTGTAAAGTAAATAAATAAAATCTTAAAAAAAAGCTTTCTAAGTTGCTTATAAAATTGCTAAAAATTTGGAAACAATGTAAATGTCCCCAAACAGGACACTAAAAGAAATAAATTATGGTTTCATAATACAATGGGATTTTATACAATCATTAAAAATATCAATGTAGATGTATATTCATGTATTGGTTGAGGTTCTCTGGAACACTCTACTTAAGACATACATATATGTTGAGACGGAGAGAGAGATTATAAGTAGTTGGTATACATATGATTATGGAGGCTGAGAAGTTCCACGATCTGCCATCTGTAAGCTGGAGTATCAGGAAAACCAGTGGTAGAGCTTTGTCCAAAAACTGAAAGTCTGAGGACCAGGGGAGCCAGTGATGTAAGTTCTAGTCCTAGTTCAGGAGAAGACCAGTCTTCTAGCTTCAGAAGTCAGGCAAGGAGACTGAATTCTTCCTTTCTCCACATTTTGTTCTATTCAGGCCCTCAGAGGATAGGCAACCGGATGACTCCCATCCACAGCGGGAAGGCAAACTGCTTTACTCAGTCTACTGAGTCAATGCTAATCTCATCTGGAAATGCCCTTTTAGACACAGCTAGAATTAATGTTTATCCAAGTACATGGACACTCTGTAGCCTAGTCAAGTTGACATTTACAATTAATCATCACTATTTATTCATCTTAAATGAATGAATGATGTATGTAATTAAATAAAAAACTTTATATGGTATATCTTATGTATATAAAAGATGCATATACATACATATCTATATAAATGATGGAAAGGATTTGGGAAGTTGGGGTTATGGATATTCTTTCTCATATTTTGTCTTTCTGCATTTTGCCATGGAATGGACACCATGCACTAATGAAATAATAGCAAAAGGTTAAGAATGAAAAAAAAAAGTTGTTGTAACATTTAGGAGAGATGTTTATGAGGCTCTGGCCATAGCTCTGTCTTCCTGGACTTATTCCATCTTCCACCATTCCCTCTATGTCTCCCCTTCCCTTAGGTGAATGCAACACCAACCCCATGTAGGAGATTGAATGGTTTTATTGCATACACCTAAGGGTTTTCCTCAAGACCAGGTGAAGACCAGGATACCAGAATTTTTCGTGAAGGTCAGGGAGGTAGAAGCTATTTTAAACATTCCAAGAGGGGGAAGGAAGCCACTGCTGGAATCCAGTGACTGGAATACAGGTGATGGACCGTCCTGCTGACATTGTCACTGACTCAGACACCCAGGTCTTGTTGTCGGTTTCCCTTGACTTCTCTTATATCCCTTCTGTGGATGCGCTTTGGCCACAAGGGCCTGCAGAGCCTGGAGGAATCCTCAAGTAGCTCATCAGGATGCAGCTGCCCTCTTGGTTCAATCCTACTTAATGTCTAAGTCAGCATATCTCTCCCTTCTTAGGTCACAGTCCTCAGAGCTGTGTTTTTAGCTTTCCTAAATGGAAGCATGTCTCAAGAGGAGGATTAGCCAATTGGCTAAAGAACAAAGAATCAATTTAGTTTAAAATAGTTCCTTTAATGGCGGTATTTTGCATCTGCAGTAACTTTCCAAGGCACTGTGTACTTTTGTTTGAAATCCTCAGGGAGCCCAGAGTGGGTTGCCTTCCACCATTAGGCAGGGAGGGGCTGCAGTGGACCTCCTGCTTTCTGTGGCAGTGGAAGTTGGGCCAGAAAAGGATATCATTTTTAAACATCAGAAATGAGATGGCAACTGCTTAGGGTATTTCTTGGGTGTTTTATCCACAATAAAGGGAAAGAAGAAAATTATCAAAACCTAGAGGGAGAGGTCAGCTGAAGAATTTATAGCCTTGCCTATACACTGACTAATTGATTGCAAGAAATGATCTAACAAGGTCTCCTGGCACTGAAACATAGCCTGATCAACATAGGGGCTTACAACTGATGTTTTAAAGTAAAAAGTCTCTCATTGCATGGTTAGCTAAATAATTAGGTCATTCATGTAGCTCATTAGAAGTAGAAATCCGAATTTAGGCAACACCATCTAATAGTTGAAATCAGGAAAAATGCCAAACTTTGAGATATGTGAAGAAGGTACTGGTTAAATATCCCAACAAAAATTTACTTTTCTCACAGGATTAAATGACACATAAAATTCTGTTTTTTTTTTCTCTACAAGAATTCAAAATATAAAGCAATGAACATGCTGATAAAGATGAAAAAAATACAAATTTCTGAGCAGTTACTGAGCACCAAATACCAATATAAATTATTTGTTTTCTATACAAGAATTATGAAATGTAGACATAATTATTATTCCCACTTATCAGATCCAAAAACTGAGGTCAAGGAGTTTCATTTTATCCTAGAACTTCTAGCGAGGCAATGGTCGAGCCAAGCATGGAATTCTCTTGCTTTAAAGGTGCCTGGCTTCCAATGAGCCACAAACTTTCCAGATATGTAAATAGCATCTCCATACAAGGAAAGAGTGTATTTTAGAAACCCTAGAAGTACAAGTGAAATTATCTAAGGATTTGTTTGGCCAGTGAATGTCAGGTGCATCAAATACGTAGGTTGAGGTGAGAAATTGTAGTAGAGTAATAGAGTCTATACAGAACCCTACCAAATGCTAAGGCATCTGACAACTCATGGAGAATGGCATGGTTCAATGATGAAGAGGAATGTAACGATGAGAACCAAGACAAGGGAGTTAGTCAATAGTTCTTTGGAGGATATGGAACTACTAGATTGTTTCTTCAGTGCCTAGCACAGAGACTTCCTTTTGTAGTCTCCATGTTCTGTGAATAGCTCTCAAATGAGGGAATAGAGTACTTCAGGACATGGATGTTGAGGGCCCAGACAGGGGCTAGAACTACCAGCATATAAAGTCCAGGTCTGCCTGTCCTATGTAGTTCCTAAACTACTTGGTACCTGGTTTTAATCTAATCTAGAAAGACTCCGACCCAGGAGCTCTGCAGCAGAGGTTCATGGATGGACTTGTTTGGGGAAGGAGTGTCTAAATAGTAGGGTCTTTTTAGTGTTTGTGCATGGAACAATTTTTATAGTGTATGTACATTTTAATAAGGGAGGAGAACTCACGGCTTTTATCAGATTCGGAAGGACTCTGATCATAAGATGAAGTAAGGAAAAGACAAGAAAGTTTCAGAGACTGAAAAGCTGAAAACTTCAGTTCAGAGACTGGCCTTTCTATTCTAATTCATTTCCTTCTCTCCAATCTCAAAGATGCCAAAGTTATTCTTGACCACATTCCTTTGCTTATGCGGTCCTCTTTCTTTAAATACTGTCACCTAGGTACTAGTACTCCTCTGTATCCTTTGGAACCCAGAAGTTTCTTCTTCCATCAAGTCTTTTCTGACTTGATGGTCCCATTGATTTCATTTTTTCCTGCTTCGAATTCCTATAGAACTTATGTTGTATCCCACCCAATTTACCATTTAATTATGTATTATTTGTTCTTATTGTCTTGTGAAGTCCACATTACAATAGAGAATAGGTTCTTGGATACAGGGACCATATTGGAGATGAGTGGCTCAGAGCACATCTTTGCCTGAGTCTTCTTCCCTTACTGTTGTGCCCTTGTACAAATTATTAAACCTCTATAACTTTTGATTTTCTCCACTGTAGAATGATGATAATAGAACTTATACCATTCACTTGATGGAAGGAAAATAAAATAATGCATACAAAAGTACTTAGCACCATCTCTGGAAAACAGTAATTGCTTTTAACTATTATAGTGTATTCATTATTACCTTCCACTTGTATTTCTGCTTTCAACTATGGGAGCTCCTCTGTTCCTACTCTTGAATTCCAAGATAGCAGCAAAGACACTTAAGTTAGTTTCCTCATCTTTGGAACAAGGTAATATATTTGCAAACAGATTTTTGAAACCCTGATTTGAAACAGGGTTCAAATGAGATCATGAATACAGACTTGTCCTGGATCCCTAACCTCACAACAATCCCAGCCGGGCTGTCAAAGTTCAGGATTTTCATACTGAAGCGTTACTCTTATATTATGAGGTGCAAGGGTCTGAGCAAGAGTTTCCAGGATTGAAGTTATCGAGGATTCTCATTAAAGTTAGGAAAAAACACAGCTGATATCCAGAGAGAAGCCTATCTGAGAGGGAGAGGGGATTGGGTACAGTGAACCCCTGCAGTGAAGTCCCCTCAACCTGTACTATTTCTTCATCTTTGTTGTTTACCTAAGTCAATGACTCCAAAGCCCTCCACCAGCCTCCATGCTCTGCTTTTCCAAAAGAGCTGGTTAGGGCCAGGTACCTGTCTGAGCTCCCAGAGTAGCTCTTGACTAATACTAAAGGGCAAGAGCAAAGCTATTCAGTAAGTGAAAAGATGACTGAGACAGGTGAATTTTTCGTTTTATGTGTGTGTGTGGTTTTTTTTTTTTCCCAACCAGAAAAGAAATAGAAAAAGTCTTAGAAACTTTAGAGAGAGGGTAGGCAGCAGGCATCCCACGGGGGCTTCTTGCTAGAAGAGAAGGGACAAACACTCGTTCTCCATAAAATTTGAGGTGTGCATATACCCCTAGACCACAGAGTATCCAGAAGTCTGGGAGACTCATTCCTGTGCAGTGTAGTCTTTAGGCAAATGTCTGTTCCAGTTCTTCAGGAGGTGGCCACAATTGCAGCTGTGTGTGTGTGTGTGCACGCACGTATGTGGTGGGGGAGGCATTGATTACAAGAGGTGACAGCTCTTGGGGGAACAGCCACAATGACAAGGAAAGATCTCAAGGTAGAGAGAAGCATCTGTGAAGGAGTAACAGCTGGAGCCTCATGCAGCAAGAAGAGTTCAGGATCCATCCCCTCCAGTTAGCTAAGAAACCAGAGTTTAGGGGGTTTGGGAAAACTGGAGGAGGTCCATCAATTATGCTGATAGAAGTCTTATCAAAACAGATTGGGTTCTGTGGTCATTGAAAGGTTACATACATCTTTAGAATCTAAGGCTTAGACCATCTTTTTATCAAGGGAATAAATGTTACCTCAGTTCCTAAGCTAAAACCCTGAAGCTCTAGTCAAGGCATGTGTGGGTGCATATATGTATATGAGGTGATTACATATGTATATGGCATCGATGTCTTGGCAGCTGTAAATATCCATAAGACTTGGTCCCAAACAGCTTCTTCTTTTCTCTGTGCAGACAATCATTTCATAAACCTAAGATTGTAGTGATCTGGGGAAGGCTGCATTTTATGCATTTTTCAGAATAAAAATTTGCCCTCTTAAGGGCAGAACCCCAGGGTCTTCTGAGGAGACTTCATTTTTAAACAACTGATTTTAGAATAAATGATTATGAAAGTAATGAATGTTCATGTCAGGAAATCTGAAAAAGAGTGTATAAAGGCCAAATGAGAAAATGGAAATTACCTGCAAGGAGACCTTTCTGAGAGGAAAGGGATTCCCTTTGCTATTTCAATATAAACTCCTTTGCATTCAATTCAATTGAAAAAGCATCCACTGTGCCCTGCAGACCTGAGTGCAGGGCATTGCGGGGTGGGGGGGTACATACTGGAATAGCCCTGAGCCCTCTTCAAGGACCTGTAATCAAGTAAAGGCTATAAGGACTCTGCTTATATGAAATACTGAGCTACCTCAATGACTGTATAATGAAGTTCCAGCCTAATCACACTTGTCATATTTGCCAAGCCACTGAGGGCTGTGGTGAAGAAAAGAGGCTTGTACAGTTCCAACAACTGGCTATATAAAATGTGAAAACAGCCTTTTATCCTTTGTTTCTATCATCAGGCTCCAAATGATGAAGTTCAGGAGCCAAGAAAAGACTGCATTGCAGCAAACATCTAATGGCAAAGGTGTACTAACTTGCCTTTGCATTTGAGTGACTTGGGGAGGAGGCCATTGCCAGAAAGATCTGATGCAGATTGGGGCTGACTATTAACCAGCTGGGTGTACCCCACGTACGGGCTGAAATCACCCTTACCAAATTGCCCGAGACAGGTTTTACAGAAGCTATCAGCTGCTACTAGCTTCTGACTTGCCACTAGTTTTTTCTAGTCATTTCTTATTATTGTCTTCGTGCACAAACTCTTCTGTACAGATGACTGCGTTTATTCTTTGGGTAATACATACTCAGGAGGAACTTATATTTTCAGGGGACAATTTGGGGGAGCATACAAGATGGGGGTGGGCATGTGGAGACTACAAATGAGTTTAACAGTTATAAGAGTGTGCAAGGCAGCCATGCTTACAAAGGATTCCCAGAAACTGGGCAGCATCTGTGCCTCCTGGAGGTTGTTTTACTGCTTCTGTAGGGGAATCTCTGCTTGGAAGTGATGGGGCTCTAGGTGAAACAGGTGCAGTGTAAAAGTCATCATGCTTGCCCCTCCCCCCATGCTTCGCACACCAAATTTGAGCAGAGCAGTCAGAGAAGGGAAAAAACAAAACATGACACAACAAAACAGAACACTAGCACATAGTCATGAAGGAAAATTACACAAGCTGGAGAGGATTAGCAAAGGACTATAATGCTGGATTTGGGGTCAGTTCTGTGTTTTAAATTAAAATCTGAAAATAAATTGCCATCACTAAGGAAGAACTAAGTAGCTCCTTGTGGATTGTCCACAGCTGTTCAGATGTTGATTATCTTTCTTTTCTGCAGGCATTCTGGGGAAATAATCAAGGAAATAAAGTGAGCCTACTGTTAAGAAACTTCCTTTCATACATGCTACCTTGTCTGAAGGGCATGGTCCCCTCAGACAGCTTGCTGGAGGGAGGGGATTTAAGTACTTGGGCCTTTTACCTGCGTCTACAATAGCCATTTTGTCATGTGTAGGTCAAAGTCCAGGAACTCAGAAGAACAAGAGTGTCTTTCTCCTTTGAAGATTTAGGGTAAGAAGACTCCACAGCTGCCCATGTTCCTTTTGGGCACAAGAATAAGTTTGGTTGTGGTGTTCTGTGGCCTCGGTTCAAATAAAGCCACTCTGGAACTTATATCTTATTCCAACATCTCTTCCAGAATTAAATCCTCCTGGATCTTTAAGGATTATTTTTCCTCCCGGCTCTTTCAGGATTTTGTTCCTCCCAGCTTCACTTGTGGTCATTGACTTTGGACTAAATTATGGTAGAGCTATTTTTTTTCACAGTCCTTGTTCTTTGTCTCTCCCCTCCATCTCATACCTTTCTAATTTTGACTCGTTCAGTATACATCTTTCTGCTTGGTGCATACTGGTTTTTTATGCTGTGCCATGAGAAGTCAGCAATTAAGAACGAGCAATGGGGGTGCCTGGGTGTCTCAGTGGGTTAAAGCCTCTGCCTTTAGCTCAGGTCATGGTCTCAGGGTCCTGGAATCCAGCCCTGCATCGGGCTCTCTGCTCAGCGGGGAGCCTGCTTCCTCCTCTCTCCCTGCCTGCCTCTCTGCCTACTTGTAATCTCTGTCTAACAAATAAATAAATAAAAATCTTAAAAAAAAAATGAATGAGCAATGTTCTAGGAATCAGAATACAAGAATTGGATTCTAGTCACTAGTATCCTACATCCTATCACCTTGGACAACCTCTTTAAATTCAAAGCTCTTTTAAAAGAAAAAAATTATCTGTAAGATGGGATTTATAATCTCCATCACAGGGATTGTGAGGATAAACATGGTAATAAATTATTTAGATATCTATGAAGATAGAAGTGTTCTGTACAACTGAAGTAGTATGTCTCTATTGCCTGCTGCTTTGACTCAGTTTGGTATTAGAAAGAATGCGGATTTCTCTTCGAAACAGATCTGCACTTTTAGAGTTTTGTCTTCTAGTTTCAGGTTTAAGCTTGGTTAAAATGGAGGCCATCATTCACTGCTATACTCTAGATAACTCCCATGGATGTGTATTTCTGTGGTATCCTCCCATTTTCTCCCATTATTTGAGCCCAGTAAAAAGAAAGCCATGGACTCAGGGTAATTTTTTATAGAGTGAACTTCAGACAACTCAAAATCAACAGTTTTTTTTTTTTTGTTGTTGTTGTTGTTGTTGAAGGCACCCAGGGAAGTAGAGCACAAGGAATCATAAGGTTTTACTATTGGTTTTTGAGGCCGATGGTCAACTTTGTGGTATTCTCATAAAATGCGTGGTGAGTACAAGTGAAATTGTATTTGATTATAGTTTGTCATTGTCTGATGGTGGATAACACTGCATTTCATAACACTTGACATTTAGTATACTTGTGGTCAAAGAACTGAACTCTGTTTCTCTCCTCCTAGTGGCTTAGGATTTATAAAGCATCTAGAGGACCTGAGGGTGGGATTGATGAAGGGTATGAGACTATGTGAAGCTGATGATGGCTTTTCAGAGACCCAAGGGATCTAGAAAAAAATATTTTTAATGAATGTACTTCACATAAAGATGAGTAGTGGTAATGCCATAAGAATAGTAACAATATTAGTAATAATAAAATTAATAATGACTAATGCATATTTATGGTGCACTTAGAATAACTCAGGCTTTGAGCTTATCATTTTATGTGCATTATCTCATCTGAGTCTCACTTCACATCCTCCCTGTGCGTTATGCTATTGCATTATCCCCATCTTACTGGGAAGGGGTCTGAGAAACAAACTAACTTACCCAAGTATGCCCAATTAATGGGGCAAATCTTGTTTCAGTGGAGAGGCAGAAGATGACTGGCCACTCATCAAACCTATTTTTGCTTCTTCTTGGTCACACAGGTAAGCTGCATTTCCCAGCTTCCCCTGCAGCTGGGTGTGGCCATGTGACCAAGTTCTAGCTAATGGGAAGTTATGTGCAGAAGCCCTCTGGAATTGAGCTATACAACCACCCATAATCTATTTCCTATATTCTTTTCCTGCTTGATGTCTGGATTTAGGGGACTTCTAACTTCAGGGGGGTGGCAGAGATATAAGACTGAAGGAACCTGGGACCCTGAGTGACCACATGGTGGAGAGCTACCTGCCAATGGGGAATATTAACATCCTAAATTCAACTGTGTAAGTTAGAAATATGTTTCTATTATGCTAATGAAATATTGGCATTTATTGGTGACAACAGGTTTTTAGAATTTATTCTTATTTCCCATCAGTATATACCTGGAAAAGATATCCTATCAAATAGCACATTGCTCTTTATTTCCAGGTATTGTTCTAGAAAGAGGCTCACTTGTGAGGAAAAACGAAATCAACAGATATTACATCTTCAGTGCCTATGGTGACTGAAAATCCCATGACTTCTTAGTCTGTTGGAGCTCAACATGTTTTACTATAACATACCTTCCATCTTTTGTTCTTTCTTTTCTCCCTCCTTTCTTCTCTTCTGTTCTATTAAGTGTCTATTGTGTTTCACCTCCCTGCTGTGTGGGGATGCAGAAACTAAAATAAATTAATGTAGTCCCTGCTCTTAAGGAGATCAGAACCAAAGCGTGTGTCAAGATCTACAAGAATACATCTTGCTACATGCTATACGTTACAGTGTGGTAAGGACAGATTACCAGTATTATCGAATCACAGAGGAGGGGTATTTGACTTGGCCAGCCAGGAGTTAAGAAAGGCTTAGAGAAGGTGAAGACTTAGGGGGAATTTTCTGGGATGTGGGACTTTCAGTGTGAACCTTAGAAATTCTCAGGCAACTCTAGATGAGTTAGTCACTCTTGCTGAAGGTACTGTCATGATTTCTTCTCAAGGATGAGTAGGAGTTTGAGGACAGCATTCTAGATTCCAGGGCAGCATGAGCAAAAGCAAGGAGGAGAGAAACAGCATGAGATGTTCTAGGGGAACTGGAAGCAATGCAGAGTCACTGGAGATACAGTGTGAGTCAGAGCTAGGGGAAATGAGGCAGAGAGAGGGTCAGGCATCCTGGGAAGGCAGACTGGGAAGGGTTTTGTAAATCATCTTAAGGAGCACAGCAGCACCTTAAGCAATTGAACACTTGATGGCAAACACTGAAAACCTCAAGATAAGTAAGGAAGCCAGTGCAGAAGTCCAACCTGAATCAGAGTAGAGAGGAGAGGCAGTGTTGAGAAGTATTTAGAAGACAAAAATCTCTCGTACTTGGTGGTGATCTAATGGAGGGCTCTAGAGATAGAGCATAGCCCAGATGGTTTGCAGGCTTTTAGAGTGTCCCAGTTTCTAGAAATTCAGCAGAGAAGCCTCCATTCTCCATGCCTATATGTTGAGCAGCTTGCCAGTCCGTTGTCCCAAGGCTACCCCTTTTCACACCCCTCCCCCCAGGAGGGAAAGAACAGCTCACCCTTTGCTGTTTTTTCAAGGGGCCTTTCTTCAGCCCCCAGCCCCACCCATGCTGTTAGTACATACACAGTGACCATGGAGCTCTCTCAGTGAAGGGGCTGCCCAGCTACCTTAGAGAGATGGGCTAATGCTAAGAAAATGAAAAAGAGCACAGGAAAAGAGATATTGATATTTGGACTAGAAATTTATCAAGACCTGGCTTCAGGAAAAGGAAACTATTTTCATTTTTGTTTTATCTGCCCCAAACCTCCACATGGAAAAGAAAATCTCCAGGACCCTCTCCTCTCCAGACTCTATTTATTCCTAATCACCTGCCATAGTAACATTTCCACCCATCACTTGCAGAAACTTGTCACTTCTCCGGCTTCCAAATGTCTGCTCTGGGGCCCCAATTCCCACCATCTTCTGCTGGGACAGGTAGAGCGCTTACTCTGCACTGAGCTTTGGACTTAAACATTTTTCACACATGATCTTATCCGAGCTTCCTCTCACATCCTCCTTGTGAGGTCGGTACTATCTTGGGCAATTGGAATCACTAAAAATGCCATGCTTAAAGTAGTTAAGATTTTCTTTACCTAAGACTTACTTGAGGTCAGGGACTGTCTTTATTATTCACTTTCACATCCAAGATAGTTTCCGACCAATATTAGATGCCTAGGAGTGTTTGTAGGATCAGTGGGAGGAATTGTTCCTTGAGGGAAAATAAAGCTAAGGGCAAGAAAAGAAAGCAGCTTTGGTTGCCTTTTACCCAAAATCATCTTCAGGATTCCACTGGTGGAGAAACCAAAAAGATCTCTCCTCAAATTTCTGTATTTTCCAGTATTTGATCAAAGAGCTACTGTCATCCACTATATTCTCTGGATAAATCACCACATTCCTTGGATAAAATAACATATTTGCACAGGACAGTACTTTGTAAGATCTAGTTCAGTGCAGAAAAGAAAAAAAAAATACACACCCAAGTGTAAAGAAAACTGAATAGGAATTGCTAAAAGTTTTGTGTCTTGTTACATGACTAAATTAGACAAGAAGCTTGTATTATTGGAGCATTATTTATGTGCTACAGCTGTGACTGGAGCCTGTCCTGATTTACTGTTGTATGTTCTATGGATCTAACTGAGTCTGGGACATAAATGGCAATATTCTGTAACAGTTCACTCATCAGTTGTTTAATAAAAAAAAAAATCAGTGTCTATTGTATTTATAAGAGTATGTTAAAAGGGAATCAGAGAAACAAGACAAATATCTTCTGGGTACTGGCCTTGAGAAATACACATTGTAGTTGGGATTTTAAAGGATGCAATGCATTTATTTAAAAATTATTTCTCTTAGTTTGTCTTTTATTTTGAAATAAACTTGAAGAGACAATTCACATATTTTGTGGATCGTTATTTTGCTCTACCACTACATTATGTGGTCATGGGAAGCAAGGAACTGAATTAGGTCATTAAGATCAAGGGGATCAAGGCATACCAAATCCAGCGAAGAGATGGAGATATACAGAAAATGGGTGATTTATCCAAAATATGTATTAGAACAGAAGCCGGAACTTGTTTTGTTCAACTCTAGATTTGGACAAAGTCCAATCATAGCAGATAAACTCTCACTAGTGTTGCAAGTAGTGGGCCATCTGCTGGAATGTGATAAAATGTTTGTAATCACAAAGTGTGTATTACCATCATGTTTCTTGTATTATTATCAGTCTTTTGCACAGCCTTATAAATGAAAACAAAAAAAATTATTTTTAATCAATTTCAGCTTATTTTTGACTTAATAGAAGACATGTTTTAGTGTTCATAGCCATTGTGAGGTTATTACCTACTTTGGATTACAAAAACATCATCATCATCATCATCATCATCAAAAGAAATCCTACAAAACAGTAAAAACCAACCTGAGAGGAATCACTATGACTTTTGCCAATTGTAGATTTTTCATCTAAATATATGTAATTTTGGAGGGAGTAATCATATTGACTTGTTCCTAAATGCAAATGTAACACTGGTTATATCTTTGAAAGATGCAAATTAGTCAGTAAGACAAGTTTCAAATGGAAGATTTCTCTAAATGTAGTTGGTTGCAAAGGTGTAAATTACTAATCTGAGGTCAGTTTAGAGTGACTGGAAGAATAATGAGATCAGGGAGAAAATCAACAAAAGAAAATGCTGCAGGTGGATTAGTGGATACATTTTTGGCCTAAAAGGGAATCTTGAAGCCCTTGAAATTCCTTCCTTGCACAGAAGAAAGGTAACAGAGTCGTACACTAGGTGCCATCTCTTACAGGGATAGTGCCCTTCTCCACTTTCTAATCATTTCAAACATGGTCTTTCTCTTTCCAAAGGAGTAGCAGTCCATGAAGAAGTGGAAGTGTGATTAGTGTAAAATCAGTTTCAATCAGCTTTAAAAGTTGTTTGTCTCTTTGACAAAAAACATTCTTTAGGTCTCGGTGATTTGCACAAAATATACAGTTAGATGAGAACTTCAGTGAGCCAAGAGAACACAAGCATGAGAATGAAGTTATGGGGGTGCGAAAGGGCTGGAAACCTCGTGCTTTTACAGTGAAAAGGACAAATAGTAGAGGGGCTTCTACTTCTACCATAACATCAGCAAGATGCTATGGAACTTTTGGTGTTTTAGAAGTCATGGTCCACCATAACCAAAGGGTCATGATGCCCTGTAATATTCCTTTGTGGTTCTGTGCTTAGTATCTACTCCAGTCCACATCATAATGACTATGTTTTCTCAATCATTCCCTTCTCTATCCAGCATAACAGCTTCCTAAGATCTCAGCCTCTCATTTTGCCTTTCTATAAATCCCGTCTCATACTGTGGTGATCTTTTTCAAAAGTGGGCATTTGAGCATACCACATTCCTACACAGTATGCTTCAGCATCAAACTCCCTGCTGTGAAACAGGAAGGTCTTCACGAAATAATCCCTACTTACTCTACCAGTCTAATTTTTTTTAACCATTTCCTTTCTCTCATACATGACCCAGCTTTTCCAACTACCTCTACATGTCTTGTAACATTTGTCAACATTAGCCATTACAGTTGTCGTTGTCTTCTTGTCCACCCAGAAAACTGCCCTCTTCTGGGAAGCTTTCCTATCAGAGGTAAATGTGTCTTCTCACAGATCTTTTTACACTGCACCTCTCTGGGTTGGGGATGGCCTCACAACAGGAAGTTTACGGCCTCCTTCCCTATGCTGATGCTATTGAGCCATCCAAAGGGACAATGGTGTCCTATGATGATAGGTGGTGAGCATAGCATAACATATAAAGAAGTTGAATCACTATGTCATACACATGAAACTAATATAATATCGTGTCTTAACTGTATTCAAATAAAAAAATTAAAGAAAAAACAAAAAACAAAAAACCCACAAAGGGACAAATTAGAAAAGTCACACCTCCTGGGAACCAGAGCTTTAATTATTTCACATGGAAAAATCTACCATTGCACCTATAAGTGCCGAGTAAGGCCTTTTGTTATCATCATCATCATCATCATCATCATCATCATCATTATCAGATCATCCTCACCACTTGCTTGCTAATGATGAGCTGCTGAGCTAAGTGTCTTTACATGGACCACCTCCTTCAATCTTTACAATACTATTATTTCATTATTATTATTACCTCCATTTTAAACATGATGGAAGTGGAGTTTGGATAACTTATATGACTTGTCCAAAGTGACATGGCTAGTAGGTAGGGAAGTAGAAGTTGACCCCTTGTTGTCCAACTATCTCTTAATACGCAATGCAGCTTTTATTTTGATCTAACTATAGGGAGGGAGGAATGGGTAGTCGAGTTCCTTATAAAGGTCAATATCTGCCTTTCCTATTTAAGTTTATTGATTATTTCTCTTTCACACTCATTTCCCTAGCACCTATCATGGTCCCTAGTTATATATGAGTCAATACTTAATTGAATTATGAATGAATACTGGTCAACATGGCCATTCTGCTGTTTTAGAGTGGATAAAAATTACAGATATGTATCATTGTTATCTTAAACATAAAATGTTTTCTATCTCAAGACAAGAAACCTGGAAAAAATGATATGGAGCCCAGAAGGCTTATTTATTTATTTGACCTTATTTGGTTTTTTATTTCATTTTTGTCTTAAGAAGAATCAACATCTGAACAAACCCAATGTTCACAGGTATCCTCAATATACACCAAGAACTTTTAAGAAATGTTTTTTTTTTCCTTGATAAGCCTTGTGTTTTAAGTTTCCTTTTAGTATTTTACTTAAAACTGCATCTAAACTTGTTGAAGTGATTCTATCAAGGAAATGTCACACTGTGGTTCCATCTACTGAATTACTTGTTCACATCGCAGCCTAGTTAACAGTGTGGACATGGTGCAGGGGGAGAAAAAGGCTCACCAAGATCCGAGAGCTCTTCAGCGGCAGGAGCACTTCTTTGAGGAGAGTGGCTTTGAGTGTTCTGTCCTGTAATATAAAATATCACTCGGCAAGCTGCACTCTCTGATAATTTTTATAGCAAAACATAACATGCTTTTCTAGCAAGGTCAGAAATGTCAATAAAAAGGTACAAATGGACTTGCCTGTGATTCCCAATTCTGAAAACAGTCTGATCTCTTTAGTGCACTGGTGCTGAGGCTTGAAAAGCAAGTATATTTTCAAAGGGACTCTGGAGGCTGCCCTAGTCTTTTAACCAGGGCACCTGTCTGTGTGTCCAGGGTGTCCTTTGGAGGATAAGTAGTACCTTGGCCTTGGATCGGGGTATGTGGGCACCTAGGAAAGAGTGGGTTGCATGGTTATCCCCCCTCCCCCATTTCACATTTGTTGTGGGTTTGACAGTGGTAAAAATGTTTGGGATAAAAAAAGAAACTTTTTTTTTTTTTTTTAAACCAGAAACATTACCAAGGGCCTGAGTTAGTTTTCCACTGATGCATACATAATGAAATTCCACAAATGTAGTGGCTTAAGCCAACACTCCTGTATTATCTCACAGTTCTATAGGTCAGAAGTTGGGGCTGGCTTGGCTGGGTTCTTTGCTTAGAGTCTTACAAGGTTGAAATAAAGATGCTGACGAAGCTGTGCTCTAATTTGTAGGATGTGGAGAAGAGTCCACTTCTAAGTTCATTTTGGTTGCTGGAAGAATCGATTCCTTATAGTGTAGGCTCTTTGGGATATAGGAAAGCTTTCTTGCTTGTTGTCAGGTGAGGGTCAACTTCAGCAACTGGAGGCAGTTCTTAGTTCCTTCCGTGTGGCCCCTCCATCTTAAAGGATATCAACTGCACACTGAAACCTTTTCACATTTGGACTCTTTCTGACTTTATCTTCCTTGACCAACAGAGGAAATCTAATTTTTAAAGGGCTTGTGTGATTAGATGAAGCCCATGCAGATATCTCAGCGTTTTAAGGTCAACTGATTTGGGACTTTAATTACATCAGCAAAATCCCTTTATAGCAATACTGGAGTTAGTGTTTGATTGAATAACTGGGTTTAGAAACCCTTCCATTTCAGAATTCTGCCTTCCACAGGGCCAGTGTGAATCATTTGTTCTGTATATGCTGTTTAATTTACACCTTTGGACAATCTTTGACATAAGTTAGTTGCCTAATTCACTCTTCCAGGAAGTGATAAATCTGGCTTTGTATCGCAGCCTCTTCTGAATCTAAAATTGGTGCTGTTCCATAGTGATAATAAAACATGAATCCAAACAGCACTATGTGCCAGTTCTAATTTTTCACTTTTCAGGTACTAACTCATTTAATCCTCACAACAACCCTGTAAGTAGGTACTATTACTGGTCTCATTTCGTGGATGAAGTAGCCAAGGAGGAGCCAGCCAGTTATCAATGAGGCTCTCATTTGTATATTTAATCACTCTATCTACTCTCAGCTTCTTTTTTCCAATGCAGGATGTAGAAATTCAGAAGATTCAGATTCTTTCCCACACCTACGGCAGGTGCTCATGGACTTCCTAGCTTGGGACTTCTGACTCAGTTCTGTTTTCCTGTACAAATGGATTTGAAACCTTTCACGACTTTTATTGTGTGAAAAGTAAAACTTGCACGGGTCAAGTTCAACAGGCAAGGAAGACTTTATTCCAGACTATTGTAGTAGGAAAGAGAGTCCAGAACTCAGTGAGAGCTCATTTCTGCTGAATCAAAGTCCAGGAGAGTTAAGAGTTGGGATGGGGACATGAAAGACCATCTGTGTGCTAATTGCATTCACCTAAAGGAAAAGTAAATTTCATGACAGGAAGTTAGGCTGTCCAATTAAGCTCCTACCCTTCCATAGAAATGGAGAGATTTCCTTCCTCTATGACTATGTTTCCAATAGGTGGCTTCCTGGTTCTTGAGAAATTCTTGGGCTATAAAACTGGCAAGAAGCTTTTAGAAAGATTTACATCTCAAAGGAGCGAAGACAGACTTTACAACAAGTTTTCTAAAGCAAAGGCTTTTAGAAAAGGGAGGTCAGAACCTAGATTCAGGAAGAAATCTGTCTAAAGTTTAGTCAACTGAAGGGAACTGTAAGACCATCTTGGTCAACTGTATAGACTAAATAGTTTAATGTATGCTATCACACCATGTAATCTGAAAAGTAATATTCAAGTGTTGCTTTCTCTAGGAAGCTCTCCTTTCCCCAGTAAGTCCAGATTCTGAGCTCTTTCTCTCTGGTTTCAAAGCTCCTGATTCTTCCTCCATCATATGAATGTTATGTAAAGTTGTCAATAGCTCAAGTGCCCATCAGTAGCACTATAAACAGATATGTGAATACATAAATAGCATATGTGTAAATTCTAAATAGGAATATAAACAGATAATCGTACTTTATTTGCACAAATGGTATAGATTATGTTGAAGAAAAATTTAATAACTTATAAAAGAGTTCACAGTACATCGTTATATTAAAATAAAAAATTATAAAACACTATGAAAAATATGATCACAATTAAGTAATGCAACAAATAGGCAAAAACCCCTGAAAAGATATACACTGAATTGATAGCATTTTTCTGTGTGTGGTAGGATTCTAAATGATTTTCTGCTTTCTTCTTTGTGCTTTACAATCCTTTTGGATTTTCTTCAATGAAACTTTATTACTTCTGCAACCTTGTTTTTTGAGAATGAAAAACACAATTTTACACAAGGAACTATAGACAAAAAAAGGTACAAATGCTTTTTTTTTTTTTTTTTTGGTATGATTCCCCAGCTATAATCCAATAGAGTCAGATATAGCACTTTGTAGTATTTCCTGAGTAATTTCTTGTCTTTCTTTTGATACTATGCTTCTGGTGGTCCAAATTATAAGCAGAGATCAAGGTGACAAAATGGGCTTTACTCCTCCTGATCCAGTGGTAAGTGCACGGGGGCTGCCAAACTGTAGGGAAGAGGGTTTGGGGGAAGGTTGTATAACAGGACTGTGATCAGCCTTTCTTGCTTTGGCTATATCTGCATTCTTGGTCTTTACTTAATGCCATTAACTGATGGAAGCACTTATTTCCACCTATGTACCTGGCTGAGAAGAGTAATTCAGAAATGGCATGAGTGATATTGCAAGGTAATGGGTTTGCTGTTGTAAGAGGTAATCAAGCAATGTCTTAATGCCTCTTATCAGGAACATGATGGAGAAACTTTCAGCCTCATGTAAACCAGCTGGTTACCTTTGTCAGATCTGAGATAGTCCCTCAAACTAGTTCTAGGAGAGGGGGCTTACTGGTAGGATTCTTGTTCCTGAACAGAATAGGAAGCACAGCTAAGTTTCTAGGAAATGGGTTGGGGGTGATGGCAAAGTCATTGAGAGCCCAGGCAGTCACTTTCTCAGGGATTGTGAAGTTTCTCTGTTCCCTGCTTTCTTCTGCACTTGCATCTTGTATAATCTTTGCCATCCCCATCTCGAAGGCAAAGAATCTGTCCTCCAAGAAACTACTGGAGATAGTGCATCTAGGTAAAAAGAGGAAAGAGAGAAAGAGACAGAGAGAGAGACAGAGACCAAGACAGAGATTGATTCCCATTCAGAAATTTTAGGCAGGATTGACAGCATTATCACAATGATTTAAAGTAATGAGAAATTGAGGATCCTGGGTGCTGCAGTCAGCTGAGTGTCTGAATCTTAATTTCTGCTCAGGTCATGATCTCAGGGTTGCAGAACTGAGCCCCACATTGGGCTCCACACTCAGCACAGAGTTTGCTGAAGATTTTTTCCCCTTCCCCTACTCTCTCTCTCTCTCTCAAATAAATCAGTAAATCTTAAAAAAAGAGAGAGAGAGAGATCTATTGATTGGTAAAAATGCTCAAACCTACGAAAAGGATGTGCCTCTATATGAGGCAAATTTTCACATTGGTTACCATTTTCCAAAATCTACTCTATCACCTGTCCTCTCCTTGATAGATTGTTTGACACTACAGAAATAACTGGAGGATTCTATCCAAGCTCCTGCAGAGCTGATCAGGAAAGCATTCTGAAGTTGTCACTCTGAATTGTTTTTCAAAATACACTATCTGGAATCCAAATGGCCTATCTGAATATTTCAATTCAACTATTTTTTTAAAAGATTTTATTTTTTATTTGACAGAGATCACAAGTAGGCAGAGAGACAGGCAAAGAGGGGGAAGCAGGCTCCCTGCTGAGCAGAGAGCCTGATTGGGGGCTCGATTCCAGGACCCTGATCATGATCATGATCATGACCTGAGCCAAAGGCAGAGGCTTAACCCACTGAGCCACCCAGGCCCCCCTCAATTCAACTATTTTGATTATAGGTGTAAACTTGTGTTCTTATGTTCATCTGAGGTCATTTCTTATATTTATTCAGTGGACAGGGCCAGTTAAGTAGGGAATTAAAGACATCTTTTGAAAATATAGAAACCAGTAGCAAATATAGAAAATACTGAGAGTAAAATTCCTCTCTTCTGTGTCACTGTGAGGCCTCGGATTACAGCTGCAGGTTCTTTCTATAACCTTTAACAATATCCAGGCTCCCTATATTGGGAGCCTTTGCCTGGAGCAGCCAGCATTTCCTTAATAATTTATGCCACCTTTTCATTTCTGTTCACTTCATCACTTAATCAGCAGTGTTGTAATTCCTGTTCCCCAATACATCTTCATTTTTGACCCTTTATGGGCTCCGAAGGCTCTCCTGTTCTTGGCATGGCACATGTCTGTTCTTCAGGCGCTCTCCTGGGTCTCTGGCAATCTGCTTCCTGCTAATTGCTGCAGATGGGAGTAGGAAGGTGAACAGAGCACACGAGGGAGGAAACAGATTCTCCCAGTAAGTAAGGGGCCCTTGGGGACAAGCACTTTGGGGAAGCTGCTTTAATACTGTCAGGCACAGTGAAAGAGTGATTTAGGGAGTCCGTTCTATGACATTTTTCTTGTCCTTCAAAGGGATATATCCAATAGCTACCCTGGTGTTCACTCACCCTCTTGAGGTCTACACCTACGTAAGCTCAGAGTGATGATAATAATAAATATCACTTATTATCCCTGGCCTAAAGCTGAGCACGTTGTCCATATTAATTCTTTATTAATCACAAGAAATATCTGAGCTATGTATTCTTATTCCTGCTTCATAGATGAATAAAATGAGCCTCCGAGACAGTAAACAGCCACTTGTCTTAGTCTACTTGGACTATTGTAACGGAGAGTACCATAGACGTGATGGCTCATGAAAAACAGAAAATTATTTCTCACAGTTCTGGAGGTTGAGATATTTAAGATCAAGGTGCTGGTAGTTTCATTTTTTGGGTGATCCATTTCTAGGTTCACAAATGGCTGTATTCTTGCTGTGTTCTCCCAGGGAGGGATGGGTGAAGGAGTTCTCTGGGGTCTCTTTTTTAAGGGTACCAATCCCATTCACCAAAGTTCTACCTTCATGAACTAATCACCTCCCAAAGGCCCCACCTCCATAGTTTTTGGGAAGACATAAATGTTGAGTTTATAGCACTAACCTATGGGATGCCTGAGTAGAATGAGACCCCAAGTTTATCTGGTTTCAAGGAAAGTATTCCTAGATACTCACCCAACTGCCACAAGAAAGTTGAGTTTATTTTTAGATCTTTCTTCCATCCCTGTGTGTGCCCTCTTTTCTCATGTCTGATACTCCTGGGCTCCATCAACTTTCCAAGAACCTGTGCTGTGTTACATGATTGTCAATAGTTATCTTGGAAAGTATCTGGTGCACTGATCCTTATTGGAGTGATAAGATGGTAACCCCAGTGTGTGTATTCAACCAGAATTCACTCTTGAGAACCAAAAGCTAATGTCATAATTTTTCATCACCACTTTTTTTTTCATTTATTTATTTTTAGCATAACAGTATCATTTTTTCACCACACCCATTGCTCCATGCAATCCGTGCCCTCTATAATACCCACCACCTTGTATCCCCACCTCCCACCCCCCCACCACTTCAAACCCCTCAGATTGTTTTTCAGAGTCCATAGTCCCTCATGATTCACCTCCCCTTCCAATTTACCCCAACCCCCTTCTCTCTAACTCCCCATGTCCTCCATGCTTTTTGTTATGCTCCACAAATAAGTGAAACCATATTTCATCACCACTTTTGCAAGCAGGGAAATAGTTTTGGGCAGGAAGCTCTGCCACACATCCTGTATCATATTGGTGGTATTGCCTATTTTGCTTATATGATGACAAGCACCTTGAAGTTGTTTGATAAATGATTATCGAATTGACTTTCAGTGACATCTCAAGTCTTAGAAACACTTCAGTGTTTTGGTATGCATGGAATCAAGTGCATCATGGTAAACTTTTGGACATCTGGGCTGCAGGTCATTAGCGCTCTGGCAAGTTCTAGAGCTCCTAAGATTTTGATTTGGGACCTAATCAAACAAGGCCCAGGACATGCTTCAAAAGATTCAATCTACCTTAACAACCCAGGGATTCTGTTGGGTGTCTGTAGGAGCTGGTAGGGGCTTGGGACAATGGAACAAGGGTGCAAGAAAGTCTGGCAAGAAGGGCATCGGAGGGGCGCCTGGGTGGCTCAGTGGGTTAAGCCACTGCCTTCGGCTCAGGTCATGATCTCAGGGTCCTGGGATCGAGTCCCGCATTGGGCTCTCTGCTCAGCAGGGAGCCTGCTTCCCTTCCTCTCTCTCTGCCTGCCTCTCTACCTACTTGTGATCTCTCTCTGTCAAATAAATAAATAAAATCTTAAAAAAAAAAAAAGAAGGGCATAGGAATCTGAGTTTAAATTTCCTCCTTCCTGTGTTGATTCTACAAATATTTATTAAGAGCCTAATAATGATTAGGTACTATTCTGGCCATTGGAATTAAAGTAGCAAATAAAGCAGATAAAGCTACTGCCCCCATGGATTTTATATCCTAGTGTGGGAGACAAGTAAACAAATGAGCATGCTGTTTTCAGATATTGGTAAGTGCTATGGAGGCAAACAGGTGAGGTGAGGCAAACAGACTGGTGTGGGCATGTGCTGCTTCTGACAGGGCAGTCAGGCAGGGCTCTTGAAGGAGGTGATAAGACCCCAGAATAGAGTGTCTAACAAGAGTCTCCATTTGGGGGCAGACATTAGAGGGGCTGTGGCAGCTTATTTTTACGTGGATATTACTTTGTTATTACTCATACCTTGGCTCTTCAAAATCAGTCTCAACACAATAAAATTTGTAATGACCCCTCAACATACATAGTCTAGGATAGGTGGGTCGCTTTTTCCATCCACAGGAGGTTTACTCACCGCTAAGTTCAGGATAACCCATAGGAGGTGAACAGGAGGAGGGAGAAAGAACTGGGTTTGGAAGCTGGAAAAATGCACAAGCAGCTCACTGAGGAATCTTGGGCAAAGTATTTTTCAGTTTTCAGAATCTCAGGTCGCGCATCTGTTAATGGGTAGGGTGGGCTGGGAGAGATGTGGGCACTGAAAAAAAAGTACTACTTCATCTCTATGGTATATCTGTGAGCTCTCCCCTTTGATTTATCCATTAAATATATCCAATAGTTATTTATATAGGTAAAAATAACTAAAGCCTATAAGCCATATACATTTTATATGCCCTCTTAGCTCTCCCAAGACCTATACAAAGTACTAGCATTATTGTCTCCATTTTATAGATAAGGAAACTGAGGCACAGACAGATTAGAAAAAGAAGAGGGGTTTAATGTTCAGTGAAGCATTTGATGATTTTAAAGCATGCTCTTGTTTAATCATACCAACTGACTGCTGGATCTCCTAAAGGGTCTTTACATATAGGGAAACTGAGGCTTAGTGGCATTGTATGATTAGCTCAAAGGATGCAAAGAAGAGGACAGAGCCAAGGTTTGAGCCCAGCACTGAGCGGCTGCAAACGTCCCTTCTTTTCCCACACATTACATGTAGCTGGCTGATGGGTGATGTTGTTTTACCAACAGGGAAGACTGTGGACTCGTCTCTGCTCTAGTCAATACATCATTTGTAGAGAACTCTTGACATATTTCCAATTATAATGCTGGACTTTGTAACTGTCACATGAGTCATGGGACTACTGTGTCTAATTGTATCCATCAATATCACCAGTGAGGAAATAGTACCCACCTCAAAGATTTTTTTTTTTTTTTTTTTTTTTTTGCCAAGATTGAATGACATGACAGATCTAAAATACCTCATCCATGGATACAAGTTAAGAAAGTAACTGATAAGGGGTCTCCATTGTCATTATTGGGAAATAATGACTTTTTTTCTTTTGTCTTCAGGCCTGAACTCAGCAGTTGACACTGAATTAAAGGCAAAATATGTGCTTGATGAATAAATAAATGAAGGAAGGAAAGCCACAATTAGTTAACTTCTTGGAGTTTGGGGACCTGACGTCTAGTCCAGTCTCTGCTGTCATGACTGTGAGACTACCCACAAATCACTTATCATTTCTGGATCTGAGTGCCCTCTCTTGTCCCATAGAAGACTGGTCTCAAATGGTCTTTACAGCCTGCTTGAATTAGGGATTGATTCTTACATTATTTAATTTGTTCCTTGACTCTTGTCACTCCTTAATCACCCTATCTGCTCTTCATTTGATACCTTATATACCTGCTTTCTTGCTGTTCTTTTGGGCTTCTTGGTGTGTATACTCAGTTTCACAACTGGTGCTTTAGGACAGGAGGGGATATCTTCCTTTTGTTTTGTTTTGTGATATTGGTTCTCAGTTGTGTCCCCTCAGACATTTGACAATGTCTATAGAAACTTTGAGCTGTCACAGCTGGGTGTGGGGGGTTACTGGCATTGAGTGGGTAGAGACCAGAGGAGCAGCTAAATATTCTACAATGTCCAGGATAGTCCCCCACAACAAAGAATTATCTGACTCAAAAATGTCAATAATACTGGGGATAAAAAGCACTGTATTACATGGAAAATATATTGCAAGGGGTGAGACTCTCCTAACACTGAATCTGAGAGCACTGCTTCCTGTCATCTGCCCTGGAAGTAGGGTGCTGGCAGATGGAAGTCTGTGCTTAGTGATTAAATGTACACATAAAAATCCCCTGGTGTTTCGCAGGATTCAAAAGCACAATGAGGAAGGCCATTACTGTGCATCAGACTCCTATACAGAGCAAACATATTATCTACCTGTAATGAAGGATTTCTAAGCAGACATGGGCTGTAGCCTCTACAGGAGAATATCTTAGCTGGGGGCATGTGGATTTTAGCTGCATGAAAAATATCAGCATTAATGGGAATCATTATGCTGCCCTGCACTGGAAATTTACCCCTGAATGGGTAGCAATATCCCACAGACAGAGGCCATTGAAAATCTGTTTCACTGACACTGTGCATGGGGAAGGACTGCTTGGGAAGCAGCATCGGCTGCCCGCTCATGAGTGCCTTTGGGCTGACTGATCTGTGTAGGAACAGAGGAGGGCAAATAGGGCAATGTTTTTCAGTGACCAGCATGAGCCTAGGGTGACACTGGGATAGGCCAGTGGTCTCTGGCACATCCCTCCTCCCCTTTCAGAGATTTCTGCTCGTGTCAGAGTGCTCTGGCTCCTGTCACGTCCTTAGGTCCATAGCCATCCTGCCTCCCTCAGGAAGGTGGGCTAATAAACTCTTTCTCTCTAAGGTGTCAAGGACTCATGGGTTACCTTCTGCAAGGTAATCTGTGGTTCAAGGGATGTAGTCAATGAAGTGCTACGTACCTGGCCATAGATCTTTGTTCTCTGGAGTGTTTGCAAGGGTGTCCCCAAGGATATAATCTTACCCCTACATGAATCCTTCAGATCTTGATTTAAGCTGCTATAGAGCTCTTTCTTGCACATCACCATTTCTAGAAGCTTGCTATGTAAAGCAGTGAAGAAGTGGAGTCCCTGTGTTGGAAGTGGGTTGGGGAATCTGGGAGCCAGGCTCCTGGGTTTCTCCCTCACACCCTACTACTGGCTTCTGAGCACCTCACTCAGGCTCTTTGGAGCAGTGCTCCTCAAGCTTTTCCCCAACCTGACCACAAAGAAAGAGATACTGTTTATCTGGAATCTGAAGTGTCTGGGGAATGCTGCCCTAGGCTGGAAGTGAAGGCCCAGCCACCCCAGAGACTGAGCAGACCAGTATTGTGCGCAGTCTGTCCTGGGAAGCTGTGCTGGGGAGCACGGCTTGAAAATCACTGTCCTTGGGTGGCATTGACAAAGCCTGGCTACTTTAAAACCTTGAGACTAAAGGGAGTAGAGGCTTTCAGCCACAGTTTTAACCTGTACTATATCAGAAACAATGGGATTGAATTCATTCTTGAATGCAGTAAGTAAATTCATGGATATTCAGTAAATATTTATCTACTATGTGCCAACTACTCCTCTTACTCCTGGGGGGACAGGATTTAAGAAATCCCTGTCTTCAAGGAATTTGGATTCCATAGGGATAAGGGTGGGGAACAAATAATCCACAAATAAACTATTATAATGAATGGATTTTATAAAATATTGCAAGATAAGCATGCATGTGTGTGTGTGTGTGTGTGTGTTTAACTAAAATAGAGTGCTCAGAAGAGATCTTTCCAAGAAACTGGTCTTTTTAAAAAATGTATTTATTTATTTGAGAGAGAGAGAGAGATTGCATTGGGGGTATGTGTGTGTGGGAAGAAGCAGAGGGAGAGGGACAAGCAAACTCTGGGCTGAGTGTGGAGCCTGACCCTGAGGCTTGATCCCTCAACCCTGAAATCATGACTTGAGTTGAAATCAAGAGTAGGATGCTCAACTGCTGTGCCACCCAGATGTTCCCCAAAATGGTCTTTGAGTTGAAACCTGCCACGTGAGGTGTTAGTGTTAAAGAATTGCAGACACACAGCACAACTGGGTCAAGGTCTGGTGAGAGACTATGACTGGCATGCTCAAGAAACAGAAAGAAATCTCAATTTTATCTTCGAGAAACCTTTAATCACCTCCACCAATTTTTAACGGGTTTTAGCAATTTCAATATCTTTTTGCATTTGATCCTTACCGGAAGCCTTTGAGGCTTGTTCTAATCTAGCATTAGCTATTTTTAGACACACGGAAATGAGGTTTGGGGAAGTGAAATAATTTGGCCAGGCCAAATTATTGGCCTCATGCTGCTTGAGGGCATGGAAGTGGCAGAGCTAACCACAGAATTTGCTAGAGATTTTGTTAACTCATCTTTACCTTGAAACCAAAGAATAAATGAAATTTATAGACAGACAACATTTTGAGTTATATTCAAGATGTTTAAAGGAAGGATTTCATTTATTCTTCACCATAATCTTACATAATAGTTATTATTAGGATTGCCTTTTTATGGATGAGGAAACTCAAACATATAAAAGCTAAGTTCTTGGGCAAAGTTGTAACTAGGTCAAACAGGTAAGGTTTGAACCCCAGGCAGACTGAGTCCTAGGCCTCCAGTCTTTAATGTTTTAATTTTTTATTTAAATTCAATTAAGTTCACATGTAGTGTATTATTAGTTTCAAGGGTAGAGTTTAGTGATTCATCAGTCTGTCTAACACCCAGTGCTCATTCCATCAAATGCCCTCTTTAACGTCTATCGCCCAGCTACTCCATCCACCCAACCACCTCGCCTCCAGCAACCCTCAGTTTGTTGCGTATAGTTAAGAGTCCCTTATGGTTTGTCTCCTTCTCTGTTTTCATCTTGCTTTATTTCTCTCCTTCCCCTATGTTCATTCATTTGGTTTCTTAAATTCCACATATGGGTGACATTATATGGTATTTGTCTTCTATCACTGATTTATTTCACTTGGCATTATATTCTCTAGTTCCATCCATGTTGCTGTAAATGGCAAGATATAATTCTTTTTGATGAATGAGTAATATTCTATGCATGTTTATCACATCTTCTTTACCCATTCATCTGTTGATGGACATCTGAACTCTTTCTACATTTTGACTATTGTGGACATGGCTGCTATAACGTCGGGGTGCATGTGCTCCTTCGAATCACTATTTTTGTATGCTTTGGACAAATACATAGTAGTGTAATTGCTGGGTCATAGAGTCGTTCTCTTTTTAACTTTTCGAGGAACCTTCATACTATTTTCCAGAGTAGCTGCACCAGTTTGCTTTCCCACCAACAGTGTAAGAGGGTTCTCCTTTCTCTGTACACTTGCCGACCCCTGTTGTTTCCTAAGTTGTTAGTTTTAGCCATTCTGACTGGTGGCATCACATTGTGGCTTTGATTTGTATTTCCCTGATGCCAAGTTATGTTGGACATGTTTTCATGTGTCTGTTACTAGGCCCACGTGGTGAAGATGACCTGGATCTCCATGCCAGCATGTTCAGCATTTTTAAGGAGAGTATTAAGTGGTGATGGAGCCTTTCCTCATTTGGAATTCACAGACTTCACTCTAGCTCTTAGAGGTCTTGCTTAATTCTGGCTGGGATCTGTCAAAGCCTTCAAGGTGCAGTGCTTTTTGTATTTAAACACAAGACTCTATGTCTATTTTTACTGTGAGGTAGGCTTTTCTGTCAGCTGGAAGGGAAGTCTCAGTCTTCCTTACTTGGAATGTCACTCAAGCCACTTTCTTCCCACCATATCTATCTATCAATCAAGATGTGTGAAAAATGGAAGAGAGGGAGACATAAAATTTTAAAACAATGGATTTCTCTAGCCTCCTTTGAGTGAGACCCAGTAAGTCCCTGGTACAAATTAGGAGCGTTTTATAAATGCAAAGATGACTATCACAAATTCTTCCATGACCTTTCATTATCACTCCTTTATGTTATGAGAGTGACAAAGCCCAGCCCTGTGATGCCCAGCCTCCAGTTCACAAAAACTGCAGATTTCCCAAGTCTTGGTATGCTGGGGCTTAAGAGAAGACACTTCCCTCACCCATCATCACCTCTCACTCGTTGAGGGTGATCTGAGCTGGAATTCAGACAAAGTTTCCCTGGTCTCTTGTGATTAAACTCTGTATAAAGGCCCCAGCTTCGGGGTTTTGAACAAATACACCATTATAGCAATATCAATATCAAAACATGCAGTATTACCAGAGAAAGAGTTGACTTGGGAGAGTCAGAGTACTTTTTCAGACGAGACAATGTATGGGCTTGGTCTCCTAAATTAAGTGAATTTATTTAAAAGTTCAACCTTGCAAATTTTAACTCTAGGGAGGAAGCCTTTAGGCTATCTCTCCCTAGATAGTTTCTGTCAAGTGATGTTGATGCTCACATATGCCTGGGTACTGCTGCATAGTTCTTATCAGAGCATAGAGGGAATTTCTCATCCACAATTCAGTCACTTATGTACTATCTCTTAAAAACTGTGATCTTGGGTAGGTGACTGGATATTCCAAAGCCTCAATTTCCTTAGTTATATAAATAGGAATAATAACACTAATACCACAGAAAAGATTGCTGTAAGGTGGATCAGTCAGGATTCTGAGCTGCAAGCAACAGAAACCAGTTCTGGCTGAGTTACACAGAAGGAGGAATGATTGAGAGAATCATCTGATGTGTTGGAGAACCAGACACAGAGCCCAGAAGAAGAACAGCTAAAGTCAAGACCCAGGCTGCTGTGGCAGGGGTGTATTCATTGGTAGTGGTGGTATAGTTCCTTCTTTCTCTCATTTGTCCCTTTTTCCAACTCTCAGTCCAGCCACAAACTGGATGCCTATAGCTGGAGCATATTTTTGACTTTGAAAGAGATGCAGCTTCCAGAATAAGGGGTAGGCTCAGCTTCCTAGCAAGACTCATTAAGAGGAGAATTACTAAAACATAGGAGTGTAAATCCAATGATGGAAAGCCAAAAATAAATACAAATGTTCACTCTCTGAAGATTCAATGTGACTATATTCCCAAACAGTACCCAGTACACAGTTGGCTGTGAACAAATGTGAATTCCATTTTTACCTGCTTGGGGTCAATATCTTTACTGTTGATGGTCATATTAATGGAATTTATAAAGCACATTTTAGTGATTTGTAGCACTTACTAGCTCATTTATTATTTCTTTGCTTTTTTTTTTTTTACAGCTAGGAGAACTGTGCCTCGGGCCCCTAAAACGGTAAATATTCGAAAGGCTATAAAAACAGGTTTGTGCAAAACTCAAATTATACTAGTTTATTTCATTTACATGTTTTGTACTCTTTCCTATAGCTTTAGAAACTCTCATTCTTTTCTCTTGGCTATGTAAAAACTCAACTTACGCTTTTCGCACTTAGAATACGACAGGGCTTTAAATATGAGCCTTGTGAGTGCTGATCAGTGGACAAGGATACTCTGGAACATGATTTGTGTGTCTAGAACTACTCTGCTTGTTTTCTTCCTTAATCACTAAGTCACTTCCTGGAAATAAATGAGTCATTTGCAGAGACACATGTGGACTCTCCGGCCCTTGGGGCACACTTTGAGCGACAGGAAAAAATAGACTAAGTATGTTGGTGCTGGGTCCAGTTCAATTCATCTGTTTTGAGTTTCCCTTTGGCTATTCAAGTTGCTACAAAGCCGGGTGACTTATTACTACAAGGCAGAGCTGAGTTCAAACTCTTTTTTATCACTCACTAGCTGTGTGTCCTCAGGCAAATTATTTAACCTCTCTGAACCTCAGTTGTCTTATCAGAGGGTAAGTCTGGGAGTTTTGTAAAACACTGTCTATAAAGTGGCTAGTAGAGTACCTGGTTCATAATTTATTCTCAACCAATGGATGGCACAGAGAGACCATTGAGGATACATCTATGTTCTGTTCTACTAAATCTATTATATTTCCTTTCTAGTAAAGATAAAGAATAAGACCATAATAATGACAAAAACAAAACTCTTTGAGGGCAGGGTTAGTGTTTAATTAATTTGCCCTCCTAGGGTTAATAGAGTTCTCTGCACAGAAAACAAAATCTATGTACTTTTAATGATAAATGATGTAACCAGAACTCATGGATGGGTGTTCAGAATTAAAAAAATATATATATTTAAAGATAGACATTTGTGCAATAGGCTTCAGACAAACTGCACAATCTTGCAGGGTATGTTTAAGGAACAGGATTTATTTAGGAGATTTGTAAAATAAGGGTTAGCAAGAAAAGAAAGTACACACTCCCCAAATTTCTTATTATCCCCAAGGGGAGGCAATCTGAGGACAGGATACTGTGCTGAACAAACCGTGGGGATAAATCTCAGGACAGAAGCATGTTTCTTATTATTATGGTTTCTTATGGGATGCTATGTCTAAATGTTTGTGTGTCCCTTCCCCTCAAATTTGTATGTTGAAATCCTAGTGCCCAATTACGATTATGTTAAGGGTAGGACTTTAGTTGGTGCTTAGGTCATGAGGATGGAGCCCTTGTGAATGGGATTAGTGCCATATAAAGAGAACCCACTGAGGTCCCTCACCCTTTTTACCATGTGAGGACACATGTGTACCAGGGAGAGGGCTTTCACCAGCACCAGACCATGCTGGCGCTTTGAGTTGGACTTCCAGCCTCTGCAACTGTGAAAAATAAACATCTATTGTCTGGAAGTTACCCAGTTGGTGCTCTTTTGATATAGTGGACAAACAGATGAAGACAGAAAATCTAACATGGGAAAGTGGCCTTGTCAAGTGGTTGTGGTGTAGAGGGAAAAGACAAATACATTACTTGGAATCCAGGTAATTCTGGATTTGGATGCTGCTATGTACAGTGGTAGTTTAAGAAAACTAGCTTCCTAGTACCTACAGACGTTGGGAAATGTGTGCCATTGCAGGCCACCCCTCTGTGGGACGATATCCCTAGTCCTACGGGCAGTTCAATTACAGGGAAGCTTCTTGCCTAGGGAAGGATCAAGCTCCAGGGTTAGCTAGTTCAATTCAGAGAGAACTCCTAGAATAATTTTTAGATACTCTTGTTCATAATACTACATAGAACTCTCTATAGATGCTGCATTTTGACTCTATAGATGAGATAGTTTAAAATAATATTAGTATTCTCTCTCTCTCTCTGCCTGTCTCTCTGCCTACTTGTGATCTCTCTCTGTCAAATAAATAAATAAAATCTTTAAAAAATAATATTAGTATTATTGTGTCTTTGATAATATTAATATTTTATGTTTCTTCTTGAGTACTTGTTTCTTAAGTTTTTCTTTGATTTTTTCTAATATTTTTACCAATAACTATTATATCCCAAACTCCTACTTTAAACATTTTTTTTAAAGATTTTATTTATTTATTTGATAGACAGAGATCACAAGTAGGCAGAGAGGCGGGCAGAGAAAGAGAGGAAAGCAGGCTTCCTGTTGAGCAGAGAGCCCAATGTGGGGCTCAATCCCAGGACCCTGGGATCATGACCTGAGCTGAAGGCAGAGGCTTTAACCCACTGAGCCACCCAGGTGCCCCCCAAACTCCTACTATCAGTGAGCTGATGTAACATTCCCCCAAGAACTCTGGAAGTTAGACATGATTAAGTCCATTTTTCAGATGATGAAATGAGTAGCACAGAATAGAAAAGATTTTCAGAGCTACTACATGGTCAAATTGAATTGACACCTAGGACTCTGCTTCCACAAGTTGAACTCTGTCTGTCTGCTAGATGCTTCCCTAGAGATCTTGATGGCATGAGAGGGACTGTGCCTTTGCTGGCCTTTCTTTTCACGAGAAAGCAACAGAATGCAGTGGTTTTCTCCTACCTTTGTAAAGCTTAGAAGAGTGAGGATCCTCCACACACTGGGTGATCAACACCAGGAATGCTAGTTAGCTTGCATGCCTAATGAAGAGGCAATTATGTCCATCCACTCTGTCCTTAGACCACACAGACTGGCAAGAGTTATGGACTGGAACATTATGGATATCTGCCAAAATTATTCATGCATATCTACAGGTCTGCTAGTAATTCACTAACAGTCAATTGGATTCAGTTGGTCAACCAAATTAATCTAAGCATACTATCTGCCACGTTGGCTTCCTCAGTCATTAATGAGAAAAATCAACAAAAACTAGATACCCAGAGAGCAATGTAAAAAAAAAATGAGCATAACTATTTTAACTTAGCTCAAACATTGTCATAAAGAATGTCCATTGTTTTAGCCCAATCTATTTCCCCTGTGGAACTTCGTACGTATCCTAAACTGGACATTTATCATGACTTAAGATATTGGACATACTACCTGACATCTTGAAATTGTTGCAAAGCCTCAGCCTATTATTAAAAAGGCCTGTCACTTAAATGAGAACCTTTAGCTGAGGGGGAGAGGAAAAATCAAGGTGACCAAAAGATATATTTTGAAAGAATTACACATTGGCAAACCTCCATCCTGCTCCAACTAATTATTGTAATCCTCAGGGGAGAGAAAGAAAGAGAGAGAGAGAGAGGAAGGGGGGAGGAGAGATAAAAAGAGACAGAGAGATGTAGTTTCATTGATATTTCTGAGACACTTGAACACACAGAAGCAGAGATAAGAAACCCTTAGTCTCTCAGTTGGTAACTTATTGATTGCATGAGCAGTTCACTAATGAGCCAGCTGCAAGAAGGCTAGATCCAAAAAGTTTCTATCTCCAAATGTGCTGACGTGTTTCAAACAGAATGTGTGTTTGCAAGGACACCCACCCATGTATGAAACTGGGGATAAACCTCTTTGGAGCCTTTGACTTATTTCTTGGGCTCACAGCTATATATTATTCATGGTGATAATTAATTGTAAGGTCTATTCACATCACAAACACAAAAGAAGCAGAGTTCAAAAGAATGATGGAAGTGCATAGCTAGGAGTGTTTTTCTAAGGGAAAAAGTTTGTTACTTGTTTTTTTCTGACTTGTGCTCTGCTTGGGAATAAGATGGGCAAGGGATTTCCTTAAAAACTAAGATCTTGACAAGATCATTATGGTAGCCCCACAGTTTTGAGAGAAACAGGTCCCCACCATGGATCAAAGAACTGAGTTGGCAGTATAAAAATGGTAGCTGCCACAAAAAAATAGCATCTTGATTCCTCCAGGATGTAAAAGGTGAAGCTAAAATGTACACACAAATACACACATATTAATGAGGCACTCACATAGTGGTGCACCCTATTAGAATCTATATGTAATTTTCTCAGCAGAGGAGGTAAGCCCGTTTATCAACTCCATTGTTTGGGGCTCCTCCAGATTCCCTGTGTGCTAGGCCTGGAGTATGGAGGTCTCTCAACTTGAGAATATTGCCCAAGTGAAGATGGCCGTAAATTACATTTTAGGTTCCATTTCTAAATGCCCAGTATGAATGGCACATGAGTGCCAGCCACTGATGTGATCATTTTACATTTACTAATTTAGTCCTCACAATAGCCTGTGAGGGAGGTCTTATCTCAGATTCACAAATGAGAACACTGGATCACAGAGGGGGCACTTGCTTCCCTGCCCATTCATAATCTTCCCTGCCTCAGCACTTCCTGTAATACTCAGCTCATTTTTTCTATTTTACTCTGCAGATCTCACTCCAGAGCCTTGTACCTGACTAACACTGTCTCCCGAGCAGCATGAAAACTCCATCACTGATTTAGGCCTTTTCTTTTTTCACATGAAAGAGATATGACCCTTACTAAGTAGAAATGGGATTTTTTCCCCCTTCAACTCATAAACCAAGATACTCAGATGTAGAGGCAGGCCTAGCTTTAGACTCAACTGTTTCCAGATGCCCCAAAGACATTGTCAGGATGTTGTCTCCAGTCCTGCAAGCCACCTTCCTCTCCAGGTTCACTTCATTGTCAGGCAGGATATTTTTCATAGATGGTGGATAATGTCTTGCGTTCTGCCAGCTGAGAATGCTGGCAGACTAGTGGTCTCAATAGCTCCTTCCCCCATGATTTCAACTGAAAAAGGGACAGGAACTTAAGACTGAGAGCTTGTTGAGGTTGCTGAATTCTGAAAGTTCATTTGTAACAATCCCTTTAAATTCAACCCTTTGATTGGCTGCTGGTGAAATTAAGGAAGGAAGAAGAGGCTTAGTGGAGTGGAAACTAAATCTGGATTTGGGGGTCAGAATCGTTTCAGTCCTCATTTTTATAGATGTAACTTTGGAGAAGTTTTACTCTATAAACAGTCCTAAGAGAGATCATACTAGATGATCTGTCAGGTCCTATGCAGCTTTTAGGGTCCGTGACACTACACAAGATGGCATGATCCTAGGGGACCGTGGTTATTTTATGAGAACATTTTAAACTGTCACCCAGAACTCCTGGGTCCCAATCCCACATGAGGTACAAAATTCCAAGGACTCTTTCCAGTTAAGAATAACAAAAATGCTGTCAGTGGATTTTAGTAGGGGCTAAAGCTAGGAGATTTCTCTCTAGGGTTGAGAGAAAGCTTTACGATTCAGTCTAGGGGACAGAGGAAGAAAAAGTAACTAAATGGCAAGACATTGGGGTCTTAGTCTCATTTGTTACCTTTACTGCTTCTTGCCTAAAGTCCTTCATTCTGTGATAGATTCTTCTTATGGGATTAAGTGTAGTGAAGAATTGTCTTGGACGTAGCATAGATGTAAAGGGTACTGACTATAATTTTATACTGGAGATCTAAACTGGAAGGACAAGAACCATCTGAGCCACATGGTCAGTCCAAAGCTGCAGACATCAACTGGAGGGGCTGGGGGTGACATGGGGACCAAGGTGTGATGGAGGTGGAAAGATGGTGGGAAATCCATGATGCCAAGGGGGAGGAACAGCATAATGGGGGGGGGGTGGAAATCATCCTTAGGCATATTCAGGCCTAAACTACTCAGATATTTTTATAATTTTTCCAATTGTTCTTATAAACTGGATTCAGATAATTTACATGAGACAAACTTACAAGCATCAGAGTATCAACTGGCATGCCAATTTGAGTTTTTTACCAAGATAAATTTAACTACCAATATAACTAGTCTAGAACATTCGCAAATCTGTTCTGGAAATGAATTGAAAATTGGAAAGTTGCTTCGTGAACACAGAACTAGAACATAGGGAGTTAGTTTTAGGACATAAATTTTTAATGACAATGGGCTAAGATAGCCCAAAGTATCTTTCCACAGGAAGGACACACAGGGATTTGACGGCTCAAGGGCCCCTCTCTTCTGCCAATTCTAGGGTTTCTGACTCTTCTTTCCTAAGCTCCAAGGGACCCCTTATCTATCTTGTCTCCTCTGCTTCCTCATTCTAAAGATTAACTATTACCTTCAGTTGTGTAACATCCATTTTGATTTGTTTGCTTGTTTACCCTAAATGATTTTATCTGTAAGGCACCTTTTACATATATTGCATCTCTTAGTGTTGACTTCATAGTTCAATTCTCAGAATTCAGGTTATATGTTGCTGTCGTCCCTACTTCTGTCAGCTGTAAAGAAATTTTGGTAAGCCAATTTCTTCTAAGAGTTCATGACTGATCGATAGAAAGAAAAAAAAAATTAACCTTCATGCATTTTAGTGTTGTTTCTCCCTGCTGCCGCCATGCTGAAGAGAATTTTTACTCCTCAGGTTTAATCTCCGCTCTTGACGGTGGGTTCTTCTGTTGCCAGAGTTGTTCATTAGGTTGTTATGGGGCTAAAATCACCTTCAGATTCATGGACATCCTTTTTGAATTTTGCTTTTTGATTGTTAAAGTAAGAACTGGAAGCCAAAGAATTCAAGAAGTTTTTTCTTATAGTGTCTGTGGTTCTTCTCCTTCGGCTGGGTTTCATGACGTCACCGGGTTTGAACTTCATAGTAGAAGGTTTACAGTGATATTTTAATAGGTCGTGAATTCTCATAATCAGTACCAAATGTTTTCCTGAAAACATATGGAGCTGCAGCCACCCTTAAAGGGGGAAGTGTGTGTGTGTGTACATACCAAAGAGGTGGAAGTGAGGGGGTGGTACAAGACAAAGCATTAATTGAGAGTTCATGGGAGCTGCTTTTCTTTCTTCTGACTACTTTTAGTAGCCATGCTCTGATAAACTTTGGCCTTGTCAATAGAATGATGGCAGTGATTTTCCTGAAGTGGGTCGGCACATTCTCAGAGGCCCCAAAAAGTAACACTAAAATAATGGAAGTGGAACTGTTTTAACAGTTAATTAAAACAAAACAAAACAAAACAAATCTCCCACCTACATGGGATGATTTACTAATACTTGCATTCTTGTTTATCAGAGAATTTTTATAGATTCTGCTTTAAGAAAATTGACAGGACCTACAAGAACACATGGACACCCCACAATAACAGATACACCCACAAAGCCATTATAAACATACTATTTTAAAATGATGCTGGGAGAATTTTAGGTTAATTCCATAGTGGTTGTAGCATCCTCTGCCCGAAAGAGGAAATGCCTGTTCCAGAAATTACTGCCCCTGATTACACAACAGAAGAAACTTAAACTGTTAAGTGACAGGAAAGCTGTGTATCAAAGGATAGCATTGAAAGTAAACTTTGACAGCAATAGAGAATAAAGTACAGTCACTCAAAGGAACACATCCAATTTCTTTCCTGCATTCATAGGATAAAAGTAGGAGAACTCAAGAGCCACTGAGGCAGACTGAGTTTAGTGAAGGGCCCAGCGTGCTCAGTCTCCTTCGTTTTTCCTTGAGGCTTGTACGGTGGCCGGGAAGCATCACTAGTGGCTTCTTCTCTTTGCTCTTCAATTTCCACGTTTATTACACTGGACCCAAGCTGTCCTCTTCTACTGTTGAGAACCTAAGAGACTTACTTGATCTTTCCAGACTCTATGACATTCTTGGATGCACAGCATTGGCAATGGTCGATATTTTCACTTCAGATGTGCAACTGGAATAGCTCTAAAACTCAGGTTGCTTTGCAGAGTTGTACGTTGACAGGTAGTCCTTTCCTGATATGGGAGCAAGTCAGGTGCAGAGTGGTCTGGGAGACCCCAGTGAGATGGGCAATGTCAATGTGTCCATCCTCTTGACAGATGCCAGAATGAGATAGGACACGCTTAAAGATTTTATTTATTTATTTATTTATTTGTTTATTTATTTTGAGAGAGAGAGTGTGTGAGTGAGAGTGAGCAAGCAGGAGGAGGGACAGAGGGAGAGGAAGAGAGATAATCCCAAGCACAATCCACACTGAGTGCAGAGCCTGAACTGGGTTTGGGCCAAAGTCAAGAGTCTGATGCTTAACCAGCTGAGCCACCCAGGTGCCCCAATGATGTATTTAGATTTTATTCTCTGTGTGCAATTGCTTTTTAGAGACCACTTGCCTTTAGGTAAATATTTTGAAGGTTTACTACTGTCGCTTAAATTTTTTGGTTAGAAGGGAGCACAGGGCTTAATGATATTCACCTCATATCTCATTAGTTCACTAAAGGGTGGGGGATTTATGATCCTTAGAGACCTATTAAAGGAAGTAATTTTATTAAAATCCTAATTATTATTTGAAGACATATAAATTAATATTCTTATTTGTGAAGTTTCCCTCCCCCTGCTTAGGATGCTGCATCTACAATTAAAATATAATAAAGATGATTAATAACGAATAAACATAAAATTAAAATATCATAAAGTACGCAATTAAAAAACACTAAAAATCTTAGCTGAGCAGAATCATTAGAAAGGGCTAATCATGACTAGAGGAGAAATGCTTCTGGAAGACGATGTTGCTAAGTACTATTTAACCAGTGAGAGTTTTTAAAAAATGCTTAATTCATGACTTATCACTGATAATGATGTGACTCTTGTTAGACTCTTGATGCCCCAAATGAACAAACTAAAATGGTCCTGGGTCATACTCTGATACATCTTTTGACTCTCCAGTTGCTTCTTTGTCATAAAAAAGCCCATATCAAGCCTGAAGGAAAGTAGCCAGATGTGTTGTCAAGCATGTACCACTCATAATCATAGATTTCACTGTTATTTTATTAAATTTAATCCATTTATGTGAGTATTGACATGCATGTATTTTTTAGAATAGCTCTCTAGAAAATGGACTAGATATCCTCTAAAGTTCTTTCCTGCTTCAAAATTCTACCTCATAGCTAAAAGTAGGGAGCTGTGATGTGGCAGAGGAGCATTGAACAAAGACACCTAGCTGGATCTGATGGTTTCTTGTTTCAAGTCCGCAGTTTTCTTATCTATAAAACAGAGAGTGTAACCTCCTTCTCATTGGATTGCTGGTGCTGGGAGAAATGTATGTGAAGTATAAAAAGCATAAATTCCCAGAAACACTACAAATAGTTCTGACATAGCTAATGCAATATTCAGATCCAGGTCTGATGTTTGGGCCCCATAGATCTGGATGATCTTTTGGAAGAGTGCATTGATTCCTTTCCTTCATGATTGGTGATGTTCTGTTTTGTTTGTTTGTTTGTTTGTTTTCTTCTTTAATTGATCTTACATTATATGTTGCCTTTTTTTCTTAGCAATTCCACATACTTTCTGAAAAGGGATAGGATGGAAATAGTTCAAATGTCATTTTCATGGGTTTAGGGGAAACATTCGACCCATGAAATATCTTAATCAGAATTATAACCCATTGTGTAGGGAATTTATATCCTTGTGTTAGAAATAGATTCCTTTGTGTCTTTCAAGGAGCTTTGATTTCCAAGATGTTGCTGGTAAAATGCTCTGGGAGGGAAAAAACATGCAAATTCTTGCCTATACAATTTATGTGCCAGAGAAGGAAATTTTGCTAACACATCAGGTGGCTGAGAGAGTGAGGCTCTGATGGTGGTCAAAGTAACAACCACTGTGCCAGATGTTGTGTGAGGTGTTCTGCATGGCTTGTCCACGGCCATTACTGTAATACCAAAACATGGGCATTGTTCGTCTCTAGAGCACACGTGTAAGTGGAGGTACAGAAAAGTTAAGTTACTCAGTTTATGTAGTTGTAAGATCACATGGCACGTGAACCTGGAAGCTGGAACCCAGAGTGGAATCTTAGGGAGAGGACAAAGACAGGTATGGCCAAATCTTCATCACAAACTTGCCTGGGAGCACCACTGTGATCTGATCTAAATGGACAGGGCTTGTGGACTTGAAGAAATATATGTTTTTACTGGATAGTGTTTCATGAGGTATTATGTGGTATTTGTACTTATCTCCTATCATGGCAAGAAGCAAGATAAAAAGAGTTTGTTGCTCTTTGTTTTTTAACATTACCTCTAGTTTTAATGCATACAGTAAGAACACAGTTTTGTCATCTGTGAAATAGAAATAGCAGTATCACCTACAAATTTGATAATCTATGTAAATGCTTAGCCTAGCATCTGACAAAATTAAGAGTTCAATAAATGTTGGGTATTACTATCTAATCCTCTCATCTACTGGAAATAATTAGAATGCACACAACTTGGGGGTTTTATGATTGAGGTCACCATATCTCATGAAATGCTCCATATTAATGCATATTGTGAACTGTTTGTGCCTTTGCCCCAAAATCTATATGTTGAAATCCTAACCCCAAATGTGATGGTATTAAGAGATGGGGTCTTTGGAAGGTTATCAGGTACCATGAGAGTGGAGACTTCATGCGTGGGATTAGTGCCTTTCTAAGGAGAGCTTACTTTCCCACTCTCTGTTCTCTGCCAGGTGAGGAGGATATAACAGAAGATAGAGTTCTACAAATCAAGAAGTGGGCCTTTGCTGGACACTGGATCTGTTGGCACCTTGTTTTCGGACTTGCTAGCCTCAAGAACTGTAAGAAATAAGTTTGTTTGTTTAAAAGCCACTCAGTCAATGGTATTATTCTGTTAGTAGCCCAAGCAGACTAAGACATGGCAGAAAACACAATTCTGGGTGACGAAGTTCTACTGGCTTAAAGCTTAGTGTCCTAGGAGTTGATATCCGGGGAGATTCAAAACTCAACCCCTTCCTTTCTGCCTGCCCAAGATGGCATCTGAGTTAGTAGGAAGGAGGTTTTCACGTTTAGTTCCTTTTCCGGTTTTTACAGGGTTTTCTACATCATCACTGGGTTGGTCCCCACTCTGGGAGTCATTCAAAAATGGGTGCAACAAGGGGGATTGGCAGGTATCAGGGAGGCATTCCCCCCTTCTCCCTCTGGGCTGGTTTAGGTCTGGTCTTAAGTTGGGTTGGTGGTCTTGAGTTACGTGGTGCACACATACACCCCACCCAGGCTCTACTAGTATTCAGTTTTACTTCTGCTTCATGGTGAGGAAAGGCTGTCATGTACTCTCTTTAGGTTCTGCCAGCTCTAAGTGCCCATCTCCTGGAATGCTGTCCAGAGCAGTATGTTAGCACAACACGTCTACTCCCCTCTTTGCTTCTCCATTTTGGGGTCCAGAAACGCAGAATGCTCTTTAATGCCTCTGGAGCATAAGGAATGGGCTGGGCTCCCTTCTTTTGATAAGGCGTGTCTCAATATGGTTCCCTCACACCCCACTGAGGGGGATTAATTTGTAAGCCTCCCATTTTCAGACATCTCTAAATGAAAAGTGAATGCCAGTCTCCTCATTTTGAAATCACTCCACACCTCAAGAGAAATCCTCTTGCTGCCCCCACTTTACCAGGGAACACATGGAATAGAGCAGCTTCTATTGCTCTTCTTCTGCCATTCTCACTCTGCTCTTCCTCAGGCTCCTTCTGTATTTTTCTCCAGAAGCAGTTGCAGAAATGAGGTCCATCGGGCTGTTTCTACATTTGGGGTCTCAACCTCTCTGTCTCTACCACTGCCTAAAGGGTATGTCTAGCACCTAAGAAAGGTGCCTCTTTAAATGTCAGGACTGAAAAGTGGGGTTATTTTCTCATTTTTCTTAGCCTGTTACCATTTATTGGATGCTTGCCATACACCAGGCACTGAGCTCTGTGCCTCATGGGCCACATGATGTCAAATCCTGAGAACTTCTGAGAAGTAGGCATAGAAACTCTACTGTTTTTATAGGGATGGGGTTGAGGTTTGGTGATGTGAAGCAACATGGTCAGGCTAATTAGTGGTGGGATGGGGACTTTCATCCTGAGGACTCTGATTCCAGTAGCTCAATAAATAATTGAGAAGCTGAATATCTCATGTGGGAAAGCACTGGATTTTATGTTTACCCAGATTCTCTCTCTCTTATTTTCTTTCTGCCTGACATGAAGAAGATTCTGTCCTCAAGCCACAATGAATTGATTATCCACTGTTCCTTCCTGCCTCCATGTCTTATTGTGTTATTCTTTCTTTTTGGATTTTCTTCTCTTTGTCTGGAAAGCTCCAACTCATTTTTCAGTGCTAAAATGTAAAATATTACTTCTTCCATCACATCTCCTCCCTCACGTCCCACTTGGGGACTGAGTTATACACTCATTTTTTGGAATCATAAGACATTGTGTGGATTATACACCTCATTGTAACACTTGTGCTGTGGTTAGGAAATCTTTCGTCTTCTAACAGCAATTAGTCTTGCACATAATAAACTATTGAATAAATGAATGAACAAACAAATGAATAAATGGTGTAACAAAAAGAATGTGATTACAATAAACAAAATTTATTTAACCTATGGCTTCACAGTGTATTGAGCATTTACTCGGAAATTTTCTTTCAAAACTCTGTGACTTGGAATTTCTATTTTAGGGAATCAGACAAATTTTCACCAGTAGTTGGTCTTCCCACATATGATTGCTACTTCCTGACTATATAACTCTCTATGTCAGTCAGTTGGACCTCAATTTCCTTATCTGGAAAGATGGGATAATAGTGTTTATTTATTTCATCCATTCATATTGTAAGGTTTTTTTTAATTTTTTTATTTTTTTAGGATCACTGGAATCTTCACATGTCTTGGAGCTAATCTAGATTGCCCAGGTAGTGGTTCCCTTTTCTTCCTTCCTCTAGCATTACTCTTTTTTTTTTTTTTTTTTAAATATTCACTCCTCATGCAGTCATATCCCTTAGCATGAGTTGATTACAACTCCTATAAGGTAGTAAGGGGATTTCCATTTGCCATGTGAGTAATGCACTAGGAAAAGACAAGGAATCCAATAAATGAGATGTGAGAGAGAAATGGTTCTGAGAGCTTCTTGGAAAAGTTTCATTGCTGGTAAAGTAGATTTGCAGGCTTTGACTCTAAGAATTATGTTTGCTCAGGTTCAGGGAGAAAACTGCAGTCAGGGGATTATGAACTTCATTAATTGTAATAAAGAGTGTGCCTTCTTCAAAAATAAATGGACAATGCATACATAAATAAAGTCAAGAGAGAGCCGTAGGGAGTAATTGCTTTTCTTCTTTCTGTGGTCATTATTATCTGGATGGGACACTTGCTTCAGTCATTGTGTGACCATGCAGAGGTCATGTTGATAATGAAAATTCTGCAGAGCCATGGGTTGGAGGGAACAAGATCCCAGGATGATCTTTTGAGTCACTGAATCATTCAATCTAGAAGTCTACCTTCCCTGGACTACTACTTATGACAGAAAATATATTATCAGATTATTTAAGACAGCTGAGTTCATATTTCTGTTGTTTGTAGCCATTGGCATCCATCTCTACTCTTAAACACCCCAATTATTATTGTTCTCCCTAAGAAGCAGTTTACCTCTTACATCATTTTGCTGCTCTACAATACTAATATTCTCACTCTTTTTGTAGTGTCAATGACTTTTATGCAAACTTCTTTCATCCCTGGCTTAGCTTGGCTCTCTTTCTAAGGCAGTTCTTGGTCTTTCCAGGTGCCTATACCCCAGTGATTCCTCAACTCAGTTGGAGTCTTAGTAGTGAAAACACATCAATCCATGGTAAGACATGGTAAGACAAGTTCATGGTAAGACACATTGCTGTTTATCACACAACAGACCTTTATATTTTGGCTGCATGTTATCTTGGTGAATTTCTTCATTCCTTCATTAACTTATCTATTAAAAAATACATATAGAACACCTACAAGACTAGACACTGAGTCAGGCTCTGGGGATACAGCAGCAAGCAGATGGAAAGAAAGACTATTACTCGGCAATCAGAGAGAATTTTTCTGGCCAGTGATGAAAGAGATGGTGTTTTAGAAAGTTTAGGATAAAGGGAAGAATATTACTTGCTCTTGACTGACATCAACTCAGGAGAAACCAAGAGTTTTCTGATTATGGCTAAAATTAGAAAAAATGCCTTAAGTGAGCCATCATCTTTCTGTAGCTGAAAGTTAAAGTCATTTTCTCTTTCCTAAGTCTTATTATTAATGCTACTAAACAAACGCAGGAACTGGAGGCTAGTGGGAGGAAAATACTGTTAGTGTGTGTAACAGCTTAGTATGTAGGAACACCAGGTGAGGGGTTAAGAACAGGGACAGAGGGCCCTCACAATCTTCCAACCAACTAATGGTTTTTATTTTTATTTTTTTATTTTTATTTTATTTTTTTGCCCCAACCAGCTAATGCTTTAAGGTAAGTCATTGATTCTGGATATTACATCTTGAAGAATGTAGGACTGGATGTTGCCTAAGCTCCCTCTGACTTCTTGCCATATAAAATTTTATCATTGTGATTGATAGAGTTCAGAACTAATCATGACACAATAAGGATCCCCAAAATTTACCCTAAGCAAAACAAGGAAAGGATTTAAAAAGAATAAGAAAAGGATTTAATTAATAAATAGAGACATTATTTTTATCTAAAAAGTTGAAGAATGCCAGGATTTAAAATTTGAACAAATTATTTAAGGTGCCAAATCCAGGTTTTTAGCAATGGTCACCAAAGCTCATAGAAATCCTCAAATAATTGTTCACCTCTTCTTTTAGACAATGACAGCTCAAAAGTCAACACTAACTGGCCCTTTTCCTGTTGTTGAGGAGTTTTCCTTGCAGATGTTTGGGAGAGAAGTGGCTTTAACCAATTAATGCTTCAGTTATGGGCCCTTGAATCCCATTTCTTTCTTTGTGCTCATTGCTTGTTACTTTCTTTGTGCTCATTGCTTGGTACGGCTTATTGCTTTGAGTCTTTGGGGTGTGTCTGTTCTGATGTGGTTGAGTGCTATCTTCCCAAGTTCTGGTCATCAGGCCATGACCATATATCCATTGACAGTGAGTCCATATAATATATTGCCTAAATGGGACACATCTACAAATGAATGAGGACACTATTAGTAATTATGCTGGCGAATAGGGGTATACTGGGATTGGCTTGAACAAATTGGGCCTTATGTATACTGTCTCTATTGAGCACCAGTTATTCAGAGTGGGGAGATCATATATAATATGGAGACAGAGATAGCTATCCAGGTCACCACTCCCGGCAAAGGACCATCATCTTGGTTAGCCAAGACCAGTCTGCAGGTGCCCTTTACTCTACCTCCCATACTTGGTGAGGTCTTTATTAACCCCTTTAAGTTTCTGATGCACTTGCTTGCTTTGTTTGAAATAACAAAGGTTGGATGGTTAATTGTTTCATAGGAAGTCCCCTCAATTTGTCACTTTGCTAAAAAATTAAATAAATGAATCATCCCTGCTTTATCCCCTATTTGATATAATTAACTCTAATCTTCTGCATTTTCATTTTCTCCATGTTTAATTCCATCATTTAAAAGACACAAACAGAAGAGAACTCTTTTAAAATTAGTGGAATAATTCTGCTGCTCATGCTATTCTGTGAAAAGGCTGTTGAAAAAATACCATGACCTGATCTCAAACATTAAATGGTTTAGAAGTGAGACCTTCAAAATCAGATTGAAAGGATCACATTGAGAATTGTTTTTATCTTGGCTTATATACTTTCAGATGTGTCCTATCTCTCCAGCACAGCATTTTACTCTTGGAGAATATTAAGCATGGATTTCTAGTTAATTACTTAATACTATGGATAGCTTCAGTTTTATACTTCCAACTCATTGTTTCTGGCATTGAACAGTATCACAAATAAACTTCAATTTTACAGCAAATAATCTGACTATTGAGATAACCTGAAAAGTGCTTCAGTAATTGCCTCTATGCATACAAAGCTTGTCACTACCATGGAGGAAGAAGAAATTTCAGGGCATTTCAAGACACCCAAGTTGGAGGAAAGAGTCCTGATTGCCCTGGCTCATAAAATATAATTTGCAGAATCTGCTTGATCCAAAAATTGTAAGTGCCTTTTATATCCATAAGCTTTCCTCTTTCTGAGGGGCTACCACTCCCTGGTGGTAAGGTATTCATAGAGACATTACATATAGTAATTACAATAAAAATAGCACTCTAAATTTGCATAGCAGATTATAATTTACAAAGCAGTTTTGCATACTCATTATCTCATATGACTCTCTCTACAACCATTGAAAAAAGTGTTTTTGGCAGAGAGTGTTATGAGTTCTTAACACCCTATTTTCTTTTCCTCTTGGACAAATGCAAGATATTTTCTAGGTTTCTCTGGAGTTAGTTATGTCCATGTTCTGGCCAGTGGAATGGGAAGAAGAGATATATGTCATTTTTAAGCCTGGCCAATTAAGAACTTCTGCCCATTTCTCACTCATGCTTTGATCACTCCCCTTGCACACCATGCTTAACCAGTTGTTTGCAAAGAATCCAGAAAATACCTTCAATAACAGGGCAGGGGTCAGAAAACCATAGCAAGTGGGTCAAATCTGTCTTGCCACCTATTTTTATACATAAAGTTTTATTGAAACTCATCCATGTTGATTTATTTACATTTTTTTCAGTGGCTGCTTTTGTGCTATAATGGCAGAGTTAAGCTGTAACATATGGCCTTTGAAGCCTAAAATATTTTCTGTAAGGCCTTTTGTAGATAGACAGTAAAGGGGATGACAGATCCATAGAATAGAAGGTCCCTGAATCTCTGTGTGGAATGCTACAGGCTAAATACCTGTACTGAAAAGTTATATGAACGAGAAATAACCCTGCATTGTGTTAAGCTGCCAAGGTTTTAAGGTGTTTGTCTGTCACTATCCTACATTTAATAACACAATTGTTTTATATTCATTTATTGATAAAGTAATGAGGTTTAGAGAGGTTAAGTTACCCATTTAAGCTCACAGAGTCAGACACTAGTAGTGGTAGACAGATAATTTAGTGGTAGACAGATAATTTAGAATTTGAACCAACCTAGGTATTTTAATTCCAATTCCAGTGTACTTTCAACAACTCAGATGTCACTTTTGATCATATTATATGAAAACATATAATACTATAAATTGAATACCTAAATACCTAAATTGAATACGTAAAAAATCCTTCTCATGGTCAGAAGTAGTTAATGTATCTCTCAAAGTATCTGATAGGATGTAGAAAGCCATATTGGAAGAAGGAATGTTGCAACATCCTTGTTTTGTAAGCTTTATAAAATTGGGGCTTGGTGAAGTAAGCTGATTTCCAAAAATTGCAATACAAAAATTGTGATAGTAAAGTAATATAAGGTGTTGTAAATAATTAAAGTAGGTCTTCAAATTATCCTCAGTATCTCTCTTTCAGGCTATGTCAACAGAAAACAAATACTTCAAAAAAGAAACCAACAAAAAGAACTTCCTTAGGGTAGGAATAAATAGGGTTATCACGAAAGATCACTGAGCCTTCAACTGCTGGGTATCTGGGTTTCACCATATTGAAGAGAAGATTCTGGGAATTTTGATTTAGGGAGCATCTTGGATGTTTGTAATCATGTTGTAGTAATATTAAGTGGTGGGTACCTTCTTTTGGGTAGAATCCTGCTAAAAATCTAATCCTGAGTATTATTTTACTCTTTACGCATTTGGAGCCTACAAACTTCCTCCTGTTTGGAGGAGTTCAGAATTGACACCATGAGGAGATTTTTTTTTTTTTTAAGGTTTTATTTATTTGTTTGACAGAGAGAGATCATAAGTAGGCAGAGCGGCAGGCAGAGAGAGAGGGGGAAGCAGGTTCCCCACTGAGCAAAGAGCCCAATGCTGGGCTCAATCCCAGGACCCTGAGATCATGACCTGAGCTGAAGGCAGAGGCTTTACCCACTGAGCCACCCAGATGCGCCCCATGAGGAGATTCTTGAAGTGAGGAGAAACTGAGGGCAGTGGAGACATGGATTGTCAAGATGATGTGTAGATCAAGCTGGTAATAAAAAATCAGAGATCAAACTATCCAATTATTCCTAGGGCTCCACAGAAGATAGGGTGGCCAGTCACACACTAAAGGAAATAAAAATAAATGTAATTTTTTTTGATTTTTTTTTTTTTTTGAGCAGTGTCAAAGCTCTTCCCTTCATCATCCATGACAGTATTTCTTAAATTCTTTCTATACACTCTTCTACTTGGTTGTCGCATTATCTATCCACGACCAACTTTTGTTTTCTTTTAGTTTTATTTACTATCTTTTAGTTTTCCATGAAATGCTTCTCCACATCCATTTCTGTGGACCTTATTTTTCCGTTCCAATCCCCTTTTTCTTTGACAACTCGGGACATTGTTTCTTTAATGGGTAGATGAGGTCTGGGTCAAGCAAAGAAAAATAAGTTATATATACCTGTACATTAACCACTTTTAGCCCTGTTATATTAGAAAGGCAAAAATGGAGAGAAAATATTTTCAGACAAAGTATAAATAAATTATAAAATCTTTGTCTAAAACCAACTAGCCTTTCACTGCATCTTTAGCAGAATTCGTGAGCTTTATTGGATTAGGAACCAATATGCCTTGATCATCTTTATTTTCAGGTACATGGCCTTTGCAAGGGCTGTTGAAGGTTACATCAAGATAGCTTGAGAGCAGTTGCTAATGCCTAATGCTTTTGATTTTTGTAAAATGGTCCATGAATCATTATTGGATATTTTCTAAAATATCTACCCACCCATCTATTCCTGATCACTCTTTCAACTTCCTCTGTTGATTCTGGCATGAAGACTTACTCTAGTGAAATGAACCAACTGAGAAAGAACATTTAATCAAGCCAGACATGAAACAAACTGGTTCTGAATGAATGAATTTGGAACTGCCTTGCCAGTGCCTATTGTCATAAAATACTTTTGGGGTAAATAAGATCAATACATCCTGGAGACGATGATTAGGGACCTTGGCCTTGACAGACACATAAGTACACATGAGGAAATTGCATCATTGGAGGTAATACAGTTAAATCCATTGATGTCTGCAGTAGCTAAGAAACCATGAAAAACTCAATGTATACAAAATAACACATAGCAAAAGCTACTTTTTTCTTCTATAAGCTTTAAAGGCTAGTGGTTTTGAATTTGGGAACCAATGATGATGAATCCCACGTAAGTGCTCTTTTTGCAGGTCAAAGTGGTTGACTATCAAGACTTTCATGTGGTTTTGTCTAATGTCCATTTTACTTCTGGTTGAAATAGTTTGTAAGATATTTAGTAGTCATATTTCAAAGCTATGTTTGAAATTCTATTTTAGTGGAGCGAGCACGCTGCTCCAGGCTAGAACGTCATATGGATATGAAACTCTGTTTATGCATTTCTTATTGTGTTTCCTTGGAAAAGACATTCCACTTATCTTTGTGTCAGTGTTCATATCTGTCAAATGGGAATTGAATATTTATAGAGATCAGAGGCTTTGTGGGAAGGATTCCTGTGGAAAAAGAGCCAAGCACAAGGTTATCACGTGAGTCAACTTTCCCAGAAATGTGCTACTTTAGGTTCACACAAACTGCAGTCAGGTCACATATGGTTCCCTAGAAAGAGGTGGATACCATGCGTCAGCAGTTAACTCCTTCTGGAGCTTACTGAGCTCTAGTAAAATGAGTATCTTGGAATGACTTCTATGTGCTGGGCATTGTGTTCAGGGTTGAATGGAGGAGAGGTCCTTGAAAAGCATAATTCATTCTTGGGTTTTCTCCTTAGCCTCAAAGGGCACTTGCTTGAATCCTAACATGCACACAATTAATACATAGGCAGTGGGTATCCAGAAAACACATTTTAAAAACATTAACAAATACTGCTTGGTTTGGTTTTAGAAAGAGGCATTGATTTAAATGGGGAAATTTTTTTTCTTTCAAGGTTATGTTTGTGAAATATTAGGCTACACAGCACGGGCACAATGTCATACATTTTACTTATTTATGCATTCCCCAGATGCAGCACCACGTATGACCTTGTTCAGCTATCCAAACTGTAAAATAAAAGATTACCTAAACACTATCGGATATGTAAAAGAAATTACTTGGCGAGTCAGAGCTGATTTCTCAGTGCTTGTTTTTCTCTTTGAGCTGAGCAGACAATTTCTTTTCCCTTGGCCTGAAATCCCCTAGATGGCACTAGAGAATACTATATTTAAGTGGTTTATATAATAATATCTCTAAGCAGATGAGAAGTAATTTTTATTTTTCTGCAAATAAATGTTAATAAGGAGTTGAACAGGTTGGAATAGACTGTGCAGGGTTAGCGTTTATGCATACTGTAGTTAAATGGTATACTCAATGTTCCTTGAAAGTGAAAATGGGTTATTGTAATGGTGGATGTCTCAGAATTGGCTTTTGGTATTTTGACGAGAATAAAATTCATTTGTTACGGGGAAAAAGATTAGTCGTAACAGCAGAGGTCTGGGACTGATTGTTAGCCCAAATGACATTGTTAAATACATCTGATAAGACAGGAAGGATTGGGTTGAAATGGGAGTCCTGAGCTTACATGGCCAAGGAAATGGGCAGGTAAAATGAGTGGAAGGGCACCTGAGTAGCTCAGTCGGTTGGACTCTTGATTTTGGCTCCTGGGTTCTGGGATTGAGTCCTGTCTCTGACTCTGCCTCAGCTAGAAATCTCCTTCGATTCTCTCTCCCTCTCCCTTCACCCCTCCTCCTGCTCCCATGCACTCTCTCTTTCTCAAATGTACTAATTAGTTAAAAAAGAAGAAGAAGAAATGAATGGAGAAGCCTGGATGTGAGACAGTGGGCTGTGGTGACTGTTGTACAGCAGAACCACAGCTTCCAGGCACGAGTGCCGCAGGTCCAGTGGAGCTCACAGGCTGTGAGCTAATTTTTGCAAATGTAATCCTCATAGCTTTTGGACAGAAATCTGAGGCTGGGGACGCCTGGGTGGCTCGGTTGGTTGGACGACTGTCTTCGGCTCAGGTCATGATCCCAGAGTCCCGGGATCGAGTCCCACATCAGGCTCCCGGCTCCATGGGGAGTCTGCTTCTCCCTCTGACCTTCTTCTCGCTCATGCTCTCTCTCACTGTCTCTCTCTCAAATAAATAAATAAAAAATCTTTAAAAAAAAAAAAAAGAAATCTGAGGCTGAGATCGTGTGTCCCTACCCAAGGTCACAGAGTTATTTAGTGACAAAATTAGGCCTCAAATTACAAATTCCATTTCTCAGATTCCATTCTCTCCGCCTTCTAATTGTCCCATATGTGCCAGAGTGGTCACTAGCTCCTCACACCTGTCCAGTCTCCCCATTGTTCTTCCTGGGAGCCCCCTTTCCAAGTCCAGTGTTCTTTTGTCATGTGATAGGTTGGGCGTGCTGAGCTGCAAGTGGCCAGAGTGCTCCCCGCTTAAGAGACCTAAACAATAGGCAATTCCATTCCTTCATAAAGGAACTCTGAGCTAGGGCAACTCCAGGATTTGCTATTCAGCAGCTTGGGGATGTTATCATGGGCCCAGGATTTTTCCATCTCTGTACTCTGCCATCTCTTCATGCACAGTTTTTGCCTCCATGGGTGAAAAGTAGCTAGCGCAGCTCCTGACATCACCTACAGACACAACTACATCTGGTAGTGAAAGAGATCTGTTTCCTCCTTGGGTCTCCTTTACAATGTGAAGAAACTTTTCTTGGAAGTTCCCGGCAGACTTCTGCTCATGTCTCATTGGCCAGAACTGGTGTCCTTGTCCACTAAACCAGTGACTGCCGAGGATAAAAGATAAGCCTGATTGCCTGGCAAGATGCCTCACCCCCAATGGAAAGATGTGGAAATGTACAAGGATGTTCATGTTTTACAAAGTGACTACACAACTGTGTGAAGTATTTAGGGCCCAGGGCACAGGTGAATGAAGTATCATCTTACCCACATGACAATATTGTCCCTGTTGAGAATCACTGGCCCCGTCAGGACTTGCTACTGAGTCACATGGAAGGGGCTGAACCACTGAACCGAGGAGAACTCCAGCAAAAGAAAGGAAGGGTAGTATAACTAATGAGTAACAATCTGCAACCCCTTCTCCCTGCTCCCTGTTACCACTTCTAGAGTTCCACACAAGTCACCTTAAGGCCAGATGTTCAAAGAAGGCCAGCACCCCCACATCCCCACACACACTCCCTCCCAGATCTCCTAGTAATAGACTACAATTAAAGAAAATAATGTAATAATAATAATCAGGAGTTGCATGGATAACATGAATGTGGAACGAGCTGTTGTTCCTCTTCAAACAAAATAAAAGGAAATTTGGCTATTATTTGCACACTGGGGTGAGAACAGGAGGCAGTAGATAATTGGTGAGAATAGTTGAGTTTGTGCACTGGTTTTTGCAGGGGTGGGGGAGTTAGGAAGCCAGCTGGAGCTAGAGAAAGGCCCTGGAGTTCTTGCAGGTTTCTGAAGTGCCCTGGGAGAGCACAAGCAAAGCTGAGGCATAGACATCATTTTATGGAAAGAACCCAGGCTTTGAAGCCATGGAGACCCTGTACACGGCGTCCAAGCTTGTTGTGAGATATATGACCTTAGGAAAGTTACCAAAGGTCTCTGAGACACAATTGTGGCCCTTTGAAATACGGCCAACAGCAACATCTACCTAGTGAATTGTTGCCATGATTATATGGGGAAGCAGAGGACAAGTCCTTTGCATAGGGCTCAGTAAATGACAAGTCCCATCACCTTTGCCTGAGCATGGCATTGTTTTTATTTACCCACCTTTTCTCCCCACAGAGGGTTGCAGGATTCAACAAATAAAAATACAGGACTCACAGTTAAATGTGAAATTCTGGTAAGCAATTTGTTAGCATAAGTATGTCCCATGCATTTTGGGATATACTCATACTAATACGTTATTTGTTTTTTATCTGAACCTCACATTTAATTAACTGGGTGTCCTGCATTTTATCTGGCAATCCTATCCCCACATTCCCTCTTTTCCCTAGGTTCTCTCCAGCCAAAGAATAAGCAAATGCAGCCTAAGTTAAATCATTCTCTCATTCCCATGGTTGAACCTTAGCAGGAACCTGAAGACTGATGCTCAGCACCTTTACCTTCCTTTAGGGAATAAGCACCATCCAGGCTCAACGGGGAGGACTCTGCTTCTGCTGAGACAGGAGCAGATCTCAAAAGCCATCTTCATCTTATGAACTTTGTGCTCTATCTTCTTCCAGAGTGTTTTTTTTTTCCCCCCACAGTTGGCTGTTCCATGTCTGCAGAGATCTGCAGTAAATACTGTACTGCACTGCTGAAAAGGGAGGAAAAACATTACCATCTGCATCTACAGCTTGCAAATTACAGCTTGCAATCACCTGCTATTAAATAAAGACACTTTAACAATATTTTGGGTTTTAAATTAGCAATTTACATCACAAGACTCTGAAAATACTAGTCTTTTAATACTGCAATTTTCTTTCCTTTTAACCAGGCATCAACATGTATTGAATGTTTTAAAAAAGCAATACAGAGTAATGTTTATTTAAACAATAGCCACCAATGGTATGAGACACCCAGATGGAAATCCAGTAGTTCCTCACGCAGAGGGTGGCTTCATTGGAGGACCCTGATGGAGCTGCAACTCTCTCATTTACAGCACGGGGGGAAATTGAGGCATTGCCTTTTTTTTTTTTTTTTTAACTACTTGGCCACAACAGGCTCTGTGTCATGTAAGAAAGTAGTCTCAAGCCGGGAATTAGAGGCAAAGTCTTTGTCTGAAGGAGACTTGAAACGAAAGGCTGGAAGGGAAAGTGTTCAAGTGGGAGTATTTCTTTTTGCCACTTGACATTGGGGCTGAACTGGAGGGATTGGCATTTGTACAAAGCACACTGGATGCAACAAGAGATGGGATTTGGAAACACACAAAGAGAGTAAGATGAAACAGCTTTGTGCCTCATGGACACTACTTATATCGACAGAAGGTTATATCTATATCTAAATATAGTGGTTTGTCTTCAAGGTCTTATTATTGGACCTTTATCCCCCCTTTCTTTTGACATCTGAGTTAGAGAATGGGAAGACGCCAGGAGCTGGCACGAGTTGCAAAGAGATAAGTATAAGCTTCGCGGTGTGAATCACTGGGTTGTAAATTCCTTCACACAAACAAAAAGCATTCTGGAGCATTACAACGATTAGCAGGCAGCCTGCTTTCCTGTGTATCCTCAGCTCTTGCATGCGTTCAGCTGCCATTGACAAACAGCTGCTTCTCACCGCTTTCCCAGATTCAGGGAATCTGCTTTCCATACTGGTTTTCTTTTATCCTAAAAAATGGACACGGCCCTTGTCTTTGTTGTTCACATCTTGCCATTTTGCTCTTTGTAATCCCAGACACCTGTGTAAATCTGAAATTCTTTCCTTTTCATGCTCTCTTGAGCTTTGATTCCTACATCTGATCTAGCACACGCTCGGTAAGTCTTAGATAGTAGTAGTAGTAATAATGGTTTAATGCTATGCCACCCAAAATTCTAGGTTGAGAAAGAGTCTTGGAGGAAAACATTTAGATGTCGGCTCATTCCAGGAGCGTGCAGTGGGTGATTGGTCTAGAGGTGTGGGCAGTGCTGGATCCTTCCCCCGTTCCATTAAATTACACTGTTGAGCTTCACAAGTTCAGGCACGAGTCAAACCAAACATGGCTCTGATAGAGCCAGCGTGTGACCGTTAGTGATTTACTTGGAAAGCCGCAAATTGAATGACTCTTAGACTTTTCCAGTCCTCTTAGGCTTATTGGTCACCTCTGATGCCATTTATCACTGTATCTTGTTATCTCTGTTAAGGTCTGATGTTAGTTCCTCTGTTTAAGGATTAAATTGGTTTCAATCTAATCTCCTAAATAGAATTCAGATGATTTGGGGTGCTAGCTCAACTCTTTCCTGGCCAGAAGGCTTTGTGCAGGTCCTTTTATTAGGTGCTATTTATAGTACCATTGGCTGATAGCACCAGGGGATAATGGATAGATTTTATTCCACGTTGATTACATACAGGTTCTTTTTAAAGGCTTTTAGAAACTAAATGTACAACTTATCAGCAAAGCTTCACACTGGAGTCATTCTCATTTGCTTAAATAGTACCTGTAAAGGATCTAATTCTCTCTTGAAAAGTATATAAAGTTCTTGAGTGACAGAAAAGCCCTTGAATGCGTATTGCAAGCTGTTTTGGGTTCATGACCTATCTCAAGCCTTTTAATGAATATCCTAAGTGTGGCTAGCCCTTTGATATAATCATTGTCTGAAACAAAAAAGTTGTCAGCATCTTTGGATGATTAGACTTTGAATGTTTTCTCAGTGGTGCATGTTGTTTTTTATATGTGTGTTGGTCACAGATGCTGTGGTGTGAAGAGTACAGATAGTCCTTAAATTTTGCCCTGCCTGGTTCAGCAGTCAGTGAGGACAGAGTGAGATCATCACATAAGCCTTTTGCAGTTTGTAGAATGCTTTTTTTTTTTTTAATTACTTGAATTATACAGTGGAAATTCATCCAAGCTTTGATGTCATAAAATAAGACCAACACTTCATTTTGCTAGTCTTACAGTAGGATAGTAGTCTATTTTGTGTGTCTGTGTATGTGTGTGCGTATGAGCAGGTATATGGACATGCATGTGCTGTCATGTTTGTTTTAAATGCTTCTGTTGAATTTTCCTCATAAATAAGTTTTCCAAATACAAAACAATACAATAATTTGCCTACAATAATTTCTTTTCAATGATGAGACTGCTGATTTCTTGTTTCTATGAGATGTTCTTGAATCCTTTTTTTTTTTTTTTAAATTTAACAGCGAGAGAGGATGCACAAACAAGGGGAGTTGCAGGCAAAAGGAGAGGGAGAAGCAGCTCTGCTCCGCGGGGAACCTGACGCAGGGCTCCATCCCAGGACCCTGGGATCATGACCTGAGCCGAAAGCAGATGCTTAAGTGACTGAGCCACCCAGGCACCCCCTGTTCTTGAATCATTTTGAGGGAGGGAGAGAGAGAGCAAATTAGAGGGAGAGCAATCAACTAACCTTTATTAAGATTTCACAATATTTGTATGTACACTTCCTTAAAACTCAATAGTTCAATGGTCCTGACATTTTACAAATCCTTGGATACTTGTTAACATTCTTCATATCCATTTTTATGATCTCTCTGCTGGAGAGAAGACAGTTTACCTGTTTTAACTATCTTTAAGCCGTTAGCTAATTAAGTAAAGATAATTTCATATAATGGGTTTTGCCATTGAGTTTACATTTTAAAGAGTCTCACACAATCTATCCACTCACTTGGGTTTTGCATAATGAATTTGGCACTACAGGACTGTAGCTGAGAAAAGCACCTTTCAGAGCCATAGTAAATGGGAAGATGTAGAATGTTTCAATCCCCAATGCTTAGTTTTGCTAATGCCGTCAACATTTTAGCCCATCTATTTCTCTCAAGAATTGCTCACAGATTGCCAAATTGATTAGATTTTCTTTCACCTTTTAAGATTTTCCCCTTGCCTCCTCTTTTGGGGCTGGTAATGATCATAGAACCATAGAATTTCAATCTTAGAAGGTATTTTAAATGTCATAAAAATCCAATAGTTCATCCCATGCTTGAATCTTTTATATGACATTCCTAACAAAGGCTAGCCAGGATCCTCTTGAATTCCTTTAGCCATGGGGCACTCACTACCTCTCAAGGGAATCCAGCCCATTTCTACACAGCACTAGTGGTCAGAAAGTTATTTGCCATGGTGAGAATAAATTCCTCTATCGACTTTTGCCCTGTTCTCAGTGGGTAGACAAAATACACGAAATCCTTTTCTTTCCCGTGTATTTGTGACCAACTGTATGCTCCTCTATGCCAAATATTTTTTTTTGTTAAGATTTTATTTATTTGACAGACAGAGATCACAAGTAGGCAGAGAGGCAGGCAGAGAGAGGAGGTAGCAGGCTCCCCGCAGAGCAGAGAGCCCAATGCGGGGCTCCATCCCAGGATCATGGGATCATGACCTGAACCGAAGGCAGAAGCTTTAACCCACTCAGCCACCCAGGCACCACTATGCTAAATATTTCTGACAGTACAAGTCCTTATAAGATGTGATTTCGAGTCTAGATATTCTGGATTCCTCAGCTCTACATACACCATAGTTCACTGATAAGAAGAATGAAAATAAGAGCTATCATATTGAGTTTTTGATAGGTGCCAAGTATCTTACAATTATTACCTTTAATATTCACAATGATCTGATTTAGGTATTGCAAAGAAACCAGTGGTAAATGGAAGTTAAGTATTTTTCCCAAGGCTGCCTATCTAGTAGTTGGCAGAGCCAGAATTTGATCTAATGTCTTTACTGATTCCAGAGGGCATGTTCTTAACCATACATTATAGTCCCCTTTATGAGATGTGATAACAACCCCCTTGCCAAGGCCATAAAGTAAGCTGAACATTCCAGGTTTGGTGAACAACTCAGAGTAGAGAAGGTTGTTGATGTGGGAACAAAGGCGAAAGAAAACTTAAATTTCCTTACTAAATGTATCCCACTGACAAGTCCTTGAAACAGGCAGAGAGACATTCCTCTAGCAGTTCAGCTGCCTTGATGTTAATACCTTGCCAAGGGCAAAAGGCTATCTTAGCCCAACCTCCCAGGATCCTGTAAGTCTACTTTAACATATAAAAATTCCTTTGAAAACTTCCTTTATCTCTGTTCCTCCCCCCCAGATATATGTTGGCAATCATCCCCCAAGCATATGACCCACTGATATACATCTAAAAGGGTCTTGTGACTAAGGTTTCACTGAACAGTAATAAATGACATTTTCCTAACAATAGTTAGCCCCCCTCAAGGTTCTGAACTCTGCTTCCAAAATTCCTTAGAGATTTATGTAATCCCCAACTCGCTTCCAACTTGAAAGTATGTAATCAGCCACTCCTCATGACCCCAAGGCACGTCTTTCTGCCCACGTGTCCTGTCCCTGTGCTTTAAAAATAAACAAACAAACCGTTTTTTTGCATGAAAGACATCTCAAGAATTCTTTCTTGGCTGTCAGCTTCGAACCCTAACATCTTTCTACATTAGTTGTCATTTACCTTGTTCTAGAAGTGATGTCAAACCAATGGAGGGATAAAAATGAGGCCAGCAGGAGAAAGAAAGAGGGAAAATGAAGGAACTAGATGATTAATAGGATGGCTTGTAAGCCTTGGAAAAATTCATAATGGTGAATCAACAGGTGAGGAGGCAAGTCTTCAATATGTAGTGGCTAAGTAGAGAGTTGGCAGGCAAAAAGCACGGATGGTATTGTACAAATCCCCAGTGTGCACTCTAATCAGAAAGCCAATTCTAAAAAAGCACATTCTCTGGCATCAGTTTCAGGGACTGAGCTATATTGCCTTCTGAGCTGCTCAAGGCCTTGGGATGAGAACAGTGAAGCCTGGGGGGCAGGGCGGGGCGCTGGGCAGCAAACACCGGCTCTCAACATCTTGCCTGCCTATCCCTATGCTGGGATGTTAGAGAGCCATCAAGCTTTATTTAAATTGACTTTGGAGGGAGGGTCTGGCTGTAAAGAAATAACTGTAGAGATTAGTCATTTTCTGCTTCCTCAGGAAAACTGGGCTGCGAAAGCAGAAAAAAAAAAACAACACATACACATTAACAAATGCCCCTAGCAAGCAAAATTTATTGAAGATGAAAGAAAATAAAAAAGGAAAGTCCTAGTGTCTTTTAATTAGAACTTAATGTACTCTAAGGGAAGAGATTACTCCTAAAAGTATTAAAGAGATGGTTTTGTTAAAATTCCCATTGAATATATGGAAAACTGAGGTCTGGAAAGAAGTGTCTTGCCCTGTGCTTTACATCTAGATGGGGACAGAGAAGAGGATCTGAGTTAGGTATTTTGATCATAAGACCAGGACTCTTTTTACTATACTTTTTACATTTCCTATTTCTTTGGTAAAGCAAGTAAGTTCTGTTGAAATACACTGACACAATGAATAGTCACAAGATAGAAGCTTACTCTGGAAGCTTGCTGTGCAATGGGATGCAGACTTGTGTTGGCTGCATCTTTCATGGGAATGCTTGCTCAAAGTACCAAGAAGGGATTTGTGGTAACATTATTCTCGCGAGCATCATAGTTTTCTTTATCTTATGACGCTGTCTACGGTGAATCCGATTTCATTTAGTGTTGTAACCTTGAAATCTGAGTTGTGGGGATGGGGAATGTACACATTAAAACTGCAGGTTCTTAGGCTTACCAGCAGACCACATCAGAATTCTGGGGGAATGGAGTTTAGAAATTAGTATTGGACAAACATCCCAGATAAGATTATGAATACTGAAGTTGAAGAATTTTTGTATTGGTCCAGTAGTGAATGAATTTCCAAAGGTGGCTGTAATAAATTACACACATTTAGTGACTTAAAACAGCACATTTTTATTGTCTTACAGCTGTGAGGGTCAGAAGTCCCAAGTGGAGGTCAAAAATTTGAAATGGGTTTCATTAGATAAAAATCAAGGTGTCAGTAGGGCTCCAATTCTTCTGGAGTCTCTAGGGGAGATCTGTTTCTTGGCTCTTCTGCCTCTAGAGGCATCCACATTCCTTGGTCATGCTGCCTTCCTTCCCTTGGTCCTCTGCTTCACCATCACATCTCCTTCTCTGGCTCTGACCTTCTTGCTTTCTTCTTTCCCTTATAAGGACCTTTGTGATTACATTACCCAAGAGAAACTCTGGTCTCAAAATCCTTTAGTTAATCACACCAGCAAAGTCCCTCTTGTTATGCAAGGTAACATATTCACAGGATCTGGGGATTAAGAGGTGGACTTTGGGAAGGCATTAAACTGCATGGCACAATTGGTTTTAAAACATTTCAAAGAAACACAAAGGAGCTGAGAGTGGAACATGAGGCATCAGTAGGGTCTCCTTCTGTTTCCAGAAGTTCCCTGAAATTTCCCTTTAAGAAACCCGAAGACTCAGAAAAGCACAGTTTGAGAAAAGCAATTCTAACATATTTGCTTCCTGAGGAGTTTGCATGGAGACATCTACCAGTCTTCATTTAGTTTATCTTGCATGACTTTCCAGGAGTTAATTTGCAGCTACCACTCGGCTTCCCCTTCTCAATTTTCTGACAAACTCCATTCACACCCTGCAGAAAACAAATAAAACACGACCTTGCTTTATTAGTGATCCAATCACTGCTTTAACTGATTTTAAGAGAAAATGTCAGGAAAGGTAGGGGACTTTCAGTTAACTTTACATTCCTCAGTATTTTCCAAAATTATTCAATGAAGAAGAAAGTAAACAAGTAATTAGTGTAATTTTTTAAGATATATTTTCTTTTGTGTATTTGTACAGCTCTGTCTTTTGTCATTATGTGCCTCTCCCTTTACCCAGCACACACCTTTGTCCTTAACTAACATCGGCATTGGCTGTGAAAGTTTAATTCTTTCTGTAATAATTTTTCTTTGAGATGCTGTTTGGGCTCTGACAAAACTCTGTAGGTGTTTCTGAATTATCTAAGAAAAAGTGGCCCTGAGTTATATATTTTAACTAATATACAACAGCACTAAAAATTATCTAATGGGAAATTAACCAAAAGCAAGAAATTACTTTTTTTTTCTTAAAAAATTCTTTCTGAAAAAAAAAAAAAAAATCTCTGTACAGGAGACCCTTGGTCATCTGCCCTATGACTGTACTTGGAAAGAATTGGATTTAATAATTGTCCTCAATGTCTGTATTAGTCAGCTTAGACTGTCATAACAAAACACCACAGTTTGTGTGGCTTCAACAACAGAAATTCATTTCTCATAATTCTGGAAGCAGAGAAGTTCAAGATTAAAGTGCCCACAAAGTATGTTGCATTTTGAGGTGTCTTCTCTTGTTTTGTAGATGGCTGCCTTTTTGCTGTGGGTTCATCTTGTAAAGAGAGAGCCAGAGCTCTGGTGGCTTTGCCTCTTCTTACAAGGGCACCAGCCTTGTAGGATTAAGGCCCTACCCTAATGTTGCCAAGGAGCAAGGATGACTAATTCTTTTAGACAAAGAATAAGATAGAAGTTTAAAAAAATCTGTGCTTCTGCTTCTTTCCCTTGTCATAATCATATAAACCATTTTAAAAAATAATGAAATGGTCAAGGTCTTGCAGGAATCAAGAAACACTTGGGATGCTCTGGAGACAAACTATGCACTGAATTGTGTCCTCCAAAAATTTGGATGTTTAAGCATTAGCTCTCCCTGTGACTGTACTGTATTAGGGCCTTTTAAGAAGTGATTAAGAAATCCCTGAAACAATTATATCTACATTATCTTTCTATCTGTATCTATTATCTCTCTCTCTTTCTCTCTCATCTCTCTCTCTCTTTGTCTCCCTCTCTCTCTAACTAATCTTTCTTATATTTAAGTAGTTACCTATTGCAAGGAGGGAATGGGATGCCATGTTTGAAGAACAAAGTGGCTTTATATCAGTTAAAAAATTGTTTCCCAACCTGAATTTTGCCAGTCTCCAAGGAAACTCTTATCACTACAAAGAAGTAATGGGATTTACCTGAAAACTATCATTTTAACAATTTCTAAATCACTTGCATTGAAGAAAGAAAATGATTGCTTTTTTGAGAGGGGTAAAATTCCTATTCACACTTTTTTATTTTAAAATATCTTTCTCTTTCTCTACTTATATAGGTCTCTAAACTTGTCCCACTCACTACTAAAAAACACAACACATAAAGGGAATGAAACTGAATCTCCTTGGTGATGTGCTTCTCCTATTCTAAGCAAACAAACAAGCATATCTGTTTTCAGCTCTGCATTTGGTTTGTAGGAACAAATTGACACAAATTAAATAACATAAAAATATGATATATAAATGAAATAAATAACTGAAAATGTAAAGATAATAATTAATATATAAATATAATAAATAACAAATGAATGGATAAAGTTTGATAATATGATTTTAGTATGGGTAGAAAGAAATGAGTGAGGTAAGGAAATAATTTATAAGTTTAAAAAATGTCACAACTTCCAAATTGGAGAAATCATGGATTCATGGATTCATTTCCAATATGATTGATTTAATAATCTACACATTTTAGCCTAACATTTTGAGAAAGAGCCCAAAGAACCATTCCCGAAAGTGCCAAGTGCCTCATGGCTAGATCCTACAAGAAATGAGGACATCTTTTTATGTTGTTGAAAGAGCACTTACCTCCAAGTCAGAAGATAAGGATTGGAATCTGACTCTTCCACTAACCAACCTTATCTCCTGAACAACTCAACTCACTTCCCTAGACTCAGTTTTCTCATTGTCTTGGTAAGATTAAATGTCTATAAATCCTCCAGGAGTCTGGAAACTTCATTGAACTCAATTGATGAGAGTAGGCTTTTGTTGCAGTGGGTTGTGGGAAAGCCCTGGAGATTACAGCTGGAACATGCTATGAAGAAAGAAGCCTGCTAAGGATGATGGGAACAAAGAAGAAAATTGACCTACTTGGAGAAATTTTGCAAAAAGCTGCCTAGAGAATTTGAAAATGATTTTCAAATAACGCCCAAGTATTCCCAGGGATGCTTGGGGCAAGACAATGCTCTGCTATTTCAGGAAAGAAAATATGTACTGTGTTCTGTGAACTTGAATACAGTCAAGGACATACATCTTAATTGTGTGCCAAACCAGTCTTGTCAGGATAAGTTACAGTCTGAGAACAATTCTTTTCTGGAACAAAGCTCTGTGAAGTATACAGGAGCATGTAGTACTTTGATATCATCTCTACGCTGATGGAAGGTGGTTTTTCTTTTTGGTACAAGTTTTAACAGAATTAAGTTCATATATTATGAATATTGTATGTGATAATGAAGTCTTTGAAAGTCGTGTGATAAATTGTGTTTTGAATATGATGATTTCAACCAGTTTATTACAAACCTCCTTTATTCACCAATGCAGTGAGGAAAGAAATCTTCCTGACCTACTATGTTGCCACTATTGACTAGGTTTTGTGGCTACAGAGATGAGTACAATGGGTCCCCACAAGTATATTTGTGAAGAATGTAAGTTGAAAGCAGCTGCATTTAATTAGAAAGATAACTGGTAATTCAAAATTTGTGTGCATTCAGGAAACGTGGAATGATCAACTAGAGCTTTTGAACTCTTTGACAGTCATATTAACTGCCATGAGAATCCCAGGGATAAAGGAAATCACCCTTTTAAGCCTTGCAGATAGTATTTAAGGGCTTTTAAAATAGAAAGTTTAACCTAGTAGGGCACGCATTCATGAAACATGAAGTCAGAAGGAAGACAGAAACCATATTTCATGTTTTTACTTGTTCTATGGACGTTTCATTTCTTGATTTATATTAGGGTCAATTCCTCCTATGCAAATGACTGACTCATTTATAGGATGGCAGCACACTGGGTACAGGCTCCAGGGATTGAAGTCCAGAGTTGTTTTCACCTTCCGATTTAATCCCTTATAGATTCTACTCATAGATTTGAAGACTGGTATTCACAAAGGGTGCCAGTTCAATTTTTCTTGACTTCTTGCCATCATCAATTTAGATCTTCCTTTCTTGGAGTTCTTTTCTTCCTTGGTTTTATGACTCCTCCTGATTGCTCTTGACCTCTCTGCTTGTTTTCAATCTCTCTGCAAGACCCTCTTCTTTTGCCTTCCTCTTCCTACATGGTCATTCTCTAGATTCCTCTTTTTGTCTTCAAATTTGAATTAGTTTTCTATGTTACCACAAATGTAGTGGTTTCAATAAAATACATTTGTTATTTTGTAATTCTTAAGGTCAAAAGTTTGACATAGGTCTCACCTATGTGCCGGCAGGACTGTTTCCTTCTGAAGGCTCTAGAAGAGGATCTGTTTCCTTGCTTATTCATTTTTTGACAGAATTTAATTTCTTGTGGTTGTAGGACTAAAATTCTTCTTACTTGCAGGCTATCTACTGAGGCACATTCCCTGCTTCTAGATGCCTCCCATATTGCACTGCTCATGGCCCCCTTGCTCCATTTTCTAGGCCAGAAATGGAAGGTTGGATCCCTCTCACACTTTGAATCTCTTCTCCTTGTATATCATCTTTCTGTGACCATAGGTAGGAAGTTTGGGAATTCCTACTTTTTTTATTTTTAAATAAGATGTATTTATTTATTTGAGAGAGAGGACAGCATGAGCATAGGGAGGGGCAAAAAGAGAGGGGGAAGAAGAGTGAGAGAATCTCTCTGAGCATGGAACCTGACTTGGGGTTTGATCTCAGCATCCTGAGATCATAACCTTAGCCAAAATCAAGAGTTGGGTTCTCTTTTTTTTTTTTTTTAATTTTTTAGAAGTTTCATTTATTTGACAGAAATCACAAGTAGGCAGAGACGCAGGCACAGAGAGAGGGGGAGGCAGGCTCCCTGCCAAGCAGAAAGCCTAATGCGGGGCTCAATCCCAGGACCCTGGGATCATGACCTGAGCCTAAGGCAGAACTTTAACCCACTGAGCCACCCAGGTGCCCCAAAGTTGGATTCTTAACTGACAGCCACCATGTGCCTCAGAAAGTTTCTATGTTTTTTAAGGACTCATGCAATTATATTGGGTCCAACTGGATAATCCAGTGTACTCTTCCCATTATAAGGTCCATAACCTTATTGACATCTGCAAAGTCCCTCTTGTCATGTAAAGTAATGTACTGATAAGTTATAGAGGTAAAGACATAGACATCTTTGCAGAGCCATTTTTCTGCTTACTACAAAGTCCAAAGTCAAATTTATGATCAGATTCTGTACACTGTATTTTCTTCTTGCTTTCATAGTAAATCTCTGCTGCATATATCAAAGTCTGTTACTAATCAGCAACTTCAGACATCATTGAGATGTCTTTGCTTTGTCACATCTTCCCCATTCACCTCAAATTTGACCAGGTCTTTTCTTTGCTAGATAACTTTCAGTGGCTTCCACTGCCCATAGGATCAAGTTCAAAACCTTCATCATTTGCCTAAAGATTCTTATTTGTATTTTTCTGATTCATTCCTGCGGCTCTCCCTACTCTACCTCTTTGTTTCCCCACATCTTTTGTCTACGCCATGCCAAGTCTCAGTGCCTTGAATTCTATTTTTCTTTCCATCTGGAACATATCTCACCTTCAGCTGTTCAATGTCTTAAAATGCTCTAAGAACTGACTCATAGAATTTCTTTTCCTTTCTATTGTCCTAATTTCGTGTGTATGTGTATGTCTCTTGCTGTTTATCTGTCATGTCACAGAGCATAAGGACCTGGAATTATTCACTTTTGTATTATCATTGCCTGGGAGAGTGCCTGGGAAATATTTGATACCCAATATATATTTTTGAATAAATGAATTAATGAGTGAATGAATAAGAATAATTTGTCTTGGGGTGCCTGGGTGGCTCAGTCGTTGAGCGTCTGCCTTCGGCTCAGGTCATGGTCCCAGGGTCCTGGGATCGAGCCCCATGTGAGGCTCCTTGCTCAGCAGGGAGCCTGCTTCTCCCTCTCCCTCTTCCTACTACTCCATCTGCTTGTGCTCTCTCTCTTTCTCTCTCTCTCTCTCTGTGTCAAATAAATAAAAATTCTTAAAAACAATTTTTGTCTCTTGAGGAACTATAAATTTTTCATAGAAATCAATTAAAAAGTATTTGTTTATAGTTTACTATTTATTAAGCATGTATATCTATGAAGTAAGTGATCTATGTATGACAAGTATAGGTAAATCAGCACATTTAGCTGTATTTTATTCCAAACGCCCAACACTGAGTTTTGTACTCAGTGTACCTTTTGTATAGAGGTTGCTCAATAAATGGCTATTGAATTTCCACCCTGCTTCTCTGACAGGAAACATCAGCTCAAGTGCCTGGAATTGTGGAACTTTGCATCTCCTGCATCCTCATCATTTGGAGGATTCAACTGGCTGGATTTATAGGGTCAGATTCTTGGAACGTGAAAAGCATGGATATTCATGGATTTAATTCCTGCTTCAGATACCAGTGCGTTCTGCATGTGACTTTAGAGATTACATTTCGTTGTTCTGAAAATATTTTACTGTTTGTAAAATCAGGCTTTTAATTATATGATTTTTGAAACCCTATCACATTTTCTGCCCACTAATAAGAATTTTCTGACCCTATCTGTGTGGCTGGCATTGGGCTAGGGTCTGAGAGTCATTCAAACAAGTATCAATCATGGTCCTTGTCCTTCAGGGAATAATCTAGCTCAGGAGGCCAGTGTGGTTGGATAGAAAGAGAGGTAGTTTGGTAAAAACAAGTTTGAAGCACAAAAAGAATGCTTGTATTCTTATTTATTCTCCTGCTTTTCCACCTACTTCAGAAGGCAAGAGAGCTCCAACTCTCTCACGTACTCTGGTGTTCGATTGCGATCTTGAATTAGAAGGGTGGAAATGCATATTCGCAATCGTGGATGAGATGGCAGCTGTGAGAACATGAGGTAAATGTACAGCTGGGTGGCCAGGGCTTCCAACAGAGAGGCTAGCAGGGGTGGTGCTAAATCAAAGGTTTATCAGCCCTCTAGAGATCACCTTGGAGATCAAGGATGAGTCATGCCTCCTCTTGTCTTTCCCTGCATTTGAAAAGGCTGTGGCCAAAGTATATTTCAGGAGCTAAAAAACAAAACAAATTAAAACCAAAGAACAGCTCTCTTACCAGCAGTGAGGAAACACACACACACACAGTATTTGCTGTGGTTTAGAATGCAAAGACAAAAATTGAAACTCTGTTCTCACTGAATGGCTAAGACAAATTGAAATCTTTTTCATCTCCATTTTCTTAATATCGATTTTGTTCTTTCATGCTTGATGGAAGGTTGCTGGAGTCAGTTTGGATTAGAAGGCGTATGCCAACATAAATGGTTGGTAGCTGAAACAGTGCCTGACAGATCTTCATCATAAATCCTTCTCTGGAAACCAAACTTTCAATTAAAAGAGCACTTTTTTGAAAGGATGATGCCCATGTGATCTTAAAAGGATCTTGGGAAAAGAAGTGAGATAGAGCAGAGTAAAATAAAAAAGACCTTTAGTAGGCAGTTTAAGAGAGTAACCAAGTGGAGAGGAAGAAACCATTGTTACCAGGGGGAAAAATCGTAGTTTTTATTATAATTTTTAATTCAGCAAAGAAAACTTGATGAATGACTCTCTTTTCTTGGTGGTGTCATAAAGGGAACAGGAAAAGAGAAGGACTCAAAGTGATGATAATAATACCTCTCACAGGGAAGGAAAACCAAGTCTTTGATCTGGGTATACGCCTTCTCTGTTTAAATGATCTGTGCCAAGAGTTCTCTTAGTGGAACAGATAATTGAGACCTAACTGGATTCATGAGATCTATGATGTAAAGCTTCATCAATTCTACAGCAGAGTCCTAGACTGGGAAAAGAGTAAAAGATGTCTGATCAACAGAGTGGTTTGACTTAATTATGCCTTTGGAGTGGATGTCCCTTTCTCTCTGGTTAACCTTCCCTTTTGACATGGATACTTTTAATCCATATGGGCACACAAAGTCCTCACCTACTTTGGAGTTTGGGCGTATTGGACTATTAATGGGGAGTCACCGTTCTTCACAAAGCCAAATCAATCAATCCAGTCTCAGAGATAACAATAGTTTCTCCCATTGAATGGCTTCGTTACCCCCATACTTTGTGCTCTGTAAGCAAGCATTGAGCCCCATCTGCCAACTGGAAGGAAAAGGTGTTACTCATCCTAACCCAAAGTACTAAGGTTACTTATGTTTCCAATACCAGTTAAAAGCTTCAAGAAAAGCAGAGAACGATGATTATTGCATTTCTCTCTGCTTGGGCTGGAGATAATGAGAGGCTCCTGCTGCCCTTTACATGCATAATGCCTATTGATGTCAATGAGAGCCTCATGGTGTGCAAAAGCTGTTAGATCACATGCATCATCTCGAAAATAATAAGGACAAAGGGATGTCTTTTTTTTTTTTTTTAAACTTGGCAAAGAGAGTACCTATGGTTCCAAGCCTCTCTAGATGATCCCAATTAAGAAGAAATAATTTTCCTAGAGTAGTGTGGCTGAGCTTTTCAAGGTGAGCTTTTCATGAGGAAGGGATGGAGCGGTTTCTGGGACTGTTTTAGGCTTCCAAGGTCATTTCTCCTGAGAGACATGATTAGGAAGTGTTAGCAGTCATCGCAGAGATTGATCAAAAACATGTAACTTTATATATTGGAAAGGAAATAAGGAAAGTTAAAAGAAGAACAAAAAAGAAAAATTCTTTTTCAATTGCAGGAAATGAAAGGCTTCTTTAGGAAATTACTTAACTCCTTTGAGCTTTATGTTCCCTCTTTTGTAATGCTGGCTCGAGTCTAGATCTGTGCTTCTCACACTTGGCTCATTGTTGGTACAACTTGGGGAACTTGTCAAGGAACAAAAAAGAAAAAAAAGGAAAAGAATAGCTTTATAGATTTCTCTCCAGGAAACTCTGATTCAGTAAATCTGAAGTGATTCCAGGAATCTTCATTTTAAAGGTCTATCTATTTACTTATTTGAGAGGGAGTGTACTCTCAGAGGAAGAGGGTGTGGGAGAGGGAGAGTAGACTGTGCAGGGAGTCCAGCTCCAGGCTTGATCCCAGGACTTTGGCATCATGACCTGAGCCAAAGACAGATGCTTAACTGACTGAACCACCAAGGTGCTCTGGAATCTGCATTTTAACAAATTATTTTGATAATTATATAAATTTGGAAAATACTTGTAGATGGTTTCTGGTGTTCAGGACACTTGATTTTTTTTTTTTTTTTTTAGGTGTTAGATTATGGACTAACCTTGTCTAGTTAATGACTAGGCATATTGAAGAGACCATACCCTAAATTATGTCTAGCTACTAATTATAGTGGACAATGAGAGGATATGCTTCAGAGGTCAAGGAAAAGTCTAATCTGGGAGACAGGAAATAGTATTAAATGTTATAGCGACAGGTAGCAGACACTCATTCTAGCAAGGTAATGGGCAAATTAAGAGGAGAGAGAGATAGATGTTGGATATTCATATTCACATGTATCAGTAGGTATCTGACTTCATAGCGATTTTCCAGCGTCTCATCCAACACAAGCCACTGCCCTTCCATCGTTGTTTCAAACAAAAGCCTGGAGTTATTCTTGATTCTTCTTAGACTTTTGCATCTAAGTGTGACTAAGCCTTCCCAGGTGGGATGTATCTACCCTATTTCTGACACACAACCTGAATCTGACTGCTTCTCATCTTCTTCAGAACTACAATTTCTCATCTAAGGCTCCACATTTCTTCCGTGAACCTCTGCCACAGCTTTCTAACCGGTCTCCTTGTTTCAAAGCTTGCTTCCTTGCCACCCTATACAAAGGAATCAGTATAATCTAAAAAAAAAAAAAAAAAAAAAAAAAAAAAAAAAAAAAAAAATCAGGTTATACCACTTTCCCACTTAAACTCTGATCAAATCTTTTTTCTAAAATTTTCTTCAATTCAGATTATAGGTGAAGGGTCTGTCTTAGTGGAAAAACTATTTGAGAAGGATTCAGCAGACTATCAAAGGTCACTCAGTGATTAGATGACACCAAGAGTATCCTTTAATTTTACAGAAATAATTGTTTTCCGAATTCTCTTCTACTGTATTGTCTTTGCTAACTCACAATTAACTGAAACTTTGACACATAAGAAATCTTCATCTTTCTTAATCATATCAAATGAACTTAGGAATCTAATTATGCTCTCTGCTTTTCATAAATGCAGTTGGTATTCTGCAGCTTGTTGTTGGGAAAACTTTCTCAATCAATCATTTGTAGTGATTTTTTTTCTAATGTCTCTTTTCTTCATTAAGCACTGGATTAAGCAATCAATGGTAAAAGTCAGGTAGAGTGCTGGGGAAAGACATTATGGAAAGAGGAATAGTATGTCTGAAGGCACAGACATGTGTGAAGTAGTAAGAAAAATTTAGGACAGCGAAAGTCATTTGGAGTCCTCTGACTGAAGAGGGTGCTTTTGGAGGAACAGAGGGAGGTGAGATTAGGGATATGGACAAGTGCCATATCATGACAGGTCTTTTGAGCTATTTTAAGGAGTTTAAAGTATGAAATATATGGAGAGCCATAGGATATAATTCAGGGAAATAGGATGATAACATCTGAAATATAGAAGACCTCCCTGGCATCAGTGTAGTGGGAGGGATAGTGGTTTGAGAATGTGAGGAAGACAAAGAGAGGGTAGATTGACAAGACATAAAGAGGAATTAATAATCAATATCAGGACATCTTATGGATTCTAATTTCAAATTGTAAACTGAATATGACCAATTCTTCCCATGTACATTGTTACGATCTTGTGAAAAGACATTATCATTACTTTCTTGGATTACTAGAATAGTCTTCTAAGAGGTCTCCTGGCTTCTGTACTTGCCTTTGCTCCTTCTATAGTTTATTGGCAACATTGTAGCCAGAATGATACTTTTAAAACATAAATTATATAATGGTTCATTCCTCAAAATTGTCCATGGGCTTCTCATTTCACTCAGAGTTAAAGTCACTCATTATAATAAGTACAAGGCCCTTCCTAAAATAATGCCCAGTGATATCAGTGATCTTGCACGATGGGTTTCCCCTACTCATTCTATTTCATCTGTATTAAACTCTTGCTGTTCTTTCAAAACACTAGGTATGTGCCTTCCTTAGGACCTTTGCAATGGCTGTTCCCTCTTCCCAGAATGCTCTTCCCACAGATATCCACACACAACTAATTCTCTGATCTCCTTTAACTTTACTCAAATATCTCATTTCTAAAAGGTTCTATGTACCCTTCCCTGATCCTTCTTTTAAAATCGAGATCTGGGGCGCCTGGGTGGCTCAGTGGGTTAAGCCTCTGCCTTCCGCTCAGGTCATGGTCTCAGTATCCTGGGATCGAGCCCTTCATCGGGCTCTCTGCTCAGCAGGGAGCCTGCTCCCCCCACCCTCTGCCTGCCTCTCTGCCTACTTGTTATTTCTGTCTGTCAAACAAATAAATAAAACTTAGAAAAAAAAGAAAAAGAAAAGAAAAGACTTCTAAAAAAAATAAAAAATAAAAAATAAAATTGAGATCTGCTGCAACCTCCTACCCCACTCTAGATTCCCTTTCTCTTGCTCTATTATTTCCCCTGACACCACATGCAGCATACCATATGATTTACTGACCTATTATATTTTTATTAATTTATTTAGATATTTTGCTCTGTAATATGAGCTCCATGGGGAGGGATCCTTCTCAGTTTTATTAACTGGTATATATTCCAACAGCCACTGTGAGGATAGGTGACTTGAGAAAAACTGTAGGAATGGAATGGGTGAGGCTTCCTAGGATTTTTTTTTTTCTTTTAGAATTCAAAGAGAAGCATTAAGGGGGCAGATATTATCTGTAGTCTCTCTCTTAGAGTTTTAGACTTTTGGGTAATTCAACTGCAGTGTCAGGTGATTACTTTCATAAGCAGTTGGAACCCCAAGTGCTCTAGCTCTAGGGTCTTGGATTTCCTCTATGGCTTTATCTATTTCTTTATCACTCACCCAGGTAACGTGCCAAGAGTGAGTCCCATCTAATTGTGTGATATAGATCAGGGAGAAAATAATGTCTACAGGCAACATTTATTGAATGCTCATTATGTCTCAAGCACTTAATTAATCCTCACAGCAATCCCATGAGGTAAGAGCTAATTATTTTTGTTCCTTTTTTATATATGGGGAAAACTAACACACAGAGAGACATTAAAGCACTTGGAAGTAGCAGAGATGGGATTTGAACCGCAGTCCTTCATAGTAACCACAATGCTTTAATTCTCTTAGAACAGTGGTTCTAATAGTTGTTCATGAAATGAAACTCTTGGGTATCATGAGAAAAATACTGTAACCATTGACATAAAGATTTTTTAGATAAATCGAGGAACTTAGTTGCAAGCAACAGAAACCAAGTGTGGTTATTTGAAACAGAAATGGAATTTATTAAGACACAAAATATCTTCCCAAATCTTCAAGACAGGTGGAGAATCAAACATGGAGCTTCCACAGTAGGGAATGGTCCATGAGTGATGCCATGGAATAAGAGGACCGGCTGGGCTTTGTCACTGAACACTGCTCCTAGTTTATAGGGTTCTAAGATGACATTACCTGTTCTCAGATGCTGGACATAGCCACTGTAACTAGAATCAATATTGGTGTGCTGCCTCTGCAAGATGGATCTCTACAAGATGGTCTCTCCTTCTGCCACCTCACCAGAAAGGATTTTCTGCACAGACCCTGCTACTTTGTGTTCTTAACTTGGGTTTCAAAATCTGGGCTAGTTTATCTGATTGGTGAAGTATGGGGAATATCCTGTATACTAGTTTCAAAGGAGACTGGGAAGGTGAGAATTTGGCATTTTCAACTTTTACTGGTGCCCATTAGTCATTCTTTTAGTAAGAGGACCCTTTTCTTGGTCTTGTGAAAGTAGGGTTTCAAAAGACGTAAAGAAATAACTAAAAAATGATGAATATCCATTAGAACCTGTATATTGACAAAAAGTATCTACATTATATGTATACAATGGAAAATTATAAACTTCAATAAATGTGGGTACAGATAGCTAGAGCTGTCAAACTATGCATGATCAGGTATTTTGTCAGTGACAAAAGACATTGACTAGTTTGTGGAGGAAAATTTTCAGATTTAGATTCTCCTACCAATAGATTTCTTCTTTTTTTTTTTGTATTTTTTTTTAATATTTTTAAATTTTTTATAAACATATAATATATTTTTATCCCCAGGGGTACAGGTCTGTGAATCGCCAGGTTTACACACTTCACAGCACTCACCAAAGCACATACCCTCCCCAATGTCCATAACCGCAACCCCCTCCCCCAACCCCCTCCCCCCAGCAACCCTCAGTTTGTTTTGTGAGATTAAGAGTCACTGATGGTTTGTCTCCCTCCCAATCCCATCTTGTTTCATTGATTCTTCTCCTACCCACTTAAGCCCCCATGTTGCATCACCACTTCCTCATATCAGGGAGATCATATGATAGTTGTCTTTCTCTGCTTGACTTATTTCGCTAATGAGATAGGAAATGGTAGTTAAGATTTAATTTCATGAGTTTATCACCTGGGTTCAGCTTTTCAAATTCTATTTGAGGAAGAGCCAGTACTTAGTTGGGGTGTGTGTGGGGGGGGTGCCTAGGTGGGGAGGAGGAAGAGAGGACAAGGAAGACAAGAGGCAGGCAGCAGTGAGATGGGAGAGGAAGCAGGGAAGTACATCTTTCTAAAGGGAAAGCTATTCATTCAAATGGATGTCCTGAGGACTCAAAGGTCATGACCTATAGTGGCCTATTACTAAATTGAAGTCACAGTTTTGTTTTATTTGGATTTTATAAACCAACGTATTTTTGTAAAAAAAAAAATGGAGGTTTCTTTTAAAGTCTGGACTTGTGGCTTCACTTGAAAAAATGTACTTGGATTGTCTACACTCAGGACTTCCCTTGTGTGCTCATCTGGCACTAATTGGTTGGAGCTAAGTAGCTTCTTCCTTGCTTGGACAGGTGCCACAGTCCCCACTATTCCCCACTATAGCCCTAACTAATGTTGTTTGCCTGCGACTGCGTATCATTAGGCTTTCACTTTCATTTGCCTTTTAGCAGAAAAATGTTTTTCTACCTATGTCTCTATCCAAAGTTGAAAAACATGTGCTAGACTGTTTCAAGAAAAATGAGAGAAAACATATTTCTTTGCAGAAGCTTCTACATTTTCAATAAACAAACAAAGTGTCTTGGGCAAAAATTTAATGCAAGATGCCTGTGTAAAACAAACCATAATGAGAATTATGAAAATTGCACAGAAAAAGCATATGGAAATGATGCATGATAAAATGTTCAATGATTTAAAAAAGGAGGTGAGGACTAAAATTTCAGTAAAAGCTATTTTTTAAGTGAATAAAATAAGGAAATCAGTTCATATTAGCCAGTCCATTTCAATCACCAGCATTACTTTTCAACCCCCGTGGGCACATCAGTTTGCTGCTGGAGTTTGCAATTGGAGATTTATTAATTCCTTGAATGTTTAACCAGCTGGTTTGCTCCTAGAATAAAAGAACAGGGAAGGAAACTGACTTTTATTTACAATAATGCTTCTCCTTTCTCCCATACTTACTCACCGATCAATCTGTGGTTTGAATTGTGTCCCCCCAAAATGTTATGTTAAAGCACTAACACACAACACCTACGAATGTGACTTATTTGGAAATAAGGTCTTTGCAGAAGTGATCGAGTTAAGGTGTCCTCGATGAGGGTACATATTGGACCCTAGTCCAATATGCTAGTCCAATATAATTGGTGTCTTATAAAAGCAGGAGAGACACAAAGATAGGGAGGGTACAATGTGATGAGACCCAGGAGAGAACTCCATGTGAAAGTAGAGGTAGGGACTGGAATCATGGGTGTATGAGCCAAGGTGTGTCCAGGATTGTCAGCAACCATAAAAAGCTAGGAGAGAAGAATGGGACTGTTCTTCCTCAGGGTCTCTAGTAGGAACCACCCCTGCTGACATGTTGATTTCATACTTATGGATTCCAGCACTTTGAGGCAATAACTGTGTTGTTTTAAGCCACTGAGTTTTTGACAATGGCAGTGCTGGGAAACAGATGCAATCACTTTAGGAATATATTTGGGTGACTTGTCTTAAACCATACTATTTATTCTTCTGATTCTTTATTGTCAATGACATCAATTTATAGCCATAGATATCATGCGTCTATATCAGAATGTGATTCTTCTAGTTTTCCTCACAAAAACGGAAGAAGTTACTTTTCCTATCCATACAAAGTGTGTGGTTGAGAGCCATTAATTTGTGTCTCATGCCCAGGATGAATCTCCGAGCATTCTCCTCCAACTGCATACATAAATGTTATGTGCTATTTACTAATTTGAAAGGCAGTTTAAACTTATCTTTTATCAGTATACTGTGATAAAAGAGGCTTTAAAGTGCTTGCTGACCCTTCTAAGCAGGTTTACTTCACTCCTGAAATAATTGTCCTCCTTCTGTATAAAAATACTGCTTAGGCTCCCATGGTGTTACCATTTTGTTCCCTTGGAGAAGATAACATGGTAGGTTGAATCAACTGAAATAAATTGAGTAGGATTATTGTCTCAGTGCCAGCTTTATTGTCATTCTGTAACACATTGTTGGATGCTGATGAACTTGATGAAATAAACAGTGATGTTTTCTTTATCTAAAAGAAAAAGGAAATAAGTCTTGGAAAAGGCAATTTTACTTTTTGTTTCATGTCAGATTTCTACTCAGGACCCAACCCATTTTCCCAAGAAGAGAATTTTCCTGAAACTTTAGCCTGAACTCTCCTTTATTTAACTTTTTAAAATGCAGACTTTTTGGGAAAGAGCTAAGAAAGGATATAGACATCAGAATTCATCAGCTAGGCTTCATTTACTCCTTAATTTACCCCCATGGTGTCATGTAATCATTTCTTAGACTATTTTACTGTGCTTTGCAACTTTAAAAAAATGATTTAAGGTACCTTAAAATTTTCATACTTTGCTTTACTTTTTGTGTATATATTATTTAAATTGTCATAAACTGGGATCCTTCGACGTGCACGTGACGAGAGTGTGAGTTGGAGTGAGAAAAACTCACAACAGTGAGAAAAACTTTTACGGCAAAAATTCCTCAGAAATTGAAATAGCTTCTGAACAGATCTAGATCATGATTAATGATTTGTGATTGTTATCTGCTGCATGGTTCCAATGCTGGCTGTTCACACAGTATTCTAAAGGAGAGTTTCTGCTGAGTATTTAGGACGAAGCACCCATAGTTTTCTCACTCTTTTCTTTCTTTGTTCTCTGATACACTCTTCTCTTTAGTCAATGTGTGCCCTACCTTTATTTACACGCTTAGTTCCTTCTTTTTAATAAGCCTGCCATACAAAACAGAAGCTACGACCTTGAGAATAATCAATGTCTGAGAGCATGGTTCACTCCTTTTATTTTTTCTTTCTGCCGCCTCCTCGTTCTAACTCCTGCCTTCATGCCTTGTTTTCATTTTTATTGACTCTGTAACCATTTCTAAAATAGCATGTCTATTTTAGTTATTTTTGGCTTTTAAAAATAAAGCATACAATGTTTCATGTAGTCAATTGAAACTTAGAATTTCATTTACTATATGACTATGATTCATTTAGCTTGCTCCATGCCACTCTAGTTAATTCATTTGCATTGCAATATAATATTCTATCATGTGAATATAGCATGTTTTGTGTAAACAGTCTCCATTGGGCAACTGGGTTACTTCTAGGTTTTCTATCATGGGCAGTAGAATATTCTGGAATATATTGTCTATTGTACCTCTGCAAGGAATGCTTTTGTGTAGACAATAGGATTGAACTGCTGGACACTCAGATTTTTGGATATTCAATATTAGACTATAAAGTCTAACTTTTCCAAACTAATTGTGCTCATTTATGTTTATCTTCCCATTTTTCTATAATTTCCTTATGATATTAATTTATATAGTATTATACCTTCTTCATATTTACGTTTGGTCCATTTTGCATAATGTAAATATACTGAATATATAGATGAACTGTGTTTTCACGTCCTTAAAAAGACCTTCTGTTTTTTTCTTTTTTCAAATAAAATTATTAATTTTAATATAGCATGATTTATCAATTAAAAATTTTACAGGAAACATAAGAACTTTTTCCATATCCCAAAGACTAAACAGTTCTAGCTTATATTTTCTATTTTATTTTTGATATTTTAGACAATGTATTCGGGAACTTATTGACTATTTGATATTAAAATAGAATAGGTTTTTGCTTATCGTGTGAGGTAGGGATCCAATTTCATTCTTTTCCCATATGAATAATAATTTTTTTCCTCCTTTACTTATTGACTAATTTCTGCTTTCCTCACTGATCTTGCATGATACACCTGTCATTCCAAATATTCTGGTTGTTTTATCTATCCATGATATGATGATTTCATAATTGATTTTGATATATGATAAGATCTTTCCTCCTTATTCTTCTTCAGAAGCATCCTGGCTATGTTTGACCCTTTATTTGTTGCACAAATTTAGATCTCTATAAAGTGGCATAAAGACTTTTGGAAGAAGTCGTTTGAAATTTTATTGATCTTACAAATACATTTTTGGAGAATTGGCATCTTTATGATACTATCTTCTTATCCATAAACAAGATTTATATCTCTTTTCATTTGGGTAATGTTTAATACTTCCTTGTAAAGTTTTATAGTTTTTACAGGACATTATTTCTTGGATTTATTCTTACCTACTTGATATTTATTTGATACAGTTTTAAGTGGAGTCCTCTTTTTAATTATGTTTTCCAGATTTGTGCTGCTGAAGGATAGAAATGTATTTTACTTCTGTGTTAAGCTTATATCCATCTACCTTGCTAAATGCTGCTATTATTTCTACATTTTTTTTCTGTGCATTTTTCTTGGATTCATTGGTGAATGATAATATCTCTAAATACTGACAGTTTTATGTTATCCTTTCTAATTCTTGTGACTATAATTTTTTTCCTTGCTTAATTATAGTAGCTAGAATATTCAATACATTGTTGATTAGAAGTTGTGATAAATGTGCTTCCTTGCCTTGTTCTTGATTTTAAAGCTAATGCTTTAGAATAATGTATTTTTTTATAGATATTTTTTCCTTAGGTCAGATGTTCTTTTTTTCTAATTTACTAAGAACTTATTACCATGAATAAGTTTTGGATTTTATCAAGTTTCTTCATCTATTGAGATGATTATATAGTACTCTCTTTTAGTCTGTTACTGTGGAAACTTACACTAATGGATTTTGTAATATAAACTATTTCTACATATCTGGAATAAACCCAGTTTGGTAATATTGTATTGTCTTCTTAATGTACTATTGGATTTCTTTTTTTTTTCTTTTCTTTTTTTTTTTTTTTTTTAGGAATTTTGATTCTATATTTATGAGGGAAATAGACCCATAATGAGTTGTGTGACTTTATTATCAGCATTGTATTGGGCTTATAGTTTGAATTGGGAGTAATCCCTCAATTGAAACCCAGTTCTGTCTAGGAGAAAAAAGTAAAGAATTTTGTCTAGGGATATAGGCATAGAAATTTGTTGCAATTTTGGTGGAACTTGTCTTTTTTTTTTTTTTTTTTACTTTTTTTTAAAGATTTTATTTATTTATTTGTCAGAGAGAGAGAGGGAGAGAGAGTGAGCACAGGCAGACAGAATGGCAGGCAGAGGCAGAGGGAGAAGCAGGCTCCCTGCCCAGCAAGGCCCCAGCCCAATGTGGGACTTGATCCCAGGACGCTGGGATCATGACCTGAGCCGAAGGCAGCCGCTTAACCAACTGAGCCAGCCAGGTATCCCTGGAACTTGTCTTTTAAAGCCAACCAGGGTGATGTTAGGTTTGAAGAAAGATTTTTGACCACTACTTCAGTTTCATTATTCTAAAGCTAGTCAAGATTCTACTTTCTTCTTGATGAATTTTTTTTTTTCTAGGAATAGCAGAGTCGATAATGCTATTCTTTTATCTTATTATTCTTCACATTTTCTGTGATTATATATCCTCATTCATAACATTGTTTCTACTTTTTCCTTCTCTCAAACAATTAACAGATTAATTTCTTTTGTTATAATTTTTATTAAAGAAGCCAACTTTTTCTTTGTTGAAAATATAACTTTCTTTTTAAAAAATGTAAATTTTTTTGTATTTTATTATCACAATTATTATTTGTATTTATTATTTTCATTTTTATTGTCTCTTTCCTTCTATTTTATTTTGATTAATTCTGTGGTTTGGGGTGGACCACCTAACGTCTCAATGTGAATACTTAGCTCATTAATTTTGAGACTTTTAAAATGTCTAATATAAGTATTTAAGACTATAAATTCCTTTAAGCAACTATATTTGATGCGTTCCACATATTTTAAGTAGTATTTGCTGTTAGCTTTTTAAAAGGTCCATTATTATTTCTTTTTAAATTATGAATGATTTATCAGGATGTTCTTTTAAATTACTGCCAGAAACACAAGAGGTAGTTTTGTTTGTTTTCTCTGATGAACCCCAAGAAAGACACACTCTAAACTTCATTTCTTGATTGGCAGAAGTAGGATCTTAATATTCTTAATATTACATATCTTTTAGATTTGTTTTGAGGATTCAATGAGTTAAGACATGTAAATAACTTAACACAGTGCCTGGCACACAATCATCTATTAAAATGGTAGCCGGGATGATTTTTTTTTTTTTTTACTATGTATTTATGAATCATGGTATTTGTCCAAAGTTGGAGAATTTAGTGCTTATTGGAGACACTTGCAGCAAGTTTAAAGATAACACGCTAGGTGAATTCTATATGAGGAAATATTGGGATTTCATTCCACATTAATGGAAAATAAGAATTTGGAAAATGCTCTTACATGGACATGTTATTATGTTTTCTATAGCTTAATATGCCTCTCTTTATGTTTAAGAAAAAAAAAAAAAACAACAAAAAACCTCTTTCCCTCTCAATAGCACCAGGGGTAATCCAAGTTTAATAGCTATATCCAAGCGAAAATGAAAGTCGTACCAAACCATGCCTTAAATGAGCATAAAATATTTTCTGAACAATATGCATTTACACATTTATCTTAATTGGATAGCTACAATCCACAATCAGTGAGCAGAAAATCAGAGAACACAATGTTGGTAGGAATTTAACACCAATTTACTCGTGGAGGTTTAAATTGCAGAGTTTCTATAATAAAATGCAAAGGCTACCCCTTTATTTTTGCAGACAGCTAATTAGTATCCTCCCTCTGGTGTGAAAATGCTCTTGCTATAAACAAGACCCTATTGTGAATAAAATGTAAATATCTTTGCACAAAAACAATGCAATTGCTTTGTGAGCTTCGTTTTCTCTATTTGGGCACAAACTATATATTTTTTAAAAGTATAATTTCTACTTTTATGGCACACCATTTTCAAGGTGTCTTTCTATCCACATTGAACCTCACAATTTTTGGTGAGGTAAACATGGTGATGTTGTGATACCCATTTTACAGATGAAGAAACCAAGGCCCAGAGCAGTAGCGTGAGTTCCTTAGGATTGGAGAGTCTGTAAGTTGCAGAACCAAGACAAAATTTGGATTTCCTAACCTCCTAGTCAGTGCCCTTTATTAGTACCCCTATTCCCAAATATACTGTCCATTTCTTCACTAAATGCATTTTAATTTTAATCAAATTATCCAACATGCTTTATACATGCCCAGAGATTGTGTTCTTTTGGAGGACAGATAAGTCTATTTGTCTCCAACAAGAATACCATGGTGTTTTTATCATTTGCCAATAAATTTATAAGCCATTGAAAAAGTATAGTACTGTTTAAAAACATGGTTTTATTTATCTCTCAGGTAATAACACTTTGATGAAGAATCTAAATCAGTGGTGTTAAGTCACTTGTCACACGGTTTATGAATGTTAGAGCCTGGAGTCAGGAGTAATCCCTGGGCAGTTTGATCCCCAAACCAATGCTTTAGTCACTGTATTACATGATAGCAAAGGAATAAAAGATGAAGGAATGAATAAACTGAGCTTGGTAATGATGATATTTTCATGGACTATAGAAGAAAGATAAGTAATTTGACCTCAACCTTTTTTTTGGTCTAACAATAAAAATAATTATTCCCCAATAATTTAAATTTTACTTAATATTTTACATATTTTATTTCTAATTTCTATACCACTACTATAAAGGATGTATTATTAATTACTATTTATTTATTATTATTTATATCATTATTAATGCTTAAAGGTAACTTGTAAGTGATTGAAATAGATTTCAAATTTCATGCTAATTGCTCTGAAAGCTTATGCTTTGACATTTTTTCATATGACTAAATCTTTTTAAGCTACAAAATCATAACTTTATTTTTATTTTTTTATGTTCAGTTAACCAGCATATAGTACATTGTAAGTTTTCGCTTTAGTGTTCAATGATTCATTAGTTGTGTATAACCCCTAGTGCTCATCCCAACACATGCCCTTCTAATACCCATCACCTGGTTACCCCACCCATCCACCCCCCTCCCTTCTGTAACCTTCAGTTTGTTTCCCAAAGTCCACAGTCTCTCATGGGTTGTTTCCCTCTCTGATTTCTTCCCATTCAGTTTTCCCTCCCTTCTCCTGTGGTTTTTCACACTATTCCTTATGTTCCATATATGAGTGTAACCATATGATAATTGTCTTTCTCAGCTTGACTTATGTCAATCAGCATAATTTATTACAAAAAGGAAAAATAGGTATAGGATTTCAAATAGGTAGCCGTTGAACTAGAAATTAGTTGTATGGATAGTCAAAGTGCTTAGCATTGTTCTGGACATATCAGAGGAAGAACAGATTAGGAATTCTATTTTCTTTTCTCACAACCCAGAATTCTACCATGGATAAATCACTTCAGTTTGCTTTTATTTTTTCACCTACAAAGCAGGCATTGATCCATGGTTTAACTAACTAGTGATCATTACAGATTATCTAGATACATTTTTAAACTGTTCATAAACAGGTTTTTAAGAAATGTATTCCCCATATAATAAGTTTCTAATTATACAAATATTTGTAAGAAAAATGACTTGTGGCATAAGGGATTTAAGAAACCATGTGGATATTTTAAAACATGACTCCAATTTTTTGCCATTTCTAGACTGAGTTGGTGGTCTGTATTCTGTTTTCTTGAATTTGAGTGGGCTCATGAATGCTCTTACCAATGAATTACAGTAGGAATAATGTTATATGATTAATAAGGTGAGATCATAAAACAACCATGAAGCTTCCACCTGGTTCTTATGGAACATTCTCTATCTGGAAGGTCCCTCTTAGATGCTCCTTTTTGGATCCCAGTCACCATGTCATGGTAAGTCCAAGCCACAAGGAGAGGTTGTGTGCAGGTGCTTTAGTTAATATGACAGTCTGAGCTCAGCCAAGTCTTCAAATAATCCCAGTTCAGGGACCAGATATGAATGATTAAGGCATCCAAGAAATGAAACCTTTAATCCCAGTTATTAGAACTCCCAGCTGTTTGAATTGTCTGTCACCATTCAAATCTTCCCAGTGAGGCCCCAAACACCTTGGAGATACAAGTTGTCCCCACTGTGCCCTGTTTGAGTTACTGATCCACAGAATCTGTGAAAATTATTATTTCATTGAGATGGTTTTTAATGCAGAAATGGCAACTGGGACAAAATTTGGTATCAGAAGTGTGATGCTGCTGTAAAAAAACCTAGGACATATGGCTTTGAGATTCATGGTAGTGGAAGCTGTAAGGTCTAGAGGCGGTTGTTAGCAAAAGCCTGACAGGCCTCAAGAAAGAAAGTTGGTAAGGGTGCAGTGAAGACTGAGCAAAATGTTATTGGAACCTGGAGGAAAGGAAATCTTTATCACATAGCAACTTAAAAAATTTAAATGTTTTCATTTGTAAGAATGTAAAAAATAGATAATATTCTTATTGACCTGGAGAGTTTGCTAAGACTATTCTCAAAAAAAGAATGCTAAACATGTAAGCTGGTTTCCTTTATCTGAGAGTTATAAGATAGGATATAGAGAAATGTGTTAAAAAGAAAGAAGAATTAAAAAGAATCATTCAGGGGCGCCTGGGTGGCTCAGTGGTTTGGGCTGCTGCCTTCGGCTCAGGTCTTGATCTCAGGGTCCTGGGATCGAGCCCCGCATCGGGCTCTCTGCTCCGCAGGAAGCATGCTTCCCTCTCTCTCTCTCTCTCTCTCTCTCTGCCTACTTGTGATCTCTGTATGTCAAATAAATAAATAAAATCTTTAAAAAAAAAAAAAGAATCATTCAGTTTTCAAACAGTATCTAGGAAAACTTAAAAGATCTAAAAATTCAATAGTTCAGGGGTTGCTGTAAACATAATTCATATCTTCCATAAGTTTTGCACAACCACCACCATTAAAAACACAGTATTTAAGGATACTGTGTAAGTTGTATTTGTATTGGGGATACCTATATCTCATATTTCTATCTATCTCTCCACCAAGATTTATATGTATCTCCACAGTGTCTATATATAAAAGTCTGCTAGTATTGCCATAATAACTAACACAGACTGGTGCTTAAGCAATAGAAATTTATTTTTTTCATAGTTCTGGAGGCTGGAAGTTTGAGATCAAACTGTCAGCTGGGTTGGTTTCTTTTCTTTTTCTCTCCTAGGCTTGCCGATGGCTCTCTTCTCCCTGTGTCCTTATACTGTCTTTCCTCTGTTTTTATGTCTTAATCTCCTCTTCTAACAAGACTATCAGCCATATGGGATTAGGGTGTGCCCCAATGACCTTATTTAACTTTAATATCTCGTTAAAAACCTTTTGTCCAAACACAGTTATATTTTAAGATACTTGGGGTTAGGACTTCAAGGTATGAATTTCGAGGGGAAACAATTTAACACATAACTGATTCTCTCTCTCTCTCTCCCAAATAGGTTTTGTAAATGTTTCATTGAGTTTTGATCCCAGGGGAACAAGATCTGGTCATCAGAGATCCTAGTTTATGTATCTCAACATTCTGAAACACATTAACCTAGAGTATCTTTGGTGAAAAGAATCCAGAGCCTTCATAGAAAATTCGAAAGAATCCAGTGCTGTGTTTCCTATTTAATTATGAAAAAAGTAGTAAAAAATATTCATAGAAAAAAAAATTAAGAATATGAAGAAATTTTCCATAGAAGTGTTTATTCTTTGACATTAGACCTAATAAAAAAGAAAGGAAAATTTGATGTTTTCTCTACTAAAGGAAGAGGTCTATACACTGTAAATATGAACTGTTAAGTTCATAATGCAGTGTGCCAGATATTAAAGCCCTTTTTATATTAGTTGAGAATGTTCCAGAATCTCTTGAAGAGGTAGAATTATTTTGTGGAATAAACCAAGGCTTTGTCTGTTTGTGGAATATGTTGTACTCTTGCATGGAGCACATTGAAAATAATAAACCACATCAGTGGCAAAGCCCAAAATAAACTTTAGCCAGAGAGAATAGAGTGAAATTGGAATAGCTTATGTCCCATGTCTCTTGGTCAGCCAGATCCAATTCTCAAGGCCAAACATTCTCTCTGGACCTCTGGACATATTTTCTCAGACTATGGGCTGGGTCTCTGTTGCCCACTATAAATGAATTATATTTTATCTATTAATATTGTAGGCTTTGGGGTGCCTGGATGGTCTAGTGGGTTAAGACTCTGCCTTCAGCTCAGGTCACAGTCTCGGGGTCCTGGGATAGAGCTCTGCATCATGCTCTCTGCTCATCAGGGAGCCTCCTTCCCCCTCTCTCTCTGCCTGCTTCTCTACCTACTTGTGCTTTCTTTCTCTCTCTGTCAAATAAATTAAAAAAAAAAATAAGAGGGCCCTTGATGATACTGGCATTCCTGGTTCTCTCATTGAGGGACAAGTCATCTTGGGGTTTAGGAATATGCTTGTACATTCTAGTCTTCTCTCCTTCACTTCCAAAGGCACAAAGACAAGCAAATTAAATAATAGACCTCACTCATGTCAGTTTGCTCCTTCACATGTCTCAGTGAGCAATTTGCATTTGACATGGCCTGGATGGTTTCTATGGGTGGTTTAATTTTTCTCTAGATGCTTTACACTCCCTGGAAGAGAACTTTTCTGTCATTTGTTATCACCTGAAAGTTCATCTGGCCCCTTTATTCTCTGTATAAGTATTTTCTCTTCATTCTTCTCATTATAATTTGCAATTCTTTTTTTGTCGTCTTTAATTTGAGCTATTTATCTGACTGTACTAGAAGCTCCATGAATATTTAGGACCATGCCTCTCTCTCTGTCAAATAAATTAAAAAAAAAAATAAGAGGGCCCTTGATGATACTGGCATTCCTGGTTCTCTCATTGAGGGACAAGTCATCTTGGGGTTTAGGAATATGCTTGTACATTCTAGTCTTCTCTCCTTCACTTCCAAAGGCACAAAGACAAGCAAATTAAATATTTGTTCAGCTTTTTCGTCCCAGAATAACAGTAAGTATTCAATATATATATATATATATATATACAAAAGAATAAAGGATTATGAAAAAATAGTTGCAGTGTAGGTTTCTTTGTGGTTGTTGGATTTTTCTGATCAGCCATATTTAGTCCTTAGCAAAGATTCTTAGTATTCAGAAGTCATGTCATCGTATTCACCTTTGCATTTCAATAAGAATACCTTCTATCTCAGATGACTAGATAAATCTCAAGTTCTCTAATCAAAAACAACTTTGCATTTTCTTCCATTAGCATGATTTTGCCTTTGTAGTTTTCCTAGACACTAGCAAGGCAATTTAGGTAGACTTTCAAAAGTTTGACTTATTATAGTTAAGGGCGAACCTTTGGGTGACTCTTTTGTTATAAATAGCATAAAGTGAATGAGATATGTATTTGTTGACTATATTGAAGAAACTATATGGACTTGGGCTCACACAGTACTTTGTGTAAAAACAAATATTGTAAAACAAAACAAAACAGAACAAAATAAAGTCTTAAGTTAATTAGATAACTGCATAGAAGAACTCTAAACACTGGGGTGACTGGGTGGCTTAGTCAGTTAAGCTTTGCCTTCACCTCAGGTCATGATCTTGGGGTCTTGGGATTGAGCTCCACATGGGGCTCTGTGCTCAGTGGGAAGTCAGCTTGAGGATTCTCTTTCCCTCTCCTCCTCCTCTACCTTCTCTCTCTCAAATAAATAAATAAATCTTTAAAAATAAATAAATAAATAAATAAATAAAAATCTGAAATGTGACTCAGAAAATCTCACCATAGTTTTTAAAGGTATTTAATAATTTATATGTATCTACAATAGTATATATATTATTATATATGCTGTTATTATATACAGCATTATAATAGTATATATATAATATTATATATACACACATGAATACATATATAACAACATATATATCACCAAAACTCTGTGATATAACTGTGTTTTAGATTATAGATAAAACTGTGGAATTATTTGTTTTTGACAAACTATCTTAAAATGCTTTGAGTGTGGTGTACATTTCCCATGCATATTTCCTCAGAAGTTTGCCTTATATTCTCTTCATGATTATTGGAGTATATCCATTTATAGATCAGGAGAGATTGCAGCTGATGTTTTGATATAGATTAGGAAGATTGACTATCAACTTCTCAAAAGACCATCAGAATAACCTGTTCTTCAAAAAATGCTAAGTTCATTGAATGTACTGCAGTGAGGTAGAGAATGACTTTGATAGTCTTAGCAGCATCTCAGAAAGGAAAGGTCAGGGGTAGACATTGGCGGGAGTTTGGGCTCTGGGATCAAATACTTTAAGGCAGGTCTTTCAGTGCACATATCTGATTGGGATTGGGTACAGTTCTTGATGTGGTATTTTTGGTTTGGCGGGCACAGTGATGCAAGTGTCTCGAAGGAAATTTTGATAAATAAACAGATGTTTGTTAAGTGAGATATCTGGCCATGTGAACAACCATTGTTCCCAGAGCAGAGGCTGTTTGCCCAGATTAGCAAACTATTCACTCTAATGTTTTGGCTTTTAGGAAATTCTTGGCAATAGTAAAGTTATTTATTGGTTTATAGTATTATCCTCCTGGCCAAGAATCTCCTGAAATGAAGAGGCAAGTCATGTGGACACAAGTGACTTCAGATCTCCATCCCAGCAGTTAAAGCTGTGTGAATGCAGGTGGTTTCAGTTCACAAAATTTAATGTAGGGGATAGATAATGCCATTTTTTTAAGGACCCTGAAAACATTATGAAGGAATGTAGGTTTAAGGGGACAATCAGAAAGGAAGTCAATTTTGAAGATGTTCCAAATCTTCAAGATGCTAATATTTAAATCTAATTTAGAACTTTTTTGAATAGGAGAGGTATTTTTAAACCAAGTGTATATACTGTAACTGTGTTTTATTTCATGAAATCCAAGATCTCTATTGTCTCAGGATATTAGGAACGGAAACCTTTCATATCCCCATTTAAGTGTATGACCCTGTGGGGAGTCATTGTTTATCACTTGGTACACTGGTTTCTGAAGTCAGTCACTTACATGATTCTGGGTTTTGTTTGTTTGCTTGTTATTTGTTTGCTTTGCTTCCATCTTCACTCTATATGCATAATAGTTGAAAAACATGGCCCATTCTATCTTTAAGATAGTAGGCTTTATGATCCCAGGAAATCACTGGGTAACTGGGCTCTCAACAGTAATTCCTCTTTCCATGATTCATAGCAGTTCTATCACCACTAACCTTTGTTTCTATGTGGACCAGTTGATATAAAGAAAAATTCTGGAGATTGGACAGAGGAGAGCAAGTGACTTCTCCCTTCTGTAACAACCTGGTCACAACATATGGCCCTGAGTATAAGAGAGCTGAGCAGGGAGTTGGGTCAGGATTAAAGGATGAACAAGTTTTGAGTCACTGAAGGGCAACTGTTATATATGGGGACAGGCAAATATCTTCCATTCATGAGTAGTTTAAAAGTGATAGTTGTATAAAAATAGGGAATGTATGAAAGGAAATATTGAACCAAACCCGGCAATCTTTGGGCTCTTTAAATTGTTTTGGGGTTCTCTCATTCTAATACACAATACCTTTATAATATCACTCAATATCCTTTCTGGCTAGGACCTAACTTTTCTGAGGTTGCCTAGAAACTTACTACAGGAAGTCAGGAATTATTCAAGCAAGTGTTTTGAATGAGTGTGACCTGACGAACAAATCATGAAATTTTCCAGTTAGAAGGTAAACCCCTTGTCTGGGAGATCTCTTCATAGATGAAAGCATGCAGAAGGAATTATAGCCTGTTTTGCTAGCTCTTTCCAGAGTTATGATAGTAAATATTGCATGTTTTGGAAAAGAAACTGGAATTTCAAACTGTACTTTAGAAGACACCTTCTGCATAGGTCCAAGTTTCATTCTACTCCAACCTTACCCTAACTCAAAGGCATTATGGAGAGTTTCAACTTTGATTGTTCCTATCTGGAATAGCACACTTTACTTTTCTTATGTCATTTAGAGCAGAATTCCACAATATGTCTGATTTCCATCATGGTAATATGTTGCCTTTTCTCATCTTATACAGTATTAAATTCCTTTAAGACCGCAGAGTAGATGCATTCATACAATTTTTAGTATGTGCTAACTATATGACATTTCTGTGATAGTTACTAGGAAAACAAAAAGGAAGACATCATGCTTGTCCTCAAATATCCTATTTAATAAATTTGCATTTTACTTATCAAGCCCTTCACTTCTTGTCCTATATGCTATACACATTCCACAAATATGTCTAGTCTTTAGAACGAGATGGGCTTTTATGATTTAAGAAAGAGGACTTTAATCAAAACTGAGTTTGGATCAGTTTCCCAAGGTGAGTTTAGGGACCACTCAAAGTTCGGTACCCATTTTAAACATTTTTACAATGTTTATTGAAATGAAGTAAAACATATAAAGTTGTTCACATAGAGTAGGTGCTCCAACAATGTGAAGATTTATTAGTCATTATTACCAAGCCCAAGGGTTTGTAAACTTCTGCGAATATTCTTGGCTTCGCACCCATATGGTCTCATAGTCACTATTCAATTTTGACGTTGTGGAACAAAAGCAGCCATAAACAATATGCTAACGAATGGATATGGATGTGTTCCAATAAAACTTTACATACCAATACACAAATGCAGGTGGCAGGCTGGATTTGGGGCATGAGCCAAAGTTTTCTGATCTAGTCCAACTTTCCTAATTTATAGAAAAGAAAATTAAAACTCTGGCAGAAAAATGAATTATTCTGCATGCCGTGTACATGCCTGCCTCATTAAAAGCATCACATTTGTACCAATTTCCCTGTCAGTTGGGATGCTGATCAGGGTGGATTTGCCTGCCAGTTCCCTTAATGTGACTCTTAATTCTTCATTTTACTGTAAGAATTGGGTCTAAAGTCTAAGGTAATAAAAATTGCCTCTCAGATGAAATGGAATTTAATTTCAAAGCTTAAAAGACTAGGAAAACTAGATTATGCCAACCAGAAAGGAATGAAATTCAGTTTTCATTGACCACTGTCTTCAAGGTAGAAGAGCACTTGGATCTTCCAATATTTTCAGTTAAATATTGCTTTGCTTCATTTTATATTCTATTTCAAATTTTATAGGTTTTCTTCTCTTGATGTAAACATATTTTTGTATCCTTTCTGCTTTGGCTGTGAACAATAGTGTTACAATGAACAAAAGGGCCCCTATGGGAATTATAAGAAATAAATACGTAGAAAATAACTTCACATTTTGGGAAGGACAACATACTGCTTCCTGTCATATTCATATCCAGTCTCATAGCCAAGACGGGATGGTCATATCCATATTGGCAATAAAATTTTGTTGTTGCTGCTAAAGACTCTTCTAAGTTATACAAATAGTTTGCTGTCAAAATTTAAAAACTGACATACTTGATATTTCTGGTATTTTAAGAGCAATTATTCTAGCATGGTGATTTGTTTCTCAATACTGGGACATAAAATGAATGGTCTCAATATTGACACAGTTTGTCTAGATGGTTTTTTCCCCTGAGGCTATAAAGCTATCTCAAGTTCTCTTAAGTGAAAAGAGAAAAAATATAGAACAATGTGTATATAATGCTTGCTTTTTAAGACAGAGAAGTAGTTAGAGAGGCCAGAAGGATTAAGAAACTTGTAAGAATGCTTGTTTCTGAAAAGAAAAGCAAAGGAAAAAGGCTGTAAGAAAACCTTTCATCTGATTATCCTTTTATAATATATATAATATACAATTTTTAAATTTTGTGTTGTATGTATAAGAGATATATTCAAAAATTATATTAAATTATATACACACTTCAGTTCTTAAGATTCAGCACAATCCTACTGATCAAAGTCTTTGGAGGTTGGGCCCAGGCTTTTGAAATTTAAACTCCCCCAACGATTCTGATGATCAATCAGGAAACATTCATCTGTTCCACTCACTGGGTGCTTATTTTCTTGTATCACGGTGTACATGTGAGAATATAACTTTTTTCTCCTAAGTAAAGAAACACATGGGGGGAGGTATCTCATAGTATTTCATTTTCAACACAATTTCCAGCCCAGAGGGTTATTCAGTAAATATTTTTTGATGGCAGTAGGGCAGAAGAATAATTCCCATTCTCTTCTACATTTTATTCCAGTGTAGAATAATTTTTAGAAATACATTAAATATTACAGGAATTAAAAACTACCAAGTATGAGGGACCAAGTATCAAAAAAAAAAAAAATGCCAACAATAAAGAGCTATTGGTATAGCCAGTCTGTTAAGGGCAAGTCATTAAGTTCAAAGTGAAGACCATATAACGTAGGGATGAGTCAGACTTCATATTCTTCTACATGAATTAGTAGAAACAACATTAAAATAAAAGAGTGTGTAGATACCAGATTCCAAAGAATCTCCATTTTATTCCAGAGAGCGTCTAAAGCCCTCTTTTCATATAGCAAAGAACTGTCCCCCTCTTTAGTGTAATATATGTGGCATCTCTACAGTTTCCAACTTTCTCTTCTACTGTGAATCTTATATCAGTTAGTATTTGTAGAGATAGTTGATGTGATGATTAAAGCCCTGTGGTTACCAACAAACATGCAATTTGCATTCAGTTTTCTTCTTTCAGATGCAGCATAGCAATCCATTCTTATTTAAACCTTAAAGTCATCTGAGAACCCTAAAAGTTCTTTGTCATGCTTACAAGTTCCCCAGGATTTCACTGCTGCCACAAAACCTCTAACATGGTCCTCCTTTCATTCTGATAATCAACTCTTTTGGTAGGGGAGGGCATGTGGGCCATATAGGGAACAATCCAAGGATGTTCTTTCTTGTTTCTTGGGCATCTGTGAAATGTAAAGGAGATGAAAGTCCAGAATCTGGAACCCAGAGCTTTGGAATGTTTAAGGACCAAACCCTTTCTCTGTGCTTTACAACAATTTTGTGCCATATCTTTTTTTTTAATTATCCCCCATTTATAGAGGAAGGAATTTGAAGCTCAGAGAATGAAATCCATTTCCAGAAGTCACATACTACAGGATATAGGATTTTTTTTTTTAAATTAATATACGGTGTATTGTTTGTTTCAGGGGTACAGGTCTGTGACTTATCAGTCTTACACAATTCACAGCACTCACCATAGCACGCACATACTCTCCCCAATGTCCATTGCCTAGTCACTCTATCCCTGCTACCCTTCCCTCCCCTCCAGCCACCCTCAGTTTTTTTCTTGAGGTTAAGTCTGTTATGGTTTGTCTCCCTCTCTGGTTTCATCTTGTTTCATATTCCCTCCCTTCCCCTATGATTCTCTGTCTTGTTTCTCAAGTTCCTCATATCAGTGAGATTATATGATACTTGTCTTTCTCTGATTGACTTATTTCATTTAGGATTATACCCTGTAGCTCCATCCACATTGTTGCAAATGGTAGGATTTGGGTTTTTTGATGGTTGTATAGTATTCTATTGTATAAATATATACTGTATCTTCTTTATCTATTCATCTGTTGATGGACATCTAGGCTCTTTCCATAGTTTGGCTATTTCTTAGCAGAAACTACAAAAGCCAACTGACATAGTAATGACATTTTTCAAGGTTTTGATATAAAAATAACTGTCATATTAGAATCCTATATCAAATTTTATAGCAGGTCAAAAGTAATAGTAAATTTTTAAAAAATATTTTTATTTATCTATTTGACAGACAGAGAGATACAACTAGGCAAGAGGCTGGCAGAGAGAGAGGGGGAATCAGGCTTCCCGCCGAGCAGAGAGCCTGACGTGGGACTCAATCCCAGGACCCTGAGATTATGACGTGAGCAGAAGGCAGTGGCTTAACCCACTGAGCCACCTAGGTGCCCTATAAATGACATTTTTCTATAGTTTTCTTATTGGGTGTGGTCTCTGGAATTATCTGTTCTTTAAATGTTCTTTAAATGTTCTTATATGAAAGTCTGAATTTATGTTCCCTCTTTTTCTTTCTCCTTCTCACCCTTCCTTCCTTTTTTCCTTTCTTCCTTCTATCTCTCATAGTGGAAATCAGTACTTTTTTTCTTTAACAATTTTCTGTTTTTTTATCCCCCCAATATTAGTGTTCTATTTGTCTCTCTTCTATTGTAAAATTTAATTATGTATGTAAATAAAGTTATGTATTTTCCCAGAAAATTATCCATTTCACTCAAAGCTTCAAATTTATTTAAATGTATTTTAAAAAGGTGTTTTTTTTTTTAGATTTTAGTTTTATCACGCTTTTATTTATATACTCAGATTTCTTTTATTTTTCCTTAATTAGTTCAACAAATGATCTAGTTTTTTAATTGTTTATGACATGGACAGTACCCTTAGTTTATTATTTCTCCTAATAAAACCATATATGATTTTATCTGTATTAATCTTCTCTTTATTCCCATTTTATACTATTTATATTTAAACTTCTTGGATTGGATAATTAGTAAATAATTAATCTAAGCTAAAGGAAATATTAGACTTTAATGAATTTCCTCTGAGCATTGTTTAAATGTAACATATAGCTTATCCAGTGATACATTGTTATTATTGCTATTTTGTGGAAATTCTGAAATTTTGGTTTCAATTCCCCTTTAACAGTGTTTTCTGTCTTATTATTTCAAAATTTTTAGGTTATAAGACTTCTTAGTTTTTGGTTTCTTGTTAATTTCTAGTCTTGTTACAGAGAGATCAAACACTAGTTTCTCATTTACACTTTGTGGGAGGTTGTCCTTGAATATTTAATTTTTGTCACATTTTCATAATAAAGCAGAAAATGACAATAAAACTTAGTGATAACAGAGATATATCTTAAAGTGTAGCACCCAGTATTATTTTAGTCTGGGGAGAGGTTTTGAATTTAACATTCCTGTACACTATCAGTTGATATTTCTGATGATAACTTAGTAAGCATGGATATATAGAACCATTAAAAAATATTTCATATCTTTTATAACCTAATACTTGTTAAGTTGCTTAAAAAAAGATATTCATTAAGAAATCTGGAATAGAAAAAAAAGGTTTTTTTTTTTACCTTAAGGTTCTTACTAGAAAATTTATTAAGTTATTTTTATCATTTGGAATTTATTTACAAATTTGGTATAATCAACTGCTTCATATCTGTCTACCTGTAAGTGAAGGGACCATGTTGGCTTTGTTCTCACAAGCATATAGTAGCACTTCCTGGCATACAACAGAGGCTAATCTACATTTATCAAATGTAGGATGAACCATGTTTTTCAGAGGTGGACAAATCTGTAACTACTGCTCTTCAAATCAAGTTTCTGTTCTTTTCTCTCTCTCTCTCTCTCTCTCTCTCTCTCTCTTTCTCCCCCCATGCCCTGGAATCTTTCTTTCTATATTTCTGTCTTCTCTACTGATTCACCTAATATAACTTCGTTTTCAGAAAAATCATGTTACTTTAAATGCCCCAGCTCACCTTTTCGCCTCTATTCAATATATTGACTCCTGGTGCTCTCTTTTCCCTCAGACTTCTGGACTCCAGTCAAATGGTACAAGTGGAACCTGAGCAGGATGTGAAGTAAGAGGGAGTGGTAGGAGTGGAACCCAGTGTTCCAGCACTGCCTTTCCCCAGTGTCTTTAAGAGCAGATTCCACCTCACCTAGTGATGTGCCCCAGATACCATTAATAAGGCAGTGCTTGATACCAAAAGACCACACTAAAAGGAATTTCAGGGCTGAACTTGAGAGAAGAGAAATATAAGCTTAAGTAGAAGATCCAAATTTCATGCAGCAGGAAAGAAATGATAAAAGTTAAATACATGGACAAATTCTAAATGCATTTGTGAATAAAATTATAACAACAATAGCAATGGTAATTATTGTCATTGACATTTTTAAAACACGTAGAAATAGCTTAAGTATAATGAATTCAAAAAAGCTAAGAAAGGAGAGAAAAAGAAGCATAGAACAGGTAGTACAATAAGATGTACAAAAGATGGAACTTTAAACCCAAATGTATAACAAATTATATTAAGTACATGTGGATTAAATGTTTCGGTTAGGTAGCAAAGATGATCAGACTTGGAAAAAATGTGGTATTCACTACATACAAAAGACAAATCTTAAGCATAGGTATATGTCAAGGTTGAAAGTAAGGTGAGAGAAACAGATTTAGTATGTAAAGTATAAGCAAAAACAAGTTCTTGTAGCTATTTTAACATAAAAAAAATAACCAGATCTTTGGCAAAGCACATTAATAGAAATTATGAAGTCATTTCATAATAATAATCTTCATCATATTATATATAGTTCATTAAGAATATATTTCAAATTTTCACATGCCTATAACATAGTCTCAAAATATCTAAAACAAATTGGTATGACTAAAAGAAAAAAATAAAGACATTTACAATCAAAGTGGTGTATTTTAACAAATCTATCAGGAATTGATAGAGGACAAAGAAAATGGGAAAATTAAATCCAGTAATATATATTAAAAAAAGACAAATGCATCATGATAAAGATGGATTTGTCCCAGAAGTATGTTTAATTTAACATTACAAAAGCAATTATTAGAAAGTAAACAGATTAAAGAAGAAAAATCTTATTTAATAAGAAATTATACTTAATAAAGTTAAACATGTATGTTTAAAAATTTTAGTCAACTAAAGGAAGGAAATTTTTTAAACAGGAAGGATATACTAAAAAAACCTGAAACATACATAATAAATAATGCTAATGTATTGAAAGCTCTCCTTTTGAGGATAAATATTCAACATTGATCTAGAGATCCCAGTCATTAGAAGAAGGGCAGAAAACAAAATAGAAAGTATTATAATAAAAAAGGAAGAAACAAAATTCTATTTTCAAGTTACACGTTGTTAATATAGAAAATACAAAAGAATAAATAACGTCTCATAGAGCTTAACAGCAGACAAAGGTACAAAATCAATATGCAAAAATTAACTGAGTTTCAATACAACAGCAAAATATTCGGAAGGAATAAAATTAAAAACTGTTTTACCAACAATTGCACCAAAAATATCAAGTATCAGAACACCTGGAGGGCTCAGTTGGTTAAATGTCTACCTTCAGATCACGTCATGGTCTCAATCGCCTGGGACTGAGTCCAACATCTGGCTTCTTGCTCAGTGGTGAACCTGTTTCTCCCTCTGCTTGCTGCCCTGTCCCCCTGCCCCTGCCCCCACAACTGCTTGCTCTTTTTTCTCTCTCTGGCGAATAGATAAATAAAATATTTTTAATAATCATTGAGAAGATCAAGTATATAAATCCAATAATATACAAAACTTCTACAGGGAACATAACAACTTTATTAGAGATATAAGAATAACTAAATAACTGACAGACCTCATTCATGGGCTTGAAGACTCAGTCACTTAACTAAATTCTACTCAGATTAATTACAGATACAATGTAATCTTAGTAAAAATCAGTGCAATCTGTGTTTTTGGGGAGGATGCTAATTTTCTTAAGTATTGTTGAAGAAGAACAAACAAGTTAAAGAACTTTCTCTACTAAATATAAAGATTTATTTTGCATGATTTTAAACTTTAACATTAATGGAGAGAATGATAGATCAATGCAATACAATTGATATCTAAGTGGTGCCTGGGTGCCTCAGTTGGTTGGGGTTCTGCCTTAGGCTCAGGTCATGATTTCAGGATCCTGGGGTTAAGCCCCCAAGGGGGGCTCCCTTCTCAGTGGGGAGCCTGCTTCTCCCTCAGCATGTGACCCCACTGCCTCATGTTCTCTTTTCTGTTTGTCTCTCTCTCTCTCAAATAAACATATAAAATCTTTAAGAACAAAAAAAGAGTTGACATCTAGAATTACACCCATACATGTCTATTAACGCCTAATAAAAGGTAATGGATGCTTGTACTTCAATGTTCGTAGCAGCATTGTTCACAGTAGACAAAAGGTAGAAAAAACCCAAATGACACTGGCAGCTATAAAAAAAAATGCACTGGAATGTTATTCAGCCTTAACAAGGAAAGAAATTTTTTTTTTTAAAGATTTTATTTATTTATTTAACAGACAGAGATCACAAGTAGGCAGAGAGGCAGGCAGAGAGAGAGAGGAGGAAGCAGGCTCTCCGCAGAGCAGACAACCCGATGCAGGGCTCGATCCCAGGACCCTGGGATCATGACCTGAGCCGAAGGCAGAGGCTTTAACCCACTGAGCCACCCAGGCGCCCCACAAGGAAGGAAATTTTGACACAACCTACAGCATGGAAGAACTTTGAATACACATACTAAATGAAATAAGCCAGACACAAAAGGACAAATATTACATGATTGTGTTCAAATGGAATACTTAGAGCAATCAAATTTACATAGAAAGTAGAATGGTAGTTGCCAATGGCTTGTGGGAGGAGGACATGGAAGTTAATGTTCGCTGAGTACAGTGTCAGTTTGGGCAGATGTAAAAGTTCTGGAGATGGATAGTAGTGATAGTTGCACAACAATGTGAATGTATTTAATGCCATTGAACTGAATACTTAAAAATGGTTAAAATTATAAATTTTACATTATGTGTATTTTAGCCTAATAAAAAGATAATTATAGCACTATAAAACAATTTATGCTGTGAGAATTGGGTATCCATATGTCCCATGCACACAATTCAGTGCCAAGGAGATTAAAGTTGTGTATATCAAGACAAAACAATGAAATATCAGGATTGTAATAAAGGACTTTAGGATAGAGAAATCAAACCAGACATTAAATTAAATTAAAATTACTTTAAAGCCAGGAAAAATGAGGGTTAAGTGAGGAAAAAGAATACTTTTTCTTAACTTATTGAGCTAAATACTTAACATCTATCTATTATGATGTATAAAATTATACCTTAATAAAGTTAGAATTAATAACTGGCCAATAAAGGAAAAAGTAAAGCTTTTGAGTGGAGTTTCTGGAATTAGCTGGAATTTACAGAAGATACAAATACTGAGGATGACAGTGATGATGGTAATTGAAGGCTGATTGGGATGGAGGCAAAGATAAGTGTAAATGAGAAAGTGAAGGAAAAGAACAATCAGATCCAGGGATGGATTATCCAAGAGTATCTCAAGTATCTTCAGGAATGGTGATCAGATAAGAGGTGGAGACAGATATTATGAGCATATTAATATCTTACAAGAAATGAGAGAAGAGGTGCCTGGGGGGCTCAGTCCATTGAGCATCTGACTCTTGGTTTTGGCTCAGGTCATGATCTCAGGGTCGTGAGACAGCCTCACCTGGGGCTCTGCACAGAGTGTGGAGTCTGTGTAGGATTCTTTCTCTCTTCCTCTTCTTCCCTCTCTACCCCTCCCCCTGCTCATTACACAGTCTCTCTCTCTAATAAATAGACAAATAAAATCCTAAAAAAAATGAAATGATACAGGGGTGCCAGGTGGCTCAGTCAGCTAAGCATCTGCCTTCAACTCATGTCGTGATCCCAGGGTCCTGGGATCAAGCCCAAGTCACACTCTGCTCAGTGGAGAATCTGGTTCTCTCTCTTCCTCTGCTCTTACCTCATCTTGTGCTCTCTCTCTCTCTCTTGCAAATAAATAAATAAAATCTTTTAAAGTAAGATATAGAGGAATATCAGGAAGTGAGGAAATGACATTTATTATTTTTTATTTTATTTTTTTCAGTGTTCCAAAATTCATTGTTTATGCACCACACCCAGTGCTCCATGCAATAATTCCCTCCATAATACCCACCGCCAGGCTCACATAACCCCCCACCCTTTCCCCTTCCAAATCCCTCAGTTTGTTTCTCAGAGTCCACAGTCTCTCATAGTTTGTCTCCCCCTCCAATGTCCCCCCAACTCACTTCTCTTCTCCATCTCCCAATGTCTTCCATGTTATTCCTTATGCTCCACAAGTAAGTGAAACCATATGATACTGACTTTTTCTGCTTGACTGATTTCACTCATCTCTTCCAGTGCCATCCATATTGATACAAAAGTTGGGTATTCATCCCTTCTAATGGAGGCATAATACTCCATTGAATATATGAACCATATCTTCTTTATCCATCGTCTGTTGAAGGGCATCTTGGCTCTTTCCACAGTTTGGCGACTGTGGCCATTACTTCTATGAACATTGGGGTACAGATGGCCCTTCTTATCACTACATCTGTATCGTTGGGGTAAATACCCGATAGTGCAATTGCATGGTCATAGGATAACCCTATTTTTAATTTCTTAAGGAATCTCAACACTATTTTCTAAAGTGGCTACACCAACTTGCATTCCCACCAACAGTATAAGAGGGTTTCCCTTTCTCCACATCCTCTCCAACAATTGTTGTTCACTGTCTTGTTAATTTTGGCCATCCAAGCTGGTGTCAGGTGGTATCTCAATGTGGTTTTAGTTCGAATCCACCTGATGGCTAATGGTGATGAACATTTTTTCATGTGTCTGTTAGCCATTTGTATGTCTTCTTTGAAGAAATGTCTGTTCCTGTCTTCTGCTCATTTTTTGACATGATTATCTGTTTTGTGTGTGTTGAGTTTGAGGAATTCTTTATAGATCTTGAATATCAGCCCTTTGTCTGTAGTGTCATTGCGAATATCTTCTCCCATTCTGTGGGTTGCCCCTTTGTTTTTTATTATTTTATTTTATTTTATTTTTTTAAAAGATTTTATTTATTTATTTGACAGACGGAGATCACAAGTAGGCAGAGACACAGGCAGAGAGGAGGCAAAGAGGAGGAAGCAGGCCCTCTGCCAAGCAGAGAGCCCGATGTGGGGCTCCATGTGGGTTGCCTCTTTGTTTTGTTGACTGTTTCCTTTGCTGTGCAGAAGCTTTTGATCTTGATTAAGTACAAAAGTTCATTTTTGCTTTTGGTTCCTTTGCCTTTGGAGACATACCTTAAAAGAAGTTGCTGTGGCCGGTGTTGAAGGGATTACTGCCTATGTTCTCTCCTAGGATTTTGATAATTTCCTGACTCATGTTGAAGTCTTTTATCCATTTCGAGTTTATCTTTGTGTATGGTATAAGAGAATGGTCACATTTCATTCTTCTACACGTAGCTGTCCAATTTTCCAGGCACCATTTATTGAAGAGACTTTTTTCCACTGTACATTTTTTCTTGCTTTGTCAAAGATTATTTGACCATCTCCCAATGGGCTCTCTACTCAGTTCCACTGGTCAATGTGTCTGTTTTGTGCCAGTACCATGCTATCTTGGTGATCACAGCTTTAGAGTGAAGCTTAAAATCGGGCAATGTGATGTCCCCAGTTTTGTTTTTCTTTTTCAACATTTCCTTAGCAATTGGGATTTCTTCTAGTTCCATGTAAATTTTAGGATTGTTTGTTCCAGCTCTTTGAAAAATGCCGGTGGAATTTTGATCGGGATGGCATTGAAAGTATTGATTGATCTGGGCAGTACAGACATTTTAACAAGGTTTATTCTTCCAACCCATAGGCATGGGAAGCTCTCCCATCTTTTTGTGTCTTCTTCAATTTCTTTCATGAGTGTTCTATAGTTCCTTGAGTACACATATTTTACCTCTTTGGTTAGGTTCATTCCCAGGTATCTTATGATTCTTGGTGCTATAGTAGATGGAATCAATTCTCTAATTTCCCTTTCTATATTTTCTTTGTTAGTGTATAAGAAAGCAACTGATTTCTGTACATTTATTTTGTATCCTGCTACATTACTGAATTGCTGTATGAGTTCTAGTAGTTTGGGGGGTGCAGTCTTTGGGTTTTCCATATAAAATATCATGACATCTGCAAAGAGAGAGAGTTTGACTTCTTCTTTGCCAATTTAAATACTATTTATTTATTTATTTATTTATTGTTGTTGTTGTCTGATTGCTGTTGCTAGGACTTCTAGTACTATGTTAAATGATAGTAGCAAGAGTGGACATCCTTATCATGTTCCTGATCTCAAAAGGAAGGCTGTCAGCTTTTCCCCATTGAGGATGATAGTCTTGGGTTTTTCATAGATAGATTTTATGAACTGAGAAATGTTCCCTCTATCCCTATACTTTGAATTGTTTTAATCAGGAACAGCTTGTCAAATGCTTTTTCTGCATCAATGAGAATAAAGACACTTTAGTCCAAAACCTATGGGATATGGCAAAGGCAGTCCTAAGGGGGAAATACATAACCATCCAAGCCTCCCTCAAAAAAATGGAAAAATCCAGAATACAACAGCTGTCTTTCTGGAGAACTGGAGAATCAACAACAAATTAAGCCAATCCCACACACAAGAAGGGAAATCATCAAGATTAAAGCAGAGATCAATGAGATAGTAACTAGAGAGAGACACAATAGAACACATCAACGAAACTAGAAGCTGGTTTTTTGAAAGAATCAATAAGATCAATAAACCATTGGCCAAACTAATCCAAAAAAAAAAAAAAAAAGAGAGAGGAACCAAATTAACAAAATTATGAATGGAAAGGGAGAGATCATGACTAACACCAAGGAAATAGAAATATTCGTCAGAAATGATCATCAACAGTTATATGCCAATAAGTTAAGCAACCTAGACAAAATGGATGCATTCCTAGAAACCTATAAACTTCCAAAACTGAATCAGGAAGAAACTGACAATGTGTAGAGACCAATATCTAGTAATGAGATTGAAGCAGTGATCAAAAAGCTGCCCAAACACAAGAGCCCAGGACCTGACAGATTCCCTGGAGAATTCTACCAAACATTCAAAGAAGATATGATATCTCTTCTCCTGAAGCTGTTTCAAAAAAATAGAAACAGAAGGAAAACTTCCAGACTCTTTTTATGAAGCCAGCATTACCCTGATCCTCAAATCTGGCAAAGACCCCACCAAAAAGGAAAATTTTAGACCAATATCCCTGATGAATATGGATGCCAAGATTCTCAACAAGATCCTAGTTAATGGGATCCAATAGTACATTAAAAAGATTATCCACCATGACCAGGTGAGATTTATCCATGGGATACAAAGGTGGTTCAACATTCGCAGATCAATCAATGTGATAGAACAAGTCAATAAGAGAAGAGAGAAGAACCACATGGTCCTTTCAATTGATGCAGGAAATGACACTAAAAAAAAAAAAAAAAAGGAAAGTCAGTGATACCACCTCAAAATCTAAGAGCTAAGCATTTTTTGTTTTTGTTTTTATTTTTGTTTTGCGGGAAAAGGATAATAAATAACTTGGAAAGTGAAAATGAGACAAAGGAGTACTCTAGTTCTTAGCTTTGAGGTATTTGGGGGATGGGAGAAAAAAAAATCATTCTTCTTACTTACTCTAAGAAGAATAAGGACTCAGGGCTAATAGTATCTCCATGGGATAGCCCACATTCTGTCCAGTAAAAAGGCAAAAAAAAAAAGTAAATGGAAATTTTTAAAAAGTTAAAGATATCAAGGTTTTTAATTAATTAATTAATTATTTTTTAAAGATTTTATAATTTATTTTTTTATAAGACAGTCAGACCTATCAGAGGGCACAGTGGAACAATGTGGGAGATGCGGGCATGAAGTTAATTTGGACAAGTGTGAAGATTAGGGTAAGGGTAAAGAAGGAACAGAAGGATGGGATGGGTGCTGGAGCTTCTGGCCATCACAGAAGCAAACACAGTTGGTAGCTTTAATGTCGGGTAGTAACTTCTTTTTTTGCAGCTGAAAGAAGTAACAGCCTCTGCCTGGGAGTCCTTATATGAGTTCTCTGTTCTTTCTGAAATGAGACAAAATCAAAATGCCTCAGAGATAATGACCAATAAATGTGTTCAATATTCTATCTCATAAAGATGTTTTAGGATCCTAAGAATGTTATCAGAATTTTTGATATGTTACACCAGCTGAAAGACATAAAATATGCTGTTGTTTCTGGGAAATAAATAACATTAGCTTGTATTTTAAATCATTTTTATTAGGTCATTTAGAGCTCAGATTTCAGGTTGGTTATAAGATAGAAAGGAAATTCAGCAAGGGACAGTGTTGGTCATATTGTTAAGCAGAAAAGGGTTAAATATTTTTATCTGCTATATATATATATATACACTATATATAATAGAGCATCTATCCTTTCAGAAAAAAGATTATAAATTAGGAGATGGAGGGACTAAGTAAAATTGGCAAATCTGATTATTTTTACTTTTATTTTAGAACTCTCTTTTTAATAATATTCTTGAAGGATGTTCAGTAACATAGAGACCACATGAATAGGCACTGATATTTTGATGAAAGTAAAACAGAAGTACATTTTGCCTTTCTTAATCATAGATAAAAATCACTGAAGTAAAAAAGACTTCAGTGACTGTGCCCTTTTTATAGCATGAATATAGAAGATTGCCAATAATCTTTCTTCATTTATTGTTCGGCTATTTTGCTTGATATGCCTTTATATCCCTATTAAGTGTGGTTGGGAAACTAAGCATTTTGGTCAGTCTGTTGTCCTTACATCATACAATGGCCTCTTGGAAGAAAAGCAATGTAGCTAACATTTCTTGGAAGGGTTCTATGAGCCATTTTCTGTGTTATTACTAGCAATTCTCGCAATCTTCTAAGGAGATATTACTATCCCCAATGTTATGGTCAAAAAACTTGAGGCTCAGTGTTAAGTGGATTGTGCAATACAGTGCAACTCACAATTGGGAATTGGGACTTGAAAGAAAAATAGGAACTATTTTGTCTCTATATTTTTGAGCTCCTAGAAAACGTAAGATCTAGGTTCCCAGGGAAGAGACACTAGCAATAAATAAATAAATAAATAAATAAATAAATAAATAATAATTATAATTGGTAGGTGTTCCCTATTATTTATCCAGGCTACAGGGATTCTAAATTCCTTTACATAGTTGATGGATGAATACACAAATAATTTGTTTCATGAACTGCCTAAGAGACCACAAATGCTCTAGATGCTTTATAGGATTGCTATGAGGATCCAGGAAGACAATTTATTTTAATTTGGGATAGGGCCACACTGATATGGGTACTCTTGGTGGTCATGTTTTATTCTTTCTGGCTTTTTCTGAGAAGAGTTGAGCGAACAAGGCTTTGCTTAATCTTGTAGGAATTTGGTATTTTTATAAAAAAAATCAAAGATACTGATTTGAGTTTTCATCAGGTTCCCTTTTCATCCATATGCGATGAAGTTTGAGAGGAAAGATTAGCACCTTGTTAGTTTTTAGTTGTCCATTTCAGAGCTTTATGTCAGCAGGTGCCATAGCCAAACTCAGTTGCTTCTGCCTTAGGCATCCCAGCATCAGGAATGAGGCAGAACTATGAAGACTGTTTTTGGATATTTAATTGGATAGTTCTCAAGAGAAGTCTATAAAAAGCTGTTCTAAATTTCAAATGATAATAAGAATGACAAATACTAAGTTCTTAATGTGTGACAGTATGCTGAGGGATTCTTATGTACTTCTCTATCATCCGAAACAACTCTATGTGGTAAGTGCTATCATCATTACCTTTTTGCAGAAAAAGAGGTGAATGCCAAGAACAAATGTTTACATCTCCCAAAGTCACATGTTGAAAACCTAAGCCTCAGGGTGATGATATTAGGAGGTGAAAGGTGAGTCAGTCACGAGAGTGGACTCCTCATGAATGGGATTAGTGCCACAATACACGAGACCCAGGGAGCTCCCTTCCTCGTCATGTCATTTGAGAACACAACAGGAAGAGAGACATCTATGATCCAAGAATCAGGCTCTCTTCAGACACCGAATCTCCCAACACCTTGATATTGGACTTCCCAGCCTCCAAGATAGGGAGAAATAAATGTTTGCTGTTTCAACCACTTAGCCTGTGGTATTTTTTGTTATATCAGCCTGAGCTAAGACAGGAGACTAAAGCTTAAAAGCATTTGACTTTCCAGAGCCTCATTGTTAATGAGTGGCAGAGCCCAAACTTAGGTATACCTGACTCTAAAACTTAAAAGCTTGGTTATGAAAGGACATTTACTGATAACAATTTACTTAATTAGGCAAACCCATATTGAGGTAAATTTACTATGTGGTGGGTGTTCTATCAAAGAGAGTAATATGCTAGAGAGAATTATAATTAGAGAGTACTAAGTGTTGTGTTAGAAATGACTTACCTAGTGACATCTCTATCAGTCAGGGTTCAACCAGAGAAGCAATAATATTCATTGATTCATTGATTGTTCCATTCACTGATATACTCATTGATTCACTGACACATGTATATGTGTGTGTATATATATATATTTTTAACATATATGTGTGTTTATATGTATTGCAGGGAATTAGCCTCTACTAATTGTGAGGACTGGCTGGACAGATCTGTAGTCTATAGAACGGGCCTTAAGGAGAAGCTGTCTAGAACTCTCAGATGCTAGCTGACCACTGCTGCCCATAGGTGGAATTTCTTTAATAGGCAAGTCCCAGCTCTGCTACTAAGGCCTTTTAATTAGTTGAACCAGGCCTATCCAGATTGTCTAGAATATCTTTCTTACTTAAGGTCAACTGATATGGACTTTACTTATTTATTTTTTTTAAAGATTTTATTTATTTACTTGAGAGAGAGAGAGATTGAGATTGAGAGAATGAGTGGGAGGAGGGGCAGAGGGGAAAAGCAGGCTCCCTGCTGAGCAGCAGAGAGCTTGATGCGGGGCTTGATCCCAGGACCCTTGGATCATGAACTGAGCCGAAGGAAGATGCTTAACGGACTGAGCCAGCCAGATGCCCTGATTATGACCTTTAATCACATCTGTGAAATACATTCAGAGTGACTCATTAGAATAGCATTTGATCAAGTAATGGAGAGCTAGCTGTAGCCAAGCCAAACTGACACATGAAACTACACATCATAGTACCTAACTTGGGAAAGAAGAAGAAGGGTAAGGTATCAAGAAAAGTTTGTGGGGGCGGCTGGGTGGCTCAGTCGGTTAAGCGGCTGCCTTTGGCTCAGGTCATGATCCCGGGGTCTTGGGATGGAGTCCCGCCTCCGGCTCCTTTCTCAGCGGGGAGCCTACTTCTCTTTCTGCCTCTGCCTGTCACTCAGCCTACTTGTGCGCTCGCTCTCTCTTTCTCTCTCTCTCTAACAAATAAATAAATCTTTAAAAAGAAAAGAAAACCGTGGAAGAATTTGTTCCTAGGATGATTCTTAAAGGATACGTAGGAATTAATGAGTCAGAGCACAGTTCAGGAGATCCAGCTGGCAAAGGAAGACACACACTTTTGAGTTTGCTAGACTGTAAAGTCCAGAAGAGAAGCAAGGACCCGTGGCTCTTTGCTTCACTTTCCTTCACTCTGCTTAACCAACATTGGACAGAGAGCAGGAAACAAGAGAGTATTCTCTTAGGAAAAAAAATCAATGGATTAAGAAGAGCTGTCATTCATCCAAGAGGCATCAAGGAATAGATAGGGTAGAGCAGGGGAAAAGAATTTGTAAGAGCAGAGAAGCTTTCATGGCATTTCAGAGATGGCACCCAGGGATGACTCTGGAGTGTGGCTCCGTTTTTGCCACTGGTGTGTAACTGGATGTCCCTTTATTTAAAGCTCCCCATAGCTTCCATTCTGGTTTCTATCACGAAGCAAATGTGACTGCTACCTTTAACTGTTTCTACTAGTGTTCTCGTTAAAACGATGCCTCCCTGTTCTAAGTCCTGTGCTCAAATTCTAGATGCTTACATAGATTTGCACAATGAGCATGGTTTTTGTGAAGGTATTAATGTGAAATTGAGGCTCAGAGTGGTTAAGGGATGTATTCAAGATTATGTGTGTGTGTTTTTTACTATGTCATTAAAGATCATGAAAAATTCACATTCCTTTTGTCATTAGAATCTCTACCAGTAAAACATGAATTTATCTGACTTCAATCACCTAATCAGTAAACTTTATATAATTTAACTATTTCTACCTAAAGTATCAGTCATCACACCCAGATTAGAGCTTTCAGATCTACCTACCAAAAACTAGGGTTCTGGTTTTAGGTCTATGACTTAATGTTTCTGGATTTCACTTCCTACTTCTGTTAAAGGGGGGAGGGTAGTCATTCCGTCTCTGTCTGTCAAATCCACTAAATGAGATGGGGTCACAGCAATTGCTATACCACCACCACTATTGTTGCTGCTTTCCCATAGCAACAGAAACAAATTCACTGAACTTTATATGAGCACTCTGTAAGTGCTTTATAACACACACTGCCCTTTGAGGTAAGCCATTTATCCGCATTTTGTGGAGAAGGAGCCAAAGCAGAGGGAAATGAATTGTTAAGGGCACACACATTTTAAGTCTTGAGCCAGGATTCCAATGCTCTGTTTGACTTCCTGCCTCTTCTCAACTCATGGAAGCCTCTTCCAGAAGGAATACTTTTCCTTGAAGGTGAGTATCATGCATTAATAAACAATGGCATTTTCTCTACACTTTTGCATAACGTTTTTATGAAAAAAAAATCAGCTGTATGTACTCTGAAGAAAAACAGAGTCATTTTGCCCAGTTTGGGTGCCTGCATTTTAACTTTTGGCCTCAAGAAGACAAAATGGCTGCTTAATTTTACTGGCAGCATCTTATACTGGTGATTCAGAGGGAACATCGCAATATTTTTCAAGAAGATGAAAATTGGAACTTGCAAAATTTATCAAGAATATTCTTCAAAGACTCTGGGATCCTTTTTTGTTATGTGTTTTTTCATAGTGGCTGGCAAAGCAGGGGCAGCTTATCTCTAATGCTCTCATTTCGAGAAGTATACTCTGATTCACCAGATAGTAGATGTGACTGTTCAGTCTTTTCATCCAAGTATATAACAGTGACACCCACGGATGCCAAAGAAACAGGTGAAAAAATATATATAGGTATTAGAACAAAATCAAAGTTTTCTGAAAATGGAAATGGATTTATTTTAAGATTCTGTAGCAAAGTCAGCCACCTTATCAAGATGCAGAGAAGAGAGCTGGAGTTGAAAAAGTGGAAGGTATAACTTTTTAAAGATTTCACCAAGTTTGACTAAGGTCCTTATTCTCCAATGGTAGTCATTATTAACTCAAAATTTATTCAGCTCTAATGAAGCACTTTTTTTCCCCAATCAGTTTCTTCAGTTTAAACTGTAGGAAGAATCACTTGGTAAAATCTCTCTGATTATTAAAAATACACATATGTGCTTTGATCTAGTTCCTTCTAGGATTTAACCCTCCTGAAATTCATACATATGTGTCTGGGAATAGATGCAAAAATCTTCAGTGTAGCATGATTGATAATAGTAAATTCTTACAAATAACCAAAGTCTTTTTCAGTAGAGATCTAACGATATAGTTTCAACACATGTCAAGTAAAAACTGACAGTTTTAATGAGAAACAGACTAATCAACAAATAGAGTTTTTCAAATTTTAACATGCTTCTCTCAAAAAAAATTGAACAGTGGAATTATTCAGGTTAAATAGATGATTTAAATAACACAGAGAGGGTGCCTGGGTGGCTCAGTGGTTAAGCCACTGCCTTCAGTTCAGGTCATGATCTCAGGGTCCTGGGATCGAGTCCCACATCGGGCTCTCTGCTCAGCGGGGAGCCTGCTTCCCTTCCTCTCTCTCTCTCTCTCTCTCTCTGCCAGTCTCTCTACCTACCTGTGATCTCTCTCTGTCAAATAAATAAATAAAATCTTTCAATAAATAAATAAATAAATAAATAAATAACACAGAGAAAGCTGGCTTTAACAAACATACGTAGTGTTTGTGTAGAGTGTACAGTGTAGAGTGTACAGTGTAGGCACACAATGTTAATGAACATAATGAACATTTTCAAGACCGTTGTAAAAACTGTCTGTGTAATGGAGCACAAAAAAGAACCACAAAGAAATTTAAGAACAGAGTTGAACATCTCTCTCCCCAAAATAATAAATTAGTACTCAATCAAAAAATTGAAACTGAGAGGCGCCTGGGTGGCTCAGTGGGTTAAGCCACGGCCTTCGGCTCAGATCATGATCTCAGGGTCCTGGGGTCGAGTCCCGCATCGGGCTCTCTGCTCAGCAGGAAGCCTGCTTCTCTTCCTCTCTCTCTGCCTACCTCTTGCCTGCGTGTGATCTCTCTCTGTCAAATAAATAAATAAAGTCTTTAAAAAAATTAAACAAAAACAAAAACAAAAAACTTTAAAAAATAAAAAAAAAAATTGAAACTGAAAATCCAACAGAAGATTAATGCCTGAAATATATTAAGAACTCATAAAAATAACAATAAAAATAGCCTGATTCCCAAATGGACAAATAACATAAATGTGCAATTCTTAGAGAAGGAACTGGAAATCTCCATAATTGGATGAAAAAATTCTTGGCCATATAATAATAAGGGAAATTAAAATTAAAATAGCTATAAGACAACATTTCACAGATTGATACTCTTTAGTACACCCAGTAAAGTCAAGTGATCACAAAGATGTGGGGAGAAAAGAAACACATTCACTGTGGGTGGGTGGTAGTGGGTACAATAGAAAAGGCATGCTCTTTTTAGCTAACAGTAGTACATGAGTTCTACCCTGGAGAATGGCTTGCCTTTTCATAAGTTCCATGTAGAAGGATGTATACTATGGCAATCTTAATGTGGAAACAATGTAAATGTCACACAGAAGGGTAATGTTATAGTCACATAATGGAAGACATTAAAAAGTACATTTAAAAATAGTTCAGATATTTACATACATTGAAAAAACATAAGAACATAATATTGGATAAAAAAAAGAAGTCACTAAAAGGTAGAGTATGATATCATTTATAAGGCAAGAAGTTAGTTTTATCCATGAATATAGTTAAAAAAAATCCAGCGAAATAATACATTTGAATGAGAGGAAAGTGGTGATGTCTAAAGAGAAAATGAAGAATAATGAGACATATTTTCTTGTAGGTTGAATGTTCTCTGTTCTTTTTATCTTTTCTCTCTCTCCTTCTTTCTCTCCAATCCTTTCCATAAGAACTCTTAAACAAGCATGGCACAACTTTGATATTTTAATTTCTCTTGTCAGCACACACACAGGTGTTGGTTATATTCTTTTTCATATTTTTCTGTATGTTTTCATCATTTCATAATTAAAAGTAAAACATTAAAAAAAAAAACGATCACTCTACTATAAGGTCCTTTTCTACTCACATTTTTCGAGCCCTGAGCCAGACTCTTATACCATAGGTCCTATCATTGCTAGAGTACCTTAAGAAGCCCCCTGGCCTTCTATGCAATCTACCTGGCCTATTGCTTCCAGAATATTCCTAAAAAACACACTGAAGTAGGTAGAGCAAGCAAGCATCAGTATGTTATTGATTTTATAGATGAAGAAAAAGAGGCCTTTTGCCCAAGGCTCTATAGGCAGAAATGGACTTAAACCACTAGTCTCCCTGTGAAGTGTCATTTCATTACTCACCTTTCCTTATATTATTTCATGTCAATAATATAATAATAAAATAATATAATATAAAAATAATAATCTGTCTTTCTCTGTCTCTCAAATAGATTAATAAATCTTAAAAAAAAATAAGGCTCGGGGTGCCTGGGTGGCTCAGTGGGTTAAAGCCTCTGCCTTCGGCTCAGGTCATGATCCCAGGGTCCTGGGATCGAGCCCCGAATTGGGCTCTCTGCTCAGCAGGGAGCCTGCTTCCTCCTCTCTCTCGGCCTGCCTCTCTGCCTACCTGTGATCTCTGTCTGTGAAATAAATAAATAAAATCTTAAAAAAAAGGCTCAAAGAAATGGAGAGGAATGGCTTCTATATTTACAATCAAAATATAAGTGTGAGTCTATTTTGACACATGTTATTTGACCTATGAGGAAATTTATTTTTCTTCCTGGGCCATAATTTCCTTACCTGTAAAATGAAGCTGTTGTTTCCTCTGATGTTACATGTGTGATGTGATGACCCAAAGTCCAATGATCCCATCTGTGTCTACACTTTTGTATCACCAATTCCTATTCCTTTATTCTCACTAACCCTTGTCCATCAACTTGACTTCCATATTCGCCTTCTGTCTGGAGCCAGTTGTCTTAGAAAGTATATAGTTTGAGTTATTTTTTTCCTTCTTAGTAATTGGATAAAATTATATTTTTCTCAGTGAACTGAATAAAAATGATTTAATTGGAGTACTTGATTGTGTTGCTGCTGAGTATCATTTACATTTTTTAACTCCCTTTGGGATGAGGGATAATCTAGCATTGCCATATGGTGCTCACACCATTTCATCAATGATTATTCCTGCAAAGATGCAGTGGAGCTTGGTAGTCCATGTCTAAGTTCTGAGATATGTTTATCAACTGAAGTTAGAATTAAAGACTTCTTTTCTGTCCTTAGGATGGAATTCCATTAAAAACAGCTAAATAAAAGAATAAAGATGTAAAATGTATTTTTGATTTTTTTTTGTTTTTGTGTGTCCTATTTGCTTTATAAATCTCTTTCTCATAATTTTAAATCAGCTATGTTTTTTTTTTTTTTTTTTTGGCAGGCTGTTGCTTACATATTGTTTTATAAAATATGTTCATGTTGGGTTTTAAAGCAGATGCAGAACACCTGTCTTTGTGTAAGGGAATATGGTTGGCTTTTTACTTTTCCTCTCTTCTCTCTTGCCTCACCCTGAAATGAAAGTTGCAGTGTGGGGGAGAAAAAGGATGGGTGCTCCATGTTCTTTACCTTGAAAACTCAGGGAGTGCAGGATTACCAGCCCAACTCATTCCTCTTTCACTAAGCATCTTCTGGATCATCTTTATAGTCTTCTGAATGTCTCACAAGTGGATCAGACATATCTGCTCTGCTTTCTAAACTTAATACAAATACTACATTTTATGAGAGGTCCCACTGAAGCCCTTCAATTTTGGGTTTGAGAGGAAGAAAGTTGAGCCCCCCAACCCCTCCCTCAGGTGCTGGGTATGAGTTTGTGCATGACAGAGATTGTGAAAGAGAGAGAGAGAGTGAGAGGGGAGAATGAGAGAGAGAGAGAGAGAACACTTAGCAAGGACTAAGTCCTCCATTGGTTCTCTGCCAAGGAACCCTCTTCACAGATTCCTCTGTGCCTCTTCAATATACTCAATAATGAGAGATGGATCCAAGAGACTTGCAACTAGTTCACAAATAGTGGCTTTAAAGATTTCTCTGGGAGAAGAAATCTGTCTTATGCTCTTAGAGATATCTGATATCTGCTGTATTTTGGCTTTGCAGTAGAAACTTTGAGTTTAATGTTATATTACAAATGTAGTCATAACATTGACAAGAAATCATATTTTAAAAGTCACATCTTGACTCAGATTCAAACTTTTAAGAGGACTAAACATCCTCCAGTCATTTAAACTTGTTAAAAACTTGGTCCTGAATAATACCAGGTCACTATAAGTTAAAATGAGACATTCTTTCACTTTTTAAAGTTTTAATTACAACACACCAGAATTCATTCTACAACTATCTTTTGAGCAGCTACACTATGAGTTTTTGTTAGTTAAAGCATGCAAAGCTGAATGATACAGAGGTTTCCTCCTCAAAGAGTTTGTAAATGAATAGGGAAAACAGGTAATTAGAGGACACTCTGTAAGTACAGTTAACAAATACATACACAGTGTCACAAGAGCACATAAGAGAAGCACCCAGCCCTATCTGTGGGATATCATGGAAGATGTTCTGGAAGAAATGGTGTAAAGAATAAGCCTGAAGGTTGAGTATAACCAGGAGAACAGAAGGAAGGAGAGTTCCTGGGACAGAGCAGAACATGTGGAAGGATCCCAATTTATTAGAAGAATAGTTCATGAACTCAAAAGGACACAATCACTACAACTAGACAATATGATATGGCAAGAGATATAAGCAAGAGCTAGGTGGTCATGACCTTTTAAAACATAGTATCACAAAATTTAGACTTACTTACTGGGAAATGGAGAACATTATATTAGGTGTTCAGGTCCTAAAGATACATTAGGCAACATCCTTAACTATGAAACAGAGTATAGAGGTTATCTTTTTTTGCATAGGTACTTTTTGGTTTTTTTTTTTTTTTGTATATTTTCTTGCTTAGCTTTCATAAAAAAATTATAATAAAAGTGTTGGCTTCTTATAGAGTCGAGTAAAATGGCCTTACACGTGCTACGAGATTTGCTCAAGGTCACATGATAGCTTTGGTAGCAGGAGATTTTGAGTCTTTATCTTTTAAACTCAGTTCATCCTTATTTTCATCATGCTAATATAGGTTTATGGACATTTGAAAAACTCTAGGTAATTTTATCTATTAGCCAGTGATTGTTTACACACAAAGATCAACAGTTACAACCCTAAGAAAAATTTTAAAAAGTTAGGTAAATCTATTCTCACCTAATGCACTTTATTCCTTTCCTTTCTAGTTAATATAAATTCTTACAAGTTTTAGCTCTACCTATGCTAAAATATCCCTCCATGAGGAAGTCCATGAACTTACCTGGGTCACCCTAGTTCTATACTCACTGCTTGGCATCTAACTAAATCCATTCCTACTCTCTTATCTTGGAAGCAATTTTTTTTTTTCAAAATTTTGTTTATTTATTTGAGAGAAAGAGAGAGTGCACAAGCAGGGAGGAGGGGCAGAGGGTGAGGGAGAAGCAGACTCCTTGCTGAGCAGAGAGCCTGAAGCAGGGCTCAATCCCAGGACCCTGGAACCATGACCTGAGCTGAAGGCAGATAAACATTTGACTGAGCCACCTAGGTGCCCCTAATCTGGGAACAATTACTCCACTTGATAAGTAGGTATTAGATAATATATAGTTAGATGATATAGATAAATAGATAGATAGATAAACTTAAGGACCATTTATTAAGCTGTTACTTTAATAAAGTAAAACAGTTAAGGATCAACAAACCAAGTTTCCTTGTTGCTTTTAACTTTAAATAATTTTTGTTGCATTCTCCAGAAAAGAAAAATAAACAAAATGAAATGAAAGGCTAATAAGGCTAATACTGTCTGAAATGGCGTATAAGACCCAGAGATTGATAGAGAATGGACTCTAGATAAGGACATCTATTGGGGTGCACCAATTAAGCATCTACCTTCAGCTCCGGTCATGATCCCAGAGTCCTGGGATTGAGCCCTACATTGGGCTTCCTGCTCGCAAGGAGTCTGTTCTCCCTCTCTCTCTGCCCTGCCCCTGACTTGTGCTTGGTTTCTTTCTCTCTCTCTCTCTCTTTTTCTCAAATAAATACAAATGAAATAATAAAGAGCCTTGAAGGATCAGGAACCCTCCCTCCTCATCACTTAAATATTCTCTCTACAAATTCATGACCAATGAGGTGTTGAATGATAATAATCACATATTAATGTTATTTTTGAACATTTTTTTAAAAATAAGACTTTATGTTTTTAGAGCAGTTTCATGTTAACAGCAAAATAGAGGGGAATGTACAATGATTTACCATATGGCTCCTGCCCCCACAATGCGTAGCCTTTCCAATCATCAACATCCCCTACTAGCATGGTATGTTTATTACCACTGATGAACCTACATTGACACATCATAATCACTCAAAATTCATAAATTTACATTATATTTCACTCTTGGTGTCCTGTCATTCTATGGGTTTGGACAAATGTATAATGACGTATATATTCACCAATACAGTGGCATATAGAGTATTTTCACTGCCCTAAAAATCCTCTGTGCTCACCTCTCTGATTACTTTCAACTTGTGAGGGAGGAATTGATATGAACACAGGGAATCTGGCTTGACAGCTCCAGATCTTCAGCTCTATACCATTGTGTTCTCTCATTTGGTTTGAAAAGTATCTGGAAAAGTCCCTGATGGTCCCTTTTGACTTACTTTTCCTACTACTAGACCAATAATCTGCATCCAGAGATCCAGAGTCAATTAAAAACATGAATGCTTCCATTGGAAAGCTGCTGGGAGTGTGGGAAAGCATCTTACAGAAGAAATGGGGAGGAGTACTGGGCAGGTGGAGCAGTCATGCCCGCCAGATTCCCTGCATTCTTACGAAGTGGTAGCCTGGGGTCTGCTTAAATGCTTTCAATGATGGAACAATAAGTACCTTAATGAGTATAAATGTTCTGCAGTATTATTTCTGAAAATTTCCTTAATTGAAATGCATATCAAACCTACAAGCCTTTGTTTTCTTAAGATCTTTAAAATGACCAATCAAACTCTCAGAGCAATAGGACTGAGGAATTTGGAGAACCCTTATGGTTCACTGGTTGCCAGAGGAACTGAAAATGAAAAGACCAACAGAGTTGTATTTTTAAGCACTTGAACTCCAAAGAGTATTGTTTGTGAGAATTTTGTTTTATAATTTATTTTTTTTTTCTAAATAAAAGCTAACAGTCAAGTATTTGAGCTATCTTGGTTTAAACAAATAGGAAAAGAAAATTGGATTGGCTTGATCCTTCATGAAAGTTAGGTAGCATATTGTACATGCAGTGAAGGGCTCTGAGGACCCTTCTGCCAAGCAAATTGGCATTGTTTCCCACTCTGTGTGTGAGGTAGAGCGTTCGGGAAGAATGTGTATGGGTAAGCAAGCAGCCGCTGGTGGGCAATGAGGAGAGAATCGGATGCGGTGAAATGACACTTTGGATTTACCCTTCTAAACATATCTGTGGTCTTAATTCCCTGCTATTTCCTCTTTGTCTTAATAGAGAGTTGGGAGTAGGAAAAATAAGAAAACGAGATTTTTTGAATTTGTAGCTTTGGAAAGCACTAGACCGAGCACTGAAGACTTAGATTTAAGCCTGGTTTTGATAATTTACAAGGTGGCTTTCTTTCTTTTTTTACTTAGTGATTATAATATATTGGATATTATAATATGCTAGACTACATGCAATTATAAAATTAGTTACATATAGGAACAGACTTAATCCTCAAAACAGCCTTTTGAGCACACTGTTACTATTTTTGTCCAGTGTAGAGTTGAGGAAACAGAGAGATGAAGTACTTACCAAAGTCATCCATCCACCAAGTAGCAGAACCAATAGTGTGATTCTAGACCACCCCCCCCCACTCAGCTCTACATCATCTTTCAATAGTTCACTTTTATGAAGCACTTACTACATACAATATATTATTTTATGCACTTTGCATGTTAATTTTTATCATAATTCTAATTAAATCAAGGATTAAACTGTGAGTGTTTTATCGAGTAAAGAAGAAGTGAGTGCAAGGCATTATGATAATTATTAATTATGTTCCAAATTCAGAGAAATCTTGTAGCATAACACTTTTCTACTTAATTTAGACAACTACTTTTGTACTAGGAATTTTATAAAAATTTTGTAATTTTATAATTTTATCTTCTCTATAATAAAATGCATATTAAATATTTTAAGATATTATATATAAAATACATTATTGTATAATAATAGCATTATCAGTGCTATCTTAACTGTTTTTTATCTAGTTTTCATTTAGTCCTGAAAACTGCCAGTGAGATGGTACTGTTATTTTTTCCAACTTGTAAATGAGAAAAGAAAGGTTCAGAAATGGGGCCACTGTGATACCCAAAGCCAAGCATTTCATTCACTCTAGAATTCTGGCTCTCACTGCCCTAATTTTCTACCTTGTCTTCGTTTTTCTCTCCGCTTATCAAAATTGTATATATATATATTTTTACCTCTAAGTGACAGTGAGTTAATTCATGCTAAAGTGCTTGTGAAATCTCTACTTTCTCACCTCCTGGTGCTTTTGGAGATGCAGGGATAGATGAGGAAAAGCCAAAATAAGGCAGGCAAAGTATCCTTGTTCAGACTTTAATGATGCTCTGTGTGGAAGTGAAAGCATGTGTGTGACACGTGTAACAAAATTTTCTCTTAATAGGCATTTCTTTTTCTCCTCACCATCTTTTTACTAGGATGCCACTCTGTCACCTGCGGGGAATCCTGAGATGATACAAATTGCTTCAGCCTCTGGAAGAAGAAAGAGAAATTCCTTCCAGAAAAAAAATTACTTAAGTGGATAAAATTCTGAATCTTATGGCAAATAGTCTTTTCCTTTCCCTTCACTTTTCTTTCTTTCTTTCTTTCTTTCAAGAGCCCTGGGGAGTGAGGCACAGAGAAGAGGGAGAGAGAGAGAGAGAATCTTAAGCAAGCTCTCTGCCCAGTGCAAAGCCCAGTGAGTGGCTCAGTCTCAAGATCCTGAGATCATGACCTGAGCTGAAATCAAGAGTCAGATGCTCAAACAACTGAGCTACCCAAGCACCCTGAGTTTGTTATTTATTATTTGTAAATCCTCTTATTACTGGAAATGTGGCATACTAGTCAGCCCCACAAGTGTGCTCTTTTCTTAATGAGCACTGAGGTGCAGAAATGGGAGCAGGAGTAGACATAAGAGTAGATAGCGGCTACTCTATATTAGAGTAGCCATTTTAAGTGTAGACAGTGGCTTCTCCACATTTATGTAATGCCTAGTGGACCCCATGTTTTCAGAGGCAACTTTGCACTCCTGTCTGCTTCACCTCACAAAACATAACCTGACTTACATGGGGTAGGGGTGTGTACGTGAGGAATGCAGTAGGGCATAAAGTTCCAAAGGGCTAAAGAAAGTTCAGGTGTGGATTTTGCTTCAACCTCACAGTGTATGAACTAGGGCAACAGAAGTGACTTGTTATGTGTGAGTTTCCTATCCTTAAACTGGGCATAATAATAAGGGTACATAGCTCATACAGTTGTTGCAAAGGTCAAATGAGAAACTATCAAAAAATAGTTAACAAAGTCTGGCAGATTGCATTCAACTATGATTATTATTATGATGATGTTCATTTATAACATCAGGATAATGACCTATTTTTGTTGTTGTTGTTGTTGTTGTTAAAAAACCCCATATATGTCCTGTATGCAATGCCAAAACATGAATGAGCACAGGCTGGGATTTTTGTGCAGAATTTGTTTTGGATAGCTCCACTGTTCTGCCATCACTGTCTTGCCCAAGGGAAGTAGGGAATAATCTCACATCTTTTCCCAGACTCAGGTCTCCATAGACATTCTCAGATAATGGATTTTGTCACCCAAGCCTGTGGTCTTTTGGAATGACAAATACTCAAATATACAGATTGCTGAACAAATCTGCCAAGACTTCTAATTTGTGTCTCACAGAATTTGAAAGCTACAAGGGACCACATTAGCTCTTACACAGATGAAGAATTGATGCACAGAGGATAATCTTTTGAAAATGTAGATTTTAATTATATCATCCTTCTGAAAGAAGCCACTCAGTACTCCTACTTAACATAAAACACTCTTTTTAGCCTGAGTTACATTACCCTACCTGGTTTCGTCTTGGTTCCTTCTTACAGACTCTTGTTTCCATGTCCCCTACCCTTTTAGTTTTACTTAACTCACATTGCCCGTGTTACTGTTAACATACACTTTCTATTGCTAGGAATGTACCATTTTCTTCTTCCCCTGCTCCCCTTCACCTAGCTAAATTCTACTCATTCTTAATATGTCAGTTTAAAAGCACATTGTCTTAGAAACTTTTTCTTGATCTCCTAGGCTATATCAGGTCCCTGCTGATATATGCTCCATTATCTATCATAGAACTAACATTTTTTCCCTTAGTATTATTATCTTTTTGACTACCTATCCCATGTAAGACCAGAAATTGTGAGAAATTTGAAACTATGCCTTATTTGATTAACATCGTATTAACATTGTTTAACAGAGTGCCCAGTGTATCATAGACATTTTATGAAAAATAGATGAATGAACTAAAAAATAACATTGCAATGATGATTTTGCTAATGGCCCAAATCACATTACTGATCAGTGAGGTAACAGTAATATTAGAGCTAATTTCTAAACAACCATGAGCAAAGAAAGAGCCTATAGGAATGAAATATACATCATAAAAGGAAGATCTCTGAGAAAACATATTTCAGGAAGATCCTTGAAGATATAATTGTTACTTCTTGTTTTGATTCCACTAGTCACAGGAATTTATAGGGATTTAAATTTTGGTTTTGATCCATGCTGATAGCAACAAAAATTAGGGTACAGGCAAGCATCAACAAAGCTACCTACACACAGGTTGCGTGTGAGGAAACGGCCAGCTGTGGAAGCTCGATAGAGTATTTCTATATGTGTTTAAGCATATAAATATCCTAATGATTTATACCAGGCATTAGAAAGCAATTTATTAATCAGTCTTTTTTATAATGTTGTGTGACTGAAGAGTGGGTAACTATACTGACATTAGCAGCATAATGGCTTTTTTTTTTTTTACTTTTAATTTTTTATTTTTTATAAATCCTCTTTGAATTTCTTTCAGGTACTAATGTGGGACTTTCAAAAATGCCAGGTGGTGTAACATGGACTTTTGAAAAGCAGGGGATACTCTCTGCTTTAAACCATTTTGACATAAGAAAGTTTTCATGGGAACGCTCTACTTTTATGTAACAGCGGAAGTGCATGTTAGAATTCTATTTTTTATAAAGATATTATGTGTCTTAAAAAATGCCAAGACAATATTGGTAATAAAAAGGGGTGACAAAGTTAGTAGCTAGAGAATTGATAATTGGCATAACAATAGGATGCAATTTTTCTCAGTTTTGACACATTTTTATCTCATTTTTCACATTACTCATTAGAATGGTCTTGGAATACACAGTAAAAAAGAAAGCAAGTTTCAGAAATTGATCTTATTATCATTAAAATGTCAAACATAATAAGATTCATAGAAGGATGGAGCATTAATATATTTAAAAAACATGCATTTTGAGAGTTTTAGGGGATTTAACTTTTTGAAAGTTTTACCAAGATCTGTTTTATGTGAGTAATTTAGAAACTTGTGGTCTTAAAATAACTACAATTAAAATAATATATCAGAAGGTGATAAATGCTTTAACCTATAAACATATTATTTTTTAAAAATAGTGTTTTTTTTCCTCAAAAAAAAAAGAAAACACTTTTTTTTCCCCCTTCTTTATTCTTCCCTGGAAATATGTATTTTCATTTTGTGGTTTCACAGCAGGGTGGAGAAGATCATGTCTTTAAGTTTGCATATTTCTATGGTATTGCCTTCATAAATTGTTATTTATTTGTTCCCCTATCTGCATTCAATAGATAAGTGAAAAATTTAGTCTGCCTTTTTTGGTTTCTGCTTACCATTTCTTTCTAGCGTCAGATAATGAAATATATCAACCTAGCCCCAAACTCTCTATTCTGTCTCTGATTCCCAGTGATGTTTCCATCTATTGTAGTTAAGCTGCCTGACGTTCAGAAACTGAGTACTCCTCATATTCCTATCGATATCAGATAGAGAGATTTGACTCCATCCACCAAAAAAAATAAGTAAAAACTCACCCATCAATCAAGTCCCTTATCTATGAGGATAGGCCTTGTCAACAGCTCATTATCTCAGTTACAACCATGGTATTTTCATCATGACATGGGCGGCCATTTGAATGGACATTCAAGAAATAAGTCACAGGACTGTAGATGTGAAAGAGATTATGAGGCTCATCTGGTGTAACCAGCTTCCCACTTACATATGAGAACGTCTATAAAATTCCTTGACATCCTGTTTTGCTTTATGGATTTCTGGTGGGCCTTCAAAATGAAACAAAGTGGACTGATAACATTAGCAAAAGCTTATCTTCTTGGTTGAGAAGCAAAATACAGTTACGATCGAGATTATGAGGCTCATCTGGTGTAACCAGCTTCCCACTTACATATGAGAACGTCTATAACATTCCTTGACATCCTGTTTTGCTTTATGGATTTCTGGTGGGCCTTCAAAATAAAACAAAGTGGACTGATAACATTAGCAAAAGCTTATCTTCTTGGTTGAGAAGCAAAATACAGTTAAGATCAGAAATGTAAGTTGAACTTGCCTGTAGGGTGGACTATGAATAGCACAGGGACAGATGAAACTGCATTATGGTAGCTTGTGCTAAGAGGCCAGCGACAGGCAGCGCCAAGAATGGAGACAGCAAAGTTAAGAAAAACCCACCATCTACCACCAAGGCTTTCGTCTGTAAATAACACTTGGCTTAACACATGTCATGTGCTGAGAACTCTGGTCGTTTTAAGATTTAGAGAGCAAAGCAAAGCTCCTAATATCAAGGAAATTATAGTCTTTGTAAAAAGACAATCCCCCTGAGATAATAACTGAATAAGTGCTTAATTATTAGGTATAGAGACATTAATTGGAAGCATTTGCATGAGTTAGATATAATTAAGTTTCTACGCATAAAGAATACCTAAAGACAGTAAATATCTGATAGAAAAATACACATTCTCTCATCAATTTATACTCAGATATTTAAATAATTTATTATTGTAGCAAAATCAAAGACTATAGAAAGGACACTGAATTATATTGTTTTAGTGGTTGCCTTAGGATTTACAATGTACATCTCTAATTAATCAGAGTCTGTTCAAATGATATTATATACTTCACAAGTAGTGTTAATCATTAGAACTGGATATTCCAAGTTTTTTCCTCTCATTCTTTGTGCTATTGTATGTTTTATGTTTCTATATGCTGTAAATACACAATGATTGCGACCATCTTTGCTTTAAATGGTCAGTTATCTTTTAAGACTGTTCAGATAAACAAAGAAAATTAATTTTACTTCATCTGCTCCATTTCTTATTGTTTTTTCTTTCTTTGTTTATATCCAGATTTCTGCCTGTTGCCATTAGATCTTTTTAAAAAAAAATAATTTTATTTTTTCAGTGTTCCAAGATTCATTGTTCATGCACCACACCCAGTGCTCCATGCAATACATGCTACATGCCCTCCTGAATATCCATCAGGTCCTCCCAATGTCCACCCTCCTCCCCTCCAAAACCCTCAGTTTGTTTCTCAGAGCCCACAGTCTCTCATGTTGTCATTAGTTCTTAAAAAACTCCTTTTAACAGTTTTTTAAGATGGATCTCCTGACAATGAATTTTCTCTATTTTGTTTATATGAGAAAGTTTTGATTTGTCCTTTATTTTTGAAAGGTACTTTCATTAAGTTTAGAATTGTAGCATAAACTTTTATTTCCTTTAGCCCTTAAAAAATGTCTCTTCATTGTCTTCTATAGTTTTTGACAAGAAGCATTTTATATTTCTCATTTTTATTGTCCTGTGGATAACATGTCTTTTTTCTATGGCTGTCTTTAAGATTTTTTCCTTTGGTTTTTAGCAGTCAGAATGATATATCCTCATGAGGTTTTTTTTTTGTTTGTTTGTTTGTTTTTAAAGTATTTTCTTTTTCCCCTCTGGTACTGATATTGCTTGGTGTTCTCTAAGATTCTTATATCTGGGGTTTGGTGTTTGCTATTAGTTTTGGAAAATTTGTGGTTGTTTCTTCAAACTAGGACTGAAACATCAGCTCTTTTTGGGTCTTGAGCTTGTAGGATTTTGGACTGAAATTACAGCATCAGTTCTCATTGGTCTCCAGCTTGCTGACCCATTTGTGGACATTGAGCCTTGTCAGCCTCCATAATTGCATTAACTAATTCCTTATAAAAAATCTCTCTTTCGGAGGGACCTGGATGACTCAGTCAGTTAAGTGTCTGCCCTCAGCTCAGGTCATGATTGCAGGGTTCTGGGATGGTGCCCCTCATTGGGCTCTCTGCTCAGCTGAAAGCCTGCTTATCCCTCTTCATCTGCTGCTCCCCTTGCCTGTGCACTCTTTTTCCTCTTTCTCTGTCAAATAAATAAAGAAAGTTTTAAAAGAAAATAAATCTCTCTATATATACAGCGAGACATCTTGTGCAGGATAATAGTCACTGTGGTGAATGGATTTTATGCTTGGAAATGAGCATGACTTTCCTTCTTCTAGGCCTTCAGTTGTGGGAGTATGAGTCACTTTAGCTAGGAGTTAATCAGCATTTGGGATATTTGGTTGTTATGGTTAACCTCAGGGCATTAGTCATCAAATTTCCTGGTGCTTCCTGGTTTTCCGAGAGGCGGTGTCCCTTTCAGTGGGCTTCCCTCCATGTCAGCTCTAACCTCAGCTTAAAGAGCCTCCCCTTTCTGCTTCCCTCCTTCTCCTGGCCTTGCACCACTCCAGTGGTATTCCTATGCATCTTGTTACTGGGTACTGGTCAGCTCAACTTGTTGCTGGATACTGGTCAGCCCAACTTGTTGCTGGATACTGGTCAGCCCAACTTGTTACTGGATATTGGCAGGGCAACTTGTTACTGCCCTTACATTAAGACTGGTGGGACTGTTCTTGGCCATTGTCATGAATCCTTGGTCCTGAGCAGGCACTGTGTCCCTGATCTTGGGGATATAATCAGGTCAGTGTTCCCATCCCTTCCCTGACTGTAGTTCTGGGCAACTGGGCAACTTACCCTCTCCCAGGTATGGAGAGGTTTGTCTGTTTTTGTTTGTTTTCCTATTTCTACTCCTGTTATAATGAGTTTTCAATACTGTCCCCAAAAGACAGCAATTTTTGCCCCTTTGCCTTTAGTTCAAGGCTTTTGTTCCATAGGGGGCACAGGAAAGAAGCCACTGGGTGGGTGGGGGTGGTGTTCTGTTCCTTTCCCATAGTGGCTGTCTTCCTACAACTAGCGTATGCCACAGGAGACTCTTTCTCAGGTCTCTAGTTTAATATGTTTGTGAAAACCTTTCGGAGTCCATGGAGAAGAGTCTGAATGTAGCTGGGAATTCCATTTATATCTGTACCCCCAGCAGTTCTATATTCTCTCATTAGCCAACATTTTGTCTTTCCCAATTTACTAATGACTACAGCTGAATTCTTTTTATTGGCATCTCAGGTAAGCAAGTATCTTGTCTCACCCTGCTGGGATCCATCTATTCAGAGATTTCAGCTGGCTGTTTGCCTGAAGAACGCAGCCTTCAAGCAGGTTCAAGAAAATTGTGAGTTCAGATATTCAGACTGCTTTCTTTTTGTAAGAGTGTGAGAGATGTACTTTGCAACTTTTTACAGTTCAAGTGGAACTGGAACACTCTGCAAAAATGTTTTAGCCTTGGAGCTACTTCTGATGATCACATGAGGACACTGAGTTTAATGCAGGGGAACAATGAGGTATGGTGCTCAGGGCCCTGAATTGGTAGTTGTGTCTGGGTTCCAAGACTGAGAATAATTACAGTGTACTCTCAGACGAATGGTGTATTTTCTTTGGGTATCAGCTTCCTCCATTTAGGCTAGATATATCTAAAGTCCTTTCTAGATTGACAAGGGTAAGGGATTTTTTTTTTTTTTTGACTAGGATATAAGTCAATGCAGAAATAAATCATTAACAGTCTGGCAGTTATCTGGTTACTAATTTAGGATTCTTCTGAAAAATCCCCAATTTTTTCAAAAGTTATCTCCTAGTCTAGAATCACCTTTGAGATTTCTGATATCAAATTTTAATTTAGTTGTTCTACTAGTTAAAAATAGTTTTGATTATAGGGACGCCTGGGTGGCTCAGTTGGTTAAGCAGCTGCCTTCGGCTCAGGTCATGATCCCAGAGTCCTGGGATCGAGTCCCACATCAGGCTCCTTGCTCGGCAGAGAGCCTGCTTCTCCCTCTGCCTCTGCCTGCCTCTCTGTCTGCCTGTGCTTGCTTGCTCTCTCTCTGTCTCTGACAAATAAATAAGATCTTTAAAAAAAATAGTTTTGATTATAGATAATAGTAAAATCTGAAATTTAACAGTAGGATGAGGTTAGTTGTAAGGATAATAATTAGTGAACAATGCAACATACTACACATGTTTACTATGTACTAGCTACGTTTTAAAGTATACTCTGTAAAGAATCCAGAGTCCAGGAAATAAACAGAGTCCAGGAAATAAACCCCCTCCTCAGAAGGAGGTGGGTGATGAGTATTAAGGAGGGCACGTATGGTGATGAGCACAGGGTGTGACATAGAACTAATGAATCATTGAACCCTGCATCAAAACTAATGTTGGTTAATTGAACATAATAAAAAAATAAAAATATTTAAAAAAGTATATTCCATGAATTAGTTCAACTAATTCTCAAAATAAATTGCATGTGATAGGCACGACCATTATGAGTCCTATTGCAGAGGAGAAAAAATAGGTTTTTCAAAGTGAAGTGATAGAGGTATGTGTTCTCTGACATCAGGGTAGGATATTATTAATTGTGGCTTTGAAAACCAAGCAAGTGGATGCAATTATCTAGACAAAGCATAGAGAAAGAGAAGTAAAGAAATATATTTAAAACAAGACACTTCAAGACAGTAGTCTGATTAGATAAAAAGACTTTGTATTGGTTTTCCATTGGTGTATAACAAATCATCCCAAAACAAAGGGGCCTAAAACAACAATTTTAATTTACTCATAGTTCTGTGGGCTGATGTTTTGAGCTGGGCTCAGAGGGGATTTTTTTTTTTCTTCATGTGGTATTGTCTGAGCTCATTCATTTGTCTGGAGCTTTTGGGACAGATAGACCTGTCACTTCATACAGAGTCTCTCATTCTCAAGAGAGTCAAGCACGTTCACAAGATGACAGCATTTCAAGAGAGGCATGTTCTATGTGACACTTTCTGAAATCTATGCTCAAACTTGTTCAGTTTTATTTCTGCCATGTTCTCATAGTCAAAGCAAAACACAAGGTCAGCCAGTATTCAAGGGACAGAGGCACAGACTTTTTGTCTTGATGGGAGGAGGGGTGGAGTTACCCTGCAAAAAGGCATGTGTGCAGGAACGAGAAGAATTTATGGCCATTTGTTAGTCCATCATCAAGTGTTCTATGTCCACAAATTATACATATTCTTATCTTGTGCTAAATATGCTCAGGACCCAAAAATTGTCATCTAATTTTCTCACCAAGCCTAAAGTTCAAAGTCCATGAACACGTGATGAGATCTGGATGAAAATAAGACCCAGCTATTTCCCTTTGTATGTACACCTATGGACAAGAATTAAGAGTTATCTGGCCCCCCCTTCCCATACAACACAGTAATCACTGCCATTTATAAAAGGAGGAATGGGAAAGAGATAGCAGTGCCTATACCATAGAAGTTCTGCAGTGTGGCAGAGCATAAGTTATCAGGTTCTGTAAGCCTGAGGACAGCAGGAATTCCTTGAATAAGTTTTAGTCTGCTCCCATGGAGTGGTTACCTAGTCTAATAATTCTCTGAGGCTCTTGGCTCTGTCCTTTTGGTTCTTGATTCTGCCCTTGGAGATGTCCTTATTTTTATGTAAAAGATGGCCCTGAAGTGAGAAGCTGAACAGTTTTCCCACTTTGTTGCTTAGCTATAGGAAGGTGGAGACTCAGACACTCACTTTTAACTGTCCCAGTCTTTCCTTATTCATATTGGCAGAGTTCTTTATAGATTTTTGGTGTATCATACTATAATCAACATTGTAAAAAATTGTAAAAAGTACAATTTTTTGCATATGGTTCTCTCTGTACTTTGACATCCTGAGGACCTGTGTCGAGATGAGAAGTTCTGTTATGCACTACCTCAAATCCTTGTAAGGTATTGACAAAGGCTTACATCCTCAATCTGATCTTTAGCCTGAGGCTCTACCTTACTTTTAGAGCTTTTTTTCTGGTTTGGGGCCAGATTTATAAGAATGAGCTTTATTTTCCAACTGAGAACAGCCTGGGTTGTTTTTTTCTGCATTTTCTCAAAATTCAACTTGTGAATTGGAACAGTTCCTTTATCATTTCTCCTTCTGGTCACATTTGACTAGGAGTGCTTAATTGATACTTTCAGCATTCTGCTTGCTATTATCCAAATCTACACATCATTAAGTACATATTCACTCTTGCAAATTATCATCGATGATGGTTTGACAATCTTTTTTCTACCCCATAAGAAAGATCACCATTTTCTAACCTGTTATAGAAGTTTTCTCACTATTTTCATCTTTTCATTACCTTTGTTAATAGTTCCCTTGCTACTTTTCCAGCCAACTGGTTCAAAGCCAATGCTACCTGTATTGGAGTTTTGTCCCAGTGGTGTCCCACTTGTATGTATGAATTGCTACATCGGTTAACTTACTGCATAGCAAACCACTGTGACACTTGTTGCCTTGAAACAATAATAATCTATTAGCTCACAATTCTTTGGGTCAATAATTTGGTCTGGGCTCAGTTGGGATAGTTTATCCCTGATCTGCATTGTACATCTGGGCCTGTCTTCATGACTGGGACTCAGCTGGGATGGCTGTGATGTCTGTAATGTCTGTAATGTCAGAAATAACTGAGCCATCCTACCTGGATGCTGGCTGGAGCTTTTTCTCATGTTGACAGTATTCTATTAGGTAAAGCAATTTTCATGGACATTCAGATTCAAAGTGTAAAGGGATAGACTCCTTCTCTGGGTGGAATAATGTAAAGATCTCACGGCAAAGTGGTGTCCGTACTATAATGGGAACATTTTGTAGCCAAGTTCTACAGTTCACCAGAGATTAATATCTAGAAGGGAGAGGAGTTTTAAGGCGGGGGATTTCTTTCTTTCTTTCTTTTTTTATTTTATTTTATTTTTTTAAATTTTTTATTTTTTATAAACATATATTTTTATCCCCAGGGGTACAGGTCTGTGAATCACCAGGTTTACACACTTCACAGCACTCACCAAAGCACATACCCTCCCCAATGTCCATAATCCCACCCCCTTCTCCCAAACCCCCTCCCCCCAGCAACCCTCAGTTTGTTTTGTGAGATTAAGAGTCACTTATGGTTTGTCTCCCTCCCAATCCCATCTTGTTTCATTTATTCTTCTTCTACCCACTTAAGCCTCCATGTTGCATCACCACTTCCTCATATCAGGGAGATCATATGATAGTTGTCTTTCTCTGCTTGACTTATTTCGCTAAGCATGATACGCTCTAGTTCCATCCATGTTGTTGCAAATGGCAAGATTTCATTTCTTTTGATGGCTGCATAGTATTCAATTGTGTATATATACCACATCTTCTTGATCCATTCATCTGTTGATGGACATCTAGGTTCTTTCCATAGTTTGGCTATTGTGGACATTGCTGCTATAAACATTCGGGTGCATGTGTCCCTTTGGATCACTACATTTGTATCTTTAGGGTAAATACCCAATAGTGCAATTGCTGGGTCATAGGGCAGTTCTATTTTCAACATTTTGAGGAACCTCCATGCTGTTTTCCAGAGTGGCTGCACCAGCTTGCATTCCCACCAACAGTGTAGGAGGGTTCCCCTTTCTCCGCATCCTCGCCAGCATCTGTCATTTCCTGACTTGTTGATTTTAGCCATTCTGACTGGTGTGAGGTGATATCTCATTGTGGTTTTGATTTGTATTTCCCTGATGCCGAGTGATATGGAGCACTTTTTCATGTGTCTGTTCGCCATCTGGATGTCTTCTTTGCAGAAATGTCTGTTCATGTCTTCTGCCCATTTCTTGATTGGATTATTTGTTCTTTGGGTGTTGAGTTTGCTAAGTTCTTTATAGATTCTGGACACTAGTCCTTTATCTGATATGTCGTTTGCAAATATCTTCTCCCATTCTGTCAGTTGTCTTTTGATTTTGTTAACTGTTTCCTTTGCTGTGCAAAAGCTTTTGATCTTGATGAAATCCCAGTAGTTCATTTTTTTCCCTTGCTTCCCTTGCCTTTTGCGTTGTTCCTAGGAAGATGTTGCTGCGGCAGAGGTCGAAGAGGTTGCTGCCCGTGTTCTCCTCAAGGATTTTGATGGATTCCTTTCGTACATTGAGGTCCTTCATCCATTTTGAGTCTATTTTTGTGTGTGGTGTAAGGAAATGGTCCAATTTCATTTTTCTGCATGTGGCTGTCCAATTTTCCCAGCACCATTTATTGAAAAGGCTGTCTTTTTTCCATTGGACATTCTTTCCTGCTTTGTCGAAGATTAGTTGACCATAGATTTGAGGGTCTATTTCTGGGCTCTCTATTCTGTTCCATTGATCTATGTGTCTGTTTTTGTGCCAGTACCATGCTGTCTTGATGATGACAGCTTTGTAATAGAGCTTGAAGTCCGGAATTGTGATGCCACCAACGTTGGCTTTCTTTTTCAATATCCCTTTGGCTATTCGAGGTCTTTTCTGGTTCCATATAAATTTTAGAATTATTTGTTCCATTTCTTTGAAAAAGATGGATGGTACTTTGATAGGAATTGCATTAAATGTGTAGATTGCTTTAGGTAGCATAGACATTTTCACAATATTTATTCTTCCAATCCAGGAGCATGGAACATTTTTCCATTTCTTTGTGTCTTCCTCAATTTCTTTCATGAGTACTTTATAGTTTTCTGAGTATAGATTCTGTGTCTCTTTGGTTAGGTTTATTCCTAGGTATCTTATGGTTTTGGATGCAATTGTAAATGGGATTGACTCCTTAATATCTCTTTCTTCTGTCTTGCTGTTGGTGTAGAGAAATGCAACTGATTTCTGTGCATTGATTTTATATTCTGACACTTTACTGAATTCCTGTATAAGTTCTAGCAGTTTTGGAGTGGAGTCTTTTGGGTTTTCCACATATAGTATCATATCATCTGCAAAGAGTGATAATTTGACTTCTTCTTTGCCGATTTGGATGCCTTTCATTTCCTTTTGTTGTCTGATTGCTGAGGCTAGGACCTCTAGTACGATGTTGAATAGCAGTGGTGATAATGGACATCCCTGCCGTGTTCCTGACCTTAGCGGAAAAGCTTTCAGTTTTTCTCCATTGAGAATGATATTTGCGGTGGGTTTTTCATAGATGGCTTTGATGATATTGAGGTATGTGCCCTCTATCCCTACACTTTGAAGAGTTTTGATCAGGAAGGGATGTTGTACTTTGTCAAATGCTTTTTCAGCATCTATTGAGAGTATCATATGGTTCTTGTTCTTTCTTTTATTGATGTGTTGTATCACATTGACTGATTTGTGGATGTTGAACCAACCTTGCAGCCCTGGAATAAATCCCACTTGGTCGTGGTGAATAATCTTTTTAATGTACTGTTGAATCCAATTGGCTAGTATTTTGTTGAGTATTTTCGCATCTGTGTTCATCAAGGATATCGGTCTATAGCTCTCTTTTTTGGTGGGATCCTTGTCTGGTTTTGGGATCAAGGTGATGCTGGCCTCATAAAATGAGTTTGGAAGTTTTCCTTCCATTTCTATTTTTTGGAACAGTTTCAGGAGAATAGGAATTAGTTCTTCTTTAAATGTTTGGTAGAATTCCCCCGGGAAGCCTTCTGGCCCTGGGCTTTTGTTTGTTTGGAGATTTTTAATGACTGTTTCAATCTCCTTACTGGTTATGGGTCTGTTCAGGCTTTCTATTTCTTCCTGGTTCAGTTGTGGTAGTTTATATGTTTCTAGGAATGCATCCATTTCTTCCAGATTGTCAAATTTATTGTCGTAGAGTTGCTCATAGTATGTTCTTATAATAGTTTGTATTTCTTTGGTGTTAGTTGTGATCTCTCCTCTTTCATTCATGATTTTATTTATTTGGGTCCTTTCTCTTTTCTTTTTGATAAGTCGGGCCAGGGGTTTATCAATTTTATTAATTCTTTCAAAGAACCAGCTCCTAGTTTCGTTGATTTGTTCTATTGTTTTTTTTGGTTTCTATTTCATTGATTTCTGCTCTGATCTTTATGATTTCTCTTCTCCTGCTGGGCTTAGGGTTTCTTTCTTGTTCTTTCTCCAGCTCCTTTAGGTGTAGGGTTAGGTTGTGTACCTGAGACCTTTCTTGTTTCTTGAGAAAGGCTTGTACCGCTATATATTTTCCTCTCAGGACTGCCTTTGTTGTGTCCCACAGATTTTGAACCGTTGTATTTTCATTATCATTTGTTTCCATGATTTTTTTCAATTCTTCTTTAATTTCCCGGTTGACCCATTCATTCTTTAGAAGGATACTGTTTAGTCTCCATGTATTTGGGTTCTTTCCAAACTTCCTTTTGTGGTTGAGTTCTAGCTTTAGAGCATTGTGGTCTGAAAATATGCAGGGAATGATCCCAATCTTTTGATACCGGTTGAGTCCTGATTTAGGACCGAGGATGTGATCTATTCTGGAGAATGTTCCATGTGCACTAGAGAAGAATGTGTATTCTGCTGCTTTGGGATGAAATATTCTGTATATATCTGTGATGTCCATCTGGTCCAGTGTGTCATTTAAGGCCTTTATTTCCTTGCTGATCTTTTGCTTGGATGACCTGTCCATTTCAGTGAGGGGAGTGTTAAAGTCCCCTACTATCATTGTATTATTGTTGATATGTTTCTTTGATTTTGTTATTAATTGGTTTATATAGTTGGCTGCTCCCACATTGGGGGCATAGATATTTAAAATTGTTAAATCTTCTTGTTGGACAGACCCTTTGAGTATGATATAGTGTCCTTCCTCATCTCTTATTATAGTCTTTGGCTTAAAATCTAATTGATCTGATATAAGGATTGCCACTCCTGCTTTCTTCTGATGTCCATTAGCATGGTAAATTCTTTTCCACCCCCTCACTTTAAATCTGGAGGTGTCTTCGGGCTTAAAATGTGTTTCTTGGAGGCAACATATAGATGGGTTTTGTTTTTTTATCCATTCTGATACCCTGTGTCTTTTGACAGGGGCATTTAGCCCATTAACATTCAGGGTAACTATTGAGAGATATGAATTTAGTGCCATTGTATTGCCTGTAAGGTGACTGTTACTGTATATGGTCTCTGTTCCTTTCTGATCTACCACTTGTAGGCTCTCTCTTTGCTTAGAGGACCCCTTTCAATATTTCCTGTAGAGCTGGTTTGGTATTTGCAAATTCTTTCAGTTGTTGTTTGTCCTGGAAGCTTTTAATCTCTCCTTCTATTTTCAATGATAGCCTAGCTGGATATAGTATTCTTGGCTGCATGTTTTTCTCGTTTAGTGCTCTGAAAATATCATGCCAGCTCTTTCTGGCCTGCCAGGTCTCTGTGGATAAGTCAGCTGCCAATCTAATATTTTTACCATTGTATGTTACAGACTTCTTTTCCCGGGCTGCTTTCAGGATTTTCTCTTTGTCATTGAGACTTGTAAATTTTACTATTAGGTGACGGGGTGTGGGCCTATTCTTATTGATTTTGAGGGGCATTCTCTGAACCTCCTGAATTTTGATGCTCATTCCCTTTGCCATATTGGGGAAATTCTCCCCAATAATTCTCTCCAGTATACCTTCTGCTCCCCTCTCACTTTCTTCTTCTTCTGGAATCCCAATTATTCTAATGTTGTTTCGTCTTATGGTGTCACTTATCTCTCGAATTCTCCCCTCGTGGTCCAGTAGCTGTTTGTCCCTCTTTTGCTCAGCTTCTTTATTCTCTGTCATTTGGTCTTCTATATCACTAATTCTTTCTTCTGCCTCATTTATCCTAGCCGTTAGAGCCTCCATTTTTGATTGCACCTCATTAATAGCTTTTTTGATTTCACCTTGGTTAGATTTTAGTTCTTTTATTTCTCCAGAAAGGGCTTTTATATCTCTCGAGAGGGTTTCTCTAATATCTTCCATGCCTTTTTCGAGCCCGGCTAGAACCTTGAGAATTGTCATTCTGAACTCTAGATCTGACATATTACCGATGTCTGTATTGATTAGGTCCCTAGCCTTCGGTACTGCCTCTTGTTCTTTTTTTTGTGTTGAATTTTTACGTCTTGTCATTTTGTCCAGATAAGAGTAAATGAAGGGGCAAGTAAAATACTAAAAGGGTGGCAACAACCCCAGGAAAATATGCTTTAACCAAATTAGAAGAGATCCAAAATCGTGAGTGGGGAGAAAGGGGATAAAAAGAGGTTCAAAAAGGAAGAAAGAAAGAAAAAAAAAAACAAAAAGAAAAGAAAAAGAAAAAAAAAGAAAAGAAAAGAAAAGAATTTTTAAAAAAAGAAAACACCTAAGAAAAATGTAAAAAAAATATATATATATATTAGATAAACTAGTAAAAAATCGTTAAAAAAGAAAAAGGTAACAATTAAAAAAAAAATTAAAAAAAAAAAGAAAAAAAAAAGAAAAAATTAAATTAACTGCAAGACTAAAAAAAAAATCACAGGAAAAAAGCCATGAGTTCCGTGCTTGGCTTTCTCCTCCTCTGGAATTCTGCTGTTCTCCTTGGTATTGAAACCGCACTCCTTGGTAGGTGAACTTGGTCTCGGCTGGATTTCTTGTTGATCTTCTGGGGGAGGGGCCTGTTGTAGTGATTCTCAAGTGTCTTTGCCCCAGGCGGAATTACACCGCCCTTACCCAGGGCCGGGGTGAGTAATCCGCTCGGGTTTGCTTTCAGGAGCTTTTGTTCCCTGAGCGCTTTCCGTAGAGTTCCGGAGGACGGGAATACAAATGGCGGCCTCCTGGTCTCCGGCCCGGAGGAGCCGAGAGCCCAGGGCCCCACTCCTCAGTGCGCCCTCTGAGAACAGCGCCCAGTTACTCCCGTCTGCCTGACCTCCGGCCGCGCTCCGAGCTCACCGAGCCTGCGACCGGTTCAAGGTAACACGGAGCTGCGAGCTTACTGTCAGCTCTGTCTCTGTAGCCGGCTTTCCCGTTCCAATACCCGCAAGCTCTGCGACACTCAGACACCCCCGATCCTTCTGTGACCCTGCGGGACCTGAGGCCACGCTGACCCCGCGTGGGCTTCGCCCCGGTTTAGCCTCTGGAGCGATGTCCCTCAGCGGAACAGACTTTTAAAAGTCCTGATTTTGTGCGCGGTTGCTCCGCCGCTTGCCGGGAGCCGGCCCCTCCCCCCGGGGTCTATCTTCCCGTCGCTTTGGATTCACTTCTCCGCCGGTCCTACCTTTCAGAAAGTGGTTGTTTTTCTGTTTCCAGAATTGCTGTTCTTCTTCTCTTCGATCTGCCGATGGATTTTCAGGTGTTTGCAATCTTTAGATAAGCTATCTAGCTGATCTCCGGCTAGCTGAAGCAGTCTCAACTTGCTACTTCTCCGCCATCTTGTGGAAGGATCCCTTTCTTTTTTTTAGGGAGGACTTTTTTTTCCCCAATAAAGTCTAATTAACATCGTGTTGTATTAGTTTCAGGTGTACAATAAAATGATTCAAAAAAGTTCTATACATTATTCAGTGATCATCAAGATAAGTGTACTCTTAATTCCCTTTATTTTGCCTATCCCCACCTCACTCTGGCAACCATCAGTTTGTTCTCTGTATTTAAGTCTTTTTTTGTTGGTCTCTTTTTTTGCTTTTGTTTATTTTGTCTCTTAAATTTCACAATGGAGTAGAATCATATGGTATTTGTCTTTCTCTAAGTTATTTAACTCAATGTTACACCCTCTACAACCATCCATATTGTTGGAAGTTGTAAGATCTCATTCTTTTTTATGGCTAGGTAATATTCCATTGCATATACATACAACATCTTCTTCATCCATTTATCTATCAATGGACACTTGTGTTGCTTCCATATCTTGGCTATTACAAATAATGCTGCAATAAACAGAAAGCAAATTAGTGTTTTCATTTTCTTTGGGTAAATATCCCATATTGGAAATACTGGATCAAATAGCAATTTTATATTTAATGTTTTGAGGAACCTCTATATTGTTTTCCACAGTGGCTGCACCAATTTGCATTCCTGCCAGCAGTGCATGAGGGTTCCATTTCCTCCATATCCTCACCCACACTTGTTATTTATTATGTTTTTTATTTTAGCCATTCTAGGTAGCCATAAAGTAGTATCTCATTGTGGTTTTATTTGCATTTTTTTTTGTGATTATTCATGTTGAGCTTCTTTTTCACATGTCTGGCTACTATCTTTATTTGGTTTTTGTAAAAATGTTACTTAGCTCCTCTGCCCATTTTTAAGGCAGATTATTCGTTTTTTGGGGGGTTGTTGAGTTGTGTAAGCTCTTTATTTATTTTGGATAGAATACCCTTACCAGATATATCATTTGCAGATATCTTCTCCCACTCAGAAGGTTGCCTCTTTGTTTTATTGATTGTTTTCTTCACTGTGAGAAAGTTTTTATTTTGGTATAGTCTCAATAGTTTGATTTTGCTTTTATTTCCTTTGCCTGAGGAGACACATCTAGAAAAATGTTGCTATGTCTGATGTCAGAGAAATAACTGCCTATGTTTTCTTCAGGATTTTTATGGCTTCAGTTCTCACATTTAGATCTTTAGTCCATTTTGAATTTAGTTTTGTGCCTGGTGTAAGAAAGTGGTCCAGTTTCATTCTTTTGCATGTTGTTGTCCAGTTTACCCAACATCATTTGTTGAAGAGATTGTCTTTTACCCATTATATATCCTTTTGTCCTCTGTTGTAGATTAATTGACCATATAAATGTGGTTTTATTTTTAGTCTCTCTATATTGTTCTGAGGGAGGACTTTTTCTTTCTTTCTTCCTTCTTTCCTTCTTTCTTTTTTTTTTTTTTTTTTTTTAAGGATGAGAGAAATATGCGTATTCTTAAAGATTCAGCCAGAGAGCCAAGAATTAAGGAGTTAGAAAATTTTAGTAATAGAGTAGATAACTGTCAGAACAAGTTTCCAGAGGTAGTGGTGGGAAATATGATCAAAGGCATAGGATTGATTAACTTGCTTTCGGCAAAGGAAAGAGACTACTTATATGAGTCAGGACAGGAACAAAGATATGTGTGTATGCAACTAAATTTGGATGGGGCATTGATAGTTGAAGTGATCTTCCCTTAAATGTCATTAGCTTTCTTTCTTTTTTTTTCTTTTAAAGATTTTATTTAATTATTTGACAGACAAAGATCACAAGTAGGCAGAGAGGCAGGCAGAGAGAGAGGAAGAAGCAGGCTCCCTGCCAAGCAGAGAGCCCAATGCGGGGCTCGATCCCAGGACCCCGGGATCACGACCTGAGCAGAAGGCAGAGGCTTTAACCCACTGAGCCACCCAGGCGCCCCTGTCATTAGCTTTCTTGATGAGATAAATGGCAATATAATTTGCTGATAGGGGAGTAGTGACTTGATGCCGATATTTATTTAGACTAACTCTAGGGCAATGAGAGAGTTCATTGAGTAGAGAAGAACTGAAGGATTATTGCTCCATGTTGAGGGCCCAGGTGAAGGTGAAGACAAAGAATTTATAGTGGCAAAAAATGAGGAGCTGATAAAGGAGGGTCATACATACATAGTTAAGCTTCCATTTTTGAAGGATAATACTGACAACTTTGTGGGAAATAAGTCACAGTGATAGCAGATCAGAAGTAGGACCTCTGAACCTGAGTTTCCATGACTATAACAAATTACCATGCACTTGTTGTCTTAAAAACAACAGGAATTTATTTCTCACATTTCTAGAGAGTTGAGGTCTAAGATCAGGATGCCATCATGGTCAGGGTCTGGCAAGACCTATCTTTTAGGTTGTAGGCTACCAATTTCTCCTTGTATCTTCACATGGTAAAAAGTACGTGAGAGAGCTCTCTGGTGTCCCTTTTTAAAGAGACTTTAGAATTCATGAGGACTCTGCCTTTATGACATAATCACCTCTTGCAGGGTCTTACCTCCTAATACCTTCACATTGGGGGTTAGGCTTTTCACATAAGAATTTTGAGGCAACACAAACATTCAGTCCCTGCATCCTGTTATGATGAGGCTGTTCCAGTTGCCATTGCTGCATAACCAATTTTCCTTAAACACAATAGCTTAAAATATTCATGGATTTTGTGGGTCAGGAATACAGAAAGAGTACAACAGGGTTAGTTTATTCATAGTCCATGATGTCTGGCCTCAAAAAAAGCTGCAGGAGTCATGGGTGGATCGATGTCAGGGGGATGAGATCATATGAAAGTTTGTTTACTCACTTGGCCAGTCTCTGGACTGCCAGGAAAGACAAGGACTGCCCAATAGAGCACCTATATTTGTCTGTTGCATAGGGCTCCCCTTCCTTGCAGCATGGTTGCCTGAGGGTAATTTGACCTCTATCATGGTGGCTCAGGATTTTAAGTATGGTGTGAGTGTTTCAGCAAACAAGTAGAAGCTGAATCAGACTTTATGATCCAGTTTTGGAAACCACATAGAATTCCTTCTGCAGTATTCTGTTGCTTAAAAGAAAGTCACATAACCACACAGATTCAAGCAAAGGGGATCTGGTGTGTCCCTGTTGATGAGTAAGTAGCAAGGATCTAGAAAAGCATATGTGGGATAGGGGATCTTGTAGTCATCTTTGGAAAATGCAGTTTGTCATAACGGCTTTGCAGTTATCTAAGTAGAAAAAAATGGAAGCCTGGAACTAAGGTAATGATGGCAGAAATGGAGAGACAGACTTGGGTTTGTAAAACACACCACCTATGTAACTGACAGAACTGATCTCATCTCCTAAATCTTCTACTAAGAATGTTACAGAGCACAGGTGTATGGTCAAAAATGCTTCCTAAAACTATATGTCTCAGTATTTCCACTTCTTTATATAGTCAAGACTTACAGTATTTTCTTTTCATTCACTGTGTATGACATTCTAAAGCCTTGTGAAGAAAGAGAAGTTATGGTTCATATGAAGAAATATGGAGCTCAAGTACTCAGAAGAAAAAGTTCTAAAAAATTATATACTTACTGCTTTTTAAAAGAAATTCTTTAAGATTTATTTATTTATTATTTATTTTTGAGAGTGGGAGAGGGCAAAACAGAGAGGGAGTGAGAATTTCAAGCAGACTCCCCGCTGAATGTGAAGCCTGAGGGAGGGCTCCATCCTAGGACCTTGAGATCATGACCTGAACTGAAATCCAGGTGTCCCATATAAATTTTTTTTAAAAATGGAATGTAATTGCAACTTCTTAGAATAGCATACATAAATCAATGCTAAGGGGAACAAGAATTTGAATATTTGAAGGGACAACTGACACACTAGGTTGGGGAAATGCAAAGTATTTAGGTGAAATATACAACTAATTGGTAGAAAGGAAAACTCAGGGTTTTCCTTAGGCATTTACATTCTTTCATTTTGAGGTTGATAATTAAAGTGGTTTTTATTTTTTGTTTTTAATGGTCTTCACACATCCAGATAACCTGGCATGCCCCTGGTTATTTTTTTTTCAGTGATTTCATATATTTATTTAAAAAATCTATTTTCTGGTTCCATGGATTTCCTTCATGAAATGTATCATGTTGAGTGAGCCTCACCTCTGGAGGACAGGAATCCTCAACTTCATCTGGATGTTTGTCACTTGGGTATTTGTTCATTTTGTGCCTCAGTTTTGTCATCTGAGATAAAAGAGTGAGCCAAAGGCCATCATAACTTGAAAGATTTTCATAAAGATAACTGGGTGCAATAATGCGCAGTATTTATGTACTCGTTCAAAAGACTTGCTACCTCAGGCGAAGCCAATGGATTTGTGTCAAGATGGGAATTCAAAACCAGTGCTGAGATTGGGTAAAAAAAAGTGCATGTCATAAAGCCAGGGACATTTTTCTCATAAATATTTACACGGAGATCTTAGGTGACTGCAAATCTCCAAATGTCAAATACTAATGGCTGTGTTGGCTTTCATTTCTTATACTCAAAATAATCACCCTTCATACTAATATAATTTCAAAGGAAATTTTGAAAGGGAATGAATAGAGTAGCAACTTCAAAATTAGGAACTGGTGTTGCTGTTCAGTGTTCAGGTATTTATGGAAAGAATTGCTCTGCTTAGCTTGTAAAGCTCATGTTTTTAGAAGTTTTCAATTTTGGCCTTGATTTGTTTTATGAAAAGAGATTTTTGTTTCCCCCAATAAGAGCATTTTAATAAAGGTTACTTTGTGCCTTAGAATTTTGCTGATGCAAGTCGGTTGGCAACTTGGAGCCTGAAACCTACTTCTCCGGGTAAAATTCTTCACAGGATTTTTTTTTCCTAATTCATCTTGAGAGTCAGTGTCCCAAGTAAACAATAAGGAAGTTATGTTTTTATGTTTACTGATAAAAAATTATAAATATTGGTGTTTTATGAATAGCTGAAAGGATACTCAAAACTAAAGTATAGGCATATTGGAAAGATACTTATTCACTAGTTGGGTGACCTTCAGAAGCTTACCTAATTTTTGTTTTCCTATTGCAAAATGGGGAAAATAATACTTTTTTTTACTATATAAGTTGCTTGTTAGTATTAATCAATATAGTTTTACTCAACTGTCATTTATTGAACACTTTCTACCCTGGGTATGGACAGGTGAAAAGGAAATAGCCCTTGTTTTCCAGGTATACTCTGTTTTTGGGTAAAAAGGTATTTTTTTCACATTTCATATTTTTTTCACATTGAACAACTGAGTATAATGTCATACACGTAGAATCTTTGTAGTCTACTTTTTTTTAGCACAAGGAAACACATTCAATTATTCTATGGTTCATCACCATAGGTTTCCTGTGTTGCCTTCAAAGAAAGAGAAAACACAGTCCTTTTTTTAACGCAAAGATTTAGCTACAAGGTAAGCTTGATATCATTTAATAGCTGATAATGGATATACATACATATGTATATGCATTATATGTTCCTAGGGTAAATACTTTGTGTTTGTTGTTATTCATGCTAACACATCAATATTGTCATTTTTCTTAATCCAGCAAAAAACATACCTCATTTGTAATCCCTCCTCCTTATGCCTTTGGAATTTGTCACTTCCTTATTCCTGCAAATCTGAAATATAGCACAAATTACATGTTGTTTTATCTATCTATCCCTCTATGACTTCTCGGATAATTTGTTTTGTATCCCAGGATCCAACAGAAAGAGGAGTTTCAAAAAGAAGGTAGCAAGTTAGAGTCAAACACTGCTGAGAGATACAGTGAAGTAAGGTAGGAGAATGCACCCTTGTTATCGTACAACTGGGGAGTCTGGTGGTGTTGGCAAGAAGAGCTGTGAGTGAGAGCATCTAGTGGAGGGTGAGGTACAGAAGTCTGAATGAAATGGCTTAAAGAGAGAATTGGAAATGAGGAATCAGGAAAGAAGTACAGATAAGTAATCTTGGAGTCATCAGATTAAAGTGTTAAGGACCATTCCAAAGTAGCTACAGAGTCTGGAGCCTTTAGATTTGTGATTATTGCTTAGATAGGGAATAGTTACAAGGTTGTGCTGGTTAGGGTGATTCAGTAGACATGCAAGCATGGATTTTAGTTTTTTGTTTTTTGTTTTTTTAAATTAATATATAATGTATTATTAGCCCCAGGGGTACAGGTCTGCAAATTGCCAGGTTTATACACTTTCACAGCACTCACCATAGCACATACCCTCCCCACTGTCTGTAACCCCACCACCCTCTCCCTGCCCCCTTCCCCCTGCAACCCTTAGTTTGTTTTGTGAGATTAAGAGTCTCTTATGGTTTGTCTCCCTCCTGATCCCATCTTATTTCATTTATTTTTTTCTGACCCCCCAAACCCTCCACGTTGCATCTCCACTTCCTCATATCAGGGAGATCATATGATAGTTGTCTTTCTCTGATTGATTTATTTCGCTAAGCATGATACCCTCTAGTTCCATCCATGTCATCACAAATGGCAAGATTTCATTTCTTTTGATGGCTACATAGTATTCCAGTGTATATATATACCACATCTTCTTTATCCATTCATCTGTTGATGGACATCTAGATTCTTTCCATAGTTTGGCTATTGTGGACATTGCTCCTATAAACATTTGGGTGCACGTGCCCCTTCAGATCATTACATTTGTATCTTTAGAATAAATACCCAGTAGTGCAATTGCTGGGTCATAGGGTAGCTCTATTTTCAACTTTTTGAGGAACCTCCATGCTGTTTTCCAGAGTGGCTGCACCAGCTTGCATTCCCACCAACAGTGTAGGAGAGTTCCCCTTTCTCTGCATCCTTGCCAGCATCTGTAATTTCCTGACTTGTTAATTTCAGCCATTCTGACTGGTGTGATGTGGTATCTCATTGTGGTTTTGATTTGTATTTCCCTGATGCCGAGTGATGTGGAGCACTTTTTCATGTGTCTGTTGGCCATCTGGATGTCTTCTTTGCAGGAATGCCTGTTCATGTCCTCTGCCCATTTCTTGATTGAATTATTTGTTCTTTGGGTGTTATATTTGATAAGCCCTTTTAGATTTTGGATATTAGTCCTTTATCTGAGATGTCGTTTACAAATATCTTCTCCCATTCTGTCAGTTGTCTTTTGGTTTTGTTAACTATTTCCTTTGTTGTGCAAAAGCTTTTGATCTTGATAAAGTCCCAATAGTTCATTTTTTCTCTTGCTTCCCTTGCCTTTGGCGATGTTCCTAGGAAGATGTTGCTGAGGTCGAAGAAGTTGCTGCCTTTGTTCTCCTCAAGGATTTGATGGATTCCTTTCTCACATTGAGGTTCTTCATCCATTTTGAGTCTATTTGCATGTGTGCTGTACGGAAATGGTTCAGTTTCATTTTTCTGCATGTGGCTGTTCAATTTTCCCAACACCATTTATTAAAGAGACTGTCTTTATTCATTGGACATTCTTTCCTGCTTTATTGAAGATTAGTTGACCATAGAGTTGAGGGTCTATTTATGGGCTTTCTATTCTGTTCCATTGATTTATGTGTCTGTTTTTGTGCCAGTACCATGCTGTCTTGATGATGACAGCTTTGTAATAGAGCTTGAAGTCTGGAATTGTGATGCTACCAACTTTGGCTTTCTTTTTCAATATTCCTCTGGCTATTTGAGGTCTTTTCTGGTTTCATAAAAATTTTAGGATTACTTGTTCCATTTCTTTGAAAAAAATGGATGGGATTTTGATAGGAATTGCATTAAATGTGTAGATTGCTTTAGGTAGCATAAACATTTTCACAATATTTGTTCTTCCACTCCATGAGCATGGAACATTTTTCCATTTCTTTGTGTCTTCCTCAATTTCTTTCATGAGTACTTTAGAGTTTTCTGAGTATAGATTCTTTGCCTCATTGGTTAGGTTTATTCCTAGGTATCTTATGGTTTTGGGTGCAATTGTAAATGGGATTGACTCCTTAATTTCTCTTTCTTCTGTCTTGTTGTTGATGTAAAGAAATGCAACTGATTTCTGTGCATTGATTTTATATCCTGACACTTTACTGAATTCATGTACAATTCTAGAAGATTTGGAGTGGAGTCTTTTGGGTTTTCTACATAAAGTATCATATCATCTGCAAAGAGTGAGAGTTTGACTTCTTTGCTGATTTGGATGCCTTTAATTTCTTTTTGTTGTCTGATTGCTGAGGGTAGGATTTCTAGTACTATGTTGAATAGCAGTGGTGATAATGGACATCCCTGCCATGTTCTTGACCTTAGCGGAAGAGCTCTCAGTTTTTCTCCATTGAGAATGATATTTGAGGTGGGTTTTTCATAAATGGCTTTGATGATATTGAGGTATGTACCTTCTATCTCTACACTTTGCAGAGTTTTGATCTGGAAAGGATGCTGTACTTTGTCAAATGCTTTTTCAGCATCTATTGAGAGTATCATATCATTCTTGTTTTTTTCTTTTATTAATGTATTGTATCACATTGATTGATTTGCGGATGTTGAACCAACCTTGCAAAGTTCAAAAACAATTTTATTTGGAAGGTATTGCTAAGATAAACTAGTTAAAAAACATTAAAAGAGGAAAGGGTAAAAGTTAAAAAAAATTAGCAGAAGAAAAAAATAAAATTAAAAATATTAACTTTGCAAGACTAAAGAATCATGGGGAGAAAGCCATGAATTCCAGGCTTTGCTTTCTTCTCCTCTGTAATTCAGCTGTTCTCCTTGGTAAGTGAACTTGGTCTTGGCTGGATTTCTTGCTGATCTTCTTGGGGAGGGGCCTGTTATAGAGATTCTCAAGTGTCTTTGCCTGAGGTGGTATTACACTGCCCTTACCAGGGGCCAGGCTAAGTATTCTGCTCTGGTTTGCTTTTGGGGGCTTTTGTTCCCTGAACGCTTTCTGTAGAGTTCCAGAGCATGGGAATGAAAATGGCGGCCTCCCAGTCTCTGGCCTGGAGGAGCTGAGAGCTTGGGGCCCCACTCCTCAGTGTGCCTTCAGAGAAAAGCGCTCAACACTCCTGTCTCCCTGGCCTCCGCTGTGCTTTAAGCTCACTCAGCCTGTGCCCAAGCATCTCTGTCTCTGGCACACAGCCCCGCCTGGAGTTTCCAAACCCCGCAGATCCCTGGGTTCTTCCAGATGTGTCTCCCTGGATCTTGTGGGGTCCCCACTCACAGAGAGTGGCCTTTGCCATGGATCACAATTTAAGGTAACCCCGAGTTGAAAGCTCACTCCTCAGCTCCGTCTCTCTAGCAAGCTGCTCTGCTCTAAAACCTGTGAGCTCTCTGACACTCAGACACCCCCAATCCTTCTGTTACCCTGTGGGATCTGAGATCACACTGTCCCCGTGTGGGCTTCACCCCAGTTTAGTCTCTGGAGTAATGTCCCTCAGTGGAGCAGACTTATAAAAGTTCTGATTTTGTGCTCTGTTGCTCCACTGCTTGCCGGGAGCTGGCCCCTCTCCATGTGGTCTATTTTCCTGTTGTGTTGGAATCACTTTTTTTCAGGTCCTACCTTTCAGAAAGTGCTCAATTTTCTGTTTCTAGAATTGCTGCTCTTCTTCTCTTTGATCTCCTGTTGGATTTGTAGTTGTTTGGAATGGTTTGATACGCTATCTAGCTGATCTCCTGCTACCTGATGTTGTCTCAGCCTGCTACTTCTCTGCCATCTTGGCTGTGGATTTTAGTTCTGAAGAGCAGTTGGGGGATTCCACTCATTGTCCAAGGAAGATGAGTTGAGAATACAAATGCAGGCATAGTTGGTAGGTAGGTCTAGAGAAAGCATGATTATGTGTTCTCTTCTTATGCTTCTATTTTATTAGGCAAATGAGATGCAAGGTCAATATCTGTGATGGCCAATTTTGTGGGACAACTTAACTGGCCCCAGAGTCTCCAGATTAAACACTATTTCTGCATGTGTCTCAAGGTGTTTCTGAATAAGATTGGAATTTGAATTGGTGGGCAGTAGTTTGCCCTCTCAAGGTGTGTGGGCATCATCCTATCCACTGAGGGCCTGGATAGAATAAAAGGCAGAAGAAGGAGGGATTTGCCTTTTTTACTTTCTGCCTGCATGGATTGGGACATCTCATTTCTTCTTCTGATGAGGGTTTAAACCATAGTTTTTCCTGGTTCTCAGACCTGACATGGTTTGAATTATACTACCTAGGTCTCTAGCTTGCAAATGACAAATCAAGGGACTTAACCTCCACAATCCTGTGAGCCAATTTGTCACCGTAAATAAATATATATTTACAAATCTGTTTTATCTGTCTATCTTACCCTTCCAAAATCTATCTATTTCTCTCTCTCTCTCTCTATCTATCTATCTTCTATTAGTTCTGTTTTTCTGGAATAATTTGACTAACATAGTATCTGAGAGTCAGTAAGAAGGCATATTGAAGATGAGAAAATATAAGAATAAAAATGTAATTTGTATTTCAATACGATACTCAGGGAATTGAGTATGGGATGTATTAGAACTTTCAGGCAAGACAAAAAACATCGTTATTTTTTGTGATCCTTGATTAAAAGTTGTGTGCTTTTTCTTCCACTACGTTCAGCTGTACAAACCTAGGCTCATAGCTGAATGATTGAATTTAACCAGGAATTGGGATTTTTTCTTTTAAGTAAATGGAGGGAGAAACCAAAAAATTGAAAGTACATGAAAGGAAATGGGATATTTTTTCCTCTATACTTGATGGTCTTAACCAGTTTGAAGGCCTAAAATATCTTTCATACCTTAATATCTGTCAATACTATCATCATCCTAAATATGTCTCTAAATTCATATGCACATTCTCAACTTTGTACTTGGATGTCTAATATGTATCTCAAAATTACAATATTCCAAACCAAAGTCTGTATCTTCTCTCCAAAACTTGCTTTCACATCTCAGTAAATAACAACTCCATTCTTCTTACAAAATATAAACTCTTGGACTCATCATTGTTATCTTCCTCACACAACACATCCTCTACATGTAGAAATATTGCTACTTTTTTCCCTCATAATATAGCAGAGCCTGGTCATATCTCATTTTGTGCTCTCCACTGCCATGTACCCCAAGCCACCATCATAGCTTGTCTGCATTTCTTGTCTGCTTCTAACCTGATACAGTATACTCTCAAACCAAGACATTTAGAAGAGTGATCCTTTAACAACACAGATTAATTCCTATTGTTGCTTGGCTCAAAACAAGACAGTGGTTTCTCATCTCACCTAGAAAAATTGCTAAGTCTTTAATATAGACCAGCAGGGCTTATATTTCTGACCCTTTTCTCTCTGACCTCATTCCCTACCACTCTACTCCTTGCTCATCCTACTCCAGTAATACTGATCTGCTTGTTATCCCTGGAATTATACCTTTTAGTTTCTTTCTTCAGTGATATTCCTCCCTCAGATTTCTCTTTTCCTAGATATCTGCATGGTATTGTGAGGCCTACACTGACCACTCAACTTAAGATGGCACCCTCTCTTCCTACTCTCGGTCACTTTCTAAGCTCCTTCTTGGATTTACTTTATTTTTATTTAACTTGTGTGTTTTGCATAGCACTCACATTTGACTAAATACACTTGTGTTTAGGGCAATAATTGAACCAAAGCTGTGTGTCACTGTTACAGAATAATACATCTGATTTATATCTAAATATTATTTATTTTTACATGATTTTAACTTTATTAGTAAAAATATGGGTCATCGATTTTACAAAGCTTGGCCTTACAGAACCAGAGCAATCCCTTCTTCACTGCCATGTGCTAGACTACTCAGGCAGCAGTACTATACTACATCTTTGTGATACTGAATGGATGCTCACTTCCAAAGACTATGATTTTATTTTTTCTAGCTCTGCTCACATAAGGTACTTTTGATGGGGTTATTCCCAATAGACCCTCAAGTTTTAATTTCTCAACATGAGTAAATAACTAGGAAAAGGCATATGATTTTCATCTCCTAGATCAGAAGATTTTGTCAATGGTGATAATGTAGTTTCATTGAAACAAACCCATGAATTCAAACTTTTACACTGCTACATAAAAGATGCTTGCTGAATATTTTCAGAAGAAAATTTGAGATCGTTGTTCCATTTATTATTTGTTATTTCTGATATTTTTGCTCTACATAATACCTTAAGAAACATGTTATTTTATTTAGACAATCAAGAGACATGGATCTGGCAATTCAGAAAAAGAGGGAAAATTGGCTTAAAGATAACTCTGTGCTCTCTCAGCTTCTATTGATATCTCCATTTTCATTGGCATTGACGCTAATTTTAGCAAGCACTGTGCTGTAGAATGCTATAGAACTTATCAGGGGAGAAATACATACACTGTCAAGGTTTATCAAGTTTACGTATAGTTCCCAGCAAGTAAACTGTGTTCTCTGCAAACAGAAGTCCATCCACTTTAGGATTCTTATAAGCTAAGTTAAGCAAAAGACATTCTTTTGCTCCAGAATCTGTTTTAAATCAGGGGATTGCTGCTGTTTTATCCTGCTAGGACTTGTTATATAAGAGCATAGCAAGGTGATAACAAAATCTGTTGTGTGTTAGGAGTTTGTCTTTGGCTGGAAATGAGTGTAGTCAACTGTCTCTCTGATAATGGTCAGTAGTTCATTTATATCACACAAGACTCTATCAGTCTATAAACATTCAGCTGCAGGGTGGTAATGTCTATTCTGTAAACATTTCTTCCATCAGAATCATCATGTTGTTGTCAATGTGAAACCCAGCAATTTCTTGGTCCTATGGTTAAAGAAAAAATTATTGTCAAATTCATAATAAATTCATATGCTGTTGAACATTTTTAAAAAATCATCTGTTGTTTCTCTATATCCAACTGATTGAGCAGATCAGAAGAGATGAATTTAATATTATCACAGATTTCTATGTGCATGGAAAACTATAATAGAGAAAAAAAGATTATTTTGGTAGTTTGATGTAAGCCATAATTGGATAGTGGTTGCATTATGGTCATATTTGGAAATGGCCTTCAGTCATTGTAAAGAGAAAAAGATCTTTCCAATCGGCAAAGCTATTTTGATGCACCTGGGCATCTATTTTTGTGAAAGGAAAGGTGGCCTGAGATGAGGATGTATACAGTTTTCTGGGAAGTGGCAAAAAACCTAGCCAGTTGCCTGGAGTTCTGGAAGGAAAAGGATTGGGAATCAGAGACAATGTTTTGGGTAAGATCATGTAAATGAATGTATTGTAGTGTGTCCAAAGTGTGAAGATTTTTGTAACATATATAAATGCACTCCAGAAGTATCCATTAGAGAAAAAACACTCAATTAATAGGTATTGATCCTACATCAACAGCCACCTCAGAACTAGCACAATGGTAAAAAAAAAAAAAAAAAAAAAAAAATGGAGTAGCCTGTTGCAGATATGGTGGCATGGTTTCTCACTTACTGAGGGGGACCTAGATGATGTCCAATCTACCTGCCACAGAGACTAATGTTGCTAAAACACTATTCCTCGAGAAGGCTGGCAGGCTTCTTCATGGCAGATAGACTGTATGGATGGGACTCTTCTGTCCTAGAAGAGTCAGTAGCCAAAGATAAACACTTACTTTGTTTTGTTTTATTTTTCCTGCCTGCTGAGTCCTAGTCAGGGCCATTTTCCAGAAGCTTATGGTACCTTATGGCAGTTAAATAATGCCTGATCCATAAGCATGGATTCTTATACAAGACAATATCTGACCAAGGGACTGACCAGTAGGTTTAAGAATGAGCCCATGACTCTGGAATATGCTGGTTGTTTCATATATAAAACTAGCCAAAAGATACGAATCTATAAAGCATTTGGATGGTCTACTGAAAGTACAGCTAAAGTGTGAGCTCAGAGCCAGTACTCTTCAAGAATGAGGTCCCATTTTTCAGGACACAATACCTGGATTGGCTCACTCTATATGGTACTGTTTACAAAATAATAAGAGTTAATGAAACAGAAACCAAGAGGTAGAAGCAGGCCTGTCCTCACTTGCCATTCTCCCTAAGAATCCTCTGTGGGATTGTGTTTGTGTCCCTATAATCCTAGAACCTGTAGGGTTAAAGGTCTTGGTCCTGGGAAGGAGAGAATTCTTTCCATAACATATCAGTGGTTTCCTTGAACAATAGCTGACATTTAGGCACATTGGACTCTTAATATCCAGTGACCAACATGTGAGAAGATAAGGCACAATCTTGTCAGTGGTAATTGACACTGATCAATAGAGTGAGAGAGGGCTGCTGTTACACAGTGGGAAGAGGAAGGAACACAGTGGAATGCAGGTGATCCATTTGGATATTACTTGATTTTTTTTTCCAATTATGAATGAGATGGACATGTACAGTGACCTTAGCTTGAGAAGTTTATTGTTACCAAGGGCTCAGAGCACTCAGGAATGAAGGTTTGGGTCACACCACCATGTAAAACACTAATGGATCTCCAGAGATGATCTCTGAGGGAGAGAAGAATTTAAAAGGTACTTGAAGGAGACAATGAATACCGGTAAAGATCCCGAGACCAACTAAAACTCACTAATATAGCCACTGCCCAGGTTAAGAAATAGATTATCACCAGCACACAAAAGCCTTTGTCATGGTCCCTCTGCATCACACTACTCTTCTCTACACTTTCTTCTTGTAAATTTAGCCTACATTCCGAGTTCTAGCAACACAACTGGCTTTCCCCCATTTTTAGAACTTTATGTTAATAGAATCATGCTGTGTATGCTCTTTTGTGGCTGGCTTCAACATTTTGTTTGGGTGTTAACAAAGTTAACATGCCCCTTGTGGTCATTCCACAGCTGTTCCAGACAAAGCTAAATGCCATTCCCTATCCAATTGTTGCAGCTGCCAAGTTCCCCTTTATACAGCTCACTGCTAATTTTCTGTCTATTGCTTTGTTAACATCATGAATTCAGGCTTTTCTTCTTTCTACTGTGAGTATAGGAGGAGACCAATTTACCTTTACAAATAGTCAAAGATTTTGTGAGAGCTTTCAAAAAAATGAGCAAAGTTAAAATGAAGATGAAAATAGCTTCTAGACCATTTAGATAAGGCAGATGTCATTATAATTGAAGTCAGGGATGAAATATGTACTTTACTTGATTAAATTTAGCTCTGAACTCACTGGTCATAAAGACAAAAAAGGAAATGATCTTACATAGTTCTCATCGATTATTAATTGGAAATATACGAGGTTTCTATAGATTTTTTTTCTTGCTTTCTCATAGTCGTTCTTTGAGCTATTCCACAAACTATAAAGAATATCACATTCTAGCTGTCATGTTGTGTTAAATGTCACAAAAACTGCAAATTTGTACCAAAATCTGTTTTATTCTTACAGTCTTCCCCGTGTTGGTGTAAAATAGTATCACAGACTGAGCGTACTTGGAAGAATGGAAGAGTCCTTCCAAAGGCGATATTCTGAAAAGGCCACACTCATAAACATCGCGATTCCTTACGTTTATGTTGTTTAAAAAGAAGGACCAAATATTCTAGATTTGAATACTGGTGTTGATGGTTTTATCTTTGTCGATTTAGGCAAATTATTTGGCTTCTTTGAGAATCGATTTCCACATCTCAAAGATGATGCTTGTCAAAGGTATCTTGAAGTTTTGTTGTAGAGATTATAAACTAGTTAGCTAATTGAAAAATACTTAATGAATCAATGAATCCTTGAAAAATATATGTAAAACCTTTGGCATATAGTAGATTTTGGAAAAATTCATTGACTATTCTTTCCTTCTAAGGCAAATTAATAAATCTTTAGAAAAAAACGTTGACCTGTTTCATGAATATAAATTGTATTTTGCAAAAGAACAAGCCTTATGATAATTTCATTTAGTTTTCTGTGCTTATAGATACCTCATCTTGGGAACCGTATACTTATGAAGAGTCAAGCCTGTGATACCAAGCCACAAATACTGTAACTGAGGAATCAAACAGCTTTGCCATTTTCTCTGACTGCCAAAGTGATTGTCAAAAGACTTTCTTCCTGCAGCCCATTTTGTAAAAACAGCATGGAATATCAGAGAGAGCCTGGGTAGGAATGTACATAAGTCACCCACAAATGCAGTCCTTCATTGAGTCTACAGATCCCACTGTTTTTTACACTGTTTTGAATGCTCCCAATACTGTAGGGCCTTTTGGAACATTTTTTTTCCCCCCTGAGAGGCTAAGTGCTCTGATGTTCAAAGGATGACTTTCTGGGTTGAGTGCCACAAAGTTCTATACATAATATAAGTTTGACTTTAATTTCTTATTCTCCATTACCCTTATGTTTATAAGTAACTATGCCTCTAAGACTCCATTTAGCTTGTCCAACAGAAAGACTCCTTGAGGAATCAAATATTCCATACCAATTCCTACTCAAGCTACAGTTTAAATGAAATACCAAACATAAGCTATAGCTTCATTCAGGAATTCACTTATTTCCAGAGACTTTAAATTGGCCATTATCAAGGTCAATAAGTCTGGGTGAACTTTATCTTGCTGCATCAGAGCTTCCCATACCTCAAAGTAACCTTGAAATATCACAAAGAAAATTTGAGTGTCTCTAAACTTAGATTTGATCAGATTTATTCCTAAACACAAAGACACAATTATTTTACTTCTATTTAAATAAAGAATCCTTTGTGAAAAATTGAAAAAAAAAAAACCCTATAAATCTTCATTTGTTGTCATGCTATCTCTTAAATTCCTAATGCTGTTCCCTGAGTCATTTCATTAATTGTTTTAAAACTCAAATTTAAAGTAGTGAAATTGTGTGTATAGCTTTATTAATCCTAGTTTTGTTTTTGTTTTGTGTCCTCCCATGGGACAACCTCAAACCTTGATTAGTTATTTAAAAATCAATATCTTATAAAGAGAAAGTTGCTTTTATATTTTACTTTATTGTGTTTTGCTACACACTGCATTATTGGTTTAAATGGAGAAATGTTAACTGTTTAAATCAAAAGTAAACTATATACAGCAAACTTAGCAGGCATGAACTACTGCATGGCAAAAAACCCACATGAATAAAGTAGTTTATCATCTACTTATTCCCCAAAATTCATTTAGAATTAGATTTAATTCTGTTAATTAGTAGCTTATTGTTCTGTCCACTTGTTCTGTGATATTTTTGTTTGTAAATGTTTTAATGACACATGATTTTAAGAGCTTGGTATTCAGAAATTTAAATTTAGATCAGAAGTTACTTATTCCATGACTAAAACAATGGCCTGTCATCTATTTATACGGTTGATGTACATTTACTTTATTTGAATTCTTAATCTAATAATAGAAGCTAAAGTCAGAGAGTTAAAATCCTCTCCTTGCTTTCTAGTACTTATTGCATGAACAATGTGGATTTTGTTTGTCTGTTTGTTTTCTTGTTGTTCTCTATGCAAATATATCCCTAGACCCAGCCTTCAAGTGAAATGTAGTTGTGATGTTTAGGGCCACTGTATGGGATTTTGTTAGAGTTGAAAATGCCTTTCTTGTGTTATACCTCTTTGGAAGAAAGTTGAGACATCTCATTGGTAGGATTCCTTTATATGTAAAGTGTTCACTGATTTAACAAGATGCTGGATTCTTATTTTTAAGAGTACCGCAGATTGACTAGAGGGTATTATGCTTAGCAAAATAAGTCAGTCAGAGAAAGACAACTATCATATGATCTCCCTGATATGAGGAAGTTGAGAAGCAACATGGGGGGTTCAGAGGGTAGGAAAAGAATAAATGAAACAAGATGGGATCGGGAGGGAGACAAACTGTAAGAGAGTCAATCTCACAAAACAGAGGGTTGCAGGGGGAAGGGGAGCAGGGAGAGGGTGGTAGGGTTATGAACATCGAGGAGGGTATGTGCTATGGTGAGTGCTGTGAAGTGTGTAAACCTGGTGATTCACAGACTGTACCCCTGGGGCTAATAATACATTATATGTTTAAAAAAAAAAACCACTTAAAAAAAAAAAAAAAAGAGTACCACAGATTGGGTACTGGAATGGTGCTGAAACATATAATTCCAAAACTTTTGGAAAAGCAGACAGGATGTAACACAATGAGGTTAATAAATGAAAGAAACACAGAATGCCAAAATAAGTCAAGTAATGAAGGTAACTTCTGTAGAATGATAAGTAATGAAGAGACTGTCTTGTTTTCCACAAACTGATCATATTTTGAAGCTTGAAGGTACATGTAATGCTTCCAGAATGAAGACACAAGAGAACTGCTGATTGTTCTTTCTGTGAAACAACTCATAATTATTCTGCTAAATGGTGTAATTACATACTTTCATTGAAGAAGTGCTGTTTTTTTTTCTTTTTCTTTTTTCTTAGTGTGGAGTGTGGTCTCAAGCACTACTGAAAAGAGCTTTGGGTTTAGAGTTAGCCATAGGTTTAAAACTCAGCTTTACCACCAACTGCATGAATTTGAGTGTCATAGGAATGAACTTTTTTCACTGTGTTCCTGAGAAGACTTACAGAGGCAAATTCATCTTGGAAACCTGGCACAGAGTCAGAATCGATGGATATTAATTGTCCCTTTATCTCTCCTCTTCTCCATTGGGAAAAAAAATGCATTTGATTTACTCACTCAGGGTGGGAGCCAACAGAGAACAGGCTGAGGTATAACCTGGGAGATCTAGAGGGTTGATAGCTTGCACTGCTCTAGCTAGAAGCAGGTGACCCACGGAAAGGGGTTTAAGCAGAGTAGAAAATGGTTACTCTGAATAGGCAAGGAATCATGGTCATTCAAAAAATAGGAATGTGTAAAGGCTTAATGATCTGGAAAATAATATTAATATGCAATTTAAATATACTAAAGCTGACCATTTAAAAGAGCTGAGGAGGAGGAAGCAAATTAAGTGTTAACACAGTCAAAATTCACAGACGGATCTACATGATTGTTAATAGATGAAGGATTTTTTTTTCCTTTCTCTACTACTTAATAGAATGTAATTTATTTATGTCTGAAAAAGTGAATGTGTTTTAATGTCCTGGGAGGCTGATATTTGGTTGTTTGTTTTAAAATAAGCTTTGTGTGTTGGTTATCCTTGCTTTCTGGGAATTTTATATGAGTTTTCTAGGCTCTGTTAATAAGAAGCACTGCATGGATTAAAGATAAGGGCATGGTACAAAATGAGAATTTTAAAAATAAGATAAAAAAAAGTAGAAAGTAATTTCCTAACAATAATGGTGATGATGTTGTACTTTTCAATAATAATAATTCTACGATAGAGTATTGTAATTGCCACACATTATAGGAGAAATGGAATTAAGAATATTAAAAAAATAAGTAAATAGCTCTATGTAAAATGTATGAGTTTTAGGCTGTACGGTGTGGCAGAAGTAGGAAGAACTAGGACAGGCTGTAATATAATGGAGAAAAAAATAGATTTGGGATCCATACATCCTTGTTTAAGTTCTAACTCTACTACTTATTCACATAACCACTTAGAGACTTCTAACTACAAAAAAGTGTAAAAAAGCATACTTCGCCTCATGGCTTCCAACCATGATGGAATGACTTGTGTTCCTACAGTAAGCAACTGTAAAGTTGAATAAAATATAACTGTATGCATGTATTGAACAAAAGGGACCACAATATTGTGATCCTTGAAAGAGAAAAAAACATGTGAATTCTACCCCATGCTCTTTCTAGGGACATTTTTGGAGGTTAGCACTATGCTGTGAATTTCAAGTAAAGGACAATAGTCTAGTGGAGTTGAGAAAGAGTTTTGAGTTTGAGGCTGTGTCAGTATATGGGATGTTCAGGGTATATGGTCCTAGAGAGGCCAGAGCAGCAAAGCCAGGGACAAAGAATCCCCCTCAGTGGGGATTCTTCACCTGGTCTTTGGCTAGTATTTGGACTACATATGCATAGAGCAAGGCTTTGTGAGGCCCAGTGAGGAGATGCTACTACAGGACTAAGAGTTGAACAGAGATGCTAGGAGGTCATGAATGCTTGGAGATGATGGAGTTCAAGACCAACAAAAGTGTAAGAAATCACCAAAGATTCTAAGCATTTATTGAGATCCCAAATGCCCACATCTTAGAAATAAGGATGATATCTTGGAGTAAAAGCTCTGGATGGGCTAAGGACAAACCTGTACAAAATGTTCATAGCAGTGGTGTTCATAAATGCCCAAATCTGAAAACAACTCAAATGTTCTTCAGAGGTTGAATGCATAGACAAACTGTGGAACACTATTAAGCAGTAAAAATGAGCAAACTATCGTTACATGTCATGATATTAAAAATATAATGCTAACTGAAAGAAATTAATCTCAAATAGACATAAACTATATGGTTCCATTTGCATGACAATCTTAGTAAGAGAAAACTATGGTTGCCAGTCTTGGGTGGGGAAGGGTGTGGATACAGAGTGATAGCAAAGTAAGTTCTGGGGGTGATGAAATTGTTGTGTGTTCTGATTGTTTTGGTGGATATGTGGATCTTAATATATGTCAAAATGTGTAAAACAGAATACCAAAATGTTAATTTACTATTTATTAATCAAACATAAAATTGGGGGAAAAAAAGAGTGTGTGTGTGTGTGTGTGTGTGTGTGTGTGTGTCTTAGTGGAGAGATGGAAATTTTGAATTTTGAAAAAAGTAACTAAGTGGATATTATATAGTATAATATCAGAAATTTAAAAAAAAATTAATGGACCTTAAAGCAGATTTAATTATGTGAAAGACAGTCATTGAACTTGAGGTCAGATTAATAGAAATGATTGAATTCAAAAAAAGGGTAAAAATATTGAAAAAAATATGCAGGATCTCAGTGTTTTGTGCAGCAACATCACACAATTTTACAGATATATGTATATACACATTAGCATCCTATTAAAAAAAAGGAGGAAGAGATAACATGAACCCCCAAAAAAACACCTGAAGAAATAATGGACTTATATATCCTAAATATATAGAGAAGTCTATAAGTCAGAAATAAAAAGACAACTCTAAAAGGAGACAAAATACTTGATAGACACTATAAGGGAATATACAAATGGCCAATAAGCACATGAGAATATGCTCAACATCATCAGTCCTTGGGGAAATACAAATTAAAAGCACAATGAAATACCATATCAAAGACACTGGAACACCACATTGAAAGTATTCACAGAGGTGTGCTTGGGCGGCTCAGTTGGTTAAGCCTCCAGCTCTTGGTCTCAGTTCAGGTCATGATGTCAGCGTCCTGGAATGGAGTCCCACATTGGGCTCGATGCTCAGGAGAGAATCTGTTTCTCTTTCTCTCTCCCCTTCTTCCTCTGCCCCTCTGCCTGTTTGCAGGTACGTGCTCTCTCTCTCTCTCTCAAATAAACAAACAAACAAATAAATAAATAAATCTTGAAAATAAATTATTAATAGAACCAAATGTTAGTGAGGTTTTGTGACAACCGAGGTACTTATAAATTGCTGGTAGGTATTTAAAATTGTATAACCACTTTGGAAAACAGTTTGGTGATTTCTTATACAATTATACCAACTCCTAAGTATGAACCCGACATATACCCACAGACAGACTTACGCAGAAATATATCTAGTAGTTTTGTTTGTAATTGGCCCAAACTGAAAACAAATTGTTTTATATTCATACAGCAGAATTCTTCATAGTAATAAAAATGATGTAATTACTGATGCACTCAAGAATATGGATAAATCTCAGAAACATTATGTTGAGTGAAAGAAGCTAGACACTAAAAAGCACCTATTGAATGATTCCATTCATATGAATTTTTTTCAAGAACAGATAAATCTATGTTGTAAAAATCAGAACAGTAGTTACCTATGAGGGTGGAATAACTGTAAAGAAACACGATGGGGTTTTCTAGGATGGTGAAATTTTCTACTTTTTTTTTTTTTAAGTTTTTATTTATTTATTTGACAGAGAGAGACACAGTGAGAGAGGGAACACAAGCGTGGGGAGTGGGAGAGGGAGAAGCAGGCTTCCCGCTGAGAAGGGAGCCTGATGTGGGGCTCCATCATAGGGCCCTGGGATCATGACCCGAGCTAAAGGCAGACACTTAATGACTGAGCCACCCAGGTTCCCCAAAATTTTCTATGCTTTGACAGAGTGATTATACCTACTATAAGCCAAAACTCATCCAATTGTCTATCTGTGATCTGTACATTTCATTTCATGTAAGTTCTACCTCAATAAAAAATATGTACCTCACAACTTTTGGGGGGGAATGAATGGAAGCACATTTTTTAAATATTTTGTTTTAATTCAAAAGCTATTTCCCTATAACCAGTTATAATATAGAAAATCAAAAAGTAATTCTGTACCTTTAATGTCATAGGACAAATGTAATTCCTCTAATGTGGTCAAATCAATTTAACAATAATATATTTTATGATCAGTGTGACATTTAAAAAATAATAATCAATGAGATACATCCTAAGTAGCCAACATTAGAAACATATCTGAGTAAATTATGGCATTGTAAACATATATACAGATAATTTTGCCAAGTTTTAATGTAAAATTGAGTGAAAACCTAAAAATAGAGATTTCTGAATGTATAGTATGATATCAGCAGCATGAATGCTTGAATGTATATGCTATGTGTGCGTGTGTGTGTGCATATGTGTGTGTGAGTATAAGCAGTCAGTAAGTGGAAAAATTATTATATCATTACCTTTGGTTGGTGGGATTATAGACAAATTTAATTTTCTTTTCTATACTTTTGCTATTTTCTTAATATTTCACAAGCATAAATTTTTATTATGAGATAAATATACAATAGTGAACTATTTTTCAAATTTTATAGCACAGCCCAATTTCAAAGTTTTTGATACGGATGAACTTATCTAATTTTCACCACTGTTTGTTGTACGTAGGATGACTGCAGTTGTTCTCATTTTATAAATGTAGCTCAAAAATGTGAAGGGAATAAACCAAGTTCAAATCATATAATAAAGGGCAGGGCAGGGAGTAGAACATGTGTGTTGCATTTTCTGATTTTAGTTTAGCTTAGTTTTGTTTTGCCATACCTTATTGCTTCTACTCATCAATGAAGCAGGTGCTCTTGTGAAGTATGTTTGTACTGCAACCTTCCCAAGAGAGTTTGATAAAGCCTTGGCTGAATATTGTAGTGGCAAAAAAAGAGAGTACAATGGTTGAATAATAGAAAAAGAAGCAGACTTTTAAGGTACTGGTGAAATTCCCATGCACGGGAAATATTTGGAGGAAATTTTAAAAACTCCCTCTTGATTATTGGGGTGAAAAAAAAGTTTTTATTTTTTTCTTTTTAGCTATATGCTCTGCTTTGTTTCCAGCAGGGCTTTGGAGTATCTGAGATTAATGACATACTGTCATTTTTCCAAAAATTTTATTTCAGATTTTTCTAGCATACATGCTACCAGATGTTTTTCAGAAGTATGGGATGTACTAAACTGCAGTTAGTAACCACGTTAAAATTCAATTTTGCCAGAAAATAGTTTTACTAATAGAACTCAGAGGAATAATTTCATCTTTTCTCAGTGTATCTTTCTGACAAAAGAATCCTCATCTCAGAATTCAAATCTCTCAGGACAGTCATCTTTTAAAGCCAGCTTTCCTCCAAACTTTCTGTTTTGGCATTATAGCTCTTATTAAAACTGGTATATATTGTTATATTCTTGGTATCTGGAATAGAGTTTTTGACAGTGTATGTGTAAATTATATTATTTGATTTTATTCTGAACTTCTGTTTGTAGGTACTTGAGCAACTTACCTACTTGTTAGCGAGTCCCTAAGTAGTCTTCTTGAGATTAGTAGTTTTATTTTTTTCTCTGATAAACAAAGAGTTTTAAAAACAAATGGAAAGATGTGACTCATTTTTGGAAAGTTAGGCAGCATCATGAGGAGGTCAATTCTCTCACAATTTATTTTGGAAATTTAACATATTAAGTTTTATTATTGATTTAGTATATTTTAATACATATACTAACAGGATGTTTTATTCCTGGAGCTATAGAAGTAGATTATGAAATATGCAAGAAAGTGATGGTAAGAAGATTTCTAAAATAGAAAGGTAATAAGATGGAGGCTTAGCCCTACCGTATGTGAAAATATATGATAAAATAACCAGAAGCATGAGGTATTTGGATATGAATAGACAGAAAGACCAATGGAATTAATTGGAATCTTTAGAAGATTCATTTCGTTTAGAGACTAATACTTGATGCAGAGAAAGATTAAAAAATGTGTAAATAGTGTTGAGACAACTTGATCACCATTTGGAGAATTAGAACCAGATTTGTATCTCACCTGATATGTACCAGAACAAATACCAAATGGATCAAGCATCTAAATGTGAAAAAAACATGAAACCATTTCTGTTTTAGAAAATATTAATGTGAAATTATTTTATAACTTGACACTGGAAAAACCTTCCTGTTTTCCAAATTCTGAAACAATAAAAACAATGATGAGTTTATTTAAAAAACAAACAAACACATTTTCATGGATTGAAGAAAAGAACAGGAACAAAGTCAAAAAAGAACACAAAGAGGAATAATAATATTTGCAACTTTTATGACAAGCTAAGGGGTAACAGTCCAAATATATAAAAAGATCCTAAAGGTGGAAAAGAAAAAATTCCACCAAGGTGAACAGAACAAGTAAATAAAAGCAATAGGAGATTTAACAAATAAAAGAAACACAAATGACTGTTTATTATACATAAAGTACTCCTGCTGATGCTTGAAAAAAAGATGCAAATTAATCTTCATTGAGAGAATTTCTCAATTGTTTGATTGTCAAAAATCCAGAAATTGAGAAAATTCTTTGTTGGTGAGGTTGTGGGGAAATAAGAAGTCATATATTCCAGGTGGGAATAGAAAAATTGTCCAAGTCCTATGGAGAGGAATTTGGCAATATCTAGTTACATTGCATCTCATTTGGCTGAGGTATCTTATTTCAAGAAAACTATCTTGAAGACACACTTGAAAAAATAATGAATGATTTATCCAACACTATACCTTAGTACTTTAATAGCAAAAAAACTAGAAACAATCCAAACACAAATTAAAAAATAAATGTCGTTTCACACTGCAAGGAAGTATCATGCAGTTGCAAAAGAAATGAGTTAGCATTCTATTTATTCATATGGGTTGGATTAGATTTTTATACTTTAATATGTCACAATCTCTAGCATTAAGTGAGTAGGAAACCATACAAAGCATAAAAAATAGCATGATTCTTTTTGTAAATGCAAGTGAGTATATGATTACATTTGCAGAACAAAATAATTTGAGTTACCCAAATTTGGTTGTTAATGCTGTTCTGGAAGACTGGTATTGTGCAGACTCCCCTCCTCTAAAAGAAAATACTCCAGAGGGATTAATCTCCCCATCAGGCTGTCCTCTTGGAATCTGGACCCAGTTATAGTATCCCAGACCATTTTCATAAAGATGAATTCAAGGGTTCTTTGAGGCATATGGACAAACCTGTAAGAGGGTAAAAGTTCACAAAGTCCCTGAAAAGGAGTAATGGGGACTATGGTATTGCTTGATCCTAGTCCCATCTACTGGAGGGGGAGTTAGGCAAGGTCTAGAGAAGGCAATTCTAGACAATTCTAGACAATTGTAGTGCCTCCTGAGATGTGGGTCCCAGGGTAGGAGCCCTGCTTATTCAGGTCTAAAAGCAGTAATGAGGGGAAGACTGGGTTCATATATTTCTTACAAACCTGTGAAGAGATCTTAAACTTCATTCATCAGTCTCAATGTCAGTAATAATACTGGTATTGCTATGTCAAAACCATCACAATTACAGTCAATTGTGCTATAACGCGATATATATATTAAAATCACTGTGCTATGCAAAATAAAACCACAAAACTTAAGAGAAAAATGGGGTTAGAACATAACACTAAAATATTTTGCAAATAGTTATAATGCATTAAAAATAAAATACGAACGTACCAAAAAGAGTAGCAAAATATAAGGCATGTTAAATGGTTAGGAAATCAATACTACAGTATATGGTGTGTAACTTTGAGTAAGACCTGACCTTTGTGGAAGTGGACTTTCAAAGTTTGCATGTTGAAGAGTTATTGAGAGGTGTAGGGGATGGATGGTTATCTGAAATTGGAAGGAACATTATTGCACTAGATGAGTGGACCTCAAAACATAGGCATTGACCCAAAGTATCTAGTAAATGTTTGATGTGTGTCGGCTTTTTTATTTTTGTTTTTGTTTGTTTGTTGTATTTCTATGTGGCTCAGTTCATCTGGGGGCAGTTGTTTGCATTTTCCTAGTGTTTCTTGCAAATGCAGTCATGCATAAGGAAGTGAGAAATTCACATTTAAACTCAGATCATTCCCTAATATATAAATCATATTGGAACAAACGGTATTTTAAAAATAAGCATTATAGCAGAACTATGTAGTATTTTAAGGCAAAGCAAATATTTATAGTAATATTGTAAGGAGCCAAGATTTCATCATAAGAGAACAAGATAAAAATTAAAAAAAGAAAAAAACAACTTGCAATGGTAAATAGAAAAAGTAAATATTAGTCTTAATTTGTAATATTTTCCTTTAAAAAATATTTCTTAGTTTGTCCTCTTAAAATGTCTAGATGCAATGAAAATGCAGAGTCAATGGCCACCCCCAGTGGCCATATGTTTGTATCTAAACAGAACTCCCCAACAAAATAAACCATGGATCTTTGGAAAATGACTCATTACAGACTGGGAAAGAGAATGGTAGGGATAAAACTAACTATTTTACAAAAGACAAATGGCAGCATGTTTAAAGGACACGAAAGTAGATTCAAAGGGTTTCCAAGCTGGGCAAAAATTGTCAAAAAATGAAGAGCATCAAATAAAATCAAGATTGTAATTGATTAAAACACATCATTAAATATATAACATTCATGACCTCATTATGAAATTTAAAAAGAAGGGAGAAAAAATATCAAACTAACTGGTCAGTATTGGAAGTTGATAAGGTACCTACCCATTAATCTGACATTAATAATTAAAGAGAAAAAATTAATTGTTTATTCTGTTTTTTAGGGTAATTCACATATTCATAGTAAGGATAATGGGATCAGGGAGGGGTAGGGATACCACTCTTTGATACAGAAGAAATTTCAGCTAAAGGGTGTAGAAGGAATGGTAGAATTAGCAAAGCCACAATTTTGTAACCCTGAATGAAATATTGGACTTAAGCAATTGTTATTAGCGATGGTAAAGAAAATTATGTAAAAATTTCAAGGGGAACTTTATAATAAAGGGATTAGGCCGTGACCACTTGAACTCTGATGTCCAGTTTTAGAATTAATGCAAGCTGAACAGCTGATAAAATTTGCCTCACAGTGTAGTGTAATATTATGTATATAGCAGCACTCATGAATTGTTATTTCATAAATAAACTGGAATCTTAACTTATCAAGCCTTTAGATTAATCTCTCAGTCTGTAGGAACCAGGGGCTAGAAGAACAAGTTAAATACCACCATGAGAATGTAATCAGTCAAACCCAGTATAGGAGACGGTTTATAGAATGCTGATTTAATTTCTAGAATAAGTCAATTGCATTGAAAAGGAAGGGCAGTCTTAGATTAAGTAAATGTAAAAGATATTAAAAAGACAAATCAAAAATGATGACCGATCCTTATCTAGACCCTTATTTAAAAACAAAAACAAAAACTGAAAAACAGTATTTAGATGATTGGGGAAATTTGAATATAAACAGTGCACTGAATGATATTAGGAAATCATTTTAATTATTTCATGTATTGATAATGGCTTTGAAGTTATGAAAAAGAATTCTTTCTGTTTTGAGGCAAATAATGAAATATTTGTGTGAGTTTTGTCATTTTGTGCCTGGACAGTGCTTTAAGATATACCAATAAAACAAATAAAAACAGCCCTAAAAGGAATTCATCCTGGGATAGTGAATAAAACCTATGACAAAATATCATGGTTATGATGTTAAGTGATAGGTTTATCTAAGTTTTATTTGTACTCCCTACTCTGTAAAGGTTTGGAAATTTAAAAAATAAGTTTAAAAAAAAATAACAATGTCATGTGCCTACTAAGTCTAGTCAATGCAATTTATTCAAATTATATACATTTAGCTTAGTAAAAGTTTTTCAATTCCATGCCATTTGAATTAATCTCTGTTCAGTTTTTCTGTAATAAAAGTCAGAAGAAATTTTAAGCAGTATTTACTTTTGGCTAAAGCTATAATTCATTAAACAGGTTTGGAAACCAATTTAGTTTTGAAACCAGCATCCTCCAAAATGAAATAGAAGGGAAGCAAAACATAAATGAACACCTACCCAAACAAATTATTAAAATGAAAAGGAAAAGGGATCTCGGTACATCATAGGAGATAATGAAAAATCATTACATAGAAAATTATGATTGTGTTAGGTTGTGATGTGCAATGTAAATTTTATGCTTAAAACCATAACAGGCTCATGCAATAAATATGCTTATCAATCACAACTAAGCTCCACTAAGCCCTGCCTGACCTGTGAATCTTGTGTATCTCCTTCTTTTTACCTTGGTTCCGTCACTGGGCCCAGAGTGCTTATACCTTTCTTAGAAACTGAGGGCTCCAAACCAAGGACTTTGACCCACCAAACATTATATCTATGACCCTGCTCAAAACTCATTTCCCTGACCTGCCAACATAAGATGACAGTCACTCCAACCTGGTCCTCTGGCATTTCTTAGTCCACTAAATCTCCTTCTGTATAACAGAGAGAGAGAGAGAGAGAGAGAGAGAGTGAGCGAGCGCACACAAGCATGCTTGACCCGGGGTCATGGGGGCAGGGGGAGAAACAGAAGGAGAGAATTTTCAAGCAGACTTCACACTGAGGGCACAACCCTACATGGGGCAGAACTCATGACCCTGAGATCCTTACCTCAGTCAAAACCAAGAGTCAGAGGCTAAACAAATTGTGCCTGCCACCCAGACACCCCCTAAACCTCATTTAGTACTTTTGATTCTTTTTTAAGTGTGAAATATAACATACAGTGAATCATGGATAAAATATGATGTATAGTATAAAAAATAATTATGAAATAAAGCATATGGAACCACTCCAGGAAGTTTGTTTTCATTTAACCCTTATTACTATTTGACTTCTTTATTTTCTTAGTTTCCTGGAAGTCTTTTTCCTCAAAACTTACTATGAACTTCATCAAGGCAGCATTTTTACTGTTTTTTTATTGCTATATTCCCAATACAGAGAATAGAATAGGTAGGCATTCAATAATTGTTTTGTGCAATAAATCAACAGATATATGTTGCGTTTCAAATGCATGCTCTTGTTGGGAATTAAAACAATATGAATGCATCACAGTAGCTTTTATTTAATTTTTCAATTTTCAGTTAGTATCTACAAAAAGTATAGCAACTAGTATGTGGAGAACCATATTAGGGTTCAACAACAACAACAAAAAAAGTAGAATCAGGAGATTTGATAGAGAAGTGGGAAGATAATAGATGATGATAGATGGGTAGATAAGTAGGTAGGTAGGTAGGTAGGTAGAGAGATAATAAGGAATTGGCATATGTAATAGCGGGGGCTAGGTGAGCAAGTCCAAAATCTACAGGGTAAGCAGAAGGGAAGATCAGGCCACTATAGAACCCATGGGCATAATTTTAGTTTAAAGTCAACTGATTAGTGTCTTTAGCTACACGTGCAAAATCCTTCTACAGCAGGAAATAGCTCAGTGCGTGATTGAATAACTGTTAGAGGGTGCCCATGGGCAAAATGCCTGTTGGCCCTTTACTCCCTTCTTGTAGTTCAGCTAAACTAGCCAAGTGGAGACATCACAAATCATCTGGGGTCATAAAGTTTTTGTAAATGAAAACATTAGTAATCACTGTTTTTGTCAATATTATAATGTCTCATTGAGACTCTCCTGGTTTATGAGAGCCCTGAGTCTACCCTGACACACTTAGCCCAGGATATGGAAGAGTTTCCCAGTCTGGGCTCCTGTAAAATGATTGCAAAAAAACTTTGTTACTTTGTTATTAATAAGTAACTTTGTTACTTATTACACAGTGGATGCTAATGAAAAGCCAATTTTCAGGTCCCAAGTTGTGTCACAGGGTACCAAGACAATGAGGTTCTGAGAGAGACCACTGGCCATTCTAAATCAGACTGATACTTTTTCTACTAACCTGATCACTTAAAAATCATTCATAGAATCAAGATTTCTCAGAGTTTGGTGACAAAGTACCTTGACCTTGGCATTGGTAGAGGCCATTTTTTTAAAAAATAGAGTTTGTCATATCTCATGAACATTTTATTCTTGCTTTTTCTTCTGCTGTTGTTATTACAGTGACAACTAATGTCAATTGAAATCTGACAGGGAATTTCAACATCAAAGACATACTTTTAATATTAAATTCCATAATGTCCTGGTTGCTGATTTATGCAATGGTTTTCTGAACGCTAAGCATTGCTGGTCTACCCAAGATAACTTGTAGGCAGTTGACCAATTAAAAAAAAAAAACAATGATTGCATATAATGGTTGTTTCACTTAAAACCTGATAGCTTGAGGAAGTTTGAGCAGAATGAAATTACCTTCCTTGCTCAGTTACTTAGACCATTCTCTTTCCTCAGTGACACAAATCCTGGAGCAATTTGGTCATAAGAATTACCCAAGTGAGAGAAAAGCTGAAAATCAGCAAGTCTGTGTAAATTTAGTCAGATTTTGTGGCTCCTCTACAGGGTAAAAAGAACCAAGTCAGACTCTAAAGTGTAGTTATTTAAAATCTGACTTACAGAGGAGTTCTTACATTAGCAAACTCCTATTCACCCAGCCTTCAGCTGGAAATATCATTATTTTCAAAGGAGAACAGAGTATTGCATGCTTATCCTTTATCAGCTGTGATCTTGAGGATGCTCTGCATCTATTACATAGCCAGGGATCCATGCCTGGAAGGCACTTAGAATGCTTTAGAGTCAATTGGATTAAAAGCTTTCAAACACATGTTTTCTTTGGTAGAAAGGCTTTTTTTTTTTTTTTTGGTACTACTTGGGAAATACAAACTAGACTTCCAGGTTCATAATGCAGAATTTAAAGTTAAGCTAGTAGTTTTGATTTTTATTTTTGAGTGAGAATAAAGCAAAACATGTTGAGAGTATTATAAATGATTGATAATAAAATTTAATAATGTGAGATCAAAAGCAGATACATTCTTTTCTTCTTACTATTGGTTTCTTTATAAATAACTTTATAACTTTAAATGTATGAAAAGTTGTCTTAAACAGCCATTGGTTTTACCTAAATATCCACTCTTTTAAAAGCCTTATTTGCTACGTACTTCATAGAGGTCTTCGATTGTCTTTTGAATTCTTTTTTTCTTTTCTTTTTCTTTTTTTCTTTTTTCCTTCTTCTTTTCTTACAGCTTCAGAGCACGGTGTCATTAAAACAAATAAAGAAACAAAAAACCCAACATTGTACTAATAATGTAATAATATCCATTTTACTAGGTTTCATTTTTGTTCCTTTGAAGTGTCCCTGTTTACATTCAACAACTATGGTAAGCCATTTTAGAAAATCAGAGTTTATTTGGCAAGGAAACGTCCAGCAGTTTGCCGGAAATGTTTTCATGGGGTTGCAGTGATTACCCTGTAAATTTTCTATGGTCTGGTGTCTGGTCATCCTACCCTGTGGTCATGAAAATGTGATTTGTCAGTTTTTCAATAGTGGATTTATCTCATAGGCAAAGATTCACACTAACCATGTCTAAAGACTGATACACAATGTAAAAAGATCCTGTAAACCAGAATTCTGTGCAGTTCTACTGGACATATTTTCTTCCTGACAGTATGCCCACATGGGAAGCCAGGGGTTTTTGTTTTGCTTTGTTTTTTAATTTATTTGGAGAGAAAGTGAGCCAGAGGGATCATGAGAGGGCAGAGGGAGAGAGAGAAGTAGGCTCCCCACTGAGCAGAGAGCCCCATGCGGGGCTTGATTCCAGGACTCTGGGATCACGACATGAGCCAAAGGCTTAACCCACCCATGGGCCCCAGGAAGTCAGGTTTTAAAGAGAAGTTTCCTTTGAATATGGACTCAAGATTAGACATATAATATGATTGAAGGTTCTGTGTCTGACAAAAATTATTAAAACAACTGGAGTCAATTGACCACAACTCCTTGTATCCATGATTATGCTAGGAATTTTGTAGCCTGGGTAAAACAGAGGTCTCATAGGCATCCTCACTGAAAACTGCCTTTAAGTTCCTGTATATTTATTGAGATTATTACAAAGCTTGGCTGGCTTAAGAACCATATCATCTTTTGAAGGTCACTTTGCCTCTTTGTCTTGCTCCATTTGTGTATGGACTTTTAATTTTTATGACAAAAATTTGCAACAAAAATGACCACTCTTTTGCAAACTTGTGAGGCATACCTCTCTCAAAGTACACTTGGTATCCTAAACACTTTTTCACTTTGAATTACACAGATTTGTGGTAGATAGTGGAGGCTTTTAGGACTTACCCTTTCCTTCACTCATGAATTTGGTTACTACTTTCCATTCCTTCCATGGTTTTTTCCTCTGTTGGTAATCAACACTTAAATGAGGGCCTTGAGGTTCTATTTTTTGCTGATTACTTGTATCTTTGAAATTTGTATAGACTTAAAGAGTTTCCAGAAAATACCAGAAAAAGGGGCGCCTGGGTGGCTCAGTGGGTTAAAGACTGCCTTCGGATTAGGTCATGATTTCAGGGTTCTGGGATTGAGCCCCGCATCGGGCTCTCTGCTCAGCAGGGAGACTGCTTCCCCCTCTCTTTCTTTCTTTTTTTTTTTTTTAAGATTTTATTTATTTATTTGACAGAGAGAAATCACAAGTAGGCAGAGAGGCAGGCAGAGAGAGAGAGAGGGAAGCAGGCTCCCTGCTGAGCAGAGAGCCCGATGCGGGACTCGATCCCAGGACCCTGAGATTATGACCTGAGCCGAAGGCAGCGGCTTAACCCACTGAGCCACCCAGGTGCCCTCCCCCTCTCTTTCTGCCTGCCTCTCTGCCTACTTGTGATCTTTCTCTCTGTCAAATAAATAAATTTAAAAAAATGAAAAAAAGGAAAAAAAGAAAATACCATAAAGATCTGCTGACATAAATGCCTTAGAATTTCCAAGGCTATTGTGTAGGTATTTCTGGTGACACTTAAGTTTTAAAAGAAAGATATTTCTAATGAAATACCTTTCTAACATCTTACTAAGTTAATTTGTTAAAATAATTGTTTCTTCTTTTAAAAATTATTACATGATTTTATTATTACACAAGTAATTTATTTTTATTATCCTTTTTTATGTAAAAACATTTCCTTTTTGTTATATTATTTGTTTTGTACATATTTAATGTTTTTCTGGCTCTAACCATGTGGCGGGAGATAATTTAAATTATATATCTTCATCTGAACTGTGATATAAGCTCTTTTGAACTTTTAGTTAGTCCTTACTTTCAGGAAGATTCTAAGCCGTTTGAACAGCAATGAGAGTGATGTTTTTCTTCATGGAAGGCAATTGGCCATAGGTATGATACATAGAAGAATATGGACATTATTTTCATGTATTTATTCAATATATATTGCCTCCTCTGTATCAGGTAGTGTGTTAGGCTCTAAAGCTGCACTGCACATTATGCGAGAAGGAAGCTACATGTGACGATCAAGCACCTGAAATGTGGCAGTGTGACAAAGAAGATGATTTTTAAATTTTATTTAATTTTATTAATTAAAATAAAAATACTTAAAGTAGTATAAAATTTTTAAATTGATTATATATTAAAATGGTAATGTTTTAGATGTATTAGTTACATCAAGTATATTACTACAATCAATTTCATCTTTTTGCATTCTCCTGCATGGAATATTAAATGTCTATGACTCATTATATATCTATTGCATGGTGCTATTAATAGAATAGACATGGTCCTCAGCATCATGAAACTTTAGCCCATGATTTGTCATGAACTTTAGATATGGAAGGCTGCTTTTGATCACTAACTTAACAAGGAAAATTACCCCAAAAATAAATAGCTAACAAAATCCATCCAGAGTAGAAGTAAATAGAGAATTTTTGAATATTTTTATACTAAAAAAATCATATAAGAAACTAAGTGATTTTAAATGACTAGATGAATGAGGTTTCACTCTTTTTATGGTTTATTGGAACCCATTTTATTATTGCATATTTGCCATTTTTTGATTCTGGACAGAAAGCCCTTTAATTTATGGAAGAGTTCACTTAATTATTAAAGTAATTCTGTGGGGCAAGTAGTCCTTCTCCTACTTTACAAAGCAAGAAAGAAAGGCTTCCAATAATTATTCGACCTTTTTTTTTTTTTAAGATTTTATTTATTATTTATTTGACAGAGAGGCAGAGAGGCAGGCAGAGAGAGAGAGAGAGAGAGGAAAGCAGGCTCCCTACTGAGCAGAGAGCCCAATGTGGGGCTCGATCCCAGGACCCTGAGATCATGACCTGAACCAAAGGCAGAGGCTTTAACTCACTGAGCCACCCAGACACCCCAATTATTCAACTTTTTAAAATTTATACAAAAATGATGAACAGAACAAGGGTATAATTTATATTTCTCATTTCAAACTTTAAATCCCTCTTCTATCAAGGATTAGGTCCCTTGAAGTTGAAGAAGGTGGCTTTGCAATGCTATTTTCGGAAAATAATACTCTACTTACAGGTCTTGTCCAGGATACTCATACAACATTTTGTATTTGACCCCTTATCCCATTCTGGGATTGTTCGTTATTATAATGCATTAACCAGAGTCATTCAGTCTTCTCAGCATAGAAGTGTTCTCATGTTTCTTCTCTTGCTTAAAAGCCCCTGCTACAAGTTGCATTAAGGACAATACCAGGTAGTCTTAGATTTGGATACTATGAGAGATAAATTAATGGAAGTGGTTTTCCCAGTATAATCTGACATTGTCATTAGGAAAATCATCTATTCATAGGGATCAAGACAAGATTTTCAGAACACATTAGCACAGACACAGATGGAATAACCAAGTGGACTTCTTAAATTCAGATCAGCCAAACAAAATGTAATTATCTGAAACTAAAATAAGTGATGGGTAAGGATGGTCAAAGATAAATGTCCAATTATAAAATAAAACATAAATAAGTGATTTCATAATACATAGTGTTCTACATAACTTTTTAATGATCTTCTGAAAAAAATTTCTAATTCAAATTTAAAATTTCTAATCTCTGATTTCAGTTTTTTGTTTTCTGGCTTTTGTTTATTTATTTGTGTTTGTTTTTTGAGAGAGAGACAGAGATAGAGCACCAGCAGGGGGAGGATCAAGGGAGAGGGAGAAAGAGAAGCCTCAAAATTCTCCCACTGAGCACAGAACCCCACACAGAGCTCCATCCCAGCACCCCCAGGTCATAACCTGAGCCAATGTCAAACACTTAACTGAGCCACCCAAGTTGTCCCTGATCCTCAGTTCAAAACCTGTGCTTGTATAAAATGAAATTAAATCCCTCTAAATTTAGAAAAAAAATAAGAGATATCTTAATATAAATTAAACACTAATAAATCATCAGGGATATGAGGAAGTGGTGATGCAACATGGGGGCTTAAGTGGGTACGAGAAGAATAAATGAAACAAGATGGGATTGGGAGGGAGACAAACCATAAGTGACTCTTAATCTCACAAAACAAACTGAGGGTTGCTGGGGGGAGGGGGTTTGGGAGAAGGGGGTGGGATTATGGACATTGGGGAGGGTATGTGCTTTGGTGAGTGCTGTGAAGTGTGTAAACCTGGTGATTCACAGATCTGTACCCCTGGGGATAAAAATATATGTTTATAAAATATAAAAAAAAATTTTAAAAATCATCAGGGATAATTAAATTAATATTCTGGAGAAGAAAATTATATTATATATTTATTAGTCTAACAAACTCTTCAAACAAGAGTTAATTATTATAGAAATCACCCCTATTAGGCACCTTTATTTTTCATGGCTGTGTGTTATTTTTGTAGATTCCAAAAGGAGCTATCCTCTTTCTCACCAGGACGTACTTGCAAACTAGACAATGCCAAAAATTGTATTCATTTAAATATATGAAGTATTTTATTAAGCAAATAATATCCTTTCAATATGATCAGATAGGGCAAAGCAACAAATTAATGATATTAAATTGGAAAAAATCAATTAGCCAACTTACATGTACACTAGCCGAAGACGCTTGAACACAAGTCTCGATTATAGCTAAGCAGGGAGAAAGAAAGCATCTTCTGCCCTGAGATACACTAACAATAAATAGGGTCACTCTGCCTCCTTCCCACTGAAGTAAATGAACCAGGGAACATCTCCTGTAATTGGCTAATTCCCTAACAAAACCGTTATTCCTGATTTTGCAGTATTAATGTTGGATTTTATGGCACAAACTTTGTAAACCCATTTTCTCTGTGAAATGTTTCTGTCTCTGAGGCATCTTTTTACAACACATAACTCAGAGAAAAGCAAGACTTATTGAAGTCCATGAGGTTGAAGCGTATCGTCAAAACAAATTTCTGCTCCAGTTTGGGTTTATGGATTTGTCTCATTGGAGGGGAATGTGGATATTTTAACAAGCATGTTAGAAAGAAGATAGGCATTTAAAATGCAAAAAAGATAAGGGAAAGGACCTGTTTTTACCTTAATAAAGGTTTTTCAATCCAGCCTAGGGAACTCTTATCATCATAATTAAAATCAGACAGATAAATTCAGTTGCATTTTTAAATTGTGTCAATCTTTCAGTAATGGAAAAATGACTTCTCATTGGTCTCAACATGGGGATACTATAAATAACCATCTGAAAACAACCGTGTGATGTGGTTGAATCCAACATCATCACTATCAGAGAGCATAGATCTTAATGTCTTTCCAATCTATTCTTGTGCTCAAATCCTTTTATTAAATATGGTGAATTGCAACTAATTCAATGAGTCAAAATCCTCTTCATGTAGTAGATATTAATTAAAGATATCTCGTCTTTTAGGCTCTTTGGCAATTATGTAAAGACAAAAACATTTTGAATTTTGCCAGGTTTTCAGGTATAAAAATATTTTATTTTCTGGAGCATGCAATGTAAGGTATCTGGGGTGACCCCTTTCACGTAGTTCCCCAAGGTGAAATTGTTTAATATTTTGTGCCTTTGGAAGTGTTATTGTCACTCTTTTAACTAATGAAGACCCTTTATCCCTAATAGTAAGAGACCGTGATCCTTTTGCCTAATTCTGGGTATGTGTATATGGCAAGTGGGAAAGTATGACAAGGGCATCAGAGGTCTGTAATGCTTTTATATAATGTAAACAGCAACAAAATGTAATTTGCTTTCAACGATAGAGATGACTTTCTCTTTATATTCTAACTTGGATCAAATTTAAAAATATACTGTGTGGGGCACCTGGGTGGCTCAGTTGGTTGAGTGACTGCCTTGGGGTCAGGTTATGATCCCGGACTTCCAGGATCGAGTCCCACATCGGGCTCCCAGCTCCTTGGGGAGTCTGCTTCTCTCTCTGACCTTCTTCTCTCTCATGCTCTCTCTCACTCATTCTCTCTCAAATAAATAAAATCTTTAAAAATATATATATATATACTGTGTGGAGTGTCATGCATGAGAACCAATGAAAGCTTCAGGTGAATGTCCCATTTCTAAAAGGTTTTAATGGAGAACACTTACACAAAGAGAACTAGAAGACCTGAGGAGCAGAGCCAGAAGAAAACAAAAAAAGAACAACTTCTAGAAATGAACATTTATGAACCACCATGACTCAGGAACCCAAATAAATATAATGATTAATAAAATTTTGTGGGAGGTGAAATAAAATGGAATGAAATAAAATGTTAAAGACCAGGAGGCACTTAGGAGATATTCTTGATGCACATTCTTACCAGGTGGAACCATGAACATTGGATCTCGGCCACATGACAGTTGCAAGGACTGCAAGAACATCTGTTACTTGCTACAGCATTGGGCTTTTCTTAGAGTCAGCCTAAGCAAAAAATATGTTAGCGTGACAATTATGTGTAGGCATGATTAGTTTTCTGCCATCAATGCCAAACAAAATTCCTTGTAAACAATGTATATTGGCATTTTCTCTGCCTTTATTTGTTTATTTATTTTAAAGGTTTCACTTATTTATTTGAGAGAGAGACACAGAGAGAGCACAAGCAGGCAGAGTGGCGGGCAGAGGAAGAGGGAGAAGAAGGCTCTTCAATGAGAAGGGATCCCCATGTGGGACTCCATTCCAGGACCCTGGGATTATGACCCCAGTTGAAGGCAACGGCTTAACTGACTGAGCCACCCAGGTGCACCTCCCTCTTGCCTTTAAAAACCCCTAACTTTTGTTCCCAAACAAAAGAGTTTTGGGTTTTACTGCTCAAATCTGTGCTCTCTTAATTGCAGTTCTGAGACCCTAGATAAGTGCTTAAGTTTTTTTTCAGTTCTGCCTCTTTTCTGCTTAGAGAACATGTCTGCATGTTCTAATTCTAAAAATATAAATAATTGTATTCCAGTTCAGTATTATCACTGCTAAATCTCCCAATAATTTGGAAACTAAATTAAGAGGAATAGTAATCTTGCTTTATATATCTTCAGAAAATCCTCTCCAGTCTGTGAGTCTATGTACATTCTACCCTACTTTATCATCATTGATTGCTTCCCTATTTCTCTCAATCATCCCCTCATATTTAGAGAGTGGCTTCTACATGCTAGTCACTGCTGTGGGTGCTAAGGTAGAGCCAGAAATGAGAGACAAAATGTTCATATTTTCTTGGGGCTTTCCAGTGGAAGAATGAATGAATACCTAAGATAGTTTCAGTTCTCGGTGAAGGTTATCAAAAATAGTCGGACCACTGTGTTAGTTAGCTGGGACAGCTCTAACAAAGTACTACACACTGAGTGGCTTAAACCATAGAAATGTATCATCTCACAGGGCCTAGAAATCAAAGATACAGCTGTTGGCATGTTTGGCTCCTTTTGAGGGTTGTGGTGGGTAGAGGGGTCTGTTCCATGACCCTTCCCCAGCTTCTGGTGGCTTGTTGGAAGTCTTTACTGTTTCTTGACTTGTATAAGCATTACCTTGATGTCTACCTTGGTCTTCACATGTTGCTCTCCCATGTGTACATGCCTCTGTGTTCGCATTTCTCCTTTGTGTACATCCTTCATATGGGATTAAGGCCCACCAAAACGACCATGTTTTGACTTGATTACCTCTGTAAACATTGTATCTCCAATTAATATCTTTTCTGAGGGTCACAAGGTAATACATCACGATCATTAGTTAGAGACTGGCTGCTGAAGGATGTTATAGGGAGTTAGGTTAAAGAGCTGGATGAGAGGAGTTAAGGGGTCAGAGCTTTCCTTGAAGAGTGGATCTCAAGTGCAAAGGCCCCGAGCTGGATCAGACTTGTAGTCTGAGTAGTAGACAGGTGGCTGGGTGTGGAGACTCTGGGGCAAAGAAGAGTAGTGTATTAGAAGACCAAAGAAGTAGGCAAGGCCAGATTGTAGGGTTCTTCAGAGGCTGTGAGAAGGAGTTTGGAGTTATACTAACTTCACAAATCAGGAACCAGAGGTTATAAAGAGGGAACGATGCACTCTGATGTGTATTTTTAGTGATCATTCTGGCTGATGTTTCTCTTTTCTCTCTGTGGAGGCCAGCTAATCCCCTCAACTCTTTGTGATGATCTCTCTTTTTCTTACCACCAGGATCATTTACTGTCATTCTCACTCTATGGACGGTGTTAGTAGAGGTACAGGAATCACACATTTATCAGGGGTTGCATTTATTCACCTAGAAGACTTAACTGTCATCTTTGTAAAAGATCCTTCTTTCAAAGCAGCATGTTAATTGGTTGTTATACTTGGTATCATTTGATTTTGTATACATTCAAAAATGTTGGAGATTAAAGTCCTTAGAGACTTTTTAAAAAGTCTCTCTGAGAGACAGAGAGCACAAGCTCTCTGTCTAAAGGAGTGAGTGCAGGCAGAGGGAGAAGCAGGCTCCCCGCTGAGGAGGGAGCCGGATGCGTGACTCGATCCCAGGACCCTGTGATCATGACCTCAGCTGACGGCAGATGCTTAACTGATTGAGCCACCCAGGAGTCCTGACTTTTTTTTTTTTTTTAAACATATAACAGGAAACTCATCCATGGTCTAGGCTAAACCTCACCATCGCGTTGAGGCTTATATGTCCCCCTAGCAGCCCTTGCTTCCTTTATAGGTCAAACCTGAATTTTAATTCTTTTCCTATTTTTTCGTACTTATATGTTATTTGATGCTCCAGAGAGCCTGTGAGCTCCCTTCATTCAGGAACTTAGATTTTATTTATTTTTAATTTCTTCTAGGCCAACATTACATAATCCCTGACAATAGGAAGAAACTAAATGTACTTTGATGATTGTGATATATTTCTAAGGACTGTTCTCTAAAAGAACTTTATTTCCCACCAACAAGAGAAGTTAAAAGTACTTAAAAACAATGAGATTATCATAATAGATTGGCGGTGGGGGCATCTGGGTTTCTCAGTTGGTTAGCTGCCTGATTGTTTATTTCTGCTCAGGTCATGATCTCTGGGTCGTGGGACTGAACTTCATGCCTGCTCCATGCTGGGCGTGGAAACTGCTTAAGATTCTCTCTCTCCTCCCGTCTCTCTGTCTCTCCCCCTCTGCTTGCAGTCTCTCTTTCTCTAATAAATTAAATAAATAAATACATACGTAATAACAGGCTTGTGGTGGTTTTATCATACCTACTTTAGACTTTACAGGTGTTTGTTGTCACTTTTGTTCCAAAAGTCACTTGCCTTTTTGCTGAACCTGGTTTTGTCATTAACATACACCAGAACCTTCGAATTCTTCTGCCGTGGGTTCCTCTCTGATTCATGCCTCTTGGAATGACTTTCACTCCAGAACATCCTTCTCTTCACCTCCCCAAAGAGAGGGGAGATGATATCCTTTATTGAAGTATTCATTGACAACTTTTTTAGACCTCCTGTTTATTATGCATGTTGAATTTCCAGCATGTTGATTGTAAAGCCATGAGACTTACAAATAGTGCAGCATGCACTAAGAAGAAAGGATGGGACTGTGTTTTAAGGCCCTTGGTGTTACTATTTTGCTCTCTTGGCTCTGTTGGATATGTTGGATAGGGTGACTCTTTGGTCACAGATATTTCCACTGATGGTGATTTTGCCCTGTGAACTGCATAGGCTTTTCATGCTTTTCAGGCTGTATACCAGTATTTAAAATTTAAAAATTCTTTTTATATCCATAGAGCTGTACTAAATGAAAAAATACAGTGGTTTGTTAGTGATGACTGAAATAAAGATGAAGATGAACTCATCCAAAATTCATCGAGTTTCTACAATGCACTCAACACAAAAAGGCAAGAATGAATAACAGAGTGACCAAATTATTCTTGTTTGCCTAGGACTGTTCCAATTTTAGCAACGAGAGCCCTGTACTCCAGGGGAACCCCAGTCCCAGTCAAGGTGGTCATCCTATGTCCAATAAATTTTTATTTCATTATAAAGATTCATTTTGGTCCTTTTAAAAAAACCCCTTTATCTTTTTTTCTTCTTCCTCCACTAAAGAAATAATATTTAAAAGACAATCAAATACAATGTTCCTAAAATGTACAGGAAGAAATTAAGGATGAGAGATATTTAGGTGAAGTTTATTTGGTGAAATAAGTGTGGTGGCCTCATTTTTTCCTTGAAGAGAGTAGCAGTTTTGTCACTGAATGTTAGTAGGTCCTTGACTCATTGAGCCTTATCTAGGAACTGGAATTAAACTACTCCAGCAAAAAAGGCAAACAATAGTGGACAGTCCCGGACTCCCTATAGCAGTATGGCTTTAGACTACCTCTATCCTGAATGCCCTTCCCCAACGTTTTTAAATGACATCAACTTCTCTTTCACGAGGATATGATCAATTTAAATCCCTGTGGAGAGAATAACAATTCAAGTAATCTCCTTGAATACTTGGGAAAATAAGTTAAAATTGAATAACTAATAATTTTTTTTTAATCCAAACTTGCTTCTCTTTATGCAAAATGCACATCAATTCATGCTGACTTTTTACTTCAAGACTCACCCATTGGTTGCAGGACAGTCCATATTCTTTACTATTGGAGAAACTCCTCAGAGATTCCAGGCCAATGCCAGCCACACCACAATGACTTCTTTCTTGGTCATTCCTCTATATGAACCATCTTGCTTTCTCCACTTCCACCCTGCAAGCCTCCATTGCTCTTCCACCTAATTAAGTCTTAGTCATCCTTCAAAACTCAATTTCAGTGTTACCATCTTTAATAAGACTTTTGTGACCTATCCTACCTCTCTCAGCCTAATTAAACATATCTTTTGTATATTTATTCCATAGTCCCTCATGCAAAATTCCGTTACTCCTTTTATCTCTCCTGTCATTGTCAGTTTCCCTTCGAGAGTGAAAGTGTATTCATAGAAGAAACAGTGATCCTTATTTCCATGCCTGGTATATAATAGATAAAAAATGTGGTTTTGGATAAATGACTGGTTCTGAAGTTGGTAGTCATAGTGTATCTTAGATTCTACTTCAAAGGAGCTCTATTTCTCCCAGATTGTGCAGAGTGAATTGTCACTTTATAGATATGGCTTTCTAGAGTGTGGTAGCAAGGTGGTGCCCTAGAGTTTATTGAATACAGAGTTGCATCTTGTTTGCTGACAATGCATTAGGATTGTATCAGTTATGCTCATTCTCTCAATTAAATGTCAACCGTCATATTCATAGAATTCAGAGTTCCATGCAGGAGTTCCCTCATGACACCATGTACACTGCCTGACTGGCAGAACTATCTCCTTCTAGGTCAGTGACTCAATGATGGGAAGATGGCTAATGACCAGGTGAGACTTCTCTGCTTTCCTCTCACTTAAATTTAAGTTGTACCTTCTTCAACTGTGGTCAGACTTTCAACCTGTGAAATCCGTGTATTCTTCTTTTAAACAGAACAGCTGCTTATTGACCTAAGTAAAGAAGACACTATGCGCAGGTACAGGGGCCCGTGGTGGAGTTGTCCCCTGACCAGGAAGCTGATCAGGGAAATGCTGAGTTCTGTTATCATTTCCTTATCTGTAACAGATAAGAATTCCCACCTCAGTCTTCTATTGAAGGAATGGAATCATAATACATATAAAACAGAATATGCACTTTCTCCATTTCAGAATTATATCCAGTATAAGTTATTGCTAAGGAGATATTTCTTATTTCAGTTTTATACCACATCCTTCTTTTGAAAGGAAAATATAAATTTGGGAGCATGTTTTTATGCTCATTTCTTGAGCAAACTGAAATTGTTTCTTACAGTTTTCACATACTCCAGTTCTTTGGTTTTTCCTTTGCCTGTGTGATGTTATAAGAAAATATTCACACAATATATGGTCACCTAAAAGTATAGGGGTTCATTCTCTAATATATAAAACTAGTGATGGCTCAGACAATAAACATGCTCATATTGTGATAGTTAAGCAGCAGGTGGCTAGCTTGATGAGGAACCAAAACTGAGATTGGGCAGTTCTAAAATACCTCTCTTACTTTTCATCCCTGAAAAGCATGGACTTCTTTGTCAGTGTATTGGGCCTGTTGGGGCAGGGTGAGAAGTTGTATATAGGCAGCTGCTTAACTTCCCAAAAGAGAGAAAAATGGTAAATTGCTTGTCCTGTACTCCTAAAGCTAATTAAAATCTTTTGTGTTTCATGGGTGCTATCACTAGAATGAACCTGGTGGTGGTGTTTGGGTGAAGTTTTAAGATGGGTACAGACCTGGAGATCTTGGGAAGCAGTTGGAAGCATTCCGTATAGGTGCAGTAGCAGGAATTTTATACGGTAAAATGGTGAAAGTAGAGATGCATAAACACACTGGAGAAGAAGTTTGGGTAGAGCAGAATGGTTACAGCTGTCCCATTGAGACAATGTCAGGTGGATGAAGGGGACAGGGCTGAAGGAGTGGGTGAAGCATGGGATGTGGTGGGAGAGTAGGAAAGAGGGCCCACCATGTAAAACGGACAGAAGCATAAAAGGGTGGGGTGATTTTTCAAGAATGATAGAGGAAAATCAATAGTAGTTAAATGACAAGACATTTTGTTGGAAGATTTTGGTATCTGTTCTGAGGCTATTGAGAATTTTTTCCTGGTTACCTCTGCTATGATGGGTCAATAAAATTGTCTTTTTTCCCCCTATGATTTCTAGACTTTACGTTGACTAATTCTACAGCTTCTCAAGTATGGATCTATAAAGGGAAGGTAGGGTTATTATCTTTGTTCTTTAATTCCGAAATGACGATTTCATGCAGCACTACATTTTCACTCAAATTACTCTTCTTACACTTAAATACACATAGCTCCTAATTTTCTTACTTATTTCTGAAGTTTTGAAGGTTAAAGGAGGATTCTAACATTCTATTAAATAAGTGAAAGTAAGAGAAACCCTGGATTATGAGTGGGCTTTATTCCAGTAATTACCAAACACATGCTTTCTAAATCATCAGAGACTGCTTCTCTGAGTTTTCTTCTTTGATGGTAAATAAATGTGTTATGCATCTTACTATAGCTGCTTTAACATTTGGGTTGATTTCCACAAACCTTTTGGGCCATCGGGACATGAAACAGAAGCAAGATTTTAGTGTGTCCTTCATAATTAATTAACTGTATTTTAGAGGAAGTTCTTTCATCTCTCTGGGATTCTTTTTATTCATTTGTAAAATAGGGATAGAATAAACCCTTAAAATGAGAGATAATGAATGTAAAAGCCAAAATTTCCTTGGCAAGGATACTATATAGATATGCTGTCTATAGGACAGTAGTTATATCACATTCCATCTTTAAATAAAACTAGTTACACACTTTTTTGTTGAGTGACCTACACACATGTAGACACACTCACAAACGTAAAGATATAGTATTTCTGACTAATTCACTTGGATGCTTTTTTTATATTGAATATACCAGTTGGTTGATTTTCTCTCTCTCTCTCTCTCTCTTTTTTTTTTTTTTAGATTAAACCTTGTAAAAGCATGAAGCGTTTATTCTTTCCCAAAGGATGTGAATTGGAGGCTTTTCTCTAGAAAAATGAATAGTTTCTGGATATTCAACGTAAATCATTTTTATCTTGAGAAATGAGGTTGATTTAGTAACCTGCATATAGAATTTGTGCTGGTATTTGTGATGTGTTTATGTCTTGCATTGTAACAGTCTAATAAAAAAATTAATAGAGCATAATAAGTGAAGGTGTGACTTTTAAGAAATCATGAAATTTATGAACAATCTGAATTTTAATTTTTATAATAACATTTCATTTTTATACCAGCACTTTTAAATCCTATAATGTGCTCATATCTGGATTATAAGGAGGATGGCATGTTTTCTCTCCAGACTTGCCATTTTAAGCAAATACTTGTTCGGCCTGTGTTTAAAATAAGACTCCTGAAGCACCTCCCCAATCCCTAAATACAAAGTGTTCTAGTCCATTCTTAGCTTTCCTCACTACTCTGAACTTAAAGTTTTCTGGCTGCCTTTTGGGGACTAGGAAATGAGAAAGTGGATAAAATAACACTGGGCATAATTTAGAGTAAATCAGTTGAGTTCATTATTTAGTTGCTTTAAAGACAGGATCAACTCTGAACTGGATAGATTTTTATATAAGAGCCATGTTGTACATGTGTTTCTTTGTTCAGGACTAAAGCAGTGATATTGAAGTAATTATTTTACTACCTCTCTGTGAACAGAAAGGAATGGAATGCTGCTTGACCCTAAGAGAATAAAGTTAATGCAAGGCTTTTTAAAAAATGAACAAAGAGTCATACATAAGGATTTAAGTCAACTATTCATTGTCATCTAAGAGACCCAAACATAATCACTGTCAGGGTCACAGGATTTTTGAACAAGAAAATGATACAAAAAAATCAAATCAACTTATGTTCAGGCTTTAATTATTTTGCTTGTGACTTGATGGCATGACCCTGGATTTTATTTCTTTTTATTTTGGAGGCAGAATCTGAAGGGAAATATATTATTTGATGTTCCTCAACAGACAAATCTGCAGGTAGCTTACTACTTTTCACGTCAACATTTGCTCTGTTTGGGGTGAACAGAATTAAAAATATTTCTTGTAGACATATGGAGAGTAGGTGTGAAGCAATTCTCACTCTATTAACACATTTCTTGACAGCATCTCACATTGGTCAAGAAATGGTGGCAATTTTCAAGGAGCTGAGAAGTTTATGACCTGGGGGTGAGACATGTTCTAGAGATGGTTCAGGCAAAGCCTAGAGTTACATGAGCCTCTCTTTAAATAACTTGGATTGCTGTCAAAAGAGTTTGACTGAAGAGAATAACTGGAAGTAGATAGCTTTAAACCAATTTATGTTCAGTTAAAAAAATAAAAAAGAATGGTTCCCACCATTAAGTAATAAAATATTTAGAAGCTGAATCAAGAGGATGAGTTTCTCAAAGGCGGAATTTGAGAAAAATGTGATCTCTGAGGCAATGGACATCTTTTATATAGTGAAATGCAATATCCTACTCTGGAAAATAGATTGTTCTGGGCTCTGGTCCTCCTACTTTCACCTTAGTTGTGCATCAGACCCTGTGGCTTAAAATGACACAAGGCAGAAAATACTTCCACTTAACAGATTATTCTGCAGCTGGCTATTTTTCTTTAAATGTATGTTTTCTTCTTGTGGACTCTCAAATTTTTTGTTTGTTTGTTTATTCATTTGACAGAGATCACAAGTAGGCAGAGAGGCAGGCAGAGAGAGAGAGGAGGAAGCAGGCTCCATGCTGAGCAGAGAGCCCTGATGTTGGCCTCCATCCCAGGACCCTGGGATCATGACCTGAGCCAAAGGCAGAGGCTTTAACCCACTGAGCCACTCAGGCACCCCAAAGACTCTCAAATTTTGTCCGAGAGTAACCAGCACAGCTTTTACAGGTATATGGAATATATTTTCTCATCAAATTTTATCAATGTTTTGACAAGAAGACTTTCTCTGATGAGATCAGATTTGGTAAAACATAATATAGTTATAGATTGGTCGTTTTGCACATAAAATGGCTGCACATTGATAAAGATAGAAGTGGAAAAAGTGAAACATTTACCAACAAGCGTTTAAATTGTTTTCTTCTTGAATTTGGGTGGGTGTTGTCACGGATTTGGTGGGGAAAAAAGATTTCTGGACTTCTTCTAGTAAGCCATGTCTATAAGACTGAATGTTTATGAGACTTTTGTCCACCAGTTCATGTAACATCTCCAGTTTCAAAAAAAGAAAAAAAAATATTGTTCTTCCTACAGCTTTGTATTAGTGGCTTGGAGCAAACTCTCCCCAAAACACATTGGATTAAAAACAGCTGGATAATCCAGATTGTTTTACTTATTTTTATACTTTATGGATTTAGGGATAAGGAAGCAATTAGCAAAAGACACACTGATGGAGTGTCTTAAAGATTGGCTAAACACTAAAGGAAAACAGAACTTGTTTTACATGATCTTAATGAGTTATGAGCACATGTGTATGCACTTAAAATGAAATCCCTAAAATTGTAACTTTACCTGTGACTTTCACCAGAAAAAAAGTGACTTTTCATGTGAGATGAATGGGAACTCATTAAACTGGGATTTCCTTGGATTTCAATTTTTTTCCCCTTTGCCTTGTTTTTGTCATTGGGATGTTTGATGACATATTCATTGAAATTCCTTTTGTAGGGACATCTGCGTTGTGCAGTTGGTTGAGCATCCATCTCCTCACTTCAGTTCGGGTCATGATCTTGGGGTGCTGGGACCAAGCCCCATGTCTCTGTACTCAGCCTGAAGTCTAAGATTCTCTTTCCCTCTCTCTCTGCCCCTTTTGCTCATACTCTCTCTCTTCTTCTCTCAAATAAATAAATAAATCTTTAAAAAAATACATTCTCTTTGCATCTTAGTAATTGCTATTAAATGCGTTTGGACTTCTAATCTCTCTGGCCAGAATCATGGCTCTGAGATGAGAGGCATGAATAGTGAAGAAAGGAAAGCTAGGGTTTACAAAGAACTTGTCTTCTATTCTTAACAAGTTTCTTTATCTCTAGTAGGTTAATGTTTTCTTAAGTAGTGTTCTTAGTAGGTTAATAACAACAACTATATACTTTATAATAAACAGCTTATTCTGATCTTTAAATCTCAATCATTTATTTTAATATTTTGATTGGAACTTTATTATTTTCAAATTATGACTGATTTTAAAACTCTGGTAACATGGAAATGTACAAAAAAGCAAGTGTCAATTATTCAATAATATGCTATATAGAAATAAACATGCTTTGCTTTAAAGTTAGTATCTTCCTTATATACTTTAATTTAGATTTTTTAAATTGAGATTTTAATTTATTATGAATAATATTATATTAAATTAGTGGGCAACCAGCATTAAAACAATGGACTAGAATACAAATTTCATTGCATATAACATGCATAGGTATATTAAAGAAACTTAATTGCATGTGTGTTTGTGTATTTGTGTGTGTCCTCCCTGATGTAAGTCTTGTTTTGTCCTGTAGTTCATAATCAAATATATTTGAAAGCTAATGACTTGGACATTAGGTTCAATGGATGAAGGCAACCTTAATCCAAGAGAGCAGAATGGAAGACTATTGCTATATATATAATTACAGTTGAAAATGGAAAAAGATCAGGGACTAGAAAAGAGAGAATCTGTATTGGTAATCTCAATGTTCAAAATTTTAAAACATGTAATTCCTAGCAGAGATGTGCAGTGACGAATGTAAGATAAAGCGTGGAGGTTAAGGAGTCAGAAATTGTGGACTTAACGTCAGTTGCCTCTTCTACTAAGGAGAGCATAAACCCCAGATTTATAGTTGCTTTATCTTTAAAAGACATTAAAAACATTTCTAATAACTAGTTCAGTGTGCCTCCGGATTGTAACTAAGATAAAACAAATTACCCTATTTGAAAACATTTTGTAAAGTATAAAGCAGCAAATAAATGAGTAACATTTTTTTAATTTATTCTAGGAATTACTCTATGTCTGAAAAGGTAAGGGACTTCATAAAATGATACTGAGTAAACTTATTATACTTTTTTTCTAAATTCTAAATTTTGCATCCACATAAAGAAATGGAAGCAAGGTTAATTGTTAAAATCCAACAATAGCTGCATTATGGACATCCAAGTGAGAAACATGTGATTGTCTGAGAAGTGTTGCCTAATAGGATGTACTCCAAGATCAAAAGTGCAAACACAGTGAGAAAGCGTACAACCTGAACTGGAAAGATTGAGATCAGATGACTCCGACGGCTGATGGCAGAGACAGTTTGATAAAAGGCACGCAAGATAAAAGATCGCAGAATCAAAGAAGGAACTGTTTATTCTCAAAGATGAAGTGCCATGGTATTTGGAGCATGAAAGATATGGTTGTTATATTAAAAAAAAATCTAGAAAGGCCTTTAAGCCAATGGTGGTATTGTAGGACAAGAGTGAAACAAGTCAGTGAGTTTTACTGTAAGACGTTTGGAAAAGAAAATCACTGTTTTCTTTATCAAGGGCTGGTTCTCCCTTCTTTGAATTCTGTGTGAAGTATGAGTCATGTGTATAAACTCTACTCAGGGTTGTAAGAAGGAGATCAAGCTTCAAGTAGGGTGTGGGTGCAAAGTGGAGGAAGTTTCAGTTTTTTCTCCATTCGAAGTGAACATTGTCTTGACTGGACTGAATTTTGAAAATCAGGTAGCTATGGCTAAAGGAGACCACATTCAATAGCTTTGAAAACAAGATACAGAGTGCAAAAAGCCATGAAGTATTTAAGAAGTTTTGATTCAAAATGCTTTGGAGATTAAAACTCAAGGCAGAAAGGTAAGTTTGTTGTTTTCATGGTTAAGAAAAAGTATTCCCTGGTGAATCAAAACTGAGCTAATGTGTTACTGAAATGATGTGGCTGATTTACAACAGACATAGTAAAGGACTAGAATAAAAGTATTCAAAAGACATTGTTTTCAAGAAATAATTTTAAGAACTACTATAAACCATTTTAATCACTAATGTAAATAATTATATAATGATGTATCAAAAATAGCTCATTTATCGAATGTCTTCTGTGCATAACATTTTCAAAAGTAATTTACATAGACAAGTTCTATTTATCAAAACAACATGGAGGAGTACCTGGGTGGCTCAGTGGGTTAAGCCTCTGCCTTCGGCTCAGGTAATGATCTCAGGGTCCTGGGATCAAGCCCTGCATCGGGCTCTCTGCTCAACGCGGAGCCTGCTTACCTCTCTCTTTCTGCCTGTCTCTCTACCTACTTGTGATCATTCTTACTGTCAAATAAATAAATAAAATCTTACAACAACAACAATAACAATAAAAATGGAGAGCTTATTACAATCATTTTACAGACAAGAGACCCAAGGCTCAATCTAGGAGGAGCTTAGGTACACAGCTGAATTCTGTAAATGTCCAAACAAGTAATCAACACTTCTTTATGTACAAAGATTTTTTTTTTTCACTTCTTCTCTCCATTGTGTTCCTCCTTCCACCTTCTATATGACCTGCTTTCAAAAACAGAAACCCATGACCTCAAAAAGAAAGGAGCAACCAGGCAGTACATGGAAAAGGCCCAGGGTTGAAAGACAGAAACCCTGAATAATGGTTTTGCTTCTTTCTGTTAGCTAATGTTTAATTTGGGAAGTTCTGCAAAGTGACAATTTCTCTGCAAAGTGACAACTAAATATGTGCCTTCTGCCCTGGAACAGTGTAAGTGAACAGTTCTGGAGAAGACTTTTTGAATATCTCATGCAAAAATTTCTATTTCTAGAACAGGATTTTGTGATGAAAATATGACCCTGAGTCTCAAGCCTTAAAGTTAAGATAATTCAGAACTTCTGGTTCTAGGTTTATGACAAATAAAAATTGAAATCCTCCCTCTAGTACTTAGAAATACTGCAAAAATAATATTTTTAAAGCATATATCATACATTTAATACCTTTAGCCCTCTCAATCCCAAAATTTGGCATATATGTAAAAAATAGAAATTCACTGCACTACCTATTAAAACATTACTAGTAAAATTCATAAAAAATGTACAAACTGTTATCAAGATGTCAAGTGATTTGGCTATAGATATTTACAGTAGATACATTTAAAACTATGTGTTAATAGATACAGTTAAATATAATTTGAAGAAAAGACTGAGTAAGTGATTCCAAAGGGGAAAAAAAAATCCCTGTAAGCTTCATAATTGGAAACAACCTGTTAAATGATGTAATTAGATGTACCAAGGAGGGGAAATATCTTTATAATGAAGACCTAAAGGTATCTGTAAAAATATTCTTATAATTATTTGTTCCATTTCTTTGAAAAAGATGGATGGTACTTTGATAGGAATTGCATTAAATGTGTAGATTGCTTTAGGCAGCATAGACATTTTCACAATATTTATTCTTCCAATCCAGGAGCATAAGTGACTCTTAATCTCACAAAACAAACTGAGGGTTGCTGGGCGGAGGGGGTTTGGGAGAAGGGGGTGGGATTATGGACATTGGGGAGGGTATGTGCTTTGGTGAGTGCTGTGAAGTGTGTAAACCTGGTGATTCACAGACCTGTACCCCTGGGGATAAAAATATATGTTTATAAAAAATAAAAAATTAAAAAAATTTTCAAAAAAATATTCTTATAAAAGTGTTGGTAGATTTTATTTCAGATATTAAAAGATGTTCAAGTTTAAGAAGGTTAACAAATCAACTAAATTTTCCTGGAGTTAGATAGGAAGGAAGGAAAGATAGGAAGGGGGGGAATGATAGGAGGAAGGAAGGAAGAGACAGAAGGAAGGAGGGAGGGAGAGAGAGGAGGAGGAGGGAAGAAAGAAGAAAAGGAAGGAAGGAAAGAAGGAAGGAAGGAGGAAAGAAGAAAGAGGGAGGGAGGGAGAGAGAAAGATAAAGAGAAAGAGAGAGAAAGAAAGGGAGGGAGGGAAGAAGGAAGGATGGATGGAAGGAAGGAAAGAAATACAATTCAAATGCCAAAATCCAAGAGAGAAATGAAAGCAGAGCAACTTGAACTTGAGCTCAACCCCCAATGCATCCGGAGATAGGCATGTACGCTGACACAGCCTTGTGCTCTTTAAATCCCAAAGTCAAAGAAAACATTTTAAAAGCAAGCAGAAAGGAATGAATGTTTATCCTTAAAAAGCCATGATTAAACTGACAACAGGCATATCAAGACCTTCAATTTAAGACAGAAAGGCAAAGCTATACTCTCCTCAAAAGGTCAAGAAAACAAAAAAAAGATCTGTCTACATCACCCAGCAGAACTGTTGCTCAGGAGCAAGTGTTATCTTTAAAAAATATATTATTTATTTAAAAATTTATTATTAAAGAAAACAGACAGAAATGTCTGTTCATGTCCTCTGCCCATTTCTTGATTGGATTATTTGTTCTTTGGGTGTTGAGTTTGCTAAGTTCTTTAGAAGACATCCAGATGGCCAACAGACACATGAAAAAGTGCTCCATATCACTCGGCATCAGGGAAATACAAATCAAAACCACAATGAGATATCACCTCACACCAGTCAGAATGGCTAAAATCAACAAGTCAGGAAATGACAGATGCTGGCGAGGATGCGGAGAAAGGGGAACCCTCCTACACTGTTGGTGGGAATGCAAGCTGGTGCAGCCACTCTGGAAAACAGCATGGAGGTTCCTCAAAATGTTGAAAATAGAACTGCCCTATGACCCAGCAATTGCACTATTGGGTATTTACCCTAAAGATACAAATGTAGTGATCCAAAGGGGCACATGCACCCGAATGTTTATAGCAGCAATGTCCACAATAGCCAAACTATGGAAAGAACCTAGATGTCCATCAACAGATGAATGGATCAAGAAGATGTGGTATATATACACAATGGAATACTATGCAGCCATCAAAAGAAATGAAATCTTGCCATTTGCAACAACATGGATGGAACTAGAGCGTATCATGCTTAGCGAAATAAGTCAAGTAGAGAAAGACAGCTATCATATGATCTCCCTGATATGAGGAAGTGGTGCTGCAACATGGGGGCTTAAGTGGGTAGGAGAAGAATCAATGAAACAAGATGGGATTGGGAGGGAGACAAACCATAAGTGACTCTTAATCTCACAAAACAAACTGAGGGTTGCCGGGGGGAGGGGGTTTGGGAGAAGGGGGTGGGATTATGGACATTGGGGAGGGTATGTGCTTTGGTGAGTGCTGTGAAGTGTGTAAACCTGGTGATTCACAGACCTGTACCCCTGGGGATAAAAATATATGTTTATAAAAAATAAAAAAAAAAGAAAAGAAAAGAAAACAGACACTGGAATAAGGATTCATTTGAAGATGATTTTTTTAGGTTGTATTCCTAGAAAAAATTCCTAGAAAAAATGACCGGGAATGAAAGGATGATCTAAGACTTTTAATAAATAGTGCTACAGAATCAAGTAGCCGTGTGAACAGCAATGATTGATCTAGAGAGTATGTACCTAAATACAAATGTTAAAAAGGGGAGATGAACCATGAGACACTATGGATTCTGAAAAACAATCTGAGGGTTTTGAAGGGGCGGGCGTTGGGTGACTGGGGGAACCAGGTAGTGGGTATTAAGGAGGGCACGGATTGCATGGAGCACTGGGTGTGGTGCAAAAACAATGAATACTGTTACACGGAAAAGAAATAAAAACTTTATAAAAAGTTTCTAGAAGAAAATTTAGGAGAATATCTTTATATCTTTGGATAAACTTCTTAAACAGAACACAAAATACACTAATATGGCTAGTGTCTAAGTTCAATGCATTGGACTTAATTAAAATAAGAACATCTGTTCACCAAAAGAAACCATCAATCAAGTGAAAATGTAAGCTATACACTAGGAAAAAAATGTTTTCAGCATCTAATGAAGAATATGAAAAGCTCTCCAAAAACAGCTTAAAAAAATAAAACTGCTATTTTTCTATGGACTTTTTAGGATGAGGCATTCATCTTTGTTATCTCCTGATATGTTATATAATTTATATCTTATTTGCTAGAATTTAGCTGGAAGATCACACAGCTACAACTGCGAGTAAGAAAGATATGCTTCACTTTTATTTTGGCCATGTGTCCAGATAAAATTCAAGATGTTCTTACTACAAAATTCTGGGAATGTGTATAGGATTATTTAGATAGCAATCCTTAAAACACAATTTTGATGTACACAGTGTGATTAATATGTTATTCAATTACTTTACTGAAGATAACTCTTATACCATGTTTTTTTTCCCCCTAAGTACTGAGTGAGGGAGAAGCTTAGAAATTAAAAGCTAAATAAACCAGGGGTGCCTGGGTGGCTCAGTCAGTTAAGCAACTGCCTTCAGCTCAGGTCATGATCTCAGGATCCTATGATTGAGCCTGGCATCAGGCTCCCTGCTCAGCAGAGAGTCTGTTTTCTTTCTGCCCCTCACCCCTCCTCATGCTCTCTCTTTCTCAAATGAATAAATAAAATGCAAAAAAAAAAAAAAAAGGGTAAATGAAACATTGTCCCTGTTTTCAAGGAGCTGATAGTCTAGTAGGGGAAGGTGAAATGTATAAATAATCTTAACATTTTAAAGATTGAAATGTACTGATATTTGAGTTCACATTTAGTAAAGACAGCTCCAGAAGAATTTTGAATAACTTCATTAAGAAAGATATTTTAAGGAAGATGAAACTCATGGATGCATTCATAAAGCTGGGATATTTTAGGTAGCTATGAAAAAAAAATAGTTCAGTTTTCCTAAAGAAGTGTGAATGTAGTAGGCCTTTATTGTCAAATCTTGGCCTTTACTTATTAAGGAAGGAGAACCCATTAAAATTTCTGAGCCATGATGCTTAAAGTGTGTGTGTGTGTGTGTGTTGAATTTACCATTATTTTGTGTCACATCATATTCCTTTTTTTAGAATTTGTTTATTTGAGAGAGAGAGAGTGTGTGTGTGTGCGTGTGTATACACATGTGTTGGGGGAGGATGGAAGGAGAGAAACTTCAAGCAGAGTCCCTGCTGATGGTGGAGCCCAATGTGGGGCTTGATCTCATGACCCATGAGAGCATAACCCGAACTGAAACCAAGTTGGAGGCTTACCTGAGACACCCAGCTACCCCGGAAATTGGTCTTACAATACAGAAAAAGCAAATAAAAGGAATCTGCAGAACAAAAGTGCCAAAAGCAAGATAATTCCTGAACCAATACTTTCCAGGTTTTCAGTAGCACAGTCAAGACTTCTGAATTAGGATAGTTCCATTTAGTTTTAGACAAGACTTCTAGCTTCATAATCTGCCCAATTTACAAGGAAATATTGTTCATAGTAAATATTAATACTGATTAAAAGTTCATCATTCATAAATGAACTGAAGCATTACATAGCCAGCCATATTCAAACCCCTGGTGGAACTTTCAAGCCATGTGATGAAGCAGTGAGAAGATGACCAGGAAGGAACAACCAAAATCGGAGGAGAAGGCATTGCTATTTGGCCTGTTTGATGTCTTCTCCATCTTCCCATGGCCGTGGCTGTTTGACAGAGTGAAATAAGCTGCAAGAACTTTGGGGAGGGATTGTGGAGAAATGCATGTTCACTTTTCCCACCAGGGCCTTCATTCCACTGGCTTGTGTCTGACCTTGAAAGGTTGATGGGTCCAGCAAGTAATACATGAGGCCAGAATACCTGTGAGAGGAGTTGGTCCCAGGAGGTTCAAGCATAGAGCATATGTAGAAATTGATGGTCCAAAATAAACAGAGCAAAACAAAAGAGAATTTAGTAATAGGTAATTTGCTCCCAATGGTAGGGATTAGAGCATGGAAGAAATGGACTATAATTCCGATGCATAATCAGTTATCAACTGCTTTATGACTGAAGTAGGACCTGATAAACTGATGCTTGACTCTGATTTTTAATCCTTATGTGAAGTAGAGATTCTTTTCACATATTATGTATAAGAAAGGAAAGAGTTATGTCAGTGTTTCTCAACCTCTGTGTTATACACATTTGGGGCCAGATAATTCTTTGTTGTGAGCCACTGACATATGTATTGTAGGATGATTATCAGTAACCCTGACTTCAACCTGCCAGATCCCAGAAGCAACCCCTTATAGTCTTAGGAACCAAAAATGTCTCTAGAAATTTCCCCTGGGGGGAAAAAATCACCCCCGATTGAGCATCGCTAGTCTAGGTAATTCAAATAAATGAACACACAGAATGTCCGACCATAATCAAATTGCCCAGCTACATCAAGTCATGAAGTAATAATAATAATATTCACCTTACTAGGTACTCAGATGTTGGCCTGATGGCTCATTAGGCTAGAAAAATATTGCATTTGAGTGTAGCAATGGCATCCATACTCATTTCCAGAACTAGACCTTCATACGTGAGTAGTAAAGTAGATTCTCTCCCGAGAGAAAATTGACTGAATATTTACTCTGTTTGGCCTTTCTTTTATAAGACAGGAAATAGACAATACACTGAGGTATGATATAGGTCCAAATTTTGATATTTCTATCCTCTATCTTCTTTTGGATCTCTCTCTTTCCTCCATGCCGCCCTCCTCTCTATTGAAAGATGAGGAGGAATTTGGTATAAATAAAAGTTCCATTTGTGCAACTTGCCTATCTGGTAGCCAAATCAGGAAGTTAATATTGTGTCATTTTTCTAAACCTTATACAGTCCTATCTTCCTGCTCTTTTAAATTAACTTTACAATTGTAATATTTCAAGGGTATGTTACGATTTATACAGGTTTTTTTTTTTTTTAACCCCTAACTTACTAAAAAACTTTCCAGGTCAATACTTTAGTTTGCTGAAATTCAGATATTTTTGTACTCAAACACATGAGGCTTTCAGCACAACAAGGTGAACTCAATAGCAAGTCAAAATACATTCTCTGCAATGTGAAAATGACCTGCTGTATGGGAACACTTCCAGTGCAGGGAAGTGTGTCTCTGCTGATGTATAGATAGCATTTTAAAATGTTCACAGAAGCACACTTCAAAACTATTCAGGCTAGCACATATTTTTAATTGTTCTTTAATGTTTGGGAGAAATAAACGTGTGCAATAATATTTTGTTGATTTTTCAAGTTAAAATGGCAAATAAAATTTTATGTGGATGATAAATCCCTTTGTAGAATACTATAGCTGAATTTGCTGAATGAATTAAAGTTAATGAAACCTATGAGTTGCCTTACTCTAAGATAAATGCAGTCCAGTGAAACTCAAATAAAATATGTTTACTTCTGATATGAAAATTTTTAAAAATGATGAGTCTATGTGTTAAAATGGTTTCTATGAGGGCAATTCTACTGAATAACTTGCAGTTGCCAGGTAGAGCAATAGATGTGTATATATGTATGTATGTATGTGTATGAACATATATGTTTATTAGGCATATCAAGGTGAGCTTATGTGAGTAGTATGGTATAATAATTATTTGATGACTGTGATTGGTTCTTACCAAATGTGAGTTTTATTTTTTTTCCTTTTCTTTTTCTTACTTTCTTCAACTAGTTGATGTCAACACCCATGAAACTTTCTGGAAAGTAGTTTCAAAGTTGGGGAGAGCCCGTTTAATCATATTTGCATTCAAATAATTACATAATATGCTTATATCATGGAAAGTCACATCAGAAAAGTAACCCAAACCTTAGAAATTGGGTTTTATCATTGAAGGAGGTAATATACTGAGAGAGAAACAAGATGTGGGCTTTGAAGTGCGACAGTGCTGACTTCAAATCATATCTCTATCACCAGTGCAGCCTCTATTATCTAGGGAAGGCTAGTTAACCTTTCTGTGCTTAAGGTTCTGCATCTGTAAAATTGAGAGGGTAACTCCAATCTCATAGCATTACAGGGAGTATAGTGTTGCAAGGATTACAGTGTGTGTGTGTGTGTGTGTGTGTGTAATATTCATTTATGCAAATCTGCACCTATGTATATAAGTGCATCCACAAAATTTATCTATGTATTTATACACATATATGCATATATGTGTACGGGTGCATGCATGTACATGCACACATCTGGTATAGCACAGGCGCCTCCAAAACACATTAGTTCATTCTCATTTCTGGAACAAAACAAGATACAGAAACTATAGGCACTAGATTAGAATAAAAACTTAAGAAAAACCCCAGTTTTGAGTTTTGATCTTTTCCTTCCTAGCTGACTAGGTGACTAACCATGGGGCTGTATCTCCAAATTGAAGCTCACTTAGAAACCCAATATGGAAAAGAGATAGTTTGTGGAATTCTCTAACTCAAGGGGGGTGGACAAAGGCTCCTCTATGGGCTCTGCAGAGTACAACTTGGTAATCATTAAGTTTTATAACCCTCAAGGGTCTTTCAGTTCTAAAATAACCAAAGTAACAGGTCTTAGCTCAGACATGGTCCTACTTACAGATAAGGAATGATTGATATTATCATTCTAACTTGACCATTTGAAATTGTATATGATATATACTACTTCAGCAGTTGAAATGCCTAAATGTTGGGTATGACCTCAACTGCAGAAGTTCAGAGACCATGTTTCTGGCGTAATTCAAGTCTACTGCTAGCTATAAAAAACCTATAGGATAATACACATGAGATTCCTTTGAGAAGTCTAATTCTCTGTGCTTATGCATGCATAAGAGTTTGTTCTTATTATTCCTCACTTCCTCTAACCCCATTTTATTCTCCTATCCTTAAAGAAGTGTTTCTGCTTGTTTGTAAAAAACAAAACAAAAATAATAACAACAGAAACTACACAGGCTTTGCTATGGGCTGAATTATGGATCCTCCCCTTAAATTTATATGTTCTAGCCCTAACCCTTAGTGCCTCAGCATTTTAAAGATAGGACCTTTAAAAAGGTAATTAAGTTAAAGTGAGACCATTAGGATATGCTTAATCTAATCTGACTGGTGTCCATATAAGAAGAGAAAATTTGGCCACACAAAAAAAGACGCCAAGGACCTGTGTGCACTGACAAAGTAGGAGACCTGAGAGAAAATGGCTATCTGGAAGCTAAGGAGAGGGGCGTAGAAGAAACAAATCCTACCAACACCTTAATCTTGGAGTTCCAGCATCCAGAACTGTGAGAAAATACTTTTCTGTATAAATCACTGGGTCTATGGTAGTTTATGACATCATTAGTAAAGTAACACATGTTTCATATGCCACTTTAAAATACTAATATTTTAGGGTATCAGAATGACATTTTGAAGGGGACAATTTCTGGTATGAATTCTTAGATATAAAATTAAAACCTAAAACTTAAGGTTGAAGTAACTTAATGTGTTGTTTTCTCCACATCACTGTTTATTTTCATCATAGTTCTTCATCACAATCTGAAATTTGATTCTTCATTTACTTTCTACAGCTCCCTCAAACTAGAATTTAATTCTAATGAAGGCAGGGAGTGTGCAGTTTGTATAGTATTTCATCACCAAATGTCAGGAGACCACCTGGAGTAAAATAAGAGTTAAATAGAAAATTGTCAAGGGGTACCTGGGTGGCTCAGTTGCTTAAGTGTCTGCCTGTGGTTGTGGTTATGTTCCCGGGGTCCTGGGAGAAAGCTGGGCATGGGGTTCACTGCTCAACAAGAAGCCTGGTTCTTCCTCTCCCTCTTCTCCTCCTCCTACTTATGTGCTCTATTCTCTGTCAAATAAATAAATAAAATCTTAAAAAAAAAGTAAATTATCATTAGATTAAATCATAGTGTTTTGAGTAATTTATCATCATAGATTAGTAGGAATGACATGATTTACTTCCTCATGAAGCAGCGAAGCATTAAAGCAATGAAAATACAATCACCAGCAGCTTTCAATTATTTATGATGGTGGAGAGTCAACTATAATATTCTGCCTTATTCAAACAAGGAAAGATTTTGAAGGGTTAACAATGGCTGAAATATGTTGTGATATTATTTTAAAATGTAGTGTGTTTGCCACACGTTTTTGAAGTGTGAAATTCAAGGCCATTGCTTGAAAACCCAAAAGCACTTTAGGGTTTTTATAAAGATGCCTGAGTTTTGGTAAACATTTTTGTGCAGTCTCTGGAGACATTGTTTAACTTAAGTTATAAGTGACCTTTAAACCCAACGAATATGTTTCAAGAAGTGTATTTTGGTTTATTTGAAGTGGGAAGTAAATGAGTGATAAATTTTGTTTATTTTCAGTTGTGAGAGAAATGCAAGTTCATAGCATGATGTTGTTATTTGACTGGTAAAAATTTAGACTGGGTGTTCAAAGAATTAATGTTTCAGCAAGCATTCAACATATCAAAATGTGTCTATTTTTGAGAAGCTGAATTTAAAATCTTCCAAGTACATAAATTCCTGGTAAAAGCAATTATGAACTTCTGCTTTTGTCTTTGTAAGACAAAAGACTTCCAGTGACAAATTTTGAAGACTAATTCATGGACTTCATAAACTGAATTGCATTTGGCAGTGTACATTGTATTCTGTTCATTGCATAGTTAGCCTATATATTTTTTTTTCTGAAATGTTATATTTTATTCAATAACTTAATCATAATTTTTTTGGTTTCTATTTTAATTATTTTTATTGTGTTTCTCTTTCTCATTAAATTTTTGGTTCAAAGCATGGTTTCAAATTTTGGCAAGTTGCAGTTGCAATCTGAACCCTGCCACTTGCTAATTGTATGACCTTTCTGAGCCTCAATTTTCTTATTGTTACATATTATAATAGTGCATATATTTCAGTTGCCCCAAAGAATAAATAATACAATATATGTAACATTGATATTGCCTGACACATAGACACAAGACATTGTAACTATTTTTATTTTTGTAGGAGTCCATTTGTGTATGTGTGTGTGTGTGAGAGATAGAAAGAGGTAGCGAGTTACTTACTTAGTCTAGACATTTCGGTAACTCCAGTTCTAGCACTAGTAGATGCTAATCAATGTTTAATTTGTTTAATTCAAGACTTTGATAAATTAATTTTCATGAAACTAATGTTTCAGGTAATACTTTGTAAATTATTCTATTTATAGAAAATTGCATCTTTTTTGTGGCTACTAAGAGAATAGATTGTATCTGTAAGTAAGCAACACAACAAAACTATTTGCTAGGTTTTTTTTAATAGAGGAATTATTACTTAAGTTTAAATTTTCAGACTCTTTTTTTGGAAAACATCATCACCATCTATGCTGTAAGCAAATCTATCATCTTCAAAAGTTTCCTCCTGCTCTCTCTATTATTATCATATTACCTTTTTGTGTTAAGAACACTTAACATGGTTAAGCATCTGCTTTTGGTTCAGGTCATGATCTCAAGATCCTGGGATGGAGCCCCACATCAGGCTCCCTGTTCAACAGGGTGGTCTGCTTCTCCCTCTGCCCTTCTCCCCCTGCTCCTGCTGTTTCTTGCTCACTTTCTCTGTCTCTCAAATAACTAACTAACTAAGTAACTAATTATATATATATATATATATATATATATATATAAACACTTAATATAGGGTCACTTTGAGGCTAAATAGTTTTTTTAATCTGAAAATAAGTTGTGTGGTTTTGTAGAAATCTATTATAACAGATTGGGTATCCAGGAGATAGATTTTGAGATAACAATTTACATGTAGCAATGTTAGTGACATTCTTAGGATCAACAATGAGGAGGAAGGAGTGAAAAAAGCAAGATTGGGCAGAGGGAGATATTGGGCTGTGATTAGTAACAATAAAGATTTTAGCTAGTCCATGGGTCTTTGTATTCCTGCACTTACTGCAGGCTGCCCTAAGACAGGAGTATGACCTTGCAGGCTGACTCCCTTTAGAAGAGGATAATCACTGGGAAGGTGGCAGCTTCAAAGTGGTAAACCATGTGATAGGAACCTAGATTCCATGTTGACGTGCCCATGTCTGTACTTCTTTTGCTCTAAAGTGGTCTAAATGCAAAGTTTCTTAGCATCCTGTATCAGTAGACCATTAGTCTTTGAATAGTAGTCCATTGGTCTTTGATTAGTGCCCATTAGTCTCTAATGATAATGCTAGATTAGGCTTTTCTGGAAGGAAAGGCAAAATAGTACTCAGCATATAGATAAATATCAATCAAGATATTATTGATTCTTCCTTCCAGAATCTCCTCCCTCCAGAGTAGAATATGTTTAGTGGAATCAGTGTTCCACTAAGTGGCTATTTGGACTCCTGTAGGAATGGTGCTATATTGGGAAATTAGCACTGGTCTTGTTTGCTGGCAGTTGGACATTTAGCAGTAGCAGTGATAAGAGGGGATCCATGTTCTTGGACCCAAACATCCCTGGTAGGCATGGCTACCCAGTTCATGGGCCCATTGTGCCAGCACTGAAGTGGCTGATGGACATCATCTGGATGATGCCCGCTGACCTAGTCCATCTGTTTAGCTGTTCAGTGTTTTTATAGGGTAGAAATTTTGGGATACGCACTGACATGTGATATAAAGATGGTCATAGGTCATGCCTGTTTTCAATAGGTCTATTCTATAGACTTCATTGTGCTCCTATCTTAATCTTTCTAAGTCCTTTATCCCTTAGCCAAGAAACTCACCAATGTTCATAAGTCTATATACATTCTAAAAAGTGGGCACATCTCTTTCTACATATGGTGAATGGACAGGCCAATCATCCAAATATCTATCCAGCAAGAGAATTTCCCCCCACGGTTGTTTTTCAGAGCCAGCTCTCAATGGGATTAGAGGCAGTTAAGTCCATTTAAATGTGAGTTGCTGATAAAATAGTGGTGGATGACCTGGAGGCCCTGGCTACCTGCTCATGCCCTCCTCTTCTGTTCATCTGTAATCCTGAACGAAGCGCTTCTATACCATAATAGATTACCATTAGGCACACTGGACCTTATGAGGCAGTGGGCCTATCAAAAGTTGAGTGAGATAGTTTATGTGTCAACTTGGCCAGGCCACAGTCCTATATTATTCAACCAAATACTAATCTAGGTATTGCCTTGGGAGTCTTTTGTAGATGTAATTAACATCTTTGATCAATTGACTTTAAATAAAAAAAAATATCCTAGATAATCTGGGTGAGCTAGATATAATTAATTCAAAGATTTTAAGAGCAGAATTGAGATTTCCCTGAGGAAGAAGAAATTCTCTCTGTGGACTGAAGCCTTGGCTCCTTCCTGAGAGTTCTCTTATCTTCCTGATGATCTGGGCTATGATTTCTGACTCGCCTAGCCAGCCCCCCAAATCATATAAGCTAGTTTCCTTAGTTTCTTGCAATAAATTTCCCTGCCCACTACATATATGTATATATATAAAAAAGCCCCCTGATGTAGTCAACATCCAAATATTTGTAAGAGATTATCTCATATCCTCTGCAGTATATTTGTCTTCCATGGATTCCAACCTCGCCACTTCTTGTTCATCTAGTCTCCTGAGGTTGAAGTCATCCATCTGTGCGTTTCCACTCTGTCCAGTTTCCTTTGGATGATTTGTTATACGGAAGTAGTGTTATCACAGGCCTGTGGCAAGAAAGGTACAGGTTTTCCCCGCTATCTGAAAGTAACCCATTCCTATGAAAACGTTTGTAAACTGAAATGGCATAAAGAAAAAAAAAATTAACATGAATTTATATGGAAAAATTTTTGGGATATTCCCAGACTCTAAAAAATAATCTCTTTAAGGCTTTTCTGATAGCTTACACCATATCTTGCTAAGGGATGCACAAAAGAAACCAAGATAAAGCTCAGAGGCTCCCAGGTGTAGCTCAAAGCTATGGTGGTTTGATGCTGAGATGCTGAGTGTAAGTCCTGGGGAAGAAACTTGGTGGCACCATTCCTGCTGATCCAGATGCCGGCAATCACTGTAATGGCTAGCTACAAAACAAACACTGAAGGCTATTTTAGCTTTTCGCTTTTTTTACATAAAACAAGTATCCTCTTTGAACTTCATTCAAAGTAATGATGAACTACATTTGAAGTAATGTAGATGACGTAAATGAACGTGACTGTAACCTTACTTGAACTAATTTTGTATTCAAAGAAGCGAGAGAACGTGTTTTCCTGTGAGAAAGATATAGATATACTAGTGTTTCTCAATCTATGCAAACAGAAGAAATTAAAGATTGATGATCAGGAAGCTAAGAGTAGCCACCCAAATTTAGAAAAAAAAAAATTCTTGTATCTCAGTTCATGTCTATTAGAATGGACTATGAAGTCCCCAAAGAATGTAGAAAAAGGTCCTAGAAATGGGAAGGAAGATTTAATACTTGTAAGTATTTATTTCTGTTACCCTTATTCTGTAAACAATATGGAATTTTCAGGTAACTTATCTTCAAGGTATTTGCAAATTAACAGGAGGACATTATACCACCTCCACCAATAGTCCCAAAGGGGGACTATTTCCTGGTGCTTGGAGTTCGCCAGTCCTGGACAGCACTTACGTCTAATTAACCTTTGAAATAATGTAGATAACGTAAATGAATGTGGCTATAGACCTTATTTGAACTGGTTTTGTATTAAAAGAAGCAAGAAGTGTTTATTTTTCTTTCTTTTAATGCAATTAAAACGTAAACTATCCAAATCCAGTATGAAGATTTACTTGCATTCACTCACCATGGGAAATGACACTGACTGCTTCCCAATTTCCGAATGTGATATTCGAGGAGGTGAACACTTTCATCTCAAGTGCTGTCATATATATTTGCCCCCGTGAGCATCTTTTAGGTTTCTGCCATCAGATCAGCAAGTTGCCTTCAATGTGTGGTATTTTATCATGTTGCTGTCCCGAGGTAAATTCTAATTCTTCTTTGGCTTGGCTGTGACCACCTGTTCTCCGACACCTGTTTCAATTTATAAACCATATGCTGTAGTCACAGCTGAGAACCGCTGTAGACATGATGTGATTTCTCATAAATATTTCATAAATTCAAAGTTTCTTGCACTCCAAAATAATCTGAAGGCACTGATTTTACTGAAAACCTCACAGAGACTGACATACACTCTTTATTATCATCACCGTTATTTAGGCAAAGAAAGATAAAGTTTACAGCCTTATAAAATAACCTGGAACAGCCCTACCTGCTATTTATGATTTTTGACAAACACAGCCGCAGCCTATGGTAAAATAATTCAAGTGCAGTAATTGGTCTGAAATCTACATATGCTCAGGAAATCTAGGGAAGCAGATGTTTTCACACTGTGTTTCCTACACGGAATAAGAGACACACTTCACAAAACAAATATTCACCAAAAATCAATGTATGGTAATTGACATGATGTTTTCATTATTTTGAGAATTTAAATGAAGTGAATTTTTACAAAAAATAATTTGCAAGTAAGAGAAACCTAAAATCAAATGTGATTAAATAACAATAATAAAAATGCCTGGCTTATTAACTGAACAGAAAAAGCTATTGAATTGCAGGCTTGGATTGATTCAGGAATACAAGAACTGTGGGCAGCAGTCTGCTTTTCTCTCTCCACTTCTCAGCTCTGTTTCTACAGGAGAGCCCTCTGATAATATTTAGGGAATAGATGCTATTATTTCCTCAGCCTTCATTCTTTCCTAAGTCAAGTGCAAAAGATTTTCTTATGGTAGCAACATAGAATAAACAAACAACAATAAAAACCAAGACAATAGCAAAGAAGAAAATTCCTTTCTCTCCAGAAGTCTCAAGAATCATTTCTCCTTTTACTGATTATAATTTAAATGATCATTTATGAAAGAAACATTCTGAAGCAAGAAATGGGGTACACTAAGCCAACCTGGTAGCTCAAGGGATTCATCTCTCTGAGACTGCATAGTTGATAATGCAGAAGGTGTGAATTCCCGCAATAGAGAATTAGGATACTTTTGTTGGGAGAGGGAGAATGAAGCCAGTTTCTATCTACACCCATTTGTCTACATAGCTGTAGATACATACATACACACACAAAATTGAGATGATTCTGTATTATTCTTTCTCATTCTTTAGACTTGGGATTTATTGCTTTTCCATGTCAATTAATAGTCCACAAACATGGTAGACTACCACATGGGTGAAGACCAGGTGTTATTGCTAAGTTTGCCACTCTTCCATTTTATGGGTAATATAGAACATCTTAATTTGCCTAGAACATTTTGAAAAGACATAATGACAAGCAGAACAAACAAACAGTTTTGATGTGTAGGCATGTTTCCTAATGAAAAAAGACTTGACCACAGTATGTGTAATATTAATATTGCACTTACATTTTCCCACATAGTAGTATTTCTTTAGGGTATAATTTTCTCTTTTGAGACAGAAATGAGCTCATATTATTTCTTTCTGATTTAGTTCTTCATTTGCTTTATTTCTTTATTTGCTCACAATTCTTTTACTTTTAAATCAATCCAGGCCTAAAATTAGGAGAGATCTACCTCTTGTCTGTTCAATTACTAAGCCAGGCTAATTTTCTTTATCAATTTCAGCCAGTTTAATTTTAGGTTTCTGTTACTTGCAAATTATGATTTACAAAACATCACTTTATTTAAATTCTCAAAAACAAAAAATTATACTTTGAATAATGTTTATCACTCTGGCAATGGTACGTCAAACAGAGGCCTGTCATGCAAGCTTTGTGTCTTCTGCAGGTAGGAATAATCATGGAATATTGGTTTTGAATAGTTTCCTCCGAGATCATCTGGGGGTGGGGATCCATATCTAGCTCCTTTCCAGCTATGCCTGTCCCTGCTGATTCTTATATTAATATACATTATCACCTATGGCTGCTTTCACACTATAAAGGCAGAGTTGACTAGTTGTTACAGAGAACATATGGCCTACAAATTCAAAAATATTTACTACTGACTCTTTTCAGAATATGTTTGCCAACACCTGATATAGACTGTAGAAATCTAGAAAAATAGACTTCCTTATGCTTGAAATATTGGGTAAACTGATGATCGTTTCCTTAATGGCTATTTGGAGGACAGGGAGGAGCCCAGTGGAGCACTGCTGAGGTCTGTTATGAGTGTCCAAAATGGACCAGTGCTTGCACATATATAGATATTAACAATTGATTTCAGTATAAAAATAAAGGAGAAAAATGTTTATATGAACATTTTGCTATGAACATAATGCTGTTTTAAGAGATAGGGAATTTGTTTCTGCCTATTACTAACTGTGTGTCTTTGAGTAAATCATATAACTTCTTGGTCAGTGTTCACCTTCCGTAAACCAAAGAAGTGTAACCATGCCTAGCTTAATTATATCATGGAGTGTTGCCACCATCAAATGTGAAAACATGTGGGAATGTTTTCATTATTATTGGACTAAGAGAAAGAAATACCACTAATTACCATATTATAAAACTTTGCTGGAAATTGCCACATAAATAACATCTCCACACCAGGCAATTTTGACTCTATATTTTTTACAGAATATGTATTCTTCGTGCTGAGTTATTTTATCAAATGTACATATAAAATCTTAATTCTAGAATATTATATCATATACACACATATATGTATATGTACACATTTAGAATCATATTATATATGCATGTATATGCATAACATAATTCTAGAACAAAGAATATATATGTATATCTGACTCTAGCATAAAATATGTATATACCCACCCACATTTTAAAGCCTCTTGAATAACAAGAAAAGAATAATAAGATACTTATATTACCAATGATGGTGATTGAATAATGTTAGTTGAAGTGATCCTAAAAATAAATGGTCACAATAGATAGAATTTCTCCCTTTCTCTAAATGCATTTCCTCCTATAGGAGTGTGAGAGTTGATAGCCAACATTTATCAAGTACTTAGTTCAGCTATAGTAGTATAATGGGCACTTCATATATGTTGGCAAATTCCCCTTTCTTATTAGTCTATACCTTAGATACTACTATTATTGTCATTTGACTTATTTAAACCCGAGTGGTCTGGCACCGAAGCCTCTGTTCTCCTCTGTACAATATTGCCTTGTGGAGAATGTGAAAAATGGAAGCATATCTAGGGCATCTTAGGGTTGCTTTCCTGATAAAGAATGCCCAAATGGTTCTAAGGAGGAGACTGCCATTAGTGTGCAATATGGGCTTGCTAACAAGAACCTGTACAAAGTGTCCTCACATTTTGGGGGGGGCCAAGAAGTATTCATCTCCAGGAAATACCACAGTCCCTCAAATCATAAGATATACCTGCATAAAGGAAATAGGCATGGACATTTCAAACCCTGGGCTTGAGGTACATTTAAGCTCAAATGCCTTACGTGGCAAGGTGATGAAGCTTGCTCCCCCACTGCCACAAAAACTTTCTACTTTCATTGAAATGATGAAATGGAAGTGATGGCACTGGGCCTAATGAACTGATCTTCTTCACCTGATAATGTGTGATGTGGTGAGGAATGGGATTTGGAAAGGGAAGACTTGGAAGTTCCACAGTCAGCAGGATTGGAGGAAAAGGTGGAAAACATTTTAGAAAAAAATAGTATCATGACTGCTCTTTCAAAGATTTCTTCTTTTCTATCTAGTGATCACATTGTACCAAAAATGTTTTACTTATCCCAATTTAGTGATTTAGTGATCACATTGTACCAAAAATGTTTTACTTATCCCAATTTCCCCTGCAATCTACTATTATAATCCTACAAGAGCCTGCTCATTTATCTCAAGCACACTTTACCTTGAAATTCTTTTTTTTTTTTAAGAGTTTATTTATTTATTTGACAGAGCTCATGCAAGGGGAGCAGCAGGCAGAGAAGGAAAGGGAGGAGCAGGCTCCCCACTGAGCAGAGAGCCTGATGTGGGGCTCAATCCCAGGACCCTGGGATCATGTTCTGAGCTGAAGGCAGATGCTTAACCCGAGTCCCTAGGTGCTCTTACCTTGAATTTCTTTAATAATGCTTTCCCCCTCAACTTTTAAAAGTACATATGTACCTTATGGGAAACTGAGAATCAAAAGAAGCAAGGAACACAGAATCATCCATGATTATAAGCAGTCTATATTTTGATGTAACCTTCCAGTTTTTGCTGACATTTCAATGTTAGCATGAAGTCCTTTTGTGTGCACACATTTATTCTGAGGAGTATACATTTTTTGAGATAGTGCGATATGTATCTTTTTTTTTTAACATCATAACTATTTACAGTCCAAAGTCTTAAGACCATGAGTAGTTTGATTATCAAGAATACACTACACTGTATCGCTTCTCGGCCTTTTGGCTAAGATCAAGTGAAGAATACACTACACTGTAATATCCAGGAAAGAAATATAATCTAGTCTTTTCTAGGGGCAAATACTTCTCAAAAGAAAAAATGATAAAAGACTCTGGATGAATATTGGTTAAGTTATAATTAACATACTGTATTTTCTTAATGCTCAATTCAAAATAAGACATAGTCCAATAAAATACAATAAGCACAATACTTTTACATGACCCTAAAATGTATAGTATTAACATTCCAGCAAAAGATATGTTATCCTTAAGTATTTAAAAAAGCTATTCATATAGTATGGCCAAAAGAAATTCACACAATCACTGATGGTTATAATCAAAATGTAAACATGAATACAGCTGCACACATTCCTTTCCTTGTACTTCCTTCTGCCTTTGTGTCATCCCAATAGTAATAAAATAAGTCTTGATGTATATTGTTTAGAGGTGATTTAACTGTTCTATCTTCTATCTTCTTTTCTATTATACCTAACAAAAAGATATTCACAAGTTGTTTTATTCACTATTTCTATTTTTTTTATATACTCTGTGACCTTGAAACATTTAAAAAGCTTAGGTACTGCAAAATAAAGATAGAACCTTGTTCACAATAAGCTCAGGCACTTTATAAAAAGTGAACATATAGAATCACGGTTATAATCTGAAATTATTTTCTAGCTATGGACACACTATCAAATAATTCTCCTTTTTACCTTCTCTCCCCTCTTGGCCCTCAGGCCTGAGGATAGTAAATGATCTCCGTTATGACTCTCCCTGTGGTACTGTATTATTTTTTGATTGCTATCCTAAAACTCGCCTTAAAACTTTTAAAATTGGGGACGCCTGGGTGGCTCAGTTGGTTAAGCAGCTGCCTTCGGCTCAGGTCGTGATCCCAGCGTTCTGGGATCGAGTCCCACATCGGGCTCCTTGCTCAGCAGGGAGCCTGCTTCTCCCTCTGCCTCTGCCTGTCATTCTGTCTGTCTGTGCTCGCTCTCTCTCCCTCTCTCTCTCTGATAAATAAATAAAATCTTTTAAAAAAAACTTTTAAAATTGTTCTTTTATTAAACTCTACTTATATTATTCAATTGAAGTGTGTTATCTATTTATGAATGCACACTTGACTGATACCAGCTAAAGATTTCAGGTTATAGTTAATGTCAGGAGGAAAAATAACACTATCAATTCAAGAGATTGTTGATTTCCTGAGAGCAGACACCTTTTATGACTTGTTAATTAATGTGTCCTTATGACTTAGTGTAAATAGATGTAATATAGAAACACACAGAAATAGTTTTTAAATAAAAGAACAACTACTCAAATGAAAGAATGGGGGTTGAAAAGACTCATAAGAGGGTCATTCAAGTCTTGTAATTCTTTGTCAGGGTTTTCAATAGTGATAAGACATAGCATCCAAGTTATAGTCTGAAATTATTCTGATATGAATTGAGAAATTTAATCTTTATGATTTGATACAAATATAGTTGTACTTGGCTGAATCATGTCCCACCTCTTTTACTGAATTCAGGTCCAGCCGGAACTCAGAATTTGGATCTTATTTGGAAACAGAATTTTTGCAGATGTAATTACGTTGAGGTCATGCAGGATGAGGGTAGGTTTTAATTCAGTAATTGCTGTACTTATAAGAGAGAAATTTGGTGAAACAAGATGGTATCAGGAGGGAGACAAACCATAAGAGACCCTTAACCTCACAAAACAAACTGAGGGTTGCTGGTAGAAGAAGGATAGGGTGGCTGGGCTGTGGACACTGGGGAGGGTATGTGCTATGGTGAGTGCTGTGAAACGTGTAAGCCTGATTAATCACAGACCTGTATCCCTGGTGCAAATAATACATTATATGTTAATTTGAAAAAAGAGGGAAATTTGGGCATAGAGAGAGTGCATAACGGGAAGATAATGTGAAAAAAACAGAGAGATTGTCATGTGAAAATGGAGGCAGAGATGGAAGAGATGTAGGTTCAAAATAAGAAATGCCAAAGATTACTGGGAACCACCAGAAGCCAGGAGAGGGGTATGAGATAGATCCTTCCCCTGGACCCCAAAGAGGATCCAATTTTGCTGACATCATTATTTTAGCTTTCTGACCTCCTGAACTATGAGACAATACATTTCCATTGACTTAAGCCACCCAGTTTGTGTAATTTTTACTGTCTTAGGAAAAAAATATATAATAGTTCATTTATTCTGCAGATGTTCATAAACATCTAACATATGTCAGGCACTAGGCTAGGCATGTGACAAAATGGTGTACAAGACAAAGAAAATGTCTTCAAGAAGAACATATTGGAGTGACAGTAAACAAATGACAGTAAACAAAGGTACAAATAAGCAAGGGATACTATGTTAAGGAGTGATGGCAAGTACAAAGGAAGAAAGCATGGTATGATAAAAAGAATTAATGGAGGGTACTGTTTTACATGAATTAATTCCAGACTTTGTGAGGTAGTTGTACTTAATGAACAATTTAATTGAAATGGAGAATCCAAATATATGAAGATCTGGAATAAAAGTGTTCCAGACCAAGAAAACACACATATAAAAGTGCCAACAGGTGAACACGTTTGATGTATTTGAGAACAACAAGACTAGTGTGTCAACAGGATAATAAACAAGGCATATAACATGGGTGAAATAACACGGTAATGTCACAGATTCCCTCTTAATATTTAGTAAGGGATTTTTGTTTTATTCTAAGCATACTTGGAAACCATTGCAGTTTTTTTGTATAACTGAGGGAGACTATAAATTATTTAATTTGTATTTTAAGAACATCACTGTGGCTTTGTGTGAAGCCATGTTGGGAATTTAGGCAGTGGTGGTCATGAAAATAACCCAAAGTTAAGACAAATTCTGGGACAAAAGAAAAGAAAATTTGCTTCTAGACATGAAGATGTGACATGTGGTGTGAAAAAAAAGACAAGGATCAAGGAAAAATTCTAAGTATTCATCCAAAGAAGTTTGTAACTGATGATGGGATTTACTGAAATGGGAAACCAGAGAAACCAAGAGTTCAGTGGCCCAGCAGAGTTTGGAATGCCTACAGCATAGTTAATGGGAAAGGTAAATTGATAATTGGATATTAGAGTCAGGATCTTGGGAGTCATTTTTCTATGAAAACAAGGAAGAGAAATGAGACAGTAATTACAAGGGCAAAATGGTATTTCAGGGAATTAATCATGTGCATATTTTTAACCTGAGTGATATTATGATGTTTGTCTGATGATGGAAATAGTCCAGAAAATAGGAATACATTCATCATAAATGGGATTTGGAGGGACAGGAAAACTGCAAAAGCATTGTCACTGAAGCAAGTGTGAAGGATACAATGTGCAAACAAAAGGGCTGGACTAGAATTAGGGTCAGTAGACCCACTGTAGCAGAAGGAAAGGGCAGAATAGAATGATACAGATCTAGGCTATTTGGTTCATTTGCTGGTACTAAATTAAGTAGTTTTCTTCTAATTGCTTCTATTTTTCTTAAAGACAGGGAAGCTTAGAATGAAGAGTGGGGAAAAGGATTAGTGTGTTGAAAAGAAAACAGTCATTAAAAATTATGTTGGAGAGTAGAGAATAAAATATGAAATTAACACAAGCTGATTTCATAGTCTGGAAATACTGAGGGCCCAACTTAGTTGTTGTAGATTTAAAATGAGACCAGCTAGTACAGTTCCATTTTCCCTGGTTATACGCGTACTAGTATTAGGTGAGGAGGGGTTAATGTTGGCTTTGGCAGGATTCGGATTTTGTAAAGTCAGTATGATAAAAGGTCAAAGAATTAGTATGTGTACAAAGTGTGATGATGGGCTGTGGGATTTGAACCAGTAAAAAGGGGAGTAGGGACATCAAAGTGATGAAGGACATTTAAAATATGATTTTCAAAAATAGTATAATTAATTATTGAAGACCTCAGTGGCTAAAAATTGTGTTAGCCTTGTAGATGCTAAAGTGAGTGAGCTAGATTTAAAAATTCAATTCAAAATGCACAATAAATATAAAACAAGACAATTAAATTGGATTAAAGAACACACACACATTAAGTAACTGATACGTTAGGGAAAATCTTTGGACACTATTAGAGAATTTCCACCAAAATTTGTAAAGTAGAAGTTGGTTTATAATGGATGTTATTTTCATGGGTTTTAATTTGTTATGTTTCTTGCTCCTTCTTAATTTAAAATTGTAGAGTATTTGGAAAAACTATTCAACAACATGAAATGTTGTTTACATAATAGTCATAAGAAACAATCACTTCTTCACATAAAAGTGGGCTATATTTTTTTTTTTTAGAATTAGAAGTCCATACAGTTTTTGATAAATCCTTTGATTTTGTTTTCTTTTACCTGTTACAATGTGGCAGAAGGATTTAAAATTTTTTAAGGCAGCAATGCTATTTACATCATGAATCAAAGTAGGTGAGAAATATCTCTCCTATTATCAGAAACAAAGCTTGATATTTTGGTTCAGACTTTTTGAAAAATTTTTTCTTCTCTATTTTAACACTTATTCTCTAGGTGTTTCAAGAAGAAGTTTGAATCAGAAGCCCTAGGACCCAGTAAACATTATGATAAATATTTCTCAATGGAAAGGGATGTTGGTTTTCATTGTTTAAGTATATATCATCACAAAATACTATGAGAACTCACAGTATTATGCTTTATCTATCTATGGAGTATAGATGGCCCTTCTTTTTATTACATCTGTGTCTTTGGGGTAAATAGCCACTAGTGTAATTGCAGGGTTATAGGGTAGCTCTATTTTTAATTTCTTTAGGAATCTCCACACTGTTTTCCAAAATGGCTGCACCAACATGCATTCCCACCAACAGTATAAGAGGGTTCCCCTTTCTCCACATCCTCTCCAACACATGTTGTTTCCTGTCTTGTTAATTTTGGCCATTCTAACTGGTGTAAGCTGGTATCTCAATGTGGTTTTGATTTGAATCTCCCTGACGGCTAATGATGATGAACATTTTTTCATGTGTTTGCTTACCCTAATTATTAATTTATTTCATTAATGGCCATTTTCTAGATAATTAAAATATCAATATGAATTTTTTAATGCCCCTTTTAACATATTTTACTTTATTCCACTCTTATTTTTTTATTTTAAAACTTAAAAGCTAAGTTCATAATTTCTAGGTTTTTAAAAAATAGCATAATTTGTTTTTCAAAATATAATATATAAATAAAATATATAAAATGTATATATGTGTATTGCAACCACAAAAAATGAGAAAATAATGGTTAATCTACAAAATCAAACATATTCTTAACCCTATCAGAAAAATGAAATTGCATGGAAACAAAGTACAAAAAGAGACTAGCTCCTCTGGTGAGAGATGGGACCACAAATGATATCATCTTTAGCAGAGCACAGAAAAAGATGTGCCTATCATCCAAGTGGATAACAAGAAGTCAGCTAAAAATTGAAGGAATTCTTAAAAAGGCCAAGTGTAGGTTAGTGTTGATTTGAAATAGCAGAAAGAAAGTTCATAGTCATTTCCAAACTTTCCCCCACAGACCTCCACCAGGAAACCACATAAAAGATTAGGGACAGAGCAGAGGGAGCCTTTCTCCTTACAGCAGGTATGGAAGAAATGATTGAGCCAAGCGAAAGCCCCACCTACATCCCGATCTCTCCCTTTCTTCTATAACGTAAAAGATGTTAAACCACTAGGGCAGGAGCTACACATGCTCCAACCTATGGAGTTTAGGCAATGTTTCTTAGGGAGGAATAGCAATAAAATCCATCTGCCTCTGGCTACCTGCTCTCAAAGAAGGAGGGATAGAATACCATATCCCCGGGACCTGGGTGGTTCAGTCAGTTAAATGTCTGCCTTTGGCTCAGGTCATGATCCTGGAGTCCCAGGATTGAGCCCCACAGGGAGTGTTTCTCCTTAGCAGGGAGTCTGTTTCTCCTTAGCCCTCTGCCCCTACCCCACCCTCACTCCTGCTCTCTCTCTCTTTCTCTTTCATTTGCTCGCTTTCTCTCTCAAATGATAGATAAAATCTTGAGAGAAAGAAAGAAAGGAAGGAAGGAAGGAAGGAGGGAAGAAAGAAAGAATCCTATCCTGAGACAGCAAGATCCATTGCTATTAGGGGAAAGGGGAAGGATAGAAGCAAACAATTCTCTAATCCTGAGAGTCAGAAATCTGTCTGGCTAGTTCTTACAATGAGGACTCATAGAAGTTTATAACATATAGACATTTATGCACAGAGAGAGAGAGAAATAAAAAGAAAACCTCAGTGGGTGCAGGAAAGAACTCAATAAGATCCAATATCCATGTGTGATAAAAACCGTTAGCAAACAACGAATAGAAGAATATTTCTTTAACTTGCTAAGTGGCACTCATGAAAAAAAATCTGTAGTTAGTATGTTTACTAGTGAAGAATGACCACTTCCACACTTAGATGGGAAACAAGTTAGAGACTTTTGCTCTTGCAACTTCTACTCAGTATCGAACTGAAGGTCTCAGCCAGTGAAATGAGGCAAGATAAATAGGTAAAAAGCATACAAATCATAAAAGAATAAATGAAAGCATTTTCATTGACTGATGTTATGATTTCTACATTGGATTTCCCAAAGGATTTATAAATAAAACTATAGAACTTGTAAGTAATTTTAACAAGGTCTCAGGATTATAGGTTAAAATATAGAAATCAATTTTATTCTATGTACTACTAGAAATGAAGAAGTGGAAATTCAAATAAAAGATCAATGCCAGTTACAACAGCATTTAAACCATGAAGAACTTAGTGATATATCAAACACAGTACGTACAAGAATTGCATGCTAAAAACTAGAAAATATTGGTGATAGAAATTTAAAAAGACACAAAAACTTAAATATAGCACATCATGTTTCAAAACACTTAGTATTTTTATGTTACTAATACTTCTAAAAGGATTCTATCTAGTAAATGCAATGGCCAATCAAAATATCAGCAGACTCCCTCCCCCCCCCCACTTTTCTTGTGAATACTGACAACTTGAGGCACCTGGGTGGCTTATTTAAGTGTCTGCCTTTGGCTCAGGTCATGATCCCAGGATCCAGGGATCAAGTCCTGCATTGGGGATCCCTGCTCCCTACTCATTGGGGTCTCCTTCTGCCTCTCCCCAAGCTGTATTCTCTCTTTCTTTCACTCATTCTCTCAAGTAAATAAGTAAAATTAAAAAAAAAGAAATTGACAAATTAATTCTAAAATTTACATGTTAATAAAAAACATCTAAAGCAAATAGTTTTTTAAAATAAGAATGAAATTGGAGGACAAACTACTTGATTTTCAAGGTTTAATGTAAACCTACAGTAAGTAAGAAAAGAGTAGACATATAGATCAATATAATAAAATAGAAAGCCGAGAAATAGACACACATACATGTGGTTAGTTAATTGATTTTTGACTAATTGTCAAGACAATTCAATGGAAAAAGAATAGTCTTTTCAACAAACAACAATTGGATATCCATATGTAAAAATGACTTTTATCCCATGAGAAATTAACTCAAAATGGAGCATAAATGTAACTGTAAATCTTAACACTATAAAACTTGTCAAATTAATGGAGAACATTTTTGTAATCTTATAATAAAGCAAGAGTTTACATATAAAATCATAAGCTGTAATAGAAAAATGATAAATAGAACTTCATGAAAATCGGGTACTTCTGTTTATTGGAAAATTATGTAGAGATTATAAATAAGTAAGCCGCTGACATAGGTAAATTGTTTGCAAACAAACACATCTCTGATGAAATACTTTTATTCAGATCACATAAAGAACTTTCACAAATCAACAGTAAAGAAACAGAAACATCAATAGAATTTTTATTAAAGATTTGAATATACATTTTATTAAAAACTACAGATACAGGTGGCAAGCAAGTGCTTGAAATTATCCTCAATATCAATATTTGTCAAGAAATTGGAAATTAAAACTACAATATGATATTAGTGTCTGCTATGGGCTGAACTGTGCCTCCTTCAAATTCGTATGTTGATGTGCTAATAATCTCTTAATGACTATATTTGGAGAGAGGGCTTTTAAAGAGGTGGTTAAGTTAAAAAGAGGCTGTTAGGTTGGGCTGCAATGTATCTGACTGGTATCCTTATAAGAAGAGGACTTTTGGACCTACAAAGAGACACCTGGCAGCCATCTGCAAGCCAAGGAGAGAGGCCCTAGGAAGAAAACAAATCTGCTGATACCTTGATCTTAGACATCTGGACTCCAAAACCAAAAGAAAGTACATTTCTGTTGTTTGAGTCACACAAACTGGTGTTTTGACAGCCTTAGCAAATTAATATAATATCCGTTTACTAGGATAGTTAACATTTTGTTTTTAAAATGGCAACACCAAGTTTTAAGGGGCATGTAGACCAATCAGGATTGGTGGTGGTGGGAAAACAAAATGGCACAACCATATTGGAAACCTGTTTGTCAGTTTCTTTAACTATAAAATGTATAACTCTTAAACTCTTAACTATTAAACTATAAAACTCTTAACTATTAAAAGTGTAACTTTATAACTCACAATATTTATCCCATGGAAATAAAATTATATAACTACACAAAGACTTATGCCTGAAATGTTGTTGCATATTTATTTGTAATGGTCCAAAACAAGAAAGCATCTAAATATCTGTTGACCAATGAACACATAAAACTGTGGTGCACCCATACTATAAAATACAATTGAACAGTCAAAAGGTAGGAACCACTGATGTACATGCAATGACATGGAAAAAATTTCAAAGTTTTATACCAAATAAAAGAAGCCTGACAAGAAAGAATTCATACTATATGGCTTGTTTGTATGAAATTCTTGAAATATAAAACTAGAGGTAGAAGTAAAATAGGTGTTTTCATGTAAATAAAAAATCTGAAATAAAAGGGGGGTTGCTCCTGGATGCCTCAGTTAGTTAACTGTCCAACTTTTGATTTCAGCTCGTCAAGATTGCAGGGTTGTGGGTTCAAACACAGAGCCCCTATCAGGCTCTGGGCTCAGTGTGGAGTCTGCTTGTCCCTCTCCCTCTGAGCACACATGATCTCTATTTTTAAAATAAATAGATAATCAAAAAAAAAAAAAAAGAAAAGAAAAGAAAAGAAAAAGAAAAAGGAGGGCGCCTGGGTGGCTCAGTGGGTTAAGCTGCTGCCTTCGGCTCAGGTCATGATCTCAGGGCCGTGGGATCGAGTCCTGCATCAGGCTCTCTGCTCAGCGGGGAGCCTGCTTCCCTCTCTCTCTCTTTGCCTGCCTCTCTGCCAACTTGTGATCTTTGTCCGTCAAATAAACAAATAAAATCTTAAAAAAAAAAAGAAATTTAATAGGTATTTTCAGTTTCTTGAGTTGGGTTGAAGACATTGACTACAAAGTAGTAGAAGAGTAACTGTGTGTGTGTGATGTAAATATCCCATATCTTGCTTATGATAATGATTATGACTATATATACTTTTCAACACTCCTAAAACTGTACATCTAAAAAAAGAGTGCTTTTGCTTTATATAAATTATAGCTCAGGGGTGTCTGGGTGGCTCAAGCTCCAAGTGTCAACCTTTGGCTCAGATCATGATCCCAGGGTCCTGGGATTGAGCCTTATGAGGCTCTTTGCTCAGCAGGAAGCCTCCTTCTCCTTTTCCCACTCCCCTTGCTTATGTTTCCTCTCTCACTGTGTCTCTCTCTGTCAAATAAATAAAATCTTTAAAAAAATTATACCACAATTATACATTATACCACACTAAACCAGATATATTTCTAAAAGAAACACTTTTAGAAGGTGTAAAGACAGTTTGTAAATGTTGAGACACTGAATTACACAATAGTTTAATAAGAAAGAACATTATGAGAGTATTAAAGAAATGGTATGGACTTAGTAAAAGTCAAGTAACATATGTTAAATACATAATTTGACCTAAGCTTTCCATTAGGAATGCCATAGAATATAGGGGATAAAAATATATGTTTATAAAAAATAAAAAATTACTTAAAAAAATAAGTGGTATTCTCCAGGGATCAGTGCTAGGGCTCTGCAGACCCTTATCTGACTATCTTTTAATATAAAAGCTCTGGAAGAAAGAGCACTTAATGAGATAATCAAGTTTATAGATGAAAGTATGGCCTCCTGGGCTGAGGAGTGCCAAACTAATGGGGATAAACTTCAGCAGTTGCTCATCAGGCTATAGAATGCTAAGAGCTGGGGTAGATAAATTTGAGAGCAAGCGGGCATAAAGTTTTACTTTCAGTCAAAAGAATTCAGACCAAACAGATGAAATTAATACTTCTAAGTGGTACATATGAGCTGGGGAAATAGTCTTTCATCTGCTGCTGGCCCAGGATATTTTCTCTGAAAAAAAGAGTAACCTCCTTGAGTATCCTTAGGAAAAAAAAAAAATGAAAAAAAGAAAATGGAACTACTTATTTGTTCTTGAATTCTGCATGCAGTTTTAGGTTTTGCACTTCAAGAAAAAGAAGGTCTTGCTAAAGGCACTGGAAACGACCAAGAAGTTAGAATGATTTTATAATATAGGAAAAGTTAAACGGATATAAACATAGGCTATAGAGGCACACTTTTAGACTAAGAAAATAATGTTTTTCAAGTGTGAGAGTACAATCACCCCAGTACAATTCAGCTCATTAATTTCAGATCAGATTCAGATTTCTAAACTTGTAAGTTTTATGTTTAAGAAAAATTTGATAGAAAAACACATAATTTATTCCAAGCATCTTCTACCAAGAAGAGAGCCCATGAAATAGAAAGGGCATCCATCCAACGTAGACCTTTTACCTTGTTCTCATGAGACTCTTTCAAAACAATGGTAGTAAGGATAGCAACTGTCTGGTGATAAGTACTGGTTGTTATACACAGCTAATGAATCATTGAACACTACATCAATAACTAATGATGTATTACATGTTGTTTAATTGAACGTGATAAAAACAAACAAATAAATAAATAAATACACTGACAGATAAGTTAAAACAAAACAAAAAAAAAACAATGGGATGCAGGAATTCTTTCTTCTTTTTTGGAGTTTAGGAAATGAACTTTAAATAGGTTATTTTTATTTTTTCTTATCGAGCAGGTAGCTGGAGATATAACAAAGATTTAGACTCCTTCCTTTTCCAAATCCAGTACTTGTTCTGCATCATGGACATTGTATTTAAGTAGAGGGAAATGGAGAGTTTCCTTTACTTAATTACTCAGTAATCATACCTGGCCCACGGGATATTTAAATTACTGTGGGTTATTTAGCTAATAGAAAGGGACAGAGTCTCACATAGATTTTAATCTGTATTTTCATCATTGTGTTGATGATAAAAGCTTTCTAATTCAAAGATTAATATACTGTAAGTATTATTAGGATTATTGGTTTATTGATATACCTAATTAAATAATACTAATTGGAATATTTATTACTTTTCTACAAAATGCTTCCAAGACAGGACTTTCTTTAATCTTCACAGTAGTCTTATGAGGAAGATATTTTTATTAACTAAAACCCCAAGAGAATACTGTCATTTCTTCCTCTCTCTTACCAATCTCTCAGATCTTTATTCTTTTTCAGCCTCGGTGCCAATACTTTGCTTAAGGCTTATCCCTGAACTACTTACCTTCCCTCTGGTTATAACATTGCTTCTGCCTGCAGTTCTGCTCCATCCCATCTTCCTGCATGTTCTGTCCACTCATTTCCTTAAATGCAAGTCTACACTTGCTGGAATACCTACCTATTGTCTATGAAGTAAAGTCAGTGTACATACATTCTCTGCTGCTCTGCTCATTCATATCTTAGGGAAGTCAGTGACTACACCTTATTCTTTCCATTAGATTGGATGGCAAGGGAAAGATAGTGATTTAACTTTAGATTAATGGGGAGGTAGCACGAATAAAACACAGTTTTATATTTTTTGTGGAATCAGGGTTAAAAATCAAGGACGATCTTGATGAAATCCCAATAGTGCTGTGAAGTGTGTAAACCTGGTGATTCACAGACCTGTACCCCTGGGGATAAAAATATATGCTTATAAAAAATAAAAAATAAAAATAAAGGACCCCCCCCCCAAAAAAAAAAGTAAAAAAAAAAAATCAAGGAAGAGAGAAAGAGAGAATGTAAGAGAATTGGAGTCATGGAAACTTAGAAGATCTAAGTGAAGGATGAAAGTGGTAATGCCAATGGCTATGTGTGTGCTTGCACACATACACATATAACTTAGAGTGGAGGAAGAACTGTAAAGCTTTCTGTCTCATGAAAAGACTACATAAAATATGAATAGAGAAGACAGTTGGACATGTTTCATTTCAGCAATCCCCTGATAAGTATAGTTTTTACAAGCAGTAATTCAAATTAAAGGAAAAAATTGCCTCAAGTATTTGAATCTTTTCATTGTTTTCTGTATTGTGTGGATGATCCACAGTTTTATTAGATTATGTGAGTATATGTGTGTGTGTGTGTGTGCGCGTGTGTCTGTGTATGTGTGCAAGAAAGAATCCAAGAACTTTATTTTTTAATATCCTCATTTGCATTTTTAAAAAAATTTTTAATTTTATTTTCAGCGTAACAGTATTCATTGTTTTTGTACCCCATCCAGTGCTCCATGCAATCCGTGCCCTCTCCAATACCCACCACCTGGTTCCCCCAACCTCAGTTTTATTTTTTTACTTTTAAAAATATTTTATTTATTTATTTGACAGAGAGAGAAAGAGAGCACAAGCAGGGGAGTGGCAGGCAGAGGGAGAGGGAGAAGCAGGTGCCCTGCTGAGCAGGGACCCTGATGTGGGGCTCCGACCCAGGGTCCTGGGACCACAACCTGAGCTGAAGACAGATGCTTTAACTGACTGAGCCACCCAGGCACCCCCTTCATTTGTGTTTTTCATCAACAAACAATTTTCCAGGGATCTAACCATTGATGCTGAAGCTTTTTCCTGAATATATAATATATATCCAAGTCATTTTATTAATTATATATATTTTTTATTCTTTTAAAATATATATATTGGTCTTTTTCAAATTACGTATGTACTTTAAAAGGTCAAATAATTTTACAATGTCTTTAATGAAATAGAATTAAACTTATTCTCAAGCCTAATTCCTGCTCTACAGAGGCAATCATACTTTTAGTTTTTATTTCTAGTATTTACTTTCAGGTCGTTAAAATTCCTTCATAGTATTTTTATATTTCTTTTTTAAAAATTTCATTTACTGTTTATTACTCTTCTAATGAGGAAGCTTTAACACTTATAATATACCTCATCTCTGTGCCTGTACATCTGCACACACATCTCATGTGTAAATCCAACCATTCTCCTAAATTTATTACATTGTGACCTGACCCAAAGGTAGATGCTTAACCAACTGAACCACCCTGGGAACCTCTTAAACCCCAAATCTATGTAAGGTACATAGCTGCAGCTATAAACAATTTTTATTCACTTAGGGCCCTTAAAATATATATATATATATATATATATATATATATATATATATATGCTTCTTTCTCATTTTATCTTTTTTAAAAAAAGATTTTATTTATTTATTTGACAGACAGAGATCACATGTAGGCAGAGAGACAGGGAGAGAGAGAGATTGGAGGAGGAGGAAGCAGGTTCCCTGCTAGACAGAGACCCTGATGCAAGGCTGGATTCCGGGATCCTGGGATCATGACCCAAGGCAGAGGCTTTAACCCATTGAGCCACCCAGGAGCCCCTATTATATCTTATCTTACCTAAATTCTTTATTATCTCTTTGTTGCCAGGGAGTGAGTTTTTCTGGAGCTTTCCAGTCTTTCTCCAAGGATGCAGCCCTTCAATCATGCCATTTCCTGAATATAGTTCTATTCTATTTTCTTATTTCACACAGGCATGGATTCAGCTTTGTATATAAGCTTTACAATTTTGGCCCTTTTGGCCCTTGACAAATTTTACAAAAATCAACACCTGTAACCCTCCCCTCTTAGGCCAGGGTGACTGTAGCATCAGCTAAAATCACATTTACTTTTCGTTTGCTGTTTCTGGTCCCTGGAAATATCTCCATCCTTTCTGGTTAGGTAGGCTTACCACTTACAAAGATACTTGTTATAATTCACTGTAAATTTCCACATGTTTGAAGTGGAAGATTATCAGGTAATTTAATCTCCCATATTGACAAAACTCAACACTGCTTCAGTTTTATTCATTTCTATAAATCTTTATTTTAGACATTACTTTCCCTATTGGAAAATAAGTGATTTAGACTGTGTTTTATTGTCTTTTAAATAGTTAACATATATTAGATATTTAAATAAATACTTCCATAGAATAATTGAAAAGAATCAGTGATATGTTGTTACTCTTTTTCTTGAAACATATTTAGCCTTAAAGTAAAATGGGCTTATTAACAAAAGCATATAGAATATGCACAAAGTGTGATCACTGAATATAATGCAATATATGGGAGATAATCTTCATTAATGAGATCACCTGCAAGTTGGACTTTCAGTTTGAAGTATTATCTTCTCTTGTTATTCTTTACATGTACTTTTTGAGGTTATAAATTTAAATTGAGTAATTACAACTTTTAAAAAAATGTTTGACCTTGAAGAAAAATGCTAATTCAAAAATATGCAATCAGTCCACGAATATAATATTATAATCTAGCTCCAAGTAGCTGTCCTGAAAGCCAGATAGTAACTTTCAATGATGACATTTTATTGCATACAATGAAATCTTCCTATCTTGAACATAAAATTTACCAAAAAGGTATATCCATGAATATAATTCTAAATATCATAAGCATGAGTAAAACTGTGAAAGAATAATTCAATATTGAATTTCACATCTTCAGTGTCTTAGCAAAGGGTCTTATTCTTTAGTGGTAGACAATTCACATCCCAATATGCGATGCAAAAAGCATCCATTGTGACAAACAGGGGAAATAAAACTTTTGCGTTGCTGACAGAGACAAGATTAAACCCAAGCAAAAGAAGGTAGCCATATAGAAGTCCCAGCTTCAAAATTTCACACTTCTAAGGAAAATGTACTAATCACACAATAGAATAATGCTAAAGTTTTGCATGTGCAAATAATAAAGGTGGGGGGAAATGGAACACAATTTCAAATGAATTATGTAATCATACTGAATGAAATGTAAGAATGAATCCAAGTAACTTTTGGATACAATGCTAAAGACAAGAAGAGCTATAAATAAAGAACATGCAGACAAGAATACTTTATCCATCAAAGTTGACATTCAAAATGGCTGGAGAGATACAGAGCTTCCAAGTCTGGCAAGGTTTAAAAGACCATGTGACCACCAAGTGGGCACTACAAGAAATATTAAAGGGGGTTCTATAAAAGAAGAAAGAACCGAAGAGTGACACAGAACAGAAATTTACAATCTATAAAATAATTTTTTCAAAAATTTCTGAAATGCTTAACTAAGTTTAAAATTATTTCATAATAAATGTTAGAAGCAAGCAATAAGCTTCATATTTGTAAACAATAGCCGGATAGAAGATATAAAGACAGAATGTTATTCACAATAGAAGTATAAAAGATATAATATTAAGGAATGTTTAACAAAAAAATGAAATACCATTTTATACAAAAATATTGAAACAATTAAGAGACACAAGTATATTTGAACAAATATTTAGATATCCATTTTTAAATTTTTTTAATGATTTTATTTATTTATCTGACAGAGAGACGCAGCGAGAGAGGGAACAAAAGCAGGGGAATTGGGCGAGGGAGAAGCAGGCTTCCTACTGAGCAGGAAGCTGGATTCGGGGCTCGACCCCAGGAGACTGGGATCATGACCTGAGCTAAAGGCAGATGCTTAATGACTGAGCCATCCAGGTGCCCCTAGATATCTCTTGTTTTAGATAGAATGACAAAATAACATAAATACATATATTCTCCTTAGTTAATTTATACATTTAATGTGACAACATTAATTTTACCAGCTTTTTTTTTTTTAAAGATTTTATTTATTTATTTGTCAGTTAGAAAGTGCAAGCAGGAGGAGCATCAGGCAGAGGGAGAAGCAGGCTCCCTGCCAAGCAAGGAGCCTGATGTGGGACTTGATTCCAGGACCCTGGGATCATGACCCGAGTCAAAGGTAGATGCTTAACCGACTGAGCCATCCAGGTGTTCCATTATCAATCTTTTTTTTTTCTAGAAATTTTCCAGAACAAATTATTCTAAAATTCATGTAGAATTTTATTATACTGAGTGAAACTGATTTTATCATACTGAGGAAAACCTGAAAGACAAAACAACAACAACAACAACAAAAACCAATGAAAGGTGATAGCAGTACCTGGTATAAAACATGAAAATATGTTCAATTTCATTTATATTTCTTCAACTTCATTCATTATACCAGAAATGAAGATTGAAATTTACTGAAATACCGTTTCTTACAGTTTCAATTCAAGAAAACTAAGAAAACTTGTCACCAGTGAACCTATATTATAAGAAATGCTAAATACTGAAATATTATACTAGGTAGACACTTGGATCCTTGGAAATGAATGAAGATCATCAGAAAAGGTAATTGTCCTCTTAATTTGTTACAATACGTATGAGTGTTTAAACAAAAAAGTATATTGCTGTCAGTTACAATTTTCAGTATATGTATAAGCCATACACATGAAAATTGTAACCTAAGGATAGACTGCAAGGCTTATACATTTTATATGAGTTGATATAATATAAATTATAAGCATGCTATTTTGTATATTGTAATCCTTAAAGCATTTTCTCTCTCTCCCCTAAATATAACCCAAAGATAGTCTGAACACTATCTACCACCTTAATCTAATTAACATTTATGAAACATTACATAAACTAACTTCAGATTAAATTTTTTTTTGTTGCACATGAAATATTCACCAACATAGGCCATTTGCTGGGCTATCAAACATGTCTCCACAAATATAAAAGAATCAAAATTATATAACCTGTGTTCTCTGACCACAGTGGAATTTAATTAGATTCTAATAGCAACAAGATTTCTGGAAATAAAAAAACTGATTTATGACAAGGTCATCACTAAAAGAAAATAAAGATATATTTTGAATTGAATGACAATGAAAACAAAGTATAAAAAAAAACAAAATGTGGGATGCAGCTAAAGCAGCGCTTACAGGGAAACATATAGCTTTAAATGGTTATATTACAGAAAAAGAAAGTTCTAAATCACTCAAGTAAAAGAATGAAAAAAAGAAACAAAACTTTTTTTTTTTTAAAGATTTTATTTATTTACTTGACAGAGAGAGATCACAGTAGGCAGAGAGGTAGGCAGAGAGAGAAGGAAGGGAAGCAGGGCCCCTGCTGAGCAGAGAGCCCAATGCGGGACTCGATCCCAGGACCCTGAGATCATGACCTGAGCCGAAGGCAGCAGCTTAACCCACTGAGCCGCCCAGGCGCCCAAAAGAAACAAAACTTAAATAGTCTCATATCTATTAAACAAATTGGACATTTTATCAAAAAAAAATACATATATTTTAAGCCCAGATAACATCACACAAGTGTTTACTAATGCCACATTTTTATAAACTTTTCAAAAGACAGCATAATCCTAATGCTCAAATATGACAAAGTTACAAAAATAGGAATTTAAAAAACATTAATCCTTCATGAACATAGATTCAAAAAACATTAGGAAATAAAATCTAACAATAAAACACCATATTAAAGTAGGAATTACCTCAGTAATGCCAGGTTGAAAATCAGTGTAATTTGCCATATTATGATAATTAAAATAATAACCTATAATATTTTACTTAAGGCAGAAAAAGCTCCTGACAAAATTCAGCATCATTTATCATTAAAAATTATTCAGTAAACAAAACAGAGAAGCTCATTAATCTGATGACAAGTACCTTTGTAAAACCTACGGCTAACATTACTTTTAATACTGAAAGACTGAGCTCTTTCCCCCTAAAACTGGGAACAAAGCTACCACCATTACTGTTTAGCATTCTACAGGATGTCCTTACACAAATAAAATAAAATTTATAAGACAGGCAAGGAAGAATTAAAAACTGTCCCTATTGGCATATACCCTGTTCATTTAGAAAGAAGATCCCAGTGAAATCACTGGCTACTGGAATTAATAAGTAAATATAACTTATTTACTTATAGTACAAAGGTTGGTACAAAGCCAAAAAGTACAAGGCTGGTAGACAAAAATCCATTGTATTGATATACACCAGCAGCACACATTTGGGAAATGAAATTTTTAAAAATCCACTTCAAATAAAGACAAAAGTTATAAAATATTTAAGACTAAATCTAAGAAAATATGTACAAGAGAACTGCACTGAAAAATAAAAACACAGCTGGGGAAAAATAAAGAAGACAAAAATAAATGCAGAAAAACATCCTGTATTGGAAGGATAAAATAGAAAAAAAACCCAACCAACTTTCACTACCTTCAGATATAATGAGCATGTTACTGTCAAAGGAAGAGGCTATCGCTGAGTCAACTTCTTCTTCTTCTTCTTTTTAAATTTATTTTTTATTTATTTTCAGCATAATAATACTAATTATTTTTGCACCACACCCAGTGCTCCATGCAATCCGTGCCCTCTAGAATACCCACCACCTGTTACCCCAACCTCCCATCCCCCGCCCCTTCAAAACCCTCAGATTGTTTTTCAGAGTCCATAGTCTCTCATTGTTCACCTCCCTTTCCAACTTACTCCAACTCCCTTCTCCTAACTCCCCATGTCCTCCATGCTATTTGTTATGTTCCACAAATAAGTGAAGCCATATGATAATTAACTCTCTCTGCTTGACTTATTTCACTCAGCATAATCTCTTCCAGTCCCGTCCATGTTGCTACAAAAGTTGGGTATTCGTCCTTTCTGATGGAGGCATAATACTCCATCCACATCTTCCTTATCCATTCATCCATTGAAGGGCATCTTGGTTCTTTCCACAGTTTGGTGACCGTGGCCATTGCTGCTATAAACATTGGGGTACAGATGGCCCTTCTTTTAACTACATCTGTATCTTTGGGGTAAATACCCAGGAGTGCAATTGCAGGGTCATAGGGAAGTTCTATTTTTAATTTCTTGAGGAATCTCCACACTGTTCTTCAAAGAGGCTGCACCAGCTTGCATTCCCACCAACAGTGTAAGAGGGTTCCCCTTTCTCCACATCCTCTCCAACACATGTTGTTTCCTGTCTTGCTAATTTTGGCCATTCTACTCTGGTGTAAGGTGATATCTCAATGTGGTTTTAATTTGAATCTTCCTGAGGGCTAATGATGATGAACATTTTTTCATGTGTCTGATAGCCATTTGTATGTCTTCATTGGAGAAGTGTCTGTTCATATCTTTTGCCGCTGAGTCAACTTCTTAACTGTAACACAGCGAGGTGGGAAACAATGGAATTATACCTACAGACCAGTTAGGTAAAAGCAATACAACACTAAATCCCATTGACAGGTAAGATATTACTCACCTACCATGGAGAAAAAAAAAATGATTTTGTAAGAAATCAGGGATATGTTATTCAATATCTAAATGAAGATATTATCAAACTAACTATATAATAAACTAAAATGGACTTCAGAGTAAAGAAGTCTTAAGCAGTAGGAAAAAGATATTTGAGAAATGAGCCTTGGCATGTATGAATTTGTTACTAACCTGCTATTAGAATCCATCTTTTTGAAATGAATGTAACAGCTGATGAATTAGAATATTCATAGGATAATGGTAATAAGTGACAATGGTGAATCTCTATTAGTAAGAGAATATTTGTGAAGATGGTGACAATCCATATGATGAAATTTTATGCAACAATTACTAAAAGAATTAGGTCTATAAGACAATTGGGAAGGGTTTCTACAATATATACTTATCTTGGAACATCAAAAAAAGATGTAGTAAAAAGGTGCAAAATATAGTGTTTCACTTTTGTGAAACACCTCAGAAATGAGTAACCCAGTGATTATGTATACATGATTACAAGAGCAACAAGAAGGGAACAGCATCTGAAGCTTGATTAGAACCTTAATTAGGGAGATCAGCAGGAATGGCTCATCTCAGCTCACATGGTCTCATCCTTCAATAGACTATCTTGGGTTCCCTCACACAGTATATACTACATTCTAAGAGAATGGAACTGGAAGCATCAAGGTCTCTTCTAGTCTGGGAAGATGTACATCACTTCTGGTCAAAGCAAGTATAATAAAGCCAGCCTAGATTTGGAGTGGAGAAATAGATTCCATTGTGTGTGTGTGTGTGTGTGTGTGTGTGTTTGTGTGTAGTAGCAAAATCACATGGCAAAGAAGCATGCATCTAAGCATCAGAAATTCTTGTGAACACCTTTGCAAACAATATATCACAATGGAGGAATGGTGGGATGATTGAGGAAGGAGAAAGGTGAAAACAGATTCAATATTTAAGGCTAGTGTTTGAGCAGTTCCATTAATAAAAATATAATCTCACCTTTGAAACATGAAGGAGAACACAGTGTAAACTGCATGCACAAGCTCAGTGTGGGACAAACACAAATAATTCACTTACATAGAAACTCTGGTTTGGGGGTTCTTGAAAAATAGAAATTGAAGAACTACATCAGAACTCACTATATTTTTGTAAAAATTTCGTTCATCTGTGCACTGTATATTTTACAAAAATAATTTTTAAAGTTTCTCTCTAAGTTAATCTACATGGTCAGAGTAATTCCAATGAAAATTATAATAGGATTTTTAGTGAGAGTAGACTAGATAATTCTTAAATAAATGCTGAAGAATAAAATGTTCAAGCATATCCCTTTGGCTATTCGAGGTCTTTTCTGGTTCCATATAAATTTTAGAATTATTTGTTCCATTTCTTTGAAAAAGATGGATGGTACTTTGATAGAAATTGCATTAAATGTGTAGATTGCTTTAGGTAGCATAGACATTTTCACAATATTTATTCTTCCAATCCAGGAGCATGGAACATTTTTCCATTTCTTTGTGTCTTCCTCAATTTCTTTCATGAGTACTTTATAGTTTTCTGAGTATAGATTCTGTGTCTCTTTGGTTAGGTTTATTCCTAGGTATCTTATGGTTTTGGATGCAATTGTAAATGGGATTGACTCCTTAATATCTCTTTCTTCTGTCTTGCTGTTGGTGTAGAGAAATGCAACTGATTTCTGTGCATTGATTTTATATCCTGACACTTTAATGAATTCCTGTATAAGTTCTAGCAGTTTTGGAGTGGAGTCTTTTGGGTTTTCCACATATAGTATCATATCATCTGCGAAGAGTGATAATTTGACTTCTTCTTTGCCGATTTGGATGCCTTTAATTTCCTTTTGTTGTCTGATTGCTGAGGCTAGGACCTCTAGTACGATGTTGAATAGCAGTGGTGATAATGGACATCCCTGCCGTGTTCCTGACCTTAGCGGAAAAGCTTTCAGTTTTTCTCCATTGAGAATGATATTTGCGGTGGGTTTTTCATAGATGGCTTTGATGATATTGAGGTATGTGCCCTCTATCCCTACACTTTGAAGAGTTTTGATCAGGAAGGGATGTTGTACTTTGTCAAATGCTTTTTCAGCATCTATTGAGAGTATCATATGGTTCTTGTTCTTTCTTTTATTGATGTGTTGTATCACATTGACTGATTTGCGGATGTTGAACCAACCTTGCAGCCCTGGAATAAATCCCACTTGGTCATGGTGAATAATCTTTTTAATGTACTGTTGAATCCTATTGGCTAGTATTTTGTTGAGTATTTTCGCATCTGTGTTCATCAAGGATATCGGTCTATAGCTCTCTTTTTTGGTGGGATCCTTGTCTGGTTTTGGGATCAAGGTGATGCTGGCCTCATAAAATGAGTTTGGAAGTTTTACTTCCATTTCTATTTTTTGGAACAGTTTCAGGAGAATAGGAATTAGTTCTTCTTTAAATGTTTGGTAGAATTCCCCCGGGAAGCCGTATTGAAAAAGAAAGCCAACGTTGGTGGCATCACAATTCCGGACTTCAAGCTCTACTACAAAGCTGTCATCATCAAGACAGCATGGTACTGGCACAAAAACAGACACATAGATCAATGGAACAGAATAGAGAGCCCAGAAATAGACCCTCAAATCTATGGTCAACTAATCTTCGACAAAGCAGGAAAGAATGTCCAATGGAAAAAAGACAGCCTTTTCAATAAATGGTGCTGGGAAAATTGGACAGCCACATGCAGAAAAATGAAATTGGACCATTTCCTTACACCACACACAAAAATAGACTCAAAATGGATGAAGGACCTCAATGTACGAAAGGAATCCATCAAAATCCTTGAGGAGAACACGGGCAGCAACCTCTTCGACCTCTGCCGCAGCAACATCTTCCTAGGAACAACACAAAAGGCAAGGGAAGCAAGGGAAAAAATGAACTACTGGGATTTCATCAAGATCAAAAGCTTTTGCACAGCAAAGGAAACAGTTAACAAAATCAAAAGACAACTGACAGAATGGGAGAAGATATTTGCAAACGACATATCAGATAAAGGACTAGTGTCCAGAATCTATAAAGAACTTAGCAAACTCAACACCCAAAGAACAAATAATCCAATCAAGAAATGGGCAGAAGACATGAACAGACATTTCTGCAAAGAAGACATCCAGATGGCGAACAGACACATGAAAAAGTGCTCCATATCAGTCGGCATCAGGGAAATACAAATCAAAACCACAATGAGATATCACCTCACACCAGTCAGAATGGCTAAAATCAACAAGTCAGGAAATGACAGATGCTGGCGAGGATGCGGAGAAAGGGGAACCCTCCTACACTGTTGGTGGGAATGCAAGCTGGTGCAGCCACTCTGGAAAACAGCATGGAGGTTCCTCAAAATGTTGAAAATAGAACTGCCCTATGACCCAGCAATTGCACTATTGGGTATTTACCCTAAAGATACAAATGTAGTGATCCAAAGGGACACATGCACCCGAATGTTTATAGCAGCAATGTCCACAATAGCCAAACTATGGAAAGAACCTAGATGTCCATCAACAGATGAATGGATCAAGAAGATGTGGTATATATACACAATGGAATACTATGCAGCCATCAAAAGAAATGAAATCTTGCCATTTGCAACAACATGGATGGAACTAGAGCGTATCATGCTTAGCGAAATAAGTCAAGCAGAGAAAGACAACTATCATATGATCTCCCTGATATGAGGAAGTGGTGATGCAACATGGAGGCTTAAGTGGGTAGAAGAAGAATAAATGAAACAAGATGGGATTGGGAGGGAGACAAACCATAAGTGACTCTTAATCTCACAAAGCAAACTGAGGGTTGCCGGGGGGAGGGGGTTTGGGAGAAGGGGGTGGGATTATGGACATTGGGGAGGGTGTGTGCTTTGGTGAGTGCTGTGAAGTGTGTAAACCTGGTGATTCACAGACCTGTACCCCTGGGGATAAAAATATATGTTTATAAAAAATAAAAAATTAAAAAAAAAAAAAAAAGAAAGGAAAAAAAAATGTTCAAGCATAATCTAACTATCATAATGAATAAAAATGAGAAAATCAGTCTTACAGTATACTGATTTATTATAAGTATAATTAAAATATTATCATATTGATTCAGGGGTAAAGATATTAATGGATAAGAATATGACCTTGGAATGAAACTCACACATATATGAAGACTTAGTATATTATAAAAATGGCATTAGTACTATTTGAGAAAAGGGGAAAAATCCTATACAAGAAATTATAACAGGTAGTTAATATAAAAGGAAATGTGTCATCTATTAAACATATGACAGATACTCAAAATACTAATAATTAGGAAAATATAAATTTATATAACCAAGAGATACTATGTTTTCTCTTTGATAGGCATAAATTAAAATGCTTGAAGATATCAAGTTTGGCTAACATAAAGTTGACTTCTCATTCACATGAGATAGAAGAGTAAATTGATCATTCATTTTGACAGTAATTGGGCAATCTAGTAAAGTTGAAAACGTATGGACCATATGGAAAAGTAATTTAACTGTTTATATGTCCTTAAGAACTTCTTGTATGTTTTTACAATGAAACGTGGCTAAGTATGTTTATTGTTGCATTTTATTTTGCAAAGTAAAAAAAATTATAAACTATTCAGTAGGGTTATAGATAAACTATAGTATATTTGTATGAAGAAATAATACATAAAGTTAAAATGAATGCAATATGAAAAATTTTTCATGTAGAAGTAGATTTCAAGTAACAATTTTGAGTGAAAAAAGTAACTTTAACAATGATGCTTAGGGTAACATTTATATTAATGAAAAAATACAGAAATATTATGTTATTTTTATGTATGTTTGTGCTGAAAAACACTCACCATAACTGTAAAGATACATACTGACTATTTGATAATAATTGCCTCTGGGACAGAAGGGAAATGAGATTAGGAGGAGAACACTAAAATTTTTAACTAGAGTATGGTTTATTTCCTTCAAGAAATATTTGAAGTGAATATGATACAGTAATATTTTTAAAATTCTGGGGCACCTGGGTGGCTCAGTGGGTTAAAGCCTCTGCCTTCCATTCAGGTCATGATCCCAGGGTCCTGGGATTGAGCCCTGCATTGGGCTCCCTGCTCAGTGGGGAGCCTGCTTCCTCCTCTCTGGCTGTCTCTCTGCCTACTTGTGATCTCTCTCTCTGTCAAATAAATAAATTCTTAAAAAAAAAAATTCTGGGTGATGTGCAAACAGATATTTGTTATCTTATTCTTTTTCTTTTTTTTTTTTTTATAATCATATAATGTATTTTTATCACCAGAGGTACAGGTCTGTGAATCGCCAGGTTTACACACTTCGTAGCACTCACCATAGCACATACCCTCCCCAATGTCCATAACCTCACCCCCTCTCCCTTGTTATCTTATTCTTAACTTGTATGTAGTTAACATAAAATAAAGACAGTGAATTTTAGTCATTTAATATGCTTTAGCTATGAAAATAAAAACTGATCCAAGAAAAGTTTGATATTAAGAAAAAATATTCATTGAATATATGCCATATTCCACAACATATGAGATGCAATGCAGTAGCTCTTCTTCAGAATAAACTTATGTGGTGGATGATGTTTTTGTTACCATTTATAGGTTAAAAAACTGAGCTGCCAAGAGATTAGGCTTATTGTCTAAAGTCATAGATCTAGTCAGTGGTAGAATTGGAATTAGAAGTAAAGTGTTGTGACTCCAGGATCTGGGTATTATGTGAGATTCATTCTTGGGCTTTAAGTTCATTGTCCCATGAAAAATAAGTTGGGGGATTTTATTATACAAGTTGTAAGTCATGAGAGGAAAGTATTGACAGAATTTGGGTCCTGTTAGGCAGGGTTTGGCTCTTCGAAGGCTGCTTATACAGGGCTACAGATGAGAAGAGTATGGGGATTTAACAGTAAGTGCAGAAGGAATGTGGTATTATTGGCAAAGTAGACCTCTCTACTCATAAAAGGGTAGATGGCATGACTCTTGCAGAACCAAATGATAGGCTGCTGTTGACATCAAGTATCAGACACAGTCATTAAATAGACAAAAATCTATGGATAAAATATAATTACTGGACAAGGTGGAGGGAACAGGCAAGATGTTTAGCAACTTTGAAGAATAAATTTAAAGGAGAGTCACTCTTAAGTAAAACAGAAAACTCCATTGTTGGCAAATGCTCTTTTGATGTTGATGCTATCATTTCCACACCCAAGATTTTACATTTCTCCAGTCTATTACTTGGGGTGTTGAGGAAGAATTACAATATAGTTTTGAATCTGGAATGATGTAACTGACTTTTGCAAAAACAAAACAAATATAAGAGAGAACCTGGTGATTCCCTCTTCATGAAGGGAAAGAATAGCTTCTCAAAGCAACTTCTCCTTGTAACATCTCCCAAAATGGAATTCTTGGCCAAAAAGATGGGGCATTGAATCACAGGGATGGCGTGTCTTGAGAAGGACTGTCAAATCACCTTCTCTTCTCTTAAATTTTAAATCATTTGGAAAAAGAATTATCAATCATATGTGACCCAGAATATCAATTTTGGGACTTATAAGGCTAACCTGGAAAAATCACAGCTTTAAATTGAGCTTACTTCTCTAGACATGGGTGGATTTGGGGACCATTGGGCCTTCCTCAAAGGGAGAGGCCTTTTTTTTTTTCCCCCAAAGATTTATTTATTTGACAGACAGAGATCACAAATAGGCAGAGAGGCAGGCAGAGAGAGAGGAGGAAGCAGGCTCCCCGCAGAGCAGGGAGCCCGATGCGGGGCTCGATCCCAGGACCCTGAGATCATGACCTGAGCTGAAGGGAGAGGCCTTAACCCACTGAGCCACCCAGGCGACCGGAGAGGCCTTTTTAATCTGGCAGAGAGAAGAAAATCTGTACTTGTCAAGGATAAATCACTCTGCTCTGGAAGAGACAAAGCTGCTGAGTCATACCTTCTCTATCATTTGGGCTTCTATGGAAAATGCTGATAGTATGATGTGATATTTTCACTGGTTTGTGACTTGAAAAGGCAGATCAGGGATGGTCAGGAAAAGAAGATACCAGAGGGTAAAATACACCAAAAACATTTTTTAGGAAAGTTTAAAGATCAAGTTGAAAAATTTCTGATATATTCTCCTCATTTCAACCTCCCTTGTGTTTCTCTCATCTCATTTAAAAGTATAATATCCTAACTTTCATAGTTTTCCATTGTGTTCTTTTTATAACCCATGTAGACCAAGTCATTTAAGTTCAAGAACTGTATCATACACGTGTTGGCATCTCCACCTACAACTGATTAGAAGGTTTTTCCTCTCAATACAGTCTTAATAGGTACTGTTTGAAATCATTAAAGAAAATATCATTCTAAGTTTCTTTAAAATAAATGAGGGCATTGTTTACGAACTATCCTTATTCCATTTGGACACAAATGCAAACTGAAACATGTTTTATCACAACACAGAGCCTCATGGCTAATGCCAATATTCTCAGCCTGTCTTGACCAGACCATCTTTATTCTACATTGAAGACACAGAGGGTAAATCTAGCCTAGCTAGGTTTATTATGAGTATCAATTGTTGATATCTAGAATGAAAAGGAAAATGAAATTCAGAAATCTGAATATCACAAAATAATAGCCTTTGCTAAAAACTGCAAGTTTTTAAGAATTATAGTGATTTGGTATCTCCTAAGTGTAAAGATATCACATTATTATTAAACTTATAATAATGAATTTATTTAATGAAAGAGAACTTTTTTGAAAACCAGACTAGGAGAGTATAGACTAGCTATGTTCAACAAAATTTCTGTGATGATAGAAATGTGCTGTGCCATATGGGAGCCGTTACACCCATGTGACTATTGAGACCTCAAGATGTGGCTTGTGACACAGGAACTAAGTTTTAAATTTTATTTACTTTTAATTAAGTTAGGTATAAACATCCTGCATATTATATAGTTCAGTGGGAACATTTTGCAGTTCAAACTCCAGACTCAAGTTATTTTGACTCTCTGAACCCTGGGGGGTATAAATTTTATGCCATTTATGACTGTGAAGCAATAGAAAGAAAATATTTAAAAAGGTAGGTGTTGAGATTTGCAAGCTATATTACAAACCAGGACTATTTTAATGTGAATATTAACTGAAAGCGCTTTCTATGTGTCAGACATTGGTTAAAGGGTTTAACTCATTTTTATCTCATAATAACCTTTTGAAACTAGTAGTATTTTTGCACCCATTTTATTTGGCACCCATTTTATTGAACATGAAGCACAGAGAAGGTAAATAACTTGTCCAGGGCCAACCAGCTCACAAGTGTTAGGAGTGTGGATGCAGACAGCCTTACTCAGAATAGAACCTCCAAGTATAGCTTTCAGTTATCCTGGTACATATACCATAATTTACCGAATTTAAAATACTGTTGATTTAAGATCCTCCACTATTTTATCCACCTCTATAAAAAGAAAAACAACCACAAATATTGCCAATAAACTGATACAGGTGCCACTAATCATAAAATGCAATCAGAAATGTTATGACATGGGAAAAAAAGTGACTTAATATAAGGAAATATTTTAGCAGTGCTGATAAGATTCAGGTCTTTTTAGTTATAAGTAATCATTGACTTCTGAGTAAAACACATGAAATTGGGATTGTTATCATGGCCTGAAGATAAGACTAGAATAAGTAATAAGGTTAGATTTTAATAAAACTCTTTCAGGGGCTGACTCTTTTACAAGAAATAAGGACAGAAGTGCATACATTAAACGTTGATGCTTGTCAATCCTGATTATCATCATGTAATACATATGTGCACCAAACTCTCCATATGTAGAAAAGTAAAAAAAGAAAAAAATAGAGATTCCTCAATTGCATTTTCAGGGATAATCCAAGACCACATTCTCCTTGATTTTAATAGTAACACATTTCTGCCTTACCTCAGAGCTGCCAAAAACAAGGGACTGGAACAACCATTAGGCAAGTCTCCACAGCAGTGAGGAATCCATTGTGCCTGCTAGAACATAAAATATTATTATAAGAAGAAACTGTTGGAAACTTTTCTTTTTGTTCACTGTCACAATGTCTCCTTAATGATTCCCGGATACTTCACTTGGAAAACCTTCCTTGTCTCCCTAGGCAGGTGTGTACTTTATCCTAAGCTCCAAATAGTCTTTTTGTAAGAATGATGTCATGGTGCTATAATTATGTATTTTCAGGCCTATCTCTCTTTTACATAACACATGTTGTGTTTTTTCATCTTATTACTTTAATACCCAGAAAACTCCTGGAACATATTAGGAAATGACTTTTATTTAATACACAAAGAGTTTTCCAACCACGGGCACTTAATGACTACCAGGCAAAGAAGAAAAATTAAGCACTCGTAGGTGCCTATGACACTGCCTGGATATATTTGATGCTACAGAACCTCACTAACAATCCTATTGTAATAGCTAACTTGATGTAGGGTATATATGGTGCTTGGGCTGGTCAGAATCCATCTTCTCTTCTAGTATGAGAGGCTCCCTTTGGGATGGGAGTATTGCTGAGCTGGTAAGTTATGGGTCTAGAGTTTCTTACAGCTTTTTAGGTTCCACGTGGGGGAGAATCTGCATGAGAATGAAAGCATCACAAAGGAAAATAGAATAAGGAGTGGAAAGACAGAGTCTGGTAGCCTCCTTTGAGCACCTCCATCTAATAGTAAGTACTTTTCAATTATATAAGCCAGTAATTCCTCCTTTTCTCCAAGCTAAGATGAATACTAAATGAATAACTTGTTAAGTTGGAAGGTAACACTTTCAAAGATGCTATATGGAAACAGAATACTTCAGGTGCCTTTCTTTAAGTATTATTAAGGAACCATTATGTGCCAGTACTTATTTTGCTGAAAATATGGAAAATTTTATCTGTTGGCCCCATATTGAAGCCTTTAACATATATCAGCAACTACTTCTTCTTATTTTTAATTTTTATTTATTTATTTTTAAAATTTCTTTTCGGTGTTCCAGAATTCATTGTTTATGCACCACACCCAGGGGGAAATTGGAAGGGGAGATGAACCATGAGAAACTGTGGACTCTGAGAAACAAACTGAGGGTTTTGGAGGGGAGGTGGGTGAGAGGTTGGGTGAGCCTGGTGGTGGGTATTATCAGCTACTACTTAGTACTCAGTTATTATTTGTAAAAAAAAAAAAAAATGCACTCCCTTGCCAGGCTTTGGTAGAGCAGCTACATGTAGAAGTGTAAATTTCATAAGAATATCCTAAATTATGTTCCATGTCATGTACCATGTCTGTCCTATAGAAACTACCTATCTCTTTCAGCCAATATTTAATTTACATTTTTTCCTAAACATTATGATAGATACTAATTTTTGAGAACTAAATAGGAGCCCAGGGTCTAATAAGTATTGCTTAACTCTTTGACTTTAACGGAAACAAGACTATAATTCTTAACCTATCAAATAGCTAATGAGGAGATAAGTGTACACTAGAAACCACAGCAAAGTGGAGTAAACACTTGAATTTTGGCCCAATCTTGAGATCATCTACAAAAAATGTTGAGGGTAATTTGCTTAACCTTTCTGATTCATGTTTAAGAACAAGGGTGTAGAATTAGTTTATCCCTAAGATTTCTTCAATCTCATATAATCACAAAATGTGAAATGATACGCTGAAGAGGTCATCTGTGAGAGTCCTCTGATTTTTAATAGAATTATAAGGAATTTCATATTTCATTTTATTCTATAAATATTTACTCTGACTAATATATTCCATGTTAACCGAATGAAACTATCTCTAGTGTTGCTAGAATATACTCTCTGAACCAATGCTAACCAACTTTTTAAATTTTTTATTTTTTTTATTTTTTAATTTTTTATAAACATATATTTTTATCCCCAGGGGTACAGGTCTGTAAATCACCAGGTTTACACACTTCACAGCACTCACCAAAGCACATACCCTCCCCAATGTCCATAATCCCACCCCCTTCTCCCAACCCCCCTCCCCCCAGCAACCCTCAGTTTGTTTTGTGAGATTAAGAGTCACTTATGGTTTGCTAACCAACTTTTAATTGGCATTACTAGCTATGTAAGTAATCTGGCTCATGGAATTAAACTAAATAATACTAGAAAAAGAACTCAGGAAAAGCTCTATGTGTAATTTACTTCTGAAATGTTCTGTCCCCATGTGAATACATTTTTATCACTGAAAGATTAAGAACAATTCTTAAGTAGGTATTATTAAGATAAATTAGGTATTATTGGATAATACTTACCTGTCTATATCTCAGAAACTGTGCAAAGTGCATTAATACATGACTGATATCAGTTAATTTTCATTCTAACTTTTGATAAACATTATACTTAATGGATGAAAACATGGGTTTGTTAATGGTTGTGCCAGGATTCAATATTTGGCTGACTCACTTAAATTTAAGCTTAAGTTTTCAAACCAAAATTAGATCATAGCAAAATATTTCCTGGGGCACCTGGGTGGCTCAGTGGGTTAAAGCCTCTGCCTTCGGCTCAGGTCATGATTCCAGGGTCCTGGGATCGAGCCCCGCATTGGGCTCTCTGCTTGGCAGGGAGCCTGCTTCCCCCTCTCTCTCTCTGCCTGCCTTTCTGCCTACACACACACACACACACACACACACACACACACACATATGTATATATATATACACACACACATTTCCCTTATTCTCATAAATTATACAGGTTTAAAGAATTGGGGCACCTGGGTAGCTCAGTGGGTTAAGCCTCTGCCTTTGGCTCAGGTCATGATCTCAGGGTCCTGGGATCCAGCCCTGCATTGGGCTCTCTGCTCAGCAGGGAGCCTGCTCCCCACCTCCTGCCTACTTGTGATCTCTGTCTGTCAAATAAATAAATAAAATCTTTAATAAAAAAAAGAATATTTTTTTCCCATTTTATTTGCAACTCCAGAATTAAGAGAAATCTAGAATTAGAAAGCACAATTTAATTTATAGTTTAAACAGTAGAATTTTTTCTTTTGGAGTATACTGCAATGGCTCTTCTATCTTATAGTGCCATTATTGTTTTATTTGAGATGGTGTAGATTATGCCATGGTAAAGAACAACCTCAAAAATCTCAGCTATGTTACATAGCAAAAGTTCATTTTTCAGGTAAAGTCCATTGTAAGTCTGAGGAACTCTCTAGGGCAAGCTATCTCCTTGGTCCAGGCTGAAGAAGCTTCTACCATCTTGTAGCTATACCATTTGATTGATCCCTGTTGGTTATTGCCGCAGAGGAAAGTGGACCTCTAGCCATGAATTTTTTCAGTCTAGAAATAAAAAGTATCATTTGTACTTTAAACTCATTGGATACAACTGGAAAAAGGGGGGGTTTGGAAATAGACTTCTATGTGACTGGAGAAGCAAAACTGGATATGGGGAACACTAGCAAGACTAGCTTGTCTTCCACAAGCTTCATTAACATAGTGTATCCAAAGTCATTGTGCATGTCTGTTATCAAGTTGACAGAGAGTAAAGGAATAGGAAAGATCATACATGAGACATTAATTTTCCCCAGATGCAATGGTGGTACTCCTTCCAGCATCTAGTGATATGCCATTTTAAGGGAAGCCAAAAAGTATAATCTAGATATGTGGCCTGAAATGAAAGAAAATAAATTTGGAAATGTCTACCATATCCTGTTGCATGCCATTGTCCTCTCTTCAGATCATTCTCCACCCAAATCTTAATTTTAGTGCTTTCTTCTCTTCAAGATAATGTAAATATATAGCCCAGGTAATTCTTCCAAATTCCAACTCATATCAAATTGGATATATCAAAATCATATCCACAACTGAAAACTTGATTTCTCTTCATGCATCAAACTACTCCACCCAGTTCATATCTGGTCAGGTCATTTTCTTAGCTCTACATTCAAGTACATCCAGAATTGGAATAGTCCTCATCACTGATGGTGCCTAACCCAAGCCACCAGCTCTTACTGGTATGACTGCAAAATCTCCTTAACTGGTCTGTTTCTACTCTTGCTCCTACATTCGTTTCTCATCACTGAAACCAGAATAACCTATGTAAAGCATGAGCTGGATTTATCCACAGTGCATTTTCACACTTAGGCTGGTGACATCCCTTTTTATGAATTATTTCATGCACCTCAGGTAGTAAAGACGTCTGCTCTTTCAAAGGAGAATAATTAAAAATGCTCTCATCTACAGTCAAGATTTGTAGACACAACCTGATTACTCCTTATTTTCTCTGTGACTTTTTGTTTCCCACTTTTACTCCTAACATAACTGACAGTGATTGCATAGAATAAGAATTTTTTCTTTCTTCTTTGTGCCTTTGGGAATTACCTGTACCCTGATAGGGATGATATAAAGTTTAAGGTATGAGATAATTTTTAAGATACCAAATAAGCCACAAAAACTGAGAAACAGGCCATGCCTTTGTTTCCATATCTCCTAAGTTATTTAAGTCATTTATTGAGAAAACAACAGCTCAAGCCTTATGGTACTGTGTTTTCGTAATGGCAGTTTATGAAGTTCACCGCATGTCTTCCATATGAAAGTAAACATTACATGGAAAATGGCTATTATTTGTCTTTTGTCTTCTCCCATTGCACTTATGCACATATACAAAGATACACATATACCTGCACATATATAAAATCTTCCTCTTTCTATTTACATTATGTGTAAATATCTCTAAGACGTTTTATGGCATGATATGCTAACTCAATATTTCCTGTGATGCTCATTATATCTTATTTTAATGTATGCAGATATTGTTTCATCATTTTCCTTAGAAAAGATTTAAAGATTTTTTAAAATTTTATTTTATTTGACAGACAGAGATCACAAGAAAGGCAGGCAGAGAGGGAGGAAGGGAAGTAGGCTCCTTGCAGAGCAGAGATCCTGATCCGGGGCTCAATTCCAAGACCCTGGGATCATAACCTGAGCCGAAGGCAGTGGCTTTAACCCACTGAGCCACCAAGCTGCCCCCTTAGAAACGACTTAAATCATGTAATAAGATATTCTTATATGTATGCTGGCTAACTGAACATAATAAAAATTAAAATAAAAATAAAAGTATAAGCCATTAGGGGGAAAAGAGATATTCTTGCATGTATGTGTTGGGGGTTATTTTAATGCATTTTTGTCTTTTCAACTTACTTTTTATTTTATAACATTTATCATAGTGAAGTTTCAAAGACCATAATGCTCTACTACAATGGTAGCAGGATCAAATAAAGTTCTTTGCAAATATCAATTATTGTTTACTTTTTTTTTCAACTTTTAAAGTTGCCAATACATTTTTATATTTGCCAGTTTCATTTGGTATTTACTACCTGATATGAAACATGATTGATTTTTTAAAAAAGTCAATGGAAGCCTTATATGTGATTTTTAAAAACCACATAGTGTGTGAGGAGTTATAACAAGCACTATTACTTAATTTGTCCCCATCTGGAAGATAGACACAGATTAAGCATATATCAGTTTTGGTCATCATATTCTTGAGGGGCCAGTAAGGAACATTGTTCTAATTATGGAACAGTTTTCTTTCCATGTGCATATAGCTGTGTTGAAAAGCATGTAATCTATGTTGGAAGATTCTGTTTCTATCAAAGCTATGGTAGTTGCCTGCAAATCATAGTTACTGCCTAGTTTATGCAGTTCTTTAGCAGACATGTATATTGTCTATTGTGAGTAAAACTTTGTGTAGAGCCTTGCTGAAAAATAAAATGGCCATTCCATCTTGGAGTTTGTCCTCAACAGGTTTGCAGTCTAGAAGGGAAACAATAAGGAATATGAAATACACACACGGAATCTTGCCTAATCCACCTCTTCCCACTAGCTGATCTCTTTCATTTGCTTATTTTCCATTTTGTCTCTTCCTCTTGAAAAATAATATTCTATATTGTGTTATTATTAGTTGTTTTGGCATCCTCTACAAAACTTAACAAACTGAGAGTTAATAAGGGTTATTATATTTGATTATATCCAATAATATTGGCCATCCATTGAATACTCAGTAAACATTTCTGAAATCAGTAAATGGTATAGGTTCAAAAGATATTTATACATTTATTTAAGGAGCTTTGATGATATGCAATGATAATCTGACTAATAGAGAAATCATACTGACATTATTGTTTGAGCTTTTTATTTATTTATTTTAGAGAGAGAAGGTGCATGCCTGTGCATGCAAATGAGGGGGGCAGAGGGGCAGAAGGAGAAGGAAACACGCCACACTGAGTGTGGAGACTGACACAAGGTTCCATCCAGTGACCCTGAGATCATGACCTGAGCTGAAACCAAGAGTCAATCTCAACTGACTGAACCACCCAGATGCTAACATTATTGGTATACTGATAAGAAGAGGGAAGCCAAAAGACAAAATATCTATTTCTTTCATCTGAGAAAATGTTTGAATTTTTCATTCATTAAGTCATAGTAAGTAATGCTAATCTACCTACTCAATGAAGAATCTTTTCAGGGGATTTTCTTTTTTCCCCCTCTCTCTCTTCCTCTCTCTTTTATGTTGCTGGCAGCTCCCTCTGGGATGGTTTAGTCGCCATTTGGAGCCACCTGAGCATGCAAACTTTTTTAGTAGGCCACTACTGAAAAAGGCCATAAGAACAGCTCCCCCCCCCCCCCAAAAAAGAACAGCTTTCCCAGAATTCATGGGAACAAAGATTTCCTAAGCCGGTTAAATCTAAGTACTTTTGTTATATACTAAGGACCACATGCATTAATTGACAAATAGATGCATCTGTATTTGAGCTTTCCTTCAGGGACTGACAAGGAGTTTGCTTGTTGTTGTTGTTTTGTTTGAAGTATAGTTAACACACCATGTTACATAGTGATTTGACAAGTTTATATGTCATGCTGTGCTCATCACAAATGTAACTACTATTTGTCACCATAACATTGACTATATTCCCTCTGTTGTACCCTTATCCCCTAACTTATTCATTCCATAACTGGAAGCCTGTATCTCCCACTCCCTTTCACCAACTTTGCCCATTCCCCCCCACATCTTCCCCTCTGGTAACCATCAGTTTGTCCTCTGTGTTTATGGGTCTTTTTGTTTATTTATTAGTTTTGTTTTTTAAATTCCACATATAAGTGAAATAATATAGTATTTATCTTTGACTTATTTCACTTAGCGTGTACCTTATATGTCCATCCATGCTGTTGCAAAAGGCAAAATTCCATTTTTTATGGCTAAGTAATATTCCATTACATGTATATGTGTGTGCATATGTGTGTGTGTGTGAGAGACATCTTTATTTCTTCATCTATCAGTGAACACTTGGGTTGCTTCCATACCTTGTCTGTTATAAACAATGCTCCTGTAAACATAGGGATGCATATATCTTTTTGAACGAGTATTTTCATTTTCTTTGGGTAACTAGGTAAGTATCCAGTAGTGGAATTATTGAATTATTGAATTACTTACATTTTTAATTTTTTGAGAAAACTCCATAATGTTTTCCAAACTGTCTGTATAGTTTATATTCCCACCAACAGTGTAAGAGGATTCCTTTTTCTCCAAGTCCTCATCAGCACTTGCTGTTTTTTGTGTTGTTGATTTTAGCCATTCTGATAGGTGGAGGTGATATCTCATTTGGTTTTGATTTGCATTTCCCTGTTCAGTGATGTTGAGCATCTTTTCATGTGTCTGTTGGCATTTATAGGTCTTCTTTGGGAAAATGTCTAGTTATGTGGAACTAACAAGGGGTTTCGAGGAACAGCTATGTGTGTGAAGAGATTCCATGAAAAAGTGCTCAGATATAACCGTGCGCTTTCCTAGGATAATGCTCTTCAGATGGATACTCAGTGTGAAGAGGTAGCTAAATAATACTAATAGCCATTTGAACTACTTTCAACTTTGTATAATTTGTGATGGGTGTTATATTATTTTAAAACTTAAATAAAATAGATCTGTGAATTTAACTGGAAACCTGATTTTTTTTTTAATCATTATTACTTCCTCCTTTGAACAAACTGTTTGCCTCTTATGAGTGAGGTTTTCTAGCATAATAATTAGTATCATGAACCTTTGAATTAGATATCCTAGTCTATACTTTAGTTTCTTGTTATTGTAACAAGAATAACATTACCTCATAGGACTGTGACTACATTTTTGCAAAGTATTTAAAACAGAGTTTGGCCCACACTAATTATTTAAACTTATCATAATTGTCATGGTTCTTTTTTTTTTTTTTTCTTTAATTTTTTATTTTTTATAAACATATATTTTTATCCCCAGGGGTACAGGTCTGTGAATCACCAGGTTTACACACTTCACAGCACTCACCAAAGCACATACCCTCCCCAATGTCCATAATCCCACTACCTTCTCCCAAACCCCCTCCCCCCGGCAACCCTCAGTTTGTTTTGTGAGATTAAGAGTCACTTATGGTTTGTCTCCCTCCCAATCCCATCTTGTTTCATTGATTCTTCTTCTACCCACTTAAGCCTCCATGTTGCATCACCACTTCCTCATATCAGGGAGATCATATGGTAGTTGTCTTTCTCTGCTTGACTTATTTCGCTAAGCATGATACGCTCTAGTTCCATCCATGTTGTTGCAAATGGCAAGATTTCATTTCTTTTGATGGCTGCATAGTATTCCATTGTGTATATATACCACATCTTCTTGATCCATTCATCTGTTGATGGACATCTAGGTCCTCACACCAGTCAGAATGGCTAAAATCAACAAGTCAGGAAATGACAGATGCTGGCGAGGATGCGGAGAAAGGGGAACCCTCCTACACTGTTGGTGGGAATGCAAGCTGGTGCAGCCACTCTGGAAAACAGCATGGAGGTTCCTCAAAATGTTGAAAATAGAACTGCCCTATGACCCAGCAATTGCACTATTGGGTATTTACCCTAAAGATACAAATGTAGTGATCCAAAGGGACACATGCACCCGAATGTTTATAGCAGCAATGTCCACAATAGCCAAACTATGGAAAGAACCTAATTGTCATGGTTCTAATTGCTACTATTGTTACTATTATTATACACTTATAAAGTTGTTATTTACTTTCTCTAAATATCAATGTCCTTCTCAGGACCAATGGGACTATGCTGTTTACACTAAAAGATGTTTTTGTAAGTATATATTAGTTACTGTTAGCTCTTAGAAGACATTATATGAATCATAACCAATAATTTGTTTAAGTGTTGTAACTATAATTATTTTATTTTACTAATATTTATTTACTTACCACCTAGGTAAATCTTTGGGGAAAAAAAAAGATTTTGTTTATTTGACAGAGAGAAACATCACAAGTAGTCAGAGAGGCAGGTGGCGGGGGGGGCAAGCTCCCCACTGAGCAGAGAGTCCAAACCTTTGGCAAAATTATTTAATACTTATCTATCTTAGTCTCTTCATCTGGAAAATCGGACAATATTATGAAATGTCCCTATAATAGGGACTTTTTAAATAAAGCAAATAGAATTTATAATAAGCATTCAACAAAGACTACAAATATTTTCATATTGTTATTATTGCTATTATTGCAGGTCGTTGTCATGATTTAGTGTGGAATAACCACCCATAATGTAAAATAATCTGCTTTTCAGTCAACTCAGTAAGATTCTATCCATCAGTTAAGGGTTCAGTGATTAAAGCAACCAGATATACTTTCTTCCATGACCAGACTGTTTTAATATTCTATGAAGTATATTTTATTATACAAACATATATTTGCCAGTGGATGAGATGGAAATATTTTCCTTTTATTTGTTATACTAGTTCTTTGTTTCTTGTCCCTATTTTCAAGATAAAATGTCATCTCCAATGGGAAAATGAAAACTGAAATTTTCAGATGTCATAATTGCCAGGAAAGTCATAACACAGTATTTAAAAATTAATAGATGTGCTAAAAGATGAGGGAGATGTGACCTTCATTATCTCATGAGGAATTAAAGTTGGCACATAATGCATGTCTGTTGGACAAATAAATCACTGTTCAGTCTCCTTTATGTCACCTGCCAAGCATAGTTTTCTTCAGCTAAGAACACTAAAGAGCTATTTTGAAATTTTCAGTAGAATTTAATCCATTTTTAGATTAAATTATTCTTTATGTTCAAGTATCTAATATTAAGGATTGATAATGGAGAAGTTTCAGAAGAAGATACAATTATCTTACATTTTAGTTATCAATGAGTTTTAGTAGTAATATGAGTTCTTACACACAAGGCTTACATAGCCCTTGTTTAATAATTCCTAAACTGTGAAGAATGTATAATCAAAATGAATATAAGCTATATTTTTCTTCTATACAAGTGAAAAGCTTTGTAAAAGTTTATAAAAATTCTCACATTGGGGCTTAAGTGGGTACGAGAAGAATCAATGAAAGAAAATGGGATTGGGAGGGAGACAAACCATAAGTGACTCTTAATCTCACAAAACAAACTGAGGGTTGCTGGGGGGAGGGGGTTTGGGAGAAGGGGGTGGGATTATGGACATTGGGGAGCGTATGTGCTTTGGTGAGTGCTGTGAAGTGTGTAAACCTAGTGATTCACAGACCTGTACCCCTGGGGATAAAAATATATGTTTATAAAAAATAAAAAATTATATAAAAAAAAATTCTCACATTGAACGCAATTGTATAGAACCAGTCTAAAATGATGGACAATTGAAAATAAGCTAATTCAGGGTACCTGGCTGGCTCTGTCAGTAGAACATGTGACTCTTTATTTCAGGGTCTTGAGTTCAAGACCCACATTGGGCCCGGAGCCTACTTAAAAAAAATAAAATAGGGGTCTGCCTGGCTCAGTCAGTGGAACATGCAACTCTTGATATCAGGGTTTTCTGTTGAAGTCCTGCATTAGATATGGAGATTATTTTAAAAAATAAAATTTTTTAAAAAATAAAAATAATCTATTTTGTAAAGATTTTTCCATTGAGAAGAATATAGCAAGCAGAACTCAGATAATTACAGTACTTACAAATAAGCTATAGTGCTAGGCAGAATGTTATTAATGGTCCCCTCCCTTTGAGTTTGCCTGGGACAGTTCTGAATTAAACATTTTATTATATCATTATTAGCAACACATCTGTCTTTCTTCAAATTGTCTTGCTTTTATTGACATATTCTGTGATCACCATGCTTGGATGAGTAGAATTTAGATAAAGAAGTTTGTGGAGCAGGAAAGAATGGACCAGAGGGAATTACATGTTCTGAGATCCCCAGGAATGAGTATTTTTGAGGAACTCAAGTTCAGTGTGATAGGAGTGGAGCATTTGAGGGATATGAGGTATTGGGAGTTAAGTCTAAATATGAAGGCAAGAGCCATTCTAATGCCTTTTTTAATAGAATATTTTAGTGGTTCTATTTAACTTTTCTTTCATTATTTTATTTTATTTCACTTAAAATACAGAGTTGCCCCAGATCTTCTGGCTGCCAATGGTAGACATCTTATAAAGACACTGATTCTGTCAAAAAGAGATTTGTTTTCTGTATCTCTTCATCCTTTGCCCATAAATTCTATATAATCATGAATTTGCACCTTGGTATGTACTAAATATATTCCCCTAAAATGCATATGTTCAATTCTCAACTCAGAGTTGTGATGATATCTGAGAGCAGGGTCTTTGACAGGTGGAGGTCATGAGTCCTCATGACCTCTTTGACAGGTGGAGTCCTCATGAGTGGGATTAGCACCCTTATAAAAGAGACCCAAGAGAGCTCCTTTGCCCCTTCCACTGTGTGACCATACAAGGAGAAGAAAGTCATCTATTAGTCTGGAAGTGGGCTCTCACCAGATAGCAATTCTGCAGGTACCTAGATCTTGGAATTTTCTGTCTCCAGAAATGTGAGAAATAAATGTTCATTATAGCAGCCAAGATGAATTAAGATACGTCGAACTATAGTTTTTGAGTGTTTTCCCTTCAATACTTGCTACCTATTACTAGTGAATTTATTCCTTTAACGGCCATGACAGGAAGTACAGAGGATGTCCCACAATCCACTGGCACAGTTTTCCTTAGTATTTGAAATCTACTTTAAGCAAGAATGGATTTAAGTTGGTTGCTGAATGCACTAGAAAGAGCCTTGAAAATGGAAGAGAATGAGTTAGAAGTTAAATAGAGTTTATGATTATTTTATTTTATGGATCCTCTGTCTATGAACTATGCTTTTTTTCCATTTTATTTTATTTTGTTTTATTTTATTTTATTTGTTTTATTTTATTTCTTTACAATGTTCCAGCATTCACCGTTTATGCACCACACCCAGTGCTCCATGCAATATGTGCCCTCCATACCAACCACCAGGCTCATATGTTCCACCAACTCCCATAAACATCACCTTCTTTTTAAAATTGCAATGCCTTTTGAAATGGGGAGTCAGGAATTAAGGCTCTACTCAAGGCTTCTCCCACTAGTGAGAGGTCATGTGACCTTGATCTAATACCATACTTCTCTTAGCTTCAAATTTGTTTTGTTCATAATAAAATAGTTAAATATGGGACTCCTGACTGGCTTAGTTGGTTAAGTATTGGCCTTCAGCTCAGGTCATGATCCCAGGGTCGGCCTCTCTGCTCATTGGAAAGTCTTCTTCTCTCTCTTCCCCTCCCTCTTCCCTTCTCACCCCACTCATGTTCTCTTTATGTCTCAAATAAATAAAATATTATCTTAAAAAAAAAAAGCATTGAGTATATGATGCCTTGTGCCCTCTGCACTCTAAATTCCTATAAGATTTAGAAGTCTTTTAAAATGTCCTTGTGTCCTAGGAAGAACCTCAAGCATGCAGACTGTATTTGACCTGCTAAACCAAGCACAAATCATTGCTTAAGGCTTTGGGGCCTGGCCATCATGTGTTCTCTGACAGCATTCATGATGCATCACAGGACAGTCCCAGAGCTCAGGCGACAGTATTGACCTGTACTATAGATAAGAAATCTGTCCTACTCAGCCTCAGAAAATAACAACTGCTGCTCTCATATTAAAGTCATAGTTTAGGGCCAGATTCACACAGGGAAAGCAACACAAATTACTTGGGTTCGGGATGCTTACATATCAAAAATCTGCACCAACTAGTGAGGTATTCTTGTCAGTATTAGGAATTGACTTTTTCAAGCATCTATGATAGACATAAATTGAAAAATCTCATTATTTTCTTTTTGAGGATAAAATTAGAGAGGTCATTCTGAAGATTTCAAGAGACTTAATAAACCCTCTTTGTGCATTTTGTGGATTGTTACTGATGTATCTAAGGTGTACTCTGTTGGTGGGCATATTTTCCACATAACTCAGGTTAATTCTTTTTTGTTTTTTTCAAGTTTTTATTTAAATTCTAGTTTGTTAACATACAGTGTAATATTAATTTCAGAAGTAAAGTTTAGTGATTCGTTACTTACATCTAACAGCCGGCGTTCATCACAAGCGTCTTCCTTTGTACCCATCACCCATTTAGCCCATCTGCTTGGTCATCTCCCCTCCAGCAGGCCTGTTTGTTCTCTATAGTTAAGCGTCTATTTTACGTTTGTCGCTCTCTGTTGTTTCCCTCTATGTTCATCTATTTTGTTTCTTGAATTCCGCATATGAGTGAAATCATATGGCATTTGTCTTTCTATGACTGACTTATTTCACTTAGTATAATAGTCTCTAGGGCATCCATGTCATGGCAAATGGCAAGATTTCATTCTTTTGATGGCCGAGTAATATTCCATTGTATGTATGTATGTGTGTATATGCGTATATACACGTGTGTGTATGTATATATGTGTGTGTGTGTGTATACATACACACACACATCACCTCTCCTTTATCCACTCATCAGTCTGAGGATATGTGGTCTCATTTCATAATTTGGCCGTTGTTGATAATGCTGCTATAAACATCAGGGTGCATTTAGCATTTTTAAAAAGAAAAGATCAAGAGCAGATCTTTTTTTTTTTTTTTCCCCTGAGCCTTTAACTGTTTAGAATATGCAGTAGAGAGAAACTATTCTATGTAGTATTGGCCATCTTCATTTCCTTTTTTTTTAAAACCTCAGTCTAGGAGATTTTGTGTTTAACAATTTTTGAGCACCTTTTATATATAATCCGGAACTCTCATCAATGATTTCATTAAGTATATTTCCCTGGATTTAAATCCAGGTCCTAAAAGATCTATATAAGGTACCACTTCTTTATCACAATGTCTCATAGGCATGTAATAGTGGATAATGGTGATGGGGAAAAAAAAAAACCACCTTTTTTATAGCAAATTTAAACTTACTGTTAAAGGATATCATACAAATACTGAGACATTTAATAAGTGGCTTAAATCTTTGTTTCCTCAGAAATAAGATAAATGATATATGTCGGTACAGCATAAGGAATGAGCAGCTAAGGATGATGCTCTCAGAAGGCATGGGGTATGGCTGAAAACATTATCTAACTTTCCCGACAGCAGCTTCTTTTTTAATAGAGACTTTGTCAAATTGTATGTTTCTTTCACAGTTGCCCTGAAGTCGGGTCCAAAGTTTTATTCCGTGGTTGCTCTACCTCTCATAATTTCTCTTAAAGCTGTTTCCTTGGAAATTGTAATTTATGGACATTTTCGGTCATATCAACAGACTGGAAAAAAATTCATTCATTCATTCATCCTGTCACTCATTCAACATATATTAATTCCCCTCCAACCAAATATTACTAGAGAGTTGTACATGGCCCAGGGGATGGTCTTGATCAGTCTATCAGAATTCACAGTATTGTTTATACTTTTTCTGCTACCCATTCTACATGTTTGTATCCCTAGCTTTTATTATAGTTTTTGGCACATAGTTTTTTACCCAATACTTATACATTAAAGTGGAATCATGTTGAGTATTCTCTGGTGCCCAGCTTTAGCAAATAATAAAATGCTAAAAGTTTGAAAGCACTTCACTATTTATCTATCCAGATGTCCTAATTCTATAAAAGAGAAAGCTGTCTATAGAATGAAGAAACACAGAGAAACATGTTACATTCAGAGTCACACAGACTAAGAGCAGAGTTGGGATTGATATATTCATTTTTTTTATCTATCATAATAGCTTCCTCACAATATGGTCTGCTTTCAAAACTGAAGAGTAAGTACAGCATAAAAGTAATAATGACAGATATTTACAACTCAAAGTACATTATAAACTATATTTACTACAAAGCTGATATAATCTGCTGCTGGGCTTTCATATCATAAAATTTTATTTGATGTCTATAATAGGTATAATATTTATTTGACGCATATAGCAGGTAGGAACTTGGTTATAATTCTGTAGTTGTCAACTTGCACCTGTCACTAATACTTTAGGAAAATGATTGTCCCTGGATACTGATAGAAAAAATGAGTTTCACGATTAATCTCTTTATCAAAAGTAAAATAAATGCCTCCCCGTGATACCCTCTTTGAAAATATAGCTTGGGGATATATTCACATCTTAGATCAAAATGAAGCATTTAGGATAAAGAAGAATATGATTTTCTGGAGACCAAGCAGAACACTTAGTGTTGGGAGGCAGATACATTTAAGCAGTGAATTAGACGAGATTAACAACTAATGATATTAGTTGTGTTTTTAAAATTTGACTATGCGGCTCCCTACCAGTTTGATTTTTTTTATTTTTATTTTTTTAAAGATTTTATTTATTTATTTGACATAGAGAAATCACAAGTAGGCAGAGAGGCAGGCAGAGAGAGAGAGAGGAGGAAGCAGGCTTCATGCCGAGCAGAGAGCCTGATGCGGAACTTAATCCCAGGACCCTGAGATCATGACCTGAGCTGAAGGCAGAGGCTTAATCCACTGAGCCATTCAGGCGCCCTCTACCAGTTTTATTTTGTTGGGTTTTTGTTGGTTGGTTCCTTTTAAGTGGTCTTATCTGTCTTTAACAACATTTCTCCATCTCTGTGAGTTAAGGCAGTGTGTCACTCAAGGGATACTCCGTATGACATTTCCGTGTCAGAATCTGACTGTGGGCATGGTTTGGTGTCACATAGCAAAAGACATCATGGGTTACTTCTCAGTACAAATGGTTGTAAAAAGGTCTTTTCAATCCATAAGACCATAAAAACTCTAGTGCGTTGAATTTTCACAATGATGTTAATAAAAATAAAATCTCACATTTATTAAGGATTAACTCTGATCCAGATTTTATGTGAAAACCTAATGCCAATTTGTGTATTTAATCCTCACAATGTTGTAAGGTAGGTTATATTATCATCTGCATTGCACATGCAAGGAAAATTATGTTTAAAAAATCAGAGCCAAAATACATTATTTACCTGAATAGCCAGCCATACGCAATGATAACTGACCTTTATTGTATGAACTGTTTTACACAGTCAACCAAAATGATCCCACGGAGTAGGTACTATTATTAACTCAGCCATATTAAATTGAGAAATAATACAACTTGCTTAATCTTCCTGCTAGGAAGCAAAATAGTTGGGGTGTTAAGATTTTGACCTATGCAATCTATTATTTCATTGCTCACTTGACATAATGCAGATATTGGCTGAATATAGTATCACTGCAAATATTATGTGAAGTGCTACATAAATTATCTCTAATACAGTAGATAAAATATAAATAGATGTTGTTAGGGTGCCTGGTGATGTGGGCAGCAAAGAGTTGCACAAAGAATAGAGCAACAAGTAAGACAGTTTGTTCACTTTCCAAAGGAGGAGAGGGGCTAGACATCAAAAGAGATGTCACCCTGAGTTTCTGTCAGGCTGGGCTTTTAAGGGGTTTTGAAGTATGTGTGAAGGTTGTAGTTCCACCCATGGCAGAAGGGGTTAGGGGGAAGGTGGTGATGCACTTTTGGCCAGGTAGATCAGAAGGTGGCAGGTTTTTAAAGAAACTCTATCTGGCTTGTCCAGGATGTGGGCTGTGGTCAAGCTACAGAAGAATATGTTTTGCAGTTGGGGTCTCTTTTCCAAGAATGGAGGATATCATAACCTAGAAAAACAAAAAGGTTAGGGCCAAGTGCAGACACCTTAGCATTTTGTCTGTAAGCTTGACTGGGGGAATGGGGGACTTTGAATAGATTCCTTTCAGATGTATACTAAAGTTCTTTATTCATAAAATATTAGTATAGTTTTTAAGTCTAAAAGGCTGGATTATAGATGTGAAATGGGAATTAACTGTGATTGTTATTCAAATTCTAAATGAATTTTCTTTAGTCACTAGTATAGGAACTATATGCTATATATATATATATATATATATATATATATATATATAGTATATGCTTGTTAGATTACTCATGATCATTTCATTACAGTATAAAACATGATATGACAATTTTAAACTTGACTGAAATTTTCTTTTAAATAAATTTTGAAATTTTTAATAAAAAGTGGTTTGAAGGAAACACTACACAAATCTTACATTATTTTGTGGTAATCTTTGTTTATATAACAGGCATTTCTAAATTATTGTCAGTAAGCTTCTTCCTAGAAACCAGACCATTCTGGGCAAAGACTCTGACAGGAAGACCATTTCTCTTTATTTCAAGTAGGAAAAAGAATAAAAGTATAATGCATTTTATCAACCCAAACCTTAATCAGCATTCTAAAATGTAACTAAAACACAAGAAACCAATACTTCTATATAATAGCAAACCCTTTTTCTAAGATCCAAAATTCTTAAAATATTACTTTCTGATCAATAATACTTTTTTTCCTGTCTTTATTTCCATCTCCAAAATTTCCTTTATCACCTTCTCAAATTCGTAGGGACCCATAAAACACTAGTAAAAACAAGGATTATGTAATAAAGGCCCCATGAAAATATACTTAGGATGAACACAGGTTGATTGAGAATTGTTCTCACTGATTATGAAACTATAATGTCTCAGACTCACCAACCTCCGAGAGGCACATATACTTCTTTGGCACTTAATGACCTTTCCAAAATATCTGAATAAACTATGTCTTATGACCAGTGATGTTTAGAATATAACTTGACAGTTTACCACAATCATTTTGTGATAAATATTGTATTAAATTTGGGGGATGTAAATACAAAATCTTCTTTTACAAACATTAGCTAAATAACATTTTGTTAAGCTATAGGAATGTTCTGGAACATTGGTTATTAAATCCTAAAAGGCTTTCTACCAGAGAGATGTTTATTTGGAAGAAGTTCTCCAGAGTATGGCTGTACTTCATTTTGAAAATTAATTGGCAGGTATTAACATATATTTATGCAAAGTGTATTTCTAGCTAGCTAGCTATCTGTTTGGCAGGGAGATAGAGCCAAAGAATGGCATTCATACATTTTCTGTTGCGCATCTCTTAGCTTTTTGTCCCAATAGAGAAACATTTTCTCAGTGCACACTAAATCTCGGAATTACTTTGAGAGATTTTCACTTGCTCCACCAGTTTTGAGTAAAACTCTCCTTGCCCTTGTATAAATTCAGATGAGGAAGATAATCTAAGATGAACCGTAAAAGAGTGTGGGCAGTATTTATTTCTGAGCCTAAAGAGAAGAATGCCAAATTCCCTCATGCTTAAATGAAGTCACAGGTTCCACATTTTGAGGATTATGGATATTTAGAACTGTGGACTGATGTGTTATAGAATAAACTAGATTTCCATGGTGATTTGAATTTGTTTATGTAATCTTAACACTGTGCAATCTTACAGCAAGGAACTCATATACCCTTTAACATCAGCAAAGAAGCAAGCCTCAAAGTAAAAGCATTGCAATAATTACGATTGACCTTGCTTTCAAGGATACCAAGAAATAAGATGCAATAGTGCCATAGGTGGGAAATATTATCATCACACTTCTGCAAATTTTACTTATGGATTTGTCTGATGCCAAATCTAAGGGAATTAACAATGAACAAGTGCTTCATGAACATATGAATGGAGATATGTCTCTTTTTTCTTTTTTAGCTATGGATCTTGGATGAGGCAAAAACCTGTGTTGGCAATACAGTTTGATTGCTTAATAACTAAAGTTCTTCAGAACCACTCTAAGCTATAAGTTGGTGTGTTAAGAAAGTTCTCATGATTTGTTCTTATTTTTAAAAGATGATATCAATAAGAAATGTTCACTGTTAAACAGGTTTGACACAGGACATTGACTTGTTCTTTATTTCTGAACAATGTTCACTGTTAAATGAGATTGAAACAGCACATTGACTTTTTCCCTATGTATTATTGAATTCTATATTATTTAAATATTTTTAAATGTATGTATCATTATATACAGGCATACAAGGTATACACACATCTGTGACACATGTAATTTTATTTACATGTGAAGTCACTTTGTTATCTGTGAATTTTTACTTCTTTATATCAGTTAAATGAAACCAATTGTGTTAGAACAGTTTGCCAGTTATTAAGCTTTAAAGTTAACCAAAGGCAACTTGAAAGGCCAGTGAAACTATAGATATTTCTTAAGTTAGGTTCAGTAAGTTTAATTATATCAACAACCAATTTTTAAATTTTAATTTAAAGATATTTCTGGGCATTTTCTTATTTTCTCTAGAAATATATCTCTGGATATCTTGTAATTATTACAAAATAATCAGTTCTCCTTCTAATTACAATATGCTTTAAACCACAGGTCAACATATTCTGTGGTGTACAGCATGCTATTATTGGTAGCTCTATTCTATTCATTAGAAATCAGGGTTTGCTATGTCCCAAAGCTAGCAGCCCCAAAGTCATGCCAACTGACTCTAGACCTAAGGAAATGTTACAGAGGCATACATTCCCTACTATTGCATGAATTATGCTCCTTGAAATCCTCAGAGTAGGTGATTCCGGATTTAAGGTTTAGAAAAAAACATCAGAGGTGAAAATGAACTCTTTTTTTTTTTTTTATAACAGTTTGGAATATATATATTTTTTAATTTTTTATTTTTTATAAACATATATTTTTATCCCCAGAGGTGAAAATGAACTCTTAAATGAAGTCTTAATAAAGTCTTCTTGGTGACAGTGTATTACTCCAATTTCATACAAGTCAACTTCTTAGGCACATAACTGAGTTAGTTCATCATTTCAGTAGCATTAAGTAGTATAACAGTTGTCAAACAGGATATAAATTCACAGTTATGGGTAGAGGAAGAAATGAGGTAGAATTATAGTTAAGGTTCTTGAGAATTTTGTATATCATGATGTTTATCAAGATACCATGTTAGAGTGAAAAGTAGTGAATTTAGGTTTCACAGGTGAATAGTATCTATCTCTGCAGCATGTCACATGAGGGGAAAAAAGGTTGAGAACCAAAGATCCCTCTCTAAAGGATCTTTTTCCATCTATGCGCCCATTATGTATATATATTATGGAGTACCGATTATTTTCATGGATTATATCACAGACCTAATTCTGCTTTAGATTATGATATCTTTAATGCCTCAGAATTGCTCCCAACCTGTTTCCTTCTCTGGGTAACGAGGGAGTGCACTCAGATGTTCAAGACTCTGGCTAGAAGGACCTTCATTTTCTAAGTGACCAATCAACTGCTTCAGCACTTTGAGAGCCTCCTTTACTTTCCTATTCTTGTTATTATATATTGTTTGTTGCCCTGAAAAAAGCTGAGTTTACAGTTTTCACTGAAAAATTAACTCCTGCACTTTACTATACAACAGAATTTTTAGTCTTGGTGAATGTGCATTCTGTGAGTTTAAAAGTCATTCTTAGATGCCTTAGATGCCACCAGAAGCAGCAAGGTGAGAAAGGCAGATAATTTTCCATATGTCACATTCCTATGTCGATGCTTATAAATAGTGATAAGGATATATTCAAAGAAGTCAACAACGAGGAGAGTAACACAGTGGCCAGTGGGAGTGGAAACCTAACCAATTCTAGCACCCATGGCCAGTGTGCAGCTTGGGTGCCTGATGACTGAGGACTAGGGCGGATTTCAAATAATCTAATATTAATCTTTTTTAAAAATGCAAAGCATGTGCATAATTATGTTTATAATGTAACTTTTATTTCCTACTAAACAGTCATGTATCTTTTTGCTCTCAGTTTGTATTAAACAGAAACTCCATGGCAATCAAGTTTTCTTCCTATACAGCCCTATTCACTGTACATAGTAATTTTGGGGTTTTAAGTATGGCTTTCCCCATGGGTGTTTTTGCCTGGGGCAAGATGCCAAACAGAAAACTAAATAGAAAAACTGCCATGAACTTTATAAATATCATCAATGGCAATTTAATGTGTTTCTTTAAATAGAACATACTCCAACATGAATTGTATGCTACCAGAATATTCTTTTTGTTTGTTTCAAGTTTTTATTTAAATTCCAGTTAGCTAACATAGTATAGTATTAGTTTCAAGTGTAGATCTCAGTGATCCATCACCTACAGGCAATGCTTAGTGCAGAATATCCATTTTTTAAATTAGATGGCTGCTTGTGTTAGAGAAATGACGAAAGCTCTTAAGGATTTTGTGCTTACTCTGTGAATAATTATTTAAAAATAGGTTTAATAACAGGATAGTTAATGTTCTCAGATTCCAGGGAGAACAGACACTCATATATATTATTATAAGGTGCTCTGCTATGTTTTTAAATGTTATTTTATCTTATTTTCCCTTTTAGTTTTTAGATTTATGCCCGTTACGATGATCTCAGATACATAGTCTTGCTTCATGTTGTATAAAAATCAATACACAATTTAGAAATTGTCTTTTAATTTATTCATCAGGCTCTCATGCATACTGAAAGCATATTGCTATGCATTGAGAAGACGAGAAAAAGAATTTTTCCTTCTCCATTGATTCATATTTTCTCATTTTATAATGATATTCAGCCTCTTAAGAAACTAATTCAGACATGGGAAAATAAAGCTCATCACAGTAGCCAGGGCATAAGAGAAAAATCCTAATGAAGCTTGAATCAGAAGGTGTTTGAGGGTGAACGCTTAAAGTGATTTAAAGTTTAAAATATAGAAACTGCAATTGATGTTGCAATTTTCAAACATGCTAGGTTTTACAGATTTTTCACAACTTGAGCAGTTTGAGCAAATGACCAATTCAAAGACTTAAAGTATTGAATTCCTATTATGGGCAATGAAGCTAAACCGTGTGAGCAGTATGTCTCTGTACTTTTTCAGGGGTTATTTACTGACTGGGTCATCTGGACCAGTGGCTTTCAAGAGACAGCCCTCAGGCTGGGGGCACAAAAATCCTCTGGGTTGTTTCTTAAAGATATGGATTCCTGGGCCCCACTCAAAACTGACTGCCTCAAAATCATCAAGAGTGGTTCTAGATATTGTATTTTTAAGAAGCTCTCCCTGTAATGCTGTTCTAGATGCATCGCAGCATAATTTTCACAGAGTTTCCCATGATGTATTTCAGCCTCGTTTTGATATTTATTAAGAGAAAAAGAGAAAGGTCGAGAATGACAAAATTGCTTTCCCCTAATGGGCCCATTGTGTTCGCAAAGACACGATGCACAAAGCTTCCTGCCAAATTCGATCTCTCCAAGCTCTAAGCCATTTGTTCTGGTACCATTACTCTTCTCAGCCATCATTTGTTACCTTTTGGTGAACTCATTCTGTGATTTGAGGGGACACAGATGCCCCAGATCTGTGTGAGTAACAGCTTTAGAAGTTTTGAGCTGCTTTTCTATTTGTTGGGAGAGCAGAATTTCTCAGACCCCTTGACTACTCTTTACTTGACAAAATGACACAATAAAGAAGATTGATACCAAGGTCTTTTAGATAATTGTGTAGGGAGAAGCTTCAGGAGCTGTACATTAGCTCTACTATATTTGTCAACAGTTGAGTTAAGTGATCCACAAGAAGTCATTTAAAACAAATGACTCTAGATTTATTTTAACACCAGTGTTGGTAATAGCATTCAGCACTGGCTTAGCTTAGCTTCATGAATGGACTTGAAATCTGACATAGTCCATGACCGTTAATCACAGCAAAGAAATTTGGAAAAGTGGTAAAGAGCAAAGGATTCAATTCATTCTGGCTCTAATATATGCATACCTAGAGTCAGGGAATAGAATAATTGGTTTTGAAAGAAAAACGCAATCGAAAGTCTTCCATTGTACTCTATTGAACCCCTCTTAAACAACAAATCCATTTTCTTTTGGAGATTCCATCTAAAATATTTGCCATTTTCTCCTCGTATGTCTTAACTTTGTAGGCCAATACTGTACATGAGGAACAGGTGACATTTAAATCCAATTTTTGCGCTAGTGACTATTTTTTTATTTTTATTATCCTGAAACATAATTAGGGGAAAAAAGTAGCTGATTTTTTTCGTCTTTTAAGTCTATGGACTGAATTTAGAATTCAAGTTTACTTAAATTTTTAGTGCTACCATTGCAAATTGTACAAATCTGAAAATATACATATTACCAAGAATACAGTGATGAAGTTCAAAAGATGATTTGCTTATTACCTTTTCCCCTGAGTGGATTACTTGTCGTGGCATAACCTGGAAACATATTGCTCTTCAAAAGGACAAGCCTGAGTTTAACTACTGTCAGGAGATGTAGACTGGAAAATATATTAAAATGACACCTTTTAAGAATTTACGGACTGTAATATTGTTAATTGAATAATCCAACATATATTTTAGATCTTTTATGAGTCAAGCACTATGCTAATTCCTACGATTCTAAAATACTAATAAGGGTGTATATCAGCTTAAAAAGAAAACATAATACTGCTTCATCTTTTACATTCAGTATTTACAGAATCCCAAAGATCGCAGGACCAATTTGCCCTTTATATTTTAGGAGTAAGAAGAGGACAAGAGTGAAATTGACAGTATAAACATTTAAAAATTATGTCATATTTTAAAAGTTTGAACAGAATTTCTTTTCCTCCTACCTTGAAAAAATAGCTTTATAATAACCTGGTTGTAGGTATAAACTTGAACTTCTCTGACTTTAGAGGCTCATTCACCATTGTCCCAGCTCTGGCTTCAGTCTGTATTACAAGGATGTCCATAAGCATATGTGTTGATACCCAAGGCCTTCTGTCCAACTTAAGCGACAGCCGTCCCTCAGCTATCCTTGGATCTAGGACTGTAGACGTTGACAACACAGTCTACCTATGGGCCTCGAGAATTAACAGCTTATATGTGTATATGTGTGTGTAAGCGAGAGAGAAATATTTTCATGTTAAATTAACATGAGAAAGGTAAGAAAGGACAGAAACCAGTTCCAAATTTTGGTTTAATCTCAGATAAAAAAGGTAAGGTAATAAAGCAGAACAATACAAAGTGACTGATTAAACACAAGCCATCCATAACATAAGATAAAAAAATGTGATATAATTAATTAATTTAAAACTATGTATATGCATGTAAATACATAAAGAAAAGCACAAAAATGAAGCTATCAGTACTTCAGGGATTATTTCAGGGTTGTGAGATTTTAGGTAATTTTTAACCTCCTTCCATATAAGAATATACTGTTTTTAATACAATGAGGATAAATAATAATAAATACTGTCATTGTTGAAAAATAACGTATTCTTTGGAATGAAATATATGTGGGTAGTACAATTACAAATGGTAAATTCAGGCCAATACTAAATCTCTGTCAGTCTTTGTTACCTACTGTGTAAAATGGATATACTGTTAGTATCTTTCTCATAGGATTATGTGGGTTATCCACATAAGGTTAGTGCAAAATCTGGCATATGATAGCCAGAAATCAAAAGTGTGCTGCTATCATTATCATTACCCTTATAATATTTATATTAATTAAATTACAATGATCTAGATTCTATGCCTGGATGTCAACATATCTCGGCAAGATTAGTGATGGCAGAACAGACAATTTTCTTACTTGAATCTACTCACCTGATATTAAGTCTAAACTGGGGACCAGAGTAGCAGAGCCATAGCTCTGCCATGAACTGGCTTTGTGATCTTGGGCATGACAGAAACTCTCTGGGCTTTCATTTTCACATAGATGTTAAGAATTAGAAAAGATGTCCAAGTCTTTATCAATTAGGATGCCAAAGTAAGTCATTCTGTAAGTTACATATGACTTCTATAATTCACTTTGATCAATACTTACGATCAACAACAATATGGCTCAGATCAACATCATTTCTTCTCTGGACTCGTATAGGAACTTTCTGCCTGGTTTCTTTGTTTTGAGTTGTGCTCTCATTAACCCACTTTCTACATAGCAGCTCAACTGATATTTTGAAAATGAAAATCTTATCATGCTATTTCTACAGCTTATACCCAGCCATGTACTTGGAATGAAACCCAAATGTCTTATCATGTCCTACAGTATCCTGATCAACTTCACCCCTAGAGTGACTACCATCTCATCTAGTGTCACTGTTCCATTGTTATTTATGTTCCAAATAGATGGATATTCTCCCCCTTCCCCAAATAGTCCAGGTTCTCTTTCACCTCAAGGCCTCTGAATAATCAACTTATTAAAAAAAAACTTTTTAAAGATTTCATTTATTTATTTGACAGAGAGAGAGAGATCACAGTAGGCAGAGAAGCAGACAGAGAGAGGGGAAAGCAGGCTCCCTGCTGAGCAGAGAGCCTGATGTAGGGCTTGATCCCAGGACCCTGAGCCGAAGGCAGAGGCTTAACCTACTGAGACACCCAGGCGCTCCTTAACTTCTTTTTAACTATATGTTCTTTTCCTGACCCATAGTTTGGGTGGTTCTTTTTTACTCATTAGGGCTCATCTTACAAATCCTCTCCTTAAAGGGGCATTCCCAACCACTTATCAAAATACCACCTTTAGCTACTACTGGCTGCCCTAATTTGTTTGATTTTTATTCCTCTGTTAGGTTCCTAAATATTTAAACTGATTTTCAGTATTTTATTGGTTTATTTATTTTTGTTTTCTCTTACCTAGAATTTTTAGTTTCAAGAGAGGAGGGATTGTTTGAGTCCAGATAGCCTTTCTGTCTCCAATATCTAGAATGGTAGCAGATGATAGAAGATGTTGAATAACATTTGCTAATTAGATGAGTGCAAAGAAGAGTATGATTAAGTGGATAAGTAAGCAAGTGAACTGTGAATGGATAAGTGCATGTGTGTGGAGACACGCATACTCTATAATTTGATAATATCCAGCACTATCATTTCACTTGGTTCTGACAGGCTTTTTCCTTCAACATAAACACAAATTTCTAAGCTACAAGGGGGCCAGCCAGCCCTCCAAAAGCAAGGCTACAGCTGCACTGTATTTTCCAGATGGTGGATATCAACAGTACCATAACTGTTTATTACTGGAATGGGAATTTTCCAATAAATACCCCCATCATGGGGGAAGAAAGGACTGGTGACCTTACTAGTGTTTTAGGTTTGTCAAACATATCAAACGATCTCAAAAGTTTGGGGTTTGACGTAACACTAAATGCGTTTTGCCAGCTCTTGTCGACTTTCATTTAAAAAATCCATTTCAGGTCACAAACTTGACTATGTCCTTTCCTCTTGGGTCAAAGCTACAGGGGCCAGACTTTACGTGTGTAATTGCAGCTGGCCTTCTGTGCTCACCCTGTTGCACATTGCTGCCCTCTGTTGTTTACAGTTTTACTGGTAGGATTAAATCTTCCGCTGATTTTGTAGGTGAGGCAGAAGTTCCAAACTATGATTGATCTTAGGTAAACTTTGCTCCTGTAGAGAGCATTACTTTTGCCCTTAAAAAAAATGTCCTGTTAGATGACAAAGACTATTGGCTATATTAAGATACCGCAATGTCCTGTTTTCTAACAATGTTCTTCAGGTTCCTAGTGAGGGGGATGTATATCCATTTGTGCCTCTAACACTTTAACTCAAAGCCGCTCATATATGAGACCTCTTGCATATTGGCAATGTAAATTATGCCCAGTGTGTTAATTCCCAAAAGTCCTAGAATAACCAAGTATAACTCAAGGCATGGTTTATGTGGCAGTAATAGGAGACGAAATGGCCAGTTCTGATCTTCCTTGGCAAACAAGGCATTCTGTAATACTCTTTACCAATGTTTTAATACTGAATCTTAGAACTTAAGTGCCGCATGGGTGAGATGTATTTCTAGTGTCTGTTAAGTGTCTGACACAATTACAGGGCATAGATGTGTTAATCTAACTTTACAGATGGTAAAATTGAGTTTTACAAATTTAGTAATGTGTTCAAGGTCAAGATTCCAGAAGTTGTGAAGCCTGACTTTGGGTCTAATGAGTCAGAAGCTCATGATTCTTTCAGTTTGTCACCTGATGGCAAATCTTAGAACTTTTGGTTGAAAATATTTATGGAATGTAAAATTAAAAAAAAAAAATCACTGTTGGCTAGACATCAAGTAGCCTGCAACACCATCTTGAGTAGTATCTGCAGCTGATAATTTCATGCCGAATACCATAATCTTGGTTTTTATATGTCAATAATTCTCTCACTAATTAGTTATTAGCTCTTTGAATGTATCAGACATACTGTTCTTTACAAATATGGAACTTAATAAAATAGCATCTTTATCCTCATGTAACTCCCAATTCTACTTTTTCTTTTATGTATGTCTAATGTGTATGTATAATCTTCTTAATTAATTAAATTAAATTAATTTATTTAATAATAATAATTAATTAAATTAAATTAAAATAAATTAAATTAATTAAAATAAAAAGAATTTTTTGAGTTTTTAGCATCTGTACAACTAATTTAATTTTTACCAAAATTTGCATGGTGAGGGTGGGATTATGGACATTGGGGAGGGTATGTGCTTTGGTGAGTGCTGTGAAATGTGTAAACCTGGCGATTCACAGACCTGTACCTCTGGGGATAAAAATATATTATATGTTTATAAAAAATAAAAAATTAAAAAATTAAAAAAATTTGCATGGTGATAATTTTAAAAAATATTTTATTTATCTATATGAGATAAAGAGAGCATGGGGGGTGATGCAGAGGGAGAGGGAGAAGCAGGCTCCCTGCTGAACAGGGAGTCCTTTGTGGGGTTCGATCCCAGGACTCTGGGATTATGACCTGAGGTGAAGACAGATGTTTAACCGACTAAGCCACCCAGGCACGCTGTATAGCAAAAATTTTTAAAAAATAAAGTTTCTATCTCCCAAATAAAAATAAATTATGTATCACAGCTCTAGATGGGCTTAAAAGTTTCTATTAAAGCATTGGCAAAGAGAAATATATATATATATATATATATATATATATATATATATATATATTCACACACACATTTTTCAACCATATATATATGGCAAATATATAAATAGATTTTATTTATTTATTCTCAAGGAAAATACACACATATGTATGTGTGTATACAGAGAATATTATATATATAGTTGTTAGGTAGTTCAAATAGGCCAGATGAGATATTAGTCACAATTTACTCTAAATGCTCTTTCTTTTAAGTGAAACTGGTAGGTGACTTCATAGTTAACAAGTGATTCAGTGATTAATGCATACGTCTCCATTGCTTTAGACTGATACATTATAACTGTTAAAGTACAATGGCAATACAAACACACTATATCATTTCTGTCTTTGATATTACTACTTTTTAAGACTGTCTTTCACAGGGTAACATCTTTCTATTTTTCTAGCAGATCTGCTCTTGAAAATAGAAGCATTTGCTATCACTTTACCTCCCATTAATATTGAGTTGAAATGTAGGGAAGTCATGACTTACATTCCATGATGGAAGAAAGAAAAAGAATAGCTCATCCGCTCAAAATCACTGCAAATGCAATTGCCAAAGATCTGTCTGAATAATGTCGTGTACTATCCCTTCCAGAATTTGGCATAAGCAGACACATGGTCCATATGGTACTTCTTTGTCCTAACACACTCAAAGCAAGTGTGAGTTCTATTGTACACCCTTGTTGAACCACTTACTAGTGATGTGATCTTGGGTAGTTGAGCCAATATCTCTGAATATACATTTCTCCTGAACTTCAATGGATTATTATCAGACTTAGTGATCTCAGCAGATTGTTTTGGGAATTACAAGGAGATTATGTTTGTAAAAGTGCCTCATAAACTATAACATCACATATAAATAGATGCTCTTTTGCCTGTAAATTTGAGAAGAGAACATGATGTGGTATAAAGATGACAAGTCTAGAAGGATTCTTATTAACCTTCAATCAGCTATTGATCTCTTGATCTTCAGTTCCTGTGCTCTGGGTACTGCCTATGTCTCCAATCATATCTTGTGCCATTAGATGTATCTCACTGAGATTTGGCCACTCTGTCATTGGTCCAGTTCACACAAGATACTGAGCAATTTCTTGCCTTGGGGCCTATGCACACATTCTTCACTGGCCTGGAAGACTTCTTCTCTATTCCCATTCTTGGGGTTTTAGCTTAAACTCTGTCATTTTAACAGAGTAGTATTCATTGGCTATCCAATTTAAAGGAGATTCTTCCCAGTTCCTCCCAGTCTTCTACCATTATATACTCTTCCTATCTTGGGGGGAAAATAAAGCTTAATTGTAAACATAATGACTACCAATTATTTAGTTCTTATAATGTGATTTCTCATTCTTGAAAATCTCACTGGACTATCTGGGGTTTTCATGAATAAGAAATAAAATTTTATGTGTCAGTCCACTGAGATTTCAGTGTTTTTTTTTTTGTTGTTGTTGTTTTGGTAGTTATTACTTGTTCTGACTAGCTCAGCTACAGAAGGCATATTTTTAAATACTTATTATATTGTATCCTTCAGGAAATTAGAAGGTGAGAAGTGGGCTTCAATTCATTAAAGGTGATTTGCACTGTGGAAATATTTGTGATGTTATCTTATTTTCAATATTTTATTAGGGCTCAGAAAATATTCACTGTTGTAAACAAGCAAATTTGAATAAATTGATATACTTAATGTGACTCCAGGTTTTACAACAATATTTGAAAATCTTATCATCTTAGATTTGTGCCTTCATTCAAAAATATTGGAAGAAAAATGTACAGACTACACTTATGTAATCTAGAGAAAAGCAGTAAAAGAAAAGAGACATCTTGACATAATATATTTTCCTTCTATTCTTGCCTGGATCAGTAATACGTTGTCTGAAGGTAGTCCATATTCCATTTTCACCAGCCCCTCTTTTTTATATAGAAAGGATGCTGGTTGCCTGAAGAAGATTCTAGCTCATACATTTCCTGTGTTTCACACGACATCTTTGTTCCTTAAGAGATAAGACTGAGTTCCTTTTATAACCATATAGATATTTTTAGAGGGTCATGAAAATGGGAAACACAAATTAATGCTTAGGTTTTGGTTATCAGAGATATATTAAATGAAATCAGAGGGGTATCTAATTAGAAATTGCCTTTGTATGGAACACTGGGTGTTATATGTAAACAACGAATCTTGGAACACTACATCAAAAACAAACGATGTACTGTATCGTGATTAACATAACAATTAAAAAATTACCTTTGTACCACATAACAGCACATGTCACTTTTAATTCTACAGTTCTTGTGGAATGTTACAATAAATCTAATTTGTCACATTTTTACCCAAAAGAAACCTCAGAGAGGTTGACTCATTTTCTAAGAAGAGCAGAGTTGATTAGTGGCACAAAGGCAGTGCAAGCTCACAAAAATGACAAATGCTGCTGGAAAATTCTGGAACCTCTGTTGTCTTATAAATTGACTCCCAACTGAGCCATGTGCCTATGAAGTAAAATTGACTGTTCACAATATTGTTAGTGTTATAGCTCAATTAATGTTCCTTTGTTTTGTTTCTTCTGTCTTGGAAAATATGAGGACTAAACGAGATAACACACCCTGTCTAACAGAATGCCTGGCTCTATAAAGATAGACAATTAATGTTAGTCCTTTCTTCTCATACTCTCTCACTGTAGCTATTTCTTTTTTTAGGAAAAAAAGTTGTAATTTCTTTCTATTTTGATTTTACAATAGCAGCAAGTCCAATTTTTTTCATACTTTTGGCATTAGGGTTACTCGTTCTTTTACATAGAACAGTTGGGGTATTCTTCTCCTTCTACTTGTTTCCACCTGCATCATTTCATTTTCTCTTTGCAACCTGTGACAAGGTCTTTTACGAATTGCATTTTAGAGGAGAGAAAAAAAAATCTAAAGAAGTGAAATGATGTGCTCTAGGCCATAAAATAAGTGACTAGACTAGGAATAAAATCCAGAAATTAAGATTTTGATTCTTTTGAATTCTAATGAACTAACTAGATTAAGGAACTGCTCACCCTACATCATCTACTGAAAACACACTGAGGTACATTTACAGTCAAATACACAAGTGCATAAGCGAACTCTTGACATTTGCTTGTGTGGTTGGTCTTGCTCTCTTGTGCCTCTGTATCACAAGACTTTTTTTCTTTTTTATAGGAAGCTATTACCCCTTAGTCTGGGCCCTACAGAGAGCATGCAAGCAACCGACCTGAATAACTCTTACAGAGAAACCAAGGCCAGCTCACTTACCTTCATCTTGAAGGAGACTTGCCGACTTGCATACTGCCAAGTATATCCATTCGGCTGACCTACATATGGGTGAATAAGAATAGATGGTTCCTCTTTAAGCCCCTGAGTTTTGAGTGATTTATAGCCTAATATTATGTTGATGATACATGGACACATGTGTATGCATGTGCGCACACACACACATACACACACACACACACACACACACAGAGTCACTATCCTGACAAGTGTCAACATTGAATAAGCTTTGGATAATTAGAGAGAAAGGCTGTAATGTTAACAGACCAGGGATCCTACATTCAGGATCTTCAATATTATCTAATATATAATATATTAAGGAGTCTCTGTATCTCAGGATTATTTCAGTTTTAAGCTATAGGAAGCCTAAAGCAATCTGGTTTAGCAAAGATAGTATATAAGACAGAACAGCTCAGAGGGGTCTTTGGTTCCCAAAAGAACTTCATCAGTGATTGAGAGATGCCAACCAAATTCATCTAACAGCTCCACTTCCTCTGATAAGATCTAATCCTCAGGTTGCACATAATCAGCCCTTGAAATTTCCAGGATCTTGCTTCTGGAATACCATAGTTTTGAGTCTCACAAACGTGAATTACCAACCCCAGTGGAGATGTGAAAATCTTTTCCCAGCATTCTCAGAAAAACTTTAAGATTCAGTCTGATTAGATAGACCTGAGTCACATGCCCACATCTCTAAAAGTGTGAACTGTTGTAATTGGCTTAATCCTGAAGCTAAATCCTGAAGTCTCCATTGTGACTAATCCCATTCACATCATCTGGGCAGAAAACAGAGATGACCATGCCACCGTGCCTGTTAGCCTTTTCACTTAAACTCCACATAACAGGAAGAGAAAAATAATCCATCAAAAGATTTGATTGACTCCTAACAAGGAATGGCTTGAAGAAGAAGGAGGGGTTAGTTAAGATCATTATGGGTTTGCACAGCATTAAGTATTTCCTAATTTGAACAAGTTCTGCAGCATTATGCAAACATTTTGATATAATTGAAGACCACAAGGCAGAATTTTCAGGAAGTTCAGACTATTGTTTTGACTATTATTTCCATTTGAAAAGTTTAAATATCCATGCCACCCCAGTAGCCTTCAAGCTAAAGCTGAGCTATTGTCTGGATGATTTACAGATGGGGAACAGTCAGTCAGACAATATGACATGCTACTCACTGAAGGCATGCCAAAAGTTGAGCAGGCTCTTCATTGTTGGTGATATGGAAATTAAACATAAAAATCAAGAGTGAAGCACATAAAATAAATTACCTGGAGAATTTTTTCTTTTCTTAAAATAGGAAAAAATAAGACCAGATTTATATTTTACATACAAAAACTTTAAAAACATCAATATCCATTGATACAACTGATACTTAGTGAACATAAACTATATGTTCAGGTGTGTACTAAGTGCTCTATATCATTAAAACCTCACAACCATAATATCTTTATTTTCATTTTCCATGAAAACCTAGTTAAGCCAAGTGGCTCTTAAGTGGTAAAAACGAGATTGAACCCTTACTGTCTTGTGTTGTCTGAATGTCCCCAAGACACACGCTATTGCCAAAGAGGCACAGACTATTACCACAGAATAAAGTAGTAAACTATGTGAAGGGAATTTAACCTTTAAATGCTTCTAAACAACATATCTTGATCTGAGTTTTGAAAACAGAAATTAATATGAGTTTAGGTGAAGAGAAGAGCGGAACTACAATAAGCCATTTTAATGATATCAATTTCTCCAAATTCACTAATACCTTTATTTAAAAAGGATCCACAGAACACCTGGATGGCTCAGTCAGTTAAGTATCTAACTCTTGATTTTAGCTCAGTTCATGATCTCAAGCTTTCAGGAAGACTGAGCCCCATGCTGGGATCCATGCTCAGTGTGGAGTCTGCTTGAGATTCTCTCTCTCCTTATCCCTCTGTCCCAACTTCACTCATACTCTCTCTCTAAATAAATAAATATTTTATAATATTTATAGTAATAATAATCAAGTTACATGTATATTTAATAATGATAAGTAATAACAATAATAATCCACTTACGTGTGTATTTGGCATGGTAAGGTCTTGGTCACTATTGCTTAATACTGTTGTTGAATTAAAGTGACATTCAAAATGGGCTAAGACATTTATTAGAAACTTATTTTTATTGTAATCTACCGACATGGGATTAGCCTAATTCTTAAAATTAAAGGAACTCTGAATTTTTGGTAAAATTTAAATTTTGGTGAGTTTATGTTACTTAAAATGATTAGGAACTAAAAACTGCACACAAGTTTTGTTAAACAAAGTTATTTTATTGTTGAAGTCTCTAAACTGTATAGTTATAATTTTTAGTACATAAAAGGAGCTTTATTAATGATAAGATGACAATAAATATATTTTAGTTATAAATTATAATTATAAATTATAGTTATAATTATAATCATTGTGTATACTTGTACATTTAAACTATATAAATTCAATATTTCAACAGTATTTCAGCGGTTTTTATTTCTTTTTCTACTGACTAAAATGTGAAAGTAGAGGCGCGTGGGTGGCTTAGTTGGTTGTATGTCTGCTGTTTGCTCGAGTCATGATCTCAGGGTCCTGGAATCAAGCCTGCATTGAGCTCCCTGCTCCACATGGAGCCTGCTTCTCCATCTCCCTCTGCTTACTGCTCCCCCTGCTTGTGCTCTCTCTCTGTGTCAAATAAATGAAATAAATAAATGATTAAAATCTTTATAAAATGTGAAAGTGCATTGAGACCACTCCATGAGAATCTTTGGATATGTGAATTGTCATTGATCATAGGATTTTTGTTGTTGTTATTTTGCATTTTACATAGTTCAGATTAACAGACAAATGTGTGTTTGTAGCATTGGATTTTATGGTAAAAATAATTTCTTATGTCTTGCTGCCTCCTTTTTCTCTCTTTTACTTCTTTCAGAACAATTTGGAAACTCTGATTTTCTTCCTGGCTTCAAGTTCAATCTTTTTCTTGTTGTTGATAATCCCAGCATTTTATACATTACTTCCTGAGGAAGATCTTTGATACAAATGTGCAACAGGCTCCTTCTATTAATTCTGATGGACAGACTTGGTACTACTTTTTTCCCCACAAACTCAGTTCTTGTCTTAGCCATGAAATTGCTTTGCTATGCATTTTATTAGTCTTGAAGTCTTAATACTCTTTCTCCTGCTGAGAAATGAAGAGGATATAGGTTCTCGGATAAACTTATCTGCTGGGAAGGGAACACAGAAATATAATCTCCTAAGTGACCTCATATCATTTGGCTGTGCTCTGCACAAATGCATCTGAAGACATTTATCTGACTCTTAAGCTGAGATCTTCATGAAAGCAGGTTACCTCCCCTAGATTCAAATAACTGGGTTTATATCCTCTAACCTAAGGGTTACTTTTGAGTATTAAACCAGACCTGTGGGTTAAAAGAGAAGTGACCTTAAAATAGTTTAGATTTACTGTGAATTGCAAAAAGGTGAGCAGTGCAGAGGGAGAGGAACTGCTAGCTGTACAACACTTCCTGCTATAAAAGATCCTACCTTGAACCTGCTGATTGAGAAGAAATAATACAGTGCCTTGCAAATAAACCATGCTGATGGATGTCTTCTGCTAGAACAGAGCTCACTGTATTTACTCTCTTTCTGTTTGATGTCAGCATCTTAGCACTCAGCATGAACTCCACTACACAGCTGTCGAAATAAGTTATTTCTAGTCGATAATGAATGCTTCCCAAACATGTTATTATTGAAAATAACAGGTTCCAAATGTGTGACCGTATGGTATACAATTCATTTTCTTCCTCTCTAAAAATTGGATTTTCTTGTCATTAGAGCTGAATTGTGTGTCGACACTGTGCTAAGTTAGAACATCCAGAAGCCATACCAAAGGCAAAAGTTGCGTTGAAAGATTATACTAACAATTGCAATCGAACAGTGGCTTACAATCTGCAAAGAGCTTTTGAAGCACTCTCTTTGAAATGCCTTGTTCCTCTCTAAGGAAATAACATATATATTTGTATTCCCATTTTGGTAAAGGGTAGGTTTAAGCATGGGGAATTGAAGTGACTTGCCCCAAACCATCACAAAACTAGTAATTGAGAACGCTGAGCCTCAAATCTTGAGTGTTCACTTCCAGATCTAATGTTCTTTCTTTCCTCACTCTTAAAGTAAAATATAATTATCTGGATTTACTTGTCTATTTTTAACAATAGAAAAGAAGAAGCATAAAGATCCATAATGGGAGAGTGACTAAAAACAGCTCAGAGAACGTTAGCGACTATATCTTGGTTATCTTGGTTGTTATGTTACAGAACGTTGTATAAAGGATTCAAGCAAATTTCTGCCCTTTTTTGATATCACATTTCAAGGTATACATTTATGCATCAAGTCATTTTGAAAGACCTCTTTTTGTGTCCTTCCCCGTTTTCTTTTTCCCCCTGAAACATTGTCTTGAACAATTGTTAGAACTGAGCATGCTCAGTAGACTCCTGTGGACATAGAAACGTTCCACAGTTTTAGGAGCCCCAATGCAGATAAACAAATGGATCATTTCTCACTCCCTCCCTCCCTGCTTTCCTTTTCTCTCATCCCTTCTTAGCTTTCCTTCTTTCCTTCCACAGTTATCCATTCAGGACCTAATATTAACGTAGGCACAATAAGAATACTTTTGGTTTTTACCTGCAGTTGCCTATTTGAGATTCTTCCACCATATCACTTGAGGAATTATTTCCCCTGCTTCATTTTAAGAGAATATCGAAGAAACCGTTTTTCCTTAAATGTTACGCCTGCAGCCACACTAGAATGGGTGATAGCAATAACCACCCATTCTTACATGCTTCAGATTTCCCTCCTCTAAGAGCGTCTGCATTTGCCATAACACTGGGTTTCAGTTAGGCTGTGATGATCAAAATAGCATCACACGATGGGGAAAGTATGGTGATGACAAATAACCAAATCATTACAGCGAATCTGCAGTTTCATTCCACTAACTGGTTTCACTCAATTTAGCAAGGAAATTATAGGTTCGCTTTTTTCAGGAGAGACGCTCCTGGAAATAGAAAGATGTTTGTAAATAGAATGCTGTTTCTTTCCAAGTAAGGGATTTTGCTCTTTAAGCATGTTTTGCTTAAAAAAAAAAAAAAAAAAAAAGGAAAGGGTCGAGCTGCTCCAATAACTGATATTTTATGTAAATCTTTATGTTCAAGGCCTTAACACTTTATGGAAGAAACTAAATTACATTTCTCCATTATCACCCCATTTAATTTTTACAGCATGGTGGGAATAAGGTCTGTTGTCATTGTTATGAATGAGTGGTGCCTTTCAAGGATTCCCTCACCCTCAGGAATTCTAGGCCTTTTGGCTTTGACGTTTTCATGACTAGCACTTAGTAGTCTCTCCTATTCCTAGAGATTAGGAGACTAGTGGTCACTAGTCCTCCGTCCTCATTATTTAAAGATACATTAGGGCACCTTGGTGGCTCAGTCGGTTAAGTGTCAGACTCTTGATTTTTGGTGCAGGTCATTACTTCAGGGGTGTGAGATGGAGCCCCACATTCCACATTGGGCTGGCTCTGGGCATGAACCCTGCTTCAGATTCTCTTTCTCCCTCACCCCCTCCCTCTCTAAAAAAATAAATCATAAAAATAATGCATCTATTCACTTTGCCATGTGACTCTACTATACTTCTGCCTACAGTGAAGTGAGTACTTTTCCTGCCCCAGGGATTCTGTTTGGCCAGTGATTTACTTTGGGCATTGAATGTTGTGAGCAAATGGAATTCCAGCAGAAGCTTGAAATGTACATGAATGTTTCCACTTCACTTCTGGTGCTTCTGACATCCACAATGAAAAGAGCACACAGCACATTGTTATAGGTCCCAGAATGGAGGGACACTTGAGAAGTCATAAATTAAATCCATCACCTATAGCTAAGCTGGACAGAGGCCAGCCAAGCCCCAATGAGCAACATGTAGCTTACAGATTCTCTAGTGGGGGAGAGGGTAGAATTTATTCCTTTAAGCCACTAAGGATTTGCAGTAGTTTGTTGTATAGCATTACTATAGTAAATCTAACTTTAAAAAAAAAAAAAAAATCTCTGAAGACTTTCCTTCCTTGTGCTAGTGGTGAGACAGGAAAACTTAAGGGACCCTATAAAAAAAGCTATTTTTTGTCCTTTTCTCTGGTTTCTATTCGTGGTGGAGCCTGGGCCCCCACACTACTCTACACATGCCTTGTAATGCAAATAGTGTATATAATCCTTGTAAGGGGCAGAGAAATAATGATATCTTTGGGATTTTCCAGTGCAATAGACAACATCTAATAACAGGACAGGTTCATTATAAATGTTCTCCAAGATCACTGACTCCAAACCCTTTGACAACAAGACCCCTTACTTCAGGGAATAAAAAACTGATGAAGAACATTGGCCCTTGTCCTTGTTCTAACCTGTTCCTGGATGTCTAAGAGGACATGTGCACCAGACCACACTTATCAATACAAACCCCAGGGCCCAAGCAAAGATGACACTTTTCCTTTCCAAGTCTCCCAGATGCACTCTCACTCTTTCAATTTGTATATGTATATAGATAGATAGATTGATAGATCTGTAAGCATATGACAGATAGATTTACATTGATGAATATTTACCTTCAATAAACTCTGCTTTCACTTCCTGCTGGCTCACATTTTGATTTCCATCCTGCGGAAAGCCGGGAACCCTCTTGGCTAGTCCTGTGGGACCGCGCTCTGGGTCCTCAGACCCAGCCTGGCTGCATCATTGGGAATGCCATTTTATTTTATGTTTCTGGGTCTTCCTATACCATTTCAAATTAAAACACCTCTGCACACCATGTGTTTGCTACCAAGGACAAACTGCCAATCATCTATAAGTGTTGAAGCTAGATACCCTAAAAAGCTTTTCCAACCATGGTTTTACTGGTGAGTATACAGAAGCCATATAACCACTTGGAAAGTAGACGTAACAATATTTATTTTGAAGAAAAGATGAAGACTGGCTTGATTGAAGCAGGCTTTAGGGATCTGACATAGATCATTGATCAATGCGTGGACAGAAAGTTTAGAAATAAAGATTTCTCTTATGTCTAGAAATATTTACATAGAAATAAATCTCATGTTTTCTCTTTTTCCAATACCATTAACAAATGTTAGTCTGGTCTCTGAGTATTCACTCTCTCATAAAAGAAATATAAACACTCTACCCACTAAACCTCAAATATGTGACACAGTACTTACTTTCTCATAAATCAGGTTTGTATTCTGATTGAAATATTTTGTCAATTATTTTCCTGTAATGGTTCTAAATGTCTTGAAAACACAAGGGATACTTTGCTCTCTTTCTGTCAGTAGCAAAGCTTGGAGGACTATTTTCTGGACACTCAGGAATTTTCTGCCTTTTTGTGCTCACTGGCTTTCCTGTTGAATGTGGAATGAGCATATTGAATTTTATAGAAAAAATAATGCTTATTTAATCAAGTCTGGTGAATTTATATTGTGTTCTTGAGTTTTCTTTGTAAAATATTTTTAAATCACCAAAGTTAGTAACAACTCTTTACAAAATATTATACAAGCTTCTTTGGTCACTGTGTGTAGTTACTTAACTGTTTTTATATTTTCTGCCTTACTAAAATACAAAAATGGTATTCAATTCACAGATCTGTACCCCTGGGGATAAAAATATATGTTTATAAAAAAAAATGGTATTCAAAGAATTTTCAGTTGTTTATCCAAATGAGAAGGAAAATAAAAATGGAACAGAAACAGTTTATGCTGTATAACTGTTTGATTCTATGTAAAAAATAATTGGCCTACTAAGTACAATATAAAAAGTCAAAGAAATAAGTCAGATTATTCTTCTATGTGTGTAGTCCTTCCTAAAATCTCTGTAAGTTTTCAGGCTTTGGAAGAAAGTTGAATATCCCATATAGAAACAGTAGCCATCATGAAGGCCAAATGTGACAAAATTTTGGTCATTTGGCTGTGTATGATATTGTTGTAGAAATGATTAAACCATATCTTAGAGTTTAAGGCTTCTAGAAAAATTTACCTGTTTAAGTGAGAATTCAGAATGTTATTTGCTTTGGTCTCTTTTGGTTCTAAATGAAAACCTTGAGGGTAGGTGATGGGCTCACTAGTCTCTCTTCCCCTTTTTTCTAGAAGCAAATTCACCAGAAAGATCCTTAGCTAAAGCTCAATTAAAAAAGAAAAAAAAAAGTCTTTTTGTATAGGATGCTGATGACACAGGCACTGAGAACAAATGGCTCTGTTATGATTCTAAATAAACAGAATGAATAATTTGGGAGATCCTGATTTTAGTTGCATCAATTTGTTCTAAAGACTAGTGGTTACCTAGGAATGAATAGTAATAAAATATTAATAATCCATGTATTTTAACTTCTCTGTTGCTGTCAATCAAGGTTCTCAAGTTATTTTCAGATCAGACTTACCTGTTGAATGAATTGGAACAGAGAAGACAAACCCTGCTTTTAATAAAATATCTAGATTTTCCTCTTTATTATTGTTAAACTTATTTTATTTTTTAAAAAGATTTTATTTATTTATTTGACAGAGAAAGATCACAAATAGGCAGAGAGGTAGGCAGAGAGAGAGAGGGAAGCAGGTTCCCTGCTGAGCAGAGAGCCCAATGCAGGACTTGATCCCAGGACCCTGAGATCATGACCTAGCTGAAGGCAGCAGCTTAACCCACTGAGCCACCCAGGTATCCCTTAAACTTATTTTAGAAGACAGAAATTATTACCGAATTTGTTATTCATTGATTACTACTATTTTTTTTTCCAAATGTATTAAAGCAGTCTTTACAAATAAGTTATTCAAAATAAAAACAACTATAATCATTAATGTATCTTTGTTTTTTGGTAAATCTTTTTATCTTGTTTAATTCATCTTCACAATGCTTTTCAGATTCCTTGTTGAGGACAGGAAGGTTTTCCTATGTATTATCTCTTCCAATCTCAAATGGAAGTTTTGGCACTCTGATGGCATTAATGTATCAGGTACAATTAAGATGAAAATTCTCTGAGGACAAATGGCTTCCACAAAGCAGGTGGGCACCCTTGTGATAATATTTCTTGGGGCGTATTTCGTGGCAGTCCCTATTAAGGTGCTTCGAAAAAATCGATCAGCCATGTCTAAGCGAAAAGGCAGATCCTTTAATACCTTCTGGTTAGTTCTACTTTAAATTGGTAAATTTTTAAAAAATGTGCAGTAATTTTTTTCCCCTTTTAGAGTTTGTGTGTGAACATGTGCATATGTTTATATGTATAATACATCAGACGGGAAGAACAGACTTACCATATGTGTACCACTTTAAAATAATGATAGAAACATCCAAGCCAGCCTAACGAACGGGCGAGAACAGATATCCCTGCAGCCATCTCAAGCCTTTCATCCTACAGAGTCCTGGACAACAATAGTGATACTATTTGGACCCAGATTTTAAGGAACAAAACCTGCCACTGTAGCTCAGCTGATTCTTACAGCGTCCACCCAGAAAGAAAAAAACGAAAAGAAAATAAAAAGGAGACATTAGATAGAAAAGGCCAACACATGTTGGGTCAAAGAAGAAATCAGAGAAGAGAATATAAAGAAAGAAATGGCAGTGAAATTTCAAAGAGTAAAATGAAGAATATTGTCATCCAATCAGTATGTGTGTGTGTATGAAAGAGAGAGAGAGAAGAAAAAAATGGTTGAAACATCTCTTTGTTCTAGATGTTAGAAATTTCTCCAAGTTTGTATCAGTATTAATTCTGAACACTGACTTACTAATGTTTGTCTTCTGTTACGCAGTTGTGCTTTTTTTTTTTATCTTTCAAATGTATGCTAATCAGTGAAAGGTGATCATATTTTACCATTGCATATTGTTAACCTCCTGTACCATGCCTTTATTTATTGTGTTTTACCACCTTATTTATTCCTTTTACTGCACTAATACGCTTTGATGATAAAAGCAAAGAAATACATGCAAAGATAATGAGCTTTTGGTCAAAGGTGAGAAATGCATGTGATGTTCTTCTTCCTACCTGACACAGTGATTGTCAACTTCATATTAATTAGATCTTATTATAAGATCAGAGTCTATTGTTTACATCAAAACAAGATTATATAAGACATTTTAAAAAATTGGCACATCTTTGCTCTTATTCTGGGGCATAGGACATTTTTGCTTTAGAAATTCAATTCTTAACATAATCCGCAAGATGAGCAGTTTACTTATTTCAATGGAGGCTTCAGGCAACTATTTGTTAACTTAAAACATGACCATTCACTTGGATATTTTAAAAGACATTTTCTTTCTATGCTACGGAACTTCTACCTACCAACATTTTATCAACATGTTTTCAATGGGAAATTTATTTCACACTTTCTCATAACTATACCTCAATAGCCCATAGGTCTCCAGTTTGATAGGTCATAATGTGCTGCCTGTGTACTGCTATGATAAGGGGAAAATCCCAAAATGCCAGAACTTTTTTATCCTGGTGTATTGAAGACTATTTTTCCTTATCATCATTTATTGGGTATTATAGGTTGAATTTTAGAATAAGCTTTATTGTAGAGAAATTTGTGTCAATTAGAGACCCTCAGAGCCATCCTACCCTTGCCATCAAAGCGTTTCATTAGCTAAAAAATAAAAATCAAGATGATTAAATCCTTTAGCAGGAAGCCTTTGGTTTTCAGAAATTATTGAGATTGAATTAATTGAACATGGTTCTTTGCTGCTGGGTCAGTGAGTAGGAAACTTGAGCTCAGGTCCAAGGTTCTGCTCTTCTTTAGCTGTTTGATTTTAATCAAGTTACTTCACCTCCATGACCCCTCATTTCCTTTCTGCAAGGCAATATTCCTCACCTCTGTTTTAGGCAACACTAGTCATCAATATTTCAGAAAGGTAATTCTTATTTGAAAATCAGATGGTATATTTAGTTTTAACTTCAGTTCATCCAAAGAGCAGATAAGTAATAGATTTCATTTCATTTCATCCTTCCAATCAACTCAAGCTTTAGCTGGTAAATGACAAAATAAAGATCCAAGTTTGATCATCTCTACTATTTTCCTCCCTTCTTGACTTGGGTTAGAATTTACTGCCAACTACTGAGACAAAGATAAACAAAGATAATATGTTTTTAAGATCATCAGGAAGGAGTTGCCTGGGTGGCTCAGTGGGTTAAGTCTCTGCCTTCGGCTCAGGTCATGATCTCAGGGTCCTGGGACCCAGGCCCCTATTTGGCTCTGTTCAGTGGGGAGCCTGCTTCCTCCTCTCTCTCTGCCTGCCTCTTTGCCTACTTGTGATCTCTCTCTCTCTGTCAAATAAATAAATAAAATCTTAAAAAAAAAAAAAAAGATCATCAGGAGGAAGAGAATTCTGGGCAAATGTCAGCTGATACTCTTCTACCCTCAACCCTGAATCATCTATCTCTTAGAACAAAAAGGGCTACACAGACATCTAAACCAATGTATATATCTATATATGCATATTTATTAGAAAATAAAGTTCAATTCCAACACAACATCTCAGGTTATTTTCTAGTCTTTTCCCTTTTTGTATTTCTATAATGTCTCTCTAACATTGAAAAACCTGGATCATATTACATTCAATATTTTATTTATTATTTGATCATTTTGCATGTTTGTTCTATAGCACTAATCTCCCAGCCAAGCCAGCCACTTATTCTGCGCTCCTTCTAAACTGCTTTCTAGCCTATCAGATGGCTCATTCATGGGCACCTCCCTTTCCACTTACCTCCTGATGGCCTCCTTGGACGCTGGCCACATAAACAAGTTCTTATGCTTCACCTAGCACTGTCTCCATTCCTTTCCCCAGGCACACTTTTGGTCTTTCACCACTCTTTTTACTTACTGCACTGGTTTCTTGGCCACTGTGGATGCTGATGTTTCTAGATGACCTTCCCATTTCCTGCTTCCCTGCATGTCACTGACACATAGGTCCCTTCATGAAGGGGAGGAACGGAAAGGTTGAAGGACAATAAAAGGGGGAGGGTGGACGATAAGGAAAGAAAGAAGAGCAGAGAAGATGGGAGAGTGGGTGGGGGGAAAAAGAGAGGGAAAGGGGTAGAAAGGGAAAAGGAAGAAGAAGAGCAAGGAAAAGTTGAAGGGAAGAATTTACAAAGACTGGAGGGAAGATCAGGGAAAAGAATGACAGAGAAGGGGGAAGGGAAGTTGAGAATAGACTCTTAAAAATCACAAATGGAACCAGTAGAGACAGCTCAAGATGGGAAGCATAAATATTCAAGCAAAGGCCTTGCTGTACATGGAGAAATGGCTGTTTATTCTTGTAAACTTTCCGGAGGCTTCTCATCACACGTCGACTATGAACAAAAGCCCTATTCAGGCTGACAGTAGTCTCAATATATTTATTTATTTGCTTAATATAATCATCTCCCAACCATTCCAGCTGTCCTACCCACCCAAAATCAATGTTAACAACTTAAAAAACCCTTTTTTTTTCACAATTATATAATTGTATGCAAGCACATCTGTAGACACATACATATATTCACACACCCTTAAATACAGGAAATCGTGGGATTACTTTGCTTTATAAAAGTATGATTCTATTATATAAACAATGCCATTCCTTTATTCTTACTCAATTTTATTTATGGATATGCTAGGTTTCGTTTAAGAAGGACTTTATCAATTCACATTTACAAGAGGATATGTGTGTCACACCCATAGCAGCAATAATTATCCTTCATTTTACTTACTAATTTGATGAGCATAATGTTATGGCTCATTGTTTCCTTAATTTGTATTTCCAAATTGTGAATTTAAGCATTTACAAAATATGTGTTGGCCATCAATTGCTCTTCAATGAATTATCTATTCATGAGCTCTGCCCATTAGATAATTGGAATAATGTCTTTTTGCTCAATTTGTTAAGAGCAATAGTTATGTAATTCATAGTAATTTTTTTTGTCTTGCCTAAATCACACATCTATATTTCAAATCTATGATATCCTCTTTGGTTTGGTTTATGTAACAACCTGCTATAAAATATTACTGTTTTTTATATTTCAAGACTATGTGTTTTCTTTTTTAACTTCTGGATTTTGAAGCTTAGTTAAGAAACATTTCCTATCTTAAATTACATAGTAGTGGTTTTTTTAAATTTTTTGTCAACATTTAAAAAAATTTTTTTAAAGACTTTAATTTATTTGACAGACAGAGATCACAAGTAGGCAGAGAGACAGGCGGTGGATGGGGGGCAGACTCCCTGCTGAGCAGAGAGCCTGATGCGGGGCTTGATCCCAGGACCCTGAGATCATGACCAAAGCTGAAGGCAGAGGCTTAACCCACTGAGCCACCCAGGTGCCCCTTTTGTCAACATTTAAATCTTCTATACATTTATAATTTATCTGTTGTTTATAGTATAAGGTAATAGGCAAACATTGTTATTTATTTTTTAGGCAAATAAGATTTTTCTGTAATATTATAAAATAATTCATCTTCCTTTTAATGAATTGAAATATCATTTTCTCTTATATTAAATGCACTAATATCTATTTCTAGTCCATTTTTAAAACAAGATCATATTAATTTGATTAATATAGCTTTATATGTTTACTATGTGGTAGATAAAGTTCTCATTTTCATACACTTTGGGGGACTTATTTGAGTACCTATAATATAACTTACAACTTAAAAACTCTCATGTCATTGGATTCAACTTTTTTTTTTAAGATTTTATTTATTTATTTGACACTTTATATATATCACTTTTCAGAAGTGGACACTTTTCTAAGCACTTAATTTAAAATTGGAGAGTAGCTATTGATTTTGAATACTTATCATAATTCCAGTTAGTTAATAATTAATTCATTAATTTTGGTGGTAGTGTTATAGGATTATAATCCTCTATTCTACCCTATTATACAAATATATCTTCATCCAAAATTGTTCTAATGTTAATAACAAAAAGCAACATATTTTAAGTTGCATGTATTTAATTTGTATCAGTTAAAGATTGGTTGAATCAGCTTAAATTTTCATGTAAAGTCATATAGGCTAGAGAAAGAAAAACACATAAGTTCTGTTTTGATAGTATACTGTACATTATGAAGTACAGTGTAGTAGAGTATATTTTTAGTACACATTAAAATACCTTTTGCATGTGGCCTGAGATTTTTTTATTTCACAAAACTAATTTAGAATCATAAAAGGAATAGAAAGGTCATCAAAGCTTTCATATGAGAACTATGTCAAAATTGATGCCTTGAAAATTTGTATCAGGGGCTAAGGGCAGCTTAGAATACAAGTCTCCTGACTAGCATTTCAATTCCTAGTTCACTATGACAGCTCATTCTTCTCTTGTGGTGAGATCATTCTTTGACCATTTGAAAGCTTCAGGTAGAATTTATATACATAACATATATTTGTTTACAGAAATATAACCACCTGGGTCACCCTCACCTGTACCACTCTGATTCATTTGTGTAACCATGGGAACTGAAGTTGAAATGAAGGTAAACCAAGAGACACAGATGCCTGAGAATCCAAAGATGCACTTGCTGACCATAGTGTCTGATAGTCTAGAGTCAATCCCCAGATTCCTCAATATGCCTAATGTCTACTACTCTTTGTGCAGGTGCTGAAGAAACAGAATGGATATGACATTCTTCTCTTACTAGTATTTTCAACGTATCTTGAAGACTATTAGTCTTCTCTTCTCTTTCTAGTATTTCAATGTATCTTGAAGACTACCAGAAAGCAGATGGTGTCTAACCAGATGATTGGACTTTGTATCTTAAGGCTTTGCTTTTTGGTTTTGCCTCTGCACTTTAAGCCAAATACTAATGTTAAAACATTTAAATTCTTCAAATCCCAGTTTTGTAGTCTTCAAAAAAAGAACAATACTAGTTATCCTGATGACTCACAAGGAGTCAATGAGAATAAAATAATGTGTTTAACCAAGAGAGAAAAGTAAAATCATATTATAAGGTAATCTCTAATAGTCTTGGGTTTTAAGTTTCATTTTCAGATGATAACACCTTAGCTTACATAGCACTTTGGATTTTGCAAACAGCTTGAGCATGGGTGATCTCATTTAATAATTCCAAAACTTTTGTATTAAATTAATTCTCTTATTTTTGAAAACGCTTAGGTTGGAATATCCAAAGATTAAATATGTAGTAACAAGATAACTGGGAAAGACCCAAGTTTTTATTTCAAACTCATCGCTCTTTTATGCATTTCTATTCAGAACATCCTTGCTTCATAGTGTAGAACTTAATATCACTAGAAATAAAGTCACTTAACTAGAGTGGTTTTCTTTATTCCTCCAGGGAAAACTGATTGCTCTTTAAGTACACAATTATATAATGTTAATAACCCCAAAGTACTTCTAGCAATTTCCAAAAGAGTTAATTCATTGGCATTTTCATAACTGAAATGAAAAATTGAAATAGTTTAATAATTCAGAATAATATATCCTACACTCATCTACTCTTAATAACTCTCTGAATGTGCTTTGTCTTTGAAAATTCATGTTCCATTTCATATCCCTCCAAATTCCCTTTTGTAGCTTTGATTTGAATACTTATAACATGTTTTATGTTATATTATGTCTGATTTTCTAATGTTTCATTTTCTTTGAAGAGAAAACATATCTCATTCGTTAATGGAGTTAAAAGTGGTGAGGTCTCCCTGATCTCTTATTTGTAAAGTCTTTCAGTTTTGTGGGGAGAATAATGTTTGTACATAATGAAAAATATAACTAGTATCCATGGGGCAATTATATGCGCAAAGACATATTTCATAAATGAATTTATCTCTTCTGACAAACTCAAGAGCCAGATTTTATTATCATTCCCTTTGCATAGATAAGGACTCTGAGGCTGAGAAAGTTTAAATAAGGTCACCATGTTCAAACTGGTCATGAGCTCAAAATAAGATTTTAACCCAGGCTATCTGACTTCAAAGTTTTTGCTTTTAGTTGCCATGTTACATTATCTTCTATGATAGACAATTATTACATATTTATCAGATAGAAGAAATATTGCTTCAAATTTAAAGTACAGAAACCAAAGCTATGTGCATTCAGTTGGTTTATAGATTTATTTGATATAAAAATTCAATTAAAGAAAACAACTGGGAGCTAAAATGAATAGGGGGAATTCAGATACAGTGTATCAGATTCAATATATAGTGTATGTATTCAGCTTAGGAATTGATAAAATCTAACCTGATCTAATAGAAAAATTGTTTGAATCATTTAAATGTATCACATTTTGAGATTCTCCACATTTCAATATATGTTATTACTTCTAATAAAGAATAAAAAATCAGCACCTCATATCCACCTCTCCTGAAAGAGATTATTATTATTTACATTTATTTTTGCTCTATTTGTGCTTATCATCCTCATAAGAAGTAGATGTACAAAAGTGATTCTAAGCGCTTTTCCTCCAATTATAGCATTGTTATTTCCCCTTAAGTTTTCTTTACTACTATTCAAAACCTGGCCTCAGAAATCAGAAGAATTTATTTCTGGCCGTGAGGTCTGACACAGTCCTCTGGCACCCAAATAGAAAGCATGCCAAACCTGAAAGTTTTAATGAAAGAAGAGTGGAAATCTGTCTATTCTTTTTTTTTTTTTTTTAAATCTGTCTATTCTTATCATGCCTTTTGGGAGACTTTTGATTCACTTTGAGTTGTTCTGTCTCCCAATTTCTTCAGTACAGGTTGAAGAACAGCTCAGTTTTTCTCCCACTCTGGAGCAGGCACTCTTCACACAGCAATACTGATGAGAGACCTGGTGGTGAGGGAGAAAGGGAAAGAAGCATTTGACATATTTTACACTTGTATGGTTAGAATAACCAAGTATTAGTGCCTCACAGCCTAGTTCTGCTTTTCCATGTGCTCCTGGGAAGGTCACGGTCCAGGAAAATCATAGTTCAATCCTAGCTTTAGTACTGGCTATTTTTACAACATGGGAGAGTCACTTTTAAAAGGATATTACTTTTCCCATTGAGGATGATATTTGCTGTGCATCTTTCATAGATAGATTTGATGAAGTTTGACCATTCTCTTACACCATACACAAAGATAAACTCAAAATGGATAAAAGACCTCAATGTGAGATGGGAATCCATCAGAATCCTAGAGGAGAACATAGGCAGTAATCTCTTCGATATCAGCCACAGCAACTTCTTTCAAGATATGTCTCCAAAGGCAAAGGAAACAAAACCGAAGATGAACTTTTGGGACTTCATCAAAATCAAAAGCTTCTGCACAGCAAAGGAAACAGTCAAAAAAAACAAAGAGGCAACCCACGGAATGGGAGAAGATATTTACAAATGACAGTACCGACAAAAGGTTGATATCCAGGATCTATAATGAACTCCTCAAACTCAACACACACAAAACACAATCATATCAAAAAATGGGCAGAAGATATGGACAGACACTTCTCCAATAAAGACATACAGATGGTTATCAGACACATGAAAAAATGTTCATCATCACTAGCCATCAGGGAGATTCAAATTAAAACTACATTGAGATATCACCTTACACCAGTTAGAATGGCCAAAATTAGCAAGACAGGAAACAACACGTGTTGGAGAGGATGTGGAGAAAGGGGAACCCTCTTACACTGTTGGTGGGAATGCAATTGGTGCAGCGTCTTTGGAGAACAGTGTGGAGATTCCTCAAGAAATTAAAAATAGAACTTCCCTATGACCCTGCCATTGCACTCTTGGGTATTTATCCCAAAGATACAGATGTAGTGAAAAGAAGGGCCATCTGTACCCCAATGTTTATAGCAGCAATGGCCACGGTCACCAAACTGTGGAAAGAACCAAGATGCCCTTCAACGGATGAATGGATAAGGAAGATGTTGTCCATATACACTATGGAGTATTATGCCTCCATTCGAAAGGACGAATACCCAACTTTTGTAGCAACATGGACGGGACTGGAAGAGATGATGCTGAGTGAAATAAGTCAAGCAGAGAGAGTCAATTATCATATGGTTTCACTTATTTGTGGAGCATAACAAAAAGCATAGAGGACATGGGGAGTTAGAGAGAAGGGGGTTGGGGTAAATTGGAAGGGGAGGTGAATCATGAGAGATTATGGACTCTGAAAAACAATCTGGTTTGAAGTGGCAGGGTGGTGGGATTTCGGGGTACCAGGTGGTGGGTATTATAGAGGGCATGGATTGCATGGAGCACTGGGTGTGGTTAAAAAATAATTATACTGTTATGCTGAACTTAAATAAATGAAAAAAAAAGGGTATTACTAAAACCCACCTACTTAGAGATTTCTAAGGATAGTCTACTGTTGGGAATTGTTCATTCTTGACAGCACACAGTTGATTATGATAGTCTATGACGGTATCTTTCAAGTTCTCAAAAGATGCAATTTATGTTAATTTTCTAAGAATAGAGTGATCCACCAGTGACTCTATATAGCAAAATTACTCTTTCCCTAAAAAATCATATATATAATTACATAGTATAAATATATATATATATATTTATTCATGGGTGTATGTGTGTGTGTGTATATATGTATATTTATACTTGTGTGTATGTGTGTGTGTGTGTGTGTGTGTGTGTGTGTGTGTATTCCATGTATTGAGCAAAAAAGCATAATGGAATATAGATTAAATCTCAATTTTGTCTCTGCTACTGACTGACCATGTAACTTTTGGACAAATGATACCATCAACCTCCTCTTTTGAGACAAATTAAATCACTCAATTTTGAGTTCTTTAGCAGTGCTACTGCTCTTAATTTCTAAATCAGGAATTATTTACACTTGCACATTATAGGAAAAGGGTACAATCTGTCTCATGCCTACAATTTATGTCAGGGCATTTGCATTAATGTCTTTATGTACTGATTTTCACAATCATAATTTAAGCTTAGAGCTTGATTTTTAATGCTTTTTATTATGGTTTAATACAAAAAGTTAACTCTATGTTGTTTCGCCTTTTCAATTAGTTCTGCAGTTTGTTCATATGATACTCCCCCTGGCAGAATTGTTTCCATTATTAATGAGGCTTTATGGGCAGCCCACAAATCATTATGAGGTTTGGCACAAACTTTTAGGTTAATGAGATAACTCTGATTTCCCTCGGTCTTCTTGTACCTAAAATGTTTTTTCTGAGAGTCATATTTGTGAAAATGATTTGGCTCAGAAAATCTGTTTAAAAACATGAAGGTAACACGTCCCTTAGGGGAGGATGATAAGGAATATAGGGATCTTGCAATTAAGTTTAATTGGATTAAGTAGAGCAGACTGACTTTCATAATTAATTTAGTTTCATGATTGGTCTGTGGGGGGACTATCCCAGATGAAAAAGATGATTGTGGTGAAAGAGCATGAAATACTTCAAAATATAAATCAAGCCACAGACATTCCAGGTATTAGAAAGAACAAGAGATTAAGCAAAAGCATAGGATATGAGATCAATATACAAATGTCAGTGCGTTCCTTATACACCAGCAATGAACATTTGGAATTTGAAATAAAATTAAATAAATAAATTGAGTAGCATTTACATTAGCCTCCCAAAATGAAATACTTAAGAATAAATCCAAAAGATGTATATATTTACAGGACACACATATGGGAAATTACAGGACTCTGAGGAAGAAATCAAAGAACTAAATAAAGGAAGAGGTATTTTGTGTTTATGATTGAAAGGCTCATTATTCCTAATATGGCAATGCTTCTTAAATTGATCTATAGATTCGATGCAATCCCAAATAAAAATCAATTTGTGGATATCAACAAATTTATTCTAAAATTTATATGATGACGCAAAAAGGACCCATAATAGTCAACACAATATTGAAGAAGAAGAACCAATCTGTAAGACTGACATCACCCCACTTCAAGACTTAATATAAAGCTGCAGTAACTGGCAGTGTGGTATGGACAAAGGATAGATATATAAATCAATGGAAGAGAATACACAGACCAGGAATATGGTCAATATAATCAATATTGCAAAAAAGGATCACAAAATACTCAATGGTGATGGAACAACTGGATATTCATGCAAAACATAATTAAACCTAGACAAAGATAATACATCTTTAACTCAAAATGAATCATAGGTTTAAATGTAAAATGCAATATTATAAGAATTTTAGAAAATAACATAGCAGAAAATCTAGGTGACCTTGGGTTTAGCAATTATCACAAAAATTAACTCAAAATGAATCATAGGTTTAAATAAAATGCAATATTATAAGAATTTTAGAAAATAACATACTAGAAAATCTAGGTGACCTTGGGTTTAGCAATGACTTTTTAGATACAACACCAAAAGTACGATCTGTCAAGGAGAAAAAAAAAAAAATCAAAGTCTTCTGTTTTTCTAAAAGCACTGTTAAGAAAATTAAAAGACAAATCATAGACAAGGGAAAATATTAGCAAAACACCTATCTGATAAAGGATTAGCATCCAAAATATGTCAAAGACTCTTTAAACAATAAGAAAACAAACAGTGCTCTTGGAAAATGGGCAAACTTCTGAATAGAAACCTCCACAAAGAAGATACACAGATGGCAAGTAAGCATATAAAAAGATCCTCAACTCCATTTATCAATAGAGACTTGTAAAATAACAAAGAGGTACCACTCCACAACTATTATAATACAAAAATCCAGCAAACAAAAATGGTAAGGATGTGGAGCAATAGAAGCTGTCAGTGCTTGCTGGTGGAAATGCAAAATGGTACAGCCACTTTGGAAAATAGTTTGGCAGTTTTGTACAAAGCCAACTGTGGTCTTACCTTATAATCCAGCATTCGTCTGTTTAAATATTTAACTAATTGAATTGAAATCATATGTCCACACAAAATACTTATAACACATCAATGTTTATAATTTATGTAGTAATGTTTATATATTTTGTTTATATATTTTTATATAATGTTTATATGTTTATATAATGTTTATATAATAATTTTCCCAAAGTGGTACCAGTCAAGTTGTCTTTCTAGATGACTGGATAAGCAAATAGGGCTACATTCATTCAACAAACTATTATTCAGTAATCAAAAAACAGAGGTGGGGAGTCTGGTTGGTGCAGTGAGTTAAACACCTGACTTTTTGTTTTGGCTCATGTCCTGATCTCAAGGATGGGAGATAGAAATCCACATAGGGCTCTGAGCTCAGGGCCAAATCTGCTTAAGTTTCTATCTCCATCTCCCTTTGCCCCTCCCCCACATGAATAAAAAAATCATTACAAAGAGAGAGAGACCAAGCCATGAAAAAACATACAGGAACTTTAAAGGCATATTCCTTAGTGAAAGAAGCAATATACTCTAAGAATGCTACCATAACTATATTATTCCAATTAGATGACATTTTCAAAGAGGCAAAATTATAGACAACTAAGAATATCATGATTCTAAGTTGTTTGAGGGGAAGAGAAGAGAGATGACTGTGACACACAAGGAATTTTTAGGAGAATGAGACTATTCTGATGAAACTGTAATAAGACATACATGACAGTATGAATTAGTCAAATCCTATAGAACTTTATATCATAAAGTTGAACTTTAATATATGCAAATTAAAAAGAAATCATTTAGGAAGTCAAGCATCCCAGGAAAGAATGAGACTATTATAGGAGAAATTAAATGTATTAAAAACACACAAAACAACTTCACTGAAGGGTGTAGGGAAAAAAGTGTAACCTAAATAACTTTGATATGAATGAAGACTGGGAAACTACACATAACTATTGTAGTCTAGTTGATAAAATGGTTTCCAAAGGGTGTATGGGTTAAGAATTAGATACTGCTATATGTATATAACAGAAGTAAACAAGTAAGTAAATGCATGGCAGAAGCTTTGGTGTGGGAAGTGACAGATCAAGGAGGGGTAGGCTAAAATAATCCCTGTGATAATGGGATAAAGTTGGAGACCACTACGAACATATGTTTAACCTAATATAGATACAAATGCAGTAGATATAGATGCAAATATCAATAAAATATTGATAGAAGTATATGCATAGGTTAGAAACAAACTGAGGGTTGCTAGGGGGAGGGCGGTTGGGAGATGGGGTGGGGTTATGGACATTGGGGAGGGTATGTGCTATGGTGAGTGCTGTGAAGTGTGTAAACCTGGCGATTCACAGATCTGTACCCCTGGGGATAAAAATACATTATATGTTTATAAAAAATAAAAATAAATAAAAATAAAATTAAAAAAATACCAACATGTACTTCTTTGCCATCTCAGAGGACCTATAAAATGACACCCCAGTAGCAAAGAGGATGCCTAGAACTCAGATCTTTGTTTATTTATTTATTTATTTATTATTGTTTTTAAAGATTTTATTTATTTATTTGACAGAGAGAGGCACAGCAAGAGAGGGAACTCAAATAGGGAGAATGGGAGAAGCAGGCTTCCTGCTGAGCAGGGACCCTCCCCCCCCAGAAGATGCAGAGCTCGATTTCAGGACCCTGGGATCATAACCTGACCTGAAGGCAGACCCTTAACAACTGAGCCACCAAGGTGCCACTCTTTTTTTTTTTTTTTTTTAAGATTTTAGTTATTTTTCAGAGGGAGACAATGAGAACATAAGCAGGGGAGGTGGCAGGCTGAGGGAGAGTGAGAAGAAGGCTGTCTGCCGACCAAGGAGACTGATGGAGACCTCCATACTGGGACTCCATTCCAGGACCCCAGGATCATGACCTGAGCTGAAGGCAGATGCTTAACTGACTGAGCCATCCAGGCATTCCTAGATCTTTGTTTATAATAGCATTCTCCAATAAAATAGCCAGGACTCCTTTGAGAAATAGCTGATTCTAGAATTGGGGCAGGAAATATATGAGATAAGCCTGAAGCATCTTACAGAGTCTGGCACATCTTTTTAACACTAGAAATAAAGAATTTCTAAATAAGCAAAGAAAAACAACTGCATTTGAAGTCCTAACTCCCAGTATCTTAAAATGTAACATTATTTGGAAATCAGGTTGGGTTGTTGCAGCAGTAGTTAGTTAAGATGAGGTCATACTGAGGTGGGCTGGGCCCCTAATCCAATATGGTTGTTGTCTTGGTAAAAAGAGGAAACCTGGATAGCAATATGGGAGCAAATACAAGCTACTTAAAGAACAGGTAAGTTTGTTGAGTTTTAGTTGGCATCATGGCCAGACCAAAGAAGATATATTTCTTTTTACCAATAATCCATACTTCTCAAAAGAGGATTTGGTTTGCTCACAAGGAACACTCAGTTGTGTGCAGTTTCAACCAAACCAGGTCCAAGTAGATACCTTCTTTTTATCAAATTCAGCTTTATTTTCCTTCTCTACTTGCAAGGATCCTCAGTTGAGGCAGCTGCGGCCAAAAGTGCACATTTTTTTTTGGATAATTAGCAATCTGAAGCCTGCCAGTTTTTGCAGGGAAGAAAGCATTTGAGCCACTTCTTAAGGTTTCTTGAGGATTCAGAGACTCCTTCTCAAGTCCAATCAACACTCTTCAAGCCAAGGAAACACAAATAGAGTCATTTTCATGCCTATTCAAAACTCTTTTGACTATAAATAGTATTGCTCAGTTTGATCACTTTGTTAGTTCAACTCAACAAGTATGTCTTAATGGACTCTTGGATGTTAATCAACACTTATGGTCCTGCGCGAGGTCAGAATTCTGCATGGGAGATATGAAGTTTGTAAAAAAAAATAACTATTGCACAAGGCAGCATATGGAAATTGCCTATGAGGAAGTACAGACTTACTGAAAATCCTGTAAATTCTCACAGGATTATAGAAATATAAGGTCCTTATATAAATTCACTGAAATTTCTTGAAGTATAAGTTTTCAGGTATAAAACCTGAACTCATTTTACTATGACAAGCCTACCAGAAATTAATGTTAAATAATTATCTCTTGAGAATGAGTTTATGCTTCCAAGGGAATTGAAAGCAGCAATTTCTCTCAGAGAAATGCAAAGATATCTTCTTTTCTCATTGCTTAGGCAGAAGCTCTTTCTAGCAAGTAATGTCCTAGAACAACCCACTTATATTTGTTGGTGTCTCTGGTTTTTTTGTTTCTTTGTTGTTTTTATCAGCTTTATCTTTGCCTTTGTGGGTTTTTTTTTTTTTTAATCTGGTGAAAATACCTTTCTCTCTTTTTCTCTTTAATTCATTTATTTTTAAATGAATTCTCCATTGGAGAATTATGGAAATAGTTCCAGAAAAGTTTCAGAAATTGAATTCACCTTCCGGGCACTAAGTGACTAGGAATATCATAAGGTGAAATCTTAGGTGCCAGTCTAGCTATAAATAGGTATGCTGCACATAAAATTGAGAGATTATATATATACATGGATTATACATTTGTATAGTGACACAGGGGATGTTAATGTGCTTATTTACTCATCTATGTATTCATTCACTGAACCTTTATTAAGCCATTTAGAATATATAAGTATCAAGCTAAATCTACCAAAGAGGAATTTGCAGATATTGTTCTTATTTCAGAGTATTCAATTTAGTTGGAAAAATGAACCAAAAGTATCAACCAGTGATTACAATACAACATGATAAATGTTTGAGAGAACTTTGTACATAGGCAGTACTATAGAGAGAATGCTTGTGCCCCCACTCAAATTCATATGTTGAATCCTAACATCTGATGTCATGGTATATGGCTGGGGAGGGATTTTCAATGAAAAATAATTAGGTCATGAGGTTAAGCCCTCATGAGTGGGATCAATGACCTTATAAAAGTGACCCCAGAGAGTTTCTGTCCATTCTGCAATGTGAGGATGCAATGACATCCTCAAAGTATATGAGGATGTGACATCCTCACAGTATATGAGGATCATATACTGCTACTGACATCCAGTAGCAGTATATGAACTAGCAAACCAGTCCTCACCAGACACAAATCTGCTGGCACCTTGATTTTGGATTTTTCAGCATCCGGGACTAAATGATAAATGAATAGTTGTTTATGAACCACTCAGTTTATGATATTTTTGTGATGGCAGCCCACATAGACTAAAACAGGTTTCCTTAACAGATGTAGAAGGAGGCTGAGATAGAAGTCAGAGAGATTTTCCAGAAAGTAATAATGCTTTATATTGAGTCTTGAAAGAAAAGTATGAGTTGAACAGGCTGGAGGTAAGGTGTGGGTGGTAAGGGTTTGTGGGCCAAAGGCTCAGTGATGTAAAACAGCCAGATGGAGAAAAATTGTAAGCAGTATGGATTGGTACTCTGTCAGAGCATTTTCACAATGAACTGAAATGATTTACATCACTATCCTGCATGATTACCTGTTTCACTTGACTGGGACTTTTTTTTTTTTTTTAAGATTTTTAAATTTATTTATTTGACAGAGAGAGATCACAAGTAGGCAGAGAGGCAGGCAAAGAGAGAAAGAGAGAGGGAAGCAGGCTCCCTACTGAGCAGAGAGCCCAATGTGGGACTCAATCCCAAGACCCTGAGATCATGACCTGAGCTGAAGGCAGCGGCTTAATTCACTGAGCCACCCAGGCGCCCCATGACTGGGACTTTTTATAGGGGTAGTAGAGAAGGTGCTGTTGGGGATGCCTCATTTCATTCCCCTGAGACCCTTCTATCATTTTGATTGATGTGGTCAATACCTGTCCTCTTCCCCCTTAGTTTAGGGATTATGTCCGTAGCCTTCTTCAGAAAACCATCAGTGGGTGATTGAAAGTACTACTGAAAGAAAGAAAGAAAGAAAGAAAGAAAGAAAGAAAGAAAGAAAGAGGGAAAGGAAAGAAAGGGCAAGCTACCTACAGCAAGGTACAAAGTCCCAGCGCTTTTACCAAGGGATACTTTCGATCCCCTAAGGGTCAACCTAGAGTTAGACCTTTTCTAACAGTTTGCATAGCTTCTTCCTTTTCCAGGCATGTGCCCCTTGTATTTAGATGACTTTTTCCCAAGAGCATTTGTCAATAAGTCATTTTAATAAATCCTCACCTCTGGCTCTGCTTCTGTGGAACATAACCAAGGCAAGTGGGATCTGTGTTGCATTCATTTTTATCTCAAAATAGCAAGAAGTGAAGACATGTTGCAAACACTGAAAAATAGGTTGTTAAATGAATACACCTGAAAACTGCAGTTGGTAGAATTCAAGCATACGTCATAATTTGAAATCAGATCATAGTTGATATTTATTAAAATGTAGTATGCTCTAGGCATCTTGCTAAACATGTTACATGTATAATTTCATTTAAGCCTCAAAGCCCACAAGGCACATTAAATATTACCTACGTGTGATTGATAAAGAAACTGGGGATTAGAGAATTTGAATCTTTGCCAAACTGCTGAGCAAGAATGACCTATACAATTGCACTTAAGTTTTCTGTTTTCTGGTGTGAGTGTGTGGGGGGGATCCTGGTGGAAATCTGATAATCTGAACTTCATTAATTAAAATGTAATTGATTTAATGAAGAGTTCAAAAGCTTTGAATGTCAAATGTATAACCTATTTATGAAAGTACTAACAAAGGAGCTGCATCCACTATTAGAGTTATTAAAAAGACACTTTATTAGTGCAATCTATCATTAACCTAATTTATCAGAAATATTTAATTTATGCTTTAAGATTCATGCTAAAAAATAACTTGTCCTCTCCCCACCTACTCTTCCAAACATGGGGAACAGCACATTGTTCACAGGTAATACTCTAAGTGTCAGTTTAGCATCTGGATTATATAAGGCATAATTGGATTTACTCTATGCAATTAGAATTGGGATTTTTTGCTGCCGAAGCACTACGTTGCAGTTTTTGCCTGGAAATGAGTGTTAAGCATTTTGTTTGGTACTTGGAAAATCTACCTTGACAGTGCTTCATAATAGAACCAATTATCAGGTATGCTGTTACACATAGCCTTCCAGACCCCAATTTAAATAGAAAGTAGTAACAATTTCTTTTGTGAAATAGTCTCCATAGCACTTAAAATCAACCATAATGTGAAGACCTACATGCTTATCAAGACAACAAGGGACCAAGAATAGTTGTTACACAAACATGTGCTTTGAGGTTGAGGTGATTGAATTGTCAGCTAAACAGAGTGATGGCTATTAACACCGTCTTCCAAAGCCAAATCTTGCTGAATTTCTTTAATAGCAATTAGCACAGTTAAACCTGTACTCTATTGGTTTATTTCTCTAAAAGAGAATAATAATCTCTTTGACAGAAGACCAATACACTTTTACATACTCTTAAACAAACATTTTGATTTTTTTTTCCAGTGGCTTATGTGAGCATTCAGACCAACTGTCTATTCACTAGAGAAGCAAATAGAATGAATGATTGGGTATGTTAACTCAACCACAATAAGGCAATGTGCACTACTTTATTTATTTTGTGTGCAATTAGTATTACCCTGAAAATTAATGAATAATTTTTGTGTATAATTGCATATGTATATATATACATACAAAATTATATATATGTATGTATGCATGTATGTGCATGTGTATGTACACATATAAGGGAATGTAGCCCTGAAGAATAATAAACAGGCCAGCGTTTAAGAATTATATGGCCTCATTCACTAAGATTTTGATTCAGAAGATTTGAAGTAAGAATCAAAAACTGTATTTTCATTTCTATTTTTAACTCCCAAGGTGATTTACATGCATAGTGATATTTGGAAACCAACAGCTTTGTCTTAATATATAAATTTATAAATATTTTCAGTTATGTTGATAATTATATCACATGCAATCACTACATCATTATATCACATAATCAACTGACATATACAATTATCAATATAACTGAAAGTAATTATGAGTACATACATAGAACATATTCTTCAACTTTGAACTTTAGCAAAGACTTCCCTGTTTTTATTTATGTATTGAACATGTTTTAAATATTAAAGTTAGGGCCTTCTTAATAGTATTGTATGTCTGAAAATAATTCCAAAGTTTCAACGTGCCTCTTTTGTCACCTCAAGACAAAATTATCTTCAAGCTTCAGGTGAATTAGGTATTGATGGGAGGAAATCCCATGCCTACTGTAAGATCCTGATTATTTCAGTGAGCTGAAGTAAGGTGTCTAAGGAAAGCAGAAGAAAATGCAGTTTATCTTAGTGCGGTGCACATAAAACTAGCATATGTTTACACCTGGGAGTGCATAAAAACATCCCAGGAGTTTCAGAGATATAAATAGTGGTGAGGGATTCAATAGCCACATTCACATCTTCAATATATACTTATGCCTACAACTTATCTATGGGTACCTACATCATTATGCAAATTCACATTTTCCATCTCCCCTTTAAAAATCACCTTTCTCATACTTCACAAAACAATGGAAAACCTCTAATCTACTTTTAATTTATTATAGTAGATTGTGTTGGGATGTAAAAATCTCAGAGGTATCACAGGAACAATTCACAATATTGATGTAGGTGTTGAGAAAATGAATGATTCAAATAACTGTGTAACAAATCCTTTTGCAAATCAGTTTTCAATTTCTGATTTGAACAATATTGATGGAAGATCAAATTGATTTGTCAGTGGAGACTTCATTAAAAACAGGTTTTGATGATAAGTCAACATGTAACTTTTGGGTATAATACAGAGGTAGTTCAAACAATTGAAAAAAAATGTTTTCTGCTACTGTTAATGCAGCAAGGTGTATCATCATTTGCATCTATAAAGAAAAGACTGCAAGAATCTAGTTAAAAGTAATATTTCTTTACATATTTCAAAATAAAATGATTCTGCATTTGAATTCCAACTGTAAACTAGTTTTAGGGTCTGTAACCCTAAATATAAGGTCAAATGAGTTAGAGCTCACAATATCCACTTACAAACATTTATTTGGGAATATTGTATCTTTACAATAGCCAGTTTTCCAATCCGTTAGTGTTATATCCCTTGATTAATTTAGGGCTAATTTAATTCTTCTCAATCATGTGTTTTAGTTTCAGATTTATTTCTAGGTATTAATAAGTTTAGGTGATATTATAAGAATTATTATTTTAAAATTAAGGTAATATTTTTAGAGCAGTTTATGATAAATGGCAAAATTAAACAGAAAGTGCAGAGATTTCCAACATACCTCTTTCCCTGACATATGCACAGCCTCCTAAATATCAACATCCCCCACTACAGTGGTATGATTGTTAGTATGGGTGAACTTATATTGACATATTATAACGACCCAAAGTCTATATTACAGTTCACTCTTAGCATTATATGGCCTATGGGTTTTTAAAAAAATGTATAGTGATGTAATGATGTGTATATGTCATTGTGGTATCATACAGAGTATTTCACTGCCATAAACATCTTATGGGCTCTACCTATTAATCTCTCCCTCCTCCCAAGCTCTCTGGCAACCACTTTTTTTTTTTTTTTTAACTGTCTCCATAGTTTTGCCTTTTCCAGAATCTCATATATTCAAATCATATAGTAGGTAATCTTTTCAAATTGGCTTCTTTTACTTCATAATGAATAGTTAAGATTTCTCCATGTCTTTGCATGGCTTGATAGCTTATTTCTTTTTAATGCTAAATAATATCCCATTGTCCATGTAACATAGTTTACTTATGCATTGGCCTACCAAGGGACACCTTGCTTGATTCTAAGTCTTGGCAATTACAAATAAAGCTGCCATAAATATCCGTGTATAGGTTTTTGGCTTCTTTGGGCAAATACCAAAGAGCACAATTATTGAATCATATGGTAAGAGTATGTTTAGTTTCGTAAGAAATCACTAAACTGTCTTTCCATAGTCTGTTGTGTGGTTTGCTCTATCAGTTTCCTTTCTCATCAGCAATGAATGAGTTCCTGTTGCCCACATCCTCGCCAGGATTTGGTGTTGTCAATGTTCTGGATTTTGCCCATTCTAATAAATGTGTGGTGGTATCTCATTGTTTTAACTTTCATTTCCCTGATAGCATGTGATATGGAGTATCTTTTCATATGCTTCTTTACCATCTATATATCTTCTTTGATGAGGTGTCTATTAAGGTATTTGGCTCCTTTTTTTTTTTTTTTTAATCCAGTTGCTGACTTTTTTACTATTGATTTTTGGTTAACTGTCCTTTATCAGATGCATCTCTAGCAAATATCTTCCCACAATCCATGGCTCATCTTTCTTTTGACATTGTCACTCAAATTGAAGGAAGTTTTACATTTTACTGAAGTCAGTTTATTAATCTTTCCTTTCATAGATTGTGCCTTTGGTTTTATATCTAAAAGGACATCGTTGTACCCAAGCATCTGGATTTTCTCCTGTATTATCTACTGAAAGTTTTATACAATTGCATTTTACATTTAGGTCTATGATTCATTTTGAGTTAATTTTTGTGAAGGGTGTAAAGTTTGTGTCTAGATTTACTTTTTTTTCATGTGGATGTCCATTTGTTTCAGCACCATTATTTGGAAAGATATTTTGTATTCATTTTATTTCTTTTGTTCCTTTGTCAAACATCAGCTGGCCATATTTGTGTTGGTCTATTTCTTGGTTCTACTCTATTTCATTGATATATGTGCCTAATCTTTTACTAATGCCATACTTTCTTGATTATTTTTGCTTCATAGTAAGTCTTCAGGCCAGTAAGTATTAATCCTTCATTTTTGTTTTTCCTCCTTTAGTATTATGTCAACTATTCTGTGTGTTTTGCTTCTCTCTATAAAATTTAGAATCAATTTGTTGATATCCACAAAATAACTTACCAAGAGTTTGATTGAGACTTCACTAAGTTTAGTAATCAGTTGGGAAAGAACAGACATCTTGACAATATTGTGTCTTCCTACCCATGAACATGGGGTGTCTCTCCATTTATGTAGCTCTTCTTTGATTTTATTTATCAGAAATTGTCATTTTCCTCATATAGGTTTTTTTTACAGGTTTTGTTAGATTTATACCTAAATATCTCATTTTTTTTGGTGCAAATTCAAATGGTATTGTATTTTCATATATTTTTTATAGATCATATTTTATTTTTTCCTTCAAATTTTTATTTTTATTTTTATTTTTTGTAATTTTATTTTATTTTTTCCAGTGTTCTGAGATTCATCGTTTATGCACCACACCCAGTGCCCCATGCAATACGTGCCCTCCCTAATACCACCACCAGGCTCACCCAACCCCGCACGCTCCTCCCCTCCAAAACCCTCAGTTTGTTTCTCAGAGTCTGCAGTCACTCATGGTTCCTCTCCCCCTACCATTTCTCCCAATTCACTTCTTCTCCATGTCCTCCATGTTATTCTTTATGCTCTACAAGTAAGTGAAACCATATGATAATTGACTCTCTCTGCTTGACTTATTTCATTCAGCATAATCTCCTCCAGTCCCATCCATGTTGATATAAAAGTTGGGTATTCATCTTTTCTGATGGAGGCATAATATTCCACTGTATATATGGACTATATCTTCTTTATTCATTCATCTGTTGAAGGGCATCTTGGCTCTTTCCACAGTTTGGCAACTATAGTCATTGCTACTATGAACATTGGGGTACAGATGGCTCTTCTTTTCACTACATCTGTATCTTTGGGGTAAATGCCCAGTAGTGCAATTACAGAATCATAGAGTAGCTCTATTTTTAATTTCTTAAGGAATTTCCATACTGTTTTCCAAAGTGGCTGTACCAACTTTCATTCCCACCAACAGTGGAAACAAAAGTGAAAATGAACTTTTGGGACTTCATCAAGATAAAAATCTGCACAGCAAAGGAAATAGTCAACAAAACAAAGAGGCAACCCATGGAGTGGGAGAAGATATTCACTAATGACACTCAGACAAAGGGCTGATATCCAAGATCTCTAAAGAACTCCTCAAACTCCACACTCAGGAAGCAGATAATCATGTCAAAAAACAGACACTTCTCCAAAGAAGACATACAAATGGCTAACAGATGCATAAAAAATGTTTGTAATCTTTAGCCATCAGGGAGATTCAAATCAAAACCATATTGAGATACCACCTTACACCAGTTAGAATGACATGAATTAACATGACAGTAAACAATAAGTGTTGGAGAGGATGTGGTATTGTGTTTTTAATTTCAAATTTAACTTATAAATTGCTGGCATATGGGAAAATGATCAACCTTTGTGTATTAGCTTTGTATCCTGCTAACTTATTATAATTACATACTAGTTCTTGAATTTTCTGGTGATTCTTTCAAATTGTTTACATAGACAATTATATTGTCTGTAAACAAAGGGTTTTTTTTTTTCATTCCCAATATTGACATCCTTATTTCCTTGTCTTGCCTTATTGCAATAGCTAGAATTTCCACTACAGTTTTGAAAAGAAGTGGTGAAAGAGGATGTCATTTCCTTGTACTTGTACTTGGAAAAGCTTCAAACCCATCATTTAGTATGATGTTAGGTGTAGGCTTTCTTGTAGATATTATTTATCAAGTTGAGGAAACGCCTTAGTTAAGTTTAAACATAAACTAGGGAGTTTCCTCAACTTGATAAAACTTGATCTATAAATATGATCATGTGATTTTTTTTTGGGTAGCTTTTTGATGTGATGGAATACATTAATTGATTCTTGGCTGTTGAAACAGACTTGCATACCTATAATAAATCTCACTTTGTCATACTGTATAATTCTTTGTTAACATTGCTGGATTCATTTTGCTCAAATTTTGTTGAGGGATTTTATATCTCTGTTCATGAGAGGTATTGGTCTATCATTTTCTTATAACGTCTTTGGTTTTGGTATTAGGGCTATGCTGACGTCATACTATGAGTGAAGAAGTATTTCTTTTTTTTTTTTAAGATTTTATTTATTCATTTGAGACATCACAAGTAGGCAGAGAGGCAGGCAGAGAGAGAGAGAGGAGGAAGCAGGCTCCCCGCGGAGCAGAGAACCCGATGTGGGACTCGATCCCAGGACCCTGAGATCATGACCTGAGCCAAAGGCAGCGGCTTAACCCACTGAGCCACCCAGGCACCCTGAAGAAGTATTTCATCTGGTTCTATTTTCTGAAAGAGATTGTAGAGAATTTGTATAATTTTTTCCTTTAAATGTGTTGTAGAATTCACCAGTGAACCTCTCAGGGTCTGGTACTTTCTGTTTTGAAAGGTTATTAATTTTTTATTCAATTTCTTTAATGGATATAGGCTTATTCATGTTGACTGCTTCTTGGGTACATTTAGGTAAATATGTTTTTCAAGAAACTGGTTCATTTTGTCTGGACAATCAAATTTGCAGATGTAGAATTATTCATAATATGTCTTTATTATTCTTCCAACGTTCCTGGAATCTGTAGTTACATCACCTCTTTCATTTATGATATTAGTAATTTGTATCCTCTTTCTTTGTTTTTAGTTGGCCTAGCTAGAGGCTTATAAATTTTCTTTTTTTCAAAAAAAAAAAAAAAAAAAAAAAAGAAAAGAAAAGAAAAGAAAATAGTGTTTGGAAAGGAGATAAGATGGTGGAAAAGTAGGAGGTTCTGTTTCAACCAGTCCCCTAAAGTGAGCTGATTATCTACCAAAGAACTCTGATCACCCATGAAATCAGCCTGAGATGAGAATTATACACTTCTGGATCTCTTCAGGGGCAGAAGACACCAGTGGACAGGTAAAGCAGAGTGGGAACATCAGACTGATATTGAAAGATAAACAAAAGGGGGCAGAAGCCACCAGAAGCAACTTATTGGAAAGTAATACCCTCATACGAGAATGCCCTACGATTGGGGACCAGCATTAACTTGGAGTCTGGTTGAAAGCACTCAAAGAGACCAAATGATTTTAAGGGGAAATTGATGGAATCAGGTGGTTAAGGACTGGGGCTTAAGCCCATGGGCCCAGGACAGCTACCACTTGTGCTGAGCCAGAGAGAGTGCAGTGAAGAAACCAGGCCTTGGTCCCTGAGCTGCTGGCACATGTGAGATAGTCTGGGTGGGGGCACGTGTGAGAAAGTCTGGTGTGGATGCCAGCTGGTGCTCTCTAGAGCCACAACCTTTTGCACTCTGCACTTGCACTGTGTGACCAGGGTCTGAGTTGCACTCTACACCCTCTTGCTGAGAGAGAGTTCATGCAGGAGCTAGCCAGTGCTCTCTAGGACTGGGAGATTCTGAATATTCCCAGCCTGGGCCAGCATGAAAGTCTCGGTATGCTATCTCTGGTTGGGACCCCTCTGGCGTTCTGACCTGCCCAGACAGCCATGGCATAGACAGCCACTGGAAGCCAGCTTTCTGGACTAGTACTTCTTGTGGTTTTGGATAAAAGCCTGAGACTGTGACTGGGGATGTGCTCTGCCAGCAGCAGAGGGGGAATTTATGTGCTTGTGTGCACCCAGAGAGGAACAGAGTGAGGCTTCTCTCTGAGACAGAGGTCTGGGTGCAGTATGTTTTCCTCTAAACTTCCAAAGAACTGCCAAAGCTGCCATGGGGAAGGAAAACAAAATAAAACAAAACAAAACAAAGCCACATCCAAAGAACAAAAGCCTGAAAAAGCAGTTTCCTCAGAGCCCAGCCCCTAGATAGGGGGCAGGACTACTCAACTGCCTGAGAAACCGTCTGGCAGGCAACTCCCCAAAAAAGCCAATCCAAAAACAACAAAACAAAACAAAACAGGACAACCACCACTACTTCATAGATACAACTTTTATGTTTAATTCGTTCCCACTATTCTCATTCTTTTCAATTTTTTATAATTTTTAATCTATTTACCATCACAATGAAATGTTCAGTACAACAAATTCCATAATAACCTTTTAACTTGAACTTGTTTGACACATACACCTGTGTTTCTCTTTTGCTTTTCTGTTTTTTTATTATTTTATTTTTTTAAATATTCCTATAGAGAAAAACTTCAAGGTAATCCTCAATGCTACCCCTATTTATAAGCCAGTTTTAATCCCCCTTTACCTCAGGAAAGTTGAGTCCTTTAACAAAGATATCAAGATACATCCAGGAAGAATCAAAATAACCTTCCTCACCCACACTGAAAATTTAAAACTACCTTCCAATCTTTTTCTTCTGACTGATTTTGTGCATTTGTTTTTGTTCTGGTAGTATATGAATCTTATACTTAGGATTCATTTTGGCTGGGTTTTGTTTTTGTTTTTTTGTTTGTTTGTTTGTTTGTTTGATTTTTTCTTTGTCATTTACTTTTGTCAGTCTTTTTGTTTGTATACTTTGAAAATCTTACCTTTGGGGCCCATTCAGGCTGGGTCTTCTCTTTTCTTTTTTCTTTCTTTCTTTTTTCTTTCTTTCTTTCTTTCTTCCTTTCTTTCTTTTTTCCTGTCTCTCTCTCTTTTTCTTTTTCCTTTCTTTTTGGTGGGGACTCCCAATTGCTCAGAAGCATTCCAATGTGCACTTTGATTGCACCACGGTTGATACATTCAGCTACACATCCCTTCAGCCATCTCTCACCAAAATGACTAAGAGGAAAAATGCCCAATAGAGGAAAAATTCAGGGCCCTCTCCATCAAAGCTTTTGGATATGTATATAAACAGTATGTCAGAAAGGGAATTCAGGCTCACAATTATCCAGGCAATGGCTAGGTTGGAGAAAGCCTTTAATGCCAAAATGGAACTGATTAGGGCAGAAGTGAAAGCCACCAGAGATGATGTTAACAATGCTCTTAATGAGTTCCAATCTAATCTAAAAATTCTCTAACAGTAGGGTAACTGAGGCAGAAGATAAAATTAGTGATCTAGAGGACAAACTAATAAAGAAAAAGGATCAGGAGGAGGCCTGGAACAAACAGCTTAGAAGCCATGAAAACAGAAGTTGGGAAATAAATGACGCCGTAAAACATTCTGATGTCAGAATTATTTGAATTCCTGAGGGGGAGGAGAAAGAAAGAAGACTAGAAGACATAGTTGAAAAAATTTTCCATGAAAGTATTTCCAGTCTGGTGAATGGAACCAGTGTTCATGTCCTAGAGGCATAAAGGTCCACCCCCAAGATCATAGAATCTAGAAAGACCTTGAGACATCTGATTGTGAAAATGATGAATCATAATTTTAGACAGGAGCTCTTGAAAGCAGCTAGGGGGAAGAGATTCCTTACCTACAGAGGAAAGCCCATTAGAATAATGTCAGACCTATCCACAGAAACCTGGCAAACCAGAAAGGGCTGGCAAGATGTATTCGGGGCACTAAATGAGAAGAACATGCAGCCAAGAATACTTTATCCAGCAAGAATGACATTCAAAATGGATGGAGAGATAAAGAGAATCCACGACTGGCAAAGTTTAAAAGAGTATGTGACCACCAAGCCAACACTATAAGAAATATTAAGGGGAGTTCTATAAAAGAGTAAAAAACCCAAGAATATCATTGAACAGAAATTTATGGAGACAATCTATAGAAACAAAGACTTCAGAGGTAACACGATGTCAATAAAAACGTATCTCTCAATAATCATTCTCAACATGAATGGCCTAAATGTGCCCATAAAACAGCTCAGGGTTGCAGATTGGATAAAATGACAAGACCCATTCAGATGCTGTCTACAAGGGGCCCATTTTGAACCTAAGGATACATCCAGACTGAAAGTGAAGGGATGGAGAAGCATTTTTCATGCCAATGGGCCTCAAAGGAAGGCTGGGGTAACAATTCTTATATCAGATAAATAAGATTTTGAACTAAAGACTATAGTCAGAGATACAGAAGGAAACTACATCATTCTTAAAGGGTCTATCCAACAAGAAGATCTAACAATTGCAACTATGTATGCCCCCAATATGGGAGAAGCCAACTACATAAGACAACTGTTAATCGAGATAAAGAGTCATATTGATATAAATATTTTAATAGTAGGGGATCCTAACATACCACTCTCAGTAATAGACAGGTCATTCAAGCATAAAATCAATAAATAAACAAGAGCATTGAATGACACACTGGACCAGAAGGAACTCATAGATATATACAGAACATTCCACCCTAAAACAACAGAATACCCATTCTTCTTGAGTGCACATGGAACCTTCTCAAGAATAGACCACATACTGGGTCACAAATCAGGCCTTACCAATACTAAGAGATTGAGATCATTCCCTGCATATTCTCAGATCACAATGCTTTGAAACTGGAGCTCAACCACAAGAAAAAGTTCAGAAGGAATTCAAACACCTGGAAGCTAAAGACCACCTTCCTTAAGAATGCTTGGATCAACCAGGAAATCAAAGAAGAGCTTAAACAATTCATGGAAACCAAAGAGAATGAAGACACTTCAGTCCAAAACCTATGGGACACAGCAAAGGCAGTCCTAAGGGAGAAATACATAGCCATCCACGCCTCCCTCAAAAAAATGGAAAAATCCAGAATACACACGCTATCTTTACCCCTTAAAGAACTGGAGAATCAACAACAAATTCATCCAGATCCACACACAGGAAGGGAAATAATCAAGATTAGAGCTGAGATCAATGAAATAGAAATTAGAGATACAGTAGAGTGCATCAATGAAACAAGATGCTGGTTTTTTGAGAGAATCAATAAGATCTATAAACCATTGGCCAAACTAATCCAAAAGAAAGGAGAGAGAACCCAAATTAATAAAATTATGAATGAAAAGGGAGAAATCATGATTAACACCAAGAAAATAGAAATAATCATCAGAAATTATTATCAACAGTTATATGCCATTAAGTTAAGCGAACTAGATGGAATGAATGCATTCCTGGAACCTATAAACTTCTGAAACTGGATCAGGAAGAAACTAACAACCTGTAGAGAACAATATCTAGTAACAAGATTGAAGCAGTGATCAAAAACCTCCCAAAAAACAAGAGCCCAGGACCTGATGGATTCCCTGGAGAATTCTATCAAACATTCAAAGAAGAAATATTACCTATTCTGAAGCTGTTTCAAAAAATAGAAACAGCAGGAAAGCTTCAAGACTCTTTTGATGAAGTCAGCATTACCCTGATCCCAAAACTTGACAAAGACCCCACCAAAAAGGAGAATTTCAGACCAATATCCCAGATGAATATGGGTGCGATGATTCTCAACAAGATCTTAGCTAATAGGATCTAACAGTACATTAAAAAGACTATCCGCCATGATGAGGTGGCATTTATCCATGGGTTGCAAGGGTGGTTCAACATTTGCAAATGTGATAGAACAAATCAATAAGAGAAGAGAGAAGAACCACATGGTTCTCTCAATTGATGCAAAAAAAGCATTTGATAAAATCCAGCACCCATTCTTGATAAAAGCACTTCAAAGTATAGGGGTTGAGGGTTGAGGGAACGTTCCTCAACTTCATAAAATCTATTTATGAAAGACCCACAGCAAATATCATCCTCAATGGGAAAAAGCTGACAGCCTTCCCTTTGAGATCAGGAACACAAGTATGCCCACTCTCACCATTCTTATTCAACATAGTATTAGAAGTCCTAGCAACAGCAATAAGACAACAAAGAGAAATAAAAGGTATTCAAATTGGCAATGAAGAAGTCAAACTCTCTCTCTTTGCAGATGACATGATACTTTATATGGAAAACCCAAAAGACTCCACCACCAAACTACTAGAACTCATACAATAATTCAGCAACGTGGCAGGATACAAAGTCAGTGGCTTTCTTATACACTAACAATGAAAATAGAGAAAGGGAAATTAGAGAATTGATTCCATTTACTATAGCACCAAGAACCATAAGATACCTGGGACTAAACCTAACCAAAGAGGAAAAGGATCTGTACTCGAGGAACTACAGAACACTCATGAAAGAAATTGAAGAGGACACAGAAAGATGGAAGACCACCCCATGCTCATGGATCAGAAGAATAAACATTGTTAAAATGTATGATACTGCCTAGAGCAATCTATACTTTCAATGTCATTCCAATCAAAATTCCACCAGCATTTTTCAAAGAGCTGGAGCAAATAATCCTAAAATTTGTATGGAATCAGAAAAGAATCCAAATTGCTAAGGGGATGTTGAAAAATAAAAACAAAAATGGAGGCATCATGTTGCCTGATTTCAAGCTTTACTACAAAGCTGTAATCACCAAGACAGCATGGTACTGGCATAAAAACAGACACATAGACCTGTGGAACAGAGTAGAGAGCCCAGATATGGACCCTCAACTCTATGGCCAATTAATCTTCAACAAAGCCGGAAAAAGTATACAGTGGGAAAAAGACAGTCTCTTCAATAAATGGTGCTGGGAAAATTAGACATCTATGTGTGGAAGAATGAAACTTGACCATTCTCTTATACCATACACAATGATAAACTTGAAATGGATAAAAAACCTCAACATGAGACAGGAATCCATCAGAATCCTAGAGGAGAACATAAGCAGTAACCTCTTCAACATCAGCCACAGTAACTTCTTTCAAGATATGTCTCAAAAGGCAAAGGGAACAAAAGCTAAAATGAATTTTTGGGACTTCATCAAGATCAAAAGCTTCTGCACAGCAAAGGAAATAGTCAACAAAACCAAGGGGCAACCCACTGAATGGGAGAAGATATTTGCAAATGACAGTACAGACAAAAGGCTGATATCCAGGATCTATAAAGAACTTCTCAAACTCAACACACACAAAACAGATAATCATGTCAAAAAATGGGCAGAAGACATGAACAGACACTTCTCCAATGAAGACATACAAATGGCTAATAGACACATGAAAAAATGTTCATCATCATTAAAAGGGGAACCCTCTTACACTGTTGGTGGTAATGCAAGTTTGTGCAGCCACTTTGGAAAACAGCGTGTAAATTCCTTAAGAAATTAAAAATAGAACTTCCCTATATGACCCTGCAATTGCACTACTGGGTATTTACCCCAAAGATAGAGATGTAGTGAAGACAAGGGCCATCTCTATCCCAATGTTTATAGCAGCAATGACCACAGCTTCCAAGCTGTGGAAAGAACCAAGATGGTCTTCAGCGGATGAATGGATAAGGAAGATGTGCTCTGTATACACTATGGAGTATTATGCCTCCATCAGAAAAGATAAATACCCAAATTTTGTATCAACTTGGACAGGACTGGAAAAGATTATGGTGAGTAAAATAAGTCAAGCAGAGAGAGTCAATTATCATATGGTTTTGCTTATTTGTCGAGCATAAAAAATAATATGGAGGACATGGGGAGATGCAGAGGACAAAGGGGTTGGGGGAAATTGGAGGGGCAGATGAACCATGACAGACTATGGACTCAGAAAAACAATCTGAGGGTTTTGGAGGGGCGAGGGGTGGGAGGCTGGGTGAGCCTGGTGGTGGGTGTTATGGAGGGCACATATTGCATGGAACACTGGGTGTTGTGCAAAAACAATGAATTCTGGAACACTGAAAAGAAATTTAAAAAATTTTAAAAAATAGTTTGGTTTTAGTGATTTACTGTGTTGATTGAACTTTTTAATTTCATAGGTTTTTACTCTAATTCTAATTCTTTCTTTGCTTTTGTTTACTTAGGACTTAACTTGCTTTTCTTTTACCAGTTTCCTAAAGTAAAAGCAGCTGTTGATTTTAGGTCTTTCTTCTTTTTAATATATGCATTCAGTGCTATACATTGGCCTATAAGCACTCCCTTTGAAACACCCCACATATTTTGATATTTTTTTATTTACATTTTGTTCAATTTTTTAAAAACAATATCTTGAGACTTTTTGTCTTTGATCAATGTATTATTTAAAAAGGTATTGTTTAGGGGCATCAGGATAGCATAGTCAGTTAGGTGTCCAAATCTTCATTTCCACTCAGGTCATGATCTCAGGGTTCTGAGATCAAGCCCCATGTCAGGCTCCATGCTTAGTGCTAAGTCTGCTTGGGATTCTCTCTCCTTCTCCCTCTTCCCCTCCTGCATGGGTCTTTACTCTCTCTCTCTCTCTCAAATAAATAAATCTTAAAAAAAAATAGGGTGTTGTTTAATCTTCCTGTATTGGGGGATCTTAAATTATCTTCGTGTTATTTATTTCTCATTTTATCTGTTGTGTTCTGAAAGCAGACACAGTATGATTTCTATTCTTTTAAATTTGTTGACATGTGTTTTATGGCCCAGAATATAGTTTATCTCGGTGAATGTGCTATGTGATCTTAAGACAGATGTGTATTCTGCTGTTGTTAGTTGAAGAATTAGAAGAATTAGAAGAATTATCATTATAAAAAATTCAGTTACTACTGTTAGAACTTGGAGTTTAGCCTGTTGGCTGGCCAGTGAACTTACAAGTATGGGTAGGATACTACATGACCTGGGATTCTTCCTCTATCACCACAAGGGTCTCTGGACCAATGAGCGAAGATTGATAGTAATTCTTGCTACAAGTTAAAAAAAATAAATAAATTGCTAGTTGTTGCTGGTATGTAGACATAGGTTTTTAATGTTGTTTTTATAATAGTAACATTTTGAAATTCATTGATTAATATTAATCTTTTTATTTTGCAGATAAAACCATGTCATCTAAAATAACGAGTTTTATTTCACTTTCAAAACTCTTTAAACTTATTTTCTTCACTGTCTATTGCACTTACCAGACTTACCAGTAAAATGTAGAATATAGTGTTTACAGTAAATGCTCGAGCAAAAATTAACCTTTTTTACTTCATCAAGATAAAAAAACTTTTGAACAGCAAAGGAAACAATCAACAAAACTAAAAGGCAAGCTTTGGAATGGGGGGAGATACTTGTAAGTGACATATCTGTTAAGGGTTACTCTCCAAAGTCTATAAAGAACTTATCAAACTCCACACCCAAAAAATGAATAATCCAGTGGAAAAAAAATGGTCAGAAGACATGAGCAGATATTTTTCCAAGGAAGACATCCAGATGGCTAACAGACACATGAAAAGTTGCTCTACATCGCTCATCTTCAGGGAAATACAAATCAAAACTACAATGAGATAACACCTTAAACCTGTTAGAATGGCTAAAATTAACAACATAGGAAACAACAGGTGTGGGTGAGGATGTGGGGAAAGGGAAATCCTTCTGAAGTGTTGGTAGGAATGCAAACTGGTGCAGCCACTCTGGAGAACAGGATGGAGGTTCCTCAAAAAGTTAAGAATAGAACTACCCTATGACCCAGCAATTACATGAGTAGGTATTTACCCAAAGGATACAAAAATAATGATCTGGAGGGCCTAATGCACCCCAATGTTTATAGCATCATTATTAAGAATAGTCAAATTATGAAAAGGGCCCAAGTGTCCATTGACTGATAAATGGGTAAAGAAGAGGTGATACACACACACACACACACAAGAATATTACTCAGCCATCACGAAGAATGAAATCTTACCATTTGCAATGACATGGATAGAGCTAGACAGTATTATGCCAAGTGAAATAAGCCAGAGAAAGACAAATACCATATGATTTCATTCATATGTGGAACTAAATAAACAAATGAACATGGTAGGGCAGCGGTAAGAGAGAAGCAAACCAGAAAACAAACACTTAATTATAGAACAAACTGATGGCTACCAGAGGGGAGGTGGGCAGAGGATGGTTAAATAAGTGATGGGGATTAAGGAGGGTACATGTTATAATGAGCACTGAGTGTTGTATATAAATGATGAATCACTAAATTCTACACTTGAAACTAATATTACACTGCATGTTAACTTATCAGAATTTAAATAAAAACATGAAACAAACAAAAAAAATATAAATATTTTACCACATCAGGGATATATTTTTGCCACAGGCCTTTTGTAGATATTCTTTTATTCAGATAGAAGATTTTCTTTTATCTAATTACTAATTTCCTTATAATTTGTACAATAGTTTTTATAGTTGTAGTAGTGATACTTTTAATCACATAGGATTTTATGTATTGTCTAATTTTTTCTTGCATCTGTCAAAATTATCATCTGCTATTTATTTTTTATCTTAATGTGGTAATAAAATACATTGATATTTTGATTGCAGACAATAATTCCAATTTATTAATAAATCTATTTAGTCATGATGCATTATTTCAATATATTACCTTTTAATATATTTCAGTATACTTTCATATAATGTCTAGTGTATTATATTTTTTTTAAAACTTGGAAGAATATACTGTTGAAGACATCAAGGTTTGAATGTGTGATTTATATGATATTCTGGAAAAAACATAACTATAAGGAAATAAATTATATTATTCATTGCCAAGGACATAAAATGAAGAATAGGATTGACTGGAGACAAGAGGGATTTTGTTGTAATGATGGAAATAATCTGTATCTTGATTGAAATAGTGGTTATTTGGCTGTATAGATTTATTCAGAACTGTATGATCTATACTTAAAAAATGAATTTTACTCTGGAAATTTTCATCACTACATGTGATTTATGAAATAATTCAGTGTGCAATTATGCTTCAGTATTTTACTTCAAAAAATAATTTTAAAAATCATATTCAACCTGAAGAGAAGTCATGTAGAAAGCAGTGTTTTAGAAACGCTGGAATTGAAGTAAAAAAAAAAAAAATGAGGCTTAATCTCAAGTATGCTTATCAACTATATAATCTTAGGTGTGTCATTTCCCCCAGCCATCTTTTTTATTAAAGGAAACATATCTATACCATGAAGCTTTCATAAGAACACTATTAAATACTATTGGAAAATATAAAGTACAAAAGAGCAATATAGCAAATACCCATCAAACTTAAATATGGCATGTTGCTAACTATCTTCTTAACTTGGAGAAGGATGCTAAAAACTCTTCAATGAGATGACCTTTAACTTTGTAATGGGCTTTCACATAAAAGAAGAAACCCTGTTTTTTGTTTGTCTCAATTAGTTGGATTGAAGTTATAAAATGGAATATGACTGTTTCGTTTAAGAAGAATTTCTGAAGACTAATTAAATAGAGCTTATATTTTTTCATTATTTTTCATTCAAGACATATAAGCTATCTGCCCATTACCCAACTTATTCTATTATGTAAGTAACCTGATCTATGTAAAGTTTGAATAGAAGGGCATTGAACATTTCCACTTCAGAAGCCAATCTAGCCAAATTTTTGCTCTTCTGTCCATCCTACAACCACAATGATAACATGTAGATCGACCTTGGATATAGACTTGTAACTAAGCCTTCAGGGCTTCCTGATTTTCTGCTAATTATCCAATCTTTTTATTGATTTCAAGTGCCAATAATATTCTTCCACTAAATTTTCTCCTTTTATTTTTATACTGGCAAATGTTAATGTTGCCTATTACAATAACCTTGATATATACTACAGTGAACAAATCTCATTGTCACCAAGGAAATTACTATTTAGGTTGATTGGAACCTAAAATAAGTTTTTTTTTAAATTTGTGATAATACATCACAAATTAGATGTGACCATTTGTCAAGTAAGCAAATCTATTGAAAGAAAAATGAATGAAAGGGACTTTTACTCTATCATTATGATGTTAAAAAATCAGACATAACCCCATGTCTTAAAAACAAAACAAAACAAATTACAAAATAGACGAAATAATAGTTTTTGGATATTGAACAGCAAGCCAGTGATCCCTGCAAAAAGGAGAACAAATGAAGTGAGCTCTGCATGTACCCAATGTGAGAGTATAGGAAGGACATACCCACATAGAACACATGAACCTCCTTTGTGTAAAGGTGAGAGTGTCTGAATTTGTGGAGTGGTCTAGAATTAATGGAGCAGAGTGCCAGAAAGAGAGCTGCACACAAAGAAGAGCAAAGAATCAAAGAGAGTTCCTCTCAAGTCTTCACCTGAGTATTATTAAGTGCCAGTATTATGAGAAAATTCCCTGAAACCAGGGAAGGGTATATAGGAAGAATGAGGCACAAAAAATCATACAGGGCATATTTGTGTTCCAGCCAGAGGGGAGAGACCTCCTAAAACGGGCAGTGGTAGAGATTTCAGAAGGGAATTGCTTTAGTATTTGCACATAAATCACTCTTCGGTAAATGCTACTTTGGAACTGCATAAGAAAGCCTAAAAGCAAACTTGGAAATAATGGATCATTTTATCCCCAACTAACTGCATCATGGAATGAAGAAGCCACAAAATATTTAAGGAAATAGACATACACATTTCCAACACCAAAAACATCAACTTCTCAGTCGCATTCAATAAAATTAACAAGCATGGAAAATATGAAAACATGACCCACGAAAAGAAGAAAAATCAGTCAATAGAAGTAGAACTAGACTTGACACAAATAATAGAATTTCAAATAGAAATGATAAAAAAGCAATTATAAATCTATTCCATATGTTCAAGTAAATAGAGGAAAGCATGAGCATGCTAAGGGAAGAAGCAAAATATATAAAAAGGTCCAGATCAAATTACTAGAGATGAAAAATAAAATATCCTACTAGCAAGAGGAGATTATAGACTCTGCACAATATCATTGAATTTGAAGACATAGAAACAGTATCTGCAAAATGGAAAAGAGGGGGGAAAAGACAAAAAATAAAATATACAGATTCAGAGAGCTGAAACAAAATATTAAACAACCTAGTGTACTTAAATTTAGAGTCTCACATAATTGTACAAGTCAGCTGGTTGGTAAGTTAAGGGTTGTCTGGTCTAGAATTATTTCAGTTAAGATGACCCTTCTCTACATGATCTCTAATTTTCCAGCACGATAGCCCAGGGTTGCTCAATGATGGTGGCATAGACCCAAGAAAATGAACAGAAATGTGCAATGTCTCTTAATGGATTTGGTCTAAGAGCACTGTCATTTCAGCTTTGTTATTTTTGCCAAAGCAAGTCCAAGGTCAGCCTGGATTCAATGAGGTGAGGAAATGGACTTCAGCTTTTGATGGCTTCATATTGCAGGAGATGTTGGCACAACGGAGTGAGGGCACTTTTTTTTTTTTTTAACAATCTATCCATCATATATGTTTTTATAATTATAACCAAAGTTATGCTGAGTGGTACTTTGCAGTCTCAATATTATTTTCTAACTTCTGTTTCAGGTAATAAATAGGAGGCTCATACATAAAGAAAAGACTTGGTCTCAGTAATACATCCGTTTTCTGAGAAATTATCTTGTGGATGCATTTCTACTTTGAGTGGCCATATCTCTTTCCATATTTTTCCTAATATTTCATAACCCTATCTACTTCAAATATAGCTGGACCATGAGATACTTTCTAATTTTTATAACATCTAGCTATATTTTAAACCCAAAGTGTATCTCTCAAACAGTCATGAAGTCAATATTTGATTTGGGAATAATTAGAAGACATTCTACTTTCATTTCTAAGCAAAAGCACTTTGGGTATAAGATACTATAGAAACAAATTGCCTGAATGATATACAACAATTTGACGTAATACCACAGTGAGCTAATAGTTGTGACTCAAATCCCTAAATGCCAAACCCTCTAGGCTTGCTTTGAAAGACTCCGTATATGCTACTATTCATGTGCTCTACAAAGATAAAATAGAAGAGCCCAAGAGTTTGCTATAATTATATAATTTATTCTCTTTATCTAAAAATAAAGTGAGTTAGAAAAAGAGTCTGAACATTTGGAAGAAAATAACACATTTAAAGACTTAATTGGTTCTTTATTAGGAAATGATTTTCAGCGAGTTGGTATAATATTTCTTCATTGAATAATCTAAAATGGAGAAAGCTGACAATCCACAAATGGTGAATAATTTGCCAGTGTGGGAGAATTAGCAGAGATATTTTAATTATTATTTTAATATAAACAACTTATTATTTAGCTTTAAAATATTTGTGTTACAAATATCTCACTCTAATTGCACCTAATGAACTAATTTATCTAGACTCACATTTCCAACTGCTAGGTGTAGAGTGTAGTGGACATTCATCTGTTTAGCTACCTTTTACCTTTGAATACCCCCTCTATTTTGTAATTGTCCAGTTTGTGAATCTTATCTTCCCAAGGCAGAAAACAGAAAACTTGCATTGCCAGGCTCCTGCAGAGCTGGGATTCATGCATATAACTTGGGTTTTACCACCAGATGAACTAACAAAACAGATTCAATAGTGAGTAATATGAGAGAATAAATCTTCTAAAGAATGTATTATAAAATCCATCTGGTTCTTCAAGGGAGACAATAGTGGAGGTTTTGGCTTTAAATTTTGATTATAGGTACCTAGAAACAGTGACATATGTTGTGATTAGAAAACCCCCCCTTGTGCTTGGTTGGGCTGCCAGTTAAAGTACAGCATGCCCTGTTAAATTTGAATTTCATCTAAATAATAATTTCTTAATATAAGTATGCTCCAAATATTGTTACTTTTCCTTCAAGAAAAGAAGTATCTGTTGTTTTATCTGAAATTCAGTTTTAGTGCTTTTATTTTAATTTGCTAAATCTAGCAGCCTATTGTTTGGGCACATCTGACTGCTTAGCCTCCAAGTGGATTTATACCCCTTTTTGAGACTCTGAGCTTCATAAAATAACTTTAGAAAATCGCTTTTGGCTACCTAGAGTTTTACTTAGTAAATAAAGTTGTGATGACAACGACTTATTGATATAGTATAGAAGGTACCTAAAGAGTTGTAGGATTAGGAATACTTCAGAATAAATTTTGCACGCACAACCTACTTGTCATTTCCCAGAGGGCAAACAAAACGCCCCCTTCTTCAAGGCAGTGGGAATTAACACTTTTCAGTGAGGGTTAGCATCATTGAGGAAAGGCTGGAATTGGTGTCCTTTGTAAGCCAAAGATACAGTTGGTAGGTGATGCCTTGAAATTGACTTTATGATTTTAGTGGGGATGATGAACTTTCAGGTGGCAGAGGGCTCCGTCATTGTGGCTCTGAAATGTACTTGTGTAATTATACCCACCTGGCACCATTAGTGTTCAGCACTACAAAGTAGGTGTAGTTATGCAAATAAGTTTCAGAACCAGGATGGCAAGCACAATGACCTGATCCACAGTGATCCTTGGCTGTGACTAATAGCATTTGTACTTAGCACCAAAGGAAACAGAACATAAAAATAAATCTCTAAGAATTTTTCTTTTATGCAAAGAGACCTAACTAGTCTCATTACCTAAGAGTCAGAGATTCTTAAGAATTTCTAAAAGTATGGAAAAGGGCAGTTTGAATAACCTTGATGAAGGTATCTTGAACAATGCTGCAAAAACATTCTATGAACCTTCCAGCTGGCTTTCTCCAAAGAAACCTATAACTGGGGTAATTGTGCCAAGAGAAGAGTCAAGTACATGGAATATTCAGTTAGTGACACTGATTCTGAACTAACACTAATTCCTGGTTTAACTGTGCAAAACCATAATTTAAAGGTTTTGGAGGGTCAGTTGGTATATGGAGTTCGGCCCAAGTGTCCCTCCAAATGGTCCGATTGGTCTATGAATATATTCTGTGGTTAGATCTCAATCTCTAATTTATGGTTAGAAGAAATATAATCAGCAGTTGACTATAAACACATTAGCTCTTTGACTTATGAGATGGTATAAGCAACTATGTGGAAATTTCTGGAGTGTTTCATATCAAGATAGAAAACCAAAATCAAGACTGCATACTTGATAAAATGTAAAGATTGGTACTAAGTCAAACATTTAAAAGGTGCACTATTTATGATTTTGAACATATTCAAACCTTCATAACTCTGGGATTTGCTAGTTTTTATTACCCAATGACACAACACAATTCCATTTAATTGACAGCTAAAACTTATGCTAGTTATTTCAGACTTCCTGCTACTGGAATAAAGAGAGAAACAAAGATTATTGTGTTGACTGGGTAATTGATTTTGATTGTCAAAGGTATATAGACTTTTTGTTAACCTAATCTGGGAAAAAACACTAGAAATAAACCCAGAGGATCCTCTGAGACACCTTTGATGAGCCCCATGACTTTTGAAAAAGTTAATGGATAGTAAGAACTTTACAATAAATGTAAAATAACCAAGGAATCCCTTAGGAAATTTATTTTGAATAACCATTCCAGGTAAATAACATTGACGTACTGAGCTACTAGATGAGAGCAAAATGAGGTATATATTGAAAAAAGTAGTCTTGATACCAACTATGGTCTTTTAATCAGTTGCAGAAATAAGGAATGTGGTATCTATGTTATTACCTATCTGTTATTATCTATATACTGATCAATCTATCTAATCTGTCTTTATCTCTTTCCATCTCCCTATTCATTTATCTAAATGTTTCATCTACCCCCTTATTTCCTTTTCTGTTTTATATAGAATCTATACTGAGTAGTATTGCACAGAGGTTAACTTTATTTTGCCTGTAAGTTAAAAAACATCAAGACTCGGTTTTGACAGCTCTGTAGAAGGAATGGATATGACTCAGAAATCTTAGGCTTAGAATCTTAGATTCAGTGACTGAATTCACTTCTTTATAAGAAATGGTGATCACTTTTTACTTGTATGAAGAGTAGTTGTGTTACGTTTGTCTGAGACCATGCTGTTGTTTGGAAGTTTAAATACGGAAGAAGTGTGCATAGTGCACATACTAAATAATGTTTGGGCAATATTAAGGCCAGGGCACTAATGGATGTTTGTGATTTGCAGTGGTCTAACATCTGTAAACACCTTGTCTATATTTGGAAATAATTCTCATTTTGAACCTTGCCTTGTAGAGTTATAAGTCAGGAAGATTTTTCCTAAACAAGGAATTGTCCTAAATCCCTTACAGCTCAGATACACAGTAGTGATTCATTTTCTGCTAGTCAGGTGTATTTAAGATTTTCAGGTAAGTAAAATGAAATGATGGTCACATGAGAGTTAATAATTGATATTTTAGAAATGTCCTGATGAATATACCTGATTCTTTGTAGAAGACAGGGACATACTCTGTTCTTTCATAAGCATTATTGCTACCAAATGAGAGTGGTTAAAGGGTGTCTAAAGAGAAACTCGACAAAGACATTGGCTATTGATCCTGACTCTGTAGGACTTCAACATCTAGAATGTCCATAAATATAGGTCCCATAAGCAAGTGAGCATTTTCCACCAAATTTCTTTTATACTATTGTGGCACGTGGGTGGCTCAATAACGTCTGACTTCAGCTCAGGTCATGATCTCAGGGTCCCGGGATCAGGCTTGCGTCAGGATCCATGCTCAGTGGGGAGTCTGCTTGTCCCCCTCCCTCTCCCTCTGCCTCACCCAGAGCTTGTGCTCTCTCTCTCTCAAATAAATACAATCTTTTTAAAAAATATTCCAGTCCTGCTCAAAGGTAAATAATCATTGCAAAATTTGTATCTAGACTACTTGCATAGTGCAGAGCTACTATATAATCTGAGTATGAAGTCTATCTCTGAAATCAATTATTCTGGAAAGTATGCTTTTGTAAATTCAAATAAAAATCAACATTTACTTTAAGATATATAATATTAACATCATACTTAGGTCCTATATTATTGGTAGAGTCAATTAACACTAAAAAATTATTTTTTATTTTTTTAAAGATTATTTATTTGAGAGAGAGAGACAGACAGAAAGAGTGCAAGCAGGGGGAGAGGGAGAGGAAGGAGAAACAGACTCCCCACTGAGCTGGGAGCCCAACATGGGGCTCTATCCCAGGACCTGGAGATCATGACCTGAACCAAAGGCAGATGCTTAATCATATGAACCACCAGGTGCCCCAAACACTAAAACTTCAATTAAAAAATGCAAGATATATGGGGCACCTGGCTGGCTTAGCAGGTTAAGGCCTCTGCCTTTGGCTCAGGTCACGATCTCAGGGTCTTGGGATCAAGCCCCGCATCGGGCTCTTTGCTGGGCAGGGAGCCTGCTTCCTCCTCTCTCTCTGCCTGCCTGCCTCTCTGCCTACTTGTGATCTCTGTCTGTCAAATAAATAAATCTTAAAAAAAATGCAAGATATACAATTTTTTTCTTGGTAATCAAGCAGTTGGTTTGTTCAGCTCCAGGTCGAGAAATGTATATTCTCTGCTAAATGTCCTCTTGATAAAGGCATAGAAGTTCTTGAAACTCGAAGACATTTTACAAATAATTTAGAAAAGAATAAATAAAATATTTTCATACACATTTAAAACCAAAATAAATACTTCTTGGTTAAAGATGAATTGTACATATTTAAAATTTATTAATCTGTGCTTTGAAAAAGAAAGATTAAATTTAAACCAAATAAATCTGATTTTTAAATTATTCAACTCACTTCTCTTGAAAATATAGTTGTGAAATACTTCACTCCTTTACCAATGTATTGGTAAAAATTACTGTAAACCTATCCCAGGTATTCATAAAGGTGGTTGACTTTATAAATTGTTCCCACGGATGTTACAGTGAATCTTTAGTGTACTGTAGTAGCACATTTATTAGAGGGATTGAGGAGGAATATAGTGGTTTGTTGGCCAGTAATATTTTAAATTTACCTCTAAATTTTAAGTATATGGCTTCCTGAGATGCTTTGATTTCACAAGTTTCACATTCTCTATGTGTAAGATTTACTTACTCTGCCTGGTCAGAAACAACACTTGTCAGTATGTGCTATTATTTTTGACGAAGACAATAATACAAACTCTTGCATTTGAGTGAGCATCATTCCTATCCCTGATAAATTCCAGAGCTCCTGGTTATTAGACCCTTTAGGACTTCCCAGGATTCCCATTTTCCAGGCCAAATTGCAAAGGAAACTCATAAAAATGGAAATTCATAAAAGAAATAACATCATGGAGCCAGTGTTCAATAGGGAAAAATTGCTTGGCAAGCAGTCTGAACAGAGGAATAAGCTTTTACAATATTGTATGTGTACTATCCCCATCAATTTATATTGAGGACAGCTGGAGGAAGAAAAAAAAAAAATTCAGCCACTATAGCAGAGATGCAGGAGTCTAAACATTTTTAAAGGACCGAATTGCCTTTAAAAGTGAATTGAAGGACTTTAAACAGGCTTATTTCGCTAATATTTTGGATATTTTAATTAAATTAAGGTGGCCCAGGTTCGAAATCTTCCCTACGGATCCAAATTGGACACAGATAGCTCATCAAGCTGACACTCTCTGATTCTTTTTCATTAGTGAAAGCCTATATATATGCTTTAACTGTCATCTGATACTCCTTCTGGAAAAGAGCAATTAGGAGGGCAAAGTAGCATATTTAGTGCTTAAAGGTCTGCCATGTGAAAGGGTGACTTAATATTTCCTGAATGATTCTAGAGAACAGATCCAGGACCAATAAATTGCACTGAGAGGGCAATCATGTTTGGCTTAATATGGAAGATATACCCTTGGAATTGCTAATTAGCTGGAATAATGTGCCTTTCAAGGTTATAAGCTCCCTATCAAAAAAAAATGCTTAATGTGTGTAAGATTTTTGTATATTTGAGTTATATGGGGACTAAACAACTTTTTTCAGGTTGAAATTTCAAGTTCTACTTTATATTTGGCAGAATTAAGCTAAATATCTGCAGTTTCAATGGATGCCAAAAAACATTCTGATTTCATAAGCATCAAATGTTCTTCCTTTTACAGTATTAAGAAGATTAGTTTTAATGCAATGTTCTTGAATTTATACCGAACAGGGGATACAAATTTGGGTAACGGGTTACTTTCATGTAGTAACCTCATTTATAATTAGGGCAAGATGGAAGCCAACACGTTAAAGAAATTGTATTTATATGGTGTCTCAGTTATTCCCGATTAGGGGATGTTCGCACACATCTACACATACTGAACTTTTACGTTTACTGAAAACAATTTGTCATGTAGACCTTTAAGGAGATGGGCTGAGATAGGCTAAAAGTAATAAATGGAATGATAATAAGGAAATTTTTCCCTTGGACTTCTGTATCTTTTTTTTTTTTTTCCTTCAATAAGAAGTTAATCCCTTAGAGCTCAATTTCTCCTTTAACGTGGTGTTTCTTTGATATCTTAGAACTGGATTCCATTTCTATGTGACTCTTCGTAGAGTTGTGTAAGATGAGAGAAGGATACATTTGATTTGTCCATGAACTGGTTTTCATCAAAAGAGAATGACCATTGATGCATTTACTAAAAAAGCCAGAAGAAACTTTGATCAGAAGACCAAAGAACTAGGAAAGATTAAGTGTAGACAGACTTGCCTCTGGAGGCAAAATTTTGACAGAAACAGCAGAATTCTCACGCTATTGTAGATACTTCACCCTGATCAAGTTCTTCATTATTTGTGTGTCAAAATCAGTAAAGATAGAAAAAGGAAAAACTAGATATGGTGAGATGTTTTTTTGGTAAATCTAAGTGAAATCAAAGGCAGTGATACTGGCCTGTAAATCAGGGAATACAATGTAAGAATTGGAGGCATTAAGACTATTGTGATTTGTTCCTATTTCTATCATTTGCAATCATTTCTTATTTTAAAACAAATTATTGGTGATTTTGTAAAATGTAAAATTTGACTTTGTAACTTCATAGTGACACATGTTTCACATTAACAAATGTGGCATTGAATTGTTTACTTAGAACAGAGCTTACTGAAGGCTGAAAAGAATGTCTTTTGGGGTGGTAGAACTTGACAGTACAATATTTCTTTCTTTATTTACTTGTTTACTTATTTACCAAATACTTCTTTTTTAAAGATTTATTTATTTATTTGAGAGAGAGAGAGTACACACAACAGGGAGGGGCAGAAGGAAAGGGAAAAAGAGAGTCTTAGGCAGATTCCTCACTGAGTGCACAGTCTGTCTCAGGGCTCCATTCCATGACCCTGAGATCATGGCCTGAACCAAGACCTAGAGTCGGATGCCCAATTGAATGCATCACCCAGGCACCCCTAGCAAATATCTATAGAATATTCTCTGTACCACATTTTTCAACTTGCCTTTTCAAAGACAATGCATATAATACTCCTACATCTTTGTGAGGGAGGCATGATATTTAGTCCCTTTACAATTGAGAAAACAAAGGCAGAAAATAGTGAAGTAACTTGCTCATATTCACAGGCCAAGCTGGGGTTCAAACGCAAGCAGCCTGATGTTAAAGTTTTACCTCTCACCACTATATTGTGTTCTTTAATGATATACAAGCATACCTTGAATTGACTGGAGCCCATTAAAAATCCAAAATAAAATTTTCTCACCACCATTAGTTACAGAAATTTTGGACTAACTCACAAATTCATATGTTGAAGTCCCAACCCCCAAGACTTCAGAATATGACTATATTTGGAGGCAGGATCTTTAAAGATGTGATTAAGTTAAAATGAGGCCATGAGAGGGGCCCCTAATCAAATCTGACTGGATACACAAGGAGACATTAGAGATGAGTACACCCTAATAAGACCATGTGAGGGCACAGTCAAGAAGATGCCATCTGCAAGCCAAGGAGAGAGGCCTCAGAAGAAACCAGACCTAGCAATATTTTGACATTGGGCTTCCAGTCTCCAGAACTATGAGGATATAAATTCTATTGTGTAAGCCATCCAGTATGTAATATTTTGTTTTGCAGCCCTAGTACAGTAAGAAAATGTACAAAAAATACAGTATCCAATGCATATTACTTGTTAAAAATCTAATGGGAAACTTCAGGATAAAAATTAAGTGAAATAAAAGTTAAACATTAATCTTCAGCTTCTCTGCATACATTAAATATACTTTTAACTTCCTTGAATTAATGTATCTGTTTTTCAATTTAGTATAAGTGCATAAAATGAGTACATCATAAACCGTATCTCAAACTGAATTTGGTAACTGAAAGTGGTTATCTATGTTGGGGGTGTGGGGCACAATTCATCCCATAGCACAGCTTATTTATGCTCAAGGGTTATTAGATTCTGCTTGCTGATAATGCAAATGAGAAAGAAGACATGAATCAGGGTTTTCAAGATGCTTACAACATAAGGTAAGTGCATATTATGTATGAATCCCATATTAGTAGTCTAAAGGTACTTGTAAGGCACCTCAGGACATATGTGGGTTTGGGCCATTCTTTCAGCTATGAAGGATAACTGCTCATAGGTTAGGGGAAATTGTCACATTGATGTGTGGCCACTGAAATCTATAGGAAATTAAAGAAGAGTTTTGTTTTAAATTTTTTAAAGATTTTTTTAATTTATTTGATAGAGAGAGCACAAGCAGGTGGAGAGGCTTGTGCCTCTCCACAAGGCACAAGGAGGAGAGAGGGAGAGGGAGAAGTAGACTCCCTGCTGATCAGAGAGCCCCATGCAGGGCTGGATCCTAGGACCTATCATGACCCTGGCCCAAGACAGACACCCAATCAATTGAGCCACCCAGGTGCCCCAAGATTTTAGCTATATGTATAAAGAATTACTTAGGTGACAAAGTACTAGAAGAATTATCAGAGAAGTTATGGAATTTACATCTTAGTTTTTCAAGATCACAGATCTACCCAGGAGAACTTTATATGTTTATGACTTCTACAGATTATCTCTATTACATCCTCTTCTAGATGCTCTGAACATTTGATTATATGAATATTCATGTCCACTGGCAGCACTCCAGATTTGGGCATTATCAAGTTAGTGTTTGATTAATGCAAAATTATAGCAGCTAATATGCTATTCGAATTTCTTCTGATCCATTCTATTTTCCATATTGTCACTAAAATAAATGTTCAGTGACCTGCTTTGGAAATTCCAAAGACTCCATTTTCCATGACTGGGGCTAAACTCTACCAGACATTCAGTTGTCTTTGTCATGTGTTTCTACTTTATTGTATCTCCTATTGACTCAAAAATCTGATGACAGCTTCCATCAAAACAGCAACTTCACTTTTCCTAAAGCAAATCACATTAGTCTTTTGTGTTTCTTTTCTGACCACTCCTGTACATTTTAATGCATTCCATACTGCCTACTCCTGTTCTACTTACCTTTTATGGTGCACCACAAACAATATTTGCTTTAGGACATTTTCTGGATTGCATTGCTAGATGGGCATATCTTCCTTATAGATCTCCTTTTATGATATTATATTTGTTGCACAAATTAACACTTATTTTACAGTATCTTTTTAAATTAATAACTCCTCTTATCATCTCTGTATCATTAAAAGAGTCTTGAAAGCTTAGGAAAATATAATTTAAAGTCACACAGACATGAATTTTAATACTATCCCTGTCAATGATGAGTAATTTGGTGATATGAACTTTGTATCTCTGAAACTCAGTGCCTGCATAGTTATAATTTAGAGAATGATACCTGGTTCATATGGCTGATTGAATATATGGGATCGTGCAATGCATGACATGTGGTAGTGTCCTTTCCTGTTCTGTTTCTCCATCTCTTTGAATTCCTTCCATCCCCCAATATTTACTTTCATTTAATATTTTTTGTTTGTTTGCTTTAGCAAGCGAGTAGCAGACACTCTAAACCTCTTTTCTTTGATGTCCTGTTTGTATCAGTCAGATCAAATCTGGAAAATATTCTTAGTGTTTAAATTAAATAGGAAAGAGATTTGATATAGGAAATTTGTTTAAAAAGTGTTAGAAATTAGATGGGCTGGAGGAACAAAAAGGAAGTGGTGTTCCCTGAAGCATTTTAAGAGCAAGAAGCTGTTTCTATCCACTAAGCATGCAAGAGTAAATGAGAAAAAGGCAGTGCTCTTGGTGGATCACAAACTGTAGGAGACACAGGCTAAAAGTGGACAGAGAAAGTGGTATTCCTGGTAAACTAAGATCCCACATTTCTTCTGATGGTAAAGGAAGCAAGGAGCCAAAACAGCTGATGCAGTTGCCAGAAATTTTATATATATATATATATATATATATATATATATATATATAATCTTTTAGTTATTTTCTGATTTCATGCAAGTACCTCCAATAGGCAATAGTTAATCAGAACCCAGCTGGAAGGGATAAGGTAATATAAAATTTTCAGGATTTCAGTCTGGCAGGCATAGGACATTATTCACCAGTTTGTTAAGGTTACCCTATAGTAACAAATAATCCCAGGGTTTCAGGGGTCTACAACATTGTATATTTCTGTATGTAGGATGTTAGCCGCTTTGGTGTGGTTGAGGTTTGGAGGGTGTGTTTTCTATTTCAGGCTGCAGGAGTAACTTGTATTTGTTGGATACCATTCTTGGTACAGGGTAAAACAGTAAGATTGCTTGTGGGAACATATAATGGCCTTTAAAATATCTGCTTTGAAATGATCTTTGTCATTTGAACTCATAACTCACTGGTCAACTATGTCAAGTCTCACAATGTGGCTATAAATTTGATCCTGCCCAAAGGGAGTCACTGAAATGCACATAATATGCAAAAAATGTTAGCTCCTCTTATAGATAAATAGAGGCGAGCATATTTGGAAATGTCAGCTCTGTGTTCACAAATACTTACTTGCCTTCTCTTTCCCCTTTTCTTGAAAAAGTGCATGTAAAACTTGTCCTCCAGAAAGATAGTCTAAAAGCCCCATTCCATCTCAGTAATGGGCAGAAGACACAAAGTTTTTTAGTGGTCTCTACATCAGCTATATCTTGATTAAGAAACAAAATTTAAAAAAAAAACACCACTAAGATTTGTCTCCCACACACTTTAGATATATTGATAAAACAGAGAGAAAGTGACAATAATGATTAATCCTATTCCTACTCAGAAACAAGAACAGAGGCATATAACAGTTATATCTATAGAAATTATAAAAACTTGGGACACCTGAGTGGCTGTTGGTTGAGTGTCCAACTCCTGATTTCAGCTCAGGTCTTAGGATTGTGAGATCTAGCCCTGGTCAGGCTCCATGCTCAGTGGGGAGTCTGGCTGAGAATCTCTATTCCCTCTACTCTGCCCCCTTGTGCTCATTCTCTCTCTCTCTCTTTCTCTTTCAAATAAAGAAACAAATCTTATAAACAAAAAAGGAAATATAAAAACGTGAGCCTTATACAGCACATAATCTTTTGACTCCTTATACGGAGTGTTTCTTGATGAGGCCTTAGTTTCAGTGCAGGAAAATGGCCTTCCCTTGGTTCTGAGCCCTTGACTCTACTCTCTGAGAAATGCTTTCTTTAAGATTAAAGGTTATTTCTTCCTAAATGATAGGTTATTATTTAAGACCTGAGAGATTTTCTTCAGCTTTTATTCTGCCCTGGAGACTTGGTAGCTCACAGGTTTTTTTACATCTTGAGCAGTTTTTAAATATTTTAATTCAGGCTGGTCACTTTTTTTTGGAAGTATAATTCACTCAACAATTTTATTGGCTTTGTATTTATGTGATTCCAATTTGGCTAATTGTCCAAATAACTTGACGCCCAATTTTTTAAAGGTACGATTCTCTCCCTAAACTAAGATAAAGAATATTTGCTTTTATCAATCTTGGAGAAAACCAAACCCTCAGCCTCTTCACTCTGAGATATTTTGCCATCCAAAAGAATTTAAAGGATGAATTAAGACTTGTTTTTTCTCTCATTTTGCCTTCTCTCCTCTCCTCTTTCCTCTCTCCTTTCTTCTCTTCTCTTCTCTTCTCTTCTTCTTCTCTTCTTCTTCTTCTTTCTTTTTTCTTAAACAAAGTCACCGACAACCACATCCTGGATTTGGTCTTTTCCTTGTGACTGAAATTTATGTTTTACCTATTTCTTCTCTCACTTCGCAAGTGCTGGAATTTCTGAATCCTCTACTTTTCCCCCTCTTACCAACCTGCCAACTCTTTTCTAAGTTAATCTGTTTCTTCTAGTAACTTGTCAAATATACCTGATAACAACAAAGTCTTATCCATAACATTACTTATTCCAAACTCTTTATCAAAAATTCATTCAGCACAATAACTGACTTAATTGTCACAGGTGGAATTTCCACCTGAAGTTAAAAAAAAAAAAATTTCTAACATGGTATGACTGCTTTTCAAACATGCAGTAACAGTTTTGGCCTTATCTTGCCCCTAATAGCATAAGCTGGTGCCACATAGTTTAGGCTTATCTTATGAAAGCATCCCATTTACAGTATCAACTTTACTAGTTATGCTTCATTTACAACCCACCAATCTCCATGACTTATATGTATATACACTGGTGTGTTTCTCACTGTTATTGCATGCTATCGTGAATTTCATGACCCTTGGTTTTATATATTTCCTCATTCTGGAACTTGATACAAAAGAACAGGCCCTATTTGAGACATACTATTCTCATGGTAGAGGGAAAATGTAAGAGAACTAGCGGAAATACAAAATAGCTAGTTAAACTTCCACTTGGAATGGAGTTGCATCATTTTTTTCCAATTTCATTGACTAAAGAAAGTCAAATGGCTATACCTGAAAGTGCAGTCATAAATTATGCTCTTCTTACAGCGAGGCCCCAGAAGTCACATGGCCAAGGAAGCATATTTCTCTTATGAAGAAGGGAATACAAAATTTTTAGAGCAAAACTGCAAAGTTAAGACCACACTATAGAAAGGGGTTTGAGGGCCTGAGGACCAACAGACAATAACCAGCACTGGATTTTAAAAATTTTGTATCAAAATTAAGTCTTACCAATGCTGATTTGTAATTGGAAAACATTTGGGAAATCAATTTTTCAGTGAGTAGTTCAATGTGTAAGTTCATTTGAGTGAGGTCTTGGTCAAGTGGCAGTCGGTTGAATGAACTGGAAAAGATCACAGAATAGTGTTTGGCTCAAGCCAATTTATTTTATTTTACTGCTTCCATTCCTGGGTTCATAAATATTCATGACATTTGAACGTGGAAAGGAAATAGGTTCTGCAGAGCTAGTGTTATAAAGTAAATACTTCCTGCCATTTTTTTTTTTTCAAATGAAAACAGACAAAGATGTGATTGTGTTTAGATTCATGCCAGTTATTTACATGGAGAAAAAAGAACAAAATGTAAGGTTACACTACACTTAAGGTTAAAAAACAAGGGAAAAATTACTTCTCAACAGTGTTCATTCTGAGTCACTATCATCCAAATTTCCATATCAAGATTGAGTGAAGATTTTTCACTGGGTTAATGTGGCAGATTCTATTTAATGGGAGGTGTTCTTCAAGGACTAAGAATAAGGGACTCACTCTTCTTTATTCTGTAGATAGAGCTTGCTGAAATAAAGGAGTGCTTAGAGTTATCCCTTGGGGTGCTATGCCACAATTAATGAGAAAGATAAGAAACACAGAGTAGATCACCAAGGCAAGTAGATGGGGAAGTGAGAGCTCTAATAAGAATTCAGGATTTGAAGATGCTAAAAGATGCAATTTGGGAGCAACATGATGAAATGATAATGTATCAATTTTACAGTGATGGTATGGATCCAATGGTATGATTCTATAATTCACCTCATTGCAGATGACATATTCAGTACTCAATAAACCCAGCCTCTCAGCCTCATATAACACGTAATGTTAAAATCTGTTCATACTTTGGGGTCCATCTTACTGTAGCAGGGCTTATATTTAGCCTATTTCCATTCATATGGGCTCTTCTTGGTTTTTAAGGTATGGAAACATTTTTAAACTATGAAAATATTTTTGTACTAGTTAGTATCCTGAGCTCCTTGAGTATCCCTGTTCTGAACTGAATGGCTGTGTTACCCCAAATTCAATGTTAAAGCCCTAAGCCAGGGGTGCCTGGGTGGCTTAGTCAGATAAGCTTCTGACTCTTGATTTCAGCTCAGGTCATGATCTCAGGGTTGTGGGATCAAATCCCGTATCTGACTCTGTGCTCAGCACAGAGTCTATTTGTCCCTCTCCCTCAGTTCTTCCCCCTGTTCGTGTTCACTTTCTCTGTATCTCTAAAATAAATAAATACAAACTTTAAAAAAAAAATGTCCTGACCCATATTGTGATAATATTTGGAGGGGTCCTTTTGATGAGATTTGTTCCCTCACAAGAGACCAGAGAACTTGTAATCACTCTTTCCACCACGTGCAGATACATCAAAGAGAGATGTATCTGCAAATCAGGAACAAGTGTCCAGTCTACCAGTATCTTGATCTTAGACTTATCTTCCAGAACTATGAGGATTAAATGTTTGCAGTTTGAGCAGTTTGTGATAATTTGTTGTAGCATCCCAAGCTGACTAAAATAATCTCTTACTTCCAGCCTTCTGAATTCCTTTCCTTAGTTTTTCTAGTTGTCAGCATGATGAAGTAACTAAAGAGTACTAAAGTAACTAAAGTGTCCTGTGGTAGGAGGTAAGGACTTCCAAACCATTACTACAGAGCAGTGACCAATTATTATCAATCTCTGCTATCAATTGTCTATGATGTAGTATCTGTTAGTTGCTAAGTGCTATCCCTTCAAATCATGAGTTAGAATTAACCTGTCTGTCAGGTTCAAAAAACACATTATTAAAAACTTATTTAGAGCACTGTTTGAATCTTAGGCTTGTATACATTGTATAAATGTCTGACTCCTGTAAGACTGTCAGTTTTTTGAGGGCAGGGTCCATGACTTAGCTGTCTTTCAATTCTCTCATGGTTAATACAGTTCTTACCACTTACATTCTTACTAAATCTTGTCTGATTGAGCAGAAGTCCCTCAATATTAATGATAGATAACATTGTTACTTTGCTGCTGAACTGAAAGGCTAGATGCTGAGCTGCAAGTTTATGTACAATGAATATAAATGGAGCGATGCAAAAAGCAGGGGGAATAGTCATCACAAATAGAAAAACAAACAGAAAGAGAACTTTGCTTTTGTTACAGGATTTTTTCCTTTGGTGTCTGAGGTTCTTGGCCATGCCACTTCAAAAAAATGAAGAGGTAGACCAGGCAGAGTAGTGGGCAGCGAAGCAAGGTTTATTGAGTGAGAGTGAAGCAAATTTTATTGAGTGATGTGCAAAGCCCAAAGAGGGAGGGGAACCTAGAGGGCTGTCATGGAGTTTATAAGTCTAGTGGTTTTTATGGGCTTGTTGGAGGGCTGTTTTAATCTGATGTGTAAACCTCCCTCTGGAGAGCTCCTTCCAGGGTGGTGTAAAATCCTTTTAAGGTGGTTTCCTCTTAGCACAGGGGCCTCTTGTCTCTGCCTGCCTTTCTTCTGATTATCATTCATCACTTTTCTATTAGTCTATTTTCTCCAAACAAACTAGGAGGTTTTGTGATGCATTGGACATTGTTCCTTGAAGAAGTCAAATGGCTTTTGGTCAAAAAAGGAAACTCATCCGTTGATGGACATCTAGGTTCTTTCCATAGTTTGGCTATTGTGGACATTGCTGCTATAAACATTCGGATCCTCGTGCCCCTTCAGATCACTACGTTTGTATCCTTAGGGTAAATACACAGTAGTGCAATTGCTGGGTCATAGGGCAGTTTTATGGATAAAGAAGATGTGGTATATATACACAATGGAATACTATGCAGCCATCAAAAGAAATGAAATCTTGCCATTTGCGACAACATGGATGGAACTAGAGCGTATCATGCTTAGCGAAATAAGTCAAGCGGAGAAAGACAATTCTCATGTGATCTCCCTGATATGAGGAAGAGGTGATGCAACATGGGGGCTTAAGTGGGTAGGAGAAGAATAAATGAAACAAGATGGGATTGGGAGGCAGACAAACCATAAGTGACTCTTAATCTCACAAAACAAACTGAGGATTTCTGGGAGGAGGGGGGTTGGGAGAAGGGGGGTGGGGTTATGGACATTGGGGAGGGTATGTGCTATGGTGAGTGCTGTGAAGTGTATAAACCTGGCGATTCACAGACCTGTACCCCTGGCGATAAAAATATATGTTTATAAAAAATTAAAAAAAAAAAAAAACAAAAAAAAACAAACTCATGGGGCACCTGGGTGGCTCAGTGGGTTAAAGCCTCTGTCTTCAGCTCAGGTCATGATCCCAGGGTCTTGGGATAGAGCCCCGCATCAGGCTGTCTGCTCAGCAGGGAGCCTGCTTCCTCCTCTCTCTCTCTCTGCCTGCCTCTCTGCCTACTTGTGATCTGTCAAATAAATAAATAAATAAATCTTAAAAAAAAAAAAAAGGAAATTCATGTATAGAAAGAACCTCTGAATCAAAATTCTGATATTTAAAAAATATGACTTATATTGTTTATTGAGAGGGCATTTTTTTTAAGGAAAGAAAGAAAATTGTATATATTATTTTCTGAGATATATTTATCAGACTATACAGAATGTATAAGCTTTAAAATCTAGCCAAATAAAAATAAATAAATAAAAACTCTAATCAAATAATAACTATTATTATTAAATTATTACCATTACTACTCATTATAAAGGGAGGACTATTTCTGCATTGTATAGAGTTATAAGTATATAAATTCCATAAGTGGTAGGGGTGCCTAGGTGGCTCAGAAGGTTAGGCATCTGCCTTCCACTTGTGACATGATCTCCAGGTCCTGGGATTAAGCCCCACATTGGGGCTCACAGCTCAGTGGGGAGTCTGCTTCTCCCTCTGCCTCTCCCCTTGTTTGTGCACTTTCTGTCTCTCTCTCACAAATGAATAAATAAAATATTAAAAAAAAATAAATAAAGTAAATTCCATAAGTAGTAAAATTAAGTATATTAATGCAGAATGGTATTTTTATTTCTTGAAAATAAATCTTATCAAGTAATAGTTACTTTTGCTACTATCAGAATTGCAAAAGCAGCAGTTCTTTTTGTAAAGAACTATCCTGGAAGGGATTGTCAGGCATTTACATGCAGAATTTGTTAGTTAGTAGTTAGGAAATCATTTTTCTTAGCAGGGAGCGTAGAGAAAATACAAGATCAGCATGTCTGACTCTCTTGATATGCCCCAAATCTGCTCTATTCTCTCACTCTCTTTCCCTCTCCCCCTACTCCTTCCTCCCTCTCTCACTGTCTCTTTCTTTCTAACAGAAAACAAAGAAAAATAATACATATACATTATACATTAAAAATCACCCTGTAGGGGTCCCTGGGTGGCTCAGTGAGTTAAGCCTCTGCTTTTCCCTCAGGTCATGATCTCAGGGTCCTGGAATCAAGCCCCGCTTGGGCTCTCTGCTCAGCAGGGAGCCTGCTTCTCCCTCTCTCTCTGCCTGCCTCTCTGCCTACTTATGATCTCTCTCTCTCTCTCTCTGTCAAATAAATAAATAAAATCTTTTTTAAAAAATCACCATGTAGTAGTGATGCAACATGGGGGCTTAAGTGGGTAGGAGAAGAATAAATGAAACAAGATGGGATTGGGAGGGAGACAAACCATAAGTGACTCTTAATCTCACAAAACAAACTGAGGGTTGCTGGGGGGAGGGGGTTTGGGAGAAGGGGGTGGGATTATGGACATTGGGGAGGGTATGTGCTTTGGTGAGTGCTGTGAAGTGTGTAAACCTGGTGATTCACAGACCTGTACCCCTGGGGATAAAAATATATGTTTATAAAAAATAAAAAAATAATTAAAAAATTAAAAAAAAATCACCATGTAAATGATCCTTCCACATACATGTAAAAATATTAATTGAAAATAAAAACAAAGATGCAGAAGAAAATGAATTAAATTTCCTGAACTCTACCAATATACCAAGGGCTTAAAGCAGATTAGTATCCTTATAGATTAATAACAATGGCAATGATAATCATCATCATCATCATCAAAATAATAATGGGAAAATTTAGAGCTATTAAGCACCTGCACTGTTCCAAGGTTTATAAATACCAACACATTCTGTCTTTACCAGAACCCCATTACACAGGCCATAATTAGTCTTATTTTACAAATGAGAACACTGAAGGAAAAAGAATCGAGCAATTTGCCCCCGACAGTAGCAGTGCTGTGATTTGAACTCTGGCAGTTTTTGCTCCAGGGTCCATGTTCTTAGTAGCTATGATGCATTGCTTTTTTCATGAATGTGCTATCTATTTGGGACCCCCATTATCCTGCTTGCCTTGGGGACCCTGTAACATGGGGATCTGAGGCATGGCATCAGGACTCTATTTTTTAGTCCAGTCTCTTTCTCCTCCCTCACCCCACACTGCCCGATGGACTTACATATGCAGAGGACACTTAACTGAGTGTCTTATGTCATGTTGCAATTTCACTGTTGATTGGTGAAAATTGGTCTTTTCTTCCCTTTACTTAACTGCAAACTCTTTGAAGAAAAGAAAGAATACTTCATAGTTACAGCATGTTTAATGCTCAATATGTATTTATTTATTAAATGATTGGGAAATTATGGAGTCATACACATAATTACTAAAGCTAGTCCCACAAAGCCTATTTACCATGGGGTGTTCTACAGAAAAAGTGCTGACCTTGATGATGAAATGGAGGGTAAACCCAGCATTAGTTGAATTTTCTCGAATTATTACCTAACTCCTGTTCTCCTTCTTTCTGTTCCAATCTAGACTTCTGCCTTTCTGCTTGATGCTTTTGTTCCCATTACCCATGTGCATGTTTTACTCCGAGGTACCATGAGCTCAAAAAAAATAAGCCTATATATTACAATTTGGCTTTACTTGAAGAAAGGGGAGAGGCTAAGCTCCCTGACTTTGAACCAGGAGAGAAGGCTAGAACATGTGCAGATACCAAAGGAAAGATTCCAGGCTGAGTCTTCTGGAAGAAAAGAAGTTTCAAGTTTTATGCTCCTCTTTTAAAGAGTAAAGTAGAAATATTATAAAGTGTACAAAACTAAAATATGTTTTTATTATCTGGGAGAAAATCCAGAAAGTATGAAGAGAATATGATTGTTTTCTCACTAAATTTCAATAAAGTCTACTAAAAAGCAAATAAGCCTACCAAATGGTTATATCAAAGATTTTAATAATCCTGAATAAACTAGTATTGACTGAATATCAAAAGAAGTCTGAGCCTTGACATATATCTAACTAATACTCTGGATAGAGCTTAAGACTGATCTTTAATTAAACATTTTCCCTAAACATAACTGTGGATGATGAAATTTAATCATTGGGATTTAGAGGCAATTATCAATATGAAATATATATATTGTCAGCAGAATAAGAAAAAGAAACTCTGGACAAAGGAAATAATGTCATATTTAATGAGCTTGCATCCAAACTTCCACAATATTGTGGATTCAATTTAATGTCAAACTATACTTTATATCAGTGTGAAGTGTTTTAATATAAATTCTAAATAAAATATGTACATAAAACTGAACCATCCAAAATCTAGGTCTTCCCTAGATTTCTAGAGTTGAAAATCTACTTTTTAAAATGTACTAAATCTTTATATATTTAATATGATTTAATCAGAGAGCTATTGTCTTCTTTTTTGATATTTTTTGTCCAATGAATTATTACTCCAAGTTTAAAGTGATAAAATATTTTCAAAATATATAAATATATATATTATATTTTTCAGGCTCCTTTTACATGTGACATTGTTATACTTTATATTTTATTGTGTTTCTCATTGGTAAGATGGCCAGGTTTTTTTCTTAGGATGAGATTCATTTTTCAAATTAATAAATGACTCTTTTTTCATGACACTTGGGTCATTTGCTTTTATCCTCTCACTCCTATGGATACATATGAGATAACTCAGGATATAGGAAAAAGAATAGTAGCTTTCCAACAGGCACAGTTGACCCAACTGTTAATACTCAAATGTTAATGACAACAACAAAAATATAGACACCAGGCTGTCTACCAATGGTATACAAAACATAATATTAAGTATTTTATAAACTATTTTGCTATAAACTGAACTTACATAGTTATATTATTCCATGAAAATATTCCTATCCTTAAAAAGTGAATGTGAATATAATTTATATTTGTTAGAATATAAGTAATAATTGTTCAAGAGTATTGTGTTTTTATCTTCCTTGAAATTGATAATAATTTGAGTAATTTACTGTTGCTTACGGACCTGTTACTGAAAAAATTGCTAATTATGCTACCTTCAGAGAAATATATTTCACCCAATGATTTCACATATTTTTATAACATTTGACCAGAGAAAAATAAAAATAAATGAGGAAATAGTTTATAATTCTGAAACATGGTCAAACAATAGAAGCATTCATATAATACTATTTTTTTAATTTTTTATTTTTTATAAACATATATTTTTATCCCCAGGGGTACAGGTCTGTGAATCACCAGGTTTATACACTTCACAGCACTCACCAAAGCACACACCCTCCCCAATGTCCATAATCCCACCCCCTTCTCCCAAACCCCCTCCCCCCCTGCAACCCTCAGTTTGTTTTGTGAGATTAAGAGTCACTTATGGTTTGTCTGCCTCCCAATCCCATCTTGTTTCATTTATTCTTCTCGTACCCACTTAAGCCCCCATGTTGCATCACCTCTTCCTCATATCAGGGAGATCACATGAGAGTTGTCTTTCTCCGCTTGACTTATTTCGCTAAGCATGATACGCTCTAGTTCCATCCATGTTGTCGCAAATGGCAAGATTTCATTTCTTTTGATGGCTGCATAGTATTCCATTGTGTATATATACCACATCTTCTTGATCCATTCATCTGTTGATGGACATCTAGGTTCTTTCCATAGTTTGGCTATTGTGGACATTGCTGCTATAAAACATTCGGGTGCATGTGTCCCTTTGGATCACTACATTTTGTATCTTTAGGGTAAATACCCAATAGTGCAATTGCTGGGTCATAGGGCAGTTCTATTTTCAACATTTTGAGGAACCTCCATGCTGTTTTCCAGAGTGGCTGCACCAGCTTGCATTCCCACCAACAGTGTAGGAGGGTTCCCCTTTCTCCGCATCCTCGCCAGCATCTGTCATTTCCTGACTTGTTGATTTTAGCCATTCTGACTGGTGTGAGGTGATATCTCATTGTGGTTTTGATTTGTATTTCCCTGATGCCGAGTGATATGGAGCACTTTTTCATGTGTCTGTTGGCCATCTGGATGTCTTCTTTGCAGAAAATGTCTGTTCATGTCCTCTGCCCATTTCTTGATTGGATTATTTGTTCTTTGGGTGTTGAGTTTGCTGAGTTCTTTATAGATTCTGGACACTAGTCCTTTATCTGATATGTCGTTTGCAAATATCTTCTCCCATTCTGTCAGTTGTCTTTTGATTTTGTTAACTGTTTCCTTTGCTGTGCAAAAGCTTTTGATCTTGATGAAATCCCAATAGTTCATTTTTTGCCCTTGCTTCCCTTGCCTTTGGCGTTGTTCCTAGGAAGATGTTGCTGCGGCTGAGGTCGAAGAGGTTGCTGCCTGTGTTCTCCTCAAGGATTTTGATGGATTCCTTTCGCACATTGAGGTCCTTCATCCATTTTGAGTCTATTTTGCGTGTGTGTGGTGTAAGGAAATGTCCAATTTCATTTTTTTTTCTGCATGTGGCTGTCCAATTTTCCCAGCACCATTTATTGAAGAGGCTGTCTTTTTTTTCCATTGGACAGTCTTTCCTGCTTTGTCGAAGATTAGTTGACCATAGAGTTGAGGGTCTATTTCTGGGCTCTCTCTTCTGTTCCATTGATCTATGTGTCTGTTTTTGTGCCAGTACCATGCTGTCTTGATGATGACAGCTTTGTAATAGAGCTTGAAATCCGGAATTGTGATGCCACCAACTTTGGCTTTCTTTTTCAATATCCCTTTGGCTATTCGAGGTCTTTTCTGGTTCCATATAAATTTTAGAATTATTTGTTCCATTTCTTTGAAAAAGATGGATGGTACTTTGATAGGAATTGCATTAAATGTGTAGATTGCTTTAGGTAGCATAGACATTTTCACAATATTTATTCTTCCAATCCAGGAGCATGGAACACATTTCCATGTCTTGGTGTCTTCCTCCATTTCTTTCATGAGTACTTTATAGTTTTCTGAGTATAGATTCTGTGCCTCTTTGGTTAGGTTTATTCCTAGGTATCTTATGTTTTTGGGTGCAATTGTAAATGGGATTGACTCCTTAATTTCTCTTTCTTCTGTCTTGTTGTTGTTGTAGCATGTAATACTATTTTATAAATATTTTTATAGCCACAGAAACTACAGAAACATTGCTGTACAGCTTTCATGACTTCTATATATGGAATCTCATGTTCATTATTTCGATTATTGTACACAACCTGGAAAAGTTAAAACTTTTAAATTAAAAGATTATTTAAGTTTACTTTGTTACCAGGATATTCAATGAGCCATAGGTTCATTAATGATAACACATTATCCTCATGAACAGTTTGAGATGGTTTTTAGGAATTTCATCTGTTGACCCATACTCAAAAATAAAATAAAAATTTGTCCTTGTTTTAGAAAAGCATGGAATGGTGATGAAAACATCCCAAGGTTAACTTCATGTCTCTAATATGAAACTTCCTTTTGATAGAGGGTCACTAGATTTTCAACTGGAGTTTACATAAATAAATAAATTTATGTAAATGGAAAATCATATCAAACACCTAAATATTGGCCCAAAACTGATTACATCAAAAAAAATTGAACTGTATGTGCTCCAGGTTGTGAGTTCTTTATGATCTGTTCTCTATAGGACATGTTCATTACCTGATGTCCTTGTCCACTAACAAATATACCTGTAGCAATAGTATAATCTCTGAATTTCCTGAGATCTGAGGTTATTACATAATTCTATCTATGCATAATTTGATATATTCTGTTATTTTTCCTTTGGTACACCTGTTTGCATGTACAGCCACAGTCAGCTTTCATATTCTGCTTTAAAATAACATCTTCACAGACTTTCAGGATTTGCTCCATCTTTCTTCTGGAAAGTCATCACTAGATGTCATCACTCTCTCTCCTATGCCATGCTGTATACTGTACGTGACACTACCTTCTCACTAATTATACACACAGTAATTTCTTGGAATGTGTTTACTCTATTAGATTTTGAGCATCTTATTGAGTTACATTCTTTATGGCATTATTGTATTATTGGGTTACATTCTTTCAGCCAACTCAACCACACTAAGTGTGGGATAATTTATTTTAATTGAATTTTGTAAAAAGGTATGGTAAAGTGATTTGGAAAAAAGCATTAATGAGTGAGAAAAAATAAGTGAAAGCAACTGGTTGATATTGATATGAAATTTCATTCTAAGGAATAGAAAACAAACTGAAACAATTTCTAAAGCAACATCTAATTCACTGCTGCCACAATGTTGCCAAGTAAATTGTGTCTCATATGCTTTTTCTTCTATTTTTAAAACACATTATTTGAGGCTTAAAAAAATAGTATAAAATATTAAATTAGCCAACCCTGCAATTATATTTGAACACTCAAAATGCTGTCAATCCAGTGGAAGAATTTGTTCATAGATGTAAGATATTTAAGTCTTGAAGGAGAGTTTTGTCTTATGAGAACAGATTAATGTGTAGCAGAAGTGTACTGAGAAAAATATGGAGTAACAAGTTCCTTAAGACAGGCACAGAGTAGAAGAATGACTTGTACCGCACTAAGAAAATAGAGAAAGTCTTTGTAATGAGGTAGTTAGTATTAAACCTCTCTGTGCCTCAGTTCCTCATCTGCAAAACAAGGATGATGATAGCACCCTCCTAAAACAGTGTTGTGTGTATTAAATGAACTGATAGATACACCACACACGAAAATAGACTCAAAATGGATGAAGGACCTCAATGTGCGAAAGAAATCCATCAAAATCCTTGAGGAGAACACAGGCAGCAACCTCTTCGACCTCAGCCGCAGCAACATCTTCCTAGGAACAACGCCAAAGGCAAGGGAAGCAAGGGCAAAAATGAACTATTGGGATTTAATCAAGATCAAAAGCTTTTGCACAGCAAAGGAAACAGTTAACAAAATCAAAAGACAACTGACAGAATGGGAGAAGATATTTGCAAACGACATATCAGATAAAGGACTAGTGTCCAGAATCTATAAAGAACTCAGCAAACTCAACACCCAAAGAACAAATAATCCAATCAAGAAATGGGCAGAGGACATGAACAGACATTTCTGCAAAGAAGACATCCAGATGGCCAACAGACACATGAAAAAGTGCTCCATATCACTCGGCATCAGGGAAATACAAATCAAAACCACAATGAGATATCACCTCACACCAGTCAGAATGGCTAAAATCAACAAGTCAGGAAATGACAGATGCTGGCGAGGATGCGGAGAAAGGGGAACCCTCCTACACTGTTGGTGGGAATGCAAGCTGGTGCAGCCACTCTGGAAAACAGCATGGAGGTTCCTCAAAATGTTGAAAATAGAACTGCCCTATGACCCAGCAATTGCACTATTGGGTATTTACCCTAAAGATACAAATGTAGTGATCCAAAGGGACACATGCACCCGAATGTTTATAGCAGCAATGTCCACAATAGCCAAACTATGGAAAGAACCTAGATGTCCATCAACAGATGAATGGATCAAGAAGATGTGGTATATATACACAATGGAATACTATGCAGCCATCAAAAGAAATGAAATCTTGCCATTTGCGACAACATGGATGGAACTAGAGCGTATCATGCTTAGCCAAATAAGTCAAGTAGAGAAAGACAACTCTCATATGATCTCCCTGATATGAGGAAGTGATGATGAACATGGGGGCTTAAGTGGGTAGGAGAAGAATAAATGAAACAAGATGGGATTGGGAGGCAGACAAACCATAAGTGACTCTTAATCTCACAAAACAAACTGAGGGTTGCTGGGGGGAGGGGGTTTGGGAGAAGGGGGTGGGATTATGGACATTGGGGAGGGTATGTGCTTCGGTGAGTGCTGTGAAGTGTGTAAACCTGGTGATTCACAGACCTGTACCCCTGGGGATAATATATATGTTTATAAAAAATAAAAAATTAAAAAAAAAAAAGAAATATAATCTTGCCATTTGGGACAACATGGATGAAACTAGAGCATATTATGCTTAGTGAAATAAGTCAAGCGGAGAAAGACAACTATCATATGATCTCCCTGATATGAGGAAGTGGTGATGGAACATGGGGGCTTAAGTGGGTATGAGAAGAATCAATGAAACAAGATGGGATTGGGAGGGAGACAAACCGTAAGTGTTTCTTAATCTCACAAAACAAACTGAGGGTTGCTGGGTGGAGGGGGGTTTGAAGAAGGGGGGTGGGGTTATGGACATTGGGGAGGGTATGTGCTTTGGTGAGTGCTGTGAAGTGTTTAAACCTGGCGATTCACAGACCTGTACCCCTGGGGATAAAAATATATGTTTATAAAAAATAAAAAATTAAGACTGTTAAAAAAAATAAAAGAATGCTTGACACACAGGAATTGCTCAGCCAAAGTTTCTGAACATTATTATTACTAGCTACTGGTAGCATTCAAGAGGAACTAGTATTATTCAAGAGGGACATTGACCAATACAGACCAGATTAGAGACAAACATGGAAAAATAAAATATGCAAAAAAAAAAAAGTGTATTTCAAGAAAGGATGAAGAGTTTTCTTGATGGAAGCATAAACTTGGGAAACGGGGAAAAGGTTTGAATTGAGAAATCTGTTTTGACGGGAGCACGGCTTCCAGAAAAAAATAAATTTATCTTAAATAACAAATACCTGTGAACATTTATGAAGTTTAGTTAAGACCCTTAATTTTCTCCATGACAGTGCTTCTCAAGCTTCTATGTGCCTACATATTTCTGGGGATCTAATCAGATATGGATTTTTGGAAGTCTATGGTAGGGCCTGAGATTCTGCCTTTCCAACATCCTCCCATATGATGTTGATGCTTGCTGTTCCAAACACCACACTTTGAATCTGCTTATTTATTTGTCCATAGACCCACACACACTAGATCATAAAAACAGATCCTATCTGTTCTTGTAATCATTGTATCTCTAGTGCCTGACTGTGCTTAGCACATAGTCAGTGCTCGAAAAGTATTCAATGAATGAATGAATACATAACTAGAAAAATTAATATAAAAACATGAAGGCACAGAAATTCTAGATATAAGTGAGACAGATTGATTAATGAATATCTTTCTGGGGGATGAGGAAGTGTAGCAGAATCAAGAATATAGATGGTATGAGTTAGTTTGGGCCAGGAAAAGGAAAATCATATATATATATATATATATAGAGAGAGAGAGAGAGAATGTGTGTTAAATGAACTGATATATATACACACACACACACACACATATATATGACATATGTACGTATGAGATATATATATATATATAAATATTACAAAAAATAAAAGGGCAGTATTGAAGTAGAAAGCGGGGGGGGGCAGAGAATGAAAGTCTCACTGGATCCTGGATCAGTATAGAAAATAAGATTCAAGGTTTTCACTACTTAAGCCCACCCACAATGCAAAAAGCTGAAATCATTCCAAAATTTATGATGTCATCCCTGGAAGCTTATCTCTACCTAGTCAATAGCTTGTTGAGATTTGTTTTTTAAATACATACTCTTAGGCTCACTGTAACTCTATGGAATCAACTGACAGCATTAGTTGGAACCCCCTGGAATATCTTTAAATAACTTAAAATGATTGTTTTATTTAGTCTTTAGCAGAGCAGAAACTCAAAGCTATTATAAATGAATCTTGTAATTATTTTGCATTGTGCCTCATTGCCTTAGAAAAAGTATTTACAATTTAACTAATGCTACTGCTAATATACTATGATATGGTTCCAAAAAGTGAATGCTCAAATCTCATAATATTAATCCAGAAACAAAATAAGAGCAAGTCAGGGACAAAAATTAAAAGCAGAAATGTATTTTACAAAATTCATACTGAAACAGGTGTCTTCCATTTGGGTTTTCTGAGCATGTGAACTCTAGCTATTGTTAATTGCTCACAAAAATGTCCTTTATGAACATTGTGTCATTAAAGATGAGGACTGAAAGCCATTTGATAGGAGAAAAGTTGCTGTATTGAAACAAATCATTTTTAAAAAAATTTTTCTAAAGTAATCTCTACCCCAAACATGGTGCTTGAACTCACAACTCTGAGATCAAGAGTCACATACTCTACTGACTGAATCATTCAGGCACCCTGCAAATAATTTGTCTTGTAAAAATAATACCTCTGTTGCATAAAATCAGCCTAGTATTGTATGAGACTGAGGGATCATACAGGTATGATACTGAGCCTGACAGTCTTAGCTCTGCAGTTCTGGAATATTTTGGTATTTATCTAGCAGTGCCTAAAATATACTTAGAGCAAAGTAAGGACATTATAAAACTGGTATATTTCTTGTTGGTGTAGATGGGTTAACAAATTCTTATTCTTAAGAAAATGCCAGGGTAATAATTAGATGTTGACTCAATTAAAATGTCTCGAAGAAGAGGAACTGAAGGATAGTGTAGGCAGTGAATGAAAAAAGTTATGGTGTTTGAATTGCTTTAATATTATAATCTTTCTAGCTTTGACCTAAAAAGGAAGAGTCATTTCTTTACAGGTGCCATATTAGATTACATGTGGCTTTTTTTTGTTGTTGTTGTTGTTCTGAGAGAACAAAAAACATGCTTTTTGCTGAGAAAATTAAGTTCACACTAAAATGTTGTATTCTTCCTCCATTTGCAACATAAGAATATTAAATTAAGAAAATTCAATTAATTAAAACACTTGTCTATGGAGTCATCAGTATAGATAAGTTTCTCTTCCTCTGTTTTTTACCTTTTTTCCCTTTTATATCCAGATTATACTAGTTTTGCACTACTTTTTACCCAACAAACATTTTTCAAATTGTGAATACTACTACTTCTGATATTTCATTAAGTTATGTATTGCATCAGTAGAAATATAATTTTATACTGAAATCTGTTTCCAAAATGGAATTTGCTCATAGAGAGTGGCTTGTCAAATTTAACTCCAGAGAGTTAAATTCAGGAAACAAATTTAAAGAACAAAAACAAAAACACTCACAGCAAAACAAATATGAAGACTATATATATATTTTAAATCAGTGGATTAAATTGATGATGGATTATTTTAACATATCCAGTTTTAGTCAGTTATAGTTTTGTCAGTTATCTTTGAATATTTCATAAAACCACACAATTCCAGTAGTTCATACTGCTGATTTTATTCAGGCAAATTTTTCCTTGCCATAATTCCTATTCACATTATTTACATGTTTCATTTGAATTTTATTGAATGCTTGTTTGGATTTAATGATTTCCCAATTAAAATTATTTAAAGCATTGGTGAGGTGATTCATGTTGACAATGCATTTTAAAATCTAATAATTAGTGGTTCCTGGGTGGCTCAGCAGTTAAGCGTCTGCCTTCAGCTCAGATCATGATGCCAGGGTCCTGGGATCTAGCCCTGCATCTGGCTCCCTGCTCAGCAGGAAGCCTGGAAGCCTGCTTCTCCTTCTCCCTCTGCTCCTGCTTATGTTCCCTCTCTCACTCTCTCTCTCTCTCTCTCTCTCTATCAAATAAATAAATAGAATCTTTAAAAAAAAAAAAAAAAGAAAAAAAGAACAGGGCCACCTGGGTGGCTCAATCGTTAAATGTCTGCTTTTGGCTCAGGTCATGATCCACATCCAGCTCCTTGCTCACCGGGAAGCCTGCTTCTCCCTCTTCCATTCCCCCGGTTGTGCTATCTTTAAAAGGTAAATAAAAATTTAAAAAGATTAAAAAGTAAAAATAAGAACAAAATAAAATAAAATATATTTAATGTTCTAATGTTTAAAGAATATTTTGACTTTAATTAATATTTAGTATTTGCTTCTATTTGTGGGTGTGTGTGTATTTAGTAGTCTTTTTTTTTTAATATGCTTATTTTTAGAGAGAGAGTGAAAATGAATGTGGGAGAGGGGCAGAGGGTGAGAGAGAATCTCAAGCAGATTCCACACTGAGAGTGAAGCCCAGCATCGGGCTCGATTCCAGGACGCTGAGATCATGATCTGAGCTGAAATGAGGAGTCAGGCACTCAACCTGACTGAGCCACTGAGGCACCCCTTTAGTAGCCTTCTTTGATAATGCCCAAGACCAGGTTTTAAGCCATGGTCAGTGTTTTCCTAATATAAAGGGACAAGTAACTTGAGTGATATTTTTTTCTTTATCATTTGCTCAAAAATTTAAATCACCGTATTACTTTGCTATGGCTGCTATAACAAAATACCATAGGCTGGGTGGCTTAAATACAAACACTTATTTTCCTACATTTCTAGAAGCTAGAAGTCCCAAATCAAGGTGTTGGGAAAGTATGGTTTCTCCTGAGGCCTCTCTCATTGGATTGCAGACGATTGCCTTCTTGCTATGACTTAAAATGTCTTTTCTCTGTGCCCAAACATCTGTGTCCTAATCTCTTCCTTCAAGGACACCTGTCATACTGCATCACATCTCACTGTTGTGACCTCATTTTACCTTAGTACCTCTTTGAAGGCCCTATATCTAAATAGAGTCACATCTAGGGTGCAAGGGATTAGTACTTTAACATATGAGTTTGGATGGGGGGAATGACATAATTCATTCCATAATGATCATCCATCATAAAATCTAGTCTTCTATCCTTTAAAATAACCACAAAACCAAATTACCTTTATATGCCCAAGTAATATTGATTTTATGGTTTTGACAGTGCCAGCAGATGATTCTGAAGAGGTTTTGTCAATTCTGAGGGAACAGTGTGAATGTTGTATGAAGCTTCTCACTGAATCTTGTCCAGGATTAATGACCATGTGCACTCCATGACAGTAAAATTAATGGATACATGGTGAATCTCTAAGAGAAAGAAACAGTGAGACTACAGCTAACTGAGGTTTAATGTTGTTAAGTAGAACAACATGAAAAAGAAAATTGTACGCAATGTAACTAAAAATTAGCTTTTTTTTAATGGCTGTAGATAATTGTTTCTGCTTTGGGAGAACTGTTCAGGAGTGTTCCATTTTTTAAGCAAATTGTATTTCACAAATCCCCTTTTTCTCTCTTGTAACGTTTCAGCTTCCAGAAGAGGAGTCATCCTTTTGAACATTGTACATTTTGGATCTTATAGTAATATCTATTTTGATATCCACATAAATCTTACTTTTTCTTCTTTTTTTCTTGGATAAAACTACTTTTTTTTGAGTGAATAAAAGGACACTGCTCTAAAATAAGAATGAGGTTTCTTTTTTTAAAAGATTTTATTTATTTGAGAGAGAGAGCAAGAGTACTAGAGGAGGGGAGGGGCAGAGAAGAGAGGGAAGGAGAACCAGACTCCGCCCTGAGCAGGAAGCTTAATGCCAGGCTCCTTCCCAGGACCCCAGGATCATGACCTGAGCCAAAGGTAGGTGCTTAACCAACCCAGCCACCCAAGCTCCCCTAAAACTGATGTTTCTTTAATAAGAACTGTAACTGATCTAATATTTAAAATTTGTTCTTAATTTAAAAAGAAGTACAATTTTTTATGTTTTATTGCAATGCTAATGAAATTGTGGTCTGAAGCTTGTCCTGTACCTAAAATTTGTAATGGTGAACAACAATAGAAGTACAGAAATTGAGAGTAAAAAGTAAACCTCAAAATAATTGTATTTACCTTTGAACAGGTTAATATTATCTGTTGTTTCTTCTAGTAAGAATGGGGGTGTTGTATTTTGAATTCTTTCTATTTTTATTTACTTTGAAAGTAAATCCTTTTCATTTTTCTTTTGGATTTCACAAAAGTACAAGTCTATGAAGAACTGAAAATTACAAACAAAAGAAAACAAAAAAATGTAACCTTTAGCCCAGGGAATATGAGCAGGGGTAGGGGTAAGAGCTCTAGGTATGATTCAGGCAGGTCTAAATATGACCCTACTCTCCCACTCAAAAGCTATCAGGATTTTGAGCAAGCTACTTACCATCTCTGAGTTTGTGTTTTCACCTCTCAAGTGACGGTCATAACAGAATATTAGAATTTCATCTTACGCAGCACATAGACTCTGAACCATGTTAATGCAACTTTAACACTATAGATATTTTGGGTCAGATAATTCTTTGTTTTTTTGATTCCTTGTTAACAGAGGCCTATTGCTGTTCAGGAGATGCCCAAGCTTTAGTCTGCTCCATTAGATTTTTTTTGCCTTCTCAAACATAGTTTCTTGTTCTGACCCACAAAGGGCTAGAAGAAGCACTGTGCCAGGTAGGGAATAAATGTTTTCTAAATACCCGAGATCCTCCAAAGGTTTATTATCTCCTTTACATTTTTAGGGATTGGTTAAACTTGCATCTTATCAAAGATAATTTCTGAGACAAACATTGCTTCTTACTCAACCAAACAGCTCCCAGAGTTCCCAGCCTACAGAGTGTCCTGCAGCAGAGCTGAGTCTTCAAATGTCAGCATTATATCATCAGTGAATGGGCCCATTTTACAGATGTGAGAAGGACAACTGGGACAGATCTTGGGCTACCATTCTATGATAAACTGTGGGACTATGAAGATGAACTTGTGGAAGCTCTTGAATGGCTTATTATTATACCTCCCATGTGAAGACAAATTAATCCTAGTTATCAGAAACCTATACTTGCCAAAGTGTTTTTTTTTTTTTTAAGATTTATTTATTTATTTAACAGACAGAGATCACAAGTAGGCAGAGAGGCAGGCAGAGAGAGAGGAAGGGAAGCAGGCTCCTTGCTAAGCAGAGAGTCCAATGTGGGGCTTGATTCCAGGACCCTGAGATCATGACTTGAGATGAAGGCAGAGGCTTTAACCCACTGAACCACTCAGGCACCCCTGCCAAAGTGTTTTTAACATATTTTCTTGAAAATGAAACACTTTTGTAGGAACACTTCTGGCCAAAGTACCAGAGTTAAACAACAATTATCTGTACGCAACAAAAGACTTAAAATGGCTATGGTTAAAGGTCTGATGAAAGTTCATTATAATGCAATTGAGAAGGGAATTTGGTTAATTATGTGACAACCCTGTACCAGGACAGATGAGATTTTTAGGAATTTCATATAAATATACCCTAAAAAGTTTAACATCATTTCTTATTTGATAATACTTCTTATGAAATAAACAAATAGAAAAAGTAACATGTTTGTTAAGAACTTAGGTCTTTGAATAGAGAAACACAGGTTCTTTTCTTTTTTCTTGTTTTTTAAGTAATCAAAGATCTGTTAAAGACATAATGCAGGATCTTTGTTTTCTAAGCAAATTACATTAAGGTAAAGAAAACCTGTTTGCAGTTTGGATGGGGGAACCACCAAATGTGGGGCAACCCAATTGGGTGGAGGCCAGTGGGGCAGTGGAAGAATTCACCTGAGGCAAAACAGAGGAGATAGAAGTTTCTGGACTACTTCCTAAGGGAGCTATGGGGAGGGCAACAAAGCAGAGACTCTCTGCCATTAAGCTAGAATGGGGGGACTTTAGTTTAAGGAAGGAAGTGAGAAGGTATGGGAATTTATGGGATTTTCCATCTTTGTTACCTATGCTCTGGTGTAGGTAACCCATTGGTAAGCTAGGGCCTGTTGCTATTCAGCCTAGGTGTTACTGTGAACCCTTATACCTTACTCAGGGTTGCACTGTTCAAGTTGGTTGCCTAAAAGCAGCCTCTTTACTTATTAAGAGCAGACAAATAATCTAAGAAAACTTTGCCTTCTCTCTCTCTCTCTTTTTTTTTTTTTTTAGATTTTATTTATTTGACAGTGAGATATAATAGGGAGAGAGGGAACAGAAGTAGGAGTGGTAGAAAAAGAGAAGCAGGCTTCCCACAGAGCAAGGCACCTGATCCAGGGCTAGATCCCAGGAACCTGGGATCATGACCTGACCCAAAGGCAGATGCTTAAGGACTGAGCCACCCAAGCACCCCTTTGTCTTTTTGACAGAAAGAAAACCAAATTCTAATTTTGCATTACTGTGCTTTTGATATTAAAATTCCTTTTTTTCCTTTTTTTTCCTCTTTTTAACTTAACCCATTTCAGTCTTTACTACTCAAAATTTCTTGCTCAAAATTCATTTTTCATTAATTTTCTGTAACTTTCTATAGATATTTAGTTTTGTAGCAGTATTATTTTTTAAACCTTGGAACAATCATTTTATTTTAGAGAAAAATTTCTTTTTTCCTTTACCAAAAAAAAAACCAAAAAATAAAAACTCACAAAAATAAATAAAAACATGTCCTTCACAGTGTTCCTTATTCAAAAGATACAAACAAAATCATTCTTTTTTTTTTAGACCTACTTTTCAGATAGAGGCATTTTCTTTCACCCTTACTATTTCTAGCTGTTTTATAAAAAAAACCTTTGCTCATTTACAAATCAGTTTTGGCAATACACTTCAAAAGTAGAAAACATCATGTGCACACACCATACATCCAAAGACTTGCATAAATAGACAGACAGACAAGCAGAAATCCCAAAGCTTTCATTTCAAAACCTTAGCCACGAGTCAGGTACTCACTTATGTGGCTAACGCTTTTTACTGGTATTTGTTATCTTAGGGAGACTGGATATGGAGAAGAGGACCTACAGCAGTTCTGTATTTTCAAAAGGCCTCCACCCCCTTTTTTTTTTCACTTCAGTTTCTTTGGGCAATGTTTTGGTTATCTCCCAGACGTTTACATTTCAGAGACATAGTAAGATTACGACTTCAAAGAAGGGGAGGGAAGGTAAATCTCCCCCTATTTGGAGTAATTGTTATCTAATTTTTTCCTTTGTATTAGGGGTCAAAGGATTTAGGCATTTTGTCCTTTTCCTCATTTATCATCACAACATTCTCCTCCTTTTTTTCCTTCTTATTACTTTGTAGGAGAGTCCACCTTTTGGCATCCTAATCAGATTTTGTCAAAAACACCAAGATCTTAATCTAAGGTATTTTGTGCCTTTCAGTTTTCACAAAATGGCATGTTGAGTTCTCTCAATAATTATCTTGCTCTCCCTCCCTCCCCATTCTGCCAGCCCAGGGGCTAGCAGAATAGTAAGACACCCAACCATGCCCAATCTTAGCTCTTCTTTTAACATATTAACTTAGATTTCTGTTTCTAGTTGAAAATTATTGACCAGCTGAATTGCTCACTGTGATAGCCATTTGTCTCTCTTTTTTGCCACAGTGGACTATGGACAGTTTCACAAACAAGCACATTAGACCAGCTGGCATTTTTCAGGATGACCCCCCATGCTGTCACGTGGCCCACAAACATCTAACATACAAGCACAGAGTTCAATGGCTGATTTGGGATTTCCCTTTCTAAGACACACTTCTTCAGTGTCCTGCCTGGCTCACCAAGTGTTGGTTTGCAAATGGTCCCCATACACAGGGGACAAGGAGAGACCAAAGAAAGAGGCGGACTCCTTCAGATTGGTAGGTGGCAATTTTAATAAGCAAAGAACTTAAAAGTTTTGTCTTTGTGACAGTAAGATTCTGTACCTGCCTTCCAAACTTTGCAAAAGTTTAAATAGAAGCTGTCACTGGGTTTAGTCATATGTACCATCCAGAAAGTCTCAACACCACATTTGTATCTCAAAGTTGTATATTTGAGGCAGCTTCTGAGAATAGGAAAGACCAGTGAAATGCATGCCACAGGAGTTTGCAGGGTTTGGAGACTCCAAATGGGATCACATGTCTGAGATAGAAATGCTCAGTCTCAGGGAGGATGAGTGTGGAGTGTGGCCAGAGACAAGGGAGACAGGAATAACTGACTGCTTTTCTCTGATGGCTCACTGAGGAGTGGGGCCCTGGGCTTTTGGGTCTGGGGCTGGTAATTAGAAGCCCACCATTTTCATTCTTATCCTCTAAAACTGTGTGGAAAGCCTTCAGGGAAACAAAAGCCACCTAGAGCAAACTGAAGCAAATGACTTAGTCAGGCCCCCTGACAAAGGCAGTACAATTATGCCTGGGGCAAATGAACTTGAAAATCAATGCAACAGGCCCCTCTCCCAGAAGATCAGCAAGAACATCCACCCATTACCAAGTTTACCCATCAATGAGAACTGCAAAACTATGGTGAATACAGCACATAGAATTCATGCCTTTTCCCTCATGATTCTTTAATCTTTTAACTTAGATTTTTTTGTTAATTTTTTTCATTCCTTTTTCAACCAGTTTCTTATTTTATCAACTCTTTCATAAAATCTTTTTAAATTTTCATTTTCATGGTTACATTGTATACTTTCATTATATTTAATCATTATATATATATACACATATTTATGTTATATATATATTTTTCTTCTTTCTCTCTCTCTTTTTCTCTTTCTCTCTCTCTCTATATATATATGTATATGTATATATATATATTTTTTTTTTCTTTCTTTAAAATTTTGGGTTGCAGTTTCTTCTAACAGACCAAAAATACACCAAAAGTCTAGTATATGTCTCTCTTCTATTTACTTGTCTGATCATATTCTCTTTTTTCCTTTTTTTTTGTTTCATTTAAGTCTTTGTAAATTTTCATCTTTACAGTTACATTCTATCCTTTCATTGTATTTAATTTTATTTTGGTACGTATATAAGTTTTTCTTTTTTTACAATTTTGGGATCTAGTTTTCTAAAAAGCAGACCAAAATACATACAGAAGCCACTGTATTGCTGTATTCTAATCACTTGTCTCATTATATACTCTTTTTTTTCTTCTTTCTTCACCCCCCCCCCACCATTTCAGGGTCTCTTCTGATTTGTTTAGTGCACTTTTTTCTAGGGTTGTTATTGCCATTTTAGTATTTTGTTCTCTTGTTCATCTATTCTTCTCTGTACAGAATGAGAAGACTGAAAAACTCACCTCAAAAAAGACTGCCAGGGACCAAATCGGCATGGTCATAAGTAAGATGTCAGAACTAGAATTCAGAGTAATGATTATAAAGATACTAGCTGTACTTGAAACAAGTGTAGAAGATACTAGAGAATCCTTTTCTGGAGAAATAAAAGAACTAAAATCTAACCAATTCAAAATCAAAAGGCCAATAAAAAGATGCAATTAAAACTGAAAGCTCTGTTAGGATAAATGAAGCTAAAGGGAGAATCAGTGATTTGGAGGCCAAATGATGAAGAATAAAAACCTGAGAAAAAGAAACATAAACAACTACTGGATCACAAGGGGAGAATTTGAGAGGTAAGTGATATGATAAAGTGAAACAATATTAGAATAATTGGGATTCCAGAAGAAGCAGAGAGAGGAAAAGAAGGGATATAGCAAATTATAGTGGAGAACTTCCCTAATCTGGGGAAGGAAAGAGGCATCAAAATCCCAGGAGGCACAGAGAATCCCCCTCAAAATCAGTAAAAATAGATCAATACCCTAACATGAAATAGTGAAACTTGCAAATCTCAGAGATAAGGAAAAAGTCCTGAAAGCAGTTCTGGACAAGAAATCTGTAATCTAAAAGGGTGGAAACATTAGATTGGCAGCAGGTCTATCCACAGAGACCTGGCAAGCCAGAAAGAGCTAGCATGATATATTCAGGATGCCAAATAAGAAAAATATGAAACCATGAATATTTTATCCTTCTACATGTCATTTAAAATAGAAGTAGTGATTAAAAAGCTTGCAGGACAAACTGAAACTAAAAGAATTTGTGGTCACCAAACCAGCCCTATATGAAATATTAGAGGAGATCCCCTAAGCAAAGAGAGAGCCCAAAAGTAACATAGACCATAAAGGACCAAGAGACAATATACAGTAGCAGTCACTTTATAGGTAATATAATGATTTTACCTGTATTTACCTGTAATTTACATCTAAATTCATATCTTTCAATAGTTACTCTGAATGTAAATGGGCTAAATGACCCATCAAAAGACACAGGGTAATAGACTGGATAAAAAAGCAAGATCAATTGATATGCTCTCTTCAAGAGACTTATTTTAGACCCAAAGACACTTCCAGATTTAAACTTAGGGGGTAGAAAACCACTTATCATGCTAATGGACATCAAAAAAAAAGCTGGAGTGACAATTCTTATATCACAAATTGGATTTTAAACCAAAGACTATAATAAGAGATGAGGAAGAACACTATATTATAATTAGAGGGTCTATCCAATAAGAAGATCTAACAATAGTAAATATTTATGCTCCTAACATGGGAGCAGCCAATTATATAAGCTAATTAATAACAAAGTTATAGAAACACATTGATAATAAAACAGTAATAGTAGGGAACTTTAATACTCCCCTTGCGTCAATGGACAAATCATCTAAACAGAAGATCAACAAGGAAATAAGGGCTTTTAATGACACAGTGGACCAAATGGCCTTCACAGATACATTCAGAACATTTCATCCTAAAGCAGCAGAATACTCATTCTTCTCAAGTGCATATGGAACATTCTCGAGAATAGATCACACACTGGGTCACAAATCAGGGTCACAAATCTGCATATTTTCAGATCACAATGCTTTGAAACTTGAACTCAATCACAAGAGGAAATTTGGAAAGAACATGGAGGTTGAAGAATATCCCACTGGAGAATGAATGAGCAACCAGGAAATTAAAGGAAATTAAAGAAGAATTTTAAAAAGTCATGGCAACAAATGAAAATGGAAACACCACTGTTCAAAATCTTTGGCATGCACCAGATTGCATGCAATCTAGGACTGCCTCTAGATGCATCAGAGGCAGTCCTAAGATGGAAGAATATAGCAATACAAGTTTTTCTCGAGAAACCAGAAAGGTGTCAAATACACAACCTAAACTTACACCATTAGGAGCTGGAGAAAGAATAGCAAATAAAGCCTAACCCCAGCAGGAGAAGATAAATTAATAAACATTAGAGCAGAAATCAATGAAATACAAAAAGAAAAGAATAGTAGAACAAATCAACAAAACTAGGAGCTTGCTTTTTGCAAAAATTAATAAGATTGATAAACTCCTGGCTAGACTTATCAAAAAGAAAAAAAGACCCAAATAAATAAAATCATGAATGAAAGAGGAGAGATTACAACCAACACCAAAGAAATACAATTATAAGAACATATTATGAGCAACAGTATGGCGACAAATTAGGCAATCTGGAAGAAATGGATGCATTCCTAGAGACCTATAAACTACCAAAACTGAACCAGGAAGAAATAGAAAACCAGAACATACCCATAACCAGTAAGGAAATTGAAGCAGTAATCAAAAATCTCCCAACAAACAAGATCCTTCAGCCTGATGGGCCTGATAGCTTCTCAGAAGAATTCTATCAAACATTTAAAGAAGAATTAATAACTATTCTTCTGAAGCTGTTTCAAAAAAATAGAAATGGAAGGAAACCTTCCAAACTTTTTCTATGAGGCCAGCATTACCTTGATCCTAAAACCAGACAAAGACCCACCAAAAGGGAGAATTACAGACCAATATCCCTGATGAACATGGATGCAAAAATTCTCACCAAAAAACTATCACATAGGATGCAGCAGTACATTAAAAGAATTTTTCACCCCAACCAAATGGAATTTATTTCTAGGCTGCAAAGTTGGTTCAATATCTGCAAATCAATCAATGTGATACACTACATAAATAGAAGCAGGGATAAGAACCATATTATCCTTTCAGTAGATGCAAAAAAAAAGCATTTGACAAAATCCAGCATCTTTTCTTGATTAAAACTCTTCACTGTGAAGGGAAAGAGGGAACATACCTCAAAATCATAAAAGCCATATATGAAAAGCCCACAACAAATACCATTCTCAGTGGGGAATAACTGAGAGTTTTTGGCCTTAGGTTGGGAACATGGCAGGGATGACCACTCACCACTGCTGTTGAGCATAGTACAAGAAGTCCAAACCTCAGCAATCAGACAACAAAAAGTTGTAAAAGACATCTGAATCAGAAGAGAAGACAAACTGTTACTCTTTATAGATAACATGGTTCTCTACGTGGAAAACCCAGACTCCACCCCCAAAGTGCTTGAACTCACAGGAATTCAGCAAACTGAGAGTATATAAAATCAATGCACAGAAATCAGTTGCATTTCTATACAGTTACAATGAGACAGAAGGAAGAGAAATTAAGGAGAGGTCCCATTTATTACAGCATCCAGGGCTGTAAGATACGTAGGGATAAACCTAACCAAAGAAGCAAAGGATTTGTACCCAGAAAAACATAGAACCCTTATAAAAGAAATCGAGAGACACAAAGAAATGGAAGAATGGAAAATCATTCCATGCTCATGAATTAAAAGAACAAACATTGTTAATTCTTAGTCACTATAATTTCCAAGACAGTATGGTACTGGCACAAAAACAGACACATAGATCAATGGAACAGAATAGAGAATCCAGAAAAGACCCTCAACTCTATGATCAACTAATCTTCAACAAAACAGGAAAGAATATCCAATGGAAAAAGGACAGTCTCTTCAACAAATTATGGCAATTACTACTATTATATAGTAAAAACTGTAGTTTCTCAATAAATGAAACAATGAAAAGAGAGTAAAGCTTTTCTGAGCTCAGATTCTTCTTATAATACATGTCGATAAATCAGCTGTATTTTCTGCTTCTAAATGAGATGGTAATGGAAACATGAACAAAGGATTCTTGAGTCTACATTGATGTTCATTTTTGTGCTCCTTACCCTGTCTACTTAGTTAGCTCCACAGAGTGCAAATAGAGGTGCTCATCCTTCTATTGAAATTTTTGTTGCTTTACTAAAGAAAAAAAAATCTATGACCTTATCTGATTTTTATTAATTTATTCAGGCAATATATATTAATGGTTATATATTTTTTAAAATTATTTTTTTATTTGACTGAGAGAGAGAGAGGTCGCAAGAGAGAGAGCGCAAACAGGCAAAATGGCAGAAAGAGGGAGAGGGAGAAACAGGCTCCCCACTGAGCAAGGAGCCCATCTCTGGGTTCAATCCCAGGAGCCTGGGATTATGACCTGAGCATGGGCAGATGCTTAACCAACTGAGTCATCCAGGTGCCTCTAATAGCCATAATTTTTGCAAAAGATAAATTAGTAGGAGGAATTTATCAACCCAGTTGTGTATATAAGCCTTTAATTTTTACAAAAAAAAAATAGAGGAAGACTTTCCTTTGTACATTGAGCACATGGACTGAAATGATTACAAAGGATTTGTGCAGACAGAGATAAGAGTGGTTTTATTACCTTTCTGAATTTTCCTTTAACCTTATCATTAAAAAGATGTACCAATAAAAACAAAGAAACAAGTGCTATCTTTTTCAACTGAGATTCTCTGAGAGAAAATTAATGGATGTAATGCCCTAAGTGCTCAATATATATAATTCTTTAGTTTTCTTTTCTATGCATTTAGAATAGTAGAAGTTATGTAAGCACTTTGGGGAATAAAAAATAAAATAGTAACTCCATTCTCCATTATGTTCCATGTTATTATTCATTTTTCAGATGAGGAGCTTTGGATATGTTTCTATAGGAATTTCTGCATTGCTGTATAATTGTCTTTTTTTTTTTTTTAAATAGGATCAGGCTTGAAGAAAGGAGCTTCTTAAAGTAACAAAGAGCAAAAAACAATCTGAATGGTTGGTTTATTAATCAAAAGAAATAAAATGGCATTTTTCTTATGGTTGCTATGAGATTAAAGACAGAACCAGAAGTCAAACAATTCAAGGAAAAGGTAAGAACAATATATATGCTGAGAAGATGAAAGACTAGACACTACACATCCAAAACATTCAGAAGCGTCAAACTGAGGTTGCAAAGAAGAAACTGAACTGGAAAGAACAAAGTGAAACAGCAGTAAAGAGCAGATATAGACTCTGGAGGACATTTAAAAATCCCACATTAATATTTAAGGTTACTCAGTGTATGAATAAAAGTATTATAGCCTATGGGGGCAATTAGTGTAAGAGCAAGCTGAGTTTGACTCTTCTCCACTCTCTGAAGGTATTATTCTGCTATCAGTAGTGTCACATTAAAAGGAATACCAACAATAGATTGTATTCACTTGAGGAAAGTTATACTGTAATTTTAGTACATGACAGGCTGAGATAGTGTGAATTCCTATAATGTCAACATCAATCCATACAGAAACAGATCTCCAAACTAGCAATGGTGGAAAGCACATATATAAATATGAATCCTAAGAAGACAACTACGGATAAGATAAAAACATTAAAGGAGGCTTACAGATAATTTAAAAAATAAGCTCCAGGACAATAAGGCTTAGAAAAACAGCTAATCATGTTTTTAATTAACTCAGAATTACTGAATTCTATCTAATGTTGATGTATATGGCCAAATCATAGCATACCATAATTGCTTATATTGATGAGAAATGTAAGAAGGTATCACAGTTCATTAGTTTATACATTCAATTAAAAATATTTATTGAAATCCCAATATATTGTAGGCACCTGAGTAAGTATTTGAGTGTTGATAGAAAGGTTCCTACCTTTATGGAACTTATAGTCAAATATGTTGCAGAAGATACACAGATAGAAGAATGAACATTTACCATCATTCAGATCATTATAAACACCAAAATGAATAAGTGCACAGTATAAAGGAATAGAAAATAATGTAGACATGTTTAGATTGTTTGATTAGGGAAAAGTTCAAGGAGGTGATGATTAAAGAAGGATCTGAATAAAATAACTGAACGGCTATCTAAGAAATATTTGAGAAACATGTAAAGCATGCAAAAGCCTGGGGTAAGATTATTTTAGGAAGAGAAAACTATAGACACAAAGCCTTTGAGAAGAAAATTAAGTTGTCACATTTGATGCATGGCAAAAAGCCCAGAGTGGCTGGGCTGAGCTGAAGAAGGGATATCAGGTAGGAGATTATTTGAAATACATATGCAAAAAAGACATAATCTATAAAAATAAATAATAATTAATAATAATAACTGCAAAACTGGATTTCATTAAGATAAAGCAATTAATCCTGTGAGAAAAACACTGTCAAAAAAAAAAAAAAGAAGTCACAGAATAGAGAAAATATTTGCAAAAGATCTAATAGAGGACTATAATCCAAAATATACAAAAAAAAAAAAAAAAACCTCTTAAAAATCAACAATAAGGGGCACCTGGGTGGCTCAGTGGGTTAAGCCGCTGCCTTCGGCTCAGGTCATGATCTCAGGGTCCTGGGATCAAGTCTCGCATCGGGCTCTCTGCTCGGCAGGGAGCCTGCTTCCCTCTCTCTCTCTCTCTGCCTGCCTCTCCATCTACTTGTGATTTCTCTCTGTCAAATAAATAAATAAAATCTTTAAAAAAAAATCAACAATAAGAAAAACAACCTAATTAAAACATGAATCAAAAACCTAATGGACGCCTTACCAAAGATGACGTGCAGATTGTAAGTAAGCATATCAAAAGATGTTCAACATTATATGTCATTAGGCAAATGTGAATTAAAACAACCAGATATAACTACCACACCTATCTGAATGGCCAAAAACCAGAACACTGACAATACCAAATGCTAGCAAGGATGTGGAACAATAGGAACTCTCATTCGCTGCTGGTAAGACTGCAGAATGGAACAGCCATGTTGGAAGACAGTTTGGAGATTTCTTACAAAAGTAAACATACTCTTGCCCTATGATCCAGCCATGCTCCTTGACCAGAGTTGAAAACTTAAATCCACATAAAATCCTGCATGTGTATTTTTATACCAGCTTTATTCATAATTGCCAAAAGTTGGAAGCAACCAAGTTGCCCATTAGTAAATGAATGGAAAAATAATCAGTGGTACATCCAGACAATGGTATTTTATTCAATGTTAAAAATAAATGAGGGGTGCCTGGGTGGCTCAGTTAGTTAAGCATCTGATTCTTGACTTCTGCTCAGATCATGGTCTTAGGGTCATGAGATCAGGCCCCACATTGGGCTCTGCACTGAGCATGAAGTCTGCTTGAGACTTCCTCTTCCTACCTCTACCCCTCTCCCCATACTCTTTGTCTCCATCTCTCTCAACTAAATAATCTTAAAAAAAAAAAAAAAGTAAAAAATATAAATGAGCTATCAAGCCATGAGACAGCATGGAGGAATCTTAAATTCATATTACTAAGTGAAAGAAGCTAATCTGAAAAGGCTACAACATAATCCAAATTTCTAACTATATGATATTCTGGAGAAAATAAAACTTTGGAGACAGTAAAAATATCAGTAGTTAGGAGGAGGAAGAAAGAGTAGATGGAGCACAAAGGATTTTTAAGGCAATGAAACTATTCTGTATTGATGGATACATGTCATTATATATTTGTCCAAATCCACAGACTGTACAAAAAACAGGAGGAAACCTTAATGTAAACTACAGACTTTGAGTGACTATGATATGCCATTGTAGGTTCATCAGTTGTGATGATTGCACCACTTTTATGAGGGATCTTAATTGTGGAGAAGTTTTATATAAATAAAAATATATATGTGAGGACATGGGGCATATGGGAAAATCTCTGTATCTTCCTCTCCATTTTGCTGTGGACCTACAGCTGCTCCAAAAATAAACTCTATTTAATACTGGGATTAAAATTTAAAAATAAGCAAATGATAATAAAAATAATAATTAATAATGTATTTATAATAATATATATTTATAATAATAATAATAAATAATAAATAAAACAAATAAAATAAAATAAAATAAATAATAAAAATAAGCAAGTATTTAATTTAATAAGCAAACTTTTAATTTAAAATTGATAAAAATAAGCAAATGATAATAAATAATAAATAAAATAAATAATAATAATAATAAAAAATAAGCAAAACAAAACAAAACCCCAAAATAAACTGTATTAGATATGTCAAAAAATGGGCAGAAGACATGAGTAGACACTTCTCCAAAGAAGATATACAAATGGCTAACAGACACATGAAAAAATGTCCATCATCACTAGCCATCAGGGAGATTCAAATCAAAACCACACTGAGATACCACTTTACACCAGTTAGAATGGCCAAAATTAACAAGACAGTACACAACATGTCTTGGAGAGGATGTGGAGAAAGGGGAACCCTCTTACACTGTTGGAGGGAATGCAAGTTGGTGCAGCCACTTTGGAAAACAGTGTGGAGATTACTCAAGAAATTAAAAATAGAGCTACCTTATGACCCTGCAATTGCACTACTGGGTATTTATCCCAAAGATAGAGATGTAGTGAAAAGAACGGCCATATGTACCCCAATGCTCATAGCAGCAATGACCACAATCGCCAAACTGTGGAAAGAGCCAAGATGCCCTCAACAGATGAATGGGTGAAGAAGATATGATCCTTATATACTATAGATTATTATGCCTCCAACAGAAAGGATGAAGACCCACCTTTTGTGTCAACATGGATGGGACTGGAGGAGATTATGCTGAGTCAAGCAGAGAGAGTCAAGCAGAGAGAGTCAATTATCATATGGTTTTCCTTATTTGTGGAGCATAAGGAATAATATGGAGGACATGGGGAGATGGAGAGGAGAAGTGAGTTGGGGGAAATTGGAGGGGGAGACAAACCATGAGAGACTGTGGACTCTGGACTCTGAGAAACAAACTGAGGGTTTTGGAGGGGAAGGGGGTGGAAGGTTGGGTGAGCCTGGTGGTGGGTATCATGGAGGGAATGTATTGCACGGACCACTGGGTGTGGTGCATAAACAATGAATTCTGGAACGCTGAAAATAAATTTTAAAAAATAATAAAAATTAAAAAAAATATGTAGGCAGAAGCCAGATCTAGTAGGATCCTATAAACTATGACAAGAATCTTCATTATTGCCCTAAATAAGAAAGAAAATCTCTGAAGAGCTATGAACACAAATGTGGCATTATCATTATTAAAGATAGAGACAAAAGGAAAGAAAGGAAAAGAGACAAACTAAACTACATAGAATTTACATATATATAGTTTGTAGACAAACTACATAAAAAGCTTTGGCATAAAGGCATTTGGCTGACTTATTTGGTTAGCCAAGTGACTCTTGATTTTGGGTAAGGTCATGATCTCAGGGTCAGGGGATTGAGTCCCACATTAGGCTTCACTCTCAGCATGGAGTCGGCTTGTCTCTCTCCCTCTACTTCTCCCCTTACTCTTTCTCTCTCTCTCTCAAAAAGATAAATAAAATCTTAAAAAAAAAAAAAAAAGCAAGCTTGTGGTGTATACACAACTAATCAATGATGCTTATTTGGTTAAGGCTAATTTTGGTGGAGGTAGTAAGAAGTCGTAGTAAGAAAGGATGAAGAAAGAAATCAAGGGCATCTCGTGGCTCAGTCAAATGTCTGCTTTCAGCTCAGGTCATGATCCCAGAGACCAGGGATGAGCCTGGCATTGGACTCCCTGCTCGGCAGGGAGCCTGCTTCTCCCTCTCCCTCTGCTGCTCTCCCTGCTTGTTCACTCTTATGTTCTCTGTTTGTCAAATAAATAAATAAAATATTAAAAAAGAGAGAGAGAAAGAAATAAAAGATGGCTTATGAGTTCTTGGTTTGCAACAATTATGTGAATATCACTTACAATATTTAGATGAGCATTTGGGAAGAAGCAGAGAATCAGTGGGTGACTTTAGACAAGTTAAGTTGGATATGCCTAATGGAATTGTCAGAAAGAGAGCTATGTATATCAGTCCATCTCAGGAGAAAAGTCTGAGTTTGAGATTAAAAACTGGGTATCATTGCTATAAAGTTGCATTTAATACCATTGGACTGGATTCATTCATCTAGAGATATAATGTAGGTAGAGAAGGGAAGAAGGGAAAAATTAAATGAAATACTTAAAGGTCAGGGGACTAAGGCAAGACAGCAGAGAGTACTTTACTGTACTAAAATAGGAAGAAAATTTTTCTCAAAGCCTCGTGAAGTTAGGGATTCGAAAAGGAGGAAGAACAAACTGTGTCAAACCTGCTGAGGAAGTCTGAGACCTGGTAATTGACCATTGGACTTGTTAAGTCAGAATTTGCTTTAGATCTTGACTGGAATATTTTCAAGGAGTGGATGGGCTGGAAGACTAAATAAAGAGGATTGAAGACAGAGTGTAAAGAAGGAAGTAGCAAATAGAAGAGTAACTTCAGATCAGTGACTGGAAGATAAGCAATAGTTAATAACTTGGAATCAGTGACTGGAGGAAGTGGAAGGAATCAAGGAAATTTCTTGTTAATAACAAAAGAATGGAGTATGCCTACTCTCTGACAAGAGAGGACATCAGTACCATAGGAGAGGAAGCATATGACTACAGAACATGCTTCAGATTGCAAATCAGGGAAGAAATGTTGAGCACTATTGGTGGGTTTGACCTGGTAATAATAGGGACAATTCGTCAGTTCAAAAGTCAGGAAGCCAGAGTACGTAAGAATAGATGGAAGCAATATTGCATTTTCTCTATGAAGAGTCAGAGACAGACGGTGATATTGATGATTTGACAAAAGAGTCAAAAATGTGAATTTGTCCTTTCTGAGAATGAGAGCACAGACTGCTTGAGAAACAGTATAAGAAAGCTAAAAGTTTCTAAGGGTCCAGCTGATATCTGGACTTATGAACATGCATTAAATGTTAGTGGAAATGGTATCTTATTTTCATGGGTTCATGAAGGTGAGTGAGATGTTTATACTTTCAGATACACTCCTCTGGCTTTCCTTCAAATTTAGATAAAATATTCATCATTCATTTTAGAGAATGGTTTGACTTAGGGAAAAGTATTTATCCCCTCTATGGCTAGTCCATATATTTGGTATAAGGTTACCTGTCTTATGAGGTAATTGGGAGAATTAAATCATGTAAAACATTTAGCATAGTACCTGACAGTAGTAAGCATACACCCATTGTAAGTTACTTCTATTAGTACTGTTTCTATTATAAAAGCCTCAATAATCAACTACCACGTACTTGGAATTCAATGAAGATACAGTTGTTAGGGATGTAACTGGCATTAATAAACAGAAGGCTTGCTTATAGTGTTTCATTCAGACAGGGGTTTATTTTTCTATTCAACAGGATGACTGTCAAGGTCTGGGTCAACTGCAAGAATGCAATCAGAAACCGATGTTCCCACCATTTTTCCTATTGCCATCTTAATGTATGGATTTGGTCCTCAGAGTTTCAAGATCGCTACTATCAAGTAGGCTTTGTGTCAGAGTTTTAAATAAGAAGATAAAAGAAATATAAAATATGAATGGCTAATACGTGGGCCAGCTGAGTGTGTGTGTGTGTGTGTGTGTGTGAACTAACCTGTTGACTTTGTCTTCCTTCTCATTGGCTTGAACTTCACAAGACACAAGGTAGCCTGCAACACTATTTTATTAGGGTAGACAATCCTCTAAATAAAATTAAGGTTCTCTTTTTAGAAAAGCATAGAATGCATAAGCAGCTAACTGCCTATGGCAAAGAATCAAGATAAGTTATTTTCCTTGGAAAATCCCATTGTTTAGTATTGGAGATAAATACATAAACATGCATTCACAAACATAAATGTTTATAGGGCCAGGCAGAGAACAAAAATGATGTAGTGGAAAGAATGGCAAATAATAGAGCACATATCACAATTAACATGGCAAGAATTACCTAGTGGTAATAGATTGATGCCATGAGATCCATGTACTCAAAGTACTTAGCACTTTCAGCAGAAGACCAAATCTTGATTTTATGTTAATTTTTCCTATCTTTTTTTTTTTTAAGAATTATACACTTGATTATTCTTTTTTAAAGAACAAACCAACAAAAAGTGTCTATAGCCTGGATTCCATACAGTTCACCTCTGACTTGTACATTTTGATCTCTTAAATTTATAATAAAGGCTTCAACAGCAATACTTTGCAAAGTCATACAGTAGCCTCGTGGACAAAGGAACTCCTTGGGAAGGACTTTGCTTTCCTTTAACATTGCACGGAATGCAGCGCACCATAGAATTTTAAGTCTGTGCAGTAGATGGGACCTAAGTAATTCTTTAATGCAACTTCTTTACTTTATACATGACAAAATTACAACCAAGAGAAATAAAGCTACTTTCAAGACTACAGAACAAAGCTCTAGAATCCAGGTTTTCTGTTTCCTAGACCAAGGTTCTTTCTACCTCAGCATGCGTCTTCATACAAGTCAGAGGAGTGAGTTGAAACTGACAAGGCGATTGACCTAGTCCACTGGGCTCCTGATGCAGAAATAATAGATAATGTTTTAAACACTCCTGTCAATTCACCATGGTGATAATGCCAGGGAAGCAGAAGAGCTTCTAGAGATTGTGAAAATATCTCAGTTGAAGGCTATTTCACAGCCTCTGAGTCAATAATTAATTCTGCCAACAGGTTGTCGTGTTATCCTTCTCTGAAGGTCAGGCGGTTGCTCATCTTTTATTAAGATTTTATAAGAAAGAAACAAATGACCCCAAATAAGCTCACATCAAGGACTTTCTTAATATTGCTGTTAATATTGTTGAGCATTTTCATTGAGTTCTTTTTAGATAATCCTATCTCTGAGTGAATCTGTATCTAAACCTGTAGAAAAATACAATATTGGATGTCTTTGAATCATTGAAAAAACTTTTTTAAATCTTTATTTTCTAAGAATCAACTATTACCATATGCTAAGTTATACATATTTCACTGGGCTTGCTCAAGGTGGGATAGATGCTGTAAGTTTTAGAAATAGTTTTACCAGAATACCTTAAATTAAAATATTATAATAATTGATTAATTGTTACCAGGGATTGATTATTTAAAAAATATTAATTCAGAATACCTCATTTTTGAAATATTTCAAGTTGCTGTTCCCATAATGTCATCTGATTAAATACCCCATTAAGCCTCAATGATGAGAATATATTTCCATGCCTTTTTTTTAATGGTAAATTTTGCCCTTAAACATATTCAGGATGTTTCAGAAGGGGAAAAAAAAAAAAAAAAAGAAGAAGAAGAAAAAAAAGAAAAGAAAGAAAGATGGAGGATACTTGGCAATTAGTTAAACAGACAGTCTTCTTTTTTGTTTGTTTGTTTTTTTAATATTTTATTTATTTATTTGACAAAGAAAGACAGAGTGAGAGAGGCTACATAAGCACAGAGAGAGGGAGAGGGAGAAGCAGGCTTCTTACTGAGCAGGGAGTCCCATGCGGGGCTCTATCCCAGGACCCTGGGTTTATAACCTGAGCTCACCCTGGGACCATGATCTGAGCTGAAGGCAGACATTTGATGGCTGAACCACCCAGGTGCCCCGACAGTCTTTTGTTTAAGCTAAGTGCTCATCTTCTAATTCCTAACTCAGTTGGAGCCTATGCTTTATTCTGTTTTCCAATTTAATTGTTTATTAGCTTTCCTCTTTTCAACTTTATTCTTTACATGATGCTAACACTAGTACAATTTGAGAGTTCATTGTTTATTTCACTTATAATTTTCCCAATTTGTGCTAGGCACAGTGCCACCTAAACCATCCCAAGCAGATGTATATGTAGTTGATTTTTTTTTTTTTTAAACTCTCCAGGGAAGAAGACTCTGTAAACTCCCTTGGTAACCAATTCCAGTGTTTAATGGAATATCTCCATTCATCTATAATAATATTTGTAATTATACAGCACATTTCTTCTGAATAGCTCTTGGCACTTTAAAATAGTATTTCAATCCCTAAGACATTCCTAGAAGTCAGTGGTAAGCTTCATTATTCTCCTAGAGGGCACAAACAATGTCTTTATACATGTTATATTCAGTGCTCAGGACATTGTGAAGACTTTAGAAATGTTTAATAATCAGAATAGTAATTTTACAGACGGATGAATTGAGAGAAAGTGAATTTAACGCCTCTTCCACTGTCCACAGTTGTGAAAACTTGAAAATTTCTGATTCACACATACTGAGGGCTAGAATACTCTTCCATAAGATTCTGCTCCTGTTTTTCAGCTTTAGTTAGAGATTAGATATTTTCATGTATCTTAAAAGAGCAAATATTCTTGGCCAGGCAAACTCTATACAATCTGATACTACTCAGTGAATTATTGTGAGTTTAAACTTCTGGAGACCAATAGACTGTGAATGACACAACTTTCATCATTTGGTATTCTTTCTCAAGGGACATACTGGAAGCATCTGGTTCCCCATTATACACTTCGTATTATATATGGGACAAGCCCTCTCTAAACAGCGTCCTGAAACTTTCAAATTTTGTCAGTTAGAATATTCCCGATTTACATCTCGTGTCATTTGGCTCCTCTCAGTTCTCAATAGTACTTTCAAATAAATGAATTGGAAAGTCCTAATAAGTCCTGACTCATGAAATGAATTTTCATTTTAGGAGAACCTTCGGCAGGGAGCCTGCTTCCTCCTCTCTCTCTCTCTGCCTGCCTCTCTGCCTACTTGTGATTTCTGTCAAATAAATAAATCAAAATCTTCAAAAAATAATAAAAAAAAGAGAGAGCATAAAGGTTTAGTCCAAGAATAAGCAGAGACATTCCTGGAAAAATGTCATTGTTCTGGGGGAAGAAATATTTTTGGATAACTAATTTCTTTAGAGTCCTTTGAGTTATATTGTGTGAATGGCTCTCTTCTCAATCTTTGAGTAGAAACAGTCATAGGGAGCTGTATTTATTAATTTGGAAGACTAAGTTTTCATTAAAGATTAAATTTTACCACATTACCAAGGTCAGTAGCCTGGAAGCTTTGCTGTGCTTAGAAAAATCGGTTGGGATCGAAGCAGATATTTTGTGAGACTTGGATGACTCAAATCATGTGACTGGTAAACAAGTTTACTTGCTAATTTTCCTTATACATGGATATCATTTTCAAAAGCAAATGTTCTAAGCAGATTCTGAAAATAGCTTTGAATCTGAGATGTTCATATTTAACCTGATTTTCCTCAGCTGCTTGAAAATGTAAGATTAAATCTGACTGGCTTGTGGGTGAATGGAAGTATTCAGATGAAGTAAAATTAAGGGAGGAGAGATGGAGAGACAGAGAGAGAGAAGAGCTAGAGATAGAGACATAGAGAGGCAGAGGGTGCAGGGATGGGGGACCACGTTTGAGCACTCAGTCCAATAGGCGGAGTTTTTAGAGAGCCGGCAGAGATGTAAATGGAACTACTTTTACCATCTCTCTGGGGAGCATGTGTTCTAAAGCTTTTAAGTACTTCTTTGAAGGAGATTCAGTTACTGAATGGAAAATATGATTTTGCTCAGACCTGTGGCTCCATACCTACAATGAAGTATCAGAGGTTCTTACAGGGAAACGGGAAAGAAGAGTTTCTTAGCGATATGGTTGAGAAGATATTGTATGAGAGGATCACATTCGTGACCTCCATGCAATGGCAGCCCTGGGAAGAAGGTTGTCCTTGCGAGTCTTTGCTATTGTGCCTGGTATCCTGAAAGTCTGCTGGTGGTAAAGATACTGTGAAATGTCAGGACTCAAGCTGAAAAGAAATAGAGAAAATAATGACGCAATGAATAATTTAAAAAAACAGAATTAATTACTTCTAAATATATAATTGTAATTGTGGGCATAACCCTCATTTAAGGTCACCGCTGGCATGAATATATTAAGAAAGTGCTAATACAAGTGAAAAGACAAAGGAGTCTTTATTATCACATTATTGAGAAATAGGACTGAGCCTAACATATAAGCAAAATGTGCAGCCTGAACTTCTCATAGGTAATCATTGGGTTCCAGAGAGATGCAGCATGTGTTGTGTGACATATCAAAATTCACATTGTAACAAATCCTTCAATTTTTTTAAGCCTACTTCTAGGTGAGTCAATGAATATTCATTCCACGTAAAAGACTGTATGTATTAGTAAAATGTAATTAAAAATATAAAATAGAATGCCTATAGGGTTCAGAAATTAAATATAGCCTATTTTCCTAATTATATTTCTCTCTTGAAATATCTGAACCACCTACACATGTCAGTAACATGGTACTGGCTCCTATAAATTGAAATGGTAGGAGTTGAACTTGTGTGGATATTAATCAAATAATGGGATGCAGGTGTAAATGGAAGCATTGCGTCTGATTGACAATCTTGGTTCTGTGAGGAGAAAGGTGAGCTGTCAGCTATGACACTAATGAACTATTTGGCTGAATAAATAGATTGTCTGTGTGTAATGCAAAGCATGTTGTTTTTAAGATTATAATCATAATTAGATGCTGCTAATAATATGGGGCAATTTTATATACATTGCCTAGGGCACATCAAATAAATAATGAGTTTGGAGAAATAAGTTTCAAGTATCAAACAGTGGCTTTCATTACGAATGCCAGTTCTGTTCCTTTCAATCTTATGACATTGGCTAGAAAACCCAATGGAATTTCAGCATCGTATCTGAAAAATGGGAATAAAAAATTCTTAACTTGCAGGGTTGTTATAAAGATGATTCAAATTGTATTAAAAAAGTACATAGGCTCGTGTCTGTAACATAGTAACTGTTCTATAAATGGTAGTTATTTATTAATAAAACTCTTGTAAAAAATACCAAAAATACAGTACTGCAAAATTATTCTATATGCTGTAAACACTGCACTCATGGTAAATTTTGTAAGATAGAACTTCTTTAGTGACAAGTCAGAGTTTATATATTTGTAAATGGTTTTACACAATATTGTGTATAATAATAGTAGTAGGCATTGCAGATAAAAACCCATGGCTCCAAAATTCTCATTAAAAATCCCACAGAATACGCACAGAGCACTGGGTGTGGAGCACAAACAATGAATCTTAGAGCACTGAAAAAATAAAATTAAATTAAAAAAAAAAACTCACAGAAACTGTAATCTGGAGAATTTGAAGGAAGGTTGAAGAATGTCCTATTAAAATGATAATGGTAAAGATAAAACAAATTCTGTCTTACATATCTGAAGGCCCTTAAGTACCCTAGTTTTATCTTTTTTAATATTTGTGGCTTAAAATATTTTAAAGACAATATTCTTTTTTAATGGCAATATTTTAAAGAAGGTAGATAATATAACAAAGTGACTGAATAGAAAAACAATGACCAGAATCCTATGTCACATCTTTTGTTTGTAAAGAACTCAGTGAAACTGTTAGATTTGTTGATACATTGGTTTTTAAGTTTTTTAGTTGATTTATTAACTAATTCAGTAATTCAATAAACATGTATTGGGTGACTTCTTTGTTCAAGGTATTCTGATGTGAGCCAATGAGGAAAGTGACAGAGTATAAGTGAAAACATGCAGGGAAGGATAATGTTACTAGAGGAGTACGTAAGAAGCATATGGCGGAGACACATTCTTTTCTTTTATTGAAAGTGCTGTTCTGATGCAATGTGAATATTAAAATTTGAAGCCACTATATCATGTTACTAAGTTCTGGCTTTATTCCACAATCTTTTTGTTCTGTCTCAAGAGGTTTGAAGTGTTTTTCTTAGGTTTATGATTTATCTAAAAAAATTCAGTTTCTATATTAGACACTTCAAGGAAAAAGTCTGGAAAGCTTGGTTTCCTAATCATCCTATTCACTGAGCCATTTGAGGTTCCCATCCTTTTCTCCATTTCCTGCGGCACATGGGATACCCCCATAGCAGCATTACTGGGTCTGCTACTTTCCCTAGACAGTAAATTCTTGAAAGTCAAGGCCATGTCCTATTCATTCCCGTGTTCACAGTTGATCACCTTGGGAAATAACTCACATTCAGTGTAATAGGAGAATGGTAATAGGAGATATCAAAGTCATTATTAGCAAACACAAGTCTTCACATTTCTCTATAGCTGCCTCTGATCTTTGTTTTCTTAGATAAATTAAATTGTTTTTAGTAACTCTGCCTTCTATTTTTTTTTCTCATGCTTTTATTATTTTTTTTGGACAAATGAATGGTTGCTGAATGAACTAGTCAATATGTTTTGCACCTCCACACATAAAACAGAGTTGTTAGAGGCCATTTCAAAACTCAAAAACAAAAACCAACCAACCAACCAACCAACAAACATGAAATCCTAAAAACACAAGAATTTTATATATGTGTTAAGTGGGAAGAGTTATCTGGCTTTTAGGATACTTGGGAGCTGGTCATTAGGTTTTGTTCTTTTTTGTCAACACCCACTGACTTTTCTAGTGCACTTCTGCCTGGTTTCTTGGCCTGATTTTCTTGGGGTAATTGTTTTTGTTTTATGTATGTATGTTTCCTGGGAGCCTGCCTCTTGGGATTTTGTGCATATGAAGGTTGGATTGGGGAAGTCATGCTTCTATCTATAATTCTTCAATTAATTCCATTGTTTCTGGGCCCATGTCTGACTACTAGTTTGCATGACCCATAGTGTTTCAGAGGACTACATCTCTATAGGGTTCTGCAGAACTCATGGGCTTATTTGCCTTAGGAGCCTTTGATTTTTAGCTTTTATTAGCTGGCTGCATTAGTCATCAGTATCCTACCCTCTCTGTCTTTAATACATTTCAATTTCTTACAATCTCTTGGATATGGATCTTCTTATACTTTTAGTTCTCTCTGCTCTGATAGTTTTATTCTTTCTATTATTAGTGGCATTGATTTATTATCATCTTAATGGATCTTGGGAGTTAGATAAGTCAAATACCTCTTTTGCTCAATCTTATATATTATTCTAGAATCCCCACCTTTTCTCAATATTGTTTAAACATTTGTTTAACATTTGGAACATGTGGGGGAATCACAAGTATTAGATTGAACATAAAACAGGAAATTTATGAATACTCTGATCATAACAGATTCTTATTTAGAACTTTTCTTGGACCTGTCTGACTGCTGGTGCCTCGATATCAATAGTCATTATTGGACAGTCATTATTGGCACAGTATGGACAGAAGTAATTTGAAAGGATAGAGTACAAGTAAAACTATTTTTGAGTTATTTTTTCTATCTTCCACATTGACCAAATTTATTCCTAAGTCTCTGTGTTTCTTGCTTTAGTTTTCTTTTATAATTTTCCTAACCATATAAGTTCTTGGGAGAAATATTAAAAAGCATAAAATGCAGATAATGAAATAAATCCTATGGTCCTGGAAACAACACTATGCCATATATTCTCTGTTTTCAGAATTTCAACTACCTTGGACTATTTTTCAGGAGATCCAGACTCCTTATCTCAAAATTGGAGGCCAACCTGTGGTTGCACAGCAAAATTTGCTGTTATTCCACAGAAATTGTGGCTAACAAAATGTTTATTTTTAATTTACCACCAAACGCTCAATCTACTTCACTGGAAAGGAGACCAATTTGTATTTATGTAGCTATAAATTACATTCCATATAAATCAGATGTAGAAATCTAGGCTACCTAAGCATTAGTTCAAATTTATTCCATTGATGTCTGTGTGCCACTTTTTATGTGATGTCCAGGAAGCTGATGGCTTCTGGTTTTCTTTTTATTTCTTACTTTTTATTTATTTATTTATTTATTTATTTAATTTTTTATTTTTTATAAACATATATTTTTATCCCCAGGGGTATAGGTCTGTGAATCACCAGGTTTACACACTTCACAGCACTCACCAAAGCACATACCCTCCCCAATGTCCATAATCCCACCCCCTTCTCCCAACCCCCCTCCCCCCAGCAACCCTCAGTTTGTTTTGTGAGATTAAGAGTCACTTATGGTTTGTCTCCCTCCCAATCCCATCTTGTTTCATTGATTCTTCTCCTACCCACTTAAGCCCCCATGTTGCATCACCACTTCCTCATATCAGGGAGATCATATGATAGTTGTCTTTCTCTGCTTGACTTATTTCGCTAAGCATGATATGCTCTATTCCATTCACATTGTCGCAAATGGCAAGATTTCATTTCTTTTGATGGCTGCATAGTTTTCCATTGTGTATATATACCACATCTTCTCGATCCATTCATCTGTTGATGGACATCTAGGTTCTTTCCATAGTTTGGCTATTGGTTTTCTTTTTAATCTGGCTATTAGAACAAGAGAAGAACGTTTAGCTTTGGCTCTTCAGTTCACTTCTGATGATCTGATTCTGATGGGCATGACAAAATACTTACTTTCACTCTTTGTCACTTTATGTTATCTTCTTTAAATCTCCCTTTCTTTTTTATTTTTAAATTTTATTTATTTATTTTTATTGGGCAGTGGACTCATGGTTGGGAGTGGCAGAGCTTGATCTCATGACCCTGAGATCATGACTGAGGACCCTGAGATTAAGACCAGAGCTGAAATCAAGAGTCTGATGACTAACCAACTGAGCTACCCAGGTGCCCCCTCCTATTTATTTATTTATTTATTTATTTTTTATGTTTTAAAAAAATGTTTATTTGGGAGAGAGAGCGTATTACAGGGTGGGGAGAGAGCACAAGCAGGGGAAGCAGCAGGCAGAGAGAGAAGCAGGGTCCCTCCCTGAGCAAGGAGTCTGATGTGGGTCTCCATCCCGGGACCCTGGGATCACAACCTGAGCCAAAGGCAGATGCCTAACTGCCTGAGCCACCCAGGTACCCCCTTTCTTTCTTTTTTAAACTACATTTTGTTTTGTTTTAAGATTTATTTTATTTACTTGAGAGAGAGTGAGCATGCGTGCGCTGGGTGGGGGGCAGGGAAGGAAAATCTTCAAATGGATTTTCTGTTCAGCAGGGAACCCAGTGAGGGGCTTGATCCCAGAACCAAAGGCAGAGGCTTTACCTCCTGAGCTACCAGGAACTCCTATGAAGAGTTTTCTTATCATTCAGTATTCAATTAAAATTCAATTAAAATGCTATCCCTTCATAAAACATCTAATATTCCTAGCCAGTAATAAATGCTTGCTTACAACTGTTATGGGAATTTTGAGTGAAATTTATACTTTTTTGTTATAACTAATGAGAAATGATCTGATCTCCATTCTCAGTTGGCAAATCCCTCAAATAACAAGATCTGCTTCATTACTTTGTATATACTGTGTGTATATATGTATCCTATACAATAATCATAATAGCAGCAGTATCAACAATTAAACTAGTGAACATACCATGAATGATTTCTCTATGTACACATTTTGTAATGGTTCTTGTCTTGTTCAATCCTCATAACCCTAGGAGTTAGGAATTAACATTATCCTCTTTTACTATGAGAAAATTGGGGCCTAGTGAGGTTAGATAATTTGTCCAGTGTTTTACAACCACTTGACTTTAAGGTTATTTTGAAATCTGGATCTACCTTGATTCAACTGGGCATTTGTTTCTCTTCAAATATATAGACAACTATAGGACTTGTATACAATAGATGAGTAATGAAAGCCCTTTGTGTGAAACTATAATGAAATAATTGCTCTATTCGTGAGCAATTTAAATAAAAATTTATTTTTCCAGAGAGACAAGCAAGGTGTAATTTTACCTAGTTTATGTAATATTCCCTCCTTGTAGTTAGTGGCCCAGGGTATACATTAACATCATAAAAAGAGTCATCAGGTAACACCCTAGAATAGCTCTACTGGCTATTTCTTTATTCAGCATATTCAAGTGCTAAAGATTCACCTGTTACACTTTGAAAGGCAAACTTCTAACAGCATTTATGTAAACAGAATTTGGAGGAGGTATACCTTTACTGGCAGAAATAGACATCGTATTCTTGGGATATGAAATTGCCATCTGAAGCAGAGATCCAAAATAATAAAATTCACTAAGCAAGTTCATTTCGTGCTAAGAAAGAAGTTAAGCGGGTGTGATGACACTGCTTTATGAAGACATCAGTGATCCAGGATCTTTCTATCTTTCTGCTCCCCATTTCAAAGGGATTGCACTTATCTGCAGAGTTCATGATGGTTCTCCATCACTTATTCACAGCAGCCAAGAATGCAATGTGAATGCATGAGCACACTCTTTCCCTTTAAAGGCACAATCTGGAATGTTCATCTACCACTTCCTTTATACCCCATTGCCCTGAACTTAATCACATAAACATACCTTGCAACAAGGTATGCTAGAAAATGTAATCTTTATTCTAAATGACCATGTGCTGAGCTAAACATTCCACTACAATGACATGAGGGGGGTATACTTTAGGGGACAAATAGTGGTAACTCCCACAGACTCCACCATATTATACTTGCCTTTTTGTGCTGAAGAAATTTGGTGGGATCTGTATTACATGTTTTTTCTTTTAATATATGTAGTGGCAAACTTGAGATGTAACATAGAACATAAAATCAATTGAAAAATGTATATTATTTATTCCTAAATACATTTTAGGCATTTTTAACTTGGATTTGTAATTGGTATCTGATTCTAGATTGAAAAAAAATTAAAAACATGTTACCTAAGAAATGCTTCTATGCCAGGGAGTTTTGGTTCACACTGCTCCTTCTTTGCATGGCCATTTCCATGCAAAGGCATAAATTTTAACCACATTAATGGAGATTGGAAATGCCAAAAACCCTGGAGAACTACATGGAGTATTTTGTTTATAGTATAAAATTTTGTCAGCACTGCAGAATGTATTGTATGAATAGAATAACTTTGACATATAAAAGAAAAGATTTTGTTAAAGCTATTAAATTCTCTTTTCTCTATTTCAGGAGAAGGATCAAATGAGGAGGCTCCTTTTGTCTAGGAGAAAAGAAGAAAAAAATGAAATTTGTGCTGTGATCTGTGGAATCGAGATTTGATGGACAGGTAGAAAAGAGTTTAGAAACAAGAAGGAAGAAATGGATGCATTAAGTACCTAGGGACCGTAGAAAAGATTACGAAAGGCAAGGTGAAATTTCCAGAACTGTGTGATTTTACCAAAAGTAAATGGGAAATATGATAAAATTAGTAATGTTTTCTGCCTATAATGAATTACCTGTTACATCTTTTTCCTATAAAAGTTTATTTCTGTATACACCAACTTTCCTAGTGTTAAATGATTTTATTCAATCAATGCATATCACAACACCTCTTATAATTTACTCTTTCTTTATAGATTTGGTAAATGAATTAATGAAAGACCAGCATTGGTGTTTCTCAATACGCTGCTGTGGAAATATTCAGTTAATATATGATTACAGGAGTGAGATGACATTACTTATCTGCTCCTCTCCTTTTATGTAATCTCGACATTTGATTTGAAAATTCAAATACAGCTGTATCTTACCAAGGAGACTGGAATTTGGACACATGAACCATACTCTTGATGGTGATTTTGAAGCACTTATTTTGAAATTTGTATTTTCATTCTCTGCTATGTACCATCTAACCCATTTTTTCTATGGGTCTGGTTACTTGGCAACAACATTCTTTATTCCTAAATCTTAGCAAATACTTTTAAAGATGACATGATTGTGAAAACTGTAATCTGGAAAATGAATGGACTGAGTTTTAATAGGTTGCCCTAGTTACAAAGAAATACATGGTCTATTTTAGTTATGCACTATCACTGAGTCAGAAGGTTAGAGCAGGGAGGCCTTCGAGATTAGGGTTAAGTTCCCACATGGCACAGATGAGGAGAGAATCAATCATGTTTATTTTCATTTTCATTTCAATTTTCCATATCAGAATCAGAGCATGCAAAGCATAAGGAAGAATCCAAAGATGGCAGAGGGGTTTGTTTGCAAAATCACGTCCTTCGTATGAACTAGATCACTGGGTGAAGAGTTACGTAGTTCTTCTGAACTGTCCATGAGGGAAACTGATAGTTCACTTTTTATTTAGTTTTTTTGTTTGTTTGTTTGCTTGTTTCAAACATAGCAAATTTGTCTACAATTCTACTATAACACTATACACAAAGATGGCGCCTAGGTGGCTCTGTTGGTTATGTGTCCAGCTCTTTGTTTCAGCTCAGGTCATTGTCTCCCAGCCATGAGATTGAGCCCCATGCCGGGCTCCATGCTTAGTGGGGAGTCTGCTTAAGATTCTCTCTCTCCTTCTCCCTCAGCCCCTCCTCCTCTGCTTTTTCTTTCTAAAAAAATAAATAAATCTTTAAAAAAAAAAAAAAAAGTCCTGGGGCACCTGGGTGGCTCAGTGGGTTAAGCCTCTGCCTTCGGCTCAGGTCATGATCTCAGGGTCCTGGGATTGAGCCCCACATCGGACTCTCTGCTCAGCAGGGAGCCTGCTTCCTCCTCTCTCTCTCTCTCTCTGCCTGCCTCTCTGCCTACTTGTGATCTCTGTCTGTCAAATAAATAAATAAAATCTTTAAAAAAAAAAGTCCTTATTTACAGTCCTACCTGGACTACACAGAATAGGAAAGAGTAATTTCACAGAAGTAAATCAGTGTGCCGTAAAGACTCCTATCACCAGACATTTCTATTTGAATGTCAAGTAGGAATCTCAAATTGTTGAAAACAAAACTTCTGGTTTCCTCTTCAAATAAGTTGTTCAGGACAAAAATCGAGATTTCAGGTTCAAGTCTTCTCTTTCTCTGTTACATCAAATCTAATTTATCAGCAATGGTTATTAACCTTACCTTCAAAACACATCCCAGATTCTGTCACTTCTCACTGCCTTCACCACCACTGTACAGGTTGATACCCCAGTTATCTCTCATCTCTCTGAATTCCCATAATAGCCCTCCTAACTCTCCTCCTTCCTCACACACTTTCCTTATGCTCTTGTCTCCAGAGAAGCCAAAAAGATCTTTTGGAAAAATAAATCATTTCTTAGCCTCCCCTTGTTCTAACCGGAGAATTCAGATCTAGTTAAAGAATAGATGGTAGGGGCAGAACGGAGGAAGTGGGGGGAAACAACAATGTCCACTACAGGGTGGAGGTAATAAGGCCAGTATTGCTTACACCGTGGGTGCTCCCTTTATCAGCAGTTGTTTCCAGGGTCAACCCCATTAAAACCACATGATCCTCCTCTGAAGAATCTTCAGAAGGCCAATAGTAGACGAACTCTACATCAGAATGCCACGCCATTCACCTCACTTCAGCCATCACATAGGGAGTTTATCATTTTACCTCATCACAAGATAAAGGGTGAATACAGTCCAATAAGATATTTTGAGAGAAACAGAACACGTTTACATAACTTTCATTATAGTATATAGTTATAATTGTTCTATTTTATTTTTAGTTATTGTTAATATCTTACTGCGCCGAATCTACAGATTAAACTCTGCCATAGGTATATATGTATAGAAAACAACAGCAACAACATATACAGGGTTCAGAACCATTTGCACTTTCAGGAATCCTCTGAGGGTTTTGGGCTATATAAGCAGATAAGGGGGGGACTACTGTAATTTTAATGATGTCTGTCTGTGGAATTTAGAAATGCTGGGTTTATTGTGAGGGAAAATATTGACAGCCTCAGAGTGCTTGATAAGCTGGTGGAATTCCATAAAGAAGGTAAATTTAAAGTAGCAATACAGAAATAAATACATTGTTATTTATTTTTTTAAAACAAAGAACTGCATTGAGTTGCGGATGGGATTATACCATGCTTAGGCTGTGCACATGATAGAGCAAGTTCTCAAGTACTTTTGCCCCGAGGAGCTTCAAGTTATTTGTTTAAAAAAGGTAGATGAAATAAGGATGACACTCCCTCGAAAGCTAAAGACTTTTAAAACAAATATAAACAAATACCTGTTTGGTGGTGAGAAGGAGCAGGGACTTGTGGAGAGCAGAGGTTTGAGGAAGCCTGACATTCTAGGCAGCGACAGTAGATGGCGGTGGTGTGCCAGAAGACAGCCTGAGAGGTTGTGACTGATCTGCAGGAGGTCGTTTATGCAGGTGCTTGCTAAAAAAAAAACAAAAAACAAAAAACACTATTTTGTCTGAGGAACTGTAAATTGTATTCATGATTCACATATCATTATTAATTCATTTTGTATTCATTATCATAGGGCAGATTCATTTGGTATTTAGGCAGATGTCAAAGTATAGGCACTTCCAGGAGCTATCTGTGAAAGTTCAAACCAGGCTATCTGTGTGCCCGTTTTCATGGATGCATAAGTGGAAAGAAGAAATGTTTAAAAAAAAAAAGAAGGCAAAAAAAAAAAAAAGACATGATTTGGCTGTAGATTGTACCAGGGATTGCCCAGCTAATGGCTTTCAGTGTTTAATTCTGTGTGTCATTACTTTCCTGTGCATATTTTTGGCAGTTTAAGCCTAGCAGATGAGAATCTTCCAGGCTGGAGAGCTCTGCATAAGATAAAAATTTAATAATCCTATTGCTGACCCAGCCACTAAGGGTGGAACAGATAATCCTTTAATAATGCACTTCAGAAGCCTGGTTTGCATAGCCAGAGACTAGAGGCAGCTGGATATAGTGGAAAGAGAGCCTTTGAGACTGGAAAAAGATGGGCTCTGGTGTTGGCTCTGCTACTAACTAGCTCTGGGACTTAGGGAAAATCAATTAACCTTCCCAGGTCTCAGGTTCTTAATCTATAAAATGAAGGGATTGCATGAGATCATCCCAAAAGTCCCCTCCGGTGCTAAAAATAGCAAAATTTTCTGGTAGAAAAAAAAATACATACTAGATACGTTTTTGAAATGCTAACACTTCTTTGTGACCTACTTCAAAACAGATGAGTTGTAAAGCTGGCCATGAATTGTAAAATGTGTATCATCCGTGAGTAAATGCACCTCAAGCTGTTACAAGTGTGATTTATCGCCAGTGGCTGGTGCAGTATTATATGTAAGTGACAGCACTTGGTCTTGAAACCTTTCTTAAATCTCAGAAATGACAGAAGAGAAACTTTGGGAAGGAGGTCTAACTTCAGAACTGATTTCTCACAAATGAATACAATTTGACAAACTGTGTGTCATGCCGTGGAATACGCTTCCCAAATGTGCAAAGAGATGATCTACCTTGAAACATTTCCAAACTCTAAACCAGATCTTGCTCAGTGATTAAGTCACTCTAGAAATAAAGCAGATGCTCAGAGAAGCTCATGAGCTCTTTGAGGACAGCAGGCACTTCTCTCCACTGCAATATGGAAAATGAGTTCTCTGAAATGTTTCATGCATTCTCATATGCTCCCTGATTTAACACAGGAGATAATGGGCCAATTGGTGAATTCCCAAATAAAGAGCACTGACAGATAAACAAATTTATTGGAGAAAGACAATCACAGGCTTTAGGAGAAAATCATGTTTGACTAATCCTCTTTTAAAAGAAATGGCCAATAAAGATAAGGGTACATATTTACAATTGATTCAAAGGAGGAATATTTCTTTCTGGAGCAAGTGTCGGAAAGGGAGAGATGTTATATCCTGGATCTCACACTTCCCTCTTTTTGATGACGAGTGAAAGAGTGAAGCATGAAAAGAATAGTCCTTCAGTCATCAAAGTTGAGACTCACTGGTTAGTCTGATTATCTAAAATTAGGTAGAAGGAGTCTCAGTGTTCGCTCATGTCTGCAGGTGATTCTACACTCTTCAATGCTATTAAATGCTGGATCAGTTGGGATGAGTTGTATGAGTATTTCATGAAAGTCAAAGGGCTGAAGGATGAGAAGAAGCTTTGTTCTACAAACTCCAAACAATTACTATATGCCCAGAACCCTGCTAGTGCAGGAAATATATTCAGATACAGTTAAGAGAGTGAGTAGACCTATAATCAGAAACTTACCATGCGCCAGTGCCTTAAGAGCTATCCTAAGAGATGTCAACATTCATGACAAAGGGAGGGCATCTGGAGGGAAGCAGAGGACTTGTGGAATAAAATCAGACCAGAGTTGGTGAAGAGCTGAAGTAAGAGTAATCTAAGTTAAAAGGCAGGAGAGGCAGTGTGTGAAAAGGTATGAGTAACAGAGAGAATATATGATATTTTGAACATTAATCAGTATGGTATGACAGAGAAAAAAAATGATTCTTGAGGTTAAGTTGTGGGAGATATGGCCAGGGAAGAAAACAAGAGAGAGTTCTTGAGGGAACAGCAGATGATTTTAAGTGAAACAGATCCCATTTTGAATTGTTATCATTTACTGTGTATTTTCTGGGGTAGTGTTTAATTCTGAGTAGTGGTCTCCTAATCTTTAAAGTGAGGGTAGTGATGCCATCCTCAGAGGCTCACTGTGAGGTTTTGAAATAGGCTTCTGCCAGTTGTCTGTCAAACCTCAGCTTTCAGTTAAGAGCATGAGGTTGGGGAAGGAGTATTGGATCTCTGTTAGCAATTCGCAGGTTCCTGGACACAGACTCTATTCATCCAAGCATGGCCATGGACTCTGTTTCCTTCTCTCTTTCTCACCATCCTTTGAATGACTGAATGTGGTTGATAGCATGTGTAACATTAACAGAAGAAAGCCTACCATGATAACAGAGAAAGTCCCTCCTAACTTTCTCAAGTTGTGTGCCTTTAGCTCTTCTTTGCTTCAAAACAGACATTCTGGTCAACTAGAGCTGTGGTTCTAGCTGTAGCCCTCTAGGTCAACAGTTTTTGAAAACAACGCTGTTCCTACCTCATGAGAACATCTCACAGTACCAGCTGTATTCATCTTCTTGGACTTCTGTCACACAGTTAACTTGGGTCCCAGAAAGCTAAGAAATGAAGACTTTGCAAATTAAAACAATTCCTAATCCAAATTGCAATCTTCTAAGAAATTTACTTCCTATTCCACATTTTACCTAAAACATCATCAGTTGGGTTATCCATTATACTGGGCAGAAGGCATAATGATGTATGCAAATGACAATACACAATTATTCCAAGTAATATAATTTTTTATGTTATAAATTAAAATTTTGAATACTGCCTGTATTATTAAATTCATAAGAAAAAGTCAAAGCCCCAGAAGGCCTTCATTCTGTTAAGTTAAAATTGAACAAAACATTTTAAGTTAAACCCCAAAGAAATTGGAGTGTGAAAGATCCTTTGTTTTTGTTGCTATTGTTGTTTTCCTCTTCAGTTCCTTTCTCTATCACAGTCAGAGAATGGTCCAATGTCTAGAGGAGTAGAGGCTCCCATAGCTGCTATAGCTTGGACCCATTTGTAGGAAAGACTAGGTTCTGTCAAGATTTCTGCATTCCAAGTACCTTCACTCAATGTTTCCCATGTGCCCTAGTTTTTAAAAGTTCAAAAAATTAATAGGCCACACAGATTTCACTGTACTAGTCTGAAAGCCTCAACCTTTAGAGAAGGTGTTTCTCAACTGGTTCTTTTTCCCCATTCTCCATTATTTCAAATCTATTAAGGTCCCCCCCCACGGCCCCCAGCCATGTATTCCCACAATACTCTCTCTCCCCACATTTGTTTCATCGGCAGAATCGACAACAGAAGGTCTCTGCCCTCATTGCTGAAACTTCAGAAGTTATAGCCCCTGGAGGCCCAGTGGATGCTAAGACCTTCCCATGTATGTTCACCCCAAAAGTTGCCTATCCTATGCTTTGTTTTGGATTTTTTTTTTTTTTTCAGAATCAGAATAATTTTGGGGGGTGCAGAGGGCAGAGATTTGATGGCAAATTACTTCCTTTCTGTTGCTTTATCTCTTTCTGTCATACTAGGTTACTCCTCAAATACTTTGATCTTTCCATGTTTCTCCTTTTTAGAAGGTCCTTTGAAGTTTTTTTTTTTTTTTTTTTTTAAGATTTTATTTATTTGAAAGACAGAGATCACAAGCAGGCAGAGAGGCAGGCAGAGAAAGAGAGGAGGAAGCAGTCTCCCCGCTGAGCAGAGAGCAGATGCGGGGCTGGATCCCAGAACCCTGGGATCATGACCTGAGCTGAAGGCAGAAGTTTTAACCCACTGAGCCACCCACACGCCCCTGGAATATTTTTAATATTGATTATCTTTAATAATACACCCATGAGTAGTGAAAAATTCACGTTTATTATTATTGTTATTAAGACTTTATTTTTTAAAGCAGTTATAGGTTCACCACAAAACTGGGGATAAGGTACAAAGATTTCCCATACATACCCTGACCCAGCACATGCATGGACTGCCATTACCACCATCCCCGATCGGAGTGGGGCATTTGTTACAACTGATGAACCTACACTGATATATCACTATCACCTATAGTCCACAGTGTATAATAGGGTTCTCTCTCAGCGTTTTAATTTCATAGATTTGGACAAATCTATCATGGTATGTGTCCATTATTATAGTATCATACGAAATAGTTTCGTAGTCCTAAGAATCCTTTGTGCCCCACCTATTGATCCCTGCACCTTAATCCCTGACACGCACTGTTCTTTACTATCTCCATAGTTTTGCCTCTTCTGGAATGTCATATAGTTGGAATCATACAGAATGTAGCCTTTTCAGATTGGCTTCTTTCACTTAGTACTATGCATTTAAGGTCTGTCCATGTCTTTTCATGGCTTGAGAGTTCTTTTTTTTTCAGTGCTGCTTAACACTTTATTGTCTGGATGTACCACACTTTATTTCTCCATTCACCTACTGACAGACATCTTGGTAAATTCCAAATTTTGGTAAATATGAATACAACTACCATAGACATAAACCTGTGGGATTTGTGTGGGTATGTTTTCAACTCCTTTGGATAAATACCAGGGAGCATGATTGTCGGATTACATGACAAGATCATACTTAATTTTGTGAGAAATCACCAAACTGTCTTACAAGAGGCCTGTTAGTTCCCATTGCTCCACATTCTTCCCAGCATCCTTTGGTATTGTCAGTATTCTGGATTTTGTCCATTCTAATGGTATGTAGTGATACCTCATTGTTGTTTTAATTTGCATTTCCCTGATGACATATGATGAGAAGCATCTTTTCATTTGCTTATTTGCCAATTGTATTCTTCTTCGGTGAGGTGCCTGTAAAGGTCTTTGACTAATTTTTTAAATTGAGTTATTTATTTTTTTAATTGTTGATTTTTAAGAGTTCTTTGTGTATTTTGGATAGCAATCTTTTGTCAGATGCAAATGTTGTCTCCCTGTCTGTGGTTTGTCTTTTTATTCTCTCAACATTGCCTTTCAATAAGCAGACATTCTTACTTTTAGTGAACTCCAGTTTCTCAATTATTTTATCCATGAATTGTGCCTGTAGTGTTATATCCTGCTGAGTTTTGAATATTGTTATCTGCTCCCTAAACTGATTTCTGTTCTCTTCCATAAGATGTAGGGTAAGCACAGCTTGTTGTGTTTTATTCACTCTCTTTTCAACTTTCCTTCCTATTTGAGGTCCAAACTTTCCTTCTCTTATATATCCCTTGAGATTTTATATTGTCAGGCTCCTTAGTAAGAGAGATAATGCCAGACCTAGGTGTTACTCTGTTATTGTACCATTGGTTCCTTTCCACCTTTTTATTTGTTTGTTTGTCTGTTTTCACATACTTATTGCCTTCCTTTGAGTCTTATTTTCATTAATAAGGCCTTCTTAGGTCACTAAGTTTTTCCTCAGTGGACATTTCCTATTCTTCCATGCCCTCTTGTTTTCCTTATTACTTGTCACAGTCATGCTATGCACTCATCTATTTTTTTCCTATATCTCCCTCTAAAATATGCTGAGTGGATATAGGGATTTCTGATCTCTGTTCCCTTCACATCCCCAGAAGCAAGAGGAGTGCCTAGCAAAGAGTAAATACCCCTAAATTATATTGAGTCAACTTTGGGGGGAGAAGGGGGCACTATCTATATTTTCAACCACCACAATGATCTTAAAACACATCTGAAAAGGCTTAAGGTATTTTGTGATCTCTTTAGTTTTCCCCTCTCAAATGTTGAAATAATCTGTAACTGCTCTGTATGACCATCCCAATCTTCATGAATGGTTTCCTAACTACTGTTGCTACAGGCTTCCCATCTGCTGTTATAAGATGATGTTTCTCAATGCTTTCTTGCATATGAGCATCTTCCAGGGAAATCACTCAAGTTCACTGCTAAGAAATTTTACCATTACCAGAGGAAAAGCATTTGGTGTAAATGTAGCTCGTTTCCCTTTCATTTGGTTCTGATGTTATAGTAAGGAACTCAGCGTCTTAGGTATGTTCCTTTCTTCATCTCTTGAAAACTGTTCTTCTGCTCTGTCTAAAGGTAAAACCATTTTCCGAGCTATAATCATTTAAAAAGTTTAAAACATAATCATTTAAAATATGCATATTTTTCTCTTTTTTTTCAAATTTTCTATAGATCTTATTTCTAAGATTTTGCCTGAATGCAGGCACATCATTGCTTTGCTAAATTTTAAGTTCTAACTTATGAATAATATCCTTCAATATTTTTTAAACCTAGGTTCAAGTAAAACCATTTCTATCATAATTTGCTTCTTTCCCTTATTCTTCCTTATTTTTAGATTAATAAAATCTACCGTCCTCTTGTAAGTCAAACTCGTCTGGATCTTAGAGATGTTATACCACAATCACAATGCATTCAATGACCAAATCAGAGTTATTTTGAAACTATGTGGTAGGAGATGGCTTTCAGAGACTGTGAATATGCCACATGAATCCAAAAGATTAGCCACTTGGCATGTCTCATGTTTACTTTTTGGAATAGGATGCCCTTTCAAGTGTGGCAAGGGGAAGAAATTGGAAGTAGCTAGACTAGTAGCCTCTATCGTTGTCAAACACTGACAACAAAAGGCTTAAATTTTCACCTATTCATAGTATAGCCCATATGGATATTAACTGCCTTTGTAGACTGAAGCCTCGGCTGATGGTGAGAAATACTACAAAGAACAAAAATCATTTCACCCCCTCAATTCCTGAGAAGCCTGTATCATTGAGGGAGACTTAACTGGAACTGAATGATTCCCTTTTCCATGTTAATCTAATCCCTGTCTCATTGACGCCTGCTTAGGTCAAAACTGTATCAGCATCCGTCAAGGTCAGCTACAAAGGTCAGTGTGAGTGTCCTTATAAGTGCTATGCTACTTAGAAAATAGCTGTTTAAACACACAGACACATGCTGGAATAAGTTACTGTGATAAGCCTATAACCCTAGAAGGTCAAGGACCAGAGCCATACTTGAAGCATCAATATATCTGCATGCTATTTTGTTTCACATAATACCAACCCATTGCTGGTTCTTTCAAGGTTCCTGGTCAATGTACCAGTATATTGAAATTTTAGGGTCCCAATAAATAACAAATAGGGTCTTTCCTTCCTTCTGCACTTTGCATAGATTTGAAAATGTGGACACATAAATCTCCAGGTGAATATTGAAATTGCAGCTATATTATTGATAGAGCTTGATTGGAGCACTTATTATAGCACTTTAAAATTCTACCTTTTGTTAATTGAATTTACCTATACAAAATGATAAGCCACCCTGTTATGGACAAAGATTGCTTAAATGCACTACAGGAAGAGACAGAGAAAATACACATGAAAGAGATAGCCTCTACCCTATAAGAATGTGGGAAATTCACACACACACACACACACACACACACACCCACACACTCTGATTCTAACCAACAATCAAGCAAGGGACATATAAAACAGGGCCAGTGTGTCTTCATACTCTCCTCTTTTAGGGCTTGGCAGCAGGGCTGTGTTGGTGAACAAAACTAAGATAATATGTATCATTACAGAGTCAAAAGCCTAGTGATGGATATAGATACCAAAAATGTAAACAAAAATTCCAGATAATAAAGTATGATAGGTTAAGAAAGTTGTTTTTCAGAAAATGATATATAAGATGTTAACTATAAATTAAAAAAGAGATATTCTTCTTCACATAGAAAGTAGAGTGAATATTAGTATCAGATTATAGATGGAAGTTATGCAATAAGAAGTAAACTGCATTAATTTTTTTAAAAAGCAGATTTAAAAACACCACAGAAAAATTGAATTTATAAAGTTAATTTGATGATATTACAAAACTTCCTTAAGATCGGTTTAAGAAGGACATTATCACTCAAGAACTGGCGCATCCTTTGGTTTTATACAGATAAAGAAATGATGCAACCACTTAAGCCTGGGAGAGTGCCAGTGAATTAGTTTATACAAATGATCTAGTATTTCATTGTCCAGAGAGAAAAGATTATCTTTTTTCACGTCCATGAATTTGTCAGTTCGTTCTTTATTGAGTGATAGGTGCAAAGCTCCTCCAAGTTTGTTGGCTGGACAGATGTGGCATTGTGGAGATAACATTAACATAACTGGCAAAACATAATTGGCAAAGGGCTATATTATGGCTTACCATATACTACATCTGTTGCAATGACAGGGTATTCAAACATTCTGACCTTTAGTTCTCTTATTTTAATGAGGGTACTATTGCCTGCTTTAATTCCATTTATTCATTCAGTACTCAGAAGTTAACTCTGATAGCAATAAGATTTTAATCTAAGCAATAAGATTGCTGGTGCACAGCAGAAACACAGTGTCTACTCATGTTAGGCTTAATATACTTCTCTTGATTGTTATTACTTAGTATTTGCTTCATATGTCACTTTATTAAGGGGACCTTTCAATCATTTTCCCCATGAAGGAAACTAAAACTTAAGTAATAACTTTGCTGATAAATTTATGGGTAACAGAACAGAGAAGGATGATATTTATAGGCATAAGAATAAAATTTATCAAATTAAAAATATAAGAGTATGTAGGGTTATATTTGATGGTAAAGATAAAATTACATTAGTATTACACAGATGAAGTTTTTGTGATCCTAAATGATCATTTCTTACTACTTTTATGTACACAGAAGTTCGAAAAGTACTATAATGTGGTAGAATAAAAGAGGTAAGAACTTTGGAGTCAGAGTTGAAAGGCTCAAATCCAAGCTCTGTGATCTTGGGTGACATAGAGATCTCTGTGCCCCAGTTCCCTCTTCTGTAAAATGAGGTAATAACGATGCCTATGCCATAGATTCTGTGAGATTTTAAAAAGTGGACATCACGAAACACTCCAAACATTATCAAGCATGTTATAAACACCATGCCTTTACTTAATAGAGGTTTTGTTGCTGGTCTGGGTGTCATTTCTGTCCTGGCCCATCCTTCTGCCATTTTTCTTGTTTTCTTTTTTAAAATATTTTATTTATTTATTTGACAGAGAGAGATTACAAGTAGACAGAGAGGCAGGCAGAGAGAGAGGGGAAGCAGGCTCTCTGCTGAGCAGCGAGCTGGATGTGGGACTTGATCCCAGGACCCTGAGACCATGACCTGAGCCGAAAGCAGAGGCTTAATCCACTGAGCCACCCAGGCGCCCCTCCTGTTTTCTTCATTATGTAAACAACAGATTCAGCTCCTTGTCAGTGTATGGAATGTATCACTTGGGCAGTGCTTTAAGGGACGAAAGTGAGACTAGAATGACCCAGAATGTTTACATCTTAAGAACACACTGACACCTTTCCTTAGAGGGATGGTGACATAAATGTGTTCAAATAAATTAACATTCTCATCTGTACTGTCTCAGTAGGCAGAATCAAGTGTGCCTGCCAGGTGAGACAGAGATGGGAGAAGAATGGGCCAATCAAGATGACACAGAAAATGAACCATCATAGGTGTTGAGGGGAGAAAAGAATTTTCAAATGTGCCAAATTCAGTCACTTAAGATAAACAAAGTAAATAAACAGCATTAAACACAAACATGGACAAATATTATTTCCATTGGTAACAGATCCCCTTTATGTATTTGTTTCCTCATCTCATGCTCAAATGAGTCTCTTTAATATTTTATTTGTGGCAGTTTTTGCAAGTTAAGAAAGAAATATTTCCTTTGTCAAGTCTATTAATTTTTTATTTAGTTTTCCAATATAAAATGTGGTTAGATATTTTAAATTTGTAAGCTACTAAAACATTAATATTTATGGAAGAAAAGTTGAATAAATTCAAAATAATCCATGGAGCTTTTATAAATGCAAAATCTGAGGACCCCCTCTGTCCCATCTCAGATCTACCACAACAAAATCCCCACATTTCCTAAGATTTGACCAAATTCAGTTTAACAAACAAACACATAAAACCCACAAATAAAAACTTTCTAGTCAGGTGATGGTGAATAGAACAGCTACTATGGTGAATTCACAGATTCATAACATTCTAAGTCTCTGAACGTAAGAGATTTGTTATGTTGGTATAGATGATAGGATGTGTTGGAGGGCAAAGAATTTCCTCTGTCCTTAAGAATCAAATTGACAAGAGACAGATTAACAGAAGAAAATCGAATTTGATAGTTTACATACAGGGATTTACACAGACATGGAAATTCCAAAGACAGTGAGGAAATGTGAAGCTTATCTGAGTTAAGGGGAGGGGTCGGGATCTGAGGCTAAGAAGGGGAGAAAGCTCATTAGCAGCAAAGTGAAAGGGGATGTTTGTGGGGGGGAAGGTACTATTAGGTGAATTTCTTAGGTAAAGAGGAATCTTTGTTTATAGTTCTTCCTGGTACAGACAGGCAGTTGAGGGGGAAGTAAAGAACTTTTTCTGAATCTGCTGGGTTTTGATGGCTTTTAACTAAAAATAATATTCATTCCAAAGTGGCCCATCTTGGAGCTGCCTTCTCCTGGCCCTCACAGTTGAATAAGTTCCCCAAAGATGTCAATGTTTGAATTCCCAGTACCTGAGAACGCGTAATCTTATCTGATAAAATGGAGTTTGCAATTGTGATTAAGTTAAAGATCTTGAGATAGGGATGTTAACCTGGATTATCTGGGTGTGCCCAATGTCATCACAGGGATCTCTAGAAGGAGCTGCAGAAGGAAGAGAGGATGAGGTGATAATGGAGGTAGAGATTAGAGATGCAGGTAGGACCTGGAAGCAGCCGCCTTTACAGGCACAAGGTAAGGATTAGATTCTCCTCTGGAGCCTCCAGTTGGAATACAACCTACAGACAACTTGATTTCATCCCTTTAAGATTTGTTTTCAATTTTTGACTTCCAGAACCATAAGAATAAATTTGTGTTGTTTTGAACAACCAAGATGTAGTTCTTTGTTGCATGAATGTTTGCTTCTGGAAAAAGACACTGCTAAATCCTTTACACAGAGTTAATAAAATTTAATTTTGAAAACCATGTGAGGCACATATTACTATTGTCTTTAATTTTACATAGGATAGACTCTAGCTTATGGAAATTAAGTAATTCACCCACTGACTCATTGCTAGTCCAATGTGACCAGAATTCAACCCATACAGTCTGGTTCCCACCACACCTCCTGCTTCTGCTCCTTCCCTACCTATCCACACTTATCTCTGAGATTCCTCATCATAGGCTTTAGGTAGGGAAGGTAATTGGTTCACATGGAGTTAGAAACTGCAATTAAATAGAAATAAATTGAGCAAATATTTAATAAGTATCCAATACATAGCAGGCATTTTACTAGACAGTAGACCACGTGGGTAAGTAAGATAAACGGGGCTCCAATCCTTGAAGAACAAGAACTTAGAGTCACAGAAAAATGTGACTCTCTTTTCAATAGGACTTAATACATTTCCAATCTGTCAATCTGTATTTAGCACTTTTTTTTTTTCTGTCTGCTCTTTAGCTGTTTTTTAAATTTTACAATGTACATTACCAATGCTGGGTCACTATAAATGCAGTTTTTAGAATACTGCCATTTGAAGCAGAAGAGGGGAGGTTTTTTAGATGAACAGAAGACATAAATACATTTTTTTTTTTAAATATTGCCTTTGAAATCTCTGCATTGTAACATTCTTTACCGGTGATGAAACCACTTTTAATTTTTATTTCCTTTACTCCCTGGAAAGCAAAATGAATTAAGCAGCATCTCCATTTGTTTTTAAATATGAAGGAAAGTTCCAAGTAAGACTTTTGGGAGCATAGGAAAAAACATTAAATGCAGCAGCAATGAGTTCAGGGGACAGATTCACAACCAGAGAGGAAAACAAAAGAATGCCTTGAAAAAACAAAGAGTTTTGCTTTCATTCCCTTTCATTTCCTCATCTTAATACTTTTATGAGCCAAATATTTTACAAACTTATGCTCAATGGAAACAAAAGGCTTCATTGCATGTTATTAAATATGGAATTATAAGTATAATTACTTAAAATATATTGCATTTGGATTTCCCCCAACTCTATTTTTCCAGCAATTTTGAGCTCATTATATTCAGGTGGATCTATTGATTCTATTTTTAGAGATTCTAAGTGATTTCTTGCAGTTTACCTATTGTTCCCCTTTTAATTAACAGCAGGTATGCATTATGGCAGCAGGCAGTATTTATTCTATAACTTCAATTCTGCACCTGCACAGAGACACACTACTTTATGCTAAATGACCACACAAGCTAAGCCGCATGCCCTATAAGATAGAACTGTATAGGACACACTCTGGTGCTGTTTCCTAATGAGAAACTGGGTTCTGCTTCTGAGTAAGATGAGTCACTTTATGTGGACCATAAACCCTGTATCTGTAAAAGAAGGATGTCTAGGGTGCTTTTCAATAACTATGCATCAAATTTCTGTGAACACTGTTTTGTCTCCTGTTGTATTCTCTATTGCACTCTAGAAAGAGCCAGATTTGGAATCCTTCACATACAGTAGGAAAACCTGCTTTCCACGGGTGTTGGACACTGAAATTCTGCCTATAGGAGTCTTTCAAGTTTTCTCACAAACCCAGTCCAGTCTCATTTCTATTTTCACTTTACTTTGTTGGATAGCAAGTGTCAGGCCACCAGGTGGCAGAATGGTTTTGGGTAATTCCCCAAGGGAATTTACACACACATAAATTCCCACATCTTGTTTCCACTCTAGAGGTTTGAATTTTGGAATATTTTTCAATGTTTTCACAAAGTCATCAGTGATATGACATTATAGGGGCAGAAAACTTTTTCCTTCTCTCCTTCATGGTTTTTGGGTGGTCTAGTAATTAAATTGATGTAAAACACATTAACAGGAGAAACATGGTATCTTCTATACTCCTAGTGGGAAGGCCCAGGGATACTGGGTTAACTCGCTGACCAAAGGATCACATTAAATACCATCTCCTGCTCAAAACAAAAGGTGTTGGAATAGGGAGTCAGTTAAGTGAAGTTACCAGGAAGAGAGAGTAACTAAATGGAAGGTTGTTATGCAGATTCAAACCCTGTCTTCTCCACTGATAGTAATTTTCTAGAGGTTTAGGGTCAGCCTCCTCCTGTAACTGTTACAAATAGAGATATTCCTCATAAATGCAAGCAGCTCTTATAAAAAGGTAATTTATACTTGGTTTTCAGACCATCTCCTACGTTTGCAGTTTCTTAAAAATAACCAGCTGAAAATAATCCACAGACCAAAGAGACCTATCTTGGATGGCAACTTTTGCTTCCTTTCAACATCTAGATAGAAGAGGGGTCCTCTTTCCTGGTGTAGAACTTTCTTCTTTGGTAGGGAAAAGAGATTGGGGAATATTTTATACGTAGTTTTAGGACCAGATGGAAGTAAAACAGGTTAGCAAAAGACTAATTTATATGGACTTGAGGATCCAAAAAAAAAAAAAAAATTTCTAGATTCCATGTAGTTTAGAATACAATTTTTAATGTGAAAGAACTTGAACAGTTTTGTGCTGTCTCTGAATGTCATCTTTCCTTTCTAGCTGTAACTAGCTGAGAGGAAACTCACAAGAATGACAATAATAGCAATAAACATTTTAAATGTTAGTACATTTTCAAATTTCTCATGTTTAACCGCCAGTTCTTCTCATTCAAACAGGAGTGGTGAGCTTCCATCAGAGCCAACCAAGCACTTGACAGTGGTTGTGGGCAAACAACCTGCTGGTTTCAAGGTGCTTCTTGGTAAACAGAGGTCTTTCTCTCTCCCTATCCCAATGCAAGTTACCTTTTCTGATATGAGAACCATGAATGATTATTTCCCCTTAAAAGTCTTCATGAAAAAAAAAAAGAGAGAGATAATGATACCTTTCTGCCAGTGTTGCTGTGGGGACCAAACAAGACAAGGAACACAAATGCTTAGCCTAGGGATGTGGCAAACACTTCATGAGGAAACAGAAAAGGCAAGCTAGGGGCAAAACCCACACTAACACCCCACAATTACTCCTCCCCTCCAAGGTGGTGACATTCCTGGGCACTCCTAGCTGCCCTTGAACAAAGGGAAGGGAAAAATAAATGGTTAACTGAGAGAGATCCCAGTCATGCAGGACAGGAGTCTCTATCAGACTTAATGATTTACAAGAAAAAAGGCAATCTTATCAATAGGCAGACTTGCAGAAACCTATAGACTCAATTTCCTGGAGTCCTAACATTACTCTACCCTTCAATAAGATAGAGAATTTTATGTAATCAGTCACTCCTCACACTTACAATGCAGCTCTTTCTACCCCTGGTTCTGTCCCGTGCTTTCATAAAAACACATTTTTGAAAAAACAAAAACAAAAACACCTTTTTGCACCAAAGACATCTCAAAAATTCTTTCTTGGCTGTCGGCTCCAAATCTCACCACTCCAAACCACGTCACATTCACAGGATGGCAGCTGTTACTGTTCTCTTATAAAATTAAATAATATTATTTCAGTTGCTCCCAAGTGAAGGTCTGCATAACTTATGAATTTTTTTTTCAAACTATCTCCCTCATCTGTAAGAGAAAAGCAGAAGCCACAAATTGATCCTCTCCCCATCAGAAAGTAACGCCCTGAAGAAGTCTCCACACTGCTAAAGTTCCAGAGAATAGTTATGCGACATAGGTTAGCATTCCAGAAAAATCGTTATGGGCAACCATACTAAGTGAAGAGTCCTTTGTTTTAAAGGTAGAACAAAGGGATTTTTTTTTTTGTTTTGTTTTTTGTTTTTTAAATTTTTTTATTTTTTATAATCATATATTTTTATCCCCAGGGGTACAGGTCTGTGAATCACCAGGTTTACACACTTCACAGCACTCACCAAAGCACATACCCTCCCCAATGTCCATAATCCCACCCCCTTCTCCCAAACCCCCTCCCCCCAGCAACCCTCAGTTTGTTTTGTGAGATTAAGAGTCACTTATGGTTTGTCTCCCTCCCAATCCCATCTTGTTTCATTTATTCTTCTCCTACCCACTTAAGCCCCCATGTTGCATCACTACTTCCTCATATCAGGGAGATCATATGAGAGTTGTCTTTCTCTGCTTGACTTATTTCGCTAAGCATGATACGCTCTAGTTCCATCCATGTTGTCGCAAATGGCAAGATTTCATTTCTTTTGATGGCTGCATAGTATTCCATTGTGTATATCACTCAGCATCAGGGAAATACAAATCAAAACCACAATGAGTTATCACCTCACACCAGTCAGAATGGCTAAAATCAACAAGTCAGGAAATGACAGATGCTGGCGAGGATGCGGAGAAAGGGGAACCCTCCTCCACTGTTGGTGGGAATGCAAGCTGGTGCAGCCACTCTGGAAAACAGCATGGAGGTTCCTCAAAATGTTGAAAATAGAACTGCCCTATGACCCAGCAATTGCACTATTGGGTATTTACCCTAAAGATACAAACATAGTGATCCAAAGGGGCACGTGCACCCGAATGTTTATAGCAGCAATGTCCACAATAGCCAAACTACGGAAAGAACCTCGATGTCCATCAACAGATGAATGGATCAAGAAGATGTGGGATTTTTTTTTTTAATTACAATTTTGAGTTGGAAATGAGAGGCATTCTCTTTCATGTTAAGTATAATAGATGGATTTGTATTCTAAAATAAAAATACCACTTTAATTTTCCATGTGTAGCCAATTATATATACTTTAACTGATTAAAGAAATGCATCTTGAAAAAAATCCTATAACCTAAATTTAGTAAGTGAAAAATGATCAACTAATAAAATAAGAGTGAAGATTTACCAGGAGAAAATTACTCTTAAATTGGGAAGCAGCATCTCAGTGCCTTATTGATACTGGAAGCCAATATTCATCCAATAAAACTGATTTCATGAAAGAAACAAATATTTAATTTGTCAGTGTCAAGGTACTACACCAATGCAGTTTATGAGGGAATACATTTTCAGATTGAGCATTGTACCTGCAGCGATGTTTATTAATTCTCAGAAGCAGATTAACCACAAGGTTGTAGGAGCTCAGTTTTAGGGTTGGCTGGTTCGTGTATGTTGTAAGTGTGGGACGTTCTTGGGAGTCATAGAATATTACAGGGAGGAGAAAAATCCAGTTCTAGGCAGAAGTATGTTTCTGGTAAATTGCCCAAAAATCACAGAAAAAGGATTTAAATCTGAAAATAGTCAAGGGTATGATGTGAGACTTGTTTTTTCATTCTAAACGTTCACCTCATACTCTAGTAGACAGAATAACAGACTCCAGAACATGCTCACACCATAATACCTGGAATCTGTGAATATGCCACATACCAGAAAGACTTATATATACAGAAGGAATTAAGTTGTCAGACTGAGGTGATAAAGACTCAACTGGCCATTACTTTGAAGACCAAAAACAACAAATAAACAAACCAAAACAAACAAACAAACAAACAAAAAACCCCAAAAAACAAACAAAACAAAATAAGACAAAACAAAATGGGCTTCAAGGCAAGAAATGAAGTCTGCCTCTAGAAGCTGGAGAAGACAAGATGATGAAATCTTCCCTAGAGCCTCCAGAAAAGAAAACAGCCCTGCCGACATCTCAGTTTTTACTCTAGTGAGACCCATTTTGGGTTCTGACCTCCAGAACTGTGGGATGTTACACTTGTATTGTGTTAAACAGTTAAATTTGTGGTAATGTGTTATTGTACTAAGAGGAAACTGATACAAATTCTTAGGGATTTCTAACTTGGTTATTTGTTTTCTTAAAGAAGATCCTGAATTACATGGTTTTATGCATCCACAGAATCTAGCTCCATCCCTATCAATTCTTACATGAATGTTGATTTTATTAGCAGTACGTGTTTTCCCACAACATATATTTAATTTTTCCCAAAGATGTACACATATTTTATGATGTGTCCCCTCTCCCTGAGGACACCGTACCCTCTTCATGTGAGTGGAAGCCCTTGACTTCCCCTGACCCAGTCACCACAGAAGACTAAAGAATATCTTGTTTTGCAACACTTCATTCTTTTGTAATCTTTAACCTAATTTGTCCTAATGGAGATAAGTGTGAAGCCTACTGACTCTTTTCCTTAAATTGGTCACTAAAATTAAGTTCTTTAATGTAATTATTTGGATTGTAATATACTTGCACTGTGTCTGTGAAAATTATTAGACTAATGTCTTCCCATCTAATAATAGCCAGTGATACATTCCAGTTTATAGATACATAATGTCTTTTATCTACTCCACTATTGAATAAAAAAATGATGTCAGTATGCATTTTTTTAGAATACTTGTGATATTAGACTAAGTAAAAAGAAGAAAACAGGGGAAGATTGCATTGTTGGAGAACTTTTAATGTATTAATCATTCTGCTAAATGTTTTATAAACTTTTTGTTGTTTTATTCTTCCAACCTAGAGCATTGCTCTAGGTTGGATAGTCTTATACTCCTTTTACCAATTAAGCTACTGAGTCTTAAAAAAAATTACTTGTTTTGCTCCTTGTCAAATACCGATAAGCAAACAAATTAGAATATGATTCCATTTTGGTTTGTATGACTGGAAGACTCATAAAATTTGAAAACCAGTTCATTTATTCCTCCATATACTTAAGCTTGATTTGGGGATTCCAAGCTAGGGTACACCTGTATATAATGCATTAGTTTATCGGGACTGTCATAGTCTTTTTCTGCTTCCTCTAGCCTCTCCTCAATTTGCTTTCCACTTAGCTTATCCTTAATTCACTTCTCCCTCATTCAGGAACATCTGTTTTTGAATCTTGCCTAATGTTCTCCCCTGATTAGGTAGTTATTCTCTTATATACCCTTATGACCCCCCATTCCCACCTTTTTCATATTAACTATGCCCAAGAATAGGTACGTGTTTGCTTCTTTGTGGAGAAGGAGAGCCATATAGAATAAATTGAGGAGAGCCATATAGAATAAATCCTTATAATCCCAGGAACATCTAGAACATAGTCTATACTCAGTCAATATTTATTGAATTAATAAATATATTCCCTGACTTTAATATTTCTATAAAATACTTTTCTAGAAGCTAAAGATGTAAGGATTGTCCTGACATGTTTGACTTGTGAAAATTATGGATACTAGCAACCTACATTTTATCATGTATATTTTATCAATTTATTTTATTTATATTATCATACTTACTCCCTGTGTGAATTGAACTAGTTTTATCTTCATTTCACAAATTTGTAAACTAAGGCTTAAAGCTTAATAATCTGGGCCCAGGTGATAGCACAACAAAAAATTCATGTATTATTATTATTGTCGTTGTTGTTATCATTATCATTATTTTTGTTATCATTATCATTATTTGAAGGAATTTCTTGGGATACTATGCAATGGAGCTGGCAGCTTCCGCTTTCAGGGATGACTTTTTCTGGGGATATAAACTTTGCAAAATACTAAGGTCTCCACAGCATTCTCCACATGAGGATAGCTCCTACCTTCCTTGCATCTTGCTGTTGAAATATTCCATCAGTTCGACAAAAGGTTCTGGCACAGGTTGGAGTTGTATATTTCTAGCTCCCGAAGGCAGCACCCACTGGGGGCCTTCCTTGGCCAGTTCATATGCTGGTCATTGTAAAGCCAGGTCACAGATCATGAATCCTCACATGTATCCTGAGCAACTCTATCAGGAGGCTGCTCTTTTAAAATTGCACAGAATTATGACGAACAATATAGTCTATAGCTGGAAATAGTCCAGTTTCCATCAGAAGGAGCATAGATAAAATAGGATACTACTCAGTAGTAAAAGGGGACAAATGGCTGATACATGTAATGACATGGATGGACCTCAAAAATGAGATTAAGCAAAGGAATTATATTCATTTCATATTATTGATGTCACAAATTAACACAGATTTAATGGGCTAAGACAAGGCAAGTGTATTATATAACATTTTTGGAGGTGAGGAGTCCAAAATGGACCTCACCATGCTAAAATTAATTATGTTATCAGCCATGTTCCTTTCTATATGTTTTAAGGAAGAATTAATTTCCTTGCTTTCTCTAGCTTCTGGAACTTCCCACACACCTTGGCTTGTGGCCCCCCTAAGCTTCAAAGCCATCAGTGTTTGGTCAATGCCTTCTCATGATGCTATTTTCTTTTGTTTTTACTTTTCTGCTCTCCCCTCTCCAACATTTAAGGATCCCTGTCACTACATTGTGCCCACTTAAATGATCCGTGATAATTTCTCTATTTTAAATTCACCTGATTTATGACCATAATACCAGCTTCTACTTTAATTCTCACTTACTACCTTGCCATGTAATGTGAGGACTTTTTTTTTTTTTTTTATTGTGATTTCTACACCCAATGTGTGGCTCAAACTCATGACCCTGATACCAAGAGCCACTTGTTCTCCTGACTGAGCCAGCCAGGTATCCTAAGAGAACACATTTATGGTTTCTTTTCAATAAAATCCTGGAACAGACAAAACTAATATTTGCAGAAAAAAGCTGGATTAGTATTTGCTCTTGGGGCTTAGTGTGGAGATGGCTCAGGATGGGCTATGAGGCAACACTCCGAAATAACACTAATGTTCTTTTTGATAGAGATTTTTGCTACATAGGTATATAAATTTGCCAAAACTATACACATTTTGCCTGAAAAAAGAAAAAAAAAAGGACCCAAAGCAAATAGCAAACTCTCTAAGTGGTATCTTTGGCATAAACATTTTGGGGAAAATGCACTAATATCTGCAAATTGCTAAAAAAATACACTGACATTTGACTTAAGGACAAGGAGAGGGATGGATAGATACATAGATATGTGGTAAATCAAATACAATAAAATGTTAGTTTTAGGTGATAGCTGCTTAGGTCTGGATATTTATTGTAAAATTGTTTCAATTTTCTGAATGTTTAAAAATGATAGAAATAAAATATAGGTGCAAAAGTACATAGGATTCGGGTACTGGACTTATGTAAGATCCAGATCTATTCCTGCTTATTCTCTCCATTGTCCTTCTGGGCCCTGAGATTGGATCTCATTGCAACATTCAGACCCGGAGCTGGACTCATTGTTAACCAAGCTTATTACTCACTGAGGCCTCAACGGATTCTCTTACTAATTTCCAAACTTAGATATTGAGAGACTTTGGAAAAAGAGGTTAATTCCTTTTCAAGAGTTTTTGCTCCTCAGCCCTGGCAAGATGGTATGTGTGCATGGGTGGGTAGGGATGGGGGGGTACATATTGTTATGTGGGTAGGGGCGTATCATCAGTCAGAAAATTACTTTAGAGAAATATATATATCCCTACCATAAAGAATTTCGGACTCTAGCTGTAGCTGTACTCTAACTAAAGGAAGCTAGACTAAAGCTGGTTCCTGTTAACCTCCAACAGAGGCTATGTCCAAGAGGAGAAAACAGAAACCCACTGTCTAAACGGTGATAAAAATCCCTGTCACTTAATTCCATCCAGCCTCTTTGAGGCCTGCATGCAAACCCTTACATTTGTTACATTAGGGTCCAGTGGAGCATGTGAACAGCCCATTACACTCTCATGAAGGATGCCAATCATTTACCCTATCACAACCAGTGGTACATTTGGATATGCCCTTTGAAAAAATTCTGAAATGTGTCCTCAGCTTCAGAGCATCACAAGTTACATTTCCACACTCCAAACATCCCCCTTCTCTCATGGATGTTTGCAGGGTTTCCTATATGTGCACAGCGGCTCATTATATATTTATGTGTATTTTATATAGGCTAACAGTGTGACTACATTCCAATCTGAATTTAAAAAGAAAAAAAAAGAGTTATACTGTTTATAAAGCTGTACATACTGTTTATACTGTTTATAAAACTGTATACATATATATATATAACTACATATATAAATGTATATACAACTATATATTTATATATAAAACTATATATATGTATGTATATACAACTATATATTTATATATAAAACTATATATATATATATTTATGTATATAGTTTTAAAACACATTTACTTTAGCTTCTGAGGATTCAAGATGTGATCTCTGGATCCTCAAAAATCTGGTCTAAATTAGGCCCTCTCTGTAGAAACTACAAGGTCAGTAACACAGGGTTTTGGAAAACCAAATTCTAATTTGTCTGCAACTGCAGCTACATGCATCTCTCCTTTCCCAGTCTTTCAGACTATGACAGACTACAATAACTAAGATAACATCACTACTAATAAGATGGGCTTTTTCCCTTGACACCAAGCTTAAGCGACTCTCCACACTGCGGATAAATTCAATACTTTCCTATGAAAACCTAAGCCCAGTACAAGCACAACCTCAGTGTGTCCCTCGTGATGCTCCCGTTGGCAGTTGTTCGTGGATGATAAATTGCTTTGATTCCGGAGAGTGGCAATGGCTGCTACTTAAGTTGAAACTCACAAAAATACCAGAACCTTCTTTGCTCACATGCAGTTAATGTCTAATTGCTCTTTGTTGGCTTCTTTTCTTCTTTGTCCCTCCGTGTTTCCAGCACCATGTTGCTTTTTCTACTCCTAAATTGCTAATCCAACAATGAGGAGACTTTTGTCAGTTTTAACTTACCTTTCTTAAATGACTGAACACTTTGTTTATATTTCTCATCAAATTCTTTCTAATTTTGTTGTTGTTGTTATTTCTTTCACTGGAGCTTTATTGCTAATGAATCCATTATTCATTTTTCTTTTCCTGTTGTTCATTTCATTAGAGAAGCTTGCAACAATCTAGTGGTTGAATTCAAGCAGGCATACCTGATTTTTCCTTGTTATAGAAATGTATTTAAGTCACTGACTCATTCATTCATTCTTTTATTGATATTACAATCTCCGTAACCTTTCCACAGGCATATGCTGGGTCTTTTCAGACACTTAAAATGTCTTTCAATCATGTTAACAATAAACATAAACTTACGTAACCATAAAACTTAGTAGAATATATTATGTCTTAAAAGAAATATTTTGTGGATATGAGAAAAGGAAGTGCCAGAAAGGAAGAGGGTACGGACAGCTGTGATATACAGAAACTGGAAAATGGTTATTATGGAAATTGGGAAGGGGTGAACATATTAACTTCCTGCATGATGCAAATTGGAAGAGCAACTCATCGATTTAATTAGCATATATTCCTTAATTATCTCCCATGTACCGATCCTCATTTTCTCACCCTTCTGTGGAATACCTGATCTATAATAAATACTTATTTAGTGCCCGTAGTGAATTATTATACACACAGTAATACTAAGTTCTGCTGTACAATTACAGTATTTTGCTGTATTTTCCCTCCAAAAATTCTAACTATTAGAACATTATTGTTCCATGGGAAAGATTATCATCTTTTGTCCTACTTAAACAAGTGCTTGTGTTTTCACTTCACCAATTTCAGGCAGATCATTTAGTATTGTATTCTCCAGTTTTCTTATCTTTAAAACAGGGACACTTTATGTCTACCTTGTAGAGTTAGTCTGAGGAATTATTGGCATGCTGTGTAAAGCACTGTGACATCCCTGGGACAGAATACCTAGTAACTGTTTGATGTGACAAATGTCTTCTTTTTATTTTATTTTATTTTTTTTAAATTTTTTTTTAAAGTCTTTTTTTTTTGTCTTTTTTTTTTTTTTTTAAGATTTTATTTATTTACTTGAGACAGAGAGACCGTGAGAGAGAGCATGAGCGAGGAGAAGGTCAGAGGGAGAAGCAGACTCCCCGTGGAGCTGGGAGTCCGATGCGGGACTCGATCCCGAGACTCCAGGATCATGACCTGAGCCGAAGGCAGTCGTCCAACCAACTGAGCCACCCAGGCGTCCCAAATGTCTTCTTTTTATTATTTTTTTAAGATTTAACTTATTTACCTGAGAGAGAGAGAGTGAGAGCTAGAGAGAGAAAGAGCAGAGGGAGAGGGCGGAGCAGACTCCGCACTGAGCAGAGTCGCTGACACAGGCCACCATCCCAGGACCAGGGATCATGACTTGAGCCAAAGGCAGGCATTTAACAGACTGAGCCACCCAGGTGCCCCCTTGTTTTTGTTTTTAATTTGCTGTTATCATGGCCCTGTGTTATATCTGATTTTGACACATGGAATATTTGTGTTTAATTAAAGTTGTATGTTTACTGTGCCAGCTATATGTGATTCTGAATTTTCCACTTACCCCCATCCTTAGAAAAGTCTCCAGTAAAGAAGTTCTATTCTTTTCCATGTTTCACCCTTATGAGCTCCCAAGACTCCTCTTATGTATGTGATTTTGCTTTCTTTCTTTTTCTTTTTTTTTTTTAAGATTTTATTTACTTATTTGACAGAGAGAATGAGAGAGCTCAAGCAGGGTGGACAATGGAGAGAGAGAGAGGGAGAAGCAGACTCGCTGTTGAGCAGGGAGCCCTATGCGGGGCTCGATACCAGGACCCTGGGATCCTGACCTGAGCTGAAGGCAGATTCCTAACCACCTCGGCCACTCAGGTGCCCTGTGATTTTGCTTTCTTTACCTTTCTGCATTCTCTAGGACCACATATATTTCTCTTCTAATTCTAATCTATTTCTCTTCTAATTCATATTCTATTTCTACTTCTCCATATGCTCAACCCTCTCAGGTGCCAAAATAAATATTGATCCTTTAGTTTTCTAGCTTCATTCTCTGAAGTGTAGGTGGCTTACTTTGCTATGTTTAATCATTTCAGACTCGTTGAGTCCCTTGCCTTCCAATTCTGCATTCACTATTCCATTGAAACTGCTCTTACATCATCACTAGTAAGTAATCAATGGTTAAATCCCATGACTTCTTCCCCTTATTTCCTTCGACCTTTGAAGAGCTGTTAATACTATGGATCATATTATTTCTTGAAACTATTGTCTTCCTTGCTTTTTAGGACATTGTATCTACCCAAATATATATTCCTTCCCACCTTCCCATTTCTGTTCTCTTCCTACCTCTTAATCCCTAATGACAGGAGATTTTTGTAATTAAATCTATATTAGTCAAGTTCTTCCAGAGAAGCAGAACCAGCGGGAATGATTGATTTTAAGAAACTGGCTCACGTGACTATAGAGGCTGAGAAGTTCCAAGATCTACAGTGGGCAGGCTGAAAACCCAGGGAGTCCATGGTGTGATTAAAGTCCAAAAAGTTGGCAGACTGGAGATCCAAGAAGGTCTGAAGTATCCGTTTCACTCCCAAGGCAGGAAAAGACTGATGTCCAGGATCAAGTAATCAGGTGGGAGGAATTTCCCTTTATTGTGGGAGAGTTATATTTCTTACCACTCAGGCCTTCCACTGGTGGGATGAGGGCTACCCACATTAGGGAAAGGAATCCATTTTACTCACTCTACCGATTCAAATGTTATTGTCATCCAAAAACACTCACACAGAAAAATGTTTTACCAAAAATATGGGCACCCTATGGACCTACCAAATAGGTACATAAAGTTAACTAATACACTTTCCTTGACCTTCTTTTGCCTAAATAATCTTTTCCAAGAGAAATCTTACTCAGTTCACATTTTATAGATCAAAACATTGACTTATTATATTCATTTTTTTAAACTTACTTTTCTTCTTCTTCTTCTTCTTCTTCTTCTTCTTCTTCTTCTTCTTCTTCTTCTTCTTCTTCTCCTTCTTCTTCTTCTTCTCCTTCTTCTTCTTCTTCTCCTTCTTTTTTAGCAAAGTTTATTGAGCTATAGTTATTGAGTGATATTGAGTGATAGCACAAAGCTCCCAAAGAAGGAAGGGACCCAAGAAGGTTGCCCTACTTCTGTTCCCTTATCTGGCCTAATAGTTCTGTCATTCCATGAACCATAAGCCATCATCCATTTCAAAACCTCCTCATCCCCTATATAACCACTCCAATAAGCTCTCTTTCCATATTTACTACTCATCCATTAGAATAGAGCTTCTCTGACTTTTCTTTCAATTATTATTCTAATAGCTTCTTAATTATTGTTCTAGACTATTTAATGTTCCCATTGCTTCCAAAATTATCTTAATAAAGACTCTTCCTTGATGTTACTCTATGTTCCAGAGAAAACAAGGCAAGAATCATGTTTCTGGGTAATCTTTCTAAGTAGATTTACCTGGGATTTTTGGTGAATCATGTATAATCTTTCCATGGTGGTATGAGACAACCAAATGCAAAGGAGACTTCATATCTTGTTTCAGAAAAGAATACCTAGACGTAAAAGAGTATAAAGAAATTCTAAATGAGGAAGTGAATCATATACTGGGGTGTGTTAATACATATGAGATAAATTAAGACAAGTGGATTAGAATTGGGTTGTGCACAATGTGGGGGTTTAAGACATCCACTTGGAGACATCTCTTATAGCAAATGCTAGCCATACTAATTCATTTCTTTTATGAGACTGACACACTGCCTACTGCGCTAAGGAGGCACCTTAATTCATTTATTTTAAAATAAATCCCATGCCCTTATCATAATAAACACATATGTTCACATTTTACATACCTAGCTTCAAATATTATTCTAGTTGCACCATTTTTTTAACCAAGACACTCGGAGAAGTTATTTCAGGTCTTTTAGGTTATTTCCCTATCTATAAAATAAGAGTAATAATATCATCCTTGTAATGTTGTTCTGAAAAATAACTAAAATATCCTGTGTAAATATCACTTCACATCCACTAGGATGGCTATTATACAACAAATAAAGAAATAGAAAATAACACACGGTGGTGAGGATATGGGGAACTTGTGCATTGCTGGTGGGAATATAAAATGGTGCGTCCACTATGGAAAATGGTATAGTGTTTCTCAGAAAATTAAAAAAAAACAACAACAATTGCCTTATGATCTAACAATTTCACTTTGGGGTATGTACTCCCAAAAAAGCAAAAGCAAGGACTTGAGCAGATATTTGTAAACTAATTTTTAGAGCAGCATTATTCACCATAGCCAAAGTTGGAAGCAACCTAGGTGTCCATGGGATGAATGGATAAACAAAACATGGTATATACATACAATGGAATATTATATGGCCTTTAAAAAGGAATGGAATTCTGACATATGCTACAATATGGGTGAACTTTGAAGATATTATGGTAAATGAAATAAGCCAGTCACAAAAGGACAAACACTGTATATTTTCATTTATGTGTGGTATCTAGAGTAGTCAGATTAACAAAGACAGAAAGTAGAATGACAGTTTCAAGGGCTAGGGGACAGGGGAGTTGGGAAGTTTTTGTTTAATTGGTATAGAGTTTGAGTTTCCAGAGATGACAAAAGTTCTGGAGGTATGGTTGTGATGGTTGTGATGCACATTTCCCTCAATGAAGGCCCTCATGATTCAGTCACTGTCTTAATACAACCTATAGATATCATAGGCTTTTATCATTCCACTCTGTACTTTATTCCCTGAATGAGCCATTGAAGTTCATAGCTGTTCTATGTTCTCTCGGGTGCTTTGTTTTGTTTTGTTTTGTTTTCTCATTCTGCTGTATTTGTGCTCTCTTTCTTCAACTGAAATCTCAGTTAACCTTTAGGATTCCATGTTTTCTGTAAAACATTTCCAAATATCCCAATTTAAAATCAATTATTCCTTCATTTATACCCTGTTCCATGTTCACTTATCTCTTGATTTATACTGCATTTATTTTTTCCTCTTGTTGTAGATGATTGTTGGCGTTTGGTATCCTCAACCAGATGATAAGCTACTGGAATGCAGAGTCTGTCTTCTCGCTTCCTTGTTTCTAGGCATTCTGTGAGTTTTTGATCTGAAATGAGAATGTCTTACAGAATAACCCTTGAATAACCCTTGAAACTAGTTCTTGCTTCCTTTTGCTTTTTGAGAGACAGATAAGACCCAACAATAATTAAAGGACATTTTCTGTTCTAAAATGGGTTTGAAAGGTTTTGCATTTCAATGGAAAATGAAGATTTTTATTGTTCTCTACTCTTTCTCTAGCCCCTAGACTTTAATACCATTTATATTAGTGCCACTTAAAGGGTTAAGGGTTGCTCTTATATTTTCAATTTGGAAAAATATGGAGATATAATTTTGCAGTTTTTATATTTGCAAGACTTTATAAAGAGAACACTTTTTCTCGAGTGGATTAGCTAATAATGATAGAGTAAGTGACAGTTATAGAACAGGCAGACTATTAAAACAACAAGTATTTAAGGTGAACAATCACTTAGCTGGTTGCATGGTTGCATGAATTGGAAATCTTATATAGTTAATGATGCAGTAGCCGAGACACGAACTTTCTCTCATAATCTTCTACAAACTCTTAATTATCCTCTAAAAATTAACTGTGCAATGAAAGAGTAAGTTACACTATCTTTACAGTGTGGGTCCTCGATTCTCAAATCTGGTGGCATTGTGGTTCTATACATATAGAATGACGAGTTTACTTTCAATAAGAAATGCTTTGAAAAGGTTCTACTAACTTACAAGAAAGTCATCGTGTACTTGAGGTATTTCTCTATCTCCTGTTGAACGCCCGGGCCTGGTAACTCTCACATTGCTTCCTATTAAAGAATAGAAAGAGATGCCTGTGCAGCTCAGTCAGTTAAGCATCCAACTCTTGACTTCTCAGGGTTGTGAGATTGAGCCCTGCTTTGGGCTCTTGCAGGCTTGGGGGCATGGGCATGGAGCCTGCTTAAGAGACTCTTTCTGCTCTTCCCCCAGCCTCTCTCTTTTTCTTTAAAAAAAAAAAAAAAAAAAGCAGAAGACCCATTTGAAGCAGTGGGGCCTGCCAATTCCATTAGTGCCTTCCTCACTAACAGTTATGAATGCAGAATCTTTTTCTTTCTAGACTTCATTGCTGCAATAGCCACTCATGCTCTAAAATGTACTTTGTCACAATCTTTCTTCCTAGCTCTTTTGCAGGGGCTTCTCATTCTTTGCAAGAGGTCCACATATTGGAACAAATATCCCCTCTCTCTACCCAGCCCTGAGTCAGTAATTCTGTACAGCATGGAGTGGGGGCCATTAATGATTGGGTATAGGAGAGCCTCTGGCCTCCTGTCCCAGACTGACACAGATTCTTAATGACCCTTCACAATGCACTTGAGCCACTAAGGGAAAAGAATGACTCTTTTTCAGGCAATCCATAGTTCAATATTGACAGGAGCATTAGAAGAAATTTCAGATTGCCTATTTCTGCTAGCTAGAAAGTCCTGTAATTGTGGCAGGCAGGGGGCAGAACGCCTTTGGTGGCTGACAGTGAAAATACTTGATCTGAGCTCTCAAAGCCTTTGTAGATATTTCTATCCAGAGAAGAGCACCAGGGCTGCATTAGCTGAGTCCTTGAGAAGCAATTGAGGAGGGAATGCTATTTTCCTTCTGGCTGAGAGAAATGGCAGAGGCTCTTTGCAACAAATGATCATAAATTGCCCGAGTGTCTCCGAGGCAATGAGAGGGCTTGCATGTTAGAGCTAATGCAAGCTGCTCTCATACTTTGAGTGGTGCTTGCTACTGGGAAGAAATAAGGGCCTGAGGATAGAGCTACCAAGACATGTCTGTATGCCTCAAGTAAATGTGATTGCAAGTGAAAGCCTTTCAGCTCTTAAGTTCCTTTAAACCAGATTCTCAATCCTCAATAAGAAAATCAAGAGGAGACCCAAGCCAGAAATGAAGATCAACTGAAATTTGGAAATAGGATATTGAGAGAATAAACAAGATCCCCAGCCAGAGTTAAGCTTATCTGTCAACCCTGTCTTGTATCCATTTTCCATTTTCTGCTTTTTGTTTTTTCATTTAAAATTCTGTGTAAGGCCATGTAAGTCATATTATAGAAGTGTGTAATCAAAAACATGCATATATTTAAAGTTTAAATTCAGAGAAAAGTTCTTGTTCAGTGCTGCTTTGGGCCATTTTGGCCAATTTTGAAACGATTCTAGTACACAATCTAGGTCATCTTTAAACTTCCTGAGCTGTGCCTATTTCCTGGTTCTTTGCAAAACCATTCTGTGAGTACACTTCAAATGTGCAGACTTTCAGTAAGTGACTTTTGATGGACTTAGATTATGCTATACCTGTGGTTATAAAATTTCTTTAGGAGCCCTGGAGTATCATCTGTGTTTCTAGAATGCATCTATGAAAACTGGTTCAGCATAACACAGACAGGATTTTGCTAGTTTGCTTTTCTTTTTTTTTTTTTTTTTTTTTTTTTAAGATTTTATTTATTTATTTGACAGAGAGAGATCACAAGTAAGCAGAGAGGCAGGCAGAGAGAGAGAGAGAGAGAGAGAGAGAGAGAAGCAGGTTCCCTGCCGAGCAGAGAGCCCGATGCGGGACTCGATCCCAGGACCCTGAGATCATGACCTGAGCCGAAGGCAGCGGCTTAACCCACTGAGCCACCCAGGCGCCCCTGCTTTTCTTTTTTGAAAGCCTAATTGTATTTATTTATTGAAATGATTAATGTACAGAAGTATAATAAAATATTTTAAGGTAAAAATATTCAGTCAAAAGGGACTATTTATAAAATAAATACGTTTATAGGTAATTATTAATAAATAACTTTTTTGACATGCTGATAATGATATTGTTGAAGCTCACAGCAGTACAGATCACTTGGGAATGTTTATAAGTGCTGAGATACTTGGCTAGTTATTTACCATAGATGATCTCATTTTATTTCTCAGCATCCTTATCATGATCATACTCACAGTCTTTGAAGGAAGTGAGACTTAGGAAGGTAATTAAAGTCATCTAGAAAGAGTATGGAGAATGATGGCTTTTAATTCATATTATCCTAATTTCAGGTGCAAAACACCAATAACAAAGGAGGAATGGTGTGAGAGAAAAGGCACTAGTGTTTTTTTTTTTGTTGAGAGATTTAAGGTTCGCACTCCCATTTTCTAGCAGTATGCAATGAATTTCATTTGCTTTTGAGACAGTATTTGGTGTTCTTCAGTATGGAAGGAATGCCCTAATCTTTTGGTAAAACACTACCTCTATTCATGGACCATGTAGATTCAGTGTTGCTGGGTCAACTCCCAGCCGCAGGTGTTTTGCTATATCTGGCTTAAGTACAATTCTCCTGGCTCAAAGATTGGATCAGATATTTGCCTTCAGGTAAAGGAATTAATCTTCCTCCCTTTTTGTGCAAGGACCACTACAATATATGTTGCCACTCACTGAATGGTACGGTATTGTGTAAAAATATGCTTTACTGGAAATAAAGCAACTCTTTGGCCATAATGGAAGAATGAATCAAAGACTCCTTCCATCTGTGCTCCATTCTGGTACCTTTTCCAAAGCTCTCAGCAGGAGATGAATGTTCTTCCTCCACCTCTGGGATCCAGGCTGTTTTTGTAACTTGCTTTGACCAATAGAAGATGAAAGCAGTGATGATGTACAACTCTGAGACCGAGCCATGCAGCTTCCATTTTCACTCTTTTGGAACTCTGCCCTAAGACCATCACGTGAAGAAGCCAGTTCAGTCTGCTAGAGGATAATACACAAGAGGGAAGAGATCCATGATATTTAGGATGCTAGCCAACTTCAACTCTCAGGCCTATGAGTCTGGCCATCTTGGACATTCCAAGTCAGTTAAACCTCAGCTTAATAAAGCTACACTGGTAAGTGCAGTAGAGGAACCATGGCCCACCATCATTAGTGTGAGAAATAACAAATCATTGTCTATTAAGGCACTTACTTTTGTGGTGGTTTATTAAACAGCAATAATTGATACTGTCACTATGGCTAGAAAATTGGATGCACCCAGGAGAGTCATTATGAGATAAAAAAAGATTTTTGGTGTTCTTACATGAGTTGTTAAATCAAACCTTACACTAAGGCTGCCCTGTATTTAGACTTAGCCTTTATGAAAGCTTATCCCAATACCCATCCTCTCCCTACTGTTGTTTTTTATAGGGGGTAGGATGAGGATGGTTTGAGTCAATTATATTTCATTAAGTTGTAACATACAGTAATAAATTACCCTAGTCACTACACTTTATTGTTGGTTGATTCTTATAAATACTCAGATAAAGTGATTTTATCATCGCTGGGTCTATTCACCATCTAAGGGATTGATAGAGCATTATGAAATTCTAAAGGCGAGATTATTCAGTATTTGAGTAGAATAAACTCTAGTAGCTTTAGTAACATCTTTCCTTTGTTCATTTCTGAAATGAATGAGCCCTTACCTAACTTATCTAAAATTGGCCTTATATTGGAGGCCTAAGCTTTAAAAAAAAAATTACTGATAAACAAGACTTCCTGGCTATGAAGGCAGAATTTTTAAGTAGGTGATCACTTTTAGCCCTTCTTTTGTGTGAGAAAGAAAGGCATAGTCCTCAGTCTGCAGTCAGAGGTCAATACTTCACCCACCCAATATTAAGTACAAATATCAAGCAAAAGGAGGAAACAGAAGAGAAAAGCTGTACTTTTTAGAAATCAATTGTATAGTAATGTACATGCATATGTTTCTGAGATATAATTTAAAAGATGTTCAGAAATCTCTAAATGTCTAGGCTTCAAGATGTAGATTGTCTTTGACACTGAATTCTAGCTTTAAATCAGTCCTTGTTCCTAGATATTGGGTTCTAAAATGCTCCCTTTGCAAAAATGTCTCCTTAACTGTGACATCAAATATGAGAATAACATAACTCTGGTATTCAAAATGATGACTAACTACCTATAGAAATGGTTAATTCTATCACCAAGTTGATTGGAGTGATATTATAAAAACCTGAAGTTTAGTTTGGTTTGTGAGAAATAATAAAAATTGAGTATGGTATAAATCTCATTCAGCCCTCTGGTTAAAAGTTTCCAGGCATTCCGAGAGCTATTCATTTACTTATTAAATTTATTGAGTACCTACAATATGTCAGGCCCTGTGCTGAAAGAAATGAGAAATGGTAAATTTTCTCAGGGAGCTCATAATCTCAGGGATGAGCCAAGCAATTTGTCAGGCTGTACAATAAAGTGATTCAGGATAATGAGAAGTGGTCACAGGACTGGACAAGAAGACAGAGTTAATTGGGTATTCTCTTCCAAAGAAAATGCCAGCCATGTTGCCCAGACTTGCCACTTTAGTTAGTGGGGCACTTCATTTATATTGTCTTTACTTCTGCACTGATGCAAAGACATGTTCGTGGGATCAAAGTACTCATGAGAGGGCGTCATCAGCGCAAGATGCTCAAACCTGATCTCCTGGTCAACAGGTGGGATTGTATTTTCTAATCTTCTTTGGGGGTGGGTGTAATAAAGGGATGACTTCTAGGTCATAAGTTACGAATGGAAATATCTTATGCCATTCTGGTGTGGAGCTTTAACTTCTAAAACAAATCTCTACAGAGCTTTCTCTCTTTTCTCTGGCACTGCAACCAGCAATATTAAACACGTGGGCTGCTCTGATTAGGTTTAAAATCTGCAGAGCTCCCCCTGCTGATAAGCAAGGGACATATAGAAGGAGGAAGGCAGCTACCTTTTTTTGGTATGTCACCAAGATTTTTGTGTTGTTCATCACTCAAACATTAACCAGTGCATCCAGACTGAACAAAATCTTTTTGCATACTTATGTCATTATTCACATTAATTGCCTAACCAAGCAAAATAGAAGGAAAAAAGAGGGCTTTTGCTCAATTCTGTCCCTATTTTCTACTTACCTTAATACCAATCCCTGCATTGTGAATTCCTTCTAAACAGTCTCTTAAAACAGTAGACTGCACATGCATGTAGCTTGAATGGACATACATACAAGCACACACACAGAGTTTTTTTCTTATTTTTGTTTAATATACAGTTATTTATATGATGGACTGATGGTTTTATGAGGTGTTTGCTGATTGGATGATGCTTGGTGTCATGACTATTAATTTTTTAATGGTTTTTAAAAATAGACATTATGCAAGGTTTTATTTAGGACTTTGGAAAATTGATTTTACATCACATAATGTTTATATATTAATAGAAATAACATAATTTTTACAAAGAAAAAGAAGGAATAGGAAAACTGAAACATCGGGAACACACGGATCCAAAAAAGTTGAGGATGGGTATGTCAGTCTCCTTCCAGATATGGCGTATGGTTTTGTGGAAGGTGTTTGATAACCCCCAAAATTTCCCTAGACACTTTCTATGGAGGGAGATTTTATTTCTAATGGAAGCTTCAATATGAAAGCTTCTCTTCTTATTTCTGAAAATTCTTGGCACTCTGTTTATGTAAAGATGTTTTAGTGGTGTTATAAGATGCTATAGCTTCGCATTATACTTATCTGTGATTAATCCTTCTTGGGCTGGAGATGGGATGAGATTCTTTCCCTGAGGGTGCAACTTGGCATTTCTGCAGTATTCATGTAAAATATGATTTGACAACAAAATGTAGCTTAGAGAATAAAAAATGATGACTGCTCTAAAGGACTCTTTAGGTAAAGAAACTAAAATAAGCATTCCATGTGTAGAAAAATTAGGCCTTAAGAAGCTAAACTCCCACAACATAAGCTACTTCTTGAGAATATATAAGGCACATTAGAAGCTGTATTAATTCTTTCAGGATAAATTATTATCTCTTAGCATTAAATAGAGCCCTAAGAGGCCACATTTTTTCCTAGTTATTTTAAGCTTAAAAATACAGTTTGTTGAAACAGTTGGGAGCATAGATTTAAAGGAAACATAGGATGTGGTTTTCCCACCATTTATTTTCTGTTTTGAATGTAGACATTGAAGTATTTGTTGGTTATAATTTCACTAAATATGTGTATAATTCCCTTATAGCATTTATGCAGTTTATTTTTTTAATTTTAATTTTTATTTATTTTTTAAAAGATTTTTATTTATTTATTTGACAGACAGAGATCACAAGTAGGCAGAGAGGCAGGCAGAGAGAGAGAGGAAGGGAAGCAGGCTCCCTGGTGAGCAGAGAGCCCCGATGCGGTATTCAATCCCAGGACCCTGGGATCATGACCTGAGCTGAAGGCAGAGGCCTTAACCCACTGAGCTACCCAGGCACCCCGTTTATGCAGTTTAATGGTATTTAGCAAACTATTTTAATTACCTCTCAGTGGTGTTCGGCATGCATTTATTAAGCGGTGCCTTGATCTAGTTCAGGACACAGGGATGGCAATAAAGAATGAACCGTGGCCCTTCACTCAAGAATGAGAGGCACAATTGCATGAGCAGGGGGTTTTGGTGCAATGCAGAAAGTCAGTGACTGTACCGCATTAATTCTCTATACATTTTTCTGAGAAGACATTCTTTTCTTTTTGTTTAAATGTGGAGGGATGTGCACATTTTTCAGTACTGTTGCAGAGTGGATTGAATTAAGCATGCCACAGCTACCAGAGAAAAATGAAAAGAAAAAAAAAGCACAGAGAACTCAGCTATAACACAGAATAATTACGTTTGAATTTATATCTAAAAATGTCCCTTTGTAGTTGTATTTGAGCTGACTGACACCTGACCTTTTTGTAAATGTTAATAACCGCAGTAGTATATGATTACATAATAACAACTTATATTCGTTTTTATACACAAAATTTTAATCAGTATGGATGACATGACATAAATATTGTTAAACAAATGATTCTGAAATGGCAAAATATAAAATTTTGGAGGTCCCATCTTTGTCTAAATTTTTTAAATCTCTGGTTTGAACAAATTGTCATTTATATCTTCCAAAGAACACATTACCTCTGCTACGTGAAAACCCATATGATCTGCACTGTCAGATTTTATTATTATTGTGACAGATACTTTAGCATATAAATCTTAAACTAATGAAAAAATGTCATCTTCCTTTTGGAGCTAAATGTTCAAAGTGCATCAACTATTTGATTTGATAGACATTTCTTCCGAAGGCTTGGGAGGAAATACATATTAAAAATACGTTGTATATGAAACTCTTATCATTTATATCCACCTTCACAGTGGATAAACTAATTGTAAACCACTTTTGAGAGCTAGACTTCCAGAAAAAAAAAAAAAAGCAAAAAACTTTTATCAGCAGGAATGCAACTCTAGAAATGCCAAATGATATTTTTGTGACTTTCATACTATCCCAAGGAATTTCTTTTTATTTATTGGTTTAATATCAAAAGCAGAAGAATCATGTACAATTTTTCAGAGCAGAGACAATGCTTTATACATTTTTGAAGTCATCATAATGAAAGCACACCGTATGTGGTCACTGAACTAATGAATAATTATGTCTTTGGTTGTCTTGTACTTCTGGAGGTTTCTTTTGTTGTTGTTGTTGTTTTGTGTTTTGTTTTGTTTTTATTTTTTTTACGATAGTGACTGTTATACATTCTTAGCACAAGAAAAACCTAGTGTAGTATTTCTCAAAATGCCGTGTGCATAAGATCACCTGAATGCTTGTTAAAATTGCAGATTCTCAGGCCACATCTCTAGAGAGTCCTTATAAAAAATTATGATATAACTAATTCAGGGAACACACCTGAGTATGGAGTGATGCAGAATATCTCTATTTATCACTGTGTGATTACATAATCTCATGTGTAGCCTGGACTTCTAAAGTTATCTGGAATTTAATTTGCAATTGATTTAGACAACAAAGAATAAGAGATGAATATTTATTTAATAAATATTTTCTCCTTGAAAAGTTTTTTAAAATTATTACAATTGTCTCTAAAAAGATTTGATTGAATTTAGCTATCCCGAGATCAACAATACGCAGTTTGACTTTATAGCATCATTTTCCTAAAACCATCCTATCATATAATGTAACAGGGTGCTAGGATATCGCAGCTCTGAACCATTCTTGCTCAATGTTCACTATGTCTCTCATCATATATTACTCCAGATTTTAATTTCCATGGCCTTAGTGTCAATGTAGGTAGCAATTTTCTCTGTCAAGGTACAGCCTGAGCAGTTCTTCAATAATCCAATAAATAGTAAGATTTTCTCCTCTAGAAAACTCATGATACCTGTTTAGTTCCCTTAGGAAGGCAAAGGTCACCAACCCAACCCATTCTCTTGGTCTTCATGCAGCACATGAAGGAAGAGCATCTGGGCCATAAATCTGAAGGAAAGGGCACCTGTGTGGCTCAGTCTGTAGGTGTCTGCCTTCAGCTCAGGTCATGATCCTGGTCCTGGGATCTAGCTCCACATAGGGCTCTCGGCTCAGCAGGGAACCTGCTTCTCCCTCTGCCTGCTGCTCCCCCTGCTTGTCTCTCTCTGTCAAATAAATAAACATATTCTTAAAAAAAAAATCTGAAAAAAGATGAGAACCATTTTCATGGTTTTAATCGCCCCTAGGCATTTTTTTTAATTAGTTATTTTTATTTTATTTTTTAATTAATTTTCAGCATAACAGTATTCATTATTTTTTCACCACACCTAGTGCTCCATGCAATCCATGCCCTCTATAATACCCACCACCTGGTACCCCAACCTCCCAACCCTCCACCACTTCAAACCCCTCAGATTGTTTTTCAGAGTCCATAGTCTCTCATGATTCACCTCCCCTTCCAATTTCCCTCAACTCCCTTCTCCTCTCCATCTCCCCTTGTCCTCCATGCTATTTGTTATGCTCCACAAATAAGTGAAGCCATATGATAATTGACTTTCTCTGTTTGACTTATTTCACTCAGCATAATCTCTTCCAGTCCCATCCATTTCATTTTAATATGGTGTAAGGTACGTTCTGATTTAAAGTTGAATCAGTTTACTCTAAGGTGAAATTTTCTAAATAATATTCACTATGGAGATAACATTTTTGATCCTAAGAAAACACTATATTTAGCAAAGAATTTTACCCTGCATTTCAAACAATACTAGTTCATATAGGTATTCCTCTAAAAAGTGTTTTAATGCTTATATGGGAGACTCTGTATACCATACTGCTGCTTTTAGAGATTCATTCAAAACATTAATATATTAATGTCTGGAGTTGTCCTGGGGATGAGAAACTTCTCTAAAATCATTTCACTTAATATTTTCCAGATCAAGTTGTCTATATAGTCCCCTTTTCATTGATATCTGTTCACTGTATGTGGCTACCAATTATGTAGTATAACTTCTCTGTAGAACTCAGGTCATATGTTTCATTCCATAGAGATGCAAAATCACAAGACTTTTCTCCTGGCCTTCATTCAGTGCACACTCAAAAGGGTGAGTATTTGGGCTATAACAATGAAAGACGATAGATATTTTCAGTTTTTTTTTTTAATCACTCCAAGCCATGTTAGTTCAGTGTACATATGAGACAGCTATTTTTGAAGAATTAGTTGCTCACAGTTTCATCTGATCTCTCTATTTGTCCTATAAAAGATCAGATACCAAATCCATTTGACTTGGTTTTGTACTAGAATTCAGCTATCTGGTTTTAGTGCCACAACTCTAACCCATCTGAATCATGGCAGTCTCTTTCCTGGTGGTCCCTGTGTCTCTATTTGCTTCCATATGAATCTACTTATAGATACTACTAGTAATAATGTAATTAAATATATAATAGTTCTATTTAAATACTTTAATGTTTCTGGGACACCTGGGTGACTCAGTCAGTTAAACATCAGCCTTCAGCTCATGTCATGATCTTGGGGTCTTGGGATCAAGTCCTGTATCAGGTTCCTTACTCAGTGGGGAACTTACTTCTCCCTCTGACTGCTGCTCCTCCTTCTTGTGCACACTCTCTCTCTGACAAATAAATAAATGAAATCTTTTAAAAATCTTTTAATGTTTCCTCCTGGCATAAAGAATAAAATTTTGATTCCTCGAAGTTCTCTAAAAAGTCTTCATGACATCATCTTGATTAACTCTTCTAGTTTTAGCATCTTTTATACTTCTACATTCATACTTCATTGCATTTAAAATATCAGATGTTTAAATATTCACCACTTAAGTGGACACTTGTGGGGTGGTTACTCCTGATCTCTCCTTTTTATTAGGAGCCTGTGCTTTTTATCCTACCCTGTTTACCTGGTTGCACCCATAGAACTCAGGTTGTTTGTCTTCAATGTGACTTTAATTATTTAGAAAAATTGCTTTTACTATGGACAGGCCCTTAAGCAAACTGATCAGTAGATATTTTCCCTAGGGAATTTGGAATTGAGGCTACAAGATTCCAGCCTTAGTTTGGTCAACTTTTAACAAAAGGAAAATGAATCCCAGAGCTCTTGAAAACCATGGAAAACAAGGGAACCTGGTCTCAACAAAACATATAGTGGAATAGATATGCACAGAGAAACAAAAATATGATGCAGAACAGGAAGCTTCATGGTATTTACATACTGAATTCTAGTTTACTCATGAAATCTTTTTTTTTTTAAATTTTTTATTTTTTATAAACATATATTTTTATCCCCAGGGGTACAGGTCTGTGAATCACCAGGTTTACACACTTCACAGCACTCACCAAATCACATACCCTCCCCAATGTCCATAATCCCACCCCCTTCTCCCAAACCCCCTCCCCCCGGCAACCCTCAGTTTGTTTTGTGAGATTAAGAGTCACTTATGGTTTGTCTCCCTCCCAATCCCATCTTGTTTCATTTATTCTTCTTCTACCCACTTAAGCCTCCATGTTGTATCACCACTTCCTCATATCAGGGAGATCATATGATAGTTGTCTTTCTCTGCTTGACTTATTTCGCTAAGCATGATACGCTCTAGTTCCATCCATGTTGTTGCAAATGGCAAGATTTCATTTCTTTTGATGGCTGCATAGTATTCCATTGTGTATATATACCACATCTTCTTGATCCATTCATCTGTTGATGGACATCTAGGTTCTTTCCATAGTTTGGCTATTGTGGACATTGCTGCTATAAACATTCGGGTGCATGTGCCCCTTTGGATCACTACATTTGTATCTTTAGGGTAAATACCCAATAGTGCAATTGCTGGGTCATAGGGCAGTTCTATTTTCAACATTTTGAGGAACCTCCATGCTGTTTTCCAGAGTGGCTGCACCAGCTTGCATTCCCACCAACAGTGTAGGAGGGTTCCCCTTTCTCTGCATCCTCGCCAGCATCTGTCATTTCCTGACTTGTTGATTTTAGCCATTCTGACTGGTGTGAGGTGATATCTCATTGTGGTTTTGATTTGTATTTCCCTGATGCCGAGTGATATGGAGCACTTTTTCATGTGTCTGTTGGCCATCTGGATGTCTTCTTTGCAGAAATGTCTGTTCATGTCCTCTGCCCATTTCTTGATTGGATTATTTGTTCTTTGGGTGTTGAGTTTGCTAAGTTCTTTATAGATTCTGGACACTAGTCCTTTATCTGATATGTCGTTTGCAAATATCTTCTCCCATTCTGTCAGTTGTCTTTTGATTTTGTTAACTGTTTCCTTTGCTGTGCAAAAGCTTTTGATCTTGATGAAATCCCAATAGTTCATTTTTGCCCTTGCTTCCCTTGCCTTTGGCGTTGTTCCTAGGAAGATGTTGCTGCGGCAGAGGTCGAAGAGGTTGCTGCCCGTGTTCTCCTCAAGGATTTTGATGGATTCCTTTCGTACATTAAGGTCCTTCATCCATTTTGAGTCTATTTTTGTGTGTGGTGTAAGGGAATGGTCCAATTTCATTTTTCTGCATGTGGCTGTCCAATTTTCCCAGCACCATTTATTGAAAAGGCTGTCTTTTTTCCATTGGACATTCTTTCCTGCTTTGTCGAAGATTAGTTGACCATAGAGTTGAGGGTCTATTTCTGGGCTCTCTATTCTGTTCCATTGATCTATGGGTCTGTTTTTGTGCCAGTACCATGCTGTCTTGATGATGACAGCTTTGTAATAGAGCCTGAAGTCCGGAATTGTGATGCCACCAACGTTGGCTTTCTTTTTCAATATCCCTTTGGCTATTCGAGGTCTTTTCTGGTTCCATATAAATTTTAGCATTATTTGTTCCATTTCTTTGAAATAGATGGATGGTACTTTGATAGGAATTGCATTAAATGTGTAGATTGCTTTAGGTAGCATAGACATTTTCACAATATTTATTCTTCCAATCCAGGAGCATGGAACATTTTTCCATTTCTTTGTGTCTTCCTTAATTTCTTTCATGAGTACTTTATAGTTTTCTGAGTATAGATTCTGTGTCTCTTTGGTTAGGTTTATTCCTAGGTATCTTATGGTTTTGGATGCAATTGTAAATGGGATTGACTCCTTAATATCTCTTTCTTCTGTCTTGCTGTTGGTGTAGAGAAATGCAACTGATTTCTGTGCATTGATTTTATATCCTGACACTTTAATGAATTCCTGTATAAGTTCTAGCAGTTTTGGAGTGGAGTCTTTTGGGTTTTCCACATATAGTATCATATCATCTGCGAAGAGTGATAATTTGACTTCTTCTTTGCCGATTTGGATGCCTTTAATTTCCTTTTGTTGTCTGATTGCTGAGGCTAGGACCTCTAGTACAATGTTGAATAGCAGTGGTGATAATGGACATCCCTGCCGTGTTCCTGACCTTAGCGGAAAAGCTTTCAGTTTTTCTCCATTGAGAATGATATTTGCGGTGGGTTTTTCATAGATGGCTTTGATGATATTGAGGTATGTGCCCTCTATCCCTACACTTTGAAGAGTTTTGATCAGGAAGGGATGTTGTACTTTGTCAAATGCTTTTTCAGCATCTATTGAGAGTATCATATGGTTCTTGTTCTTTCTTTTATTGATGTGTTGTATCACATTGACTGATTTACGGATGTTGAACCAACCTTGCAGCCCTGGAATAAATCCCACTTGGTCGTGGTGAATAATCCTTTTAATGTACTGTTGAATCCTATTGGCTAGTATTTTGTTGAGTATTTTCGCATCTGTGTTCATCAAGGATATCAGTCTATAGCTCTCTTTTTTGGTGGGATCCTTGTCTGGTTTTGGGATCAAGGTGATGCTGGCCTCATAAAATGAGTTTGGAAGTTTTCCTTCCATTTCTATTTTTTGGAACAGTTTCAGGAGAATAGGAATTAGTTCTTCTTTAAATGTTTGGTAGAATTCCCCCGGGAAGCCGTCTGGCCCTGGGCTTTTGTTTGTTTGGAGATTTTTAATGACTGTTTCAATCTCCTTACTGGTTATGGGTCTGTTCAGGCTTTCTATTTCTTCCTGGCTCAGTTGTGGTTGTTTATATGTTTCTAGGAATGCATCCATTTCTTCCAGATTGTCAAATTTATTTCCGTAGAGTTGCTCATAGTATGTTCTTATAATAGTTTGTATTTCTTTGGTGTTAGTTGTGATCTCTCCTCTTTCATTCATGATTTTATTTATTTGGGTCCTTTCTCTTTTCTTTTTGATAAGTTGGGCCAGGGGTTTATCAATTTTATTAATTCTTTCAAAGAACCAGCTCCTAGTTTCGTTGATTTGTTCTATTGTTTTTTTGGTTTCTATTTCATTGATTTCTGCTCTGATCTTTATGATTTCTCTTCTCCTGCTGGGCTTAGGGTTTCTTTCTTGTTCTTTCTCCAGCTCCTTTAGGTGTAGGTTTAGGTTGTGTACCTGAGACCTTTCTTGTTTCTTGAGAAAGGCTTGTACCGCTATATATTTTCCTCTCAGGACTGCCTTTGTTGTGTCCCACAGATTTTGAACCATTGTATTTTCATTATCCTTTGTTTCCATGATTTTTTTCAATTCTTCTTTAATTTCCCGGTTGACCCATTCATTCTTTAGAAGGATACTGTTTAGTCTCCATGTATTTGGATTCTTTCCAAACTTCCTTTTGTGGTTGAGTTCTAGCTTTAGAGCATTGTGGTCTGAAAATATGCAGGGAATGATCCCAATCTTTTGATACCGGGTGAGTCCTGATTTAGGACCGAGGATGTGATCTATTCTGGAGAATGTTCCATGTGCACTAGAGAAGAATGTGTATTCTGTTGCTTTGGGATGAAATATTCTGAATATATCTGTGATGTCCATCTGGTCCAGTGTGTCGTTTAAGGCCTTTATTTCCTTGCTGATCTTTTGCTTGGATGACCTGTCCATTTCAGTGAGGGGAGTGTTAAAGTCCCCTACTATTATTGTATTATTGTTGATGTGTTTCTTTGATTTTGTTATTAATTGGTTTATATAGTTGGCTGCTCCCACATTGGGGGCATAGATATTTAAAATGGTTAAATCTTCTTGTTGGACAGACCCTTTGAGTATGATATAGTGTCCTTCCTCATCTCTTATTATAGTCTTTGGCTTAAAATCTAATTGATCTGATATAAGGATTGCCACTCCTGCTTTCTTCTGATGTCCATTAGCATGGTAAATTCTTTTCCACCCCCTCACTTTACATCTGGAGGTGTCTTCGGGCTTAAAATGAGTTTCTTGGAGGCAACATATAGATGGGTTTTGTTTTTTTATCCATTCTGATACCCTGTGTCTTTTGACAGGGGCATTTAGCCCATTCACATTCAGGGTAACTATTGAGAGATATGAATTTAGTGCCATTGTATTGCCTGTAAGGTGACTGTTACTGTATATGGTCTCTGTTCCTTTCTGATCTACCACTTGTAGGCTCTCTCTTTGCTTAGAGGACCCCTTTCAATATTTCCTGTAGAGCTGGTTTGGTATTTGCAAATTCTTTCAGTTGTTGTTTGTCCTGGAAGCTTTTAATCTCTCCTTCTATTTTCAATGATAGCGTAGCTGGATATAGTATTCTTGGCTGTATGTTTTTCTCGTTTAGTGCTCTGAAAATATCATGCCAGCTCTTTCTGGCCTGCCAGGTCTCTGTGGATAAGTCAGCTGCCAATCTAATATTTTTACCATTGTATGTTACAGACTTCTTTTCCCGGGCTGCTTTCAGGATTTTCTCTTTGTCATTGAGACTTGTAAATTTTACTATTAGGTGACGGGGTGTGGGCCTATTCTTATTGATTTTGAGGGGCATTCTCTGAACCTCCTGAATTTTGATGCTCGTTCCCTTTGCCATATTGGGGAAATTCTCCCCAATAATTCTCTCCAGTATACCTTCTGCTCCCCTCTCTCTTTCTTCTTCTTCTGGAATCCCAATTATTCTAATGTTGTTTTGTCTTATGGTGTCACTTATCTCTCGAATTCTCCCCTTGTGGTCCAGTAGCTGTTTGTCCCTCTTTTGCTCAGCTTCTTTATTCTCTGTCATTTGGTCTTCTATATCACTAATTCTTTCTTCTGCCTCATTTATCCTAGCAGTGAGAGCCTCCATTTTTGATTGCACCTCATTAATAGCTTTTTTGATTTCACCTTGGTTAGATTTTAGTTCTTTTATTTCTCCAGAAAGGGCTTTTATATCTCTCGAGAGGGTTTCTCTAATATCTTCCATGCCTTTTTCGAGCTCGGCTAGAACCTTGAGAATTGTCATTCTGAACTCTAGATCTGACATATTACCAATGTCTGTATTGATTAGGTCCCTAGCCTTCGGTACTGCCTCTTGTTCTTTTTTTTGTGTTGAATTTTTCCGTCTTGTCATTTTGTCCAGATAAGAGTAAATGAAGGGGCAAGTAAAATACTAAAAGGGTGGCAACAACCCCAGGAAAATATGCTTTAACCAAATTAGAAGAGATCCAAAATTGTGAGTGGGGAGAAAGGGGATAAAAAGAGGTTCAAAAAGGAAGAAAGGAAGAAAAAAAAAAAAAGAAAGAAAGAAAAGAAAAGAATAGAATTTTTAAAAAAAAGAATACACCTAAGAAAAATGTAAAAAAGAAAAAATATATATATTAGATAAACTAGTATAAAATCGTTAAAAAAGAAAAAGGTAACAGTTAAAAAAAAATTTTACCCGAAGGCGAGAAAAAAAAATGAAAAAGAAAAAATTAAATTAATTGCAAGACTAAAAAAAATCACAGGAAAAAAAGCCATGAGTTCCGTGCTTGGCTTTCTCCTCCTCTGGAATTCTACTGCTCTCCTTGGTATTGAAACCGCACTCCTTGGTAGGTGAACTTGGTCTTGGCTGGATTTCTTGTTGATCTTCTGGGGGAGGGGCCTGTTGCAGTGATTCTCAAGTGTCTTTGCCCCAGGCGGAATTGCACCGCCCTTACCCGGGGCCGGGGTGAGTAATCTGCTCTGGTTTGCTTTCAGGAGCTTTTGTTCCCTGAGCGCTTTCCGTAGAGTTCCAGAGGATGGGAATACAAATGGCAGCCTCCTGGTCTCCAGCCCGGAGGAGCCGAGAGCCCAGGGCCGCACTCCTCAGTGCGCGCTCAGAGAACCACGCCCAGTTACTCCCGTCTGCCTGACCTCCGGCCGCGCTCCGAGCTCACCGAGCCTGCGACCGGTTCAAGGTAACACGGAGCTGTGAGCTTACTGTCGGCTGTCTCTGTAGCCGGCTTTCCCGTTCCAATACCCGCAAGCTCTGCGACACTCAGACACCCCCGATCCTTCTGTGACCCTGCGGGACCTGAGGCCACGCTGACCCCGCGTGGGCTTCGCCCCGGTTTAGCCTCTGGAGCGATGTCCCTCAGTGGAACAGACTTTTAAAAGTCCTGATTTTGTGCACGGTTGCTCCGCCGCTTGCCGGGAGCCGGCCCCTCCCCCCGGGGTCTATCTTCCCGTCGCTTTGGATTCACTTCTCCGCCGGTCCTACCTTTCAGAAAGTGGTTGTTTTTCTGTTTCCAGAATTGCTGTTCTTCTTCTCTTCGATCTGCCGATGGATTTTCAGGTGTTTGCAATCTTTAGATAAGCTATCTAGCTGATCTCTGGCTAGCTGAAGCAGTCTCAGCTTGCTACTTCTCCGCCATCTTGACTCCTCCTCTCAATTGAATACCTGAAATCTTTTTTTTTTTAAAGATTTTATTTATTTATTTGACAGAGAGAGATCACAGTAGACAGAGAGGCAGGCAGAGAGAGGGAGAGAGGGAAGCAGGCTCCCTGCTGAGCAGAGAGCCCGACGTGGGACTCGATCCCAGGACCCTGAGATCATGACCTGAGCTGAAGGCAGCGGCTTAACCCACTGAGACACCCAGGTGCCCCTACTCATGAAATCTTACATGCTGTAACTATATCTGCTGAAGATGATGTTTGTTCTTTAAGCAAGCTCATATGGGTCTCGATACCTTTGCCACCAAAAGAGAAAGGACGACTATAAAGTCCAAACCCATGAACATCCACATATATACACATCCTACATTGCTTTTCTTGTGCTGTGAATGTTTACCTGTCTGCACTTCTGCTTGTCAAAACTCTACCCATTATTTAAAACCTATCTCTTAACTTAAAGCCCATCCTAACCTGCCATGAGGAGACACTCACTTTATACCCATAACATTTAAAATTCCTTCACAATGCATAGCATTTTACTATGTATATTTGAGAGTATGACTATGCCAAAGTACCTTTTATAACTTAATACTTATACCTAACTATGTTTTAAATATGGGAGACATTAATAATAATATTCTCAATTGAATTGAAGAAGAAATAAGACTCCATATACTTACCTACTTCTTCTTCAAATATAAACCTTTTAATAGGGAAAAAAAAAGTTTAGCTCAAAATAAACTGCATGGCAGCCATGATGATCATTTCCTGGAGACTATACTTGTTTTCCTATTGTTATCTCAGTTAATGCCTCAGCCCCAAAGATGATGAAGCTTTGATTCTCTATTTGTAACTCCCTAGGAAGGGTGAGAAATAACATCCAGATTGTTGTTATAAATATAAGAAGAATCAAAAGGTAGGCTTTTGCAAGGATCCTAGAGATTACAGTGAAGGAGGGAGCCTGATGGCTGAATAGAGCTCCCAGCTGTGTTTAAAAGACACTTCCAATGCATGAGGAATAAATTGTTCTTGTATAATACCTTTAAAATGCATGCACTATGTAAAAGTTGAAAATTCAGTAGACACTAGCAAGTTGATAGATGGATAATTGTTAAATATGCTTTCCAAAACCTAAAGGTCATCTGAATTGATGAGAAATGATATTTAACATCTGAATAAATTTTTTACAGTTTAAGCAATGCATGAACCAAATGTGTGACTCATTTGAAGAAATACAATTATTTACACCATAACTAAACAGAGACTTAGCTTCTCAACTCCACTCATACAAGATGAATTGCTGAGTTAGGGACCAGAGTCCAGTCCAAGAGGTAGGTTTTGATAAAAGGGAAAACACCTAAGCTGGAAGGGTAAACAAAATTTGTTTCTTTCAGTGGGCTATACCAAGAATCTAATTAGCTAATATTTTTGCTTCGTACCAGTTATTATTCTAAGAAAGAGAAATGAAAGTCAAGGCAGGACAGAAAATGTGAAAGAGAAATCATTTTTGACCATCTCTTAGGTGCTAAACAATGTGTTGTTTTATTGTTGACTCATTTAATATTTACAATAGAATCCTTCTGAAGTATATGACATCGAATTTGCAATTGAAATCTACATAGGATTTCATTATAGTTGAGATAATGATACTGATCATCTGATAAATTAAGTGGTTTGCCTCAGTTTTGCCCCACTGTTAATGATGGCTCCAAGGTTCATACTGGGATTTGTGTTCTCTGAACTACCCAACTCTGCTTAAATCCTGTCCTGAGTGCTATTTTATCTACTGATATCCAAGACCTTGGTTGTTCCTATTACACACTGTGTGACTGTTAGGTTCGGGCTTGAGCACTATTTTCTTTTTTTTCTTTTTTTTTTTTAAGATTTTATTTATTTATTTGACAGAGAGAGATCACAGTAGGAGAGAGGAAGGGAAGAGATCACAGAGAGAGGAAGGGAAGCAGGCCCCCTGCTGAGCAGAGAGCCCGATGTGGGACTCGATCCCAGGACCCTGAGATCATGACCTGAGCCGAAGGCAGCGGCTTAACCCACTGAGCCACCCAGGTGCCCTTGAGCACTATTTTCATCTAACTGAGAACAAAACAGATGGTTTTCTACCACTATACACAATATATGACAATTAAATCATATAGTTTAAGTTACAGGTAGTAAAGTGTCTAAAAAGAGGAAAGGACCTGGGAGTGTTTTAAGTACAAGAAGCCAAAGCACTATATTTTATATTTTGTATTTCTTGAGATACTTTATTTTTTTTTAAAGATTTTATTTATTTATTTGACAGAGAGAGGTCATAAGTAGGCAGAGAGGCAGGCAGAGAGAGAGAGGAGGAAGCAGGCTCCCTGCTGAGCAGAGAGCCCGATGCGGGACTCGATCCCAGGACCCTGAGATCATGACCTGAGCCGAAGGCAGCGGCTTAACCCACTGAGCCACCCAGGCGCCCTCTTGAGATACTTTAAATGATAGATAAGAGATGTCTCTAAAAATAACAGATGCACGTCAATAAAAAGAAAAGGTGAGTCTTTAAAAGAGAATTATAAAAAAATTAAGAGATTTCTGGAAATAAGAAGTGAGTAGAAGAATGATTAAACCAATTAGAAAAAAACTTCAGGCACATCATAAAGGCAGAGTGAGCAGCCTTTATTCTAGGGAGCTGATGTTCACAGATTCATCCCAGAAAGGCCAAGAGAGCACAGAAGATGGGAGTTAATTGAAAAAATACACATGGAATGTATACACCCAAACATAGTCACAACCACATCCCTCCCATGAAACCACTTTCCATTATATAACAAACCAGGATTTGCAAAATTAAAAAAAATAATTAAATGGCATCGATTCTCTAATTTCCCTTTCTTATATACTAACAATGAAAACACAGAAAGGGAAATTAGAGAATCGATTCCATTTACTATAGCACCAAGAACCATAAGATACCTGGGAATAAACCTAACCAAAGAGGTAAAGAATCTGTACTCAAGGAACTACAGAACACTCATGAAAGAAATTGAAGAAATTGAAGAAATCCATGCTCTTGGATCAGAAGAATAAACATTGTTAAAATGTCTATACTGCCTAGAGTAATCTATACTTTTAATACCATTTTGATCAAAATTCTACCAGTATTTTTCAAAGAGCTGGACAAATAATCCTAAAATTTGTATGGAATCAGAAGACCCCGAGTTGTTAAGGAAATGTTGAAAAAGAAAAACAAAACTGGCAGCATCACGTTGCCTGATTTCAAGCTTTAGTACAAAGCTGTGATCACCAAGACAGCATGGTACTGGCATAAAAACAGACACATAGACCAGTGGAAAAGAATGGAGAGCCCAGGTATGGACCCTCAACTCTATGGACAAATAATCTTCGACAAAACAGGAAAAAATATACAGTGGTAAAAAGACAGTTTCTTCAATAAAGGGTACTGGGAAAATTGGAATGCTACATGTAGAAGAATGAGACTCGACCATTCTCTTACACTTACACAAAGATAAACTCGAAATGGATAAAAGACCTCAATGTGAGTCAGGAATCCATTAGAATCCTAGAGGAGAACATAGGCAGTAACCTCTTTGATATCAGCCACAGCAACTTCTTTCAAGATATGTCTCCAAAGGCAAAGGAAACAAAAACGAAAATGAACTTTTGGGACTTCATCAAGATCAAAAGCTTCTGCACAGCAAAGGAAACAGTCAACAAAAGAAAGAGGCAACCCATGGAATGGGAGAAGATATTTGCAAATGACAGTACAGACAAAAGGCTGATATGCAGGATCTATAAAGAACTTCTCAAACTCAACACACACTAAACAGATAATCATGTCAAAAAATGGGCTGAAGACATGAGCAGACACTTCTCCAATGAAGACATACAAATGGCTATCAGACACATGAAAAATTGTTCATCATCATTAACATCAGGGAGATTCAAATCAAAACCACATTGATTACTACCTTACACCAGTCAGAATGGACAAAATTAGGAAGACAGGAAACAACATGTGTTAGAGAGGATGTAGAGAAAGGGGAACCCTCTTACACTGTTGGTGGGAATGCAAGTTGGTGCAGCTACTTTGGAGAACAGTGTGGAGATTCCTTAAGAAATTAAAAATAGAGCTTCCCTATGACCCTGCTATTGCACTAGTGGGTATTTACCCCAAAGACAGAAATGTAGTGAAGAGAAGGGCCATCTGTACCCCAATGTTCATAGCAACAATGGCCACAGTCACCAAACTGTGGAAAGAACCAAGATGCCCTTCAATAGACGAATGGATAAAGAAGATGTGGTCCATATACACTATGGAGTATTATGCCTACATCAGAGAGGATGAATACCCAACTTTTGTATCAAGATAGACAGGACTAGAAAAGATTATGCATCCTGAGTGAAATAAGTCAAGCACAGAGTGTCAATTATCATATGGTTTCACTTATTTGTGGAGCATAAGAAATAACACCAAGGACATAGGGAGATGGAAAGGAGAGGGAGTTGGGGGATATTGGAGGGACAGATGAACCATGAGAGACTGTGGACTCTGAAAAACAATCTGAGGGTTGTGAAGGGGCTGGGGGTGGGAGGTTGGGGGAGCCTGGTGATGGGTATTACAGAGGGCACGTATTGCATGGAGCACTGGGTGTGGGCATAAGCAATTAATTCTGTTACACTGAAAAGAAATTAAATAAATTAAAAAAAAATTAAATAGTGGGGATTTTTTTCCTGGCAACATGTTTGTCTAAATATACATATCTTCTCAGAACAAAAAACCTAAAGATGTTAGACAAATAATATTTACAAAAAGATTTTTATTGAAAAAATTAAGGATAATTTGTGTCAAGCAGACAAGAGAAATAATGCTAAAATATAAGGATAACATAATAATAAAACATAAGCATAAAACATAATGCTAAAACATAAGAATCTGGCCTCTATCCTGAGAAACAAACTGTAGGGCCTGATCCCTGTAGGAAGCAGTACTAGATATCTCACATGCTCCCAAGAACCTCAACAGGATATATATTATGCCTGAGTGAATTTGGAGAAGAAAAAATGCACCATCAAGGAGGAGTGAGGAATTTTGCTTGCGCCAACTATCTTTGCATGAAGTAGAAGAGTACTCCTTAAAAATAAAACAACAAGGCAGTTTTCTTAAAGGTTTTCCACTCTCTATGTATCCTGAGACTCTTAAGGCAGAAATGTTGTGTAAGGTACTTAATGGCTCTTATGTCTTTAGAGGGCCTGGCAGAAGCAATAAAAATGAATGACCTGTAGCTACCTATATCACATAAAGATATGAGCCACATAAAACAGTATGTTCTATGAAAAGTAATTAAGCCACATAAGAAAACACGCAATATATCTCTACTTACAAGAAGCTTATGAACATATGAAACAAAGCAATTCATTATTCAAGAATGTATACACATTTTGTAAGACTCCCAATAACCCTCAGAGAACAACATGGGGTTAAAATGCCATTATCAAAGTCACAGATATATTGAGATATTGAAGTATTTTTAAAAAGCAGGCTGCTTCTAACAGAGATGTTCTTTTTTATTCTACTATTTTATATATAGGGTGTGCTGTAAATAATTACAAATTACTTACTCAAGAATCAAGGACATTTTAAAAAAAAATGCTTCCTCTGTAGCTACTTGCCATAAAATTAGGCCTGCCAACCAAATAGCCTTTTCCCTTTACACAGAGCTCCCCACCCAGCTTGACTCTTGTTTTACTTGTAATCATGATCAAACTACAATGCTTCTCTATTTTAGATATTTGAGAGAAGACTGCAACCTGAAAGTAATGGTCAAGAAAAGTAAGGAGAAAAAATGACCCCAGGGAGCAGGTGAAAAAGAGAATTAAATTTAATCAAGATAAGATAATTTTATACTAAACTCTATTAACATCCTCAAACATAAATAATAATAAAAAAATCTATAAAATAAGAATGCCTTAAAAAATTAGATCACATTGGGTAGTAATGTTATTACTGCTGAAATTAAACAAATGTGCTATTATGGTCATGGCACAAATCTGAGCTAATCTCTTAGAAATTATAGCACAAAAATAAGAAAAACAAAGGAAAAGTTAGAAGACATAGAAGATCAATCCAGAGCCATCATTTATTAATATTAATTAACCAGAAAACAAAAAAAAGATAGACTGAAGGAAATAATAAAAAATCTAAGGGATTTTCTCAGAACTGAAGAAGGACATTATCTTCAGGCAGGAAAGACCCATCCACCCTGTATTTAGAAAACAAAACGAAAGAATGATCAAAAAGAACCATACTGAGAGATAACATTTTGAAATTTCCTAACAATATAAAGAAATTACCAGAAAGCACTTGAACAGGAAACATATTATAAATTCACTTAGAAAAAAATAAGGTTGGCAATAAAATTTCTTAAAGCAAATTAAAAGTAGGGAAATAACACCTCTAGTGTTCTGAGGTAAAAGGGTCTTTAACTTAGAATTTCATACCAGTGATACATCTAATAGCTTATTGTTCTACATTCTCAGGGAACTACATCAAAGTGTGCTCCAGAAAAAGCAGGGAGGAAATCAAGAAACAGAAAGATAGAGGATCTAAACAACAATGGAGCACCCTCAGGAGATAAGCAAGATGAAGTCCAAGGAAAGCAGGTGTGAGCCTGAACTAAAGAGTCATCAGTTTAGATAAGAGATGAAAGTAGGGAAACATCAAATTTTTTGAGACTGATGTATAGGAAACAAAGGAGAATCTATGGTTTTGTTAGTGCCCTTAAATATATGATAAAGGCAGAAAATACAAGAAATCTAACAATGGAAGAAAGAAAAACAGAGGTAGGTAAGGGCAATCATAGTACAACACTTGTTTCTATAGTAAATATCTTAATAAAATCTTAATAATATAAATACTATTTACAGGTTTTCCAGGATAAATCACAAGCAGAGGTGTATGTTATCACCCTCATGCTATAAGAGTAAGGAGGCATGTTATGAGGAACATTTTATCACTAACATTCATGTCATGGGTTTTGCTTCACATCATTGTGGTCTTGTTGCCTTCTATCTCTGCATGAGGTTTAAACTCAAAGGTAGGGAGATTCTTCAATTAGGACAGCAAGCTTAACTGACCAGAATGAATGTTTCTTCTGTAAGTAGGGACAATAACAGTGGGTAATAATATGTAGCATCAAAGCTGGCATTGGCAAGAAAGCATAGGTGGTTAGAGAAAAAAGAAAGTATTTACCCCATTCTGGTCATACGGGGTTGATATGTTAGAAGAAACAAGGATAGAGATCCAGAAAGGAAAGAGGGAAAATCAAATATTTACATTCATTCATTTATCATTCATTTAACTCATTCATTTATTATTTATTTGACACAAATTGATTGATATATGTTTTAGTTAGTATTCCAGGTGATGAGGTATAGATACCAAGTAAAATTGGCAAAAATCACTCCTCTAATGGAGTTTAATTCCAGTGAATAGCAAGAGCTAATACTTGCTGCTCTTACTGTGCACAAGGCACTATTCAAAGCACTTTATATATGCCAACTTGTGTTATTGATTTTCTACTTTCTAGGGCAGAACCAGAATTTAGTGATGTGGGTAGTAGATATACTGGAGGTAATAATATTGAAGGCAGGAGCACTCCCCACTACCTATCCAAATGGAGATGGATTGTGAACTGCCTAACCCCCAAGAGAACCCCTCACCTCTCCCAAGACCAGCCCAGATTTGCATGGTTGGGCAAAAGAAGGTGTTTTAATTCTTCCAGGACAATCACACTTTCCTTGTGACATTGTATATTAATTAGGACAAACTAAGCTCTAGTAAGAAGCAATGACTATGTCTTAGTGGTTCAGCACAGCAAGGATTTATTTCTCATTGGTGTTTTATTTCTCACCTTGCAGTCTCTAAGATGTACAGTCACCCAGAGATGATGGGTGGAGGCTCTATCACCGGAAACAGACAGCCTCTTTAATTATTCCTGAAGGAAAAGAAAGATGCTGAAGAATTCTATATGGGCTTGTTTATGCCTCATTTTGGGAGTGACTCAAATCCTTTTTGTTTATATTTCAATGGCCCAAAGTAGTCATAAAACCCAATCTAACTACAAAATTGGAAGTAATAGTGTAACAGCAGTGCATGGAGGGAAGTGCCCCTGCTCCAGCTCCTAAATGAGGACGTTTCAATGAAATAGAATTTCAAAAGCAGCAAATTTGAGAGCTAGCAAGAGTTGCAGGGACTTTCTTGGTAGTCGATACAATGAACCAGGTGGATCCTGTGACTTAGAGTAAATTAGCAAGCACAAGGGCAGAGAGACAATAGGAAGTAGATTCAGAAGCTTCTCTATAATGGAGAGAGCCAGGTGACAGTGAGTTAGCTCTCAGATGGAGGTTGCCAGTCCTGGGTCAAGCCAAAAGATATCAGATCATGAGTTTCATCATCATAAGCCAATGTCACTATCTAAGTTTCACAAATTACCCAGAGCCAAAGAAGTTTGAGGAACTCTATATGACACTCAGATTAATTTGAAGACCTGTTTCAATCACTTCCTCTGATTTACCCACTTCTCAACCCCTATTCATCAAGATGTTTTCTTAAGGGTGAAGCAAGGGTGGAGGAATGTGGTAGAAACCAATAGGCACTGTCTGAACTCTTTTCAAGAAAGGATGCCAGTTCTTTACCTCAACGGAAAAAAGCCACCTTGTTCAAGAGCATATCCTACCCAAAGTGGCCTATATTCAATGACTGATGCTGGTAGGGGTTGAAAGACTCAGGAATTTTGGCCCAGGATATCTCTTATGGGCTATTTAATTTTTTAAGTGTTAATTTCAATATGGTTAACCTACAGTGTTATATTAGTTTCAGGTATACAACATATGATTCAAAATTTCCATACAACAGGTGAGCATCAAGATAAGTGATCTCTTTTATCCTTATCTCTTATTTCAATCATCCCCAACCCACCTCCCTTCTGGTAACTATCAGTTTGTTCTCTAGAGTTGAGAGTCTGTTTCTTGTTTTATCTCTCCTTCTCTTTGTTTCTTTGCTTATTTGTTTCTTAAATTCCACAAATGAGTGAAATCAAATTATATTTGTCTTTCTCTGACTTAACTTTGTTTAGTATTATAACTCCCTAGCTCCACCTATGTTGTAATTGGCAAGACTTCATCCTTTTTATGGCTGAATAATATTTCACGTGCATGTGCATGTGTATGTGTGTATATACACACATCTCATCTTCATTCATCTATTGATGGACACCTGGGGTACTCTCATAATTTAGCTATTGTAAGTAATGCTGCTATAAACACAGTGGTGCATGTATCCCTTTGAATTAGTGTTCTTGTATTTTGGGGGAAAATAGCAAGGAGTGTGATTATTGGATATTAGAGTAGTTCTTTTTTTAACTTTTTGAATAAATTGATAGGCCATTTTTGCTCCAGAGTTCCATGCTCCAGAGTTCCTCCAGAGTTTGCTCTAGAGCTCCATCCTTTGCTCCAGAGTTTGCTCCAGGAATTAGCTATGTCTTTTTGTAATTCAGCGGGATAATTGGACTTTTTCCTCTGCCCAGTATTGCTTTCTTTGACTTGCTTCCACAAGTGTTGATCCCTCATAAACATCTTATATGCTACACTCCATCTCAGTTTCTTCTTCTAGAGAATATAATCTGAAATAGCTAGTGTCAGCAATGGTACAAGAAAGGGAGTGATAAAATGGGGTTATAAGACTGAATCACTTTTCTTCCAGTCACTAGTGTTGGGTGAATCCAGATGACATCCTTGGCACAAGGCAATAGTTCAACTGTTAAATCTCTCACTGTCAGTGACTTGAGGTAGTTTACAGGTAGGAGGGAATATACTAGCTGACGCAATTTGTCAGACTTTTGAAAAATACAGGCAGAGAGCAACAATAAAGACAGTGAGTTTGGAAGGTCAATGGCTAAATGCCATTGACACCTAGCTAAATGTGACAAAAGACTCCAGGGATTAAAGAGCAACTGAAAATTGAGTGTGAGCTACAGGGCTTTCCTGGAAGCTTACAAAAGAAGTTCTCTCCCCTTACAGTGGGGAGTAGAGAAATAGGAAGACCAGGGTGAGAACTTAATATGGTGGCTGCATTCTAGAATATGGCAAATGCTCAAGAAAGGATATCTGTTCTGCTATGGTGAGAGCCCTAACTAGAAAATGAAAAAGAATAGGGCCATTCGAGTGGATGATCAGAAATGTTTTTGAATAATCTACTGTCCCTGAAACTTCTGAGACTACAAAGTAACCTATATCTTCCAGTTGGCACTACTTCCCTTCCTAGAAGATACTTCAAAAGCCTTTCCCCTGACAAACATTTCCCCTCCAGGATCTGCCTTCTTATCCCCCTTCTTCTTACATTGCTGGTTAATACAGCTGGCACATATTGGGGCCAACAGGGAGAAAAAGGGAAGACTAAACCTTAAGGAGATGACAGACCTACCCATGCTGTGCTGAGGGATTGGGGGGAGCATGATGGGATGTAGGGTGAACTTCTTAGGGTAATTAATCAGTGGGACTGGATTATATGATTACATAGGGAATCTGAATTTGGATCTGGAATAATCTATGGTTTTAGAGCTATCAGTGGGGGGGGGGATGTCATATGACGCTTACAGAAACCTCCTGGGAGAATTGCAGTGCTCAGGTTCTGGAGCAGGACCATGCCACCTGCAACTGAAAATATTACGTCTTTTGAAAAACAGCTCCTAGAATGCCACCAGGCTTTGCTAGAGACAGAATGCTTGGTCATGTAAAACCAAATGACCACACATCTGATCTTTCCCATTAAGACCTGGATTCTGTGAGTTCCACAAAGAATGGGTGGGCCCAAGAGCAATCCATCATATCATGCAAGAGGTGTATCAAGTTGAGTACAAGTAATAGCAAAAAGCACACACAAGCTGTGTGCTGTCAGTAGACAAGATCCTCCCTACTAAAGTATAGATATACCTCTCCGAGCTAATACTTGATTCCAGATGAGAAATCCCTTAGAATCAGCTATAGGAAGAAACAAAACAAAACATGGTTTACACACGGGTCAGACTGGTGTTTTAGCAGAAGCCAGAAACACATGGTAACTGCTGTATAGCCTCACATACTTTGAAGACAGTAATAAGAGAAAAGGCTTACCTACCTGTCCGTCCATTTCATATGGAAGGAAAAGTGACTCTCCATCTTTGGACTCTGTAGGACAGAGGTCCTGCTTTCTCCTCCCTTCCATAGACACTAAGAACCAGACGTGCCGTAAATGGGGTCCAAATGGTGATTAAGAGATAATGCCAAAGGAATCATCCAACTTGTGGAGCTCATGAAGCAGATAATATTAATTCTAGAAAAACAGAAAAACTTTCTCTACATACAAAAGGAGCAAGTACACATATCTGCCACTGCTGAACTTAAGACAGCATGAACCTAGAGGTAAAATGGAAGCCAGGCAGTTGAAGGAAGGGGGTGACCTGAAAATAAATGAGCAAACACTAAGATCTGCAGTTTGGTGGAGTGCCAACCTACACAGATCCAGACAGAGATGGTCTCTGCAGTTGATAGAACACAGAAATAAAGGTGTAACTACTAAGCTATATAAGATACATTTATATAAACATATTGGCAGGAGTGGTAGAGAGTATTGATGGTGTTGATATACACGAGTTTATCTATCAGTGGGAAGTACACAAAAATATCTAAAATTGATATCCAGCTATAATATGAAGATTATATGCAGATAAGAATATACTTAAAAAACTAGAAAAGAAAACAAACAAACAAAAAACTAGAAAAGATAGCTAAAAGAAACACATATGGATGTTTTTTGAAATTACATTGATTTGTATGGAAAGATACTTGATTAATTATTATCTCTAAAAATCATTATTATTTAAATATTTAACTACTTGCCTGCATTAAGCTGATTAAAACCCACCTGTGCACATACACACAGGCATAACACTTGCTAGTCACCCTTTATATCTACCTTAGTTCAGCATATCTTTCCTGTTTCCCCAATGTATCACTAATTCTCTCTTGATTCTTCATAATGTTGCTATTATTATTGAAACAGTTTTTTAACTGGTTCTCCTGTGTATACTCTGTCCTCTTTAGCACTGCTTTAAACACCCAATCTCCTCACTGTAGCTAGAATAATTTTCTAAAACTATTTTTTCAAAGAATTTAGGTAATGACTACATACAACATTGGGCTCAAATTTACGAAACTGAGATTAAGAGTCACGTGCTCTACTGACTGAGCCAGTCAGGCACCCCCAAAACTATTTTTTGATCATAATACTTCTTTGCTTTACTAAGTCCAGAGTTTCCCCTTACTTTATAAAATAAAGGTTAAATAAATAATAAATGACTCAGACTCTGCTTCTTCCCCAGCCCCCCAGCCTTCACTCTCACCAAACTTCCAGCTGGTCTCTCCTCTCTTGTCACACTAAACTGGTTTTAATTTTTGGAATATGTTATTTACCTCGTACCTCTCTGCCTCTAAATTCTTCAGCCTGGAGCATGTTCCTTATTCCTTCTCCATCCATTTCACCATGTCTTCAATTTAAAAATTATCTTACTCCAAGACCTTTCTTCCTATGCAAGACTAGGTTGGAACAGTCTGACATATGTTCCCAGGCATCCTGTAAGTTCTGAGTAACATGTCATGTCCTTTAATTACTTGTTAAACACGTATCTCACTTTCTAACAGTAGGCTTCCTGAGGACGGATACCATTCTATCTATCACATACACATTATATTATATATATTACTATATTTATATATCTTGTATATATTTCTATATGTTACATATATTCTTATATGTAATATATATATGCATATGTTTATATATATTAATTTTTCATGTGCTCGGTGCTTAGAATAATCATTAAGACCAGGTTTTTATTTAAATAGTTATATAGGAAAATTTGAATTCTTAGAAGGCTTGAAATTAGTAGCAGAACTGCAATAAACAAAGAAAGACTAAATTTTAGACAAATTACAATGCTTTCCAAATCAATTTAATATATTCTACAATAATATATATTAATTATTGAAAGTATGGTGTGCTGGGTGAAAGTTTATATTCAATAACTCCACAGTTCAATAGATAAACTCTCTTGGTAGAAAGTATTCATAAGGAGAAATCCATTTTCTAAGTAAAGTGAGAACTTTTAAGTAATATAATACTAAATATAAATTACTCATAATCATTTTAGTGGTGAGTAAGCTAAGTATTTTTATAATGCTCCTCAAAATATAAACAGTTGTATGTTCCTGGAGGATGTAACAGGCAGGTATAATCACATTTAATTTTCTTTTTCACATTTAATGGAGAAACACACGAAAAATAAATAAAAGATAGGAAAATCAGTAAAATTGGTCTCAGTTTCTTCACACCAGGTGTCCTCAATTACTTAAATGACATGTTTTCTGGATGTAGTGCTTTCTCTCCACCAGAAATGCCCCACCTCGCAGGCAACAAGCACCAGCAGAGCTTTGATTTACATTGACTCTATTATGTGACTCAACTCAATCTGTATAAAAAACCTCAGAAAAATATATGGGCATCATCACTAATGCTCCTTATTACAGCTTTCATTTCTCATTAGCTTGGTAAAATAGCTCATATCTACTTTCTTTTTGTTACATTGCATGCATGAATATTATTAGACATATGACAAGGATAGGGTTTTACTTTGTCTTTTCTTTAAGTTGATTAATAATAACCTTGCGTAAAGTTCTGCTACCTCACCCTGCCTAATCCTGCCAGTATTGTCTCCTTCAAAAGGAAACACACTGAAATATGTCTAAAGGGTCTTTGCTCAAGGTCTCCTTTGGTAGAAATTTGGGACCTGTCCTGTTTTGCTTTTATTAGTACTATTATTTAATTAATTTATTTATTTTAAAGGATTTTATTTATTTGACACAGAGAGAGATCACAAGTAGGCAGAAAGGCAGCCAGAGAGAGAGGGGAAAGCAGGCTCCCTGCCAAGCAGAGAGCCAGATGCTGGGCTCGATCCCAAGACCCTGGGAGCATGACCTGAGCCAAAGGTAGAGGCTTAACCCACTGAGCCCCCCAGGGGACCCAAGTATTATTATTTTTTTAAGTAATATGTTTCTAAGTTTTTTAAAAACTGGATTTCATGTTTTTAGGGAGTACAATATCCTTGGTGAGTCTACTGAGCTCTGATCCAAACTCATGGGTCTAAAGTAAGATATGTAACAAAACAATTTCTAATACATTTCTTTAAAAGTGTATTTTTCACAGCTAAAGGCAAAATTGAAGTCTGAGCAGCCAATTCAATTTCAAGGAGGATTGAGACAAATGAAATTTTGGCCATTTGTGAATTTCTTGAGTACTTATTATGTTCCTAGTACTTTGCTCACAATGATTTTGATAGAATTTTAATAGTGGCAATGGTCACTCTACAGATGTCACGACCCCAAGGTAAATATACTGATCTGTATTTGTGGGATGCAGGGCTTTAGGCTGCTAAAGTATTTCCAGAACAGAAGATAATTGGTATCTTCAATTTGTGTTATATAGAGTTGGCTTTAGAGACATTTACTATTACAAATTCAGTTCTTTAGAAAAATCACAGAAATTAAAATAGTTACGCTGAAAGAGGTCAATGAGAATATGTTTTGGGGTTTTAAGATCCCCTATATACTCTGAGAACCAATGAATTTTGTGATGTCATAGACATAATACCATATAAGTATTTTAATATAGATAATGAAAGAATATGTGGCAGTAATAATGGAAGATGAAAACCTGATGGAGTGGAACCAATAAGCTGGCAGTTTGAAGCCTGGTTCATTCATTTAATAGGCTCTAGAGTCAGGTGACAGGTTAAAGGTTGTCTAGCCTTAGTGTCTTCTTATATTAAATAATAATACTACCACTTAACTTCCAGAGCTCCTATGGGCATAACTTAAGTGAAATAATTGTGTCAAGCTCCTCTTTAATAATAAGTTGCTTAATAAACATTAGTTCTTCTTACCAAGATCCACTGGTTACATTTCTCTGGAAGTCACACAAATCCTAGTGATTTGGTGACTTTCTCTGAAATTGGTTTTTGTTTTCATGTTGTTTCTTTAGTGACTTCCTAAGGCTACTTCCTGCTGGACTACTGTATTGTTCTATGCATTCTGATGTGTTTCATCCAGCACCCATATACTGGGTGTAAAATAACACCAACCTCTTTCCAGTTCCTGCTGGGCTTGGACCTCCCTCCTCCAGGGAGCTCAGCTTACAGTGATCTGTTACACATTATAGGTGTGAGACCAGGACCGACTCAGAATTTGTAAAATCCAATTCCACATGTTAACATCAACTCTACTTACCTACTAATTATTTTATTATCCACGTGTTTCAGAAAGCACTTTATATAAATATTATATTTTATGTTGTCACTCAGATGTGACACTTATGTCACCTTTTCCTTTTCATCTAAGTTTCTTATAGGAACCTGAGAAGGCTGAAAGATTGAAAATACCTGAATAAAAGTCAATATGTAAATCTCCTTAATGTCTTTATGCTCCTATGAGCAGGTTGTGATACTAAACTCATCATTTACTTGAACTTCACTTTTCGTTAAAACATTTTTTCAGCATGCCAATAGTGTAACAGAAAATAAGTGGTTAACAAGTCCAAATATCCAGGAAATAGGCTCAAATACGGTTGACTTTAAGGAAAATTGGCATATCATCAGATATGCCACTGAGACATTATGTCAGTTTTCATAAAAGGTTTTGAGAACATTTGTGAACTTTTTGGTTGAAGATGAGATTTTATATGCAGAAAGTGTATATATCATATATATATGATATATTCTGATATATCATATATATGATATATTATATATTCTGATAAATTCTGATGTATAGTTATATATATATAAATTCTGATGTATAGTTATATATATATATAAATTCTGATATATATAACTATACATCAGAATTTATATACACACATTCTTTCCTCATTTTAGTAAGACTATTCCAGTGTTCCATGGATGTTTTATTTGGCACTCAGAGGGCTTCAATGTTTTATTTGGCACTCAGAGGGCTTAACAAGGTCAGAGGGTAAAAATGTTATGACAGACAGATTCTCCTTCCAGGATCATCATGTATACATATATATATATTTGTTATTGTTGTTGTTGTTATTTTTTTGTTTTCATGTTGTTTTTTAGTGACTTCCCAAGGCTACTTTCTGCTGGAATACTCTATTGCTCTATGCATTCTGATGAGTTTCATTCAGCCAGGCCTCCATAATGGTTGTGGTATTGCTTAGCATGCAGACTGTCAGTTGCATGTTGGCCAGGTGTCTCCTGGGCACCACTGTCGGGGGCTGATAATTAATGTCAACCTTAAAACCCGAGGGACACAAGTCCACAGATTGGATGGTGCACTTGGTCTTGACAGTGGCAATGGTGGCATTGAGCACCACTTCTTGGCAGCAGAGCGTACAGCAGGCCATTTATTTGCCATGGTGAGGGTCACAGTTGACCATCTAGTTGGAGGTTCAAAGCAGGCATTGATGATCTCTGCCACCAACAGCTGCTCATGGTAGGCCTTCTTAGCTGAGACAATGCATTGAGTAGGTCACCAGGGAGATGAGGATGTGGGGGTAGGACACCAGGTTGGTCTGGAACCCCGTGAGATCCACATTGAGGGCCCCATTGAAGTGCAGGGAAGCAGTGATGGAGGACATGATCAGACCAATGAACCAGTTGAGGTTGGTGTAGGTAGGATGTCTGATGTCCAGGTTGCTGGCAGATGTCATAGATGGCCTCATTGTCCACCATGAAGGCACAGGATGGTGTGGGTGGTCAGGATGGAACTTTCATCATTAGAGGTTTATATATTCTAAGGTATAGATCAGCAGTTCATTTCATTTTACTGATATGTAGGAGTCTTTTTTTATTTTTTAGGATTTTTATTTATTTATTTGACAGAGAGTCAGAAAGAGCACGAGCAGGTGAGAGAAGCAGAGAGAGGGAGAAGCGGGCTCTCTGCTCAGCACGGAACCCAAAGTGGGGCTGGATGCATGGTACCATGACCTAGTCGAAGGCAGACGCTTAACCAACTGAGCCACCCAGGCACCCCTGTGTAGGAGTCTTTAGTCTACTTCTTCCACAGCTTCCCTATTCAGGGGCCAAAAGCGGTATAGACATTTTAGAAGTTATGAATATAGCTACTATAAACATTTGTGTATGTATTTTTGTTTGAACTTATGTTCTCATTTTTATTGGGTACCATTCATAGGCCCCAATAAAGAGTGAAATAATAAAAATAAATATATAGATGTTCAGGATATCCATCTAAGTGATGAATTGAATAAGCTTTGTGAGTTTTGTTAATTTGTACTGCTCAAGGAATTTACTGACTACAGCTATGCTGTCAAATTTATAGGCATAAGATTGCTCGCAGTACTACCTTTTTATAGTTGATGTCTATAGGATCTGAGTTGCTGCCTTCTATATTTCATTTTTTATACTTCCAAGTTACAGCTTTTCTTTTTTATTATATTGTATTCTAATTCATCTGATCAATCTGGCTAGAGGTATACCAATTTCATTGATCATTTCATAGTCAATTTTCAGTTTCACTGATTTTTTTCTGCAATATATTTCTATTCTTTTTTTTTAAGATTTTATTTATTTATTTGACAGACAGAGATCACAAGTAGGCAGAAAGGCAGGCAGAGAGAGAGAGAGGAGGAAGCAGGCTTTCTGTTGAGCAGAGAGCCCGATGTGGGACTTGATCCCAGGACCCTGAGATCATGACCTGAGCCAAAGGCAGAGGCTTAACCCACTGAGCCCCCCAGGTGCCCTGTATTTCTATTCTTAATGTCACTGTTTTCATCAATTATCTTTATTGTACCTTTCTATTTAGTATGGGTTTAATATTTAACCAACACAGAAGATGAGAGTGCTTCCTTTTTCTAATTTATTAAGAGAGAAATTTAGAGGGTTAATAGAATAATTTCCTTATTTTCTATTTAAGATGCTTATTGCTATAAAATTTCCTCTACCCACTGCTTTACCCATATCAAACAACTTTTGCTGATCAAAAAATTTACTGATAGCATGAGGACTGAGTCCATCCAGACAGCTGAACTGGTTCTATATTTTGTTGGAGTTATTTTTATCAGTTCCCAGCAACTTCAAATTCCTCTGTTTTTATCCTTTTTAGGGTAGAGAGGGTTAGAGTTTTTCTTCTCCCAGTTTTCCTCATCCAGTCCTTTGCCTTAGGCTTTCCTGTGTGTCTGTGTTGCAGAGGCTCTCTCTGACCCCTTGTGCTTTTTCAACAGTAACCCCTCTCACTTGTTATTCAGTACTTGCTAACCTGGTCGTCGGTAGTCAGAGAGCGTTCCTTGTTATCCTTCTTCAACCTCATTCTTAGGCAGGACCCTTGTCCTTATACCTGACAGCTGGTAATTTCTCTGCAACTTATCCCCCTTCACCAGCGTAGGGAAATCACTAATGACCTGGGACCTGATGATTTTCACTCCTCCTCTAGGGTTGATTGATTCCTTCTTTTATATTTCTTTGCTATGATCTTGAATGCCAGAGTTTGCTACCTTTTTCTCAGCAGCTGAAGGCTTTTGTTCCTTAGGGTTTATGTGAAACTTTATTCTTTTCTGTATGTGACCATTCCCCTCCTCTAGACCTATACCACCCAAGAAAGCTTTGTCCAGTCTCTTTTCCACACTATTCTTTCTTGTAAGCACCCAGTAGAAGTCTATTAAGAAGAGCCTATGAGAGGATACAGTTCCCCCTTGAATCTATAGCACTCAGAATTTCTATACTACTTCACTAGCCTACATACAAGCTTTAGTAATTTGTTAAAAATTTAGTTAATTTTTCTTATCTATTTGAATAGTGGTGCTGTCTTTCTCCTGATGCCACAGGTGAGCCAGTGCTCATGTTTCATCTCTTCTGGAAGAATGAAATCATACCTTTGATTTCAAGAAAATTAGTATGAGATTATAGTGCTTCATATATAGTTCTGCTATATTATTTTGAATTTTGATATTTATAACATTTATGCCTTCACTTTGAGCCTTTAGTTATAAAGTGAAAACAAATATTTTAATGATTTTACCTAATTCCCTTATGTTTCCTAGAGCATAATATATTAAACCAAATTAATTTCTTCTTGAATTTTCAATGCATAATGAAACTATTGTTATGTTTTCAAAGCTTCTTCTGTTTTTTTTTTAAGTTCTTTTATTTATTTTTAGAGAGAGTGAGTGTGTGTGAGTGGGGGAGGGGCATAGGCAGAGGGAGAGAGAATTCTCAAGCAGAGGACCCCAAGATCATGACCTGAGCCAAAACCAAGTCAACTGCTTAATGGACTGAGCAACCCAAGTACCCCTCTTTTGTTTTTTGTTTTGTTTTGTTTTGTTTTACTGATATAATATGTATGACATTTTTCCTATATAAATTCCACAAAGTATTTGATCTATTTAAAATGTTCAAATTTGGGGTATCTGGGTGGCTCAGTCAGTTAAGCATCTGCCTTCAGCTTAGGGATCGAACCATACATCGGGTTCCCTGCTCAGTGGGGAGTCTGTTTCTCCATCTCTCTCTGCTGCTCCCCATGCTTGTGCTCTCTCTCTGTCAATTAAATAAATAAAATCTTTAAAAAAATAAAATTTTCAAATTTTAGGGACACCTGGATGGCTCAGTTAGTCAAGCATCTGCTTTCAGCTCAGGTCATGATCTCAGGGTCCTGGGAATGAGTCCCATATCAGGCTCCTTGCTCACTGGGGAGCCTGCTTCTTCCTCTCCCTCTACTTCTCCCCCTGGTTGTGCTCTCTCTCTCTCTCAAAAGAATACAATACAATCTTTAATAAAAATAAGACAAAATTTTCAAACTTCATCAAGGCCTGTGCAGGAACCAGCGTGTCTGTAGTTTGGGGTTGTTATCTGTCTTTTAAAGCAAAGTAGAGGGTTTGCACTCTGGGAAGACAAAATTTTCTTCTCCTCTGAAAATACCTCCAACATAGAGGGCTTTGGTATCTCTTGGAGTAGGGAAGCAGGGATTGAGGCCTCATGAATCTGAGTTTTCAGGTGAGGTAGAGAAAGACAAAAGTGCTTATAACAAAAAGCCCAGAGTTTAGTGAAGTTACCTCCAGAACTCATTACTGTTAACCCAGCCTGGGCTTCATGATAGTCCTAGAAATGGATTTCTTAACAATAAAATAATAATAATAGTTAAAAAATAAAATAAAATTTTTAAACTTTACCTCTGTGACATTTTATATTGGATATTACGTTTGCAAAATTTAATTTTTCTAAGTCAAACTTTTAAATCTAGATTTTTGGAATGAATGTTAAGTTGTTATTTAAACATCTAGGCAATACTAATTTTGTTTTGTTCTCTATATTGAGAATAATCAGTGTCATTTTATATTGATTACTTTTAACTTGTCTAGCTCTTCTGGGGTAATTTTTATAAATCTTAATTGCTACAAATGGATATGGATCTATGTATGTTTACATTTCAGTATATTTTAGTTTATGCATTTTAGTTATTATAGTTTTCTGTTATTTATTTTTATAGTGATATTTATTAAACACTGGTTAGAACCTATGTTTTTATTGCTGGATCTAAGAGCAACAAACATAAACAGGGCAAAAACATTTAATATGGACATATGGTAGGGACAAAATATATATTTTTTAGGAAAAAGATGTTAAGATATCATTCCAGGCTAAAGAAAGGATATGAATGAAGCCTAATAAAGTGCAATAATCATCAAACCAATGATAAGGGAAAGGGGGGGTAATTAAAGAAAACCAACACAGAAGAAATAATGAGGTTATATTGGGAAACAGGAGACAGAATATTAAACATTTCAGTGTGGCCTGTAGAGCTTGTGAATAATAATTGCAAAATGGGCCATGTTGAGAAGTAGTCTGGGTTGGTTTTTCAGCAACTCTTCCCTCCTTCATAGAAATGTGAAGCAGTATTTTTAGAGTACAACATTTTCTTGGAAATAATTTCCTTCTACAAATATGATCACCAAGTTAAAGAGTTTGTTGTGCATCTTGTGTGGGAGCTACATACTTCTCCCTGAATCTTTATTTATTAGTAACATTATTGTGTCCTTATACAATAAATAAATAATTAATCTGCAGTCCTTAGACATATCTTTGAAGGGAGTGTACAGTTTGTATATAGAAGAAGTAAATATATTATTCACACAACCAAAACTTAACAAAGGTAAAAAGCAAGGATTTTTTTTTTTTAATTTTACATAGACCAATATAATTAAGAGTGTGTTTTTGTGTATGTCTATATTTTGGTTAAGAGAATTGCTGAGCAGTAATTTAGCAAGATAATGAAATATACTACCTTCCTCAACATTTTTGTGATGGTCACTGTTTGTTTACGTATCTAGAAACCATAAAAGGTATCTGTATTTTGATTACGTTATTGCTGCTAAAATCACCCCTGATAATGTTTGAGCACGAAAGGAACAGCTTTAACTGTATATCAATCCACACTAGGAGAAAAATATTTTCAAAAATGAACATCGCTCATTACTGATTTTTTTCATAATTATCCCTAATTTTTACTCCAGTGTCATCATGGTACGATTGTCAACAATTCTCAAGAAAGAACTGCACAACCTACTATAAAAATAAGTAGAAGGGGAATAATCTGATATTCATTTGGTATGTGGGAGGTTTTTTTTAAAATTTTTTTTTAATTTTTAATTTTATTTATTTATTTTTTGGTATGTGGGAATTTTATCTTCTTCACAAATTCAAGTCACCCATTCTTTCTTTCATTTAAAAATACCTATTAACTACTAGAAACTATGTTAGGTATTGAGGAGATGGCAGTGAATGAAACCAACTAAATCCTTAGCTTCCTGAATGTCACATTTAGCTTTGAATAAGGCAGAATATAAAGAAAGTATACAATATATTCATTGATTATAAGTGCAATGGTGAATAAAATAGAGACTGAAAGGAAAGTAGGAAGTATGTGTGTGATGAAGGACAATTTTATTCATCACTGAAGAATCAACTAAGAAAGAATTTGGCAGTATCCTGATTCAGGTATGGGGACAAACCTCTCACAAATATCAGAGTATAAAACAGTGATAGTGGAGGCAGTGGAGAAAAGGCAGTGGAGAAAACAAAGAAGTGACTTTGGTTCAGAAGCATGCCTGATCTACTGATTAAAAGAAAACAGAAAAGCTATTATCAGAATTTTGGAATTTACTCTGACTGGGATAGGAAGGTGTTAAGGGCATGCACAAAAGGATCAAGTGATATGGCTGTTTCAGTGAGGTCATCTGGTAGTTTTACAGAGCACAGTCTGTTGGCAACTGAGAGCATTAGCATTAGCTAGCTAATGAGTCATGATAATGGCCTCTTTCAGTGTGTTTGTGTAGGGGTAGTAGAAATGGTCAAATTCTAGTGTATTATGAACATAGATGCAGCAGATTATCTTGATTGGTAGAATGTGAGAAAAAGCAAAAATGATTTCAAGGTTTTTGTGTGTGCTTGTTTTTCTTCCTCCTGAGCAACTGAAAGGATATAATTCCCATGAACAAAATGGGAAAGGCTATACAAGAGCAAGTTTGGAGGGAAAGATGAATAAATAGTTCTTAAGCATAGTTCATGAACACCAGGGGTCCCTGGGACAATTCCTGGTGGATTGAAGATAATTTTTTTCCATAAAAATTTGAAAACAGTATTTGCCTTTTTTTTTTCTTTTAAATTATGTTGACACCTGCACTGATGGTGAGAAAGCAGTGGTGGTGTATTTTACTTGGTGTTACTTGACATAATCACATTTCATGACCATTCCGCATGCTGTGGGCACCTGAAAATAAGAATGAGATTTTTAAATATATTCTCACTTCTCCTTAACTTTCTTAAAATAAAAAATTGAAGTGAAAGACATTCATGTTCTATAAAGTATTTGTTGACTTGAATAATAGTCATAAAGCTGTGGAAAGCAAACTCCTCTCAAACTTAATTATAGATACCCTAGTAGTTCTTTGCAGTCAGCAAAGAACTCTCTGCCTACTTGTGATCTCTCTCTGTCAAATAAATAAATAAATAAAATCTTAAAAAAAAAAAAAAGCTTGATGTTTTTGGTTGATTTTGAAACCCCAAGTGCTAAGCCTTGGGCATAAAACAAGAAAACGATGAGGATGACTGAATAAAACACACATTCACCAATAGCTGGCAGGTTTTGAAAAGGTTAAGATATGAATGCTGGGCTTTATATATGTATAAATATGTATTAATGCTTGTCTATAGTATTTAAAATTATTTAGAGATACCATTCTTCAGGAAAACAGAAATATAAAAAATATTCACAGATTGAAAATGCAATAAAATAAAACTAAATGCAATATTAGGACAAAATATCTACACTTTTGATGGCCTTTAAACATCTAGAAATGTTAAAAAAAATACATTGAATACATTGAATATTTAGGTAGAATTTGAAATGTAACTTTTGCTTTTACATTAGATGTGGAAAAGCACTTCCTTTCTCTTAATCAAATGCAGTTTTATGCCTACCAAGCTATGTTCAGAAAAGGCAGAGCTGTCAACAGAAAGCCAATTAAAGAGGGAAACTAAAATTCTACTTGTAAAGAGAACTTGATAGGACAAATGCAGGATCTTACAGCTAGGATTTTAGAGTCAGACCTTGAGTAAAAAAGGCCATTAGAGCCCTTATCAATGCAATATCGCTTTAATAGATGTCAATTAGGACTGTCATTCTGGAGGATTCTTTATATATGTATGACATTTATTAAACTAAAAAAAATTATCAACCAAATTTACTGTGGTAATCATTTTTGCCATATATACAAATATCAATCCTTCTGTGACCCTGCGGGTCAAAACGTTATGTTGAACAACTGAAAAATATAATTTATTTGTCAATTATATCTCAATAAAAATGAAGAAAGACATAAAGACAATTTAACAAGACAGCTATAGAAAAGCACAATTTCAGTTGCTGTCCTTCCAAAAGCAGATGTTTTTTGGTCCAAATCAAGAATGCTGTGAAAGGTGTGAGAGTCTTTTGTGAGAGTCTTATGTGAGAGTCTTAGCACGCATTGGACTTGCCCCTCTTGACCCTATAGCTCCTCACTTGCGTTCAAAGTTACTACTTCTTCTTCTTCTTTTTTTTATTTCCCCAAAGATTTTATTATTCAACAGAGACAGAGAGAGAGAGAGGGAAAACAAGCAAGGAGAGTGGGAGGAGAAGCAGGCTTCCCATTGAGTAGGCAGCCTGATGCAGGGCTCAATTCCAGGACCCCAGGATCATGACTGGGGCCAGATGCAGACAGCCAACTAACTGAGCCACCCAGACACCCTCAATGTTACTATTTCTTAGTTCTACTCACTTTACTCTTACTGTCCTTAAACATTCCACTATTTCATTGTTATTTATTTTTGGTATAGGCATGCAGTGACAGTTTTATTATTTCATAATTAATTTCATTTTTTAAAAGATTTTATATATTTATTTGACAGAGAGAGAGAGATCACAGGTAGGCAGAAAGGCAGGCAGAGAGAGAGGGGGAAGCAGGCTCTGCGTGGAGCAGAGAGCCCCATGCAGGGCTTGATCCCAGGACCCTGGGACAACGACCGAGCCGAATGCAGAGGTACAACCCACTGAGCCACCCAGGTGCCTCTTATTTCATAATTATTTTAACAACTGGCACAGTTTCTCTCAGTTCGGGAATTTACTTTATTTGGGAGGGAAAAGTACCTTGATAGGTTATTAACTTGAGAGACAAGGCCTCTCAAGTTAAGTTGGCTGGGGGCCAGTTAAAAAAGATATGTTTGTGGCTGTTCTGTATACAACAAGAAAGAGGTGTGTTTTACCCAAAGAATGAAGGTTTTCTGGGTAGAAGAGGGGACTGGCAAGATTGAGGGAAACTGAAACAAGGATATTAGGAACAGTGAAATTTACTCTCCGTACCACTCAATGTACTGAGTGAAAGCCAACAGACATTTTTAAGAACTGTGATGATTGCAGTTCACCTTTCAAAATATTTGCAGATATCAAGTAAACCATATGTCTATGCTACTTCAGGTCTTTAAATCCTGCCATATGTTCATATGTTATGTAGGCATTAATGTTTTGTGGAATATGAAGTAGGTGTTGAATTTCACACCTGGGCATATTCTATGTAGCAGGCAGAACATACTCCTATCCAGAAGCCAGAGTAAACTATGAGAATATAAGTGCACTGGGAAATTGCAGAAATGTTATGAGAATGCTAAATTTTCATAGTCCATGGAATTCTATGAGATTTTTTTTAACTCTGAGAATTATACCTAAAAATTATTTTAAAAATCCATTATTTTTCTTCTCTGCATGTAGCTTAAAAAGTGGTACTCAGAAAATAGTGCAAAAGAGAAAAAAAGGAACCAAATGGCTCAAAATTCTCATTTATTTTTTATTATTTTTTAAAAAATATTTTATTTATTTATTTGACAGAGAGAGAGATCACAAGTAGGCAGAGAGGCAGGCAGAGGGAGAGGAGAAAGCAGTTTCCCCGCGGAGCAGAGAGCCTGATGCGGGGCTCCATCCCAGGACCCTGGGATCATGACCTGAGCCGAAGGCAGAGGCTTTAACCCACTGAGCCACTCAGGTGCCCCTCAATATTCTTATTTAGTCTGTAGTTAATTTATCTCATTTACATGTCCAGATATTGAACTTCAAAAATCCAAATATATATATTAAAAAAAAATAGCCTAACAACCTCACATGAATGCTCTCTATTTTGAAAATCCTACTTTACTCTTCAGCTCCAAAATAAGTTAGTGTCTCTCAAGACATTCATTCAATGATCAGTGGGTGAGTTATTCTTTGGAAAATGCAAATTATCCATTTATTCATTCAACAAAATATTTACGGACTGCCTACTACATGCCAAACACTGTTGTAAGAGTTAAGTTCACAAAAATGAAGAAAACATATTCTTCATCCAGTAACTAGTAGAATGACAAGTAAACAAGTTTGTCTATTTTTAAGCAAATTAAAGCTAGTTTCATAGCAATACATGTAGAATCTGATTTGTTAAAAATTGTAAAAATATGTAGATATGAATCCTTGTATTGAACAGAAAACCCTGAATGTGGTGTGGGAATAGGAGCAAGAAGGGAAAGTAGGAAGACTATTACTTTTCACTTTTTATACTTATATCTTTATATCTTTCTGTATTGTTTAGATGTATTGTTGATGTATGTGAATATGCACACATGCATCTACCTATTATATGTAACATAATACAAATATATTAAATACAATATAAAATGTAAACAACAATGTGTATTACTATATTATATATATATGAAGAGAGAGGAGGGACAACCATGAGCAAATATCAAGCAAGCACTTTTTACAAATTAATTAAATTTGTATTTACTGATGATTCCTTATTCTTCCCTGATAATTCTTTTTCTGTTCCAGAATACCATCCAGGATACTATATTGCATTTAGGCATTGTACCTTCTTAGACTCCTCTTGGCTGTGACATTTTCTTAGACTTTACTTTGTTTTTGTGACTTTGACAGTTTCAAGGATGACTGGTCATCAATGTCCCTCAATTGGCATTTGTCTGATATTTTTCACATGATTAAACTCAGGTTATGGATTTTGGGGATAAAGCCACAGACATAAAGTGCCATTCTCACCACATGTCAAAGGTACACACTATCGCTGCTGATGTTAAATATCTTGCTAAGATGTTTTTGTCAGGTTTCTCTATGATAAAGTTACTCCTTTTTGCCCCTTTCCACAGTGGGTTCTCTGAAAAGAAGCTGCCATATACTGCCCACACTTAAAATTCTGGATTATTCCTGGAGGTCAACCTCAGGAACATGTGTGTGTGTAGAGGGTGAAGGGAATGGGGAAGTAAGTGTGTATGGCAAGAGGACTAAGACTCCCAAAATTTTCTTACTGTTAATATAAGTCACATTAAGCCTCCAACAATTTATCACAATTTGCCATTCCAGTGTTTCTACTGTTTATGATTCTAACAGCTTTTGTTCCACATAAGCAGGTTTTAGCTACTACTCTCGGGGTCCTCTAGCTTTCTAGATTTCAGGTTGGAGTTTTCCCTGCAATGCCAGTTTGTTGATAGGTCTGAGAAGATCCTCAAGTGTTGGTTTGTCCCACTTTCTCTTATTGTAAAGATAGTGTACTGATTTGCTAGTGTTGCCATGACAAAGTATTGCAGAGTTGAGTGGCTTAAGTAACTGAAATTTATTTTTTCCTAGTTCTGGAGACTACAAGTCTGAAATCAAGGTGTCAGAAGGGTTGGTTTCTTCTGAGATCTCCCTCCTTGGGTTCTAGATGGCCATCTTCTATCCTTTCCCAGAGTCTTCGCATAGTCTTACCTCTGCACATATCTGTTATTTTCTCTTCAGATGAGGATGTCAACCAGTCATATTGGAATAGGGCCCACTGTAATGATTTCATTTTAACTTACTAGTGGAAAAGTCCAGGTTAAGTTTAAGGTTTCTCCCTTCTCCACCTTAAGGGGATCTCAGGAAGGTTCCAGAACGTCTTATCCTCATGACTTCATAAAAGAAACCTAAGGATGAAGTTACCTGGACTAAAATCACAAATATGGAAGAGAGTGTGGCAGTCTACAAGGGCCTATTTCTTTGACTACAACTATCGTCAGAGATGGTGGTACATTGGCTGTATGCCAAATGCAGTATGAGAAAGATAACCACCCCCCCATCCCCCAGCCTCCCAGATAAAGCCTTTTGTAACTGCCTATGATCAAGCCAAAAAAGTCACACAAAGGTTTTTAACTAGGAGTCACACTTCTTCTGCACCAAATTATCTCCAAAGGAATTGAAACTTCAGAATAGAAGCAATTATAATCTCCAATATTATGAAGGTTAAAAATAACATATCTAAAAATAGTTTTTATATTTCTTGAAAGTTTTGATTATAATGCATAGGAGACCCTCATCAATGCATATAATATGCTTTCAAATACAGTATATTTACTAAGATCTTCAAAATAGTTAACTTTAAAATCAATGAATGCACAACTGATTTTCATTTGGAATTGGGAAAGTAAATTTGGGAATAAAATTTGGCAAATTTGGGAATCATTGAGGAAATCAAGTGAACTCAATAGGTATCTTTTTATTGCGTTAAAATGAATAAACAAGTGAATGATCTATATTTCAAAAACCAGTAGTTCTCAAACTTTACCTTAAAAAAGTTTGCTAAAGTGCTTATTATGGTAACAGTTGAAAACTTTCTGATCAGTATATTACAGATAAAGCCCAAGATTCTGCATTTTTAACAAACTGGTTGATATAATTCTTATTTACATTAGACTTTAGACTTTGGGAAACATTGTTATCTGATTGATTTGAATGGCAAAATTATATTATTCTCAATTAAAGAGAAATAGTTTGAGATGGTAGAAAAACTAGTGTAGTAGCTTTTTGTAGTGTCTGATCTGAAATCTGCCAAGGAGTCTTGCTAAAAAAGATTACCTAGGTAATTTCCTTAGCTCTTAGTTTCTTCATTGTTAGAATGTGATTATAAAATTTCAATGTTTCCATTGAGCTCTAAAGTTCTATGAGGATAACAAAATAATGATATTCGAAAAGTCATTTTACTAATTTTAGAGTCACTCAGAGTATCACAAATATGTTTTTTTTTTTTTTTTTTTGCAAAGTTTGAACTGGCACAGTTTTATTTAAACTATTTCTTGGATTTGAGAGGCATTCACAATCTTATGTACACAAAGGATGCACTCCAGGAAATGGAAGTGCTCACCACAATAAAGACTCCTTCTGTTTGTTTTGGGGTGGTCTTTGTGTTTATTTTTATAATTAAAAAGAATGACAGATTTTTCATGAAAGAGCTAGACAATGAAAGATTTATTAATTAATTATAACAATTGATAATAACGACTATCTCAGGTTTCAATTTTATTTTCACTTCTTTCTAACAAGTGAGTTATCAACAATTATTTTCTTACGTATAGTGAATCCTAATTCCAAAATGAGAAAAACAAGGACTTGGTACAATAACACTTTTTTTTTTTAAGATTTTATTTATTTATTGGACAGATAGAGATCGCATGTATGCAGAGAGGCAGGCAGAGAGAGAGGAGGAAGCAGGCTTCCCGCTGGGCAGAGAGCCCGATGCGGGGCTTGATCCAATGACCCCGGGCAGAGGCTTTAACCCACTGAGCCACCCAGGTGCCCTGTAACAATAACATTTTATTTTAATTTTATCCAACTGATTTTATTCTTTTCTGAAATAACAACATAGAGGTATGATTAAGTGTAAAATGTTTGATGTCAAACTGCCCTATTAAGGCCCAAATTCTATAACTGTCATGGTGAAAAATACTGGGCAAGTGCTTAATCATCTAAACTTAGTTTTTCAGAATCTATAAAATGAGGATTTTAATAATGGTGGCTGTAATTTGGGTTTCTGCAATTTGATCAGAGGGTTTCCCATTTAGAGCTTACCTTTGGCTTATGCATCAACAAGCAAGGATAAAGAGGATAGAGAGCATTATTCTCAAGTACACTAATTTTCTAAAACAGAACACTCAAACTCAGATAAGTTGCCAGTCTTATTCAAAGTCATGCAAGCGTATTAGGACACAGGAAACCAAATTTGTTCCATTTCTAAATATTACCACTGTAGACTAAGTTGTATCATTTTTAACAAAAGTCGAGTACTGAAAGGAACCTAACATTCTTATGAGAACTGGCCATGGTACTAAGGGTCAGGTTAATTTCTCAAATTTCATTATTACCTTCTGCCTGTGGAAAAATCTGCTTGAGATAGCCCAAACAACTGGAACCCACAATTTTCTTTGTGCACAGAAATCACAATGTAACAAAAGCAAGCATACATATATAATAAATCTGCGGTCATAATGGCACACGACTATAACGAAATGTCTTACAGAATCTCAATAAACAAAAGTAAGGATTTGTAAGGATTTGTCAAAACAAGTTTCTGCATAAGTAACCTGCAGTCCCCCAATATGACCTTCCCTGATCATAATATTGTGAATATGTCACTTTAAATAGCAGTTGTAATTAAGGTTATTAGATAGTTGACTGAGAAGAGAGAACATTAGGGTACAACTAATCATGTGAGCTGTTTAGAAGAGGTTTTTTTGGCTGATGGTCAAAAGGAAACTCACAGAGATTCAAAGCAGGAGACAGACATCAATCATCAATGCTGATTTGAAGATGGAGGAGGCAGCCACATATGTAAGAATGTTAATGATCTCTAAAAGCTGAAAATAGACCCCAGAAGACAATCATCAAGGAAACAGAGACCTTAGAACTACAGCTTTAAGAACTGGATTCTGGGAAAACTTGGAATGAGATTGGAAGGAAATTCTTTTCCCAGGTCCTCCAGATGAGAGTCTACTCACGAGATAACTTAGTTTCACTTTCTGAGACCCAAAAGCAAAGAATCCAATCAAGACTGCCCAACATTCTTACGCAGATCTGTGAGCTAATAAATGGGTGTGTTTCAAGCTGTTAATATATGATCCTTTGTTACCTAGTAATAGAAAACTAATACAAAACCCTTGGCATTCAAACATGTAAAGGAGATCATCAACAGGACGTGAATATCAGTTGATCCACAAGCTGGACCTAAGCAGCTAATCAAAACTTCCTCATCCTTGTCCCTGTCCTTGGAATGTATCTCCTGTCTACCATTCCTACAGCTGGAGCCATTTCAAAGACACAACCCTGAGAGAATAATGTGTTGTTGAGAGCATCTGTACTGTGCACATAACTAAACCCTGTTAAGGCCTCTGTATAAACTTTCAAGATTCTGGAATGTGAATGTGGAGATATACTCACCATGTGGGTCACCCAAGATAGGACTCATATATAAGTTCCCTTGTTTATTAAAATGACTAATTGCTTATCTGTCATAAGCAATTTATGACATTTCTCCCTACCCTCTAGCTATGAGGGCTAGTTTCAAATTTCACCTGGGCAACTCCCCAGGTTGTGAACCAAAGAGATATTCTATATGTTTTTGCTGTTCTACTTAATGCAGAAGTGGAGATATGAACATCAGATGGCACCTGTATTACTGGTATAATGTGTCTGTCCTACTTCATTGATGCCCATACATATTGGCTTGAGACTTCTATTATACAAAGTTTTAACAGCATTCTTGGGCACCTGGCATCTTGGCAAGAAAATTTGAGGATTCCTTCTTTCTGTGGTAGGCATATATGCATTTGCTCAAAAATTCTTTGGGTCAAATAAACAACTTATTTATTTTTTTTAATTTCAGTGAACTTGAAGAAGTTGGTTAACCTCTCATATATTTTGAACTTTTATAAAATGTAACTAATAATATCTGTGTCATAATATTTTTCGAGAATATGTTGAAATATGACATTGTAAGGCAAATATAGCAAAATCCTAAAGGTAGAAACTAGAAGATGGATATTAGGCTATTTGCTGTGCAATTAGTTCATCTTTTCTGTATGTTAAAAAAATGTTCATCATTGACTTGTTTAAAATAAGGCTATTGCAAAGTGTTAAGCAGGAGGTGATAATTCATGGGTCTGGATGACACTGGAAGAACTAAAACTAAAAACCTTTATATTGAAATGTACAAAACATTAATGGAAGAAATTGAGGAAGATACAAATAAATGGAAAAATACGCTCATGTGCTCATGGATTAGAAGAGTAAATATTATTAAAATGCCTGTGCTCCCAAAGCAATCTACAGATTCAGCGCAATCTCTATAAAAGTTCCAATGCAGGAGCATGTGGGTGGCTCAGTTAAGTTTCTGGATTCTGGATTTCAGCTCAGGTTTTGAGCTCAAGGTTGTGAGTTCAAGCCCCACATTGAGTTTCATGCTGGGTGTGGAGCCTACTTAAAAAAAAAAAAATCCAAAAGCATTTTTTCAAGAAATAGAAAAAAATAATCTTAATATTTGTATGGAACAAACAACAAATAAATAACCAACAAACCAACCAAAGGAATCTTGAGAAAGAACAAATTTGGAGCATCATGTTTCCTGATTTCAAACTATGTTACAAAGCTATAATAATTAAAACAGTATAGTATTGGTATAAAAACAGACTCTTTGATCAGTGCCATAAAATTGAGAGGCAGAAGTAAATCCATGCATATATGGTCAGCTAATTCACAGCAAAGAACTCAAGAACATACAATGGAGAAAGCATAGTCTCTTCAATAAATGGTATTGGAAAAACTGGTCAGCCACATGCAAAAGAATGAAGCTTGATCACTATCTTATGCCATGTATAAAAATGAACTAAAAATAGATTAAAGACCTGAAACCTGAAACCATATAGTTTAGAAGAAAACTTGGACAGTAAGCTCCTTGACATAGATCTTTTGATTTTTTTAATCTGACCCCAAAATCAAAAGCAACGAAAGAAAAATAAATGGGGTTACATCACATTAAAAAGTTTTTGCACAGCAAAGGAAATCACCAACAAAATAAAAAGACAACCTATTGAATGGGAGAAAATATTTGGAAACCATATATCTAATAAGGGCTCAATATTATAAATATATAAAGGACTCATACAACTCAATAAGAACAACAAAAATCTCATTAAAAATATGCAAACCTGGGAGATTTTTCTGAAGACATACAAATGGCCAATAGATGCATGAAATAATGCTGAGTCTCATTAATCATAAGGGAAATGCAAATCAAAATCACAATGAGATATCACTACACACCTTAAAATGGCTGTTATCAAAAGAGCAAGAAATATCAAGCATTGGAAAGGATGTGGAGAAAAGGGAACCTCTTGTCAACTGTTGGTGAAAATGTGAACTTTTGCAGCCACTATGAAAAACACTATGGAGTTTCCTCAAAAATTAAAAACAGAACTACTATATACTCCAACTATTTCATTTCTGGGTATTTATACAAAGAAAACAACACGCTAATTCATAAAGAGTATATATAGTTCCTTACAACATTATTTATAATAACTAAGATATATAAACAACCTAAATGTCCATTGATGGATGAATAGATAAAGAAAATGTGGGCTCTACATACAATAGAATATTATTGAGACATAAAAATGAATAAAATCTTGCCATTGGTGAGAATATGGATGGACATTGATCGCATCATGTCAAGTGAAATGTCAGATAGAGAAAGACAAATGCTGAAATACCATATGGTCTCTCTTAATATGCGGAATCTAAACAAGTAAACAAAAAAAGCTGAATGTAGGCAAAAGATGATAAATGCTTTGGTCCTGGTGGTACGGATAGAAATGGAGATTGTGGACTGAACCAAAAGATACTGAGAAAATGAACTTACCTGGATTTAGCTATAATTTGTGTACTGGAGTCAGGAAGTTGGGAAGAATTGTTCATTGGTTCTGGTCTTGTGCAATTGGTGTCTTAAAAGTATTATTTATGGGCACCTGGGTGGCTCAGTGGGTTAAGCCACTGCCTTTAGTTCAGGTCATGATCTCAGGGTCCTGGGATCGAGTCCCGCATCGGGCTCTCTGCTCGGCAGGGAGCCTGCTTCCTCCTCCCTCTCTCTCTCTCTGCCTGCCTCTATGCCTACTTGTGATCTCTCTCTCTGTGTTAAATAAATAAATAAATAAATCTTTTAAAAAAAAAAAGTACTATTTATATGTCATTTCCATGGAAGGATGACTTGGTTGGCATATGTGATGGTTTTTGTTGCAGAAATGTTAAATCTTTTTTTATTGGATCCTTGTCTGGTTTTGGGATCAGGGTGATGCTGCCTCATAAAATGAGTTTGGAAGTTTTCCTTCCATTTCTATTTTTTGGAACTGAGGAAGACACAAAGAATGGAAAAATGTTCCATGCTCCTGGATTGGAAGAATAAATATTGTGAAAATGTCTATGCTACCTAAAGCAATCTACACATTTAATGCAATTCCTATCAAAGTACCATCCATCTTTTTCAAAGAAATGGAACAAATAATTCTAGAATTTATATGGAACCAGAAAAGGCCTCGAATAGCCAAAGGGATATTGAAAAAGAAAGCCAAAGTTGGTGGCATCACAATTCTGGACTTCAAGCTCTATTACAAAGCTGTCACCATCAAGACAGCATGGTACTGGCACAAAAACAGACACATAGATCAATGGAAAAGAATACAGAGCCCAGAAATAGACCCTCAACTCTATGGTCAACTACTCTTCGTCAAAGCAGGAAAGAATGTCCAATGGAAAAAAGACAGCCTCTTCAATAAATGGTGCTGGGAATATTGGACAGCCACATACAGAAAAATGAAATTGGACCATTTCCTTACACCACACACAAAAATAGACTCAAAATGGATGAAGGACCTCAATGTGAGAAAGGAATCCATCAAAATCCTTGAGGAGAACACAGGCAGCAACCTCTTCGACCTCAGCCGCAGCAACATCTTCCTAGGAACATCGCCAAAGGCAAGGGAAGCAAGGGCAAAAATGAACTATTGGGATTTCATCAAGATCAAAAGCTTTTGCGCAGCAAAGGAAACAGTTAACAAAATCAAAAGACAACTGACAGAATGGGAGAAGATATTTGCAAACAACATATCAGATAAAGGACTAGTGTCCAAAGTCTATAAAAAACTTAGCAAACTCAACACTCAAAGAACAAATAATCCAATCAAGAAATAGGCAGAGGACATGAACAGACATTTCTGCAAAGAAGACATCCAGATGGTCAACAGACACCTAAAAAAGTGCTCCATATCACACGGCATCAGGGAAATATAAATAAAAACCACAATGAGATATCACCTCACACCAGTCAGAATGGCTAAAATCAACAAGTCAGGAAATGACAGATGCTGGTGAGGATGTGGAGAAAGGGGAACCCTCCTACACTGTTGGTGGGAATGCAAGCTGGTGCAACCACTCTGGAAAACATGGAGGTTCCTCAAAATTGAAAATAGAACTGCCCTATGACCCAGCAATTGCACTACTGGGTATTTACCCTAAAGATACAAACATAGTGATCCAAAGGGGCACGTGCACTCTAATGTTTATAACAGCAATGTCCACAATAGCCAAACTATGGAAAGAACCTAGATGTCCATCAACAGATGAATGGATCAAGAAGATGTGGTATATATACACAATGGAATACTATGCAGCCATCAAAAGAAATGAAATCTTGCCATTTGCGACAGTGTGGATGGAACTAGAGGGTATCATGCTCAGCAAAATAAGTCAATTGGAGAAAGACAACTATCATATGATCTCCCTGATATGAGGAAGTGGAGATGCAACATGGGGGCTTAAGTGGGTAGGAGAAGAATAAATGAAAGAAGATGGGATTGGGAGGGAGACAAACCATAAGTGACTCTTAATCTCACAAAACAAACTGAGGGTTGCTGGGGGGAGGGGGGTTGGGAGAAGGGGGGCGGGGTTATGGACATTGGGGAGGGTATGTGCTTTGGTGAGTGCTGTGAAGTGTTTAAACCTGGCGATTCACAGACCTGTACCCCTGGGGATAAAAATATATGTTTATAAAAAATAAAAAATTAAAAGAAAAAGAAATGTTAAATCTGAGGTATTTGGGATCTAAAAATTAAGGTCATCAAATAGAAAACCCACCATTAATAATGATATTCAGTTAAATATTTAGAGCTCTACTGACTCAGATAGACAAGAAAACCATACATAACCAAATATAGTAAACCATGTAACTGATCACTAAAAAATATGAGTTGTTTTTATATCATTTTCTTTTTTTTCTTTTTAAGATTTTATTTATTTGTCAGAGAGAGAGAGAAAGAGAGAGCGAGCACAGGCAGACAGAATGGCAGGCAGAGATAGAGGGAGAAGCAGGCTCCCTGCCGAGCAAGGAGCCCGATGTGGGACTCAATCCCAGGACACTGGGATCATGACCTGAGCCGAAGGCAGCTGCTTAACCAACTGAGCCACCTAGGCGTCCCTGTTTTTATAGTATTTTCAAACAAAACTACACAAAGAAGTAATAAGCTTTCTTCTTCATTTCTTCTAAGTAAAATTGGTTGGTGAACACCCAGCACTCTAGGTAATGTCAAAGAATAAAACAACAAGTTATGGATGGGGGCTTAGAAAAAGGAGTAAGATAGGTAATATTTGAAAGGTGCAAAAGTCTTAGACAATTGTAAATCTTGAGGCCACAGTCCACACAAAATTTCTCTTACTTGATACTCTTTGCAAATTATACCACTTACAAAATTTCTCACACCACTGAGAGTGGTGGGTGCCTGGGTGGCTCAGTGGGTTAAAGCCTCTGCCTTCAGCTCAGCTCATGATCTCAGGGTTCTGGGATCGAACCCCACATCAGGCTCTCTGCTCAGCAGGGAGCCTTCTTCCTCCTTTCTCTTTCTCTGCCTGCCTCTCTGCCTACTTGTGATCTCTGTCTGTCAAATAAATAAATAAAATCTTAAAAAAAAAAGTGAGAGTGGTGTGAGGAATTTTGTAAGTGGTATCATTTGCAAAGTGTATCAAGTAAGAGGGGGAAGCAGGCTCCCCACTGAGCAGAGAGCCCGATGTGGGACTCGATCCCAGGACCCTGAGATCACGATCTGAGCTAAAGGCAGAGGCTTAACCCACTGAGCCACCCAGGCAACCACCACTCTCAGTTTTAATAATTCACTAGAAAGACTTACAAAGCTTACTGAAAGCTGTTCTGTGTATCATTATGGTTTATCATAGGAAGGGATAAAGATAAAAATCAGTCACGGGAAGTGTACAGAGCAGAGTCAAGTAAACACTAAACATAGAGCTTTCATTCCTTCCCCCATGGACTCATGAATGTATTACTTTCATGGATCTATGTGTGAGAGTATGCATGGGCAGTTGCCAATCAGGGAAGCTCAAAGGAGACTTGAGGTCAAGAGTCGTTACTGAGGCTTCATGATGTATGATGGTTGATTAATTTATTGCCCAGTTGCTTATCTCAGTGTCCAGGTCAACTGACTGTGTAACTCAAAACCTCCACCCTAAGTCATATTGATACTGATATTTGTAGCATGATCAACCCCACCCCGAACAAAGACACTGTTATTTGGAATGAAATTTAGTTTAGAGATTACCTTCCAGAATCTTAGGGCAAAGACCAGATCTCTTTGGGGGAAAAATTGAATATTTTATTATTCAAAGGTTTTTCTTAGAAGAAATATGAGCACCTGATTGTTTTTACAAAATTTACTAGCATCTTGGTCTAGTATGCTGTGGTATAAATGTGACAGTTGTTTAAAAATTCCAGCAATGCTATTAGAAAATCTGGCTGACATAAGGTACTCATTACTTCACCAGCTCAGAAAGAGTAAATGCATACCTTATAGACAAAATGATCATAATTTAAATTATCAGGGTAAATGATTTTATCATGTAATTTGCCTCCACAGAATTCAAGCTACCTTAAATCAATTGGCTGGTAGTATTATGAAATCTTTTGCAGTTTCTAGCTTGTTTTAAATGTGTTTTCATGTTGTTCATCAGGTAACATTCTCATTTAATGGGAGAAACCAGAAACCTCTGTTAACTGGAATTGTCCTTATCTTTACTATTTAGAAGAATAGTAAATCCTTGGTGCAGGGAGGAAGGTAATATAAAACTTTCTGCTCACCTTTCTGGAATCAGTAGAAATTTAGCCTAATTCCTCTATTGAAGGACATGTGTAACAATAAACTCATATTTATTGATATCTCCATTATCTACAAGAATCTTATTAATAAAAATAATACATTTGAATTGTTTTCACTTAATTATGTTTGATAAAGAAAAGGAGTATATAATGATGGTAAAAATAAGACATTTTAGTCAATTCCTAAGTAAGTATACTATATGTGTGTGTATGTGTGTGTGTGTGTGAGAGAGAGAGAGATACACATATAGTACACATTTAGTATATAAATACATACTTATATGGTATATATATCCTAAATGTAGCATGTGCATATACTTGTGCATAGACTCATACATGCATGCTTATGTATAATGCTATTCTAGAATGTTTTAGAGTGTATTCTAGAGTATTCTAATTAATGGAGTTATACATTTTATTTTGATTACAGTCAGTTGGTAAGAAACCATCAACATTCCTAGAAATGTTCAACCAGTGGACGAGTACAAGCAATAACATGTTATAATGGAACTAGTACCAGCTTGGTATCCTGAAAACTCGAATTCTGATGATGACTTTGACACTAAAGTGTGTGTGACTTGAGGCAGAAAAATAGCTTCACTTCTCTGTCGTTCAGTTTTCTTAACCATAAATTAAGGGTGTTGGGAATGTGTGGTTCAAAACACATTTTTTTCTAATGTCCTTTTCAGTTCATGTTGTTTAAAATACAATTCTATAGTTTTAAGAATTTCAAAGCAGGCTCTAAATTTATTCTTAAAGTTTTTCAGGTAGGATGTAAAACAATGCTTATGATGTGAGAATTATAAAGGAGCTTAAGGTTGACTTGAAATTTTTAAAAAGAGCATGAGTTTTAAAAAGCAGCAGAAATTTCAACAGATGACATTAACGTGGGAGGAAGAGTAAATAATAAAGAAAAATACAGCAAGTTACATGCAGACTTAGATCATCTAAATGCTAAAAGATGAAAGCTACTTCAAAATGGGTTTAAATCAGAACAGTGACTCATCTCTGCAAAAAAGAATATCAAACAATTGTATATCATTAAATCTAATGTATCAAAAGTAAAGTACAAAGATGATTCTATGTACATTATTAAATTGAGTGATTGATAATAAGAAATAACAAGATTTAAAACAAGAGCAACTGCAATTAAGTAGGGCAGAAAGAGTCTACAGAATGACTAAACATTGATAATCTCAATAATAGCAGAAAATAAGAAAAAAACTAGTGGAACGGATGCCATAAACTCTACTTCTAATAAAACCATAAGTGATTTCCATTAAGTACAATTTATTAAAATTAGAAAAATAAATGTTGTCTATTTGTCAAAGTTTAGGAACCTTCCTAGAAATTATTGTTTATGTTTTTTTCAATCTCAGATCATTTGAGTAGGTAGGTGTACTAAGAAAGCCCCAGCTTCCCCATGTTCTGAAACTAGATTCATATATATATTGATCTTTCATAGTATGGATTATCAAATAATCATCCCTGGCAGTTAATTAATTGTAATGTGCCTTGACCTGGTCTTAACATTCATTCATGCAATCTTGCACCGCAGATCACCCCAGCCTAATCCTCCAGAGAATGTCAAGAAAATACAAAGAACAAACTCTATCAGAATTATATACACTTGTTCGAGCTGCCCTTCTACAATTTATTTCCTCTCTTATTAATGTTGCTTTTAATAGTAATGTATACTTATTTCCTTTGTAAATGAGCATGCTTGATTTAGAGTGCTTTTGGAGAACTGAAATAGGAGTTAAAAATAGATGCATCTTCCCTGAGAACATTCACACCTACTTATTTGGAGGTTTGGGATTCATCATTTGTCTTCTTCTCAAATCATTCCAGAGTTTTGAATCACATACCATGTGAGAAATAAATCGTGAAGAGCAGATAGAGATCAAGGTATGAATTTTCTCTGGGGTAAAACTAGTTAAAGATTGAGACTTGAGACAGTGGGCAACAGCACTTCTTAAACACTGCTCTTCCACTCTTCACCCTCACTATTTTTGGCAGAACTGTGTGCTAAGTCCTTGGAAAGGGAAGAGGAAAAGAGAGCGACTGAGCAATATGGCTTCTTTCTTTTATCCAACCAGACAAATGTAGAAGAGTGGGGGTTATAGGAGGCTGCAAGTGTTCTTTCTAGTTGAGTCTTTTGGGAAATGGAAAGAGGTTCCTTTCTATGTATGAGGAATGTGAGATAAGTTTGCTACTCCCCCAAATTTAGGACTAGTCCATTTGGAGATTTCTCAGGACCCCAAGACAACATAGTAATGACATCATCATTTGAGTGAATCTGACTACAACTCCTTTGATATTCATTATTTTGTTTTTTAATCATTTTACTTTTAACAGTTTTTGTCACCTGTCAAGTGCGACTCTTTAAGGAGGTGTTTGTATACAGATGAATAGAGAGACAGATGATAGGTAGATAGATACATAGATTGATTTATCATGTATGAGAATCCTTTCTTTTAATTATAATAGTCAATTTACTTTCAATGTAATCAGTAATATGTTGTTTTCACCTACCACCTTTTTTTGTTTTCAATTTGTCTCATGTGTAATGTTTCTCATTCTCATTTTATTCGTCTTGTTTTAGATTAACTGAGGTTTTATTTGTTGTTATTTCATTTTTCCCCCCAATTGGCTTGTTAGACTTAAATTTTAATTGTTGTTTTTAGAGGTAAGCCTAAAGATTACAACATGTATCCTTGGCATATTTTATTCTCATATAAAGTACTACTTTTACCATTTCCTAGATCATTCTAGGAACTTAAAACATTTAATTCCATTTGTAACTCTCCGTCTTCTTTTTTCTTTTTTTTTTTATAGTCATGACTTTTAATCTCACATATATTCTATTTTATTTTTAGAGACATTATAATATTTATATTTTTTCCTACATTTTCACATTTCTATGTAGAGTCATTTTGCTTTTGCCTAAAAAGATCCCTAAGTATTTCTGTCATGGTGGATCTCCGGGTAACAAATTATATCAAGTTTTTATTCACCTACAGTAACTTTATGTTGTTATCATTCTAGAACCCATTTTTCCTAGAAAGATTTCTAGCTCAGTAATTTTTTTCTAGCACTTTAAAAATGTTATGAAACTGTCTTCTACATTTATTGCTTCAGTTTAGAAGCCAGATTTAAAATATATATATATATATATATATATAAAATGACATGTATCCACCATTATACAAATATTTCCACTGCCCTAAAAATCTTTTGTGCTCTGCCCATTCTTTCCTTCCTGTCTCCTAACTCTTGGTAACTTCTAATCTTTTTGTTTTCTTCATTGTTTTGTCTTTTTCATAGTGTCATATAATGAGGTTCAGGGAGTATATAGGCTTTTCAAATTGGCTTCTTTCCCTTAGTAACACAAATTTAAGATTTTTCCATCTTTTTGCATGGCTTGATTGCTCAATTCTATATAATGTTGGAAAATATTCCAATGCCTGGATATACTACAATTTTTTATTCATTCACTCACTGAAAGAGATCTTGGTTTCTTCCAAATTTTGGTAATAATTAGCAAAGCTTCAGTAAGCGTCTGTATAGGTTTTTGTGTGAACATAAGTTTTCAATGAATTTAGGTAAACATCATGTAGCAATATCCTCTATTTTTTTTTTTTAAGATTTTATTTATTCATTTGCCAGGGAGACAGAGACAGTACAAACAGGTGACACAGCAGGCAGAGTGAAAGGGAGAAGCAGCCTCCCCAGTGAGTAGGGAGCCCAATTCGAGACCCAATTCCAGGACTCTGGTGTCACGACCTGAGCTGAGCCACCCAGGCATCCCAATATCCTCTTTTAAAGAAGTGTGTTTGTTTAATATTTTATTTTAGTCTTGGGTTGTCAACTATTATACAAAGAAAACCCTTTTTCAGGTCTCCTGTATTTCTTGAATCCTTATCTCTTACTTTTGGAAAATTCTTATCTATTGCTTCTCTATTCTCTCAACATTGCTTTCTGGGACTCAATTTAAATGTGGTTTAGGCCTTTTTACTTTGTCCCAAATGTTTGTTATACTTCTTACCCCTTTCTCTCTCTCCTGTCTTTAGCCTGTGTATTTTCTACTGACCTAGTTGCCAGATTACTAACATTTTCTTCTGCTGTGTCAAATGTGAAACTAAATCCATCTATTCAGCAGTTCTCAATTATAGATTTTTTCTTTTTAGATATCCCATTTAATTTTTATTTAATTTCTAAAGGGTTATAGTTAAGGAGATTTCCACCTTGTCATTTATTCTCTTGAATATAATTATTATTACTGTTATTTTTTAAAGAACTAAGTTTTTTAAACCCAATACTTCACTCACTTGTGGGTCTGCTTCTATTTTCAATTTTGTTCCTTTCTTTGGTGATATGAAGAAAAATTTTTATTTAGATGTCTAACAGTGTGTGTGTGTGTGTGTGTGTGTGTGTGTGTATCCTAGTCTGTACATGTATAAATCTTCTTAAGAGAGAGTTTATCCTGTCCTTTAATTGTCAAGTGAGTGGGTGAAAAACATTTTAATATAGCAAGAGGCTGTGTTGACTTTTGATTGGGTTAAGTTTTCCATTGCCTTGATACATTTCAATTTCCTTTATTCAGTATTGACTCACAGTTTCCAAACCAAAAGAAATCACAAAATCATAGAAAGTTAGATGTGTGAAGTATCTTAGAGGTCATTACCCAAATAATTTCATATTTACAGTGGAAGAAATGCCAAAGAAAAGTGTATTACTTCATAAATTCTAAAACTGAAACCCAAGTACACTATATCTTCATGTGCTGTTCTTACATCTACTGAACTTGTCAGTTTTGTGCTTTCCTGGTGCACCTGTCAAGATCAGGTTGCCTATTTCAGAAATCAGTCCCCATTAACTTAAGTCTGGATAGCAAGGTCCAGAACATGTTCAGGGTCTGAGAAGGGCAGCAGAGAATATAACACAGCATCTGTACTAGAGTTATTGATGGTGCTTCCAACAGTGGGTCTCCTGGATCTTGCCAGATGCTACCAGAGTGAGTAAACAATATTCTTCATTTGTCTTTGTGTATTCACTTGCAGCTCAGGGTTCTGAGCAAAAACAACTTATTAGACAAGCTATAGTCTCATGAAGTTTCCATAATATTCCAGAGTGCAGACTAAAGACTTATAAGGTCACAATAAAACAATAATACATATATTATTACTTTAGTGTATTATACAGAGATCTTTCAGTGAAGAGTGTTTTTTTTTCATTTAGAACCAAAAATGTTAAATAATTTAGATAATTAATAGGACTTCTGATTTCCTTTCTTTTCTTTTCTGTAAACTCAGGATAATGATGCTTGCATTTTCTTAACTCACAGAAATATTGCAAAGATCTTAGATGCTATACAAAGTAATTTAGATATATAAAAACTTTATTTTGGGGTATACTACCACCAAAGAGAAGATCCATCTTACTAAAATGAATAAAGACATGATAACTTTCTCTTTTCTTTTTTCTTATACTTATATTACCTATAAACTAAAAGTGAACTCTGGCAAAATCAGCAAAACTTTCACTAACTTTGGAGTAATAGATTCAAGCAACCATAATTTAATTTTTAAAATATCTTCAATACATGCAAAAACAATAATCTCTGGTAAAATTGAACATTATTTGTAGTCTAATGAGGTCCACAATTTTAGTTTCATCTGAAGCCCCTTGTCCAAAATTATTTTCATTATTAAAGGGGCAGCATTTCATTTTTCTCTATTAGTTGCTAGTAAGAAGTTTTAGTTTCTAGGCCACCATTCTTATATCCTCTGTCCATTGTCCATTATAAATATGCCTGTGTGACCAATTATAAAGCAGAATAGATCTCTGTGGCAATGGGATACATATTGGATAAGAGACTATTCACCCTGTAGACTGTCTCAGCAAAGAGGTCAATGAGAAACTGATTATTAGACTGAACTCTTTTATTTTTCTCCATCAGGTGTTTGTTCTGTCTAGACTGCGATTCATGAGCATTGTTGTGAAGCAAAATTGCCATACATTATTGTAAGTTGCTTGAGAGTTACTTTTTAGATTCTTAGATCGAAACCTATCTAAACAAACATGCATAGTTCTATTCTGGGTTAAAGTTTTCCTCTGTATTTAATGAAACTTTGGAATTAAAAGTATATCTATCATATATTAATATGATGAAACAGAAGGTGATTTTATATGAATGTATTTTTAAATCAGCACTTCCAAAAGTAACACATTCATTTATAAGTTCTGTATGAAAACTTATACTATATTTTAAGAAATGAATTTATATATTGTGATGGTTAATTTTATGTCTCAGCTTTATTGAATTGCAGAGTGCCCAGATTTCTGGTTAAGCATTATTTCTAGGTGTATCTATGAGAGTGTTTTAGGAAGAGATTTGCATTTGAGTCAGCATTTAGTCAGTAGACTAAGCAAAGTACATTGCTCTCTCCAGTGTGAGTGGCCTTCATTTAATCCACTGAGGGCCTGAATAGGGGGGAAAAAAAAAGGTAGAAGAAGTGAGAATTTGCCCTCCCTCTGATTGGTTGAGCTGGAATATTGATCTTGTGTGTTCAGCACTCCTGGTTCTAATATCTTCAGACTCTACCTAGCATTTATGCCATCCAGTCTCTGGCTCTTAGGCTTTCAAGCTACACCTCTGGTCTTCCTTGATCTCTCCCTTGTAGATAGCAGATCATGTGACTTTTCAGCCCTCATAATTATGGAGGCCAACACTTTGTAGTAATCCTTTTATATAAATCTTTATACTTCTTGCTTCTATTTCTCTGAAGGACCCTGACTAATACACAAGTCACTATCTATAGCAGCAGCAGCCTAGAGGCAACAGATAACAAACAGAACAAATGGCTAAATTTTCTTTTTTTAACCATATCTTCTAATGTTGTGTTCCAAAAAATAAAATAGAAATAATTGAATGATAATTTCCTTATTTTCATAGGCAATGAAGACTTTCAAAATTTTTGTATAAAAAATTTCCAAGAACAAACTTAAAGTCTCCACCTCAAAATTATCCCAAAATGAGAAACAAATAGTGACTTTTTCCCTTGCGTAATGAGAGTTATTAAAATGATAGAAAGATAGTAATATCACAAAATCCATATATATTAATACTCTTTGTTTAATATTTGACATAATGCCAGAAGACTGTTTTTATGCTTATTAAATATTGAAACATTTCCACTCAATTTCCTGAACCCATGGATAAAATTATTGATATGTTTTATTTGTTATGATAAAGCATTTGTAATGTCTTATTTTATTTAAAACATCATCACAAAACCGAATTATTGAAAAACTTGATTGAAAATGAGAGCACACTATGGGGATATGGAGACTGTTTCATGTTAATAAATTTGATAGTAATATAATGACACATCTCATAAATAGTGTCTATCTTAGAAAAACGTAGAGTAACATACAGACCTAAAGTTTGGACATTGGAGATATACTCACAAAACAACAAAAGCCAAAGATGTAAGCTGAAGGGACTGCTACCATTAATAGCTTGTGATTAAGCACACAGAAGTTAAAAGTTTGTCTTCTAGGTGTGCCTGGGTGGCTCAGTCAGTTGAGCATTGACCTTCAGCTCAGGTCATGATCCCAGGGTCCTGGGATCCATTCCAGTGTCAGACTCCCTTGCCACCAGGAGTCTGCTTCTCCCTCTCCACTTCTCTGCTCATGCTTGCTCTCTCTCTGCCACTTTCTCTCTCCCAAATAAATAAATAAATAAATAAAATATTTTAAAAAAAGTTTGTTCTCAGAGAGAGGGAAGGATAGTGGAGGAGTAGGGAACACTATTTCAACTGGTCCTCTGAATTGAACTGGGTGTTTATCAGACCATTCTGAACACACATGAAATCCAGCCTGCAATGTAAAAATACATACCTGACTCTCTACAAACAATATCTCTAGAGGTTGGTTTCAAGGAATGAAATGGGGAGCCATGATTCTATGGACAGATATTGGAAGATAAATGGAAGGAGAAGGGAGCCTACAGACTCTTGTACTGCCAGCGTGCAAAAGCTTCCCATGCTGGGGACTGCGCACAGACTTGCAGACCAGTAGCGGCAGGAAGGACTTTAAAGCAGCCCCCCAGAATGAAAACTGCAGTTGCAAGGGTATGCATGTGAACTGGGAGGGACTGACAGTTTTAGAAGCACAAAGGATAGAGATGTGCTTGGACCTGGAAGTGAGGTCTGGGAGTGCTGCTGTGGAGCATGCAACCCAGGACGTTGTGGTTTTTAGCAGCACAGACAAAAATGGAGTCAGTGTGGCCAGGAGGACTCTTTGGAGAATAGATTGGGATCTTTCTGTTCTGAGACAAATGTTTGAGTTTGGTCAGTTCTGCTTTGACTCTTGGAGGAGATATGGAAAGCTGCCAGGGAAAGCCACCAGAGAACAGAAGCCCCCAAAAGCGGTTTTCACTGAGCCCATCAATCCCCCCAACAGGGGACAAGGCAACTCTGCTCAAACATGGTTGCCTGCATAAGAGTGTGGCAGCCCTCTTCCCCTCCCTCAGCCCCCAGCAGAAGACAGACTGAACTAAGGTTCTGATAAAACAGGGGTATCTTGCTTGGGTTGTGGTCAATAATTTGGACTCTGTACATTCCCTCAGCCACTCCTCAACAGAATCATTAAGAGAAGGAACCCCCAAGAGTAAAAATTCAGAGACTGTGACCTCTGTCACAGAACTAATGAATATGGATATAAGCAAGGTGTCAGAAATGGACTTCAGAGTAACAGTTAAGCAGACAATAGCTAAGTTAGAGAAAACCATTAATGACAACATAGATTCTCTGATGGCAGAAATGAGAGCTGATCTGGCAGAACTTGAAAATGCTATCAATAAGATTCAATCTAATCTAGATACTCTAAGAGCTGGAGTAAATGAGGTAGAAGAATAAATTGGTGATGTAGAAGACACACTGATAGAAAAGGAGGAGGAGGAGGAGGCCTGGAACAGAGAACTTAGAATCCATGAAAACAATTAGAGAAGTAAATGACATCATGGAATGTTCCAATGTCAGAATTATTGAAATCCCTAAGGGAGTGCAGAGAGAGAGAGAACTAGAAGATATATTTGAGCAAATCCTAGCAGAGAACTTCACTAATCTGGGGAATGAAACAAGCATTCATGACCTTGAGGCAGAGAGAACCCCTTCCAAGATCAAGGAGAATAAGCCAATGCTCCAGCATGTAATAATAAAACTCCTAGAACCAAGGAAAACATCTTTAGGGCAGTTTCGGGGAACAGATTCTTTATGTAAAGAGGGAAGAACATCAGAATAGCATCAGACCTGTCCACAGAAACCTGGCAAGTTAGAAAGGGCTGGCAAAACATATTCAGGGTACTAAATGAGAAGAACATGCTGCCAAGAATACTTTACCTGGCAAGGCTATCATTTAGAATGGATGGAGAAATAAAGAGTTTTCAAGACCAACAAAAATGGAAGGAATACGTGACCACTAAGCCAGCCCTTTCAGAAATATTAAGAGGGGGTTCTATAAAAGTAGAAAGACCCCAAGAGTGATATAGAACAGAAATTTACAGAGACAATCTAAAGAAACAAGGACCTCACAGGCAACATGATGACAGTAAAAATTGTATCCTTCAATAATCACTATCAACCTGAACAGTCTAAATGCTCCCATTAAATGGCACAGGGTTGCAGATTGGATAAAAAGACAGGACCCATCCATATGCTGTCTATAAGAGACTCATTTTGAACCTAAAGATACATCCAGACTGAAAGTGAAGGGAAGGAGAACTATCTTTCATGCCAACAGACCATGAAAGAAAGTGGGGTAGCAATTCTCATAACAGACAAATTAGATTTCGAGCTAAAGACCGTAGTTAGAGATACAGAAAGACACTATATCATTCTTAAAGGGTCTATCCAGTTGTTAGAAGATCTAACAACTGTAAATATCTATCTCCCCAACATGGGAGCAGCCAACTACACAAGCCAACAGTTAACCAAAATAAAGATACATATTGATATGATAATACATTAATTATAGGAGACCTTAACACTGCACTCTCAGCAATAGATTACCTAAGCAGAAAACTAACAAAAAAACGAGAGCTTTGAATAACACACTGAACAGATGGACCTCATAAGTGTATATATAGAACATTCTACCCTAAAACAACAGAATACTCATTCTTCTTGAGCACACATGGAACTTTCTCCATAATAGACACATACTGGGTCACAAATCAGGTCTCACCTGATACCAAAAGATTGAGATTATTCCCTTCATATTTTCAGACCACAGTGTTTTGAAAGTGGAACTCAATCACAAGAAAAAGTTTGGAAGAAATTCAAACACTTGGAAGCTAAAGACCATGCTGTTTGGGTCAACCAGGAAGTCAAAGAAGAACTTAAACAATTCATGGAAACTAATGAATACGAAAACAATCAGTCCAATACTTATGGGATTCAGCAAAGATGGTCCTAAGGGGAGAAATACACAGCCATCCAAGCCACACTGAAAAAAATAGAAAAATCCCAAACACACAAACTGTCTTTATGCCTTAAAGAACTGGAGAACTTACAACAAATTAAGCTTAACCCACATACAAGAAGGGAAATAACTAATATTAAAGCAGAGATCAATGAAAAAAAAAAAAAAGAAACCAGAAATACGGTAGAATACAACAAGAAAACTAGAAGCTTTTTCTTTGAAAGAATTAATAAGATCGATAAACAACTGGCCAGACTTATCCAAAAGAAAAGAGAAAGTCAAATTAATAAAATTTATTCAAATTAATAAAATTATGAATGAAAGGGGAGAGATCATGACTAACACCAAAGAAATAGAGACAATAATCAGAAATTATTATCAGCAACTATATGTCAATATATTAAACAACCTAGAAGAAATGGATGCATTCCTGGAAACCTATAAACTTTCAAGACTGAAACGGAAAGAAATTAACAACCTGAATAGACCAATAACCAGTAATGAGATTGAAGCAGCGATCAAAAACCTCTGAAAAAACAAGAGTACAGAACCTGACAGATTCCCTGGGGAATTCTACCAAACATTTAAAGAAGAAATAATACCTATTCTCCTGAAGCTTTTTGTGGGGGATATTATAGAAGGCATGGATTGCATGGAGCACTGGGTGTGGTACAAAACCAATGAATGCTGTTATGCTGAAAATAAATTAAAAAAATTAAAAAGAAAAAAATTACAGTAAAAAATGAAAAACCCAAGAACTACAAAAAAAAAGGTAGAAACAGAAGGAAAACTTCTAGGCTCTTTTTATGAGGCCAGCATTACCCTGATCCCAAAACCAGAAAAATTTCCATCAAAAAGGAGAATTTCAGACCAATATCCCTGATGAATGTGAATGCCAAAATTCTCAACAAGATCCTAGCTAATAGGATCCAACAGTACAATATAAAAAAGATTATCTACCATGACTAGGTGGGATTTATCCTGGGGATGCAAGGGTGGTTCAACATTCACATTTCAATCAATGGAATAGAACACATTAATAAAAGAAGAGAGAAGAACCACATGGTCTTCTCAATTGATACAAAAAATGCATTAGAAAAATATAGCATCCATTCCTGATTAAAATACTTCAGAGTATAAGGATAGAGGGAACTTTCCTCAATCTCATAAAATCCATCTATGAAAAAACCCACAACATATATCATTCTTAATGGGGGAAATCTGAGAGCCTTTCCTTTAAGATAAGGAACACGGCAAGGATGCCCACTCTTGTCACTATTGTTCAACATAGTGCTAGATAACAACAGCAATCAGACAACAAAAAGAAACAGAAGGTGTTCAAATTGGCAAAGAAGAAATCAAACTCTCTCTCTTCACAGATGACATGATACTTTACATGGAAAACCCAAAATGCCCACCCCCCCCCAATTACTAGAACTCATATAGCAATTCAGTAATTTGGCAGGATACAAAATCAATGCACAGAAATCAGCTGATTCCTTATACACTAACAATGAAACTGTAGAAAGAGAAATTAAAGAATTGATTCCATTTACAAGAACACTAAAAACCATAAGACACCTTGGAATAAATCTAACCAGAGGTAAAGGATCTATACTCTAGGAACTATAAAACACTCATGAAAGAAATTGAAGAAGATACAAAAAGATGGAAAAACATTCCATGCTTATGGATCAGAAGAATAAACATTGTTAAAATGTCTATACAGCCCAGAGCAACCTATAGTTCCAGTGTCATTCCAATCAAAATACCATCAGCATTTTTCAAATTGCTGGAACAAACAATCCTAAAATTTGTATGGGATCAGAAAAGACCCTGAATTGCCAAGAAAATGTTGAAAAAGAAAAATAAAGCTGGGGGCATCACATTGCCTGATTTCAAACTATAATACAAAGTTTTGATCAAGACAACATGCTACTGGCAGAAAAACAGACACATAGATCAATGGAACACAATAGACAGCCCAGATATGAACTCTCAACTCTAAGGTCAAATAATCTTTAACAAAGCAGGCAAAAAAAAAAAAAAAATCCCAGTGGAAAAAGAGAGCCTCTTCAATAATTGGTATTGGGAAAATTGGACAGCTATATACAGAAGAATGAAACTCAAGCATTCAGTTACACCAACACAAGATAAACTCTAAATGGATGAAAGATCTCAATGTGAGACAGGAATCCATCAAAATCCTAGAGGATAACATAGGCAGTAACTTCTTCGACATTGGCCACAGCAACTTCTTTCAAGACACGTCTGCAAAGGCAAAGGAAATAAAAGCAAAAATGAACTCTTAAGACTTCGTTAACATAAAAAGCTTCTGCACAACATAGGAAATAGTTAACAAAACAAAGCTGGAACCCATGGAAAGGGAGAAGATATTTGCAAATCACACTACAGACAAAGGGCTGATACCCAATTTCTATAAAGAACTTCTCAAACTCAACACCCAAAAAACAAATAATCAAGTAAAAAATGAGCAGAAAACATGAACAGACACTTCTCAAAAGAAGATATACAAATGGCTAAGAGACACACAAAAAAATATTCATCATCATTAGCCATCAGGGAAATTCAAATCAAAACCACATTGAGGTACCACCTTACATCATTTAGAATGGCAAAGATTAACAAGACAGGAAACAATAAATGTTGGAAAGGATGTGAAGAAAAGGGAACCCTCTTACACTATTGGTGGGAATGCAAGTTGGTACAGCCACTCTGGAAAACAGTGTGGAGGTTCCTCAAAATTAAAAATAGAGCTACTCTATGACCCAGCAATTACACTACTGGGTATTTACCCCAAAGATACAGATGTACTGAAAAGAAAGGCCATATGTACCCCAGTGTTCATAGCAGCAATGTCCACAATTACCAAACTGTGGAAAGAGCCAAGATGGCCTTTAACAGACGGACCAATAAAGAAGATGTGATCCATATACACAATGAAATATTATGCAGCCCTCAGAAAAGATGAATATCCAGTTTTTGTATCAACATGGATGGCACTAGAGGAGATTATGCTATGTAAAATATGTAGAAAAAGGCAATTATCATATGGTTTCAGTTATTTGTGGGACATAAGGATAGCATGAAGGACATTAGGAAAAGGAAAGGAAAAATGGAGGGGGGAAGAGACTATGGATTCTGAGAAACAAACTGAGGGTTTTAGAGGGGAGAGGTTGAGGAGATGGGTTAGCCCGGTGATGGGTATTAAGAATATAGTATGGAGCACTGGGTGTTATTTGCAAACAATGAATCATGGAGCTGTACATCAAAAACTAATGATGTGGGGTGCCTGGGTGGCTCAGTGGGTTAAAGCCTCTGCCTTCAGCTCAGGTCATGATCCCAGGGTCCCAGGATTGAGCTCCACATCGGGCTCTCTGCTCAGTGGCGAGCCTGCTTCCTCCTCTCTCTCTGCCTGCTTGTGATCTGTCTGTCAAATAAATTAAAAACAAAACAAAACAAAAAGAACAAAGAAACAAAAACTAATGATGTAATGATGGTGACTAACCAACATAATAAAAAAAGAGAAAATAAAAAATTTGCCTTCTATACTTCACTGTATAAAATTGACTAGATCTTATACTTGTTATTAGAAATTACACTTATACTTTCTAAGTATGCAAAACTAGTTTGAGAAAAAGAATTCTAAAATTATTCAAAATTTAAAGGTTTAAATTTGTTTATGTAAATGGGTAATTCAAAAATCTAAATCTAATAATGCTACTTTATATTAAGGAATTCAAACACCTCAGGAGAAGAACTAATTGAACTGTAAGGAGAAAAGTCTAAAAAGTCTGAAATATATCAATGACCCTAAATTCATATAATGCCTAAGCCAGACTCATACAATCATACACTGAATATCTTTATGAATAAACAGAATTGAGAATTTTCTAAAGATCTTTGGACTTCAAATGGCCACTCTATATCACTAAGTCAATTCAGGTAACACTGAAAGGTATTTTTTTTTAAGATTTTATTTTTTATTTGACAGAGATCACAACTAGACAGAGAGGCCCACAGCACGAGGGTGGGGTGGGGAAGCAGGCTCCCTGCTGAACAGAGAGCCCAATGTGGGGCTTGATCCCAGGGCCCTGGGAGCATGACCTGAGCCAAAGGCAGAGGTTTAACCAACTGAACAACCCAGGTGCCCCTGAAAGGTATTTTTGACCACACCTGTCTAAATGCAGACTGTAACCTTCTCATTAGGAGGAACTACCTTAGTCCCTATTTTTGTACATAGTACAGTGTTTTGGGGATTACATATATATTTTTTAAGATTTTATTTATTTATTTGGCAGAGATCACAAGTAGGCAGAGAGGCAGGCAGAGAGAAAGGAGGAAGCAGGCTCCCTGCTGAGCAGCAAGCCCGATGTGGGGCTTGATCCCAGGACTCTGGGAGCTGAAGGCAGAGACTTTAACCCACTGAGCCACCCAGGGGCCCCTGGGGATTATATTCTAAGCCTTCTCTAAAATATGCTTGCATTTATAAGACAAGGGGACTTTAATTTTGTCTGATGGGATTTTCCTGATCAAGTTTTTCTGTTTTTCTGTGTCTAAACTTGAAAGTGAGGTTGTGGTGTGTTTTCCTGGGCCTACTAATAGTGCAAATCCTTGCACAAGGTCCACCTTTAAGTGATCTTCAGAAAAGTGAGAATTATGAAAACAACTTGCCTGGAAACGAAACGGTACATGTTCAGGATGTCATGAATCATTGTTGAACACGGTGAATCATGATGGAAAATCCTCTTCACATCTAAGGGCTTTCCTGTATTTTTTGCTTTTTAACTTCATGACTAGTGAAAAATTGGAGAGCTTGGATAAATTTTACCCCTTCCAGAAAAATTAAGCTGAAGGTTTTATGTTTTTGTGTCTAATTTTTGCATATATAGAATGTTCATGGGACTGGGAGGGGCAAGAAAAGAATATAATGCTGAAGCTGTGCTCAAATTAGAAATATAACTAATGATAATGGGGATTGTGAATTGTGAAGGTAGTCCTTAGAGCTGGCACTATTTATAGCACTGGAAATAAATATTTAAAATATTTATTTTGAGCACTTTCTATATATAAGGGTTAAACCAAATATGGATTTTCTTTGGGGTGTTTAAGGCACAACTTCACAATTTTCTTGTGTTTTTATTTAAGGTTAAGAATGTACAATTACAAATACATAAAATGTAATCATTGAATTGACTTGACTCTAAGGAATTAGCAGTATATGGATATTTCTTCAACATAGAATTTCTCAAGTTATATATCTATTATACCAAAATTCTGGGGGAAATAACTTGGATATAACTGACTAACATTGAGTTTGGGCAGTGATTGCAGTCTGGCATGAACATAAGAATCTGAGACAGAGATCAGGTTAAATTCCTAGTTCTGTTATTTATTAGTTTTATTAGCTTTGCTTTTTAGCTAATTATTTATTAGCTTTGCTTTGGAGAAGTCCTTTAACCATACAAGCTTTGGTGCTGTCATCCATCGAGAGAAGAAAAATTTCTACCTTTAAGGGATAATATGAATATCAAACCAGTTGGCTTATGCTGTAACTGAAGAACATCAGATGATTTTACTTATATAGCCATGAAAAATGAATTTTGAATACACCATACTCTTAGGAATATCAGCATTATTTAACTGTTATATTTAATCCTCGATAGGATTAAAGTTTACTTAAAATCCATAGCTACTTGAATTTAAATTTAGGAAAATAAAAAAAGTAAAGGGAAGTTTACAAATTAAAAAAAAAAATCCATAGAGAAACTTCTGGAATCTCCAGACTGCCAGCACTGGTGGTTTTGGCTTTTTTGAAGCTTGAGGATATTCTCAGTCACTTTGATTAAACCCACATATATCGAGCACTTTCTATATATTTTGGTTAAACCAAATATGGGAAAAGAAAGAGAGGAAGAGAGTGAAAGGGTGGGGGAAAGTTTTCTTAGTATAAATATATCTGGAGATGCAGAACCAAAACAGATAACTTCAATAAACTGATAATTATAATATGATAGCACCAGTTTGTATTTATTTAGGCCTGGAAAAGACCTAACTGTACTATATTTTCGTTACAACATTGATGCCTCATAGTACATCTATGTTAAGTTTCAAGTATCTCCACATTGTTCAAGACGAAAACTAAAGCTCATATGTAATCTGTTAAATTGTTGACGATTCTACATAAATTGTCAAAGCTAGCATAATTAATTAAATTGTGATGTGTTTCGCACTAGCAAGTGGCAATAACTGGATCCAATCTACAGTGTAACTGCTTTGGTTTAGAAGTTCAAAGGCCAGGGTTCCAAACCAAGTCAAGAAAGTTTGGTGAAGGAGTTGACATTTATTTGTTTTTAATTTTTAATTAACATATAATATGTTATTTGTTTCAGGGGGAAGAAGTTGATACTTAAATTTTTCCTTTAAAGAAAAAAAATAGGCAAATACATAAGGTTAAGCTTGAAAAATGTATGAGCGGAGAGGCACTGACTAAAAGACAAATGACCTTCTGTATGCAAAACAAAACAAACCCCCCCAAAAAAACATGATTCTTGGTGCTATAAGGGGGATACCTGATTGGTAATAAAGATGGTTAATGCCAGTTTATAAAGGTTGGGTGTGCCCTATTGGAAACTTCAGCTTTAGCTTAAAGGGATTTTCTGTGAGAAAAAGAGAAATTGACTATTTAGAAAGCTCTCTGGCTATTTCAGATAGGATGAATTTGAAGATGAGGAGACTGGAATTATTAGGGGCATCAGATGGATTTTGTAGTTAACCAGTGAAAAATGATTGTAGTCTAAGTTAGAACAATGAGAATAGAAATGAAAAGAAGGAAATTAATTTGAGAAGTAGGAAGTCAAATCAGCAGGATTGGGGGATTACATTGGGAAGGGTATGTGGCTCAGAAAGGGAAAGTCTGTGAAAACTCCAGTTTCATATTTGCATTATTGAGAGCAGTGACCTCAAAAAATACAGTGAAGATAATGAGCTTGTAGGGCCCACCGAGCTCTAATGTGAGTCGTTGCATAGGAGTTGCATGTAGAATCTAAAGCTTGCAGGAGCTATCCAGGCGGACATTTGGAAGCAGCTGCCATAGAGATAGCCATAAAAAACCATGATAGTCATGAATGAAAGAGTTGATGGGCAACTTGGAATAATGGAGCTGAAGGATTCCTTCCTGAGGGTAATGGTGTCTAAGTGACTTAATACTTAAGAATTAAGTTCAGTCTGATCCTGTCTCTCTTCATACCCCCAAAACTAATGAAACCTTAAACCTGGTGTACTGTCAGAGCGTCATAGATATTCACTACTTTGGAATCACCTGGGCCATTGTTGAAAATGGTAACAACTTTGTCTTGCCCCAGACATAATGGATTAAAATCCTCTCAAGGTAGGACCCAGGAATATGCCTTATCCATAAACTTCCTGGGTGATTCTGTTAATTCCAAACTTAAGAAAGATCTACTTTTGTCAGTGCTTCCAAAATAATAATGAGCATATGAACCACCTGGGTATCATGTTAGACAGTAGATTCAGGTTCTTTGGGTCTGATAGTTTTTATTCCTAGTAGGCTTGTTAGTGAAAGTGTTGCTCCTCATCCAAATGTACGTTGAAAATCAAAGCCTTGGAGAACATAATACTCTTTCAAATCAGAACTTACTAGGTAGAAATAATCACTGTATTTTGAAAATTTTAGTAGTATTATTACTAAAATTTAAACTATGCTATGGTTTCTATTCTATTGATTTATTTTGGAATGCCATTTCTATTTTTTTAAAGATTTTGTTTATTTATTTGACAGAGAGAGATCACAAGTAGGCAAAAAGGCAGACAGGCAGAGAGGAGGAAGCAGGCTCCTCGCTGAGCAGAGAGCCCGATATGGGACTCGATCCCAGGACCCTGAGATCATGACTTGAGCTGAAGGCAGAGGCTTAACCTACTGAGCCACCCAAGCACCCCCCATTTCTATTATTTTAAGTCTCTTTCTACTTTCATATCCATAATTTAAAAGAAAAAAAGTCTCCTGATTAATTTTAGTGGCTTGATAAATGGAATCACTTTTACTAATTTAATAATTTTAAAAAGGACTCCCCAAAACTTCAATTATGCAGTTTGAGTATGTAAGAGGGGGATGTGATGGGGTCCTTTACAAATGTATTTGACCACAAGACCTTTCTGTCTGAGTGCTTTATTAAACCTCATGGGAACATACTTTGGGAATATTCCCTAAAGCCATACTAGAATTTATCTGAGAATTTTTTTGCATGTAGTTTTCAGTTTGCTCTAATATACCTATCTTTAGCTATTGGAAAACAATCTCTTTAAGTGTCATAGGTATGAGGGTAGTCCCAGGAGTAAGGTTACCTATTTTGAAATCCTGCCTCTGCCATTTAGTGTCTGGATATGCTTTAGCAAAATTGCTTAGCTCTTCTGAATTTAATTTTACTTGTTTGCAAAAAATGGCATAACAACATTTCCATCTGTACCCCAATGTTTATAGCAGCAATGGCCACAGTCGCCAAACTATGGAAAGAACCAAGATGCCCTTCAATGGACGAATGGATAAGGAAAATGTGGTCCATATACACTATGGAGTATTATGCCTCCATCAGAAAGGATAAATACCCAACTTTTGTAGCGACATGGACAGGACTGGAAGAGATTATGCTGAGTGAAATAAGTCAAGCAGAGAAAGTCAATTATTCAACCCAAGCAAAACGCAGGGCATGATGGTATGGAACTGTTGGATCACTATATTATACACCTAAATTTAGTACTACACTGTGTGTTAACTAACTGGAATTAAAATAAAAACTTAGAAAGAAAAGACAATACATGGCATGTTGGTGAAAACATAATAAACATTCAGTAAGTTCTGCCTCATATCTATTGTGAATTTTGTCCTTTTTGATTGCTTTGCATCCTTAAGTTTCGAAGTTTATTTTAAATTTTATATATATTTTAGATGTAAAGGCACTACCTTAGTATTCTATTGAGACTTCTTACAATTAGAAAACATGTGACTCCTCCTCTAGAACCCTATTTGAGTCTCTACAAGGATTTGGCCCAACTGCACCCTCAATCCCATGTCAGATGGTACTCTCAGTGCTTGGCACTTAGGTAGGTTCTCAATTTTACTCATATTTTTACTTCTCTACGTACATTAATTCTTACTGTGTTATTGCTTTTAGTTATTTATTTAATTTAAATGCAAGTGTATACATTTCAATTCACTCATGAATGCTATGAATCAGAGAATAATGCCATTTGATATTTTGGTATTTACTCAAAATTTAAAAAGTAATTAACAGTGTAAACAATGAAGTACTTTTCCAAATGACACAAATATCTACACCTTGTAAAAAAAATTCCACATTGAATTTACCTTTAAGAGATGTTTTGCATAACTCCACATTTTCTGATTTTTAGCTTGTAAAATACCAAAAGTACTTGAATTGCTGATTGCTTTTAATTTGAATCTATGCTCTTACCCATTGTGCTAATAGAAAGAGCCATGAGAAATGAATCACAGTTAAACGTGATCTGCCCTTGGGGTCACTGACATCTAGGTGACATTAAGTCCTTTAAGTGTGAATATAGTCATTTAAAGAGACTTTATTCATTAAAAGAGGCCCAAGAACAAGGTCCTATGAATATTCTTCAAAAATAGAGGCTAAAAAATAGGAAGGTAACTACATAGAAATTAGAAAACCACAGGGACTCCTGGGTGGCTCAGGAGGGGCTCTGGTTGGTTAGCCTTGGACTCTTTATTTCAGCTAAGGTCATGATTTCAGGGCCCCAGGATCTAGCCCTGAGTTGGGCTCAGCTGAGAATCTGAGATTCTCTCTTTCTCTCTCTGCCCCTCTCACTCCTGCTCTTTGCTGTCTCTCTCTCTCTCTCTAATAAATAATTTTTTTAAAGATTTTTTAATTTATTTGTTTGACAGATAGAGATCACAGGTAGGCAGAGAGAGAGAGAGAGAGAGAGGAGGAGGAATCAGGTTCCCTGCTGAGCAGAGAGCCCGATGTGGGGCTTGATCCCAGGACCCCAGGACCATGACCTGAGCCAAAGGCAGAGGCTTTAACCCACTGAGCCACCCAGGCACCCCTAAATATTTTTTTTTAAATTGGAAAACCACAATCAAATAGATGAACCAAATGAAAAACTGGAATATGTTGTCACAAAATTAGACAAGACAATGTGTCATGGAGACTGGCATCATGTATTAAATGCTGCACAGATGTTAACAAAATTGGAACAGAAAGGTGACAACAGTAACCTTTTTTATTATTAACATGTAATGTATTATTTGTTTCAGGGGTACAGGCCTGTGATTCATAAGTCTTATACAATACACAGTGCTTACTACAACACATACACTCCCCAATGTCCATCACCCAGTCAGCCCATTCCTCCCACCCCCTTCCACTCCAGTAACCTTCAGTTCGTTTCCTATGACTAAGAGTTTCTTATGGTTTGTCTCCCTCTCTGGTTTCATCTTGTTTCATTTTCTCCTCTGCCTTGTTTCTCAAATTCCATATATCAGTGAGATCATGTGATAATTGTCTTTCTCTAATCTACTTATTCTGCTTAGCATAATACCCTCTAATTTCATCCACATCATTGCAAAGGGCAAGATTTTATTTTATTTTTGATGACTGAGTAGTATTCCATTGTATATATCTATACCACATCTTCTTTATCCATTCATCTGTTGATGGGCATCTGGGCTCTTTCCATAGTTTGGCTATTGTGGACATTGCTGCTGTAAATATTGGGGTGCACATGTCACTTCAGATTACCACATTTGTATCTTTGAGGTAAATACCCAGTAGTGCAAGTGCTGGGTCACAGGGTAGCTCTATTTTCAATTTTAATATCCATATTGTTTTCCAGAGTGGCCATACCAGCTTCCATTCCCATCAACAGTGTAAGAGGGTCCTCTTTTCCCACATCCTCGCCAACATTGTAGTTTCCTGACTTGTTAATTTTAGTCATTCTGACAGGTGTGAAGTGATATCTCATTGTGATTTTGACTGGTATTTCCTTGTTGCCAATGATGTTTTCTTCCCCTCTTTCTTTGCCTCTCCCTCTCCTGCTCTTTGCTCTCTTTCTTTCAAGTAAATAAATAAATCTTTAAAAAATTGGGAAAACCACAGTCAATCAAATGGGTAAAATAAATGAAAAACTAGAATATGTTTTCACAAAATTAAACACAAAACTGGCTCATGGATAATGTAGCATCATGTATTAAATGCTGCACAGACATCAACAAGATTTGAATAGAAAAATGATGACTGGATTTGACCACATTCACGTGACTGGTGGGGTACTGAGAAAATTGTTCCCTTGGAATATTTGAAAACAAAGTCTGTTTGGAGAAATATGCAGAGAAAAATGTAAGGTGAAAGAATGGAGAGAATTAAAAAAAAAAAACTTTTTTTCAAAAAGTTTCACTATGAATGTAAGTTGGGATGGTTACCAGAAAAATACAAGATACAAAGTTAATCTGAATTTCAAATAATAGTCTTTTGTCTTTTTTTAATTTTTAATTTTTAATTTTTTATAAACATATAATATATTTTTATCCCCAGGGGTACAGGTCTGTGAATCGCCAGGTTTACACACTTCATAGCACTCACCAAAGCACATACCCTCCCCAATGTCCATAACCCCACCCCCTTCTCCCAACCAGTCTTTTGTATTTTAGAATAAGTGCAGAACATGTTTATCCTTAAAAAAAAAAAATAAAGTGTTTATTAGAGTATGTCCCATACCTATTGCTCTGTTTTTCTTTGCTAAATCTGGCAAACTTAAAGTCAGTTTTGTGGGTTTTTTTTCCGAGATAAGAAATAATAAAGTATGTAATATAATTAGAAGGTCCTATGAAGAGACAATAATGAAGTAGATATATCTGCAATGGTTAGATCTTACAGATAATTAACTTGAGTAAGATCCAGAGCACAAGAGGTGGATTGGCTGTGAGAAGAAATGGTGCAATTCTCTCATAATAGTCCAAAATAAGACTAAATATGGGACCAGATGTAGAAAGACAAATAATTTGTATGGTGGGAAGATGAGGAAGTGCCTGTCTAAATGCATTTATTTTTTAATTAAAATATGATCAAAGTTGTAATTAACTTTGTCTAAGTAATGATAATCATTAACAGTATTTATGGTAATTTATATAATTGAAGCAGATTCAAAATAAGTATATATGTGACTTAATTTATATTCTTATTAGACAATGGTTATCTGAATAATTGACTAGGTATAGCCTCCCAAAACATGGACACTAAAAAAAAAAAAAAAAAAGTCTACATCTTGTAACTCAGACTCTTTCAAGTGTGTCCATGTTTCATGGAGTCAGTTGTGATGTTTATCATATCATTTTATTAGATCGTTATACTTACATTGTGGACAGATATTTAAGAGTTTTAACACACATTTATCTTAATGAATTTAAATTGTATTCATCAGCATAATATACTGGAGACTTCATGAATAATATACAGATTCTTCATGTAATATATATATATTATATATAATATATATATATATGATTACTCACTGTGTATTATAATGAAGTGTGTGTTGCTATCCATAACATCACAAACTAGTATTTATTATAATCATTATTATACATATTATAGGTAAAATAATATAGTAACCATCCACTTAAGTATTCAGAGGCTAAGAAAAAGAAATTGAAGTAGATTGCAGGTATTCAAAAGAAGCAAATACTTTTGCTTTTGACTAAAAATGGAGTTTACCCAATTTTCCCTCATGCCTAGTACCTTCTTTTTAGGTCAGATGAATTTCATTATACAATTTTATGATGTTAAACAGACCTGGACTTGAAGCCTGACTCTAATATTTCTTTTTGTATAACTTTAGGGAAGCAATTTTTCTTAACTTCAGTTTTTCAATCTATAAAACAGGCATTAAAAACTCTTATAGGTTCAATTTTAAGATTACAAAGGTAACAAATGAGAAGCGTAGCAGAATGTCTCCTACTTAAATTGATACTTACTATAATAAATTACTAAGTACAAATGAGAGCCTACTCAGGGACAATTGGATATACATTAATTTAATCCTTGTGCCAAATTATTAGACTAGTTTTCAATGGGCAAAGATGGACCATTTTGTCCATTGTTTTCCTGACACACAATAAAAAATAATTTGACTATGTGTTTGAAATGGACAAGCCCACGAAGGAGACATTATTCAGTACTGTACAGATGAGGAAACCAAGCACAGGGAGGGTGAGTAAGTTATTCAGCCACAGAGTGATGGGCAAGAATCAAAATAGGATTAGCTAACTCCAGAGTTTACTGTACTCTCCAGCATGCCAAAAACTCTACAATCCATAGATTAACAAGAGCTATGGTTATTTTTTATTTATTTTTTATTTTTTTAAAGATTTATTATTTATTTGAGAGAGAACATGAGTGGGGGAGGGGCAGAAGGAGAAAATCTCAAGCTGACTCTGAACTGAGCCCTGAGACAAATGAGGGGCTCCATCTCATAACCCTGAGATCATGTCCTAAGTCAAAAACCAAGAGTTGGATACTCAACTGACTGAGCTACCCCGTCATCCTGGGAATTATGGGTATATTTAAAAAGAAAATTAAAAAAAAATAAAAATAAAATAAATAAAAATAAAAAAATAAAAACAGGTAAAAAAAAAAGAAATTATTTGAAAGTATTTGAATAAACTCTCTACTAACAATGAAAAAGCCAAGCATAGTATGGAAATGGAAGCTTCCATGAAAGTCTAAGGCCTGTATTTAAATCATTAGTATTCCCTAACACATTTCCAGACTGTGATTACCAGCGCCCACCCCCCGCCTTTTTTTTTTTTTTTTTTGCAGGGGGCTGGTGTGGGTGGGAGGTGGAAGGCTGGAAGAGAAGGATGAGATTGATGTGATTGATGTTGAATGGCTGAAAGATTTTCTGTGTCCAGTTTGGACACTTATGAGTATATTTTTTTTCCTGTGACATTTTGAATTATACCACAAATTGTATCCTGTCTGGGGATAGTCAGAAAATATGTTTAGAGGTAAAAAAAAAAAAAAAAAAAAGGATGTTCGGTTAGTTTAGTTTTGATTAATGGGGGAATGAAAGTGGCTTTTTCTGGGAACTTTGTCTTTATTTCCATTTCCTGATTACCATACTGTTTGTAAATTACATACACGTAGGAACTTGAGGTCTCAGGACCATATTCCACTTCCCCAATGCCCCCAGAGTCTAATTTTTGTCCCAAATCTCTGCAAGAAGATGAGAGGCAGTGTGATCTAGCAAAAAGCATATAATCTGTGGAGTTACACAGCTGTAGAGGCCACATTTATGATTTTTACATTCACAATAGGAAGCAAGTTTTAAAGTACATGAGAAATTTTCTTATTTTCAATACACATTCAACCACAAAAAAGAAAACCTGAAATTGTCTTTTGACTATCGTTCCATCTATTTGGCTGATAGAAAAGAGAAATTTAAAGTACACTAGAATCAAGCATTCCTAAATATTTGTTTCACGGGTATTTAAGAGAAATTACAAGGCCCAAGTCACAGAGAAAATATACTGTTTACATACAATTGGTCATCTACCAACAATGCTATTCCCTAGATATGTCAGGTGAAGTTATTTCTGTTATTCTTAGAAGACATTATAAATATTTCATTTAGGTGCAACTTTCAAGCGGATAGAAGGTAAGATTACTTTACATGCGACCATGTGCATACACACACAACAAATTAAGAGAAGACCAGTACTGAGATTGTTTAACCAATAGATTTAAAAAATCAGTAAGTTATTGAGTTTAACTAGTTATCTTTAAAGTATACACTTAAAAGTCAGTCCCCATTTTTTTTTTTTATGCTGACTTGTGTGTGTAAAGGCAAAATTAGAATGCAAAATCCATAATCAAACATGACCCAACTGGCCACTTGAATACTTTACTCTGTGACTTTGGGCCATCTTTAACATTTCTAATAATTGATGTAATTAATAACTATAACAAAGTGATTAGTAACAGAGTCATTTGTCAGGGTAAATGGGTCAACAAATCAAACTAATAATGAGTACTTTTGATCAATTGGCTTAAAATTTACACTGCAGGAGATATCACTGTTTTATTTAAATTCTCCACACAGATCACCAGAGAAGAAAACAGGAGCCTGATTTTGGTCTAACTTTTTCAACAACTGTGTGGTCTTATTCTAGTCATTTATCTTTGCATGGTCTCAGTTTTATTGGTAAATACCAACCTGTGAGAAGACCATCATGGCTGTTTTAAGTGTTCTAATGTCCTCAGGAATCCTAGCCATATAATTATGATTATGAGAATGATAATAGCAACTAATGATATGGAATGTTTACCATGTACCAGTATTATAATGAGTCTTATATCATGTTAATATCCTTCTGCACAAGAATCTAGGGATGTAAATATTGTTAGTTTTCTCATTGTATAGATAAGGAAACTAGATTTGAAAAACCATTAATAATTTAACAGGTATTCATGGGTAGCAAGTGCCAAAAAAGGGCTGAAACCAATTTCTGTTCCCATGTATTCTGTGTTCTTTTCCCTCTATTCTGCAGTCACTCATCACACATACTACCCACTACATTTTCTGTTGTCACAGGCATCAATAAAACATAAGTCACTGTCTCAAAACTTAGCAAGAAAAAATAAGTCCACTGTGACTCCATTTACCTGACCATGGGAATGGTGACTTTTGAATCAGAGTAGAGAAACTCACAAGTGCCTCTGTGCCCAGCTTTTACTAATTGGGCATTATTCAAAAATACAAACTCCTATACAATTGGTACAGGCTTAGAAAAAACTTTAGAAACCCAGACACAACTACAGGAATAAAACCCATTAAAATTAACTACTTCAACCAAGTGGTTTGGCAGCAGTTCCTTCTTGAAACTCAGAATAATTAGGCAGAACATGAGACTTCTTTATAAAGAAGACTTTTTCTGCTGTTCACCACTGACCTAGAATTTGAAAGATGCTTCAACATATATTGGCTCTTCAGAGCCAACTCAGTTCTACTGATGTATTTTCCCCATTCGCACAGGGGAGATCAGCATAAAACCCAGTACTTTTGCTAATTCCCAATGGATCGCAGACACCTGGAAGAAAAGAAATAATTTTTACCACCTAGAAGTTTCCTTTGGGAAGCAGGGGGAAAAGAAAGAGAACCATTGAGACCCAGAGGAGGAAAAGATTAATAAGCACTGCAGTTATTGCAGGAAAAGGATTTTTCAAAACAACAATAATAAAAAGTGCCTCTAGGACAACTGTGCAATATTCTTTTCTTCTACTAAAATGGACAAACATGACAAACAGAAGGCAGAATAGGACTGGGAAAGGAGATAAGTGAAATAAGAGGTCAAGCTCCTGGAATTGTATTTAAAAAAATAATAATAAAAGGAGAAGAATTCAGCTTATTATTTTTATTCATTCATGTATTAGATATGTGCAGGTTTTTGTGACTGTGGTCATATGGATGTCATGTATCTGTATAGAAAACAGCTCTGGTTTAAAAATAGACTATGCACATAGGAGTTTATGCACTCTAAGTCATTTGTGTGCTACAGACTGTCAAGTACAGGCTCTTTAGAGTTTCCAAAGCAGCACTACAAAGAAAACAGTAACCAAGTAATTGATTCAGAAAAAAAGAAACAAACTGTGTCCCTATCTAACTACTTTCTAATAATAATCCATCATTTATATGTTCTTTCATGGCAGTTTTTGTTTTTTCCTTCAAAATATGGAAATATGGTTCCCTTTCTCTCTTTCACTCTTTCTGTTTCTGTGTGTTCATGTGTGTGACAGATTTAAAATTGAAGGTAATTAATTCTACATATTTTTCTGAAGGATTCTACTATGTGGAAATAACAGTCCAATATTTGTAATATTTATTTCAAGATAAACAATTACTGGAATGTTTCCTTTCTACATATTCTTTTTTCATTTTAAAAGGGTATCCTGAAAGTGTCATTAAAGATTTTGTGTATACCTCTCAGAATCTAGCTTTTTAGAAATACACACTCATATGGATATACTTAAAATGAAATCAGATTTCCATCTTTAATATTGCCAACCTCTTTTTCTGTCATCAAACCAGCTGTGAGAGTATCTTTGTTAATGAAAAGTAGGCTACCTGTCTCTTATGCCACTCTAAAACTTAGAGAATTAAGCTGGTTTAAGTTGTATACCCTCTAATTTTACACATGACTATATGATAACACATTTCATTTATTAAGAAAAATAGAAAAATGGGAAGTGGTTTAAGTGCTAGTCCTAGATGTTGTGAATAATGATCTTGGAAGGGGAAAAAAAATTAAGCTGCCTGAAGCCTCAGAACAGACTTTTCTTGCTAGTCTTCCCACAGAAACAGTGCTGCAGAGAGAGAAAAGTGACACTCCAGTGATATAATTATTGTTCCACTCCTCATTACACATGTGGCTTAATATAGCATAGGGAACAGCAGAGATGGCAGTAGAGATAGTCATCTTCCTCCTGCTGAAATCTACAGCATACTTACACTAATAAATAAAGCTCTCAAGTTATTGTTGCTGCTAAAGAAAGGCCCACATTTCCCTGAAAGAAGAAAGTGATACTTAGATACTATCTTGCCAGTTTTACTAACATGTGGTATACTGAGGGAATGCCCACACACTTCAGTTACATTTTAAGTATTTGCATGAGTCAAAATGTAGCCATGTTAGGTATGTTCTTAGGATATCAAAGTACTCTAGAATTACATATTTGCAAGGGCATGAGGATGTCATCAAATCTCTTCTATTTTTGCATTAATTAAAGGAAGAGGATTGTGAGTATAACCTCAGTAATTGATACCAGTTGCTAAGAATTCTTCTTGTTTATAAGTGAACTTTCTTATGGTGCTGCTTAAAACTTAGTTCTTGACTTCTGATGTTTGCAAATGACTTGCCAGTCTGTCCCAGATTCCTCTGCTATATTCATCTTCCTAACAAGCAGTTCTTATAACACTATATTTTATTTTAAAAAAGGAAAGGAAGCAAGAGGAAAGGAAGAAAGAAAGAAAGATAGAAAGAAACTGTATATGTTTTCAATGCTTACCACATGAAATACAAACTCTTTTGTCGTGCTCTCCCTGCCTGTAGAGATGATGCAACACCAACACACACACAGGTCGATGCACAAGCTCTTGCTTATTCCCTGGTCGATCTTTCTCCTCCCCCTGCGGGGAAGTTCTCTTGCCTTATATAGGGCATAACAGCCAATCACAGAGGTGTTCACGTGAACAGGAGGTATCTGGGGCTCGTAGGCAGTGGTGGCATGCGGTGTTCATGTGACGAGCACGAAGTCACGTGTGGCCAGGGCGGATGTTTTTTAGGCTGTCTGTGCTGCTCAGGCTATGTAGCCGGCACCATCTTAGGGGCGCAACCTGCGCCATCTTAGGGGCATGACCCCGACAGCTCCCCCTTCTTTATTTATTTGTATGGATAAGGGACCGTGCTTGTCTTAGGTTGGGACAATCAACTTGCGCCCTTATCCGTCATCAAATACTGCAGAGCATGCTGTAGCTTCTGTCTTATGTTGGTACGCCGTTATTGTCCTCATTACCCATCATTGACTACCGGTCCAGCATGCTAAGCCATACTTGGGATGAGCACCATGCTCTATGGCTACCAAGACTTGATGTACAGCCTGCCGGTCTCTGGCTAATGTGCGTTGGAGGGCCCTTATCCAACGTAGTTCCAGGAGGAGGACGAAGAGCACAATACAGCCGAGTGCAATAGTCCCAAACCAGGATTTCCCAAAAGCCATACCACTGCCTGCATAGTTTGTAGGAATTGGGAGGCCATGAGAGGGTTGACTCTCGTGGCATTGATCTGCAGAATCTCCATCCGGAGGGAGGCTGTCAGGTTGTAGAATTTGGCTGACCAGGTGCTGTTGAGCATCTGAGATAATTCTCAGGAGAGGTTCGCTGCTCAGGAGAGATTAGAATACAAGTTAGATGTGATGCATATGCCCGATAAGGGCTGGATACAACTGGTGGAGAGAATTTGCGACATTAGGTTCATTTGTTCCTGGAGGAGATCTACCCTTTGATTGAGGATCATTACAAGTGATATACAAGGGGGTTGAAAGGAAGAAGAATAGTTAAAACGAACAAAAAAGCAAAGGTTTCCGGGAAGGAGTAAGGAAGTGATGTTGTAAGCTGCTTCGGTGTTCTCGTATGGTAGAGATGGAAAGCCGGTACTTGCATTGGTAGAGAAATACAAAGGAAAAACTGTCGAGTCGTTAGAGAGGGGCAGAGGAGCGGGCCAGGCTTGCACCATGGCCCATAATTGTACTTCTCTATTCCACCATGGTTGAGTCAAAACACTGAAGGGTAGGATGAGTATCCACAGTAGGCATAGGGGGTCCATTGTTTACTCCAAAGGAGGGTGCTGGATAAGAGGGGCACAACTTGCCAAATACAGAAATGTTCTAAGTTGGCTTATTTCAAAGGCCACAAATGTAGCTCTGAATATAAATCACCATTTTTAAGATTAGGACATAACATGTATCAAGAATGTTCAAGGTCATTTAGATTTAATTCCTCAATAGTCCTTAGAGTTTAGTCCTGATATTAATGATTCCCCAAAGTGGATGAGGATTTAGATCCAAATCCTCACATCTCAGGATTCAAGTAAATAATCTGTGTCAATTACTTTTGAAATTACTGCCAAAAGATTAGTTTTAAAAACCATCTGATAATGCTTGCTTCCTTTTAACCTTTATTCTGATCATGACCACTCATTGCAAAATCCATTCACTTTATCTCTAGCAGAAGCAAATTACTTGATTATAACCCTCCATTACCTCAATAAACTTCTCATCCCTAGACCTGCAAAGTTAGCAAAGTCAAGTACATAATACCTAAGATGGTAGAAGAGGTAAAAAGGCATAGAGATGTTGGGTAGTCCCTTAGTTCTGGATACTGCAGTGCAATATCAAATGAGCAATGACAGACAGCAACTATCCTAATCTAGGTCAGTACAACAGCCAAAATACTTTGTAAACTCTTTCTTTGGTTCTTTCTGGAGATCAGATCAACACTCTTCTGATTAAACAGCATGTGAGGAGCTTAAGAGCAACTGAAGTGTTTAACAATATTTACTTATCTAACATCTTTTACCAAAAAATTGTACTAAAAATAATACTAATCATAACTCATAACTGAGAAAAGTACTAACATGAACTGGTGCTAACATAAACTGCAAAGGCCAAGAACAGAAATTAGGAGTTGTGTGATACTGAATAGTATATGTGAACTGAAGACTCTGCTGCTTTGTATAGCACCAAGTATACTCCTTTAATAAACCCAAATTTAGGTACAAGAACTCAGTGTTAACAGGATTTCACCTTTTCTTACTATGTTTTATTTGTATTTGTACCTAATTTTTACTGAAACTTAATTTATTGAAATTTAATTTTTAAAAGATACTATTTAGAAAACGGTCTTACCCAGAGAAAATTATAGTGACACATATTTTAGATATTACATTATTATGTTTAATTTAAATATTAGATTAAAAGTCTATAGTATCACATATACCAATTATTTAAGCTGTCTTTCCATTTGAGATGAAAGGCTTATGCTAAGCTATACTCACCTTTCCTGTGACTAAGAGCTGAATTGCGAGATATATACCTACAAGAAGTAGCAATCTGTAGCTATGAAGAGTTCTGTGTAAGTGTGTAAAGTTAAGGGACCTATAAAAGGATTGAACTCCCATCCTTAGCCACATTAGCACCATGCTCTAACTGAGTTAACTGGTTCAAAGTGTTAGATAAGACAGTGATAACTAAAGAAATAGGAACAAAGAAAGGTTCTATTTCATCATCTTAAGGTTTCACAGAGATGACGCAGGTTTACTATTCAAATTCCCACCTCTTGAAAAACAACTTCTTAAATAACTCTCAAGAGGGGTTCTGTTAGCTTTCAAAAGTGCCCGCAAAGGGCTCTCCATTCGGAGTCTAGAAATTTCCGACCCCATTATCTTTACCTTTACAGTCGCAATCCACGAACATACAGCTGCTGTCCCTTTGTGGTTGCTCTTCAGCAAACTTCTAACCTTTCCTTTGTGGTCGTTCTAGTGACGAACATGCAATATGATGAGGGGGAAAAGGTACTCATGTATTGCCTTCTCTCACCTTCTCCCTAAAATGCTAAGCTTTTTAGCTGCACAACTTCTATTCCATGAAATCTTCCTGTTAGAACTACCACTTCTAAAAATCAAGTAAACAAAATGGAAACATTGTATTTCACTCTGACAAAACTGTTCAATGTGAGATCAATGCACATAAAATTAAAAAGTTAAATATACCTCAATATTATCAGTAAATCAGAACATATCTCAACCAGTATCAGAATTTCTACCTTCACTATATCTTTGCTATTTTTAAATATACTCACAGTTCCGTGGTTTTGGCACCAAATGTCGCGCTCTCCCTGCCTGCAGATATGATGCAACACCAACACACACACAGGTCGATGCACAAGCTCTTGTTTATTCCCTGGTCGATCTTTCTCCTCCCCATGCGGGGAAGTTCTCTTGCCTTATATAGGGCATAACAGCCAATCACAGAGGTGTTCACATGAACAGGAGGTATCTGGGGCTCGTAGGCAGTGGTGGCATCCGGTGTTCATGTGACGAGCACGAAGTCACGTGTGGCCAGGGCGGATGTTTTCTGGCTGTCCGTGCTGCTTGGGCTATGTAGCCGGCGCCATCTTAGGGGCGTGACCCTGACACTCTTTGGGGTCTGCTTTCAAATAACAGTGGACTCTGTCTTCTCTTCCTATTCTTCTGCCCTGAAATTTATTAAATTTCCTTTTATTCTTCTTTGTCATCTCCATATAGTCTTCCCCTTGTTTTATGATTATCATGCTATTTCATCAGCCAAGAATTTTCAACTGTTTTCTGCTTCCATTGACCTGCATATGACCACCCTTCCCTTCAAGAGTCCTCCAAAATGCAACAATATCAGTTTATTTATTCTACCTGTTCATTTAAGCCACATTCATAGGCATCTATTATGTAGCAGACACAATAGGTACAGTAATGAATCAGATGGAGTCAGACCTTGTTCCCATGGTACTTAATCTGGGAATATTTCCTCACCTAACAGCAATTTCTTCTTTCTTTGCATACTTCTAGCACTATATTTAATACTTCTGTGGCCCTTTCTTACTTTCTGTCTATAGTTTATTTTGCTTTCTACCTCATCTGAACATATGTAACATAATATGCACATATTTAAACTGAATTTATATTTATATCTTAATACACCTTTTTCACTTATATATTGCTATCTAAAAGACTATCACAAACCTAAGTATCTTTAAACTTCAACCTTTTCTGTCACATGATTTCATGAAACAGGAATTTGTTCAGGGCATAGTGTATGATGTCTGATGATTCAGCTAAAGTGGCTGGAAAATCTGGGGACTAATGTCTTTTTCTTTCTCCACATAGTGTTTCTATGAGAAAACTTGCTTGCAATCCCTGAGAGCATGATGGTCTCAGGAGAGTTGGAGTTCTTACATAACTGATCAGGACTCCAAGGATGAAGCTTCCAAAGGACTCAAGCAGAAATAGAAGCTTTTTAAAACCTGATCTTATAAGTTGCTTATTCCGCATTCTATTATTGAAGCAAGTCAAAAAGGCCAAGCCACATTTGGGGTGAGTTTAATGTTTCAAAACATTAATCAAGGATGCTGGATTCCCATGGAAGTTTGGAAATTACCATTCTGTCCTAACATGTAAAAAGCTATATAAAGAAGGCACATTTTCAAGCTAAAAAGCAAAATAAACAAACAATAACAAAAAACAAAAATCAACAATAATAACAAAAAACACCTTCCTGATAGAGGAAAAAAATGGTATATTTTCACAAATTAACCATGCCTGCGTATAGTCCCCCCAAAGCTGTCTTAATGTCCTCCTCACTGCCTCTTCTAGGCATTATCCTACTCCAACACCAAGGGCAATAATTTTACTAAAATATAATATTATAGATTAGTATTGCTGAATTTTGAACTTTATTCAAATGGAACCCAACTGTATATATTGTTTTGTGCCTGACTTCTTTGATTTAACATTATGCTTGTGAAATTCAGCTATGTATTTTTTTCCAAATGGTAGTTATGTGTTATGTATTATCCTGTATAACATTCCATTGTGTGGATATTGCACAATGCATTTATCCATTCTAATGTTGATAGGCATTGGGGTAGTTTTCTGTACCCAGTGCAGAGAATTTTTAGGCAATAAAAATTATCCGCATGATACCAAAATGATGGATACATTTCATTTTACATTTTTTCAAACCTAAAAAATGACTTCACCAAGAATGAACCCCAAAGTGAATTATAGACTTGACTAATTATGATGTGCCAGTCTAGGTTTATCAATTCTAATAAGTGTACCACTGTAGTGGGAGATGTTGATACTAGGGATTAGGGCAGGGATACTTGGGGAAACTCTGTACCTACCCTTCAATTATGCTGTGAACTTTTACTTGCTCTAAAAAATAGTAATAATAATGAATAACTAAGAAAAGTCTTTAAAAACTCAACTGTTTTATGATTTTGTGAAATAGGAATTTAGTAAGGGCATAGAAATGATGACCTATCTCTTAATAATAATAGTATTTAAAAAAAACCTGTTAGCTATCCTTAAAGTACCATAATATGCATTCTTGTGTTTTTTGGTAGAAAACATACCTTTGAGTGCAGAATCTGTCTGATTCACCTTGGTTCTACCTCAAGGTGGATATTAGTACAATAATTAACATTAGCTCACTCAATAAAGTTCAGTCTTAGTGGCTTAACATTGCAAAGTTAATTTTTCATTTAAATTAAATTGTAATGTTGGTTATAGCTTCTCTACTGCTGTCCTCCAAGCAATGACTCAAATACATTGGCTGCTTCAATCTTGTAGTTAGGGCAGCTGGAGCATGTGCCTTCTGTGTAACCACAACAGGGAAGGAAAGAGCTAGAGCACTGTGTGGTGTTTTATGGGGCATATCTAAACACAGCTTGCATTGGTCAAAATAAATTCTCATGGTTTCAAAGTCAATAGGATACTGAAAAATATGAAGGAACACTCAAATATTTGAATTAGTGGTTTCTATTAAAGACCTTCCTTTTGGCCTATATGTACCATTTGTTTTCTCCTTTAGTATAAGTCACTGTGTCAAATCCAATTTCATGACTCTATGGGATTTATAGTTCTTTCTATCAATATAATCAACTTATGAGCATGTCTTCTTTTGTCCAGTAATTTGTGATTTGAAAGAGGAACATGATATATTTCTCTTCCCACTCTTAGTACTTAATACTGTAGGAGAAGGATAATAAACCCTTCCATTTGGGGTAAGAAAGTATGGGAAACATGCAAAATTCAGACCTATTCCTATTTCCTGGGAGGCACTTTTGTTTCCTTTTATCTTAGTAATGCCTGGCTCTGACATCTCTGAGTTCTTCCTTTAATACTACCCATTTTGGCCAAATCTGGAGTAGGAGTGGGAGAATTCATGGTATACAGTATTTCATACTAATAGAGTCCTTTTCCTGCCCCAGCTTTGGAATGAATTATTTTTTTCCAAAGAAATCTGTTTCTTTTCTGTGGAGAGTGGTATTTAGAAACCAAGATCTGGGTTCTAGATGTGCTCATTCTTATGAGGTTAATGGTTTCTTTTTGTAATATATTAAGCTTGGTAACTTAAGAGGCTTTTGATCTACTTGTCTTCATTGAGTTCAATGTGTCAGTAAGTATAACCAATTTTTTTCTGAGACATACCTCTTAGGTCTTCTCCGTCTTTTTGCTTTATGGATAGCAATCTCTCTGTGAACTTAACAGTGACTTCCTTAGAACACTACCTAGCTTAAATATGAAGGTCATGTCTATAAACTTGTCTTTGCCATGATGTCACTATCCAAATGAAAATTTTTATTGATACTTTTTATTCAAATGTGATTTAATATCACTTCTGGAAGAAATGAGATTTTCTAAATCTGAACGCTTCTGAATTAGCTTTCTATTTTTTTAAAATTTTAATTGAATTATAATAAACATGGAGAAAACTACATAGAACACAAATGTATAACATGGTATATTTTCACAACTTGACCACGTCTGTGTAACTGATACTCATGTCAAGAAATGACATATTATTGGTTTCCCCAAAAGCCCTCTTCATGCCCTTAACTGGGCATTATTCCACTCCCACCCCAAGGATAATAATTTTGCTAGCACATAATACTATAGATTAGTATGGCTGAATTTTGAACTTTATTCAAATGGAACCCAACTGTATATGTGCTTTTGTGTCTGACTTCTTTGGTTTAACATTATATTTGTGAAATTCAGCTATATATATATATTTTTTTCCAAATGGTAGTTATGTATTACGTATTATCCTGTATAATGTTCCATTTTGTGAATATTGTATAATGTATTGATCCATTCTGTTGCTTCTGGGCATTTGGTTAGTTTCTAGCTTTTGGCTATTATGAAGAAGGCTATTATGGACATTTATGTACATGTATTTTGGTGAATGTATATATATTCATATATATACATCTATTTTTATACACTTAGGAATACACACACTGATTCATAAGTATGCATATATTCAGTTTTATAAAATATTACCAGTTCTTAAGGTGGTTGTCCTAAATTATACCTATGCTAATGCTGTGTGGGAGTTCTTTTTCCTTGGAGGCCCTGAATCCCTATTTTCTGTAATAATCTATTTTCTTCTATTTCTGCTTGCACTCAATTGCACTCAAATGCTTGCACATATTTCCTAATTTTATGTGTTTTTGTCAATACCTTGTCATATGCAAACAAAACATTATGATATCTTGTTATTTTGGACCCATCCTCTAGATCTACTATCAGAAAGTGCATGGCCTGTCTTTTCATTTAAAATAGGTAATGGGTTTTCTAAGTATTTGTTAACAGCTTATCATAGACAACCATTTTCTAGATCCCTGTGTCAGTTGCCTCACTACAGTGTCTGACCACTAAGTCAGTGTTACCTGTTTTAATTTTCCTTTTTCTTGTTTTTTCTTTTTTCTTTTTCTTTTTCTTTCTTTTTTTCCTTTAGTAGGCTCTATATCCAATGTGAGGTTTGAATTCACAATCCGTAGGTGGAGTCATATGCTCCATGCACTGAGCCAGTCAGGAACCCCACATTTTTTATTTTTTAAAGCAGAACCCAACTTCAAGGACTGATTCCAATACTCAACAGCAAACTATCATCTGAGACTAGAGTGAAGGAAACCTTGGGATTCCTGGGTGGCTCAGTTGTTTAAGCAAACTCGATTCTTGATTTCAGTTCAGGTGTTAACTTCAGGGATTCATGAGATTGAGTCCTGAGTCAGGCTGTCTGTTCAGTATGAAATCTGCTTAAGATTCTCCTCTCCCTCTCTCCCTGCCCCTCCCCCTGCCCACATATGCTCTCTAAATAAATAAACAAACAAAGTCTTAGGAAAAAAAAAAAGCAAACCTGAACTCTTCATGGATTAAAATATCAAAGATTTATTTCTTGCTCACATCGTAGTCTGTTGTAAAATTTTTGGCTCTTTATCTCAGATCCATGCAGCCTCAATGGTCACCACATCAATGGAAGAGTGAATTCAAGGGTCTTGTGAGATATTTTTGGATTCTTATAGAATTGGATTTCATCACTTTCATCTAAATGGTATTTGTAAGTACCCAGTCCCACCAAATTTAACCTAAGTGCGTGCTGAAAAGTTAAGGAACATATGAATATAACAATTTCTGCACAAGGCAACTTGTCAAAACTTCATAAGCATAAGTTGAATAAATTGGCATGAAAGTAGAAATATATCCTCAGTGCTTTATCTCAACACAATTTTGAGATATTAAAAATAAGAAATTTCCCAAACTTATCACTCATTATTTTCCACTTCTAGTACACATTATACATATTTTTACATATATATTTTATTTATACATATTTATTTGTATTTGACAGAAATTTCAATCTGTATCTACATATTTGCTGCATATCTGTGTATACATATGTATCATATAAATTATTTAAGTATAACTCATAGAGCATATATATGTCAATATCAAGTAATCAACAACACAGTGGAAGCATCTAAACTTTAAATGATTTTGACTTTATTGTTTTTCCATAGAAGCACCCATTAATGTTCACAGTTCCCAGAGGTAGATAAATGAAATTCTAAAGAGTTCTGGCCATTTATTGCTCCTACATCTCACTAAGAAGAGAACTGATGTGAACAACTGATTCCAGGCAAATAAAACAGATTCTTCTGATATTTTGAATCATGTGCTACCTCTAAGAGTTAATGCCTGTTCTCTATCTCCTAACCTAGCCAAAGTTGATGGCCTTCCTGAGAGCAACTTTATAATTTATTAACCATGTTTTAAGTACTATTTTTCAATGCTCACAACTTTATTTAAATACAGGCTTCTAAAATAACTGCTCTCTATGATTTCCATTCATTTCACTGGTGAGGTCTTCATTATCATTGTCATTTTTTTATTACTTCTATATTTAATTAGTTTTTAATTAACTTAGTTTCATCTTCTAAGAATTATTCCTTTTTATAATAAATTAATGCATTTCTTTATTTCCTATAGTATTAACTATAGCACTGCTTACCCAGTGGTTCTCCAACAAGTATTTGTTGAATTGAAATGAAGGCAAACTCAGGATTGTTTATGTATTTATCAGTTTGTAACAGTATTGCATGATTTAAATTAAGTTCAGTTGCATATAGCCAAAAGAAAAAAAAAGTAAACACATTTTTATACTCTTGTCTAAAAGATGTCAAGGGTATGCAGTCCAGCATTGCTTTGACAGTACTATGTAGTTTTTCAGGATTCAGGCCATTTTCTTATGTCTACTTCACTGTCCCTAAGGTGTGACGCTCACTAGTGTGGATTAAGATGGTTGGTAACTATCACATCTGTATTCTAGGTACTAACATAGAGGAAGATACAAAGAAGAAATAGACAAAGGATTAAAACAAACTCTTTTTCAAGGTTGTCCAGAAAAGGTCACATACATTCTACTCACATCTATCTATAAAAAGTTTATTTATAGGAGCTCCTGGGTTGCAGAGTCAGTTAAGCATCTGGCTCTCGGTTTCAGCTCAGGTTGTGATCTCTAGATGGTGAGATCAAGCCCCATGTCAGGATCCATGCTCAATGCATGGTCTGCTTGGGATTCTCTCCTCTGTGCTGCCCCTTGTGTTTGCGCTTGCTCTCTCTCAAGTCAATCAATCAATCTTAGAACATATTTACAAGATAACACCTAGTTCCAAAGGAGTTTGGAATATGTAATATTATTCCAGAAGGTCTGTGCTGGATAGAAATGTGGAGTCTTGTAGCTACAGAAGGTTTTGAACAAATACAGGTCAGATTCAGTATTTGCCCAAAACAAAAACAGAAAAGCATGATGTTCACAATAACCATTATGATCATTGGCTTAGAAGTCAGGATGACCGAGGTTTGAAGTCAGGATTGTCTGTATTTTAGCTATATGGATTTGAATGATTAGCTCTTCCTTAACCTTCAGTTTTCATGTATGTATATTAGGCATAAAATACACTTTGAGTATCTCTTTTGTGTGTGAGTTTTTAATGAGATTATCCAAGTTAAGTTTTAGTCATTCTGATAGATTTTCTTCTCAGAATTATAATTTAGTTTTTTTTTTCCCAAGAATTGCTTTATTGAGTAGGAAAAAAAAATGGACTCGTACTTAGAAGACATGGTGAGATTCCATGATACACTAATTATGTAAACTTCCTGAGGATCAGTGATTCTACATGTAGAATGGGTCTACCAATACTCTTTCTTATTATTGTGTTAAGAATTAAATAGAATAAAATATTGTATTTGATGTTTTCCTATGATCCAAACATAGGCTTAGTGAATATTGTTTTATTATTTTGTCCTCATTTGAAATCATACACATGTTACTCTTTTAAGTAAATAGATTTAAATATATTTATTGAATCCTCAAAACTAAGAAGTAGTTCTACTACATCTCTAAGCCCAGAATATGTTGAGATATTGGTGGTGAATGCTGACCTGACTGGTGTGCAAATATTTAGAGTGTGGATTAGGTCTATCAAAAATTTACTGTTCTATTGAGGTTTTCTTCTGAAATTCAGTAGCATGAGTTTTAGAATGTAGTATTTGAGTTTCTTATCTTGCCTTTAAAATAAATGCTTATTAAAAATCAAGAAATGAACTTCACTGTGCTAAATAAATATAAATGTGAAAACATATGAAGAGGAAAAGGCCTGATGTAGCACATAGTAGGGGTTCAATAAATATTTGATAAATTAATTAATTAATGATAGGATGGATGAATTCATATATTTATGTCCTTTTCATAGCTTCATCCCATGGGTCTTTCCTACCAAGGAATCTTCAAGAATTGATGAGTTGACCTCTGCATGATTGCAGTTATGTTTCTTGTGTTTATTAGATTCTAAGTCATACTGGCAGTTCTCCTCTTTACTGTTAGGTTTGGTGAATGTTACAGATTCAACTAAATGAACCATAGCAAATATAAAATAAATCTTTGCCAAGGGGATGATATAAATTAAGACAATTACTTCTTAGGCACATCAGTTTTGCAGTAAAAACCACATAGTACTGGTGAACAGCACTGTGGTAAAAAAGCTTGTTTTCCTGAAGACTATCAAATTAACTTGACAAATAGTGAATTACTGGTTAAACCAATTTGAGAAATCTGCATTTTTTTCTTTCAATTCAATGATTTACTAATTATTTTCCTAATTAATTCTGCTTCATAATATTAAGCAGATATATTAACTTCTGTGCTTCTAGTTTCTCATCTTTAAATAAGAGGGACACACATGTATTATCCAAGGTTTCTTCCATAACTAACACTCGGTGATTCTAACAGTTTGTTTGGGGAACCTCAATAGTAGCCTCCAAATCCAACTTTGCACTTACTGCAACCCTCTCACCCCCTTTTTAATTTATTTTTTTTTTTAGTTTTTTTAAAGATTTTATTTATTCATTTGACAGAGAGATTACAAGTAGGCAGAGAGGCCGGCAGAGAGAGAGTTAAGGAAGCAGGCTTCCCGCTGAGCAGAAAGCCTGATGTGGGACTCGATCCCATGATCCTGAGATCATGACCTGAGCTGAAGGCAGAGGCTTAACTCACTGAGCCACCCAGGTGCCACATCACTCCCTTTTTAAAAGGCCTTTGCTGGAGGGCTATGTAGCTTTAGCTTAGAAAATCTCTTATTATAGAATACCTTTTGGATAAGACCATGTTACTGTCAGATTTTTCTAATTATGAGATAACTCCTCATTCTGAGACATAGATTCCTTCTAGGTAATTTCTAGTCATTTGTTAAGTTTTGCTTCCTTGAGGGAAAACTTAATACCTCTTATACAGTCTATCAAATATCCACAGCTGTCAGCCAAGCTCATTCAATTCCTCTAGTCATAAACTTGGGTGACAAGATTCCCACTCCTCTAAGATTTAAGCCTCTTCTAAATCCAAAATTAATGAGTTTCAATAAATTTTCCATAAATCTGGTGCCCAAAAAAAAAACAGACAAGAGAATACTAAAAACATGGCTTACTGGCATGGACAACAAGGATGGATTATTCATATATTTAGTCTTTATTTTGCCAAAGAATATGTTATGACTTTAAAGTTAGAAAACTAGCTCTACAATTCACTTCATAAAACATTAGTTGTGAACTTTTCCAAGTCACTTTCCCTCAGGATAATTTGCCAAGTGTAAGATCATTGTAATCATCATCATGATGTGGATGATATCTGTTTTTCCTCATATACTCTAAAATGCTTTGAAATTTTAAAATTTTTTACATCTATAACTATATAACTTTAATAATTTCCATATTTGTGTGTAATACCATTGTCACATAATTTTCTTTTAAAAACATATATAAAAATAACAGATAGGAATTTTCCTTGACCTGATAATTCCTAAGAAGGGAGAGAGAGTATTTCAACTATATGTGTACACACAGTGACACTCATGTACTTTAAAGTTTTAATAAATATATTCATAATCATTTTTTAGATATAAATGATAGTTTATATAAATGATAGTTTCAATATATAATAGTTTACATAATTAGTTTATATAAATGATAGTTTTTATAAAATGATAGTTTATATAAATGATAGTTTCAAATGAAACTACAAACACTGAAACTACCAATGGTCATACAAATGGCAATGATATATTTAGTTTTGAAAATTATAATGATAACTACCTTGAAGCCTTTAAAATGAACTGGAATATACAATAAGATTTTTTTTAGTTGCAAGTTTAGAAAGTTCAGAAAAGATATGCAGGTAGTATTTTAAATACTATGAAGGAAAACATTAACAAATCTTATAAGGGTGAATTGTGGAATGTCTAGAATATAGGCTATGTTCTGTGCATAAGCACCATTAAGAGGATTTTACTCTACCACTCGTCTCAAGTTTAGTTAACATCTGTCTGTTCTTTATATGACATGGCAGCTCATAACTCAGTGAGGGAATAACAAAAAAATTCTATTCCTAAGTCATCCCTAGTTTTTCTAATAAAACAACTTGTATACTTTCTAACAGAAGAAATTCAGTCCTTTGAACATCAAAATCAGCATAGAAAATAGCATAATGTTAAGAATACTGTGATATACATAGTAATAGCATTTACTGAGAATTCAAATTTGACTGTAGAATCCTAGGTGGGATTTATTCTGTAATTTTTATTCTTTGTGTAATTTTTGAGGGGTCTATATCATTAGATTAAAAGAAGTCATACTCCGATTTTTTTTTTCTCTTATGGTACTGAAGTCATCAACTGGGCTTTAAGCAAGTTGATCAATTTGCTTTAATACCCGAAATTGCAAAAAATTGTGAGCAATAAGAGAGTGTGTTGTACCAAGAGGAACAAAAGAATCACACTCTTCAGGCAAAAATGAAGCAGCTCCATGAGAAGAGCTGGAAAGAAACTCAAGACAGCATCTCATTCATGAGTATGGATAGGTTTTCTTTTAAAAACTGGGAACTCCTTTATTATTTTAAAGTGTCCAGCCCTTTTTAAGATGTCAGCAACTGATATTTAGTATATTGTGAACCCAAGCTATTGTGGGTTTTTATTTGCATCTTTTGTCAAATGGTTGCATCAAAGCAATCATCTTCCAGTAGACTGGTGTCTAATATCATTTCATTCCACAGAAAGATTATTTGCCCTTTTCCCAGGAGTCCACTAGCTATAGTATATCTGGCTTGGAGAGGTTCTCTGATTGATCTTCAGAGGCTTAGCCATCCCAGTACTATATGATTTTCCTCTTGGAGGACTGGAGAAAATGTATGTTGCAGGTCACCGGTACTGATGGGATGGATAGCTTGCCATGTGTGAAGGAGGTATGAAAGTGGGTCTGTCTGTTAGGATCTGCAGATTGTATTGCACAATGCACCATCTTGACAATGCCAGTCTGATAAATAATAGGATGACCTGCTAAAGTCACAAGCTTTTTTGATTGAAGCATCAAATCAGAGGCAGTATTTTGTGAATAGGAAGTGTCATCCTCCAGATTGCAGTATGCACACTGAATTGAGACCTCTAGATTGTTTAGGTTCTCAAGCAGAAGACTTCAGGGCTAGAAGACCCAAGGGCTAGATCTAGGAATAGCTTCCCTTACCATTACTCCAATTGCATGTTGGTGGTCTTTGTGCTTTCTGTCCCCAGTTTGGGCTCTGTGGGGGAGCACTCTTACTGGTGCATAAGGATCCCATTGTGCTATGAACCACTTACTCTCTTTGATTCTCAGTAAACAGGAAAATAATTTTTTCTACCTGACTTTGTTGTGAGGATTAAAATAGGTCAGGTGTGTAAATGATACAGGCTATAGGAGATTGCTCAATAAATATTCATCTTCATGATTCATTTGAAATTACATTTTTTTCATGTGGAACCTTTGGACATTTATTTATTTATTAACAATGGCTGGGTGATGAACTTTGCAGGGGTATGTGCTATGGTGAGCACTGTGAATTGTGTAAGACTGATGAATCACAGACCTGGACCCCTGAAACAAATAATACATTATATGCTAATGAAATTATATTTAATAAACACTTTAGAAATATACTACCAAGACCTTTTGACTTTATTCTACTAAAAATCCATTATTGGTTTGTAACTAAGACAGGTTTAGAAGAAAAAAATTGAACTCACTCTTTTGTCATTTTACAATGACTCTTGAGTAAAGTATAAAATTTGGGAATTCAGAATTGATTTTTCTAGCTCTGTTGTTTAAAAAATGGCTATTTTATAAAGGTGATTCTCTTCAACTTATTGAAGACCATAAATAATCTATATCTTCCATAAGAAATTCTAACATTTGTACTTGACTGCAAAATACTACTGAGATATTATGTATGTATTGGGCTCTGGTTCAGTTTAGAAAAGTTGAATGAATATGTGATTGATAAGAAACATATTTTTGCTATTTTATTTTATACTGTCCTTGATTATAATTATTAAAATAACTGCAACAGAGTGCCTGGGTGGGTCAGTTGGTTAAGCGTTCTACTCTTGATTTTGGTTCAGAAGATGGTCTCAGAGTCATGAGATTGAGCCCTGCATCAGGCTCTGTTCTCAGTAGGAAGTCTGCTTGACATTCTCACCCTCTGCTTCTCTCTCCCTATCTATCTCTCAAATAAATAATCTTTGAAAAAAAGGCAGCAAAAACATTTTTCCCCCTAATTTGGGAAAAAATCTTGGGAACAAGACAAATTAAAGAAAAATAAGGTAAGGTGAAAGGGGATATTTAGCACTATTATTTATATAATTAATAATAATTAATAATTAATAATATTAATATATTTATATATTTAGTATTTATTACTATTAAATTTCTGTGAACTTAAACAATCATTTCTTCTTCTCCTGGACACAGTAGCTATGGTGAGCATCAGGTTTTATCCCATTTCCTTCAATAATGTGTTTCCTTTGGCCTATCTTTATTTCCTTGATTTCCCCCTTTCTTTTCAATTTAGTAAATAATAAATTTATTAGATGACTCTAAGTACAAAACACTGGAAACTGTTACATGAAATTGTAAAGATGTCCAAGCCATGAGCCCATCTTTCAAAGCATTTACCATCTAGGCAAATAGTCACATAAGTCTGTTATGGCAGCATTGTTTTAGGTGACCAAAGTAAAGTTCAATATAATGTTCACATCATTTGAACATAAAGACTCCCTCCCCCACCAGGAAAGACGGGAAATGGGAAAAATGACCTTCTTTTGGAAAAAACTGGTGACCTTGGCTTTGCTTATGAGCATATTTCTGCTGTGATAGGTTCTCTTATAAGTTTCTAAGCATCATTTCCTAATCAGAACTTTGAAGAGATTCTTCACATTTCTTGAGCTTTCACCAGGGTTTCCTGATTGTGAATGGCTCACTTGCAGTTCGGTCTGAGAATGAATTGTAGTTCTTTTTTTTTTTTTTTCCTTCAACAAATCGATATTTGATTTTAGTGGATGCTAGAATGATACTCTTTGCAGTATGTGGTTTTAAGGGTGGGAATGAGATTCAATAAAAAGGAACATAGGTCAGTTATTTCTTATTCTAACATTTAGTAGTATGCACTGCATGGAAACATTCTAGTAACATGGGTCAAAAAATTCACTCAAATTGGTCTTCTTTGTGATTTTCAGTCAAATTTCTAACCATGTGCAGTGTAAAAACAGTATGATTTGTTTCCTTCATTGTTAAGTTTCCTTCTTACTCTTAAGGTATACATTTTTCTTTTGCATGGTTGCATATAGTAGGTAAAATAAGTGGAAATTTACTAAAGTGGTTTGTGTCCTAAGCTCATTTCTATGATCAAGCTTGTATTTCTGAAGAACCTTAAACTTGAAGTGAGAAAACAAATCACACAACATGAAACAATTTGAAAGAAAAATTATGTGGAACCATATAAACAGACATACAAAATGAATAGACAATATGGATATTAAATAAGACAAATAGATTACAGGATAACTAAACTAAACACACACACATGCACACACACATTTTAATTAACAAGTTATTTGCAGCTAGCCTTTGAGAAATACAATTGTGTAAGTGTAGGTAGTTACTGGGCTCTATAAAGTGTTTTTAAAATAATTCATTTCTATGGAAAGGAAATATGTAAATAAATGTTTTGTGCACTCGAGCTACTTGGAGTCTGAAGGGGAAAATAAGACCTAGGAACCTGTAAGTAATACGGCTTAATAGGTTTTCCTACACACATTTGTATTACATGGCTTTGACTCAAGTTTATTTGCCATTTAATCTTGGTTTGTCCATTAAGTGGGTATGTGTCATTGTACCAATTACCAAGCCCTCCTAGTCTTGTTCTTATATTTGTAAAACAAATAATATTTTTTCTTCATCAAAGTATTGTTGTAAAAATAAAATAACATATGTAAAATACTGCTTTCCTTTAGATATTAGCACTTAGGCTGCTATGCTTTCTATCTTGGAGTTTTGTCTAGATTTAATGATGAAACATTTATACATATGATGCAAGATAGTAGAGATCTTTTTTTTTTTTTAAGATTTTATTTATTTATTTGACACAGAGATAGAGAGAGAGCACAAGTAAGCAGAACGGCAGGCAGAGGAAGAGAGAGAAGCGGGCTCTCCACTGAGCAGGAAGCCCGATGCGGGGCTTGATTCCAGGACCCTGGTGCCCAACAGTAGAGATCTTTAAGAATGATAATCAGGGGCGCCTGGGTGGCTCAGTGGGTTAAGCCTCTGCCTTCAGCTCAGGTCATGATCTCAGGGTCCTGGGATGGAGCCCTGCATCAGGCTCTCTGCTCAGCAGGGAGCCTGCTTCCTCCTCTCTGCCTGCTTCTCTGCCTACTTGTGATCTCTCTCTGTCAAATAAATAAATAAAATCTTAAAAAAAAAAAAGAATGATAATCAGATGAGAGGCAAATAAACTTAGTGTACCTATGGAATAATATTTGAGAAATTAAGTAACCCTAATGATATAAATATGAATAATATGAATATCAATGGAGTACATAAAGTATATAAAATGCAATTTAATAAAATTAATTCAAATTAATGATATAATTGATGTATATATGTGCATATGAACATATATATTCTATACATAATGATAGATTCAGATAATAAGTTAGACATATACAAAATATATTGTAATTTGAATATTCTTCTTTGGTGGGTTATTCATTTTTGTATTTGAGGACCTGGGTCTCAATCAGATCTCTCAGTTGCAGACTATTTGAGGATTCCGTGTCAGTGATCCTTCTTTCCATATAAACATAGGTCAAAAAAGGTAATTTTTTCTCCAAAGTTACCTTTCTCCACTTGGAGTAGGGAGAGGGTAATCATCATATATCCTGATAAATATTATCTAGAAAAGGCATATCATTTTATAAGGTTTGCTAAGACAAGGGCCTTCTATCCATTCACATTTCTGGTCTCTCATCCTATAGCTTTTGGGTTCAATAGAGAGAATTCATGAGTGCTTTCCCTTTAGTCTCTTAAAATGGTAGTGTCAATCTTGGAACACTGAAAAAATAAAATTAAATTAAAAAAAAAAGTGATAGTGTCACAGCTTAGCCAAGTGTTGGTTTGCAACCTTCAGAGTTGCCCTACGGAGGGCAGAGAGAGAGAGAAGAGAAAAAGGCAGACTACACCAAATTGCCTGGTGACAGATTTAATAAGCAAGGGAACTTACACATAAGCCTTATCTGGGATGGCCACAGGATAAGTAGATCTCTGCATTCTCCAGATAGAATCTTAAAAATTTATGTAGAGGTGTTAAGGGGGTTGTCTCATATTACCATCTAGATGGTCTCAATAATGCAGTGTTCCCCAAAGCAGTATTCTTCAAATGGTTCTGACTGTGGGAACAGGGGACAGAATGTATCTTCCAAGGGCAGGAGAGAGGGCAAGGAGCCTCCAATTGCCTGGACACACCTCACATGTTAACCAGAAGCCATGTCCTCTCATTGACCTCCTCCAACATCAACTCATCTTTAATTCGAGGGTTATGGGGACAATCTTGCATTGAATAACTCTTCAAGGAAGTGGGAGAATCTTGTGCAAAGTCCTAAAGTTTTATAACTAAGACAACATTTACTTATATAATTGTATTTATATTAATATGTTAATAAATACATTCATTCCATAGAATCCTTTGGAATTGCTTTATCAGGGTTTTTAAGGTATGCTTGGAATTAGAGGTATGAGTTTGCTCAAATAGGTTCCAAAAGCAGTATAAAGGCTATCACTCTTAGCTAACTATTTATTAACTCATATACTTAAGTAAAAATAAATAAATAAAAAAATCAAACTCTAAAAAAATGTTCTCCCAGTGTAAATAGGAATAATTTGTAAGGGAGTCCCAAGAATTAATAACATAGTTCTATAGCCAAATCTTTTATAAAAGAATACCCATGTCTATATGTTGCTTGAAGGATTTTAAAAATTCTAATCAATGATACATAGTAACACTCTTCAAATCCCCTTTCCTTTCCTCCTTAATTCTCTCAGGGCATAAAATTTTTCCAGGTTATTTTCTTTATCAGGTGTCCTAAATTCTCTCAATAACTAATTCATGAAACGTTTCAACATCTCTTCCTCTATTTGGATTTCCCATCTCCTTTACCCCAAGCTCCTTACTATATAAATAAATCTATTTTCTCCACCTAAATATGTTCTCCCTTCCTTTATCTTTTATGACCTGACTCTGTCTGGGTAAATAAAGTTCTAATTCGACAGGCATATGGGAAAGGGATCAGAGCAGGGAAAGACAAAAGGCAATGGAGAGAAGTACCCAGATATTAACAAATTATGTCCTGATCAGATGTATTTTAAATAGTTAAAAAAAAAAAAAAGTTCAGGGCACCTGGGAGATCAGTCGATTTGACAATGCTGATTTGACGATCAATGCTGATTTGACTTTAGCTCAGATCATGATTACAGGATCCTGAGATCAGGCCCCATATCAGGCTCTGTACTCAGCACAGAGTGTGCTTATCTCTCTACCTCTCCTCCTCCTCTCTCTCTCTCTCAAGTAAATAAAATCTTTAAAGAAAAAGTTAAAAATGAATGGAAAAATGTAAAGGAAGTTAAATAATATCCCAATATACTTGGTATATTTTTACTTTTGAGAACATGTTCTACACCATCAATATAGAATTCACTGAATTCAAAATGGAGATAGTCTTGGTGGTTGTTTTGCTTTGTTTTAAATGATGGTGAAGTGTTTACTGTAGTTTTGCTTTGAAAGTTCATAAATCATGAATGTCGGATTGAGAAGCATCACTTTGAAGCACCATGAATCTTTTAATGACTCTGTTACACTATTTTCAGCGATAATCACTATCTATAACAAGAAACACATCTCAATGCCTCAGCCTGGGTCACGTATATCTCACCTTCTCTGCACGTACTGTTATACTTATACTCAATTGGTGAAAGGACATAGACATAGTGGTTATGTGTTTTTTCCTTCCCTTTTTTTTTTTGTCAATTTGAGTTTAATTTATGTGAAATTAGTACATTCTTTTCACTAGTAAGAAACTTTGTAATGATGATAATCCTAGCATTGAAGGGAAAATAAAATCTAAAACATGACAATATTTATTACGTGCTTTTATTTCTGAAGGCAATGATCCGTAACTGCAGGAGTATAAAATAAATGATCTATTCTCAGTAAGAAGAACTTCTTGAAAACATGTTCCAAATTCCAAAAGGCAGATTAAGTAAGTCAAAATATCAGGTAAAGAGTTTGTGTTTTGGAAGCAAGAACAAATTAACTTAGTTGGAATTACAACTCTTGTAATAAGAACTATTTTTTTTTTTTTTATTGAGCAGTTACCGTGATACGCATGGTACTAAGTCCTTCATGTACATTTACTTGTTTATTACATGTATCAATCTTATGAATTTGCTATTATTCCATATGTAAAATTTGAGACTGAGTCTTAGAGAGGTAATGATAACTTACCCAAATATATGTAACAAGTGAATGGAAAAGAAATGGTTCAAACACAAATTATCATTCCAAAGCCCATGCACTTAATTACCAGACTATACCATCACTTTATTCTGGTGATTTACAGATTAGCTATAGGACACAGAATACATTCTAGGTCATTTAAACAGGAGAACAATGAAATCAACTGTATTAGGAAGCTCTGAGAGGGGCAGAGTTGGGCTTGGAGACTAATCATCAAGAAAATACTAATCACATGGTGGGAATTAAGTGAGGATTCGCCATAGCATCTTTTTGGGTATGGAGGCTGAGGAGCACACCCTTCACTTCTTTACTGTGCTGTCATTGGAAGGCCAGTGCATTCTTGATGTGTTATTCCTTCATACTGTTCTGTTCTGATTAAATTCCCACTTGGATATCTGAGGGAGTCTAGCTGCAAAGGACACTTGGAAAGTTAGGGAATAGCCTTTCTAGACTTCCTTAGGAATATTTCTTTCTCAGGTCCCTGAGGTTCTTTGTACTTTGTGCTCAGAATGCTACTTTTTAATTATACCTGACTTTGTGTGTATTCCTATTTTCCGGTATGAAACAAAATCTTTAGTCTGGGATTACATGTAACCATCTTTGCCTTTCCCAGGATCCTAGCACAGTACTTGACAAATTGTTTATTTATCATCATTTATTTTAGTGAATTGAACTGAGTTATCTCCTTTGGAAGGAGGGCGAAACAGAGACAGAGTTACAGAAATCATTCCTGCCAAGGGAAATAGTGGGTGACAACCCTTGAATCCTGTTCCAGAACTCTTTAATCATGCACTACTAAATTACTCCACTTGAATAAAGACAGTTTGTCTTACCTTCTTTCCTATTTATAGGTAGAACTTCTTTCTTTAAGTTTTTAGTAGAGTGTTTCCACTTACATGGTTAGAGAAATGGGCACATTGTCTTTATTTATGGCCATTGAATACAGTGATAGTAGAATCTCGTTTGATACGCTTTTTTAGAAAAGAAATAAAATTATGGATTTTTCAGGCTAAAGGCTAAAAATCATTTATCATATTGTTTCTCATTTAGAAAACTGAAGAAAAGAAAGAATGGCTGAATCAAAGAGATTATGAAATGTCCCGTGCCTCCAATACTGAATTAAGCAGGGATGCTGTGGGTTTCTATTGCACTTTCTACTTAGAGCATAAAAGTGCTTTCTACTGCCCATTGCATTTTTCTGGTTAGTATTTTGTAACACACACTAGACTTAGAACTTCCTGAGATCAAAAACTGTGTAGTATTTGTGACTGGTGTTCCATTATGTAGGATCATTCTTGACTCACAGTGGGCATTTAATAAATTAGTGCTAATTTTGGATGAAAGCAAAACTCTTTGATTATGATATTGTATAATATGTATGTGTGTATAACTAATTCAAATCTCACAGGGCACCAAAATATAGATTTGATCTTAAAGAGAACAGTATATTCAGAGACATTCTTACTCTGAAATGAAATTACTCAAGGTAAAAGATCTCTACCAAATCTTATAAGGTAGAAGCAGGAAGGCAATTTTGGTCACAGGAATAAATAAAAGGATGATTTAAACCAGGTTAATTAGAGTGGCAGTGGTGGAAAGTTTGGACTTTGAATATATTTTGTGGCTAAGGCTAACTGCATTTCCTGATGAATTGTTGGCGATTATATAAAAAGAGAGGAGCCAAGGATAGCTTCAAGGTTTTTGGTCTGAGTAACTAGAAACATAAAGGCACTCTTCATTGAACTGGGGAAAACTGTGGAAGGAATAAGGTTTGGGGAGAAGAGAAGTTCAGCCTCAAACATGCTAAGTTTCCATGTCTTTTAGGATATTAAGTAGAGATGTCTAGGAAGCTGTTTCATAATGAATTGAGGGTTAAGAAGACAAATGTGGGCTGGAATATGAATTACAGAGCCCATAGCACATATTTATCACTATGAAAATGGGTATTATATGTAAGGGGATGGAGTAGAGATGGAGACCAAGGGAGGATAATGGAATGATTCCCAGAGTACTCTTACATTATGAGGCTGTAGAAAAGAGGAGAAACAGGCAAGGGAGTATGTGCCACTTAGGAGAAAACTGAGTATGTTATCAAAGAATAGAAGCAAAGAAAGACCTTCTAGGAGCAGAAGTGGTCAGTTGTGTGAAATGTTGCATATAGGTCGGGTAATATGAGGGCAGTATATTGATCATTTGATTTTACAATGGAGAGGTCTTTAATGCCCTCCACAAGAGTAGTTTCAGTACAATGATAGGTCAAAATACCTTCTGAAATAAGTTTACAAAAATGGTAAGAAAAGAAACAGAATCAATAAGAATTGGTCATTCTTTTTGTAAAGCTTTCACTGGAAGTGAAGGTATATTGGTCCAAAATAATTTTGTGTATTAATGTTTGTATGTTAATGAAATGACCCAGAAGAAAGGGAATCATTGATTATTAAAAACAAAACAAAACAAAACAAAACAAAAAAAAAAAACAGAGCATTCTGACAGTAAGGGAGGTGGCATGTAGTGTATAACAGGAGAGACTAGCTTTGCATAAATTCAGAAATTCTTCATCTATGTTAGGAGGGAAGACAATGATAGGATTCAGAACATGCTATCCCAAAATACAGCATCTTGACATATTGAAAATTTAAAAGCAGAAGCAGGAAGGTCACTCTGACCTCCCCCTACCCTCCTCCCTGTAACAGACCATAAAACCCTCATGTGACTAGTGCTCTCTTTATACCCAGAGGAAAGAGGCATATTTAACTCTGAAGACAAAGGGACCAAGAAGGATCCTAACCAATAGGACTTGCTAAGTTTCTCCCACATTATAATTCCTTCATACTCCTTAACTTATCATATTCCTCCACAACTGTTCACTCTTCATCAAACCTAGCAAAAAAGTACATGCATCTAGCTATTTCTTTGAGTCTTCATTTCCTCATGGAAACTTACATGTACTTGAAACATATGTTAAATAATGTATTTTCTTTTCTCTATTAATCATAACCAGGGACCATAAGAAGGTGGAGGGAAACTTTTTCCTCCCCTACAATTCTGTTCACTCATGTAGACACTGGTAGAGAGAAGATCCAGAAGTTAACTTTGGAAGTTGTGCTAATGTTTGCAGAGAAGTAGGAAGCAAATTAAGAAAGATGATGGGAGAAAAGATTTTGAATTTTGAGGAGAGTAAAAGATAACCTAGGAGAGGAGAAGGTGTGGGTCAGGAAAACACTATCAGATTATGAGCTAGTATGGAAGATCCACTTGAATTTATGTTTGTGAATTTAGTGAAACTAGTCATGAGGATTATACAGCTATGTTTAGCTGCACAGGAACAGTCACCTTGGAGATAGATATGTGGATTTTACGGCAATATAATTTTTATCAGGTGAATACAATAAAGTCAAAGAGAGGCATGGGTTTGGAAGTTTTGGCAGATGAGTAATTATAATAATAGACTTGGAATTGTATTAATTAAGGTGGGGAATGAGGGCATTAATGAATGTCATATACACAATTACTTATGAGAGGTATCCATTTAGGTATAGAATTTGGTGTGATGGAATGCATAGGAATTTCAGTGTGAACTCAAAGGAATATAGAACAAGACAAACTTCGTACAATGTTTAAATACTAATCTGGTCCAAAAACAAGCAAAACACAGACATGCTTATGCTCACGCTCTCTCCCTCTTCTCTCTTGATATTATTATAGCACTTTTTTTTCTTTTTTACTCTGTCTTAAAATATTTGTTTGGAAAATTGAAGTTGTGGGATAGTGGTATTCACTGAGAATACTGCACATCTTTTTTGATGAGAAAGAATGGTGATGTATATTTTCACCGTCACATGTAGATGGACTGTTTGAAATGTGGAATATGACTTCCAACAAAGAAAGTGAATAAATAAACAAATATGTCCTTGCAAAAAAAAAAAAAAATCCAGAGACTCAAATGCTCTGTGCTGCAGTTGTTATGTTCCTTTCATTTATCATTTCAAGCTGTGTTATTTCAATGGCTTTTCAGCTGCAAGACTACTGGTGCTGATGCAGAGATAATGAAATACTGAAAGCCCCAAACAACAGAAATGTCTGTAACTGGTAATGGGCATACTCCTTCAGTTTATTAACTCCAGCTGTGTGGTTTGACTGTGCTTTGTGAAGAGATGCTACATGAGGTGAATATTGAATGGAAGATAAAGGATCTGATGTCAGAAGCAACTGGATCACACAAAACCTATATTAAGAAATATGCAGGTTGAGGAAATTCCCCCCACCCCCAACAGCTCCATGGTCATCAAGATAAAACGTGACCAATATAAGTTCCATTCTGTAAAGTTGGGTAAACCTCATTGTTCACAATGGCATTGAATGTGAACTTACTGATTATATGACCAGATAGTACTTTGAGCAATATCCCCAAATGGTCAATGTATCAAAGTATGACTAAATATTTTCTCATATCAGAGTCTCCTGATAGAATAAAATATGAATAATTTCATTTAGGGTAAGACTGAGAATATTTGCTACCTTACTCTTTAACTCTTTACATTTCTCTTTAAACTGATTCTTATATTCTGATACCTTGGGCCATTTTAATTACAGAAAGGAAGAAGGAAGGAAGAAAGGCAGGAAGGGATGGATGGATTGTGAAGAGTGTTACTTACAAACTTACAATCATCACCTAAGATGATCTCCCTTTTGATTAACTCACAATCAAATAATTAGGGAATCTAATTACAACTTCAAAATCTTTTCTGTGTATACACCAGGGAACTGGATTATTGGGGTCATTTTAGAATCATACCTACTATAATTTTTATTCTATATTTAATTGCTCTAAAAGGTAACTGATTTCTTTTTTTTATTAAAGATTTTATTTATTTATTTGACAGACAGAGATCACAACTAGGCAGAGAGGAGGCAGAGAGAGGGGGAAGCAGGCTCCCCACTGAGCAGAGAGCCCGATTTGGGGCTTAATCCCAGGACCCTGGGATCATGACCTGAGCTGAAGGCAGAGGCTTTAACCCACTGAGCCACCCAGGCACCCCAAGGTAACTGATTTCTAAAGCAAAAATGGTAATGGTGTATTGTGTGTTCATAGCATATAGAAAATAAAATGAATGACAATAGTAGCTCAATGGATAGAACAGAGGAACTGGGTAATTTATGTTTCTTATACATGGAATACCATAGTATTATCTGAATGTAAATATAAACATTGCAAATGCTAGGGTATAACTATGAAAGCAAAAACAAACAAAACCATAAATAAAACAATAGAAGAAACAAAATATAGAAGCATTAAAAAATACTCAACTAACCAAAGAGGAAGCAGAAAAAGGTAACCAAAACATATCAAAAAATAGAAAACATCTAGGAAGTTGGTAGATTTTCATCCAACAATATTAATAACTATGTAAATAAATTTTAAACACCAGTTAAAATACTGAATTGTAAAGCTGGATTAAATTGCAAGGCATGATCATGTGCTGTCTATAAGAAACCTGCTTTACATTGGGAGATAAATGAATAGTTGAATTGAAGAAAGGTAGCTGACATACACTGAAAATTGAACCAAAGTAAACCTGGATTAAAAATGTAAGGCAGCATAGATTTCCTTATGAGAATTACCACCAGGGATTAGAAAGAGACATTACACAACAAACAAAGGATTTTCTTCTTCTTTAATCCTTCTAAAAATATTCCTTTAAAATATAGGATAATAGAGACAGATATTGGAGTGATTTGTTTGTAAACCATTGGGTATCAAGGATTGCCAACAAATACCGGAAACTAGAAGAGGAAAGGAAAACTGCATCCTTTTAAATTACAGTTGGAGGATGACCGTGCCAAAACATTGGTTTTAGATTTCCAACCTCTAGAACTATAAGACAGTTTCTATTGTTTTAAGCCATTCTTTTGGTAAATACTTTTCTTTTTTTTAAATGGCAACTGTATGAACTAATACATAAAATATCAAAGCAGTACTTATACTGGATTTTAATTTCAGGCCTAACACACGAAGTGTAATATAACAGGAAACACAAGTAAATGGAATAAATATTGAAAAAAGCCATAAATTTGTCTGTATTTACAGATAATATATTTTCTATTTGGAAATATCAAAATGTTCCTTGGAACTAGTAAGTGAGTTTAGCAAGTTTAGAGGATTAAAAACAACAACAATAATACCTACTAAAATTCCATTGTCGTTTTTCACAGAAATAGAGAAAAGTTCTAAAATTCATATGAAAACAACAACAACAACAAAAAACCATGTATAGCTAAAACAATGTGAAGCAGGAAAAGCAAGGATGCAGGCATAATACTTCTTGATTTCAAACTATATTACAAAGCTATAGTAATTAAAACAGTATGGTACTGGGAAAAAAAAAAAAAAAAACCCAGACACATAGACTAGTAGAACAGAATATAGAGCCCAGAAATAAACCACATAGACATTTACAGTCAACTATTTTCAACAAAGAAAATTAGAATATACATAGGAAAATGATTATCTTTTTGATAAATGGTGTTGAGAAAACTGGAAATCCACATGCAAAGGAATGAACCTGGACACCCCCAAATCAACTCAGAATGTGTGAAAGTCTTAAATGTAAGACCTGAAACACTAAAAATCCTAGAAGAAAACATAAGGGAAAAGCTTCTTGGCACTGGTGTTGGCAGTGAATTTTTGGATTTTACACCAAAAGCAAAAATAAGCAAGCATCAAACTAAAATGTTTCTTCACAGTATACAACTAAATGAAAAGCCAAACTACAGAAACAAGAAAATATTTTCAAACCATATATGTAATATGGGATTAATTTTGAAATATATAACTCCTACAATTTAAAAGCAAAAAAAATTCAAATAACCTAATTTTGAAAATGGGCAAAGAATCTTAAAGACATTTTTCAAAAGAAGACATACAAATACAAAAAGTATATAAAAAGATGCTCAACATCTGTAATCATTAGGAAACTGCAAAGCACAATAAAATTTTACTACATACTTTTTGGGTTGGCTATTATAAAAAATCAAAAGACCATAAGTATTGACAAGGATGTGCAGGAAAGGGAATCCTTATATACTATTGATAGGAGTATAAATTATACAGGATGTATATCATAAATATCGTAAATATCAGAAATAGAACTACCACATGATATAGCACTCCTAAGTTCTGGGTACATTTTCAAAGGAAATGAAATCACTTTTTTTTTCTTTTTTTTTTTTTTTTTAAGATTTCATTTATTTATTTGACAGACAGAGATCACAAGTAGGCAGAGAGGCAGGCAGAGAGAGAGAGGAGGAAGCAGGCTCCTTGCATGACCTGAGTTGAAGGCAGAGGTTTTAACCCACTGAGTCACCCAGGTGTCCCATGAAATCACTATCTTGAAGAGATATCTGTACTTCAATGTTCACTGCCTTGTTCATAATAGTCAAGATATGGAAATAAGACTGTCCATCAATAGATGAATGGCTAAAGAAAATGTAGTATATATGCATAATGGAATGTTATTTAGTTTTTATAAAAGGAAATTCTGCCATTTGTGACAACATGGATGAAACTGGAAGGTATAAATTAAATGAAATAAGCCAGAACCAAGGAGACAAATATTTCATGATGTCATTTTGATGTGAAATCTAAAGAAGTCAAACTCCTAATGAGAGAGCAGTGGTTGCTAGGGACATGGAGGTGGAGGAAATGAAACATTAGTGTAAAGGTACAAGTTTATAGTTATAAAATGAATAATGTACAGCATGGTGACTATAATTAATAATGTATACTTGATATTTGCTAAGAAAGTAGGTCTCAAGTGTTCTCACCACACACACATACATACACAGAGGTAAGTAGATGAAGTGATGGGCCTGCTCATTAGCTTAATTGTAACAGTTTCGCAATGTATACATATATCAAAATGTTGCATACCTCAAATATATATGATTTCTATTTGTAAACCATATTTTAATAAATCTGGAAAAAAATAAAAAAATCTTATTTCTATATAATAATAATGGAAAATGGAAATAAAAATATATTTTCAATAAAACCAAAAAAATGAAAATATTTAGCTATAAGTCTACTGAACTATTTTCAGGATTTTCATCTGTATATTGAAAATTACAAAACACTGCTAAGTCAATGAAGACCTAAATAAGTGGAACAATAGAACATGTCCTTGGATTAAAAGACACTATAATTAAGGAGCCAGTCTCCCCTATTTGAGTTATAAGTTCAATGTGAGTCCAGTAAAAATCCCAGAAATACTTTTGTAGGTATTGATAAGATTATTATTATTATTTTAAGATTTTATTTATTCATTTGACAGAGAAAGAAAGGGAAAGAACACAAGCAGAGAGAGTGGCGGCAGAGGGAGAAGCTGAGCAGCAGCAGGACTTGGGGCTCCATCCCAGCATCTTGGGATCATGACCTGAGCCAAAGGCTGTTTAACTGACTGAGCCACCTAGGTGTTCCTGATAAGATGATTCTAAAATTTGCATGAAAAGGCATCAGAACTAGAATAGACCAAAACAAACAAACAAACAAATTGGAAAAATAAAGCTGAAAGATTAGCATTATCCAATTATCAAGATTTACTATGATGCTACAGTAACTAAGATGATTTAGTATTTTTGATAGTACCCATTCATATAAGGACTAATTGTAAACAGGCAATTTCAAATATATCCAGAATTTGAAGAGGGCAATTGAATAGTTATTTGGGAGTAACACAGAACCTAGCGAATAATGTCTGTCCATACCAAAGGCTTTGTATGTAAGAATCAGTCTAACTACAGAGCAACTCTGTACTCTGTGAATGGAAATACTTCCTTTAAACAATCTAAAACATCAGGAGTCCTGAGATTTCCTAAATCACCTGTATGCCATTGGAAATTCAGTAAAATGACTGATATATTTGATCACCACAGACATTTGAGAGGAAGCATGGGATATGTTCTGCAGGCTTTCAAGTCATGCCAACATAATTCTTCCATCCTAGACTTCTGCCTAGCTTTATAAGACCCTATTTAATAGGAAAAAAAGCTATCTTGGGGTTTCAGCTAATACCCTTAGCAATATTTATAATTGCAGGGGTTTTTTGTTGTTGTTTTTCTTTATAAGTTTTACTTATCCAAGGTTATTTTCTGAAAGTGGAAGGTGAGAGGAGCGTATTTTAGTTTCCTTTGCTATAAAGAAGCTTGATAGTTCCATTTCCTTCCTTCCTTCCTTCCTTCCTTCCTTCCTTCCTTCCTTCTTCTTCTTCTTCTTCTTCTTTTTTTTTTCTCCCCACCATGCTAAATCATATTTTATCTTGCAGTATCTGGAATATTGTCCCTCTATTTTCAATATAAGCCAACATTCTACACAAATATAACTTCCTTCGCTAAAACATTTTGGCTTCCTCAATGGACAATTCTATCTTTAAATGGCATGCATTCTTTTCTTCTTTGTGTTATATTTATGTACAAATCATGATTCCCTCTTGAATTATGAATCTCTTAGTCATAACTGTCCATGTTATTCCTCACATAGCACCATATGTGATGATTTGAATATTGGAATAGTTCAGAAGATTCTTATTGAAAATAATGAGATGTACTAGATGTATGTTTTTCTTAATACATATTCTTCAATAAAGAGGTATCATTTTTTTTTATTTTGATAATAATTGCTAGAATCTTCCACTCCCTATTCAACCTTGCAGCTCTTCCCATTTGGAAACTGCTACTATATTTTCGTACTCCTTCAACTGATCTTGTGGTTTGCTTTAAAAAACAAAATGCAGTAGAAATGACAATGTTTCAGTGTCTAGGCCATAAGTGGACTTGTCATTCCCATTGTCCTTCTCTCAAAACACTTCTGTGTTCTCGTGAATAAACCCTAGGTAGCCTGATAGAGGAAAAGACACCACATACATCAGAGAAAAGCCAAACCCTCTGAGGCAATCCTAGACTAGTCCACCTTCACCAACTCCCTGGGTGGCTATAGTTGCATGAAGGAGCCAGCCCACATCAGCCAAGCCCTAGTTAAATAACCAGGTCTTCCCAACCGGCTAATTGACATGGAAGGTACACCACTGAGGTTTTGTGGTGGTTGGTTGTTATGTAGCATTATTTTGGCAGCAGATAATAAATGCAGATGCAGAAGCTGTTACTAATTTTAAATTAAATCTATATTTCATATTATGCACACTAATTAGTGGCTTTAATTAGCAGCTGACTTCCTTCCCAAGCTCTCTTCTTGTAATTTTCCACTCATGAGTCACTACTGATACACTAGAACTATAATTATGTCTTAGTGAAAACATAAAGCAAACATTTAAAAAAAATAAGTTTTGGCACCAAAGTTTGCATACATTACATTCAATTCTCAGAATACCCTTGCCCACCCCACCCGCACTCTGTTTTACTCTATTTTCTCCAGGGTCTTTAGTTAAATTGTACATACCATGTGCTTCTAGCACGCCATGGACTAAAAGATGGTGATGACACAATTGTAAACTTTTTTACACAAAGGTCATACCAAAAGTCATCATAATTGATTAGGTGGCATCTGCTGGCTCAGTGGTACAAGATTGCTTTCATTCATACCCTGCAGGTTTATGTCACCAGCTTTCCCAGCAAGACACTTCATGGACTGACCTCCTGTCTGAAAATTCATTTGGAATTCTTCACCTGACTACAGACTGTCAAATGCAGTCCGATAACCCTAACCTAGTTTTTAAAAAGAAAAAAAAAAAAATCTGACAAAGATGAGGACACAGGGAAATAGTTCCGAAGAAACATTCAGAAAGTATTGCTCATTTGTGCCACTTAGAAGAAACTGCATTCAGTTGGAGAGCAAAGCTATTAGGTGTAGATGTACAATATTGAAAGTGACTTAATAAGGTAAATGACAGCTTGCCTTCTGTCCTTTCTCTGTGTGACTGTCAAGATTCAGATAGTGCTATCTCACCTTGTTTTGTCAAGTACCCAGATGATTTAGTGAGATTAGGTCATTAATGACCCCAACCTTAGAATAATGAAAGGATATTACTCAATATTCCATCAGTACAGAACTGTTATGTGTATAAAATATGTGAACAACCCAGAATATCAGAGGTTAGGAAGACCTAGCCTTTGATACAATTTTTAAAATAGCTGGGATTGGACTAATATTTTACAATCCTCAGGATTTTTTTTTTTTTTTCCAGTGCTATTCTCTGGTTCACAGAAAAATCCATTGAGATAAATGGTCAGAGAGATATATGAGGGACATCGGAGATGTGGTTAAATATGTATGTGTGTGTGTGTGTGTCTGTGCGTGTGTGTGTGTTTTCTTAAATAAATAAATAAATAAATTGGTGTTTGAATGGCTTCACTTGGCATTCCTGAGTTCCCTGAGCATTAGGATCTGGTCAGTATGAACTGCTTGACCCACCTAGAGACAGGGGTAAAATAGAACTAGTCCATCAAAATCTGATCTATTTTCTAGGCACTTAAGTTTTAGTAAGAGTCTAGTCTGCACCAGATAATATATTGGGTACTTTCATAGCCTATCTTAACAATGACTCTGTGAATTTAGTGTCATCATCAGCCAATGAGATGAGTAAACAGATGGAAGTTAAACCTTTTAAAAACAAATATCAAGTAATTGATAAACAGTTTAACAAATTTACCTTGCCTATTTAACGCACTAAGATGTTGAGAACACAAAATATTAAGTAATTTGACCAGAGTTAAATCAGTTTTCCCTTGTTTCAAAAGTTTTACCCTTGGAGAAAGTAAGCTCATTGACTGTAGCTCTATGACTGAAAATATCCATTAGAGGACACTGAATGCCATCAGACATACCTAATTGCCACCCCTCCTTGTTCTGATATAATATCTGACAATCAACGTCCTCCACTTTACCCTTATTTCCCTACCTGAATTCATACATATAGGGTTGTTCTAAATTTTCCATATATTGCTGTCTCAACATACTTCTTGTCAGCAGCCTGCTCTCCACACTCTGCTAATACTTTCTCTTACTTTCATGCTACCTAGCCATATACTACCTGGTGTAACTTTTTGTGTTGCATCTGGATCCATATTTTTATTCAATTCAGTTATGATTGAATTCCTATTCAGTGAGCTTTTGGCATATAACACATATAATGAAAACTCTACAAATAGTATTTTACTACTGCTAAACACATTATGTACATTAATTAATTTTGTTCCAGAAGAATGAAATTATTTCTAAATTACAAATAAGAAAACACAATATCAGAAAGATTGAGTTATTCAAGATCACAGAGCTGATGGGAAAGAGAATTAATATTAAAAATCAAATTTTGGGGTCCCTGGGTGCTCAGTGGGTTGGGCCTCTGCCTTTGGCTCAGGTCATTATCTCAGGTTCCTGGAATCAAGCCCCAAATCAGGCTCTCTGCTCTGCAGGGAGCCTGCTTCCTTCCCCTCTCTCTGCCTGCCTCTCTGCCTACTTGTGATCTCTGTCAAATAAATAAATAAAATCTTTAAAAAATCAAATTTATTAATTTTAAAACTTTATTTCTGGCTTTCTCATTGTGCTCCCTCAAATGCAGGAAGAGTTATCTATCTATCTATCTATCTATCTATCCTCTCTGGCTGGCATAGCAATTCCCATTTAGTCAATATCAAAAATTAATGAAAAAAAATTTAAGTAAGTATTTTTTATTCTGCTGACAAAAAAGTTTTATATGCTTAATATTTAATTTTCTCAATTCCTTAATATTTAAGAAAGCAGCATTCCTTAATATTTAAGAAATAAAAAAATGAATGAATGAATAACTATCTATGCAAACCCAGGAATGTCTCCTTTGGTAATTTGTTGCAAGAAATTGTTCCTAATTAAAAAAGAGTATACTGGAAATAAAAAAGGTTCATCCTAGCAATATATAATTTTAAAATTTGGAAATATCCTCTATAATAAAATAGTTTCTAGGTATTAAAATTCCCTTAGAAAATGGAGGAAATAACATGAAAATGGGAGAATTTGGGTACCCTTACCACCAAGAAAACATATTTTTAAAGATTCCGTAATGAGTTAAAATCTAAGGCCTTCCAAGTCTGCCACCAGCTTCCAATAGAAATGATTTGTCATTTCAGGAAACAAACTGAGGGTTGCTGGAGGGGAGGAGGGGGGGAAGGATGGGATATCTGGGGGATAGACATTGGGGAGGGCATGTACTATGGTGAGTTCTGTGAATTGTGTAAAACTGACAATTCACAGACCAGTACCCCTGAAACAAATAATACATTATATATGTTAATAATAATTTAAAAAATCTTATAGAATAGTTTTGTCATATGCTGCAGTGCCATTTTATGCACCAACTCTTAGGTTCACTAATCACCACAGACCCAAATCTAAGTCTTCCTTACTTTAGATTATGCACATTAACAATCAATTCTCTGCTTTAGACACTAAAAGCTAAGCTGTGCTTCTCACTTTGGAAATGTCACCTATTTGGCAGCATGCCATATATTATCTCATGGGTGTCTCCCAGTGACCCTGTAAGGTATCTTCCAATATCCTTCTGAGCATACAGGAAATCTACATTTTCTAAGCTTCCTATGCAGCTAGGTGGAAACAATGTGGCTGAGTTTTGGCCAAGGGAAAGTAACAAGAACATGATGTATGTTACTTTTTAACCTGGCTATAACACATTGGATCTTTTGTGCTCTCTCACCTACAACCTGGAAGCTAAAAGCAAAGGACCCCAAGAGAACAGACTCACAAGAACGGAGGAGAAAGGATCCCTGAATGCATCACTAAAAGGAGAACCATCTAGGAGAGCTGTCCAACAAAGAACTGAACAGATTTTGTGTGAAATAAAGTACTGAAATTTCCAGGCTTACTTCTACCATATTAAAGTTTATCCTTCCATATCTAATGCATTATCATTATCCATGTGCTTCATTCGAGGGCACTAGGATGTAGAAATAAGAACTTGTGCAAGTGAACATAGAAATGGAAAAGCTAGAATAAGAACAAAATCAATTTAATTTAGAACTTGTATCTATTCCATTACAAAAATCAGTACTTTCACTTTAAATACAAATATGTACATGTTACTATTTATATTAAAACTTATATTTAATTAAACTTATTTTAATTATTTTTAATTTAATTCAATTATCTTAAATTAATTAAATTTAATTTTAATTTTAATTAAAACTTTAATTATATTAAAATAATATATATAATTTATATTATATCTTTAGTAAAAATTAAAAATCTCAACAGTGGAATTTTGTTGTAACTAAAATTGATAATTGTGGGAAACCATGAAAATCATGTTTTAAAGAATATCTTATGAAATAATGTTTATAGAAATGGAAAGCAAAATTATGTATATATTTATATGTATGTGTGTTCTGAGTTCACATCTGAATATATATGACATAGAAAATAGTTAAAAATCAAGTCTATTAAAGCATTTACGGGTTTTCTTCCTAAAGTAATAGTAAGGAATACTTTTATTTTTTTTCCTTAACTTTTTTCTTTATTGTGTATTTTAAAATCTGCCTAATTAATTATATAATAACAGTTAAAAATATGTATTAGATGGAAGACATCAACAATTTATACTCCCTTTGACTTCAAGGCTACACCTGAACTGCGGTTACATTCACAACCTTGCGTGTTAAGCACCTGAGTGTGAGAATGGCAGACCCTTTGGCTGTCCACAGCAGCCATATTTGCAGCTGGTGATGTTTTTCTATAAAGAATTCATAACTTTTCTTCAGTACAGAGACACGTTTCTAAATAGTTCATGATGTGTGTCATGAATATCTTTTATTGTTGTCTCTTCATTAAACCAATGGATTCCTATTAGTTTAATGTAGTCCCTATTTGCAATTTTTTGCCAAATGATTGTGACTCTATCAGCATATATATTATTTGGATATTCTTAATTTTCAATGGTGTCTAAAATTTTATACAAGCCTTCTGCAAACTGCTGGGATGATTTAATTCCCATGTAAAACATTGTAGGCAACTTTAGTGCTGACAAACTATCCCAGCCAAAAGCTCAATAGTAAATCAGTCAAAACTAATCCAGGGTTCATTAATCACTTAATATGCAAAACGATCATTTCCATTCCTGCAGTCTACAGAAGATGGTTAAAACAACATTTCTGCTTTTCTCAGTGCCTGATCCTTGAGACTAAGGAAGCATACTGTATTTCTCCAGTTTGCAGGCAAAAGATAAAACAATAGGAATGATATTTAGGAAGAATTTTTCTATTTTATTTTACTCATGTTAGTATTTTAATGCTACAAAGAAGTTTCTCTTGATAACATAAAACTTTGTTTTTATTTATTTATTTGCTTATTTATTTATTTAAATAAAGTGTGTGCAAGATAAGAGAGGGGCTAAGGGAGAGGAAGAGAGAGTGGCCAAGCAGGCTCTGTACTGAGAAGGACCCTGAGATCATGACCTGAGCCAAACCAGGAGGCAGATGTTTAACTGACTGTGTCATCTGGTGGCCCCAAAGTTTTGCTTTTAAAAACAGAGTCAGCGGTAAATGTCAAACATTTAAGTTTAACCTCAAAAGTTCTCTTTGGAGGTAGGGGGGTTTTTATGAACTTATTTCAACCAATAGCAATGCCGAGAGATTTTAAAGACCACTCCTTAATCAACTGAGTGAAATGCAGAATATGTAGTTGGAAAATTAGAGGTCTGAATGGAAAGCACAGGACCACCCTTCTTCTATTCCTGTTAGTGTACTCTACCTGTTAATTTATTCAGTCCTTGGGGCCAGCATTTGGTGCTTTAAGCAGAAATCATTCCTTTAAGTGATACATTTGTTGTCGTATTAATGTCAAAAATTTTTGAGGTTACTATTCAAACATATTATGGTCATCTCAATGAGAGTTTTGGGAAATATCAAGTTTTGACTTCAGTGATTGAATCAGAAATAGTATAGAGAAGACAAAACTTTTTCTCTATCCTCTCAGAGTTTTAGGCTGGGCTTGTGGGTTAAATTGACACATGACATGGGGTGCCTTCTGGCTCAGTCAGTTTAGCATCTGACTCTTGGTTTCAGCTCAGCTCATGACCTCAGGGTTGTGAAATCGAGCCCCACATCGGGCTCTGTGCTCGGCGTGGAGTCTTCTTATGTTTCTCTCTCTCCCTCTTCCTCTGACCCTCTTCCCACTATTTCTTTCTCTCTCTCTCCACCTCTCAAATAAATAGATAAATAAACAGATAATCAGACATATGACATATTAACCAGAGAAAAGCATACAAATTTAATACATGCTTTACATGACATATGGCCTTCATAAAGAGATAACGATCAGAAAAGTAGCAACACTTAAATGTTTTTGTATAATTTTGAAAAAGAGAGACAATTGTGGAAAAGTAAAGTATATTAAGAGGCTAAAAGACAAGAGTTATTTTTAAGTAAGTCTGTTTGTATAGAATTCTTTTGGCCTTCACTCTATCTCTGGTATTAGAGATGTGTCTTTCCTCCTAGTATCGGGAGGACATCGTTCACGTGGGAGTTTTACCTTCTGCTTTCAGGAAGTAAAGGGGCGGTCAGAATGTCCTTCTTGCACCTACTGTTTTCAAGTGTTGCAAGCTCAAAATAATTCATATGCCAACGTGGGATATTTTGGGGTGCCAAGTTCTGCTATCCTTCAGTAGTGACCCTGTTGCTTTGATTCTTTGAGGTTCTTTTTTTTTTCTCCTTTTCTCCCTTCATATCTTTTCAAGGTTTGCCTTTATTCATAAACTTCTGTGCCTTCAGTCAGTTCCTTCTTGACTTTTCACAGGCAGATTTCTTTCCTGTCCATACACTATATTCATGTGGATGAAGAGAGATTTGGGCTCCTAAAATGAGAAGCCAGACTTGTTTTGACTGGTGAAAAACTATCCTTAAAATGATGATTAGCCATGGAACACAGGTGTCTAGGGGTTACAGGCTTTAGAATATTAAAAAAAAAAAATGCATGTAAGTTGACCACAGCATGGTATAGCAAAGTGAGATCTAGAGCTTTTTTTAACTTCTTTGATCCAGTTTTTTTTTTAAATTTATAAACTGGGAATAATAAATGCCCATGACACAGAAATGTTTTATTTCTTATTAAGATAAATAAAATGATACATATAAAGTTCTTTGCCACACATAGCTATTACAGTACACATAAACTGATTTTTCAGTGTTTTCTTCTGGTTCTTCTCTGAGCATGTGACTCTATACACTATGGCAAAAATACCTTTGCTTGTTTTTCCTCTGAATACTGCATTCTTTTGACTAGAACAGTAAAACTGTTACAAATGGATAGACTATTCGTACATTTCTTTTGTCCTTTTAAATAAATATATTAAAAATAAATGAATAATTAATAACATACAGTTCTGAGAACTGAGATCTTATAGAGCTATCTTAAATGGGCTCAGTGAATTTGGCGACATGACAATTAATAGATATTTGGTGTTGATGTATTTCACGTTAACTGAATTCTGCTGGACCCATAATCCTACTAAATTCCATGCTTGAGACCTAATATGCAGCCCAGAATACATTGTTTCAGACAAAGCAGGAGGAGGATTAAATTCCATTAAAAACTTTACAACATGACATGTTAGATGAATAAAAGACTCACCAGTTTTCCCTCTGTATTAATTAATCTCTTCTAGGTTTCAAGAAAGGGGCAGTCCAAGGTTACCTTACATTAACAATGAACAAAATATGTCCCAATGATCACTAATTCTTAGGGATAAGTATTTCCCCAAATAGAGTCCTGTTAAAAAATAAGGATGGGACTTCTGGTTTAAAAAAAAAAATGTGGAACATAGTTTGTTTAAACTCAATGTTATTGAGTTTAAAGATGTTGATTATTCAACATCTTTAATTTATTAAGCTGAATTTTTAATTGAGTTATAAGTTTATTATTCCCTTTTGCAAATTTTTACTTTGTATCTTCTAGTAATAGTGTCTGTGGGAAGCACTTAGCAATATCTGGGTACATTCAATCCTTGAAAATGTGTATTAAAGTCTTTCTACATGGAAAAGGCTGTTTGCAGTGCTGTGATTTTGGTAATGAGCAAGAAAAGAGATTTCTGCTAACAAAACTATGAACTAGTGAGGAATCAAGGCAATAAACACGTATTACAGCACACGAACAAATCATTGAATAGTGCTGGATGCTGGGAAGTATATTCAATGGTAATATGGAATGTAAAGTGAGTGAACATGAAGGAAGTCAGGCAGATTTGCTTTGATTGATTAGAGAATATAATATTTGGGGCTGAACCTAAGTGAGGAAAATAAGTCTATCATAATGTTATGGTCTATTTGCAAAGTATTCTAGGCAGGAAAATACAGCAAATTCAAGGGTCTTATGCTCTAGAAATTTATTATAAGGTTACACACAACAGCTAGAGAGCATGGGGATTTTTCTCACCAAAAATACAGCCACTCTGAGACTTTAGTAAAAATATTTATCTTTGAAACCTGTTCTTCACTGATAGCCCCGATAAAATTACACATCTTGAGAGCAATTTGTATACTCTTTGGTCTTAGTTGCCTGTACATGTAATGAACACCTGCCCAAAATGGACTTTGGAAGTGTGGAATGTACATTTTATTTCAGTTGGGAGACCCAGAAATTCTAGGTAGATGTTGGTAGGCCTGTGAATTCAAAGGCTCTGTGTAGACACACATAATACCATCTGCATTCCAGATGGTAATCTGCACTTCGTCCAATTTTTTTATGATGCTCACTGAATACTTAAGTCCTGAAGTGGTGATACTCTTAAATAAGTATTTAAAAACTTTTTAATTGTAATAACTAATTGAAACTATTTTAAGTAAAAGGATCTCAAAATGCATACATAATAAGAGTTGATGGAGACATAGAAAACTAAAACCTGAACTTCAACTGCAGTGAAAAACAGAAAATCAACAACAAATGATGTCTCAGTTTTTCACAAATCTACATAGAATTTTTTTTTGTTTTGACAATCTGATGTTTTGTAGGAGACATGTATTGTTCTGGTGATCTTGATGAAATCTCCCAACACTTAGAACGAAGGATCTGTTATTCCCAGCTGATCTTTGCCATATTCTCTTTATTCACATGGTTTAAAAAAATTGTAGAAAAAAAATAATGCTTAACATGAAATCTATTTTTCAACACATTTTTAAGTGTACGATATATTACCATTGGCTATTGTTTCAGCCACCATTCTATTCTGTGAGTCAAATTCATAGAATCAAAGAGTGAAATGGTGCTTGCACATGAATTTTATACTCCATTACAAAAGGTAGCTTTTGGGTGATACTGAAGCCAAACTAGACAGAGAAGACTTCTCTTACTACTATCTTATCCTTATTTGCCTCTGGTTCATGCAACCTTTCCTGTGGCAAGACTTTTGTTAGCCTGTCAAGGTCACATGGAAGAAGGCAAAGAATTTTAGGAAGGGGCTTGAGACTTCTTTTCCAGAAAAGAATGTGAAGTTTGATAGGCCCTTCATATCATGGACACATCATTATTGCACACCTCTGTGTTAGAGTTGGGGAATGTAATGTATATCCAGATAGTAAAAACCAAAACTAACTTTTATTAATCATATAACTTCTACTAAATAGTTTCCAATTTGGAGTCTCTAATGAACTAACTCAGTTCTTTACTTTGTCTAGCATATATACGCATTAATCCAAACCCTTACCTCTAAACTTTGACTAAGAACTGAATTCACTCTCTCTCAGAATATTTCAAAAAATAATTAGATGCCCAGATATAAAAATATATATTCCTTTTTTTCTATTTGGATAAGTTCTTACATATCCAAACAGAGAGGCATATCTCATTTTGCTGAATAGATATGTTTCTGAACAGTTGCCTATAAATCAAATTCCTATGTATTAAAATTGATTTTCTTATTGGCTTTTATTATAGACTTAGATATACCCAAAGATATACTCCTCTAGGGAATTAAAAATAAACTGGCCCTAACATGGAATAGAATGACATTTAGAACTGCTGCAAAAATGTTAAGACTCAGACATTTAAAGAAACAGTATTACTTTTTAATTTTAATATTATTTAAAATAGTAAGCTAAATGTGACTTTAACTTAGAGCATGGTTTGTGGTATTTGATATCTTTAAAGTTGTAAGATAAAAATGAGATAAGCTGCCTGGAAAAAATGTGAAAAAAAATTCCTTCCATCTTTTGTCAGCCTTCTCTTTTTTGTTCCATAATCAAAAAAGAAAGTGGAACTGATTTGGTTCCAAAGACTCCATACAAACTAGTGAAGATTCGGAAAAAGTCCATTCAAAATGCGGAGATGAGCGGAAAATAGCAGCACATTCGGGATAATGTATGATTAGTATATGGTGTATATAACACCTTGTGTCTTGGCAACAGTGAAGAACGTACAATGCTAAGAGCCAGTCACTTGCAAGTAGTTCCTAAATCTGGGGAAATCGAAGGGCTTCTCTGGGTCTCAGTTACTTTGTCAACGAAGACAGAGTTTTTGGGTATGGGATGGCAAAAGGGTAGAGGAAGAAGAAGAGGTAATATTTATTGATAATCTATGTGAAGGGAAGTGCTAGAAACTTACATATACTGCTTCTTACTCACTACAGACCTGTTAGGGAAGTACAAGCTTCCCATTTATTGTTAAGAAAACCACAGCTATCTAGACAAGACCAAAGAGTCAGGATATAAATTCAGTGCTTTTAGACATCATATTCTATATTCTTTCCATAATAGAGACTTTGATCCAACACTTCTTATGTATAAGGTGCATTCTTAGCATTAACAGTCATTAGTTCTGTCTTTACATCATAAGGAAATGGAGACCTGGGAAGGTAACTAAACATGTCTATGCCACAGAGTTTGGTAGTTGGAAAATATCTCTCTAATGTGCTATCCTGTGTATGCACAGGATTTTCCTTCAACTATTTTGCATTGCAAAACTCATTGATTCTGTGATTGAAATTAACTGTAGGGTTAACATTTAATAAAATTCATAGGAAAAAAAGACAAAATAGATTCTTGTAGATGCTTGATAATGAATTTACTAGAATATTCTGTAAATCTGAATGTCTAAGTATTAAGGTTTATACTATCAAACATATACTGCTATTATGAAATTGGCTCATGGGAAGTGATAACTGATTTTACGTTCTTAATAACTTGTTGCTTTTGGTCGTAAATTGCTCTTTCAAAAAGCATTGTACATTTTTTTCTTTAAGAATCTTTTATGGAACTAGAGCGTATCATGCTTAGCGAAATAAGTCAAGCGGAGAAAGACAACTATCATATGATCTCCCTGATATGAGGAAGTGGTGATGCAACATGGGGGCTTAAGTGGGTACGAGAAGAATAAATGAAAGAAGATGGGATTGGGAGGGAGACAAACCATAAGTGACTCTTAATCTCACAAAACAAACTGAGGGTTGCTGGGGGGAGGGGGTTTGGGAGAAGGGGGTGGTATTATGGACATTGGGGAGGGTATGTGTTTTGGTGAGTGCTGTGAAGTGTGTAAACCTGGTGATTCACAGACCTGTACCCCTGGGGATAAAAATATATGTTTATAAAAAATAAAAAATTATATTAAAAAAAACGAATCTTTTATTAATTTTATTTCTATTTTTCAAATATCATGAGGTTAATCTGTTTTATATGTCTTACTCCTAGCAGAAGTGGTTAGGCAGCATACGAAAGGCAGCTTCATGACACAAGATTTAAATTCTTCAATGCAACAGGTTAAAAATAACCTACCCATCCTACCAGAAGAAAAGAGAAAAAGGTTACAAATATTGTTTCTCTATTGGGAAAGAGAGATTAGCTACAGTGAGTAAAAGATTGGCTTGACTTCTGATTGATTGATTGATTGATTGATTGATTTTTATGATTGATAGTCTATCTTAGTATACACATCTTATTTCTATCATGGAAAAATGGAGTCACTGAGGAAATAGCTCACATAGCAAAAGATCCATGGGAAGACCAAAACAGTGGAAAACAAAACAACCAAACCAACCAAAACCCCTCAGTATTCCTACCAAGTAACTTGGTCCTTTGTCCACTGAAATTGGTAATTCATAAGTTTTTTCTTAATTTACCTTCTATTTCTGTCTTCCTTTTGGGGGTAGAAACATACACTGGAGTCATTATACATTTTATAAATCTTCAGAACTAGGTTACTTGATTGTCATTTTAGACGTACCCTCTTGTTCTCACAATATGCTTTATAGAAAATGGGAAATATAAGACTTAAATTTTATATTATTTCCAGAATAAATATTTTTTTCTTTCAGTAGTAATAATGTAGAATTTTTCAATTTCAAAATAGCACAATTATTGATAAATGATAAAGCCAAGAATAAACTGTTGTCACTTTGGTTAAAATGTCACAGAGCGCATATCATCCTGTATTTTGAGACAGCATGAGGTGGTAGGAAATTAAAAGTCCATCCAAACCAAAATAGCTAATATTCTGAGTAATTAGGAAAGTAATAAAAATGCATCCCTGAACTGGCATGAAATTCAGAATCAAAGAAAATGTGAAACTAGAAATTTTATGAGCTAGCTGGTGCCAAAGATGACTTTACCACTGCAGGTATCTACCAAATCTCGGGTCAGAGAATGCATGCACTGAATTAAGGATTGTAAGTAAGAGACGATGTCTTAGATATAACCAAAGTGGAACTTTTCATAGAAAATTCAGAAGCTCCAGCAACGTAAGGGGCGATGTAGAATCCTGCTGAGAAAAACGCAACATTAAGAGACTTTCCTATCTCAAAGTTGCACTTGAGAAGGAGAAAATGTTATATATTTCCACTGAGAATTCATAACCATGGATGTCTCATGACTTTATGATGAAATTCAAACTTCTTCTATTTTCACAAAAACTTTAAAACAGTAATTTAATTTAAAACAATACCAAGGTAACTGACAGAAACTAAAATTTCTCTCAAAAAATTCATTTCTAATAATATTTTGCTACTTTTTTATGTTTCCTATTTAATTAAATATTTGCTTTTGACCACTTTTTCTATATTAACTAATTAGTTATTAATTTTTCTCTTATTTAAATTACTACCCTAGAGCTTTGTTTTGTACTATGATAGCCACTAGCTACATAGGTCTGGTTACAGTTAAATTTTAAAAATTGAATAAAATTTAAAATTAGCACATAAGCCACATTTGTGGCCAGGCAATAGTACTGAACAGTGCAAATATATAACATTTATGTCATCATAAATTTTATTTAAATTTTTAAAAAGATTTTATTCATTTGAGAGAGAGAGAGAGCACAAGCAGGGAGAGAGACAGACAGAGACAGAGAAGCAGACTCTCTACTAAGCCAGGAACGGGACATGGAGCTCAATCCCAGGACTGGAGATCATGACCTGAGCCGAAGGCAGACGCTTAACCATCTGATCCACCCAGGTGCCATAGAAAATGTTATATTGTGGAGAACCACAGCAGAGATTTGGTAAGTGTCATTATCATATTCAGGTCTAAGGCAAGTTATTTCTCTTTGTTGTCCTCCAATAATGACAGAAAATTAGATATATTTAATCCCATTCATGTTTTCTATAACTTTCATGATTGTTTTCATAATAAAATATTTTAAAATTCTATATACACTTTAACCTAGTAAATAATAATAGTACTATTTTTTATACCAGATAATAATTTCTATTTATTCTCTCTCTACCCCTCTTTCCTTCCTCTATTTCTTTGGTTATATCTAGGATCATTTTCCTTCTGCTTTTGGTTTTCTTTAAAGGTAGGTGTGTTGGTGATGAATAATCTGTTTTGATTTGCCATCATTATTGAATGACCGAGTTGCTGATAAAAATAAAAAAAAAAGACTTTACAAGGAAAACATTAAACAAAGAATACTGGAGAGGTCGCATTAATATAAGAAAAAATAAATATTAAAACAATTATTATAAATATAAAATATAACCTAGCACTCACCTTTCTATTCTTAAGTATATTAAACATTTCCTTTAAGCATTATTCATAACACTACAAATATGTAAAAATACTAATGTTTATTTACTTTTTAAATATACTATATATAATGTGGTAAAAACTTTGAGATATTTATTATAGTGGAATACTATACAATATTGAAAATGAGTTAGCTATAGCTAATAACCAAATTTTGTGGATTAAAGCATATTTGTAATTATTAGGAAAATAATAAAAATGCAGGAAAGCACACACAATGAGAATTAATAAATATAATGTTTTAGCAGGCAAAAGTAGTTATATATAATATAAGAAAGTGATGTAAATCATGAGAGTAAGTTGTTTAACAGGAACCATTCAAGGTGCTGGAAAATTTCTATTTTCTTGAGTGACATTCCTATTGAGTTATTCATTTTATTACAAATCTGATTTTCTGCATACCTGAGAGGTTTCTTTGTATATTCATTTTAAGATCTATTCCTAGTTAAAATATAAAACATCACTTCAAACATCTTCTGCTTTTGCCTTGTAAAGGAAATCATGAATATTATCTTTTCATCTAATCAAATGATATGAGAGTTTCCCTGAGCAATATATCAGTGTAATATTTTCCAGTATGGATTACTCCCCCATATAACATTTTCTGCTCAATAGAAACTGAGGGTGGAGTTCTGTGCACTAATTGTGTCCTGTAATGATGCATTAGAAATCACGGTGATAGTTCTGACTTCAGTAAAATCAAATCAGTGGATGAAATTGTCTCTAGGAATTGAGGCTTCAATAAGTACTCAAGTGTGTTTTTCTTTTTCTTTTCTTTTTTTTTTTTTTTTTTTAAGATTTTATTCATTTATTGGACAGAGAGAGAGAGAGAGATCACAAGTAGGCAGAGAGGCAGGCAGAGAGAGAGGAAGGGAAGCAGGCTCCCTGCTGAGCAGAGAGCCCAATGCGGGGGCTCGATCCCAGCACCCTGGGATCATGACCCGAGCCGAAGGCAGAGGCTTTAACCCACTGAGCCACCCAGGCGCCCCTCAAGTGTGTTTTTCTTATACAGATTTTATTTCCTAATTGATAACTAGAAATCATCTCCTTTTCAAGTATCTACAGAATTTTATTTAACCTCATAAAGCATACTTTGGATAATTTATAGTTTTATTTTGGGAACAAACTCTCAAAATACTGCTTTGAAGTCTCCAGTCTCTGCAGTATGATTTAATCTTATGTTGTTATGTACGATTATGTATGGTTTATTTAAAAATTAGACTAACAGCCCAATAAGAGAACTATGGGATATATATATTATATGACATAAAATTATTTTAATTAGCAGTAGGAAAAAAATTAAGATTTAAAAGACAAGTTTTATATGCCAGATTTTCTGACTAAAATTTAAGCATCTTGAAATCCCGAGCAGCCCTGTACCTGTCTCTGATTCATTGTTGTATTTATGCCATATACTAACCATTTGTAGGTGCTATGTGTGTGTGTGTGTGTAAAATGTCATTAACTGAATGGATAATACATTCAACAACTTAAAATTTAAACATTAGAAAAAAAACCCACATAGATAAGTCTTATTATTCTCCATCTCCATATGCCCAATTTTTATCCATCCCCAATAGACTTTTTTCTTTTCTTCCTTTTCTTAAATTGACAATATTTCCATATTTACAGAATAGATCTCTCCCATTTTTTTCACATCTGAATTGTATTTCACTGTGTGGATAACACTTTATTTAACTAGTCCCTTATAGATGGGCATTTGGGATGATTCTAACTTTTTTTATTATAAGGACTACTTCAGTGAGGAGGACTGTGCACATAACGTTTTGTATGTATGCAAGAAGACCAATAATATAGGATCCAAGAAATGGAATTGTTGGACCAAAATGAATTTTTTTGTAATCTTGATAGATATTAGATAATAAATAAATTACCTTCCTAGCATTTATACCATTTTTGCACTCTCTGAAGCAATGTAGAAGAGAACCTATTTTCTAATAGCCTTAGTCATGGAAAAAAAAAGATCTCAAAGCACTAGGAATTTGTGTGCCTCTTATAAATGATTCTAAATACTTTCATATGTTTAAATATTGTAACTCTTCTATTTAGGAATCTTTTTTATTTAATTTTAGTTTTCCAGTGTTCCAAGATTCATTGTTTATGCACCACACACAGTGCTTCATGCAATATGTGTCCTCCATAATACCCACCACCAGGCTCACCTAAACCCTTACTCCCCTCCCCTCCAAAACTCTCAGTTTGTTTCTCAGAGTCCACAGTCTCTCATGCTTCAACTCCCCTTCTGATTTCCCCCAATTCACTTTTCCTTCCCTTCTTCTAATGTCCTCCATGTTATCCCTTATGCTCCACAAGTAAATGAAACCATATGACAACTGACTCTCTCTACTTGACTTATTTCAGTCAGTATAATCTCTTCCAGTCCCATCCATGTTGATACGAAAGTTGGGTATTCTTCCTTTCTGATGGAGGCATAATATTCAATTGTATATATGGACCATATCTTCTTTATCCATTCATCTGTTGAGGGCATCTTGGCTCTTTCCACAGTTTGGAGATTGTGGTCATTGCTGCTATGAACATTGGGGTACACATGGCCCTTCTTTTCACTACATCTCTATCTTTGGGGTAAATACCCAGTAGTGCAATTGCAGGGTCATAGAGTAGTTCTATTTTTAATTTCTTGAGTAATCTCCACACTGTTTTCCAAAGTGTATACATCAACTTGCATTCCCACCAATAGTGTAAGAAGGTTCCCTTTTCTCCACATCCTCTCCAACACATGTTGTTTACTGTCTTCTTGCTTTTGGCCATTCTAACTTGTATAAAGTAGTATCTCAATGTGGTTTTGATTTGAATCTCCCTGATGGATAAGGATGGACATTTTTTTCATGTGTCTATTAGCCCTTTGTATGTCTTCTTTGGAGAAGTGTCCGTTCATGTCTTCTGCCCATTTTTTGATGTGATTACCTGTTCTTTTGAGTGTTGAATTTGAGTAGTTCTTTATAGATCTTGGATATCAGCCTTTTGTCTGTAGTGTCATTTGCAAATCTCTTCTTCCATTTTGTGGGTTGCCTCTTTGTTTTGTTGACTGTTTCCTTTGCTGTGCAGAAGCTTTTGATCTTGATGGAGTCCCAAAAGTTCATTTTCGCTTTTGTTTCCTTTACCTTTGGAGACATGTCTTGAAAGAAGTTGTGGTGGCCAATGTCAGAGGTTACAGCCTATGTTCTCCTCTAGGATTTGATAGATTCCTGCCTCACTTTAGTTCTTTTATCCATTTAGAGTTTATCTTTGTGTCTGGTATAAGAGAATGGTCAAGTTTCATTCTTCTATACACAGCTCTCCAATATTCCCAGGACTATTTATTGAGGAGACTTTGTTTTTTCCACTAGATTTTTTTCCTGCTTTATTGAATATTATTTGGCCATAGAGTTGCCAGTCCATATCTCTGTTCCACTGGTCAATGTGTCTGTTTTTGTGCCAGTACCATGCTGTCTTGATGATCACAGCTTTGTAGTAAAGCTTAAAATCAGGCAACATGATGCCCCCAGTTTTGTTTTTCTTTTTCAACATTTCCTTAGAAATTTGGGGTCTCTTCTGGTTCCATACAAATTTTAGGATTGCTTGTTCCAGCTCTTTGAAATATGCCTGTGGAATTTTTTTTAAAGATTTTATTTATTTATTTGACAGAGAGAAATCACAAGTAGATGGAGAGGCAGGCAGAGAGAGAGAGAGGGAAGCAGGCTCCCCGCTGAGCAGAGAGCCCCATGTGGGACTCGATCCCAGAACCCTGAGATCATGACCTGAGCCGAAGGCAGCAGCTTAACCCACTGAACCACCCAGGCGCCCGCCTGTGGAATTTTGATTGGGATGGCATTGAAAGTATAGATTGCTCTGGGCAGTATAGACATTTTAACAATGTTTATTCTTCCAATCCATGAGCATGGAATGGTCTTGCATCTTTTTGTGTCTTCTTCAATTTCTTTCATGAGTGTTCTGTAGTTCCTTGAGTACAGATCCTTTACCTCATTGGTTAAGTTTATTACAAGGTATCTTATGTTTCTTGGTGCTATAATAAGTGGAACCGATTCTCCAATTTCCCTTTCTGTATTTTCATTGTTAGTGTATAAGAAGCAACTGATACAAGTGCATTGATTTTTTATCCTGCCACATTACTGAATTGTTGTATGAGTTTTAGTAGTGTGGGGGTGGAGTCTTTTGGGTTTTCCTATAAAGTGTGATGTATATGTGAAGAGAGAGAGTTTGACTTCTTCTTTGCCAATTTGAATACTTTTTATTTCTTTTTGTTGTCTGATTGCTGTCACAAAGACTTCTAGTACTATGTTGAAAAACAGTGGTGAGAGTGGGCATTGTCGTGTTCCTGATCTCAAAGGGAAGGCTGTCAGCTTTTTCCTATTGAGAATGATATTTGCTATGGGTTTTTCATAGATACATTTTATGAAGTTGAGGAATGTTCCCTCTATCCAAATACTTTGAAGAGTTTTAATCAGGAATGGGTGCTGTATTTTGTCAAATGCTTTTTCTGCATCAGTTGAGAGAACCATGTGGTTCTTCTTTTTCTCTTATTGATTTCTTCTATCACATTGGTTGATTTGTGAATGTTGAACCACCCTTACATCCCAGGGATAAATCCCACCTGTTATGGTGGATAAGCTTTTTAACGTACTGTTGGATCCCATTAGTTAAGATCTTGTTGAGAATCTTGGCATCCATATGCATCAAAGATATTGGTCTGAAATTCTCCTTTCTATGGGGTCTTTGCCTGGCTTATGATTCAGGGCAATGCTGGCTTCATGAAAAGAGTCTAGAAGTTTTCCTTCTGTTTCTATTTTTTGAAACAGTTTCAGAAGAATAAATATTATTTCTTCTTTGAATGTTTGGTAGAATTCCCCAGGGAATCTGTCAGGTCCTGGGCTCTTGTTTTTTGTGAGGTTTTTGATCATTACTTCAATCTTGTTACTAGACATTGGTGTATTCAGATTATCAATTTCTTCCTGTTTCTGTCTTAGAAGTTTATAGGTTTCCAGGAATAGATCCATTTTTTTTCTAGGTTGCTTAACCTTTTGGCATATAGCTGTTGTTAATAATTTCTGATGATTGTTCCTATTTCCTTGGTGTTATCATGATATCTTCCCTTTCATTCATAATTTTATTAATTTGAGTTCTCTCTTCTTTTGGATTAGTTTGGCCAGTGGTTTATTGATCTTATTAATTCTTTCCAAAAAAGAGCTTCTAGTTTCATTGATGTGTTCTACTGTATCTCTAGTTTCTAACTCATTGATCTCTGCTCTAATCTTGATTATTTCCCTTCTTGTGTGGGGGGGGTGGTTTAACTTGTTGCTGAGTTTCCAGTTCTTTAAGGTATAAAGAGAGCCGGTGTATTCTGGAATTTTCAGGGTTTTTTTGAGTGAGGCTTGGATGGCTATGTATCTCCTCTTTAGGACCAATTCTGCTGTATCCCATAGGTTTTGAACTGATGTATCTTTATTTTCGTTAGTTTCCATGAATTGTTCAAGTTCTTCTTTGATTTCTTGGTTGATCCAAACATTCTTGAGCAGGATGGTTTTTAGCTTCCAAGTGTTTGAATTCCTTCCAAACTTTTTCTTGTGGTTGAGTTTCAGTTTCAAAGCATTGTAGTCGGAGAATATACAGAGAATGATCTCAGTCTTTTGGTATATCAATTGAGGTCTAATTTGTGACCAAGTATATGGTCTATTCTGGAGAAAGTTCAATGTGTGCTCAAGGAGAATGAATATACTGCTGTTTTATGGTGGAATATTCTGTATATATCTATGAGGTCTATCTGGTCCAATGTGTCATTGAAAGCTCTTCTTTATTTATTGATTGATTTTCTGCTTGGATGATCTGTCATTACTGAGATTGATGTGTTAAGATCCCCTACAATTAATGTATTCATATCAATATTTATCTTTATTTTGGTTAACAATAGGCTTGTGTAGTTGGCTGCTCCGATATTGGGGGCATAAATATTTATAATTGTTAGATCTTATTGTTGGATAGACCCTTTAAGAATGATGTAGTGTCCTTCTATATCTCTGACTACAGTCTTTAGCTTAAAATTTAATTCATCTGATATGAGAATCTCTACCCAGTTTTCTTTTGAGGCCCATTGGCATGAAATATGCTTCTCCATCCCTTCCTTCACTTTCAGTCTGGATATATCTAGGTTCCAAATATGTCTCTGGTAGACAGCATATGGATGGGTCTAGTCATTTTATCCAGTCTGCAACACTCTGCCATTTTATGGGAGCATTTAAGCTATTCATGTTGACAGTGATTATTGAAAGATATGTTTTTATTGACATCATGTTGTCTGTGAATGCCTTGTTTCTATAGATTGTCTCTGTAAATTTCTGTTCTACATCACTCTTGGGTTCTCTCTTCTTTTATATATGGAGGAATGTCTGTATTTTTAATATAGCAATTACCTTTATACATATACTTCTGTATAATACATTCAACCTTTATTTTCAGACAAATTCTAATAGCTTACTGATATGAGCAAGAAGCAAACCAACAAATTACCTTGTGTCTTTTTCACCTAAATTTTGTCAATAGGTTTAAATTTCTTAAATTTTACTGTTATTTTTACATGTGATTAAACAGCTTCTCTGCATTTTTCTTAATGCTTTTCTCTAATTTCTAATGTTGTGTTAACAATTTTTGTCACATTGATTGTGACGTTTTTCACATTGAGTGTGAGGGATTTTCTTTGCATTTTTACTTTTCAGTAAAGTTTCACTGCTATTTTTCTCATAGGATATTTGTGTAGATGTGTTTATTCTTAAAAAAGATAACTTATACTGTATTTTGTTGAATTTTCTTTAATAGACTACTAGCAAGTGGGATCCTTGGGAAAAGGGGGAGAGGCTAGGATCACTCTCCAAGTTTCTTTACAATTTTTATTCAACTTCTATTAATACCATGAAAGACTTTCTACGAAAGAAAAACCACAAAACATGTCTTAGTAGCTATACTTCTTTTGCTTCTTGGAATTTGGTGTAAAAGTGCTTTTCCCACCAACATAGAAATTCCCTGTTTTTGTTTTGTTTTGTTTTGTTTTTTAAGATATTCCTTGATTTCTATGCGTACTAATCTTACCAATGGGCTCAGCCTCTTCCATCATGGATAACTGTCACTTTACAAAAAAAAACCCTATATCTGAGCTCTCTCACCCTGGTTTTACCCATCTCTAACTGCTTTCATCTATTTTATCTCAGCCCTGTTTATAATAACTTCCACTTAGAGTAATGGTATTTGGAAAATGACAGAAAGTTCTACCCAGTAACCAAAATCTATATTTTCCTCTTCTTCCTGAGTACTAGGCAATACTAATTATCCATGTTCCTTTCCATTTGTATGTACTCAACTGACTTAATTTTAGCCAGAGGAATGTGAATGGAAGTGATAGACCATTTTCCCAGGCTTAACACAAAGATATTCCAAACCATTCTTTCTATACCCTTCCCTCCACCAGCTGGATCCAGTGTTGATGTGAGACCTACCTTTGAAGCCACCTATAGAAGATGACAGAGACCTAGCCAGCTGGTTTTGCATGAATACACTGAAGAGAACTGCCATGAGCAGGCCTCATGGCTGTTGTGATCGAGAAACTAACTTTTGTTGTAATTGTGATACTGGAAAGAGGGGTGGGGCGCCTACTAGTTATAGTGGGGAGCCTTCTAATTATAGCTATGGGCTTACTTTCATATGTGAGATATTTCATTTTATAGATTTTATTCTAAGTTATAAGGAGGAAAACACAACAAAAGAAAACAAAACCAAGGGAATGTCTGAGATAAAATTAGATTTGGTGAGAAAGCAGCAGTGGGGATAGAAGAGATTGAAGAAGTCAATGGAAATGCTGTAGGACTTATTGACTAGATATGTTTAGAAAAAAGAGTGTGAGACAGTCTAAGATAACTTCCAAAAAGAAACTAGCATCATGACCTGTGTTACTTATGACACTGATTTTCTTCTTAAAACTTAAACTAAAGAGAAAAATCTCCTTAGCATAGTTTGTCATATTCAGTATAAGTATTTTGAGAATGTACTTGACATGCTTGTGGCAAAGTGAAATATTTCTCCTATTGTTTTTCTGAAATACAAATTATATTAAGTCTTTTTTTTTTTTTTTTTTTTTTTTTTTGGTATCACAATCCTACTTATAAGATGGACATTTTGCAGATGAGGTTATGTGAACATCAGGGGAAAAGATCATTTGATTCAGGAATTTAATGCATAAAGGAAATATGGGTACTTCTCTGGGGTTTTAAATCAAACCAAATTCCATTGTTCTGGCTTTTGTAATTATGTATATAAATGTAAAAGCCTTGGTAGGTGCCTGTTTTCTTTAGAATAAAACACTTCCTAAAATTTTAACCCATTTACCTCTGTGGTAATGGGTGTGAAAGATGGAACTAGAACAGAATTCAGAAGTAGATAGAAGCAGTTATCTTCCAACATATTTATTCTGGGAGAGAGACTTGTATTTAAAGCATATGGCCAAATAATAGACACAGACTTTTAATTTTTATTGATAGTGATATATTTTAAAGGCTTGAGAAGCAGATAATATAAGATTATCTCCATTAGTTTTGCAATAACCATTCTCTTGATGGTTTTGGGAGATATTACTTTTGGAGGCATTTTCAAGAGTAAATCACCCTTAATCCATTCCCAGATCCTCGATTCTTTGGCTTTATCCCCAACGGGGCATTCTTTTTTCATGTGCCTTTTTTTTTTTTCTTTAAGGATTTATTTTTGTATTTTAGAAAGACTGTGTTTTGTATTTTGCAGATCCAAATTGAGTAAGGAGCCCATGCAGGCCTTGATCACATGATTTTGAGATCACAACCTGAGTAGAAATCAAGAGTCTCATGCTTAATTGACTGAACCACCCAGGTGCCCATCATGTCCTTTTTTGGAAGCCAAGTCTGTCAGTCAATCTAATAACACATATTAAGCTTTAAAAAAAAAAGACTTATTGAAGTATACATCTTATACCATGCATTCAACTTATCCACCTAAAGTATACAATTCAGTGGCTTTCAGTATATATCCGTATAATCATCACCATCATCTAATTTTGGAACATTTACATCACCCACAAAGGAGTGATATAAGGACCCCCTAAGCAATCTCAATCCTTCCTACCCTGTGACCTGTCATAGATAATCAATATTTTCTGTCTCCAAAGATTTGCCTAGTCTGGACATTTATGACTGATTTCTTTCACTTAGCATAGTATTTTAAGGTTCACCCATGTCACAGTAGGTAGTTCATTCCTTTTGACTGTCAAACAAATTTCCATTGCATGGACTCCACTTATGGACATCTTGTTTACCTCATCATCACTTGATAGACATTTGAATTTTTCCATTTTTTTGGCCCTCATGTATAATATTGTGTGAACTTTGAAACACAAGTATATATGTAGACCTATGTTTTCATTTATTTTGGCTATATTCCTAGGAATGAAATTTTTAAATTATATGGTAATTAAATATTTAACATTTTGAGGAACTGCCAATTTTTTTCCAAAGTGGATACACACATCATTTTATAATCTTAGCAACAGTGTGTGAGGGTACCAGTTTCTCCACAACTTCATGCATATAAAGCTCTTATATATTTGGTTCTGTGATGAAGGATCTAGCAGTGAATAACACTAACATTATCAGAATTACCACTCATCTTCTGTGGTGCCTTAAAATCTTCAAGATTCTTTAGTTTTTAATAAACCACTATGGAAAAACAAAAATAAACAATGAAGTAAGTTCAAGTAATTTGTAATTTTCCAAAGCAAAGAGATGGTAGGTAAGGCTCATGTTTTCTGACTGTTAACTTAGTGCTCTTTTATTTACTTTATGATATGAAGAGTTTTCCTCTGGCTTTTCTTCTTTTATATTTGTTATTTTATTCTTATACTTTAATATTTTAGATTTGAATATTTCAACTTTTGTTATCTATTTACCACTGACTCTGAAAGCAATTATTTTAGGGCAACAGGTGACATAAGTAGGCACAGGGAAGATTTGTTCACCTTTCAAAGTATATTAACTGGGCTCTCTTATATGCAACTCAATGAAAGGTTATCTTCATTGTGCTAGTCTAATGGCAATTTTATTTATAATCTCATCTAAATAATGCATCAATGAAATACCTATTTGGACAATTTATTTTCCCCCTTCTCTCTTTTTAACTAACAACTCTTATCATGAAGAGTGCTTGTAGAATGGGGTATTAAGGCAAAGATTAGGAAAATACTTGATTCCATATTGTACCTTAGAGGGTAATTATTAGGCTCTTTTGAGGGAAATGCTCTAATTTTTATGTGAAGGAATCACTTTACAAAGTAGACCAAGCATTGTTGTATCTTAGTAGTTTATTTCTTCCCCAGATGGTAGTTTGTTTTGGTAGACCAGTGGTTCTTAAACTTTAGAATCACCTGGGGAGATTTAACAAATATCTTTTTTGAGTACTATCCCCAAAGATATTCTCTGAATTGGACTTGGGTGGGTCTTCAGAAACTATGGGTGATTCTAACTTTAATACAGGTATGAAAATCATTGGTATAAACTTTTTGATATGGAAATCAGATAACATTTCTAGTAAATATATTTATGATGCTATGCCAATGATTAGTGTAAATGGCTTGAAATAATTTTTATTACAAAACTCATACCAATAGTAAGAAATTAAATGATTTATGTAGTTTCATAATTGTTTTATTTTTAAAAGGTACTTTATATTATAAAACCCAGGAGTTTGGGTATTGCATGTCACCACTTACTTTGTGTAATTAGATTGCTTAATACAATTGACCCTTGAACAACATGGGTTTGAATAGTGTAAGTCCTCTTATACATGGATTTATTTTTGATAAATACAGTCCAGTACTCCGAATGTATTTTCTCTTCCATGTGATTTTCTTAAAATTTTCTGTTCTCCAGCTTATATTATTGTAATAATACAGTATGTAATACATATAACATACAAAATATGTATTAATCAGCTATTTATATTATTAGTAAAGCTTATGGTCAACAGTACTAGCAGTAGTTGAGTTTTGGGGAGATCAAAATTATATGCAGATTTTTGACTGCGTGGAGGTTGGCTCTCTTAACCCCTGCATTATTTAAGGGTCAACTATATTATTTAGGTCATTTGAGCTGTTTGAAATTTACCTGATGTAAGATGGTCTTTTAATTTGATCTATTCCAAGTCTTTTGAAAGTGAGTTAATAAAATCTGTCAAGTTTTTTTCACTTAAGTAACTCATTACTTTTGAAGTTCTAACAGTGGATTAGGACATTTCCTAATAAAAAATAGTTTGTTATTTGAAAGAAAATAAACTTAAATAAACTGTGACTTAATGAAAGAACTAGATTGGGAACATAAATAGTACAATTTTAATATTGCTGAAATGTACTTATTCCTACAAATGAACGCTAAAGCAAATGTGTTCAAGCCTAAGGAAAAGTTGGTAAAATTAGCCTCTATGCATTAAGCAAAATATAAAAGAAAGGAACATGATATGTTTAGGAATGGCTTGTATAGTACTTGTCATGAATCAATGTCTGCTATTGTTAATTAGCTCTCAGTTTTTGCATCTATTGTTTCCTCTGAAATTTCTTTTCTCTAACTTGTCCAAATCAAATACCCTAAGGGAATTACACCCAGATATTATAACAGACTTTGGTTTTCTTAATCTCTCAGACCTTATTACAGTGTATTGTTATTTGAATCTTTGAACCTGGAAATGAGTATTTAGGTAGGTGTAGTTGAATGATAGTATGATTGAACTCGTTCTGTTCATTCATTGCCTGCAATATGGTAAGTATAAAGGAAAGGATTTATTGTGACCATTTGTGAAATGATATGTACTCTTCTGGCATCATGATACCACTGGTAGAATAACGTAAGAAAATACATATAAAATCGTATTGAAGGAAAGGATAATGTTTTGTATAATAGAACACTTGGTCATGCTGAGCAGGGGACTAATATAAAAAGATGCCTCAAACACATTTTATAACACTTTTTTTTTCTTGTTCTTTTATTTTTATTTTTTTTTAATTTTTAATTTTTTATTAAAATAACAGCTAAACTAGCTCTAACTGAATACTGCTTAGGGACAGAATTCTGTGGTAGGCTATTTTATGATACATTCTCTCTGTCTTAAGTCTGACAGAAAAGATAATTTTCAAGTACATGTTTTAGGTAATCATATCTTGGCAAAAGAAAAAAGAAAGAGGAATTTTTATGAACATTATACTTTCTTTGGTGAAGAACTTTTTACTTACAACATGTGTCATAACCCTGAAAAAGTTTTTTCACATTAGAAAGTGGTCAACAGACAAGAAAATGGAATCAAACCTAGGGAACATCAAATATTAGCTTTATGAAAACAAAAATAATATCATAGGAAGAAATTAAGCTATACTAGTTCTAAAACAGAACTAACTCCCACTGAACTTTATTTTTTATTATTTAATTATAAAGGCTAAATCCATTATTGGGTAATACAAATATCATTAAAATTATATAACAGAAACTCATTACTTTTGCTTTTAAATGTACCTGTACTTAATATGACATTTCCTCTAAGCCTTTAATTTTTCTTCCCCAAATCACAATACATTTTAAAATTGTCTTTCACATTTTAGAGTGACTCAAATCCATGATTTATTATCATAATTAATATGTTACTTTAATTTTGAGTAAATTTAATTTTGAATAAACTAAATATATTGGTATTCTAATACAGGCACAAGGCATATATTCAACATTTCTGCTTTCTGCTCTTCCAGAACATTGTTCTTACATAAGTTTCCCATCCATTTATCACTGTGTTAGAGAACTCAGAGAAATTCTATATGGCCAGCTCAAGTTCAGGCCCTAGCAGTATATTCCCCATAAGGAGTGTTTATCCTATATATCATCTACTTCTACTATAAATTTGAGAGATATGTTGAGGTGACTTTACAAATAGTTACAACTCAAAGCAGACAGAGATTTTTAACTAAAAACAAGTTGTGGATTGAAATATAATGCTAGAGTGTTGAATTACATGTAACTTATTTTAGATTAACCATAGCATTGGGAAGTAGATACCAAGATTAGCTGATATGCAAAAACATTTCTTCCATCTTCATCTTATTTTTCTTATTTTTAAATTTTTTAAAAATATTTTATTTATTTGACAGAGAGAGACACAGCAAGAGAGAGAGAGCACAAGCAAGGAAGTGGGAGGGAGAGAAGCAGGCTTCTTACCAAGCAACATTCTTACCAATGTGGGCCTTGATCCCAGGACCCTGGGACCAAGACCTGAGTCAAAGACAGATGCTTAGCTGACTGGACCACCCAGGCACCCCATTCCATCTTAATTTTAGTCAGCAATAATAAAAATAAATTTTTCCCTAGTGCCATAGAGTAGAAGCCCTCCTATTCTACCCCATCATGACTAGTTGAACAGAAAATACTAACTAAAGAAATACAATCAGAAAAAAAATTAATATGCACCTTAAATATTTTTTACTTGAAACATATTGAACTAGAATGAAACTTGACTTAAACAAAAAACATAGAGATTAATATATTCAATATTTTAACTTAAAGCATTATGACTTAACATTTAACTGAAAGCATCATTATGAGCAGAATCTATCTTAACTGATCTCATAATTTATATGCTAATGTTCTAAGACCTTCTTCAAAAACATGAGGATGCACTCAGAATGATGAATCCTCTTGGCTAAGTAAGATACTCTTGTATTGTATATGTTCATGTGTATATGATTTTTTTAAAAGATTTTTATTTATTTATTTGATAGAGAGAAATCACAAGTACACTGAGAGGCAGGCAGAGAGAGAGAGAGGGAAGCAGGCTCCCTGCTGAGCAGAGAGCCCGATGTGGGACTCGATCCCAGGACCCTGAGATCATGACCTGAGCCGAAGGCAGCGGCTTAACCCACTGAGCCACCCAGGCGCCCCCGATTTTTAAAGTATTCCCATGAGGGAAATGGAGTACTTAACAAGAGTGATTCGTGTTTGTTTTTTATCTGTTTTTGAACACTTGAACTTCATATTATGGTTGGGTAATAAAATTCACTCAGCAACACCATGTTGCAAGATTCTAGGCAGATGTTCACACTGTAATGACCTCCTGAATAGTGATCAAATATTAGAGAAACAGAAATAATATACTTTGAAAACATCTGATCAAATCAGAAATATTGCCAAGTTAAAATAGGTGAAAAAATTATAAGAGTTCAGAAACTATTTAGAAGGTAGTTTTCTCTTTCCACCTGAAAGAAGCTAAAATTCTAGTCCATTTTGAATGAGAATTTTCCAATAGAATTACCTCCCAACTGATAATGTGAAATACATTTCTACTATCTCTTCAAGTACACTTACTCTGTAGGTAAAGGGGAGCTATTTATTCAACAGATGCTCAAAAGTTTCAAAAGAATGTGTGTGTGTCTGTGTGTGTGTGTGCGCGCGCGTGCGTGTGGGTTGGTGGATATGATGAAGCAATTGGGACAAAATGTAAAAATGTATTCAAGTTATGAGCTCTACCTTGACATTTATTCTCTTTGCCTTACTATTCTGCAGATTGTATTCTGCAGATTGTATTCTGCAGATTGAAGATTAAAGGTTAGCTTTCATGGTCCCCTGATCTAGCTGAATATCTTATATATTCTCATGACACACTATATTTCACCTGTGTGCCTTTTGGAATTTTAAGTAAATTGATATATTTTTAAACTATTTTATTTATTTATTTGCCAAAGATGGAGAAGAACAAGGAGGGGGAGCAGCAAGCAGAAGGAGAAGCAAGCTCCCTGCTGAGCAAGTGGCCTGATGAGGAGCTCTACACCAGGACCCTGAAATCACAACCTGAGCCAAAGGCAGATGCTGAGTGGGAGAAACCACCCAGGTGTCTCAGAAAATTGACTATTTGTACAACTATTGATCTATTATCTTTCCCTCTGCTAGATAGTAAAGTCCATGCCTTTTAATGATTTCTCTAACCCCAATACTTAACACATTGCTAATTGTGGTAAGTTCTTAACAAATTGGATTAAATAAATGAATGAAGATGACCCAAAGCTCTTTCTTATTCTTGGTAATATGTTCAGCCTCAAGAATTTGATAGGATAGCGGATGAAATCCCTTCCTCACATCTCTGATTGCTTCCATTAAAAAAAACATACATGTAGCCCTATTTTTTCCCACTAACCATTCAAAAAGTATTGCTAACACAAGGCAAAACTGATGGCTCATCCATTTTTCTTGTGTACATCATGAGCAAAGGTACATGACCAAGAATGAGCAAACCCTCTATCTGGGGCTAGTTTCTTGGATGATATAGCTATATTTGAGGCTTTTGTTAGTAGAGATGGATGACACAGAGCCAGGTCATGTTGATAAAAGAATGGAGAGATTGAGAAGAAGAAAAAAACAGAAGGCAATACCTAATATCCTGCTATGATATAGGACAGAAGTTGAAAACTGTTGGACTGTATAGCTGATTTGAGTTAATTAATGTTTTAAAAATACTTAGATTTTCTGTCTACATTTCATAGTCAAGAGGGTTTAGGGAAAAATCCCAGTCTTTCTTTTTCTTGAAAAGTTAATCTAAAATATTTGATTTATGCTTGTTCTCAGCAACAATTAGAGGAGATAAAGGCCTGCCACTCACTTTTTTAAGCCATATAATCTCCAATTTGCCATGTTCTCCACCCTGCTGATTTTACTTACTTATTTTATTTCTCTGACTCCTGTGGACATTTCAGCTTGTAAATCCTATTCTATAGGAATAAAATAGGAATATGTTATGAAGTTAAACTTAGTTGATCAACTTAGCATTTCACTGTGATAAGTTCTGGAATTGTACATTTTTATTCTACATATACTCTACATTTTTAAAAAGTATTTTATTTATTTATTTGACACAGAAAGAGAGAGATCACACGTAGGCAGAGAGAGGGGGGGAAACAGGCTCCCCACTGAGCTGAGAGCCTGATCCCAGGACCCTCTATCCCAGGACCCTGAGACCACGACCCGAGCTGAAGGCAGAGGCTTTACCCACTGAGCCACCTAGGCACCCCAACATATACTTTACATTTTTAAGCATCAATCTATATTTACTGATCAATTATACATGTAATTAGAAATATCTCCATTATTATCTTTTTTTTTTACTTTATATCTGTCTTTACATCTGTCTTCAACTTGAAACCTACATAAATGCATACATTTAACCCTGAAATGGTATTTGAAGACTTATAATGTTCACATTTATTCACCCTGCTAAAACTGAACTATTGATTATAGAGTATTACTAAAGTTCACTCTGAGTTATTTGGAGACCTAGGGAAGTTTTATATCACCTTGAGAAAAGATGTAATTAAAATTTAGTTGCTGACTATATTATTAAACAAACCACTGTCTCTTTGGGAAGCAGAATTCTGGAACTATATCAGAAACAGATACCTGTGGGGAAATAGAAATTTCAACATTTAAATAACATGATCTTTGGTCTCAATTTATGTTAATTAATAATCCTGTATGTTTTGATCAAAGTTCATATTTTTCAAAGTGTTTCCAGGCTTATGGTAACATTTGATACTTTCAACAATTTGTGTGTTTTAGAAAAAGATATATTACCATTTAAAAGTAGAGAAAGAAGCCCTGAAAAATTAAACAATATGTCCCAGAATGCATGATAATATATTTATGGAGCCAAGACCAGAATCCAGTTACGTGTAATACCTTTTTGAACTACAGTGGATTGCTTGCTATTTTTAAAGAATCAAGGTTTAAAATATCCCCTAAGAATTACATATATGCCACAAATAAAAATATTATAAATTTAATAAAACAAGGCACTTAAAACTTAAAAAAATACTAGCAAGAGAAAAATAAATGTAATATACATTGGAATTTTTTGATGATTATAAGTGAATAGTATATTTGGTTTTGAGATTCCTACCAACAAAGAGGGGGGAAAAAAAGAAGAAAAATATAGGTTATATATTTCTTATTTTCTTTTAAAGGATAAAATTACTCAGACGATAATTTTTTTGGAATTAAACACTAAATGGAAGTAATGGAAGTAATCCTTGAATGGTCTATGTACACTATATTTTCTATAAGGCATAATTTCACAAAACATGTAGCTGACTATTTCCTTTAAAAGGGTATTCTTCAACATGTTGAAGTTGTCTTTCTAAATGCAATTTCAAATGTTATCTTACTTTTGGAAACTGGGGTGGTTCAGTTCACTAAATGTCTGCCTTTGGCTCAGGTCTCAATCTCAGGGTCCTAGGATGGAACCCTGCATGGGGCTTCTGGCTCAGTGGGGTATCTGCTTCTTCCTCTCCTTCTGTGCACTAGCTTTTTCTCAAATAAATAAATAAAATTTTTGAGAAATGTGAATTTTAAGTGCCAAATTATACATACGTTTCTAATAATAATGTTGACATTTATTGAATATTTGCTATCTACTATGATGTTCTAAGTACTATGCATGTACTACCTCATTTAATCCTCACTATAATCTGTGATACAGATACTATGTTTCACCTTTTAGAAAAGAAGAAACTAAAGCATATATGTTAAATAGTTTTCCAAAGGTCACAGAGCTAGTGTATTAGTTAGTTGTGTACAATACAGTATAACAAACAACATAGATGTATCTGAGGTTTACACCAACAGGGACTTCATGCTCAGGAGTTTGTGGATCGGCTGCTATTCACTGGATTTGCACTGGGATAAACTGAATCAGCTGGACACTAAGTTTAAGAATTGGTTCAGATCTACTTCACATGTTTCTCATTTTAGGAACCAGGCAAAAGAGACACTGGCTTATGCACACTGTCCTCATGGTGCAGGGCTGGTCCCCTCAGGAGTGATGGTGCCAACCTGTCATGTCTCAAAAAGCTGACATGGCACCTACATTCCATAAACAAAATAAGCTGCATGACCAAGCTCAATGTCAGATGGGCAACTCTGTACACATTCCTAAAGACGATGAAAAACTTCAAGAAGGAAAAGTGAATTTTTAACAACATGGCAGAGCAAGGATACAAATCCAGGTAATCTGATATCAAGGCCAATATACTTCCCTGCACTCTGCTATTTCTTTACTGAATTACATTAATAATAGATTTATTTATTGTATATCTGAGTTAAACACTAAATAGTATTTTATATTGCAATTTACATGCTGAATTCTATGCTAATTCTTTCATACTTCCATATCTATATTCAGAAGTGAGACTGGACCATGGTTTTGTTTTCTCTGTTTTTCAAATTTGATTTTAGTATCATCAGGGTCATGTTTGCTCTGTAAAATGAATTTGATAGCTCCACATATTTTTATACCATTCTAGAAAAACAAAATGATACGATTGCTTAAGAGAGAAAATATATGTGCAAGTGCTATGTAAATTGTAGATAGTTGCACAAATATAAGTAACATGATTAAAAATAGCATTTAATGTGTAAGCAGTCTAAGATTGTGTCATATATGAAATATATATTTATTGTTTTCTTCTTTCCAATTTAAATAATCCTTCTCTCTTAATTATCTTTCTTGTTCAATTAATTTATGAACTTATTCTGATAAATTACTTGCATGTGCTAATCCCTGATCTGTTCTCTTATCATGTCTATAATTATCTTTTATTTGTCTTCCTTTTCTGTGTCTATAAAATTGGGAATTTGAATGATTAAGAATGGTGCATCATTAAAGCCAAAGTGTTTGCTTGTTTTTAAGTTCAGTATTTTGTATTATGCCCAGTCTTTTCAAATATTAATACATACCTGTAATTAGTCAAGGCTAGAATATTTTCCTCGAGAGACTGGAACAAAAGACATTAAAGGAAAAATTACCAAATTCACCCTAATTACTTTTACTTTTTTATAAAGGCAGAATTGGAGTTCTGGAGCTGGGTTATAATAGCTCATGAGAGACTCTTCCTACATCTCTTCCTCACCCTGCAACTAGCAACATCACATGAGTAGCTTGAAATTGGCCTTAGCAGGAGTATTTCCACCATGAAAATGGCCAACACTTTAAGTCAATGTGTGTCTGTGTCTCTGTGTCTGCATGTGTATTTATGTATATGTAAGTTGTATAGTATTTTCCTACTTCTGTTTAATGTTACCAAATTCGATTATATAATAATACAATCTCTTTAAAAAAGAAGTGGTATTCTGACTGGTTTAAAAATATAAAATGCTTTTATAAGTTGAATACTACTAAATTTCCCCAAGATGAGACAATTCAGCTTCCAATACTTTCTATATATATAAAAAATTCTCTCAGAAACTATTTCAAATGTTTTAAAAATTTACTTTTACATAATTCAAGGATATCTTTGGGAAAGAAGGGATTTAAAAAATATTATTAGTTTATAAAAACAGCTATCTTATGACTTACCAATGTCAAGTAAAAATAATCATATGTTTTATTCTGCTTGACTATGTTCTTCCTAAACTTATGCAGCCTTACTCTTTGAGCAAGCTAGCATTACATCTACTAGATTTTGAAAAATGTAAATTTATGCTTAACCAAATTAAAGCATTATTCTGACAATTTTATTTCAGCAATTATATTTGTTAGCATGTCAACATGACTGTTTCTAAGATCTTTAGGTAACTTAAATCTCAAACTTAAGCTAAATAAAGTAAATTAATGGATATTCGTTAGATTTGTAAGAGAGAACACTGAAATATTAAAGAGTAAGCATAATTTTAAGTTTATATACTTTTTGCCTCTTATTTGTATATTTTACAGAGAAAGTCTTTCTTTATATCTGGATCTACTGATAAATGTGCTCATTTTGCCACCTTGAGAAGTTGCATGATAAGGAGTATATGGATATAAAATATTCTGAGATGCATATTCATAAATTATGCTAATCTGTCACAAAATGCTGCTGTATGGCAGCTCCCCATCCTCCACCTCATAATTTTCTCTGTGAAATCAAAGTTACTGCGGTAAAAGTTGTAATTAATATATGTTAATGGCAGTAAAGTAGAAATAATACAGAGTGGAATAACTTCATATACAAAGTATATAAGAAGCATTAAGGAAAAAGAGTAGTATTGTTCTAAAGTGAAGTTACTGATTCTAGAATGAAAAGAAGTGTAAGATAAAACCTGAATGCTTACAGAAAGCTGTAGGAAGTTTGGGGGAAAAGAATTTTATTTGTCCTTGTCAACGCTGGCTATGGTTTGATGAGTTTAGCTTTAGTATCAAACATTATACTGATACAAAACTAAATTTAGATTTCTCTGTTAAAATGTCAAAATTGTCTTGAATATATTTTTTTAATTTTTTATTTTTTATAAACATATATTTTTATCCCCAGGGGTACAGGTCTGTGAATCACCAGGTTTACACACTTCACAGCACTCACCAAAGCACATACCCTCCCCAATGTCCATAATCCCACCCCCTTCTCCCAAACCCCCTTCCCCCCTCAGGTTGTTTTGTGAGATTAAGAGTGACTCTTGGATATTTTTGACCTGTTTTTAATGAGAGGTAGTTAAAGATTCTTCTTTGCTTTTGAGTTATCTGCCTATAAGACAAAAATTCTGTTTTATCAAAACAATTTCAGATAAGAGAAAGTGCTTTCTCACTTCTAAAAGAGTTAAAAGTCTACAAACATGGTACAGCATGGTTTGTTTTTAAAATATTTGACTGCCACTTTGATAAATAAGTAAATAAGTATTGTGTGTATGTGTGTGTGTGTGTGTGTGTGTTTTGGGTAACCCATTAGTTTTTTTGTTGGTGTTTGTTTGTTTTTGTTTTTAAGATTTATTTATTTATATATTTAAGACAGAGAGAGAGAGGAGGAGGGAGTGGGAGAAGAAGCAGACTCCCTCCTGAGCAGAGTACTTGACATGGGGCTCCATCCCAGGACCCTGAGATCATGACCTGAGCCAAAGGCAAACACTTAACCAACTGAACCAGCCAGGCACCCAATCCATGAATTTCTAAATCAAGTATTCAAACCTCCTGAAAACTTTTCTTATTTTGGCATCCCAAAATCAAATCCTAAACAAGGAGAAGACTTCTAGAAAATCACAAATGATTTCACTTATAAAATGAGACATGCCAAAATTAAATTTATCTGTATTGTTAATGATGTGAGTTAATTGGAAGCACTGTCAAACAGAAAAAAAAATGGTTTGATGTCCCTAGGTTGAATTCATGTGGGTAAATGCTGCTTATATAAATATTTCAGAAATGGTATGAAGTTTTTAGGGAACTTTCATTGCTCTTGTCAATAATGTCTTTCTGTTTATCAGAGTCCTAATGATGCTTTGTGTGAGAGTGGACAACAGGATAGCATTATCTTAACTTCTGTTACTATGTTTTTTTTTAAATGTTAACCTGACTTCAACTTTGCTTCTTTAATTTGAATCTGGTATGTGTAGGCCAGTGATTTTTGACTGAAGATTCATATCACTTGCCTACAGAGTTGCATTAATGTACTGATGTTTAGGACCTATTCCTATTATTTTTACTTGGTTATCTTGATATATTCTTGAAATATCTTAACAGTATGCTGTACATTCATAGCACATTATATCCCAAATCAAACAAGAACTATAATCAGATCCCTTTCTCCATGAGTTAATAATTTCATTCAGCTCTCCAAATCTCATTGGTCTGAACTGTAGTGTGCATATTTTCAGGATGGCTGACACTTTTCCTTGAAAATAGGCCATTGACACTACTACATCTAAAATTTACTACTTGAGGAATCCTTTTTATCTTTCTTTCATAATAGAGGCATTCATTTTCCTGGTAAGGTTATTTAGGTTATTCAAAAAGTATTTCCAAAAAAAAAAAAAAAAGTATTTCCATACTCAAAAAAGTTCTTTATCATATGAATAGATTTAAAAGTGTCTTTATCACAATCAAGTCTGTAGAAAAACAGATTGGGCCAATAGCACTCTTAAAGTCAAACTATCCAAAGGCTTTGAGGAAAATAACCTGTGTTGACCTGAAGTCTTGACTCTAGCTCTGATTATCTTTTGACTCTGCCCTCTGATCTACATAGACTATCCCTTGTAAAATATTACCCTCCTAAACCTTAGGAGATTCTAATTATTAAACCTAATTGGATATCTTTAAGTACTGCAAGATTTTATTAAATGTACTCAAACTTAACACAAACATGTCAATTATGCCTTTCCTCTATACATCCCATCATAGCCCTCCATCATCTTGACTAGAGACCTAGGTCTTCTGGAAGAGACACCACAAAAAGACTAGTCCTGAATCTTGCTGCCCCCTAACCACCAATACCTCTGCATAGCTACAAGATTGTAACTTTGGGTCTATGTCTCACACCCCAAAAGTATAAATTTAGCAACAAATGAAAATCTACCACAATAGGAAACCTTAAGTTTCTTTTGAGAGTCTTCAGAAGCAAACAACAGCATGAAGTTGACTGCTTTTCCTAAACTTATAAAATAAGTGTATGACAACCTGAAGTAACCAGCTTCCCCCCAAGAAGCAAGAACAAGCTCCTCCAAGATTCCCCTACCTAAATCACAGCCATCTTCCTTCCTTATCTACTCTTTGTCTTCTCCCTTCTTCCTCCTTACCCTCTAATCCATCTTCCCTTCAATACCCAACATCCCAAGATGACTTTTCCCCTCACTCTCCTCAATCCTCTCCTTCCTTTACTTCCCCAGCCAATGGGGAAGAAACTCCTTCTCCCAATTTTGTCAAACTGTTGCCCCCATCTAACCCTTAGAAACAGCATGTAGCCCTCTTTCTCGCATATACCAGAGAGATTTTCCTCTTGGTGGTCCATATTAGTGGACCTATTAGTACACTATCCCCACATCTTAAACCCCAACCTCTTGCCAGGTGATAACTAGATTTTCACTTTTGACATAATTAATTCTTCTCTCCAAATTGTCACACCCAGCAACTCCTCTTCCTAGAATCAGTTATTGGAGGGGGCAAAAAAATAGAGGTCCTTTTATTCCTAATAACCAGCATTTTTTTTTTTCTTCACCACTTTTCAATCTTACAGCCTTTGTTCAGTTCTATGCAGACTCTGGCCACCTGAGGTTAACTCCAAACATTGTAAATAATACCTACTTACCAATCATTGCCTGTTTCCTCATTGAGGATACCATTTATGGGGTCAACAATCTTATATCTACCTTTTCCAGATCATTCTTTTCTAGGTCTTTGGAATCCTTGTCCAGTATTTTTAAATATTCAACCACTTTTTTATTGACCATATGCCCCTTTGTATACTGAGATGATCACAAAAAGAAACAGTAGTAAGGTAATTGGGAGAAATCCCTGGGGAGAATCACTGACTCTGTGCAATTTAAGCATCATTATGTCCATAAAGGATATCATACAATTAGAAAATGTCTTCAAAACTTTCTTTCTGTTCAGCTTGTCTTTGACTATATCTGAAATAGTGATACTTGTCTTTCTGTTAATGATTTGAACCTGATCAGGAATGAAGGCCTATATTAATACTTTGTTAGTAAACTAAGAGGAGCTAACACCTCACTCAGATCAAATCATATTCCTCAGTATGGTACTCAGTATGGAACACAGTACTTTGGGGCAATATTTATTGAAAGAAGATAAAAGATCTATTTTTTCAAAAATTTTTTGGACAGAGAAGAGGATTTCACGAGAGTATGAACTTCTAGCAGTTTTCATGCTACTTAGGATGGATTTTATTATTAAAATTCAGTTGTTCTAACTTAGAACAGTTTGAAGGTAAAGCTTATTTCTAAAGCTTTATTATTTGTAATTGGGTACTGCTGATGGGTCTGTAATCAAAGGAGTGAGACGGATAAAAAGTGAAGGTCAAGCAAAGCTTTATTTTGCACCAAGCATCGAGAATCAAACTGACCGGTCGGGGCTGCCTCTTACAGAGAGGGCGACCCCTCTCTGCCTTACTGACTAACTTTTAAAGGGCAAAGGCCATGTGGTTGAGCCTGGCCACACACAGGTGGCCAATGAGATTGCAACACACCGAGAAAGCTGCCCAGTCATGCTAAGTCACACACAAGTGGCCAATTGAATTACAATTTACCTGATAGTAGATATTTGAACTAGCCTATCACCTTGGTCAGAATTGGTGCCCAAAAGGCACCCAAAAGGTGGGGCCCACACTCCTTGGTAGCTAGGGAGACAGTATGCATGCCCAACTCTTTGGATGTCTCCACCTGGCCTGACCCACCTTTGTATTTGGGCTTCATTACCTGGGACTGGTTTCCTGGACTTGCTTTTAAGTAAGTCCACTGGGGGTGGGGGGCAAGGTCAGTTTAAGTTTTACTGCATAAACAATAAAATCACTGTTTAACCAGATGGAATCGCTCTGGCTAAATAGGCCCTTACATTGCTTTTTCAGAAATGAAATTAGGATGCTACAAAAACCTTGCTGGTCTACAGTGAAATCTATTAATGAAAACTTTTCTTAAAATTTTTTAAGCAAATATCCATTTTATTAAGGATAAAAGTATTTATTATTGTTCTTGTATGACAACTGTGTATTAAATTTATGTTTGTAAATATGACAACAGAGAGATCTTCAACAAATAATAAAACCTACTTGAGAATCAGCATTTATTTTGAGGACTTCAGTCACAACTGGTCATACTGGATCTGGTTATTTTTTGTTTAATTGCTTGTTTGTTTTTTTCTAGTTTTTGAGAGTTTAACTGCTTATAGTTCAGCAGAGATCAGAAAATTTTCTCCCCCCCCCCTTTTTTCCCTTTTTGGGGGTATTTTATGTGTGTTATAAAATGTTAACCTATTTAACTTTTAATGTAATTGTTTGTAAAAGCTTTCAGGCAGAATTGAAGTACCCATAACATTTCAACTTCCTTTTCTCAACTATTTAGGGAAGATGGTAATTCAAAGGAAGGTAGTTTGGTTGTAAAACACAATTGAGTGCTTGCAATTAGCATCCATTTGTAAATGGAAACTAAGTACTTAAAGATACTTTTATCAAGCATCCTTGTAAATCCTTTGCAACTAGTTATGCTTAAGTGTTTTTCACACTGAGAAGATTAGCCAGGATGTGCAGCTCCCTCTGTGACCTTTTTTTCATTATTACCTGGTCTTTCTAATTCTCTCTGCCACACACCCACACCCATACACTTTTAAATTTATTTTTTATCCTTTGTCTTCTTTCTTTTTCTTTTGTCTTCTTTCCTTTTTTGTACTTTTCTACTCAAGTTTTTATAGATATTTTAAGATAAAATTTAAAAAAATTTTTTTTTAAATTAAATTTGACAGACAGAGATCACAAGTAGGCAGAGAGGCAGGTAGAGAGAGAGAGGGAAGCAGGCTCCCTGCCAAGCAGAGAGCCTGATGCAGGGGTTCGATCCCAGGACTCTGGGATCATGACCTGAGCCGAAGGCAGAGGCTTAACCCATTGACCAGGTGCCCCAAGATAAAATTTTAAGCAAAGAAAAGCATTCAAAATATTATAATGATTTATGAAGCAGTATGAGATTCACACATTAAAAACAAAGCAAGATAACTTATTTTCACCAGTCTCCACTTCCAGGGGTCTACCTTTCTGCAACCTAGAAATTTATACACTTAAGACATTATGTTTGGGACTGATTTATCCATGAGTTTCTGGTAGAAGTTCACGTATTTTCAATTCATTAAAACCCAGGGGAACGACTGCCCATATTGAAGTTCTATAATAGGCCCAGGTGAAGGAAGAGAAAATTCCTGTATGTAGCATATTATTCCATTGAAACTACTCATTATATTATTAAGGACTTAATATAACAGAAAGTCAGGTGATAAAAATCACACCAGTAATTTGAACCAGAAAGTGTAGTAGAAGATGAATAATGTTGAACAAGGGTAAAGGAGGATTCCGTGGGGAACAAACTAGTGACTGAAGAAGCAGATACTATTTCTACACTGAGGGAGGGTGAACACAGAAGGAACTTAAAAATTAGAAGAGCACCAGGCCTGAAAACTGATACTCAGACTTTCAAGAAGATGAGTGGCTGCCACAGAAACGGAACCTTCTGGTTCCTTCTGGTTGCTGAGAACTCAGAATTGGATTAAGTGTCAGGGTGTGACTGCAGCTGGAATACAGGAGCAGGTTGTTTAGGTGTGGAATGGAAGGGCTGGTGTTGGATGCCAAGCATTGCCACTATAGTCTTGAGAAACTTGAAGCTGGGATGAACTAAGGCCATGCACATACACACAGGCCCTCTAGATGCTGCACCAAAACACACCCTGGGAGAAGGAAGTAAAAGTCCTGCCCCTACTCAGGCCTGGGCACTCATCCGCACATACTTGCACTCTATGAACACGTTAGCTGTCAAACAAGATTAAACCTGTGTGTATCCTCCTAAAAAAGGATAATGTTTTCCATATTTGTGAAGTACTCTCCCTCTCCCCCAGATAAGCTATACATGTGTTTCAGTATCATCTGTACCTACTGCTAGTGAAATTCATTCACCTTCTCACTGAATATTTAAAGATTAAATTATAAACTTAACATCGAATGTTTTTGCACACATCACCTATGGCATTGGAGCCAAAAAAGACACTGCTGATTTGTAACTTGTTACTGCTTCACTGGGTCATGTGAAGATGTTGTAGAAAGCAATTTAGTCAATGTTTACTCTTAGCAATATCATCACTTATCTTTGTATACACACATTAATTATGATAAATCTGTTATATTTGTATAACATAAATTTATGGTGACATAAACTATAATTTGTATAATGGGTTTTCACTTAGGATGTCCACAGCTATTAGGGAGGTTGCACATTGTTTCATGTCTTTGTGGTGCATTGTGTTCTATTGTTTGAAATGACTACTCAAGTCCTTTCACCTCTAAAAAATGGTTTTCTTGGGGTACCTGGGTGTCTCAGTCTGTTAAGTGTCTGCCTTTGGCTCAGGTCACAATCCCAGGGTCCTGGACATCAGGCTCCCTGCTCAGCCGGGAGTCTGTTTCTCCCTCTGCCTCTCCCTGGCTTGTGCTTGTTCTCTCTCTCAAATAAATAAATAAATAATAAAATAAGATAAAATAAATAAAATTGTTTCCTTATTGTTTTATAGAAATTCTTTATAGAATTTCACAGTTTATTTCTTATTGGCTCTATGTCACATGTAGTACTATTGGGCTTATCTTCCAGCTTTTGTTTTTATGCCTTTTGATAAAACTTTTGATAGTTCTTAATCTCAATGTACTTGAACTTTTTCTTTATGGATTACACTCTTGTGTCTGTTTAAATAAATGTTTTCTCAACAGGCTTTTAAGAATTCTATATATTTTCTTCTAAAAGAGAATAATTGTGTGTGTACACTTTAGAATTTAATCTACCCATCCTGTTCATAACCACAAGGCTAGGTTCACTAAAACATATTTTTTAAAAAAATTCACAGAATTAATAAGTCAATGTATTTATTTCTCTCTTAACTATCCTAACTTCTGCTGTTTAGTTCCCTACACCCATTTCTTATATTCGTACTCATGCAAGAACCCATTTCTGGACTTCTGTGTGTGGTATATTATTCAGCTATCAGAAAAATTGAACACCCATCATTTGCATCCACATAGGTTGAACTGGAGGGATTATGCCGAGTGAAATATGTCAGACAGAGAAAGACAATTATCATATGGTTTCACTCATGTGTGGAACATAAAGAACAAGCAGAGGACCTCAGGGGAAGGGAGGGAAAATTGAATGGGAAAAAAATCAGAGAGGGAGACAAAGCATGAGAAACTCTGGACTCTAGGAAACAAACTGAGGGTTACAGAAGTGGGGGTGGATGGGGTAACTAGGTGATGGGTATTAAGGAAGGCACATGTTGTGATGAGCACTGGAGGTTTTATGCAAATAATGAATCATTGAACCCTATATCAAAAACTAATGGTGTACTATATGTTGGCTAATTGAACATAATAAAAAAATTAGACTGCCTAATAATGTGTCAACTTATATTCATTCTTTTTCCAAAGAATCATCTTTTTGATAAATTTATTTTCTTTTTCTAGCTTATTATCCAATTCTTTCATTTCTTTAAATATTTTCTTTGTTTTTTTTCATCCTTTTCTTCATGATTCTCAAGGTACTTGTTTTAATTTATTTTTTAAAAATTATTATTATTTTTAAAGATTTTATTCATTTATCTGACAGACAGAGATCACAACTAGGCAGAGTGGCAGGCAGAGAGAGACAGAGAGAGAGAGAGAGAGAGAGGAGGAAGCAGGCTCCCTGCTGAGCAGAGAGCCCGATGCAGGACGCGATCCCCGGACCCTGAGATCATGACCTGAGCCAAGGCAGAGGCTTAACCCACTGAGCCACCCAGGTGCCCTGTTTGTTTTAATTTTTGATTTATTTTTTCTTTTACTGATTTAAACATTTAATTCCATGAATATTTTTCTGAGTTCTTTCTCAGAAATTTCCCTCTAGCCAGAGTTATGTTTGGTCACAGTTTCCTTATCTAGGACATCCACAGTTGTTTTTTATATTTTTCTTGGCATTCAAAAGTTGTTTAATGAGATCTATCTAACCTTCCAACTGGAAAGTCCTTGTTTAATAATTTATTGCATTTTGTTTAGAGAATATGGAATGTTATTATTTCTATTTTCAAAAATTAATTGTCTTTACCTTTCTGACCCAATATATCTGTTTGATCAATTTTGATAAACATAACAAGGGCTTTTGAAAAGAAGCTGCTTTCCACGTTGTCGGTATAAAGTACATAATAAATATATCAGGGCTTGAGGATGTCTGGGAATGTGGATGTATATATGCATTTATCACATATACCTTATTAGTGATATTATTTAGGTTTTCTATTATTTCATGCTCCTTAATCTACTTGAATTATCTAAGACTGATAACTATTACTGGTTTGTGTCTTTTTGTCTGTTTTTCTTTTACTGCCTATAGTTCCTGCTGCATGAAATTTGCAGCTGGGCAATTTTAAAAAATCTATTCCACCACTGTGATCCTGGCTGGAGATATTTCTATATTGATTTTGTGTTTCATAGGAAGTAGTGCACATTTTAAATTTTTTCCAGATTTATGACCATGCATTTTCAGCTCCATTTTACTGAAAATTTCTTCCCTTTCTACAGTGATCTGAAATATCTTCCCTCATACGTTATAAGTCCATGTATGTAAGGCTAAGATTTAGGTTCTCTTTTCTAGTTAACTGTTCAATTTATTTGTTCTTCTGCCCAAATCCACAGTAATACATCTCATTGCTTTTTGAACAAATTATTTACCAATTTATTATAAATATATTCCCTGGCTTATATTTTTACTTTTTTTATAGTAACATTTCATGAACTTCCAGCAGATAGAACCTATTTTCCCACCTCTTAAATCTGGATAGGCTTTATTTAGCTTGTTTTGGCCAAAATAATCTGGAGGAAGCAACACTGTGCTAGTTCTGAGTCCATGCCTCAAGAGGGCTTATCTGTTCTCTCTCTCAGAACGCTGCTACTGACATGTGGGCACTCCCATGCTCATGTACTGAATGAGAGATATAAGGCTCTGTCAGTACCATTGTCCCAACAACAGCCAGTCGACTACCCACTGATCTATCAGTTGACCCCAATATACATAAAAACTGAACCTGGATCAACTGAGCATAGCCAAATCAGCTAAACTTATTAGTTGACTCATATTCTCATGATTAATTATACATGTTTGTTTTTTCAAGCCACTAAGTATTGGGGTAGGTTTAATTTAGCAAAAGATTACTGACATAAAGTTCTAAAATTTAATATGGTAGTATTTATAGGTATGTGTGGTTTGTGCTTTGCACAATTTGTTTACTTTTAGAAAGTACTGTCTACATAAAATGTCATAAAAATATTCTTTCATAGTTTCTAAAAGTGTTGGCCCATGCAGTTCACATTTAAAGTGTAAATGAATTGGAATTTATTTTTTTAGTGTGTAAGAATGAGGTAGGAACCAATTTAATTTGTTTCTAATATGGAAGGTAATTGTCTCAGCAAAATTTATTGATATTTTCTTCACTTATGTATAATGCTATCTCTTTTATATATATTAAATTCCTATATAAGATTTGGCCTCTTTGGCCTTTCCATTATTTTCTATACATTCTTTATCTGCCTGTCCCTATGCTAATAATGTCATCTACCACCACATCATCATTCTTCTTCATGAATATATTGTCTACTTTGAGACACTTTAAGTCATACATAAAATATAGAATTAGTTTATTAAATTCCTCAAAAAATTCTTGGGGCGCCTGGGTGGCTCAGTGGGTTAAGCTGCTGCCTTCGGCTCAGGTCATGATCTCAGGGCCCTGGGATCCAGTCCCCCATCGGGCTCTCTGCTCGGCAGGGAGCCTGCTTCCTCCTTCTCTCTGCCTGCCTCTCTGCCTACTTGTGATCTCTGTCAAATAAATAAATAAAATATTTAAAAAAATTCTATTGTCATTTTGATTGGAATTACATTGAATGTGAAGATACTGGCACTATTTCAATTACTTTTAGCATCTAGTAGTGTAATAAGTGCTTGATATTTGTCAATGGGATTTGTCATGGGATCATGACCTGAGCCAATCGCAGCAGCTTAACTCGCAGAGCCACCTGGATGTCCCTACATCCTTCTTTTAAAGACCCCCTTCTTAGTTTTGCATGACCCCAATACACTTTTGTATCAGTCACAGTCTAATGATAAAAACAGAAAAACAGAAACTACTCTTAGTATTTGGAAAAGAAAGGTTTTAAAAATGGATTAAAATGTTTAAAGAAAAGTCAAAAGCCAACAGGAGATAAAGTGACATCCAGAGATTAACAAAGGCCAAAGAAACCACCCCTACCATGATAAAGAAACAAAGGATTTTGTGGTAGTTTGAAAACTTGAAATACAGCAGCTAGTGGAGGCAACTGGATCCCAACAGGGAGATGGGACTGAATGTACTGAAAGTGGACATCCTCCCTGCGGCATGGGAGGCTGGAACATAATCTTGGAGAAGATCAGACTACCTGTGGGATTAACACCAAACTGGAGAATATAAGTACTTGATTTGAAGCCAAAGGTGCCCCAGAAGAGCACACTTTCAGCTCTGACTTTTCTGTGTCTTCGGATGGTTCTTCTTTGACTTACCATTCCTTTTAACCTTAATAATTCAATGACTTTTAGTCTCAGTCATCTTTTTGTTTTCCTCCATATACTGTATTGATTATATTGACATCTCACCTGCTTCCATTGGTTTAACTACTTCCAAATGCTAATAATTCCCCAAATTGTTCCTTGACTGAATACCTCATTGTTAAATCTGGACATCCTTCATGGACCTCAAAATTAAAAAAATCAAACTAAGTTTCTTATGCTTTTCACCTTCAACCTGATATTTTCCCCAAAGTCAATTAAATATATGTTCCATATGTCCATTCTCTTTTCTCATGGCCTTTGCTCAATTTCAAGACACACAATTTTTCCTTTGGGTAAATTTTCCAGTCTCTTAACCTTCATTCTCTTGACCTTGAAATAGATCCTCCATTATGTTTGATTAATCTTTCTAAATCCTAATTCTGATTAGGCAACTCTCTTAGATAAAATGTTTTTATGAGTCTCCATTGAACCAATATGTCTAGAGCCTTACCCCAGTGACTTGTCTTTAGTTAGATTTTCATAAATGCTCTTATCACCAACCATACTGAAATATTTAAATTTCTCTGAAAGCAATTGTTTTTATAAATTCTATAGTTTTATACATGTTGTTCCCTCATATTAAAAATATTTTCTCTTGTTCATCTATTTAATTCCAACTTGTCCAGAATAATGCATTTTAAACACATCTTTGCAGGAGGTTTTTAAACCTCTGTTATTTACATATCCTCTATTTCACGTGTTTAATGCTGGTAATTTTTATGTAAATTTTCACACATGTTCCCTATTTTTCCCTGGCTCTGGTTGATATACCAGAAAACCACATCCATCTCTCCCTCTCTCTTTCTCTCTTTCTCATTCATCATCAAGAGATATCTCTGGCATTGATTTCTTTTGTAGTCCTAGTTCTAGCTGGATAATTCTACCTGTAGTGGTTTCAAACCCTGTAATAACACCTCCCATCGTGGTAGTGACCCTCACCAGATGGTCCTGAATTCTGGACTCTGGAACCACCATGGTTTTCCCGTTGTGCCTTTAGACCTATTTTGGTTGTGGCTTTCTGCTGCTTTTAATATCCATTTAGCTTCTTAGCTCTTTAATCACTGGTATAACCAATTAACTGATATTATATTTCCTTTATTTGAAAGACCTACAGTATTTTCTGTTTTTCTGATTACCTTCATATTCCATTAGACATATCTCTCATGTTCCATGCTATAGTAGCTCATCACTAGTTTGTCTTCCTCTCTAAGCCATCATCTCCTTGATAGAAAATACTGCATCTTAATCATTTCTGTCACAATTATTGTTTATGTTTGTATCCACTATACCTAGAAAAAATTGTATTTAAAAATTGTATAGGTATTGTATAATGTTTTATTCATGGACAACATTTAAATTCTTTAATTATTTTTTTCAAAATATAGCACCAGTCAACTTTGTAAGCTCTATTCCTTGTCTTTCCACCACTCCCTGATCCTAACTTCTCATAAAAGTTTACGGCTAAGTCATGACAGACTCTTCTCTGTTATTCTAATTCACCCTTTCAGTATCTCTGAACTTTTGTGCTTGATACTAACTTCTGAACTTTTTCTCTTCCTTTGTGTGCTGATGAAATTTTCCTCCATTTACCCAGATCATATGTCACATTTTCTTTAAAGCTTCCCAGAAAAAAAAAAAAAGTTTATTTCATCTTCTATGTTGAGGTATCATTTTACAGTTGTAATACCAGTTAAAATATTTGATGATTTGTCATGTATCTAAATCACTAAATCACTAAACAACATCAGAGAGAACACTTCTCTCTGAACTCTCATCAACAAGTAATTTTCAAAATTATAAATGTGAGTTAGCTTTGTTATTTCATGTTCTATCACTGGATTTTAATTCTCTTAAAAGCTAGGATTACTGATTGTCTTAGATTCCTCTATAGTGTTTATAGTACTTGTTATACTTTTTATTTGTTTAATAAATATTTATTGAAATATTTTACCACCTTTTGGTTGAATGCACTGGGCTAAATAGAGGTCATAATGTTAAGTGGTAAATGAGTTATATCTTCAAGAGCCTGATCATATATCTGGCAAGGTAATATTTTATAATATCATAATGGTACATTCTTATAAAAGCGATGTGTTCTGCAAATGTAACTGACAATTTAAAACAAGGAATTTATATCTGAAAGACAGCACAGTGGATGGTCTTTCCATATGAAAGAGTCATGTGCAGCACTGATGTTGGTGAAGACAACCTCAAGGTAGGAGAAAGAAGGAAAGGAGTTTTTCAATAATTTACTCACGTGTTTCCTCATTTAGCAACACTAAGAACCCATTAAGGTCAAGTATATATTAGGCAATTATTACAATAATAAAGTAAGAAGTGAATGAAATGTAAATTAAGAATGACCCTTAAAAATTGCTATGCTCTAAGAACAAACTATGTTTAAATTATGATCAGGGTGGCTTGTATAAAGCATGTCTAAATACAACTCATGCTTATCAACAAGAAAGATAAACAATGTTGTTTCCTTCAGTACTTTTTTTTTTTTTTGCTAGTTTTCCTTTTTAAAAGTATTTATGCTACTGTTCCTATTAAGCCATGAATTTTGTCGGAAATGTTCATTCTATTATTAAGAGATTTCAGCAGTGCTGGTCATTTGAAAAGCACTAAGCTACTCCAGGCTATGTTTTCTGCTTTATTACTGTTCCTTGTAGAGCTGTAGAAAGCCCTCTGCCTTGGACCTCAGTGAGACTAAGCCCATTATTTTTGCAATATGCACTGTGAAGGGCATTATATTACAGTTAAGTCTTGACCTTTGTTAGCATATAGCTTAAGCTAACATATGAAAATGAGTGAACCAAGGAGCTGACCACAGGAACTTAAAGTCTGTGCTCTAAGTAGTGCACATTTGATTCCAAAGCTATATATCAAAGCAGCAGAATTGTATTCAATTCATATTTCTGTTATTTTTACCTAATTACCCACCCAGTCAGGTGATATTTTCAACTTCATTGTGGTTAAAAATTAAACAGTCTCAGAATGATGACATGATTTGAAGGAAACAAGAAATTCTTGCTATCAAAAGTAGCGATGGCTAAATTATTTATCTGATTTTGGACCTTTTAATGCAACCTCTAAAAAACTAAGTAGCATCCCGGGCAAGTATATTGAGCCAAGAGGAAAGAAATTGTAGCTTGGCTTTTGGGAGAGAAGCCTGAGTGTATATATACATAATAATATTCCAAAAGAGCTTCAATAAATAAAGAAGATTGATATAGTATTCTGGTGTTGCCTAGTTAGCTTGGTATTTTTCTCTAGCCAAGGGAGAAGTTTTGCCACATTTAAAATTTACTCATTTCCTTTCTCCCTTCCTTTTTCTTTCTCTCTTTCACTTATTGAAAAATAAATTTATTAAACCATTAAGGATATAAATTAAAATTATTTTTGTCAATAAGCCTACAGTCTAGGGGAAGATACAGGTGTGATAGAATAACTGTAGTTGTAGGAATATACACAGGATGTGATGAAGCTTGCTGCTTCATAGAAGAGCTGAAAATGCCAGCTACTTTCTCAGCCTTCTGTGATTTTATGGCATAGCTTATTAACCACCCAGGTCAATGACAATGGAGGAAATGACTACTGGGAGACTACTGGAAATAATGTTTCTCTCTAACTAAAAACAAAACTAATAGTAAATGCTCCTTGTTTTTACCTGGATATTGTAGAATCTATATAAGACAGCTGGAGTTGGAATGGCCCTCATATGTCCTGATGGAAAATATCTAAGAATATCTGAACCAATTCAGGTACAATTGTCCCAGAGTTATTACCACCTGCAAAAATGCATTTTAGCCATTTTCATGTCTGTTTTAGCTAATTATTTGATTGTTATAGTGAAAAACATCTGAACTGCTGCATTTTCCATGTCTTCATGGAAAATTACTGTCAACTATGATGTTTGTCTTAAAATTTAATTGTTTATAAAAGGAATCTAAAATATAAATTATAGTGGGAATTGTGAATTTCTTATCTGTAATACAATAATTTAAAAATATTATACATTAAAAATGCTTCTGTTCTTTTTACATACTAAATTACCCTTTTACAATACTCTGTGGAACTCATGTGCTTTCATCTTATTGCTATTAACTTGAAATTTAATTTTCATTAATAGGCCTGGAGTAGATAAAACACAGAATTAAGTTCCTGATTTCACTTTAGATTCTATAGCTCATTGAATATTGCAATGAATGCTATTTTATTTATTGTATTAGATGGAAATGATTCTTGTTCTTAGGGGATGAAACACATGGAGTTCTGGTTCCAATTTTTATTTTTAATTATCCCCTTATTTATAATGATTAATTCAAGAAGCCCGTGCTTTGAGTCCTAGTTAATCCTCTTCTAAATATTTTTTAAAATATTGTACCTCTTTTAATTGGTGTGGTTGGCAACCTATTAGCCTGATTTATTTGAATTTTAATCACAGGCTTCCTATTAACTTTATGTGTGCCTCTTGGTAGGCTCCTAGGTGCCTGCATTTTTATTTGTAAATTCAAGCAATAAAAACCCCTGCAGAGAACCAGGTACTTATTATCTTAGATATCTGGCCTACTGAATTGTAGAAGATCTAATACCTTCCCTCACATAATTTACCTCGTTGGATATGGATAATCAAAGAACCAAAATATGATGAACTAAAATATAAATGGTAAGTCAACTTGGTAAACATATGACAGAGAAGCAAAATTATTCCTTTAGAGCAGTTGAAGGGTTAAAAGTAGTAGATATTTGAGCTGATTCTTTTTTTTTTTTTTTAAAGATTTTATTTATTTATCAGAGAGAGAGAGGGGGAGAGAGTGAGCACAGGCAGACAGAATGGCAGCAGAGGCAAAGGGAGAAGCAGGCTCCCTGCGGAGCAAGGAGCCCGATGCGGGACTCGATCCCAGGATGCCGGGATCATGACCTGAGCTGAAGGCAGCTGCTTAACCAACTGAGCCACCCAGGCATCCCTGATTCTTAAAGAGTAAGTAAGATTTCATTGGTCATTTGCAGCTAGGGAAATAGTAGATGTGGACACATATATAAGTGACAGGACTGAGCATTTTTGGAAAAAAGTACAATTTTATTATGACAAAGTATAGGGTACTTGGTAAAATATTGGAAGGTTCAAGACACATCTTGAACGACCTTGTGTGCTTGTCAAGGAGATAGATCTTTATTCTGGAAGAAGTGGAGAGACCATATAGGAAGATGATTTTTTCCAGTTGGGGAAGCGGGTGTTGGTGATTTTGGAAACTGTTCCTCATCAAAGCTCACACAAGTACAATTGATAATTTTTTAAAATATGATTTAGAATTAGGGTCCCTCATTTTAACCAATTCCTTATTTATAAGAAACACGTAATCCAATTAATTTAAATGAAAAGGAACTTCTTAAAAATAGACGAATAGTTGTCAGCAGTGATTGGTGAAACCAAACACAAATGAAGCAGACCGCATCGTGGCCTTGAACCAAACAACAGGGGAATAACTTTCACCGTTCAATAGCCAGGCCCAATGCAACATATTTTTGACAATTTTTCCTCACTAAGTATGTATAACAGCATCTGAAGAACAAAGACATCTCCAGTCTTCAGTGATCAGTCTTCCAAGAAGTTTCTCAAATAAAAAAGAAAGTGTGCAACTAAATTGCTAACATCACCAGAAAATGTCACTTTTAATTGGATAGGAATTATGCAGCCAGGTGTGACAAGGAGGAAGGGGTTATCATGAGCTAATAATTTGACAGAAATGCATCCTCATGCTTCTAATCCCTCTAGAGTCTTATCTCATGATTACCAAACACCCTGCTTAGATATGCCTTATTAGTTCCTCTTTTGGATATCTTCATTCTTAGGAAAACCATACTTCTGTATGCTAGAATATGATGACGTTAGCGGTTTAAAATACGAGCAGCTGCTTCAGCTGAACTAGTAGTCCACAAAAATTAATCTATCCTTTACATTAATCTGTGATCCAATCAGAAAATTTCTTTAATCCCAGGAGTTTTATAATGCAGCCTAAATCACTGTGGTCCAGGTGCCTTGGGCTGCTTAAAGGGAAAGTAACAAGAAAAGTTAATCTGAAGATTATTAAGTATTTTAGGCTGGTGCTGGCTGGTATCACCTAGCAACTACAGAATGTACTGGGAAAATCTAACAAATCACAACCCATCCTCCCTGTCACAGAAGATCAAATAATTAGGAAAGAGTAAGAACGCTTGCTGATAGCAGTAAGGAAGATAATGATAAGACACGAGAATTTTAAGAAGACAAAAAGTGGCTTGAGATAACAGCTTATGGATACTGCCATTATTAGTATGATTATTAGTTGAATAACTTTCATGAAAGCAGTTCATAAGATGACTTGGAAGTCTTACAGGTGCAGAGTTACAGAAACTGAAGAAGTGCTCCATAGGCCGGAAACAAAGGAATTCACTTACATCATCTTCTTGCTATTGGTCAGGTTTACAGAAAAAAAGAGCAAAGAGCTTCAAATGTCACCAGGTAGCTGATAAGCTACAGGCCTACACATCTTAGTTCCTTAAGATTGTGCCAGAAGCCCGTTTGTCCTGGGTCAGATTTCTAGGGCTCATACAAATATTCCCTTTGTAAGGTATGTGGAGGAAAAAAGTAGAGTCTGGAAAGAAAGAAATTACACTGGATACACAGAACCAATCTTTTAATACTATTCTATATTATAATTATTAAAAGTAAAATAAAGGAGTTTACCTTCCAAGTTTAAAACTGAATCTTCTCCTTCCAGCCATAGAGGTAACTGGTTAACAGACTTGCCCTCCCAGTCATAAATTCCTTAAATTGGAGAAAACCTATGTTAGGCAATAATGTTGAGGGATTGAACGATAGGCAGTGCAGACTGTGATCCTTGGCAAATGGGAACCACGAAGAATGAGCTCCGTGATCACTCCCACCATATGCACAGATTTCTGCTTTGGAGCACTTTTCCAATAAGGAACATGCAAGTGGATCCCAAGCACAGCTTTAGTCTCAGTAAACTACAAGAGCATAACTAAGAATTCTGAGCTGCTGATGTAGCCAGAATTTACAGCAGGGCATAACTGAGGAGAGGAGACCACACAGAGAGAAGACTACAGACATTCATCATGGGTTCCTGACTAATGGACAAGAGATGTTGAGGGTCTCTCAGGGATCACCTGTTGTTACAGAAATGTGCAATTCAGGGACATTGAAGTGGTAACAGTACACCCAGAATGGAAGATTGAACTGAACACCTTAGTTAGGTACTCAGCTGAGACCTTAGAGGAGCCTGCCTTAGAGATAGAGTAAGGGCACATCCCAGTACTGAGTTCGAACCCAAAGCAGACCTGAACTAACAGATAATAAAAGTAAGCCTAGCCACACCAACAGATATCACCTCTAATTTAACTGTCTGACAGAACAAAACTCAACCCCTTAAGGAAGATGATATAATTCATCTCTGTTGTGCAATATGCAATTCCTAGACATGCTTAAAATATTACCTACATTTAAAATGAAGAGAACTTAACAAATCCTGATATTATGATGCCCAATACTTTATAATTAGTTGAAAAAAATTTAAAGCAGATATTATAAATATATTCAAGGACTTAGTGGAAAATATGACAAAAATGGATGAAAGCATGAGGACTTCAAGTAAATAACCTCATGTAAATTAGAAATTTATATGAAGGAACTTGACCTTGGAACAGACCTGCTTTCTCATGGGTAGATCAGAATGTTCTTCTTGAGGGGGAAACGGGAATTTATTGCTAATACTTTAATCCAACATGACTATATGTAGTAGGACATTTTTATTTCTGTCTCTTTTCATTATCTTTTCCTTAATTTTGATTTCCAATGTTTTACAATGATATGCCAGTTGTAGTTTTCTTTGTATTTATCTTGCCTTCTTAGTTCTTAACCCTGTACTTGTAATCTGATTTTGACTTGTTTTCCCCTCTTTATTATTTTTTTTCTTGGTCTCTGAACACTCTCAGGATATTCTTTTTCCCCCCACTATGCTAAAATTTCACGATAATATGTCTTGGCAGGGATTTTTTATAGCTGTAGTCCTGGCACTTTTTGGACCAATTTAATCTATGAATGCACGAGTTTGAGTTCTGAAAATATATATTGAATTATTTAGTCCTCTTTCATTTTTTTCTTTTCTCATTCTTTAATTCCCTATTATATTCAGATTCTGTAACATCTGAGCAGATTCCATTCTTTCAAATAGTTTTTTCAAATCACTTTTATACATACTTTTTAATGTTTTTGATCTACTTTCTGAGAGAACTCTACATCTTACATTCCCAATATTTTGCTGATTTTATTTTTAATTATTTATTTATTTTTTGGAAAGAGAGAGAAAGAAAATGTGCAAGTGGGATTGGGGAAGGGCAGGGAGAGAGAGAATCTTGTTTTTTTTTTTTTAATTTATTTGACAGAGATCACAAGTAGGCAGAGAGGCAGGCAGAGAGAGAGAGAGAGAGAGAAAGAGAAGCAGGCTCCCTACTGAGCAGAGAGCCCAACATGCGGCTTGATCCCAGGACCCTAGGATTATGACCTGAGACGAAGGCAGTGGTTTTAACCCACTGAGCCATGCAGGCAACCCCAAGGGAGAGGGAGAATCAAGCAGGTTCCATGCTCAGCACAGAGCATGATGCAAGGCTCAATCTCATGACCCTGAGATCCATGACCTGAGTCAAAATCAGGAGTCAGATGCTTATCTGACTGAGCCATCTATACACCACTTTATTGATTTTGAATTTATGGTAACATATGTAAATTTCAAAGAACTTATTTTTTCCTTCTCTGAATGTTTCTTTTTAGATATCACTTTTTATTTTATGGTTTCCACTTATTGATGGGCTTGACTGTGAGTTAAAATCACTATATCATACATTACGGGACATTCTTTGGAGCTAGTTTTTTATTGATCAGATAACATTCTTTCAATGTATTTCCTGGAGGGTAAACTAGGCTGCAAGCCTGCTGAATCCTTATAGTGGAAATGGAGGGGGGAATAGCTCTCACCATGTTCTTCTTTCAGAAAATCACTACTGCTTTCTCTTAATCCTGGTATTCTCCAGTCCAGGTACCTGCTGATCTATCCTCTCAGGGTTGTATTCTCGAGGGTTTTTTTGAGGGTGGTAGAAGACAGTGGCAAGGTTGTATGGGATGGCAGAGTACACCTTGGGGTGCATACCAAATTTAGAATTGCCTGTCATTGCCAATTTCTGAAACCTCCTGCCCCTCTCAGGTGTAAATTAGACTTTTCCGAGCTTCTTCCACTATGAGCTTGGGTGCATTTTCATTAAGTCTGCGGATTTTCAGCAGAAGACTGCAGACTACAGCTTGCTTGCTACCACCTCTTTTGATAAAGTTTTATTAGAACAGAGCTGCACCCATTCATTTTGGTATTTTCAGTGGCTGCTTTCACAAAACAATGGCACTATTGAGTAATCATTATGGAGGCTGTGTGGTGCAGAAACCAAATGTATTTACTATGGTGCTGTAGAAAATATTCACCAAATCCTGCTCTAGAGTGTTATTTTTTTTCCCCATCTATCTCACAGCTTCTAAAATTTTGCTTCTATTATTTCCTCTTCCCTGTTCTTTTCACCCTTATGGATATATTATAGTGGTCCTTTAATGTAACTTGTTCAGATTTCACATTGAACTAGAGTTAAAAATGAGGTTGCAGTCTACCCACTAAAAGTGAGGGCTTTGACCAGTCCTCTTTGTCATCACCACCTAACCTGATTGATTAGGACATTTTGATCTATCCAGCAGAATTTCCCTCATTCTTGGAGTAACTGGCTGGCTCAGTGGGTTAAAGCCTCCACCTTCAGCTCAGGTCATGATCCCAGGGTCCTGGGCTCAAGTCCTGCATGGGGCTCTCTGCTCAGCAGGGAGCCTGCTTCCTCCTATCTTTCTCTGCCTGCCTCTCTGCCCACTTATGATCTCTGTTAAATAAATAAATAAAATCCTAAAATAAAAAAAGAATTTCCATCACTTTTTAATTTTTTGTTTCTATAATTGAATAGTAAATATTTATTAATCTCTTTGGCATTTAAGTTTTTCATGCTCCCCTACATTTTGTCAGTTACAAAAAAAGAAACATAAGCTTACAAGATGCTGATGTTAATTTAATTTTATATAATTTCATCCAGAAAACATGTGTAGAGCATTAATTACGCAGGTGGCATCACATATGATGCTTAGCACACTAAGAATAGCAATAACAACAATGATAATAAATATAAAAAAGACATATTCGTTATACTTAGAAAATGTAGCCAAATTGAGGATATGGAAATAAAAAAGAATATTTCAAATTAATATAATATGAGCTATTATAGAGTAAGAACAGCTGACATAGAAATTAGATTTACCTCTGACAATCATACCAAGCTTCATATTCAGGACTAAATAGAATGTTGACAATCAGAGCAGGAAGGGTACTCCTGCCAAAGACAATCATGTATGTATATGTATAAATATGTATGTATATGTATGAATATTTCTTAAATATTTGTATACATACATATGTATATGTGTTCATATTTATTAAATATATATATGTATATATATACACATATATATATTTCTTAAATATTTGGAGCACAAAATTCTACCATTATTCAGCTGCGCAACTTCTGGTAAGTTACTTAACCTCTTTAAATTTTAGTTTTCTCATCTGTAAGATGAAGGTAATATTAATACTTTCCTCAAAGTTTTCTTCAAGGATTATATGAAGTATTGCTCTTGATGGATGTAACAGAATTTCTGGCACATAATAAATTCTCAGCAAAAGGTAATTGCCTATGTTATTATATTCATTTTCTTTGTAAAGGGGGGTAGAATTTTAGCCAAATAAGTCTATGAAAAGATTTCAAACACAGTGGTAGTTTTCAATTGGAGGAATCTTGGAAAGGAGTAATTTTGTAATCATCCTTTAATTTAGAGAATATAGACAGCTAATTATTTTTTCTCAACAGCTATGAATGAGTCTGTTAAGGAATGATTCACAATCAGACATCTCAGGGTTAGAATGAGGATCGACTGAATTCATGTTTATCTAAATCATTTCCACAACTTTTCTTTAAAATCAATAATCCAGCTACTTACAATTTATATCTATTTCTCCTGGGCAGATCTTATCCAGCAAGATGGGTAGCATCACTTGAAGGAAATATATCAATATATTTTCCCCAGATGTTACTACAACTTATGTATCCTTTGATTTTGTTTAGTTTTTATTTTGAAGAAAAAGCCTTAACAAAATCATACAGAATTGGTTGTTTAGAAAAAAAAAAAAAACAAAAAACAACAGGGCAACATTTATTGATCTTCAAGTAGATCTAGAAAAAAAACAATATGCGGTGTGATTCGGTACACTGTTGACTTAAAACATTTTTCGTATTTTTTCCATTTACACTTTTATAAAAAGACATTATAGATCTGGCATACTTGCAGTGTTTAGATTACTATAATGTTGAGGACTATGATATGCCAAGTTAAATACAGTGACTGAATCTATTTGGGTCTCTTAAATAATCTCCTGAAAGCTTACACAAGTGTCTTTTTAGGACCCACAGAAGCAAGCAGCAGGCTTGTGTATAGTAATGTTTTTATTCTTGCATGTTAGGTGTCCACTTCTTATATGAACTCAAATTATGCTGCATCGAATAACCCTTGACCTAAGCATTCGTAGAAATTTTTGAGTCTCTCCGTAAGTTATTAGAATTGCACAATTCAATAATTTTCTTTGCAGAATTCTTGTGACAAATTTCTTCCTAAGCTTCTTAATCTCTCTGAATATGACATAGCATTTTATTCATATTCAATATGAATCACTTTCTATTTTGTATGAAAGAAGTTTAAGCCAATGGAAAGGCTCCAAACTCAGCAGATATTTAAAGGGACTTCGTGTCAGTCTTTCAGGATTAAAAAGGACCAGGAATGCACAAGTTTGGGGCTGGACTTAGTTTCAGAGACTGGTCCTTGTGAGAGTAGTTTAGAAGCCGATAGCAGGGCGTTGATGAGCGGGACACTCACACTCAGCAGTGTACTCAAGAGAAAGAGGTCATGGCCATTCAGCACTGAAAACAGAGCCTGAAGGAAGTTCCTATGGTGATTTAAACAGTCTAAAGTCATAGAGTTATTTGTTCAAAATAATCACTTTCTTTTTTTTTTAAAGATTTTATTTATTTATCAGAGAGAGAGAGAGGGGGAGAGAGCGAGCAGAGGCAGAGGAAGAGGGAGAAGCAGGCTCCCTGCTGAGCAAGGAGCCCGATGTGGGACTCGATCCCAGGATGCTGGGATCATGACCTGAGCCGAAGGCAGCTGCTTAACCAACTGAGCCACCCAGGCGTCCCAAAATAATTACTTTCTTTAGAGCTAACATTATTTCAGAATGTCTTGTTTCTGCTTTGTGTTGAAAAAAAATGGATCTTACAAATTCAAGGTAGTCTAGTTCAATCTCGCAATTTTTTTCCCTTCAAATTTAGTCCTAGTACAATTTCCTTTTTCATCATTAAGCCTCCTCCAACCTTGGCTGGACTCTATTGCAACAATGAAAAAGAAGCTTGACAAGCTCATGCTTAACAGTGTACTCAGAGGAAAGAGGTCATGTCCATTTAGCATTTATGGCACAGCCTCAGAGACGTTCCTTTGGCCACTCTATTGTACAGTCAAAGCTTCCCCAGGTATTAGCAAGCCAGCAGGGTACTCTGTGTGTGTGTGTGTGTGTGTGTTGAGGGTGTTCTTGACCTTGATCTCTTCTGATTATCAATCATGTAGTAATGCTAGAAAGCAGTTGACTTCCAAATAATTGACTCTTATCAGCCTTGGCAGTTCTTGGTGGTTCCCAGGAATTTACCTCCCTTCTATATCCATGATCTCAGGGACCCTACAGAATTGTAGCTATCAGTCCTTCCCTCAAAAAGTAATGCTACCCACATCCTCTACTGCTAAGTTCACACTCTACCAGTCAGGCCTAGTGTGGAATGGTGGACTATGCTGTGTTACTTCTGTTATGCTCACAACTACATCAGTTGGAATCTCTTTCTATCTATGGTACCAAATTAGAGTTGGCTACAGGAGGCGGGTATACAAAGTTTGGAAGACAGAAGTAAATCTGTGACTATTCTTCTGAAGGTGTTTCTGCTGCCAGATGCGGGGGTGGGGAGGAATTGTACAGTAATAGGTGGGTTTCCAATTGCTCTCATTCTCCTCTTGTCTATATGCAGTTTTTCTTCCCAGCTACTGGTTCTGCTATCAGCCCAATCACAGCACCCTTAACTGTGGACCCACAGAAGCTAGTGCTGCACTGAAAGAATGGGGTTTAGTAGACCTCCCGGAAGCTGCTCCATTGTGGTCCGACTTATGGCTCTGAAAGAACTTGACTTCTCACACTGACTAATTAATTAACTACTCTTTCTTTCATCCTACAACCCCAACTTCTCCGCCATACTTTTAGACCTTCATTTCATCTTCCCCAAGTTGGTCTAATTCCTATTATAAATCTATATTCTACAGGATTGATAATGACTCCCTTAACCCAACTTTGCTTGGGATAGGTGGAAACATTTGTCTACTTTCTTTGCTAAGTGTTGTTGACTTCACCTGACCTCAGAAGAAATGTGGATTCCTACATTCTTCTTTGCTTCCTCACCTCTACATTTGTAAGCAGAAGTCGTCCTAAGATTGCCAACTCCTAAATTTCTGGCTGGGTCAGATACAGGTCATAGTTCACACCTTTTTCCTTCCCAGACCATTTTAAACATTCAGGGGAATTCCTTGATTACCCTATGATTCTCACAGTTATTGGGCATGGGGATACCAGGAACAGAAGCATTTCAGTTCCATACTCTGCATTTCATATCCTCTCTATAGATATTCATAATATCTGTGCTATTCTCTATTTCATATTTCCATTCCTTTTGTATTATATCTGTTACGGCATATTTGATTTGCAAGACAAGATTGAGCATCTTTTTCCTTGTTTTCCTTTTGAGGGTGGTCATTTGGAAAATCAAATTAAAATTAACCCTCTGATCTTCTTTATGAATTTAATGTTTACTTTGTCACAGTTAGCCCTTTGCCTCCTCTAAGTGAAATGGGAAGTATTGCTTAACTTTAAGGCACCCTGCTGATGAAGTTGTAGCTCCTGTTATTCTACCCCTACAGAGGAGGCTAACTCAGGACATGAAGAAAGCTCAGGCTGCAGGGGTGTTTCCAAGAGGTAGGAAGTCAAGATGCTGAGAAATGGGTGAAGACTGGTTTCTTCTTACTAGACTGTTTTTGCTTTGGCTGGTGAGGAAATGGTGCTATTTGCAGAGAACAGGCCTTGGAAACAAGAACTGGGATTTCCAGAGATTCCTATTGACTATGGTTTTGCTATCTGGATGTGGTAATTTGTTTATAAATTTGTTTATAAATATATAGATTTGTCAGTCCACAATAATGAATACAGAATGCTGGAAAGTATTACTTTTTGTTCTTTAGTTTGAATCCTGCTAAAACTACTATTTGTATTTTATTCACCTAATCTTTTGCAACTACATAGGTATTGAATTTCACCTTTTAACTCTTTACATTTAAATCTATTCATACTTTTATTTACTTTTTTTCATTATTGCTCACATTTTGATACAATGATCATCCAAATTATTTTTATTCTGCTCCAAAATAGTTCAGACATACCTGGTATTCCACCTCTATCTGAGTCTTGAAATAAACCCTGAGGTAGTAAAAATGCATGTGTAAGGATGTTCTAAATAATAAAATGATTAACAATAATTGTCAGTCCCTTTACATATATTGTCTCATTGTCTTAAGCAATGTTGGATATGTGAAATACATTTAGGAGGAAATTTGCTGCTTATGAAATTAATAAGTCAATTGTTACATAACTGTTGCATGCTGTATCCAGTATTAAAACTCCAAGCTGTATACAGCTCCAGAGCCTACCTCCTAAACCCTAACATTGTACTACATTGCTCAGAGCATTCTTTTGCATTTTTCTACTCCCGCTTAGATAATTCATTATTAATTTGTCAAAATAAGTCTCTTCAGAAGCCACTGAATACTGAGTCATAGTGCTTCCTAGACCTCTCCTACTAACAGATCTTTTCCATGCTGACTCTAGGTAGGGAGAGGTTGGGGGAGCAGCCTACAGGCTACTTCATGGTCTCTACCCAGGTAACAATGTAGCAAATGACACTTTTTGAAGATCAAGAAGCATAAGATCATTGAACATGTATAATATTGTTCACAATTGATTTTTTTCTTTAAACTTCATCTTCTATTTCTACTAAATTTTGTTTTAGGATAAAGGGAAATGGTTACTGTATGATGTGAGAAAATCGCTACATGGTAGACCATGAGAAAAGACATGGGAAATATCACTTCTAATTCTCTCCCATCCTGTGATATCAGTCTCCATCAAAAGCAGCTCATGTTCTTCCTGTGCTGTAAAACCTTCTGTGACATTATGGAACCAAAGTGGTTACTTTAATTTTAAATGTAATAGGAGGATTACTTACCCCACACAATCAGATACATAATAAATGCTGGGGGATCAGCAAAGCTTTGCAGGAATATGTGAGCTGTAGTGTTTTGGTGATATCTGCTTGTTGTAGACTATTGATTTCTACAAAAAGGTATGATTTCTAAAAAGAGAAGAAATGTGTGAACAAATCCTTTAAAATGAAAATAAGTCCAGTGATGAGAAGGCATTTGATGAAGTGAATTTTGCCTTCATCCTGGGCTTTTCTAAGAGATCCAACCTGCTAATACAAATAATGGTGTTGATACAAATGTTAACTTCTGAAAAAAATCCTTCTTCCAGACTTGTATAACAATGTGCTCAGTGTTTTACATATATTTATTAATTATAAATAGTCATATTTATTCTAACAATTTTAAGAGGCAGATATCATAATATTTCTCTTTATTTATTTTAAAATATTGTATTTATTTATTTCAGAGAGAGAGAGAACCCATGAGAGGGCAGGAGAAGGGGAAAGGGAGAATCAGACTCCCTGCTAAGCAATAGCCAGATGCAGGGCTTGATTCCAGGACCCTAGGATCATGACCTGATCTAAAGGCAGTTGCTTAACCAACTGAGCCACCCAGGTGTTCCCATTATATTTTTCATTTGCATATAAAGAACACATGGTTCAGAGTGGTTCACTAAGTGTCCAATGTCACAATACTATTTAGTACATCTGTTAACATTTAGAATCAATTCTTGATCCCACAGATTACCTCTTAAACAGTGTTCCTGCACTACAAATGGCAAACAGGCAAAAGTTGCACTCTGGGTAATGACTCTCACTGACTCTGAATTTATTTGGAGCCCGCCTATCCTACTTCTTTTCCATTCCTTTTTTTTCTATTGTCTCTGTTGGTTTTCCATCCTCCCCATGGATGATGATTAATTTTATTTGTCAATGTAACAGAGCTACAGGGTGCCTAGATATCTGATCAAACATCCTTCTGAGTGTATGTGTGAGGGTGTTTGGGGTAAGATTAACATTTACATCAGAAGACTGGGTAAAGCAGATTGTCCTCCCTAAAATGTGCGCACCTCATCCAATCAATAAAAAGCCTGAATAAAACAGAAAGGGTGACCCCCTCCTGAGTAAGAGACTTCTTGCCTGGCTGCCTTTGAAATGGGACCATGGTTGTTTTTTTTTTTTTTTTTTTTTTTGCCACTGGGTTCCAATTCAAGCATTTGTTCTTCCCGAGTCTCAAGACTGCTGGCTTTCAGCTCTCATGTTGCTCAGGTCTTCAGATTCAGCCTAGAACTAAATCAACAGCTATCCTGGGTCCCAGCTTGTTGACTCATCTTGTAGATCTTGAGAGTTGCAAAGTTCCATAATTGTGTTAGCCGATTCTTTTTACTAAATCTTAATCTCTCTCTCATGCACACATACACAGCTATGTTCAGAATCTCAGAGGCAGTTACAGAACCCAAGATGACAAAGCACAATAAGACTACAGGCTAGGTTATTAATCCATGGCAAAACATTAAGTTCAGTCATCTTCTCTCTGTTGTCTTACCATTTTATTTCTTAGTCCATTCTATATGACAATGCACAAAGATAGTCTTAATTCCAAAAAGCTGGGAATTTCCAATGTTTCAGGGAATATCTTCATGACCTATTTATTATATTTACATCAGATTTTTATTCTCAACTTTCTTTTTTTATTGCCTAATTCCCATCTTTCAATTTGTTTAGCTTCTTTGAATTGATGCATTTTTTTACATCTCTCGATCTTTCACTTAAGTCTCTCCCTTATTATATAAAATGCATCACTTCCAATTTTTTCTATATTTGTATTTGATTTAGATACCCAGACCTATAGCTAGAGTATCAAGTCCACTTGTCTAGAACAAGGGCTTAGACCATGCATTCTTCAACACTGCCATCATGATTCTACCTTTAAAGTTGCTGAACTACAATCAAGAAAGAAAAGCAGAAGCTTAAGGGCACACCTAATCAACCCCCCAGTTTATCTTTGTGTATACAAGTAGAAGATATAGAGATCATTGGTGAGTATTTAGAAGCTCTGAACTCAAAAGATGTTGTAAAAAAGCCATCATATTCACAGGCTTTGCAATTCTGTTTTTCTTAAGATTTCATTTATTTGTCAGAGAGAGAAAGTGAGCACACGTAGGGGGAGCAGCAGGCAGAGGGAGAAGCAGGATTCCTGCTGAGCAAGGAACCCAATGTGGAACTAATCCTAGGGCCCAAGGATCATGACCTGAGCCAAAGGCAGATGCTTAACCGACTGAGTCACCCAGGCATCCCAGACTTTGGAATTCTAGACCAGTTCCATCTTGTGGTTCCACTAACTGAAGATACGTTATTGCTCAGAAATCCAACAGAGTCCCAATATTCTCTCCCATGAATGATTAATTCAGTACCATGCACAAAGGTATCTTTATACAGATTACTAACACACTTATTTTTATTGCTCTAATTTCTCCCTTCAATTCCAAATGTGTATATCTGCAATACATATCTCAAAGTTAATACAGTTAAAAGAGCACACTCTTTTCACCTAAATCCTCCCCTCTGCTTTAGACTCAGCAAATAGTTCCCTCATTCCCTCAAATGTTTCCTTCAAAAGGCGAGGATAGACTTCTCTATTTTTCTTCTGAAAACTCCTATTCCTCAAAAAGTTAGCTTTATTTCAAAAACCTGTCTGAAATGTCTTCTTGTTTTCTCCAGTGACTCTACCCCATTATACCTACATTGTATCTTCATCTGGTCTACTGAAGTAGTCTCTTAATTATTCTTTCTAGGTTTGCATCTTTACAATTCTTTAAAGAGCAGTCAGGGTGATATGGTAACAAAATCTTGCGTTGGCTTTATATTAGCATCCTATTGCTTCCATAACAAAATACCACAAATGCAGTGACTTAGGGCAACACAAATGTATTTTCTCCCAGTTCTGGGTCTCAAAGTCCATATGAATCTCACTGGGCTGCTGCCCAAACTGCCCTTTTTTTTCTGGAAATTCCAAGGGAGAATCTCTTCCCTTGATTTTTTTTCCCCCCTAGCTTCTAGAGGGTTCTAGAGACTTCTCTTCTAGAGACCATCTGCATTCCTAGGATTTCCTTCTTCCCTTCCCATCTTCCACCTCAGCAATGGAATATCAGGTCTTTGCCAAACACCATCATTCTGACATTGACTCCTCCTCTTCCTTTGGCTTCAACATTTAAGGACCTTTGTAATTACATTGGACCCACCTGAGTAATGCAGAATAAACTCCCTATTTTAAGGTCAGCTGGTTAGCAATATTAATTCTCTGTTGCCACATAAGGTTACATATTCACAATGCAGGGGCTTAAGATAGACTTTGTGGAGCCATTATTTTGTCTGCCATAAGCTTATGAAATATGTTTTAAAAAGATGTAAACTTTTCAAATCCTAAATCTCCCCACTGTTTGACCCCTTCCTACCTCCCCACCACCCCAACTCCCCATATCCATTTCAGACAGCACTTTCCTTTGCTCACTGGCTTTTAATGGATCTAACCAGATATCACCAGCTTCAGGATTTTTGAGCTTGCTGTCCCTTAGTGTGGAAGGCTCTGCCCCACATTGCCCTTGGCTCATTCTTGTCTTTGAGTCTATTTCCTCAGAGAGGCTTTCCTGACCATTCCATATAAAATAGTCCCAAATGGTACACTCTTTTAATTTATTCCTTTCATAGAACTTACTACCAGCTGATATTGCCTTATTCATTTGTTTCCTTGTTTCATGTCTTTTTTTTTACCCTCTAGACAGACGCAAGTGAATAGGCTCTTTTTTGTTGTTTTAACAACTTTACCTTCGGAGTTTACAATAGCACCTTGCTTGTAAGTTCTCAGCATATATTTGTTGAATAAATGATTGAATAGTTTTATGAATAAATTTTAAATGAATGTCACCGAACCAATCATACACTTACATTTCTTTTCTCCCAGCAGGAAAAAGGATCTGTCAGTCTATTTTCCATCTCCATGGAGCTAGCCATTATTTCAAAAGGAAGAAACCTTCTATTCCTTGCTCCCTCTGGGTACTGTGCACGTTCCTCTGAGGGCATTTTTAGCTCACAACAAAGTTGTCTTTATTCTGCAGTTCCTAATCCCTTTTTCATCTGATGCTCTGGGAAACAAAAAAGTAGCTGCTCTCTGAGGGATGTACTAGAGAATTACATTAATTTAGAAAACAAGAGAATTTACCAAGAGGTTCTGTGATCTGAATGGGATGTGAAGGTCACTCTGTGTCTCTTTGTAAATTACATAATGTGCTTTCCTCGATACTTTCTTGCATTACATGCAAATTCTCACTTGTGTCAGTTAGCTACAAATTTGGAAATGTAGCCAATCAGAATCTGCTCCAGATAAATCTGAGGCAAAAGCTATTGCATTAGCTCTAATAGAGAACTTCTGCAAGCTTGACTTAAACCCTTTTAGGATCTATTCCGATTACATTTTAAATCTTTTTATGTATCTAGTCTTGTATCTCTGTTGTTCCTTGAGCCTTCAAGGTTAAGGGAACTGGCTCATTCCCTCTAAGATTTTGGTGTACTCATTCCAACCATTTGCATACCCTTTAAGGTGCTCTGAGTATAAGAAAAGAAAAAAGGAAATGTTCTCACTTCTCCTTTGACTACTTGTATTATGTAGTAGAAGAATTCAGTGGTGGCAGAGATCATCTATTTCTTGCTTAGCAGTGTATACTTAGTAAATAGCAGGTATTTGTGCTTAATTGATATTAGCTTAATTAGTTCATTGATGTCTTTAATACTCAGCATCCTGTGAGAATTCAGAATAGATAGCAATGATTATTTTTTTATTTTAAAAGAAGATAAACCCTTCAAATGGATTACCAATCACATATTTTGCTCTAAACTATATATAAAATTGTGATTTTGCTTGTACTATTAAAAATAGATAGCCTAGCTCCCTAATGCCTTAAGACAAACTTACCGCAGGCACTTCTATTCACTTCTACCTGTAAAAAAGAGTGTGGCTATGAAAGCCATGTTTCATCAGTACAGGTAGAACCTTGGCATGACACACTACAAACTTTCCAATAACACTCTTTTTCATTAATCTCCATTTCACTGAGACAGATTCCATTATATGGGCAACTCCCTGAAGAGTTTCAAGTCTAGAGCAATTCTCTTCTATATACTTGAGTGCAGTATATGATATTTATATAGTCCTACCTTCCAAAGAGCCCAAAGCACTTGATAAATATCATCTCATTGATCCTATCCACTTTTCTGAACAGTAAATGGTAAGAATTGGTATTACCATTTAGCAGTGAGAGAACGCTGGAAACTAAAATGCAAAATGATTCAAAAGACCAGTAAGAGGGACAAAAAGTATCTTCGTTACAAAGCTCAAGCAAAAGCCCTCCTGAGCCTCCAAAATGTATCTTTTCTCTCAGCTATATTATTCTTTAACTCAAATTCTTAAAGAAACAGTTCTTTTTCTCTTATCTGCTTTAATTTAAAATATATATTTTGACATCAGGCTCAAAATGTTCTTCCCCATGCAACTCTGGTAATTTTTCTCAATTTTCAAGCTCTATAATACGTCCATCAATGTAATATTACATGTTATTGATTTTCTAATCCTGAGATTTTTGTTTTCAGGTATCACTCTGTGTTTTGCCGTCACTTGGAATTTCTCCACTGCTGAAAATCTCAATGAAAATATATGACCATAGATTGCCATCCTGCCAGTCCCTCATTTCTTTACATTTTTCTTTCATTATTTCTTTTACTTCACTGGAGCTTCTAGTCCTTTTCCCTCTAGTTTATCTTAAACTTTTGGGCCTCTCTCTGTGTTTGTCTTTCATTGTGCAGCTTGGACACCATGCTCCACTATTTCAATCATTCTCCTAGAAACACAGCTTCCTGATATCTTTTCTTTTTGTATGTTCCTTTATTTACTTATGGGATGAGAGAGGGTCTGTTCTAAATATCACAAAACCTGGGAAACCTGAGTGGCTCAGTCGGTTAAGCAGCCAATTCTTGATTTTGACACAGGTCACGATCTCTGGGTCATGAGATTGAGTGCCATGTTGGGCTTCACACTGAACGTGGGGTCTGCTTGAGATTCTCTTGCTTCCTCTCTCTTCACTTCTCCCCCTACTTGTGCATGGACATGTGCATGCTAAGATAAATAAATAAATCTTTAAAAATATCACAAAACATTTGAGCTTAACATTACAGAAAATAATAAAAGAAGCATAAGGATTCATGGTAATAAATCCAATGAGGTAACAAATGTATTTGTGGTGCTATAGCCAAATAGTTATCAGATCTAATAGATTTCATCTCTACCTCCTTTCTATCCTACTACTCTACTTCCTTCTATCCTACTCTACCTCCTTCTATCCTGTTACTTAATCCTACTACCTCTGTTCAACTTTTGGAATAGGCTTCTAGTATTTTTTTTTCCTACTTATATTTCCTCCTTTCTTGAGACAATTCTCTATACAGTAATGAAATAATTTCTCTCAAATGCAAGTATAAGCATGTCATTTCCATGTTTAAAATATTAGTAGATTTCTTTTTGTTAAATAGTTCCTTTTTAACATCCATATAGAATAAAATTACTCCTCCCATCACATACAATCAGAATTAACCCTAAGTATGTTTTTGTAACATGAAATTGTGTCCTCATCTGTCCACAGCTTCACATTGGGCTTCACTTTCTACCACTCTGCTTTACATATTATTTTTTCCAGAAATAGCATCTTTACAGTTCTCTTTAAAAAATCACATTGTCCATAACCCCATCTATTCACAGAATCTTCTCTCTACTTAGAATGTTCTTTCCAATAGTGTCTGGTGGATACATTGTTACCCAATTTCCCCCATGAAAGTGCTTTCAGTCCTAACTCCATCTCTGGCCCTCCCTCTTGTTTATGTCTGTTCAAGGACCTCACTGGGAGCTACTTGTTCTGGGATCCCTGGAGATTAACATACACACCTTAAAATGACCATTGAGGCTGGTATGCTGGGATGCTGGGAGGCTTGCTTTGGCCTCCCATGGACCTGTTAGGAATAACACCGTCTTTTCTGATGCACAGATTGTGCCAGGAGAGTTCTGTTAAATGTTAGCTGTCAGTTAGGTGCATGCAAACCCTTTGAAGTGCATGCAGACCCTCTGATCTCACTAAGGTGCCCTCCTCTGCATCCTTTTGCCCTGTAAAATCTGTAGACTCTGGTTTAGGCATTACAAAGGATAGCTGCACAGCTACAGACTCCCATCCTCCCCATCCTCCTTGTTAGGGAGGATGAAACTCTGGATGAACCATATGGAGCAGCCTGCTTCATTTTTCAGTCCCAAATGACTTCTCAGTTCAGGGGATACTTTACAGTTTCCTTTCCACCTTCTAACATTCTCTCAAATACTGGGACACAGTGAACACTTATCTACCTCTGAGACCTCAATACTTTCATCAAAATGATGAATATATATTAAAATTTGTCCCTGTTTACTTCATAAGAATTAATATGCATTAATTCTTATGAAATGTACATTACATTATGTACATTAATTGCTATACTAGACACTTTGTTATAGTAATATATATACCATTCTCCCTTATTTGAGATTCTGGAACATAGGATCTATTCTTATTAGCCTCTGAAATACTAGGGCATAACTCTATACTTGGCAGCTGGCTGGAGCACTGGAGATGGTTACTAAATAAACCAAATTATTATTAGCTAGACCAAATCAGTATGTATGTGACAAGAATTTCTTGGAAATGGTAATTTCAAGACATTTCTAGACATGGTAATACAAACTTAATTCCATTTTATTATTATATCTAAACAAATGCAAAGTTCATAATTCACAGTGCATGAAAAAATGCCTTCACCTCCTGTTCCTATTGCTTCTGCCTCTGAGATCCTTTACCACTGATGGCTTATGCAAATTTCAAATGAGGCTTTTCCCTGGGTCCTAGAGGAATTAGATACTTTGTACAGTATGCTGTAAATGTCTAATTTCAAATTATGTTTCCAAAATGTAACAGTGTAAAACCTGCTGGTTAGTTGCCCTAAGGAAAATAAAATCTTTCCAACTGGATTGTATTCAAACATGATAGGTGGAAAAACCAACTTTCTCTTATTACTATTTTTGTCAGTATCAATAAGTTTTCTGACTGCTGTCACACGTTCTAATTTAAAACCACGTGTTCCCTCCAAAAATGAGAACTGAGAGTGAAAGGCAAGCTTTAAATGTAGAGTGCTTTACTCTTAAATTACTGCTGAGTACATAGAAAATGAAAATCCTGTTTAAAAGTTCAGGAAGTGTCTGATAAGAAATAAAGAGGTCAGAAAAATAGTTTCTCCTGATAAGCCTACATTTTAAATGTATTTCATAGGGCAGTAAATTGCCTGGATATATTAAAAAAATAACCAAAATGCATTACTCAAAATTTGTTTCCCATAATTGATGGCTTTGCAAAATATAACTGATGGACATCCCTATTCCTGAATAAAATTAGCAAATCCCTAAAATGAGAAAGCAAAAAGAAATAAAAATAATGATCTTTCCTCCAACTTTATTCTCTCCAGGTGTGTACGTGTGCATGCGCAGTGGCGCACATGTCTGTCTGTGTCTGTGTCTACCCATATCTTTAAAAAGAAAACGGGCTGGAATGGAAGGCAGGTTGCAAAATGCAGGTTATTATAGTTCTGTCTTTGCTTCAGTTTGGTTACATGCTTACAGTTTTGAGGTTTGGTAACTCATGTCTTTTCCTATTTCGAAGTGACTTATCTGGGAAGGAATCCAATATGTTTGTCGAAGAGATCCTATCCTATAAATGAGACATCCATGAAAGCATAATTAGCAAGGAATGACATGGTCAGTCAGGTTTATGTGTTGGTAATATCATTCGGATAGCTGTATGGAGACTAAATGTAGCAGAGAACACCAGAGTTAGGAAAACTGATTTAGAAGCTATTGCACTGGCCTTGACAGGAGACTAAGGGAACCTGGAATAAAAAAGTGAAGGTGACAATGAAGAAAAATGGGGAGATTTGTCCCAGGTGTACGCACTATTGTATACAGAACTTGGTGTGTATACACGTGATGTGAGTGAAGAGAAAAAGACTGCAGATCTGGTTTTCTTGGTATGTGGCTTAGTGACTTGGTTAAAGATGGGTAATTCTAGTGAGTTTAAGAGAATTATAAATCCCTTCAGTATTTTCATGTAAAGTTCTATAGAATGGGTATTCAGTTAGGGTTCTGTATTTGGTACATGTTCAGATTCATTAAAACTATAAGGATGCTTAAAACATCCCAGATGAGGGTTTAGAGGACTGTTTATTAATTTTTGATTGTTACAGATAATAACTTTGAGGATTAGAGCAAATGAATGACTCCTAATTCAAAATTTTGTATTCAGTACCAGGGGATTTGTGTTCCTGTAAACATATTCATTAGCCCCAGGTTAAGAACCTCTTGAGTGGGGTGCCTTAGTCATTAAGCAACTGCCTTCGGCTCAGGTCATGATCCCAGGACCCTGGGATGGAGCCCTATATGGGGCTTTCTGCTCAGCGGGAAGCCTGCTTCTCCCTCTCCCACTCTTGTGTGCCCTCTCTCACTGTGTCTGTCTCTGTCAAATAAATAAAAATCTTTAAAAAAAAAAAAAGAACCTCTTGAGTTACACAAAGTATAGGAGGAGGAATAGTAATAAAACTTGTAGGGAAGCTACTCAGTAAACCATTAAAAACTTAACTTTAGTATTGACTGAAAATATTTTCTGTGGTAAGATCATCTCCATTGGACATTTCCCTTAAAGAATAAATCAGCCCTTGACTCTATGGATTAATGAATTTGTTCATATATCATGATCTTGAAATTTAGCAAAGATGACTTTAAAGAGAAAACAGAGAAATTTATTTTCTAACTCAGGAGATGATTTTGACATAAACTATACTATCTCCGGGAAATTCATAGTGTTACTTGCTTGAAGCCCAAACTATATTCTTTAAAGTTTTTATAAGTAACAGAGTTCTTTGATGCTTAATTAAGACTTTTGGCAAGACCACCACACCAAGCTTTCTGCCAATATTAAACAATTTACTCCATAGCTAAAAATAGCTCTGGTTAAATTGAAATTGACAGACAATGAAGCAGTAGTTGGGAGTGTTTATTGAATACCATGCCCCAATTTTGTTAATGAAGGTATGCATTATGCTCCAGTTGGTACATTATTTGCAAAGCCAGGAATGGTTCCAATTCCTATGGCTGGTGCCAAGATCTATAATTTAGTCAGTAAAGAGAAGACACGTGCTGCAGGCATGTGCCACCATAACAACAGGGAATCCTGAGCCCTGGGAGAGAACTGCTCCAGGATGAATGTCTGCCAGTTTTTAGGTCTCCTAATTTCATCACTGCCCCATTAAATTCTAACTTTCTTAACTAAAATAACATTTCCTGAATGCCGTATGTCAGACACAACACTAAGTGAGGAAGAAGATAGGAAACGGAGTAGCAATCTTGACGTGACATTCTCTCTACTGTTTGGTTCATTTAAAACAGAGAGCTGTCTCTTTCCAGAGCTATTTTATTGCTGTTTCTGATTTGGAGATCCTAATATTGCAGTACTTTTTTTTTTTTTTTTTGTATACTATATCCATTAGTTAAAATACAAAGATCAGTAGGAAAAAAACCTAATTAACAGTGAAAAAAAGTACTTTTAATTTTACTCATTAAAAGTCCTGAGAAAGGTGATTTCAGACATAGTTCAAGAATTCAAAGAGATCACCAGCCGGGGTTTCTTTTTTTACATTATTGCTCTGACACTTTCATTTATATTGATTTCCCTTCCTTAATGTTTTGATACCTGATCATAAGATGAACATTTAGGCCAGGAATGATGATGACTTATAAAGGAGAAGACACCAGATGTTGTCTCAACATCTAAATATCCATTACATGAATAAAAAGTAACACTTTAGGGATGCCTGGGTGGCTCAGTTGGCTGGGCGGCTGCCTTCAGTTTAGGTCATGATCCAGGCATTCTGGGATTGAGTCCCGCATCAGGCTCCTTGCTCAGCAGGGAGTCTGCTTCTCCCTCTGCCTCTGCCTGCCACTCTGTTTGCCTGTGCTCACTCTCTCTGACAAATAAATAAATAAAATCTTTAAAAAAAAAAGTAACACTTTAAACTAATTTTAATTAAATTCAGATTTAATGTACATACTTAACAGTTGTTTATAGCATTTATTGCTGATAAATTTTAAGCCGATTCAAACATTCAATTATGTATTACAATATGCAATGAAACAGTAATTTATAGTCTACATAATTTTTTTAATTGGAGAACATTTATTGAACAGATAGACAATATTCACATTTATAGGCAAGAAAACTTTATTTCTCATTGAGAGAAACCAAACAGTATATGTTAATTCAACCTAACAATAGGACATATAACTTCATACTACATACTTACTCTGAAAATAAAGTACTGTGTATTAATAAAGATTGCTTTGCTTTTACTTCTCAGGGATTTAGTGAGAACATTTATACTTGCCTACTATTTGTGTCCAAGGACCTTTATGGATATTTTGCATTATGTTCAGCCATAATATTACATCACTTTATCATCACTATGAATATTCATTTATTGCTTATAATAAAAAAACAATAAAATCTGAATAAAAAATGCCATACACACCACTAAGCCTCCAATCAGTACTAAGGGTTATCAAGTCCATCTAATGGTCCTTATGATAAACATTGAGGATGACTCTCATATCAGACAGTTGCCAAGGAAGAGTAACTCTTGCCAGTCAAATTGTACGTAGACAAGAAGAGCTGATGTAGGTGTTGTGCTGCTGAGGAATGATCCCATATAGTACGTCTAACCCAGAAGAGAGCTATAACCATGAATTTCAATTCTAGAATCAAAAGACTATAGACTGTATTAGCTATCTGAACTTGATGAAGTTACTTCATTTTTCTTTCCCAAAGGTTCTTCTTCAGACATTTAGGAGTAAATCCTCATTACTCTTTTTGTAGGAATTCAAGGAGTTAATAAACAGAAGATGTTTAACTCAGAACCTGGCACTAGATAGGTCTATGGTAATTCTTAGCCATCTCTCATTAGCTCAATAACTGTATCATTTGTCACTGGCAATAAAAAGACCTTGGCCACCTATCTTTTTATTTTTTTATTTTTTAAATTTTTTAATTTAACCTCAGTGTCAAGATGTATAAAAAGTGAATAATAATTCCTGTTTTCTCCACCTCCACAGATTTGGTCTGGAAAGCAAATGTAATAAAGGATGTTAGAGGCCATGAGGTATAGTGAAAGGAGCTCAGCTTTGGACCAAGACAGACTTGCTCTCAATCCTTATTCCTAGATTATTTTTCTATGGAGCACCTTGAATGAGATTGTTAAAACGCAAATCTGATCTTACCATTTTGTCCACTAAAACTTTTAATTCTCTTTTTGTTACCCTTAGAATATAATCAGTAGTTTTCGGATGGTAGGGAAAGTCCTGTAGGAAGTGACTCCTTCCTAAATCTTCTATTTCATCTCTTGGCATTTCCCATCACCTGCCACCCCCCAGCCACAATACTTTTTGTGATTTCCTTGTTTTTGTCAGAAATTTCCCTAGCTTGAGGATTTTCAATTAATAGATTTTTCTATCTGAATTATTCCTCCGCCTCCATACAGTTCACCTTTCTTTCATTTAGAAAAGGATCTTTTTGCAACTGTCAAATTCTCATTTACATCTCCTTTGAGTCCCTAAACTCTTGATTTTTGCAGAGTACCATTATTTTGCTTTGTAATGCATCGCAGTATGTAGCTAGCTATATATTGTTTGAATGGATATTTGGCTCTCCTGCTCACTCCATGAAGACAAAGTTTATAACCATTTAGATCACAGCTGTATCTGTGAGTTCTAGCATGTAATAGAGGCTCAAAATAAAACATAGAAAGAACTAACATAATCCCTTGAACTTTATAGTCCTCACTGGGAAAGATTGTTTATAACACTTAACTTGAAAGATTGTTTTTTATACTGGAGGCCATGTGTGTATAATACTTTCCTTATAGCAGCTGTCAAAAAATCTGACTATTATTATAGTAAGTAACAGTCAAAGTAGAGTGTATTTTAAAATAGTAAGTTATTTTTGGTTCTGTTGAAATGGGTAGAGTCCTACAAAGGGAACATAGATATACAGATATAGATGATATAGATATAGATATGGTTATAACTAACCACCTATAGTATGACTCTACACCTTTAACAATATACTGGGGATATATTCTACATAACAATATACTTAACAAGATACTTAATGATATACGGGGGGAAAATTTATAAGGATAGACATAACAGAATACATATGGTCCCCCAAGCTGTGATTGTCCCAAAGAGGAGCACTCAGACTCAAATAGACCACCAAGGAGAAGGTTTTAATGGAGAGACTATATATCCATGGAGTAGGGGTGTGGTCAGAGATAATCTAGACAACTATTCAACAATAGTAGCTTCTTGGTGAAGAAAGTAGCCTTGTTAGAAATGAGGAGGCTTCAGAACCCAATCTTGGTTTTTCAATCTTTCTTCCACTTAATTAATTCAGTCCTGTTGAGTTAACTCTGCGAAGTTATAGAGGTAAAGAGAAAATTAGTCATCAGTACTATGTCCATTTATCTCTTTTAAGCGGAAAAATATTTCAGAATTTTCCATGTGTCAGGTTTTGCATTATTACCTGTGGTTCTCTGCCTTGCCAAGTGTTCCCCTTTATCTCTACTCTTTGGATATCAGAGTTTTCTCCACATTACTGTGAGATATATATATATATATATACAAATATATATATATATATATTATATATTATATATATTATTTTTTTTTAAATCCCCAACCCCAAATGCTGTACTTAGCTTCACAGAGATTCTCAATGCATGTCTACTAAATAAAATAAATGTGGTTCACTCAAGGGGACAATAAAGTGTAACAATTTCCCTTTGGAGTGGGACAGGTCAGAACTGAAGCACACCCATGTATTCCAGCATCATGTATCCCAGCATCATGTCTTCCAGCTGCCTGTCCCATAGAATTTGAGTTTCCATTTCTTCACTTACAGTGATGATAATAATATCCAGATTCTCAGGATTGGAGGACAATTAGAAAATAGGTTTTAAAAAGTGCTTTACAATATAAATGGTATGTAATAATTAAAAAAAAAAATGAAAGTGCTCACTGTTAGAATTCTCTCTGCTATTGTCAGGTTCTAGAGTGAGCTATAATTTAGGGACCTGAGGGGCACCTGGGTGGCTCAGATAGTTAGGCTCAGGTCATGATCCCAGGGTCCAGAGATCAAGCTCTGCATGGGGCTTTCTGCTCAGCTGGGAGTCTGCTTTCCCCTCTATCCCTTCCTGTGCTCCTGCTCTGTCTCTGTCTCTCTCTCAAATAATTAAATAGAGTCTTAAAAAATATAATTCAAGGATCTGAGTGTAGGTTTTGGAAAATGAGAAGACGGAATATAGCCAAATACTACATTCCCTGGGTATGTCAGTGAGGACAGAGAGTTTTTCAAGAAATGAAATGTGAAGAGAGCTCAGACAGAGAGGTAAGAAGAACAGGGGTTTTGGAATTCACCTAGTAAGTGGGACATGGTTTGGAGCCTGTTGACTCTGAAAATACAAAGCTAAACAGTTGCACTTTGTCTTTGATAAGCCAGACACGTCCGTCTCTTCCAGCTGCTCATGCCAAGCACCCGTGGGAAGATCACATAAAACTGAACAATGACCTTTACTTCAGATTTTATTTAACTTAACAAATCCTAATTATATGTCTCAGATTATTTTACTGTTTTTTTTTTCTTTCTTGGATGTGTGTAAAGAATATGGCACCTGTTTATTACATATGTAATGCTTATTAAAAAAAAAAAAAAAGAAAGCCACAGCCACTTGTATTTGTCCCCGTAGCACTATTTATACTGTGGTTGAAGCAACTTAAACAGATCTGTGTTTTCTAGCTTCATGGCATTTTTTACCTTCAACAGCTTACACATCAGAACAATAATAAATTCCACAAAGGCTGCTATTCAGCATATTGTACAAGGAACTCTCTGTGTAAGTTCTTTTGTGTGTGTGTGTGGTAGTTAAAAATGTGATTTCTAGCGTTAGACTTCTTATTTGTCATTTTGCAAGGATCTTGACTTGTCTAAACATCATTCATTAGCAAATAGGAATTATAAAAGCATTATTGTGTGGGTTTGCAGTGCAGTTAAATTAGGTATTACGTGTAAAGCAGTTGGCACTCAATATGTAAATAATTTTTGTTGAATGACCTACAAAATTTTTTCACGTTGATGATGTAGTTAAGATAATCTCCTTAAATAAATATAACTATATCCCTATTTATAGAAAATAAAACTGAAATTTAGAAAGTTTATCATATTCTTGATCTTATTTATAGGAAGTGGCAGAAACGACAGTTTATCCAGATATAAAAATCAAAATCCCAACATTTTTCTACTTCAATACCAACTTATGTATATATGAATGTATTTGCTTTCTTTGTGTATCTAAAGCAGTTAATCAGCAATCGTCAAGCCTGTTAGTGGAGACAGTAAAGGAGGGGGTGTATTAATAATTTGATTTAGTTCAGTTTATTTAGTTCAGTTTTATTGAGTATCTAGTACAAGAAATGAAGCAAATACCTGAATTACATAAAATCATTGACCCCAAACCCCTCATAGTCCATTGTGAAACATTGGTATTTATAGCGAAGAATGTGTTCACAAATATGTGTTCACTAGACAGAACTGGCAAACAGAAACAAGGTGTTCAATCTGTCAGGGATGAGACGTTGATGGGAGGGAGCACACAGGATCTCGAGAGTCATAAAGAAGATTAAGCCAAGGAACTGTTTTAAAAGATAAACAGAGTTTCTTATAGGAAGGCTGATCCTAGACGGTGAGAAAAATTTCAAAGAAAGAGAGGAACATTATGGTTTTGAAATAATAAGAAGGTTGGTATCGCTAGAATTGAAACTTAAAAATTTGGAGGTGATGGTAGAAAGGAAGTCAGACAAGTCAGACAAACAGGGAGCAAAACGTAAAGGACTTTTACTAAAATACAAGATCCACTGAAGAGACTGCAGATATTCCTAGTGGAGAAGAGAGTAAATTCTCTTCTCTCTGCTCCAGAAATTTTCAAGCAAGGCAGAAATCCTAATCATGGTCTTAAGCCCCTCTGCTGCTGAGGTTGGTGGCTTCCAGGATCACAGGGGAGAGATCACTGTGCCTCACGATCAGAAAGTCTTTTTGATTTACTGAGGATAATTTACCTTGTTTTACCTCTTGAACATCACTTGGCAAATTAACGGTGCAATTCCAAGCATATGAATGCTGATGATAGAGAAATACCCAACGTGTGAGTGAGCTCTCACAAGATAGAGTTAAATGGAATTTTTATGGTCTCGTTTCTAACTAGCACAATCTTGGGAGGTTGTGAAATCCCTTTTAGAGCACCAATTTAATAGAAGTCATCTAATTAAAAACCCACTAAATAATACTTGTTTTAGCTATTTCTTTAGCTTAATTGAATGTATGCCATTTACTTTTCAAGGACTTTTAACTACTGTCCCAGTTGAGACTTTAAAAAACAGCTGTTATTGTGACACAGTCTGGTAAGAGATCAAGCATATTTCAGTTTATTGAGTAAATTAAACATGTAGGCCACTTAAAAATAAAAGCTTGTAACTGTACTGAAACTAATTATCATGTAGTATTTCATAGCAGCACTTGAAGCTAAAGAGAGTTGAGACTCAGAGACTCCATCTCTGGGGATTTTGACTCTGAGAGAGTCCTCTTTGGGTCATAAAGATTCCAGTTCTGTACTTCCAAGGGCTTCAGGCAAACATGTTCTCCTTCACATGGTTGAGGGAATGTACCTGACTTAATCAGTAAGCGGTTCTCAGACAAAGCTTTCCTTACCCCACAAACAGTGCTGCACTACCTTCCTTAATATAATTCTGTATTTTTATTCAAGGATTACTAGAATGATGATGGGTTCATTATTTTCAGAACTGTGTGGATATGTGGGGAGAGAGTAAAATTTTTTTTAATATATTTTTTTATTTTTTATAAACATATATTTTTATCCCCAGGGGTACAGGTCTGTGAATCACCAGGTTTACATACTTCACAGCAATTGCACTATTGGGTATTTACCCTAAAGAGAGAGTAAAATTTTATCTTCTCTGTATTAAAGGAACTGATGCAGTCTCTTTGGAAGTCATGTACTACCAGCAGATGAAGAACAAGTCCATTCTTCATGAAGCAACAAATCTGAGATCTGATTACAACTGATCCACAAGAAATGTTATCAATATCGAGGCTAAAAATTCTAACTAAATAAACTCTCTCTCAATTTTTGTTTCATTATATTAAATACATAAAATTATTCAGAGTCATACAATATGAAACTGTCTTAATGAAGAACTGGAAATGCTCTCAGAGTGTTTTTGTCTCATGCCAAATTTCTAGGAAAGTGGTTGAGATTAAAATTACACTATTCATCTGATTGAATTAAAAATTTTCTCTGAATATAATGGGCTAGGTAATGAAAATAGTTATGCACATATAAGAACATATTTTATGAGTTTTACTGCTCATAGTCATTGGTTATCCTTTTGGATCATCTTCAAACCACTTTGTATTAGATTGAACCACTAGACATAACTTGTATTGGTGGCCAATTTGTACTTTACAGAAGTGCAATAGACTGAACCACTGTGCTTGAAGGTTAATCATCTGTGACATATAATAATGTGGGTTAATGCATTACAGAAATTTTTGTCTACTGTTCTAGTTTTCAACATCTGTCCCTAAATCTATGTCCAGTTTATCTACCAACATATACATTCAAATACTATGAGCAAATATATAAGCTGCTAATTTAAAAAGTAAGCACCGTGGAACATATGGGTGGCACAGTCAGTTAAGCATCTGTCTCTTGATTTCGGTTCAGGTCATGATCTCATGGTCTGCACATCAAGCTCTGTGTTGGGCTCCCTGCTTAGTGAAGAGTCTGCTTATCTCTCTCCCTCCCCCTCTCTTTCTCCCCTATCCTTTAAATAAATAAAATATATTTTTTAAAAAAGTAAACAAAAAGTAAGCACCATATAGCACTAGAATCACTATAAAACTATAATATAAATTGTTACTATTTGCACCTGACCTACTGAATGTATAACTATTAGAAGAAATTTTCTTTTTAACATTGCAAAAAGGATCTGTGAAGGATCAAAAGATATCTTCAGTGAAATGAACAGAGCACTTCCATTATACAACACAATTAAAAAGCAATGTGATTCCATAGTTTGGCTATTGTGGACATTGCTGCTATAAACATTCGGGTGCATGTGTCCCTTTGGATCACTACATTTGTATCTTTAGGGTAAATACCCAATAGTGCAATTGCTGGGTCATAGGGCATGAAAAAAAAAAAAAAAAAAAAAAAAAAAGCAATGTGATTGTGGAAAGATTTTAAAATAGAAACTTAGGACCAGGAAAAGGGAAATCTGTTTGTTAATGATATTTCTTAAAGATTTAATGTTTTCTTAAAGATATTGGAATCATTTATTCAAAAGTTACTATACCCCAATGAATGTAATGCATCTTATTAGCAGTTTAATTTCTTTTAAACATGTGACTGTTTTTGGTAAACTTCTATACTCCTTCATGATGAAAGTTTTTAGCAAGTTGGGATTAAGAAGGAACTTCTTATGTGGATAAATATATCTTTAAAAAAACTATAGCCAACCTCAGACTTAATTTTGAAATGTTGGAAGGTTTTCCTTTAAATTCCCCCAACAAGAAAAAGTTGTCCAATACCCCACTTTATGTTTATTTTTACACTGGAAAACTGACCTCTCATTAAGACAACAAAAGTAAAAAATAAAAAAAAAAATTGTGATTACTGACCAAGAATTAAAATTGCTTTAGTTTTTAGACGGTATTGTATATAGAAAATTCAAAACAATCAACACATATTACTAATGTGGGAATTTTGCAATCTTGCTAAGCACAAAATAATATAGAATAATGAAGTGAATTTCTATATACCAATACCAAATAAAAAAACTAGTAAAATAAAAAAATAGTTTATATATCACAAAAAATATAAGAATAAATATACAATAGGCAAGAACTGTTACAAAATTATTAAACTAAAGGAGATGCATTATAAAATTAGATAAATCTATTGATATACCACAAGAATAAGGAGACTCAATATTGTAAATATGTTATGTCACTTCAAATTGATTTATAGTTTAAAAATGATCCCCATCCAATTCAATTGTAACACATACTTTAGGAAAAAGCTGACTCTCAAGTTTATGTGAAATCAATTACAAAGAGTCGATAATTACCAAGATAGTCTTCAAGGGGAAGAATATGGATGGAGGACTTTTCCTACAAAATATCATTGTATATTATAAAGCTATACAAATAAATTCTGAGAGAGAAGTATTGGTGCAAGGATAGATAGCCTACAGAGCCTAGAAATAGGTCACAGATTTTTAATGCTTACTATATAACAAGAGTCAGTGAAGAGCAGCAGAGAAAACAGGTTCTTTTTTTTTTTCAATAATCAATGCTACAGTAATTGGGCATCCAAAAGTGGAAACTCAAGAAATTTGATTCCCAATCAAATTCATTTCATGTGGGTTACCTAAAAAGACAAAACAGAGGTGTTAGAAGATAATACATGAAAGTATCTTTGTTATCTCAAGCTAGGGTATGTTTTCTTAAGACAAAACATGCTGTCAATGAAGGAAAATATTAATATACTACATTTAAAATTGAGAATATTTGTTTATTAGAAGACTCCATGTGTTTATTTCTTTTTCTTGGAAAGCGTATGTATAAAACACAGAAGAGAAAAAATATCACAAATTAATAGGGAATATCCAGAAAATCCAAACAAAATATTAGATAAACTAGTTACCTCACATTGATAGATACCCAACTGATTGATACATGTATGCAAAGATGTCAATCTCACTGCTAACTGAAGAAATGTAAAGTGTAAAATGATAACAAAGTACTGCTTTAAACACCAAACAGATTGGCAAAAATAAAATCCTGTATTTGAAAATGGTATTATGTGTTAGCAAGTGTGGAATATATGGACCCTCCACTTTCCTATCTTCACTGATGGAAAAGAAATTAATTCAAGCATGTTGGGAAGGATATAAGCATTTTCTAGTAAAATTGAAAACATATATACTCTATTAACCATCCATTAGATTCTTGGGAATGTTCTAGAAAAAACTGTGCTTATGTAAAAGAATGGTACATAGTAACCATCTTAAGAAAATTAAAAAAAAATCAGTTGATATCAAATTAATATCAAGATATCAAGTTAATATCAGTATTAACTTGATATAATAGATATTAACTTGATATAGTAGATATCAAGTTAATATCAAGATATAGTAGATATCAAGTTAATATCAAGAAGAAAAATAAATTATTATATATTTGTACAATTAAATACTGTCCATCATTGAAAACACATGAAATATATTTATCAACACAAATCAACATCAATTTAATCTGTAGAGAACATTTAGAGAAAAATGGAAATCACAGAATGCATGAACTTAAGAGTCTTATTTTCATACAGTTTAGAAACATATCTTACTAAAGACTTTTTTTATGTATACATATTTTTTGGTGAAAATTAAAGACAAGAAAGTGAATTATTTAAAGTTGAGATAATTAACTTTGGAGGAGGGGAAGATTCTAAAGCTGCTGAGATCCACAAAATGTTTCAAATACTGATAACATTTTTCTTTCACAAGCTTTATGTGGATATTTGTGTTTTTAAAGACCTTATTGATATGTTATACTATATATTTGTTTTATAATAGAAAACTTCATGTTTTTTTAAAAAAACATATTGCAAAAACTCAGGTGACAAAATGGAATTAGATTCACTGTGAACATTATAGCTATTATTAAATTTCCCAAAAGTAGTTTCTCAGTAAGGTGACTCAATAAAAATCTCCTTTTGTTATTCAAAAAATAAATAAATAAAATAAACCGAAGCTACTGTTTGGCCATTGTAACTTTATTTTGGTTTTCTTCGCCATTTTCAATTAAAATGTATTTGGAGCACACTCATCCCTTGGTTTTTGTTTGTTTGCTTGTTTTCTCACTCTCTCAAAACTTTCCCCTCTAGTTTGTTTTAAGTAGTTTTATGTTTCCAAAGCAATTTTCCAGAGCACTCAAAGAAATTATCATTGAATGGCCATTAGAAAGATTATTTTTGCCTTTCCCTTTGTGAATGACCATCCTATACTCCTTTTATTTCATCACAAGTGAAGGCTTTTTTGGTTACCGAGCTTCTAATCCTACAAAATCACTCATCTCACCCTCTCTTGATTATATGTTCAATACCGAGCATGTAATAGCTATAATCTAATAATTAGAACTCATATTTTCATACTTAATTCAGGCTAAAATGTCTCCCAAAATACTTTTGGTTCTTAAAAAAATCTATATATTTTGTTCACCTTCTTTATATTTGTATTTAAAAAATAGTTGCACATTTAATATGTATGTTGAATGTATGAATTTGGCTTCAATCTACCACTTTCCTATTTGATTTCTGTTTTTTTCCCTTCTTTTATTTTCAAAGTATTTTGTATTGACTGTTTTCCAGTATTTAATTATATCTCCACTATTGGCTTATTAGACATACTTTTTTATTATAATTCTTTGCTCTACAGTTTACAGTATGCATATTTAATTTATCATAGTCACTTTCAAAGAATACAGTATTTCATATTTAATATAAGAATCTTACAATATTCCCTGTCTGTACTATTTTTGTCATATATTTTGGTTCAAATACTTACATTTAAATGAAATTTTTAAACAAGGTGAACAACTTTATGTATTTACTCAGATATTACCTATTTATGGTACTCTTTATTCTTTTGGAAAAATCTACATTTCCATCAACCTGAGCAACATTTTTCTACATTTTTATAGGGAAGACATGTTGGCAACAGATTATCTTAGAATTTATTTTTATGTAAAAATCTATTTTGCCTTAATTTTTGAAACACATTTTCTTTGGTTATGGAAATATGAATTATCTAGCTTCTTACAAGTTTGCTTACCCCTTTTCATTTGTCTGTGTATGTGTGTGTGTCCTCTCTGTTTAGCAAATATCAGGTAACCCTTGGTTGTCTCTTCATATCTAAGTATGAGACAATTATGTATAAATATATTTTTAACCAAGAACCTCAATTTAATGTATAATTTTTACTCATTTTCTACAGACATATAACTGTATCATATTTTAATTTGCAGTTTTGGTTATCAGTGAAGGAAAACATTTAAAATCTTAGTAAAGTAATGTTCTTTATGAAAATGACATAATTGATTTCATGAATATACTTTATATAATCTAACATGTACCCTCCAAATGATCACAGGAAATTTTTATAGGCTACTATGTATAATGTTAGGAAAAATATAATTTTAAATTATCCTATGAGCTCTTAAAGAATATTATATATTGTTTAAAGTACCAAAGAATGATGCCACATATTTTATTGTTTGTGTACGGAATGCCATCAGCTAACACATTCAATAAAGAGTGGAGTTCTGTGGAAAATAAATCAACTCAATGAATATTAATACACGCCATTATTAAATATTGAAAGGCATTTGATTCATACTATTAATATGTGGAATATTCATATAACCTTTATTAATGTCAGTAAAACTTATACACTTTAGAAGCATATATCCTTAAAGTAAAAACATTCAAAATATGAATTAAAAAATATCCCCTATTGAATTTTTTTTCCATTTATCAGAGTGCATATCACTTAAGGGAATAAATACTAGCCCAATAACCTTATAATTGTTTGTAAAATTATTAATAGTGGAAAATGAATAAAGCCTATTTTTCCGGTCAACTTTTGCTATTTAAGATTTTTTATCAAGTTCAGAATTCATTGTAAGAATCCTTGTAAACTAATCTTTGCATATTTAATTTGTTATTATCCATTTCCTTTTGCTAATTAAGTTGAGTTTTAGTATTATATTTGTAATATAATGGAAATTGTTGCCATGTAAATAATGGTGACTAAGAATGACTGCTAGTGACTATTAAAAATAAATTTAAGTAATAAATTCACATAACTAATAACAGTAATAATGTCTTACCAAAAAAGTGACTTAGAACTCTTCATGTATTTGAGAATAAAGTGTTCTCACTGAAGCTCCTCACAGAGTATCCTTGGAGATGGTATTTGCCCTCTGGAGTCTATCATGTTTTTTCCTTTAGAAAGTCTAAGTTCTTTAAATATAAAATCAGAACAGAACAAACAAATAAAACAAAACTACCAGTTAAAGGACAGAGCTTTTGTTACACTTTAAAATAAAAATTTTCTATGTGGCATAGTGCAAATTAGTTTAAACATCAGGGATTTGATTTGCTCATTGACCAGATGAGAGGATAGGATTGGATGATCTGCATGGTACCTTCCAAATCCCACTCTCCTTAAATTCAACTGATAAGAACAAGACTTACAAATAGATTTGCCCTTTGGCCAGGGGGTAGCACTGCTCTCATGGTTTTTAAGTTCTTTTACCAATCCTCCAGAGGTGTTCTCATTGCAGCCACCGTTAAATAAAAGTGTCATTTCTGTACTCTATATGGTTTACCAAAGGGTACAGGGTGGTCAAGAGATGTGTATGATACACTGAGTAAAAAAATAGAAGTATTCTATGGTAGAATTCTCTCCTCCCTGGTTTTATTAATAGACACCTACCAAGTACATGCGCATCTCACATAAACTAGCATGCTGTGCAGTTCTTCACAGAGATATTAGTAGGAACTATCAAATTGTGGTTTTAACATATCTATAAATGTATATGTCAAAAAATAGGTGGAACCCACCTAGAAGTTAAATGTAGAAAAACCTTTGTTTATATTTTCCTTGAGCCATCCTATCTCATTTCCGATAACGTGGTTCTTAAGCATATCATCTCCTGGATGACACATGCTTGTACATGAATGAAAACTGCAGAATGGGAAGGGAGGTATAAAGAAAATCTTTATTTAAAAGCATGTAGATTTTGTGGCGCCTGGGTGGTTCAGTCCGATTCTTGATTTCTGCTCAGTTCATGATCTCAGGGTCCTGAGATGGAGCCCCACCTCAGGCTCCCTGTTCAGCTGGGAGTCTGCTTGGGATTTTCTCTCTCCCTCTGCCCCTGCCCTCACTGGCACTCTTTGTCTCTCTGAAATAAATAAGTCTTTAAAATAAATAATAAATAAATGCACATTTTGATGCTCTGCCCCAAGATCTATAAACACTAAACTGCAATGAGAAAAAAATGTTTTTTGATTAGAAATAGTCAAAATATGCAAAAATAAGGGGATCAAATACATAAAGAAAGATATCAACTCTTTAATGCAATCAATAGAACATTAATTACGGAAAAATATAAAATTACAAAACGGACACTTTTATAATAAATAAAATAAATGGACTGTAAAATTTTATGTTATATGATTTTTTTTAGATAAATACATTCAAATTTTAATGACATTTAATAAATTTTAATTAAAAATAAAAGAACACAAAAATGACAACAATTGATTCTTGAAAGGATGGAATTATGGGTGAAACATTTATGTTAAAATTTATTGTGTTGCAGTCAGAAATAAAAATTCTGAATTATTTATGCACCAAAGTGTGAAAAAATATTTTTATGAAAAGAATAGAATAGCATAACAATTCTCCTAAGACTATATATCCAGGAGAGGTCCACAGATGTGGTTCAAAAATAATTTTTCCTATCTCACATACACGTATACTGTTACACTAAAAAATGCCCTTTATTATTTTCATTTACTCTATAGCAATGATAAGAGAGTAAGTAAAAAATCATACATGCTATGGGACACCTGGGTGGCTCAGTTGGTTAAGCATCTGCCTTCAGCTCAGGTCATGATCTCGGCGTCCTGGGATCGAGTCCCGCATCGGGCTCCTTGCTTGGCGGGGAGCCTGCTTCTCCCTCTGCCTCTGCCTGCCATTCTGTCTGCCTTTGCTCGCTCTCTCCCCCCCCTCTCTCTCTGATAAGTAAATAAAATCTTTAAAAAAAAATCATACATGCTAATCTCACATTCTAATTATTAATATTGGTCTCACATTTTAATATGTGGAGCTTTTACTGGTTATAAATAATTGATACTATAATTATTAACATAAATTGTTATATTTTATTCCATAATCATGATAAAGTCAATATAAATGCTGCAAAAATGGAGATGGCATATTAATTACATAAGAAAATAAAAATTTGGGGTGATATATAAATCAAGAAAATATGAAATTGGAATTTAAAGTTTTTGGTTAGGCAGAAATGAGATACTTAATAACAATAGAGTTCAGTGGAAATAATTATAAAGCTTCACATTTATTTGGAAGAGGCAATATGCCTGAAATAAAAGTATAGCAACCTAGAATCACAAGTGAAAAATATTACTAATTATTTCACATGCATTAAAATATATTATAAACAGAAATAGTTTGAGTAAACTGTATTAACTAGTAAAGTGCTTTCCCACTGAGATTTGTAGCCCAGTTCAGGTGTTGGAGGACTATGTCAGAAGCACTATGAATCCATTTCTTCATTGTTGAGATTCATTTAATTTCCTTACTGAGCCATTGTTATCAAAAAAAGCAAGTAATTTCCATCAATTTGATGGAAGCAAAATAAAAAGAAAAAAAATTGAATACTTTGTTTATAGTTCTGCATATAATTTGCATTATAGAATATAATCTGTAGAGTATTATATCCAACTCACATTGACACAAATTCATAAGATGCAAATTAAAGATGAGGCAAAAACAATCAGAAGTCCATAAGCCATGCCATTAAATTTTTCTTTGAAAAATACTCAAGAAAACTGGACTCCTTAGCTTACAAACAATATAAAAAGTGAATTCAAGTGTGGAATATTATAATTTGCAATAGAAAATTGACATATTCTTTGCCTCTGCAGAAAAAGAGTAAGAACCAACAAAAGATCCCTCCACAGAATTTTCCCTCCACAGTATTTTATAATAAAATTAAAAATCAAGTGGAAAGCCTTTAAAAGTTGGAGCCTTCCTGGTCATCTATCAGGAAATGTGATCCTAACTCATGGGCTCTCTGAGATACTTCCTACCTGAGCTCTACAAAGATCTCTGAACCATCAATAGACACCTACACAATTACACACATCAGTTAGGGCATACCTGGAGGTGGCACAGGTTTGTAAATACACAAAAAACAATGACTTAGACTTGTTTGAAAGTTGTTTTACTTTTTGCAAATAAGTAGTACCAAGACACTAAAAAGATAACAGTGCTTGTAGGGGGACGTGATTTCTGGTTTCAGTCTTGTATCTCTTAGAGGCAATCCTGATGTTTAGAGATTTGGAGTAGTTTCATGTGGAGTGAGATGCACTCTAGGTGAGAGAAGACAAAAGTAAGGGTGTTCTGTTTATATCACTGATCAAATCACAACTGGAAACAAAAGTGAACCGAACTAAATTAAGCTAACACTAGCTTAAAAATCAATCATTTTTAAGCTACTAATTCTGTCATATGACTGGGTTCTGAGTTTTGAAATTTTTGCTTCTCTCGTACTGAGGTCAGAAATCTCTGCTACTTCCAATTTCAAGAAATTTTTCCTTTTTATCCACTTAAAAGCCTACCACTGAATGGTGTTTGAATACATACATTTTCCCAAAAAGAGAATTGCAAGGGGATCTACAATCCAGAAATGTAAACTACAACAGACAAACATTCACACACAAGCACTCAAAAAATACTTAGTCAATTGAATAATAGGTTAATAATTAGCACATAAACATGTCTTCAGTTCAGTCAGCTATAATAGATCATCATAGCTTGGGTGGCTGAAACAATAAATATTTAGTATTCACAATTCTAGAGGCTGGGAAGTCCAAGAGCAATATCCTGGCAGATTCAGTGTCTAGGGAGAGCCTACATCCTGCCTTGCAGATGTCTTTCTTCTCATTGTATCATCACCTGGCAGAAACTTGAGATAAGAAATAAGCTCCAATGAAATCAGAGAGGGAGAAAAACCATGAAAGACTCTTAATTGTAGGAAACAAACTGAAGGTAGCTGGGGGCGAGGGTGGAGGAATGGGATAATTTTGGGGGATGGGCATTAAAGAAGGTACTTGAGGTAATGAGCACTGGGTGTTATAAGGAACTGATGACTCATTAAACTTTACCTTTGAAACTATTAACACACTATATGTTTATTAATTGATTTTAAATTTAAAAGGATAAGCTCTGGAATGTCTCTTCTTACAAAGACACTCATCCTGAGGACTTTAACCTCATGATCTAATTGGTTTTCAGTGGCTCCATCTCCAAATACTATCATATTGCGGATGAGGGTTCCAACATATGAATTTTTGAGAGGACAAATATCATTTCATAGCAAAATATTTATCTATTAAGTAATCCTTGTATTAAAGACCAGGGATCCTTGTATTAAAGACCCATACAACATTTCAGAGAAATTCACAATTTTTTGTTCCCTTGTCTTAAGGAAATATTAAAGCCAACTTAATTGGTAATTGTAAAGTTATTTGCCCAAATTTAGAAGACCAGAAAGTGGCAAAATTAGGACCTAATTGCATTTAATCTATCACTGAGGTCTTTTAGAACCCAGGACACTTCTTTCAAAAGTGGGCATTAATGAATGAAACAATGTGCATAGATAGGTTATCTTAAGGATGGGGATAGGAACAAGACTCTAGCAGTAAGACAGAGAGCATTCAGAAACAATGTCTAAAAGTTGTTACTATTTTAAAAGCATATTTTCAGAGGTATACCCCATCGAGTAGAATGTTTAAATTCTATCATAATATTTTTAGTCATAGTTGGTAAATAAGCTCTGCATAATAGAATAGGTATAAAATGATGGGGAATAAAATGATGAGGAATAAAATCATGGTATAGGTATAAAATGATGGGGAATAGGCAGAACATAGGACCTAATTGATCCATTGAGAAGGACAGGCAGTAGAAAAATTAACTAGCTGGAGATAATGTCAGAAAAAGGTTCAGTTTGGAGTGCTAATAAGTTATTACATTAATACATTCTTATCAGGGAAACAGTGAACAACTAAATATCCAAGGTTAAATATCGGAGCTCTATAGCCAGTAGGTAGAAGAAAACATGAGCAATCTTCACACTGTTTGGAGTCATTGGAGTGGAGTCCACCCACTCCCTATCAACTGTCCCATATAAGTTGATATTCAAATGAAGTAGCTAGTCTTAGAATGGGATGGGATGCTTGTAGGAGTCAGGGACAGAATTTTTTAGTACAGAAACAAGACAGAAACAATGGATGGGGAGGGGGTGAGTTGTTGAAAGTCTAGCAGAATTTAATGGGACTATCCCAAAGCTCATAGGCCCCTGAAAGTTAGTGATGGTCATTGGAAATTTTTAGCGTGATGCAGTTTCCATATCATGGTTGGTCCTCTATTGTGATTTATTTAAAATTTGACTCAATTGAGATTGGGGAACAAAACTATGGCAATGCCTGAATTTAGAACTTAATTGCACCAAGACTATATCAATAAAGAACCTAAGTGTCTAACTTTGAGGAGCTAGATATGGCATTGGCAAAAAATAAGTTTTAAAAAAAGCAAAGAATGCAAATTTAAAGTTTCTAACTCATATGCTATGCCTTTTTGACTTTGATATATCTGCCACATCACTTGTCTATAAACATCCTTCCAGGATAGGTATTAAAGATGCATGTATGGGGCACATGGGTAGCTCAGTTGGCTAAGCATCTCCCTTTGGCTCAGGTTATGATCTTGGGGTTCTAGGATCAAGCCCCGCATTTGGCACCTGTCTCAGTGGGGAGTTTGCTTCTCCCTCTCCCTCTGATCTTCTTCCTGCTCCTGCTTGCTCTTTCTCTCTCATGCCCTCTGTCCTCTCTAAAATAAGTAAATAAAATCTTTAAAAAAAAAAGATACATGGAAAAATCAATATTCATTTTATTTTCACATTTTATTAGTATTTCAAAATATAATTATTATTGCTTTTTAATGTAAATGAATTTTATTTTAGGTATATTTTGGGCTAGTCTAGGAACTGAACTACAGATAATATTGCTGTTTATCTGATAATTTATTCAGAATTTCAAATGAGCATTTTGGGTTTTTTTTTATTCGTGGGTTCCCTGAAAGAACTATTACACACTTGAGAATTATACTTTAAATTGTTGCTAAAATATTTCCACTAGGATTCTGTATGTGTCAGAGGACACTGGAGTAAATCTTAAAAAAAGCAAGATGAAAATGGAACAAGGTAGTAGCTGGCCAAGTTAGCAGAGAGTAGTGTCATAAAAATAGAATGGCATAAATCATGTTTCATGAAATCTGGAGGTTTTGTGAGGATTGTCTGTCTTTTCCCTTACTATTCTGAGCTCTTTTACTTGTACTAAATATGATAGCATGCTGTCAGGGTATAGTCAGGTGGATTAAAAGTAGTTTGGACGAGGCTAGGACTGTGATTGGAGAATGAATGGTTAAGTGATTTTTAAAAATGACAGAAGAAATTTAGCAGTTGGGGGGAATGTAAAGAAAAGTGAACTAATGCTACTTTTACATTTGTCAGTTTTCCACTTTCTGACATTTTCCTCTTAAGATTGCTGAGTCAAGAGGATCTCATTTTTTCCCCCTAAAATACAAGATATTATATCAGGAAGTGTTGAAATAGTTTTAAATCAACAAGGTTTTAAAAATCAAATTGACTCATTTTTAAAGTGAGTTAAAATCAAAATGAGTTATCAGACGGAGCCTGAATTGGGTCATGTTACTAAAATGGAAAAAGTATGAACAACTTGATGAAGCTTGGCAGTTTCATCATCACAAACATACCCTGCTGAGATAACGAACTTGACAATAACTCTTCTTATTCTTAAGATATGATAGCATGAAGTTATTGTACAAAAATTTCAAAATGAGGGCAATTCATGCTGACTACAGAATCATCCCATAGTGACTAAGAGAACCTATGATTAATGCATTATTATAAAGAGAGCACCTTCATTTTCATACAAGAAGGACAAGAATCAGAATGGCATGATTCTTCTTATAATATTTGGGTGATGCAGCCAGAAATTTCCAGTGATGGTGGGTGATTTGCAGCAACTGATTATTTGAATTAATTTACCCAAGTGTTGAAAGTGACAGTGAAAATCTCAGCAGGAAAGATTTGTTTTTAAATGACTAATTCAGGAGGATCTCATCTTTGAACTCAGTTTCAAGCAGCACACAGGTTTATAGGAGTATTCTTGATGCATAAATTATTTTGTATCACATTCCTTCCCATCACTTCCACCTCTCACCACCAGCACAGGAAGACTTCTCATAAGCATATAAACATGATAGATGGAATCCTGTATGTTTATACTCTAAAGCCATTACTTCATCTGCTTTTTTTATGGCAATGAAAGGCTTAAGTCTATCTAGAATATCTATATTTTGAATACATAGAATAAATAATAAATAATGATACTCTCAAAGAAAGCTAAGCCTATGTTATTCAATCTTCTAAAAGAAATATTAATTATCACTGGTTAAATATTCTGGTTTTCAGAGAATTAACTAACAAACTTTATGAAACTCAAGTATTTAGAGTCCTTTAGGAACTTTGTGGGGGATCACAGGATCCCCGGGGATCTGTCTACCTATAAAAATAAATTATGGGGCTGGAGGGTCATGACTAATGATCCCAGTTACATGTTTATGCTTTTCAGTGATCTTGTGCAGGGATAAGAGATTGACTGAAAAGGATGGAAAATCCATGTAAATATGCTTGATTGCCCTGATATGTGATTGTGGTTGACTGTCAGCTATGTTACATGTTCTGCTTAACCAGAGTACGGAAGACAACAAAAATTAGCAACTTTCTCCAGCCATGCCCTTTGGGGGATGGTGCTCTAATTTAAACTTGCTTCTAGGTTTGAAGTACCCACACATTAGTTTAAGGAGAATACTACATTCCCCCAAAGGACACATTGTAGTGTCTGTGACTTAGTATGTTCCAAGCTGAAGTTAGTATGTTCCTGCTGTTCCAAAGCAGGAGCTACAAGTCTTCCAAGGGATATTGTGCCATATTCTTAAACGGATATGGGGGAAACAATGTCTGTATCCTGAGTTATGTATCTGATCTCTCCCTTTCTCTTCCCCTGAGTTTATACTCCCCTTCCACCATTCATTCTATTATCTCAGAACATTGTTAGTAGACAATACTACTGCAGAAAGCAATCAGTTGGGAGGAGATGTGGGAGTACCAAATCCATCCCTTGTTTGATTTCCCAAAATATAATACTTAACACAGTATCTTCTAGGGGAAGACCACTATTTTCTGATATATATATATATATCAGGAAAAAATATATATATATAGCAAGGAAATGCTCTACAAGTGGATGCGGGTTATTTATCTTTCCCTGAATGGTGAGAAAATATCTTCTGAGACATGTTTCTGGGACATGAGTGTTTAGTAGAAGCTGCCAATCTTTGAACTGCATCTTCCTGAACATAATGTTGGCCCTGTGATCCAAGTTGATCCCAGTGTGGTTTTCTGTTCTCTCAGCCATACATTTTGCTCCAGGAAAATTGAAAGATCCAAGGTAGGCTGATCCTAGTCTTCCCTAAGATTTTTTATAAAAATTTCAGGTGGTGGACATGATCTTTAAGTGCATTCAGAATCAGTGCTCCTTGTCCCTACCCAACTATGGACTCCATCATTTCCTCAATGCTGCATTTCAAGAAGTGATTCCATTGCATATGTAGGTAACAGTGTTTAAAAGTATGTGCATCAACACTGTGAAAGGCTGCATTTGAACACCAGCAACACTCTTGTCATAGAGTTAGTCACTTTTAATGAGATCTCTAACTCCCCAGCCTGTGATTCCTGATACATATGAAGATAATAATATATTCATCAGAAATATGTTTTGTTATATTGTTGTGATTATACCATTCCTGGCCTACAGTAAAAAATGTAATATGTATTACTAATGTTTTAATTGTTTGTGATTTTGTGAGGTGCAGTAAGTGCTTACTTGAGTTGAAGGACACAATTCCTCTGACATTCTCTCTTTGAACTCTGAATCAAGATATGCATTATCGTTAATGTCATTTTTATTAGTTTCAACTTGCTGGTACAGAACATTTTAGCATCAAATGACTGGTATAGTGTAGCCATTTATAAATAGTGTTAATAAAATAATTCTTAAAAAATTTTTTTTTTTAGATTTTTTATTTATTTGATAGATCACAAGTAGGCAGAGAGGCAGGCAGAGAGGGGGAGGGGGAAGCAGGCTCCCCGCTGAGCAGAGAGCCCTATGTGGGGCTCGATCTCAGGACCCTGGGATCATGACCTGAGCCGAAGGCAGAGGCTTTTACCCACTGAGCCACCCAGGCGCCCCTCTTTTTAAAAATTTTAACAAAGGTTTTATTTATTTATTTGAGAGAGAGCACACAAGAGAGATCAAGCACAAATGGAAAGGAGTGGCAGAGGGAGAAGCAGAAGCCAGCTCCCCGCTAGGTGGGAAGCCTGGCATGTGGCTCCATGACCTAAGCCAAAGGCAGATGCTTAAATAACGGAGCCACCCAGTTGCCCCCAATAAACTAATTCTTTACCATTATTGAAAACTATGTCTATTATAAATAGCATACCTTTGTATGCTTACCAAAAGGTTGTGCCATGTGTGTTTTTATTGTCCTTACAAAGAGACTAAATTGCCCAAATAACTAATGTTGTGCTAGACTAGGCACTTTACATCAAATTTTCTGTATCCAGGACCTATGTTCTTTACACCATGTTCTATTAGTAATTATCATCAATATCTGTATAGTGCCTGAATATCCCTTTTCTGAATCAACCTTATTCTCTCAAATTAAAATACTTCCCAGTTCTGTTTAGGCACCATTTAATTATGATAAAAAATTAAATATATTAATATCTTTCAGATTTATGTTTTGGTTGAGATAATTAGATTTTCTGGAAGTGGGTAGAATTTTCCTAGATTGGATGGAACACTATAAAGGAACTCTTAATTTGGATTTCAGCCCAAATGTAAACACTGACTCAAATAGACATTAAGTATTAGTGTTAAACATTAGAAACACACTGAGACCAGCAATAAACTCTCATAGGAAACCTGACTTTGAGTTATAATCAGATACAAACTCCTCACATACATAATTAAAAGTGTAATCGATTGTGTGTGTTTTTCTTGGTTAAATAGGGCTATTGTAAACAAATACATTAGCTTAGTGTGGTCATTGAAATGGTGACATAGATACTATATTTTCCAAATTATTTTTAAGTTTGAATATACATTATAATTATGGATATGTAAGAAAACAACAATAAGCAAACCAATTTGTTAAAGATAGACATTCTTTTTTTAAAAATTTTTTAAATTTCTTATTAACATATAATGTATTATTAGCCCCAGGACAAGTCTGTGAATCACCAGGTTTACACACTCCACAGCACTCACCATAGCACATAGTTTCCCCAATGTCCATAATCCAACCATCTTCTCCTGACCCCCGCCCACCCTGCCCTGGCAACCCTGTTTGTTTTGTGAAATTAAAAGTCTCTTATGGTTTGTCTCCCTCCTATCCCATCTTGTTTCATTTTTTTCTTCCCTATTCCCCAAACCCCCCACTTTGCCTCTCAACTTCCTCATATCAGGGAGGTCATATGTTCATTGTCTTCTCTGATTGACTTATTTAGCTCAGCCTAATACCCTCTAGTTCCATCCACGTCGACACAAATGAACCAGTCATTCTTTAAAAACATAGCTACCTACACCTCTTTTCTTTTTTATCTTTTAAGAAAAACATTTTTTAAAATATTTTATTTATTTATTTGACAGAGATGACAAGTAGGCAGAGAGGCAGGCAGGGAGAGGGGGGAGAAGCAGGCTCCCTGCTGAGCAGAGAGGCTGATGCGGGCTTGATCCCAGGACCCTGAGATCAGGACCTGAGCCAAAGGCAGAGGCTTTAAACAACTGAGCCACCCAGGCACCCCATTAAGAAAAATTTTTAAACAATCTTTATATTTAAAATTTTGTATTACTGAAGTATCTTTGACATAAAATGTTATATTAGTTTCAGAGTACAACATGGTGATCTGACAATTCTATATATTTGTTAATGTTCACCACAGTAAGTGTAGTCTACTATCTGTCACCATATAATAATTCTACAGTATTATTGACTAAATTGGCAACAACTGAACAAATATCAATAATAAGAAATTAATACTAATGATTGGTGAAATTATAATAAAGTCCCTGGTTGCTTAAAATCAATTCAGATCACTCAATCTTGAGGATTTCCTTTTCAGAGAACTCTGAGAACTTGTCATATGAGAACATGAAGTAGCTTTCAGAAGTGGTAGCTGGTGCATCACCATGTTCTAAAAGACTGGCTATTAATATTGTTTTATTTATTTTTTTTTAACAGAAGACACTGGGTTTTTTGTTTGTTTGGTTTTTGTGTTTAAATGGAAGTTGATAAAACTTGTATCTTTCCCCAGCAGAATAAATACATAAACTATTAATATGATAATTCAGTTGAATTATAAAAGAAAACAATGATCATTGGGAGCCATCAAAAATTCACAAAGAACAAACAGAATGTTTTTTTTTTCTTTAGTACAGTTGTTCATCCAGTAGCTCAAAAAATGTTTTTATAAAACATTAAATATTAGTATGTGCTCTCATCATTTTTTCTATATTTGCATAGCATATGTGTTATTATTTCCTTATATTTTCCTTGAATGAGTTCACTTTTGTATTTAGTTGAATAGAATTACTTAGAAAGGGAACTTGCTGATAAGAGTGGAAAAGAGGTATGTTAAAGGAAGGGGGAAAAAAAGCATGTCTTCAAACAAAAAAAGCTGCAGTTGAATTTAGAGGGTTTAAAAATGCCAGATGCAGCTAGAGAGAGATGAGTCTCACTATGATAGAGGCCCAGGGAACCCAGAGCAGGAGCTTTCAGGTAGATAAAGGGAGCAGATAAGGGACAATTAGTACTGAGACATCTGGTAGACATATAAGAAAGAAAAGAGTACAGAAAATTTGCAATAAGAATAGAAATAAATAGGGCAGGGATCTTCAGATATTGGGTTGCAGGAATAATGGGACAAAAACCTACCATTGTTCCCCATAAGAATACCTTCTAAAAGTGAACTTTTTTTTTTTTTTTTTGGTTTTGGAGTTAATATTTGAGTGTGACAGTTGTTAAACTATAAAGAAAGGTATTAAAAGAAGCAGTGTGAAGGTAGGAATCTAATATAAACCCATTTTGCTTCTATTCTAAGGATGGCTCCTTTTAAGAACTATTTGATCCTTCATCCACCTGACGCATAGGCTTTATCCTGTATTCTTCTACATGGTGTTAGAATCTAGCTCAATGTCTGGTGCTGTGCTAATGATGGCATAAAGGAAAGAAACCACTGCTGGCTGAGACATATATCCAACTGGAGAAACAGGTACACAGATGAGAACTAATGTACTGGATGATTTTAGGTGGGAAAGCATGAGGACAGAGATCAAAGCGAAGAGGTTGTCTATGGAAGAGGCTTCAAGGATTGAGTGAGCGTTCATGGAGCTGAGATCCAGGAGAGGTCACTGAGAAGATTCTGGGAAAGTGAGATAAAGGGAATCCAGATATGAATGTTGGGAAATTAATGGAGGGCTCAGTAGTTGGTGCCATGAGAAAGGTGGGGACTCAGGGGCTTACATTTGAGGACAAAATCTGGGAAATGGGTGCAACCAAGCAGAGACCACTTGAGATGAGTAAGTTTTTAGAGAATAGCAGTCAGACAGGGGGTTCTCAAATGCTATGTAAAAATACATGAAAATACTAGGTTAAAAACTTCATTTGGACACTTAAAGGCCCATTGTTATAATTCTAAGTAAAGAAACATTAACTTTATAAAAAGGATGGTTAGAGAAGTTCATGACTAATTTTCCCAGAAAAATTGGACCAATGTATTGGTAAGCATACATTCAGACAAAAGAAAAAAGAGAGAGAGAAAAAAGGAAAATCACTTTTTATTTTAGCAGAGATAATTTAATAAAGGAAACTGGATGCCTATTGAAGAAATTAAAATTCAAAAGGGGTACTGAGGTATTACATTCCTAAGGCTATTATCAGGAAACAGCTGACATTTCTAGGAAAGAAAATCGAATGAACATTTTCAGGTTTTTAGAAACTAGAGGCTTGACGATGTGACTCAGTGGAATTAGTCACCAAATCTTTGAGGAGGTGATGCTGCACAACAGGATTCGATGCCTCAGAAACGTGAAGAAAGGACTTTGCAGAGCTAGAATTCAAACCCCTGAAGAGGAAGTGACTATGCCTGATCCTGGCTCCTCTGAGGGGATGCTCTGAGGCCACTTCTGAGAGTGTTGAAAGGCACTTCCAGTTCCAACTGGACCCAACCACTGCTGGAATCAACTGCTCCTCTCCACATGAAAGTCCCTTGTTGAGATGACACAGACCTCAAGCACACAGAAACGAGTCTGTTGTTTCTCATCTCCTTTTGACTGTCACTTTTCTCAGTCTCTTTCTATTGGCAAAAGCAGCAGCACATCAGCTGGCAAAGGAGAAGGATAATTTTCTGAGTTTCAGCTCCAGCCTCATGTACACATATACTAGAAGGATGGATTTAGAGCTGAAAGACAAAACCTTAGCAACTTACACAAATGTCAAGTTTCAGACATTTCACAATTGCTTTCCTGAGATTTCTTTTCAGTCCTTTCCTCTTCGAAATTTTCATAAATAACTTCAATGATAGCATGGTTGATATTATAACTGTATATGACTCAAATATGGAAGATTTTCTTGTGATAGATAACAGGAAAGATCCATAAGCATTCTCCATGGAGTTAAATAGCTTAAACTTTTATTAATGAAGGCTTGGTGAGCAAATAAGAAATTCAAAACTGGTCTGAAGTTGGAAAATAAACTTTTGACAATTGAATAAAACTCAGTAAAGTGACTGTCAGATAAGCTTATATAATCCTTCATTTTACTAATGTTTTCCTTGGTGGTATCAATATGGAAGCTAATGTATATTGAGTATTTTCTATATGCCAAACCATGCCAAGTGGTTTACAGACATTACTTCATTGAGAACATGTCCCCAAACTCTGAGGTAGTTTCAGTTATTACCCCCAACCCCATTTTATCTATTTGGCAATGGAGGCTTAGAATGGATAGTGTTTGCCTAAGCTTACACAATAAATGGTGAAAGGATTCAAATTTAGTGCCAAATTCTTAATTCATATGTTATATACCAGTGGTAGAAAAAATAACAGCCCTCCAATTGTCCATGTTCTAGTTCTTAGAACCTGTGAATATGTTGCATCACATGGCAATAGAGATTTTTTTTTAGGAATATTATTTAAAAAAATTTTATTTGAATTCAGTTTAACATATACTGTATTATTAGTTTCAGAGTTAGAATTCAGTGATTCATCAGTTGTTTACAATGCCCAGTGCTCATTACTTCATGTGCCTTCCTTAATGCCCATTACCCAGTTACCCTATCCCCCCACCCAATTCTACTCCAGCAAAACTATTTGCTAGAGTTGAGTCTTTTGTGATTTACCTCTCTCTCAACTTTTAAGTTCACCTTTATGTTTTCATGATGTGAATTTATGAGTCCTATTTTTTATAAGTTTTTAATCAATTGTCATTTTACTAAAATTATTATAGTTTTCATATTGATTATTTTGGATTTCCAGAAATGTAATCATACTAACTTTAAATAGATATTTAATCTTTTCATTTCTAAAATTTTTGTGTTTTGGAATGCTTGATCTTATCTAATTGCAATGGCTAATAACTCCAATTCATTTTTAAATAATGATGCAGACAGTTGACTTGTGTCTGGCATTTGTGAAAAATTTCATGTGTTCCCCATTAACTAGAATACTGGCATTAGGCCAGGCATATGTTTCAACTCAAATACATACCAGTATTTAATATATTTGAATGAGCACATATACATGATCATCTTAACAAAATCTGAACAAGTGCTGACATGGTGACATGTTTTCTTAGTATCTATTGAGATGAAAAAGTATAATTTTTCTCTTTAGTTCTATTTATATATATATACAATGATATTATTGAAGTTCCTATTAGTTAATAATCTTTGCATTCCTGAAATAGATTGCATTTATTCATGTTTTATTTTTATTATACTTTTAATGTACTTTTGGATTTTGCTAATTGAAAATTCATTAATGTTTTTGCATTGATTTTCCTAAATAAGATTGGTCCATAAATACTTTATTGTTGTTGTTATATACTCATTTCATACAAGGAAGTTTGAAGCTTGTCTTTAGTATGGAACAACTGAGGTGTCATTGGGATAGTTGTGTTAAAGTCTGGATTTAGTTAGATTCTTCTGTAGGGTTCCTGAATTTCTCTTTTTCCCCTTTATGACACTTAGTCAGTGAGGCTCTGTAACCATTCTGGCTAACTTTGATATATGATAATTTCCTAGAAAATTATCCATTTCATGTGTTTTTCCCAAAACTATGTGTGGAGGGATATAATAAAAACATTTCTAAGGTAATTTGCTTTCTTTGTTTCAATATTATTTAGCCCTTGTTGTTTCTAAATTTGTATTTTTAATTTCTTCTTGGGGCATCTGGGTGGCTCAGTGGGTTCAGCATCTGCCCTTAGCTCAGGTCATGTTCTCAGATTTCCTGAGATTGAGCCGTATATTGGGTTTACTCCTCAGTGGAGAAGGTGCTTCTCCCTTTGCCTCCCCTCACTTGTGCTCATGCTTTCTCCCTCCTTCTTTCTCTCCCTAAAATAAATAAAAAAAATCTAAATTAAATAATAAAATAAAGTTTCTTCTTATAGAACTAGCAGTATTCTAATTTATTGATTTTTTCATAAACTTTTTTTGTTGCTGTTTTATTTTTTTTAAATCAGTGTGTGATTTTTTTTTCCTCCATTCATTTCCTTTAGCCTTTTTACTTTAAATTATTTCTAGTTATTTCAGGGAAATGTGTAATTTATTTTTATTAAAATTGTTACTACTACAGTTATTATTATTTTAAAAATCTGTAATTTTCCTTTGACCCATGAGTTGTTTTCTAACATTTTTTTCCTGGATGGGAACGTTTTTGTTGTTGTTGTTTGTTTGTTTTGCTTTGTTTGTTTGCTTTTGTTTTTCTGTTAATCCTTTATTTTATTGCAATGTGGTCATGGAGCATTTGTCTTTTATAGCATTTCTATTAATTCTGATAATCTATAGTGATTCTGATGGTTTATTTTTTGATTCTTTATACAAATTTATGAGACTAGATATTTCTTTTCAATGACTATGAGGAATGCGAAAATCCAAACATCCAAAGTTAACTAAAGGTGATGTTTTGCAAAGTAACTTTTTGCATGTTTATTTTTATGCATGTTTGTAACTTATTAACAGTGTTGTGTACCAGATTCATGGTTTACCTGCTTTATTAAAATCGTTTCATTTTCTTTTTTTTACTTGAAATATATAAAATTATGTTGCAGACATCTTTTTAAAATAATAACGGGATTTATTTTTGCCTTTATTTTACATTTTTAATTTAAGTAGAAAAATGCACAGATTTTTAAAGTATAACAATTTTAAGACTTACAAGGTCTAGTAACAATCTCTTTTTTTTTGTCTCTTAACACTCATCTTGTTCTCCAAAAACAATCCCTTTAACTCTTTAGCTATTTCTATTACTCTTTTACTCATATATCTTAATGGTAGAATCATGTTACTATCTCAAGAATTTCAGGTATAAACATGAGTTATAGACTTCCCACTATGAAAGATGAAGATTTATCTCATTTAAATGCCTCACATGGGTAGGCACACACCAGAGCATACATTCACAAACACACATACACCCATGCACAAAACCACACATTTTTCTTATCTTTGTCTCTCAAAGATGGTAAAATATTCCATATTTTCCTTATTATTAACTTAACATGATTTATCATTTATACCTAATCTTTAAATCTACTACAATTTATTTTCTTCATCTTTTTTTGTTATTTTGTTTTTTATTGAGGTAATAATTGTCCTGTTCTTTGTTAATTTTTGTACTGTTACTAATTAACTCCTTATTATATTCAGAAGTGTAAATAACTTCTTACTATATACAAACATAGCAGGTAGTTTTTTATTTTAATTTTCTTGAAGATACTTAGACAAAAATAGAATACTCTCTTGCTATAATTTGGATTTTTTTTTTTTTTTTTTGCCTGCAGCCTGGCTGCTGTCTTGGAATTTCTCTTCAATATCTTCCAGCAACTACTCTTTGCCTCTCTCTTTGTATTAGAACTCTTTTCACCAGAATTGTGTATTTTTCCCTTTTCAGTTAAGTCCTAATTCAAGAGAAACAAAGCTTCCTAAAATTTTCTTAGAAAGGGTTCATAGAAAGCAATCTGTCTTTGAGATCTTATGCATTTAAAAGATCAAGCAGGAGGGGCAGAGAGACTCAAGCAGATGCGATGGTGAGCTCAGAACAACACAGGGCTCAATCCCAGGACCCTGAGCCAAAACCAAGAGTCAGACACTCAACCAACTGTGTCACTCAGGCACCTCTTAAAGGATGCTTTCTTTTTTTAATAGGTGTTTTTATGAATAAAATTTTATATAGTGCATAACAATATCTTTATTGTCTATGGTTTTTACAATATAATTTTAAAATACTTGTATTCATATGTTAAAAAAAAAGAGTCAGTAGAGAAACATGAGAAACTAGTAACATTGTTTGTCTCCAGGAATGGGAGGAAGGTTGAAGGGACTTTTTAATGGATTTCTTTTGTATATTTAAATTTTAAACCCTTTTAATGTATTTCTTTTATCAAAAAATTTTAAAATTAGGCTTTATGAAATTAATAAGTTAATTTTTTATGTACTATGAGATGTTTACAAGTCTGGAGCTTAGTACCATAATCCTCCATGAGTTTAGTTATATCTACATCTGCAAACTTGCACATACATAATCCTAATGCATTTAAGTCCTGTCTTCCTTAAATTCCTTCAAAAGCTCCTCATTGGTAAAATATTTAACCTGGGGATAAACAACAGCAGGATGGTGGAATAGGAAATCCCAGATCTGCCACCCCCATGGAGACAGAGACTCAACAATAACATATGGAAAAACTCCCTTTGTGAGGAATTCAGAAACCAGTTAAGGAGCCTTCTGCACTTCCTAGCTGGACGTGAAACATGCTGCATGGAACTGGGTAGAAAAAATTGCGGTGCTCCCTATGTTCCCTGTCTTGGTACAGCTCCTCATTTTTCCATGGGGAGGGATTGAGACATATACACAATGTGCAGACTTTTTCAGGGGCTGCCCATGGGATTGGTTTCTGTCTTGAGTGAATGTAAGCAATAACAGGAAAAGACATTAGGATGAGGGTTGCTAAGAATGACGGTGATGGTTTGGACAAACATACACTCAATTACCATCGTCCATCCTCCATGCTGAGTGTGCAAATCAACAAACCTCTAGTATACTAAATTCAACAACATGATAAAGGATCACACACTAGGACCAATTGAGATATATCTCTGGGATTCAAATATGTTTCTACATATGAGCCATCCTTTTATCAATTAATATGATGCATCAAATTAATAGAACAAAGGATAAAAATCACCTAATCACTTCAGTAAATGAGGATAAAGCATTTAGCAATATTCAACATTTTTTCATGGTAAAAACACTTAACGTACTGGGAACAGAAGGAAATTACTCCAATATAATAAAGGCCATTTATGAAAAGCCCACAGCTAACATCATACTCAACAGTGAAAAACTGAAAGCTTTTCCACTAAGATTTGTCATTCTGCCACTTTTTTTAACATGGTACTACAAGTTCTAGCTAGAGCAATTAGGTAGAAAAAGACTCAAAATGCATCCAAATTGGAAAGGATAGGATATTATCTCTTTTTTAAATAAAAGACATCTTTTATAGATTAGATATTATTTATACAATAACATCTATAATATTACAAATGGGATGAACTTGTACATAGGAAACCTTAAAAAGTCTACCCCCCCCCAAAAAAACTGTTAGAATGTGAATTCAGTAAAATTTCAGGATATGAAATCAACATACACAAAATCAGTTACATTTGTATACACTATCAAAAGACAATCTGAAAAAAGACACTTGGGAAAATAACTTTAGCATCAAAAAGAATAACATACTTAGAAGTAAACTTAACCAAGGAGGGCAAAAGAATTGTATGTTAAAAACTACAAAACATTGCTGAAAGAAATCAAGACACAGCTAGAAAAAAACTCCATGTTCATGAATTGGAGATCGTAATATTGTTAAAATGGCTACAATGCCCAAAATGACCTACAGATTCAATGTAATCCTTATCAAAATTATAATGGCATTTTGGAAGAAATAGAAAAATACTCCTAAAAGTCATATGGAAAAGACCCCAAAAGATACAAAAGACCCCAAATTGCCAAAACAAACTCAGGAAAGAGGAACAATATAGTAGGTCTCCCACTTCTTCACTTCAAAATATATTATAAAGCCATAGCAATCAGAACAGTATGGTACTTGCACACAGACAGACATATAAACTAATGAAACAAAATAGTAATTCCATAAATAAATTCACACATATTACAGTCAGTTGATCTTCCGTAAGTGTAAGTGTGTCAAGAATACCCAATAGAGAAAGGGTTGTCTCTTCAATAAATGGTTTTGGGAAAACTGGATACCTACATACAAAAGAATGAAAATGGATATTTATACAATATACAAAAATAATGCAAAATTGATTAATTAATTATATGTAAGATCCAAAACTATGAAACTCCTTGAAGAAAACAGAGAGGAAAATGTTCATAGCATCAGTCTTTACAACGATTTCATAAATATAACACTGAAACGTAATTAATAAACAAAAATAGATAAGTGAGACTGTATTAAACTAAAAAGTTTCTACACAACAAAAGAGACACTCAATAGACTGAAAAGGCATGACTTGCAGAAAGGGCAAAAGATCTGCAAAGCTTATTAATTGGTAAGCAGTTAACACCCAAAATATATAAGAAATACCCACAACTCAACAGGAAAAAAACAAACAAAAAGGAAAAAATAAGAAAGGAAAATAACCAAATTGAAAAATAGGCAGAAGACTTGAAGTAACATTTCTGCAAAGAAGAAATGCAGATAACCAACAGATATATGAAAAAATATCCAGCATCACTAAATATCAGGGAGCTTTTTTTTTTATTTTTTTAAGATTGATTTATTTATTTGAGAGAGACAAAGAGGCGTAGAGGTATAGAGGGAGAGGAAGAATTGGACTTCCTGCTGAGCAGGGAACTGATTGCAGGGCTTGATCCCAGGACCCCAGGATTGTGATCTGAACTGAAGGCAGATGCTCAGCCAACTGAGCCACCCAGGTGCCCCTATTAGGGAACTTTAAATAAAAACTATGAGATATGACCTCATACCTGTTAGGATGGCCATTACCAAACAAACAAAATCTTAAATGTTCGTCAGGATGTGGAGAAATTGAAGCCCGTATGCACTGTTGGTGGGTATATAAAATGGAACAGTTGATATGGAAAATGGGATGGATTTTCCTGCAAATTAAAAAGGAACTACTATAGGATCCAGCAACTTCTGAGTATTTATCCAAAATAACTGAAGTCAGGATCTCAAAGAGATATTTGTATTCTCTTGTTCACTGCAGCACTATTCACAAGAGATAAGAAAGGGGTAGAAACCATCTGCATGTCCATGAATGGTTGAATAAAGAAAACGTGGTATATATACTTCAATGGGATGTTATTCACCCTCAAACTGAAAGAAATTCTGTCACATGTTGCAACACATATGAAACTTGAAGATATTATTTCCAAGTGAATGAAGCTAGTCACAGAGAAACTACATAATTTCACTTAATAACAAGTATTTAAAGTAGTCAAACTCACAGAAGCAGAAAGTGGAATGGAAGTGGCCAGGGCAGGTGAGGATGGTGAAATGGGGGGCTTCTGTTCAGTGGGTGTAGAGATTAAGTCATGCAAAATGAGAACATTCTAGAGATCTGTTGTACAGCAGAGTGCATATAGAGCAATCCTGGGCTGTGTGCTTAAGAGGGTAGATTTTATATTTGTTTGTTTTTTAATCACAATAGTAATCTTTCAAAAACCTCTAAATACCTTTGTTCTCCAAAAGATAGTTATAAGTTTGAAATAAATCATAGACTAGGAGAAAATATTTGTGTCTCATATGTCTGATAAAAAATATTTATTCAGAAAAGCTAAAGAATTTCAAAGCTAATGATATGAAAACAAACTACCCAAATTAAAAAACAGACAAACAAAAAACTTGCAAGGGATCTGAGCAAATAATTCCCCCCAAAAAGATAAACAAATGACAAATAGGCACATTAAAAGATATTTGGCAGTTTCTTACAAAGATAAACATACACTCATGTGACCTAACAATCTCACTTCTATGTATTTACCTAAGAGAAATGAAAATGTATGTTCACACAAAAACCTATAAAAGGATGTTTATAATAACTTTATTCATAATTGCTCCACACTGGAACTACAAGTACAAATCTGTTTTCTTTTACTTAATGATAATTTTTTTAAAAGATTTTATTTATTTATTTGACAGACAGATTACAAGTAGGGAGAGAGGCAGGCAGAGAGAGAGAGAGGAGGAAATGGGCTCCCTGCTGAGTGGAGAGCCTGATGTGGGACTTGATCCCAGGATCCCGGCATCATGACCTGAGCCGAAGGCAGAGGCTTTAACCCACTAAGCCACACAGGCACCCCATAATAAAATTTTTAATGAAATATTTCATGTTATCTCAGCCAAATCCTCCTACCTATCAGACCAGGTGAGATGCCTTTTTTGTAATCTTCCATATCTACTGCATGTCTTTCTTTGCATTATTCATTTCAGTGAATTGTATTTGCTTAGTTTGGGGAACACTCAAAACTAAGCCAATCTATTTATTGCCAGTATTCTACTCAATGTCTGTAAGAGCACTGTGTGCTATACACTACTGATAAATCATTGAACACTATATCAAAAACTAATGTTGTACTGTATGTTGGCTAATTGAATTTAAATTAAAAAAATGTCTTTAAGAGAGGTGCCACTTGAGAGGAAGATTTTTATTAATCAATAATAAGTAATAAAAGTCATTATTTAGTATCAGATATTTACCAAAACAGATAGACAAACAAACCACAAAACACCTTTTTGGCCACTTTTATCTAAGAAAAAGTCACATAGTATAGATATACATTATATGTGAATAGTTTACAGCTTTCATTTCCAGGGCCTACTCCTCTGAAACACATGTTTTTCTATTTCTTCTCTTGGGCAGAGATCAGGAGAGTGTATTATCTATTCTAAGATAAATAGATTATTTTTTGTGGCTTTGGAAATGTCTAATTTAGAGATAGACTTCTAAATCCATTCTAAACTTTAACTCAATGAAATACTTTTGAGTTTTTTGGACTTTCAGCACACAATAAGGGTAGAACACAAATAACTACTCCTACAACTTTAAATTACTTTATATATTTATTGAAAAACTTGGCAAGTTTCATAGATAAATTTTCAATCTTCATTTTGTATATATCTGACAATGCTCCCAGACTATGGAGTTTCCAGCTGAAGGTATTAGGTCTCCACATATCTTGGCTGGAAGTGATGTTGTTTAATCACTTCTACTTTTTAAAACATTCATACCAGGTATTTTAAGTTATAATCCAGAGTCAACACTGGAAAGACAATAGAATGGTCTTCACTTTCTAACTTGATTGCAGATTGATTTGAGATAAGCAAGCTTGCAATTAATGGTCAACAGTCGTTGACTATTCTTATCCAGTTTTAATTATCTTATAACAACACACATGATAAGCTAACATATTTTTTGATATCCTGATGTTTTTATATTTTAGGATTAAAAACTATGTTTTTGAGTAGTGTCTCCTAACACAGGTGTGTGTGTGTGTGTGTGTGTGTGTGTGTGTGAGATGAAGTTCTACAGAGTAGGAAAGACAAACCCAGATGTATCACAATACATTAGCTTTATTAACTTCAGTGAATATGCAAGAAAAAATAAGTATGATTTTACTCTCAACATTAGTTAAAAATAAGAGTCTAGTATGAAGACATAGTAGAGAGATACCTTTAATTTAATTCATATAGTTCAATTTTAACAATGATTTGTTCTTTGGATTCCAGAAAGAGCATTTGGATTCTGTATGTCCAGTTGTGTTATTTTAATGCTAACCTCTAAAAAGAGAATAAATGTATCAATCTTTGAACATGTTCACATTTTTGAATGATTAAAAACAAATAGAAGGAGAAAAATTAAATTGAATGGAAAATTTTGAAAAGACTATGTATATGGAACATGAGTGATTATCACTTTGTTAGCACTGTGAAATACTGAGATTTTGAAACTTTGAGGTTATGATAATAAGAAATAACAAATGGAATAAGAAATTAGCACAAACCCTCCCTCATGGGTCTAGCTGGCTACTGGTATTTTAATAGCATTACTCTTAACAAAATAATAAAAAATCTAATATTTCTGAATGTGTAATAAGTGTCATATCAGTGTTACTACTACTGCTTTCATATGTATCACTCTGTAAGTAGAATTCACATAGAAAACAATTCCTTACTTTTAGGCTACCTTCTTGGTCCTTTACCTTAGCCTCGTATTAATTAAAATGCTTCTGCCAATAAGTAGCGCAATGGCTGAAAAAGTGGAGTGGTATATAAGTTGGCATCTCAGTTGTTTTATTTTTTATAGAATTTCTGCAGTTCTCTTGACCTTCCCTATATTTAGAAAATAGCAGCTAGAGATCCAAAAATGTCCTTTCTGAACAGTATCCAGAGACCAGAGGACATGGCATAAAAAAGTATATTCCTCTTGAATCTCTTTTATCAAGAGTGTCTTTCCCCAAAACTTTACCGCAGCCTTTCCCTTATATCTCAGTGACTTGAACTAGTTCATATTCCTACTTAGATTAGTCTCAAAAATTGAGTGACATTTCTATGCTTGATCTAAAATAGTTGTGATCATTTATAGATACTCCTAAATCTGGACAAAGACTCCAAATCCTCCTAGAACTTAGATGTCTTCATGTTTTGGTCTCACTTCTTATGTCATGGTTTCATTTTATCTTGGTTGCTGGGATTACTTCCTCTGACTTAATTTCTTTGTTCCTAAATTCCTAATCTCACCATACTGAATCTGTAGTCGAAAACAGACATCATACAGGACGGACTAAGTGAGAGATATACTGGGAATAAAACATGTGAAGGATAAATGATGAGGAAATAAGAGTAGCTAGGGAAAGTCCTCAGGCCACAATGTAGATATGACACCTTTGAGACATGAGAGGGAAAAGGATTAGATATCTCTCAGGTGATTCTGAAGAAGTCTCAGCCGTGCACATGAGGAGTCCCCAAGCTGGTTGCCTGTTAAAGACTGAGTCCTGATTCAGACAAGATTGGGCCACACTCATGCTGTTCCCACTTACTGATGGGGAGCAGAATGCGAAGAGTCTAGTCTTAGCATGAATACTATGGTGGATCCAAAGAGGCAGAAATGGATAGAATCTCTCCACTCACTCTGTTTGCCCAGGAGTTCCCTTGAAAGAAATCAGAGCAGCATATGTTCATGGCTGCAACAGTTCAGCTTTGCTCTGTATGGAGCCACTTCTCCATCTGTATTTGGAAGAAGCTACTTCTCAGCTCACCAAGGGGAACTTAGAAGAAGAAAATTAGTAAAATAAATTATAGCCATTATCATTATTGCAGTTGTTCTTTGGGAACACACCTGTTACTATTCTCTTTCTGTCATTGCACATTTGAAATTCTATATACATCTAAATTCAAAAACTTCAGCTATCATCTCCACAGGTTTTGGTGGCTTCTGTGAACTGTTATTTCAGTTGTTCTGACCAGAATAACATTCCCTGTCAGAAGCTATGTCATGTGAGATTTTTATTCTCGTAGATCAGGAGCACTGTAAGTCTCTACATGGTGGATTAACTGAGGTGTTTTGGGCAGAAATGGTAAATTCATGTATTAAATACTCAAATCCCTCAGTGATTATTTCTCACTGTGGAATACAGAATTTGGATAAACTTCTTTGGCAACTGGGAATGCCATACTTTGCTATTATTTTAGGGAAAGCTATGTGATAGCCTCTAAAACTATCATTACAGGCAAAAATAGTAAGCCCAAAGTAATATCATATTCCTTGAGGAATTGCAAAGACTTGTGCCATGAACACTTATCTTGAGAGATGAAGGGTGGTGATTCCTACTAATCTTCATTCAATTCACTTATTCAGCATATAAAGAAGACAGCTAATCATGGAAAACGAGAATGGATTACTGTATATTTAATCAGTGGAGGCTCTAACTGCAGCTACTGTTCCAGATATACTTTAATTATCTGAGAAATTCTACATACCCATTGGCATCAGTGTGCAAGCATTGAACTGGCAAATTCTTCTTTTTCTGTATCTATTATATCTATTAGTAAAGATCATCAAACATCTTTTCAGCTGGTGAAGCCATCCTCAGTCTCCCTTATCCTACCACAAGATAACATCAGCTGTCTGGCCCTATGTCATATCTTAGACCACAGGAATCTTGATCTTGTTTCCAATTTTCTAGATTTGCCAAGAATTTACCAAGAAAAAAGGAGGCTCTGCAACAGACCTAGGCTGTCATGCAAGCTGATCTACCATTTGGGTCATGTGTGTTAGCAGACTTGATGTTGCCTGAGATATCAGTTATAGATAGGGATGTTTTTTGAAGCCTTATTAGGGACTTGCAGAAGAGTCACAGGGCAGAATTAGAATTGTTGAGCAAAGCAATGTTATCTCCTGTGGATAACTACTCTCCTTTTAAGAGATAGCTTTTGGCTTTTTACCAAGGCTTAGTAGAAACTGAATGTTTTTTCCTGGGTTACCAAGTTAACTTGTGACCTGGCCTGTCCATCATGAAGCAGGTATTATCTGTCCTTCAATCTGTAATATTTGGCATGTACAGTAACACCCCATAAAATGAAAGTAATATATATGAGATCTATCTCAAACCCGTCCTGAAGGCACAAATAAAATGCAAGAGGAAGTGGCCCAAATGTTCATTGCCTGTATTCCTGCTGCACTAAATTCTTTTTCTCAATCCACACGTGTGTTGATGATTGGATGTGACTCCCAGGTGACATCTGAGCTTGCCCCAGACAATTGGAGGCTCCTCATCCCTCCCCCACCTTTGCAATGTAAATTCTGCTTGCTAGAACCTGCCCCAGGATGCAGCTTTGAGAGAGTAATGTGTTGTTGAAAGCTCAAGATAGTGTGTGTGACTGAGCAAAGGTAAGGCCTGTATATAAACTTTTAAGGTTCTGGGGTAGAAAAGATACAGACATAGTGAAAGGAAAGGGCACATGCACTCCAATGTTTATAGCAGCAAGGTCCACAATAGCCAAACTGTGGAAGGAGCCAAGATGTCCTTCAACAAATGAATGGATAAAGAAGATTTGGTTCATATATACAAAGGAATACTACACAGCCATCAGAAAGGATGAATACTCACCATTTACATCAACATGGGTGGAACTGGAGAGGATTAAGCTAAGTGGAATAAATCAAGCAGGAAAGATAATTATCATATGGTTTCACTCCTATGTGGAACATAAGGAATAGTGTAGAAGACCACAGGGGAGGGGAGGGAAAACTGAATGGGAAGAAATCAGAGAGGGAGAAAAACTATGAGAGACTCTGGACTCCAGGAAATAAACTGAAAGTTATAGGAGGGGGGGGGAATGGGGCAACCTGGTGATAGGTATTAATGAGGGCACATGATGTGATGAGGACTAGGGGTTATTGAGTTGTTGAACTCTTCAACAACTCAATAATGAGTTGTTGAACACTTCATCAAAAACTGATTATGTACTATATGTTAGCTAACTGAACATAATTTAAAAAAAAAAAAAGATTCTGGGGTCCAGGGGCAGAGATCTACTCAACTTGTGGCTGCCTAACACAAGCCTTGTGAGTAAGTTCCACTACTTACTAAACCTGCCACCTACCAATCTGGAGCAGCCTGCCCCTTTTACTATTGTCTCCTTGCCCCCTCCATGGAGGCCAGTTTTAAAACCAAAAGTTGAATATGTGACTGAGGAAGCAAAACTTAGCCTTGTTTCTAGGTGGTTCTACACAATATTCAGACATTACCCAAAGGACAGATGATGCACTACTGCACCAGTCCAGGATGGTCCTGAAGGAAAAAGCCAATTGGAAATCTTCTCAGGGCATAAAACTTCAAGCTGTCCAAGTGGTTATTCACTTCACCTGGAAGGAGAGATGACTAGAAGTATGGCTCTCCACAGATCCATAGGTTATAGACAATGGCTCTGCAACTCCACCCAGCTAACAAAGCTTGATAGAGGTTTGTCTCTAATTATTAAAATGCCATAAGATCATTCAACACATTATTTCCCCAGGTTTATTATTTAGTTATCTTCTATATACATTTCTGTTGTTAGAAGCTGAATACCTAAAACAGGAAACTTACAAGTTAATCCGTATAGGAATTTTTAAAAAGACATAGAAAATCCCATTTTGTAGCCAGATGTGGGGTGGAGGAAAAGAACCCCAAGAAACATCTTAGGGTTTGGTAGCTACTGAATGAGGTAAGAACCACAATGAGTATCATGGCAACATAACCAGTGTGACTGCAGGATCTCAGTCCATTAGGTTATAAACGTGGAAAGATTTTAGTTACCTGGTTGCTCTCAACTGTGCTCTATGGACCCTCCCATCTATTCTAGCTTACAGAGACTCTATACTTGGGATAGTGTCACAACTTTACTGCTCCTTGTGGTTGTAAAATTTATTTTAGAGAAAAAAAAAATTCAGTCAGTTCTTTAGACTTTCGTCTCCTATCAAATTATAGCTCTCCCTTTCCTCCCTCACAGACCAGTCTAATGTCTCAGAGCAAATGGTCTTCTCTCTTACACCTCCCCACTCTACCGGCCCCCCTGCCTTTCTTCTCTCAGTTTCTACATTTTTAGAGGAATTTACACTAACACACAGCCTAAAAGTGGCAGTGGAAAAAAAATGGAAAAACAAGGGAAAACTTGTCTCTAAACTACTCCAACCTCCACCTACAGAGTGCTTCCCTTATCCATTGACTGCCAGTCTGCCTATCTTTCTATTTATCATCAATCTATCTCTTGGTGTGCATGGAAAGCTGAAACCATAAAAAAGGTGATCAAAATTTTTACAGCACATATGCAGTTATATTCAGAACAACTTTTATAACCCTCCTTGGGGTCTTCCTCCAGTTGTACCTACAGCCATCTATAAATACCAGTGTGCTATGACTGTTTTAAAAAGCACAGAGATGATTAATTCTTTTCTATTGTACTACTGCCATTTTCACTTTGTGGAGGAAGAAGCATCTATTGATATGGCTGCCGTAGATCTTAAAGATAATTTAGACAAGACAAATTAAGTGACATACCTAAATTCATCATGAACTGCAACTAGAATTCTCCTCTCTTACTTTCTACATCAATTTTTAAAATGTGAATTCATCAGTGGTACAAAACTGCTAGATTTATTATGCACATTTATAAAATATATGGATATAGAATTTGGCTGTTTCATGTGATATAGGTGAAAAAAAAAATGAAGTAAAAATAAATAAAACGTTCCCTAGCATCTGATTCATAGATATTCTAAAGCCAAACTATCATTAAGTCATTAGAAGAAATGGAAGGACTTAATATGATTATAGACTGATAAATTAAAATAGTCCTCCTTGGTCACATCCTACTAAAGTGCAATTCTGACAAATATTAACCAAAAAAAAAAAAAAGAGGAAGAAGAGAGAGATGGAGTGAGACTTAGTTTTTTGAAGATTGGGGTTGAAAAGAGATGAAGAGCAAAGTTTGAAGGGGAAGTCTCAACGACTAGCATCTAGGCTGTAAATGCCACCTCTTTATTTCTCTCTCTCTCTCTGTCAACTCTCTGTCCCTTTCTCTTTAACTGTGAAGGTCATTCCTGTCCATGGTAGAGGGACTTTGCTTCAGGAGAGTGGACTGTGCTCACATTTCGAGAGCATCACAATCAGAGTAAGAAGAATAGTTGGGGTAGGCTTGGGTAGGATGAAATGGGGAGAAAAGACGCATATAGATATCTCTTGGGAGGATTCCTACCAATTAACTATTTACTGTGGCTATCTAGGTTGGGTAAGCAATCAGAAGGCAGTTTACTTTCTTAGGGTAATGAAGAACAAATCTCTGAAAGTGTCTGGGTTGTCTGTGGACCTCAGGAGAATCATTGTGAGCTAGATAGACCCTTCTTCCTGACTACCACCACTATTTGAGTTTACTGATCTGTGGAAAATAATACATTGGATAAAAACATGCTCAAGATGATCAGTTAGAGCAGGCTTCTAAAACCACAAACTACTGCTTATTTCTTAGTTATAAGCAAGGGGCAGTTAGACTGAAAAAGTTTTCTTTATTGGAAGAAAGGTCACTTTTCAGAATCACTTTTTGATGTTTATGCTTCAAATTGAGTCACAAAGCAATATGAGAATGCTCGGACACTTAGAGTTGTATGAATTGTTTTAAATACTGCTGCAGAGCCTAACAATATGTCTGAAGTGGAACTCTCAAGCCCTTTCCTAGGCACAGTCATATTTATTACATGCTACATTAGGAACAAAAATAGCTAAACTTAACACCAGATTAGGAGGAAAAAGAATTAGCAATTAGCTTTTCTCTCACAGATGGCTGCACAGTATTTTAAATTTTTAAATGATTTTACTATGATTTTTGTTTAGAGAAAATTAAGAGTCACAGCACAATTGAGTTCAAGGCACAGAGATTTCCCATAGATCCTCTGCCACCACATATTCACAGTCTCCCCTGTATCAATGTGCCCCACCTGAGTAGTACATTTGCTGCAGTTGATGAACATCATAATGACCCCAAAGTTCATAGTTCACCTTAGAGTTGACTCTTGTTATTGTACATTCTGTGGACTTGGACAAATGTATCATGACAAGTATCTAGCACTAGGGTTTCATACAGAGATTTTCACAGTCCTAAAAATCCTCTGTGCTGTATTTATCTCTCCCATTACACCTCCACCCTTGGCAACACTGATCTTTCTACTGTTCCATAGTTTTGCTTTCCTTGGGATGTCCTGTAGTTGGAACCATACAATATTTAGCCTTCTCAGATTGGCTTCTTTTACCTAGCAATCTGCATTTAAGTTTCCTGTGTGTCTTTTCATGACTGGACAGCTCATTTATTTTTAGTGCTGAATAATATTCCAGTGTCTGGATGTGCCACTGATTCTTTATACTTTCACTTACTAAAGGACATCTTGGTTGCTTCCAAATTTTGGCAATTACGAATAAAACTGCTGTAAGTATTCATGTACAGGTTTCTGAGTGGACACAAGTTCTCAATTTCTGTGGTAAAAATGCCTTTGTCGGAATATATTTTAAGAATACATTCAGTTTTGTAAGAAACTGCCAAACTGTTTCCCAAAGTGGCTGTGACGTATTACATTCCCATCTGCAATATGAGAGTTCCTGTTGCTCCACATTCTTGTCAACATTGGGGATTGTCAGTGTTTTGGATTTTAGCCATTCTAATTAGTGTGTAATGATATGCTATTGTTCAAATTTGCATTTACCTAATGACCTGTGATATGGAAAACATCTTTTTATATACTTACTTGCCATATGTATATCTTTTTTAGAGAGGTATCTATTGAGGTCTTTGGCTCACTTTTTAATTGGGTTGTTTGTTTTCTTATTATTGAGTTTAAAGAGTTCTTTGTGTATATATATATATTTTAAGTATATCCTTAATATATAAGATGTGTCTTAATTAGATGTGTCTTTTGAAAATATTTTCTCTCAGACTATGGTTTATCTTTTCATTTTCTTGGCAATGTCTTTCAATGAACACCAGTTTTTAGTTTTAATAATGTCCGGGTTATTAATTCTTTTCTTTCTTGGGTCATGGCTTTGGTGTTGTATATAAAACATCATCACCATTCCCAATGTCATTTATATTTTCTCCTGTATTATCGTCTAAAAACTCTAGTTTTGCATTTTACATTTAAATCATTTTGAGTTAGTTTTTGTGAAAGGTGTAAGGTCTGTGTCTAGATTCATGTTTTTGCATGTGGATGTCCAGTTGTCACAGCACTAATTACTGAAAAGACTAACTTTGCTCTCTTGTATTGACTTTTCTTCTTTATCACAGATCAGTTGACTATGTGGATCTACTCCTGGCTTCTCTATTGTGTTTTGTCAATCTATTTGTCTATTCTTTCACTTATGCCAGATTGTCTAGGTTTCTGTGGTCCTCCAACTTTGCTCTTCTCTTTCAAGATGTGTTGGAAACTGTGGTGGCCCTGTGGTGGCTATTCTAGATCTGTCCCTTTGTATATAAACTTTAGAATCAGTTTGTTGATGTATACAAAATGAGTTGCTGGTGTTTTGATTGGGATTGCATTGAATCTACAGATCAAGTTGGGAAGAATGAACATATTGACAATAATGATTCTTCCTTTCCATGAACATGGGATATCTTCCCATTTATTTATTCTTGTTTTTATTCATCAGAATTTTGTAGTTTTCTTCATATAGATCTTGTATACATTTTGTTAGATTTATACCTAAGTATTTCACTTTTATCCATACTAATATAAATTGTAATTGTGTTTTCAATTTCAAATGCCACTGGTTCATGGCTACTATATAGGAAATCAATCAATCTTTTTACATTAACCTTATAGCACACTTTTCCTATAAGTACTTTAAGTATTTACTAGTTCCAGTAGTTTTTTTTTTTTTTTTTTGTCATTTTTGGGGTATTCTATGTAGATAATCATGTCATTTGCAAACAAAGATAGTTTTATTTCTTCCTTCCCAATCTCTATACATTTCATTTCTATTTCTTGTCTGATCGCACTAGCTGGAAATTCTAGTACAATGTTGAAAAGGAATAGTGAGAAAGGCCATTCTTACCTTGTATCTACTCTTAGAAGGAAAACTTCAAGTTTCTCACTATTAAGTAAGATATTAGCTGTGTTTTTTTTTTTTTTAATTTTTGCTGTTTTTGAGGAGAGATGTATTATCAAGGTGAGGAAGTTATCCTTTATTCCTAGTTTCCAAAAATTTTTTATTATGAATAGGAGTTGGAGTTTGCCAAATGTTTTCTTCTGAATCTATTGATAGGATCATGTGATTTTTATTTATAAGGATATTGAGGTGCTAGATCACATTACTTGATTTTTGAATATTCAAACAGCCTTCTGGACCTGGGATAAACCTTGTGTGGTTACTGCACATTTTTAGCTCATATATGTTTTTGTAAATATGTGGTCAACTTTCTTGGATATAAGTACATTATTATTTTGGTAAATAATTATTTTGGTAAATAATTAAAATAATTAATAAAACTTAAAAAATCAGCTTTACATTTATTATTTTAAGATAAATAAATTAAAAATTACATACAATTCATGTAAACCTGCCTTATTGGGAACCTGCCTATTGTGGACACTACAGTAACCACACTGTTTTTGTTTGTTTTTGTGTTTCCTGGAACATTCTGAGCTGACTTCTATGTCCGAGCCCTTGTTATTATTTTTCTTTGTATATGGACATTTTCCCAGATATATTTATGGCTTTCTCCCTCATCTCTATAGTTCTTTAGTTCTTCAGTCAAGTACAACCTTCCCTGTGAGGCATTCCATGTCAACCATATTAAAAAATGCTACTGTCTAAAATAGATCCGTTATTTCTAATCTCCACTTCCTAGTTAGTTATGTTCCATAGCACTTAGTATTTTCTATCACTATAGGTAGATAAATGATGTGATGTTTAATTTTAAGTGTCAACCTGATATTTGGTCAAACATTATTCTCTGTGTAACTGGGTGTTTTTGATGAAGTTTACATTTAAATTAATAGGCTGTGTAGATTGCCTTCTCTCAAGTTGGTGGGAGTTATCCAGTTAGCTGAAGGCCTCAGCAGAAAAAAAAATTTTTTGTTTTTTTTTTTTTTTTACTCTTACTAGAGTAAGAGAGAATTCTTCCTGCCTGACTGCCTTCAAATTAGAACATTGCCTTTTTCTTGCCTTTAAATTTGAACTGAAAATATTAGCTCTTCCAGAATCTCAAACCTATTTGCCTTAGAACCTGAACTACACCATTGGCTTTCTGGGGTCTCCTGCTTGCCAATTCATCTAGTAGATCTTAGGTCATATCAGCCTTCATAATCATGTGTGTCAAATCCTTATAATAAGTATCCTTATAGCCTACTGGTTCTCATTCTCTTGCAAGCCCCAATAGAGATAGATGATAGAAACAGATATATAGATATATAGATATTTAGATAGGCAGTCACACATGTATTAATATACATATATAGTTTGTGGATTAATCATCTGTCTTCTCTTCCACTAAAATCTAAACACCATGACAGCATGGATTTTTGTCTTCCTTGTTCATTGCTGGATTCCCAGTGCATTGTATGAGTATATGTAAATAAATGACTAAGAATATATTATGTATTTTATATATCGTGATTCATTCATTCACATATAAATATATCTTCTGAAAATTAACATCTGTAAGGTTATTTCTACACAATGCTAGAGCACATTTTTAAACAATCTGCAACTGAATTTCACCAAACCAAACTATGTGGGCAAGTAAAGAAATGGAGATTTATGTGTGATATTAGAAAATTCTGGATATAGTCACCTCAGTAATTTTATTCATCTTTGACAATAATCTCCCCCACAACAGGGCTTATGTAATTACCTAAAAGCTGGGTTTCTGAAGCAACTGAAAAGAAATACAATAAAATGTCATAAGCGATTCTAATGGATCACACAGTCATGGCCACAGGGAAGGAAAGCAAATATAGTTGTTTATGCTTTGATGATGTAAATGGTCAATATTTCAGACTTGAATTAATCACTTTTAGTGGCAGCATTGCTGTAATTCTTTAAGAAACTATCTAATTGTGTGGAGCTGCTGCAAACCATTATATCATGATTAGTCTTAAAAATTTCTCTCTTGACTCAAAAACTAGATTATGGTACTTAGGATAAATGACCTGCCTGTACCACCTTGCACATAGTATATTCTCAACAAGTTTATATTAGAAATAATAATGAGATTGATAATAAATACAACCCCTGTGCCAATAAGCAGAACAGAACTACTATCACTTGAAATACTCCAAAGTTCAAATTACTCAGCCTATATTCAGTGACTTCTTCCACTTTTCTTCTTACATTTTATAACATATATCTCTCACTACTCTCTTTATTTTCTTAATGCACTAACCATATAAAATGTTTCTTCTTTCCTGAGCATGATCTGTTTTTTTGTTTTTTGTTTTTTGTTTTTTTTTTCCATCTCTGTACCTTTATCACACTGTCCCTTATACCAGGAAAAAGGAGGGAAAAAAAAAAAAAAAAGCTTTCCTGGGGCACTCGGGTGGCTCAGTGGGTTAAAAGTGTCTGCCTTTTTCTCAGGTCGGGATCCCGGGACCCTGGGGTGGAGTCTCCACATAAGGCTCCCTGCCCACGTGGAGCCTACTTCTCTTTCTCCCTCAATTCATCCTCTCTCTTTCTCCTTTCTCTTTCTCTTTGGTGGTATCTCTGATTTTTGTCACTCACATCTTTAAAGTGCCTCAATGACCTTCTCCAGCTGAAATAGATTTAAGATACATATTGTATTATTTGGTTCCTCTCTTTCTTTATAATAACTTTTCAGGGGTGCCTGGGTGGCTCAGTAAGTTAAGCATTTGATTCTTGATTTCTGCTCAAGTCATGATCTCAGGGTTGTGGGATCAAGCTCTGTGTAGAGTCTGCTTAAGATTCTCTCTCTCCCTCTCCCTCCCCCTCCCCTCCATTCCCTCTCAAATTAATTAATTAATTGATTGATTAAATTTTTAGAATATATTTAATAACTTTCCAAACACATTATCTTTCTCCCCCATTCCCTACCTATCATTCCTACACCTTTGAACTTTTACATGTTATTTCATCTACTTGGAATTGTTTTGTTTTTAAAGATTTTTATTTAATTATTTGATAGACCGAGATCACACATAGGCAGAGAGGCAGGCAGAGAGATAGAGGAGGAAGCAGGCTCCCTGCTGAGCAGAAAGCCCGATGGGGGATTGATCCCAGGATCCTGGGATCATGACCTGAGCCAAAGGAAGAGGCTTTAACCCACTGAGCCACCCAGGTGCTCCTTGGAATTGTTTTTGCTCATCTCTTTTTTTTGTATGGTTAGTTCCTATCCAACCTTTATAGCTCAGCATAATTTTCTCAGCAAGACATTTTCTCCAGTACTTCATTAACATAAGCCCAGTTAAACAACCTGTGGTCTAAGAATGCTCTGAAAAGACCACTATTATTTGTGTTTGCTGTGTTTTCTTTCTCCTCCGAATCTGTGAACTCAACAGCAAGCTTTCACTTTCTCTGCATTTAAGATACCTTTTACAATGCCAGTTGTGAATAAGTTGCCATTAAAATAAAAAAAGAATGAATGGCCTTTGAAATTACACAACACTTATTACATAATACTAATGATCACTCTTCTCTAAAATTTTGTAGCCCTTCTCTTAAATCCACCCTGAAACACATAGATGCACCACTCCACTTACTTCCCAGTAGGTCCTGAGGGATGCACTTTGCATTTACTATAAAATTTGATGCAAATTTAAATAGACTCTCTGGTGTAAGGAAATTATGTGTAAATGATATTTTAATATGAAACTAAATGTTCATATAACATTATGGAAATAAAAACATGGATCAAATTCTATAAATAAGACCAATATGACTTAAAGGATCTCTGAGGGTATTTTTCTCCAATGCCAAAACACAATCGGCCAATTCACTTCATCTGATGAAAACTCAAATAAGTCATTATTACCTCAAAGCATCAATAGGCTGTGAGGCAGAAAGAAAAAACAAAATGGCCAATCTCAAATCAAAGAATGTGGCCAGAATTTATGTCTTAAACTAAAAATTGCTTAATATCATCTAAGAGCCTAACACAGAAGGAAGTAATCTATAGAATACAGTTGCTTTTGGGTGCATCTGGGTAGCTCAGTAGGTTAAGCATCTGCCTTCAGCTCAGGTCTTGATCCCAGAGTTCTAGAATGAGCCCCATGTTGGGGTCTTTGCTCAATGGGGAGCCTTCTTCTCCTTTCCCTCTGCCTGCCACACCCCTGCTTATGCGCTCTCTCTTTCTCTGTCAAATAAATAAATAAAATCTTAAAAAAAATAATATAGTTGCTTTTTAAAAATGTTCAACAATTTCCCAAATTACATTTAATTATGGCTACCATTATATTTATAGAAGAGCTTCCTGAAAGCAATGGATTATGATAATTACATGTCTATCTCTTAATTAATCATGCTAAATACAACTGGCTTTGAAATTAAAGACCTGTGTTAAAATCAAACTCCTACTGGAACAGGTTATGCGACCTTGGATAAACTACTTACTTTATCCAAGCCTCAATTACTGCATACCTCAGGGGTATAATGGGGATAATAATACCACCTCAAGGAAATGTATGAGATATGAAGTAAGCTATTGAAGTCTTTCAGTTGCATTAATAGTAAAACAAGAAAAGAGGGGAAAGAGAATTAATGCATGAGTTATCAGAATGAAACTGAACAAAATTGAGTCAAGCACCAGTTACTGAGGAAATAGCCACAGAAACTAGCAAAACTACTGTGCTTATTGACTATAGCCTGGGATACAAGTGTTCCTAAATCATTTGAGGTTCAATCAAGGAAACATAACTGCATAACTAATAATCTCTAATATACCAGGGATTTGGGATTTGGCTTTGCACAATTGTTGGAGTGGGTTAGGCTGTAAAGTTGTTGTTGTCATATCTGAGGATGATGAGTTTGCAATTAGAAGGCGAGCAATGAGGAAGGCCAAATGGATGTACAGAGCAAGCTAGAGCACACAATACAAAGCAAGAGCCCAAGAGGAAAGACTAAATCCTAAGTCTGTTCTTCTCTCCTCTGGGGTTTTGTTAGAGGTCATTGAGAGGATGTGACCTGCAACTGACCCAGGAGCTGGACCTGGGCAATCAGAGGCTCTTCCTGTCTCTCCTATCATTGGGATGTGTTCTGCTCACCATTCCCCAGGGGGAGCCACATTTGAAAGAGCCATAGGAACTTGAGAGAGCATGGTGATGTTCAGGTCCTCTAGATGCTGCAAGTGGCTCTGGCTGAACCCACATAAAGTCTCTATGCAGACTGTGCTGATTCTGGCAGGTAGACATGGAAGTCCACAGAGCTTTCAGCCCCCAAGACAAGCTTGGTGTGTAAGTTTCTGTGCTTATCAAACCTGCCACCTACCATAATGGAGTGGCTGCCTCTTTCCTTGGTCTCCAAGTAGGGGGAGCTGTCAAGTTGCACACTAAGCAAGAGGTATCTATGGGAGAAGTCCCTAGTTGGCTACTGACCTCTCTGTGGGAAGGATGGCTTCTATATCAGTTACTTGTGGCCTGCAGTGTATGTACAGGGACACCTCCCAAATTTGGCTGGTGTGTTCCATTTGTTGAGGGGTGGCAGACAAGGTGGGAGGGCAGGATAATTAGTTGGAAACTTAGCTTGCCATTATGCAAAGCTGAGGTGGGGTCAGGGCCTCAAGCTACCAGCAGATTAAGTTCTGAGCACTTGCAACACAGCCTGATTGAGATACTAAAAGGTGGACTCCCTGAAAAGTGAGAGCAAAGGGAAGGATATTGTGCCATTGATGGTGAAATGGACAAACTGCCTCCATAATCAGACCCCTAATACAAAGGAAAGCAAAAACACAGCAGCAACAGCCCCAGCCCCCCAACCTCTATTATCTGTCTTTTTGACCTTAGACTTTTGCTGTTCTTGTGATGTCAGATCACAGGATAAGCACCTGGTGGAAGTACTTTTCTACAGTGTGCCCACTTGTATGCATAGCAAGGGATCCAACACATTTGGTGTATGGGTGTCTTGTAGAAGCCAGAGGTCTTCTTCACTGTGATGAGCACACACACACACACACACAAACACACAAAGTGGCCCAGGAGTCAGAGAAACTGTAAAAGAATCGAGGAAAAGTTTGAGCAGTTGCAAACTTAATGCTGTTTCAACCTGAAGACATAAGTGAGCAGATCAACAGCAATATGAGTGAGCTGTACAATGGCTGCTGCTTCATTTCTCCCTTCCAAATCTCCCAAGAATTTTCCATGTGGCTGATCTAACTAGGAAGATCCAATAAAGAGAATTCTGGGAAATGTAGTTCAGTCTAGCCAAGTGAACTTATTACAAAGACTCCACTGAAACCTTAGAGCTAGAATAGAATTAGCTGTTTTTACTGAAAGAATGGATAATGTGCATATGGTTGGCAGACAACAAAGCATCTCCAATCTATCTCCAATGGATCTATTTAAATAGTCCAAGGTTGAGCTTACTACACAATAAATACTATGTATAAAATGAATACAAAGGCCTCCAAAACAAACTTTTAATTTAAAAACTATAAAGTAATCTAAAATGTATTCAGTGAATACCATCTATGCACTTATGGGTTTCTTTTCTGCAAAAAAAAAAAAAAAATCTTTCTTAAAATACAGAAATTATTGTATCATTACAATAAAGTTTTTGGCTGTCCTACTCTAACTCATGTTTCATTTTTTGTTTCATCATGCTGTAATGTCCTTCATCAATGTGACACAAATCTTAGTCCCTTGGGAAGAAATACAAAAGATAAAATAAAGGATAATGCCATGGTTATTTTTCTTAAAATTTCTGGTTATCATGGTTAAGCAAAGACAATAAATAATATCTATAAAATGTCTGCTGTCTGCATTCCTACAAGAAAATTGGCATTTTAATTATGGAAATCCTCCTCATAACCAACTTCTCCCCATGAAAACAGTCATTTGACACATTAGTGTATGTATAGGTCCATTATAAAACCTAACCACTTCCATTAGATAAAAGACCTAAAATGATTATGAAAAAAGTCCTTTTTCTTCCAATGTATTCTAAATCAAACACCCAGTAGTACAATATGTTTCAGGTTAATTAGTTTAATCCAGTTTTAATTAAGTTCATGTTTCCATGCCAACAAATGGTTTTTAAATTGTTGAAATCTTGATGTTTCAGAATATGATAAAATTAATTACTTAAGAGCATTTGACTCAATTTTTTGGGAGCATGGAGTGCAATTTTAGCATCACTATAGCAAAGACTTTAATATTAGCAAAATGTCATGATAAAGAACTTTAAAAAGGTTTGCTGTAAGGTTTATTTTTATATTCGAAATTTTATGTGTGTAATTTTTATAATGCACCCCTATTTGGATTATATATGATTTTACAAAATTAGATGCATGAGGAGACACAAACACAAGCATACACCTGCTAACAAGCAGCATAAGAAGTCTGTTTTCTGGTAATACTGTACTATGCCTGTACATTTAAGCAATATATTAAGACTAATAGCCAAATGGGTGGCTTTGGACTAATTTGTAAATTCCAATTATCTCACCGACATGCTTGGAAAAGGGGTAAAATTCTCAATCTGAGATAAGGACAAACATGACTTACAAATGTCTAGAAATAGAGCTATAGTAATTGATAAAAAATTAAATATATTTCAAGAATTTTATTTTTATATTTGTATTTCCTGAAAAGAGCAGCCGGGTTTTTGAGAGATAAAAACCCCTTCTTTGTTTTGCCTTTTTCATCTTTTCAGTCAATGCCTTCTACTGGCTGAATCTATGAGGTGTCATCTCACAAAAAAGAATCATTGTTGGTTCAGTGTTAACAGTATCACAGAGTGTCTGCAAATGTACTTAAAGTGTGACTTTAAAGCTAAGACAATAGGTAAATGACCAGTACATGATCTTAGCTGGTCTGTTTTCTCTCTGGCTTTAAAATCTTCTCTCTTGTATCATGCTTAGCGAAATAAGTCAAGCAGAGAAAGACAACTATCATATGATCTCCCTGATATGAGGAAGTGGTGATGCAACATGGAGGCTTAAGTGGGTAGATGAATAAATGAAACAAGATGGGATTGGGAGGGAGACAAACCATAAGTGACTCTTAATCTCACAACAAACTGAGGGTTGCTGGGGGGAGGGGGTTTGGGAGAAGGGGGTGGGATTATGGACATTGGGGAGGGTATGTGATTTGGTGAGTGCTGTGAAGTGTGTAAACCTGGTGATTCACAGACCTGTACCCCTGGGGATAAAAATATATGTTTATAAAAAATAAAAAATTAAAAAAAAAAAAAAAAAAAAAAAAAAAATCTTCTCTCTTCCTCATGGAGTTTTCCAGTTTACTCGAAATTCCTCACTTTCTGCTATTTTTTCACTTTTCATTGAAATTCCTGGTCTTTTTCATCAAATCAACACCTAACACCTAACTTTTGTCTTTGTTTTTAATTTTGTTAATTAACATTTTTTGGTGCAATATCAGTTTCTGGAGTAGAATCAGTGAGTCATCACTTTCTTCCAATACCCAGTGCTCATCACAAGGGCCCTCCTTAATCCCCATCACCCCTTTATCCCCTCCCCCTCTCCATCCACCCTTTAGTTTAATTTATTCTCTATCTCTGAGTCTTTAATGGATTGTTTCCGTCTCTCCATTTTTTCTTTTTCCCTTTCCCATATGTTTGTCTGTTTTCTATCTTAAATTCTACTTATGAATGAGATCTTATGATATTTGTCTTTCTCTGACTGACTCATTTTACTTAGCATAATAGTTCTACCCTGTGTTTTCATACATAACTGTATTCTGATTTTTCCTATCTTGGAATGTCTGCCTTTTTCAAACACTGCTAGAAGAATCCATTATTCCTGTACTCTTCTAATTTAAGTGATAAGATGGAGAAAGAAGGTTTCAGAGGAAAAAAATAATTAAGTGTATACTTATAAGAAATCAGGAATGAGAAAAATATATGAAAACTATGGGTGATACATGATGCTAGATTGCCTCTCTGATTTGAGCTGGTATGTGATAGTGACAGAATATTACATTTCCTCATTTTAAAAATAGGGGTGATAATACATACATTACTCTACACTGTTGCGATTGTTAAGGCAAATCAAAACAGGAGTGTGTTGTAAACATGAAGAACCTAGTAGACATGATAGGTGCATGCAGGTGTCTGTAAGTTGAGAGAATAATAACACAAAACCTCACTGGTATTCACTCTAGAAAAATCAGTCTAGAGTTATTTACCTGGGGAAAAAAATAGCTCATTGACAGATTAATGTCTGAAATTTAGGACATCTGCTCTTGTGTTTTTATATATATATATATATTTTTGCTACACTTTCTTTCTAATAGCCTTAATATGTAGCCTATTTCATCAATACAAAGCCACATAGGCTCACATTTTATCTCAATTTCAATATAGACAATTATTACCTATACTTGGATGTGTTGCCCAAAAAATCCCAAGGTAAATTTTGTACATACTGCAAGAACCAATTACTAACATATCATCTGAGGGTATTGTGAAGATTTGATGATAGTTCACCTAGCTATTTTTATTTGATGTAAGAACAAATATTCTGATTTATTAATATTGATTATGTTTTAAAAGAGAAGAAAAGTTAGTAGATATTGAGTTGTGAAGAATAGGGAAATAATGGGGGTAATAAAATAATGAATTTAATAGAAACTTTCATTCATATTTCTTTATAAATCAATATAGAAGGTAACTTCCAGAAGAAATCCTGAATTTCTGAATTTCCCAGAAAGGCTAATGAGGAATTTATTACTTCTTTGAGAACAAAGATAAACATCAACTTTGAACACAAGTTACATATTTGTCCCTAAATTCTGTGCCTAAAACAATGTTAAGTTGCACCCGAATGATGATTGAACATTCAGGGATAAAGAAGCAATGAGAGCGCTGGATTTTGAGGGGGAAATAACTCTTTGTCTATGCATTGCAACTTTTGAGCCCTGAAACTGAGAAAGCCACATGAAGGCCTCTGGCTTAGGTCACTAAGTAAAGGGTCCTTGTAAGAAAAGATAAGATTAATGTGCTTACTTAAGAGAAGCCTCTCATCTGCAGCAGGACTGAATATTAATGAAACTTCATGGGAATATATTTGCTTGAATAGTTCATTCCACCAGAAATATAACTTGTATCCTGATTGGTGAGACACCTAAAGAGCTAAGTCAGGGCCATTGCTCTCAATGGAAGCGTTGCCTGAAAAAAGACCACAAAATAGGACAGTGAATATTTGAGATGGGCTTATGTATAACCACTTCAGGAATAAGCTGAAGTGCAATAAAATTCAGTGTCAAAAATAGAGTCAGATCAGCATTATGCTAAGTCAAATCACTGCAGTGAAATAGGAATAAATAACAATGTGCTCAGAACAAGATGACCTTAGGGATTCATGGTTTTAGTGGATTGCTCCAGATCACAAAGGCATTTCAATATCATGAATTATCCAATTTAAATAAAAATATAAAAGCATGCTGAAGTACAAAAATAATGCCTCGTACATAGATTACTGTGAGTTTCTCTTATTTTGGATTGTGTCAAAAATTAGATTGTATTTGGATTTAATTGCTGGCCCACATATTATCATATCAAAAAGCCAACCAACTATAATATCTATTTAATTAAAGGAAAAACAAATTAAAATATACTTACAGAATTTCTGGTACATGATTTCTTAATTGAGGAAAACTTGTATTTCTTTCTTTAGATCTTCATAAAACAAAAAAGAATGACTACAAATATTTTATGTGACTAGTAAGGGGTAATGGCAGTTTCTTGGATAATTGAAATATTTTTATATAGTAAAGCTACCTTAGAAATTATTCTGGTCAACTCTGACTTAAACCAGCCCTTGCAAAAATATATTCCAGAGAATACTAGTCCTAAAACATGCTGCATGCATACACAGACACACACACACTCACAAATGAGTACAAGACAAACTAAAGAAATTTTAAAAAATACATTGTTGGATTGTATAAATGACAATACTTTGGTACTTTGGTTGTAGTACTCTACTAGAGTTTTACAAAGTGATGTAAGTAAGGTGTGAATAAGATTATGCTGTTATTTCTTACTATTGCATGTCAATTTATCATTATTTTAATAACAAAGTTTTAATTTTGATAATATGCAATTTATGAATTTTTCTGCTTTATAGACAATGTTTTTCATGTCATGTCTAATAATCTTTTGCCTAGCTCTAGACTCTAAAGATGGTGCCCTATGTTTTTAAATTTTCAGCTTAAATCTGTGATCTAAGATTTTTGGATAAGGCATGACATTTAAATCAACCTTAAATTTTTTGTCTGTGAACATCCAATTACTCCAGCATCATATGAAGGAAAGTCTATCCTTCCTTCTTTGGATTGCTTTTGGACCTCTATCAAAGAACAATTTCATATATTTTTGTAGGCCTATCTCTGGATTCTCTATTCTGCTTTATTGATATATGTATCTATTCCTATGGTAATATCATAACCATTTGGTTATTATAGCTTTCTAATAAGCCTTAATATTATGTAGAGTTATTCTATACACTTCATCTTCTTTATCAATATAGTTTTACATATTCTAAGGCCTTTGTCTTTCCATATAAGAATAAAATTTTCTTTTGCGTTTATATGCAAATGTCAAGGAAAGAGAAAACTTTCAAAGAGAAACATCCTTGAACTTGTTTATTTAGAGACGGGCTCTAGGGTCACACCATCAATAGCACATTACCGTGAGTCTTCTACTGCAGGCAGCTTTTTGGAAATAAGAATAAAGAACAGGGATTTCAGAATAAAATTTTCTATGTCTTCAAATAATCTGTGTAGGATATTGACAGGGATTACTCTAAATCATATAGTGGCTTTGAGAGAATTGACTTTTTTGTTGTTGTTGTTACTGTGGGTTTTTTCCATTCATGACCACACTGTTTTTCTGTTCAGGTTTCCTTTGGTTTCTTTCACTGGCATTTCTAATTTTCAGCATATAGATTCTATACATATTTTGTTAAGTAAATACATATTTAATTTCTCTAGAGTGATTGTAAATAGTTTTGTGTTTTAATTTCAGTTTTCATCTGTTCATTGTTACTAAGAAGAAATGCAGTAAATCATAGTGTGTTGACCTTGTATCCTGCAAGCTTTCTTAGCCCATTTATTATTTTAGGAGATTTTTGTTTGTCTTACAGTTCTTTGGATTTTTACATAATTATGCCATCGAAGCAGAGATGGTTTAATCCTTTCTAATCAGTATGTCTTCTATTTCCTCCTCTTGCCTTATTATAGTGGGTAGAACTTCCAGGATTATGTAAATAAGAGTGATGAGAGCACAAATAACCCAGTCCATAGATGGGCAGAAGGCATGAACAGACACTTCTCCAAAGCAGGCATACAAATGGCTAACAGACACATGAAAAAAATATTCAATGTCACAAGCCATCAGGGAAGTACAAATAAAAACCACAATAAGATACAACAAAAATTAATAAGATAGGAAACAAGTGTTGACGAGGATGTGAAGAAAGGGGAATCCTCTTACACTCTTGGTGGGAATACAAGCTGGTATAGATACTCTAGAGACCAGTCTGTAAGTTTCTCAAGACATTAAAATAGAGCTACCCCATGACCTAGCAATTGCACTGCTAGGTATTTACCTCAAAGAAACAGATATAGTGAAAAGAACAGACACTTGCACCCCAATGTTTGTAGCAGTAATGTCCACAATAGCCAAACTGTGGAAGGAGCCAAGATGTCTTCAACAGATGAATGGATAAAAAAGATGTGATTCATGTATACAATGGAATATTACTCAGCCATTAGAAAGGATGAATACCCACCATTTGCATCAACATGGGTGGAACTGGAGAGAATTATGCTAAGTGAAATAAGTCAAGCAGAGAAAGGCAATTATCATATGGTCTCACACCTATATGGAACACAAGGAATAGCATAGAGGACCCCAGGGGAAGGGAGGGAAAATTGATGAAAGCAGAGAGGGAGACAAACTGTGAAAGACTCTTGACTCCAGGAGCCAAACTGAGGGTCACAGAAGGGAGGGGTTGAAAGGATTATGTAACCTGGTGATAGGTATTAATGAGGGCACATGATGTGATGAGGACTGGGGGTTATACACAACTAATGAATCACTGACCACTATGTCAAAAACTAATTATGTACTATATGCTGGTTAATTGAAAATAATAATAATAATAATAATAATAATGAGTGGTGAAAGCAAATATCTTTGCCTTGTTCTTGATCTTAAAGGAAAAACATTCAGTCATTCATTAAGTTTAATATAAGCTATAGCTTATTTTAGAAGCTCTTTATCAAGTTAAGGATATTTCCCTACAACAGTATAGTAAAAAATCCTAAAAATATTTTTTGTAATGTGTTTTAAATTTTGCTAAATGCTTTTACTCAATTATATGGCTTTTGTTCTTTAGCTTACTGATATTATTAATTGAATATATTGATGTTTAAATGTTGATTCATCTTCATAATTCTGGAATAAAACAGTTAATTGTGGTAAACATTCTTTTAATTACATCAGTTTCATTCCCTTATTTTTCTTCTGGTGGCTTCAGAACCTGTAGATTCCTGAAATTAATCCTGATATTGGTAACTTGTGCAGTAGTGTCCTCTCTTTTTTTTTTTTTCAGTCTCCCTAGAGGCTTATAATTTTTTTTTTTAATTTTTGAAGAAACAACTTTTGTTAATTAGTTTTGCTATTGTTTGTCTATTTTTAATTACATTGATTTCTGCTCTTATCTTTATTATTTCCCTTATTCTGCTTTGCTTTGGTTTCATTTTATGCTTCTTTCATTAGTTTCCTTGGGTGTAAGCTTAGGTTATTAATTTAAATTTTTTTTTTTCATTTTCATTTGAAGTATTTTATGCTACATATTTCTTTATTTCTTTCTCAGAAATAATTTTGCTATATGCTGTATATTTTAATGTGTTGTGCTTTCAATTTTATAGATATTTTATTTCCTTTGAGACTTTTTACTCATGGATTTGTTTAGAACTGTGTTCACTCCAACATGTTTAGAAAATTCCTGTTTTCTTTCTTTCTTTTATTGACTTTTTGATCCCATTATGATCAGAGAACACACTCTGTATGATTCAAATACTTTTAAATTTGTTGAAGTTTCTTTCACAGCCCAGGACATGGTTTACTTAGGGAATGTTCCATGAGTACTAAAAAAAAAAGGAAAAAAGTATATTCTGTCTTTTGGAACTAGGATTCTATACACTTAAAGTGGATTCAATTTTCTGATTTTGCTGTCCAATTTTTCTATATTCCTGCTGTTTTCCTCTTTTTTCAGTTGTTAAGGAGGTTTTAAATTCCCCAGCCATAATTGTGGATTATTATTATTATTATTATTATTATTATTTTTACTACCTCCATCAGATTTTGCCACTCCTATTTTGAGACTCTGTCGTTAGATGTGTAAACATTTAGGATCATTATATTTTCTTGGTTAATTGATCCTTTTATTGTTGAGTAATTTTTTTCTCTAGTCATTTTCTTTTTTCTCTGTTTTATTTAATCAGATATTAAATATTGCTGCACCTACTATTCTAGGGGTAATGTTTGCATGGTGTGTTTTCCCCATATTATGCTTTCAACCTATTTATGTCATTGAATTTGAAATGAGTTTCTTCTAAGCAATATAAAATTGTCCCCTACTCTTTGTTTTGTATTCTCACAATCTCTGTCTTTTGGTTGATGTATTTACACCATTTACATTTAAGATAATTAGTGATATGTTAGCCTCTAAGTATGCCATTTATCATTTGTTTTCAGTTTCATTCCTCTGGTTCTTATTCCTCTGGTTTTTATTTCTTGCCTTCCTGTAGTTTATTAGAATACTTTCAAGTTACAGCTTAATGTATTTATAGTATTTGTGAATGTGTGCCTTGAAGTTTTTTTGTTTGTTTGTTTTTGCTCTGGGTATTATATTATATGCATATAATGTAACAATCTACTGCAACAGCATTTTACTACTTTGCATGAAGTGCAGAAACCACACATTGTTTTGTGTGCCTTTACCTTACCCCCCCCAATATCATTTTCTTGAGTATCACATGGTTTTAATTTTTCTGTTTCAATCATAAAGTATGAATTATGAAATTTATGAGGATGAGGATAGAATTTTGTATGTATTCATATTTCTGTTCTTTCACTTAGTCCTCTTTCACTTGATGTTCGAAGCTTTTAATAAGTATTCTTGGATAGAATACTTACCCAGTTGGAGTGCCTGGGTGGCTCAGTCATTAAGCATCTGCTTTCAGCTCAAGTCATGATCCCAATGTCTGTAGATGGAGCCCCACACTGAACTCCCTGCTCAATGGGGACCCTGCTTCTCCCTCTCCCAATCCCCCTGTTTGTGTTCCCTTTCTCACTGTATCTCTCTCTGTCAAGTAAATAAAATAAAACCTTAAAATTTTGTAGATTAATAAAATAGACTAGTTGCCCAGAAATATAAAACTTACATACATTATCTCATTTTCCCTATAGTAGTACTGTTTTAAATTACATGTGAAGCCCTTAAAACAATAATTAACACATAGAAAGAACTCAATAAATGCTTATATCATCAGGCTTAGTTTCTTTTCACTCTTTAACATTTTTTACCACATGTCGCTATTATATATTATATATCACCAACATTAAATAATGATCTATTTTCCATTTATGACAGTTTTCTTTATGCCACATTTACATAACTTGTTTCGTTAATCTACAAATATTTTCCCATTTGCCAATTTCTTAATCATCTTTTAAGATTATTGCAAGTATCTGATCCCTAATAAACATCTTACTCCTCAAACTGTTTTTCAGCTTTTATTTCCAGAGGACCCAAAGTATGAGAAAATGTACAAGTCTAATGAAGTGATTTATATTTTAGGTAGTGAAACAATGTGAGAAGACAATTAAAACATCAGGAAATTAGACAAGCCAGAATCCTAGTTACTTTGGCAGAACCAGGCAGGCATGGTGAGCACCTAAGGGCTCAGAAATCAAATCAGGTCACAGAACATGAACATGATTTCTAGAACCTTCCAGATAGTAAGTTCTAATGTACCCCGATGGTAACAAAATAGGTAGGATATGGATAGAAAAAAGGCATTTGGATTTAGATTTTATTTTATTTTAAAGATTTAATTTATTTATTTGACAGAGAGAGAGAGAGAGAGAGAGATCATAAGTAGGCAGAGAACAGACAGGGAGAAAAGGGGAAACAGGCTTTCCACTGAGCAGAGCTTGATTCTAGGACCCCGAGATCATGACATGAGTGGAGGGCAAAAGCTTAACCCACTGAGCCACCTAGGCACACCTGGATTTATATTTTAAAAGAAAGTATTTTAACAAATAATATGGTTAACTATGGACTGACAGGAAATGAAAAAAAAAATGTAAGCCATTGATAACTGATGTCTTAACTTGATGGAGGAGTCTGACTTTAGGGATCATGCTAGCCTTTAACTGAGAACAGCTGGGATAGGACAGGAATAGAATGCGACCCATAGTAATAATCACTTTTCCCAATCTGCTTGAAAATAATATTTTAAGAAAATGTTAATAATCATATTGTTTATATGTAAAAAGGGGAGTGATAGCATGTAGTTTCAAAAACAATATTTTGAGGTAGTACTCTGTATGAGGAGGAAGAGAAAGGAACTTATATTTAAAATATATGCGAGGACTATAAAGAGAATTGTTTTTGAAATCGAGGTAGAGGGAATATTCAATAGCCCCTAAGAGTCAATGTTCACATCTGTAGGTCCAGAAGAAAAATTATAAATGGGGTCCACATACTATAAGTTTAAATTATTTGAAGTTATAAATCAAAGTAAGAAGCTATTAAAAATTAATGATCATCTCATACTGATAAATATGTGTCAATAGCAATCTCAAAACCAAAGTGCAAGTTTAAGTAGATATGCACATGGAAAATGTGAGCTGGCCCCCAATCTTAGGCTCGAGGTGCCACCTCTCTTTCCTTACTACTTTGCATCCATGCACTGTGAAGGGTGTTTCATGAGCCCATGTAAATTCTCTAGTTCATGTATTCAAGGCTCGGCCCCAACTTCAAAGAAACAAACATCCCTTAACCACCCTTGCAGGTGTATGACCTCAACGTACATGATGTGCCCTTGAAAGGATGGAGCTGGGGAGGATGCCCACCTAATTAACTAAAGAAGGCATAAGGTTGTTTAGAAAAGACATGCAAAGTCCTGGGTACTGGAACAAGAAAGGGAAGCATGTAGGCTCTGAGTGGCCATACCCTCTTGGGTTCATGGTCTGCCAATTCTGTGATAAGCAAGGATCATGGCCAGAATAGGGACAGAGTGAGACACTCTGAAAACCTTGTAGAGGGAGCTTTCTTGTCTCAGTCTATGAATAGTCTGAATCTGTATGCCAATATTCAAGTAAGATCTATACTGAATCTGTCTCTGCTTTCTTAAGGGCAGAATTTAGCCGGTGAATAGAAACATTCTTCTTTTATAGTCCATAGCTTTGAATAAACCTAGATCATAGAGTATAGTTTTTTAAGAAGTAAATGTGTTGTGCCTTACTCCTTTGGTAGAATTTTGGGTCAGTTTAACCCCTGCTCTCAACAGGAATAGTACAGAGGTATTGAGAATGTTCTCTAAACCATGTGGAGTGTTACAGTGACATTTACTCTCCTCTAATTTGCTCTCAGTGTGCCACTCAGCTTTCTCTGTTCTCGAAGGACATCCCTGAGTTTTAAATTGGCTGTTTTCTTTATTTATCATCAAAGACTAACATTAAGACAGCACAGAAAATAATGTTGCATTTCAAAGCAACAGCTGCACTGTTTTCGATGGTGCTTTATTAAACGTCTCTAAGTTGTGTACCACATTTGAGTTTTCAACTTTTCAGAGAATGACACCGATTTTCACCCACTTCCCCCAATTTTTAATGAGCAGTTTTACCCCTATGTTTGTGTCAGAGGGTGGAGAAGTACGGTTTTTGGTTTCTGGCTATTTCAATTAAGGGGATGATCATTATTTTGTGTACTGTAACATCTCTAAAAATTCTGATTAGTGAGAATTCTGACACAGAAAGTGGCTTAGTTGACACTGATTTTAAAAAGACAGTGAGAGACGCCTGGGTGGCTCAGTGGGTTAAAGCCTCTGCCTTCAGCTCGGGTCTTGGTCCCGGGGTCCTGGGATTGAGCCCCACACAGGCTTTCTGCTCAGCAGGGAGCCTGCTTCCTCCTCTCTCTCTGTCTGCCTCTCTGCCTACTTCTGATCTGTCTGTCAAAAAAAAAAAAAAAAAAAGAAGAAGAAGACAGTGATAATTACTCCAGATTAATAAATGGCATCTGTTTCAACAGCAGATACATTTCTACAAGGTCTGTTTTTTCTTCCTGTATTTTCTACCCACCATCCCGTGTACTTTGGAATGTGTTAGAATAAGTAATCTAAGAACAAAGGGGAGAACGGTGGATTCAAATGGGAATCAAGTCATCAAAGCCCTCACAACTGCATAGTGATGCAAAGCTGCACAAATCATCATTCTAAATCTATCAACACTTACATGCTGTTTCCTCAATAGGAATAATTGGATGATTTATATTTCCTGCTGACTTTTAAACATGATTGTCAGTGCATAAAACAAATTAGTTTTAATAAGAACTTTCCCATGAGCACACAGAAACGGAGTGATGGGGGCAGTAAATGGAGATCTTCAACAAGTATTTTGATGGAGCTGCACCAAAAGAATAGTCACATAATTAAGATGATTAGGCAATCATGAGCATTCCACTTAATACTTTTACCCTACTTCAAAATGTGTAATGAACTTATTCATGAAAAACACAATGTCTTTAAAACAATGAGTCCCTTTCTTCACCAGAACTGAAATGTTGTACTGAGGAAAGTAAAAGCTAGTCAGACTTGAAAAGGTGATAAAAAGCAGATCCTGCAGATTCATCTGAAATACATGTTTCTTTAGATGAGTTACATTCATTTAAATGATTGACACTTCACTAAAATCATTGATTTTTATTATTTTCCAAAAATTTATTCTAGAAATATTTTGGGAAAAGTGTCAAAGCCTAATATTTATAAAGCTAATTGTTGGATAGAGGGGCATGAGATGGGATTACATTATTACCTTGTTATTTTATACAGATTATAAATGATGGCAAAAATAACTTGAAAAATAGAATTTATTTATATCTTTTTATGTTACCTTAATTATCCTATTAAAATTGCATTCAGCAGAGAGGTTATGATCACATCCATAGAAACTGGTCTATGATTCAGAGTGAGTGGCTAAAATGAAGTCAGGTAAGTGGAGCTGGTAAAGTTGGTTGGGGTCAAACTGCAGATTTTTTTGAAAGGAGGATAACACTGAGGAACACCATTGTACTGGTAACACTAAACTATCAAAAAGTGAGAAAAAATGTGGAGGAAAATGTTCCCTCCTCGACACTGCGATGGCAAGGTTGTCATGATAACACTGAATCATGGATGCATCCATATGATAAGCTTTGTTTTCTGGAATCTTTCAGTATGAAACAACTTAGTTAATATATTACTGATTTATTTTCACTATTTGAAGACCCAAGCTATTAGATGAAGCAACCGGTAGTTAATTACAGTTTAATGATTGTTCTATATTACTACATATTCTGTATACCAAAATATATATCACTGAATTTTATGAAAAATGACTTTTTACATATTTATGTCAAATAAGTTATATATTATTATATAAATGTATTATTTCCTTATTGTGATATGTAAGTTTTGATCAAAAATTCAGGTTTTCAGGGGCACCTGGGTGGCTCAGTGGGTTAAGCCTCTGCCTTCGGCTCTAGTCATGATCTCAGGGTCCTGGGATCAAGCCCCTCATCAGGCTCTCTGCTCAGCAGCAAGCCTGCTTTCCCTCTCTCTCTCTCTGCCTGCCTCTCTGCCTACTTGTGATCTCTGTCTGTCAAATAAATAAATAAAATCTTTAAAAAATTCTGTTTTTCAGATCACATGAGCCAAGTCTCACCAGTGAGCAAAGGCTCACCAGTGAACTTTTAAGATTACTTTTCAGTTTAAATAGAGGGGTAAAGAGAAAAGAAAAGAATCTCTCATTTATTATAAGAAGTTTTTTATTTCTGAAAATAAAATTCTAAACTCAGTAACAGCCTCAGATCTTCCCCCTCCCTGAAAGGCATGGAAGGTGTCATGAGGTAAGGCTGGTACAGCGTTTGCAATCTCTGTCTCCTTCTTTTCAACCAAAGTGGATGTTAGAGGCTCTTCTCACACCCAGGGTGTATGACCAGAAAAGGAGGTAATTGAACTGATTCCTGAGAACAGAATAGGAGTTGGCTTACCTGATAGCAGAACCCTCAAATAGACAACACTTGTAAACCACTCTTTCCCTGATCCTATTCATTGAACGGTCCTCACCAATAACTATGTCAGTTAACAAGAAAGAGAAGCTTTTAAACTGAAAAAGGGTCAAATGGTCAAAAAGTAAAACACTAGCATTCAAGGTGATACTTCACATTTCAGATCTGTATATCTCTTTATATATACATAATATATATGTGTTTATATTTACATAAGAACACACACACACACACACATATACACACATATGAATAATGAGGATAGTATAAGTAATTAATATAGGGATACCCGGGTGGCTCAGTCAGTTAAGCACATCCCTTTGGCTTAAGTCATGATCTCAGGGTCCTGGGATTGAGTCCTACACCATGCTGCCTGCTCTTTGGGGAATCTGTTTCTCCCTCTCCCTCTGCCCCTCCTCTCATGCTCTCTCTCTCAAATAAATAAATAAAATCTTTTAAAAAATTATAAAAAATAATAAAATAAAATAAATGACTAATGTAAAGTTCTGGAAGGATTCAAAACAAATGAACAAAAAATTATTTTTGGAGAAGTTTAGAAGCGAAATAGTATTTCAAATGGTCACCAAATCAGACCTAAAATTGTTTTAATTTTTTATCAGAATATATATAATTATGTTCTATTTTCTTAAGTTCTATTTTTTATAACAAAATTGTGTCACATGAAGGCAAAAGTCTTCATCACCACTGGAGTCTTAAGTAGGCGCAGTCACCATGGCTCCTTCCTCTGATACGATGGTAGAGGCAAGAAAAAACAAAAGCACACACTGGCCTCTGCCATTGTTACCATTCCCCTGATCACGCATGCACATTTTTCTTTTGGGGAAGATCTTTCAGGTCCCTGTGATCATTGCCTGCAGTGCCTTCCTCGCAATTCATTCTTAGCGACCATGGCTTCTTCACAGTTCATTCTGGCCTCTGGCAGGAAATGTTAATAGTCTTCAGTAAGCGGAACAATTATTTTATCATGTTCACACCCTAAATTTTTTGCTGAACTCAGGTCAGAATTTATAGGAATTTTGAAACTTAAATAAAACATTCATGAAATATGACAAAGCTGTTTCAGTCTTTTAAAAAATGCACTCTTTTCTCATAAAATAAAAACTTAAGAAATATATCTAGTTTTTCTTTATTTGTCTGTTTTTCATTTTAAAAGTATATTTATTATTTCTATGGACTAAAATGTGCTAACAAGATTTTTATCAAGTGTTTACAGTAAACGATGTACCATGAGGACATTTAAAATTGAATCGGTAGGTTCTTGTCTTCCAGGGTATGTAACCAAATTAGAGTAGTAAGATATATGCCTGGGCAAATTTGACAATGAAATAAAAGGGGATATGGGAGCTCAGAGAGAAGGATAGAGTTTGGAGTGATGAAAAAGTCTTGTTTAAACTCAGCATAAAGTATATCATATATCAGCTTAAAATATATCATATATCAAAAGTTTCTTGCACTAGAGTCGCTTATAGTTAGAAATATAAACTTGCACGTGTGTATATATTTGTTGGTTGCCTTCAATATTCAATATTAATATTTGTATGTAAATGTATACATATATATGTGTATACACATATGTATGTATATATATGTGTATATATGTATATACACATATGTATATGTATATACACAAATATGAATATTCAAGCTATTCACTACTCATATGTATACACACATTTTACATACACATATATATAATATGTATAAGATACACATTTATTACATTGAATGACTTCACTGTTCCATGGCATTAGTTCCATTCTTTGTATCTGGTGATTAGGACCAGGTCATTTGCTAGTAAATAAATTTAGTGGCACCATCTAATATAGAGGTTTTTGTTTGTTTTGGTTTGGGTTTTGGTCATAATTCTCACAAAATAAATGTGATTAAACAACAACAAACAACAATGACAAAAAGAAAAGAAAGGTGTTGATATTCTTCTTCAAAATCAGCCCAACCAAATGAATCCATTGACAAGAACAAAAGTAATAGTTAACAATGGAGAAAAAAATTAAAAGATTTCTAAAAGAGTGATTCTTTGAGGCAAAATTTAGTTTTTAATAAATCAGAAGAGAATGAAATTTTATGGAAGCTAAGATATTAGAAAGGAACAAGACCTACATGTGCACTCTCTGACATTAAGAAACAGTAATTAGTTAAGGTATTTTAAGAAAAGCCCCAGCTGGGTCAAACTTTTCTTATCAAATTAGAAAATGTAAGTGAAATTTGGAAAGGCTTAAGGTGTAATATTATCAGTTGATATGCCTCTTAGCAGAAGTAAGACCTGAAAGATAATTTAGGGTTCAAGCAAATATACAGACTCCAAGTATGTCTTTATGAATATCCAGGGTATGGCAGTTATAATAGCTAAGGGTGAGAAATAGGAGTATAGTCAGAGGGTAGAGGGACTTAAAAATCAGGATGGAGATTAAAGGAGGAATCTGGAATTCTGTCATAGTTTGAAAGCATATAAGTTAGACTGAATTGTAGTGAAAAGTTTGCATACGAGTTAAGGTATCAAATTGTAGTGAACAAGTTTTAAATGTCAACTCATATTCCTGCTTTCTAATTATCATTTTGACAACCATGTTCATATTTTTCATGTTGACAAAATATTGAATGATGAAGAAATCAGTTTGTGAATTTCAGGGTGCCTGGAAGTGCATGCGATTTGCACAGATGCTGGACGAGCAAGAGGAAGACATGACTAGGAATGAAAGCATCTGGGAATGGAAGCTGGAATCCCCAGCAGCTGCAGGAATTGAACAGGACAGTTACCTTCCTATAGCTATGCCCTTCCCCCTCAGGGCTCCTTGGTGACCCGGAGCTACTATCATCACTGACTTGAATTTTTATGTCTTAAAAGCAATGTTAATAAAGTGCAAGGAAAAGTTCTGACTACTGAAATGTTAAAAGACTTACACTTAAGTTTAAAGCATCTGGAAGATGAAGTTCTAGGAGATTCCTAAAATCTCATCTCTTTGAAAGTAGAAATATAGTTTTGGTAGTGATGCTGTTGTTTGGAAAGCTACCCTGAGAGGAGGTATTCTTCACGCAAGGAAATGATGATGCCATGAATGGAGAGAAACAGATGAGGGACTATTTTTATGTATATGAATTAGGATATTTTTATGTACATGAATTAGGGTGAATAAGATTTTGTACTAAGTAATAATTTCCATAATTTCTTTAAACAACCAAATACCAAAAATGGTAGTTTTGGGGAGACCATTTATGCTAGATGCTATATAGGTACTTTATTTATATTTCTTCTGTTGTTATATTGTAGATCATCAGATATGACTTAATTTTGCCCAATCCAATTGGGATACAACTATAAGGTACTCTAAATGAATTTATGGGTAAAATAAATAAAAATGTCCTGTGAGAACTAAACCAATAAAATCTGTATACAATAAGTGAGCAGACCATCTACAATAGAAAAATAAGATTTTATCCTCATTCCTCAAAGACAGTGTAAACATCATCTCTTCTGAGAGATCTTTCCTGATGTTGTAATAGTGCCAGAGACTTTTCCGATCATTACTATTCAGTGTATTTTATTTTTAATAATATTTTTAATTCCTATTTCCTTTTTTATTTTTTAGACTTTGAAGTATCTAAAGATAAGGGCAGTTTCTATTTTGCGTAAGGTTAGCATTATACACCTAGGGACTAAAAATTTATTTTCACTTAATAAATGGTCAATAAATACTTCTAGAATGAAAGAAGGCTGAACAAATTGTCAATAATTTACAAGCAAATAAATAAATACAGAGTAAGAGCTACAGAATCCCAGAATTCCAACCAAGGTGACAGGAATAGTCTAAGTGTTGAGTAATAGTATACAGTTTGATTGTTAGTTATGTTCATCTTGCTAGAAGAAACATTGTGTAAACAGAAGGAAATAGCCAGGCTAAAAGGCAGGCTGAACAGTCAGAAAAGGGCAACTCCAAATGCCAAAGAAAGCAGTGCTAAGCTGACTGAGTGTATTGTTTGTGGGCTTGGCATGACTATCTCCCCATCAACTAGGTCTATTGGGTGACAAGACTGTACCAGGTGCTTGGAATGGATCATTCTGACATTCGAATCATAAAAGTAACACCTGTGGTCGGGATTCTGCATACATCAATAAACTTCTAATAATTTAAATCCCCACATACTTTCTTGGGAAGAGAAAATATGCTACAGACTTATGCAAATATTCAGTCCATTGGACATTTTGAGTCTTCCTCTAGCTTCATAACATAGGATTTCTGTTTTGTTTTTTTTTTTCAGTCTTCAGAGTTTTATTTAATTGACATATCCCTGAAAGATACCTGCCAGGTTCCTAACTTTTAGTGCTGAGACTCTGAGACTAGTTTGTTGAGAGTCAGGCATATGCAATATCCTTCGTGAGGCTTCCTTCTCTTGCCTATGATGTGAGGCCATATCACTCAACCTCATCTTTGCTCCCTGTGACATTGCATGAGAAACCATAATACCCCTTCTCTCACAGGCAGCCAACTGCTGATTGTGACCCAGATAAGGCTTTTTGTTCCATCCCTAGTCTTTTTTTTTTTTTTTTAAGATTTTTTTTTTTTTATTTATCTGACAGAGATCACAAGTAGGCAGAGAGGCAAGCAGAGGGAGAGGAGGAAGCAGACTCCCTGCAGAGCAGAGAGCCCGATGTGGGGCTCGATCCCAGGACCCTGGGATCATGACCTGAGCCGAAGGCAGAGGCCTAACCCACTGAGCCACCCAGGTGCCCCAGTTCCATCCCTAGTCTTAACTGCATGCAAAGCACGGAGATGCAGAAGCCACCAGATGATACACATGTTTCTAGGAACCCAAAATTACTGTTAAGAAAGTGTGTAGATATCAAGATATTTGGCTTTGTTTGTCCATTAGAGGAAACTGAAATTTGCAATATGAATCTTTAAATATTTTAAAGATATCTTACACATTTATTTTTGAGTTACATGAACCCAGACAGATACCAGAGTTGGGGACAAATGAAACTGAAAGTAACTTTAGACCATGGAGTTGTATTAACCCCACTTTTTAATCAAAAGGGTGATGTGTATTCAATTATAATAACGTTAGAATTCTGTGGATAGATGGGGGTGATATCTTGAGTACATTTCTTTTCTGTTGATTTTCTTACTTGTGTCCATTTGCTTTTGTCCTTATTATAATAACTAATTTCTTGAAAGAGGTTTCATAAGAATGATACCAGCTCGTGACCTTATCATCATTTCTGTTCTTCTACAAATTGAACAAGGTGAGTTATCATTTCTTCTTGTGAGAGATACTTAACCTTGTATATTACATAGGTGACTTTCATTAGTAGAAGCTTCAGCCCTGGGTTATTTGTGGAATGCTGATGATTCATCTCATTTTTCATAGTGAATACCTCTGGAAATTGTCTCTTAGATGTTGCTTACTATTTGCTTGGGATGGCTGACTATTAGCCATTTAAGGAGGGCTTACTGACCTAGCACCTCTCTACTTTGTAAAGAATGACAGCAGGTGAAAAGGCAAATAAAATAGAGGCATATTTCCGATGGTGACACCTGGTCCCCAGATCCACTGATTTTTCAGGCCAGTAACCAATCAATGATGAAATGGGTGATTAGGTAGGCCAATTCAGTATTCAGACACTGGAAATGACCGCTCTGTTTCCAAATGGGTCTGATGAAGTGGATATTTGGTGAGCTAAGATTCAGAATTACACAAATTGATGAACACTTGGGTTTTTGGCAGAGATCAGCAAAGACGGTTGATATACAATTAACAACAAAGGACTGGCACTTGTGAAAGTGCACCTGAAGTTCATGTCTTTTGCTTTGTTAGGTTATCCACAGGCTCCTAAGGATTTGTCAGCTGTAGGTTTCTCATCCCCATTTCTTGTCCCCACAAGAGGCCAGTGGGTTTCCTCTTATTTTGAATTAGTATCTGAGGGTGTGGTAAGCCCTGCTAATGTCCCAGAAGGAAGGATTTCAATCAGCACCTAGTTCAGGCTGATTGGAAGCCAGTTTCATATGCAGCATTTTGTACAGAATGCAAATATATACGGTTCTTTGGTGTTGTGTTCATAAGCCCTGCTGGCCTGCAGAGGTAGGCAATCTGGAAGTGTCCCCTGGCAACAGCCACAAAAATTAGGGCACCACACAAGAATATAAACTTCTTTCTGGAAGCTATCAGTGAGCTGGAATGAAGCAGAGGAAGAGCACAGAGACTACATCCCCCAGCCTCTGATCCCTAAAACACCTTCTCCAGCTCCTTGAAGTATGCCAAACCAGAAGACTGCCTCCAGACCAAAGCTCATAGACAAGAAAAGAGGCCCCTTTCTCAGAAATACTGAGGGTATGTTTCATTTGGCTATCTGTGCAATGCCCTGGGGATGACAGTCCACCAGGAAGTGTCTTCTTGATTCTTATAGTCCTATGGGGCCCAGGAATGCAAGTCTCCCTGGCCTCAAGAGGCTGACCATCAGAAGACATCTTCTAGGCTGCACCCACAAAAACTTGGTCCTCAGACATAAGGGCTAATGAATCTGATATTTCCCTGGAGAAGCTCCCCTCCTGGAGATACTGGTACTCTGGTGCAAGGCAGAGGGGAATACAAAGATGGCATCCAGGGAAAAAAGAAAGAAGAAGAAAATTTTTTTAAAAAGCCACAAATACACTGACTTTAGCAAGGCAAGGAGAGAGCACGAATATGTACCCTTCTGCTAGACTATAAAGACGGCATCCATGGAAGGAAAAAAAAAAATTTAAAAAATTTAGAGGGGGAAAAAAAGATAATACCTGCCAGGAAAAAAGTTTAGAGTAAATAATAATAATAATAATAATAATGTAAAAATTGTAAAGCCTAGAATGAATTAAAAAATAAAAAGAAAAAAGACATATGGTACTTGCTGGTTTTATCAAGGCAGAGAAAAAGTGCAAAAATGGTGCACACTAATCTCATTGTTGGAAAAATATTCCAGCAGGCCCCTACCCCTCAGTACAATGATTTAAAATGAGCAAATTAGCCTCCATTGTATCAGGTCTGGACACTTTTCCAAGGTTGCTCCTGTACTGGGCTCAGGGATGTATAAGTCTTTGTGTGAGCTCCTTAGGAGCCCCTAAATTTGCCAGAGCCCCATGGGCCTCTGGCTTGGGCACGGTGGTTTTCAAAGATAATTGTTTTGAGGTTTTATCTCTCAGATGCAGTTCTTAACATTTGGGATGCCTGATGAGGGGGGGTGAGCCTTTCACTCCTCAAGGAGAAGCTTTGGGTTTTGAGTTTCTTCTGATTGTGGGTTACTATGAGGATTAAGTGAGTGGGAGGGTCAACCAGGGAACAGCTTGTGGCAGGATTATGTCTCAGTCTCTCTTATTTGCTTTGGGGTATGTGTGTGTTTCTCCTTTGCCTCATGTGAAGGAGTTATTTAACTAGATTTTAGAATTTTTTCTAGAAGAAATTATTCCATATGCAGCTGGAGATTGGGTATATTTGTGAGAGGAGGGGAGTCAGGGTCTTCCTATATTGCCTTCTTGAACACAAACCCACGTCTTCCCTTTTAATAGCCATAGATTTGTGGTAAAGGTTATTGCTCATTACTTGAATTCGTTTTAACAACAAACTACTTTCAGGTTGGATGTTTATATTACAAAAAGTGTGAGCCAGATTACTTTGTTTCAGTTGCATCATGTGTAAAACAGAAGTAATCCGTAAAATAGGTCAGTAGTGCCAACTGCATAGAGTTGTTGTGATTAAACAAGTCGGTACAGAGGGCATTGGGAACCAATGTGTGTAATACAGTAAATTCTCAGTAAATGTTAGTAAATGGACACAAAAACAATCATGATGGAGAAGATGAGGGTGATGAAATGATATCTTACATAACCTTGTTCATGTCTCTGCTGGTTTTTAATAATCCAAAATACTACTGGACTCTCCCACCTTAAAATATAATCTTCAAATTTGCACTAATGAAGAAGAAAATATGGAGTTTTCAAGGAACCTTGGGAAGATATGACTGTGCATTGGGTCTTATGAAGCTAGAGAGGACAAAAATCACATAGCTCACCTGGCCATCTGGATATTCAATCTAATAATAGCTTAGGAACATTTTTTAAAAGAGAAAATCAGGAAAGAGACATTTCCTCTTGAGTAATTAAAAATAAACACAGACATCATTTCAAAGAAGAATATATTCATTAATTTAACAATTATTTATTGGGATCAAAGTCGCTGCATTCAAGAACGTTACATTCTCGTGGGAGGAAAACAACAAGCTACTAAAAATGTGCATGCAAGATATTTCTCATGGAGATAATGGTACTGAAATGGTACTGAATGGTACTGAAAAAACTAAACTGCCTAAAAAGAATAGGCTGGAAGGGGATTGCTATCTTATGTTGGGTCATAAAGGAGGAATTACTGAGGAGAGAATGGATGACCAAATAATTGAAGGAAGTGAGAAGTGAGTCACCTAACATTGTCAGAAAGAGCATTCCAGGTAGAGGTAACAGCAGTGCAGATGTTCTGAGGCATTTCAGATGATGTGATATTAAAATATTTCTGAAATAATAAGATATCAGTGTGGGCAAAGCTCAATGAACAAGTCTTGAAGCAATAATGAAAGTTGACATAAGACTTCTATTGTGAATTAATTGAATAACTACTGACAGATTCTGAGCAAAGGAATGAAATCATCTGACATAATTTTTAAAGGAGCACTCTGGCACCATGTTAAGAATCAACTGGTGTGGGGTGCCTGGGTGGCTCAGGCAGTTAAGTGTCTGCCTTCAGATCAGATCATGACCCCAGGATCCTGGGATTGAGGCTGGCATCAGGGTCTTTGCTAAGCAAGGAACCTGCTTCTCCCCTCTGCCTGCTTCTCCCCCTTCTTGTGCTCTCTCTTTCTCTTTCTGACAAATAAATAAAATCTTTAAAAAAAAATAAAGAAAAAATCAGCTGGTGGGAAGGAGAGTAAGGATACTGGGAAGAAATCTCTAGAAAATCTGTTATACAAACCTAAGCAAAAGTTGGTGGTTGCTTAGTCCCTAGTAGGAGTGAGGGTATTGGGAAGAGCTGGATTATGAATGTATTATCAAGTCAGAGATAGAAGGTTTTGTTTATGAGTTGACTATATCATAGAAGGGAGAGGGAAGGGCCAAGTGCTTTGAGTAGAAGGTTGCAATTGTTTTTGAAGAAACTGAGGAAGGAACTAGTTGGTAGTGGTGGAGGTGAACTGGTAAATCACTAAAAGATACTGAGAAGGAGCCTTCCATTAATGAAGTTATCAACTAATCCAAATAATGCTGTTAAGAAAGGTGTAGAGTAAGACTTGACCATTTTATTGAGCAACACCAAATCTTTGGTCACCTTCAGTGGAATAGTGAGGATGAAAGTCTCCTCAGGGTTAATAATACAAGAGTCATCTTTGCTTTTCTAAGTACTTTTCACAGACAGTTCAGTGGTATGGCTTTGTCACTTTGTCACTATGTCCAGGTCACTCAGCTCAGAGAGAGGTCTGCTATTACTGGCCTGAGCTGATTCTTTTTCCTGACCTATATGGATTCCATCAGAACACAGAAGCTTTCCCAGAGTCTGAGTGAGTGAACAATATGTGTGATTCCTTCTATTATCTATTTTTCTGATGAACTAAACCTAGCACTTTGACATGGTAGGAATCTAATGGATCCGACTGAATTTGATAAAGCATTAAATTATTTAGGCACTCATTACATTTGTGTGGACACTCAATAACCTGTCAATTTATATTTTTAGCCATGCACATACAGCTAGAAGGTAGAGATGTGGTAATATATTTTACATCAACTAACCTAGTACTCAGTGTTCAGGATGCATTGTAATCATCTTCCTTAGGAATCTGTTGCATAACCAATAAAATTAGCTTACATCATAGTGTCTTAGAGAGCCATTTCCAAATGTCAGTTATGTTATTTGACAACTGAATTTTCCATATCTCTGTTGGATGTTAGGTAGGCTGCATACTTAACACAACCTAAATTTAATTCCTATCTTTCTCTGCTAAATCTCTTTTTCCCTGAGTTTTCCCCATTTCCATCTAATGACAGTTCCATGCTTCCAGGTAATAATGCCAAAATACTTGAAGTTATCCCTGAATACTTACTTTCTCCCACACCCTGAGGTCAAATTATCAGCATATCCTATTTTCTTGGCTTTTAAATTATATCCAAATTTAATAACTTCCAACCACATCCACTGCAAATATCCTGGTCTGAGCCACCGTTGATGCTAATCCTGATTATTGCAGTAGCTTCCTAATTAGTTTTGTATTTCTAAGTTTTTTCCCCACTATACAGTGCTATTACTCAGTTAGCAGCCAGAGGAATATTTTAAAATATAAATCTGATGATGTCACTGCTCTGGTATGAGGTTTGCAATGACCTAGAAAACTCCAAGTCTTGTAGTGTTCTACAAAGACTTACCGTATCAGTCCTCCCTGTCTTTCTTATTTCTATAACCTAATCTTCTACTACTTTATTTTTCACTCACTGTGTTCTGGCTTACCACCCTCCTTGTTCTTCCTTGGGGAGTCTATGGTCAGAACAATGACCTTGAGATTTTGCATTTCCTATACCATCTGGCTGTTAAATTTTTTCTCTTAATGTTATCCCAACTTAACCACCTTCAAGTTATTACTCATACCACCTTCCCTAGGATGACTATCCTAAGCAGCTATTTAAATTGAAAACTCTCCCACCACAAGGAGTCCTCTGCCTCCTACTACTCTTTCCTTTTTCTATTTTTTTTAATAATTTTTATTTTTATAAACATATATTTTTATCCCCAGGGGTACAGGTCTGTGAATCACCAGGTTTACACACTTCACAGCACTCACCAAAGCACATACTCTCCCCAATGTCCATAATCCCACCCCTCTTTTCCCAACCCCCCTCCCTCCAGCAACCCTCAGTTTGTTTTGTGAGATTAAGAGTCACTTATGGTTTGCCTCCCTCCCAATCCCATCTTGTTTCATTTATTCTTCTCCTACCCACTTAAGCCCCCATGTTGCATCACCACTTCCTCATATCAGGGAGATCATATGATAGTTGTCTTTCTCCGCCTGACTTATTTCGCTAAGCATGATACGTTCTAGTTCCATCCATGTTGTCGCAAATGGCAAGATTTCATTTCTTTTGATGGCTGCATAGTATTCCATTGTGTATATATACCACATCTTCTTGATCCATTCATCTGTTGATGGACATCTAGGTTCTTTCCATAGTTTGGCTATTGTGGACATTGCTGCTATAAACATTCGGGTACACGTGCCCCTTTGGATCACTACGTTTGTATCTTTAGGGTAAATACCCAGTAGTGCAATTGCTGGGTCATAGGGCAGTTCTATTTTCAACATTTTGAGGAACCTCCATGCTGTTTTCCAGAGTGGCTGCACCAGCTTGCATTCCCACCAACAGTGTAGGAGGGTTCCCCTTTCTCTGCATCCTCACCAGCATCTGTCATTTCCTGACTTGTTGATTTTAGCCATTCTGACTGGTGTGAGGTGATATCTCATTGTGGTTTTGATTTGTATTTCCCTGATGCCGAGTGATATGGAGCAGTTTTTCATGTGTCTGTTGGCCATCTGGATGTCTTCTTTGCAGAAATGTCTGTTAATGTCCTCTGCCCATTTCTTGATTGGATTATTTGTTCTTTGGGTGTTGAGTTTGCTAAGTTCCTTATAGATTCTGGACACTAGTCCTTTATCTGATATGTCGTTTGCAAATATCTTCTCCCATTCTGTCAGTTGTCTTTTGATTTTGTTAACTGTTTCCTTTGCTGTGCAAAAGCTTTTGATCTTGATGAAATCCCAATAGTTCATTTTTTCCCTTGCTTCCCTTGCCTTTTGCGTTGTTCCTAGGAAGATGTTGCTGCAGCTGAGGTCGAAGAGGTTGCTGCCTGTGTTCTCTTCAAGGATTTTGATGGATTCCTTTCTCACATTGAGGTCCTTCATCCATTTTGAGTCTATTTTTGTGTGTGGTGTAAGGAAATGGTCCAATTTCATTTTTCTGCATGTGGCTGTCCAATATTCCCAGCACCATTTATTGAAGAGGCTGTCTTTTTTCCATTGGACATTCTTTCCTGCTTTGTCGAAGATTAGTTGACCATAGAGTTGAGAGTCTATTTCTGGGCTCTCTATTCTGTTCCATTGATCTATGGGTCTGTTTTTGTGCCAGTACCATGCTGTCTTGATGATGACAGCTTTGTAATAGAGCTTGAAGTCCGAGATTGTGATGCCACCAACGTTGGCTTTCTTTTTCAATATCCCTTTAGCTATTCGAGGTCTTTTCTGGTTCCATATAAATTTTAGAATTATTTGTTCCATTTCTTTGAAAAAGATGGATGGTACTTTGATAGGAATTGCATTAAATGTGTAGATTTCTTTAGGTAGCATAGACATTTTCACAATATTTATTCTTCCAATCCAGGAGCATGGAACATTTTTCCATTTCTTTGTGTCTTCCTCAATTTCTTTCATGAGTACTTTATAGTTTTCTGAGTATAGATTCTGTGTCTCTTTGGTTAGGTTTATTCCTAGGTATCTTATGGTTTTGGGTGCAATTGTAAATGGGATTGACTCCTTAATTTCCCTTTCTTCTGTCTTGCTGTTGGTGTAGAGAAATGCAACTGATTTCTGTGCATTGATTTTATATCCTGACACTTTGCTGAATTCCTGTATAAGTTCTAGCAGTTTTGGAGTGGAGTCTTTTGGGTTTTCCACATATAGTATCATATCATCTGCGAAGAGTGATAATTTGACTTCTTCTTTGCCGATTTGGATGCCTTTAATTTCCTTTTGTTGTCTGATTGCTGAGGCTAGGACGAGACTACTTCAGCTAGCCGGAGATCAGCTAGATAGGTCTTTCCTTTTTCTATTATGCACGGTACTTACTATAACATGCTCTACAACCTACATATTTATTTTACTTTCTAACTTTCTGTTTCCTCTTTTTATAATGAAAGTGCCATGAGAGAAAACAAATTATTGTCAGCTTTTTTCAGTGCAGGATCAAAAGTGCCTAGATCTGTCTTGAACATAGTAGGGGGTCAGTAAATATTTGTTGAATATGTTGGATGAATGAATTAATCATTTAATCCTCAAGACAATATTATAATGTAGATGTATTATTACCATTTTATAGATATAAAAATCTAGGCACAAGTAGCCTAAAAATGGTTAAGTTAATATACCTAGTAAGTGACTGAACTTGAATGTAAAATACCTACTTCTAGAGTCAGCAATTAAGTACTCAAATTAGCAGTTAGCGCACTTAAGAACCACATGCCTTCCCTCCCATTGTATATCGTTATAGAATAATACTTATTTTGAAATGAAAAAGAATAAGACAGCTTTATATGTACAGATATGAAGGGATAACCCTGTCATGTTAAGTAAAACAGATAAAAATTACAAAATAAGTTCTAGAGTATGATATCATTTGTAAAATTTAAATGACAAAATACAAATTACAAATTTGTAAATAAGTTACAAATTTACAAATAAGTTCTATAGTATATCATTTGTAAAAATTCATGTATATACATATATACTTATAAATATATATTTTTTGTGGAACATTGCCCATCCCTTTATTATGTGTCACCTTCGTGAGGTGGGGATCCTGGTAATCAGAGCCGAAGTGATGGCGAGACTACCAACTGATGATCAGTAGATGTCTTTATTTTTTACAATCACTTCTTTTATACCTTCCACAAGATCCGATTACAAACAGGATATAGATTTATGTACAGGGCGTGGACTACATGTGAGATGTGATTTACTGCAGGCAATCAAGTGAGACAAGTAAACAACAACAATTACTCTTAGCTTTAAATAACAATATCTCTTAGCCTTAAATGACAAGAACAAGTTAAGGATTCTCTACACTTATCAGATCTATCTAAAGGAGGACAGGAAAACACTCCCGGGATCCTCCGTGTTTAATCTGGGTGTCAGCCCAGGAAGACGCTTGTTCTCCATCTCCTGGAGTTTTCTCACAGGATTCAACACAATGCCAGTCACATTGGCGAGCATCTGGGTTGTGTTCCAACATTATGAATATATGCACAGAGAAAATTATCCTGAATCGTTATTACATTATCATTTAAATAATTGAAAAACAATCACAATCACAATGGCATTCCCGTAACTACTAAACATGAATCAGTAAAGGTCAACTTCCTTTTTTTCCCAAGGTGGTTCATGACATTCTTGACCACATCAAAATAGAGATCCATCCCTTAGGGATGGTAGCTGGATTACCTGATCTGAGCCTCTGTGGGAATAAGGGTGCTGCAACTTTTTACTACTCCTTATGAAGAGCATCACATTTCAATTTCAAAACAATTTCTTTAACAATATCCCCAAAGATGGCAGATGCTGACAATATTTCCCTCTTTCAAATGTGATTTAGTTAAGTAGCTCCACACTTAATGTCCTCACTGGGTATGCCCCTCTGAACTCATGGCATGCTCCCAACAGTAGTGGCCTACAATAAAAGGTGGCCAGGGGAGGGCATATTTAAATTTGTTATGGGTCATATTTCTTTAATAAATGCTTGAGGGTATATACATTTCTTATTGAGAATATCTATTCTAGTATGCTAAATAAGTCAGGAAAATTAACATTTTCCTAATTTATCTTTATACCCATTCTGAAATCTAGGACTAAATATGTTTTAACATAAATTATAAGGCATTGTTATTACAAGTCTTGCTAGCTTTCTAAATACATAGTAACTGATTTATGGCCTTCAGATACACTTGCAAAATTCAATCACATTCTCTTTCTTCTTTTTAAATCTTTAGAAGTGGCAAATATATTCAATTTTTTCATTTTTTTCTCTGAAATGAATCAATGATGTTTTCTGGGTGCTATTTCTTATATTCTTATTTATATTTGGTTAACATATGTACATATTTTTATTGATATAGCTCTGCATCAATTTAATAATTTTATCTGTAATCAATTTAATTATGCTTCTTTTATCAAAGTATACATTTTTAAAATCATAATATGAAATGAGTGGTAAAGTGAAAACAGTTGACTAAGTGAAGGGAACATATGTATTGGCTACAGTGTTTTTCTAGTAAAGATAGGCATATGGAAGAGTGAGTTTATGCCAGGCTCAGGCTACATAGTTAATAGGAAAAGGGAGGAAATAAAGTCTGATCAGATCAAAGACCATAAAGATCCCATAAAAGCTGAAATAATGCAGGACTTCTGGACTGTCATCCTGTATTACATTTTGTTTTAACATCCCAAACATTTTAAATTCCATTTACAAATTTATATTTACTCATTTTCATGCTCAAAGCCAATTAATTTTTGCTCTCTCATTTAATGTTATCAGCTCTTGCTTGATCTGGCCAACTAAGAGCATTTCAGGGCCAAGGTCATTAAAATATTTCTGAACCAGAAGTAATTTCCCATGAAGTCTCCAAGGTGTTAGATTTCAAACCAATACATATATTATGGTATTTAGAACTCTGTGATTTTCATTTATGCATATCCCAGTCAGCATATGATCACAGCTGGAAAAATGAGCTTATGTAATGAAATAAATGAGATGCCAAAGCAATAGTTCTTCCTAGAATGGAAACTATTAGTCTAATTGCCACAGATGGATGATAATCAGGTCTCATGGCCCCATTACTTAAAGTGGTCTTTTAAGCTTCAAATGTGAATATAATGTTCTCTTATATTCTTTGGGTGGTCACTAGAGTGAAGCAAGAAAATATTCCTGTGCTAAAAATGTGGTGAATTTATAATCTCCTAAGGGAATATTCTGGAAATTCTGAGTGTCAAAGTTATCCCTCAAACCTTAGTTTTTTAAGTTCAGAAGGTAAGACGTAGTGGATGATGTTTACCCAAGGTCCACACCTGAAAATGGATATTGTCATATTCATCATCCCCAGCATCCTCACTATCATTATCATCCCTATCTAATAGTGTTGGGTTTTTTTAGATCATTGATAAAAGGCATTTAGCATATCCCTTTGTAGATAGTAATGCTCTACAAATACAGTGAACTTGTTAATATTTTATTAATAACACACAAGTGAGGGAAGGGGCAGAGGAAGAGGGAGAGAGAAAATCTCAAGCAGACTCCACGATGAGCAAGCATGGAACCCAATCCGGGGATCAATCTCACAACCCTGAGACCATGACCTGAGCCACAATCAAAAGTAGGATGCTTAACTGACTGAGACACCCAAGTGTCTCGTCTTGTCTTGTTTCTTTGCTTTGCTTTGTTTTCCCTCTTTTCTTTATTTAAATTCAATTTAGTTAACATATGGTGTAGTGTTGGTTTTAGGAGTAGAATTTAGTGATTCATCACTTACCTGTAACAACCATTATCATCCCAACAAGAGTTCTTTTTTTTTTTTTTTAAAGATTTTATTTAGTCACTTGACAGAGAGAGATCACAAGTAGACAGAGAGGCAGGCAGAGAGACAGAGAGAAGCAGGCTCCCTGCTGAGCAGAAAGCCCGATGCGGGACTCGATCCCAGGATCCTGAGATCATGACCTGAGCCGAAGACAGCGGCTTAACCCACTGAGCCACCCAGGCGCCCCCAACAAGAGTTCTTAATGCCCGTCACCCATTTAAGCTGCCTCCTCACCTACCTCTTGTTCAGAAACCCTCAGTTTGGGACGCCTGGGTGGCTCAGTTGGTTAAGCAACTGCCTTCGGCTCAGGTCATGATCCCAGCGTCCTGGGATCGAGTCCCACATCGGGCTCCTTGCTCCGCAGGGAGCCTGCTTCTCCCTCTGCCTCTGCCTGCCACTCTGTCTGCCTGTGCTGGCTCTCGCTCCTCTCTCTCTGACAAATAAATAAATAAAATCTTTAAAAAAAAAAAAAAAAAAAAGAAACCCTCAGTTTATTCTCTATAGTTAAGAGTCTTTTAGGGTTTGCCATACAAATATTCTTAATGGATTCTTTTTATTTTTTCTTATTTTTTTCTTAATGGATTCTTAACTGGAAGTTGTATAATCTTACTAAGTCTCAGAATCCCCTTTTGTAAATAGAGATTATGATGCCTTTTTTCTAGGTTTTCAACAGTATTAAATTTGAATAATGTCTGTATAGTAGGTAAAAAATTATTGGTATATAGTATAAGCTATAAAATTGAGTCACTCTTCAGAAATTCAATAATAATCTCAGAAAGGTGGTCAAAGCCATGTGGAATTAGCTTTTAAGGAATAGTCATTCCCTGAGGCCAAAATTTAGTACGTATGTTTTCTTGTTTACCCTGCTTTCCACATTTCACTGAATCTTGCCCCACAAGGTGATTATAGACAAATATATTTACATATTTTATTAAAATATTTTTCTTCAAAACAGTAAATCTTAGACAAGTTTTTAAAGCTCCAATAAAAGAGGAATCTAGAGTAACTTTGAATATGATCCCTTTATTTCTATGCATTTTAGATCTGTAATTGACTACCTTTCGTACTTCTTTCCCATGTAAACACTGAACTGGACCAAATTTTCATCTCTGAAAGGTAGAGAAAGGAGCAAGGATTTTGGAGTCAGATCAACAATGTTTATAAGATACTAGCAATTCTATGTAAAGGTATAAAACTTGGGTAATTCATGTAACTTTTCAGTTTCCCCATCTATAAATGTGGATAAAAGCCCCCAAACTGTAAGGATTTTGTAAAGGCTAATTATAATATGTGCAAAATGCCCCCAGATAGTCATTAATTATAGTTTTTATCACACCATTATCATTTAAAATGTACACCATTCTCCATTTGCTACTCTTTTTTTCTCCCCTAGATAAATTTCATGAGGGGAATTTCTGAGACAGTTCTTTCATAGAGTGTTTTTAAAGTAAATTTGCCACATTGCTTCAGCTTCATTCAGTTCTCTTTGTTTTGCATTCTCCCTCTGGAATAAAAGGATATGAAACATGAAAGACCCTCAGTGACTTTACATAGGCTGGAACCACGACTTTGACATTAGAAATTTGAAGGAGGGTTTCTTAAAATTTCTGTCGTATAAGCTGAATATGCAAAATAATCTATTTTCCTTCTGAAAACATATGATCTAAGCATCAGTATCTAGAACATTCTGAATTCCAGAGAAAATAATGAATTTTTACTTCACAGAAGTAAACTCTCCTCTCTACAGGCCTCTCTTTCTGTTACTTTACTCTGTTCTTGGAATATTTTCTTCCTTAGCCAACCCCACTCCTTCTCCACAAGATCTCTTCTTCCTTTGGGTCTAGAGTCTACCCAGAAAAATGCTGCCTCGTTTTCTTGATTTGGAACGTTCACTTTTATTTTATCTTAAGTCCCTCTTTCATGATAATGATCACAGATGCAATGATTTTTTTTTTCCCCACATTTATCTCCCTCACGATGCATCCATGAGGGTCAAAAGAGTATGTGTGTTGTTCCCTTTATAACACTGGCATAAGACAGTACCACATACCCCCTTTTGGTGAGTCAACAGAATTAGCAATGGAGAAAGGGGAAGCTAGAGACACCAGTTATATAGCTGTCTTAGGTATCACAGGATTCTTTTTTTTTTTTTTATTTATCTTTAATTGTGATATAGTTGAATTGATAATTATTTTTCTGTTCTCTTAAAATGAAATAAAATAAGAGCAGATTAAAATAATATTCTAGTAATTTTTTAAAAGATTTTATTTATTTATTTGAAAGTATCTCTATTGAGAGAGAGCACACAAGTGGGGGTGGGGAGCAGCAGAGGGAGAGGGAGAAGACCCCACGGAGCAGGGACCCTGACGTGGGGCTTCATCCCAGGATCCTGGCTTCATGACCTGAGCCAAAGACAATTGCTTAACTGTGAAACACAAGGTACCCTTTTCTAGTAAAAATTACTTTAACTTAGGAAAAGTACAATAAAATTGCTTAATATCAGTTATACTATTTTAGTTGTACCTCAAAAGGTCAATTTCTTAATCACTTTGGAAATATATTAATTTTATTATAAGAAGTAAAGGACACATGCAAAGGGCAATGTAATTATTTTTAACTCTTGTTTTATTTCCAGCTCAGCCATTTACTGTGTAATTTGGGGCAAGTTACTCAATCTTTTTGTGATCAAGCCCTTTCTTAACAAATGGAGAAAGACTAGCACATAACTCATAAGTTTTCTTTAAGAAGTTAAATGAATCAATATGAGTAAAGTTCTTAGAACATTACTGTTGTTAGATTTTTAAAAAAAAAACTGAACAGTATTTGACACCATGCCTGCTCAATTTCTTAGAGATGATGCTTGTGCCATCAAGGAACCCAAGTATCTTTCATTTCCCCTCTTCGGTAAAAATACATATTAAAAGAGTTGCCATTCACTTTTTGATAACTAATCTGTTCATAGTAATTTCAGCATTACATATATATAATTTGCTTGAAATACAGTAAAATTTAAAACTCAGGAAAAGTTTTGCCCTTCTGTGTATTGTGGATAGAATGATATAAAATAGTTTGGTTGGATGGTTTTATTGGCCAGTCCAACAAATACTAAACCTAATGCCTCATAGTGGGAACAAGTGAGGGTCTTGATGAGTTTTCATTAACAGTTTGGTTTAACAAATAGCAATCTCATAGATGGAAAATCTCCTCCCATGTTGTCTGAAAATCACACTGAATTGTGAAAGACTGAAACAACCAATCAGTAGAACATACCCAATATGTTAACTCAAGAAAGTCTAATGAAAGTTCAATGTAAAGTCTATTTACAGAGATGGAGGGAGGTAAGAGTAGGACTAAAGTCTCCAACAAGGGATGATGAAACATTCTGGCACCAGTAAATTCTGGACACTTCTACTACCTGTCCACCCAAAGGGGCAATGCAATATGGGATGACAAATGGAACCTGGCACATGGTGAGAGCAGCAGCTGTGGGAGTTTGATCCTCAAGGTAGAGAAAAGCAATCACAGTCACAGTTAAAAACTGAAGCCTGGCAACAAGAAGAGGGAGGAACCGATTCTTTCTCTCTCTCTCTCCTCTCTCCCCTCTCTCCCTCCTCCCTTTTCTCCTTTCCCTCTTTCTTGCCAGCTCACCAGTTCTCTGCGGCTGCCCCCGTTGGCCAAAACAAAGCTGAGAATAGAACAAAGTCAACCCCCAGCATCCCAGAGCAAGGTGTAAGAGAAAGCCTGGAGAGAGTATCTGACAGGAAAGTGGAAATTAGTCAGCCCTCTGGATGATTTTGAAATTATAATGTACTCTTATACTAAGTGAATTCAGGCTTTTTATTTGTTTTATTTTGTTTTGCTTACAATGAAACTTGTGTAATCAATCAAATTGGATAGAAAAAAGACATAGCTGCATATATATGTGTCACTTAATTTGTATGGTTTATGTTTTATGACTAAAATTAATGCAGAAATAATTTTACTGCTTGAAACCTAAAACTATTTGCAAATGAAATTCAATTTTTTCCTAGTCACATGAAGATTTTAAACATACTTGCTAAATTACCCTCACAGGCCACTTTCTTAGAATTTTATGTTTCCCATATGCTGATAAACATTTACTTTCATGGTCCTTTGGTATTAATACAACAATATTTATTACAGAAGCTTATGCTATAATTATGTGCAATATTGCTCTTTATTATTCAGGCCTGCAAACATTTTCATTATTGATTGAGGCCCAGGACTATCAATATTTAGGTCCAGAACAGATTAGGAGGCAGGTAGCAAATACCTATACATTTTCATGATTATCTTGCACAATTCTAATAGTACTATAAGATTGCTAAAGTTGCATAACTTTCCACGGTGAAGCCAATTTCATATAAAAATACAGAATTCAAATTAGAAGAACATTCTTAACCAAACAAATTGTGATCTATGTATCATATCATATATTTTAAATGTATGTATGTATACCTTGAATCTGGATTTTTTTGCTTGAGAAGATTGGGATAGCTTAAGCTTATCTTAAATGGTTGTGGTGAATGCCAAAGAGTAGCAATTTACAGCTACAATTCTCAAACATTTTGGTCTCAGGACTCCATACTAAAAAATATTGAAGGTCCTCAGTATTTTTTGTTTCTGAAGGTTAAATATATCACTATATTTTGGGGTTAGAAATTAAAACAGAAAATTTTAAAACATTTATTTATCAATTTATTTTAAAATGATAATTATCTGATGTACTAACCCCTATAACACATTTTCTGGAAAATATATTTCCCAAAACAAAAACAAAATAAGTTGACAGGAACAGCCACTTTTGTTTTCAACATTTTTGCAAATCTTTTTAATTTCTGGATGGATAAAAACTCCTGGACTCTCATGTGCTTCTCCATTTAGCCTCTTGTGGGCAGAGTACATGGACAGAGATGTAAGGGACACAAACAGAAATAATGAATCATTGGGGTGGGTAGGGGAAGCCACCCGAACTTAAAAAGAGTATTTGCCATACTGTGCTATATAACACTAAACAGTATAATTGAAGTAATTTATTTGCTAAGGGTACTGTTATATATATTTTTTCATTTAGTATTTATAATAAAGAAAGAAATACGTAAACAAAGCAGATATCATCATTACCCCTGTTATAGGAGGAGATAAACCCAGTAAACATATGCTACTTATAAAAAATTAAGTAGCTAATTAATAGCAGAACAGGGACACAGAGCCAAATGTTGTACCTCCTGATCGAGAGGGTTTCTACTATACTTTGCTGCCATATGTTTTGTTTTGTTTCCCAGTATAAATCATGCCATTCTACCTTTGTCGTTAAGGTTTTGGAAGTAAGTCCATTTTAATTTCATTTTGTACTCATACTTTGAAATCTTTGTCTTCTGAAAGTTCTTAGGCACTGAGCTGGCAGATGATTGAGGTCGATGGGATTTTGTTGAGCTTCCATTCTTATTTGCTTTCTCAATATGAAAACATTTGTGTGAGTGAAAAGAAGAATAGCTTTTCCCATTGTGAATTCAGTAGAAAATGGCATAAACAATCCTGTCTAGACCAGCTAGACAAAAGGCAACCTCCACTGGTCTTTATTCTCATAGTTCCCAAATTCAGAACACAATTCAGACCCATGACACCCACAAGTCAAGGCTCCACACTCAACTGGGAAACATCTGCCAATTACATGGAATGCATGACAAGTGCCAGAACCCTTGTACAATTAGTAATTTTGATACCACCCTTTTTTATTCTCTTTTCAGAATATTTGGCGAACTGGATGCTTTAACATTAGATTCATTGTCCCCACAACTTTCAAAAGATATTTTGATTGATCTAATGAGTTCAGAGTCTAGGTTTAAAAAATATAGATTTCACCTATTATGAACATTATGTATGATTATTAACAATCATTCAAAGTACTAAAAAATATAAAAAGATCCATCACCATTAAAAAAATGATATTATGTTGGAATGCTCAAACACATATATTTCAAATATTATTTAATATACATCAATAGGCAGTTTTGCATTTTCTATCAAATAATGCATGAATAGTCCCCTAAGAAATTTTTTAGTCTCCAAAAATATTTTTAAAATATTGATATGATATCACATTACTTGGATTGCAGGGATTTAATTAAGGATACTATTATTATTGGGAATTTTGGAAAGATCCTACTAGTAGGGAAAATATTTTAAATATTGTGTCTTCATACACAAATTGCCTTCCAGTATAGTTGGTAACCATCTTGCTCCTAAAGAAGTCTATGAGGATCCTCATCTCACTCTATCCTTGTCTCATTGAATATTTTCATTGCGGTGGATCCTCATGATTGATGGCTGCATGAAATCTGTTCCATTTTAAAATCCCGTTTGTATTTGAGGCAGTTAGAAGGAGAAAGGGAAAAAATATATCTATCTATCATCTATCTATCTATCTATCTATCTATCATCTATCTATCTTCTATATCTAGCTATCTATATCTATCTACACACACACACACACACACACACACACGTATGTATTAGCTGAGTCTGCCCACATTGTTTATATATTATTTTCCAGTAGACACCTTCTCACCCCAAACAGAATCCTGTGTCTGTTCATAAAGAAAAGAGGAGAATGGGCACTGAGTTGGCAAGTAGGTATTTCTGCTGTGGAGGTCAGTATTGGACAGTGACCAGACCAAAAATGTTCACGTTTGGGTTCTGGCATTCACCAGGCATGTCTTTTTGTGCAAGTGACTTCATCTCTTTAACCTTAACTCTTACCTTAGGGTAAATCATAGTACCACTATCACATGATTTTATTTTATTTTTTTTTAAGATTTTATTTATTTATTTGACAGAGAGAGATTACAAGTAGGCAGAGAGAGAGAAGAGGAAGCAGGCCTCCCCGCTGAGCAGAGAGCCCGATGTGGGACTCGATCCCAGGACCCTGAGATCATGACCTGAGCCGAAGGCAGCGGCTTAACCCACTGAGCCACCCAGGCGCCCCTATCACATGATTTTAAAGAGAATTGAAGAAACTATTGTAAAAATAGAGATTAATCATGCATCTAACATTTTGTAGGCATTCATTTTCTAATAAAAACTATTAACACTAGGCCCATCATGAGAGTTTTAGGTGCTGTGATCTTTTAACTATAAGAATATTAATATTTCATATTTCTTATATTTTGTCACAATTATTAGAAATCTTCATTATTTTTCTAAGTGGCGATATGAAGAAATATAAAGAAGGTTATTTATTCTTACATGACTTTATAAGTTACCAATTCAAAATTTTTATTTTCTACATATTTAGTCTTAACATTTTATCTCCCCTTTCTCCGAAGTTTATAGTTTAATTTTTTCAATCCTGTATTATTTGGCTAAATTTGCTGGCACGATGCTATGAAATATGTTGATGAACCTCACTTGTCTCACTGCTATCTTTATGAAAATGAGACTATATTTTATCACTAGGTAAAATCTTTTCTGTTTAAGATAGACATAATTTTCATATAATAAAAGTGGTGCTGAATCATTTGAATTAGGAACAGGGTATAAGCCTTCATTTCTCAAGAATTCTTAATATCACCTGAATCACTTGTCATATATATATATATGAATTAGATATATGATGTCATATATATATATGACATAGATATGTGTTTTATATATATATATCTCAAATGAATCTTTCAATCCTCAATGAATTTCAATCCTAGATGAAGTCTTATTTGAGATGGAGTCCTTTAATTTATTCTATTTCTCATATGCAGTTTACTGGTCTTATTAGAATAATTGCTATTACTTAAAATACCTATAATAATATTACTCAATATGGAGTAGTGCTCACTATGTAGCCAGCATTAAATATACACTATTTTGTTTAGTCCTCAGAACCTTTTTGCTAAGAAAGGACTATCTCAGTACCTCTCTCAAACAGATGCTGAAACTAAGACTTTAAAAATTCTATAATTGATCATGGTCATACTAGCAAAAGGTAGAGCTGAGATTTTACTCAGATCTTTCTCACTCCAAAGCTCATCCTTGTAGAAATTATGCTATGCTTTGTTTTATTAATCACAAAAGTAGCTCTCCATATAATTAGAATTTTACATGTGTAGATGACGTATTTATTCAGTGTGTGTTGCAAAGATATAGATTTCTAAGTCCCTTTGGGATGCTGAGTTACTCAGTACTTGTGTATGTCTTCATTGTATTTTCCTCTTGTTTTTAGAGTTAAATGTATAATACAAAATGTATAATTAATTGAATTTTATTTCTTTAAGTTCAGTAAGAGATTTTAGAGCTATGAATATACCTTTGCCTATATCCATGGGTTTTCTTTTTTAAAGAGTTATTTATTTATTTGAGGGATAGAGGAAGAGGAAGTACAGCAGAGTTAGGGGTAGAGGAAGAAGCAGACACCCTGATGAGCAGGAAGCCTGCAGACGGTTTAGAAATGTCCAGTGTGTCCTTCCACCCATTTATTTACCCCCTGTATTTTTTTTTTATTTTATTTATTTATCTGATAGACAGAGATCACATGTAGGCAGAGAGTCAGGCAGAGAGAGAGGAAGAAGCAGGCTCCCCGCTGAGCAGAAGAGCCAGATGTGGGGCCCAATCCCAGGACCCTGAGACCATGACCTGAACTGAAGGCAGAGGCTTTAACATACTGAGCCACCCACACAGGCGCCCCACCCGATATTTTTAAAAATTAAATAGTCAAGGAAGATTTATTCAAGGCAGTTGCAATAGGGGAGAAGAGAGGCCAGAACTCAGTCTAAGCTCAAGTTGGCTGAGAAGAAAGTGATAGAGTTTTTAAGACTTAGGGTGAGGGGAATCTTGGGAATCTTGGGTCCCTTTGGTTGCTAATTAGCCTTATACAAAAGAAAACTAAGCTTTGTTATCTCCCTGATGGGAGGTTGTTTTACAATTTAAGAGCAATAGGGGGAGTCAGGCTTCTATCTCCCCACAGAAACTGGAAAACAGATGGCCATAGGGGAGCACTCACTATCTTATTCAATGATGATATTTCCGAGGGATGGTTCCAGGTTATTGAGAAAGACATTGTTGGCTTGTAACACTGGTGAGAAGTCTTAAAAAATATTTATATCTCAAAGAGAAAAAGAGAATTTGCAAGCCTTTGAAGTTTAATGCTTTCAGAAAAGCAGGTCTGGGCATAAAGTCAAGAAGTCTTTATGTTTGGTCAAGCTGAGGGAAACATTAAGGCCATTTTGGTCACTCTATACAAGAATACACAGAATACAAATATAAATTGCTTACCTATTGGATAAAATAGAAAATACAAGAACACAACAGAAAAACTTTTTTTCCCCACAATTAATAGAAGTCAAAGAGACTTGAAAATTTTACTAAACAGTTTTCAGATTAGACTTACAAAAAATAATCTTTCCTAAATCTATGGGAAAGAAGATTCAACATAAATTAGATAAAACATAAATTACATAAATACATAAATTACATAAAACATAGAACTGAAAATAAAGTAATAGAGTCATAATAAATGTTGTATGGTTAAAATACTACTGTAAACCTGGAGAAACAGATAAGTGGAACAAAAAGTTCTGAAATGTATCAATATTTAGGTAGGAACTTTACTGTAATTAGGATAGCATTCAAAATTTGTCAGAAAACAATGATTATTACATCAGTGTCATTGTGATAGCTGGTAATATGCATTACATTTCTCAGGATTTTCAGACTATAAAAGATATTAAACATAGTTGTCACATGTAAGAGCTCTGAAGCCACATTAAAGTCTTAGATTCTCAGTTCTTAAAATAGAACTTTGGAAAATTATCTTTCCCATGGTATGCTTCAGTTCCCTGTTTTTTTTTTTTTTTTAAAGGAGCATTATAATAGTCATTAACTCTTTAGATTTTTTTCAAAGATTACATTAAATATTTACTACTAAACACTTACCACAATAACTAGCATGCAGTCTAATTTGCTTAAATATAAGCTATTAGTATATAATTAGTTAAAAATGAATGGCAAGTTAGTTGTTACCATATTCTTTTTTTTTTTTTTAAAGATTTTGTTTATTTATTTGACAGAGAGAGGGACAGATCACAAGTAGGCAGAGCAGCAGGCAGAGAGAGGGGGGAAGCAGGCTCCCTGCTGAGCAAAGAGCCCGATGTGGGGCTCAATCTCAAGACCCTGAGATCATGACCTGAGCCGAAGGCAGAGGCTTTAACCCACTGAGCCACCCAGGCACCCCAGTTGTTACCATATTCTTGATCCTACCTTTTGTTCTCAAGCCTTTGTTGACATTTCTGTATTGCCAATTGGGATGTAGTATCAGTACATGAATCATCACTGCATTAGTTCATGAAACAACTGTTTATAGTGCCTAGCAATTTTTGAGGCATTGGGGAAGACAGCAGTGTAAATGTCAGGGAAGGTTAACTTTAGTGGGATAAAGATGTAAGTAGATAAACAAAATATTAGCCAATAATAAATGCAACTCCAAGTGTTGACTATATTGCTACACTAGTTTGGGAGTGTTGAAAGAAAGGCTATAAGGCCAGCATTCCTACAGGACACTGGGCAAAGAAGTAACTGATGATATCTGTAGCTTTAAAGGAGGAGAGGCACCATTGGGCTTCTGAGGCCAGGAAGAAAAGTTTGACTTCTATGTTAATATGACAGAAAACTGTTAAAATATTTTGATCAAGAAAGTAACATGATCTGATTAATGTCTTAAAAATATCATTGTATGGAGAATAATTATTAGGGATACATTAGAAGCAGAGAAGCCATCAAGAAATGATGTTTGGGGCTACTGTTGTACTAAGAGAAAAGGATAGGTATTTCATGAAGAAGGCTAAGATGGACTTGATTTCCTTGTGGGAGACCTCTTTTAATGTTATATTTTGTTTGTTTTTAGTTTCTGGTTATTATTACTCTTATTTATTTAAGGAATTTTTCTTTCTGGATATCTCTATGGCATTGGGAAGTACTTGGCTTGGATGTCTGAGGAAGAAATTCAAACTATGTACAAAAGTGGATAGAATTTCAAGGGGCACAATAAACTTGAAGATTTGAAAGGCTGGAGAACACAATGAAGACAGAAAAGGAAGTGGGTTTCTGTGGTACAGTGAAAAGACCTTGCTTGTTTCTCTGTTGGGAATATCAGGTTCCAGGATCTTAAAATAGTTTTATTTATGTGCTGAAGAGATTTATGGCATAACTGTTCCACTGATTATGTAGACTTGAAAATAAGGTGATGGGAGTAAAAAGCATAAAATAAAATAAAATAAAATGAATATGAAACTACTCACCCAAGAAAATGGGAACAGACATTTAACTCATTGAAGAAGCACATTTAATAAGCATATGTTTAGCATGTACCACTTACAAATCATTCTGCCGGGAATTACAAAATAGATTTTTTTTTAATTGAATGCATCACATTTCATGAACTGGAGTGGAACTGTAGAATAAGGAATAGCTCATGTGATCCTCACTACACCAAAAATAAGAAGAGAGAGATGCTTGAATTTCAGAGAGTTTGTAGAATGAGAACAGAATGTAAGACGGACGTGTCTGTGGTGAGCACAGTGCACAGGACTATCAAAAGATGCTTTTCTGAGTCTTTTCTGAGTATGGTAAAAGAAAATAGCAAAAAAAAAAAATCAACAAAACTTTAAAAACTCATATAATTAGTATATTGATTCTTTTTTTCTTCTTTTAATAAAATTTAAAAAAAAATATTTATGTCTTGAATCACCAGGAGACAAATTGCACTGTGATCCAAATTAGAGTTTTTAAAAGTTGGTTAAATGTGGTTCCAGAGGCACAAGTTTATATTGATGTGCAGCATAAATGAATTACTCTCAGGCTCTGGCAATTGAGTATGCAGTAATTACAGCGTGATGAGATAATGAAGAGGCTCTGTCAGGCTTTTTTAGGCAGAGAGGCTTGAGGATGCAAATATTTGAAAACAGAGAATACCAATTAGTTTTCATGCTGCCCTATTAGTGGGACGAAGAATTATATTTTGTCAATTCTTCAGTGGAATGAAGGCAGGAGGGGGAAAAAAATGGAGTTCACATGGTGCTGCTCCTGTTGAACAAGTCATGGCCATTATATGCTGGAAACAACGGAGTAATTAAAAATCAGATTTCCTTGCCAGCAAAAGCCACTTCGGAACTATTGTGATATAAGCGATACATAGTATAAGGTAAGGTTGCTGCCTGATTCCCATATTCTATTGGCTTGGAATTAGGATCCCAAATGTGATCTTTTTCAGTACTTATGCATAAAAAAAAAAAAATCTTAGCATCAATTTAGGTTGATTACCATTATATTTTTGTCCTAGCTGTTTGATCTCTACCAGGCCTGGAAGGGTCGATTAAACTGTATTTAAATTTATTCTGCTTTGTAGATGTCCACTAAAATGAACATCAGAAGTGGCTGTGCTCTAAGGTTAATTTGTTCTGTAAAATTACCCATATTTCTCCAGAGTATTCATTAGTGGAATAAAACAGAAAACTAATCTAGATGCTAAAGGATTATCATTATTGCCAGACGGATATCTTTGATAACATTCCAATTGGGATCACCTCACAGGGCTTGAATAAACAAAGTAGAATATGACAAATCTCAGTTCTTATATATACTACCTTGAGAAAAACACAGATGGAATTACTGAGACTTGAAAGCCAATCAAAACATTTGGAAGCTACTTGCTGCGGCAATTTACTGGAAAGTTTTCAATGACATTTTGATGCTCAGCAGATAACTTCAGCAAGTGTTATTAACAATAAATTAAAGATAAATAAGCCTAAAATTCTGCTCTACTGCTCAGCATATTTTAACAATTCAAAGGCATTTTCCAGCAACCTTTGGCCCTTAGAGACTGAAAATAACATAAAGGTTGATAATTCTTATAAGAAACAAATTATGTTATATTTTTAACACACAGTCACACACAGAAAGAAAACCAAAATTAAAAGTACCTTAATATCTACTACCTTTTGAAAGTAGACATAGGGGTGCCTGGGTGGCTCAGTGGGTTAAGCCTCTGCCTTCAGCTCAGGTCATGATCTCAGGGTCCTGGGATCGAGTCGCTCATCGAGCCCCTCATCAAGCCCCTCATTGAGCCCTGCATCAAGCCCCGCATGGAGCCCACATCTGGCTGGGCCCTCTGCTCAGCAGGGGGCCTGCTTCCCCTCTCTCTCTGCCTGCCTCTCTGCCTACTTGTGATCTCTGTCAAATACATCAATAAAAATCTTAAAAAAATAAAGTAGACGTATCGTAAATTTGACAGCAATTTCCCATTTTTCCTTAATTTTTGTTGTTACATGTATTTTCATCAGTTTTATTATAAAAGACTCTTCAGTTTTATAACTGATGAAAATATGAGCAACAACAAAATATAAGTAAAACATAAAATATCTTATCTCCTTTCTATACTCTCCCTTCTCAAAATGGTAGGATGTAGTTTACTACGAATTCTTCTACTTATTGTTCTATTCATTGTGTTGTCTATCCTGTATATACATGTGTTTACATTTTTTTAACTCATATTAGATAAAGCCATGCTTTTCTTTTTTCACTCTCAATTTGATGTTTTAACTTAAATTTGTGATTTGGAGGGATTTCTTTTTTCTTTTTTTAAAGTATTTTTATTTAACTATTTGACACAGATTGAGAGGGAGAGAGCCCACACGCAGGGGGGAGCGACAGGCAAAGGCAGAGGGAGTGGGAGAAGCAGACTCCCCGCTAAGCAGGGAGCCTGATGTGGGACTCCATATGAGGACCCCGGGATCATGATCTGAGCAGAAGGTGGACACTTAACTGACTAGGGCACCTAGGCGCTCCTGGAGGTATTTCTTGAAGGAGACCGGGTAACTCATAGAAGGGAGAAAGAGCTGAACCACCATCTTTGGGCAGTTTTTCTGTCATTATCAACAGCAGGAATTTGTTGACCACCCAAGGCATTGCCAGTGGGGTAGGAAACCCCTTAATTTGTCTGTGCTATGTAAATTCTAAAACACTAGAAGTATTGTAAAACATGAATGTTTATAAACTGTCCCTTTCATTCAATGTGTCAGGAACATTTTCCCCATATCATTAAACTAATTTTAAAGGTTTCATGATGGTCCATTGTATGTATTCACAATAATTTACCTAAATATTACATATTATACCATTCTACAACTTGGCTGGTGCCACATTTTTTTCTGCTATTAAATAATGCTCTGATTAATATTGTCAAACATAAATATTTTTTCTCAGTTTAGTTCAGTTCCTTAGCATAGATTGTAAAAATGAAATTTTATTTTAAAACCATTAACACTTTCAGGTTATGTGTAGCTTTTCATTTAAATTGATGTTAAATAGAGAACTCTTTTGTTTAAAGCCTCAAAATGACATTAAGACAGATTGTGGTTGCTTAATGAAATGAAAGTCTCTTTAATTGTTTTGTTTTAAACACTCCAGCTGTAAAGATTTCCATGATTAGTGTTCATTAATGCTGATTTTTCACTCATGGCTACCAAACTTATTATGTCCATAGAACTTCTCTGACTGGGTAAACACCAGTAAGTACATTTTCTTTAGAAGCTTTATTTATTTAGAATGCCTGGTGCCTTTTCAAGTATACTGAAAGAAGAGATAGCTCTAAAATAGTACATAGAAATTAAATCAATTTTGACAAACTTGGTCTACCACTCCTAATAAGAAAATTTCATATTGTATCATTTTCCTCACCACACCAAATCTTTAATCATATCTAATTTGTGTTTTTGTAATAGCTAAGGTTAAGTAGTAGATTGAATTAATAGGAAGAAGAAGTAACTCACAGAAAAGAAGAAAGGGCCAAGCGTAGAGCTGAACAAACAATTTTGGAGAAGTCCATTTACCTTTTCAGGTAGCTGCCATTAATAAAATTCATCTGGTGATTACTTGTTTTTGATGCCTCTTAGTCCAAATTTCACATACCCAATAATGAGTATCCAAGTGGATGAGCTGTGGTCCAGGTACAAAACTGTTAAAGCCTGTCTAAGTCACTGTGGACATGACTCTAAATTGGATGGGGGCAGAAGAGTTATCCTGAGCAGGTTACAACACACTTGGTTTAATCAGTATTATCCATATTTTCCAAGAGTGTTGAAAGTAATTGGGGAATATTTTTATTATGTCTGCCATGTAAGTGAGAAAACAAATGCAGAGACTAGTTTTAGGGAATTCGTTAGATTTGTCTCTTGAAAACAACTGACACATGATGTATTCCCAGGGAAGTACATAACAGTTTTCCTCTTTTGGTCTTAGCTTCCAGATAGCTTAGAGTCCAATGAAAGATTAACCTTTACTGCTAACACATTTGCTTTTCCTAAGAGCTCTGGTTTTTATTTTTCACTTATCTCTTGTTTATTTATCATGCATGTCACTATAAATTGGTATACATCCTGCACTATAAGTCAGAAATATAAATAAGCAATAGTAATTGTCTTTTGTATAAGGTTACATAAATTGGGACTGACATTAAACTCAAGGCTTTGTGTACCAAAATTTAGCTTCATTTCCTTTTATCTATCATCGTATTTGAAATTCAAAAGCATTCCCCAATCATTTTAAATTTCTGCTACACTGTTTTTCCAGAGCTTTATTTTCTTTCCATTTCTCAGATTTTTATTAACCAATAATGATAATTTTTTGATAATAAATCTTACTTTGCCTGGCTATTTATTCTATTGCTATTTGACTCTCTAAGGATAGATTGCTAATCCCAAATGCAAACAGGTAATTTGCCTGGAAATAGGACAAATGTGATCTATAAATCTTATGCTATATTGGCAATAGGTATACTCAGCTGTTTTTTTTTAAATTTCTTTTAAGATTTTATTTATCCATTTGAGAGAGAAAGAGAGCATAAGTGGGAGGGAGGGGTAGAGAAGAAGAAGTAGGCTTTCCTCTGAACAGAGATCCCAAAGCAGAGCTCCATCCCAGGACTCTTGGGATCATGACCCAAGCAAAAGGCAGATGCTTAACTGACTGAGCTATCCAGGCACCCTATGGCTGTATTTTAATGATTATTTTTATCTTAAAAAGTAGAGGTCCTTTTGAGTTAGGGAGTTTTAAGGAAGATAGCAATAAAGATATAACAATATGGATATATATGTGTGCCTTACATAAACATACAGATACATCCATATACATATACACATTATATATAATGCATATTATATATATGAGTGTGTGTGTGTGTGTGTGTGTGTGTGTGTATATATATATATATATATATATATATATATATAAAATTCACTGAAGAGATCTATAGCGAGTAATTTCCACAATTAAGAAGTCATTGTCATCTCTGATAAAAGACCTAAGAGAGAGGCTCAAATAATCTTAGTAGGGTAAAAAGCATTGCTTTCTCACCTGGCATCAGAATTTTCTTAGATAAAAAAGTTTTTTGTTTTTTTTTGTTTTTTTTTTTAAGTAAAATGTCTTGCCATTTCACTTTGATTCTAGATATTGATGTTTAAAAGATATTATCTGGGCCACTCAGTGGGTTAAAGCCTCCACCTTCAGCTCAGGTCATGATCCCAGGATCCTGGGACTGAGCCCCACATCTGGCTGTCTGCTCCGCAGGGAGCCTGGTTCCTCCTCTCTCTCTCTCTGCCTCTCTGCCTACTTGTGATCTCTGTCTGTCAAATACATAAATAAAATCTTTAAAAAAATAAAAATAATAAAAGATATTATCTGGAAATAAGTAGTAAAATAAAAGGATAGTCTAAAGACCATAAATTTGAGGTTGGAAGATATGGAGAATGAGGAAAGGAAATTGAATTTGAGAAATGGAAACCATAGACTATTACTGGAATTTGGAGTCTAGAATGATGGGAACATGGTCAAAAAAGAAATATTCATTAGTAAATTGGCGTATGCCTTTAGAAACGGGAATTTTTAAATATTGCATTTAAATCTATTTTGTTCTAATGCAATCTTGCCCTTCTGTCAATTTTTCTTTTCTTTTTTTTTTTTTTTTAGATTTTATTTATTTATTTGACACAGAGAGAGATCACAAGTAGGCAGAGAGAGAAGAGGAAACAGGCTCCCCGCTGAGCAGAGAGCCAGATGTGGGGCTCAATCCCAGGACCCTGGGATCATGACCTGAGCCAAAGGCAGAGGCTCAACCCACTGAGCCACCCAGGCGCCCCCCTCGGTCAATTTCTTAAACAGTATTAAATTCCATGTGCATGAGTTTCAGGTGTGCACATTTTTATCTTTTTTTTTTAATTTTTTAAATTAAAAAATTTAAAAAGTGGAGGTAATCAAAGTAAACGATATTCCGCTTCTGAAACTGAAACTAGAGAAACAAGACTATCTGCAGAATTAGAGATATGTATGAAGTCAAGTATTTGGTGGTTAAGTGAAAAAGGCATGTTTATTCTAACAGGGTGATTTAAGTCGACTTTGTTTAAATAGGAAATAAATGTATAACCTTACCTGGCATTTGAATTTTATTACTGAAACATGAGGAACAATATAAATACCATCAAAGAGGTAAAAAAAAAAAAAAAAATTCTATGAGATCCAGAGAACAGAAAATTGAATTCAGAATAGTTCAAGCACTTGGTCATATTCAAGAGAGTATTTGAAGATGATTTAGCATGCTTCAAAGTGAAGGAAAACATTCCAGAAAGAAAATCACGTTAAAAAGATTATTGAATTCCTTTGGCCTTCAATACATTCAAACAATGTGTCTGGGAGAAGTAATCTAAATACCACACTAAGAAGGAGTGTCTGAGTGGCTCAGTTGGTTAAGCATATGCCTTTGGCTCAGGCCCTGATCTCAGGTTCCCGGGACTGGTTATATCATAGAGCTCCCTGCTCAGCAGGGAGTCTGCTTCTCCCTTTCCCTTTGCCCCTTCCCCCGCTCATGTGTTCTCTCTTTCTCAGTCTCTCTTAATCTTAAATATATATTAAAAAAAAAACAAACAAACAAAACAAAACAGAAGAAACCCTACACTGAAAAGATGGAAGATGCTTTGAATAGGGATATTCAATAGAGACAATCCATATCAGTGTGCAGAACAGATCTTGAAATTGTGGGAGAAATATCCACTTTATGAATATATCACCTTTATCAAGATTTGTTAGTGCCTTAAATAAGAGATCCTTCAATCATTTGATATTCCCTATTACCTAGATAATTGTTTGGATCGGTAATATATTTTTGAAAAAGGAATAGTAGCTAGTTTATAAAATCTATGCATTTATCTTATCAAAAGAGACCATCAAAATATTTGTAGAAGTGTTCATGATTTTTGCAAAGAAGGATACATTTGAAAGTCCCCAGGAAGTAGTAGTAGGTAATATTAGTCTCTGTGGCTTGAAGAGGTCACAAAGATCATAGTGCTACAGATAAAAAATAAAAGAGGTCATGGAAATAAGCCTGAGAGACTTCAAAATTTAAAGATAAGAAAGAGGAAGAGAGTCTAGTAAAGGAGATTGAAGTTCTCTCCTGTAGGTTACAGTTATTTAAATTTACTGAGACTTAAGTTCCTTATGTATAAAATATAACCTACTTCAAACAGATATTAAGATAATTCAATTATTTAGCTTTTGAAAAAGTGACTGTAATATAGTAAGCAGTCAATAAATGTAAGTTAACTTGAATGAGCCCCAGAAGTCTGTAATCTTACATTATTATATAGTTTCTTAAGTGATTTTGATGAATAGCTAGCCATGCACTGTATCAAATATCACACCACACACTTATATCAAATATGGCTACTTTTAATGCATTTTGAGCAATTTAGATAATTGACTGGTTTTCCATTCTGATATTCGGGAAACACAAGTGTGGAATAGTGTTTCACAAAAATTACTTAACTCCATTTATTTTGTATCAAATTCATGAGTGTCTTATATGTTCTTTCATTTAAATTTCCCTATCTCTGTCCCACCCTATTTTTATTGTATTCTCCTAATTCTGGTTTACACCTAAGTACACTACTCATTTCAAACCCAATTTTGTGGGGATTTACCTTTGTATGTATAAATCTGTAAATTTTCCACAAAGTAAAAAAATGGTTAAGACAACCCCAAATTGACTTAATGTTGAGTGGATGAGATATTTCTAAATTTTTCTTCAAGTTCAAATTTACAGTATGTAGAACAGAGATTTAAGTATTATAAGCATTGCTGTGGACAATAATTAGCTATTTCTGTTCCTCTGGATAAAAAATATATGTACATAAGTAAATCATAGAAAAAAAATCCATACATCAATTAGCAAATAATAGATTTTTTTTAATCTTCCATAATGTTTCTAGCTCATTGGTAATAAAAGGCAACAGATTGTTCTTACAATGTTTTTGAAAACTTTAAGTCAAATATAAATTTGATTTAACTTCTGATTCCTGTATGTAGAAAGGTAACCTTATAATAGGTAATTTTATAATAGAAAATACTGATATGAATGTGAAGAGTGGCATTGACATCACTACAATAAAATTCATTATTATTATTCTTATGCAAATTATTTTGAGTTGTAGAGTTTTTCATATGGAATTCTTTCACTATTTATAGATACAGATCATGAAGTTGTTTTTTTTTTTTTTTAAGATTTTATTTATTTATTTGACAGAGATCATAGGTAGGCAGAGAGGCAGGCAGAGAGAGAGGAGGAAGCAGGCTCCCTGCCGAGCAGAGAGCCCGACGCGGGGCTCGATCCCAGGACCCTGGGATCATGACCCGAGCTGAAGGCAGAGGCTTAACCCACTGAGCCACCCAGGCGCCCCCAGATCATGAAGTTTAACAAATTACATTGTGTTTTATTTTCACATTATTATAGCTGTGAATTCTCTCTCTTCTTGCAGATTTTATGCTTATCAAGGGCAGGGAAATTTTCATACTACTTTTATATTTCTCACTAAATATGTGATAATGTTCTGTGCACAACAAACCATTTAAAAATAATTGATTAGATCATTTTAAATTATCATATGTACCTGAAATTTTATTCTTCATTTTATATGAGTGCTAGGGAGAAATATTAGAAGACCATGATTATGAACAAAATAAGAATTTGAAAGTCAAAATAGATATTTGATTAATTTTAAAATCTGGTCTATTCAAACAAATCATAAATGTAATTAATTTTACTTGCTCAGTGTAACAAGACTGTATGTATATATCTGCATTTAATAATTATTTGGAGAGGAAAGAAAGAATGTGATCAAATTGAAAATTCAAATCAATTCAGTGGCCAATGACATTTTTAGATCATATTATATACATTATGGAAGAAATATGAAAAAAAATCTTGTAATTTTCAACACAAACATTTAGTTAATATTATTTGACATTACTTTTGGTAGATTAAAAACATATGAAGCATTATGTTAACCATTCAGAGCAAATTATTTAACAGAGAACAAGGCAGATGCAGGCATCTAAATAGTAACCAAATTCATCTCAGATTATTTAAAACCAGATGTACCTATAATAACATGACCATAGATACAACCAGGATAATAATTATGGTTTAAAATATTTTAATGATTACAGAAGTAAAATTAAAGTACTGAGTTACCAAATAAATAAATAAATAAATAAGGCAAGGTCAATTTTGTGAGAGAAAAGTTGAAATAGGAAAAACTTTTGTCAAGTGCGAAGCTTAAATTAGCTTTTGAGTGATGACAATTGTATACAGCTGAACAAACAGTTCAGGGAGAAGAAGTATTCTAGACAGAGATGGTCTAGGCTAGATGATGAGATGATGGTCTAGTGCATGATGAGCATGATGAGCTAGAGGATTGTCAATGTAGTCTGGTCGTCTGAAATTTTCTGAGCTGAGAAAACATATAGCAAATAGTATTGCTGTTGTTCTTGTTTTTCTTTTTATTTCTCTTTTTCCTACTCAGAATAGATGTAGGATATGACTAAATCAGTGCCTGATCATATCTCAAACCCACTACTTACATTGAGCTTCAACTTTTTTTCATTTTTCTGTGTGTGGGTTTTTTTTTTTTAAATCATTCCCAATCTTCTCTCTAACTATTCATAATGGTATATTTCTTGGGTCATCTGTCCAGCTTTTGATTCGTAAGGGTCCTATCACCTCCTTGGCTCCAAGTACTACAGTCCTTTGGGACTCTACACTTATGCCTGGTCTAGCCTTAAAGTTAGAGCAGTCAGGGAAAGGATAAATACCAAGATGCTGTTGAAAATATAATTTTGAGTTCATAGAATAGATGATAGAACTGATACCTTACATAATTTATAATTTATTTGCCCCATAAATTTAATGGGGATCCCAATTTCAATATTTATCATTGTTTCAATTCTTCATAAAAATATCCAGGAAAATCTAATTTCTGAACCATAGAATACATATTTAGAATTACTCATATCTCAATTAGCATAAAATTTCTTACAGGAGCAATAAGCAATGAGTGAATATTTGTTTAGAAGGGTGAGATAAGACAATTTTGATGCCATACAATTATAAATATGCTTCATAATTATAAATTCTAAATATAAAAATAATAAAGAAATAAAATTTAAACTTCTTCATAATACTATCATTTTATTTTTATTCAGAAATTTAGCATTTTGCTAGAAGATAAAGTTCTTTGTTCTAGTTTTGAAATTAAGAACTTTGTGATTTATATATTACATGCATGTAGAGGTGAGTTCCTTTAAAGTTTGTCCATCATGTATATAAAATCTCTTTGGTTTAGGAAGCAGAAAACAAGGCCAAATGTTTAAAAAAAAAACTTTTTTTTTTTTTTTGTTAAATAGCTAAATTCAAAGTTTGAAGCTGAAAATCCAGTAAATTGAGAATTCAGTGGGGTTGTTCTGGGCATAACAGCACATTAGACAAGGCCAAAAATTGATCTGAAAGAGGAACAACCAAATGGTCACATAGAAAAATGTTTAAGATTAGAGTCTCAGTAAAGAAAGAGAGTGAAAGAGGGGCTTTTTTGTTTGGTTGGCTCAAGTTTTTATTCACATTCCAGTTAGTTAACATATAGTGTAATACTAGTTTCAGGTATAGAATTTGGTGACTCATCACTTACATATAAAGGAGGGACACTTATTTTTTCTTTTAGATTTTATTTATTTGAGAGTGAGGGAAAGAGAGCATGAGCAAGGGGTGGAAGATGGAGAAATAGACTCCCTGGGAGTCTGATGTAGGACTTGATCCCAGGACCCTGGGATCATGATCTGACCCAAAGGTAGATGCTTAACCAACTGAGCCACCCAGGTTCCCCAAGGAGGCCATTTACAAGAGATACTGACAAATCAAAACCAAAATGAGATACCACCTCACACCTGTCAGAATGGCTAAAATTCACAGCACAGGAAATAACAGGTATTGGTGAGAATGCAGAGAAAGAGGAACTTTCTTACACTATTGATGGGAGTAATGCAGCAACTCTGGAGAAGAGCATGGAGTTTCCTCAAAAAGTTAAAAGATTTACATACACCCTGATGTTTATAGCATTATCAATGATAACCAAATTACTGAAAGAGTCCAAAAATCCATAAAAAATAATGAATTGATAAAGAAAATGTGGTATAGGGATGCCTGGATGGCTCAGTCGGTTAAGTGTCTGCCTTTGGCTCAGGTCATGATCCCAGGATCCTGGGATAGAGTCCCACATTGGGATCCTTGATCAGCGGGACCATGCTTCTCCCTCGGCCTGCTGCTCCTCCTGTTTGTGCTCTCTCTTTCTCTCTCTTTGACAAATAAATGAATAAAATATTTTTAAAAAGATGTGGTATAGATCCACAATGTATAATTATTCAGCCATCAAAAATGAAATCTTACCTGCAATGATGTGAATGGAGCTAGACAGTATTATGCTTAGCAAAGTCTGTCAAAGAAAGACAAATACCATATGATTTCACTTATATGTAGAATTTAAGAAACAAAATAGATGAACATAGGGGAAAGAAAAAAAAAAGAAGAAAAAAGAGAGAGAAGGCAGCAAGCTTATAGTTAAGAGAGATTCTGAACTATAGAGAACAAACCAAGGGTTGCTGGAGGGGAGGTGCTAAATGGGTGATCGGGATTAAGGAGGGCACTTTTGATGAACACTCAGTGTTATATATAAGTGATGAATCGTTAAATTTTATACCTGAAACTATATGTTAACTAACTGGAATTTAAATAAAAATTTGAAACAGAAAACTTAAAATAAAATATACTGACAAAAATTTTTCAAAGCTGATTAAACTTTCAGCTACACATTCAAGATTGTTTATACTATGTAAGATAAATGCAAAGAAAATGTACCATAACATGCTATAATAAAAGTGATAACCTGGGGCACCTGGGTGGTGCTGTCAGTTAAGCATCAGGCTCCGGGTTTTGGCTCAGGTCATGATCTCAGGGTCATGAGATCAAACCCTACATTGGGTTCCATGCTTAGTCAGAGTCTGCATAAGTCTTTCTCTCCCTCTGCCTATTCATGCTCCCTCTGTCTCTGTCTCTCTCTCTCTCTCAAATAAATAAATAAATAAATAAATCTTAAAATTAAAAAAAAAAAAGGTCATAGCCATTCTCCCAAGGGGAGGGGGGGAAGAAAAAAGAAAAAATTTAAAAAAAATAAAAACTGATTACTTTTAAAAACACAATAATACACTGACAGAAGACATTAAAATAAACAGTAGAGGCCAGTAGAAAATTGAATGACTCCTTCAAGAAGCTACAGGAAAACAAAAACAAAAAATAGTTGCTGCCAACTCAGAATCCTACCCCAAAATAAATTCTTCAGAAACACTATAATTAAAACATTTTTAGAAAAAAGAAAGAATTTGTTACCATCACTTAAGGAAATTATTTTATTTGTGAAAAAGAAAGTAAAGCCAGATGAAAACTCAGAGAGGTAAGAATGAAGAAGGAAAAAAATATAAAAATGTGACTTGAATATTCATTAAAGGTAATAATGGCTATATAAAAATAGCAATAATAATATTGTGTGGGTCTATAACACATATATGTTATTATATATATTATATATAGTTATGGCATTATATATATTTATTGCATATACATAATTATATATATTTATTGCATTAAAGTAGCAAGGTAAGTTGAGCTAAAATATTTTAATGATAAGTATTTAAATTATTAATTTATATTAAACTTTTGATAAGTAAAGAATTCTGTTATAATGTCTGGGATGGCCATTAAAATAACAGTTAATAAGAAATAATAAAAGCATAATTTATTAAGGAGAAAAATAACTGAACATATTCGTGTATAAGCCAAAGTTTTCCAAAGCAGCAGGAAAAAAAAACCAAGCAAACAAACCAGATTATAGATATAGGTAGGTATACATAAGATATAGATCCACCTTCCTCCTCTATTATAGGTGAGAGCAGAAATGTGAGAGAGAGACGTTGTCATTTATAGATTACAGATCACAGAGAACTGGCTTTTGTCATGATGCTGAGAAACCATACAATCTGCTATCTGTGAACTGGAGGCAAGCAGAAAAGTCAATGATACAGCTCTAGTCTGCGTCCAAAAGCTTGAGAATCAGGGAAATGACTGGTGTACTTCCCAGTCTAAGTGCAGGATAAGACTGAATCTCAAATCAAGCATTGAGGTAGAATGTGAATTCACTGTTTCTGTTCTATCCAGGCCCTCAACAGTTGTGATAACGCTCATCCACTTCTGGGACAGCAGTCTGCTTTACTTGGTCCATTGATTCAAATACAAATCTCTTCCTGAAACACCCTGTCGCAAACACCCCAAAATCATGTTCAACTAGATATTTGGACATCCTGTGGCCCAATGAAGTTGGTCCATAAAAGTAACCATCACAATTTTTAACTGAAATAACTATGATGGTGAAACTGGGAAAGATTATTGAGTGAGGGAGATGAGGAGAGCAAAGCAGTGTCCAAAAGGATGGAACTTCATTTCTTTAGTTTAGAGAAACTATGGTTGTGTGTTTATCTCCTTTTTATGAAAATTATTTTTAAATATTTTGTTCTGCTTCTGCCAACATGAGTTTTCTGAAGTGAATTGCATAGGTCTTGGGTCTGGGCATGGCATCCTTGAGCGATTTCAAGTCACTTAACAGGAGATGATTGGAGTGCTCTGTATCATCTTTTATTTTATTAGTGCTTTTATTTTTTCTCATGTCTTTAAATACATAAATCAATTGTGAAATGGATTTCAGAATGTGAAATTCTAGAATTGTAAAAGACAGAGAAGGGGTAAGTATAAGACATGGTTTTCACCTACAGCATCTTCTAGGTTTGTTGCTTCATATAATGTATGCAGACTTATGACATGTAATAAACTGTATACATTTGTGCATTTCTGTTTGAATGGTTAATTTATAGAAGCCTTTGGAAAAGATGGTGACACTATGCAAAATGAACTTTAACTGGACTTCTAACCACTAGAAATGGTAACTTCACTTTTAACACACATTCCCTTAAGAAAACAAATACAATTTTTTTTTACAAATACAATTTTGAAATATGAAACATGCATTCGATTATGGCCAATACAGATTTATAATAGAAATGGTGTTAAAATCACCTAAATGCCTAACTATACTTGAATACTTAGTGTTTCAATAAAATATTATGAAGTCTTTTAATATGATTTTTAAAATATGGCATAATAATATGAAAATGCTTATGCTAGGTGAAATTAAGAAAGCAGCATATAAAATTTCCCAGGTGGTATGGTCATCGCTATGTACATATTGTATGAGATTAGAAGAAAAATCAACACATAATAGTGTCTTTATATAGGCATTCTTAAAATGGTTGATTTTATTTCTCTTTCTGATGTTTAGTATTTTACATTTATTATCCTTTTATGGAAAAATGTATATCGAGTTATTCAATCTTAAATCCTCCTAGGAGAAACACAGATTAAAAAATGTATTTAGACATTTTGATAAATGAATAAAAATCAGGACTCTGATGTGAGGTCTGGTTTTGAACCTGACTTCTCCCTTCAAACACTCTGAGACTTAGGGAAAATTATTTTACCTGCTGAATGTTAAGTTTCCTCATCTAAAAATGTCTGTTAGAATAATGTCTAATTTATAGGATTATTGAAAGAACTAGATGGGATAATGTATGTAAATCCCAGAGCACAGTATTAAATTGCCTCAAAACAAAAACCTGGCTGTAATGTAACCAAAGATGCTAATAAATATTCATAATTATGCTTCCAACTGGATGAAAAACATAAATTCCCTGAATCCAATTTGTAACTTATAGAAAAACAAATATGTAATTTCTTACATATTAGACCTAGTGAAAAGTAAGTAAACAAAGGGGCAAACATTATTGAAAAATCTAAGGATCCATCTTGGTTTAAAAAATGAATAATGGGAAAACAGTAAGTGAAAATAACTCAAAGTTTTCCATTCTAGATAAGGTAAGCAACTACAATGTTTTCTACCATGAAATGTTGCTCAAATAACCCTACAAAAGTTCTAGTCCACAGATTTCTAATCCTGCAGGTAGTTTTGAGAACTGGCTTAAGAATTCCAAGTAGAATTCAATAGAGAAATGCAAGTTCTTTGAACTATATGTTTAAAGTTGTAGCTCCATATCTGGTCATTTAAACATTTATGCTTTAGAAAGAGTCCTTTGATCTGATTATGCCTTTATCTGATTATGCCTACATGAATAAAATCTTTTATGAACCATTGAAGTTGGTTCATGGTTCTTCCCTTACTGAGCAAAGAGGACCTCAAGGGGAAGAGGGTGGTACCTAAGGGAGATGGTCAGGTGAATTGGACAGAAATTCAAGAATCCAGACAGAGCAACCTAACTCTATTTGTTGCTAAAATTGAACTTTCATGTAACAATTTCCTTTGAAGGGATGTTCTTGTATCAAAATTGCTTTAAAACCACAACTTAAGCCAATGGCCCCCACTCTGTGCATTAGAGACACTAGGGAGCAGGCTTATTTCTAGGAGTTTGAAATCCATGAACATACTAAGGGTTGCCTGAAGACTAAAATAAAACTCATGTGGTCTACATATGTGTAATATATTTTAAAAAATTATTGAGATATAACTGACAAAATAAGATATTTAAAGTGTACATGTAATGATTTGATATACATACACATAGTGAAAAATCTCCTTACATCTGGTCAGTTTACACATCTGCCATTATACATATGTGTGTCTATATATATGAATATATTTGTCAAATGTCTCTAGATGATACTATTTAATAAAACATTTATTTATATAGATTTTGGTCAATAGATATTTTTAAATTAATTGTAACAAAGCATAACTATTGTAAAGTAAAGGTTGTAAAATATATTTTTTTAAATTTTATTTATTTGACAGAGAGAGAGATCACAAGTAGGCAGAGAAGCAGGCAGAGAGAGAACGGGAAGCATGCTTCCCACTGAGCAGAGGGCCTGATGTGGTGCTCAATTCCACGACCCTGAGATCATGACATGAGCCAAAAGCAGAGGCTTAACCCACTGAGCCACCCGGGCACCCCATGTGAAACAATTTTTTGTAAGGGGAAGATCTATATATACACTCTTATACATATCATATATATATATATATATATATATATATATATATATATGATTGAGAGTTGACTATTCCAAAATCAGTATATATTTTTAAATTAAATTTTATTTTTTTAGTGTTCCAAGATTCATTGTTTATGTATGCATGTTTATGCTACAGGCAGTATGTCCCCTCCTTCATACCTACCACCAGGCTCACCCATCCCTCCACTCCTCTTCCCTCTAAAACCCTCAGTTTGTTTCTCAGAGTCCAGTCTCTCATGTTTCACCTTCCCCTTAAATTTCCCCCTATTCACTTTTCCTTTCCTTCTCTTAATGTCCTCCATGTTATTCCTTATGCTCCACAAGTAAGTGAAACCATATGATAATTGAATTTCTTTGCTTGACTTACTTCACTCAGCATAATCTCTTCTAGTCCTGTCCATGTTGATACAAAAGTTGGGTATTCATCCTTTCTGATGGCTGAGAAATATTCCATTATATATATGGATCATATCTTCTTTACCCATTCATCTGTTGGAAAGGCATCTTGGCTCTTTCTACAGGTTGGTGATTGTGGTCATTGCTGCTATGAACATTGGGGTACAAATGGCCCTTATTTTCACTACATCTCTTTCTTTGTGGTAAATACCGAGTAGTGCAATTGCAGGGTCATAAGGTAGCTCTATTTTTAATTCCTTGAGGATCTCCACACTGTTTTCCAAAGTGGCTGCACCAACTTTCATTCCCACCAACAGTGTAAGAGGGTTCCCCTTTCTCCACATACTCTCCAACATTTGTTGTTTCCTGTCTTGTTAATCTTTGCCATTCTAACTGGTGTAAGTTGATATCTCAATGTGGTTTTGATTTGAATTTCCCTGATGGCTAATGATGGTGAACACTTTTTCATGTGTTTGCTACACATTTGTATGTCTTCTTTGGAGAAGTGTCTGTTCAAGTCTTCTGTCCACTTTTTGACATAATTATCTTTTTTTGGAATGTTGAATTTGAGGAGTGTTTTTATTGTTGTTTTGTTGCTTTTTAAAAATAGGTCTTGGATATCAGCCCTTTGTTTGTAGTGTTGTTTGCAAATATCTTCTTCTATTCTGTGTATGGAACCAGAAAAGACCCCAAATCGCTAAGGAAATTTTGAAAAAGAAAAACAACACTAGGGGTATCACATTGCCTGACTTAAAGCTTTATTACAAAGCTGTGATCACCAAGACAGCATGGTACTGGCACAAAAACAGACATATAGACCAATGGAACAAAGTGAAGAGCCTAGATATAGATCTTCAGCTCTATAGTCAAATAATCTTTGACAAAGCAGGAAAAAATATCCAGTAGAAAAAAGACAGTCTGTTCAATAAATGGTGTTGGGAAAATTGGACAGCTATGTATAAAAGAATGAAACTTGACCATTCTCTTACACCATACACAAAGATAAACTCAATATGAACAAAAGACCTCAATGTGAGACAGGAATCAATCAAAATCCTAGAGGAACATATAGGCAGTAACCTCTTTGACATAGGCAGTAACCTCTTTGACATTGGCCACAGCAACGTCTTTCAAATCATGTCTCCAAAATCAATATATTCTAATGTGTTTTTACCTGACGATGGTCTTTGTTTCTTATTGATAATGCTATTTTATCTTGGTCATAGGGAGAGGGCAGAGTTGGGATGTCTGTAAGTGATACATCTGGAAGAAGGAATGGCAGTTCTCTTGTTGCAAGTTTCAAGTTATTGACTTACATTAGTTTATATTCCTATTCACCTTACCTTTTCTAATACATGCACAAAACCACACATATATTTATGTACCAAACTCTCCCATGAATTTCAGTACCTATCAATGTGTCCCAAGGTCATAAATATATATTAACCAAACTAGTTTCTAACCAAACTAGTTAGAAAACTTAAAGTATTAAAAAAAATTACACTAGATGTGGTGAATAATAGTGATGTAGTGGATAAAAAGAGAATAAAGGAAGAACTTCTGACCCGATTTGGTCTATAACTTAAGTTATGAAAAATGGACATTGAGACAGGGACCAAATGAAAAGTTAGTCTTTTTATCCAGAAGGCTCACTTCCACTTTCTTGCCAGTCAATGCTTTCTCAAGGACTTGGTCCTCTATGCGCTTTACTGCAGTCTTTTTTCATCTGATTTAAATCATAATCTGGACCATAGCTTCTAAGGTAATAGTTAAATCCTATATTTAAGACTATGAAAAGTTTTTTGGCATTGGATAATCCCTCACAAATCTATAGCAGGATGCATTAAAAATGAGATAAATAGCTAAAACAATCTCTTAGCCTTGAGTTCATTCTAAATGTACATGTTTTATGATCCAGCTTTTAGCAAATATAGCCAGGGGACATTTCCTTGGCATTTTAAGAGCTTGTAGTCAGAGAGGCAATCAAGCCAGTTTCTATCTGGTGGATAATTTGAAGGTATGAAACTTGATGGTAGACTATAGTAACACACCTTTGTTTTCCTGCCTGGCATAGTTATTTTAAAACTAATAACTGTGCCCAATATTTTGTTTAGCAGGGGAATTTAGAAGGTCCATCCTTCATTAGTGTCAATACTAGAAGTCCTAATGACTCCTAGCTTTTTAAAAATTAAGAATATGAATGATATTTGGTTGTTTTTTCTAATTTTTAAAATTCCAACCTGGAAATACCTTGGGCACTTTTGTTAAGAAGCAAACTTTAAGCAAAATAAATAGTTTTAACTCACATTTCTAAAACAAACAAACAAACAACAACAAAAAAACCTCTGTAAAAAGTTCCATTAAAAAAAAAATTCAAGTAGTTTCTTTTAAAAGTGACTCAATAAAAACATTAGAAAATGAAATAATGAGATTTTATAATAGATGAAAAGTGCCCCTAATTGATATACTAATTAATCATACCAGTTCACAATGTAAAATACTTTATTTTTCTTTCAGAAAAACAATTATTTTATCAACCATAATTTCTGTTCTTTTATCTAATTATAATTCATCAGCAAAATATGCTTATTTCTAAGTCAGCTGAAATAAAAAAAATATTGGAAAATATGTTTGAAAAAGAACTGGCATCCAGAGGTAAACACATTTGATGGCTCTGTGAAAATAATTGATTTATTATGCTCATTTTTTTCAAATTATTATTATTACTATTATTTTTTAGTTGTGCACTCTGGTGCTTTAACAGACACTGAAAATAATTGCTATATATCTGTCCTTAAGAAGAGTTATTTTTTTGTAAGAAACATCTTTTTTTATCTCTACTTTCTTATGCATGTAAAATATTAAATACCTATATACTATTTATTAAAATTCAGAAAGAAAGCAGAGAATAAGATAGACTATATTCATCTCCCATTGCAGCTATAATGAATCACTACAAACACAGTGACTGAAAAAGCACATGAATTTACGTTTTTACATTTCTGGAGTTTAGAAGTCTAAAATGGATCTTTTGAGACTAAATTCAAGGTGTCAACAGGGTGGAGTCTCTGCAAGAGAATCTGTTTTCTTTGTTGTTGTTGCTGTTATTGTTGTTTTGTGTTTTCCATATCCTAAAAGAGCCTGCATTCATTCCTTGACTGGGGAGCCAGATTCAGCAATCACATTCCTCAGACTTCTGCTTTTATTGTCACATCTCCTTCCCTGACTCTGTGTCTCTTCCCTCCTTTCACTTATAATAACCCCTGATTGCACTGATGAAGCTCAGATAATATAGAGTAACATATATTTCAAAATCCTGGACTTAATCCACAACATTTACTTTTCCTGTTAAGGTAAATAAATATTCACAGGTCTTGGCAATTAGAACATCAGCATATTTGGGGAGGGCCATTATTTTGCCTACAAAGTGATAGGGAAAAAAAAATATTTGAGAAATAGCTGAAAACATCTAAAATTTCATTAAGGACATTAATCTTCACCCCCCAGAAACTTAACAAAGTCCAAGAAGGATAAATACAAAGAGATATATATCTAGACATTGTAAGGGCCTACTTAGCCAGAGGGAGTCATTTTGTTGTTTATGCAGTAAACTTAGATTGATCCTGCCCCTCCCAGTGGAACTTACTTAAAAACAAGTCTGGGAAACCAGTGCCAGGTAGCAAAGCCCAGATACAAGGGCGGATCAGGCCAGATGGAGCCATTCAATCAGTGGGACATGCATACTGTCTCCCTAGCTACCAAGGAGAGTGGGCCCTGCCTTTTGGGTGCCAATTCTGACCAAGGTGATAGGCTAGTTCAAATATCTACTAGGGTAAATTGTTATTCAATTGGCCACCTGGGTATGACCTAGCATGACTGTGCAGCTTTCTCTGTGTGTTACAATCTCATTGGCCACCTGTGTGTGGCCAGGCCCAACCACATGGCCTTTGCTCTATAAAAGTTAGACTGTAAGGCTGGGAGGGGTCGCTTCTTTTAAGAGATGGCCCCAGCTGGTCGGTTTGATTCTCAATGCATGGTGCGAAATAAAGCTTTGCTTGACCTTCACTTTGCATCAGCCTCGCTCCTGTGATCACGGACCCATTATTGGGAGACCTAACAGACATCCCACTATGAAAATGCTGAAAGACAGACAGCTTGAAAGGAATGAGAGAAGAATAATCAGACTGGATTTACTTATTTCTTTTTCTTTTTCTTTCTTTAAAAAAAAAAAAGATTTATTTATTCATTTTAGAGAGAAAGAGAGCACACAAGCAGGGGGAGAGCCAAGGAATCTCAAACAGACTCCCTACTGAACATGGAGCCCAGAGAGGGACTCCATCTCACCACCCTGAGATCACGACCTGAACTGAAATGAAGAGTAAGCTGTTTAACCAACTGAACCACCCAGGTGACCCTATCAGATTGGATTTAAAAAAGAAAAAGAAAAAGAAAATTTCTGGATGCTTGGGTGGCTCAGTCTGTTGTCTGCCTTCAGCTCTGAGGTCATGATCTGAGTCCCACATCAGGGACTCAGTAGGGAGCCTGTTTCTCCCTCTACCTGCTGTTCCCCCTGCTTGTGCTCTCTCTTTCTGTTTCTCTCTGACAAATAAATCAATAAAATCTTAAAAATAAAAGTTCCAACTATATTCTGTCTTCAGGAGACACACCTTATATTCAAAGAAATAAGTTTAAAGATAAAACAAAATAAAACAAAAAGACAGAAAAAGATGTAACATACAAACAGCAGACATTAAAAAGTTAGACTGGCTATACTAATTTAAAAGAGAATAGGTTTCAAAGAAAACAATGTTGCTAGAAATAAGGAGGGACATTTCATAATGATAAAAAGTTAATCCATCAGGTAGCTATAGCAATTACAAGCATGTATCACTTAACACCACAGTCCCAAAATATATGAAACAAAAACTGAAAAACCTGAAGAAAAAAATAGGCAATTCAACAATAGTAGAGACTTCAATATTCAGTTCTCAATTATGTATAGAAACATGGACAGAAATGATAATAAGATTTCAATGACATTAATCAATATCCTAACAGATTAATAGAATATTCCATCAACAAAGACCTGATGTATATCTTTCCAAGTGCACATCAATCTTCTGTAAGTTATACCATGTGCAAGACCACAATTTTTCATAAAATAAATTTATTAAAATTATACTTAGTGTATCCTCTCAACAAAATGAAATGAAATTTAAAAATCAATACAGAAAATGGGAAATGAACAAATATGTGGAAATAAACAATTTATGAATAAATAACCATTGAGTTAAATTATAAATTGCTAGGGAAATTAAAAATTACCTTCAGATGAGTTAAAAAATACAGATGTGTATAAGGGATACAAAATAAGGCAGCGCTTAGTTGGAAATTCATAACTATAAGGTCTGCACTAAAATCGTCTTAAATAACAAGTTTTCACCTCAATTCACTAGTGGAAAAGAGTTAGAGAAAATTAAATCTAAAGCAAGCAGAAGAAAAGAAATTATCAAGGTCAGAGCAGAAATCATTTAAATTAGAGAAAAGAAAAACAATGATGAATACTGACAAAACCAAAGTTGATTATCCCTCAACTCTATAGTCAACTAATCTTTGACAAAGCAGGAAAGAATGTCCAATGAAAAAAAGACAGCCTCTTCAATAAATGGTGCTGGGAAAATTGGACAGCCACATGCAGAAAAATGAAATTGGACCATTTCCTTACACCACACACAAAAATAGACTCAAAATGGATGAAGGACCTCAATGTGAGAAAGGAACCCATCAAAATCCTTGAGGAGAACACAGGCAGCAACCTCTTCGACCTCAGCCGCAGCAACATCTTCCTAGGAACAACGCCAAAGGCAAGGGAAGCAAGGGCAAAAATGAACTATTGGGATTTCATCAAGATCAAAAGCTTTTGCACAGCAAAGGAAACAGTTAACAAAATCAAAAGAAAACTGACAGAATGGGAGAAGATATTTGCAAACGACATATCAGATAAAGGACTAGTGTCCAGAATCTATAAAGAACTTAGCAAACTCAACACCCAAAGAACAAATAATCCAATCAAGAAATGGGCAGAGGACATGAACAGACATTTCTGCAAAGAAGACATCCAGATGGCCAACAGACACATGAAAAAGTGCTCCATATCACTCGGCATCAGGGAAATACAAATCAAAACCACAATGAGATATCACCTCACACCAGTCAGAATGGCTAAAATCAACAAGTCAGGAAATGACAGATGCTGGCGAGGATGCGGAGAAAGGGGAACCCTCCTACACTGTTGGTGGGAATGCAAGCTGGTGCAGCCACTCTGGAAAACAGCATGGAGGTTCCTCAAAATGTTGAAAATAGAACTGCCCTATGACCCAGCAATTGCACTACTGGGTATTTACCCTAAAGATACAAACGTAGTGATCCAAAGGGGCACGTGCACCCGAATGTTTATAGCAGCAATGTCCACAATAGCCAAACTATGGAAAGAACCTAGATGTCCATCAACAGATGAATGGATCAAGAAGATGTGGTATATATACACAATGGAATACTATGCAGCCATCGAAAGAAATGAAATCTTGCCATTTGCAACAACATGGATGGAACTAGAGTGTATCATGCTTAGCGAAATAAGTCAAGCAGAGAAAGACAACTATCATATGATCTCCCTGATATGAGGAAGTGGTGATGCAACATGGGGGCTTAAGTGGGTAGGAGAAGAATCAATGAAACAAGATGGGATTGGGAGGGAGACAAACCATAAGTGACTCTTAATCTCACAAAACAAACTGAGGGTTGCTGGGGGGAGGGGGGTTGGGAGAAGGGGGGTGGGGTTTTGGACATTGGGTAGGGTATGTGCTTTGGTGAGTGCTGTGAAGTATGTAAACCTGGCGATTCACAGACCTGTACCCCTGGGGATAAAAATATATGTTTATAAAAAATGAAAAATTAAAACCAAAGTTGATTAGAATGGTTTTAAATAGAAGTGGCAAGTTCACTTCTATTCACAACAATTGGTTGAAAATATGGGTCAGATATATTGCATTTGTGTAGTATCTTCTTCTTCCAAAACAAATATATGAAGGGTAAAATGTTTATCATAGTTCTCATCTTAAAGATGAAAAGACTGAGATTTGGGCAAATTAATATACTGAAGTTCCTGAAAGAATATATCTGTAGGTTCTAATATTCATTTAACATGATTTTAACTATTATGTATTTCTACATAAAAATCTATGCCGATTAAAATTCATTGGTGCTCTTTCATTTATATGCCTCTAATCTTAATGTTTCACTCTGACTTTCATAACTTTTTTAATGGAAAACTAAAAGCTGTGGTCAGAAAAGTTGAAAAGGAGCATGGTGAAGTGCATTTAATTGCAAATAAGTGTCCTATACTGATAGATGATCAATTAATAGCTAAGTGATCAATCATTCCTTTTCCTCTTGAGATATAATTGATACATAACATATTAGTTTCAGGTGTACAAGGCAAAGATTCAGAATTTGTATCCACTGCAAAATGATTAGCACAATAAGTATAGTTTCCATCCATCTCCACACAAAGTTATAATTTTTTTCTTATGTTGAGAACTTTTAAAGTTTACTTTTTAAGCAACTTCCAAATATGCGAATCCATATTACTGACTACAGTCACTGTGTTATACATTATATCCCATGACCTACTAATTTTATAACTGGAAGTTTGTTTCTTTTGACCCCCTTTACCCACCCCAACCTCCCTCTCTTCTGGCATCACCAATTTGTTCTTTGTATCTAATGAGTTTTTTGTTTTGTTACGTTTAGTTTGTTCATTTGTTTGTTTAAATTCCGCATATAAGTGAAATCATATGTTAGTTGTCTTTCTCTGATTTATCACTCAGAAGATCCTCAAGGTTCATACATGTTGAAGATGGCAAAGATTTCATTCATTTTTATGACCAAGTGGTAGTCCATTCCACCTATATAATACATTTTTTCTTTTCTTAGTTGGGAGGTTTTTGGTTACAGATTCAATTTCCTTACTAGTAATTTTTCTATTCAGATATTCTGTTTCTTCATGATTTAGTCTTAGAAGATTTTATGTTCCTAGAAGTTTATTCATTTTTTTCTAGGTTGTCCAATTTGTTGGCATATAACTGGTTAACACACATGACCTTTATCTTATGATTTCTGCAGTATTAGTTGTGACTTCTTTTATTTCTGTTTTTATTTTTTAATTTTCTCTTTTTTTTCCTAATGAGTCTAGATAAAAGTTTGTCAGGTTTTTTTTATCCTTTTAAAGAACTAGCTCTTAGTTTCATTATCTTCTTTATTGTTTTTTGAAGTCTATTTTTTTAAAATTTCTACTCCTAACTTCATTATTTCTTCTACTAATCTTGAGCTTCATTTTTTTTTTTCTAGTTCCTGTAGATGCAAAGTTAGATAGTTTACCTAGGATTTTTCTTGTTTCTTGAGTTAGTTCTGTAATACTATGAACTTTCCTCTTAGAATTGTAGCTAAATCTCATGGATTTTGGTATACTATATTTCCATTTTCTTTATTTACTCATTAGTTGCTCAGTGGCATGTTGTTTAATCTCCACACATTAGTGATTTTTTTCCTGTTTTCTCCTTATAACTGATTTCTGGTTTCACATAATTATGGTCAAAAAAGATAATATAATTTCAATCTTCCTAAATTTATTGTGACTTGTTTTGTGGCCTAACATATGATCTATTCTGGAAAATATTTTATGTGTACTTGAGAAAAATATGTACTCTGCTATTTTAGAATGGAATGTTTTATATGTATCTATTAATTCCATCTGTTCTTATTTTTCATTTAAGGTCAATGTTTCCTTTTTGACTTTCTGTCAGGATGGTCTATCCATTGATGTAGTTAGCGTATTAAAGTCTCCTACTATTACCATATTATTGTCAATTTCTTCATTTAAGTATGTTAATATTTGGTTTATATATTTAGCTGTATCTATGTTTGGTTCATAAATTTTTTTTGGTTCATAAATATTATGATCTTCTTGTTATATATCTCCTTGTTGGATTGACCCTTTTGTCGTTATGTAATGACTATTTTTGTCTTTTATTACAATCTTTATTCTAACTTCTATTTTGTCTGATATGAGCATGGCTACCCCACCTTTCTTTTGGTTTCTGTTTGTGTGAAAAACTTTTTTCATTCTCCCACTTTCAGTCCACGTGTCCTTATCTGAAATAAATCTCTTGTAGGTGGCATCTAGATGTTTATTATTATCATTATGGTCATCAACATTATTATTTTATCTGTTCAGTCACTCTATGTCTTTTGAATGGTGAATATAGTCCACTTGTATTTAAATAATTATTGATAGATGCGTACTAATTAGCATTTTGTTCATTATTTTCTGACTGTTTTGTAGTTCTTCTCTATTCCTTTCTTCTTCTCTCCCTTTCTTCCCATCTGGTTTAATGATTTTCTTCGGTGTTATGCTCAGATTCTTTTCTCATTATCTTTTTGTGTCTACTATAGGTTTTTGCTTTGTGATTTCCAAGAGTCTCACATGTAAAAGACTTTTATACGTCGATAGCCAGTTAAATTTGAGTGTATTCTGCATTTTTATAACTTGAATGTATTCCGTATTTTTACTCTTCCCACATTTTATATTTTTCATGTCATACATATTTTACATCTTTTTTTATTTTGTGTTTTCCTTATCTAATTACTATATATACAATTATTTTTTGCTACTTTTATATTTTAACCTTTATAATAGCTCTAACAGTGATTAATCCACTCCATAATATATTTACCTTATTCTAGTGAGATTTTTATTTTCATATGTTTTCTTCTTACTAATCAGTAAGAAGGCCTGGTTACTAACCAGTTTAAGGCCTTGTTAGTGGTGATGAATTGCTTTAGCTTTTGCTTGTATGGAAAGCTTTATCTCTCTTTCAATTCTTTTTTATTTTTTTTTAAGATTTTATTTGTTTATTTGACAGAGAAAGACACAGTGAAAGAGGGAACACAAGCAGGGAGAGTGGGAGAGGGAGAAGCAGGTCTCCCACAGAGCAGGGAGCCAATGCTCAATCCTGGGACCCTAGGACTATGACCTGAGCCGAAGGCAGACACTTAATGACTGAGCCACCCCGGTGCCTCTCTCCTTCAATTCTTAATAATAGCCATGCTGGGTAGAGTATATTAGTTGAAATATTTTTCCTTTTAGTACTTTGAATATATCATGCCACTTCCTTCTGAATGTTTAGTACTTTGGATATATCATGCCACTTTCTTCTGACCTGCAATGTTTTTGCTTAAAAATCTGCTTATAGACTTCGGGGGAGGGGGCTATCTTTATGTGTAACAAGCTGCTTTTCTCTTGCTGCTTTTAAGGTTCTTTATTTTTGACATTTTAATTATAATATATCTTTGTGTGGATTTCTTTTTTTTTTTTTAAGATTTATTTATTTGACAGACAAAGATCATAAGTAGGCTGAGAGAGGGGAAGGGAAGCAGGCTCCCTGCTGAGCAGGAAGCTGGATGCAGGGCTCAATCACAGGACCCTGAGATCATGACCTGAGTGGAAGGCAGAGGCTTTTAACCCACTGAGCCCCCCAGGGGCTTCTTGGTGTGGATTTCTTTGAGGTCATCTTATTTAGAAGTATCTGAGCTTCCTGGATCTAGATGTGTTTCTTCTCCCAGGTAAAGGAAATTTTCAGCTATTATTTTTCCAAATAACTTTTCTACCTTTTTCTCCCTCTTCTTCTTTGGGGACTCCTTTCAGTAAATGTCAACCACTTGAAACCCATATAGGCTCTTTAAGTTATCTTTACTTTTGTATTTATTGTTGTTTTGTTTGGTTTGGTCCCTGCTCTGTCTAGGTGAGTTTCCTTGCTTTGTCTTCCAGCTTGCTGATCTGTTTTCCTGCTTCATCAAATCTGCTGTTGAAACTGTCTAGTGTATTTTTCAGTTCAGTTATTATATTCTGCAGCTCTATGACTACTGTTTGGCACTTCCTTATATTTTCTTTCTCTTTGTTGAAGTTCTCACTGTGTTCACCCATTCTTCTCCTGAGTTTGGTGAACATCTTTATGACCTTTACCTTGAACTCTTTAATAGGCAAATTAATTATCATCATTTTATTTAGGTATTTTTTTCTGAGGTTTTATCTTGCTCTTTCAGTTGGAACATATTCCTTTGCTCCCTCATTTTACTTAAGTCTGTGTTTATTTCAATGTATCAGGCAAAACAGCTACTTTTCCTTGCATTGAATGAGTGGCCTTTTGTAGGAAATGAAATTTCATACTTTGCCTTTCCTTCTGGTTGTCCTTGAAACTTTGTGATTGTCTAAGCAATCTGATTTATTCTTGATAGGTCCCAGTTGTTGCTGGTGTGCCAAGACCAGCCAGTATTCTAAAGTCAGAGATCTCAGTCAGCACCTAGATTGAGGTGCTTAGAAACCAGACCTGTGGGTAACAGCTTTTAAAGTATGCTTATATATGTCATTCTCTCCAGACTGCAATTCTAAAACCCTGCTTGACCCCAGACCCGTAATATGAACTGTCCTCTTGGCAACAGTTGCAAAATCAGGTCTCCAGATAAGTGTACAAACTCCTTTTTGGAAGTACCAGGGAGTTGTAGCAAGGCCAAGAGAGAGAACAAAGATAGCCTACATTTCCTGGGAGCACCTCCATGGCCTATGGATTTGTAGCGAAACTGAAGCTTGCCCTTCAGGCTAAAGGTCCGGATAAATGGCCTTTTTCATAGGTGGACTAGAGGTATGTTTCAACACAGTGTGGGCTGTGTCCTTTGGCCTGAAACCTACTAATGTTTGTCACTCTAATTGTTTCAATTCCTTGAGGTCTGGAAATGCAAACCTCACTATCAGAGCCAGGTGCTCAATGGTTACCCCTGTATAAAGTGCACACCAGTCAGCATTAGCAAGGTAGCAGGGGAGTGTAGGGCCAATACATGCCCATAGGTTTCAGAAGGGGAGTGGGAGGGTACAGGACATGCCATTTTAATGGAACAGGTTTAGTGGAACAAGGGAGAGGATTGTGATGCATGCATCTGCCTGTGCTTGAATGTAAGGGTAGAGTGAAAAAAAAAAAAGAGAGAGAGAGAGAGAGAAAGATAGTGTCCAACACCTCTACCTTTGGGCAGAGTTCCAACAAGCCCTGGCCCCTTGGGCAGATGCTTTAAGATTAGTCAACAAATCCCTTTCATGTATGGTACTTTTCAAACTGCTGGTTTTTTGCTGGGATCCTGAAGTGAATGAATCTGTGTCCAAGCCCTTTAAGAATGAAATTTCAGTTCCCTACAGCTCTTTGGGTCTCCTAGACATAAGCCCTATTTTTTTTCAAAGTCAGAGCTTTAGGTACTCATTTCCCTGGTGCAAGTGCCAAGGCTTATACCTGATGTGAGACTCAAACCGCTCACTCAGAAATTATTTCTGAGATCCCTCTAGATTGTTAATTGCAATGCTGGAGGAGGAGTTCTGATGAGACTGTGTCTCTGTCTCTCCTACCTATCTTGATATGACCTTTTTATTTTTTTACTGTGGCAGGAATTGTTTCATAGGTAGCTATATATTTGATGTGTCTGTGGGAGGAGGTGAATGAAGCCTCTTCTATGCCACCACCTTGAAATGCCACCACCTTGAAACCACATGTCCAATTATATGATAGTTTATGTAGAAAATCCCTATGCATTATCTTATTTCACTTTAAACAAAATGATACCAGAAATTTTATTTTGATCCTTTGTGTCATACAACATCAAAAAGATCATTTGTAATTATTTTTGTACTGAATTGCTTATTATTGCTATAACTGTAACACATGCATGGGATTATGATAAGGCTCAAAAACAAAGAAAAGCATTATAAATAAGTGTTAAAGTGTAAGGTAGAAGAACAAGTGGGGAACAATTTTGCCAAAGCATGAAGACAAAAAATTAAAAATGACCATCTCCAATAAGAAAGTAATAAGTTGGAAGAATGGCCAGAAACACGGATAATGATGAGTCCTTATTTTAGTTATTCACATTTTATGTAAATTCATGACTAATCAACAAAATGTAAATGTTGGAAATCTTTCTGATTTTTAGGAGAACACTTTTCTTTTAAAATATTTATGCATCCATTTAGCAAATATTTATTGCACTCCTATGGCTCATGTATTCTTTCATTCAACAAATATGTACTGATCAACTATTATGTGTTAAATATTATGCTAGACATAAAAAAAAGAAAGCATTAAAAAAACCTGTATTGGGGCGCCTGGGTGGCTCAGTGGGTTGGGTCTCTGCCTTCGGCTCAGGTCATGATCTCAGGGTCCTGAGATCGAGTCCCGCGTCGGGCTCTCTGCTTGGCAGGGAGCCTGCTTCCTCCTTTCTCTCTCTGCCTTCCCACTTTGCCTGCTTGGTCTCCCTCTGTCAAATAGATAAATAAAATCTTTAAAAAAACAAACAAACAAACACCCTGTCTTCTGCTGTGGAATTTAAACCATAGTGAGGAATAGAGACATTGAAGTATCTAGTTATAGAAACAAGAATGATGAACTTTAGTGCAATGAATTGAAGTTTAGTGCACTAATCCAAACTGAGTTCTGTTTTTTGTCTCTTCATTAATAGGTATATTTATTATTCCAGGAAACCTGGAAGAAGTAGGTGAAAGTGAAGAGAACTCACAAGGTGGTGTGCATTGTTAAATTGGTAGAGTGACACAAAGAGCATAGGTCTTCCATTTTCTTTTTGTAAAACTTTAACTCCTTAACTCAGGGCTGACTTTAACAACAGTTGAGAGATTGGGCATGATTCAGTCCTAGATTTTTGTCATTTATCATTTGTCACAGGCCTATTTTAAAGCATCTGTTTACCTGTTAGTAAGTAACTGACTATTTGTCAGAAGATTAGGAACAGTTGACACTAATCATATGTTGCCTGGTAAATGCCTTTGCATTTGTTAGAAGCATAGCTCATTCTATAAGTTTTTATTTTAAATACACCTACAGAGTCATACAAAAAGGTTGAGATCGGTGTAGAAAATTGATCACAGCAATGGAGTTAACTAAATAAACTAAACTGAACCATAAGGAGATAAGTGGATTCAAATAAATGCACACTCAGTATAATTGACTCTGTGATAACATATCACTCTGAATATTGGATTAAGGACTTAATTCTGTAGCCATATTGTATGGGATTACATACCAATGCTATCATTTACTACCAATATCTGGTATTTATTACCACATCTGGAAACTACTACTCAACCTCTGTGTCACTCATTTTCCTCTTCTTCAAATGGACCACTAGTATCAACTACATATGAGGTAGTTGTGAGGATAAAATGTGATTGTATCTAACAGATAGTTGCTGTTATTTTGCTTCTGCAATTTTTGCTTTAAAGAAGGTAGCTTTAATGATGCAGCCACAATACTACCTTCTGAATAGGCATTTCCAGTCCTGGGGCATATTTGTTTTTTTCACTGGCTTAAGCCTGAAAAACCCATCTCCTGTGAAATACAAGTGGAGAATAATCCTTAACAGGTTCCTAAACTTGGTCTGTTATTGATGATCCTGAAAACCGTGACCTTAATAGCCTGGTGAGGACCAGTGTATCTGCCATTTGTCCCACAAACATTGATTATTTCCTCAGCTGTTAAAGGTTCAAGATCTTGAGCACCATTTGTTTTTGAGTTTATATATATATTTATATTATATAATATATATATAAATATGTAATATATAAATATATAGTATGTAAATATATAAATATATATCAATGAAATTTATATATATATTTGAGAATATATATTATATATATAAAATATAAACAAATGAAAAATTTTTACACATATATATAAACACTAGATAACATATATTTCTCATACTTAACTTATCTCTAGTGTTCTATACTTTTGGGAAGGTTGAATTGATTTTTTTTAAACAGTTGTACTTTTTTTTTTTTAATTAAGTCCTTTCCTTCTCTACCACATGCAAGCATAGTATTGTTTGCTGGAACTGTTTGCTTTTCTTCTTTTAAATTTTTTCTCTACTTTCTCAGCCTTTTCTATATCTAACATTATTCTCTAGATATTGTCTAGATAATTTTCTCATAGTGAGTTGTATGGAATCTATGGTCTTTGAATCAAGTGAACCCATTTAATCCTTAAATTTAAGAATCTTCAAATGAAAGTTTGAACTTATAAGGAGGCAAAAATCACCTCAGCATCCTAAAACAGAACACAATTTGAACGATTTGAAGGTGATAAACTGGACATAAAAGGAGAGGAAACCAAGATTTTAACTATACAAAGAAGAGAGTTGGAAATTAGCACTTTTACTTAACCAGGCTAAGATTCTACCCTTTCAGGGAAAAAAAGGAAACAGAAAAAAATAGTAAAAACTGTCTACAAACAAAATAAGACAGCAAAGAATCTAGTCCACCTCATTCTGGGCCCTGAATGGAACTCTGCCCTTCTGAGACTGAGTATGTTCAAGCATTTCTATCTCTCCCCTTTCTCTCATCCCCTTCTTCATGGCTGCCTTGCCACCTCTTCCTGCTTCATTTGTCTCCATTGCTTCTGATTATATGTACATACAACTTGGAATTTATATGGGTTTTTTTTTTTATAATTTTTTATTTTTTATAAACATATATTTTTATCCCCAGGGGTACAGGTCTGTGAATCACCAGGTTTACACACTTCACAGCACTCACCAAAGCACATACCCTACCCAATGTCCAAAACCCCACCCCCCTTCTCCCAACCCCCCTCCCCCCAGCAACCCTCAGTTTGTTTTGTGAGATTAAGAGTCACTTATGGTTTGTCTCCCTCCCAATCCCATCTTGTTTCATTGATTCTTCTCCTACCCACTTAAGCCCCCATGTTGCATCACCACTTCCTCATATCAGGGAGATCATATGATAGTTGTCTTTCTCTGCTTGACTTATTTCGCTAAGCATGATACGCTCTAGTTCCATCCATGTTGTCACAAATGGCAAGATTTCATTTCTTTTGATGGCTGCATAGTATTCCATTGTGTATATATACCACATCTTCTTGATCCATTCATCTGTTGATGGACATCTACGTTCCTTCCATAGTTTGGCTATTGTGGACATTGCTGCTATAAACATTGTCTCCCAGCTAGCTCCAGAAGTTTTATTCTCCTTATCCTTCTGACTATGTTCCTGGATAAAAGGTGAGAAGAAGCAAAACTAAGCTGCTGACATGTGCCTATCAGAATAAAACACTAACCAGGATCTTCAGTGATAAAGAGCCCAACCTAGCTAGAAATCAAATCCTTCTCTAATCGTATCTGCAGTTTCTTCCTGCCACTCTAGCATTTTCTCCTTCTTTAGACTCCATTGTGTATGTGTGTGTATGTGTATATGTGTATGTGTTTGCCTAGCTTTGTTGTCTCTCAACCACATTTTGAGGTTTCTTTTGCCTCCATATTTGGAAGCCAGGCCAGTGCCTTGGATTAGGTTATAATGTCATAATCTATGTAAAAGGCCCAGTGCCCCACTTGTCAAAGTGAAGATTTGGGGGACTAAATACTTAAAAAAATGATCAAAAGTTTGCTTCTTGGGACATCTTAGAACAACTCATGCCAGATGTACCTCATTTCACTTATTAATAATGGTAGTAGACTATCATTTACTAGTGCTCCCTAACCTTTTAAATTCAGATAAAAATGACAAGAGTTGTGCATCCATGCCAGGATGCACTTTGGGCTGAGTTGAGTTGCATCCACCACACATTTTTTTTCCCCCCCTGGGAGTACACTGGAAATAGACAGAAAAAAAAAAAAAGTTTGGGGAAACTCTGTCACAGAATAAAAGAATCTGAAGTTCAGTAAGGAGTTTGCAGATTAGTTATATAATAAATTGTTTTAATTAGTTGGTGTATTCGAAATATCTTGAATAAGTGACTTAAGATCATCCTTTAAAACTTTCAGTTGTGACCTGACCATTTATTTCTTCTGTGAACAAATAGTTCATAAAGGAAAAAATAATTTTTTGTAAGAATTTGAAGGTTAGGGTGAGATAGTTTCACAAAAAGATATTTTTTTTATATCTCTGAGAATAAAACTTAGAAAATAATCTGCACTGAGAATAAAGCAAGTGAGAATATAGATATGTAAATTATGCCATTCAGTATACATTTGCTAATCATTAAGAGACTGGCAAGTTCACTCCCTCATAGAATTTGCTTGCTAATGAGGGAGAAGAGAAAATGTTCAGATAAACACGATTTATAAGTAAACACAATTTATAAGTACCAAATAATAACCTCTACTCTGCACCTCATATTACTCAAAATTTATTTTATAACGTCTGAGAACATTTTACATTTTCACATTAATAATACTTTCTGTTAGTTATTTTTCTACTTTGTTTTTAATTTTGGTCTTTTCAGTGGTTAAATGAGTTGACTTTATCTAACAAAACTTAGAATGAGAGAAATTTTACTTCCAGCTTATATCCAAAGTAGTTATTTTTTGTTCTGATATTTGTTGTTTTCTTTTCTTTCTCTTCTCTTTTCTTCTTTTCTTTTCTTTTTTTAAGAGTAGTTTTAGGTGTTCAAGTCCTTTTTCTTGCATCTACTTGCTAGGTAGGCCCATCTTATCTCTTATATACCTAATTCAAGATAAGCAAAGAACCATGTTCCAGAGATTTTCCCTGGAAAAACCCTGAATTGACCCTTAGACATTACATCTAATTTTAGAAGTTCTGACTTTCTTGAAAAAGAGATTAAGTCGTATACAATTAATTCTTAGAATATTTTCATACTGATCATATGAAAATATAGATATGAGATTCATAGTCATTTGTTCTTCAATCAGAAACTTTACAGTACAAGAATGCAGCCATGAATAAGATTACATATTGCTTTCACCTTCTAGAAGCAAGGAAGACCCAGTTTTATATGATATCCAATTTAATTTAAAAGAAAAAAAAAACTCTAAAGTTTGATACCTTTAATAGTGTAGTAATTATAAATTAGTAGACTTATGAAGAACTTAGAGGATAGCTATTTATGAAGAACTCCTTATTAGCTTGCAGATTCTAGAATGATTTCTAAGAAACATGGAAGCTGGAAATCTATTACCAAGGGCAGTTTCTCCCTTCAGCCTCAGCTCACTTGACACACACTCACACACACACACACACACACACACCCCTGTAGGCACACAACACACATGAACACATGCTGAAATAAATAGTATATAGAGACATGAAAAGAAAAAAAAAAATGAAAGAACAGATTTCCTTGCTGAGAAAAGAAAAAGTTACTCTTAAATTATTATTTTTATATTTTGAATGAACTTTTAATGCTCTCTTATAAAATTAGTATATATTTATTATAGAAATTCAAGTAATGCAGAGAATTTCACTGAAGAAATTAAAGTGAGTTTATAATCAAAACAGGAAGTATAGGGGTGCCTGGGTGGCTCAGTGGGTTAAGCCACTGCCTTCGGCTCAGGTCATGATCTCAGGGTCCTGGGATCGAGTCCCACATCAGGCTCTCTGCTCAGCAGGGAGCCTACTTCCCTCTCTCTCCGCCTGCCTCTCCATCTACTTGTGATTTCTCTCTGTCAAATAAATAAATAAAATCTTTAAAAAAAAAAAAACTTTAAAAAAAAAAACCAGGAAGTATAAATTAGAAGACTTGTCTCTGGTATATGCATATCCACATGTATAAACACATGAATATGAATGTAAATTAGACACTGCCAAATTTACCAATATTTAGAGGTATTTTTCATGTTCATGATTAAATATTCTCTGCATTTTACACTTATGTCTACCAGTTTATCCTATAGATAATCACATTTTTAAGCACTTTTTTATTGCCAAATTTTAAATTCTTTCTAATACTTGTCCTATTTAAATAACATTGTTGTAATTATGTTTGTATCTTTATGGTTACTATAAAATAAAAAAATCCTAAATGTAGAATAAATGGGAAAAAAGACTCTTTCCTTAATGTAAACCGGCAAGTTTATTTGAAGGGATCCTGAAATATTACCCCATTCTGCACAAGCTGTAGCAGCAGAGAAAGAACTGCTGATTTTTCCTTGCACTTGCTATTATTGGAACTTATGACTGTTTTTATTTTTGCAAATGGGATAGGAAATATCTGTTGGCATCTGTACATCCACTTTGTAAATTGTCTGTTAATTTTTTTTTGCCCAAATTTATCAGTGTCTTTGTCTCTTTTTGATTTCTAATTCTCTTTACTATTAGGTATATTAAGCATGATATGCATATGTGAAGTAAATGCTCAATTTTGAAAACTTGCTTTCATACTCTGTCTCTATACTATTTTTTAATATGCACACTTAAATATCAACATGACCAAATGTTGCAAAATGTTCTTTTAGGCATTGTGCAAAAAGTCTCTCCTGTTATATAAGATAAATGCACAACTCTATTTTGGGCTAGTTTTTAAATTATAGTTTTGTTCTTTTTAAAATATTTTGTTATTTTAATCACTTGGTGATATCAGGGAAAGTGCACTTCTTAGTCTCCATCTCCTATTTCACCCATGTCCCCATCCTTCTCCCCTCTAGTAACCTTCAGTTTCTTCTGTACAGTTAAGAGTTGGCTTTTTGGGGCGCCTGGTTGGCTCAGTGGGTTAAGCCGCTGCCTTCGGCTCAGGTCAGGATATCACGGTCCTGGGATCGAGTCCCGCATTGGGCTCTCTGCTCAGCGGGGAGCCTGCTTCCCTCTCTCTCTTTGCCTGACTCTCCAACTACTTGTGATTTCTCTCTGTCAAATAAATAAAGAAAAATCTTTAAAAAAAAAAAAAGAGTTGGCTTCTTGGTTTATTTCTTTCTCTCTTTTTTATTCCTTTATTTGTTTGTTTCTTAAATTCCACATACAAGTGAAATCATATGGTATTTGTTTTCCTCTGACTTATTTCACTTAGCATTATGTATATGTATATAGATGCACATGTATGTATATGTACATATGTGCATATATGTGTGTGTGTGTGTGTGTGTGTATCACTTCTTTATCCATGCATCAGTAGATGGACTCTTGCTTTGCTTCCTATCTTGGCTATTGTAAATAATGCTGCTGTAAACATAGGGGTGCATATATCCCTTTGAATTAGTGTTTTGTATTTTGAGGGTAAATAGCCAGTAGTGCAACTGCTGGATCATATGAGAGTTCTATTTTTAAGTTTTTGAGGAACTTCCATACTGTTTTTCACAGTAACTGCTCCAGTTTGCATTTCCACTAACAGTGCAAGATGGTTCCTTTTTCTCTATATCCTTCCTAGCACCTGTTGTTTCTTGTATTTTTTATTTTAGCCATTGTGACAGGTTTGAGGTAATAGATCATTGTAATTTTGATTTGCATTTTCCTGATCATGAGTGATGAACATCTTTTCAAGTGTCTGTGGACTATCTGCATATCTTCTTTGGAGAAATGTCTGTTCACGTCTTCTGCCCATTTTTATTTATTTTTTTTAAGGATGTTGAGTATTATAAGTTCTTTATATATTTTAAGTATTAACTTTTTATCAGATATGTTATTTGTAAATATCTTCTCCCATTCCATAGGTTGCCTTTCAGTTTTCTTGACTATTTCCTTTGCTGTGCAGAAGGTTTTTATTTTGATGTAGCCCCAATAGTCTATTTTTTGTTGTTGTTTGCTTTAGGGACCCTATGTAGAAAAAAGTTGCTATGGCCAGTGTCAGAGAATGTAATGTTATTCTTTTACATTTGCAAAGTTTGCTTCTGAAGGGTAAATTTTTACTTAATTTTATATGAAAAAACAAGCCAAATGTCCACATGTCATTTGGTTAATTTCTACGTTTTCACACAATTTTGAAACACCATTATTTTCTGTACAAATAAACACATACAAACAAAGTTATATACACATTCTTTCATACACAATCTTTTTATGTTTAGTTTTATTTTATTAACATATAATGTATTATTTGTCCCAGGGATACAGGTCTGTGAATCATCTGACTTACACATTTCATAGCACTCACCATATCACATACCCTCCCCAATGTCTATAAACCAACAACCCTCTCCATATCACCCCTCCTTCCAGAAACCTTCAGTTTGTTTTGTGAGATTAAGAGTCTCTTATGGTTTTCTCCCTCCTGATCCTTTCTTGTTTATTTTTTCTTTTCCTATTCCCCAAGCCCCTCACTCTGCCTCTCAAATTTCTCATATCAGGGAGATCATATGATAATTATCTTTCTCTGAGTGACTTATTTTGCTAAGCATAATACCCTCTAGTACCATCCACATCGTTGCAAATGACAAGATTTCATTTTTGATGGCTGCATAGTATTCCATTATGCACACACACACACACACACACACACACACACATACACACACCCCACACACATATACATACCACATCATCTTTATCCATTAATCTGTTGATGGACATCTAGATTCTTTCCATTATTTGGTCATTGTGGACATTGCTGCTATAAACATTCGGGTGCACGTGCCCCTTCGGATCACTATGTTTGTATCTTTAGGGTAAATACCCAGTAGTGCAATTGCTGCATCGTAGGGTAGCTCTATTTTCAACTTTTTGAGGAACCTCCACACTGTTTTCCAGAGTGGTTGCACCAGCTTACATTCCCACCAACAGTGTAAGAGGGTTCCACTTTCTCTGTATCCTTACCACCATCTGTCATTTCCTGACTTGTTAATTTTAGCCACCTGGTGTGAGGTGGTATCTCATTGTGGTTTTGATTTGTTTTTCCCTGATGCTGAATGATGTGGAGCATTTTTTCATGTGTCTGTTGGCCATCTGTATGTCTTCTTTGTAGAAATGTCTGTTCATGTCCTCTCTGCCCATTTCTTCATTGGATTATTTGTTCATTGGGTGTTGAGTTTGATAAGCTCTTTATAGATTTTGGAGACTAGTCCTTTATATGACATGTAATTTGCAAATATCTTCTCCAATTCTGTCAGTTGTCTTTTGGTTTTGTTGACTGTTTCCTTTGCTGTGCAAAATCTTTTGATCTTGATGAAGACCCAACAGATCATTCTTGCCCTTGCTTCCTTGCCTTTGGCGATGTTTCTAGGAAGAAGTTACACAGCTGAGGTCGGAGAGGTTGCTGCCTGTGTTCTCCTCAAGGATTTTAATAGATTCCTGTCTCACATTGAGGTCTTTCATCCATTTTGAGTCTATTTTTGTGTGTGGTGTAAGCAAGTGGTCTGGTTTCATTCTTCTGCATCTGGTTGTCCAATTTTCCCAACACCATTTGTTGAAGGGACTGTCTTTTTTCCATTGGGAAGTCCTTCCTGCTTTTTTGAGGATTAATTGACCAGAGTTGAGGGTCTATTTCTGGGCTCTCTGTTCTGTTCCATTGGTCATGTGTCTGTTTTTGTGCCAGTACCATACTGTCTTAATGATTACAGCTTTGTAATAGAACTTGAAGTCTAGAACTATGATCCCACCAACTTTGGCTTTTATTTCAACATTCCTCCTACTGTTCAGGGTGTTTCCTGGTTCCATATAAATTTTAAGATTATTTGTTCTATTTCTTTGAAAAAAGTGAATGGGATTTTGATAGGGATTGCATTAAATGTGCAGATTGCTTTGTTAGCATAGACGTTTTCACAATATTTGTTCTTCTGATGCATGAGTATGGAACATTTTTCCATTTCTTTGTGTCTTCCTCAATTTCTTTCATGAGTACTTTGTAGTTTTCTGAGTAAAGATTCTTTGCCTCTCTGATTAGGTTTATTCCTAATCTTAGAGTTTTGGGTGCAATTGTAAATGGAATTGACTCCTTAATTTCTCTTTCTTCTGTTTTGCTGGTGGTGTATAGAAATGCAACTGATTTCTGTGCATTGATTTTTATATCCTGACACTTTACTGAATTCCTATACAAATTCTAGCAGTTTTGGAGTGGAGTCTTTTGGGTTTTCCACATAAAGTATCATATCATCTGCAAAGAGTGAGAGTTTGACTTTTCTTTGCTGATTTGGATGCCTTTAATTTCTTTTTGTTGTCTAATTGCTGAGGCTAGCACTTCTAGTACTATGTTGAATAGCAGTGTTGATAGTGGACATCCTTGCCATGTTCCTGACCTTAGGGGAAAAGCTTTCCCCCATTGAGAATGAAATTCGCTGTGGATTTTTCATAGATGTCTTTGTTGATATTGAGGTATGTACCCTCTATCCCTACACTTTGAAGAGTTTTGATCAAATAAGGATGTTATACTTTGTCAAATGCTTTTTCAGCATCTATTGAGATTATCATATAGTTCTTGTTCTTTCTTTTCTTAGTGTGTTGTATGACATTGATTGATTTGCAGATGTTGGACCAACCTTGAAGCCCAGGAATAAATCCCACTTGGCTGTGGAAAATAATCCTTTTAATGTATTGTTGGATCCTATTGGCTAGTATTTTGGTGAGAATTTTTGCATCTGTGTTCATCAAGGATATATAATTCTTTCTGATGGGGTCCTTGTCTGGTTTTAGGATCAAGGTAATGCTGGCCTCATAAAATTAGTTTGGAAGTTTTCCTTCCATTTCTACTTTTTGGAGCAGTTTCAGGAGAATAGCTATTAATTCTTCTTTAAATGCTTGGTAGAATTCCCCTGGGAAGCTGTGTGGTCATGGGCTCTTGTTTTTTTGGAGATTATTGATTACTGTTTCAATCTCCTTACTGGTTATGGGTCTGTTCAGGTTTTCTATTTCTGCCTGGTTCAGTTGTGGTAGCATATACATCTCTAGGAATGCATCCCTTTCTTCCAGATTGTCAAATTTGCTGGCATGTAGTTGCTCATAATATGTTCTTATAATTGTTTGTATTTCTTTGGTGTTGGTTGTGATCTCTCCTTTTTCATTCATGATTTTATTTTTGGGGGTCCTTTCTCTTTTCCTTTTGATAAGTCTGGCCAGGGGGTTATCAATCTTACTAATTCTTTCAAAGAACCAGCTCCTAGTTTCGTTGATTTGTTCTAATGTTATTTTGGTTTCCATTTCATTGATTTCTGCTCTGATCTTTATTACTTCTCTTCTCCTGCTGGGTTTGGGCTTTCTTTGCTGTTCTTTCCCCAGCTTCTTTAGGTGTAAGGTTAGGTTGTAACTTGAGACTTTTCTTTTTTTGTGAGAAAAACTTGTATCACTATATACATTCCTCTCAGGACTGCCATTGCTGTGTCCCACAGATTTTGAACAGTTGTGTTTTCATTTTCATTTTTTCCCATGATTTTTTTCAATTCTTCTTTAACTTCCTGGTTGACCCATTCATTCTTTAGTATGATGTTCTTTAGCCTCCATGTATTTGTATTCTTTCCTAATTTCCTCTTGTGATTGACTTCTAGCTTCAGATCATTGTGGTCTGAAAATATGCAGGGAATGATCCCAGTCTTTTGGTACCAGTTGAGACCTGATTTGTGACTCAGAATGTGATCTATTCTGGAGAGTGGTTCATGTGCACTAGAAAAAAATGTGTACTCTGTTGCTTTGGGATGGAATGTTTTGAACATATCTGTGGTGTCCATCTGGTCCAGTGTGTCATTTAAGGCCTTAATTTCCTTGTTGATCTTTTGCTTCAATGATCTGTGCATTTCAGTGAGGGGTTGTTAAAGTCACCTACTAATATTGCATTATTGTCAATGTGTTTCTTTGATTTTGTTATTAATTAGTTTCTATAATTGGCTGCCCAAGGTGGAATTGCATCATCCTTGCCAGGGGCCAGTCTAAGTAATCTGCTCAGGATTGCTCTTGGTAGCTTTTGTTCCCTGAATGCTTTCCATAGAGCTCTTTCAGAAAGTGGTTGATTTTCTGTTCCTAGAATTGCTGCTCTTCTTTTCTTCTATCTCTTGGTGAGTTTGTATGTGCTCAGAATGGTTTGATAACTATCTAGCTAAACTCCTGGGACCCGATGCCATTTCAGTCTGCTACTCGTCCACCATCTTCACACATAATCTTTTAAGAATCTTGCCATTCTATTTAAAAATCTACTTATGTATTCTTCACCATGTAATGTAGTTTAATATGCTATTATATCCAGATCATACAAATCCCTTCTCACTGTTGTTCACTTTTATAGTTTTCTTGAAAATTGTGATGGAAATATTTTCTCACACTAATTCAAATATCACTTAGCTTAATTACAATAGGATATTGGGGTATTTAATTAGACTATATTAAATTTAGATATTAGTCTGTGGACAACTCATATCTTATAGAGGTTTCCCAGAACAGTTTATCACAATGACTTATGAATCAGAAAATAGGTCTCAAATGGCATTGAAGATTCTTTGGTATCTATATGGATGATCTATTTTTTTCTCTTTTACCTTCACCTACTGATATAATGAATATCATTGTTCATATTATCTAACATACCTAAGTTAAATACTGTAATAATGTAAATAATGTAATATTTATAATATTTATTATAAATAATGTAATATTTGGAAATTATATATATTATTTTTAAATATATATACATATATATGTATATATATTTTACTACTATATAGTACTATATATATATATAGTATATATATATATATATTATATATATATACTATATATATAGTAAAATAAGGAAGGATGTGGTTGTCTTCCTTACTAGACAAAATCTAGGTTTCAATTTTGGTTTTTTTTTTGCAATATTTGTCTGTACATGAGACCTTCCCAATCAGTCTTTAATCCTCACAACTCCACAAAAATAGCTTTCATGATATTATAAATAGTACCAAGAGCCAAATCCTTCAGAACTCATATGACAATTTTATGTCCTTATTTTAACATCTAAGCTGCATTTTAGGGCAAATTACATTTCCATTATGCTCTACTTAATTGGACTTCAATCACATTGGCTTCCCATTATCTGTCTTTTCTTACTATCTTTCTTCTTCAACTAGAATTCTAATTATTAAAGTGCTAAAGGTTTCTACTCTTCCTTTCACTGTTCTGTTTTCAGTGATTTTATGCAGTCTCAAGATTTCATATACTTATGTCTTTCCAGTTTACTTCCCAAGCCCTGAACTTCACCCTTAGTTTTAGAAGCACATAATGCTATACTATCTAAGATACTATTGTATTAGTAGATACTATTATTGTTTATCACATGTTTTATTTAGGAATTTCAAAATCTTTGTATCCTTAATATCAGTTTCTGAGTCTTCCCATGTTATATTTAGCATGTTTGTTATTGGGAATGTATTAAATTATTGAAAAAAAGTTATTTGTTTTATGCTCTGAAGAAGTAGAAGGATTATGGTATTTAGCTGTTAAATAAAGCTAGTATATTTTTAATAAATAAGTAACTGTCCAGAAAATATGAATTGGTAAAATTTTCTTAAGGGAAGGATAAAATATGAAAATAGCATTTAATTATGGGATAAAGTATGATGAAAATTTTTTTCCAAAAAATTTTTGTCAAATTTTAAGAATTAAATATTAAAATTTAAAATTTTAATATTTAATTATAATGTATTAGCCTACCCATATTATTTTATCCACTTTACTCTGTGATTGCTTTCTAAAAGATCTGGCTAACAGATATGGAAAAGTTTACAAGGGCAATTTGAACAATGTCAAGGAGATGAACCATTATCTTGTTGGTTTTAAGAAGTCCGTGAAAATTATTTAGTGTCAGAATGATAAACAGATCTGCACATTACAAATTCTCCCTCACTCCACAGTGAGTTGAAGGGTGGACTACTACAAAAAATAATAATCTTTTCAGGTGAAAGTTAGAATTGTCTGTACATTGGCATTGGGCAGGTAAGGAGAATTTTAATTTCAGAAATAATAATATATACAATTTAGTAAAAACAACTTTGTGCTAGGCACTGCTTAAAGTGCTTTATCTCTATTATCTCACTTAGTCCACCTGAATGGGTGCTTTATTATTGTTTCCAATTCATAGATGAACAGAGGAAAGCAGAGGCATTTAGGTCATATTTCTCAGACCACATAGTTTTTAGATAGTGCATACAGTATTTGAATCCAATCAACTTGCCCCTGAGACATTGGTATGAGAGCTCTAAAATTACAGCTTTCCAATATATCTAACCTGGAGATGTAGGAGGATATGCAAGCCATAAATGTAGGAGTGGGGAATATTTAATCATTAAGAAATATTGAGTATTTTTGTCATGTTAATGCAGTCTTGAATTTCAAGCTTATTCTTCTTGCAAGATGGAGGAACGGACCTTCAAAGTCATAGAATTTAATAAGAGAAGACTCATTATTGGTGTCTGGGTGGCTCAGTGGGTTAAAGCCTCTGTCTTAGGCCCAGGTCATGATCCCAGGAATCTGGGATCTAGCCCTGCATTGGACTCTCTGCTAAGCAGGGAGCCTACCTCTCCCTCTCTCTCTGCCTGCCTCTCTGCTTACTTGTGATTTCTGTCTGTCAAATAAATAAATAAACTCTTTAAAAAAAGAGAGAGAGAGAGAAGACTCATTATATTTTCAGTTGTGGATCTTGGGTTATTTGGGAAAAGTGTCCATCAGGCTATTAGGTATACTACTCTGATTTTAGGAGAGAAACTCACCCAGGGTATATGATTTATGGAGGTGTCATCATTTAAAGTGATAGCTGAATTTGTGGAAACATATGAATTCCCATGAGAAAGAATTTAGTCTTATATGAAAAAATAACTGTAAATTGCTTTCCTAGCAAAGAGAGACACGTAAAAAGGATTGTAAAAATGCAACCTACCAGGTATAACATTATGAGAAAACTAAAAGATCTTGATAAATTATATAGAAGAATAACAAGGAAGAAAGATATACAGTAGTACAGCTGAGAGGAGTATTCTAAGACCAGAACTAAAAAAGTATACATTAAACAAGGAAAACAGAAAATATGTCCTGACCTTGAAAAGAGAAGTTCAAAGGAAACAAAACTAAACTAAACTAAAACTAAAGCCATTTAATTATTATAAGAAAGAAATAATATTAAGAGAAGTCTTTATTTGTAGAAGACATGATTTTGTATCTATATCTATCTAATATCTAGAAAACACTAAAAACTTTATAGAAAAACTGTTGGAACTAATAAATGAATGAAACTTACAATTTAAAAAATCAGCATACAAATGGAACAAATAATTCTAAAATTCATATGGAACCAGAAAAGACCTCGAATAGCCAAAGGGATATTGAAAAAGAAAGCCAACGTTGGTGGCATCACAATTCCGGACTTCAAGCTCTATTACAAAGCTGTCATCATCAAGACAGCATGGTACTGGCACAAAAACAGACACATAGATCAATGGAACAGAATAGAGAGCCCAGAAATAGACCCTCAAATCTATGGTCAACTAATCTTCGACAAAGCAGGAAAGAATGTCCAATGGAAAAAAGACAGCCTTTTCAATAAATGGTGCTGGGAAAATTGGACAGCCACATGCAGAAAAATGAAATTGGACCATTTCCTTACACCACACACAAAAATAGACTCAAAATGGATGAAGGACCTCAATGTACGAAAGGAATCCATCAAAATCCTTGAGGAGAACACGGGCAGCAACCTCTTCGACCTCTGCCGCAGCAACATCTTCCTAGGAACAACGCAAAAGGCAAGGGAAGCAAGGGCAAAAATGAACTATTGGGATTTCATCAAGATCAAAAGCTTTTGCACAGCAAAGGAAACAGTTAACAAAATCAAAAGACAACTGACAGAATGGGAGAAGATATTTGCAAACGACATATCAGATAAAGGACTAGTGTCCAGAATCTATAAAGAACTTAGCAAACTCAACACCCAAAGAACAAATAATCCAATCAAGAAATGGGCAGAAGACATGAACAGACATTTCTGCAAAGAAGACATCCAGATGGCCAACAGACACATGAAAAAGTGCTCCATATCACTCGGCATCAGGGAAATACAAATCAAAACCACAATGAGATATCACCTCACACCAGTCAGAATGGCTAAAATCAACAAGTCAGGAAATGACAGATGCTGGCGAGGATGCGGAGAAAGGGGAACCCTCCTACACTGTTGGTGGGAATGCAAGCTGGTGCAGCCACTCTGGAAAACAGCATGGAGGTTCCTCAAAATGTTGAAAATAGAACTGCCCTATGACCCAGCAATTGCACTATTGGGTATTTACCCTAAAGATACAAATGTAGTGATCCAAAGGGACACATGCACCCGAATGTTTATAGCAGCAATGTCCACAATAGCCAAACTATGGAAAGAACCTAGATGTCCATCAACAGATGAATGGATCAAGAAGATGTGGTATATATACACAATGGAATACTATGCAGCCATCAAAAGAAATGAAATCTTGCCATTTGCAACAACATGGATGGAACTAGAGCGTATCATGCTTAGCGAAATAAGTCAAGCAGAGAAAGACAACTATCATATGATCTCCCTGATATGAGGAAGTGGTGATGCAACATGGAGGCTTAAGTGGGTAGGAGAATAAATGAAACAAGATGGGATTGGGAGGGAGACAAACCATAAGTGACTCTTAATCTCACAAAACAAACTGAGGGTTGCTGGGGGGAGGGGGTTTGGGAGAAGGGGGTGGGATTATGGACATTGGGGAGGGTATGTGATTTGGTGAGTGCTGTGAAGTGTGTAAACCTGGTGATTCACAGACCTGTACCCCTGGGGATAAAAATATATGTTTATAAAAAATAAAAAAAAAAAAAAATGAAGGAAAAAAAAAAAAAAAATCAGCATACAAATATCAGTTGTATTTTGTATGCTAACCAACTATTTGAAAAGAAACTCAAGAAAACAATCTCATTTAGAAAAGCACCCAAAAGAATAAATTACTGAGTAATAAACTTAACTTTGGGAATGAAAAGTTCCAAACTATGTTTTGCTAACTGAACAGAATATAAATAAATAAATATCACAAAATGTTGATGAAAAGAATTAAAGAAGACACAAATAAATGAAAACACATTTAAGTTTATGGATTGGAAGGGTTAATATTGTTAAAATATTAATATTTCTCAAAGTGATCTACAGATGCAATGCCATCCCTGCCAAAATCCCAACAGCATTTTCTCCAGGAATAGAAAAAAAAAAAAGAAAAGAAAAGAAAAGAAAAAACAGTTCACAATTCATATGAAAGACAATAGACCATGAATAGTCAAAGGGGGGGGAATAAATAACAAAGCTGGAAACATTACATTTTATGAATTCAAATTGTATTATAAATCTATATTAATCAAAGCAGTATGGCATTGGCATAAAGAAAAACCTATAGAGCAATGAAGCAGAGCAGAGCCTGAAAATAAATCCACGCATATACAATAGACTGATTTTAACAATGATTTCTTGGATACAACATCAAAGCCTAGCAGAAAAATCAAAAAATCATCAAGTAGGACTACATCAAACTAAAAACTTCTGCATAGCAAAGGAATTAATCAATAGAGTGAAAGGCAACAACAAAATGGGAGAGCATACTGGTGAGCCATATATCTGACAAACAGTTAATCTGTGAAATATGCTAGGAACTCCTACAACTCATTAGCAATAAATCCAGTATCCCAACTAAAATTGGATAAGGACTTGAAGAGGCATTTCTCCAAATAAGAAATACAAATAGCCACCATGTATATGAAAAGATGCTCTTCATTGACTAAGGAAATGAGTTCAAAATCATGAGATTTCATCTAATACTTGTCAGGAGGACTGTTACTTAAAAAAAAAAAAAAAGAAGAAGAAGAAGAAGTGGGGGACAAGATGGCAGGGAAGTCGGAGGAGGCGCCTTTTTAACTGGGACCCCAAAGTGCACTGATTACCTACCAAGGAACTCTGATCACCCATGAAATCAGCCCGAGATCAGAATTATACATGTCTGGATCTCTACAGAGGCAGAAGATGCCAGTGGGCAGGGACCTCGAATCTGAACCTGTTCTGCCAGCTGCAAAGGGGGAACTCATCTGGGCTCTGCAGCCAGACTGAGGCTTCTCTCTGAGAGGGAGGTCAGGGTGCAGTCTGTTTTCCTCTAAAACTACGAAAACCATCCAAAGCTGTCAAGGTGAGAGGAAAAAAAAAAAAAGTGAACAAACATAAAAACCGCCAGAGAACAAAAGCCTGAAAACAAAACAAAACAAAACAAAAAACAGTTTCCTCAGAGCCCACCCCTTGAGGGGGGCGGGGGGACTTAAGTCAGGGAACATCACTGACTGAAAACCCACGTGGCAGGCCCCTCCTCCAGAAAACAAAACAAGAAAGAAGGAAAAAAAAAAAAAAGACTGCAAGAGAACAACCACCACTACTTCATAGGACAACTTTTATTTTCAACTCGTTCCCACTATTCTGGTTCATTTTTTTTTTTTAACCTTCTAACCTGAACTTTTTGATACATACACCTGTGTTTTTCTTTTACATTTCTATTTTTTGAATTTCTTTTTTTAATTTTAGTTTAGTTTAGTCTAGTTTATTCCTTTTTATTTTTATTTTCTAATATTCATAGAGACTTAAACTTCAAAGTAATCCCTTTTCCCCAATCAATATTACTCCTATAGGTAAACCAATTTTTATCTTAGGAAAGTTGAGTCCTTTAACAAAGATATCAAGATATATCCAGGAAGAATCAAAACAACCTTCCTCACTCACACTGAAAATTTATAACCACTCTCCCATCTTTTTCTTCCACCACTGTTTCTGTGTTTTTGTGTTTGTCCTGATAGTATATAAATCTTATACTTGGGGTTCTTTTTGATGAGTTTCTTCCTTTATTTGTATATATATATTTTTTTTTTCGTGGCATATGCTTTTATCAGTCTTTTTGTTTGTCTGTTTTTGTTTATATACTTCATAAATCATACATTGGAGCCCATTTGGGCTGAACCTTCTCTTTCATCTTCCCTTTCTCTCTCTCTCTTTTTTTTCTTTCCTTTTGTCTCTCATTCAGGTGGGGAATCCTTATTGCTCAGAAGTGTTCCAGGGTGCACCTTGACTGCACCACGGTCGATACATCCAGCTACATCTGTTCAGTCATCTCTCACCAAAATGACTAGGAGGAGGAATGCCCAACAGAAGAAAAACACAGAGGATGGACCTTCTGGAACAGAGCTAATGGCTATCAACATAGACAATATGTCAGAAAGAGAATTCAGGCTAACAATTATCCAGGCAATAACTAGGTTGGAGAAAGCCATGGATGACCAAACAGAATTGATTAGGGCCTAACTGAAAGCGACCAGACAGGATGTTCACAATGTTAGGGCTGAGCTGAAAGCTACCAGGGATGAACTTCACAATGCTCTCAATGAGTTCCAATCTAATATAAATTCTCTCAAAGCTAAGGTAACTGAGACAAAAGATAGAATTAGTGATCTAGAGGACAAACAGATAGAGAGAAAAAGGATCAGGAGGAAGCCTGGAACAAACAGCTTAGAAACCACAAAAACAGAATCAGGGAAATAAATGATGCCATGAAACATTCCAATGTCAGAATTATTGGAATCCCTGAAGGGGAAGAGAAAGAAAGAAGTCTAGAATATAGTCGAACAAGTTCTTCATGAAAATTTTCCCAATCTTGCGAATGGAATGAGCATTCATGTTCTAGAGGCTGAAAGGTCTCCACCCAAGATTATACATTCCAAAAAAAAAAAAAAAAAGGCACCTGATAGTCAAACTAAGGAATCATAATTGTAGGTATAATCTCTTGAAAGCCACTAGGACAAAGAGGCTCCTTACTTACAGAGGAAAGCCCATCAGAATAACGTCAGACCTGTCCACAGAGACCTAGCAAGCCAGAAAGGGCTGGCAAGACATATTCAGGGCATAAAATGAGAAGAACTTGCAGCCAAGAATACTTTATCCAGCAAGACTGACATTCAAAATGGATGGAGAGATAAAGAGTTTCCAAGACCAGCAAGGCTTAAAAGACTATACAAACACCAAGCCGACACTGTAGGAAATATTAAGGGGGGTTATATGAAAGAGGAAATACTAAGAATAGCATTGAACAGAAATATAGAGACAATCCACAGAAAGAAAGACTTCAAAGGTAACATGATGTCAATATAAATGTATCTATCAATAATCACTCCCAATGTGAATAACCTAAATGCGCCCATAAAATGGCACAGAATTGCAGATTGGATAAAACGACAGGACCCATCCATATGTGGTCTACAAGAGACCCATTTTGAATCTAAAGATACACCCAGACTGAAAGTGAAGCGATGGAGAAGCATCTTTCATGCCAATGGGCCTCAAAAGAAGGCTGGGGTAGCGATTCTCATATCAGATAAATTAGATTTTAAACTAAAGACTATAGTCAGAGATACAGAAGGACACTACATCATTCTTAAAGGGACTATCCACCAAGATGATCTAACAATTGTAAATATCTATGCCCCCAATATAGGAGCAGCCAACTACATAAGAAAATTGTTAATCAAGATAAAGAATCATATTGATATGAATACACTAATAGTAGGAGATCTTAACAAGCCTCTCAGAAATAGATCATCGAAGCAGAAAATCAATAAAGAAACAAGAGCATTGAATGACACACTGGACCAGATGGACCTCATAGATATATACAGAACATTCCACCCTAAAACAACAGAATACTCATTCTTCTCAAGTGCACATGGAACCTTCCCAAGAATAGACCACATACTGTGTCACAAATCAGGACTCAACCAATACCAAAAGACTGAAATGATTCCCTACATATTCTCAGATCACAATGCTTTGAAACTGGAGCTCAATCACAAGGAAAAGTTCCAAAGGAATTCAAACACCTGGAAGCTAAAGACAACCTTGCTTAAGAATGCTCGGATCAACCAGGAGATCAAAGAAGAACTGAAACAATTCATGGAAACCAATAAGAACGAAGACACTTCAGTCCAAAACCTATGGGATACAGCAAAGGCGGTCCTAAAGGAAATACATAGCCATCCAAGCCTCCCTCAAAAAAATTGAAAAATCCAGAATAAACCAGCTGTCTCTACACCTTAAAGAACTGGAGAATCAACAAAAAATCAAACCAACTCCACACACAGGAAGGGAAATAATCAAGATTAGAGCTGAGATCAATGAGGTAGAAACCAGAGATACAGTAGAACGTATCAAGGAAACTAGAAGCTGGTTTTTTGAAAGAATCAACAAGATCGATAAACCACTGGCCACACTAATCCAAAAGAAAAGAGAGAAAGCCCAAATTCATAAAATTATGAATGAAAAGGGAGAGATCACAACAAACACCAAGGAAGTAGAAACAATCATCAGAAGTTATTATCAACAGTTATATGCCAATAAGCTTAGCAACCTAGATGAAATGGATGCATTCCTGGAAAACTATAAACTCCCAAAGTTAACCAGGAAGAAATTCACAACTTTAATAGACCGATATCTAGCAACGAGATTGAAGCAGTGATCAAAAACCTCCCAAAAAACAAGAGCCCAGGTCCTGATGGATTCCCTGGGGAATTCTACCAAACTTTCAAAGAAGAAATAGCACCTATTCTCCTGAAGCTGTTTCAAAAAATTGAAGCAGAAGGAAAACTTCCAGACTCTTTCTATGAAGCCAGCATTATCCTGATCCCCAAACCAGGCAAAGACCCTACCAAAAAGGAGAATTTCAAACCAATATCACTGATGAATATGGATGCTAAGACTCTCAAAAAGATCCTAGCAAATAGGATCGAACGGCACATTAAAAAGATTATCCACCATGACCAGGTGGGATTCATCCCTGGGCTACAAGGATGGTTCAACATTCACAAATCAATCAATATGATAGAACAAATTAATAAGAGAAGAGAGAAGAACCACGTGGTCCTCTCAATCGATGCAGAAAAGGCATTTGACAAAATCCAGCATCCATTCCTGATTAAAATGCTTCAAAGTATAGGGATAGAGGGAACATTCCTGAACTTCATCAAATCTATCTATGAAAGACCCACAGCAAATATCATCCTCAATGGGAAAAAGCTTGCAGCCTTCCCATTGAGATCGGGAGCACGACAAGGATGCCCACTCTCACCACTCTTGTTCAACATAGTATTAGAGGTTCTAGCAACAGCAATCAGACAACAAAGAGAAATAAAAGGTATCCAAACTGGCAATGAAGAAGTCAAACTCTCTCTCTTCACAGATGACATGATTCTTTATATGGAAAACCCCAAAGACTCCACCCCCAAACTATTAGAACTCATACAGCAATTCAGCAAGTGGCAGGATACAAAGTCAATGTACAGAAATCAGTGGCTTTCTTATACACTAACAATGAAAATACAGAAAGGGAAATTAGAGAATAGATTCCATTTACTATAGCACCAAGAACCATAAGATACCTGGGAATAAACCTAACCAAAGAGGTAAAGGATCTGTATTCGAGGAACTACAGAACACTCATGAAAGAAATTGAAGAAGACACAAAAAGATGAAAGACCATTTCATGCTCTTGGATCGGAAGAATAAACATTGTTAAAATGTCTATACTGCCTAGAGCAATCTATACTTTTAATGCCATTCCTATCAAAATTCCACTGGTATTCTTTAAAGAGCTGGAGAAAATAATCCAAAAGTTTGTATGGAACTAGAAGAGACACCAAATTGCTAAGGAAATGTTGAAAACAAAAATAAAACTGGAGGCATCACGCTACCTGATTTCAAGCTTTACTACAAAGCTGTGATCACCAAGACAGCATGGTACTGGCATAAAAACAGACACATAGACCAGTGGAACAGAGTAGAGAGCCCAGATATAGACCCTCAACTCTATGGGCAAATAATCTTCGACAAAGCAGGAAAAAATATACAGTGGAAAAAGGACAGTCTCTTCAATAAATGGTGCTGGGAAAACTGGGCAGCTATATGTAGAAGAATGAAACTTGACCATTATCTTACACCGTACACAAAGATAAACTCAAAATGGATAAAAGACCTCAACGTGAGATAGGAATCTATCAGAATCCTAGAGGAGAACATAGTCAGTAATCTCTTCGATATCAGCCACAGCAACTTCTTTCAAGATATGTCTCCAAAGGCAGAGGAAACAAAAGTGAAAATAAACGTTTGGGACTTCATCAAAATCAAAAGCTTCTGCACAGCAAAGGAAACAGTCAAGAAAACAAAGAGGCAACCCACGGAATGGGAGAAGATACTTGCAAATGACAGTACAGACAAAAGGTTGATATCCAGGATCTATAATGAACTCCTCAAACTCAACATACACAAAAGAGACAAGCATATCAAAAAATGGGCAGAAGATATGAACAGAGACTTCTCCAATCAAGACATACAAATGGCTATCAGACACATGAAAAAATGTTCATCATCACTAACCCTCAGGGAGATTCAAATTAAAACCACATTGAGATATCAACTTACACCAGTTAGAATGGCCAAAATTAACAAGACAGGAGACAACATGTGTTGGAGGGGATGTGGAGAAAGGGGAACCCTCTTCCACTGTTGGTGGGAATGCAAGTTGGTGCAGCCTCTTTGGAGAACAGTGTGGAGATTCCTCAAGAAATTAAAAATAGAACTTCCCTATGAGCCGGCAATTGCACTCCTGGGTATTTACCCCAGAGATACAGATGTAGTGAAAAGAAGGGCCATCTATACCCCAATGTTTATAGCAGCAATGGCCACGGTCGCCAAACTATGGAAAGAACCAAGATGCCTTTAAATGGACGAATGGATAAGGAAGATGTGGTCCATATACACTATGGAGTATTATGCCTCCATCAGAAAGGATGAATACCCAACTTTTGTAGCAACATGGATGGGCCTGGAAGAGATTATGCTGAGTGAAAACAGTTAAGCAGAGAGAGTCAATTATCATATGGTTTCACCTATTTGTGGAGTATAACAAATGGCATGGAGGACATGGGGAGTTAGAGAAGGGAGTTGGGGGAAGTTGGAGGGGGAGTTGGGGAGTTGAGGGAAGGGAGTTGGGGGAAGATGGAGGGGGAGGTGAACCATGAGAGACTATGGACTCTGAAAAACAATCTGAGGGGTTTGAATTGACGGGTGGGTGGGAGGTTGGGGTACCAGGTGGTGGGTATTGGAGAGGGCACGGATTGCATGGAGCACTGGGTGTGGTGAAAAAATAATGAATACTGTTATGCCGAAAATAAGCCTGGGTGGCTCAGTGCTTTAAGCCTTTACTTTTGGCTCAGGTCATGATCTCAGGGTCCTGGGGATGGAGCCTCGCATTGGGCTCTCTGCTCAGCAGGGAGCTTTCTTGCCCCACCTCCTCTGTCTGCCTCTCTGCCTGCTTGTGATCTCTGTCTGTCAAATAAGTAATTAAATCAAATCTTAAAAAAAAAATAAAATAAAAAAGAAAATGAAAAAAAAAAAGAAAAGAAAAGCCACCAAGCATTTCCTAGAATAACTAGAATCCAGGTTTTCCAAATTGGAATGCTTGCACACTGTTAACGGGGATGCAAAATGGTGCGGCTTCTATAGACAACAGCATACAGATTCTTCACAAAATTAAAAATAGAACAAGCATATAATCCAACAATCTTTCTTCTATTTATCCAACAGAACTGAAGTCAGGATCTCAGATATTTTTGCACCCCATATTCATTGCAGCATTATTCATAATAACCAAGATTTCTAATGTCTAATGACAAATGAAAAACTGAAAGCAATTGTCTGTGTCAAAACCAGCTAACAAACATTACTCCCCAGATGTAACAGAAGAATATTGTATATAAATTGGTTTAAAACTATGGATTTTTGGAGATGACTTATTTCATGTAAGAACTAGATGTGAAAAACAAGGAAATTGTTGAGTTGCTGGTGATAAGATACAAATAAAAATAAGATAAGATATAAAAATAAAAGCTATTTTTGGAACGGAAGCATCAGGCCTGGAGATTTATTGTATTTATTAAGTTCAAACATCTTGAAATACATAATTAAGAAGTATTTAACAAAATCCAGAAAAATAAGAAGAAAAAAACGACACTCGAGATAGGAAGCCATCATGAAAATTTCTTTCCAAGAATTGTTAAAAACAACAAACATCAAGTTACTGAAAAGAACCAGGTATCATGGACTGAGTTTTGGTTTAATGTCTATGCTTTGTTTGTTTTAAGAGAAAACAAAAAAATACTAAGGTTTGGGTTCACTAGCTGATTTTATGAGCTGGAGCCTGTGATATTTCAAGTATCTGTACCTAATGTCATTTTATTGTTCTTTCTAGCTGATACGTTATTATCTACAGCATTTCTCAGATTCATAATATGTGCTGGGCTGGTTTTTAACTGCTTCCAGTCCATTTAATGTTAAAATGTCATACACATGGCAACGATCACAAACAAATAAGCAAAAAGCTATCACACAGTATTTTACATATTAATTTATATACCAAATTGCTTATTAGCTTGATTGATTCATTCATTTATTCTATAAATATTCATTGAGTTCATAGTGTTCCTGTACTATTCTAGGTGTCAGCAATACTGTTCTGAGCAAAAATCTTAAAACTTTATTCTCTTACTTTTATATTCTAGAGAAGAAATAGATGGATAAAGATAAAATAGAGAAGTAATTACAGGGGGACATGAAGAAAACTTAAGAAGGTGAAAGGATACAGAGTGATGGGATACTTCACTTGAGAGTTTAAGAGCAGGTGACCAAAGGCATGGGTGCTGACTATTATACGAAGGTCACCAAGAGTAAGAATCAGAGGGGCTCAGAACGAAGGCCAGGATGAGTGTAAAGTGAATGTGTAAGAGCAGTGAGGACTTAGTAGCATAGGGACTGAAGGGTGAGACAGGGACCACTCACTCCATGCAGAACCTTGCAGCAATTTTAGGGAATTTGTCTTTTATTCAGCTGTGATGGAACGAATACAAAAATAGTGTAAAGAGGAAAGACTTTATAATTACCTATCTTCTTGGATTCCATGGATTCCATAGGTGTCGATTAGATGTATGAATATTAATACGTATAGTCTCATGTTCTTGTAAATGAGAATGTTGAAGTATTATCTGCACAAATAATAATTTAAAACCTGATTTTTTGGTGAACTTATGGAAATTGAAATAGAGTTGTATTAATTTGGATTGAATTACAGAGCTTCCCTACTTCGTCTATTTACCACTTTGCTGCCACATCTGCCATTTGAATTATCTAAGTAAGAGACTGGCATCAACTCCTAACAAAATTAGCATATCATCCATGGCACCTCTAGAGCTCAGTTTTTTGAATACTGTCACTGGGAGTGGTTTAAGAAGTGTATTCAAAGAAGAAAACTTATTTTGCTTTCTCTCCTTTAATCTTCATAAGATTCTGTAATAACTAAAGAATAACATGAAACTGAAAAGAAATTGAAAAGAATATTGGATTTAGCAAGCTGAAAGTCTCCCCTGGACTCCAAAAGCTTGAAAAGTTTTCCTTAGTTTTTACTTTTATTGTGACTATATGAGGGCAAAGAATCACCAAGTACTGCTTTTTTATCCCTCTTTTTTTTTTCTTTGACTAACACTCTTTATAAAGCATTTTGTGATATATAGTATGTGTGTTCCTATATAAAAATAAATGGTATTGCAGCTGGGATGCTTTTTTTCTTTTGATGTATTTTATGGAATTTCTAAAAAGGTTCCAATGAATAGCAGATGAGTTATATCTCATAACAGATAGGTGAGGGTATATTCTCTCCTTGAACTAAAGGCATAACTTCTCTTAATCTTACTATGAGTTATATTTACAATATATACTTAAAAATGTGTCAGTCAGTGTGCAATAATATGGAACAAAATTCACAGTTGATGAAGAAGGTAAGTATCGTACTACAAGAGATAAGCAATAAGGATAGACTCTTGTAGTTGTTTTATACCAGAATATGCATTTGTGTGTGTGGCTGTTCTAAAGAGCTGACATTAGAACTGAATTATTTTCTTTAAAGAACAGCAGAAACCACAATATTAATTTATCCTTCTTTGGAATACATCTCAAATATACCACTACATGAATAACTTAGAACAGATTTGAAATTTTGCAGATATGATAGTCCACTTTAACTTCTTAAAAAGATGTAAGTGAATTTTTTTCCTGCTAAAATCATCTGATTCCTTTTCATTCCATAGACAAATTTTTACTGATGGGATATAGAAGTGCCTGCTTACACTAATTTATTTTCTTTACTGTATTAACATATCACCCGAAATTCCCTTTCTCAAGTTTTTCTTTCAACAAAATATTGTGCCTCTAGAAGTCTCCTTTAATGTAAGATTAATGTAAAATCGTAAATCATTACTTAATCTGTTAAATGATATTGCATATGAAAATGAAAAGTGGAATTTAAGAATCAACCTTGAATATAGACAGTGGAACTCATAAAAACTGCATTGTCATAGGAGGAGAAGAGAGGTTGTATCATAAAATAAAAGCAAGGGAAGGAAAGAAGTAAGGTGGGAAGGAGTGGCTCCAAGTGAGACATTGCTGGTACATTTTTAGTCAATGAAGGACTAACATTATGTTTTTATATTTTCTATTCACTCAAGCATTATTACACTAAGTATAACATTTGGTATATTTGCAGGTATACATGTGGGTATGTTGATGCTGGAACTTGCTTGTCCCATATCTCTCTTTTTCTATCTAAAGGAATGTTTACTATGCAATTAGTTTCCTTCACTCCCAGATATTAATCAATGAACTGATAAGAATGAACTGGTAGAGTGGGCCAAGCTAAGTCTTCAAAATGAGATCTATGGACCCCTGAGTATATATGAAAACTTAACAAAGGGCTTTTTGATCTCAGCCCTATAGAAAAATTTTTTTGTTGCATTATTCTTTGTTGGAAGGTGCTGTCTTGTACATGGGATATTTAATAACAGCCTGATCTCCATCCACTAGACTCCACCCCAAGCTGAGATGCACAGAATGTGTCCTGGGATGGAGATATTTTCTCCCATGTAGAACCACTGTTTTAGGAAAGCCAACTTCTTGGTTCTCCACTTCCCCATGAACTTTTTCCTGTAACAGATATTGCCAGAAACTTGGTGTGTTAACAAAGCATCCTTTAACAAGGCAACACAAACTCCCAGTTGAGCTTCATGATTCAAACATATTTCTGAAAATTCTAAAGCTTGATGTTAAATGTTGTGTATTTTGACCTGTGTGAAGACATTCTAAATTAAAAGATAAATGACAGAAATAATGACAGGTTTTATTTAACAGAGTCACTTTTTTCATTTGGCTTCACTAAGGGAAAAAAAAAAAAAAAAAAGAGGAAGAAAGGGAAATAAGACATTGCTCCTCTGAAATCAAAGCAGAAAAACTGATATTAAATATACAAAGGTGATGGTGGCATGTTGTTTCATCAAGAAGATAAATATTAAAAGAAGCAAGACATAATCTAATCATTTTTAAAAATTATATTGTAGAAATTATTATTTTAAGAAGACTTATTTATTTGTTAGAGAGAGAGAAAGAGGGCAGGGGGAGAAGCAGAGGAAGAAGGAAAGAAAGAATCTCTAACGCACTTCTCACTGAGAGGGAAGCCTGACACGGGGCTCGATACCACCACCCTGAGATTATGGCCTGAGTTGAAATCAAGAGTCAGATGCTTAACCAACTGAGTCACCCAGGTGCCCCAAAGTGATTTCTTTAAAAAATATTACAGTGAAGCATCATTTGTCCAAAATTATTTTAGGGATATCTTGAAGCAAATTTTAACTATGATTTGAATTATGCCTACCAATAATCCTAGCTATTTTGAATATGAAACATACACACAAGACATTGACATGCAAGCTGCTGAGTTATACCAAGAAACTAGTAATAGGTTCAAAGTGAGAATTACCATTCTTGTGTCCCACAGAATACTATTTTCTGCTGATTAAATAGAAAAGTTCATAATAATTAAATGTAGCATTTTTTTAAATTAATTTATTTATTTTCGGCATAACAGTATTCATTATTTTTTCACCACACCCAGTGCTCCATGCAATCCGTGCCCTCTCCAATACCCACCACCTGGTACCCCAACCTCCCACCCCCCTGCCACTTCAAACCCCTCAGATTGTTTTTCAGAGTCCATAGTCTCTCATGATTCACCTCCCCTTCCAATTTACCCCAACTCCCTTCTCCTCTCTAACTCCCCATGTCCTCCGTGTTATTTGTTATACTCCACAAATAAGTGAAACCATATGATAATTGAATCTCTCTGCTTAACTGATTTCACTCAGAATAATCTCTTCCAGTCCCATCCATGTTGCTACAAAAGTTGGGTATTCATCCTTTCTGATGGAGGCATAATACTCCATAGTGTATATGGACCACATCTTCCTTATCCATTCGTCCATTTAAGGGCATCTTGGTTCTTTCCACAGTTTGGCGACCGTGGCCATTGCTGCTATAAACATTGGGGTATAGATGGCCCTTCTTTTCACTACATCTGTATCTGTGGGGTAAATACCCAGGAGTGCAATTGCAGGGTCATAGGGGAGTTCTATTTTTAATTTCTTGAGGAATCTCCACACTGTTCTCCAAAGAGGCTTCATTTTTAAAGAGGACTATGAGTCCTAAAAAAATTAGAGTTTATTATGAATCATAATTTGTATTATCATTTGTAATTAAAAAAATAAGGAAGAATCATGTGCATGCATGTATATGTGTATTATAATTTTAAAATCTCAAAAATAGCTTTGTTATGATAAACTTCCAGTAAATCATGCACTTTTCTTTCTCAACTAAAATGATTACCCTTTTGAAATCAGGCTTTGAGAATTATATTTCTCTTTATTCTGTCATGAGAAAGATTTCTCCTTTTTTGGAAAAGAAAATAATATACTATAATTCCTGGAAGGAAATTGTATTTGGTAAAACTTGACTATTAATCATAATTTGAGGATTTTCTAGCAGCAGGAGCTGAATAATTCTGACTGCTAGTCCACTGTTAAAGGAAAACAGACATTCTGGAATAATGAGCCTGTGTGAAATTCTGATGTTGGTGATACAGTATTAGCATCAACATTTTCCTCTGTGACACAAAGCATTGATCCTTTTGGGGCCTGCTAATTGCCCAGCTGGAGCTTTTGGTTCCTGCATAACTGAATTTAATGATAAATCAGACTTGTATTTGCTTTCGAGGGACTTTCAGTCTGGTTAGTAAATCACAAAGGTCAACACCAGATCTTGGTTAAGGATTGTAAGACTTATGACAACATAGTTTAGAAAAAAAAAATCACAGAATAAAGAAATTACTTTTAGTTTACAGGAAAGAAAAGAATTACAAAGAAAGGAAGACGCAGTGTGGAGTTTGCTGAATTTGAACTGGATTGAATGGTGAAGAGGTAGTTCATAATGAAAGACAGAAAAAGAATAAGTTCCACACCAAGCAATAGCATGAACAAATAAATGATAAGGAGAAATCACCATCACATACATCAAAGAGGGAATAGGTCAGGAGAAAAATTTTATTAAAATATATATTGAGGAGCACCTGGGTGGCTCAGTGAGTTAAAGTCTCTGCCTTCAGCTCGGGCTGTGTTCCTAGGGTCCTGGGATCCAGCCCCACATCGGGCTCTCTGCTCGGCGGGGAGACTGCTTCCTCCTCTCTCTCTGCCTGCCTCTCTGCCTACTTGTGATCTCTGTCTGTTAAATAAATAAATAAAATCTTTAAAAAAATTATATATATATATATATTAAAATAATAATACTATAGGGACATTGTGAGTTGGTGAAATAAATAGTATTTTCTATTTAAGAACAACTTATCTTTATCTTATTGTTTTGCATTCATTAAAAAGTCATGTGTTTTTTATTAATAATTTTTGAGTTGGGCCATATGAGAAAGCCTTATGAGACATCAGATTTAATTTGCATATGAATAAACAGAAGCATTCAGTTGTCATATATAATTTCATACACTAATGAATAAAGCAACATATCATTAGTACCTCACCTTGTCTCCTATCCTCCAATACCCATTCCTCACTTGTTAAAAGTGATTCACAGACCTGTACCCCTGGGGATAAAAATATATGTTTATAAAAAATAAAAAATTAAAAAAAAAATAAAATAAAATAAAAAACAATGTAATAACTTTTTATTCTTTAAAGAATCAATAGGGATTGAGATTATTATGTTTTCTAAAATTAATTTTTAAAAGAGTATGGTGCATTTGTCTTAAGGATATCTTTCTTATTTTGAGATAACATTATATAAAAAATCCTAGACAATTATTCAGTCTTTTACTTGCTACTTTAGCATGTAGTTGCCTGCTACAGTATTTCATAAAGAAAACATTTTAAAACATTCTTTATAAACAGGGTATTTCTATATGAATTTGTCAGCTCAGGATGGGGTATTTTTTTAATCCCAGTTCACTGTTGAAAAGACACTTATTCTTATAATGTATTTCATAATAGTAGATAGGACATCTCTTTTGTGTTGGGTATGTAAGTAGTGAGCTCTCTCCTTCATAATAGATCATTGTAGGGCCTATATAACAGTCCTGAGAGAAGACAAAAACGTGTGAGAGATCTGACATTAATAAGAACTCTGAGAAACAATCTCCCCCCCCTTGGTGATATTCCCCTTATTAATTTGAGAGATTTTTCAGATTAACAGTTAAAAAAACACAAAAATAATTGTTTTTATGACTTGAGTATGTCCATTGAAATGAGATAAGCTCTTTATTATTATGCATATGTGTGTAAGATCATAGATCTATGTTTCCACACCGTAAATGAGATTTGGATCTAAAAAAATCAAAGAGGGAATAATAAGCCTAAGATTAATGTATTAAAATATAATAAAATGAATCTTCTCACATTTTGTATATGCACAGAATATTTTGAATACTTAAAGTTTAAGTATATTAAGCTAACCAGAACAGGTTTCCATATCAGTTTATATTTTTTAATATTGATGTTGAATTTAGCAGAGAAATAAACTGTATTACTGACATATTATTATTTGTCCCACATAAAAGAGATGGGTAGAAAGACAAATACCATATGATCTCCCTCATATGTGGAATTTAAGAAAAAAAAAAAAACAAAACAAAACAGATGAACTGATAGGAAGGGAGGAAAGAAAAAAAAAAAAGAGAGGAGGAAAGAAGCCATAAGAGACTCTTGAAGATAGAGAACAAACTGAGAGTTGGTGGAGTAATGTGACTGGGGGATGGGTAGATGAGTAATGGGTATGAAGGAGGGCACTTGATGTATTCAGTCCTGCATGTTGCACATAAGTGATGAATCACTGAATTTTACTCCAGAAACCAATATGGCACTGTATGTTGACTAAAATTTGAATTAAAAAAAAGCAAGAAAAAAAGAGATCGGTAATTATATGGCCATATATGTTTAAGATCTTTATGATCCCCATTACATGACATTGTTATATGGTAAATGGCATATATCTATGTTCTTTTTTATTTTCTTGTTCAAGATTTCAAATATAAATATATAGCTCCAAATGTACAGATTAATTTTTGTGTATCTAGACTCTGGGAGGCTTTTGCCTACATATTAAGAATCTTATCAGAATGTTTGTGATATAGCAAGTATTAAATAAGAGCTGTTCTGGAAATTTATTTCAGAAAATAGACTGAAGAACAAAATGCAGTATTAGAACATAATGTCATATATTTCTTTTTTAAAATCACATATTTCTAAATGCACAATTTAACAAGGTAGATATGTACATGTCTAAATTGAATGTATTTAAAAGTAGGTCTTGGGGCGCCTGGGTGGCTCAGTGGGTGAAAGCCTCTGCCTTTGGCTCAGGTCATGATCCCGGGGTCCTGGGATCGAGCCCCGCGTCGGGCTCTCTGCTCAGCAGGGAGCCTGCTTCCTCCTCTCTCGGCCTGCCTTTCTGCCTACTTGTAATCTCCGTCTGTCGGATAAATAAATAAAATCTTTAAAAAAAATAGGTCTTGAAATTATTACAAGAAGAGAAAGATAAATCAATAGATAAAATGGGTAATGACAAACTGTTTTAATAATTGGTAGATCAACCAGATTTTTGAAACAAATATGAAAATAGATGTTTTCGAATACATAGTTGCCATATCAGATCTAAGTATCAATTATGGACCTCAGTATCCAATAATTAGAAAATGTAAGTGTTTTAAAATTTCAGAACACATAAGTTCTATAAAATACTAGACTCCAATGAAGTTTAAAAATATCAAGAATTTAAATCAAATGCTTCAATCTTAAAGTGATTAAATTCAAAGGCATTCATAATAAATTTATCCAAAAATTAGTGGTGGAAATCTCTGGAGACATAATGGAAATAAACATACTAGAAATAAAGGTGAAAAATCTTAAATTGAAAGTTGATAGTGTGCTAAAGAGGAAATGAGAAAAAAACTTGGCTCTAGAAATGTTAGGATGATATTTTAAAATGTACAAGAAAAGAGTAAAGCAATTTTAAAATAATATTTCAAGAGACACATAATATTATTTACAAAGGAACAAGGGTCAGATCTATATCATATTTCTTTTTAAGATTTATTTATTTATTAGAGAGAGAGTGAGTGAGTGCAAGCAGGGTGGCAGGGCAGAGGGAAAAGGAGAAGATCTCAAGCAGATTTTTCCTTGAGCTTGGAGCCCAAGGTGGGGCTCAATTCCTGAACCCTGAGATCATGACCTGAGCTGAAATCAAGAGCTGGATGCTTAGCCAACTGAGCCACCCAGGTGCCCCAGCATCAGATTTTTAAAAACCATACAACTGACTATAAGAAGAGAATGGAATAATATTTTTTTCAAATATTAGAGAAATAGTACATAGAATTTAGCATTTTTATCTAATTATATAAGCAAATCTAATAATGTTTAAAAATACAAAATACTATGCTCTTATCAATCTTACCCTATATATACAAAGGAGATATCATACTTAAAAATCTATACATAGATAAAAGATACACATGATACATTTTACAACAAATCCATCATAAAAACAGTCAGGATATCAGAAACAGGAGGGAACTTATTTACACAATAAATATTATTTTTTAAAAATCAACAAATATGGGGCACCTGGGTGGCTCAGTGGGTTAAGCCTCTTCCTTCAGCTCAGGTAATGGTCTCAAGGTCCTGGGATCAAGTTCTGTATCAGGATCTCTGCTCAGCAGGGAGCCTGCTTCTTCCTCTCTCTATCTCTCTGCCTGCTTCTCTGCCTACTTGTGATCTCTGCCTCTGTCAAAGAAATAAATAAAATATTTTTAAAAAATCAAAAAACATTATTCTAAATGGGTCAATGTAAAGCATCTCCAATTTGAAATCAAGAATAATAGAAGGAAGCACATTTTCATAATTTAAATAAACTCTTTGGTGGCCCTAGCACACATCATAATATTCATAATATGCCAAAAAGGAATAAGATACATGACGATGGAAAGAAAAGAGTAAACTGACACTGTTTGTATTATATATGATGATATATTTAGGAAAAAAAAAGTAGATGCATTGTTATACAAAATTGTAGAGTATATCCAGATAGCACATAATAATATAAAAAATTCAAATGAATTTCTTTTATATGAACAACAAACAACGAAAATAATTTGTTATTATTTAATGTAATATCACAGAATGTCAAATAACTAAGAATAAGTCAAACAAAATGTGTGCTGGATTTTACTAAAAATTCAATAAAAGTTTATTAAAATATCTTCTACCTATACTAAAGGAGAACCTGTTTTCAGTATAAAGTAATACGTCATCATGAGAATGTCAACTCTTCTGAAATAAAGTTATTAATTACATAGAAAATGAAAGACTTGCCAATTTGTTTTATACAACCAGTATTTCCCTGATGCCACAATCTGACAAAGATATTGAAAATATTATAAAGTAATATTTTTCATAGATATAGACATCATGGATTTTATTCAGTAATATATCTCAAAAATTCAAAGCTGACATATCATTTAAAACCAGTTAAATTAATTAACTATATTAACATAATAAAGGAATAAATCATGCAAACAACTCAACTTAATGATCATCCACTTGTGATAAAACTTCTAAGCTAAGTACAAGTATATATTGATTCTTTCTCAGTCTAATAAAGATCATCTCTGATGAATCTTACAAATAACATTATATCTAATTATAAAAGACTGAATTCTTTCTCAACAGAAAAATGCAGATACCACCTTTCAAAACTTCTTTTCAGCTTTGTACTGGATGTCCTATCTAGTGCAAGAAAGCAAGAAAAAAAAAAAAAGATAGAAAGATTGGAAATAAGTCAAATTGCCAAAATTCTTAGACTAGATTTTTTTTAATGTTGAAAAACCCTATGGAATCTAACAAAACAAGCCCAAATTCTACTAGTTCTGAGGAACAAATATAGTAAGTTCCCAGGACATGGGGTCTATATAAAAAATTGATAGTATCTCCAAACACTGGCTATAAAAACTAGGAAATGAAATTAAATGTTCATTTTCAATAATGCCAACAAACCTGAAAGACTTGGGAAAAATTAAGAGTGAAAGACATCTATTCTGCAAACTTCAGAACAATTTCTGAGACTAAAATAAAGAAATGCAAATAAGTGAAGAAATATGGTCACCTAGAGAAACTAGAACACTCAATGTTGTTAAAATAAGAGCTCTCTCAGGGCACCTGGGTGGCTCAGTGGGTTAAAGCCTTTGCCTTAAGCGTGGGTCATGATCCCAGAGTCCTAGAATCGAGCCCCACATTGGTCTCTCTGCTCTGCAGGCGGCCTGCTTCCTCCTCTCTCTCTCTGCCTACCTCTCAGCCTACTTGTGATCTCTGTCAAATAAATAAATAAAATCTTTAAAAAAAATGAGAGCTCTCTCAAATGGGTCTATGCAGTCACCAAAATCTAAATCAAAATCTCATCAGACTTCAACATCCACAAATCAATCAATGTGATACAACACATCAATAAAAGAAAGAACAAGAACCATATGATACTCTCAATAGATGCTGAAAAAGCATTTGACAAAGTACAGCATGCCTTCCTGATCAAAACTCTTCAAAGTGTAGGGATAGAGGGCACATACCTCAATATTATCAAAGCCATCTATGAAAAACCCACTGCAAATATCATTCTCAATGGAGAAAAACTGAAAGCTAGAACTTACTAGAAGTTCTAGCCTCAGCAATCAGACAACAAAAGGAAATTAAAGGCATCCAAATCAGCAAAGAAGAAGTCAAACTATCACTCTTCACAGATGATATGATACTATATGTGAAAAACCCAAAAGACTCCACTCCAAAACTGCAAGAACTTGTACAGGAATTCAGTAAAGTGTCAGGATATAAAATCAATGCACAGAAATCAGTTGCATTTCTCTACACCAACAGCAAGACAGAAGAAAGAGAAATTAAGGAGTCAATCCCATTTACAATTGCACCCAAAACCATAAGATACCTAGGAATAAACCTAACCAAAGAGGCTAAGACTCTATACTCAGAAAACTATAAAGTACTCATGAAAGAAATTGAGAAAGACACAAAGAAATGGAAAAATGTTCCATGCTCCTGGATTGGAAGAATAAATATTGTGAAAATATCTATGCTACCTAAAGCAATCTACACATTTAATGCAATTCCTATCAAAGTACCACCCATCTTTTTCAAAGAAATGGAACAAATAATTCTAAAATTTATATGAACCAGAAAAGACCTCGAATAGCCAAAGGGATATTGAAAAAGAAAGCCAAAGTTGGTGGCATCACAATTCCGGACTTCAAGCTCTATTACAAAGTTTTCATCATCAAGACAGCATGGTACTGGAACAAAAACAGACACATAGATCAATGGAACAGAATAGAGAGCCCAGAAATAGACCCTCAACTCTATGGTCAACTAATATTCGGCAAAGCAGGAAAGAATGTCCAATGGAAAAAAGACAGCCTCTTGAATAAATGGTGTTGGGAAATTGGACAACCACATGCAAAAAAATGAAATTGGACCATTTTCTTACACCACCTACAAAAATAGACTCAAAATGGATGAAGGACCTCAATGTGAGAAAGGAATGCATCAAAATCCTTGAGAAGAACATAGGCAGCAACTTCTTCGACCTCAGCTGCAGCTACATCTTCCTAGGAACATTGCCAAAGGCAAGGGAAGCAAGGGCAAAAATGAACTATTGGGATTTCATCAAGATCAAAAGCTTTTGCACAGCAAAGGAAACAGTTAATGAAACCAAAAGACAACTGACAGAATGGGAGAAGATATTTGCAAACGACATATCAGATAAAGGATTAGCATCCAAAATCTATAAAGAACTTAGCAAACTCAACACCCAAAGAACAAATAATCCAATCAAGAAATGGGCAGAGGACATGAACAGACATTTCTGCAAACAAGACATCCAGATGGCCAACAGACACATGAAAAAGTGCTCCATATCACTCGGCATCAGGGAAATACAAATCAAAACCACAATGAGATATCACCTCACACCAGTCAGAATGGCTAAAATCAAGTCAGGAAATGACAGATGCTGGCGAGGATGCGGAGAAAGGGGAACCCTCCTACACTGTTGGTGGGAATGCAAGCTGGTGGAGCCACTCTGGAAAACAGCATGGAGGTTCCTCAACATGTTCAAAATAGAACTGCCCTATGACCCAGCAATTGCACTATTGGGTATTTACCCTAAAGATACAAACGTAGTGATCCAAAGGGGCATGTGCACCCGAATGTTTATAGCAGCAATGTCCACAATAGCCAAACTATAGAAAGAACCTAGATGTCCATCAACAGATGATTGGATCAAGAAGAAGTGGTATATATACACAATGGAATACTATGCAGCCATCAAAAGAAATGAAATCTTCCTATTTGTGACAACGTGGATGGAACTAGAGCGTATCATGCTTAGCGAAATAAGTCAAGCAGAGAAAGACAACTATCATGTGATCTCCCTGATATGAAGAAGTGGTGATGCAACATGGGGGCTTAAGGGGGTAGGAGAGGAATAATGAAACAAGATGGTATTGGGAGGGAGACAAACCATAAGTGACTCTTAATCTCACAAAACAAACTGAGGGTTGCTGGCGGAAGTGGGGTTGGGAGAAGGGAGGTGGGGTTATGGACATTGGGGAGGGTATGTGCTTTGGTGAGTGCTGTGAAGTGTGTAAACCTGGCGATTCACAGACCTGTACCCCTGGGGATAAAAATATATTATATGTTTATTAAAAAAATAAATTAAATCAAAAAAATCTGATCAGACTTTTGGTAGAAGTGATGAGATAATTATAAATTAATAAATGCAAAATATTTAAACTGGTCTAAACTATTTTGAAACAAAATAGTATACGATTGGAAAATGTACACTACCAGATTTCACAGCTCACAGTAAAGCTACAGACACAGCAGTAGTGGAATAAATATAAATAAATAGATCAATGGAAGAGAATAGAGCATCTAGATGTAAACTAACAATAATAAGTTCAATTGATTTTTCAATAAAAGTTCCAAAGCAATTCAGTGGGAAATGCAAAGACTTTTCAAACTTAGGTGGTAGAAAAACTGGATATTCATATCCAAAAAAGTCAATCAATCTTGATATATATTTAATATCTCACAGAAACCTAACTCAAATTGAATCAGGAGCTAAGTGTAAAAGTTGAAACTATAAAGTTTAAATTATAGCTAATGGCTCAAAGTTGACCTGAGGATAAGTGAACTCAGAATAAAACAATTACCACAAATATATTATAAAGTATGATTCAATATTAGAAACTTCTGATTATCAAAAGACACCATTAAAAAATTAGTAGACAAGCCACATATTGTAAACATACATCATCTGATAACAGACATAGCCAGAATATATTTTAAAAATCTATAACTCAAACATTCACAAACAGTCCAATAAATAAATGGGTGAAAGGCTTAAACAAACATATCTAAAAGGAAAATGTTTAAATGAACAAAAAGCTTATGAAAACGTGTTTGACATTATGAGGTAGCAGGGAAATACAAATTATAATTACTATGAGACACAATTATATTTTCACTGTAATGACAATTTTTTAAAGTAATCTCTTGACCAAACATGGGACTCAAACTCATGACTCAGATCAAGAGGCCCACACTCTACTGACTGAACCAGAAAGGTGCCCTACTAATGACCAAATTTTTTTAAAATAGTCTCAATTCCAAATATTGGCATGGATGCTGAAAAACATAAATTCTCACAGATTGCTGGTTGTACTGTAAAGAGCACACCTATGCTGTAAAATATTTGGCAGTTTACTATAAAGTTGAACATACAGCTCTCATTTGACCTAACAGTTATAACTTCCAGGACATAAGCAAGAAAAAGAAAATGTATTCCCACCAAAATAAGATGCATTCTTTAGAGGAGATTTATTTATAATATCTCAAAACTGGAAATAACACAAAATTCTATCAACAGGGAAATAGATGCATACTCGACTCTATATTCATACAATGGGATATTGTTTAGCTAAACAAATGATTCTCAACAACTGTATAAATCTCAAAGACATTTTGATGAACAAAATAAACTAGAAACAAAGAGTACATGTGACATGATTTCTTTTAGAGGAAGTTTTAAAGTAGGCAAATCTAATCTATAGTGAAATAAAATCTGAACTGTGGTTGCTTCTGGGTCAGAGTAAATAGGGAGTTGTGACCAACAACTGACTCATATAAGGGGGCATTTAGGTTTGAGGGAGTCAATATATGATATTCATTGAATGGGTATATTCACTTAAAATGCATTAAATCATAGTCTCAGTTTGTGAATATCAATATATAAAATTTACCTTGTAAAAGAAATAAATCTAGTTAGTATATTGAAGACAATGAGATCAGGTTTCTTACTATTAAGACAGATTTTCGAAACTGGGAAAGAAAAATTGGTATGTACTATGTAATGTTAGCTTGGAACTAGAAATGTCAGTATGTATTTATATTATATATAAATATGGGGATAGGAAGAGACAGTAAAAAGAACAAGAAAAAAAAAGAATAAGTACACTTATTCCTTATTCAGATTTTGTTTTTGTTTTTGTTTTTTCCTCATGTTAAAAGGATGGAGGGCTTTTTGGAGAAATTATTATTTCTAGAACTGGAAAATGCAATATGAATCCAGAACATACTATTGCAAAACACAAGGGGAACTCAAAGAATCATGAATATATGTCAACGTGACACTAGCCAGTTTGACAGAACTCCTACAGCTATATTTGGGACTATTTAAGTCTCAAAAAAATGAAAGGAGTGGATAAGAACTGTTACATAAAATAATCAATGAGTGCCTGGTGAGATTATATATATATATATATAATATATATCCTGATTAACAGCACTGAGTTATTCATATAATCATATATATTTTATATATAATATATATGTGATGTATATATAATATATAATTATTTAATTATATATATATATAAAAGATATATATCCTTTACAATATAATAACAAATCATAGTAGGAGTGATAAATCACCAATAGATACTAAAGCTAAATGGTAAATGTTTGACCAGGTACAGGAGGCTTACCAAGTCTCAAAATATCTCCCCACAGGCTACTTACTAGTTTCAAGAGAAAAAAAAATAGTAATACCAACACTGAGAAACATATGGAATACCATCTGAACCATGACATCAAACCTAGCATCACCAAAATTGGGACAAAAAACATCGTGTATCAAATAAGATGCTTTGTAAAAGAAAGAGCTTCACCCAATGAATATAATCATGAAGCATCAGAAAGAAATAAATTGGGAGACAGTTTACAAAATAACTTGTCTTCTTCAGAAAGGGTAAAGTCAATAAACATAAAGAGAGGCTGCCACTAATGAGATGTGACAACTGAGTGCATTGTGTGATCTGTATTTGATCCTGGAAAAGGAATATAAATTGCTAAGAAGGACATTATTGTGAAAATGAATTATATCTGAATATTGTCTGTGGATAAGATGATTTCCTAATTTTTAAAACTGAATTGTGATTTGGTAAGAATGTGTTCTTTTTCTTAAGAAATACATATTATTTAAGTTTAAGGAGGTGCATTGCTTCCAACTTACTATGGTTCAGAAAAATAGTACTATTTATATACGTATAAACTTAAAATACAGAAGTAATGGCAAAGTGAATGGTCCTAAATCTAACAATTATTGAATCTGAAAAAGGCATATAAAGGGATATAAGACATCCTGGTATAATTCTAGCAAGTTTATTGTAGGTTTGAAACTATTTCAAAATATAACCTACAACAAAAAAAGGAAAGAAAAATAAAAGGGAGGGAGGGAGAAAGAAAAGAAGAAGGAAGGAAGGAAGGAAGGAAGGAGGAAGGAAGAAAAAGAAGGAGAGGAAAGGAAAGAAAGAAGGAGAATCTGGTATAATATTTAAGCCCCTTCTCCGCCCCCCACCCCCGCAGAGTCAGCAGTGCTCCCCCAGCTGCTGCCTACTTACACACATACACATTTGACAAGGTACTTAATGTGTAATCCTTTTGTCTAGATAAAACAAAGTATCCTCAGATTAGGGAAAGCAAGACCTAATTTTTCCTGAGTGCCATGGTACAAAGTTAGGAATAAGAGTTTACCTTATGAAGGTGGAGACTCCATGATCATCCCTTCTATACCAGCCTACGTCCTCACTTCTCTTTAAAATATTAGCATTCAGGTGAAAGTGTAAATCTAATCCTTCATCAAAAGTGAAATGACAAAATAAGGAATTGGTAAGCGGAGTAGTCTCCACCATAACCTCAAAATTTTGTTTGAATTTGAGCACCGTAAGGATGGTTAAGCTTTTCCCCATCCCTCTCCAATTCAATTAATAGCAACTGTATTCCTGCCATTTTCTCAGGTCAAAACCTTCAGTGACTCAAGATTGTTCCCTACAACACATGTAATTCATCCATGCAGTCTATGAGTTTCAGGCTTTTTCACTTGTCCTCTTGGACTAAATTGCTCTCTCCTATTATTTCTTACCGCTTTCAAAATTTTGGAAAAATCTCTCTTTTTAACATAATGCTTCCCTGTCCTATTAGAATTGCAGCTCTTTTTCACTTTTGAGAAATGTATGTAACTTATCTTATCATGCTTTTTTTTTTTTAGATTTTATTTATTTATTTATTTTTTGACAGACAAAGATCACAAGTAGGCAGAGAGGCAGGCAGAGAGAGAGGAGGAAGCAGGCTCCCTGCTGAGCAGAGAGCCCGACGTGGGGTTCTATTCCAGGACCCCAAAATCATGACCTGAGCTGAAGGCAGAGGCTTTAACCCACTGAGCCACCCAGGTACCCCTATCTTATCGTTCTTTATTAATTTTTTTTTTACCTTATAAGATGTCATGTATATATTTCTTATGTGAATTTAGGCTCTAAAGAGACTGAGACTGTTGATGGCTCTGATAGCTAATGTTTCCTGAGTATACAGAATAATTCTGTTGACACAGTACATCCCTACTAAGTATTTGTGGAATAAATGTTTCTTTTTTGACTACAGAATTGTCATTTAAGTAACACCTATTCTGTTTGAATCTAAACCATTAGAGTCACTGAAAAATAAGGTTTTTAAGAAATGTTTATAGCTTCAATAACCTTTTCAGTTTTCAGGTGTAGCTCTGATTTATTTAGCATTTTTGTATTTGCTAAAGTTCGTGCCAAATACTTCATATTTAATTAATCCTCAAAACAACTTTATGTTATCATAGCAATTTTATATATCAAACAAATCTAGACTCACAGAGGTTAAGCAAATTGCCCAAGGATGTAAAGTCAGTAAGCAAAAAAGCTTTTAACTCTTTTAGGGATAAGTTTTGCATACAAAAATTAGAAAATTGTAAGTTTGAAGCTAAATTAATTGTTGCAAAATGAATACATTCATGGAAGCACACCCTACGACAAAAGAAAGAATCCAACAAAAAGCGCTTATGACCCCTTGTGTCTGATGCAATCTATACAACTTGTCTCCTCTCGAAAGACAAACACTAGCTCCTAATACTATAGTATACTTTTCCCTATTTTTGAAGTTCACATCATTGTAATCATATTGTATGTATTGTTTTGTGCCTTGATTATTTCAGTTAGCACTACACTTTTATCACTGAACAGTATTCTGTTGTAGGGACACCTGTGTGGTTCAGTGGGCTAAGTGACCACTGTTGATTTCGGCTCAGGCCATGATCTCAGGGTTCCCAGATCCAGCCCGGCATCAGGCTCTGCAATCAGTGGGGACTCTGCTTGAGGATTTCTGCCCTTCTCTTTCTCCCCTTCCCCCAACTTGCAGACACTCTCTCACTCTCTTTCTCAAATAAATAAATAAACCTTTTAAAAAATAGTATTCTATTGTATGGATGTACCACCAGTTGTTTATTCATTCACTGACTGAAAGACATCTTGGATTTTTCCAGTTTTGGAAATGATGAATAAATATGATAAATGTTTGCCTATAGGTTTCAGTGCAGACATAGATTTTCAAATCATTGGGCAATTATCTAGCAGCCCAGCTGGATCAAACTGTTTGACATTTTAAGAAACTAATAAATTGTATTCCAAAGTTGTTATTAATTTTTATTTTTTTTTATTCCTACTCACAATAAATGTGAGCTCTGGTTGCTCTACATCACCTCCAGCAGCTTCTGTTGTTAGCGTTGAATTATGCTTATTCTGACTGGTGTATATTGGTATCTCATAGTTGTCTCAATTTGCATTTTTCTAAAGATAAATGTTGCTGAGTATCCTTCCATGTACTTATTTAGGATCTGTATATCTTCTTTGGTGAAGTATTTGTTCAGATCTTTTGCCAATCTTTTAATTGGTGACTTTTCTTTTGGAGAAGATTAATTAATCCTGTTAATTATGACTCAGTTTCTTTAATAGAAATTGAATTCTTTTAATATATATTAATATATAGTAATGTAAGAATCTTTTAATTCTTAGCCATTGAACTTTGTGTGAGTTTTGGTAGTTTGTATCTTTCAAGGATTACTACATTTCAGAAAATTAAGGCATCTTGTGGGCATAGATTTGTTGATAGTATTACTAATATGTTGTCTATAGGATTGATTTAATGTCCATTGAATACCCTTTTAACTTTAAACATTTGTAATTTATGTATATATTTTTTAAATTCTGGGTTAGCCTGGTTACTAGATACTTATAAGCTTCATTGATTTTTTTAAAGAACCAACTTTAGATTTTATTCAACTTCAATATATTTCAATTTTGCTGATTTCTGCTCTGATTTTTATTATTTCTTTTCTTCTGCTCCTTTAACATTTTGTAGCAGCACTCACTACCTCTGATAATCTTCCTTATTCTAAGGTTTGCTTTGTCTGAAATTAATAGTTACACCAGCTTCCTTTTTATTAAATGCATTGTGCATTCTTTTACTTTCCATTCCATTTAGCCCATCTGAATCTTTATAATTAAAGTGGGTTTCTTGTAGACAATGTATAGTTTGGACCTTTTCTTTTTATCCATTCTAACAATATCTGCCTTTTGATAGATGCAGACATTCACAATTGTAATGATTGTTGATATAGTTGGATTAATATCAATGTTTATTTTATTTTCTATTCATCGCACTTACTCTGTTCTTTTTTTTAATATAAATTTAATCAGCCAAGGTATGCTATATCATTCGTTTTTGATATAATGTTCAATGATTCCCCAGTTGAGTATAATACCCAGTGCTCATCACATCATGTGCCCTCCTTAAGGCCCCTCCCTCATGTACTCCATTCTGCTCCCCACAATCTTCAATTTGTTTTCTGGAGTCAGGAGTCTCATATGGTTTGTCTCCCTCTCTGATTTCTGCCTTACACCAGTCAGAATGGCTAAAATCAACAAGACAGGGAACAATAAATGCTGGCTAGGATGTGGAGAAAGGGTAACCCTCTTACACCGTTGGTGAGAATGCAAGCTGGTATAACCACTCTGGAAAACATATAGAGGTTCCTCAGGACATTAAAAATAGAGCTATTCTTTGTGGTTTTTGTTTTGTTTAAGTTCTTTTTTCCTCCTCCAGATTTAAATGAAGATTTTATGTGATTCTAATTTATTTCCTCTACCAGAAATTATGTTTTGAAAAATAAAATTAGTAAGTGCTCTGGAGTTTTCAATATACATTTGTAATTAATCTAACTCAAAGTAGTGACTTGGAATTTGGTTTATATAGAATCCTCAACAATAGACAATAAGTTTGAAGAGAAAGGACAGTTTTAGGCTTCCAAGGACAGAAAATTATGGGAAAGTAACCATAAGGCAGGAAACTAATGGAGCAAGATGTTTGCAGATTCCTCTGGTAGCACCTCTAGGCACTTAAGAGGGTGTCTCCAGTAAAAGGAGATTTCATATCCTGCCTTTAGGCAGAAAAGGGAAGGGTAGAGACAACTTTTCTTATGTTTGTTGCTTCTTAATTGTCTTGAGCTCAAAATAACTTTTATGTCAAAAAGGCATATTTTGAGCTGACATATTGTGGTTTCCTTTGGTTCCTTCTCTGATTTTTTTTTTTTCCCAAATCCAAATTTGTGACCTGGATCACTTTCCTTCTTCCTGATGAATTGCTTTTAACATTTCTTGCAGAACAGATTTTCCAGTGATTAATTTCTTTAGCTGTTCTTCATCTAAAGAAGTCATTATTTCTCCTTTACATTTGGAAGTTAATTTTATTGGATACAGATTTCTAGTTTGGTGGTATTCTTTCATCACTCTAAATACTGCACTACACTCGATTTTCATGGTTTTTGATAAGGACTCTGATATAATTTTTATCCTTGTTCCCTTATAAGTAAGATGTCTTGACACCCTGGCTTGTTTCCTGATTTTTTCTCTGTCTTTGGTCATCTTCAGTTTGAATAGGATATGTCTAGTTCATTTTGTTGTTGCTTGGGGCATTTGTTTTTGTTGGCATTATCTAAGCTTCCTTGATCCATGGTTTGGTATCTGTCATTAGTTTAAGTATATTCTCAGTCACTATCATTTCAAATATTTCTTCTGCTCTGTCCTCAATTTTGCCTTTGTCTGGTATTCCAATGATGTATGCTAAAACTTTTGAAATTGTCCCATAGTTCTTGGATTTTTTTTTCTTTTATCTTTTCCTTTTGTTTTAGAATATTCTATTGACCTTAGAGCTTACTAATTCTTCCCTCAACCATGTTCAGTCCAATAATCAAAGGCAGTCTTCATCTCTTTTCAGTTTTTTTTTTTTTAAGATTTTATTTGTTTATTTGACAGACAGAGATCACAAATAGGCAGAGAGACAGGCAGAGAGAGAGAGGGAGAAGCAGGCTTCCTGATGAGCAGAGAGCCTGATGTGGGGCTCGATCCCAGGACCCTGGGATCATGACCTGAGCCGAAGGCAGAGGCTTTAACCCACTGAGCCACCCAGGCACCCTTCAGTTTTGTTTTTCTTAAAAATATATATATTATATATATATTATGTTTTATATATATTATATTATATATAGTTTATATATTATATATTTTTAATATATTATATATATTTATATTTTATATATATTATATTATGTTTTCTTAATACCTCTAGCATTTGGTGTGCCTGGGTGGCTCAGTAGGTTAAAGCCTCTGCCTTCAGCTCAGGTCATGATCCCAGGTTCTGGGATCGAGCTCTGCATGGGGCTCTCTGCTCAGCAGGGAGCCTGCTTCCTTCTCTCTCTCTGCCTGCCTCTCTGCCTACTTGTGATCTCTGTCTGTCAAATGAATAAATAAAATCTTTTAAAATATATATATCTAGCATTTCCTTTTAATTTTTCTTACAGCTTCCTTCTTTCTGTATACATTGCCCATCTGCTATTGTATGGTGGTTACTTTTAATATTTGATCACTTAACATTTCAATCCTAGTTGTTTTAAAATTTCTGTGTGATTATTACATTTTAAAATATCTCATTCTGATTTTGATGATTGCTATTTTTCTTCAGACTGTTTTTTCCTTTCCCTTTTGTCACGTCTTAAAATTTTTTGATAAAAGGCAGACGTTGTATTAGGTAATAGGAACTGAGGTAAATAAACCTTTAAGTGTGAGGATTAATGTTTCTTTGACTGTGAACAGGGATATTTAATGTTTGCCAGAGCTATATGTGTAAGAGGCTTCAAATTCTTCTGTTGTCGCTCCACATCACTACCTGCTTCTTACGGAAATGAACTGTGTTGTAGCTCTTTCAGCTAAAACTCACAACATCCTGGAACTTTGCTGGTATAGTGATAATGCATGGGAGACAGAGCATTCTATAAATAGTTTTATGAAATCTCAAACATTAGTGGGCCTGTGTCTAAGGGTTGTTACTTTTGCAAGTCTTTCACTGACACTGTAGCTTTTTTTTCCATGCCCCCTCTATTCATACCAGATTCCATCATTCTAAATGTATGTCCTTGATATTCACACCCCTTATTACTATGTCCCTTCCCTAGATAAGACAGAAGGATGTTGGGTTGGAGGAAGTTATTTCCTATATTTGGATAAGGCTCTTGCAAAATGTTTTCCTCTGTAGAATAGACCTTTGCTATGAAAAATGCTCTGGGCCCATTGCAATGATCACTCTTCTCCTGCCTTGGCCAAGAGAAATTGAGATCTCTCTTGTTATGGACTGCCTCTCCCCCTGAAAAAAATCTCTAAGTCACTTTTATGGGCACTGAGCTGGGTGGTAGCCTCTGTGTTTCTGGGCTTGTCTCATTTAGTATGGAACATGTATCCTAGGAGAGAGCAGGGGTGAGGGATCAGGTATTCTCAACCTGCCATGACTATGGTAGAGACTCAAATCTGATGTGTGTGCCGGAGGGAAAGGGGGTTGGTATAGGAAGGGGACCTTTGACTTCTGTACTCAGAAAGTCAGTTTGTTCCATTCAGAGTTTGAAAGGATGAGAAAGGCTGATGATTTCCATCTCCTGGTGAGAGAATATAACCCTTGATTGTGAGCTGAGGGGAGATGAATTTCAGTTTTCTTGTCTATATCATTCTAGAGTAGATTTAATTCAAGTTGAATTAGATGGAGAAAAGGTAGAAATAGATCATTGGTCAAATGCCAAAAACTCATGGTATTCTTACCATGCTTTAGACTTTCTTGAATACATTATTCCTTTACTGTAAGCTATTAGCACAAATCCCAGTCTTTAAATGAGTTTTTGAAATAACTTTCGTTAGTTGTGCTTGTTTTGGTGTGGAATGTTTCCAGGGAACTCTTCATGCTGTCATACTAGAAGCAAAACACCTCCACACCTATTTTGTACCATTCATATTGAATAGAGTATGTATACTCACTACAGAAGATTGGTGATAACATGCCATGGAACAATGAACTCTGGCCTTGAAGCCACATACATACTAGAAGCTAAATAACTCTGATGAGTACTGCCTGAGCAGCCTGGGGGAAATTACTGTCCTAGGGCAAACTTAGCAAAACGAGCACAGAGATCTTGAAAAGGTTTTGTCTATTAATTCCATTTTATTTATTTATTTATTTATTTGTTTGTTTGTTTGTTTATGTTTCAGTCACTATACATCATTGGCCTCTAAATATCTCTTATTTTCATTTAAACAATTCAAAGCCTTTAATTAAAATAACTAAAATTAGAAATGAAACACTGCTCTATACCACGCCTACCTCCTTACAAATTCACCAGCATGTAGATTCTTCAAAATTAAAATTTTCTTACTAATTAAATAACACTTGCACACACAGTAGATTATTTCCTGGGACATGTATTCAAAGGGTGGATTGAGAGGAAGGAAGAGATGAAGCAGAATGGAATATGACTGCGTACCTCCAGAACAGCATTTCCCCCAAACTTTTGCATGCATAATAATCATCGAGGGAGCTTATTAAATAGCAGATTCTTTTATCCAATCACCAGAGATTTTGACTCAGTAAAGCTAGGATGGGTCCTTGTAATTTGAATTTATAAAAAGCATCTCAAATGATTTTGATGGAGGTGCTATAAGAAACACATTTTGAGAAGTCTAGAAGCATTGAGGTTCTAATCACAGTGACTGAAATGTCAGACAGGATACTGAGGAGGAGCATGAGGGATTTTATACAAGAGCTGAAAATAGAACAGGTGTACCTGCTCATGATGGTTCAGTAGTAATACCCTGTTCAAAACATTCTAAGTGCCTAAAACTCATGCTGACTACCTCCACATTTTAGTGATTCTACTACCCTCTGCATTTAGAAGTTATAATACATAAGGGTTTGATTTGCTTAGAAAGAGTAGAAAAGTGGTGGACAGAGAGAGGTAGAGAATGGTTCTGCAATTGGTTTTAATATCCTATGCATAAAAACAAAGGTGAAATGAAGCAAATTAAAGTTCAGGGTTAGGTACTTTTTAAAAACTCAGATATACTCTGTACAGGCTGCAGATGTATAATTTAAGTTTCTCAAAGTAGTTTTGCTTTTAAAATGTGTCATTTTGAAGAACATTTTTAATCAGTAGTTTATCAAAACAATATTCCACTTGATATACTTTATTTCTGGAATTTTAAATTTTAATGTGACACATATTAATCTATATTATAGTACCAATGATAATAAAATGCTCCACATGTGACATTTTCTTATTTCATTATGTGCTATTGCACAAGATAATTTCTTATATGCTTTATATTTAAAGCACCATAAGCACAAAATGAATGCTACGCTACTCTAATATTTATAAAAAGTATGACATCTTTTGCCATTGATGTCTCTGGTTTTACAGTAGCATCTGTGATGACAGAAATAAGAAATTATATGACAGTTTAATGTTTGGTGCAATGTATGTGTCTGTAGATTTGAACTTCTCCAATGAGAAACTTCCAGGGAATTAGAATGTAAAAAATATGTTCAACTACATAATTTCCAAGTTATAGATTCTCTCTTAGGATAAGAGAGAAATATAAACACACGTGCAGGCAAACACGTGTCTGTGAACACACAAACACAACATGCTTCAATTGTTGGTGGAACTCTTTGCAAGTCATTTGTTTTGTTTTCCAAGAGTTACTCATTCCAACTTGAACAACTAAAAAAACTCATCTTTTTTTTTTTTTAAAGATTTTATTTATTTATTTGACAGAGAGATCACAAGTAGGTAGAGAGGTAGGCAGAGAGAGAGAGAGGAGGAAGCAGGCTCCCTTCTGAGCAGAGAGCTCGATGCGGGGCTCTATCCCAGGACCCTGAAATCATGACCTGAGCTGAAGGCAGAGGCTTAATCCACTGAACCACCTAGTCGCCCTAAAACTCATCTTTTTTTGATTGGGTGACATATTGTGACAATTTGGTAGACATAGAAACTGAGTTGTGGATTAAACAAGAACAAATTATGAAGAAGGACTGTATTTTGGGATGCTTTCCATCTATTATTATCCAAGAGGGAAAAAGGAATAGAAGACGTACAAATCCTCCTCGATCTTGCTACTAATTCCTAACTCTTGCTGTCTCTGTTGTTGATACCAATAACTTTAATAATATCCACAGAAATGTTACAGTCACATTTCTTTCTTTTATTTTTTTTTTAATTTTTGATAGTGAGAGAGAGAGTGCTAGTAATGGAGGGACAGAAGGAGAGAGAGAAAAAGAGTCACAAGCAGACTCTGCTGATCATGGAGCCCAATGTGGAACTCAGTCTCACGATTCTGAGATCATGACCTGAGCTGAAATCGAGTGTGACTCTTAAATTACCGAGCCACCCAGGCATTCCTTAATGTCACATTTCTACTTGCAAAGCATTCCTATTTTGTTTTCTCTTTTGAATTAACTCTTCACATAGGTCCCTCTTTCACTTGTTCTTTTTCTCTCCTACAACACACACACACACACACACCCATATCCTCGCTCGCATTACTTGTACTCATTCGCTGCATCTCAGCTTAGTGCCCTTCTCTTTAGACAGCCTCCATTTCCTGTTGAAGACTGGATTAGTTCTTTAGCGGGTACTTCAGTAGCACTATCACACTCCATCATAGTATATATGTGCCTATCGTTTGTCTTCTCTATGAGATCATTAACAGCGTGGTAGCAGAGAATGTAGCAAGTTGCTTGGCATATCCATGGTATTTAGTAGTTTATTTTAATTTCATACAATAACTATATGTAGTATAGGTTACTTGTCAATGATAATGAAATGAAAGCATTTGCCCAAGCTGACTCAGCCAGTAGTTAGTGGAAGAAAGCCCTGAAAACAGACTTCATGGGGTTTTTTTGTGCTTTTTTTTGTTTTTGTTTGTTTGTTTGTTTGTTTTGTTTTGTTTTGTTTTTTGACAGAGATGGGGAGAGAGAGAGAGAAAAAGAGAGAACACAAGCAGGCAGAGCAGTAGGCAGAGGGAGAAAGACAAGCAGGCTTGATTACATCTCAATTTTCCTCTCTGAGAGAAGCACCCATTCCATTGATCTCCTGAACCTATTGCTTCATCTTCTGGGAAGTTGTCTATATGCATTATTGTACTTAGAGAATATCTGATAAAGGCCACATTTGGGAGACCTAGGGTAATTCTCAGTTGTACGCAGCATGCTGTTTTAAACCCTCAACTCTCACAAAATTTTTTTTTTTTTTTTTTTTTTTTAAATAAAGACTTTAACTCTCACAAAATTTTATGCCTTTAGTTTTGATTTCTTTAGTAGTATAGTTGGTTTCTGTGTATTTGATTCCTATCAGTTCCCATTGATTCCTGTCAACTTGATGTGCAGACATCCATATCTACAGTTGTTTTCCAGAGATTCTTAGACTTGATATTTTTCTATGTTTCCTTACCTTCAGGCTTCTGTTTTCTCTTAACCAAATCATAAGTAACTAGGACCACTTATGTTGGAGAGCAGTTGCATTCTTACTCTGCCTTTTCTGAGCTGTTTTGTCTAACCAGGAGTATCTAATGGATATCAAGTTCATTAAAGGGTTTTGCTAATAGTTGTAAAATCACTACTCTGTACTTAATCTTTGCTCAAAGACCAATTAGAATTTGCTTTTGATGTGAAAGACCTATTTCATTTTATCTTTATTGTTTCGGATAAAGAAACATTTGTCTTTCCAACCCAAAAGATTCCTAAATTCATGAACTATACTTTTTTGTTGCTTGCTTCAAAACAACTAATTCTTTTCTGGGCTCACTTTCTAATAATACTTCCCACATACAGCCTACAATGAATGTCAAATACTTTCAACATTCTGTTCTGGAACATCTTCCCTCAAAATGTAAGTTCATTAAGGTGACAGTTTTACCAAATATTTCACCAATATAGGATTTTCATCAACATCTTTCCAGGTTCTGATAACAGTTTCATTCCTGTCTCCCTCCTGTTCTTTAAACTGATACCAAATATTTTAGTATTTGCACGAGATCAGTAACCTGATCCTGGTATCAATTACTGTACCAGTCAGAATGACCTTGATTGTGCTGAAGTAATAACCTATCATCAATGGTTATGGCTAGCAAAACAACATATGTTTATTGATTTATGATGTCATCTTATATCCATGGTAAATCTGCTACAGGCTGTGCTCTGTATCCTTATTTCATATCTCAGATGGAGAGAAAAGTCACCACCATTGTTAATGGTAGGAACAGAAGGAAAAACAAGCTGAGGTCTTGTGCCAGCAATTTAATGCTTGGCCTGCAAGTGACACTTCCCATCTGCTCAAATGTGTTGACTAGAATGAGTTCTATGGCCCCACATAATCAGAGCACCCAGAAGTGCAATTAATCCAGGTGTCCAAAAGGGGGAGAATGATAATGAAATAATTGGTGGAGATTCTATTACAGTTACAAAGTAGGATTTATCTCAGCCATGTAAACATGGTTTAGCTGTAAAAAAGTCCATCAGTGTATCAGTTAGCACTCTGTATAGAAGACAGAAGACTTTCTCCTTTCCAAATTAAAAATGTTCTAATATTGGAAATTGGAAGCTTTTACAGTTTTGGAAGGACTTATGCACTTAAGGTCAGAGAATGCTCCACCCCAAATCGCAGGCAATACTATTGGATCAGGCGATTTTCACCAAGTTACTGATGATCTACTACAGCAAATCTAAAGAACTGTTAAGAAGCTCTTTTATTTAACTTAGGATGCATTAAGTAACACTCAAGAATCTCATCTGAAAGTTGTTCACCATACTAGCATGTGTCTGTCCACAAATACCTACTCAGAATAATGGTCTCTCCTCTTGTGGCATCCAGATGTCCTATGAAATCATCATCAGCTTTTAACTTAGTGAAAGCTAGGTGAAAAAGATACGGGAACTTAATACTTTCTAGTTTCTCCTTTGTGAAGCAGAAGAGATCATAGAATGGCACACTAGTGATACTTCATAGACAACAGATAACTCAGCATGTGAATAAAACTATATGATCCTATCACTAGATACAGAAAAAAGTATTAATAAATATTAACATTCATTCACAATGTAAAAAAAAAACCTTAGTCAATGAGGAGAGGAAGAAACCTCATAAATACAGCTTACCTATCAGAAATTCATAGCAGACGTCATTCCTAACAATGAAAAAGTAGAAACTCTCACATCAAATAAGAACAAGAGGGCATATTTACTGTCATAATAATTCAACAGTTGCCCTATGGGCCTTAAACATAAATGCCTTCATGGGCTAGTGATAAAATCTAAATATCTGTGAATTCCAAGGTTGTCAGTCTACTAAACATTTTTACTCAGATGATTAGTGACTATCTGGTATTTAACATGTGAAAAGTAAATTTTTAAATTTTCTTCTAACCCTGTTTCTCCCACTGCTCTGGTTCTCTATTTCTATCTAACAAGTTGTGCCAACACTTAAAGTCTTAAAATAACATTTATTTATTTATATTTTTCCCCCATGACTTTGTTAGTTGACTAATCTCAGCTGGATATTTTCACTTAAAAACTTTCATGTGGTTTCAGAAAGATAGTGTTTGAGAAGGAGACATTTGATGGCTTCTTCTTTCATATATTTGTGGCACCTAATTGGAGTAGTTGCCATCTATGGGCTTTTTGGTTTCTCTCTTTCCATATGTTCTCTCTATATGACTTCCTTACATTCAAGAGGTGTCTATGTAGTTGGACATCTTACATGATGACTGGCAACTCCAAGATAAGTGTCCCAAAAGTCTCAAGTGGGAGTTATATTATTATCTCGGCTGAGAATTTCCAAACACCACTTCCATCACACTTTAACATTCAGTCCAGTCACAGAGATTTGCCCAAACCCAAAGGAAGAAGACTTACAGCCCACCTCTTAAGATTAGAGATAACAAAATATTTGTTTCATTTTGAATCTATTTCACCCACAGTCCTTTCCATCTTAATATACCGTAGCTCCAGGCAAATCCAGATGTACTTTATCATTTTATCCTCATACAATTTACTATTCTTTAAATTTCCAGTATTGTTAACAGACCATGTTAGTTTAGTTTCAGGTGTATAATATAGTGATTCAACAATTCTATACATTACTCAGTACTCATCATGAGAAGTCATACACTTTATCATTGTAAGTTTACACTTTATACGATCCACAACTGAGATAACCTATCCTTCTTTGGGAGTCAATTTGACTACTGGGACCATCAGTTAAGCCCATTGAGTTTACCTTTGAAATAGACCGCTCTATTTTCAGCTCTTCTACAAGTAACACCTTGGTCCCAGCAAGCATATTTGCCCAAATTATAATAGCCTAAACATAGATGATCATTATGCAATCTATGTAGTCCACCCAACAGAGTCAGTCTTCTGAAATTTAATTATGCCTAGTAACTAAATAACTTCTATAGTTTTCCATCTCAGACAAAAGCCAAAGCTCTCAAATATAAGATCCCAAGTTATCTAGCTGCTTGATAGTTTTCTGAACTATCTTTCCATTGTTTCCCTTCTTCATGAGGCTTTACTCATATTTGCCTCTATGTGTTTCCTAAAACACACCAATCCATTCTCACCTTAGAGCCTTTTGCACTAATCTCTGCGCATGTGTCTTGTTCCAGTTATCACTACACCTTTCAAGTCTCTACCTCTTCGTTTATAGTACTATAGTCCTTCTTACTTGTTGACTCTAAAAAAAAGTCCAATACATACTGAACATTGCATATGTATATTTTGAAGTCCTTATTCTGAGAAAAAGTTCAATTAAAAAAATACAATTAATTGGGGTGCCTCGGTAGCTCAGTGGGTTAAAACTCTCTGCCTTTGGCTCAGGTCATGGTCCCAGGGTCCTGGGATCAAACCACCATCTGGCTCTCTGCTCAGCAGGGAGCCTACTTCCCTTCCTCTCTGTCTGCCTGCCTCTCTGTCTACTTGTGATCTCTGTCAAATAAATAAAAATTTTTTTAAAGTTAAAAAATTAAAAAAATACAATTAATTGACCCATAAGTCTTTTTTTTTTCAAAGATGTGCTTTCTGACTGGCACTGATATGAGTAAGAGTGTTCTCTTTGTCATACTAAACTTTTAAATCTTGTATTTTAATTATTTTACTAAAAATTTTACCTTTGAAGCAATAATTATTTAAAAACATGTGTTTAAATTCTCAAGTTATTAATTTTTAATTAACTTAAAAATATATGGTGTTAATGTATCACTATTAGAGAATTCAAACTTTCTATATATCTTTTTTCAATTATACAATATATAATATAAATATATAAAATAGATACTGATGATTTTTTTGGAAACTTAAACACTGTAATTTTTAAATGTATAACTCAATATAGGATATAAATGTCACTTTATATATATATAGGTATGTTATTAAAATCATGACCATCTTATTATTACATGATGAGATAAATTTCCAAACTCAGTTTGCTGATCTTATTACAATTGTACTGGCAATTTCATCTATGTTTCTAAAATCATTAGCTTCTGTAATTATCCATAAGTGAGTAATCAGTTTGTGATTTGTACTTTCTTCAATACAATAACAATAAAAAATAGTTCATTCCACTTTGTACTGTATTAATATCATACTTGTTTTTCACTAGTCTTAGGATGATAATTATTTTTGCTTAACATATTCAGAAAGTGAAAGCAAAGAGACATTTTTTAACATGTATTGTTTTTCCTAATAGAATTAATATAATTTTAATTCATAATCTGTATAAAATGCAGAAATGAACAAAGAGAAAGGCATCATCCATAATCACAGCACATGTTCATTAAAATATTAAATTTTAGTGTATTTTTCCAAAAATATGTGTGCATATATGTCTATGTATATATATACATAGAAAGTTAAGATATGCATTTAATAGTTTCTATTACATATTTTATTTTCATGAATTTTATACCATTTTTAGTATGTAAAAACTTGTGAGGAATGAATAATATTGTGTTGTATTACTGGGTTTTCATACTTTGTAGTTATTTACTAAATTATTCCTCTAATATTAGACAGTGGGCCTAGTCTCCGAATTTTGCTACCATAAATAATGCTGCAATAAACATTCTTATGCATAATTCATTGCTCACTTCTCTGATTATTTCCTTAGGATGTATTCCTAAAATGGAATAATTGGGTCAAAGAGTATGGGTATTTTAATGATTAGGATAAATGTTGCCAAGTTGCCCTCTAGAAAGTTTCCATACATTTGTATTCCCATAAGCAGCACATTAGAGTACCCATTTGCATTTCTCTAATTATAAGTTATGTTGAATATTTTAATGCATTTATTAACCATTTAGAGTTGTTGATATTATTTTCATGGGTGGAGTTGCTCCAAGTGGTAATTTGTTTGTTGCTTATTTTTCTTAATTATTGAGGTATTAATTTTCTAAGTTACACAGATATCATATTATTTTCTAGTTTACGATTTGACTGTTAAACTATTTATAATTTCAAGATATATATAACTTGTAATGTATGCATACTCAAATTTTCTCATTTTTTCTTTCTCTTATTTTAACTTCCTCTGGTTAATAATTATTTCCATATCATTAGATTGTATATCTACCTATGTTTTCTTCTTGTTAATATCCACTTATAGTATTTTTATTTTACCATACTAACATATACATATATATTTTAATTTTCTCTGTAACCTATTATTTATGAGTCTAGTATTTCACTTACAGAATTTATGGTGACATATATTTATCATAATGTGAGTTAAGGAGTGAGCAGGGGAGGAGCAACATGTCTTAATGTATGGCCTTATAAGTTCAAAACTGTAACTTCCATTGTTATATTCAACAAATATTTCTTAAGTTTCTGACTCCATTTTTGTCCAGGAAGTATTTGTTGGAAGTTAGACTGAGTATAGTTGGTATTTTCAAAGTATGACCATTCTCAGAATGTTACTGACCTTTTTAGGCAGACAAAATTGTGTATGACAATAAATGGGTTGTTAAAAATCTGCAGAAGAGAAGACAAGACTTTCAATAACTTAAGTGTAGAATGACATGATTTTACTTCATTATTGGCAAGCCCCATACTGTTCCAACATCTACTTGAAATCAAATTATATTTCTTCTTTTTAAGCAACTATATGTCAAACAACAGCTTCCCTTAGCTCTTTTCTGTACATTGAGTCTTACAAAAATTCTTTAAATATGACCAGTGCCTAACAGTGGGTTTAATCTCCTATAAGAACATAAAATGTTATTGATAGATGAAAAAACTGAGAGATTAAAATGTGAAGGACAATCACAATAAACTGGCTTCATTTTATGTTAACTGTGAAAACTTCCATACTTTCAATCCATTACTGTTATTGTTTTACCAATGTCTGTGAATTACCTGACATTAACAATTAATTCCCACATATTTTAGCAGTCTCCCTGATCTGCAGCTTCATTTTCTGTGATTTCAGTTACCCATGATCAACTGTGGTCTGGAAGTAAATGATCTTCCTTCTGAAGTATAATCAGAAGGTCCATAGTAGCCCTATTGCTATGCCACAGTGCCTGCATCCATCACCTCACTTCACATGGGCATTTTATCATCTCACATCACCTCAAGAAGGGTGGTATAGTACATTAAGACATTTTGAGAGAGAGAGAGACTACATTCACATAACTTTTATTAAAATATAGTTATTATTCTATTTTATTATTAGCTATTATTAATTTCTTCCTGTACCTAATTATAAGTTAATCTTCGTCATAGTTCTGTATATATAGAGAAAATATAGTATATGTAGGGTTCAGTAATATCTATGATCTTAGATATCTACTGGGAGCCTTGGAACATATCTCTTCTGGAATAGTAGAGGTGGTAGGGGGGCTACTGTAGAGAAATAAATAATATTCAGATAAATGCATAATGTTTAATAAATTGAACAGTGAAATCCAGCATAATAGTTGGAATAAATTTTCTGAGATGGCATTGTCAAAGACAGAATGATGGTAAAGTTTTAATTGTCTAATTCAAGATTACTGACTAGTTCAAATGTTGCCAGATAATGGCAAATGTAAGAACATTTTATTTTACGCCACAATTAAGAAAGTTTCTATTAGTCATGGTTGTTCAGAGAAACAGAACTGTATATAACTACATCCATCTATTTATCTATCTATCTAACATCTATCTACCATCTATATATAATTGGCTACAAAAAATTAGTTTATTAGATTATGATGGCTGGCAAGACCAAATCTGCAGTGTGGGCCAGCAAGCTCAGGAAATAATTCCCTATCATGGGTGAAATGTCACAAAGTATGTGAAAGGATAAAGCAGAGTGTGTGGTCCTGGAGGTCTCAATGCAACATATTTGAATGTAATTATCTAAAGGGGAGAAGAGGGTACAGAGAGGAAAGAGGGTAAAACTTTTTTCCCCTTTAAAATGAACAACCATAATGAATGATTCTGAGATAATTTCTGTTTGAATAGCTTCTTAATTTATGAGTGTATGACAGAGTCATTGATATACTTCTGTTTACTCATAGATAGAATTTTTCCACATCTCACTCCTGTAAAGACTGCCCTTGGTGGTCTTTAATTCAAGTGAAAGTTGTACCAGAGCCCAGAGCTTTAGATTTTTTCACATCTGTGCACCTTCAAAACCTAGGAAAAAAAAAATAATAAGATGTATTTTACTTGTTACAAACTTAAAAGGTGAGATGAGCAATAATGGCTTATGCTCTATTACACAATTCCAAATAAAAGACTTATCTTTCTACTTTGGTAAAGCTATCTATGTTGTAAGTATCCAAGATTGCCTCGGCATCTGGTGTTTCACAATCTTTTGGATAGACCTTGAACATTTTCCCATGTATAGATTTGCTTTGTGTTAAGTCACCATACCAAAAAGATGGCATAGTTTGGGTCCTATTTTAAGATATAAGGTCTGAAAAATATCATCAAGGATTTCCTTTTTCATCAAGATGTATAATTTGGCAGATAGCTCACTAATTGGTCTTTATAGGGGTTACTGTCTTCAGGGTTGCCAATTGATTGAGCTGTTTAACTCTCAAATATAATGGGAATGTCACATCATATGAAATTACTTGCCAACTCTCGGATAATTTTATGGACTCTATAGCTGACATCTGTCTAAAGCGACCTGGACACAAACATCTAATATTTTGTGAAAACAACATTCAAAAGTTTATCATGTTTATTTTTAAATGGTTAACAGAGGAAAAAAAAATAACTCTGTTTGCCTCTTAGACACATTATGGAAATCCACTGACTGTAGAAAGACCTACTGATCTTAGAAATTTATGAAATTGTGAATTTTTCAAAGTTCACAAACTTTTATTAATTAATGTCAGCTGTTTATAGTATATACTCTCATTCCATACGATTTGAAAGATCTATGAATCTCTACAAAAATTCTATGCTTCCATGAGCATGCCACAAAAATAGTTATTTTATGATGATTTTGTTGAAATCTATTTTTCTTGTGAAACATGGAGTCAGAGCTATAACTTTATAAACTGCAATAAAGGCATCACTGGAGAATATTCATTATTTGCTTTATTGGTCTTATTTCCTGTGTAAAAATCATTAGGTAACTGAAGAGTTATTAACATATGTATTTCCCTTTTTAATGATGTATATTACTGATTTTAACAGGAATCACTTAGTAAGGCAAATGCAAATAATCTCACGAGGAATTAAGATTGAATATACAGCCAAGAAGCCAAAGGTTAAAGACACAAATGAACCTAGGCAAAGACATGTTCACCTTCTCATTGAGGTCACCATTTCCGTCTTTATATTTGGAAGCAGGGACAATAAACCTTCTGAGGAGCTGTTTTACATGAGAGTGAATAAAAATGGTGAATTTTCTTTAAAAAAAGTAATGTGACAGCAGTTGAAGACCCAGAAAAAAGGGTGTCTGCCTTAAAATATTCTAATGCAGAATGAGCAAAATAACATCCAAGTAAATAGGTCAAATGTACACTAAAAATATATTGTGTCTCCCTGAAAAAAATGCAGTCATGTGAAAGAATGTTCACCCAATTTCATGTGGTTCATAGACTCTCAGAACCCCTGAATTAATGAATTTCAGCTTATTACTCTTTTGTTATGTTACTTCTTGCATGCTGCATAAGAATTGAAAATTGAAGAATTGAAAATTAAGAATTTAATGCTATGCTAGAGAAACACACCGTCTTGAAAGTTATTTTATTTCATTTTTTTTTCACTATTGCAGACTGACCAGAGTATCAAAATGAGGAAAAGAAGCCAAGGAATTTGAATAAGGGTTAAGACATGATATCAAAGCATAAAAACATTCCAAATAAGAGTGTAAGAACAAAAGAAAGAAACAAACAAAGAAAAGGAAAGGAAAGTGTATAAGAGCAGCGAATATATAGACCAATGGAACACAACAGGAAACTCAGAAACTCTCCAACAACATATGAAAAATCTATTTACAATGTCTAATAACAGGCTTTAATTCCATTCCATTCCCCTCTGAATAACTATTGGTTAAAACTCTCTTCATTAAATAGTTGTTCTTTTCCTGATGATACACGTATCACCTATCATCTATTGGATTTCTACATATGTGTAGACCTATTTCCCTTCCCTCTGTCAATTATTCTATCCTTATGCCAACCCCATGCTATGTTACTTAAGAGTCAACCTGATAATTTGGTAGTGTATCTCTGCTTTCTTGGTCTTCTTTCAAGCTATCTTAGTTGTATCCTTTTTAAAAAATAAAGTGCATGGCACTTTGTGAAATGTCACAAATATACATTTGGGGATATTTATTGGAGATATTTTATTGATCACTTAGAGTATTCTATGATTAGCTGGGGGAAGTGACACTATATAACATGAGGCCTTCTGAACATGGGATATCTTTCCATTTTCTGAGGTCTTCTCTAATGCCCTTTATTACAGTTTTCATTATTCATCATGAATAATATTTGTACATGCTAAATGTGTTGTCAAATAAAATATAGCTTTATTCCTATTGTAAGTTATATCATCTAACCAGTTGTTCATATATTTGCTGCTCAAATTAAGAAATAAAATTGGCTTTTTAAGTCATATCCAGTGAGCCTTCTAATATTCTCAGTTATGTGTAATAAATTGGTCACATATCTATTTGTGTTTCCCTGTAGAAAATCACTGATGACAAGTAATGACAGTTTTATTTTCCTCTTTAAATTTCCTATGTATTTAATTAATTTTGTTTTTTTATTGGAACATGTAAAGCCTTCAGTGCAAAACCGAATATAAGTGGAGACAAAGGAAATTATTCTCTGTTTTAAAGAAACGCTTTTAGTGTTAACCTACTTAAGTTGTTGTCAAATAATATTTTAAGTTGTATAGGTACTATTCATCAAATTTAAAAGTTTATTTTATGTGTTCAATAAAGGTTGACTTATTGATTGTCTTCGATGTGTGAGAAACTGTTCTAGGTGCCTGAAATCCATCAATAAAGGCAAATTCTCTGTCTTCATGAAACTTACATTCCAGAGTTCCTAGATCACTAATACTGTTTGTTTCTCCTAATTATGAATACTTACTAAACTCTATGAAAACATTTTTGTATCTATTGATATGATCATATTTCCTCCTTCAATCTCATAAAGGACTTAATGATATTTAAAAATACAATATTTATACATCTTCGCATATAAGAGAGAATCCCAGCATGGTAAGTGTTGAATTTTGAATTTTTAAAACTACATAGCAAAATTCAACTTGCTAATATAATGAAATTAAGAAAATATATGATCATAGGATCACAAAGGGATCTTCCTGCATCATTTCAATGCAGTCCCAAATCCACTGGTACCTCATGATAGTTGTTTTATTCTCAGGTTTAAGTGTGTGTGTATGTGTGTGCATGTATGTGATTTCTGACATTGAAAAATGACAAACTCTTGCTTCCCTTGCCTTTTGCGTTGTTCCTAGGAAGACGTTGCTGCGGCTGAGGTCGAAGAGGTTGCTGCCTGTGTTCTCCTCAAGGATTTTGATGGATTCCTTTCGCACATTGAGGTCCTTCATCCATTTTGAGTCTATTTTCGTGTGTGGTGTAAGGAAATGGTCCAATTTCATTTTTCTGCATGTGGCTGTCCAATTTTCCCAGCACCATTTATTGAAAAGGCTGTCTTTTTTCCATTGGACATTCTTTCCTGCTTTGTCGAAGATTAGTTGACCATAGAGTTGAGAGTCTATTTCTGGGCTCACTATTCTGTTCCATTGATCTATGGGTCTGTTTTTGTGCCAGTACCATGCTGTCTTGATGATGACAGCTTTGTAATAGAGCTTGAAGTCCGGGATTGTGATGCCACCAACGTTGGCTTTCTTTTTCAATATCCCTTTAGCTATTCGAGGTCTTTTCTGGTTCCATATAAATTTTAGAATTATTTGTTCCATTTCTTTGAAAAAGATGGATGGTACTTTGATAGGAATTGCATTAAATGTGTAGATTGCTTTAGGTAGCATAGACATTTTCACAATATTTATTCTTCCAATCCAGGAGCATGGAACATTTTTCCATTTCTTTGTGTCTTCCTCAATTTCTTTCATGAGTACTTTATAGTTTTCTGAGTATAGATTCTGTGTCTCTTTGGTTAGGTTTATTCCTAGGTATCTTATGGTTTTGGGTGCAATTGTAAATGGGATTGACTCCTTAATTTCCCTTTCTTCTGTCTTGCTGTTGGTGTAGAGAAATGCAACTGATTTTTGTGCATTGAATTTATATCCTGACACTTTACTGAATTCCTGTATAAGTTCTAGCAGTTTTGGAGTGGAGTCTTTTGGGTTTTCCACATATAGTATCATATCATCTGCGAAGAGTGATAATTTGACTTCTTCTTTGCCGATTTGGATGCCTTTAATTTCCTTTTGTTGTCTGATTGCTGAGGCTAGGACCTCTAGTACTATGTTGAATAGCAGTGGTGATAATGTACATCCCTGCTGTGTTCCTGACCTTAATGGAAAAGCTTTCAGTTTTTCTCCATTGAGAATGATATTTGCGGTGGGTTTTTCATAGATGGCTTTGATGATATTGAAGTATGTGCCCTCTATCCCTACACTTTGAAGAGTTTTGATCAGGAAGGGATGCTGTACTTTGTCAAATGCTTTTTCAGCATCTATTGAGAGTATTGGGATTTCATCAAGATCAAAAGCTTTTGCACAGCAAAGGAAACCGTTAACAAAATCAAAAGACAACTGACAGAATGGGAGAAGATATTTGCAAACGACATATCAGATAAAGGACTAGTGTCCAGAATCTATAAAGAACTTAGCAAACTCAACACCCAAAGAACAAATAATCCAATCAAGAAATGGGCAGAGGACATGAACAGACATTTCTGCAAAGAAGACATCCAGATGGCCAACAGACACATGAAAAAGTGCTCCATATCACTCGGCATCAGGGAAATACAAATCAAAACCACAATGAGATATCACCTCACACCAGTCAGAATGGCTAAAATCAACAAGTCAGGAAATGACAGATGCTGGCGAGGATGCGGAGAAAGGGGAACCCTCCTACACTGTTGGTGGGAATGCAAGCTGGTGCAACCTCTCTGGAAAACAGCTTGGAGGTTCCTCAAAATGTTGAAAATAGAACTGCCCTATGACCCAGCAATTGCACTATTGGGTATTTACCCTAAAGATACAAACGTAGTGATCCAAAGGGGCATGTGTACTCGAATGTTTATAGCAGCAATGTCCACAATAGCCAAACTATGGAAAGAACCTAGATGTCCATCAACAGATGAATGGGTCAAGAAGAAGTGGTATATATACACAATGGAATATTATGCAGCCATCAAAAGAAATGAAATCTTGCCATTTGCAACAACATGGATGGAACTAGAGCGTATCATGCTTAGCGAAATAAGTCAAGCAGAGAAAGACAACTATCATATGATCTCCCTGATATGAGGAAGTGGTGATGCAACATGGGGGCTTAAGTGGGTACGAGAAGAATAAATGAAAGAAGATGGGATTGGGAGGGAGACAAACCATAAGTGACTCTTAATCTCACAAAACAAACTGAGGGTTGCTGGGGGGAGGGGGTTTGGGAGAAGGGGGTGGGATTATGGACATTGGGGAGGGTATGTGTTTTGGTGAGTGCTGTGAAGTGTGTAAACCTGGTGATTCACAGACCTGTACCCCTGGGGATAAAAATATATGTTTATAAAGTCATAAATTGTGTAGTTAAAATGTGAAACACAATAAGCAAAATAAAAATATTGGTAATTACTAAAAAAAAAAAAAAAAAGAAAAGAAAAGAAAAATGACAAACTCTTGAATTTCCAGGATAATACCTAACATTTCCAAAATGGCCTGGCTTGTTAAAGCTATTATTGGCCTAATTCAAAGTCTTGACTTGGGAAAACTCTATGAACAGAAAGGCCTGATCCCTATATTCCTGGTAATGATTTCTACCCCATAGAAAATCCTCAAAGTAGGATTGTGTGCTATTTGTTCAGTAAGCCATTTTCCTTTGCATTTTCTTCTTCTTTGCTAAGATACAGTTTTAACTTTCATTAATTTTTTTTCAGATTTTATTTATTTATTTGGGTGAGAGAAGGAGAGGGAGCATGTGGGAAGAGAAGGGCAGAGGAAGAGGGAGAAACAAACTTTCCACTGTGTGCAGAGTCCTATATAGGGCTTCACACAGGCTCAAAGTGGGGTTCAATCCCAGGACGCTGAGATCATGACTTGAGCTGAAGTCAGACACCTAAGTGAGCCATCCAGACACCTCAAATTTAATCTTCTTTTGTTCACAAAGGAAGGGAGTTTACACTGGAGGATGGAATTTACCAATTGCCTTGTATTCTAATCTGTATTATTTCAAGTTTTTTTGGATTTACGTAGGGTGTATGCATCTATATTCATGAATCAAAGAGGCATATAATTGTGATTTCTCACACTTTTTTTGTCCAATATTGGTAATAGAGGTTATATATTAACTTCATAAAATGAGAAGCAGAGTGTTCATTCTTTTTCTGAAAAAAGATCAAATTGATACCTATCTTGAAAATCTGGCAGAAATATTCCTTACAGCCAGGTCTTGTTTCCCTTGCAGAAATATGTTAAAATATGACTTCAATATGTTGGATACAAATAGCAATATTATTATCGTAAGTCAGATTAAATGCTAGCAAGTTTGATTTTCTTTTTAACTATTTTTATTTTATGTAATTTATAATATTTACTGCCATATGTTATTGATAGCATTCTTCTATTATCCTTATGATGTCTACTAAACTGTAGCTATGATTTCCTTCTCAGTCAAATGCAACTGATTTGTGAATTTTTATTTCCCCCTTGGTCAGTGTTTCCAGAGGTTTGTCCATTGTTTTTGGTCCAGCTGGAAAAAAAAAAAATCAACTTTGCCTTGGTTAATCCTTCCTGTACTTTTTATTTGTTTGTTTGTAGATTTATTTATTTACTTTTGAGGAGTAAAAAGACACACATATGCATGAGCACCTATGAGGAGGGGTGGAGGGAGAAGGAAGAATTCCAAGCTGACTCTACACTGAGGGCAGAGCCAGAAATGGGATTCCATCCCTGAGATCATGATCTGAGAGGAAACCAAGAGTTGCATGCTTAACCCACTGGGTCACCCATGTTCCCCATGTGCTTTTTAAATTTCATATTGCATTGACTTCTAATTTTATCTTTATTATTGTTCTTTACAATTGTTCAGTATTTACTATTCATGCAATGTTACCAGTACTTCCATTCTGTTCCACCAAATAGAAACTTGAAGTTACCTTTGATTCCTCCTCATGACCCCTACACAGGCTTACTTTTATCTTACAAACATCTCTCAAATCTATTTACTGTCACCTCTCACACAAGGAACTTCATAATGCTGTTTCTTTGCAATGACTTTTCTCATTCACTATGTCAACTTCTCTTCAACTCCTAAAACTCCTCACATCTAAATTATTTCTTCATAGCATTTATCACAATCATAATTTCTCATGCTTTTGTGATTTATTTGAAAAATCCCTTTTCACTAGACTCACATCTCCAGGGGAACAGGAACCTAGTCTCTCTTTCTCACCAATAGGATCCCAGATCTTAGTAATTAGCAGTTGTATATTTAATGAATAAATAAAACAAAATAGAGACAAATGAATTCAGCTACCAGAAAAAAATTAAGGAGACTTAGGTTTTGACTCTATGATATACATTTTGATTCAGATAAACAAAAGAGAAAATATACTCACTTGGAATGTAGTTTATCATCAGTCTGTTGGCAGAAATATTGCAAAGAAGATTCAAGAACTGATATAGGTTACATGGATTGGTTTTATGGTTGTTCAAATTTAGAAGTACTAGGATTAGGGCTAAGTAAAAATAATAATAAATTCTAAAGGAAAAGGAAATAGAGGCATTTATAGACTTAAGAGTGGTTCAGTTCATTCCATTCAGAACACTTGATATGAGCTGTATTTTGTCATCTTGATAAAGTAGTTATAAGCAGTTTATATGTGTTGAGTGAAATGTGTAATCCTTTAGTACTTCTATTAATTTATTTTACTTTTTTTTCTGATTCAAGCAATGCAATCATTAAGTAGATGACAAATGATAAACTATTAATATGGCCTGTATGGTTTGGTTGTGCATTTTGTAAAATTTTAAAAAAATGCCATTAAAAATATCAAAAGTGATACAACCAGAAAACTAAACATACTCTACCTCATGAAAACAGCAGAGTATAATTTTTGTTTTATTTTATTATTACTATTACAATATAATATTTATTCTTGTCATTTTTAGGGTGGTTGAAAAATAAAGTTGAGAGAAAGAGTCAGAGTAGAGCTCATAACGAATAGTGGGAATGATGGATAACATTTAGAAAATCTCGGGATATTTGTTTTGGTTTCATGCTTTCTGCTGCAACCTTTGGGAAGAGTCTTTAAAACTCTCGCAGGCATCATGTTGCAAGTGAAATAAACTCCTGTGCTTTAAACTGTGAATGAAATTTTTAGTCAGGCAGCTTCTCTGGGAAAAATCAATAAACCCTTTTAATAATGTGGGTCAAGCTATTTCCACACCAAGGTTTAGAGAAAATAATGTTACCTTAAAGAAATATTCTTTTTTTCTTTTTCTTTTCTTTTTTTTCTATTTTGAAAGTATTTGAAATAACATGCTGGCTCTTCAAACATCCATGGATGCTTTCTCCATATTAAATGTCTGTCCCTTGGACTAGAGAAATAAAATTTGCCAATACAGCAACACACTTTATTTATCAAAAGAAGTGAAGAGTATAGATCAGGTAATCATCCTACATGCAAATATTGAGCTAATAACTCAATGAATAACCAATGATATTTTCTTTTTTTTTTAGAAGCAGAGAATGTGACTTCATTTTGTGAAAGTGCCCCAAGTTTTATTTCCCACGTAGAACTTAGTCTTTCAACAGGAGAAATTATCATTACATTTTGAGCCCTAAGTCATGGATGAATCATATTTCTGTAATTTCATTTAGTGAAACCATTTATTTTCTTGAAGTCCATGCACAATTGGTAATTCCATGAAACTAATTCCATGGGCCACTGCTCCCATAGAAAATATGACCCAGAGAGAAGGAGACATGTAAACAATTACAATAAGATTCTTTACTGAAGACTAGGGAAGGACACTCAATAAAAGATGAATGTTGTGAAGACAGAATTGGAAAGTATATTGTGGAATAGCTTTGTAAGTGATTGGCTCAAGGGGATAATTAGGATGAGAAAGTCTAAAGATATTCTAGATGGCTTTCACAGTTTTAGCCTGAATTGTATTCTTGGACTTTTTCTTTTTTTTAACTAATCAACTTCCCTGGAAAATTAGAACTAACTACCAAAATACATACTTTAAAATGGTTTTAATATTTGATTATTTTGTTGGAATATAAACTCAGTGAGAAATAGGGAAATTATAGTTCTTGCCATAGCTCTGTGTCTCACACTCATTTTAAACCAACAAATATTGAATAAAAGAATTAAGCTCAAGTATCAAATTTTTATTTTATTTTTATTTATTTATTAGAGAGAGAGAGCACGCACATGAGCTGTGGGGAGGAGTAGAGGGAGGGAGAAGCAGACTCCTTGCTAAGCAGGGAGCCTATTCCCGGCTTGATCCCAGGACCCTGAGATCATGATCTAAGCTGAAGGCAGAGGGGTAACTGACTGAGCCACCCAGGTGGCTCAAATTACCAAAGTTTTAACAGAAAAGTAACTGATTAAAATGCTCTAATTAATGAAAGTATATAATTGTTGTGATGATTTTATTTCTTTGCAAGACCCCTATATATTGTATGAGGGACTTATATTTTTTATATATTTTGTATATAATGTGTAAGTCAGCAAATAAATCTATAAATTACAGAAATATTTAGATGCCTTCTCACAAAAAAACACAAACACAGACAAAAATCATAACTTATGAATCCAGTCTCATAGTTGTTTCAAGAAGTCACCACTTCTGGTATAATATTGATAAAAACCAAATTCGATTATTATAAATGTAAATAGTAGTTTACATTTGGAGTATTTGTTCTGTTTCTAGTATTATTCTAGAATTTTATGTCTATCATCTTAATTTAATACTTAAAAAAATATAATTTGATATTATTATTCCCATGTTGTAGATGAGAAAAGTGAGATACAAATAACTTAATTAACTACCTATCTATAGTTACCAGATATTTATTGACTGAACTATGATTTGGGAGAAGTGAGTTGGAGTAAATCAGAAGGGGAGACAACCATGAGAGACTGCGGACTCAGAAACAAAGTGAGGGTTTTGTAGGGGAGGGGAGTGGGGGTTGGGTGAACCTGGTGGTGGGTATTAAGGAGGGCACGTATTGCATGGAACACTGGCTGTGGTGCATAAACAATGAATTTTGGAACACTGAAAAAATAAAATTAAATTTAAAAAAATAGGGTGGTGGATTCTAAAGTTTGTACTTGGCCTTATTGCATTAGATAAACTTCTAATTAAATTAATGATGATTAAAATGATGATCATGATGACAATAGTGATAAGTAGGTTATGTTTACTAAGCATTTTTTGTGAGGACTATCCAAAGTGCTAGGTTGTTTATTTTTTTTTTATTTTGCATGATTTGTCAAATTAAGAACTCACAAAAGTCTTAAAAGAGTGTTACTCTTACTATACTCACTTTACTATACTTTACTAATGAAGATACTGAGATACAGTGTGTTTACATTTACACATCTAGTGAAGGTGAAACCCAAAAGTTTAGTTTGGTTGGAGTTAAGTAGATAAATGTATGCTCCTGGGAGATTAAAAGTACTCTTTTTTAATTATTTTCTTATTTTTAAATTAACATATAAAAGTTTTCTTAAAACTGCACAAAAATGCTATATTGTATCCTACAATCAAGTGCTACCTTGGTAAAGGTATTGCTTGATATGAACATCAAAGTCATAACACTTAAAAAAAAAAAAAAAAAGTCGGGGCACCTGGGTGGCTCAGTGGGTTAAGCCACTGCCTTCGGCTCAGGTCATGATCTCAGGGTCCTGGGATCGAGCCCCGCATCGGGCTCTCTGCTCAGCGGGGAATCTGCTTCCTCCTCTCTCTCTCTGCCTGCCCCTCTGCCTACCTGTGATCTCTGTCTGTCAAATAAATAAATAAAATCTTTAAAAAAAAAAAGTCATAACACTTTTTAAATGGAAAGTAGCCAGTGCTCTCTGAGGATAAATATTCCATAATCAGTTCTTTCCAACGTCTCATCCCTCTACATGCACACACACACACAATAGGCACAAACATAAGACAACCACAGGCACACACATGTACAAGCCATGATCAACAAGAAATATCAGAGAGGGCAGGGCAGAAAACAGACCTCTGAATTGCGCCACAAAACCATAATCCTCAGAGAGACATAGAAGATATAAAAAGGTCCACAATTTATGGAAGTTCCTTCATTAAGGGGAGTCTCTTTCTCTCCTTCTTAAATCTTGTGTCTCCTCTCCTTAAATTTATTATTTCCTTGTGACTTGCCTGGACAGCAAAATCAACATTGTGGGTGAGTTCCAAACCTGGGTCTCAATAGGCTTTTATTTCCATTCTTCCTCTTGGTATCACTGCCTAGAATTCAGCTGAGCTAGGGAGAAACTGAACTGAGCTGTCAAGTACAGGACTCGCTGATGAAGACAATAAGCTAAAATGATAATAAGAGTCAAGCTTGCAATCACTCCCTGCAGTAGTATAAGGAAGAGGCTAAACTGGACAAAATATGGACACTTCTCATTACCCAGAAGGGAAGGTGTAAGGGGAGAGAGTCAGGTAAGCAGTAGAAATGTTTGGGATCATTTCACTCCTTGTGACCCCAAACAAAATGTTCCTCCAGTTTTTCTGGGACTAGAGGCAACAGGAAGGGAAAATATTGACGAGTGAATTCTAGAAAAGTGTTAAGTACCAAGTCAAAATGGAAAAGATAACCTCAGAGTAACCACTTCCAATCCTCTGGTATAAGATGCAGAGACCTCTGTGCATAATCTCTGTGAAAGAGGCCTCTAATAGAAGCTCCTGGCCTAGGAACACTGATCAGCATAAGAGCATGGTGGGTCTGTGTCCTTGACTGCACCCCCCTTCGGGGGCAATACATTGGCTGTTCATGAAGTCCAGTGTGAAAAAAGAAGGTTCTCCCCTTGAGGCCTGACAGGAAAAACCTTTGAGGTGGCCTATGGTGGCACCTGAAAAATCACACACAGATTTTTAGCCAGGAGCTGAACTCCTCAATCTCTGTCACTGATGGCAATTAAGTAAGTCCAAGGTAGACCAGTAACAGATGAGAAATTCTGGTAAGCATAAAGGCTGCAGACTAAATTAATGCCTGAGTGAGTGCCGCTGAAATCAGCTAAGTCTGACCCAAATCAGTAGAACATTCCAACTGAGCCCAGCCTAAATTATCAACCCATAGAATAAATTACATATATGTGTATAGTTTTAACCCATTCAGTTTTTGTTTGCTTTGGTTTGTTAACATACACAGGAAAGGAGTGCCTGGGTGGCTGGGTTGGTGGTTGGTTGGGCATACAACTTTTGATTTTGGATCAGATCATGATCTCAAGGTCATGAGATCAAGCCCCACATCAGGCTCTATGCCTGATTCTCTCTTTCCCTCTCCTTCTGCCCAATCATCTGCTCATGTGCACTATCTATAAAACAAACCAACCAATCCAACAAACAAAAACAGAAAAAAACATACACACACAAGCTAACTGACACAATTATTAACCAAAAACCTTTAAATAAAATCCACTAATATATTGGAAACCACCTAATCATACTGTTATCTAGGGATTTTTGGTTTTATATTCCCAAAGCTATTTCAAAATCAGTGCTACTATGCCTGTCATTTACTTGCATTTCTGTGGTTATTACTTATTTCAGCATCACTTTAGACACTCTCTCAATTTTGCTGTGAGATTCTCACATTTAATTTCTGTAACTTTCCCACTTACCATGAAACTTTCCTTACCATATTTTGATCTTTATGTCCCAAAGAAAGAAATAAGATAAATAGTAAGACATTCTACAATATGTATTTACAAAGTTATAACATATTGTTCTAAATTTTCATAAATATATAAATATTTTACACACATGTCAAATAATTTTTGAAAGATTTTATTTATTTACTTGACAGTGATCACAAGTAGGCAGAGAGGCAGGCAGAGAGAGATGGGGAAGCAGGATTCCCACTGAGCAGAGAGCCCGACATGGGGCTCGATCCTTGAACTGAAGGTAGGGGCTTTAACCCACTCAGCCACCCAGGCACCCCAATGTCAAATAATTTTAAAGATGAAAAAACTAGAAAAAATAATTCACAGGTTTCTGGAAAAATCAAATTCTCTTTCTTGGTATGAGAAAACTGAGATCAAAAGAGAAATGATAAATCTTCAAAATTAGTAAGTGGAAAAACTGTGACTTAAACCTTAGTCTTCTGAACATAAGTCAGTCAAAAAGGAAACCAAGCTACAAGAAATACACAAACATTTATTTGGAGTCTCAGAATTGTAATTTGGGGAACATGCATTTGACAGCAACACAAAACTGTGCCATCCACTCCCAGAGGGAGGAAAAAAACCAAACAAACAAGGGGTTTCTAAATTATTAAAAAAAAATAAGATTTTCATTCATTTATTTGACAGACAGAGATCACAAGTAGTCAGAGAGGTAGGCAGAGAGAGAGGAAGGGAAGCAGGCTCCCGGTTGAGCAGAGAGCCCGATGTGGGGATTGATCCCAGGACTCTGGAATCATGACCTGACGACCCTAAGGCAGACGTTTTAACCCACTGAGTCACCCAGGCGCCCCCAAGGGGTTTTATAGACAAGAGAATGTTTGTATGTGTTATATATGTATGTATGTATATATATATATATATATATATATATGTAAAATTCTATCAGTGTTCATGGCAGGTCATGATCTCAGGGTCCTGGGATCGAGTCCCACATCGGGCTCTCTGCTCAGCGGGGAGCCTGCTTCCTCCTCTCTCTCTCTGCCTGCCTCTCTGCCTACTTGTGATCTCTCTCTCTCTGTCAAATAAATAAATAAAATCTTTAAAAAAAAATTATGATGGTAGCGCATTTTCAATGTAAGTTGTTAGGTGTTCTTACACTGTGGCTATGAGAGAGTTATGATAGAATTGGATGGAATTCAGTAGAAATGACAAGATCATCCATTACTCTATTGATTACCCATTATTCTGAATCCACTTACTCTGCAAATTTGGAGGTGTTCATAGAATAACAATATCTATAGATTATCTGTGCTTAATCCTCCTTACAGTACCCATTTTTAGTGTAATCTTGGTAAGTTCTTTATCTTTTTTCGCTATAGTTATTTTTACTTATAAACTGGAAGTGAGTTTAGTACAGATCTCCTAGGGTCATTGTGATGATTACCTGTGATGACATATATAGGAAGACAGGCTGTAAAAAGTATTCAATGAAACGTGTAAGCCTTGGGGCGCCTGGGTGGCTCAGTGGTTTAAGCCTCTGCCTTCGGCTCGGGTCATGGTCTCAGGGTTCTGGGATCGAGCCCCGCATCGGGCTCTCTGCTCAGCAGGGAGTCTGCTTCCTCCTCTCTCTCTCTGCCTGCCTCTCTGCCTACTTGTGATTTCTCTCTGTCAAATAAATAAATAAAATCTTTAAAAAAAAAAAAAGAAAAAAAAAAGAAACGTGTAAGCCTGATGATTTACAGACCTGTACCCCTGGGACAAATAGTAGATTATATGTTAGTAAAATAAAAAAAAAAAAAAAAAAGATTCCAGGGAAACACACAGAGAGTTTTAGAAGGGAGGGACATGGGGGGATGGGTAGCCCTGTGGTGTGTATTAAGGAGGACATGGATTGCATGGAGCCCTGGGTGTTATATGCAAACAATGAATCATGGAACACTACATCAAAAACAAATGATGTACTGTATGGTGGCTAACATAACACAATAAAAATAATTAAAATATTAAAAATAAAATAAGAAGTATTCTATGTTTACTTCATCCTTCTTGCTGTTTCTTCTTGACTATCGAGACCAGTCTATAAGGTTCTTGAGGATGGGACTTCCTTCCATTCAGTTTTAAGTTCCCAAAGTCCTTGTCAAATGTCACATGCTCCATAGATATTTGCAGGAGAAGCAAGAGGAGAAAGAATGGGGAAGAAAAGAAGGTGGTGGGGTTGGGGAGGAAGCAACTGAGAAAGGAAGAGAAGAGGAAAAGAGAAAGGAAAGAAGAATTGAGTCCAGGATGATTTCATGAGAAACATCAACATGTTTATCAAGTGCTTACAGTCAGTAATATTGTAAGCCATTGATGAAGTAATTGAAGATAAAGAGAAAGAAATCCATATATCGTAAATGCCTATGATTGTTGTTAAGTAGTTATCTGACGTTACCAATGGGAGTAAAAAAAATAATAGTCACCATCCCCTTAGCTCTTCTGTTTGGGCATAAGATATAAAGCAATGTATACTGATGTGATTTTCAAGAAAAATGGGTAGGTCAGAAGATACATCCTTCACTCCGCCCCAAATTCTTACTTTATTTACTCAGTTTATGTAGCATGCCCAATCACTAAAATTACTGCTGCCTACACAGCAACTACCTTTCTCAGTTTTGACAGTGATCATTTTACTAATCTTTTCAAAAAAAATAAAACCTTGGTTTGGGATTCTATTTTTTTCTGTTTTTTTTTTTTTTTAAAGATTTTATTTATTTATTTGACAGACAGAGATCACAAGTAGGCAGAGAGGCAGGCAGAGAGAGAGAGCGAGAGAGAGAGGGAAGCAGGCTTCCTGCGGAGCAGAGAGCCCGATGCGGGGCTCGATCCCAGGACCCTGAGATCATGACCCGAGCTGAAGGCAGCAGCCCAAACCACTGAGCCACCCAGGCGCCCCTTTTTTTCTGTTTATTAATTTATGCCATTTATTACTATTTTCCCTTTTCTCTCAAATTAATCTGTTGTTATTTTACTGGCCTCTTTTAGTCGATGTTGGGACAAATGATTTTAAATTTTTCTTCTCTTTAAATATATGTATTTAAAGGCAAGTATTTTTTTGTGTGCGTTTATGCCCATAATGCCTTTCTACAGTTAGAGTGTATTGGTATTTCCTTTCATTCCAAGCACTTGCTGGTTTTAATTATGATTAAGCCTTTAATATAATTGTAACTGACTTCACTCCTGGGTTAGTTAGAAATGTATCACTTAGTTCCCAAATATTTATAAAAGAATTTGAAACTACATATTTATTATTGTTTTTTTAGTTAAGTCTTCTGGTGTCAGAGATCATGGTCTAATGATCGCAGTTTTTAAAAAATGTTGGAGACACTATATATGACTCAGCATGAGTCCATTTTTCAAAATATTTTATGTGCATTTTAAAATAAAATATCTTAGCTGTTACTGGGTACAGTCGTTTAATTCTCCTGCTAATTCAATGAGGAAAATATTTGAATTATCCTATTCTCATTTTGCAAGAGAGAACATTGAAGCAGATAGGTTAAATATTTTCCCCAAATTCATATAGCTTGTAAACAATGAAACTCCCAGGGAATTAGGTCTAGAATATGTCCTCTTAAACCTAAACTATATTGTTTTATTTGTTATATAATAGTAATACAGATATTGCATTGAAGGTTAAAGTAGAAATAAAAGAAAACTTTTAGGTTAGGCTATACGAAGACTCAGTGGTAAAATTATATGTAATCATGGGAAGAAGAATTAAATTTTCCCCCTGTGTGACACCAAGTGGTATGTTAAGAGTAATAAAAGAAGTTGCAAAGAAATAAAAAGAAATCGCACTAAAAACATTCCAACATACAGAGCTACCCAGAGAAAATAAACTTCGTTAAGAATCATGAAACTCCCCTAACCTAAAACTTTCAGAAGAGCTGAAGGACCACTAAGTGTAGTAAAGAGAGTACCAAAAGCAATTGTGGTTATAGGTCACATACATTTTAGCCACTATCAGCAATATCTCCTATAGTCTGGAGATTCTATGACTATCGATACTGGCACATTAGCTAATATTTCATATTCTCACTGATCTCTTCTATTGCCCCTGAAATATTAGTTTTTCCAGGGAAATAATATTTGAGTTGGTAGCATAATCGTACATCATCTAAAGTTGCATTTTTATCAAATGTTAAGTACAAGAACGATTGTGTTTATGTGCTGCTTCTTAGTCAATATTAAAAACTATAAAAATGATTAAACCTTAGGAAAAAGAGTCCCTGAGAAAGATGAAAAACAACATATACCTAAAAAAAAAAAAAAAACAAAGCTGAGGAAAAATATGAAGGAAGTATTAAATATTAGCAACAAAACAAAAACTCATAAAGAAATACTAAAATAATTTATCTTCTGCTTACCCACCTCCTTTCCCTTAATTACAAATAATTCATACTGTAACAAGATTTAGAAATAAGGGTTCATTATCTGAAAAGGTTGGCAAGCTTCTGACAAAGGCAAATTCAAGGTGAATTATGTACCCCAATAGTTGATACCACAAGAATATTAAGGGCTTAGAGGAAAAGCAAATGAATTTGCTTCCAGTAATCACCTATAACAGGTCACAAGTAGCTATCAATTCTCTATATAACTCTTTTTGCTTCACAGAACCTTGCCTCAAAAGAGAACAGGAAAAATTTCTGTGTGTTTAAGGTTGGGGGCAGGGGGCAAGATAGATATGGTGATGGAGACTCAGAAGGTATGACAAACTACCAGACTTGAGGAATCATGGAGGTGCAAAGCTCATCAATGTGCCCTGTACAATTCTTCCTGTTTAGTCTCCTCATATCTGGCCAAATTTCACCATCTCAATTGATCAGGATATAAATGCTATTACCAACACTTAGCTCAATATCATGGCCAGCCACAGGGTTTATTCATTGTCTTAAATGGGAGCAAGCAATTATCACCCAATGGTTTCAATGCATACCAAAATCATGGCTGGATGGATAGCTCTGGTGGTCTTATGGCTAGTTAGCTGTGTAGTCTTGACTTAGCCATTTTAATAAGCCCAGATTTAAGAAAAAAAAGAAAGAAAGAAAGAAAGAAAGAAAGAAAGAAAGAGAAAAGAAAAGAAAAGAAAAAAAGAAAAGAAAGAAAGAAAGAAAAGAAAAGAAAAGAAAAAGAAAGAAAAAGAAAAGAAAAGAAAAAAAAGAAAAAAAAAAAGAAAAAAGAAAAAAGAAAGAAAGAAAAAGAAAGAAAGAAAGAAAGAGAAAAGAAAAGAAAAGAAAGAAAAGAAAGAAAGAAAGAAAGAAAGAAAGAAAGAAAGAAAGAAAGAAAGAAATCAAAAGAAAATCCTCATTTTGGTGAACTGAAAACTTGAAGCCCACTCTTCATGTCAGCTTAGAGCTACCCTGTAACTGGTAACTAACACTGATCCTGAAAAAGATGTCAGGAACACAATCATACATGTTTGTGTGGTCTAACCCTCTGTAAATAAACTGTTTTCACATTTGCTACCCAGACTTTTGAGAGAGAAATAGAGAGAGAGAATAATAATATGAAAAATTCATTGTCAACAATTGCACTTTTTTAATCTTTGCATTTATTGCATTAAAATTTTCAGTTCTGGGATCAAAGAAGTTACTTGAGGGTTAAAAAAAACAGAGGTTAAAAATAGAAATTATGATTTTCAAAGAATGTTTACATAATTGAAGAGTGTGTCAATATAACTGTAAAGCATTGCAACCTCACACTACATTATTCAAATATATTTTCTTGATATACTGAAATAGTAGTCTCCTTGTATTTGAGTACTCCTTTGGTAAAGGGCAAATTGTATTACAGGAGACTCTGACAAACTTAAGAATCTCTAGCACGTTAATCAGCAAGGAAAAGACTTAAGATATAGTGGCTTATAATGAGATGCAGTGGAGGAATTTAAAAGAATTTAGCTTAGGAATATACTAAGTGATTTCAAATCACTGAAGTTCCTTTGTACGGAGGGGATGACCTTGTTTTGGCTGAGATTGGAAAAGCCATGTGCAGTCAGCAAATAGCCCACAGACCTAGATCTTGGTTTAGAATAAGGAAGAGCTAAATATCAGAACTCCCTGAAAATACAAGTCACCAGAAGCTGAAGCTTAATGACAACTAATTAGATGAAGTTGTGCTGCTGTGGGTTGTAGGTTGAACCAGGTTTCCATTATTATCCTGTTTAACTCCAAATTTTTCAAAGGAATGTTTCATAATGGGACTGGAATTAATGTAGCTAAATCTAGCCAAAGCACAACCTCGAAGTATATAAATAGCATTTCACTTCCCTGAACTCAATGCACAAGTTAAAAAGAAAAACACAACTCTGGAATAGACTTGTTAAAAAATAGCACTATATAAAGACGTAAGACTTGTACTTTGCTTTCATAAAAGAAGAAAGTAAAATATGATTCTTTCTAAGCTTCATAGAGCTGCAGAAGTTTATAAACACTTTTTGACAATTAAGTTAACGATGTTAGCATTTACTCAGTTTATATAAGAGGGACATAAAACTGAATGAGTTCAAAAACCACAGATTTTTGGGAGAGGATAAATCACTCAACTTGTAGCCATGGCTTTTGAAATGTAAAGGTTAAATTTGAATTTTGAGGTTCCTGTATTACCATGTAGAGATGAGGATATATTTTTGCAGGTAAAGGGATCTTGTGAAAGTTACTGAAAGTCATGGTTGGTTATTCATCAAGACACTTAGGACTGTGCTCAGTGCTCAGGACTGCTCACTTCCTGCTACCAGGTCAGGTGAAAATAATTGCTCAGTGAGTAATCAGAACAATTAGAAAGCCAAAGGAAATTTGTTAAACTGCAACTTAATCACAATCCTACATGTTGTATTTGGGAAAATTAAATAACTTAACTTCAACTTCTTACTTTAAAAAATGCACATAGTAATAGTCCCTGTCTACAATAAATTCTAAATACTAAGTAAAATAATTCGAGTAAGCACACAGTGCTTATTATCTTCATTATTAATAATGCAACTGCTCTTATAACATAATTCAGTATTGACTATAACAAAAGTACTCCCTAACCTCATTTAAATGTCTGTCAGGTCTATCTACTAATTTTCAAATAACTAATAATAATGAGAACATGGATAGAAATGTGGTTCTTGGAAAGGAAAACAGCAACCCTTAAATTTACAGATTATAGGTCTCTCTCCTTGTTTGAAGCCATCAGAAACAGAACTATAGTAGTCAGTTGATAAATATTTATTGAATGAACATTAAATAAATGAATTCAGTGTTCTTTACAGCTATGTTTTAAATAAATAAAACATAGTCTCATCATGCAAATAATCTGAGAAAAAAACAGCTAAATTATATATTTTAAATTGAATAACTCATTTTAGTTTTCACATTGCTTTATTATAAATTTTTAGGTCATAACAATTTTAAATACAATTTTATAGTATAATCAGCATTCAGTGACAATAAAGAGATAAATACAAGGATTTTGTATTCATTCTATTTTGTTTCATTTTGTTGTTGTCTTTGTCATGGGAGGATCGTTTATCAAGCTTTGCTTAAATAATAATGCCAAAATCTCACTAGCTTATAACAACACACATTAAATTCTCATCCCTGCACCTGTGGATCAGCTGCAAAATCTCTGCTCCAGGCTATAGGTTTGGTTCAGGTCTGCTCATATATCCTCATCTATCCACCCAGGCAGAAGGGCAGCTGCTTCCTGGAGTGTCCTCGTCTTGCTGCAGGTGAGACTGGCCAAGAGCTTAGCAATACTGAGTAACAGCCCACACTAGAGATACGCCATGGTCACTCACACTTTATTCACTCAAAGCAAGTCATAAAGCCAACCAAAATATCGATAGGTTGATAAACATATTCTTCCCACGCAGGTCAGGGAACAGGTATATATTTATTCTGTTTAATAATCACCTATTAGTGTTACATTTTATAGGCTCTCTGTGCTATCTCAATAATGCAATAGTTCACAACTTTGAAAAGATGTTTTTTAGTGACTGAAATAGGAAAATAGTCTTGGTATTAAATTATTATAAAAAGGGCCTTATTCAAGTGATCTCTTTTGTGTCATGTTATATTTAGTAAGGAGTGGGACTGAAAAATAACATCATAGAATTAATATGAGAATATTATAATATGAAATGTGTTACTTTTCATCTCGAACCCCAAAACTCATTTGACATGAAATTACAACATAAGCTTTTTTCAATTTTAATTTTTAAAGTTTAGACTAAATAGTAGTGAGAAATTTTGGTCATTAGTTTTGATACTTTGTAGTACTTAACAATTAAAAATCAGAATATCTGGGCAGTGGAGTGTTACAAGGCTAAGAATCTTAACTAAGAAGTTCACTGCCAGGGGCGCCTGTGTGGCTCAGTGGGTTAAGCTGCTGCTTTCAGCTCAGGTCATGATCTCAGGGTCCTGGGATCAAGTCCTGCATCAGGATCTCTGCTCAGCGGGGAGCCTGCTTCCCTCTCTCTCTCTGTCTCTGCCTACTTGTGATGTCTCTCTGTCAAATAAATAAATACAATCTTTAAAAAAAAAAAGTTCACTGCCAGATGTGTTGTACTATGTCCCTCCAAACCACATGATGGATTCTAAGTAGTATTTGTGTGAGAATAATAGTTAGACTCTAAGAAGTAACAAGTAGGGACACAAATACCAAAATATAAATAAATTCCTCAATATTTTTAATCTTTAAATATCTGGTAACTTACTTACATAATATTTAGAATTATTAGATTTTCAATCTGTAAATTTCCTACTTATAGTATGCCCTGTATGTCATGTATGTCATACATGTATGTCATATATGTCATGTACAGATTTGTTATATTATGCCAGTACCTTTTGTAACATTATAATATATAACTATATCATATATAATTTTGAATATACTCTCTGCTCCTAAACAAGTAACTGAAAACTTTTAGTAGTTTATTAATCAACGACAAATACTATTAATTTGCTTTTTTTCTGTTATGAGAATTTAAGTCAATGTCTTATTTGAAAATATAAATATTAATGTTTTGTTATGTATTAATAGGGATTTTAGCAACTTCATTTGTAGAGTAATTGAGTAATAAAAATTAAAGATGAGAGAGAAAGAGAAATTCCATGAAATAGTTTAAATGAATATTAGAGGAACTTTTCAAAATAAGCCTGTCACAATGTAAGTTTTGCTTCAGGGATAGATTTAATGACTTTTATCATGTCCTCTAATTTAATCCTTTGTTTTAATACTTGTGTTGAAAGAGAAGTTGGACAGGATTGATGATCTTGGGATCCAAATATGTAAGATGAGGTTCTCACGTTCAATACTGCTTTTGGTAGAACTGAATGAATACTTCCTTAAACTCTGATTGACATTTAAGAGATGAGAGTGCATTCAGGTATAGGAGTTATGCTGTATAAATAAAAATAGGATTGATATAAAAATGCAATCATGGTGGAGTTTGACATCAAGGCCATGCCTAGACAAACAAAAATAATTTCACAACAGTCTTGAAGGGGCTGCTATTTCTACAATCTTAATAGTCCATTTGACTTTCTATAATAAGAAGAATTATTTAATAATCAAATAAAGCAATATAACAGTATAAACTGTATGTTAACTGACATAACTGACAACTAGGTTTGACTTAATTGTTTAGGTAAGACTCCATAACTCTTAATGGCTTGAGAGCATTTAATACACAGTTTTTTCTTCCTTAATGTCAGTGTTTGTTGCATGACCTTAGTCTAGGTTTTGCTCCAAAATGATTGGGTTGAGAAACCTGAGAAACACAATTATCAAAATTATGAAAATCATAAATCAAAATCACAATTGTCAAAATAAGAAACCTGAGAAACACAATTGTCAAAGTTACTGTAAAAGGGTATTTCATCATATATCAGGAGAATAAAAAGGGGGAACACATGAAAAAATGCAATTAAATACCAAATATAACATTTCAATACCAGTAAATTCTTATGGATGTTTTAGCTTCTATGTTATTCATTTTTAGATTTTAATTATTCAAAGGATACCCATTTAATACCCTATCAATATGAGAATACTAGTATGAAGTTTACTTAATTTTTTGTGTTTTGTTTTGTTTTATTTCAGAAAGCAATGTATCTGGATTAAGCTCTATTTTTTCTTTCACTGTTATTTGTATTTTAAATTATTGGACAGATACTGATTTTTGCTGGCATTTTACCACATTGAAGTAGCGACAAAAAAAAAAATATATATATATATATATATCTGTGACTTCTCTATATAGAAAGGAGGCAGTAATAGTGCCAACTAAATTGCTCAAATATTTACCTCTTCCTTCTATTATTAGATTATACTTCTCCACCCTGTTGATGTAAAATTTACTCTTATAATTTGTTTAGTCATTGATTTTGAGGAAAACAGCATGTGGCTTTCTCATGGATGTTTTTAACAGTCATTATGCATTCACACATTTCTTTTTTTCCATTGGCCATAATTAATGCATGACCCAAAGAGGGCCTGCTTTTGGAGCTCAGATCCAAGTATGAATAAGACAAAGCAAGACTTCGACCACTATTTGTACAAGCAAAATATAAACCTTATTGTTGTAAATTAAGAAGATTTAGGGATTGTTTGTCACTAAACATAACTAACTAAAACAGCATTGATACAGAAGCATGAAATTTTGGCTAGTCTGAGATATTTAAAATAAATTTAAATTCATCTTCCTACCAGATATTAGTAGTCAACAACTTTTAAAAAAATGATTGGATTTCATGGAATTTCTAGTGTAAGATGATGAGTTGGGAGGGACCTGAACTCATTTCTCTCTATGGACACACAGAATCTCCAGCTACACATGGACAAACTCCCTCTAAAAGAAATCCAGAAACTAGCTGATTGACTTCTATACTTTGGGAGAAAGAGAAAATACTCACATTGGAATGGGTGTTGACACAGTATCAGCTACTGGGAACCAGGAACAAAGAAAGAGGTTTGAATAACCACAAAGGTTTGAGAGACAGCTAAAAGATCCAGATGAGATGAAAGAGAACGTTCATCTTCAATGCATGACCACTCCACCAAGGCTGGCAGAGGAGGCTGTACTGTCTAATGCATAGAAACGGACAAAGAGAGTCAAGGAAAATAAAGAAATAGAGGAATATATTCCAGGTGAAGGAATAAAATAAGATCCAAGAAAAAAAATTTTAATAAAATGGAGATTTGTGATTTACCTGATATAGAGTTCAAAATAATGGTCATAAATGTATTTATTGAGATTAGAAAAACAATGAATGAACAGAGTGAGAGTTTCAACAAAAAGAAAATTTAAGAATCTGTAAAATAGACATGGCAGAGTTGAAGAATACAGTAACTGAACTAAAAAATCCAATAGAGGCTGTCCATATCAATTAGATTAAACAGAAGAAAAGATCACCAATCACAAAGATCAGGAGATATGGTGGTGGAATTCATCCAATCAATCAGAGGAACAAAAAGAAAAAAAAAAATGAAAAGAGTGAAGACAGCTTAAGAGGCTGACATGACAGCAACAAACAGACCAATAGTCACGTTATAGGGATCCCAGAAGGAAAGGAGAGAGACAAAGGAGCAGAAAGCTTATTCAAAGAAATAGTGGTTGAAAAGCTTCCTAATCTGAAGAAAGAAATACACATCCAGATCCAGAAGGACCAGAGAGTTACAAATAAGATGATTTTAAAGAGAATCACACTGAAACACATTACAATTAAATTGTCAAAAGTTAGACAAGGAAAGAATTTAAAAGCAGCAAGAGAAACAATTTGTTACATGCAAGAAAACTCCCATAAGATTGTCAACAGATTTTTCTGCAGAGACTTGTAGGCCAGAAAGAAGTGGATATCTTCAAAGTTTTGAAAAACAACATAAAAATCTGTCAATCAAGAATACCCTACCTGACAAAGTTGTTCTTCAAAACTGAAGGAGAGATGATTCTAATTATATGAGAGTTTTTCAAGCAAAAGCTGAAGGAGCTCATCATCACTAGACCAGCCTTACAAGAAATGCTAAAGGAACTTCTTCAAGATAAAATAAAAGGATGCTAGTTAGAACAGGTAAGTATATGAAAGTATAAATCTCACCAGTAAAGGTAAGTACATATAGGTAAAGGTAAATTCAGGATACTCTAATATTGTAATAGTGATGGATAAATCACTTATAAATCCAGTATAAAGATACAAAGACAAAATTATAAAAAAAACTATAATTTTTTTAAGTTATAAGGTTAAAATAGGCTGTTATGAGGTGTTTTATGTAAGCTTCATTGTAAGTACAAAACAAAACTTATAGTAGATATACAAAAGAAAAAAGAATGGTATCTGAGTATACCACTATGCGAAATCATCAAATTACAAAGGGGAAGTGCAAAAGAAGAAAAAAATAAATTACAAAACAATTAACAAATTGGTAATACCTATTATGATAATTTTAAATGTAAATGAAATGATTCTCCAATCAATAGACAGAGTGACTTAATGGATACAAAACAAAAACAAAAAATCAAGACCCAATTATATGCTGCCTACAGAAGACTGACTTCAGATTTAAGGACACACAGATAAAAACTAAAAGATTTAAGAAAATTTTTAAAATAAAAAATAGGCATCTTACAAAATATAAATATAGCTGCACCAAAGCCATAAACAAAAAGAAAGAGGAAAAAGACTGTTGAAAGGACAGGACACATATGTAAAATTTGTGGTATTACTATATAAAATCATTGCATCAATAGAGACATATATCATAGTGGGTTAATAGATCATGTAAATTCATCAGTAGATCATGTAAATTCCATACTTGAAAAGACATGAAGAATTTGAAAGAAAAATTAACATAAAAATATCCACTTCACCAATGCATACATATATGATATATAAAATGCATATACATATTTAAAATGGCAATATTTCCTGCCCAATTGATGTCCAGTTATTAAGTTAATATTACACAAATTTTGTGGGGTCCAGTAAATGTGACCATTTTATTAAGATGTTAGGAATATACTAAGATTCTAATTATATGAAGGTGATTAAAGATTATAAAGCCTTAAAATTGTTTGCAGTAGTATTTTTCCTTTACTCTTGACTTTATTTTTGGAGCAGTTTTAGGTTCACAGAAAAACTGAGCACAAGATCCAGTGATTTCCTATATACTTCTGCAGCCCCCTCCCCCTCAAATCACAGCCTCCCTAATCATCAATGTGCCTCACCAGAGTGGTACATTTGTTACAGTTGATTAACCTACATTGATGTATCCCTCAAAATAGTTTGTATTATATAGTTCATTCTTGCTGTTTTACATTCTATGTATTTGGTACCAAATGTACAGTAACATGTATCCATCATTATATGATCATATAGAGAAGTTTCATTGCCCTAAATTTTCTCTGTGCTCCATCTATTTATTCCTCCTCCTTCCTAACTCCCAATTCTGGATAACCACTGGACTTCTTACTCTCTCTGTAATTTTGCCTGCTTCAAATATCATATAGCTAAAATCATAGTATATAGATCTCTAGATTGGCTACTTTCACCTAGTAATAAGCATGTTGGTTTTCTCCAGGTCTTTCCATAACTCATTTTTTTTTTTTTTAGTGCTGAATAATATTCTATTGTCTGACTGCACCACACTTTATTTATCCATTTCACCTACAAAGTTATTTATAATTCCCAAAACTTGGAAGCAAGCGAGATGTCAAACAGTTAAAAATGTTCATGTGCAGGTTTTTATGTAGACAAAAGTTTTTGGCACCTTTGAGTAAATACCAAAGAGCACAATTGCTGGGTTGTATGGTAAGAATATGGATAGTTTTGTAATAAATCTATCTTTTTGTAAAAATAAACTATCTTCCAAAATGGGCATGCCATTTTTCATTCCCACCCACAATAAATGAGAATTCTTGTTGTTCCACACACTTGCTAGTAATTGGTGGTGTCGGTGACCTGAATTTTGACCTTTCTAATAAATGTGTAGTAATATATCATTGTTTTAATTTGTTTTTGCTGGTTGGCATATGTTGTAAGGATCTTTCTTTTTTAAAAACAATATTTTATTTATTTATTTGACAGAGAGAGAGATCACAAGGAGGCAGAGAGGCAGGCAGAGAGGCCCATGCTGAGCAGTTAGCCTGATGCGAAGCTCAATCTCAGAACCTGAGCTGAAGGCAGAGGCTTAACCCACTGAGCCACCCTTATTTTCCATCTGTATATATAGTTTGGTGAGGTATTTGGTAAAGACCTTGGCCCATTATTTAGTTGGGTTGTAATTGTTAAATTTTAGGTGTTCTTTGTATGTTTTGCAAAACAATCCTTAATCAGAGGTGTCTTTTGCAAATATTTTCTCCCAGTCTCGGGTTTTTCTTCTTATTTTTCTGCAAAGTAGAAATCTTTAATTTAAGAAAGCCCAGTGTATTGATCATTTCTTTTATAGATTGTACTTTGGTGTTTTAGTTAAAAAATCATTTCCATACCCAAGGCCATTTAGGATTTAGGACCTATCTTTTGTGATTTCCTAGGAGTTTTATAGTTTTGCCTTTTACCTTTAGACCCTATAATCCATTTTCAGTTAATTTTTGTGTAGGACCTAAGGTCTGCAGCCAGAATTTTTTTTTTTTCATGTACATGTCAAGTTGTTCCAGCATCATTTGTTGAAGAGGTATCTTTACTTCATTGTATTGGCTTTGCTCTTCAGCCTAAGTTATTTTAGGGTGTCTATTTATTTTTATTAATGTCTATTTCTGTGCTTTTTATTCTTTTCTATCAATTTATTTGTCTATTCTTTTGCCAATACCACATTGTCTTGATTACCATAACTTTATAGTAAATCTTGAAATTGTGTAGCTTCAGTCCTCCAACTTTGGTCTTGTCCTTTAATATTATGTTGGATATTCTGTCTTCGGCCCTTCATATAACATTTAAAAACATTTTTTTGACACCCACAAAGTAACTTGGTATGATTTTGATTAGGATAGAAATGAACCAACAGATCAATTTGGGCAGAAATCACATATTGAACATATTGAAACTTCCTTTCTATAAACACAGAATTTCTCTCAATTTATGTGGTTCTTCCTTAATTGCATTCATCAGACTCTCATAATTTCCCTCCCAGAAATTTTATATATTTTGTTAGATTTATACCCAAGTATTCATTTTGGGGGTGCTGATATAAAAGGTATTTTGCTTTTAATTTCAAATTCTACTTGTTCACTGCTGTATACAATAAAGCAAATGACTTTTGTATATTAATTTTGTATTTTGTAACCTTGCTCTAATTGCTTATTCTAGGAGGTATTTTATCAATTCATTAGAATTTTCTACATAGATGATCAGGTCATCTATAAACAGATAAAATTTCTTCCTTATGAATCTATATGCCTTTTTTTTTTCTTGTCTTATTACATTAACAAGTCCTTCAAGATTTTCTTACATTATTTTATACAGCCATTTGATTTTTATCATTTGAAGATATATGGAATAACTTGGATCAATGTTTTTATTTGAATATACTGAGCCATAGAGTTATTTACAGATTTGATCAAAACCATAGAGGTACATCTTATGTGTTGGTATTGAGCCAATGCATATGAGAAATTATTTCTAATGTAATATATTTTGCTAGAAAGAGGGTTAACTATTGTTCGATTTTAATTTCAATTATAATTATCTTTTCATGAATTCAGATAAAATTCTTATCTCTATTTATATATTCATAGATCTTCTACTATGTTATATTTTACTTTCTTCAAGTTTTTATCTAAAGAATAGCTCAGAAATTTAATAAATCTGTATAACTGTCAAACAGATATCTCAACTTTAGAAAGTTCCATCACAGTGAAATCAAATCTAGAAAGACAGATAGTGCAAAGGCATAAACTTTATTCTGTCTTTGTATTTTGTTGTTGTTGTTTTTGCTTTTCTGTTGCTTTTCTTTTTGTAATATAGAACATTAATTCTAACTTACTGATACACATAGGTGTAATCCAAAAAAGTCTTGCTTTCCTTATTTTGTTTTATTCTTTAATTTTTCTTTGTAGACAACATAATACATATATCATAATTTTATACAAACAGGGATATTCATGACTACTGCATTTTTTTCCATTTATTATAAAATTGCCTCCTGACATAAAGTTTAACTAAAAGAATTTTGTTTGGGGGAGCAGTTGAGAAATCTGAGTTTAATTCCAGCTGCATGGCTTTGGAGTAGAAAATTAACTTCTGAAACTGTTCTGCATGTATACAGAAACATTATAGTGTTTGTCATATCTTCCTCAAATGTTCAGAGTAAATAAAAGGATTTTTAAAATGTAGGACTGTTAGTATAAAAATGTTCAGAATTCAACATTCCAATTGTTAGACATTTTTTAGGAAAAATTAGTAAGATCTCTCACTCCTTAACTAAATGAAAAAATAACTAAGGTTATCCCAGGAGTATATTAAAAGCAGCACTATCTGAAGTATTTGCCTGGCTATGCCATAGTTATTAATTGTATGCAGTAAGCTACTTATGTTAACGGGAGGATAAGTGCTTTTAAATTATAATGAAGTTAATGAGACAACAGGGAATTAAAAAAGAAAATCATATGATGATGTGATTTAAAACATTAAGTAAATAATGGAAGTTGGAATGATATGTAAATCTCCTAGTTAATTTCTAGGTAGGTCATGTATAAGAAAGAAACCTCCATGAGATGACACCAAGTAGAGAAGAAACATTCTTCACAATCATTTGATCTCCACTGGCCATTTCAATTCTATTTGTTGTATCACTTGTTCAATAGCATATTTAATATTTTTTACATGTGTGGAAAGCTAAATACAGAAATATAGGATTAGCCTTGATAACTTGAACCCCATGTAGCCTAATATGCATTCTCCTTTTGATTGAATATCACCTCTTCACTGGATCATGCACTTTGAACTTAGTCCCAGTTGTCTTGCTATTTGTCTTCTTTTCGCTAATTATTAACTTCAGATACTTAACTAATTGTTATATTTACTTGTATAATATTCAATTGTCTCAATAAATTGTAAGTACCGTGACTGAAGAGTCACTTCAGTTTTCTTTATGATCTTTAGTCCAGTGTATAGGATGGTATCTGGAACAAGCAGGCACCAAATAAATGCATATGGAATTAAAAAAAAAATGGTCTTACAACCCTACAATTTTAGATATTTTTTAGGTACTATTAGCTCATCCATTTTTAAGTAACTATTTATTGAATATATACTAAGCAATTAGACTATATCTGTAAATAAAGCATGTAAAAACTCCTACCTTACTGTATTTGCATTGCCTAAGGGGAAAGAGACTATGACAATAATAAGCAATAAATAAATAATTTTATCATTTGTTAGAAAGCAATAAGTGCTTATGGGAAAAAAGGACATATAGATTAGCATAATAAGAATTAGAAATTTCGGACCAGGGTCCAGGGCAGGTTACTGTATTAAAAGATAGAAATGCTAGGTTCATTCCCAGGATTTTCTACTGACTAGCTTCATGACTTCATTCTTCTAAGATACTTCTGTATAATTAGATATTTAAAGATTTACTCTGAGGTACTTCCAACTATGCTATTTTATGACTCTAGGTCCAAGTTAAGCAACTCTTTTAAAGAGAATAAATCAATTACATTAATAATTGTTACAACCTAAAAATATAAATGTGGACATCAGATTAAATTTCTTTTAAATTGGCTTTATTAATATATGAACAAACATGTTTGCTATTGTTTGTGATTCAGCACTCATGTTATTCATTACTCAGAACCTCTGCATATGAAAATATAAGCTTACTGTGTCAGAATTTCTGGAGTTTTTTAAAATAATATACTGCTAAACACAAAGGAAATCTTTCACCATAGAACATGAGTAAAGTAAACATTTTATAATGCTATATAATATAACACTATGTTATATTTATGATGGTATATAATGCCAGGTTTGTTTGTTTTTTTGGAACACAAAATTGTGATGTAAAAAATGTTAGGCATTCACAGTCTGGATTTCATGTGCTGAATGTACTGCCTGTCTACACTTTTCCAGGTGGTTCTTCAAACTAACACTTAACTACTTAAGAATTTCAAATATGAAAAATAGCTCTTTGAAGTTGACTTTTGTGTGTGTGTCAGAGAAACACAAGATGGAACATAAATAAAAACAACTCACAGAAACAAGGTTTAAGATCTGACATTTCTAAGCAGCAGATTTCTTCTGTCCTCAGGGAGATAAACAAAACTATTGAAAACCCCATTAGGTATATTTATAGCCCAGGTTTAATGTCTGGGATGTAAACGAAGACACCAGACTGCCAGCTACCAACTTGGGATGGAAGAAAACAGCTTCTCAGAGTGAATATTTTCATCCTTTTCTCATCAATATTCCAAAGACATGGCACCTTAATCTCTTATACAGTGCAGGAGGAGCCTTCTTTCAGATTACTTTCCATGAAAAATTTTATTTATTATTAATTTTTTTTTATGAAATGTCTGGAGAAAATTTGCTAACCAGCTTTCCGTTATACTTACTGATTCTTGAATAGGGGCAGAGAGGGCCAGGAAGGCAGTATTCAGATCTTTACATGGCTCCTGAAATGAAAAAGAAACATGTGAATCAATAACTAATCCTGAAGGAATTGTACCAATGAACTGTTCTTAGAAGGACAATTACAGCTACTGGGAGGTATGTGAAAGCCAAAAAGATCTGATGAGATGTTTCAAATAATCATTGTGATAGTCTCTGCAATAGACTTTTTCATATAGTGTCAAGGGGTCCAGCTGGTATGTATTATGAACTGAACGTTTGTGTCCCTGAAGACTCATATGCTGAAATTCCAATCACTAGTACAGTTATATTTGCAGGAATTGAGGAGAGAAGAGGTGATAAGGGTGGGGCCCTCATCCAATGGGATTAATGTCTTTGTAAGAAGAGACGCCTGAGAGCTCCCTCTCTCTGTCTCCATGCACAGAAAGACAAGGTTATGTGGGTGCCCAGTGAGATGGGAGCCACCGATAAGCCAAGAGAGGAGGCCTGAGAATGAAGCTTCCTTTGCCGGCACCTTGATCTCGGACTTCCAGCCTCAAGAAATGTGCGAACTACATTGTGTAAAGTTGGGTCTGGCCAGGAAACTCTGAGACAGCAAATGAAAAGATTAATCCAGACACCGAAATAGGGGATCAGACGGTCTAGTGGGAAAAAGTCACAAGGTCTGTGTCCTCGTTTATTTTGAGTTTGATCAATGCACCAAGTACAAGAGCAAAACAAGAAGGAATGTGTAGCTTTAGTGATCAGGACGATAATAATATACAGGGCAGCGTGAGATAGGACCAAACAGTTCTCATGACATGTGGACAAGGTAAGAGGTAGACGAAGTACATGACCACTGCAGGTACCTGTTTTTCTTTAAAATTTAAACATTTACTCCCTAGGTGAGAGCCTTGAGCCACAGTTAGAATCCTCCAAAACTTCAAAGGAGGCCCAGCGTTCCGGGCACTCCTCCTCTGCTTTTCAAGTAGTCTCATCCAGGGAGGCATATACCAATCAGACTTTGTCTATCCAAGCACAATGACTGCCCACAGTTTAAGTCACCCAGTTGTGGCATCTTGCTGTGGCAGCCCAAGAAGACTAAGATAGTATAATGAGATGTAGGGAGAACAATGTCAGTGCTATAGAAGCAAACTTTCTAGAAGTTTCTTGAAACTTTCTAGAAACTTCCTTGAAGTCAGAATTGACTGTTTTGAGGGAAACCCTGAGTTCATTGTCATTAGTAGTCAAGAAAAAAATATCAGAGCTCCTTGAGTTGCTTTTTGATGTGGGTAGGCATCTGGTATCAACTACATAATTGTATTAAATCATAGAGTTCTATCCCAAAGTCGGATAAAATTCTTGAATTCTGTGGACTGAATTGATAATATGGACCAGGAAATATATTTATAACACAAATGTTAATCGCTATAATTGTGTGGTTTTAAAATGTAAGAAGAAAAAAGAAAAAAAAAATACTAAAGGAGACTTAGGAAAAGTGAGACTTCCAGTGTTGGCGAAGGAGATGGTACTAAAAGAAAGTAAAAGTGACACTGAAATGGGGAGAGGAAAACACAAACAAAAACTATAAGATATTTGGTGAAGGAGGCAGGATTGTCTGGATTTCTTTGAGATGGCTAATTAACAACTGACCACAGTAATGGTTGAGAAAAAAATTACTATTATTTTGCTGTGTCACGCACACGCACACACACGCACATGTACAGATATTTCTGTTTCATGACACCCCTTAAGGTGTGCACCACCCAGGCACCCCTTAAGGGTGGTGCAGTAAATTAAAGGACCGACTCTTGGTTTGGGCTCAGGTTGTGGTCTGAGGGTAGTGAGATCGAGCCCTGCCATTAAGATCTGTCCTCAGTGGGGGTCTCCCTGAGATTCTCTCTCTTTCCCTCCGCCCCTCCCCACCTCTCTAAAAATAAGTAAATAAATCTTTAAAGCACCCTGTAAGAAAGTGATCAAATCCCATGGATATAAGCAGATTATAAGACACTGATCCCAAATTAGAAATGGTTTTTATTTATTTGTTTATTTAAGATTTTATTCCTTTATTTGACAGAGAGAGACAGTGAGAGAGGTAACACAAGCAGGGGAGTGGGAGAGGGAGAAATAGGCTTCCCATTGAGCAGGGAGGCTGACGCAGGGCTCCATCCCAGGACCCTGGGTTCATGACCTGAGCAGAAGGCAGACGCTTCCTAACTGAGCCACGCAGGTGCTCCTAGAAATGGTTTTTAAATATTTCTAATAATCACTGAAGCAGAAGAGATTCCCTTAAATATATTTGGTCACTTTTAAACACTGACTCTATAAGTAATAGTCTTACACATGCCCAAGCAGTAATACACTTTTTCTGTGTTTTCGAAATTCACTAGAAATTTAACAAAATTTTTCTCTTCTATCAAACCTTCTTTTATTATGGAGCTGCTCGTTGGAATCATTATCTTTATGCTGAATTAGTATTTGTCTCAGGAACACTTTTAATATAGCAAGAAAAATAGCCTAGAGAATTCTACTACCCTGTGGATTAAACAGTCCAAGAATCTTGATAAGTAAGCAAAATTCACATTCAGACACAATTTACATATTTATTAGGCTTTGTATAAGCAGATACCTTTAAGTCTCAACTTATGTACAGGTTGCCAGTTACTTAAAATTCTTTGCAGCTGTTACGTGACAACTAAGAAATAAAATATTTGACCTTTTGTTTAGAAAGCTGTGAATAAGAATATAGCGTAACAAGACATTTTTCAGCTGAGATGTTTAACAGGCAAAATTTGGTTAAAAGGAATGTTTGGCAAAGGTTTTTACATTCTGTCTTTACATTGGCAAAGGCAGAAATGAGAGGACTGGTTTCTATAGATTCTATATGCCAAGCCTTTAGCAAGTGAATATGAAATCTGGTATAGAAGACTATCTAGTGTACTTTTCCATTTAAGAGAGCAAAGTATTTTTTTTTTTTTTAATTACTACATTTGTCTGTGAGCAAAACTAACTAGGTTTTTGAAGGTTTGAGTTTTTCGTTTTTGGTCTTCTAGTGATCAGATTCATCAGGACTGTTTCAATCATTATCTGCAATTTCGATTTACAATTTTACATTCCTCTGATACAGGTTTCACCTTGCTGCCATGGAAGTCTTTAAAAACAAAACAAATCACAAATTTAATTGTTTAATCGCCAATTTCAAGCAAGTCAATATCATCCATGGGAAAAACCCCACACTCTTCAACCCATTCTATAACTGTGTGTGTGAGAGAGAGGGAGAGAGAGAGAGAAAATCTGCTCATGTTTGTTTCTTCCCTCTCTCAGAAGCTGCTTTCTATTCAGGCTAGCACACTTGTTCTTAGAAAGTGCCACATTGTTTCATATCACTTTTTTTTTTTTTTTTGCCTCAGACACCATAATTCCTGCTTCCTAAACCCCTTCCCTTCCTTCACCATGAATAGCCTAGAAAATAGGCTAGAATATTATATTTGCCTTTTGAATTTTATTTCAAAGGCCCATTTATTGTTTTAGTAGGTATATTGAACACCTTCCTTCTGCAAAGTAAAATTATTCAAAACAATATGTCACCCCGCTAAACTTAGTAAAGTTTTCTATCATAATACCTCTAGCATTTTATTACATTGATTTATTTTCATTGTCTAGTTTCCTCTTCAAAACCAGTGACTCTCAAAAGTTGAGGAGTATATAAGAATATTCATGTTAGATTTGAAGAATATAAATAAAAATGAGAAGGACTGCATAATGTATTGAGAAGAAAACAAAGTATAAAATAAAGATGTATACTCGCTAAAAAAGAATATTCCTGTTAGAAAGAAAAAAGAATATTCATGTTAGTAGAAGGTGATAGGCATGGGGGAGGGAACCAAACTCAGGTTTAATTTTCTTCACTAAGACATGTGTCCCTTGTGTGAAATCAATGTGAACCAAGGACAGGGTCTTTGTTTCTCTTTATAACCAGTACTCAGCAAAACGCCTAGAAATCATAAGCTACATGAAAATACTTTCTGCGCAAGTGAATATTTGCTTTCTCATGAGAAGTTTACAAAAATATCTTGAGTGTGTGCAAACATTTTATTTTTTCCTCTTTTGTTGAAATTTGAAGTTGTGAGAGGGAAAATAATCTCTACATTAATTTGCATAAACATGGAGGAAAGGCTTGTCTGTGATTATAACTTAAATTATACATAACTTTATTTTATATATGTGCAGGTTTATATAATGTATATTCATTGACCTGGTAGATTCTGAACTCTCAAAGGGTGGAGCCATGTCTATTTTACTTATCTTCATATTTTCCAATTTTTAGCAGAACATCACATAGTTGCTCAACAAATGCTTGTGGATTAAATGAATGCATTTGTGGGTATGGGTGAGAAAATTATTTTACAAGCTGCGTATATGTTCATCAGATGTTCTAGGAATGGAGACAACATTCATCTTTGGAAACACAGCTTCCATTATTAAAGAGATGAAAGCAAGCCCACACACATGTATAAACATGCATACATACACACACACACTCAAATATGCCTTTGGAGTATGCTGAGGCAGAGCCCCTGGTCTAGGTTTTTGGACCAGAGAGAAGAGATAAATTGCTCTGCATAGTAAAATAAACTGATTTCTGTTGTTTTACCATCAAGACTGTGATTTCAAGGGATTTTTGCTTATCTTTGTTTTGAAAGCCCTGAGTATAATTTTTATCATTTGATGCTTGCTCCATAAATTCCCATTATCTTGAACTAAATTTTACTGATTTGAACTGATTCAGGATCCAACAAACAGCAACATCAATCCCTTATGTATGTCTAAGTGTATATTTGCATTATCATGTAACTAAAAAACAAAAACAAAAACAAAACAAACAAAAAAAAGAAACGAAGAAAACTCTTGATATACCAAACCATAAAGGCTTACCTAACAGCAGAAGTGTTACAACCAAAAGATTATTTTCATATATGGATTGAAATTGTTTGGAAAGCTGCAAAACAGTAGCCTCCTGTGAATTGCCATGGGCCAACTTTGGCTCTTAAACAGTTTATAAACATCATCACATTTTATCTTAGAAGTCAATTTTATTCCTACTTTACAGATAAGAAAATTGAGGTCCATAAAGTCTAAGAGTCTGTCACAAGAAGGCAGGTGTAGCAGATTTGCCCAATAACATATCATAGTGCCTTTCTCCTAGACTGGTAATATCTGCTGGGTTGAAAATAAAAACACAAATTTGGTGCCTGGACATTGATGAAGACCTTTTTTCTTCTGCTATTAAAAATATATATTGCCTGTAATAGAAGAGCCGACAGGATTTTTAAACCATTTATGTACATTTATTTTGTTTATGTTTGACTGAATATTTGTATTGAATTTTGAATAATGAAAGTATAATTGTGCTCTAGATGTGTTTAACATTTCTATAGGGTAATTGCTTCTTCATAAAATATGAAGATGTTTCAGAAATTCTGATCGCTATTCTTTCTCCAATTAGTCATGCCCCAACAGATGTTTGCAAAATGATAAAACTGGCTTCATAAACCTCATTAACATTAGTATTTGAGAAAATTACTGCTTTAATATATCTAAGGATAAAGCACAGCTAATTGCTATATCATACAAAATTTCTAGACACTCCAAAAATCTTACAACTTTAGGAAAATAGTGAGCAGTATGCCCAGAAAGGCAAAACTTAGTCCTTTTTTTTTTGGTAATGTTTAATATGAAGTATATAACTTTTCTCCTCAAATAACTAAATAACTTAATTCTTAAGTACCTCTTTCTTTCCCTTTCTCTCTCACTCTCACATCTTCATACAGAATTTAATTATAAATTCTGCTTATAACTAATTTAGTTATAATAAATAGTTTATTTATTTAGTTATAATAAATGAATATGACCTTTTACATCTTATATATTTATACACCTTAATCCTAAGGGTTACAAAATAACACTTAGCAAACAGCTTGACTGGTTAAAATTAGAGCCCTGTGTTATGTCTTAATGGTAAAGTAATTCTAATAAGAGCTTAATCACTTATTAATGTTAAGAGTTTTATTTTTCTTTTAATGAATACAACCTTGTAAGCAAGATAATGTCTGCTGAACAATTTATAATCACTGATCGGACAGTGTGCTTAATCAATAATATCATATATGACTACGTCAACTCCATCTGTTACTGACTGATTCATTCATTCATTATAGATATATTGTTGAACACAATCAGCCAGGTAGTGCTCTAGGTTTGGGAGATACAGCAAAGAAGGAGACCAATGAAGCTTCTGGCCTGGAGTTTACACGGTCATGTTTGGTAGTAACACGAACTGGAACAAGCCTCACCTTATCCCGTGTTTCTATCAGTTAACCTTATCCTACAGCCGTTTTTCTCACTGATTTAAACAGACCTAGTAGATATTCTTGTTATTTCAGTCATCTTAAATTGCATGTTAGCTTACCAAGGAAGTTTTAGGATGGCTGAAACCAAACTGAATGAGTCACAAAAGAGTCAATTTGCATCTCAGTAGGGCTACACATAGAAGTGTGAAGGGCATGCATCTCACTTATCTGTCAGACTAAATACTTTGAACCAGAACTGCTCTGGTGGCAAGTAATGAGTCAATAGCTTTTGAAACAGGATCATACAACAGAAGGCTTTTTCATGGTCTGCTCTCAAGCAATCAAATGTATCAGCAGATAGATAGCTAGAAATTTATGTCACACTCTGAATAAAGTACAACGAATTTAAACATCTCTACATGTGTCATCTGTTTGTTTGTTTGCTGCAATTATCTAATTAAAAGAGAAGGATTTGGCCTGAATTATCCTGATGATTAAATCCGTTATATTGTTAATCCTTGTATCTGGATACAAGTTCTTAAGTGGGGCTGTTTTGCTTCCAGGGGAAACGAGGCAACATCTGTAGAAATTTCTGGATTATCACTACTGGGGGGATGCTAGTGGCATCTAGTGGGTAGAGACCAGGAATATTGCTGTTTATTCTATAGAGAGTAGGAGAGTCTGCCCTCCTCTTCCCAACCAAGAATTATCTGGCCAAGAATCTCAACAGCTTTGAGGCTGAGATACCATGATGTAGATAGTGTGAACAGAAAGTAAAATGTTACCTTTCTGACATAGTGTCATTCATTTGAGGACAATGTTGCCAGATTTAGAAAATGAAAATAAGGGATGCCAATTAAATTTTTATTTCAAATAAATACCATTTTTTTTTTGTTGGTGTAAATGTGTCACATGCACTATTTGGAATGCAATTACACTAAAGTAGTACTAGTTATTTACCTGAAGTTAACATTTAACTGTGTATCCTGTATTTATTTCTTTATTTACTTTTTTTTTTTTTAAGATTATTTATTTAGATGTTTGACGGTGGGGGGGGGCAGGCACAAGCAGGAGGAGAGGCAGGCAGAGGTGGAGGGAGAGAGAGAAGCAGACTCTCAGCCAAGGAAGGAGCCAAATGTGGGGCTCGATCCCACGACCCTGAGATCATGACCCGAGCCAAAGGCAGGTGACTGACCCATCCAGGTGCCCTGTATCCTGTATTTAATCTTGCACCCTATCTATGGAGGAGCCAATAATTATAGATAATGGGTTTTTATACACTAGTATAGATCTTGCCATTTTGTCTGTCAGTGTTGCATCGCACACATCTCAGCCATATATATGTCTCACTTAGACATAAGACAACCTGAGATACTGTTTTGGAGCAGAAAATAATTGGTAAGGGAAGAGAATGGCCAATTGGAATTAGCAAAATTAGGGAAAATTATTAAAATCAGCAAATTTTTTAGGACACAGGAGTGTCTTAGATATTCAGATAACTTTCAAAAATATTCAGATAACATTCATCGGAAGTAAGTGGTTCCATTGAATGATGAGGATTCATCATGAATTATGATGAATCTTTATTCTAAGAGGTTTTATGGGAGTTTGTGATATGCACACTCATTAAATTTATATGATCATAACAAATGACTTTACAGCAGAATAACCCCTCTTTCAGTAATTATTATATAAAAATGAGATAGATGATAAATATTAGTTGAAACCTCCAGACCACATTAGGATCCTAGAAGAGTTGTTCTCAGCACTTATTCTATGAAACAAATATTCATACCTTCCTGGTTGATGGAGTTTTACTTGTAACTGTTAAGAGATTATTTTTTCTCTATTCATGACTGAAACAGAATTCCTTGGCTTTTGGGGAGAGTTGGATCTGGATAGTTCTAAGCTATGTTCCTCTTGGAAAACTGCCTTGAAGAGATCTGGCTCAATTTCAGTGATTTGTCCCAGAGGCATTCAGTGATAGTTGATTACATGGTGTGAAGTCTGGTCCTCTTTCTTCTGCAGAACAATTAGGATGGGCCATTGCAAACTCTAAGACCCCAGAAAATCAGCAAAATTATCCTTCACAATGGTATTGTAATCCAATACTACTTTCTACTCATTCTGACTTCCTTTCCTTCACCACAGAACTGATCCCAAGGGACTTCTCAATAAACCTCTGGCTCGCAAATATCCATCTCAGAGTATGTTTCCCCTATGGCCAAATTAGGGGTCAGATGGGTTGTTTGTTGCCAAAGACCCTAACTAGTAAAATGTGGAAATGTGTATATTTTTGCTTTAAGTCTTTTAGAAATATGTGCCTGTTTGCATACATACACAGGTACACACATAAGCACATGTATGTTTTTGTTTGCATGTCAAAGAATGAGACACTTGTCTGTTTTTATTGTGAGCCTAGAAAAAAGGTTTGGGCAGGTCTTTGTTTGTCCTGTCTGTGTAACAGATAATGGAGAATTTTAAACTTCATTGGATTTCCCAGTAAATCAAACCATTCTTCTTGTGCATTAACCACATGCTTAAAATATCTTACCAGACACTGTGTAAAGTCCAAGCCGTGGATGACTCAAATTATAACTGGGAGGAAAAAAAATGTATATATTTTTCATCTTATTATTAGTTTTATTTGTAATAATGTATTTATTCTGTATTATGATTAACAGGTACTTTTTCTCATTGTATTCTCATAAAACCATGTGAGCTGGCAAGTATTACCATTTTCCTTTACTGAAGAATGAACCGAGACTTGGTTACATTGATTATCTTGCCTAAGATCACCCACGTGAAAAGTCCCAGAACCAGGTAGCTCCAGTTCCTGGTCTTACACAGAACAAGCCACTTTAAGAATGAGTTTTCAGCCAGCCTTGGAACTTTAGACCCGAATCTGCTACTGGATTGTGGGACATTTTTGTGCAGAGAGTGATGAGGATGAGATATCTGGAGGTTTAAAGGAGAAAATAAAACAAGGAGGCTTTGAAAGACTTAATTCTATGGCCAAATGTGACATCTGCAATGTTGTAGTGTTGGCAGCACCTGACATACAGTAGCTCAGTACATAAATCAAGACAGAAAACTTGAAGCACAGAATCTGCCATAACTAGAGATTATCTGTGGGTCCAGTGCCTAATGGGCCTCAACAACTATTTGTAGAAATTATTAATGAATAAATCTATAGAGGATGTACAGATTCAGCCTGATCTGGCCATCTAGTAAAGTCATAAGTGTTTCAGTTTTTGGAAGAATCAGTCTTAATATACGTGAGGTATTTCCTTGGCATTGATGATGTGAGTCTATTGGTAATGGTCTTCGCTTGAGTCTCAAATGCACAGGGAGTATGCTGCTAAGCTGGGTGTAAGGAAGAGATGTTAGAAATAGATTTATATTATTGGGATATCGTTGGGGAGGACACTCAGTGCTCAGGTATCCAACATCCTGCCTGAGAATAGACCCTCTAAGTGCTACTATAGAGCACTTTCTATACACATGGATTTGTCTTGCCATCACCTCCATGCCTTCATCAAAATAAATCTAAGTATTAACAAACTCACTGACCTGTTCTTTTGATTTACTTTGATTTAACTATAAGATTCTTGAAGGCAACTATAAATCTTGAAGATAATATTTAAGTATGCTATCCCTTTCATATGGTAGTCAATTAGTAAATCTCATTAAGAAGGCCTACAGGCACTGAACTTGGTATTGAATAATTGGAAAAATTCAGATACTAGAGGCCACTGGAATAGGTATTCATGATGGCCAAATGCACAAGTAGGTTTGACCTATACTAAAAATGGCATAGGAAATTATCAGATTAGAAATCATGCAGATGGGAAAGATTTGAGGGAGACAAAATTTAATTAGGGAAACGGAGACCATATTATAGAGGATTTTGATTGTCAGAGAGAGGGTTCAACATAGTTGGCCAAGAGACCCAAAATAGTTATTGGACAGAGAAGAGACCATATTAATTAGGAAACATGTGACCATGCAAGGGAGTTTAAGAAAAAAAAATCATTGGGCGCCTGGGTGGCTCAGTGGGTTAAGCCGCTGCCTTCGGCTCAGGTCATGATCTCAGAGTCCTGGGATCGAGTCCCGCATCGGGCTCTCTGCTCAGCGGAGAGCCTGCTTCCCTCTCTCTCTCTCTCTGTCTGCCTCTCCATCTACTTGTGATTTCTCTCTGTCAAATAAATAAATAAAAATCTTAAAAAAAAAAAAAAAAGCCGTTATTTAAAAAAAAAAAAAAAAAAGAAAAAGAAAAAAAAATCATTTGTTTTTGTTGTTGTTGTTGTTGTTGTTTTAAGATAGATTTACTTGTTTGTTTATTTATTTATTTAATTTATTTATTTTACAGACCGAGAAAGAGGCACAGCAAGAGAAGGAACACATGCAGGGGGAGTGGGAGAGGGAGAAGCAGGCTTCCCACTGATCAGAGAGCCTGATGTGGGGCTTGATCCCAGGGTCCTGGGATCATGACCTGAGCCGAAGGCAGGTGGTTAACCGACTGAGCCACCCAAGTACCCCCATCATTGGTTTTTAAGTAAAATCAGAAAAGAGACAAGAAATAACAGCATAGAACATGTAAATACTATGGAAGTCATTGTTATTTCTGAGGACTGCATTTTATAACATTGAAAAAGCATAATTTTTTTTTCTGTTCTTTAGCATTAAATTCTAAATTTCACTTCACCCTTTTGGAAAACTACAATTCAGTTCAATGAGATTGATTACAATTTTGCAAAGTGTATAAAATCTGCAAAAATATAGAATATACCTCTGACTAATACATCTTCAAAGATAAATCAGAAGAAAGACATGAGACATAGTTATTTAAGGTCTTGAAATGGTTCCAAGGTCCTTAGATTGTCAAATATGAAGCTACCCAATATTTTCTGATTTATGCTCAATTTTTCAAAAAATGTATTTTTGCCTCATGGTTAAGAAAACAAAAACTATGTATTTACAGTGATGACCACTACAATGAGGCTTCAATGATGTGAGATAAAAGTCTCCTTTCATTTTTAGCAGAAAAAAGGCAGATCTGAGATAAGGAGTTCATCTAGTTTATGTTTCGAGGCAATCATATAACTGTTAATTTTGGTTAGTGTAATATTTTGTTGACAATTAAGTCTTAACAATTTATACCATATCCATATAATTTAAAATTTTTCTCTCCAAATGGGTACTCCTGCTTATCTGATGTTTCTTCTCAACACACAGGTATCTATAGCTATTAATCAAAACACCTCTCTCTCCGATTCAAGTACTAACCAGGCTTGACCCTTCTTAGCCGTTTGAGATCAGATGAAATTGAGCATATTTAGAGGGGTATGGCCTTAAATGATGAGCGTTGAGTAGTAAATGGATCCATTGAATTACTATATTGTACGTCTGAAACTAATATAATACCATATATTAACTACACTGGAAATAAAAATAATTCTCTCATGACTTACACTGTGTTCTTTGCTCAATATACCCTATGCAATTCTATGCATAGATGACATGGTGGTGAATTATCTGAGTATAATCTTAAATCTCCGAAGTTTTCTCTTGAGACAAATCATTGAAGAATGCCCTACACATCCTCTATCCTCTATCACCCTGTCCACAGTTAAGTCATTTCAGTACCATTATCAAATATTACCTGACTCAAGACACACTTCTTACATCACTTTCTTCAGAATAAATTTCTCATTTATATTTTCCTCACTCCTATAGCTCTTTGTCTGAATATTTGTTGTACTATTTATATAAACCTGCTTTATATTATTAGCAATTTATAAATAATTACTTCATCTATTACCTTATGAATCCCTGTGATATTAGAGAAGTGGTGATAGCAGATTGATTTTTAATTTATCACAGTGTCTTAGACATCCAACTTGAACATACAAAGCTATCAATAAATCTTTACTGAATTAAATAAAATGTCTTAAAGTCAATTCTAATAATTTTGTTTTGAGAAAAATATTGATTTTGACAAAAATCCTGTCATAGATATGATTTCAAGAAAAATTATGTATGGTGGACAGCAACAGATCCAAATATAATGTCTGTCACTTGATTTGTAACCTTGGCAAAGTTACTTTAGGGACGCAAAACACTGACACTGGATCCAGCTTATTTTTGTTATTTCCCATTTATTAATATGTGATGTTTAGTAATGACCACCTGTATATATTAGTTTTGCTATTGAAAAAATTAGAAAAAACACAATATCTATTTTTTCTTTCTTCATAGATCAACATGAATACCAGAATGAGTGTAACCACAGTACTCTTTTTTTTTTTTTTAAAGATTTTATTTATTTATTTGACAGACAGAGATGACAAGCAGGCAGAGAGGCAGGCAGAGAGAGAGAGGAGGAAGCAGGCTCCCCGCTGAGCAGAGAGCCCGATGTGGGGCTCAATCCCAGGACCGTGGGATCATGAAGGCAGCGGCTGAAGGCAGCGGCTTAACCCACTGAGCCACCCAGGCGCCCCCCACAGTACTCTTATATTTGAAGTTATTGTTAGTACTGTTTCTATTTCATGATCTACTGTGTTAGATTAATACTCCTTGCCTTATCCAAGGAGTATTAACATAATAATTAACATAACAATGATCTCTGAGTGTTTTATAATATGTAAATCATGCTTATGTATATTATCTCAATCCTCATAGTAAACTTGAAAAGTTGACTTTATTTACATACTTAAAAAGCTGGTTATATTTTTTTTCTGAAATCTTGTCTGTGTGTATGTGTGTGTGTGTATGTGTGATTTGTGTTTCCTTCCTTTTGCCATAAAAAATTTATATGGTAACTTCTTTTAATTTTAGTTGTTTTTTTTAAATCCTTAAACATGATACAAATAGTATAGAAACATAACATATAAATAGAAAATATTTATCACAAATTCCTACTTCACACAAAAAAATAAATAGAATGAGTTAGCATCTCAACATAATAGTGAATGGTCATATTTTAGATATTATTATTGAGAAACAACTACTGGACATCTCTTGTGTTTGAGTAACTAGACGTTCTCATATGTATAAAATAACACCTCAATACTGCTCTTGAATATCATCAGAAAACTGCACATTTGCATAAACATATCTTACTAAAAATGTTAGTGTTAATTTTGCTCAAAACTGAAGAATAATTCTAAACCTTTAGGCTTATTCCATATGACATGACATAAACTCAGTAGGGACTCTTCTATTTTCCCATATGACACTGTTAATGGTCTTTGACAAAAGTTTTCAAACACAATCCAAATGATATTCTTTATTTAGCAAAACTGATCACTCATTGCGTAAAACCCTTAATTTCTGAAATATTTAATGCTTTTTTTTTTTCCAACTGGCAAATCAACTTTTAAAATTCTCTTTCTCTGGCTTCTAGGTTCCTTACAAATATCAATCTTATCTTCTATGTTATTGTTCTGGTCTTTCTCATACGGTCATCCCCAACCTAGAAATATTCATTCCAAATGGCCTTGTCTCCAAAACCTTCTTTCTTGTTTCATTTTGTCTGACTCTATTTTGAATCTATTCCTATAGTTGAATTTGTATTCTTTGCATATGTGTTATCAACTTTTATAATCCAAAAAGACTCTCTTAAAGTTTAGGTTTGTAATTTCAACTGTTAGGTATTACCTCAAATTTGCCCCAATGGAAGATTTATCTAAATACATCAAAAAATATATTACTTCTGCTTCAAAAACGCTACTGCCTTTTCAATCCTGATTTCTGTTAATTATATGAACATTACCCTACATATCTTCAATAACATTTCTAATAAATCCTTGACATCAACATCTAATGTTCCTCCGTGATAGGAACTGATCTAATTATATAGATTCTGTCTCCATACTGTATCATGCATTTATTCACTCTTCCATGAATTTTTCTCATCCATTCATCATCCATCAATAATTATTATTCCTTTTTTTCCCATTTAAATAAATCTCATTTACTATATAATGAGACAGAATTACAACAGGTTTCTATACCTCTTTTTGATTGTTATTTGGAACCATCTTAAACCCAATAAACAAATAAATAAATGTTATGAAATAATGATGTTTTTAAACTAACAATAGAAAATAATAACAATCTACAGCATAAAACATATTTCATACCACTTTCAGCAATATCTAATTGATACTGGTCACTTAGGCAGCATGACCAGGACCCAGCAGGCCACCCAGTCCAATATCAACTGTCAGGAGCCTATCTAAGGGCCCAGTGTTGGAGCATGATACCAAAGAGAACACTGACGCCAGCAAGCCCAATTGCATCCCCCAGCAGTCACCACTTGTGCCCCCAGCCATCAACATTCCCAGCTTGACCCTCTCATCACCTCATTTTCATGTGCCATGCTGCCTCTAGTCCATCTGTGTTATAATTGTGGCCATAGCACCATCTTAGCTACAGCCCCATCATGTCCTTGGCCCCAGTGGCTCTCATGGTCTGACTGCCCCCTGGCTCAGCTATCACTTCCATGCTGCTTACCTACACTCACCCAAGATCATTGTGGTACACATGACTCCACTGGCCCCTTACCATGGCACCTTGTCCTCCCCTATGATTGTGCCAACAGCCTTTTTCCCTGCTTCACCTTTGTCACTGGTCCCAGCCCCAGGCACAAAGCCCACTGTCCAACGCTGCCTCCCATGGAAGGCGCACACACCTCCAAGACCCTGAAGACAGAGAAGAGCCTCATGCCTGAGAAGGAGTTCGTGCACAAAGACAAGGCTGGTGTTCTTCAAAATCCAGGTGCCTACATGCAGGATAAGACAGAATGGAAACTGAAAGGGCAGGCTCTACTCTTCAGCCTCCTGCTCACAGATCAGTTCTCTAGCATCACGGAGAAGATTTCTGAAGCTGCAGGCATGCTTGCAGAGAAGGAGAAGCTGTCTTATGAAGGCATCTTCACAAAGGATAGCAACTTGGTGGCTTACTTCAACATGGCCAATGGTGCAGTCATCTGCTGACCCTCGAGGAGAGGAGTAAGCAAAAGAAGTAGGTGAGAGAAAGCTGCTGTCGTGTCCCAGTTGTTTTGCTTCTCTTGTCCCCATGCTCTGCCCCAGACCCAGGAGACCCTGCCTCCAAATTTATTTCCCTCTTACTAAGTTTGGAAATTCAAATTGTCCCACACAGTTTCCTCCCCAGTCCCTCCTAACATTGATAAGAAAGCAGGCTTTCTAAGGACTCTGCTCCCCAGTGGTCTCAAGAATGCCTTTGCATTAGGATCTTGATTTGAGGGGATTCATTTCTTGGCAGCCCATTAGGAAATGTGAGCCCAGGAGTATCTTGCAGGATTGCGTCATAGTGCCAAGTGGCAGCTGGTTGATGAAATATGATTATTATGGTCACTGAGCATTTTGTATCTTGCCATGAGCTGTCTAATAAACCTCTTGAACCCTTCTTGTATAAACAAAATAAAACATGTCATTCTCTAATTGACAAACTTAATGATTTCCTGTTACTTTTCAGCTTAACATAAAAGTCTTACATTGGCAACTCATGGTCTGTAACACTGAGTTAATTTATCTGACCAAATTTGTTTCCTAGCTCACTTGTATATATAATCTATGTTCCTACAAAAGTAGATCATTCACTCTTCCCTGAACAACTCTTGTGAGTCTGTGGTCCTAACAGTGCTCTCTCTAATTCATCGCCACCACCCATCTGCGTCTGTCAAAGCTTATCTCAAATGCCATCCTCTTCAAAGATTGCTTTTGGACTTCCGTTAACACTACCTCTCTTCCTAGATAGTCCTATAAATCCTTATTTTTATATTTCTCTCTGAATTCATTATAATCAAGGATTTCAAACTGAAATTTCAGGAGCTGAATGTTCCCTCAGAGGTGCTCCAGGCATTGCATTAGGGCCAGGGAGAAGAGGATGTGGGTATAGGTTCAAAAAAAATTTTTTTTTAATTGAAGTAAGCATGACATTTATTTTGGAAGACAATGTTTCTATTCCTTGGGAAACTTCTTTTTATTGAGAAGACTTTCTTTTATTTTAGTTATTTTGCACACTCATTTAGCAGGAATGCATTTATATTGCAAACTTGTTAAGAGCAGGAATTATATTGTATTCCCTTTTGCTTCCTACACCCTCCTAGCATCAAACACAACCCCTGAAGGAGGAAAATAACAGAATGTTATATAATCTGTCTATTTTCAGTGAGAAAATTTTCAGTGACTAGGAGAAAAAAAATATATTTCTAAGTACGGATCATGATCCATCTAGGAGAGCTGAGTTGAATCAAAAGACCTTTGTTTTTCAGACTTCACGCAAACAGTAAGTGAGTTAAAATACCAAAGGCTCTTGGAACAGTGTCTTATCTTGTACACAGTAAGAAGTGTATGTGTTAGCTATTATCGTGTTGAACCTATATTTCTACTTAAATAAAGTTAATGTATACTTATACAGTATATTCTATGTTCATTTATCTGTTTGTATTTGTCATCTTTATCCTCCCATCATCTGAGTCCCTTTCCTATGCTTGAGAAACTCTCACCTGGTAAGGACAAAAAGATGACCTCTAATATAGCAGAGAAAAAAGGCTTTGTATTTACACATTCTGCTTGGGCAGGCATGTAATGCAAGCTTAAACAATCAGATGAGTCACTCAGTGGTTTGAAACCGGAGCTAATGATATAAACAAGGGAAGTGGAGAATCTCTTTGGATAGTGGAACCAATGACAGAAGTCCTTGTATATAATATCCAAGGAGAGCTGGTAGTGGCAGGGAAGACTGTAGTAGGTAAGCATGAAGAGCCTCAAATTTATGAATTCATTCAGCTTGGTTCTGGTAGCCTGGCCATCTCTTCTTCCTGATCTTTTTCAGAGCCTATTTCTCTAGTTACCCCAGTGATAAGGTGAACCACCAAATGTGTACTTAAATAATATTTGCATAGCAACTTCATTGAGATATAATTCACATACCATGCAGTTCACTGCCTTAAAGCATATAATTCAATGGTTTTTAGTATATTCACAGAATTGTGCAATAACCATCACATCAATTTTACAGTAGTTTCCATCACCTCAAAAAGAAATCCTGTACCTAATAGCAATCACCTCCGTTGGTTTCTCCCAACTCTAATGCCTCTAGCCTTAGGCATCCACGAAAGCTACTTTCTGTCTCTATGGATTTGTTTATCTTGAATATTCTGTGCTATTTTGTGACTTGCTTCTTTAACTTAGCATAATGTTTCAAAGTTCATCCATGTTGTAGTTGTAGTTAATTCGTTCCATTTTATTGCAAAATAATATGCTATTTGGGGAATATATACCTTATTTTCTATTTATCAGTTAATAGACATTTGGGTTCTTCCCATTTTTGACGGTTAATTTTGAGAATCATCTTTGAGATTTGTCCAGACTCCAAGAGGGCTCATCTCAGCTGCTTTTTACCCCTGTTTTGTCTGGTCGGCTAGCTAGCTTATAGCTTAGTTTGCTACACTGATAGAGTTGCCAAATTCCTTTTAATTGCTTATCACCAAAACCTCTCCTATTTTTGAGATGCCCTTAGATTTTAATTCTCATATTCTGTTGAGAATAAGGTTAATTCTTTTGGAGAGAACTTGAGAATTCTTTGTTCTTTGGCCCCATCTCTCTTGCATGAGCAGAATCTCTGAGATAAGAACAACAGCAATGGTATACTGCTCTCAAAATGACACCCTCCATACCAGCAGGGTGTTCAGGGTGGGTGGCAGCCTCTGATATTCTCTGCTTTCTTCTCTCACAATTTAATTGCCACCCTGAGAGTTTTCTGGGTGTCCTCCAGCTCCAGGGTTCTAGACCTGCTAAGCCTGGGATAGAACCTCCATTGTAGGAGCCCCTAACCTCTCAGAAATATTCACTTGGAGCTCAGCTTCTACTATACAGAGATGAAGGGCCATGGGAAATGCTGGCGTACTGCCACTCTCAAGTTGGCACCATATCCCTTGTTGGGAACCGGGGGTGAAGAAAGTTTCCATCTTCTTAGCAACACATGCCCAGACTGGTGTTTCCCTCATGCTGAGCTCTACGGTGGGGGAAGGTGATGGGGTGAGTGGGATGTACTTGACTGCCACTGAGTCTTGCTATTCTTACCAAGATTTCGTTCGTTTCTTCACTTATTATACGCCTTTGGGACCATTTCGAAAGACTTTCTTTCTTTTTTTTTTTTTTTTTTTTCATGATTTTCACCATTTATGGTTATTTCACTGGGGAGCAGTTTTGCAGAGCTCTTCATACTGCTATTTTGAAGTCATACTCCTCCATATCTTATCAATAAATCCCCTTCCTACTTATACAATCCAAATTTATTTTCATTTGTTGTTGTTGGTATCTCAGAATACTAGCTAAGTATCCCACTGAAGCTCTGTAATCAGATATCCAAATAGAAAGACCCACTGTGGGAGTAGCCTGTACTTCTCACTCTTGAAAAACATGAAAATAGGACGTAAATGCATGTAGAGAATTTAATGAAATTTCACCTGAACCTGCAAAATTTAAGCTCTTTTGATTGCTTTCCTCAGTGACATAGTTTAAACTTATAAAAATGACTATATTTAAAAAAAAAAATTCTCTTAGCCCTTTTACTCTGCAAGTGAATTTATGTAATCTATCCTTAGTTGTATTGAAACTCTTTTTGATGAGGTCAAAATTCAAATGGAATTTTTTCTCAAATTTAACATAGATGGGTATCTGCCTATAATTAAAATCATTTGAGTTAAACTGCATTTAAAATTCTCTAATCCCTTTGAACACATCAGCCCTTAAGTTTGAAAAATATTGTGTAGAAATATCTCTTATATGACAGTTAACATTTATGAAGAATAAAGAAAATGTAATACCATGAGTATTTGTTTATTTCCATATTACAACTCTCATGCCTTAAAATGCCAGGTTTCTCTAAAGAGGACATTGAGGACAAGGTATTTGGGAAATGTTTTCTTAGTGAACAAAATTTGAAGTTAATTGTGAGAAGATTTTGAGGTAGTCTGGGGCACCTGGGTGGTTCAGTTGGTGAAGCAACTGCCTTCTGCTCAGGTCATGATCCTGGAGTTCCTGGATTGGGTCCCACATTGGGCTCACTACTTGGCAGGGAGTCTGATCCTCCCTCTGACCTCTCCCCCCTCATGCTCTCTCTAGCTCAAATAAATAAAATAAAATATATCTGAAATAGTCTGTATTTTCTTCTGATAAAATCATCTTGCTATATAAATGCACACTCATTCTGAACAAAGGATCTGGGTAGAGTGTGAATGTAAAGGGCGGATGCATCTGTCTGTCAATGTTCATCCATCTAGTAACATGTGTCAGAACCCCTTTCCTTTCTAAGGCAGAATAACATTCCATTGCTTATATATGCCGTAGTCTACTTACCATTCACTTGCTGATGGGTTGCTTCCATATTTTAGTTACTGTGAATAATGGATGTTGCTATAAATATGAATATACAAGTGCCTCTTTGAGACCTTGCTTTCCATTCTTTTGAGTATATACCTGCAAATGAAATTGCTAGATTATATAGTAGTTCTCTATTTAATCTTTTGAGAAATCACCAAACTGTTTCCCACAGAAGCTGCACCATTTTGAGTTCCCTCCAGCAGTGTATTAGGGATTCAACTTCTCCACATCCTCAACAAAACTTGTTTTTTTCTGTTTTTGATTTTCATTTTGTTTTATTTTCTTCTTATAGAAGCCATCCTAATAGGTGCAAGGTGGTATCTTCCTGCGGTTTTGTCTTGCATTTCTATAATGATTAACTATAAGCATCTTTTTATATCCTTATTGGCCAATTGTTGTCTTCTTTGGAGATATGTCTATTCCCACATTATAGTATCTTGCATGTGTATAACTCTCTACAAGTGAAGAAATGACTACTTAAAATTCTAGTCCTGATTTTCTGAACAATAGAGTTGTAGAAAAACTTTCCATTACTGGTCTTTACAAGCCAAGAGAAGAAGAAAAATGCATTATTCAATATAGAAGTCTTATATGTAACTCTTATTTGTTTACAGTCTGGGAAACTAGAGGAAACATTGATTGGGAGGCAGAGACCTGGGACCTAGCATTTTTCCCACGCTCATATTTTGAGCATGTCACATCCTCTTTGAGTTTCAACTTCATCATTTGCAAACTTAAATTTTTTACTTTCAGGTTTTTTTAGACCAAATAACTGTAATTATGCCTTTTTAATATTCCAGTTAGTGCTTACTTTTAAATCAACCAGTTCTTAGTAATAAAGAAAATTATGAAATAAGTAGTATATATATAGTAAAAAATATATGTATGTATGTTTATTATATGTGTGTTTGTATATAACATATATATAAAGCATATATATATAATCCTAGCCTTCTCATTTTCTTTTTGTGTATTTAATCTCTCTATTACTTATGTAAAAAAGAACTGCATTTCTTAATTACTTGATCACCATCTTGAGAAGTTTAGCCTGATACAGACTACTAACAAAGGAAAAAACTAAACTTTAAATAAATTATTCTAAATTTACCAAACTTTTCTAGAAGGGAAATGACCATGCATTTTTGCCAGAATATTCTTCAGTGCTCTGTAATGATCTGAAAATGCCCTGTGCCACTAATCAATTCACAAAATAGCACTTTGCACTATTGTAAGAAAGGCATTTTTCTCTTTGTTTGTTTGGTTTTTTTTCTTAAAGATTTTATGAGAGCACAAGTGGTGGGAGGGTCAGAGGGAGAAGCAGACTCCCTGCTGAGTGGAGAGCCTAATGCAGGGCTAAATCCTGGCACTCATGGGATCATGACCTGAGCTTAAGGCAGATGCTTAACTGACTGAGCCACCCAGATGCCCCCACAAAGGTATTTCTATAAAACTGCACTTCAGTTATTTAATGAGTTCATGCATATTTGTTAGATTTTTGTTTTATCTTTTTACAAAAGAAAACAAAATTATTCAACCACTGCTTATCATATCAAATTTTTTTGTGTAAATTATTGCCCGAAGAATGTCTAAATATGCAGACTTTATTAATATTACTGAGCAGTTTTAAGGGAATTACTCTGCTTAAAACATCCTGTTTAGATCATAAATTGTGCAATGTGCCATGAATTTTATATATTTAAATATCCAGCTAATTTTTGTGTTGATTATAGTCATGTAATGTTCTTTACTTCCTGGTCTTTTTTCAAAGTCTGTTAATGTAGAAAGATAGTTTTTAAATAATTATCATGCCGAGCATGTTCCATTAGCAGGATCAAGGTGTTCTGCTGCTGTAATTGAATAATGAGTCTCTTCCGAATTTGTAGAAAAAAATAACCTAATGGAGATTTTTTTAAAAATGTGTTTTTTTTCCAAATACATTTGTCTTAGAACATTGACTCTTATTTCATCTTATTTATATTATATCTGTATAAAATGATATTGAGTATGCCACAAAATTGTCTATGTGGAATTTAAAGGTACACTGAGTATCTCAGTATTTCGATGGTGGTCCACAAAATGCACTGTGACTTCCAGCTCCTAGACCCATTGAATAATTTTAAGAACCACTGATCTAAGTCCAAGAACTTAAGAAAAACAAAGGAAAATTATAAATATGGAAAGATGAAATTAATATTCCTGGCTAATAAACCTCTTTGAGTTTAACATGTGCTAAGCCATTTAGTATAGTGTCACTATACTACATGTTTATTGAGTACCTTTAGCAATTTCACAGTAGGAATTTTTTTTTTTAAAGAACTCTCCATCCAAACAAGTGGATATTAAAGCTTAGTCTCTCCTTATTTGGATGAAAATGCTCCTCATGAAGAACCTTAAAACATTTATAAAAGCTCATTTACCGAAAGCAATGGCAGTTCAAATACTGTACCAAATTTTACTTTAATATTTACATTAAAATACTTTGTTTCTATAGCCATAATGTTGCAGAGGAAGAGATAAAAATTTACTTTCAGTGCTAAGGATAAGAATCTCTGTTTCCAGGATACAGAATTACAATTGAGAGAGAGAGAGAGGAGAAAGAGAGAGAAGGCGGATGGAAGAAAGGGATGAAGGAAGGAAGGGGAAGAAAGACAGGTGTATAGAAGAACACAGGATGGAAGTTCTAGTATAAGAGTCATTATTAGCCATATTACATAATAATGTCTTAATTTTAAAAATTTTTGTTCAGATTTTCACCATTTTTTTCTTTATTAACTTGATTTTGACCCAGTACTGAAACGAATTTAAGAAGATAATGTCATTATTTGCATAATCAAGAAATAGAACATTCTTTCCTCCTTATGTCACTATGCATGCCAAAGATATACTTTGGAAACAGACATCTCTAAAAATCTCCTTACAATAGGGAATGCCAATGACATTAAACATATTTCTGTGTTTGTTTGACATCTAAAATAAAGGCTTCTTTTCAAATCTGGCCTAAGAATTTTTGATAAATTTACTGTTGCTATCTTACAATTAATTTTATTATTAATTAGTAATTTTACTATTAATCAACTCTACCACTTATCCTATCATAGGTTTAAAGTAATTTTAGGTGAAATTGTTCACCTCCTTAACAACAGTTTATGTGTATATTTCTTAGATTTTATCTGAACTTGGTCAAGGATACTTACTCTTGCTTTCCATATGACATAATCTCCCTATGATTGGGAAATTTACAAAGCTAATTACCCAAACTTACAAAGTCTCTTAGGTAAAATAAGCCATTGTCATGGACCTACAGCCCATGAGGAGACTATGGTGTTAAACTCTCTTCCATGAGATAGTTCTTCTAGGGAAGAAGCAGAGATCTTCCCTACACTGTAACCTTTACTATACAGCACGATACAGCTACAGAAAGTCATCGCTGTCTTGCTAAGATGTATTGTTTTTGGTCATGGTGCAAAAAGAGCAATCTGGAAGAGATTAAAATCTGTTTTAAGAAAAATGATGTTAGAGTCCTAAGAAAAACATCCATGAAGCTATTTGACAATTCAATGTTTGAAGGAACAAAATCAGTCACTACCCACATTATTCTTTACCGATAGATTTCCTGCCCCCAAATCCTAACAGGGATCCAGGTTTTCATTAGTTAAAGAGAAACATTATAAAGTGCTACATGTATATATAAAGTGCTCAAACAGTATCCAGTGTACACTTTGTATAATGCTGAAAAACAAGTATCAAACTATCACGTAAAGATGTAAATTGCTTTAAGACATTGCTACTTGGTCTCCAAAATATTAATATGGTTATTAGCAAGTAGTCATTTTACATGCAGGACCATGTTTTCCCTGCCAATTACTTTTCCCATCTGCTTTGCTAAATTTTGTACAGTTTTGTTAATATTTTCTCCACTTTTTCGGCATTCATTGTACTTTAATAGACAAAATAAGGACTAAATATAGAATCACAGTGAAAACATGCTCAGGTGAGAACAATATGGCAGAGAAAGGCTTATCTGGTATATTTTGATACAATGCCTACAACCTGCAAAACACACTTTCCAACTGCCAAGAATTCTCGAGTTTTTCAAATTTTCTATATGTAAGTATAACATTCTACCAATTATACCTAAAATGTAAGTCAAGAGTTTTCTTTCCTATCATTTTGATAAAAATGCAGTTTTATAGGAAATGCATTTTGGGGAAGTAGATGTAAGTATTTTCTACTTGAACATTGTATTGAGACATGTACCTAAGAGAAAATTTGGAGTTTAAAATCCCAGAGATGCTTTATCGGGAAAATGTTTAGTTATAGAGTCTTCAGAGGTCTGTCCAAATTCTTATTTGGCAACAGAAAATTAGCTGATTCTTTTTAGCTTACATATAGTAGAGCCCTCATAAAATTCTAAGTTTTCTCTGCAAGGTGAAGGTCATGAAGACATTTATTTTGTAACTGAAACAGGCAAGGATACAATCTTAAAATATTTGTTCCATATTTCAGAATTCTCAGGTATTTTTTCTGAACAAATGCATTTATGTTGCAGTTGTTTAAACTTACTACCCATCCTTTACATAATTGGTAAAAGAAATACTGGATACCACTGCTTAAAATTTTTAATCAATGTTAATGTTATGGCAAATTCACACATTTTGATTTCACTAAGAGCAGAAACTTCTCTATTCTAGGATTTTAGCCTTATTCCATGATTAATTATTGTGCTATAGCAACACAATAGCTGTTTAGTTTAATTAGCTCTATGGTTTTACAGACAGCTGAATCGAGACCTTCATTTTTCTGCCTGGGATTTATGCCCTTAGAGAGGCAAGCTTTTTCCAGATGAAAGTATTTCTGGCCATCTCAAGAAAAAGAAGATTGAGCCAAGTAAGAACATAAAATGCACATAAAACATTTAATAATTTAATCTTAAAATCTTCAAATGATGATCGAATGAGTGATAGAACTATGTTAACCTTAATTAATAAAGATTTTAATTGAATTAATTTGAGCAAAACAGTTATGTTAGTTGTATTAGGCACAGCATCATCTATATTTAGGGATGTTTGAGAGAGGTAAAAAAAACACAAGTTTTGAATATGCTTTTGGAAAATAGTTATCTATCTATCGAGTATCTTTATTGATGACCCTTTATTGATCATGTATAAGTTACTAAAATAATGCATAAATTATTCTCAGTTCCACAAGTTATTATATATATGAATGGTGATAGAAAGATTATATAAAAACAAACTAATGCTTACAAATATACAGATTATGTATAACTATATTATACACACATACACACATTATACACGCACATATATGTGATCTCCATATGTTATACATTGTAAATAATCTATAATCATACTGATTTAAGCATTAGATTAAGTTTTTATATCATAATTTCATAACCATTCAGTTCTTCTGAAACTTTTGAGTTGAGACCTCCTTTGAAAAAAGTGATGACAGCAATAGACCCTGTTCTCCTTCAGTGTGTTTATGGTTTTAAGTTATTCAAAAATCTTCAACCTCCCCATTTCCAAAGCACATCTATAGAAACTTCAGATTAGTACCTTCCTTGTTGAATCACTTGGGATGCAGGATACAGAGTTTATGGTGTTTCAGGAGTAGGTGTTGGAGATGGCATCGTGCTTCTCAGCATTGAGATTTTGTCACTCGGTTTCCCTGTAGTGTCTCCATAAGGACTTAATCTTGGTCTATAGTGCCACCTTCCAAAAATATATGGCAAAATCAATACTTGTCTTATGCAAACTTAAAAGGGCATAAAATAAAAATTTCCTCCTACAGGCTCCACTCAAGATTTATAATGAATTCTTTTTTTAAACCAGAAACCCTTCCATTCTTTTCCATAACATTGCTAACCAAGGTCACTCTGATTTTCCTTGCTTGCTCTATTAATATTATTTGCTTGGTTATTGTTTTTATTGTACATTAAACAGAACATGTTTAAGTCAATTTGTACTCTTAGATAACTTAAAAATCAGGGTGTGGGCAGTTTCTTAATGTTTTGTCCCCGTATCTGATCTTTGTCTTGCTCTAAAATGCATTCTTTTGTTCTTCCAGCATATTCACTTTCCCCCTTGTCGGTTATTTGCATGGATTTAAAGCATTTCAGCCTCTTGCCAAATCTCTTTTTATCTTAGTTTTTCTCAACCTTAATCTATTTTCCTGTACTAAGTCTGTAATTCTGCCTCCACATTCTTTTATTCCCCATGAACTTATCTCTAATCACAGGCATTTTTTTTTTCCTGCATAAAACCTCCAATACCCTGTGTTACTATTCATTCTGCGTGGTTCTCACAGATTCAGTAGATCAGCATTTATATTAGCATTCTGGACCACACAGTCCCATTTTCCCAACCAGCAGCTCTTCCTATAGGTTTCTCAGCCAAATAAGAGAGAGTGTCTGTACTGAAGTTTGTCACTATTAATATGTGATTTTTTTAGTCATTTGCAGACAATATCATTTGCCACAGGAATAATAAAAATCAAAAGAACAAATTGGAGTAGATTGCAACAATTTGCTCCTTTCCCACCTGAAACATGTGAATAAAGGCCTTGTTGTTTAAAGAAATACATAAAGCAACAATCCAACTCTGACTTTATTTCTTCATTCTGGTTTTAATGGCTTCAGGTTTACCCTCCTGACTGAATTCTCATAGTAGCAACATGCACAGTATATATATGTATACGTATACATATATATGTATACGTATACATATATATTTTATATATATGTATTTTTTTAACCTTTTCCTCTTTCTTTTTTTCTTTCTTTCTTTTGTTTTTTCTTTTTTCCTTAGGACTTTGAGTTTCACCTCATTGCCTAACCTCTCTCCTTTCTCTAAGGAGCAGAGTTCTGAAAACAAAATCCAGCTTGTTAAAATTAGAATCATATATCCTAATGGCAGGGTTTCTTATAAGATAATTCCTTGCTCTTACATCTGCTGGAACTCTGCTGTAGGACCCATGGGGAGATGCTGCAGTGTTCCATTGATGTTCCCAGTGCCACCACTTTGCTGTAGAAGTGTGTCTCGCCTCTCATCCCAGCTACCTCAGAGTATGGGTGGCTTCTGTGGACTTTTCACATTTCCTCTGGCTGTTTCCCCATAGCCTATGCAGTTATAGGGAGGAGGATAAATCCCAAGCACTCTGACTCATCCCCTGGCATACTGAATTTAACGGACTGCGGGTTGTAAATACGGCCATATGGATACAGGCTATGTCTCCACTTTTCCTATCTTACATTATTGATATGTGTGCCCCTAATGCTTTCCTTAGTCAGTTATCTCCCCTCCCTTGATTCTCTCTGTTGGCTTTACCATCTCAGTGGCTTTCTATTTCATTTTTCTTCTCATCTGACTTGGGCTTTAGTGAGTCATTCATTCATTGGTTAGTGCATTCATTCATTCATTCATTCAGTAAACGTTTAACAAACACAGCTGCCTGCACTGTGGGGGAGTACTGAGGATGCAAAAGGAAATAACACAAATGACTCTCACTGGTGAAACAGACTATACAAGGTAAATATATAAGAATTACAGTAATTTATTATTACAACAGGTGTGGAGAAAGAAATAAAATTCAAGATGTGATGGAACATAGAGAATGATGAAAGTGGGGAAGGGAGCCACCTGAGAGTGTATGGGTAGAACAATTCTGCCTACAGATGTCTTTTTTAAAAATTTTTAAAAGATTTTACTTATTTATTGGACAAGAGAGAGAGATCACCAGTAGGCAGAGCAGCAGGCAGAGAGAGAGAGAGAGAGAGGGAAGCAGGCTCCCCGCTGAGCAGAGAGCCTGATGCAGGGCTTGATCCCAGGATCCTGAGATCCTGACCTGAGCCGAAGGCAGAGGTTTAGCCCACTGAGCCACCCAGGTGCCCCCCTACAGATGTCTTTAAAAAAAAAAAAAAACTTCAATGAAGGGTAAATTGAAATATACATGAGATCAGTGTTCTAGAAAAGGTAAGAGAAAGCAAGGGCCCTGTGGTGGAAAAGAGGAGAATTGTTAGAAGAATAGGAAAACCTGAGGGGCGAAGCAAAGTTGTAGCATTGCAGCATGGGAACACAATGCAGATGTTATAAAGATGTCGTAAAGACCTTATGAAATATGAACATGTACAGTATTTTTTAATGATGCTAGGAATCAAAAGAGAGTTATAAACTGGAAGTTCAGTTGGCTGGCTTATGTTTATAACAATTATAGCTGATGAGGTAGTCCAAGGGAGAAATGATGATGTCTTAGACCTGAGTAGTGCTAATGATATTAACAGAAATCGATATTTGGGTGTATTTGTAGGTAAGGCTGATATGTTGTCCTATGGTTCTTTGGGACTTGTCATTCATCCTTCAATGTTACTTGATAATTTTTACATCTTCATAAGATAACCAAATGTTTTACTTTATGTGTAGAATGATCCCAGTTAGGTGTTCAAGTTGTTTCCAGTGACCTGTTTTGTCTGGGCCTAATATAATTATTTAGGAGGGAAGAACAATATTCATGTAGAGCTATTATTAGCAATGGGAAAATCAAATGATAGGCCAATGGGAGATTTGGTTGGTGACAAGAATCCATGACTTAGATTTTACTGCTATATGTATTATACCAACATTTTAAAGAAGATGTAAGTGAATATTGTTAAATAATAATAGATAACCTTGAAAATGACTATAAAATATTTGTCTCTGATATGAAAGATGCTATTGGGGAATCCATTTTAAATATTGCTTTTTTCAATCAAAATAAAGAAAATGTCCCAAGATGTAAAACATGTTCCCTCATGATTCCTTATTATAGAATATAGTATGTAAAAGTTCAGCACAGAGATCAAGCCTCTTCAAAATCTACCCTGCTCACCTTTATTGGTTGTTATTCCTAACACATGGTTTATGCTTTTGCCACATATTTTTAAAAAATATTTTATTTATTTATTTGTGAGAGAGAGTGAGCTGGTAAGAGAGGGTGAGAGGGAGGAGCAGACTCCCCCCTGAGTGGGGAGTCTAATGCAGGATTCGATATTGGGACTCCAAGATCATGACCTGAGCCAAAGGTAGACAATTAGCCCACTGAGCCACCCAGGGGCCCATGCCACACTTGATTTTTAAATTATTCTTTCAATACCTTCTCCCCCTCCCCCCCGGTAAATTACTTATCCTTGCTATTGTCCTTACTTCGAATGTTTTCTTCTTGTTTAGCCAAGTCTAAAATTACTACATCAAGTACCTCTACAAATATAAACTCTGTGAAAATTACCGAGGTCGCCGATGACCTTTCCTCCTACATTCCCATAGCACTTACTACACATGTTTATTTATTTATTTTTTAAAGATTTTATTACTCTATGAAAGAGAGAGAGAGAGAGCCAAGCATAGATAGGGGAAGGAGCAGACGGGGAGGAAGAAGCAGATCCCCCACTGAGCAGGGAGCCTGATGTGGGGCTGGATCCCATGACCCTGGGACAGTGACCTGAGCTGAAGTCAGATAGATGTTAACCAGCTGAGCCACCCAGGCACCCCATATACATGTTCAGTTTGGCAGAGTCTAATTTTTATATAGACACGTTTGTATCTCTTTCTCTTTCACTGTTTAGAAGTTGCTCCTCCGAGCCACTGATACTCGCTTTTTTCCTTTGCACATTGACTGTACAGAGCAGGAGGCTACCAATAAATAGGTGGCAAACTGAATAAAACCCTACTTCACCTTACCGTAATCTAACCACAAACCACAATAATTAAATTAACGTACAGTCTGGGCGAGATACAGGAACCACTGTGCTCTAGTTTCCCTGAGGTGACCCCTCAAGGCAGGCTCCACTTGTAATTCCATAGGGACCATAGTGATGTTTCCATGACATGCGTACATTGTCTTGGTTTCACAAAATAGTGGGTTGCATGCTTTCTACATTTGATCATCACAGAGGCCAAGACCCATAGCAGCTATTTTGCTAGTCGTTCTCCTGCATCATCTCAGCTAATCCCACAACGTCGGTTTATGTGGGTAGTAGCTAATTCCATGCTGGAAAGAGAAAGGAGTTAAGCAACTTTCTTATGCTCTCATAGCAGGGAAATATCATTCTGGATGCGTTTGACCCCAGAGTACATTTTCCTCTGCAATTCCACTGACCAGGAGAAACGCATCATCTTAGAAAGCGATAGGCAGGCATATTAAGTCTCTGTTGCCCACACTAAGAAACAGGGAAGCCCGCGTATACTACTTACCTGCAAACCTGCGGTGTTCAGTAGGTGTTAAAAGGTTTGCTGTTGGCCAACCACTAAGGGGCAGTGATACACAACAATCCGCTCACTGTGGCTCTGAGCAGTGAGTCATGGCAGCTGCGAGTCCATTGCAAGGAAAAGAATTGAATCCTCTTGGTTTTATTTCTCAGTAGAGAACTGGAGCAGAAACAAAGCAAAACACTTTGTCTCCCTCCAGGATCTAGTTATACCTTTTACTAAGACAAACACATCACATTCAATTCTTTTCTCCCACGGCTGATGAGAGAGAAATACATTCAAAGAAGCAGCCAGAGCCGCCAGATTACTCTCACACAAAAATAAACGGTAGCTTTGTTTACAGAACTCTTTCTCATTTTTGCCCACCGCCCTGCGATCATAGAGGCAAGCAAGTTAACATCTAGCCTGAGAAGATATTCTCTTTTCATGGCTGGTGTTTAAGATTTCAAATGGGCTGTAATGTCTGAATGCTCGGCCTCCAGCAATTAGTGTCCTGGTAGCTAATGTTCTCTGAGCTCTATCAGATCCAGGCACTTTGCATAATATCCTCAGATACTGCTTTTACAGTAGGCAAGCTTTGGATGCAGGGAAATTGCTGGTATAAAGGTTAGGGGGGGAATCCTCGCACTAAAGTTGACATGCTGTATTGATCGAGCTTGAAATCCAACCATTCCTGAGACAGATGGGGGAGCTCTGAGACTCTCAATCCAAAAATCGCATCAGCGGCTGCTGATGCCTCTGCATATGCTGACAATAGCTACAGTCTGAAAAGCAGGGTTTACACGCCTGAAATAAATTGTTTTGATTAGAACCTTTAGGAGAGAAAGTCATAAGGTACGGTTTTATTGACTACTTGCCAAACAACACAGACCCATGCACTGTAAGCTTGTTTTGCTCGTGTAAGTCAAGCACCGACTAGGCTTTTATTTTCTCGGGGTGTAATATATTATCATTTACTCTGAATTATTGCGCACATGGCATACGACGAAGCAGAATTAATTCTCAAGTATTGCTGACCTCTGTGTCCATGTCTGTTTGTTTATTACCTTATTTCCTTGCTGCAGGTGTATCCTGCTAATTTTGTGTAATGGAGACTGCTTTGGTGACTTACTAATCTATTAAGAGTTGTGGCCCACAAAGTGAGTTCAAAAAGCTGCCAGTGGACGCCGAAGAAACAAATTGTAGAGAGAATAATCATATAACTAGCTGTATTAATAATGCCTTCTCTCCTTTTTCTACCCTTCTTCCCTGAAGCGTATTTTTTTCTCCTGCAGAGAGCTTCCTCTTAAGCTGTTGCTGTTTTTCAAAAACAAGACAATTCAGTGCAATCAACCAAGCAAAATTTGGACAAATCGTTGTAAAATGCAAAATTAGAAGCCAGCTTTTTTTTTTTTCCTCCTGAAGCTGGACCCGTGTTATATTTTCCCTCAAGAAAGGAATTGATTGTGATCCTCTTTTCCTGACTCCATGCAAGGAGATTACACTTCTTTCTTACTTTCTTAGCCTGTTTATGCAGGTTTCAGAGTTGGCTATTATAGATAGAATTTAGTAGACACAAGGCTTATTGTATTACTACCTGTAATGACACTATCTTGCATCTAGTGCACCTGCATGAAATCAGCATCTTGGCTGAGAGAGAAAATTGTGTGTGCATGTCTCCATACGCAGACTTTTTTGAGAACTAATAAAATGAAAGAAAGGAAACCATATATATTATATCATCTATTTTATTATGGACACTGTATTCCATGTTTTACATGTATCATTTCATTTTATGTCAAATCACCAAAAAAAAAAAAATACAACTAACAAATATATACTGCTATACCTATTAAGGGTAAACTTTGGCTCATCAGTCTTTTGGTATTTACTAATCCCACTACAGTCTAACGTTGTGTCAGTTTAATTAATCAATTAATAAAGTGAATGTAGAACATAATGACTTCCCTCTAGGATTTTATCATCCATTCAAGAGATATGAATCACTGCATTTCATTGTTAGCTATGAAATGCTAAATGTCAAATGATTATTAAAGCAATGTAATAAGATATCAATAAGGGCCAGATATTACTGTTCAAACAGAACAATAATTTATTTCATATAATAAATGCCTATTTAAAAAAGGACATGTAGTAATTAAAATGGCAACCCCAGTATATATGGCTAACATTTGACCAATAGGTCTCCACGTTTCATAAATTGTTCTTAATATGTGCTGACACCACCAGATTCTAAAGTGGTGAGATCCAGGGTCTCAATTTTTAATAACTCATTTGAATGACAAGTTGCCTAGCTTTCAATTTATATGCTGCAGGAGAGCTAAAGGTAGAATTAAATCTGCTAGAATCTGCACCTCGGATTTTTGGGGTTAGCTCTGAAATATAGGACCACAAATTCTGAATTTCATCGTGCAATTTGCCTTATCAGAAACTCACAAATGCTAATTGCAGAATGCCTGTCATTTTGCTAAAATACACCAACACAGTATTGCTGTAATGCATGCCATGGAGATTCTTGTTATTGTTATTACGAAAAAAATAAAAAGATTTTTATATGAAATTTCTTTTTTGTTAAGATTTTATTTATTTGACAGAGACAGTGAGAGAGGGAATACAAGCAGGGGGAGTGGGAGAGGGAAAAGCAGGCTTCTCGCTGAGCAGGGAGCCCGATGCAGGGCTTGATCCCAGAGTCCTGGGATCATGACCTGATCCGAAGGCAGACACTTAATGACTCAGCCACCCAGGCGCCCCTACTTGAAATTTCTAAACATATCTCTATATGCCAGAAATACCAGGTGTGATTTTATGGGGTTCACTTGCCTAGACAACGTCTCTCATTCAGTTATGCCCTGAGAATGTGGGGCTGTTGGATGAAGCAGGAATATGTAGCTCAAGCACACTGCAAGGGTTAAATGCTGTCCCTCTGCTGTCAAGCATCCGGGAGGGTCATAAGCACTGCAGTAAATGGAGCATCATTTATTACCTCTGTCTCTTTCACTGTGTTTTTGAGAGGAAGTATTGGCACTTAGTTTGCAACAGATTTGATCTTCTGTTCTCTGAGGAAATGCTGTCACTGGTATTATTTACTCTCTGAGCAACAAATCCTCATAAATTATAATGGTTCTCCAGACAGCCATTTGCAAATTTAATCAGGGATGATTTCCTTGCCTTTTTCAATTAGCCCCAAATTATATTCAGGCGCTGTAATATACTAAGTCCTCTTCTATATTTATTCTGGAAATAGGACTACAACAAGCTTCCAATCTAAAAGAAAGTGTACAGATTAAAATACATCTACCTTATAGCCTATTTTAAAAACACTGTATATATATATATATATATATATATATATATATATATATATATATATATGATACTTCTTTTGTTTTAAAGTACTTAAGTACTGCAAAAGATTCTAGGTCACCTTTGTACCAAAACATTTTATTGCTTCCCAAAGACAACACACACCACTCAAATAACCAATAATCATAGAATGTTAACATAAACTAGAGCCTTATCCCTATAACACAGACTTTGAAGACAGATGGACCTAAATTTGCATTCTGCCTCCACCATTCACTAGGCATATGACCATGAGAATATTTTAGCTTCTCTAAGATTCCGTTTCTTCAAATGTAAAATGGAATAATACTAATACATCTCTCACACAATTATTAAATTAAATGATATAACAGATATAAATAATGTAGAGAAATTTAGACACAGTGTTCAATAAATGATAGCTATTATAGATAGCTCACTTCACCTCTCTTTTTTAAATGAGATAACCAGGGTAACCTGAAAGAATTTAAATAACTACCAAGGATCATATGAAGAGTTGGGGTAGCCTCGGGTATTGAACATGTGTCTCCGGTTTGAAATCACTTTTTATTAAACTCTTTGCGGCAGCTGAGTTCAACACCCAGCTATAGATAATTCCCCGAGCAGTTTATTCACTGTTTAGTGAAGGTCCCACCATTTTTTTCAAATAATGGTGTAGAGGAGGAGGAGGAGTGGTCCCTCACCTCTGGATATTGCCCTTGAGATTTCAATTACATTTATTTTTAAAGATTTTTTTTTCAATTTATTGGTTTGACATAGAAATCACAAGTAGGCAGAGAGGAAGGCAGAGACAGAGAGGGAAGCAGGCTCCCTGCTGAGCAGAGAGCCTGATTCGGGGCTCCATCCCAGGACCCTGAGATCATGATCTGAGCTGAAGGCAGAAGCTTAACCCACTGAGCCACCCAGGTGTCCTCAATGACAATTTAAAGTTTATTTCAAACTGTTCTTACATTTGGACCTGGTACTGTTGGACACTGAGGCAGGATGGAGTTGAGTGGACTCAAAAACCAGGACTCAAGTCTGAACTGATGTTAATAAACTAAGTAAAGCATCGAGCAAGGGGCAAGTGTAGGGTAGCCTCTATCGATTGAAAGAATAATAGTTCTCTTCAAGAGATGGAACATGAGGAGATGGTTATAGCTGGAAGTTGTATTTGATCTATTTTTTTTTTTTTGCATTCTTCTTATAAAGTTATTCTGGGAGTTAATAATGAGAGACACCAAAGAAATATGTGAAGAGGCAACCTGAAAGCTAAGCACACAGTAGCACACAGCTACATAAATACATTTATTTTTAAACAATTAGATTAAATACTAGTAGAAATTGCAACAGGCAGACAATAACAATTTTTTAAAAAATAAAGACAATAATCTATAATTTTTGTGTCAGTATCACCCCAAACCTTAGCATTGTAAAGATTTAGCAAACCAAATAGATAATTTCTTTAAAGATTTTATTTATTTATTTGCCAGACAGAGATCACAAGCAGGCAGAGAGGCAGGTGGGCGGGGAGGGGGGTTTGGGATAGCAAGCTTCCCGCTGAGCATAGAGCCCGATGCGGGCCTTGATCCCAGGACCTAGGATCAGGAAGGCAGAGGCTTTAACCTACTGAGCCACCCAGACGCCCCTAGGTAATTTAAAAGAAAAATAAGCCCAAGTCAAGGAAATATTAACAATAAAAAAATGTTTGCCAAAAAGAAATCTTGTAGCTTTAACATGCCCAGTACTACATAGGATTAAATTGAGCCAAACAGTAAAATAATTGCATTCTACTCCTGTCATTAATTTTGGCTTTGAGATTACATTATATTTTGATCCTTTTTTTTTTTATTAGGAAAGAAATTCAACATCCAATCCTTTTCTAAATCAGAAAAGATCCAAAGTATACAGACTTTTAAGCTCTGGAGTCATTTTATTAATCTATGAAAAACATGTTTTTGTAAGTACGTATTTGTATATGTGGGTTGATGAATACTGGTAAGTATCAAAAATGGTATGTGGAAATAGAAATATATATATATATATATATATATATATATATATATATACATATATATAGAAAGAGAGAGAGAATTAGAATCTTTAAGTCATCCTAATAAATAACACTTCTCTTCCTTCCCCAGAGTTTTTAAATTAATATCTTTTTTAAAAAGATTCATTTATTTATTTGAGAGAGAGTGAGTGGGAGGAAGGGCAGAGCAAGAGGATGAAAGAGAATCTCAAGGGGAGCAGATTCCCCACTATGGTTGGAACTGACTCAGGTCTTGATCCAATGACCCTGAGATCATGACCTGAGCCAAAATCAACAGCTGGACTCAACTGTGTGAACCACCCAGGTGCCTCTAAATCAATGTCATAAAAAAAGAAAAATATATGGAGGACAAAGTATCATCTCATTTACTGATAAAGATTAAGCTAGAAAACATCAGTTGGTGTTGCAGTAAGTGGTTCTATTGAGTAACCCCCCAAACAAAATAGATACGAACAAGAATGGATGTGTCAACCCATCCCAGTGGCATTCTTTGGTCTCATTACAACTCTTAAGATTTTAGCTCATAGACTTGATTCTTTGAATCTTTGTCCACATTAATATAAATCCTGGAAGGTTTAATACATAATCAAGAACATAAAAACAGTGATTTATTACAAGAAAGTGAAACAGTATCTTAATACTTTGATCCAATAAGAACTAGAATGTTGCCTCAAATATCTTGCCATCCCCAAATCTCCAGTACAGCAACATCACTTTCGCTAATGCGGTATCCATTTTCACTCAGCTTAACGATTAGCTTCCACAAGTATTGTGCATGCAGCGTTTACTTTGCACTGGTAGTTTACCCAAGGAATATGGATATGTCACATCTGTTTAGCTTTAATGTACCTAACATACAACATAAAGGATCATTTTTATATCTTTCATACTTTTGCAATTTAATATGTTTAATAAATCTTAAGTGCTTCACTTTTGTATTGTTTTACACTTTTCATAATGTTGCACACTCAAAATTCATCCTCTACTCTACTCAAATACATACATATAAATATGTATTTATTTGGGCCCTGACAAAGAATATATATATATATATATTCTATGCCAGTACTGTATTTAACAGAATACGACTCTGTTGTCTCTATTCAAAAATCTCACCCAAGGAATAGTGGCGTTGTATCACAGCTATTCTTTTTTTTCTTTTTTTCTTTTTAAGATTTTATTTATTTAACATACAGAGATCACAACTAGGCAGAGAGACAGGCAGAGAGAGGAGGAAGCAGGCTCTCCACTGAGCAGAGAGCCCGATGCAGGGCTCGATCCCAGGACCCTGGGATCATGCCCTGAGCTGAAGGCAGAGGCTTTAACCCACTGAGCCACCCAGGCGCCCCACAGCTATTCTTAATGAAGCAACATAGGCTTTTCTCATTGTCTTCTGAACTCCATCATCTCAAAAGTAGAAGAGAAGAAAAGGTCTGTGAGGACATCCTGTAGAAAAGACTTTTAAATGTACTATTTTGCATATCCCCATCCTTTCTGTTGGTATATACCTATCAGAGCAGACAAAGGAATCTAAAGTTTTATGCCTAGTTATTAAGCCCTTAATAACAATGGCTAAAACATTTATTAATTATTATCTTTTTGTAGTAAAGTTAATAGAATACTCATGGGAGAAGGTAATATGAAGTATCAATTGTCCTATCACTATTTGCTCTAGAAGTCAAACTGAAACCATCTGGTTGAAATTGAAAACATGAAGCTGCTTCATCTATCTCCTTCCAAATATGGATATGTTTAGAAATCTCAAGAAGTTGGCGCCTGTGTGGCTCAGTTGATTGAGACACAGACTTTCAGTTTAGGCCCAAGTCATGATCTCAGGGTTGGGAGACCAAGCAGGGCACTGGGCTGCACGCCCCGCCGAGTCTGCTTGCTATTCTCTCCTGCCACTCCTCCCTTGACTTGTGTGTGTGCTCCCTTTCTCTCTCTCAAATAAATAAATCTTAAAAAAAAAAAAAAGGTAAAAAAGAAAAAATAAATCTCATGAGGATACTGTTATTATTATTATATTTTAAATATCAGTAAACAATAATAATAACACCTCCAATAGAGTTAAATATGGACTTCTCTCTGTTCTTAGATTTACTTTTGCCTAGAGAAGGAAGATGAACTTTTCTCGTGGGTAAGGCCGAGAGCTAAGAATTTACAAATGGGACCCAGCCCCATTCTCTCTCTAGTACACCTGCTAGAAGAAAACACATGCTGCATTACCTTCCTGAAAGCTTTGCAGGGTCAGGACCGCATGGAGGAGTGTAAGTTTCCACAACACTTGAAACTGAGTGGACAAGTTCAATTTCAGTGTGTAATCTGAGCCAGCCCACAAGGCTAACAGACTGAAAGACAATTTCTCCCATTTAACCTTTATCAGCATTCTTGGTGTTCTCTTGATCTCCATTGGTCTGATCCCTGTGTCTCTTAATTGATTCCAACCAGAGCATGAAAATAATGCTATTTAGTAAACACCCCTCAAGTTGCAACAATAGCTCACATTTATTGATGTTTCATTTGTTTGAATTTTACAAATTTATATTGCTTACAAACTCCCCCAAATTATGATTCAGAGTTTCACAAGTGTTTATTTACCTCTATAGCAAAGTTATAGTTTTCATTATATTGATAACAGATTTTATTAACTTTTCATTACTTAGATTCAGTAGGACATGAATAAAATCTCAATGATCATAGAAGACAGTGACAACAAGATCAAATGCAGAAGAAATCAACTGTAGTAACATCTAAATGTGTGGGAGAATTTGCAAGCAGAGTGTGAATTGCCTTTTTTTAATATATTTTAATTATCTCCACTTCCAGGAAATCACAGTATTACCAGGTTTTTAATGGAAAGAGCTCCAAGTTTTTCAATCCTTGAATATTATTGGAGTTTCAAATTTTTTTAAAATTTTTCTACAACAGCTTAAAATCATTAGTCTGATATTTCCCTGATTTTTCACAGATTCAGTCATATAGACAGAGCGTCTTCAACAAAACATTTTGTGCCAGAATTTGTCTTGGTATGAACCATTTCAAAAGGATCTTTAATATGTCTCTGTTTAATATATTAACAAATGAAACATCAAGTGAACTGGTTTCCTTTGTAGCCACGAGATATTGCTCTTCTTAAGAACATATATTTAGGTACATGCATTTTGACTCTCCACATTTTTTAATCTTTGTATTGTATTTATTATATTTCATTTTACACTTAAGCTGACCTTATCACCACCACCCCCTCATATCTGGAGAAAATGAGCGAAAGAGGAAAAAATTTTCAGATTCCCTTAACTCCCTCTTGTATTTTTTGTCCTTCAAGTATAGAATGATACATTATCAGTAGGCCAAGTGCTTTGAGTTCATTTCCCATTTATAAAAATCCAAGCATGCAAATATCCCTGTGCTCTCCGAAATGCAAGCTCAATTTAAGCTATGTCACTGAGGAACAAAAGCAATTAAATTAGCCTTCCCTATTCTCCTTGATGCCTTTCTCCTGACCATACCACTTTACTGATAATTTGTCTCAAAAATCATGTCAAGAGAGCTCCAGATCAAACTCTTATGGTACTCACTACCATAAGCCTCACTTCACCTCTGCTAGGAAAAGGTTTGGGTGAGACTGACTTCCCTATTTGCTTTCCACTCTGATGAAAACTTTCCTCAGGGGCCCTGGCTCTCTTCATTGACATTGATGTGCTCTCATTCCAAACTTAAACTTTCATTTCCACTTTAAAAGTCATTGATGTGACCTTCGCTGTGGAAGCATAATGATTAGAATTAACAAACACACCTAATATTACTGTCAGTTTACTTTTGCTGATGATTTCCCTTGTCCGTCTTATAATTTTAAACCTGGAAAGGAGCTAACCCCCCCCCCCAATAAATAAATAATAAAATAAAATAAAATAAAATAAAATCACTGTGTCATTTCATGACCAACATGCAATCATTTGGTGACTAATACAAATTCAGTGAATAGCCTGAATGGGAAAGTTACTTCCTGAGAATTTGGGAATAGTAACTAAGTCCTAATTAATGTAATAAATAAAGGCAAGAATATAATTTTAAAATCCAGGGTGATAATCACAAATAATCTTAAAAGTCTATTCTGAGTGCTTTGCACTTAGAAAGAATCATAGTCCAGATTATGTATACATTATTATATGTAGACAGCCCATACCCAAATACCCAATATTAGCATTTGTTGATTGATTTAACATTTTTCTGGTGACTGATTTTTTTTTTCATCTGTCCTAAACATTTTGATGAAATAGATTTATCCCATCTCTCAGTCAGATTACTTGCGTGTATTCTCTGACATCTCAGAAGTAATCATAAAATATGGAAAATATAGAAGCAATTATAAAATATGGAAAATATAATCAAACCCATCAAGACATACCCCTTCATAGCAAAACTAAGCAAATGCACAAAGATAAAATACACATAGTGACGTTAATCTGTGGATTTCTGGATGGGAAACTGGTTGTTTTTATTATATGATTTTATGTGATTATATTTTTCCTTTTAAGAATATCAGAGGCAATGTCTCTTGAATGATAATGGAAAATCATCATTAACAAATTGAGAATCTATAGACATACGATGGGAAAAATGTGAATAAAATGCTAAGCATTGCTTTGAGTTGGATCAAGGAATACCGATATGCTTAACTGTCACTTTTTTTAAAAAACCTTTTGGAACCAACCTGTGCAAAATAGCAGGAAGAAATGTCAACCAAGACACACTGTCCATCAGACTATGGCACAGTACAAGCATCTGGTAAATATATTAAAGTCCCAGAGGAAATCACTTGGAGCATTGACACTTTATATTTTTATACTTATGCTAAAGGCAAAAAGTTAAATGCAATTGTGCCCATATACATTTATATATCTTTTTAGAAAGAGCTAAATTATTTGGGAGATGATGAAGCTGAATGACCCAGCGAGTAGTAGGACGTATTTAATGATGTTATAAGGGAGAAGAATGGCCTTCTCTACAGAATCACACTACTGTATTGGACCTCCTCTCCCTTTCTTGCTCAAAGGGGCTGTTCCTAGTGACACCGGGAATAGCTAACAGTTCTGCTAACTGTACACAGTTGGAGAAGAAACATAGCTAAATTCTTCTGCCCTGTCTTCTGAGGAGGTCATTCTTTCAAGCAGTAGCTTTAGCAATTCAGTTCAATTTGGAGGAAATGAGTTTTTGTTACTTGACTACCTGTTCTCAGAAATACCTTTAGCTTGTCAATAGGAAAGGTCCACTTGGGGTTCAGTCAATGCATAAAGGAGGTTTTTCAGTCACAAGAGATTCTTACCTTTCAATAGAGCTACTTTCCCACCTTTCCTTTCCCAGGCTATCCCCAGGCTTTCTCTTACAGTTGTATTGTTTGAAAACCATTACCCTTAGTAATGGTATGAGGATTGTGATCTAAAACTTGACTGTAACCATTTCAAAGTGCTAAAGTTAGTGGTAATGCCACCTCAGAGACTAAAGGAACACCAACTGAATTGAAATGTTCTCTTGTTAATGGAAAAGAAAAATAAAAAACCAAAAAAAAAAAAAAGCCCTCTACAACTTCAGGGAGAGTGAGCAAGAATGATTCTCACAACGCCAAGAACAGCAGGGAGCTCTCCTATACGTACACTGAAATAATCATGTCTTGGTCATGTTGGGTATAAATTTCTATTAAGAGGTAACTTGGGTCTTTGTGCTGTAGGCTTTTGGGCTCTCAGGAGGAATAAAAAGGCCTCCCTGGGAAAACTGGGTACCATTAGATAAAGGATATCTAAATGGCCTGGGGTGGAAATATGACACATTTCCTAATATGTCAGAACAGAATCAGAATCTGACATTAGCCTCCAAATGGCACTAATTCAGAAACCCATTTTTAATCAACTTGGCTATTTCCATATGTCTATTTTTATAGTTCTTGCCTGTCACCCTAATTTAAAGTCACTTTGACAAGGGTGCTATTTTGGGCTTCCATTTCTAGTCCATCTCTATGTCTCTGTGTTTTCTGACTTTTTAACTTAAGTTGTAATCCCAACTAGATATGAGAATAATAAGTATGCTAGATTGTGCCTTATTCACAGTTGGAATTCAGGAAATGCCAACTATTTCTTATAAATATATAATTTGTTTCATTCCTGTAATTAATCGTGACCTCACGAATAAAATAGTAGCTTTTCTGACTCTAGATCAAAAGTCAGTATTCTGAGAGATCAGATCTCTTGCTAGAGTGGCATAGATGCTTTAGATGTTCAATGAATATTAATCGATGGTGATGGAAATATTAATGAATAGTAGAAAGTGATACTGTAAAAATGCAGCAGATAATATCTTTTTAAGTTAAAATTTAGGGATGGAAAAAGTACACACACACACACACACTTTCTGTTTTTTTTTTTTTTTTTAAATAAACTAATTTTCGGATACAGAGAGTCATGTAAGGACTGGGAGTTTCTATTCCTTTTTGAAAAATCTCTTCCTATAATTTTTACCAGTCTGTTTCTAAAACAAGCCAGCTTTAAATTGTATTGTCAAAAGGGTAAATTTCTGTACATCGATGAAGCTGTTGCATTAAGTTCAATAGCCATTCTTTTAAAATGAATAGTTTACTAGAGCTGTATCCACTCTCCAATTTTCAAAAATGTATATAGGTAAATTTCTCATTTTTATTTATGGTGCCCTGGAAAAAATAATTGCTGAGTTACAAGGCACAATAGCTATGTTTCAGATTTACAGCACATGCATATATCTTTCAGGATGCAGAACTCTTGCACAGTGTGATATGCATTGGGCATGCATCAAAAAGAATTTCCAAACTGTGTATTGGCATGTGGAAGGGAGGTCGGATTATCACTGATATCAAGATATTAATTATTCAGTTTCACTGCCATGCATTATGAATAATGTATACAGCATTTAATGGCAAAACAGCAGTTCCCATCAGCATGCAATACTCTATCAAGTATAGGGACACCACGGCATTAATAATATAATTAATTAATTGGTCCTGGGTCCTAGTATGAAGGCTTCATCTTCATCAGGACTAGTAAGACAAACCTGGGTTTTCATATGCTTCTGCTGTTGGCCTAGCAGGTAGCACGAGATAGGATATAGTTAACAAGTCCAAGTGGATTCATTCTGTGGGGAGAGAGAACTTAGAAAAGTTTTAACAGTGATATGTGGCAAATTGAGGTAGAGAAAATGAACTTTCTTTTCTTTATCCTTTTTTTTTTTTTTTTTTTTAGTTTTTAAATGCTCTCACATTGTACCAGTAGAAGTTTGCCAGCATTTACTTAGCATCAGAAAATCAGACAGGAATGGCTATAAGCTCAGAATCTGGGGCAATTCAGAGCTTGTTTTGAATCCTGCTCTGGAATTCAGGAAAAGTTATTTCTCTAATATTTTCTTCACTTGAATAAAATGTTGAAAATTGCACCTGAACTAATAGATTGCTATGAGGTCTAAATTAGATAACTCTTGAGAACAAAATACGGACTAGAATTATTATTTTTTTATTGTTACTGAAGGTAGACCTTCTGCATGTCTATCAGGGTACGAGAGAACACCCAAAAGAAAAAGGAACACCCAAAAGGGAAACATTTCTTAAAAATAAGGGGATAAAAAGCACAGTTTATGACTTTAAAGTAACCCAATACAATCAATTAAGAGTGAATTCTAATTTATTAAAGGCCTATAAGGATATGATGAAATAAACTATTTTTTTCTGGCTTGACTCATTGGCACAAACATCATAAGAAAAATGGTGACAGAGAAATCTCAAGTTTCAGGCAAAGCAGTTTAAGACTCCCTCCCCAGGACACATCTCTGGGGAAATTAACAACAGGAGGGAAACATGGACTCCAGGAACTAATCAATCAAACAATAACAATAAAATATGAGTTACAATACAAGACAATCCCAGGAAGACAAATGCTGTCTTGGACGAGGGTATTCAATGCATGGCTACAATCTGGAAAAGAAGACATCTATAGACAAGAGCGATTGAAGACAACATTTCAGGTTCCATTCCTGTCTTGGCTCCTGGTGACCTTACTCCTTCAGAACAAAACCCTAACACGAGAGCCTAGACCGTCCATGCTAGGGTCTGCAAGGTTACTCACATCTGTGCATGGGAGAAGCCTGAAGCTGATGAAAACAGTTGTGAATTGAATACCTCTTGGACCTGGGCCTCACTACTTCAGCCCTGACCATAAGACTTTCCTTTTCCTGATGAACTGGCCAAAAATGGGAATGATTAAATTGGCTGAGATCGTCACAGAAGGAAAAAAAAAAGAAAGAAAGAAAAGAAAAGAGAAAGTAAAAAAAATGTCTGACCGAATCCATGCTCAACCCATGTTAGCAGACCATATCTGATAACTGGAAGGCAAGTGGAGCCCACAAGTCAAAACCTCAATATCTGCAGAGGACAAGCACCATAAAAGAAACTGACCAGCAGGAAGATTTGAATCAGCGTTATTGCAATAGACAATCATTTTTAAAAAGAAAATAAAGGAAAATACTAGAAAATAAAATAAATAATTTTAAATATTATATATAAAAATACATTGGTTGAAATAAATGCAGACCACATGCAGATCATAACAGTAAGGATACAATAAAGAAAACATTAGTGGGCTGGAATATCAGGTTGAAGAACTCCTAGATGATTTCAGAGAAGGATAAAGATAGAAAATACATAAGGAAGCCTAAGATATATAAGGCCAAACTATAAAAATTAATAGTATTTTCTATACCAGCGATAAATAACTAAGACATATCACAAAGCCCTAGTAATAAAAACAGCGCCATTTGGTTGCAGAACAGATAAATAGATAAAATTGATGAAAGGACTTAGAGACAGAACCATATGTATGTGGACATAAAATGCCATAAATATGTTACTACAAATTTTAAGGACAAGGGCATGTTGTTAAAACTGCAAAAGTCCGCTCACAATATGAAGAAAACTAAAGCTGTATGTATCTTTATGTAACACCAGGTAGCTCCTATTAGATGAGTTACCTAAATAAGAAAAATAAAACTATAAAAGTAGTAGAAGGAAATATGAAAAATATCTCCTCCCTAAGGAGAAGGGATTCTTATGCAAAACTTCTCATCAAAAAGCTCTTTAAAAAGAATTAATTGCATTACATCACAATTAACAACTTCTGCCAGTGAATAAACACTACAGACAAAATTAGAGGGAGGCTAGAAGAGGGGTTTGTATATACATATCCAAAACTGGCAATGATTGGATACAACGTCCCTTGAAAGTATACACACACAAAACATCAAAACAAAACAAAACACACAAAAAACAAGAAGGTCCTGTAAATCAACATGAATAAAACAAGATGGGACCCGGGGAGGGAGACAAACTATAATAGAATCTTAATCTCAGGAAACAAACTGAAAGTTGCTGGTGGGTGGGGTGGGGAGGGATAGGGTGGCTGGGTGATGGACATTGGGGAAGGTATAAGCTATGGTGAGTGCTGTGAATTGTGTAAGACTGTTGTTTCACAGACCTGTACCCTGAAGCAAATAATGCAGTATATGTTAAAAAAAAAAAAAAAAAAAAAAAAAAAAAAAAAAAGAAGAAGAAGAAGAAGAAGATGAAGAAGAATGATACGGCTATTCCAATGATCAAATGAGCAAAACGTATGAACTGTCATATACAGAAGAAAAATACTGCGGTGCTGGTAAGTATATGAAGAAATGCACAGTCAATCCAAGTCAGAAGCATGAAAATGCAAGTAACAACGAGATATGAGATAGGAGCTTATACTTCTCTGGCAAAACTTTAAAAGGCTGGTATTAGGATACAGCAACTCTTATGCTGGTGGTGGCGCTGTAGACTGTGGGTCTATTCTGGACAAGAACCTGCCAGGACACACTTGAATTACACATATATTTTGTCCTAGTAATTCTGCTCCTGGGAATCCATAATGCAGAATTTCTTACACAGGTCCAGAGGAGGCATTTATCAGGATGTTCAGTACAGTGTTCTGAGTGGTGGTAAAGAATTACAGGCAATCGAGGTGCCTATCCCCTAAAAAGCAGATGGAGAAATGTAGTAGACACACATCATCTAGCAGTAGAAGCAAGGAATAAACACACACACACATAACACAACATGGCTGGATCTTATAAATACAGCTTTGAGTTAAAACAACAACAACAATAGAATAGAACTTCTTTTTTTTTTTTTTTAAAGATTTTTATTTATTTATTTGACAGAGAGAGATCACAAGTAGACAGAGAGGCAGGCAGAGAGAGAGAGGAAGGGAAGCAGGCTCCCCCGATGCGGGGACTCGATGCGGGAGAGAGCATGGAGAGCCCGAGAGCAGAGAGCCCGATGCGGGACTCGATCCCAGGACCCCGAGATCATGACCTGAGCCGAAGGCAGCGGCTTAACCCACTGAGCAACCCAGGCGCCCCTAGAATAGAACTTCTAAAACCAAACCAAAACAAAACAAAAAACCCAGGAGATACAAAGCACAATATTACTTATGTAAATTTAGAAACTGCTTGCATGCATAATCAATGCATGTTTTAAAAGGACACAAACAAAGATGCCTAATAAACATATTAGAATTTTCAGGAGAAATGGAAGAAAACTGTCTAGGAAATGAAACAAGGAAGTAAGGAAGAGAGGGAGGAAGGAAGGCCAAAGGGACCAGGGAAGGAGCTCAGAGAGAGGAAGAAGCAAACCAAAGAAGAGAAGGGACTTGAGTGTCTCCACAATGGTAAGGTACCACGAGTGGTATTAGCTCAATTTTCTTAATTTGAGGTTTAAAAAAAAATGAACCAATAATTTGTAGGAGAACACCCCTCCTTTCAATGAATGTTGCATGTGCACAAATGTATGTGCTATTTTGTACAAATAAACCCTAGAGTTATGCATAAGTAAACAGAGGAATGATGAAGAAAAAGATGAAATCATACATTTTCTTCCTAAAATCTCAAAGAACTTAGTTTAATTTGTATGACATTTAATAGCACATTATCTGACAAATAATACATGTAGTACATGTTTGATATGGTATCCATTAATTAAATTCTTTATGCCATAATTATTTTAAAAGAAAAAATCAGTTTATTTGTTCTTCTGAAAAAGACAGAGTAACACTTCAGGATCCATAGCTGGGCATCTGTCACCCCATGTTTGGTGGGTAAGACTCCTCCTGGTCTCTCGGATATGGCACAAGCAACAGAACCAAAGCTAAGTGGGTCTGTAGCTGAGTCCTCAGGGGTACGATTTAAAAATCGGACTGAATCTGGGATTCACTTGATTCTGCTTTGGGCTGGCTTGAGTCTGGTGGAAGGCCTCGAGTGTATATCAAATAAGGGCTAATTGTTCAAAAATCAAAATCAAAAATTGTTCAGAAATCAAAATAAAAAATTGTTCAGAAATCAAAAAGGCCACAAATATTAGTGGACAGGGTCAAGCATTTAAAGGTTGTTAGAGCCCTCATCACCTCAAGAGGATTCCTGTGATAGGTCATCATAGATTTTAGTTTGACTCTGGGAAGCCCAGAGTCCTAGCTAAAAGAAATTTGATGTTCTATATCCGAAGAGTTTAACTCACCACCTCTGGCATGGCTATTGCTTTATGTTTAAGAACTGTAGCCCCAGAAGCTGCAGATTATCTAGAAAAATGACAAAATTTTACTAAAAATAACTTAAAGATATCATGGCCATCTTGGGGAACATTCCAATTAGATAAGATCACTCATTTAAGAAATGCACTTGAGATCCTGGTTTCCCAGGTTGAATAAACAGAATGGAATGCCTACTTTAATTGGTATGCAGAAACTTCCAAAAGACTTCAAGATTCCAAAATAGCTTCATTAAAAGGCTCGTTACAAAAGGCTAATGGAAATTTAAATACACAAGAGGTACCTAAAACAAAAGATCATAGGACTAATGTGACTCCTACTGCCTGCCCCCCTATTCTTTTTCACCTGAATGCTCAAGTTTTACTAATTCTTTGTCTGAGCTGCCTTTCCACTCCAAAGAGACTATTATTAGACAGTTACTTTTTAAAATAAAACTACCTGAGGTTACAGATGAACTTCAGATATCCTTCATCCCTTGGTCAAAAATGGAATTAAGAGTCCTAGTTAAAGAATTTCCTAAACCTAAGGCAGAACCCCAAAAAGTTTTTTGAAGAATTTAGAGCTATTATGGGGCCTATGACCCTGGGTTGCCAGATCTTTGTCAGCTTGTACACATGTTGGGAGGAGTTGGTGGAGTCCACAAATGGTTGCAGGAAGCAAGATGGCAAAACCCGGAGGATGATTTCCAAGATCCTTGGTCTTCTACTACTCAGAGACCAGAAAAAGCACACATAGCAGCAGTTGAACTTTTACAAGCCATTTTTAGAGTTTTCCCTGCCCACCCTGATGGTCTATTTTTCAAACATGCAAACAGGCATACAAAAATGAATTCATGCCATTCTTTAAATCCCATTTGGAAATCCTTTTTCTATGGCATTCACGGTTCCATACAATAAATAAGGTCACATAGCCTGCTCCAGCTGCCTTCTTTGTAAATAGATTATCTCTTAAGATCAATGGATTGATAAAAAGGAAAAAAAAAAAAAAGGAGGCTACAGGTCTGCTGGAACTCATGACTTAGCTGAGCATTTTGAAAGAACCCTGGAGCAAGATTGAAAGCAAAAATCTGCCCAAGAATGAGCTTTCCTGCTATAAAAGCTCCAAGGCCAAAGACCCAAAACAACACCTGGGCTTCCTGCACTGCACCCTCCGCAAGGGTCCATCATCAAAACACTAGTCCCTAGATACTTGACAGGAGTCTGAGGGGTTCTCACACCTTAGATGGATTCATCTTCCAGAAAACTATTACCAATAATGCCCTTAAACAACCAAGGGGAAACGAAAATGAAAATTTGACAAATTTTAGTTGATACCAGAGCTACACTTGCTACTTTAAATTTCACCCTTGTAAAGCAACATACACTTTGGAATAAAAAGAAAATTTCCATAGTGGGGGTATCTAATTAAGTTCAGGGATAATTTTTTTTTAAAAAATATTTATTTATTTTAGAGAGAGAATGTGTGTGTGAATGGGGGTATGGACAGAAGGAGAGGGAGAGAGAGATTCTTCAAGCAGACTCCCTATTGAACAGGGAGCCCAACATGAAAAGTGGAAACAAAGGTGCAAATAGATTTAAATAAACCTCCTTCTAAATCACCTCCATGTCCACTAAAGCCTGAGGCCTTCCAGGGCTTCATATCTGTGATGGTGGACTTCACTGCCCAGGGACCAATCTTTCCCACTCTGCAACACTCAGATCTTGCCAGTCAGGAAACTCAACAGGTAGAGACGGTGTTTTGTCCAGGACCTGAGAGCTATTAACAGAATAGTCATTCCTGGAGCATCTGGTTGGCTCAGTTGGTTAAGCTCGGGTCATGATCTCCGTGTCCCGGGACTGACCCCTGCGTTGGGGTCCCTGTTCAGCGAGAAGTCTGCTTCTCTTTCCCCCTCTTCCCCTTCCCTCTGTTCATGTTCTCGCTCTCTCAAATAAATAAATAAATTCTTAAACAGATAAACACAAAAATAGTCATTCCTATTTTTCGATTGCTCTAAACTCAAACACTCTTCTGTCACAAGTTCCGTCAAACTCAAAATGGTTTACTGGTGTAGACCTTTGTTCAACCTTGTTTTAGTACCCCTGTAGACCCCAACAGCCAATATTCATTTGCCTTTACTTGGAACAATTGACAATATACCTGGACAGTTTTGCCTCCAGGGATCATTGAGGTCCTTTCTTATTTTCCTCAAGTACTTCACTGAGATTTAAGTGCCCTCCAGATCCCTGGGAAATCAATTTTTGTACAATATGTAGATGACATTTTGCTGTGCTCAGTTACCAAAGAGGCACCCATACAAGAGTTTGCTTATTTGCTGCAACAGTTAGCTGAAAAAGGACACAAAGTCTTCAAGAAAAAACTGCAATTATCTCTAGACACTATTCATTACCTGGGTCATGATTGAAATACTGAAGGAACTCAGTGATCTTCAAAAGAATTAAACTAATCCAGAAATTTTCTAGACCCACAACTAAATAACAGCTTTGTAGATTTCCAGGCTTGACTGGTTATTGCAGACCATGTGTTCCTTATTTCTACCTAACTATTTACCTAACTATTCAAAATCTTTCACGATGTTTATGCACAAAAGGGATAAGTTAGCCCTGGGAATGCTCATGCAAGAACATGGTAATAAGCATAGGCTTATTGCTAATTACAGCCTACAAGTTGCTTCAGTTGCTCATGTGTATTTCAGCTGTCTTAAGGTTCTATGGCTGCAGCTGCTAAGTCAGTGAAAGCTCCAGCAGATCTGACCCTAGGAAATGATGTTTATTTACAAACTACACACTCTGTCCAAAGCCACCTTAACTCTGAATTAACTCAACATTCCTCTGCAAGTAGACTAACTTCTTTGGGGTTCTTTCTGCTTTTGCCACCTAACCTACATCTTAAATGTTGTAACGTCCTTAATCCCAGTATTATCACCCTTGTCTGAGGCAGGCCAGCCCCATGACAACGAGGCAATTACATCCCATTTTGTGACATTTCAGACTTATCTACAAGACACCCCTAAACTACTCCTAATCTAATTTTGTTTGTGGATGGGTCATATGTAGAAATGAAAAAAGGAGTTTTTAGGATGGTCGTGTTCTTACTACCCAATGTGACTCAACTGAAAGGAGAACTAACTACTTTCAAGCTAAGTTCTCCCAAAAAGCAGAGCTCCATTGTCTTAATGAGCATGCGAGGCATCAGAAGGCAAAACCATTATACTGATGGCAGGTATACCTTTCAGGTTGTCCATGATTTGGGGATGCTATGGAGACAAACAGGTGATTTCTGGTTTTTTTTTTTTTTTTCCTTCCTCTGAGACCCCAGTCAAAACTGGGCAGCAAATGAATAATTTCCTTACTGCATTTCTCTTCTCTTTTGAGATTGCTGACTTTAAAATTGAGGCTTCTATGCAACGACTGAACCTCAGTATCAGCATATGGAATTCTAATATATATCTGGTAGGAATATAAACTATTGCAACCCTTTGGAACAAAAGTTTTACAATTTCTTAAATATAGCGATTCTGTTTCTAAGAGTGTGGAAAGCCTATGTGTATGTAAAGACTTGCACATAGCCTCTTTCTTTTGATAAATGTTTAATTGTTGCTGCATACAACAAAATGGATACATTTTAAAATCGTTATGGTGAGTGAAAGAAGTTCAACAAAAGAGAGTACATATTGTAGTACAGCCACATTTATGTAAAATCCTAAAAAATACAAACTAATCTATCTTGGATAGAAGCAGATTAATTGTTACCTGGGAAAGAGGTGTTCATGGGATGGTAAATGTGCAGAGAGGACAAGAGAGAGGCATCGCAAAGGAGAATGAGCAGACTTTTGTGAGTGACATGTTCATTATCCTGATTTCCATGGTGGCTTCATGGGTGCATTTGTATGTCAAATCTTACGAGTTATACCTTTAAATGTGTATAATGTATTATATGTCAATTGTACCTCAATAAAGTTGCATTAGAAAAAATGCATTGGAACAATATAAAGGTACATTTGAAGAAAATCAACCAGTAGTGTCAAGAGGGCTCTTTTTTTAAGGAAACGTTCCTTTTCAGATTTTTTCCTTAAATATTCATTTATTTACTTTAGAGAGAAAGAGAGAGAGCACAAGCTGGAGGCGCAGAGGGAGAGGGAAAGAGAGATTCTCAAGCAAACTCTTGTGAGCATGGAGCAGGACATGGGGCTTGATCTCATTACCTGAAACCAAGAGTCAGACATTTAACCCACTGTGCTTCCCAGGCCCCCAGGAGAGATCTTTATGGAATTTGAACAAATACACAGTTAAAACCAAAACAACATAATTAAACCTGAGTGACACGTCTAAAATTCAGTGTGGGCTTGTTTTGGTACCCATGCAGGTCAATGTCTCAAAAGCCTGGAGTCCCCCATTAACTCTTTCTCTGCAGAGGTCATCAGGACATAAAGCTCGTGGCCTATACTGGTATTTTACTACCTGTATTCTCTCACTCCTAAAGTCCTGCAACCGCAGGCTGTATTAGATACAAATGTATGCAATAAGGCTCATTTTCCACAAGGAAGAAATACCTTAATTTCAACCTAATTGTTTTAAAAAACAGTCCAATTTGACCTATGTATCTCCTTTCTATTTGACAGAAAATTCATCATGGGCGGCAGGAAAAAAAAAAAAAAAAGAATCTAATAGTTGCCTGTAGTTCCTGATCATCAGAATCCACTGTTGTCTCCAAGAAGCCTACAGAATCATTTCATAGGATTCCTTTAGTCCTCTCTGCTCTGTTGAATCTCTGACTCATATATCTTTACCAAGGCTGGGAATCATGATATTGTTCCACTTAGATTTCTTGAAACTGTCCTGGGAATTTTCTACAGATCAAATTAAGGAGCCCCACTGCTTGTACTAGCCATAGAACGATACTCCACTTTGCTTTCTCCAGTTTCCAGATTTTGTTTTTCGCCTGAAAGAAACCCTCCCTTTCTGTTCATGTTGCTTTCCAGTCTCTTTCCTCTGGGGAGCCTAGACTGATTGCTTCAGTGGATTTTGGTTTTAGGAAACAAATGCCAAATAAGGAGAGTGTCATGCAGACAACTTCTGCTTTTTCTTCCTGCCAAAAATGCCTCAGTGAAGAAAAGGCAGCTCAGAGACTGTTACCCACAAGACAGAAGAAAGGAGAGGAAAAATTACAAGGAGAAAGATAAATTGATGTCTCTAACATTTCACAAGAACAAAAAAGTTGAATTTCCGAACTGTTTTGCTGCCATTTGCTAAAATCTCTCTAGTAGCCAATCCAATGAACAAAATCAAATGACTCCAACAGGCCTCCCAGAGCATTACATGGTTCTACATCATGATCAAGACCAGTAGAACCAGTTAGAATGGAAGTGAGAATCTACCAGGTAACAACTCTAAGGTCAACCTGTGAGAATTCACACGAATGTGAGTCTGTGTGTGTGTATGTGTGTTTAAGGGAGGGAGACAGACAGAAACCTAAACTCTTTGTGCATGAAACAAAATTACATTAATTATTTTACATGTATTTAAATTATTTTCTCACATACTGTACTACTTAGTTTCACTTCAGTCTTTGTAAGAAAATATTTTAATTTTAGTATCTTTTTAAAAAATCAGGTTTAGGAAGTGAAATGACTTGCCAAAAAAGATGTGATTTATGTGACAGGTGGGATTTGAAAACCAGTTTCTTTCTCTCATTTAAATCTCTTAATATCCTAGTGTTATCAACAGGATTGAATTCAGATTCTGGCTTGACAATTTTGCATGTCAGATGTCTTTTTCTTTTCTATAAAATGGGGATAACCAGTTAGGGAGCCACCATACTTACATGCCTACATAATACAAAAAGATTGGCAAACCAATTTGTCCTAACTTGGTCAATTCCTCTGCTCTTCCTGAAGAAATTATAAAAGTATTGCCAAGCTATTTTGATGGTATATATCCTTAAAAATTTTTAAATATTTTGTCTCTTAGGTATAATTCCAGACTTAATATAATGGAATAACTACATTTACATGAGACAAATTGTGAAGATCTTTCTAAAAGAAGTTATCCACATGCTGTTGTTGTTAACTATTTTACTGGTAAACTCTTGTTATGAACAATTTTTAATAAATAAGCAAGAACTATATATGCAGATGCAAAGTGATTTACACTCTAAGATGCCTAATGCAGCCGAGTAGTGTAATTGATTTCTTCCATTTCTTTCTCCAGACCTGTTTTCTACCTTCTACTCTCTCTTTTTTGCCCTGAGAAGGTGACCCATGTGAACTGCATAACCAGTACACCCAGGATCTCAGGGTTGGTTTTGTTGGGTTGGCTTTGCTGGATCCCTCTTAGAGAAGAGAGAAAGAGAGTGACCTCAAGGTCCTTATTCATCTTGCTGTCTACCACTAAGACCAACCTAGGTTGTCTGTGCCTTAAAAGACAGCCTGTCCTATAAGATTGTTCCTCTTTCAGGCATTGGATAGCTTTCCTTTTTCCTAATCTCTCAGCCTTGGTAGTGATAACTGTTCTGCCACTAATAGTCAAGAATCTTGCTTGATCCCTTTCTTTCAGTTTTCTATACTCATCCATACCTTTGTAATTAATTTCTGTGTAAATAAATCTTCTTCAAATGACCTTAATTTGAATGTACCATCAGTTTCTTGTTTGGGCCCTGACTGATACAAATTATTATATAAACTTTCAGAAATTTGCTTACAGGTAAAAGCTTATATCCAAATATATAAACTTTTTTTCTTCACAATTACTAGCATTCTCTGCATACTTTAAAAAAATAATAATGTATCTTGTAGATTTTTTTCCATATTAGCACAATAGAGATTTACCATATTAAAATAAAGTAGGCTTTAAATAGTATAAACTTTGGAAGCTTTCAAAAGAAACCTAAATGTTATGTATAATAGAAATGCTTATGGTCACAGAAATAGTTTCATCCACCATCTTTTTGTTTGTCTCCCACATTTTCATAATCTATTAAATGAGAACTTAACATCACCCTGGGATTGATAATTATTCACCTTTTGAAAACAAGTCATTTTTCCTTTTAATCCCTTGTGTCAATGATTTTTTCAAAGTAGGTCCTTTCATAGACAGTTCGTAAATATAGCATATTTACTACCTCAGTAAAAAGTGTGTATCACTTGAAAGTGAAAAATATCAAGGAGCAGTATAGCTATAGGTAGGCTTCATTACTACTAGAATGAAGGTTGAAATGTATAAAATCAGCACACTGAATACCTTAAATTTATACAATAGTATATGCCAATTATATCCGAATAAAAATTTTTCCAATAAAAAATTTCAAAATATAATTTAGATTGAAGCTTATGAAGCCACTGTTTATGTCACTGATAATAAGTCTTTTCCACATACTAGTTTATCTTCTGGACACATTTAGGAGCAATTGTAGAGGTTGGGAGGGAGTAAGAGCATCTTTTTGACTCTGAGATTGAGTTAGTAGGGTGTGTGTCTCCTTTGTTCAACTTTCAGGCATCTGCCACTATCATCTAACTCATTTAGCTACACCTCACTTATGTTAATCAGGTTCATGGAACTTCTGAATAAACCCTCACAGGTTTTCAGTGTGTTGACATCTTCTTCACTTCCATTGATATATTTATTATCAGAATGTTCTAATAAAATCATTGGTATGCCTTTACAACTATAAATATTCTGTTGAAGTGTTAAATAACATTAGCAAAGGAAATACAGTATCTTGAAATCTAAGAGGAATAATATAACTCTGAGCAAAAATTATACTTTCACAGAAAATAAAACCATATGGCCAAGTGAGAACCACTTTTCCTTGTTTACATCATCTTATTATTAAATATTCCGTATGCTATTGTCTGGGCTACTGGAACCACATTATGTTTAAACAGATTCAAACTATTCATTTATTCAAACTGACAAAACAGAACAATTGTTTATTTCCCAAAAAAGCATACCATTTTCTCCATGGCACTTTTTTTCTCTGTGGATTCCATCAGTTTTTGGCTAGGAAGTGTGTTCTCTCTGCCCTGGAGGAGTCTGCTTTCTTTTGGTTGGCAATTAGCCCTTTCTCAGTGTTTATTTCAGCACTAAGACTCAGGAGTCTTGTGGAACCCATCTCTAAGCTCATATAATTTCTTTTACTATTTTAAAGCTACATTAGTCTTTTAAAGCCAAAGAAGAATGGGCCTTCTCTGCGAATTTCAGTCCTGAACTATACTATTAAAAAGAACACTGTAATTTCCTACAAAATTACATTAAAACACTGATACAGTCTTCACTAAGATTAGAATTAAATATTCAATAGAAATGACAAAATCACGTTTTCAAATAAGTAATCTAACAATTGAAGACCTATACAATTACTAAAAACAATTCAAGTGATACTTAGATAAAAATGAGCATTAGGTGATATACACATTAATTCTATCAGAGGTTCCAGTGTATTTCAATACTCACACATGTTAAGTAAAATATGTAGTTATAGTATATCTTAACTTAGACCTACATTTATGATGGTGCACTGGGAATAATGATGCTGTCCCCACCCAAATATCATCAGACCCTAATCTCTGAGAGCTGTGTTACATATCATATTCAGATATTATTAAGGTTACTGACATTGAAATTGGGAGATTATTCTGGTTTATCCAAGTGAACCTGAAGTAATCACATGGGTTCTTAAAAAGCAGGAGATGAGAGCAAAAGGGATGAGTTAGAGAGACGCAGCAGAAAGGGGAGACAGAGAGAAGATTCAAAGCACGACAAGGACTGGGCCATGATCACTGGCTTTGAACACGGAGGAAGAGACCTCCCAGGAAGTTTGAGAAAGCATCCCAGCAGATAACCAACAAAGAAACAGGGACCTAATTCCTACAACTACACGGAGCTCAATCTGCCAGCTCCATGAATTACCCCAGAAAAACACTCTCCAGAACCATCAAAAAGGAAGGCAAGTCCTGCCTACACTTTCATTTAGACCTTGTAAGATAGGGACTTTGTAAGACCAGGACAGGCAAGCCAAGTCCACTGACTACAGAACTGTGAGATACTAAACTGATGTTGCTTAACCCACTGACTTTGTGGAGATTTGCTAAGGCAGCAGAAGAGAAGCAATACAGTAGCTGTGTTTTGCTTGTGACACTTTTGCTGGTTCAGAGCCTTCTAAATGACCTGATCAATGTTCTTTTAAATCATTTTATTTTATTGTTCTAACTGTATCTATTTTCAACAGGTAGAAGGAGGCCAAGAAGAAAGAGGTATTACTATACAATTAAGGCATTTTCCCTAACTTTGTAAAAAATGGTTTGAATCATAATACCCAGTATTATGTGTGAACCATAATTCATGATAGTGAATATGGTTCGTTGTGGATATGGTTCATTTTTCACATATGGTTCAGTGTTTGAACCATAATACCCAGTTTCAAAGTTTTCACAAATATATGGATGGTAACTAATTGAATGCATTAGTTTGCTATGGCTACAGAGTACAACAAACTGGATGGCTTAACCAACAAAAATGCATTGCCTCACAGTTCTGGAGACTAGCAGGGCTATCTATGTTCTTTTCTGGATTCTCTAGGGAAGAATCTGTTTCCATTCCTTTTCCAGCTAACTACAGAACATCCTCGCTCCTTACCTCATGGCCTCCATCTTCAAAAGCCAACAATACTGCATGTCCTTGTGATTAAAGTGGACCCACCAAAATAATACAGAATAATCTCTCTATTTTAGGGTCAGTTGATTAGTGAACTTAACACCTTAATTTCCCATGTGTCATGTAACCTAACGTTCCCATGTTCTGGGAATTAGGACATAGACATCTTTGCGGGGTCTTACTATACATATTTAGGCACTAAGGACTCATGGAGTAACAGTCAAGATAATTGGTTTTGAAGTACAAAAAAATGGGGCTCGTATTCTGCTTCTTTTACTCTATGACCTTGGTCATGTATTAGTATATCTTGAGCCTCAAATTTCCCAGCTGCAAAATAGAGGCAAGAGGAGCCACATTGTAGAGATCTTTGGAAATTAAATTAATGTAAAGTGTTTAGAAAAGTGTTAATACTCTAACAGTACAAAACACGATTATTATTGTAAGCGTTGAACAAGAAAGGGAGATATCACTAGACTCCTGGCTCAGAGGAAAGGAAGACAGTGACCATGATGAGGGATAAAAACAAGGACTCTCCTAATTCTTTGGAATATGAATACTCAAAGAGCAAGAGAGACAGAAAAAATGCCCCTTCATTACCAATCTTTTCATTTAGGAATGCCTACCAGGTGAGAGCCTCTAGGTTTAGTGATTTCTTTGGTGAGTTAAGTTGAAAAAAAGACTACCCCTAGTAAAAGTAAAAATTGATTTAAAGGATATTTGGTAGTGTCTAGTAAAGTTGAAAAATGCCCAATCTGTTAGTTTTCTAGGGCTACCATAACAAAGCACAAGTACTTTGAATGGCTTAAAAAACAGAAATTTATTGACTCACAGGTCTGAAGGCTAGAACAAGAGCAAGATATTGTCAAGGTTGTTTCTTCTGGAGAGTCATGAGGGAGAATATATTCCATGTCTCTTCTCTAGCTTCAGGTGATATACTGGCATTTTCAGATGTTCCTTGGCTTATAGAAGCATCATTGCTATCTCTGCCTTCATCTTTGCATGATTCTTTCCATGTGTGCATGTTTCTGTGTCCAAATTTCCCCTTTTTATAAAGACACCAGTCAGATTAGGGTCTGCCCTAATGATGTCATCTTTTTTTTTTTTTTTTTTTTTTTAATTTTTTTTTTTTTTTAAGATTTTATTTATTTATTTGACAGACAGAGATCACAAGCAGGCAGAGAGGCAGGCAGAGAGAGAGGGAGAAGCAGGCTCCCCGCTGAGCAGAGAGCCCGATGTGGGACTCGATTCCGGGACCCCGAGATCATGACCTGAGCCGAAGGCAGCGGCTTAACCCACTGAGCCACCCAGGTGCCCTAATGATGTCATCTTAATTTGATTTCTCTATACAGACCTTATCTCCAAATAAGGTCACATTCTGAGATACTTGGGGTGGGGAATTAAACATACAAATTTTAGAGGGACACAATTAAACCATTAATAATCAAATTCATTAACAGATTCCTTTTTTTATTTTTAAAGATTTTATTTATTTATTTGACAGACAGAGATTAAAAGGAGGCAGGGAGACAGGCAGAGAGAGGAAGGGAAGGAGGCTCCCTGCTGAGCAGAGAACCCGATGCGGGGCTCAATCCCAGGACCCTGAGATCATGACCTGAGCCAAAGGCAGAGGCTTTAACCCACTGAGCCACCCAGGTGGCCCAACAGATTCCTTTTTAAGAATGCAGTAGTTCCCCCTTTATCCACAGGGGATATATTCCAAGAGCCCCAGTGGATACTTGAAACTGCTGATAGTGATATATGCTGGTTTTTTTTTTTCCCCATATGTGCAAAGCTATGATAAAGTATAATCTATAAATTAGGTGCAGTAAGATGAAAGTTACTAAAGGATACAATAAAACAACTATAACAATATAATAAAAGCTATGTGAATATGGTCTTTTTCTTTCTCTTTCTCTCTAAATATTTTAGTGTAATGTACTCACCCTTCCTGTGAGAATGTGAAATGATCAAAATGCCTACTTATGAGATGAAGTGAGGTGAATGATGTAGGCATTAGTGACATGGCATTAACTTACAATTGACCTTCTGACAGTATGTCCGAGGGGAGATCATCTCTTTCTGGACTGTGGTTGACCACAGGCAACTGAAAGCATGGAAAGCAAAGTCATAGATAAGATGTAGATAAATAATAGATAATTGTAACAGAACATAAGCATAATGATTTCCATTGCTACATTGCTACTATGGTTTTCATGGTAAACTACTGAGGGAAATGTCTGTTATGCTCATGGATAATTTTTTTAATTTTAATTTTTAATTAATCTATTTATTTATTTATTTTGAGAGAGACAGAGAGAGAGTGCAAGAACACGTGCACATTAGAAAGGGTGAGGAGAGGCAGAGGGAGAGGAAAAGAACCTTAAGCGGACACTGTCTACACTGAACGTGGAGTCCACTGTAGGGCTCCATCTCACCACTCCAAGAACGTGGCTTGAGGCAAGATCAAGAGTCAGACACTCAACTGTATGAGTCACCCAGGCACCCCGATGATTACTTTTAAGTTTATATGTACCATATACTATCATGCAACATTCAAAATTCTCAAATTTATACATTTTAATGTGTCTCATTTACCAAAATACAGTGTAAGTGGAAAGAGCCAGTTACAGTAGGAGCATTTAAATGCAATTTTTAAAAGTATACAAAGAAGTGACATGTATTACTTATGTAAACATAACCACATTTTAAAATTTGAAGAAACAAAAAAAGGAATAAATCCATGAAAACCAGTATGTATCCGGATAGACGGGAGGTGAACTGATGACAGACAAACCTGTTTTACCTATAATGCTTTATTTCTTTGTTTTAAAAGGTCTGAACCACTAAAAAATTATATTGGTAATTCTAATATAATCATTTGGTATCTTTGTCGTTATATTATTTATTTACTTTTCTGAATTTTTTAACCTAAGAAAATTTTATAGAAGGAGAAAAAATTGCAACAACAACTCCAAACTTGGAATTATTACTTTAATGTTTCTCAATTGGCATGGTACCCATGGATAAGCCACAGCAAATGAGCAGGCTCTTAATACCATCATTTCTATCTTAAACCTACCAGATGTTTGTGAAAACACTAGGTAGGCACGTTTGTATTTTATTTTGCATAAATATACATATAGATTTGCTTAATCTGCATACTACTTCTGAGTTTTACATGGAGCATATAAGGAAAAATAAAATGCTACAACTTTTGCAACAGAATTAAAAGTACACCTTCCAAATCCAAAATTATAACAATTTTAGAAGAATCCCATCGCAAGTGTGGTAATGTATGTCTCCTGATAACAGAACTGGGGGAAGACAATGAAGGGATTATCTGGGGGAAGTTAGGAGGAAGGGTGATGTAGTGACTGAGCTACAGTTAGTACACCCATCTAACTGGGTGCTAAACCTGTCAGTGTTCTCATCTATTAAAAAAGAAAAAGGCTAATAAAGATATATACATCTTAAAGTTATAGACAATCCTCTAGAGATGGTTTATGTTAGGAACCTGGCACACAGTAACTTGGAAAAAAAAGGGAAAAAAATGTTGAAGTATGTATTTTTCTGACATACCAGTGTATCATTTTCTGGACTGTGGGATGGAGTTGCCTAACAAATACCTTGGGGACTGTCAAATAAAAAACAGATTTGAATGTAGATAAGAAGTTATTTAACTCAGATAAATTATTGCACAATGAGGAAAGTGACTCATAATAGGGAGGACTTTGCTAGGGAAATTCTATGCTTATCTTAAAGGTTAAACAGAAGAGACTTGTGCTTGTGTAAGGAGTAAAGTAGGCTAAAAAGGGATGTGTGGGAAGAAGGATGAACAGATGGTATGATCTCATAGTTGATCTAGTAATGTTTTTCCCTGAGGGCAGTCAGTTTTCGGGAGTGCCCATCTAAGAGGGGTTGTTCTTAATTCCAATACTTTCTTAAGTTCAAGGACAAGTCAAGATCCAAAGACCTGTGGGGAAGAAAGAAGACTGACTAAAATTTGGCCAAGTTAGAAGATATTTTGTCCAGATTGCTCAGGTCAGATAACAAGAGATAAACCATCAAAATAACTTACAGTAGAAGCTGATTAACACAAATATGGGTGTAACTGATTATAATTTGGAAAATGCTTTTCTTTTAGAAAATAATTTTACCACTTCCTCATATCAGGGAGATCATATGATAGTTGTCTTTCTCCGCTTGACTTATTTCGCTAAGCAAGATATGCTTTGATGAGTGCTGTGAAGTGTGTAAATCGGGCGATTCACAGACCTGTACCCCTGGGGATAAAAATATATTATATGTTTATAAAAAATAAAAAAATAAATAAAAAGTTAAAAAAAAAAGAAAATAATTTTATATGCATTTTGCTAAAAAGCAAACACAAGTTAATTAACATAGATTTGGTCATAAGCAAATAACACTAGCTTTGTTAAAGAAAATTTATAAAGAAAATTAAAGAAAGTAATTTTTTTCTTAAATGTTTGCTCCAAAATTACTGGCTTAACATTTATTATAGTGATTTTAGTGGAGACTTGCTAAAGATACACTGAGATTATTTCATTTCACTTCATGCCACTTAAAATTTTTCCCTCTTTCTATCTCAGATGTTTGTGTCTGATTGTTAGGTTTATCATTGTCATGTTTTATCTTTTTAAATGTTAGCATATCATCCCTTTGCCAATATAGGGATAAAAGGAGAAAGAAAACTGCTTTTGGAAAACATAAGCCTTCATTTAAACAGGAAGAGACTTAGTTAAGAAAGTAGTGAATAGAATAGTTATAGAAGCATAACTAAGGTAAATGGAGCTACACAAATTTGTTTGGGGATATTTCTCTTTCTCTCTCTGAGGCATGAACTCAAAATATTTAACTCACTGTATCTTATTTTGCTTTTAAATTTTATTTTAAAACTAAAAATATTTTAAATATCAATGGAAATAATCACTAATGTATGAACCAAGGGGTTATTGAATTTTATAAAATATGTAAATAAACTCCATGCAAATGAAATTTCCCAGTATAAACAAAATAGGAGACAATCATTCATTCTCCTATTACAAAACAGCTCTATGAAGTTAGAAAAAACTAAACAGGAAAATACAAAAAAGAATTAAAAGTACTAGAAATATATATACATAGATATATAATATGTATACACATATATATGTATATACACACACATAATCTGAAAGTTCCTTTTAGAAAAAAATCATAAAGTTATTTTATAGATTTTTATTAAATATAAACTGGATTTACACTTTCTCCTTTTCCTATTTTAAGATTCTGAAATTCAAGCTCTGTATTATTCATGTCTTCTCTATCTTCATTATTAGCTCAGAATAGACCTATGTGATTATATAATTTTTAACAAGCTATTTACCCTTAAAGTCTTGTTGTAAAAAACTATTACACCACATTTGAATCTCAAACTTGGGATTGCTAATGTTTTACACTGAAAGAAGTCTGAAGCATGGTCCTCCCTTTCTCTATTTGAATGATCTTTCTTTCATTAATAACTTGGATTTTTTCATTTGTCAGTTAGTTTCTTTGTTTAAAAAAAAAAAAGAAATAATAGCAATAACAGAGCAAAAGCAATGAAACTAAGAAAAAACTCCAGCATCTATATTCAGGTTACTTGACACACATATTCCTTATCATTCCCTTTTTTAATGTAAAAACCTCTATAGCTCTAGGTCTCTTTGAATAAGCAAAACAGAACTGAAAGTGAGCTTAGAAGTTTTCTCCTAAGTGAGAAGTGTATATAAGTATGATAGGCAATGAGGCCTTTGAAGCTTTTGATGACACTCTATAAATAATCTGGCTGAATTAAAAGTATCTTGAATAAGTAGTAAAACGCTCAATGTGGAAACAGCCACCTTGAGAGTCCTAGACAAATCTCTCAAAGTCTCTCTACCTCAGAGTGCCTAGGCAAGCTTCAGAGACTGGCAAATGCCTTATAGATTTGTTTCTAAAAGATCTGTACATGGGAAGATTAGCTTAATGCAGGAAGTGGAAAGTGGGTCATATTCATTTTTTCATGGTAGTTCAACACCTTCTGTATGTCAGACACTAATAGGTGCTTTATATCCTAACTAGTTCAGTCTATTTAAATGCGAGAGACAACTATACCAAAAGAAACCTCCAGTTTCTGTGAAATTATGTAATACAATACTAGTAATAAATATATAATATAATATGAATACAAGCAGAGTACTAAGGAAACACAAGACGAGGATCCAACATGCCCTTAAGAATCAGGGCTTATTTCCTGGCTGGGATGGTGCTTTAGGGCAAGCGTAGAACAATACAGGTGGGTAGACTTTCAGTTACTAGAAGTAACTTCCTTTGTCATTTTCTTAATTATTTCTATGGCTACCATTATATGATAAATATGGCATTTGTAATTTTATTATGCTTAAATCCAGCTATTGAGGACTGACCCTAAAGTCCCAAATCTGAAAATACCAAATTCTCCTAGAATTGACTGAAAACCCAATGAAGCTAGTTTAAATAATAAGGGGAAGTAATTTCAGAGTATCATACATACTTTAGAGTTTTAAATTTTTGCATTCCTTTGTTTAGCTCTATGCTTTGACTCTGTTTTGCTTTATCTTCTGATACTGCCTTTTTTTTCCTTTTCTTTTCTTTTCTTTTTTTTTTTTTTTTTGAATATGAAACTTTCAGAATCAGGTGGTTTTTCCTGAGGCAGTGAAATAACTTGCACTGCTCTAGTCCACACATTTGTAAGGCAAACCATTCAGAAGAAAAATTACCTCACTCCAAACATCAACTACGAATCCTGGACAACAAATTGAATGTTCTAAGTTGGACCAATCCCTTTTGATGGAGAAATGCACAGAGAAATTACATTAATTTTAGGCTAGTACCATCCGTGAAATAATCACATGGCTCTAGAGCAGGACCTGGAGTGAGATGCATTCTGAGTGTATGGGAGGGAGAGTGATGTCTTTCCTATGGAAGAACCTAGACAACTGCCCAACATCTGCACTGAAACTTCTCTTTACTCTTCTCTACTAATTTTATATTCAATACCTATCAAACTATATTTTCTAAGTTTGGTATGTGGAAACTAATATGCTAATTTGGTATATGTGAACTAGAAGGCTTTGAAAGATCTCCAGGTGTATCACTTAGAAACATTTATGGACTTCAATTCTTAGGTGTTTTGTGTTTTTCATCACCACTAAGCAATTCTCCAATTCTCAGCAGACACTGACTGGGTGTCCTATAATCTTACTCAATTCTGATACTATCTGCCTACAGACATGAGCTCCCACAATTTGAAGACATGGTACAACAAGATTGCCACCCCCCACCACATTTCAGCACCAATCACACACCCAGATTGTCACATATGCTTCTCAGCAACTGGTTATATATAAACGGGAGGTTCCCATGACCTCCTCCTTGGGTGTGCTTAATGTGTTCGAGCAGCTCACAAAACTCAAGAGCAACACTTACTTACATTTAACAACTTTCTGTAAAGAGTATTATAAAGAATAGTCAGAGGAAGAGGTACATAGGATGAGATCCAGAAGCCACAGAACTGAGGTGTCACCTTCCCAGCAGGTGGACACATCAGTCTAAAAGGGCATCAAGTCTCCTTGTTCAGAGTTTTTATAAAGCTTAATCTGTAGCCCAACTCCTCCTCTTCCCAGAGTCAGGGGGGAGCTGAACGTTCTAACCATCTAATCATTTGGTCTTTTTGGTCACCAGCCCCATCCTGAAGCCACCTAAACTCAGATGTACCCAAAAGTGACTCCTTATGAATAACAGACACTCCTGATCTCTCAGGAAATTTGAAGGGTTTTAGGAGTTCTGTACCAGGAACAGGAGACAAATACCTAATATTATTTATAATACCAAAATATGAAAATATTTAATTTTAGGCAATTAGCTTCTAATATGAAGGTAGTATACATTCCAACACTGACACCTTCATTAGGCTTTCGAAGGCTGGCACAAACTTAGCAACTTAACACACTTTGGGGTTTGTTTTTTTTTTTTTTTTTTCAATTTAACTTTGTGTCTGTAGTTGTAAGTAGGACATGTGTCTAAATAGGCTAAACTAAATGTATCAGCAGAACTACTATGCTCCTTCTGAGGGCTCTAAGGAAGAATCTATTTTCTGCTCAATTGGACTGTTAGCAGAATTATTTCCTTGTAGTTGTAGGACTGAGGTCCCAGTTTCTTCCTGATTGTAACCTGAGACTTGTTCCCAACTTCTAGAGCCCACCACATTCCTTGGCTCATGCCCTTTTCCTCCATTTTCAAAGCAGTAATGATCAGATCTACCTCTCTTCAAATCTTTCTGATCAGGAATAATATGATCTAATGTGACTAAATAGGGCTTACCCAAATAAACCAGAATAATCCCCCCATCTAAAAGTTCCTGAATTGTATTATATCTGCAAAGTCTCTTTTGCTGTATTTAAAGATTTGGAAAATTAGGACATGGATATTTTGGGGGATCATTATGTTGCTTACCATAAAACACACTAATCTCCCATCATTTATTTCCAGAGTGATCCCCTTAAAATTATTATAGTTACTGTATTGTTTTCCAAATAAACAGAATGAATGGAAAGCATGTGTCATGTTTGGTAGAGTGTCTTATCTTCCTTGTCTTGCTAGTCTGACCATGTGACTGAGCATGGAGACTTTAGGTCGTGTGGTATCTATTTGACCTCCAAGGGGCAAGAGTCTGAGACTGGTCATGTGGTCAGTCAACTATGCTTACTTGGTGGAGCCCCAATAAATATATGGACATCAAAGCTTAGGTGAGCTTTCATAATTGACAATACTCTGTATATAATCATGCATCCTTAATGAAAAAATAACACTGTCCATAGTTCCACAGAGAGAAAACAACTGAAAGTTCCATAACTGGCACTTTCCTAGACTCGACTGTATTTGTTCTTCCTTTGATGGATATAAATAGGTATCCTCTGGCTATAATAAACCATAACCATGAGTATCATACTTTTTAGTAAGGTTTATGAGTCATTCTAGAAAATTAAGGAAACTTAGGGTTGTGTTAGTAACCCCCCTAATGACTTGTAGTTGATGTCAGAAGTAAGAGCAATTTTTTGGACTTCCTCTAATTTTTCAGCTCTCCACTGATAATTTGTATATTTCTTTTTTTTTAATTTTTTTAATTTTTTTTTTTAATTTTTTATTTTTTATAAACATATATTTTTATCCCCAGGGGTACAGGTCTGTGAATCACCAGGTTTACACACTTCACAGCACTCAGAATAATTTGTATATTTCTTAATCTGGTATTTTACCATCTGGTTTCTCTATCTAACCCCAATCTGGTTTCTAAGCTTTTCCCAGATATGTACCTTCTACTTGGGCAAAATGCTTCAGTGATGCCAACTCCTCCCTGCTGTGTATATGATTACAGTAATGTCCCATACTGTTCATACCTTTTTTTTTTTTAAGTCCACATCTTCTTGTAGTGATTAGGGTTTACCCTCTTATTTGCTAATGGACAACAGATATGATATAAGGAGAGCCTTAACAAGTGCTAACTGATCAGGATTTTCTTCTGCTGCTCTTAAAACCCTTGTGTTTCCATGTAAACGGCCTGCTGGATGATGAGAGGCATGTGGTGACCCAGTTGCCCCCGTGACCCCAGCTGACAGCCTTTCAACCAGCAGACCTGTTAATGAGGGCATACAAGATTATACAGTCGTCAGCTGATCTGCTAGATTAATACAGGTACATGGCAAGCCCAGCTGACATAATGACTCAAAGCTCAAGAAGGGATCAGAATTTATTAGTACTGATACATGAAAAAAGGACTTAAGGGAAGAAGAGTATAAGGGGGGATAGTCCATTTTGGGGTCATGTTATCTGCATATTATGCAAGGAATGGAAGAAGAAGTAGCTTATCTCAGACCCACTGAATGAACGGAACTTGTATTGACTAGAAAATATATGGCTCCTTGAATAAAAAGAGTACTGGATAAATGAGTTACTTATCCATTATAGTTGTTCGCACTTTCAGCACGAGCTTTGTAATTCATAAGGTACACTATACTGAAACATTATCTCAAGGCAGACATATTAAGAAAATAGATTGTTTAAAGAGGTCCAGTGATATTCCAACTAGATGCACACTCTAATCTGTCATTTCTTTTTTCTGACTCCTCTAAATATGGGACATAGTTATAACCCTTTAGAGAACAATAGTAGAGTAGTGGTTTCTTGCCACTATTTTCTTGGACTATTTCTTGGACTATTACACGAGAAATAGTAAGGTAGATATAATACATTAATATGTACATGGGTTTTATCTACTGCCCTCTGCAAAATATTTAAAGTTTATGCTTAAAATTATAACACAAAAGTTTCTAAAACTGAATATTCGACTACTGCATGAGATCAAAGCCTTCCAAAATTCATATGTTGAATCCTTACACCCAAGATGACTATATTTGGAGATAGTACCTTTAAAGAGGTAATTAAAATTAGAGGAGATCGTAAGAGTTGACACCTAATCAAACAGGACTGGTATCCTGAAAGGAAGAGGAACTATAGATCTCTCTCCCTCATCCCACATATCCACAGCAACAAGGCAACCAACTTCAATGTAAGAAGAGAGGACTCACCGAACACCAACTCTGCTGCTACCTTGATCTTAGATTTCCAGCCTCCAGAACCGTGTGGAAGTTAATTTCTGTTGTTGAAGCCACAGCCTGAGCAGACTAATAACACTCCCTGTTGGTTAAAATGGGTCTTTATAATTTCTGCATCACGGGTTCATGTTTGTTACTCATCCTGTTTTACTTCATTGTTGTTAGGAACTGTATGATGCTTGTCTTCCTAGAACTTTAATTAGAGATTGTAAATCATTTTAATTAGACCTTTTAATGAAATATTGAATAATGGAAATTTCATTATCGGCACATCTTTTAAAACGATAATTAAGGATTTAGTAATCTTTCAATAATATTTATGCTTGTTTTATGTGCTTAAAATAAACTAAATAATAAGCATTATTTTTTAAATTCCATGTACATTCTGAATATTTGGGTTTAGACTCGGGAACTGAATATTTGGGTTTAGACTTAGAAAACTGGAGGGCAAATTGCAATGAAGGCAAATTGCATTTTTTATAAACATATATTTTTATCCCCAGGGGTACAGGCTGTGAATCACCAGGTTTTTCTCACATGTCCCCAAGTTTCATTCCCAAACCCCCTCCCCCCGGCAACCCTCAGTTTGTTGTGAGATTAAGAGTCACTTATGGTTTGTCTCCCTCCCAATCCCATCTTGTTTCATTTATTCTTCTACCCACTTAATTTCTATGTAAGTTTCATTAGGTCTGCATGGTTTTGCTTTACATGCCCTTATAAATTAATATTATTGCATAGGTGAAAGAGCAATGGGACCTTGCAAACTATGGACTTGGGGTGATTACGATGTATCAATATAGTTTATCAATTATAAGAAAGGGATCACGGGGGGGCCTGGGTGGTGCAGAGGGTTAAAGCCTCTGCCTTCGGCTCAGGTCATGATCTCAGGGTCCTGGGATCGAGCCCAGCATCAGGCTCTCTGCTCAGCAGGGTGCCTGTTTCCTCCCTCTCTCTGTCTGCCTCTCTGCCTACTTGTGATGATCTCTGTCAAATAAATAAAATCTTAAAAAAAATATATATATATATATAATAAAGGTATCACTTTGGTGAGGAGTGGGCTATGCATGAATGGAGGCAGGGGGATGTGGGAAATCTCTGTACCTTCCTTTCAATTATTTTACTGTGAATCTAAAACTGCTCTAAAAAGTAAAGTTTTATATATATATATATATATATAATTACAACCTAATTTTTTAATTCAAAATTCCACAAAAAGCAACTGACAGTTTTATAGCAATGATAGCATAGGTTGATGATGTCAAATTTTCATAAATCAAAATTAAAAACATCATAAGCCATGGGGGGGAATGGATGCTATAGTTATTACCATACAAAAGAGTGGATAAGCTATTATTCCTAAAGATGTTTTGTTATTTTGTTCATTCAAAAACGTGTTAGGCACCAATGAAATGGAATCTTCTGTTTCAAAAATGTAAATTTCTGAAGTACCTGAGAAGATCTTAGTGGGAAAAATGATGAAATAAGTTAAAAAATAATTTCCTGCTCAGAATGATTAGAAATTAATTATGAATTAATGAGAATGGTGCATAATTTGAATGAAGGGCATGGAAATATCCGGAGACAAAGAAATAATTTATTCATGACTCAGTGTAGTAAACAGGCCTCTATGAGGAGAAGAAATCTCCAAGCTGGTCAGTATGTCAGGACAACAAATGAAATATGGGAAATTTATAATTAAAGAGACTTTCTGGGATGCCTGGGTGGCTCAGTTGGTTAAACCGCTGCCTTTAGCTCATGCTATGATCCCAGTGTCCTGGGATCGAGTCCCACATCCGGCTCCTTGTTCCGCAGGGAACCTGCTTCTCTCTCCGCCTTGCCTGCCACTTTTCCTGTTTGTGCGTGCTCTCTATCTCTCACAAATAAATAAATAAAATTTAAAAAAAAAAAAAGAGAGAGAGAGAGAGAGAGACAGAGAGACTCTTTCTTTTCAGAGGAAAGAAACCAATAGGCAGCAAAGTTATATATACTGACAGAAAAAGTAAAATTCTGCCTATGTTTTTGGCTGATTAGGTAATAGGAATTATGTGGAAATCTGATATAAAATGACACAACAATTTTCAACCCAAGGTTGTGTTAACATTCTTGATAAAAGGAAGACTTACTCTATTGGGAGCCAATGTTCCCTATGTAGAGTAAATTTTTCTCTTCACTTTTGTAGCATCCTGTGTATAAATTCTTACAGCTTCTACCACATTGCATTGACATAATCTTTTTAAATGCGTATCCTCTGCATAAGGTCAAATTCACCAAACACCAATGAGTAGGCTTTATTTCATTGTCTCTCCAGTACTGGGCACATGATCTAACATCTAATATGTGCTCTGTCAGTGTATACAGATGTAAACTATAAATTCATCCCATGATTAACTAAAGGACTATTTCCCCCCAGTGGAAATGGTACAGAGAAATGTTACCTTCATAGGATTTTGAAGATACTGGAGTTAAATAATGTAAGCATCTAAAATCCAAATAATGTTAGAGAAAAGTAGTCAATCTACCCTTTCTTTTAAAATATTTTAAAAATATTTTCTAGTCATGCTATTTTATAGTTTTATATTACTATTTTTTAAATCATTTTTTTTTAATTTTTAAATTCTGAATGAACTTCTGCATTAACAATTGATTTAATTGTTAACTTTTTATGTATGCTTGCCTGCAAACAAGCATAAATCTCTACTTGCATTCTCAGCTTTTGGCACTTACTATCCTGTTGTTAATATGTTGAATGAATCATCAATGAGCTGAAGTACTTAAATGTCAGGATCAAGTACTTCGATGGCATTAATTAAAATTTTAAAAAATCTCAGATCATGTAATTTGTTTTGCTTCTAATTTGTTCTGAGATGCAAACAAATCCACTTAATTTTCATAATCTAAATTATAAGTGAATGGAAAACTACATAATATGACTATATCTAAAAATTTAGAAGACATTTATTGATATGTAAAATTAAATACACTGTAAGTAGAGAAATGGCTGCTACTATTATGAAATGGAATATGCTATAAAATGATTTAAAATGTTTTTATTGCTGTTGAAGATTTTTAAATGACATTCAAGGTAGTTGAATATATTTTATTACTAAGATAATACTTTCATGGTTCTGCTTTGGACTAAAGAGAAATTGTTGGATGAGTCAGATGTACACTGGCTGGATTCTTATTTTTAGGAAAGGTTGCAATACATATACACTGCTGACATATGTTAAAGACCTTTTAATTTGAATATTTTATTTTGCATTGTGGAATTCCTCTTCCTGTACAGAAAAGTCAATCTATTTTTAGGGAAAGGGACTGGTTTCTACTAATCAAGTCTCACTATATTACTTCTGGGAGCATGGCACATAGATGGATTTGTTGGGTTTGAAAAACAAACCAGCAGATGACATACTTAAAAGAGGATGTAAATGTATATTCCTTTATCGCTCATCCAATAAGTAAGTTTCTTAGTATACCAGGCAAAGTCCATCCAGGTTCTGTTAAAAAAGATAAAATAAAATAAAATAAAATAGAAAGATAAAAAGAAGCAAAATGAAAAACTCACTACATTTTAATCCAGACCTCTTCAATTTATAAAATATCCTTGTTTTTCATAGAAAGGTGAAATCTGTTTTCCCTTTTCATTTCTTTTTATTCATTAAATATTCATTTGTTTGCTTGTATAACTTTACTTTCTTTATTGTGAATTACTTTAAATATGTATTTTAAAAATTCCTAACAAATATTTAAATATATAAAAATTCATAATACACAGCAAGCCCTCTCTATTATTATTTCAGAGTATTATATATATAATACATATACATATATATGTGTGTGTGTGTGTGTGTATTAATTGAAACAAAACCTACAAATATAGGAAGAAAAGGCCAGTGGGACACCCTTCATCATACTATTACCTCTCTCCCTTTCTCCCCAGAATTAACCATATCCTACATTGGTTATTATTTAATAGGCCAAAACTTATTAATGTAAACAATATTTGCTGAGTGCCCATTATACACCAAAGATTCCCAAAGACACTAAATGGAAAGCAGAGTACAGCATTTACAAAATTTACAAATAGCACATATTTATGCCTCCATATAAATATATAGTATTGTTTTCATGTTTTTGAAATATTTTAAATGATGACAGAAACACACACACACATATTATATTTTCAGTAACTTACAAAATTTTTACTAAATATAACGTTTTTGAGAAAATCCATATTAAAACATTTACCTTTTGTTAACTAATGTCATGGGCTATACTGAATTCCCATGTATACCTTACTGAAAGAAGATGCTATATGTATCACATATTCTATATTTCTGCTTTTCTGTTGATAATTTGTTTCTTTTGTTATGAAAATTATGTTTGTTGCCATGAGCATTCTTAAACACCTCTTACAAACTCATAAACTTTAGTTTTGTTAGGCTAGATATCTAGGAGAAAAAGTACTGGCTCAAGGGAGATACACATCTTCTATATTAGATGATATAGATAAAGTGCTCATCAAAGTGTTTATACCAATTTACTCTCCAAGTAAGGGGTTTTGCTCCAACATATCTTTGCCATCAATTATTAATGCCAGTTTTTCCCTTTTTAAATTTTGACCTATAAAATACTGTCTCAATGTGATTTTGAATTGTGTTTTCTGAATTATAAGTGATATGAGAATTTTTAATATGTTTGTTATATTATCTATGATCAGCTACTCCTCTTGCCTATTTTGATAATTATTTTTTTTAATTATTTGTGTTGTTAGTATCTTGCTAACATAAGAACATAAATATATTGTCTAAGATTTTTAGGAGATTAAAATATCAGTAGTTTTGAAACTTTGTTGTTGAAATAAATAGCAACTGGAGGTTTACAGGTATGGGAAACTAACAAGTACAGGAAAAGAGTGAATCTGGTTATATATATTTGCCTATGCATATATTTTGTTAGTGGTAGAGAACAGACATAATAGCATGGGGGAATTCGTATACTAGTCAGTTTTAACACATGTCTAAGCCTCAATTCTAGAACTATTGTTTATATTTCTCTTTTTCCACTTGTAATTTTTGTTACTTTGTTATATTTTACATTTTACAGTCTTAAGCATTTCCTAAAACTACAGTGAAGAGGAAAATTAATAAATTAAACAATCATGTATGTATGTATTATACATATGGTCATATCTGTATTTCCCATCCACCCCTTTTTTACTTGCCTTCAAAGGGACCATGTTGTTGCGGAAAGCCATACTACCCAGGAATATATATGGACCAGATAGGTTATATTAATCCAGTTTTATTATTATTTTGCTATTTTATTAATCTCATCCTGGGATGGGTATCATAATAGTGATGAGGGTCTCTTAGCTGCTAATTAGCAAGGGACAGCTTAAATTATATCTAAAATAGGCTGATTTCTGGCTCTGTTGAAAATAATGACTTTCTGAAAATTTTTTTTTAATTTCATAGCATACTTGTTATAACATTTCAAAAATGTTTTTCCTGGTTTTGAAATTAAATCCTTTACTAGCATGATTATATTTTAAATGATCTTTCAGCTTCTAAACTTATTCTTTACAAATCTATATTGTGATTAAATACCCAGGCAAAAGGTGTGAGAAGAAAACCGTTAATTGTGTACGGATATTGGCGGTTTCTTAATTATACAACTGGTGAAACCAGAGGAACGGTTTGATGTTTTCTTTTCTTTTGTAGAGAAATTTTGAGAATCAAAACCAGTAACTGTCTTTGCAAAACAAAGAACTGATTACATGTTTAGTCAATAAATAAAGAATGGCTGGTTACACATTATGTTTTGTTCATTTATTTTCCCATCTGCATTTACAAGGTTTCTTTTGAAACAGCAGTCAAATGAGATAGTCTCTGGGTAGAGAATAGAGAAAACAGTGTTTTCTTGTTTTCATAATGGCCCAGCACTGCAGAGTACCAGGTACAAGCAGGCTCTAATTGCAAGGAGGTGAGAGCACAAAGAACATGTTTCCTAAGGTGAAGGTTATGATCTACTTTAGGAAGGATTTAACATGAGAAGGGCTGCCCTGTATGTGGGCCCCGGGCGGGGGACAGACAGCAAAAGGAGGCAGAGGAAGTCTGCTAGGAAAATGTGCCAGAGAAAAGTAAGAAGTCAATGACCTTTATATTTGTTCCTTTCTCAAGGATTGTATCTATTACTACCTTACTTGCATTTCTGGTAAATTTTCTGGGGCATTCATGCAAGGAAATCAGGTATACCAAAGCACATGGACCTAATCCAGAAACGTGCCTACCATAGGAACAGGACCTCACACCAGCTCCCACACTCGCTAGACACCAGAAAGAAGTTCAGTCGGCTCTCCTCACTTCGCCTGGGCTCGGGTATCAGAGTATTCGCATCTGGGAAGAAAGCCTCCCAAATGAGCCCAGAATGAGCCCAGAATGGCTCATTTGCCGCAAAGTGAACAGTGCTGGAGTATTAGGTTGGAATATCTCCCGGTTTTCTGCTAATGACTGCGTTGTTGTCCCTCCCGGCTCTCCTCAGCCGTGGTCATTTGAAGGTGGATTAAGAAGCGAAAGGTCACTTTACCAAACTGATGTGAGTCCCACCAGGAGTCTGTGGTTTCTAGGTGGAATAATGAAGCTCAGTATTGCAGGTCCTGAGAAAGACCTGGGAAACGAGGTCCCTGTGCCCGCCTGCCAGGGAGCCAGTCGCTTACTTTTTTCTGGTTTGGAGGACGGTGACAAACAAACAAACAACAGAAACAAAACAAAACTAAACAAAACAACAACAACAACAATAAAAACCAAAGTCCTCACAGCAACAAAACCAAACATGAACCTAGTTAAGCAGACTAAGCAGGCACACACATACGCATCTATCGACATGTTTCCTTTTCTGTTTATTATGACTTATCTTCAGGAAATATTTTTCAAGGTGATTCAAAGCTGAGGAAAGAAAAGTGTACACACGTCCCCAAACTAATGGAACATGGTCAGCATCTTCGCAGAATATTTTCAGCATTCTTATCATAAAAAAGAGAGAAAATAACAATCTGAATCTTTTGTTGCCATTTTTTTTTTAAAGATTTTATTTATTTATTTGACAGAGAGAAATCACAAGTAGATGGAAATGCAGGCAGAGAGAGAGAGAGGGAAGCAGGCTCCCTGCTGAGCAGAGAGCCCGATGCGGGCCTCGATCCCAGGACCCTGAGATCATGACCTGAGCCGAAGGCAGCAGCTTAACCCACTGAGCCACCCAGGCGCCCACCGTTTCTTTTTTTTTAAATTTTGTTTTCTTTTCTTTTCTTTTCTTTTCTTGCCTCTTTCCCCTTTGGAGAGTAGACTTTTACCTTTTGTGCTATAAGTTCTATAAGGAGAATCCTACATATTTGTTCCAGTGTAATAGAAAAATTTGATAGTGTTTCATTAGATTTTTATATTTGCATATACACACATATACACCTATATACACATAGGTATATATGTGTGTAACCACTAACTCTACACTGAATAAATATAATGGTATATCTATAAAATTAAAGGTTTGGGTTTGTACTGGATTAGTTCATATAGATAGTATATTGAAAATTGATTTTCTGGAGTAAATACCATTGTACCATAGAGGCTTGTGAAACTGGATTCTGAGATTTCAAATAGAGGCATTTTTCTACATTTCTGTAAGAACCAAAGATTTTCATTGTGATTCGAACGAGAATGACAAAGGTAACTTAGGGTTTCCTTCTTTGATTTTTGTAGGGAGTTTTCATTACCACTGCTTTAAAGATCCCCCTTTCTATAAATCTGACAATAGATTATTCACCTTAAATCTAGGAAGCCTAACCATTTGGAGATTGAAACTCCTGCATCTGTTTGTCTTGGAATCACTGTGAGAGGAGTCAAAAGGCCAGACACTATCTCATTGGGAAAGAAAAATTATCATGTCTGAGTACCAGGGATAATGATTCTAAACATGGACAGGTCTAATTCATTCATCACTTCAGTGATGGCCAAGTGACATGTGCTGGGCAGGTTCTGCCTCTACAGCTGGGATGTCAGCTCTTTGGAAAAACATGGCAATGTGCATCTGTTGAAGATAAATGATGCAAACTTTTGGGAGAATGAATGGCTTTTCAGAGAGGAACATTTCAGAAAACTTTGGGGTTATATTACTTTCTTTTTTCTTAATTTTTTAATTCTCTTAGTCCAACAAAAGCCACTCACACCCCACCCACCACCCTCAGACATAGCTATTCTTGATATTAATTTTTATATATTTTTATTTAAAATATTACTGCAAAGATCATATTTTATCTCCTTTGGCAATTGCATTTGCATTTTTTGTGGAGGGCTATTGGAAACAAATGGGAAAAAAACGGATTTAAACAAAGATTTACGAATGTATATAATAAAAAGAAGTGAATCTCAGAAATGTAAAATAAGTTATGTAATATCTCTTATTTGCAGCCTCCCACTAAAGGAATAGATTAAATGCTAATGACAGATCCAACAAAAGTGAGATACCACATTGCTGTTGCCAAGCCTCTGGTGTTACCCGAATGACTACCTATCACACCATTATCATTGTACAACCATCTCTAAAGGTGTATTTCTGTACCACTTTCAGTCTCAGAAAATTGATACTCAAAAAAAAAAAAAAGAAGGGGCTTGACAAAATCACACACAAACCTGGATCTTTTATGTGGTCTAATAAAATAGGATGATGTGTTTTATATGTAGTGAATTTTGGTATCTTCTTGGTCAATCACAAAATAAATCCTCCAGCACTGTCCTGGAATCCTAAATTGAGAATTAGGCTGTGACAGTGATGAATAAACTTATATATAAGTGAGGAATAGATACACCAGATAAAACCAAACTTCTAAAGCCAAAGTAGTAACTTCAAAAGATACAAAAAATACAATATATATTTTCCTTTTATATTTGTAGAAATAAAAAAGCTGATTCTAATTGATATTATTAAATATAATTCTAATGTATGGATGTGTTTTTTTTTTTCCAAATATAAGAACCCTTCAGTGGCTAATGTATAAAAAGGAGTTGAAATACTAGCAGAAAAACAACTTTCAGGGAAAAACTTGTTTTATGGAAATACAGCTCATTAATGGACTTTCATGAACTATATTCTTTAGATTTCATCACCAATGTAAACCATTTCCCATAGTTTTACTACAGGAATATAGTCAGTTAATATTTCCAATTCATCTAACATGTCTTTGTCTAGTATCTACTATCTGTCTGGAACAGTAGAATACACTGGGTATGCAGCAATAAACAGAATATAAGTCCTACTTTAAGTTTAACTGGAAATGATTTTCACTTAATATGAAAAAAATTTGCTAACATTTTAGCAAATGATTTATAAAATACTTTTACGATCATTAATAAATTGAGACTTCCTATGACCTATGAAAAAGTGTAAGTATTTACTAACATTATTTCCAATTTCATGTGAAGAAATCAAGCTCCAAAAGCTTAAATAAGTTTACAATTTTTTTGGCTGGTAAATAGTGGAGTTTGGACTTACCTGTAATTTTCTACTCACTGTAGCATGCTTTGCAGATGCTTTATGAAATATAAAGAAATGCTTGTTTACTTTCTAGATGTGCACGTTTTCACTCTCTATTCTTCCTTTAGCAGAAAGTCCAAGTAATATCTTCCATGCTGACATGTAAGAAGCTATGCATTTAATAGGACTTTAATTAACCAATACGTGGAATTATTCCCAGAATCACGGGGTAAGGAGGGATTGCACTGTCTGGTCTCACTCACGTTCTCCAGATAAGTAAAAACATCAATAGTCCTAAATCCGAACAATTTATCCTTATTTTTTTAGGCTTCAGCAGAACTTTTAGCTGCTTATTGTAGGATTTAGTCATCCTAGGAAAGAAAAAAATAGTTTTTCTAGACAAAATATTTCCTAGTTACAACGGAAATCCATTTTTTCCTAACTTCAAGTTAAGAATGATTGATAAGATCCTATTAAAATGTTCCCCATCTCTCTAGAGCCAGGTAGGTTTCATCTCTGACCACTTCAAATGTCATAACTTATTTTCTTTGACTGAATATTTATAGTATTTCATAAAAATCTACATTACATAAACAGGGTAGTATGATTTAGATCTTATTTTGCATTCATTAGAGTTTCATTTCCTTATTTTGTTAATTGTAAATTTATTAGGGCTTTGTCTTTCGCTGTATCCATCTTTAGCTAATTGCATATTACTAACAGTTGTTTTATTTGGTTGGTTTCTCAAGTAGATTATATAGAGGCTAAAATCCAGAATTATATTTCATTTCCCATTTTTTCATTTCACTTCAGGCTAAGGTCAGTTACAAACAATGGTTAATGAGGATATCTTAGAGGCAATGCCCCATTCTAACTAACGAACTCAATTGAAGCTATTCTCCATAGTTTCAATTAGCAGGGCTTAAGCAGGGCTGTGTGGATGTTAATAGAATTGTGGGGATAGTGAAAGATCTTCTGTACAGGAAATAGTTGTCATCCATTGATTGTCTATTTTGACTAAAATTTTGACTATTTTAGTCAAAATAGACAATTATAGATGTCCAAAAATAGAAAGCTATTTTAGCACTACATGTGGAGATCCAGTGATGTGGAAAAAAGTATGATAGAAAGAAAAAAAAACACTGAATTTTGTTCTCGATTTTATTTCTAATTAGACTTGGATATTTGCTAAATCTGTGTAGGTTTTTCAAAATTCAGTTTCCACACCTGCAAAATAAATAAGATCACTTAATATTTATTCACTTCCCACCAGAATATTCAATAAATTTATGTTATCTTAAAAATAAATGCAATTATGGGGCACCTGGGTGGCTCAGTGGGTTAAGCCTCTGCCTTCAGCTCAGGTCATGATCTCAGGATCCTGGGATCGAGCTCCACATTAGGTTCTCTGCTGAGTGGGGAGTCTGTTTCCCGCTCCCCTGCCTGCCTCTCTGCCTACTTGTGATCTCTCTCTCTCTCTCTCTCAAATAAATAAATAAAATCTTAAGAAAAAAAAATGCAATTAGGTTTTCTGCTTTTCTCCTTTTTTCCTTTAATCTATCATGATATATTAATTTCAGTCTTTCCCATTTCTCTTTGCATATGTCACCGTACAATCCTGAATTTAACAATGTTTGGTATTCACTCCACACTACTCCGGTTTGACCCATCAGGGCTGAGCCAATAGGACATAAGAAAACAAAAGGGTGAGGGGTTCCTGGGTGGCTCAGTCAGTTAAGCTTTGCCTTAGGGTCTGGTCATGATCTTTGGGTCCTGGGATGGAGCCCCTTGTAGGGGGATAGAGCCCCCTGTCAGGCTCTCTGCTCAGCAGTGAGTCAGCTTCTCCTTCTTCCTTTCCCTCTGCCCCTAACCCACACTCCTGCTCTCTCTGTCTTTCAAATAAATAAAATCATGAAAAGAAAACATAAGGGTAAGAAAATCAGAGTGAGGTCAAGTAATTGGAAATGTTTTCTATGAGACTGGCTTGTAAGAAATTAGACAGATGTAGAAATGCAGGACATGTAGTCAGTGATATAACATGCCATTTTATTTTTAAATTATTTTTAAAATGATATTATTTGTTTGTTTATTTGTTTGTTTAGAAAGAAAGAGGGAGAGAGAAGGAACCAAGCAGGGAAAGGGGCAGAGGGAGAGAGGGGGAGAGAATCTCAGGCAGACTCCATGCTGAGCTTAGAGCTGGACAGGGAGCTTACTGTCAGGACCCAGAGATCATGACCTGAGCCGAAATCAAGAGTAAGATGCCCAACTGATTGAACCACCCAGATGCCCCATAATGTGTCATTTTGAAGAGTTTGGATTTAATTCTCAAGAAACAGAAAACCATTCAAGAATATTAAAGAGGGGAAATGGTATGATAGAATTTGGATTTTGAAAAGCTGACTTAGGACTTCCCATTTCACATCTGGCACATAAAGAACTTGAAAGTCACCACTCCATCTTAACAACAACTGAAAAGCAGAACAGACTGAAAAATCCACAGCTCTTCTTAGATCCTTAAGAGAAGTGATATAATAGGGCAAACTGCTGACCCTGAATTTGAGCAAAGACACAAACAGATACAGAGAAGCAAAACTTACCAGTGCAGCAACACAGCAGCAAAAACTTATACATGTACCAATGCCAGGATAGCAAAACTGAAGCTATAATTAATGAATCGGTGGAAACAGCCTGGAAAAGCCTACGAGTCTAAAACTCCAGGTGAACCTAGTCCCCACACCTCGAGGAACTCCACCAGGTCCTTGAAGAGAGCATCAGAAAGATTCGCTCATGTTTCTGTCAAGGAGAGTGGAAAAGTCACTATTTGAAAACATCTGTGCATTTTGTTTCTCTTTACAGGTCTGGTCACAAGAAAAAGTATTTTAATCAGAGCTTAACCTCTTAACCTGCCGGGAGTTTTTTCACAGCCTAACCTGCCTGGGGGAAGGGCAATACCCAATTTCACCTTCTCTAGCTATCCCATCACCACCTAAGGTAGTGGTGGTGAGAAACAGAGCACTTGGAGAGTTCACAGCGCAGAGACACAGACATACTAAATTACTAAGCCTGAATCACAGGGCTACAGAGCACTCCCTTCTTCCTCACCCCTTTCTACTATATTATTAAGGCCTTTTTACAGAAGTTCCTTTTACCTAATGCATGTCTAGCTGCCAAAAAAATAAAAAATCACAAGGTATACAAAATGAAAAAACAAAACAAAAATAGTTTGAAGAGACAGAACAAGCATCAAAACCAGACTCAGATATGGCATAAATGTCAGAATTATCAGAATTGAAAGCCTATCACGCTTAACAGGTGATTCTGATGCACACTTACATTTGAGAACCACTGGTCTAGAGGACTGATTTGGATACTAAATTTTCTGATGTGATTTTTCCATTCTGCTTTTTTTTTTTTTCTTTTTTTAAACTCACAACTCTACGCACCACAGACTTCAAATAATTCTCTTTATTCTACTCCCGTAATCCTTACCTCTGCAAAGTTACCTTAAGTCTGCTAAGAGGTATATGATGTCTATGTTTTAAGTTCCTTCATGGTCTAGCATAATGATGTTAAGGATGAAGGTAAGTCTTTAATGAAAGAAAAGTTAATAACTTGACTCATCCACTAGGTAAAGCTGGTTATGCAGACAACTTCTCTGCAGACAGTGACCTGGATAGAACACTACTTACTAGATGATGTTAAGTGTCAATGTGATGACCTCTAAGTTTCAATGGACCAGAGATTACTCCCTTTTATTCAGAGATATTTTGTCCCATTTAAGACAGTCTAAATCAGAAACTCCTATCCTGTCTCTTGCTGTTATATAGCAAATGTACAGAAGAGAGGAGAGAAAATCAATCTGGTTTATTGGCATGTTGCTGTTTAGTATCAGCTTTGGGAAAAAGTTTGATGGAAGATGAGCTGTGAGTGTTTGATAAGCACTAAAGGTCCTGATTAAATGGTAGGTACATTTCATTCATTAGGCTTGACTGAATGTAATGTAAGGTATCATAGGAAAAAAATGATCTTTCCAGCCAATTCCACCTTGTTCTCAAATTCCCAAATGAGTATGTACTTGGACCTTGCACAGCACTTGTTCTTCTCCCGAATTCACTTTTGTGATGAAAACCCTGAACCATCTAATTACCAAAGAAAGCTGCTTTGTGTCAGAAAGTGTATATGGGCCATCTATAACTGTGCATACCTCCCAAACAAAAAACAAAATTTGTGTTCACATCACGATTTCTTCTTATTTATCTAACATGAAAACAGAATCTCAACTTGATATCCCAGCCTCTGTGGAAGCTAAATACATATAAGTAAAAATTTTTAATTTTAAGTTGACTTTATGCCCAGCATGGAGCCCAACTTGGGATTTGAATTCATAATCCTTTTTTTTTTTTTAAGATTTTATTTATTTATTTGAGATCGAGTGAGAGTGAGAGAGAGAGGGCACAAACAGGGAGAGCAGCAGGCAGAGGGAGAAGCAGACTTCCCGCTGAGCAGGGAGCCCGGGATCATGACCTGAGCCAAAGGTAGACACTTAACCAACTGAGCCACTCAGGAACCCCCTGAACCCACAGTCCTGAGATGAGAGCTGAGCTAAGATCAAGAGTCATTCACTTAACTGACTGAGCTACCCAGGCACTCCTAAAATTGTATAATTTGTTTAGAATTTAATATGTTTGTTCTGCTGTTCTCAGCAGATTTTTTATGTATTTAATCTATACGATGTTTTAGTAAGAGATATCCAGTTACTGACTGATGAAAAACTGAGGCTCAGAGACCTTGATTAATTTTCAACAGGTCACACAACTAGTAAAGACCAATAAAAAAAAGAAACAAGCTGGGGCGTCTGGGTGGCTTAGAGGGTTAAGCCTCTGCCTTCAGCTCAGGTCATGATCTCAGGGTCCTGGGATCGAGTCCCACATCGGGCTCTCTGCTCAGCGGGGAGCCTGCTTCCTCTTCTCTCTCTCTCTCTGCCTGCCTGCCTCTCTACCTGCTTGTGATCTCTGTCTGTCAAATAAATAAATAAAATCTTTGAAAAAAAAAAAACAAACAAACAAGCAAACAAACAGACACATTCATTGTGGCAGAAAACCTGATTTCTTAACCACATTCCAGACCCTAGGTAAACGTTTATTCTTCAGACCTTTTAGTGGATACAGCCAGTTGCCTGCATGCAATTTTGAAACTTAAAATTATTTTTCTGTGGAAGCCGTGTTTTTTTTTTTTTTTTTTTTTTTTTGTTTTTTTTTTTTTTTGCTTCCAAGTAGCAATTTTATTTAGTGTTCCCTTACTGGTCAAGTCTCCTGTGAATTTCCTATTTACTTCTTTGGCCAGGGGAGAGAGGGGTGTTTGCTAACCTGCTTGTACAGCCCATGAGTTGACCTTTCAGTTTCCCTTCTGGTCTTGCTTGTTGGAGATTGTCCACTTCCCACCTGCTTTTGTTTGTACTCTCTGAACCACTGTTTGCATTTAATTTTAAAATGTCTCCTTCTATTAGCTCCTCTGGTTTTCAAGTCTTTTTTATGCCACTTTCTTTTATACCTTTCATACTTTCTAATTCATATAAAACTTTTTTTAATATATTCTAGAGCATGAGAGAAGATGCCAACTGGGAGTTTACTCAATGAAGAAGAAAAAGAAGAAAAATTAAAGTGGACAGAAATGTCAAAAAGATTGAAATACAAAAAATACTGGGTTGATACCTGAAGAACTTCTTAAACAGAAGTAAAAGAAATAAAGTAAAAGTGAGAAAAATACCCTAGCAAAGAGTTTTGAGACAACAGCTGCCTGGGTAAAATTGTTATAGCTTCACCACTGAGTCCTAGAAACATAACTTGTGGATCTGTCTCCACATAAATAGGAGAGAAAAATCTGAAATGACTTTGTGTTTAAAATGAGAAAATAAAACAAGTATATGTACGCACAAGCATCGGGTTTTTAATTTTTTAAAAATTTTTTGTAATCCTGTAAATGGGAATTTGACTTTAATAGTTCTTTCCCTAATACTCCATGTATTGGGTGGACCCTTGATCAAAGAAGATGCAATATGAGAAACACTTGTTCTCATTTACTGAGGTAATGAGGGATGATAGGGCTCATTTCTGTCTCAGAATGAACTAACCCAGACCAAAATTACATGATCAATTTCCAGACTTCGCTTTTCAGTTTTGTACCTTTCTTTTCTTTTTTTCTATTAATGGAAATACCAGTAACTTCCTGTTTAATGTTTTCTCTTTTAACAAAATTCTTTTGGTCCTAACATTATTAAAAATATTAAAATGTCATTAAAATCTATATTGAGTGTTTATTGTTTATTTTATAGATATAATGACCTATATAGATATTTAGATAAAGGTATATAGGTATAATGATCCAGTGCCCTTTTGTAATTTGGGGTATATAGTATTTTAGGGCCCACTATATAATGAGAAGGAACAGACTGTGTTAAGTATTGTATATTTGTCATGTCGTTTAATTGAAACAACAATCCCATATAGTAGCTATTGTTATGAAAGTCCTAAAAACTTTGGAATACTTGCCAATTGTAGACAGTGAACACTTAAAAATTTAGATTCAGATTCAGATTCAGATCACTCTAGTTTTTTTTTTTTTTTTTTAAGATTTTATTTATTTATTTGACAGTCAGAGATTACAAGTAGGCAGAAAGGCAGGCAGAGAGAGAGGAGGAAGCAGGCTCCCGGATGAGCAGAGAGCCCGATGAGGGGCTCAATCTCAGGACCCCAAAATCATGACCTGTACCTAAGGCAGAGACTTTAACCCATGAGCCACCCAGGCACCCCAGGTCACTCTAGTTTTGAAGTGAGAACTTTTTACCAGAGGTAGATTCAGGTTATGAAAAATCTGGGGCATGTAAATTTAGAGGAAACTAATTTAAAAAATTAAATTGATATCCAGGATCTATAAAGAACTCTTCAAACCCAACACACATAAAACAGACAATCATATAAAAAAAATGGGCAGAAGATATGAACAGACACTTCTCCAATGAAGACATACAAATGGCTATCAGACACTTGAAAAAATGTTCCTCATCACTAGCCATCAGGAAGATTCAAATTTTTTTTTTATTTTATTTTTTTTAAAGATTTTATTTATTTATTTGAGAGAGAGACAGTAAGAGAGAACATGAGCGAGGAGAAGGTCAGAGGGAGAAGCAGACTCCCCATGGAGCTGGGAGCCCGATGTGGGACTCGATCCCGGAACTCCAGGATCATGACCTGAGCCGAAGGCAGTCGTCCAACCAACTGAGCCACCCAGGCGCCCAGGAAGATTCAAATTAAAACCACATTGAGATACCACCTTACACCAGTTAGAATGGACAAAATTAGGAAGACAGGAAACAACATGTGTTGGAGAGGATGTGGAGGAAGGCGAACCTTCTTACACTGTTGGTGGGAATGCAAGTTGGTGCAGCCACTTTGGAAAACAGTGTGGAGATTCCTCAAGAAATTAAAAATAGAGGCACCTGGGTGGCTCAGTGGGTTAAAGCCTCTGCCTTCAGCTAGGTCATGATCCCAGATTCCTGGGATCGAGCCCCGCATCCGGCTCTCTGCTCAGCAGGGAGCCTGCTTCCCTACCTCTCTCTGCCTGCCTTTCTGCCTACTTGTGGTCTCTGTCAAATAAATATTCATATTATAGAGATTATCTATTGTCCTTTTCTATAGAGAGAATAGTAAGATAACTCAGTCCACTATCAAGGTTGATCATATATATTTTTTATTAAAAAATATTTGAGCTTCACAACTTGCTATTGTTATATTATTGTGCTAGGGCTGCGATTACAAAATACCACAGACTGGATGACTCGACCAACAGAAATTTATTTCTCACAGTTCTGGAAGGTGAAAGCCCACAATCATTGTGTTATCACATGGCATTTTTTTTTTCTGTATGCACACATTTCTGGTATCTCTTCTTATAAAGCACCCTGTTCTATTGGTAAATTCACCTGTATGAACTCGTTTAATCTTAATTGCCTTCTTATAGGCCCTATCTCCAACTATAGTCACAATGAGGGTAAGACTTAAACCTATAAATATTTTTGGGGGGGACATAATTTCAATCAATAAAATTGATATTGTCATGCAAATATTTCAGGTTATCAATTTTGAAAAATTTTTGTCAAGTTTCTTGCATACATGAAAATTACTCAAAGATTCTTCTTTCATAGTACTGTAAGAAATGTGTGCTCTATGAAAATAAATTCTATTAAATTGTACTTCCATAATTTTTATCAAAAACTAAAAAATAATAATTGATGGTATATTTACAGTTACATACCTCATGTTATCAAGTAGACCACAGATAGAAGATATATTAAATATATATTATATATTAAATACAGCATATTATATAAATATAACATTATATTAAATTTAAATTTATTAAATAACAAATAAGAAAATTAAAAAATAGTTTATATAGGACAGTCATAAGAGCTCTAAAGTTTACTCATAGGAAAGCTACAACCTAATTTTAATTGCACACTGGTCCACATTTTTATACCTTTTTGGTGGAACATTGTCTATCTCATTTCATCTCATTCTCTTTCTCACCCATGGCTTGAAATTCTTTAATCACCCTTATTTTTTTTTTCTTCCTCAAACACATAAATGTCATATCCACCCCTAAGCTTTTTCACTGGTTAGTTTTTCCATCTAGTATATTCTTCTTCTAGATCTTCATATAATATTGCAATATGACTCTAGACTGCTTCCAGGAAAATTGGTATAACAAGGACCCAATTTACTTACTTCCTAAAAGAACACTAATACTTCATGTAAAACATACAAAAGTGTTTTAGATATAGAACAGTATAGGATAGTGATCACTTAGACAAGAAGACATGAAGTGATCCCTAAAATTGCCATAACTTCCTAACTGGAGCGAGATTTCTGGCAATGGTTGAGGGAGGAATTTCTCAGTTAGAGTCTAATGATCTCCCTGAGCTAGAATTTGGATATGGAAACCTAGAGAAGGCAAAGCAGCTAGAATTTATAAGGGAGAGTGTCAGAGAAGAAAACGCTTCACAGAGATAGTTCTGGAGATATCTTCTGGATTTACAGAGAATCCACTGTAAGTTTTCAACTGAGCCCAGATCAGTTCATGTGGATAAGAGAACTAACCAATGGTTTGGAAAATCTACCAAAAAAGCCTGACAGTAGAATCCCAGATATTGCATAGGTCTGAATATAATTTATGTTCCTACGAGGCAAAGTTGAAAATATCATAATTTATGGGCCATTGAGTAGAATATTCAAAAGCTTACTACCAAAACAAAAACAAAAACACCTTATTACCTTAACAGTATGACAAAATCAGCCTTAGAACTAAAGGCTACTCTGGTTATAGCTAACAAAATTTAAAAAGCAAGTCTTAAATGGATCAAACATTTTCTAACTAAATTAGATTAACTAAATATATTATGGAGTAAAACTAAAAAAAAAAAACCTATAGGAATATAAAAATATCCTGCATCAACATAGTAAAATTCACAGTACTTGTGACTCAGTCAATAATTACTATAAGAAATAAAAGAAGAAAATATATGCCGTATTAAGGGAAAAAAATCCATAGAAAGAAATATACCTGGAAGTTAAATAAATGATAGAAATGGCAGAAAAGCATATTAAAAGTTAAAACTGTATCCCATGTGTCAATAAGGAAGAGAAAAATTAAACACTTTAAGAAAAAAAAAAAGAAGAAGAAATGATGAAACAAATTGAACTTCTAGAGAGGAAAATCATGCCTGAGATTAAAAAATAAAAGAAATACAGCGCTTGAATGAAGTGGTTAGGAGTTTAGACATCGTAAAGAAACAAAATATTGCATGTGAAAACAGAAAAATAGAAGGTATTCAAAACAAAATACAGAGAGTAAAGAGGCTTAAAAAATAAATAATCAACACAGACCTGTACCCCTGGGGATAAAAATATATGTTTATCAAAAATAAAAAATTAAAAAAAATAAAAATTTAAATAAATAAATAAATAAATAAATAATCAACAAACTGAGAAAAAAAAACTTCATGAGTATTAATGCATTTATTTGAAGTTCCCAAGGAAAAGATTGAAAAAGAAAATATATATGAAGATATAATGGCTGAATGTCTTCCAAATTTGGTTGAAAGTATAATCTCATACACCTAGTAAATTCAACATACCCTTAGCGCAAGAAAAATAAATGCGTAGAAATAAGAAAATATTAAACATTGATAGAGGTAAACACATACACGCGCACACACACACACACACACACAAACACACACACACACCATGTACAGAGAGACAAATATGAGGATGACAACAGATTTCTTGTCATAATGCTAACCAAAAGACAGTAATAGGGATGCCTGGGTGGCTCAGTTGGTTAAGCGGCTGCCTTCGGCTCAGGTCATGATCCCAGCGTCCTGGGATCGAGTCCCACATCGGGCTCCTTGCTCGGCAGGGAGCCTGCTTCTCCCTCTGCCTCTGCCTGCCTCTCTGTCTGCCTGTGCTTGCTCGCTTTCTCTCCCTCTATCACTGGCAAATAAATAAATAAATAATCTTAAAAAAAAAAAAAAAAAAAAAGACAGTAATACAATTTAAAAAGAGAAAAAAAAAATTAAGCCCAGAATTCCGTAACTGGCAAAAATATATTTCAAAGATGAAGGGAAAATAAAAACATTTTCAGACATAGAAAAACTGAAGTAATAACTATAGTCTAACATGAAAAATGTTATGGGAAATCTTTCAGGAAAGTTATGAGATGGTAATTTGCATTCTTTACAAAGTAACAAAGGACACTAGAAAGAAAAGACATGGTGAAGAAAATAGTAAATAAATTGCTACACAGAAAACATTGTCTTACATACTTAGTTTTTAAAAAAAATGACCTACTAAAGCAAAATAATAATCCTGTATTATAGGGTTTAAGATATGTAGATTTAAAACATAAAAATCAATATAACAAGCCCCCAAAATGAGGAAGCCTTACAGGGTTTTTATTACACATTTAGTATGCATGTACTTGAAGGTTAGCTTCATGAAGTTAGAGATCTATATTCTGAAATGTAAGGCAAACAGTAAAAGGAACAATATTAAGAGACAACTAATAAACCAATAGAGAAGATAAACCCACAAATATCAATTAAGCCAAAAGAAGGCAGAAAAAGAAGACGATGAGAATAACAACAGCAAAATACACGTGACAAGTAGAACACAAATAGAAAGATAGTATACTAAACTCCAACCACACCTAGAATCACATTAAATATAAATGGTCTAGGGGCACCTGGGTGGCTGAATCTGTTGGGTGGCTGGCTCTTGGTTTCAGCTCAGGTCATGATCTTCCAGTGATGAGATGGAGCCTTGGGTAGGGCTCCGTGCTTAGAGCAGGATTTGCTTCAGATTCTCTCCCCCTTGCCCTCAAATAAACAAATAAAATCTTTGAAAATAAATAAATAAATGATCTTGTCATATTATTTTAAAGGCAGAGTTGTTAAAATTGATTTTTAAAAAAAGTAAGACCCAAGTCTTTGTTTTCTACAAGAAGCAAACATATATAAAGACACAGATAGTTAAAAATAATTCATTTAAAAAGCATTAGCATGCTAACACTAGTCAAAAGGAAGGTGAAATGGCTAAAATAATATCAGATGAAGTAGATTTCAGAAGCCTATTATAAGGGATTAAAAAGAAAAAACCTCAAACTCATACTTACAAAACAAAAACCAAAACACCTCAAATCGGTCAGAAGACAAAATGCTTTTAAATGTTTTGAACCTAGGGCGCCTGGGTGGCTCAGTGGGTTAAGCTGCTGCCTTCGGCTCAGGTTATGATCTCAGGGTCCTGGGATCGAGTCCCGCATCGGGCTCTCTGCTCAGCAGGGAGCCTGCTTCCCCCTCTCTCTCTCTGCCTGCTTCTCTATCTACTTGTGATTTCTCTCTGTCAAATAAATAAATAAAATCTTTTAAAAAAAATGTTTTGAACCTAATAAAAGGATCTCAAAATACTTGAAGAAGAAATTTATAGAATTATAAGATTAGGTAAATCCACAGGCACAGCAAGAAATGTCAAAAGCCCGTTCTCAATAACTGATGGAAAAATTAAAAAAAAAAAAAGCAGTGACATAGAAAACTTAAACAACACTACTAATGAACTTCACTTAATTAACATTTATAAAAGACTTCATTCACCTATAACAAAACATGTATTTTCAGTTGAACATGGAGCACAAAGCAGCAAAAATTATATAGTAACCACAATGAAAGTCACAATGGATTTTAAAAGATTTAAACACAAAAATATAATCTTTATCACAACACAGAGTTGAAATCAATAACAGTTAGATCTCTGGGAAATTCCCAAATATTTAGAAATTCAATAACCACAACTTTGAGTTGTATGTCAAAGGACAAATTAAAGATGAAATTAGGAAAAAATTTTAAACTGAAGAGAAAATAAAAACAGAACATGTCAAATTATATGATATCAGCTAAAATCAGTACTAAAGAAAATTGCATGGCTCTTAACATCCGTATTAGAAAATAATCAATAATTAGAAAATAATCAGTAAACCCAGCCTATTTTCAAGGTTCATTTCTATTACAGCACATATTATACTTCATTTCTTCTCATGACTAAATGAGTTCCACTGAGTTGGCATACAGCATTTTGCTTATAATTTATCAGTTTATAAACATTTGAATTACTTTCCCCTTTTGTTATTATAAATTTGTTGTTACAAACATTTATGTACAAGTTTTGTTATTTGAATGCCCAGTTTTCAATTCTGGTCAGTATATATGCAGTAGGAAAATGGCTAGGTCACATGGTAATCTATGTTTGCCTTTTTGAGAAACAACTACTCTGCTTTCCACAGAAGTTGTACCATTTTGCATTTCCCACTAGCAAAGTACAGAGGTTACAGTTTCTGTACATTCTTGTAAATTTTTATTGAAACTGGGATATTTTGATTAGTGTGGCAACTATGGAAATTATAGTCTCACCCTCTTCAGACTTCACTATTTCTGCTCTTTGTGGATTGTTGTGTGGTGAGTCTTCTAGCTATTTTTTATGATGTCTATATTCTTTGCATATGTAACTGTTAAAGTCCCCTGTTCCATTGCATTGATGGTCAACTAGAGATTTGACACAGATTTCTTGAAACACTTAAAGCAACATAAAAACCACCACCACAACAAAACCTCCTTTCTGTCTTTGTAGATTGCCTCTGGATTTGAACACCACCTCTCTGCTTAGCCAGGCAGTTTATAATTCTGTCTTATCTTTTACTTTCTACAGATTCCCCCAAGTATCTCTGTCCTCTCCTCTTTTCCCCAGAACTTTTAATCTGTCTATTGCTTACCCTGTTACTCTTTTTTCTTGGTGGCTATGGATGATACATCTGCTTAAAAGCTTTTGACCATGAAGCTCCTCGGCTCAGTTTACTTTTGTTTTGTGGACTTCCCCTACTCTACCATTTTCAGAGATGTCGCTGTTGGTATTTGTCATTTTTCACTGAACACAATCCCCTTTACCAATGTTATTGTGTACATTGATATACACAATTTCTTCTAATTGTTAAGTCATGTTTTATGCTATGGATGTACAATTCACTTAACCAATCAATCATTAAATGAACTTTGTGTTCTTTTTCCACACTGGGCTATTTGAAATAAAGACACTGTGAAAATCTGTTTACAAATTTTAAGTAAATATAATTCTACTTTACTCTGGAATAAATACTCAAGATTGTGACTTCTGGATGGTATGATAGATGAAGGCTTAAGAAAATGCCAAACTGTTTTTCAGACTTGCTGCATTATAAATGATCAAATTTCTTTGCATCTTCACCTGTATTTGATGTTGACAAGGTTTTTTCTTTTACTCATTCTAATAGATGTGTAGTCATATCTCATTGTGGTTTAATTTACATTTACATTTCCCCAATGGGTAATGAAATTGAACATATTTCCATGTATTTATTTGCTATATGTACATTTTTGTTCAGTGAAATTTCAGTTTATGTCTGTGGTCCATTTTCTAGTTGTATTTTTTCATTTTATCTATCTATCTATCTATATACACCCACACACACACACTATATATATATATATATATCTCCTATATACTAGTCTTTGTCCTTTGTTGGAAATGTGGTTTACAAGTACATTTTCATAGTCTTTAATTTGATTTTCATTCTCTTACTAGGATCTTTTGTAGAGCAAAGTAATTTAATTTCAATGAAGTCCAATTTATCAAGTTTTTCTTTTATAGATCATGCAATGGATGAGAAATTTAAGACTTTATTGCTCAGCTTTAGATTCTGAAAAATTTTCTCCTAGATAATTGCTGCAAAATGTAATAGCTTTACATTTAAAGTCATGATCTAATTTGAGTTTGTTTTTGAATAGTATACAAAGTTAGAGATTTTATTTGTTTGCTTTGTTTTACTTTGCTAACAGATTCTGATTATCATCACCCTTTTTTCAGGCCATTCTTTCTCCATTAAATTACTTACACAACTTCATAAAAATCAGTAGAGCATGCCTGTGTAGATCTATTTTGGGGTTCTTTATTCTCCATTGATCTATGTATACAGATCCCTATGGGAATACTACATTGTATTGATTACTATAGCTATGTAGTAGGACTTAATAACTTATAGAGTGATTCCTCCTATTTATTCTTCTTTCTCAATATTGTGTTAGCTATTCTAGGCCTGTGCCATTCCATATAAACTTTAGAATAAGGTTGTCTCTGCCTTCACCAGCACTTGCTGTATTTGATGGGAATTGCATTACATGTATAGACTAATTAGGAAAGAACTGACATCTTTACTATATTGAATTACATATGTTGTGATTTGTCTAATTTTTCACTGGTTTCCACAATTAGAAAATGTTTTCACATAGGTAGAAATTTGGTTTTATATAGTAACTTAATCTTCAGCAAAGATTATGCAAATTTATGCATAAGGAAATTATCTCAGGAATACAATTTTGGCAGTTTGGTAGGGACAGATGTTCTCTTTTTAGAATTTGACTTATTTAAAAGAAAGATAATAGGGGCAAAAAGATATTTTATGTCTGACGCAAAAGCCATATAATTCTTTAGCTCATGGATCAGAAATTCCTCCATTTATACTTGACATAACACTTTGTCCTCTAACAATGCTATCAAAGTTTCTTTCAATAATTAGAATTGACTTACTCCCTCACTCCTCCATTTTGCTTTATGTAATTGTATTTAAAACAATTCTGGCTATGCACACATAGCTCCATTGAAATTTATTTTATACTTGTTAGCATCATCATTTCCTACATGTAGCTACAGTGCAAACAATTTTAAATTCATGAAACTGCTTAATATTTTTCAGCCAAAAATGATTTCTTTTTCTTCCAAATTGTAGTTTATGTTCCTAAATAGGTGAAAGAGAAGTACTCGGCACACCCTGAAGTGGATACTTGACCTGAATTGATCAAGTCTGTTGGAAGGAAACAACTTAAATGCTTGGAAATTGTTATTTCTCTCTTTCTCTCTATGTAACTCTGTCTCTCACTCTCTCATTCTTTTCTACAGAACAAGAGACTTAGTGGACTCAGCTGATTCAGTAAGCCTACTTGTGACAATAAAGGACAAGATGACATAAGAAGAAAGGAACCTAGAAATATGATGTGATGAACAAATCCTGAATATGTGATACTCTGTATTCCTTGTTATGTGAAATTAAAAATTTCCTAATTTTTTTTTTAAGATTTTATTTATTTGACAGACAGAGATCACAAATAGGCAAAGAGAGAAAGGAAGGGAAGCAGGCTACCTGCTGAGCAGAGAGCCCAATCCCAGATCCTGGGATCATGACCTGAGCTGAAGATAGAGACTTTAACCCACTGAGCCACACAGGCACCCTAAATTTCCTAATTGTTAAACCAGTTCCAGAAGGAGTTTTATAACATTCACAATGAACGCTAACAATTAAGAATTCTTATAAAATGCTTATATGTCATTGAGGAAAAGAAAAATATTTCAAGAGGGAAAGGATAAGGAACACAAGTGCAATACATATAGGGAGAAGCATAAATAACCAGTGAGTTGTTAAAATTTGTCTCAATTTTAAAATTAAAATATTACATCATTTCTTTATAAATTTTAATTTTTTATCATTTAATATAACCCTTTCTTAAAGAAAAAAATGGATGTACTTGCGAATATGTGCATATTAAATGACTTGATTTTCATGACTAAATTTGAGGATATTTAAAGGCTTTCTTTTTCTTTCTTTTATGTTCATGACCTTTCTAAATATTTACCAGTACAAATAACATTTTTGTACAAATAGATATAATGAGAGTTATTTCTGGAGTATAAGTAAATGTAACAGGAACAAAATATTAAATGTGTGCATTATAATTATGCTATTTTTTTATAATTATGCTATTTTGAGCCATTTTTTTCTCACAACATGAATTAGCTATATCAAGAATTCCTAGTTCTCCCTCTGTCCCCACCTCCAACCCCACTTTTTCTCTTTTACTCCCTCCCTCTCTCAAATATAAAATTTTAGAAATAAAAGAATTTCTAACATTGTTATCAATAATGTATGCATGTAACAGTCAATAATTGTTCTTTTATTTACAGAAATTTTTACAGGAAAAAAAATGTTTCCCCTTACACGAGACCTGTTTGCATAGTGAGCGCCATGACTTATTTATAAACTATATCTCTTTGTTTCTTTTTATATGCCTATATTAATGCATCTATATATCTATATATCTATATATTTCTATATCTCTATGTAAAGCATCAGATATATAGTTAGAATTATTGTTGGAGAGAAAATTTGTTTGGAAATTTACCATATCCAAGCATGTCATGAATAATGAATAATACATCAGACTCTGAACACAATAAAGTGCATGAGAACCCAGAATAAGTGTGTGACCTTGGTGTACATGTGCAAGTGTATGTATTAAATTATCATTTATTTGTGCAGGGCTATTTTATAAAATCAGGCATGTTCTCATAATCCAATTTATAGTTAATAAAGATTAGATCTTTTTAAAAAGATTTTATTTATTCATTTGACATTCACCTATTTATTCATTTGAGAGAGAGCACAAGCAGGGTGAGCACAGGCAGAGGGAGAAGGAGAAGCAGGAGAGAGCTTCTGAGCTCTCTGAGCAGAGAGCCCAATATGGAGCTTGATCCCAGGACCCTGGGATCATGACCTGAGCTAAAGATAGAGGCTTAACTGAGACCCCCAGGCACCCTTAAAGATTTGATCTTGATCTTATTTTGATTTGTTTGATGTTCGTTACACGTACTCTATGAGTAATCTCCTTAAGGAATATAGATGGTTGGTTATTTCTGTTTACTATTAAATCCTAAATCTTATTTATTCATTTACTTATTTATACCTTGGGAATAACATATTAGGTAGGTAAGAGGATGTTGGATCAGCTCGCTATACACTCTATATTTTGTAAACACCTTATGATAGGATGATAACTTGTTAAAACCACAATCAGAAAGGATGAATTTAAATAACCTGCTTTAGCTTTGACATTTCAAGAAAACTAAATATATCTGAAGAAGAAGTAGGGCCTTTTGATAATATCTTCAAACAACAAATAGTCTTGAAGTATATTTTATAGATTTTATTAATTTATAGATTTTATAGACCATATTATACAACCATAAACTTATGAAAGAACTTGAAGTTAACACTTAAAAAATTACCTTGGAGAGGTGCCTGAGTGTCTCAGTCCATTGAGCAACCTGCTCTTGGATTGAGCTCAGATCATGATGTCAGGATTATGGAATTGAACCTTGTGTCCCTCTCTGCACTCAGCAAGGAGTTTGTTTGTGATTCTCTTTCTCGTCTGCTGTCCCTCCCCAACTTGTTTGTGTGTGCAGACACACTCTCTCTCTCAAATAAATAAACTCTTTTAAAAAATTACCTTGGAAGAAAGTAAATGAAATCTAAAATCACATACTGTTTAAACTTAAAAAAGGAGATTATTATGTCAAAAGTATAAAATAGAACTAAAACTTCATTTGGAGGAAAATTAAGAGTCTTGAATGATTTCATATTTTTAAAAAAAGAAACTACAGATAGTAACATCAATAATAATTTAAATAAAGTGAATAATAATTTAAAAATATAAGTAAAATGGGAATAGAAGTTACTAATTAAATGTGTGAAGTCAGTATAACAGGAAAGTTACAAATATTAAATATCGAAACTGTTACAGATTTTAGTAACAGACTGTGAATGTCTTCTCACCAATATTATTTAAAATAAGACAGAAAGAAAAGAAAATAAACAATAAAAAATCATATAGAAGAATTGTAAAAAAGTTACATAATTGCAGAATAAGAAAATTCAAGATATTTAAAGACAAATGGTTCTCTCTTAAGAGATAGGTAAGAAAATATATACAAATGAATAGTTTTTTTTATTATTATAGCACCTTATTTGTTTCTAAATGAAATGGAGAAAATATCCTACTTATTATAAACAACTGTAAGCATGTAGAAATAAATTAAAAAACAAAAGTTAGTTACTTGCATGAATCACACTAATTTTACTGAAGAACACAAAACTTAATCTGGGAGAAATGCATAATGCTTTAGAGTGGACAAAATGTCAAAATACTTGTTTTCATGAATCAATCTATGCATTAAATGTATTTCCAATAAGAATTTGTTCATAAAACTGGATAAAATAATTTAAGAATGCATGTGGTAAAGGATAGTCACTTGAGAACTGCCAAGTTGTTTCATATTGTTTTGTTTTTAGAGAGAGACAGAGTAAGCAAGTTGGGTGGGGAAGGTCAAAGGGGAGAGAGAGTCTTTTGATTTTTCATGATTTTATTTATTCATCTGAGAAAGAGAGATGGCATAGACGTGGTGGGGGAGAGGCAGAGGTAGAAGCAGACTTCCCGCTGGGCAGGGTCCCTGATGCAGGGCTCAATCCCAGGACCCTGGGATCACGACCTGAACTGAAGGCAGACAATTAATTGACTGAGACACCTAGGTCCCTAGGTCCCTGAGAGAGAGAATCCTTACACAGTCTCCACATTCAGTGTAATTTGATCTCATGTTTCTGAATTCATGGCATGACTGGAAATCAACAGTTGGATGCTTAACTGACTGAGCCACCCAGGCATCCCAGAATTGTCAAGTATGTTTTAAAGAGAAGACAAGTGAGAAGCAATTTGGGTAGCACATATAAAATTATGCCATGATCTACTATAACAGTTAGTAGAACAGGTATTAGATTAGTGTAAAAGAATGAAGCATAGAAACTGATTTTTGTAATCAACTATATATAAAAACTAAATATGTATATATTTTCTGTTGGATAAATTACTCATGTAAAATAGAATATCTCTAGTATTATCAAACAAACAAACCAAGAACAATACAGAAAATACTGATTGACAAGGAAACCAAGGAAAATCACCCATAACCTGTAGTGACAACTAATTTAGAAACAAAGATTTCTAAGCAACTTAATTTTTTTTTTAATTTTTTATTTTTGATAAACATATATTTTTATCCCCAGGGGTACAGGTCTGTGAATCACCAGGTTTACTAAGCAACTTAATTTTTAATAATCCTTTGAGACCTTCTGAGACCAGCTGTGTTAACTCTGTTGCCAAATCAAAGACAGAGAAGCAGGTTGGGAGAGTGTGGATAAGAAGAGTGGGAAATACTGAGAATAATTTTAACACCTTTCGGTGAGTCCCATGGCCCTTGATATATGAAAGAAAGAGGCTTGAAAAGTAAATGTTTCAGGGTGGTGGTGTTCGAAAGATTTCACCTACAGAATAAAGAGAAGCTCTGTTACCGGAAATATCCCCTACAGAACTGATCGTGAAAGAAAGGAAAAAAAAAATCGCAACTGAAATAAGATAGCACCTGTGAATCAGAAGGAAGCATATATTAGTTTCTAAAAATCATCCCTCACTAAAGAGAATCAGATCTCCTTGGAGAAATGGCTATTTCCTAAGCCAGGAAAGGAAAGTACTAGCTACTGGCAACTCTTATGTCAAAAATCAAGGAAGAACTACAAATATAATAGGAAAATTCACCAAAAAACAAAGAGGTCCAGCCTAAAAGGTTTCCCATGGGCTAACTCTGGTACATTAAATAACAACACTATTAGTAATTTATTATTATCATTTTTTATAATTGATAATAGAATCATAAATAAATAGAAATGCCAGAGTTGATAACATCTCCACCAGGAGTAGATTTCATTTCAAGAAACCACTTTCTTTGCCCACCTGTTTGAAGAAACTCCTCATGTGTTCAAGTTTTATCATGATATTGTGGCAATGTAAATACAATAATTATGAAAAAGTTTGAAATATTGTGCAAATTACCAGTATGTGACACACAAATTAAGTGAACAAATGTCATTGGATAAATGGTGCTGGTAGACTTGTTCAACACAGGGTTGCAACAAGCCTTTACTTTGTAAAAAAAACAGAGTATCTACAAAACACAGTAGAATGAAGTGCCATAAAACAAGGCTTGATTGCAGTGAAGAATAATGTTGGTCATAAAATAGTAATAATAATGAGTCCTGTGTGTGTGTGTGTGTGTGTGTGTGTGTAAGAAACTGAGAAAAATATGGAGAGAGAGATGGATGCTAAACCCAAGGATTAAGGTGTTTCAGAAAAGATAGAAATTTGAATAGTGCCAGAAGATACTCCACAATTTGTCTGGGAATTGCAAAGGGAAACAATAAGAAGGCTTTTCCCTTCCTGGTGGTCATTTTCTTTAAAAAGCAATGAAATTTAGCATCTGTAATACTTGAATCCTGATTTAGGGGAAAAAAAAAAACAAAAACAAATGAACATATATTTTGAGGATAAAAGGAAAAAACAACAAAGATTAATAGTAGATGATATCAGGAAATAATTATTGATTTTCTTTATTTTTAAGGTTTTATTTATTAATTTATTTATTTGAAAGAGAGAGAGAGCCCAGGGGGGAGCAGAGGACTAGATACAAGCAGCTATTCCGCTGAGCAAGGAGCTCGATCCCTCAACCTTGAGATTATGACCTGGGCTGAAATCAAGAGCTAAACACTTAACAGACTGAGCCACCAGGAGCCCCAGGAGTTAACTGTTCCTTCGGGTTGTGAAATGGAACTGACTGAATAAACTACTAAAAATTTCTTTATTTTTATAAGATGCATGTATTCTGGGTAAAAAGTCAAGATTTCTATAATTTACTTTTAAATAGTTTGGCAAATACAACATAGAGAGATGGGTAGAGAAAATATAGTAAAATATTAAGAGTTATTGATTGTAGATCTTTCTTGCAAGAATGATCTTTGTATCATTTTTTACTTTAGGGTATACAGATTTTTTTCATAGTAAGTGTTAGAAAAATTAACATATACATAGAAAACTAAGAAAAATACTGATATATTTTTAACTTAGAAAAATTAAATATTAGGAAAATCAAGGTAAAAATGGTCACATATTATTGTAGAAGTTATTTCTATATTAAACAAAATTAAACATAAACATAATAAACCAGGGATTAAATTCACAAACACAAAGAAAAAATTGAAAATCCATTAAAATACAGATTTCAGTAAAAAGAAACATATTTTACAAATTGGAAGCACACACACAAAAGAAAAGAGTCAAAAATCATATTAGAAAACTGATCATTGCTGGTTTTTAGAGCAATGAAATTAAAACAATAAAAAAATGACTTTAAAAAAAAAACTTAGCAACTATTTTAAGATTGATAACATTTGCTGCTTTTAAACATATGAGGGTAAAACAGATTTATGCATTGTTGGTAAGAGTGTATATTAGAAGAAAATTTTGGGAAAAGACTATATCAGTATCTATTAAAGGTAGATTTTGCTACTGAATGTACCAACAAACAAACGAAAACACTGTCAGATTAGGGTTTTTATACAAGGATATTCCCTGAAGCAAGTTATCTAATTGGAAACAACTTGAATGTCAAATAATAAAGAATTGTTAAATAAATTGTGCTACATCTGTGTTTAGAAAGAAAATGAAGCAACTAAACAAATTCATTTGTTATTCACATATTGACCTACAATTATGTCTATAACACATGATTTGGTGGTGGATTATTCTGGTTTTATAAAATATAAAAAGGAAAACAGAAAAAATGAACCATATGCGTATGTTTATATATAGGTATATCTGTATCTGTATCATCTATAGGTAGAGTTATCTTTGACCAAGGTTAAAAAAGACTATAGCTTGAAAGGAGACACCCAAATGGCTAACACTGTTAACCATACCCCAAGGAAGCAGGAGATAGAAGAAGAGGGAAAGCTAAGACAATTGACAATTTGCAAATATCTATTCTTTAAATTGTTGCAAACATGTATTCTTTCTCTGATTAAAAAATAATAGCACTGGTTTTGCATGCCTGGGTGGGTTAAGCCTCTGCCTTCAGCTCAGGTCATGATGTCAGGGTCCTGAGATCAAGCCCCAAATCGGGCTCTCTCTACTTAGAACAGGGAGCCTGCTTCCCCCCTCTCTCCCTCTGCCTGCCTCTCTGCTTACTTGTGATCTCTCTGTCAAATAAATAAATAAATAAAATCTCTAATAATAATAATAATAATAATAACAGAGTCTAAAAAATGCCTCAACAAAAGCAACAAAAGAAAGTGCTACTGAATGAATTATATCTATTCAGGCACAAATTATTATTTTCTCATGTGCAGAAGTTTGACTACAGGCGTATTGCAAAGAGAAAGGATGTATGAATCTTTTCATGTAAAATTAATGATGTAGTATAATGTGTGGTCCTTTTACTTTAAAGAAAGGTATCACAATGTGATACTTTATTACTATGCCATTTTAATTGCTGCAGCTCTGTGTGCTTTATTGTGAATACTTTTAGTTTTGAGTTTTTGACCCTAGGCAATTTCATTATGAGGTAGGGTTCCTTTTCATAGATTAGAAAATGTTACAAATCAAAAGGATAAATTATAAACACAATAGATTATAACTCAAACTCTTAAGCTTCCTCATATTTTTCTCTTTATTCTGGTGGAACAAAGTGAAGACTCCGTAAACTGGTGTAAAGTGAATAAATGAAAGAAAGTGCTGCAATTTTTCTTAGAAAGAAGTTTAGGGGATACTGTCACTTCAATTAGTAAATTAGAGAAATCAGGAAGCAAATTGTGTCTTTAAGGCTAAAACATAAAATGTTATCCAGGGCCTAGAAAAACATAATATTATAATATCTTATAAGAACTTAATAGTATTTATGATTTATAGGATTAGTAGACCTCAAATCCTCCAGTCCAAACATTAGAACAGTATTGTAAGAATAATAATTATATGGAAACCTCATCTGAGGCCTTCTTATTCCCCTGTTTGTTATTTTTGTCTTTCTAGACCCTGCAGAGTAGTGAATCTGTTCTATAAAACTACTCCTGTCCACCAAGTTAGTAAACTCTGCTTGGGTTTTGTTTTCCTCTTGAGTGTCTTAAGACACAAGATTCATATCTCCCTTTTGAAGTCACCATCTGACTTGGCATCTCACCCATCAGACTGTGAAACCTCGAGAGTAGTAATCATATAATTAATCTTTGTAACTTCAGGAGTGAGCAAAGCATATAACCTATATCAGGTGTTGAATAATGTTGGCTGCATTCAGTGGATTGATATACATGACATTGGACGCGTTAAAGGCAATTATGAAATTGAATGGGATATCTTAAATTAAGTGTGATGATTTTATATTTTCCTTGGAAGGACGAACTTACTCTCACTTGATGGCAATGACCCTAGAATGTAACTGTCCCATGTTGTAAAAGGATTATCTCATGTCTATTCCTCTCTCATCAATTATCTTTTGATCTTTTTGCCTCTTAATTTATAGCCCATGTAATAAATGATGTATTCTCACTGGAACTCTGTCATATTTACACCATCGTATCTGTCTACAGATCAATCTGCCTTGTCCTCTTTACATTGGATGAAATGTCCTCATTTCTGTCAAAGACCATCTCTTTAATTCACTTAGAATCTCATACATATTTGTCTTTTCAGAAGTTTCATTAATATGATCATAATCTACTATGAATTATTAATTTCTCCCCCTTTACTGAATCATGTTGCTTGTGTTGGCTTCTACTGTACAATTTTTTACAAGTATGTCTTAAACACTAGAAACTTATTACCTAACAATTTTGGAGATCAAAAGTCCATAACCAATTTTACTTGACTACAATCAAATAAAACCAAAATAAAATCTGGAGTTTTTAGGAAAAAATCTGATTTTCTGCCTTTTTTCTGGTTCTGGAGATGGCTCATATTCCTTGCCTCATGGCCACAAGATTCCGATCTGTTTTCAAAGTCACATTTTCTTCTAGGGCTCTGACTGTGTTTGCTCAGGTTGCTATAACAAAATACTATAGACTGGGTGGCTTGGAAACAACAGCCTTTTTTTTTTTTTCCTTATAGTTTTGGAGGTTGAAAAGTCCAAGAAAAAGATGCCAGCCTCCAGGTTGATAAATGGCTGTCTTTTTCCTGTGTCCTTACACAATAGAAGGTGTGAGGTATCGCTCTCGGTCCTCTTATATATAGTCACTAATTTTATACATTAGAGTACCATACTGATGACTTCATCACTTCCCAAAGACCCTACCTCCAAATAACCATCATATTTGGCCTTAGGGTTTAATACATGATTCTGGGGAGAACTTAAACACATAGCTTGACACTGCCCTGCCCTCTCCCTATTCACATCCTCCTGGCATATAAAATTCATTCATTCCATCCTAATCGCTTCAAAAATCTTAACTCTTTACAGCCTCGGCTATAATGTAGAAATCCAAAATCTCATATAATTACATCTTAATCAGATATGGGTGAGATTCCAGGTATGACCCATCCTGATACAAACTCTTCTAGCTATGAACCATAAAACCAAACTGTTATGTGCTTCCCAAATATAATGATGATACAGGCTGAGGATAGACATTCCCATTCCAAGAGGGAGAAATTGGAAATTGGAAAGAAGAAAGGGAGGGCAAGTCCCACATAAGTCGAAAGCCTAATGGAGCAAATCTTACTAAACCCTAACGTTTGAGAATAAACTTTTTAGACTTGGTACTCTGTCCTGTGGACACACTGGGGCTATAGTCCTGCTTCTGAGTTGGAATGACATGCCTTCAGCTCTTCCAGGAAACAGTTCTGCCTCCATTGCTCTCTCCAGCTGGGATCATGCAGGTGACTCTGCCCGATGGGTGATGAATCCATTCTTTAGATTCTAGATGAAGGCAGAGATGCACCTGCGCACATGCCCCTATCCTTGCACTGTGTGTGCCATCAGACACAGTGCTGCAGATGTTTGCTGCTTGTGCCATCTGGAGGGGATGACCTCTGTAGCCGGTGCTGCCTGGGAGCCTACGGGAATCACCCCTAGGACAGTTTAGGTCTGCTGCACCTCTGTGCAGGTAGAGGTCCATGATGGGAGATGTTGCCAGGCAATGTGCTCCAGGCAGTGTGCTCCTGGGTAGCCCCTCTGAAACCCTCTACCTCAAGACCACTCTTCCATTGTCTTAGAGAATTGCTCTTAGATTCAGTTGAGAGTGCTTATCCCTGCTAATTTTCTCATTAAATGGTCTCTTGGTCAAATCATTTGTGTTCTTTCCCTAAAAAGGCCTTCTCATTGTTTGTAATATGAAAAGGCTGAGAATGTTCTCAATCTTTAAGACCTATTTCCATTTTGATTAATAATTCACCTGTAAGTCATTTCTCTCTTCTTATATTTTAGTATACATAGTCAGGAGGAGCCAAGCTGTATCTAAAACACTTTGCTTAGAAATAGCCTCAGCTAAATATCTGATATCATTCCTCAACAGTTCTACTTTCTGCAACACATGTGGACATAAACACAATTCAACCAAGTTCTTGGCCACTTTATAACATAGATGAGCTTTTCTCCAGTTTCCAATAACATAGTTCCCATTTCCATTTGAAACTTCATCTGTGGCCTTCACTGTCCATACTTCTATAAGCATTCTATTCAGGATTATTTAGGTGTTCTTTGAAAGGCTGAAGACTTCACAGCTCTCACCTATTCCTTCTGCATCACCAAATTTCTTTCACAGCAAGGTAGACTTGTGCCCTAAATTCTTCCAGCACTTCCCATTACTCAGTTCCAAAACCACTTTCAGGTTTTAAGGTGTTTGTTACAGCAAGACTTCACTTCTCAAAGGCAATTTTTTATCATAGTTTGTTCAGGCTGCTTTAACAAAAATATCATTGATGTGTTTAGAGAGAGAGAGAGTTCACTGATTGGGAGTTTGCAGAGGAAGAGTAAGAATCTTAAGCAGGCTCCATAATTAATTCAGAGCCCAAAGCAGGGTTCAATCTCAGGACCCTGAGGTTATGACCTGAGGAGAAATCAAGAGTTGGACAGTTAACCGACAGAGCCACCCAGGTTACCTCTAGGTGGTGGCATTTAAACAATAGAAATTTATTTCTTTACAGTTTTGGAATCTGGAAAGTCCAAGATAAATGTGCTGGCAGGTTTGGTATTTGATGAGAGCCTGTTTCTAGTTCATAGAAACAGTCTTCTTGCTATGACCTTACAGGATGGAAGGGGTAACTGAACCATCTGGAGACCTAATACCTTCCAAAGGCCCCACCTCCTAATATCACCACATTGGACTTTAGAATTTAGTATTTTGAATTTGGGGGGCAGGTCACAAACATTCAGTATATAACACTGACACTCCTACTTCCCTCTTATAAGGACATTTGCAAGTACACAGGGCCCACTGATATAATGCAGACTAATCTCCTAAAATTCTTACTACATCTACAAAACCCCTATGTCATTGAATTAACATATTCATAGGGGATTAGGGTGTTGTAAGGGTTCTCCAGAGAAACAGAATTAAGTGTAGTATGTGCGTGTGTGTGTGTGTGTACATGCATATTATCTATATATGTATATGCAGAAAAGGAATTGGCTCACATGGTTATGGAGTCTGAGAGTGCCAAAACCTGCAGTTGGCCAACTGGAGACTAAGGATAGCCAATGGTATAGTTGCAGCTGTTGTCTGAAGACTGGAGAGCTAAGGCAGCAGATGGTGCTAGATCTAGTCTGCATCCAAATTTAAAGGCGGCGATGACCCATGTCCCAGCTCAACGACAAGCAGAGAGAAGAAATTCTCTCATATTCAACATTGTGTTCTAGGCAGGCTCTCAGCAGATTGGGTGAGGCTGTCCCCCACTGGGGAGTGCAATTCATTTTATTCAGGTCTACCAATTCAAATATTAATATTAACAGATAATGCCCTCACAGACACACCCAGAATACCACTTAACTAAATATCTTGACAACCCATGGCTCTGTCAGTTAGCATATAAAATTAACCTTCACAGATGTGTGCATGTTTGGGGGGCCATTTTTCAGGCTCCTGCAATTCCTGTATGCATAAAACAGGCTCTAGTAGAATTCTCTGAACCTAAGGCTTATCTTGCTTTATTGTGCTTTGTTTTATTGTGCTTCACAGATATTGCTTTTTTTAATATATTGAAATTTTGTGACAAACTACATTGAGCAGGTTTATTAGTGCCAATTTTTCCAACATTTCCAGCATTTGCTCACTTCGTGTCTGTGCCACATTTTGGTCATTCTCACAATAATCTAAACTTTTTCTAGCTGCATTGAGAATATTCGCGATTCATGGCAAAAGGTCAAAACACCAACATTAACAGGAATGTCGAAGTTGGTGATTCTGACTTTTGTGTATGACATTGTTCAAGACTTCAATGGAAGAAGTGACTGACGGTGTGGTGGAAATAGCAAGAGACCTGGAATGAGAAGTGGAACCTGAAGATGGGACTGAATGGCTGCCTTCTCATGATAAAACTCAGAGGAATGAAGAGTCCCTTCTTAAAGATGAGCAAGGAAAGTGGTTTCTTGAGATGGAATCTACTGCTGGTGAAGACACTGTGAGAATTGTTGAAATGGCAATGGAGGATTGAGAATATGACATAAGCTTATTTGATAAAACAGGGACATGTCTTTTTTTTTAAAGATTTTTTAAATTTTATTTTAAAATTTGTTTGACAGACAGAGATCACAAGTAGGCAGAGAGGCCGGCAGAGAGAGAGGAAGGGAAGCAGGCTCCCGCCCGATGCGGGGCTCGATCCCAGGACCCTGTAATCATGACCTGAGCCAAAGGCAGAGGCTTTAACCCACTGAGCCATCCAGGCACCCCATGCAGGGGAAAGTCTTGAGAAGACTGACTCCAATTTTGAAAGAAGTTCTACCCTAGGTAAAATATTGCCAAATAGCACTGCATGCAACAGAGAAATCATTCATGAGGGGAAGAATCAATTAATGTGACAAACTTTATTGTCTTATTTTAAGTAATTGCACAGCCACCCCAACTTTTAGCAACCACCCTGCCCAGACAGCAACATAGAGGCAACACCCTCTGCCAGCAAAAGGATTATAACTTACTGAAAGATGGTTAGCATTTTTAGCAATAAACTGTTTCCTTAAATTATTTTATTATTTATTTGTTTGCTTATTTGTTTATTTATAGTGCAGGGAAAAGGGGCAGAGGGAGGAGAGAGACAGGCTTAATCCCACTCCATGCCTAGTGCAGAGTCTTCTCGAGCTCGATCTCAAGACCTGAGATCACAACCTGACTGGGAATCAAGAGTCAGATGTTCAATAGACTGAGCCACCCAGGTGCCCAAGCAATGAACTATTTTTAAAATTAAAGTGCGGGGCGCTTGGGTGGTTCAGCGCATTAAGTGACTGCCAGGAGCTCAGGTCGTGATCTCAGCCCCTGGGATCCATCCTCAGATGGAGCCCCAGCAGGGAGCCTGCTGTGCTCTCTCTCTCTCCCGCAGCTCCCCCTGCTTGTGTTCTTCTCTCTCTCTTGAATGAATAAATAAAATCTTTTAAAAAATAATAAAATTAATGTGCGTACATTGGTTTTTAAACATGACACTATTGCATACTTCAAAGATTACAGTATAATATAAACATAACTTTCATAGGCACTAGTGAACCAAAAATTCATTCGACCCAGTTTATTGTGGTCTTCTGGAACTGAACCCAATATCTCCAAGGTATGCCTATAGTTTTCTATAGGAAAACTGGAGCCACCTTCTTTCCCATATTTCTCTACTTTAGTTTATATGCAAACTTTTGGAAGAATTCTGTGTATTTTCTGAAGCTTTAAAACTGAATCTCCTCTAAGCCCTCAGTCAGAGGCATTTGGACCCCTCCATTTTATTTCATCTTATATCAAGGTAAAAAAAGCCTTCAGTGTCACCATATGTAATGACCACCTCTTTATTCTGATCTTACTAGACATCACAAAGTCTGTCTCAAGCTCTCCCTTTGGTCTTTATAAAGTCAATTTCTCATCATTCAAGTTCCAGTTTGAACGTATCATTGAAGATGTCTTCTCTAACCATTTATAATTAACCCCCAGGCTTCAGTTTTATTTTCTTCAGGATCCTTATCATTTCTGAAATTATCTTATTATTTACTTGCTTGCATAGTCCTTATATTCTGCCTCCTCCTCTGCTAGAATGGAAGATACATAAAAAGGGAATGTATCTATCTTCATACTCTGCTATTCTAAATGTCAAAATCAGTGCCTGACAAAAATAACTGAATGAGTAAATGATGCACTTTCTATTGTAATTTGCAAAATATCACTATCAAATTTTATGTAATGGATCTGCAAAAAATAGAATTGTAGTAACCAAAAGATACTGATCTACTTTACAAGGATGTTGCATTTCACTACAACTAAGACTAAATAAACAAAGAATTGGTTCCAGAAAAGATTTTATGCAAAATTAAAAACAGACACCAATGATGAATAGAAATAGAATGGTTAATGGCAAATAATTACATACACACACACACAAATACATGTATATGTACACATGTATATGTATGCATACAATACATGCATATATATACATATATGTGTATATATATGTTTGATATTTTAAAAATTAAAAAATGGTGAATATAATCTAATACCATCTCAAAATAGTTTTCTGAGATTAACTTCAAATTTGTTCACCATTGAAGAGAAATTGGTTGTTTGTAATTGCTTTCAGAATAATATCCATTAAGGGTTAAGATTATCATAAAGTAAAATTTCACTTAAGTTTTCTGAAAGTTCAGGTTATAAAATGACCACAGTTATTTATTTTTTTAAGATGTTATTTATTTATTTGACACAGAGGGAGGGATCATAAGTAGGCAAAGAGGCAGGCAGAAAGAGAAAGGGGGAAGCAGGATCCCTGCTAAGCAGATAGCCCCATGTGGGGCTCGATCCCAGGACCCTGAGATCATGACCAGAGCTGAAGGCTGAGGCTTAACCCTCTGAGCCACCCAGGTACCCCATAAAATGACCACAGTTTTTTTTAATTAAAATAAATTTTTCATATTTTTAAAATAGTGGGTATGAGAAGAATAAATGAAGGAAGATGGGATTGGGAGGGAGACAAACCATAAGTGACTCTTAATCTCACAAAACAAACTGAGGGTTGCTGGGGGGAGGGGGCTTGGGAGAAGGGGGTGGTATTATGGACATTGGGGAGGGTATGTGCTTTGGTGAGTGCTGTGAAGTGTGTAAACCTGGTGATTCACAGACCTGTACCACTGGGGATAAAAATACATGTTTATAAAAAATAAAAAATTATATTAAAAAATAGATATTCAAATTGTCAAGAGAAATTTGTGTCTGATCTTCTGTATGTTAAACTCATAATGAGAATTTCCTAGTTAACAAGGCAACAGTGAAAAGCCAAAGTTTAAATTGTTACCCTGACATACTGACCATTATAATGGGCAAAGAAGAATGTATGCCTCTGAATCTTGTCACGTAAAGTCTTTTTAAACACTCTACCTTACAGAATTTCTAGGAAAAAATTTAATTTGTGCCTTACACATTATAATTTGGAAAATATTGAAGGAAGGAAGTAATCCAGTCAAAGTTATCTGAAACAGCAGGAGAAAAGTAAAATAGTTAAAAACAGGGCTATACTCTACAAAGAATAATTTTGACTTAACTTGAAATATAGTTTAATATTGTAAATGTCAATAATACATTTTTTTTGTAAAAAGTACAAGCAGGTGGTGTGGATTTCATGTGCATCTTTTCTAAGAAGATACACTGGTTTATACAGTTAATTCTCCAAATATGGCCTACTGACCTCTAGGGACCCCGAGGCCCCTTCAAAGGGTATGCAAGATGACATCAAAACTATTTTCATCATAGTAGTAAGATGTAATTTGGTTCTGTCCCTGTGTTGACTTTTGCCCTGATGACACATAAGCAATTAGTGGGTAAAGCCTCCTGGTTCCTTAACACACATTAAAGCAGCGGTACTAGATTGTGCTGGTCAACACTCCACTCACTGCCACAGAAGAAACATATCCTGGCAGGCACATCACACACACATACACAATACATGCTGACCAGTTACCCTTTCAGAATTTTCTTTAAGAAAAACAGTAAAAGTTTTTTTTTTATAAGACCTTAACCCCTAGGGTATTCTGTGAGATGAAATGGTAAATACAGATAACAACATTTCTGTTGCTGACCAAACTACATTTCTTATTCAATGAAAATTGCAATGTGATTGCACTGCAGGCTGCACTGGTCACTTTTCGTATGGAATACCATTTTTGGAAAATCCAACCAGATAAGCACAATGTGGCTATTCAGCTTTGGGTGTTTGGCAGACATTACCTCATAAATGAACAACACAGTGAGTCTGTGGCTTCTGGGAGAAGAACTGATAGTATTTATTGCTGAGGAGGAAAAGCTCACATCTTCCTGTTTGTCTCCTTTATACTGATAGTACGACTGGCACCCTCAAAAACATTTCTGGATGCCAGGCCTGTGTGGATTCTTTTACAGCAAGCAATTCTCTGTGACATTAAGTGGGTGTCCTTCAATTTAACCCAATTCTGACAGTACCTACCTGGGGATACCATCAGATCCCACATGGTTGGGGCTTAGTCTCATGAGACTGTCCCCACTTCAGATACTAATCACAAGTAGTGGGTCCCCTGGTTACCCACAAATGCTGTCTGACTTGGCTGCAAATCAGAGATTCCCTTGACCTCTCGTCCTTGGGTTCTATTATTTGCTAGAACAGCTCACAGAACTCAGGGAAACACAGAACTCAGGAAAACACTTAGCAATAAAGGACAATACAAATAAAATACATGATAATACAAATAAGCATCCAGATGCAGAGGTATATAGAGAAAGGTCTGGGAGGGTCCCTGCGGAGTTGGGGTAAGCCACCTTCATAGTACACGGTTGTGTTCACCAATATGAAATCTCTCCAAAGCCCACACTACTGGGATTTCAGGGAGGCTTCATCACAGAGGCATGACCAATTATTAACTCCATTTCTAGCCCCTCTTCCTTCTCTGGAGAATAGGGTTGGGACTAAAAATACCAAGCTTCTAATGATGGCTTGGTCTTTCTGCTGACTAGCTCCAATCCAGGAGCCCACTCAGATTTGCCTCATTAGAACAAAAGGCATTCATATCACCCAGGAAATTCTATGGGATTTGGGAGCTCTGTGTCAAACATCAATATCAAAGACCAAGTATTAGAAAAAAAGATATTCTTAGTGCTCTAATCACATGGGTAATTACAAGGGTTTTAGGAGCTTTGTACTAGGAACCAGGGTAAAAAACTAAATGCTGTAGTAAAAGAGTCTCCTAGCATTTCTATATACAAGTGTTCTAGGATCTGTGTGTCAGGAACCAAGGGCATAGGCAAAAATAAATAAATAAATACACACACACACACACACACACACACACACTTTAATATTTCACACTTACCCGTGATAAAATTCAACATTTCTTTTTTTTTCTTTTTTTTTTTTTATATTTTATGTATTTATTTGAGAGAGAGACAGTGAGAGATAGCATGAGCGAGGAGAAGGTCAGAGAGAGAAGCAGACTCCCCATGGAGCTGGGAGCCCGATGCGGGACTCAGTCCCGGGAATCCAGGATCATGACCTGAGCCGAAGGCAGTTGTCCAACCAACTGAGCCACCCAGGAGTCCCAAAATTCAACATTTCAAGCAAGAATTCAACTTATATTTGCTTCTCTGAGCTTGACAGCATCCCAGACTTAAAGATTTTCAGGTGAGTTCAATGGTGATATAAATGATTTTTATATTGTCTAATAAAATGTGTCCTTTTTTGTTGAAAATCAATATAAGTCAGTGACAAATGAACATTGTTACAAATTCACATATGGGTAAAATATCAATTTTAAGTTCCAAATAATATATTTTAATGTCACATGATATGATTGTGTGTGAGTGTGTGTGTATGTGTGTGTGTGTGTTTTCAGATTCCACATGGCAACTTTAGAAAACAAAACAATCGGTGCCTGGGTGCCTCAGTGGGTTAAAGCTTCTGCCTTCAACTCAGGTCATGATCCCAGTGTCCTGGGATCCAGTCCCGCTTCGGGGCTCTCTGCTCAGCAGGGAGCCTGCTTCTTTGTCTCTCTCTGTCTGCCTCTCTGCCTACTTATGATCTCTGTCAAATAAATAAATAAAATCTTTAAAAATAAATAAATAAATAACAAAACAAAACAAGAGGACCAAAATGGATTCAATTATATTAAGTCCATGTCACCAAGTTAAGATTTAATTACTTCAGCTCCCCCACATATGGAATCTTAAACCAATCAGGAATCACCTGATTAGCACTGGTTAGGTAATCTGTCTGATCGAGCCCTGCCTCCCCTAAAGAGAAGTAATTTTGGAATAACTAATTTTTTTTTTTTTTTGCCTAGTATAGATTTGCCCTTCCTGCTCCTTTCTGCCTATGAAAGTCTGTCACTATGTACAGCTCCACAAAGCTGCCTTCTATCTGTTAGATGGGATGCTGCTGGATTTAAGTCAAATTTTGCTCAAATAAACTAAACATTTTTAATGTGCCTCAGTTTACCTTTAATGTGCCTCAGTGGCCTTAAAATATTGTTGGATAGTTTTAGTATAATGTAAAAGAAGAACATGGGGGGCCTGGGTGGCTTTTTTCGTTGAGCATCCAGCTCTTGGTTTTGGCTCAGATCTTAGTTTGAGGTCGTGGGCTTGAGTCCCTCAACAATTCATGTTCAGTGTGGAGTCGGATTGGGGTTTTCTCTCTCTCCCTTCTGCCCTCTTCCTACTCATGTGCTCTCTCTCTCTCTCTCTCTCTCAAAAATAAATTAATTAATGAAATCTTACAAAAGAACATCCACAATTATCTAGATTGCTATTAAAATATTCATCTGTTTTCAAAATCTTTTGTATGTGAGGCTTCATTTTCTTTTGATGCTTCAACTCAAACATATCACTCCATATTGAATGCAGATGCAGATATAAGAATCCAGCTTTCTTCTATGAAGCCAGAAATTAGGAAGATATATAAAAATGTAGGATAGTATCACTCTTTTTACTATTTTTGCTTTGGAAAATACAGTTATATGTCATAAAATGTGTTTATACTATTTACATAGCATCTAATGGGTTTACTATTATTATTTATAAAGAATCAGCAAATATATATTTTAAATTTGAAATCATTTGAAATTTTTAATTTTAAATCAGTTTTAATTCTAGTCTGGTAAAATCAATAAATATAACACATATGAATAAAAGTTCTTTGGGGTCTTCAATAATTTTAAAGAATGTAAATAGTTCCTGAGAACAAAATGCTTGAGGAACATTTGTCCATAGTAGTATTTTTAAAATTCCTTTGAAGTTTGATTTTTTTTCCTAAACATAATCTTCCTTGAATTTTAACAAATAAAAGATAGATATTAACTTCAACTCAAAAGATATACTCAGTATCAATAGATGTATATTTAATTATCTATAATATAGTTATATATATAATGTATTTATCTGTAAAATACAACTTTATATAGAAAAAAGTAGATATAAAGATACTGGGTTATGTGGATATATCTCATATACCCTTGTTTGAAAATGGTTAGATTGATTTGATACCTGTAAATTTTCATGGATTATATGAACTAATATGTACAATAGATGCATTTCATTGCTGGATCATATTGATATTTAAAGTCACTGTGGATACAAAAATAAATTATTCCACATCCACCTGCTTGTAAATAGTTTCACCAAGTTGTATGTAGGCAGAATAAAGCTGAGTCCAGACAAAACACTGATGTAGAAGTTACAAAATTACTTCTCAAACACCAATACAACATACTTTCACTTAATTAAATATTAGTACATTAAAGGATGAAGTTGGTCAAGTGATTGATTTTTAATCAATATGAAATTCTTTCTACTTTTACTTATCTTTTAAATGTGGATCACATTTTTGTGGAGGAAATACAGTATGTATTATTTTCACATCCTAGATGTTTAAGTTCTTAGTCGGGCTGCAAGTTTCTCACCAGAGGATTGTAAATGTGTAGGATTCTGAGCATGAATGACAAAGCATACACACAGAGGCATGTAAGCAGGTGATGTGTGGTACAGGGCTAGGTGATGCTGTCTGTTGGCTCACGGAGGATTTTGCTCCACTGATTTGATGGCAGGTTGGCCAGGTCACATTTTAACAAGTTTCATTTCTGCTAACAGTTGTGTTATCATCCTCTAGAGCTTTCTTCTCTGAGCAGCATTTTCCAGAGGATGTGTATGTAGGCAAGTGTGTATGTATAAAATGCTACTTTTTCACAGTGCTGAGTATTGAATAAGCAAGGTCACTTTCAAAAGCAGTCCCTTTAGTATTGATAGAGCTATCTCCTCTGGCTTGTTTCTCTCAAAATGTTGGTTAATGGATGGCTACAGGTGATTTTTAAAATAGAAGCATTAGTCAGGGATTAGAGCATCATAGCCTCCCTTACCTGTGTGAGAAGACGCCAGTCTGATGTATGATTGATGGTCTGGTACAATGTTAGGAGACTCTCTCGCGCTTTGTATGCAATGTCTTTGGCCACATGAGAAATAAAATCAATATGAGAGGCAATACAGTTGTAGCCTAGGTCTATTAGAATAACTTGTTGACCCAATTGTTTTAAATAGCCTTCATGTAACAAATGCCACAAAGCAACACTAATAGTCCAATTTTCTAGTCTTGAGAATAGCAGTCCTGTGGTAGGTGAAACTGTGTGGCTTAAGGTTGGAATGGCAAGAGCTAAGCTAATTCACTCTTCAGAGGAGCCATTTAGGGAAGTTTCTTCTCCCAACTGGTGGAATTGCCCCCCTGCTCATATAGTAAAGTGTATATTAAAATGCCATCAGTACCTTGGAATGTGACCTTATTTGGAAATGAGTTCCTTTCAGATGAAATTAGTAAAGTTAAGATCACTGGAGTAAGGTGGCCCCTAATCTAATATACCTGGTGTCCTTATAAGTGAAGAGAGGGCCATGTAAAGTCACAGACACACACAGGAGGAAGATGAGAGGGGGACACGGGAGGAAAGCTATGTAAATACCAAGGCAAAGATTGGAGTGATACATCTACAAGGCAAGGAACACCAAGGATTGCCAGCTGTCACTGAGCCAGCCACAAGAGAGGGCATGCAACAGCTTCTCTCCCTCAGAACCTTCAGAAGGAATCAACCCTGCTGACATCTTGATTTCTCACTTCTAGCCGCCAGAGTTCTGAAGGAATACATTTCTGTGGTTTTAAGGCACCCAGTTTGTGGTATTTTGTTATGGCAGTCCTAGGAAATACGTATACCTGCGGAAGCTAAGATGGTTGCTGTGGAAAAAAAGAAAAGGGGCACGTAACATATCAAAGCCATCTTCAGCAAGTTATGATATTGGTAGAATCTTTACACGTGCCAAAGCAGAGAGAGTCATATGGAGAGTCCTTGAAAGAGCTCAGATTATAATCTGGATTAAAATTCCCAAGTATTAACCATATCCCACTTTCATTTACATATATTATCTTAGCATTTACATATAAAGTGTGATGCAAACAGGCCACAGAGAACCTTAATGTCACTGGTCAATTCATTAAGTGATGGAATATGTAGTCTCCATAGACTGACAGGAGAAATAAGTGGTGAGAAAAATAGCCCAAATGAATTTCAAATGAATGGCCTTTTACAACATGAACCACAATAACTGTGACACCAGAAGTGATAGATAATGAGAAATGTATTCAGTTTTTCATAGGAATGGATGGTCTCCCATATACATTCTCCAGCAAGTCATCAGCCAACACTGTGGCAGTGCTGGGGAGAGCCCCTTCTCTTGGCAGAGATTTTGCCTTAAACTCTGCCATTTTCTGATTGGTGCTTGCATGAGAGGGCACATCTTTGAGGGAATGGGGAAAACTGAAAATATTCAGAAACTGGAAGTCTATTTCCACTGGAAATTTCCTGAAAAGCTGCAAAAGTAGAACATTACATTTAACCTGAGGAACATCTGTGATCTTATCATTAGAATGGTGCTTGACTTACAAAAGTTTTTTAAACAAATTAAAAAAAAAATTAGTTTTTTGATTTATGTAATATTCTTAAATGAAATAAAGCTGTATTTTTTCCTGCTTTGTGATTTAATTTTCCTAATGTTATTCTGAGATGATGGTTTTTATTATGAATGATTATTTAAATCTCTCTATTTTTTTGTAGTAGGGTTGGTTCTTTGTTTAATGTTATTTTCAGCACTTTGATGAAGAAAATCTCACAATTCTCTGAGAATATAGTGTGGGATGATTTTTTAAATACATGTATATCTTGTAGAAAATATGGGCATCCCATTCTTAAAGACCTCATATTCTAAATATTAGAAAATGTGTCATAACGAAACGTTTAATGATAGATGGACAGACACCTCATTAATCAAAACAGTCCCTCCCCTTCCCATTCTTTTAGATAGGTGAGCAGACTGAATGGCAAGAGCAGGGCATATAAAATAGTGATTGATTACCCATCGTGAAGTAGGGTGGAGAACCGGGACATTTCCTCATATGATTCCAATTCATATTTAATGCAAATTTAATTATCTGCAGGGCACTGGTTGGCTCAGTTGGTTAAACATCTGCCTTTGGCTTAGGTCATGTTCCCAGGGTCTTGGGATCAAGCTCTGCCACATAGACCTCACTGCTCACCAAGGAACATACTTCTCTCCCTGTTCATGCTCTCTCCCTCTCTCTCTCTATGAAATAAATAAAATCTTAAAAAATTTAATTATCTGCAATTTATAAAATTCAATGAAGTTAAGTGACATATCAAGGGTATGCAGAAAACCATGGCAAATGAAACCCAAAGTTTCCTGTTTCTCCATGCTATGATCATTAAAAAAACAAAAATTGAAAAGGAAAATAAAGTGTCTAACAAAATAACATTTTCTTTTTTAAATATTCTTCCACATATAAATGCCCTCTTACTGATATTTAAGTAATCATAAACATCGCATCTGTTTTAGTTTTGGTTTTCTGCTTTTCCTTTTTACTGATATACTATCATTAATCTACCTATATACCAAAAATGAGATATTCATTCTATTTGCAATGTTCTTTTATTTAAAGAAGCGTTTCATATATGTAGTAGTATGATTCTACATAGCATTTCTTGATGGTTGAGATTATTATGACAAAAACATAATCCCAGTTCATACTATTTCCAAAATCATACCACTAATTTACAAAAGTATGAGTTCTAAATCCATTGCTAAAGAACCTCTGGTATTGAATTAATATACATATATTTTTAAGTTTTAAGAACGATATTATATTTCTTAATTCTCTTTATGATTTTTTTTATTTTTTAAAAAATTTCTTATTTCTTTTCAGTGTAACAGTATTCATTGTTTTTGCACCACACCCAGTGCTCCATGCAATCCGTGCCCTCCCTAATACCCCCAACCTTCCACCTCCCGCCCCTTCAAAACCCTCAGATTGTTTTTCAGAGTCCATAGTCTCCTGAGAGACTATGGACTCTGAAAAACAATTAAGTAGGCAAAATGCAAGTTATAAAGGATTCTATTATTTATAGAATCCTTTATAACTTGCATTTTACCTACTTAATTTTTTCCCTATGTATTTTGGGTTTTGATTTTTTATTTATTGGGCACTTAAAGTTTTCCTGACAGTATATATGTACCAGTTGTGGTATAATTATTTTATATTACCTATCACATAAATGGAATTCTTAAAATTACCTCGTAAGAGAAGTGTTATTTTCTATAGAGTTATATCTCAAAATGAGATGTGATATCCTAACCAGCATTTGAGTTCAACTTTGTGTGATTATCAACTCTTTTTGCATTTTCTACTCTTAAAGCCTCCTTCCTTATCTATCTATGCAAATCAAATATCTAGGTTGGCCTTGAAGGTCCCAGAGATCCCTCAGAAATTTATACACACAGTTATCAACGTCCCAAACAGTCATTAATAAATCTAGGATCTGTGAAACATAAATATCAATAGAAATTTTGGATTGTAATTTTGTGATAACATCAATCCTGTTTTCTTTCATTAAGAAAAATTTTTGAAGTTAATGTTAAGTTATTGTCTGAGGGGAAAACAATGCACTGTGTTCCTGATATATGAACTAGCAGGAGTGTATGCACCACATATTTGTAACTGACAGTGCCTATGGCTCCATTAGGTCTGATTCATCAGTCATGTCATCTTCTGAAAGTACTAGAAATAGCAACAAAACTGGAGTGCCTTTTGAGATGTCCTTTCACACTTCCATAAGGTTATTGTACATCCATTAATATAGATGACAAAAGAAATGTCATCTGGGTTGAATGAATGGATTCCAAGACACTAAAAGCCCCATTGTCTCAGGTGAAGGGGCAAATGTGCAGCCTTGGGAGATGGAAATTTCCAATTCTATCTTATGTAGTCACATATGATGCACATTGTCCTTACAGATTTGTGAGAAAGGATCATCAACCAGCAAACAACATGACATATATAGCCGGACCTTGAAGTTAACCCACATTAGTCTTCATCTGTTTTTAACTGATGGTCTCTATTTTGTAATAAATGTCAATGACCTAAAACTGTGAAGCCACAGTGGGCTCCCAAGGCCATGATAGGACCCAAATAATGTCATGCTTATAAGGAGGTAGAAAAGATGTCAGAATTCTGTATGTGACAGTAATGCAAAGTTGATAGGACAGAAATGGTATGCTCGTTGGGAGACATGCTTGGTCAAATCAACTTTGATAAGACAAGAATAAAATTGGAAATGGGAAAGTGTGGGATATTTAATGTCAAAGAACCTAATAAATAATCTCAAAAGCAGATATAAATAGAAATACATGAAGTAAATAGTGAGGTTGAAGGAGATACGCAATGAATATTTGTAGTTTTTATTTCTTGTTAAATATGGGGGGAAAAAAACCTGTACTATGGGAAGGATTTGGAAAACCAAGGGCCTCTGCTACTAAGTCAGTTTTTGTCTAAGCTAGTTTATGATTCATCTCTCGAGCTGTTTGAAAATTCAAAATTCAGGACCCTCATTAGAACTAATGAATTTGAATTATTGAGGATGAAGTCTAGAAAACTGGATTTGAAGCAAGTTTATAGTTGATTCTTATTGAGATGCACTGAGATTGACCACTGGATGGGTGATCTCAAGTTCTACTAGCTCAGTCATTTCTTTCTGCTCCTACCTTCTGTCCCTGCCCCCAGAATTCACCTTTTCCTGCATTCTACAGTGTTCATAACAAAGAAGTTGAGGTATTCTTCTACAGGTCTACAGTTAAATAAATATGAGGTCTACAGTTAAATATAGCTAAACAGTTAAATATGCTCCAGAGATTTCTGAACAAAGTCAAGTCACTGTGATCATGAGAAATATACAAAAATATAAAGCAGTCAACATATCTTAAAAAATAAAAGGTTGTCTTTGTAAAGATTGTATATGACTTAAATTTTCACAGAGCATTGAAAATTAAGTGATATGTAAATAAAATCTTTAAAAAAAGGGGGGGGGGGCTCCTGGGTGGCTCAGTGGGTTAAGCCGCTGCCTTCAGCTCAGGTCATGATCTCAGGGTCCTGGGATCAAGTCCCGCATGGGGCTCTCTGCTCAGCAGGGAGCCTGCTTTCCTTCCTCTCTCTCTGCCTGCCTCTCTGCTTACTTGTGATCTCTCTCTGTCAAATGAATAAATAAAATCTTTAAAAAAAAAAAAAAAGAAAATTAAGTGATATGATGTTAACAAGTAGCTTTAGTAGGGAATGGGTTAAATGAAACCTCTGAATAAAATGGAGGTAAATTTTCCCCTGGTAATTCTGGAGTCAAAGAGGGTTAATAGATATGAGGTAAATAGATCAATATGTGAAATTTGAATTTCATTAAGTTGGGATCCAGAAACAAGATTTGCAAATAATTTGTAAACAGAAGTCTCTTCCTGATGGGTAGGGTTCATGTTAAGCCCTTTGAAAAAAATCTAACATACAGCGTCATCACAAAAAGTTCTCTCAGTGTTGCTCTTCTAAAACCTCCAACTTCAGTTTTCAAACTAGCTTTAGAAAATAATTTCATAGTCAGTTTCCATCTGCATTCTGAAAACAAAATGTAAAATAATATTTTATAGAAATACTGCTTTCAGGGGCACCTGGGTGCCTCAGTGGGTTAAAGCCCCTGCCTTCAGCTCAGGTCGTGATCCCAGAGTCCTGGCAGGGAGCCCCACATCTGGCTCTCTGCTCAGCAGGAAGCCTGCTTCCCCATCTCTCTATCTGCCTGCCTCTCTGCCTACTTGTGATCTCTGTCTGTCAAATAAATAAATAAATAAATATCTTTAAAAAAAAAAAGAAAGATAAGAAATACTGCTTTCAGCTTCAAATGAGACTGTTGGGAACCAGACCTTACATTTTAGTTATCTTTTTGTTAACATCCAAACTCGAAAACAATAAAATAACAACTAAAATTCAAAGGTCAACACATTTTTATTATTTATATGAATTTTTAAAATGATAGCTAACATTAATCAATTATATGCTAATAATGACAAACATTTATTTTCAGTCACCATTCCAGGCAATTATCATGCACTGCCATTTAATTTAATGTAATGAAGTATATAATAAGGTTGCTCTTCATTATTTGGGCACTTCACAATATCCTTTCTGTTACTTGATTGTAATATCTTTGGTCTCTAAGGCAAAAAAAAAAAATAAATAATCTGGTGAATATGCAAAGTCACAATACATGGGGACTGTAGTAAGGGAACTGATCAACAGGGAAGGATTGTGTTTACTGTGACTGTGGATTTGATGTATCCTTCCTCTTGTGCAAAGTGCTGTATGAAGGAGGCATTCACAAGTTCATGACATAGACCCTTCAGAATTGGTAGGGATGCACCTTGACTATCTGATTCCTTTACATATCCTTGCATTTGCAACAAGTGATAATCGAAAATGTCTTTTAATCACCTTCAATAATGGACTTTTCTTAAACATTCATAATTAACATCTCTGATACAACTAGAGAATGACAATGTGTCAACACTTCCCCGGGGGATCACGTGGAAACCCCAAATGTCATTTTCATCCCTCTCACCTTCCATTGAGTTGGAAGGCAAATAGAAGGCAGGAGGACTGAGTCAACTGGAGGAGTAGTTAAAAATTCAGACTCTGGAACAACCTACCAGGTTTTGAATCTTGGCTTTGTCATTTAGTAGCTGCATGACACTGTGAAAATCATTTAATCTATCTCTATTTTCTCATGTACGACAGAGGTATGAGATGATTAATTTTATATATCAATTTGACCAGACTTTGTTACTTGGTTGTTTGGTCAAACACAGTCTAGATGTTGCTATGAAGGTATATGCTTCATTATCTTTATATGAATGTATATGAATTTATATGCTTTCACTATCTTTATTTATCCTATAACAGGAAAGAGAAAAACACCAGAGGTTTGTTGTTGTTTTTTTTTTTTCAAGATTTTATTTATTTTGTTTTAGAGAGAGAAAAAGAGTGCATGAATGGGAGGAGGTGCAAAGGGAGTGGGAGAAAAAGAGTCCCAACAGACTCCATGCTGAGCACAGATTCCCATATGGGACTCAATCTCATGACCCTGAAATCATGACCTGAGCCGAAATCAAGAATAGGCTGCTTAACTGACTGAGGTACTCAGGAGTTCCAAGGCTTTCATATTATATAGACATAGGATGAAATTTTAGTAACTCATATAATACAGTGTCTTTAAAAAAATACATTCCTAAGCCTCTATTTTTTTCATTTGTAAAATGGTTATCATGATCTCTCTCACATGGTGATGCCATTGTGAGGTGATTGGTCCACACTGTACACTTAAAATTGATGGTAGTACGTTAGTTTTTATTTATAAATAGCCAGGGTATTCTAAATTGTCTTGACTGCATAAATTTCACATTCAGGATCTTTTGTGCTAACTCACAATTTTTAGGTAAAGTAAATTTTCCAAGGACCATTAAGTGAGATGTATATGTCAGATACTTTTATTAATGATATTAGGTGTCATTAGAATTGGAATTGACAGCTTTACAATATAGAAACAAAGCATTATTTTTTAAAAAAATTCAATTTAATCTTTGGCTCAAATAACCTGCTTAGTATGTTACCAGTCACTCATCGGCATACATTTTAAAACAGATTTGTGCTACAAATGTCTTTCAAATATGCTAGCTTTATATAGAAGGAGTACTCCACCTTTTCATTCAAAAATCAATGCACTTTACCATGGTTTCATTAATATAACATCTTTAGAAGTAATAGGAACTGATTTTTACGGAGATGTACATCCAAGCATTTTAACAGAGCAGAAAATATCCCATAAGATTTATTGCCTCATTTAACATTTACATTTGCATAGCACTTTGCATCTATTAAGAGCACAGCAATCATTTTTATTAGTTAACAGTGACTAAGGTCAATATTATTTCTCCCATTTTCCAAAGAAAATATTTAAGTGTGGAGAAATTAAGTGATTTCAGCCATGCAAGGAAAAAAAAAAAAAGTTGTGATTTGCAAATTCCACTGTCAGGTTTAAAGATACTGACAGATTGTTACACTCACAAATTGCCAGTCAAATATATGTCTCATTTTCACAAAAAATGCGGGGGGAGGGTGGATTTCCAAAGATTACAGGTATACTCTTCCTTTTATAGACATATCTTTTTGAAGAGAAATAAATTTTATAAAAAACTACAACCCAAGCTATTGAATATTCTATAGTTATATCTTTCTTAGATCTTTTCTCTCTTACCATACAGATCATTCCTAAGATTTTCTAGATTCAGTAAGAAATTAAGAAATACAAAGAAAAATAGGGGAATAAAATGGTTGAACTGTTAACTAAAACGTGATGTAGTTCAATACATATTCTAAGTTTTTAAAATAATTTTAATTGCTTAATTTCACAGTGAATTCTAGCAAAATATACTTTCTAAATGAGTATCCAAAATCTCTTTTTGATAGGGAGTAAGAAAATGATTAGCCCAAGATTGGTTTTGGTAGAGGATCAAAACCAGGTGTAAAATTTTAAGTGAAAACCATAATTCCCACAAATATTTCCTGATATCTACTTATTGATTTATCTATCTATCATTACCCTTAAGCTATAGTATAATGGAAGATAGTATAATATATCTATATCTGTAGTTAATGGAAGATAGCTATAGATCTTAGAAGTAACATGTATTATAAATATTATTAAAATGCAGAGGCAGAATTTCTAAAACAATTTATTTATTTATTTATTTTTAAAAAGATTTTTATTTATTTATTTGATAGAGAGAGATCACAAGTAGGCAGAAGGCAGGCAGAGAGAGAGGGAAGCAGGCTCCCCGCTGAGCAGAGAGCCCGATGCGGGGCTCGATCCCAGGACCCTGAGATCATGATCTGAGCTGAAGGCAGAGGCTTAAACCACTGAGCCACCCAGGCGCCCCCTAAAACTATTTAATACTCTTGTGATGGCAGTGTAGATTTCTCTTACTTATATAAAAATTATTTAAAGTCACTCATACACTTGAGTACTGACTATGGTGTCTGAAAAATACATAGGTAACAGTAAATAAAATTATTGTGAAAATTGAGTTATTGTATGTAAAGGCATGTTGGAAACAGCTTTAATATAATCAATTTTTTTCCTTACAATATTTATTTTTTGTGTCTTCACTATCTTGCAAGAGTAAAGCCAACACTCTGGGCACTAGGAATACTGATGAAAATCTGTTTTTAGGAATGATGTATATAGAAAAAGCAAGAAATTCTTTAAAGACAAATTAACACCATAATTTTCATTTTAGTCTATGTGATTTCCCTTTTCCTTTATCTCTAGATTTGATCTTTCAAGATGTGGAAACTAGTAGTTTTTCTTACTTTTGTATCTCCCAGAAAAACTTTCATTCATAGTGGGGAAAAGTGATGAGGAAACCAATAGAATAACCAATTGGTCTTGGGCTAATCAATGCACTAGAATTTCCATTCCCCCCAACTGCAATATAGAAATAATGACACCTTCCATGGCTTCAAAGAGGGTTACTACAAAGTCAATAAAATGGATTAATATCCAAACTCCATATGCAACATCAAAAAAAAAAAAATGACAGACTCAGCTTGATGACATAGAGTCCAGTGGGCTTTCTTTGGACTGTGAATTCTAATTTTTCTTTTTTAAAAGAACACCCCGTCACCTAATAGTAAAATTTACAAGTCTCAATGACAAAGAGAAAATCCTGAAAGCAGCCCGGGAAAAGAAGTCTGTAACATACAATGGTAAAAATATCAGATTGGCAGCTGACTTATCCACAGAGACCTGGCAGGCCAGAAAGAGCTGGCATGATATTTTCAGAGCACTAAACGAGAAAAACATGCAGCCAAGAATACTATATCCAGCTAGGCTATCATTGAAAATAGAAGGAGAGATTAAAAGCTTCCAGGACAAACAACAACTGAAAGAATTTGCAAATACCAAACCAGCTCTACAGGAAATCTTGAAAGGGGTCCTCTAAGCAAAGAGAGAGCCTACAAGTGGTAGATCAGAAAGGAACAGAGACCATATACAGTAACAGTCACCTTACAGGCAATACAATGGCACTAAATTCATATCTCTCAATAGTTACCCTGAATGTGAATGGGCTAAATGCCCCTGTCAAAAGACACAGGGTATCAGAATGGATAAAAAAACAAAACCCATCTATATGTTGCCCTCCAAGAAACACATTTTAAGCCCGAAGACACCTCCAGATTTAAAGTGAGGGGGTGGAAAAGAATTTACCATGCTAATGGACATCAGAAGAAAGCAGGAGTGGCAATCCTTATATCAGATCAATTAGATTTTAAGCCAAAGACTATAATAAGAGATGAGGAAGGACACTATATCATACTCAAAGGGTCTGTCCAACAAGAAGATTTAACAATTTTAAATATCTATGCCCCCAATGTGGGAGCAGCCAACTATATAAACCAATTAATAACAAAATCAAAGAAACACATCAACAATAATACAATGATAGTAGGGGACTTTAACACTCCCCTCACTGAAATGGACAGGTCATCCAAGCAAAAGATTAGCAAGGATATAAAGGCCTTAAATGACACACTGGACCAGATGGACATCACAGATATATTCAGAATATTTCATCCCAAAGCAACAGAATACACATTCTTCTCTAGTGCACATGGAACATTCTCCAGAATAGATCACATCCTCGGTCCTAAATCAGGACTCAACCGGTATCAAAAGATTGGGATCATTCCCTGCATATTTTCAGACCACAATGCTCTAAAGCTAGAACTCAACCACAAAAGGAAGTTTGGAAAGAACCCAAATACATGGAGACTAAACAGTATCCTTCTAAAGAATGAATGGGTCAACCGGGAAATTAAAGAAGAATTGAAAAAAATCATGGAAACAAATGATAATGAAAACACAACGGTTCAAAATCTGTGGGACACAACAAAGGCAGTCCTGAGAGGAAAATATATAGCGGTACAAGCCTTTCTCAAGAAACAAGAAAGGTCTCAGGTACACAACCTAACCCTACACCTAAAGGAGCTGGAGAAAGAACAAGAAAGAAACCCTAAGCCCAGCAGGAGAAGAGAAATCATAAAGATCAGAGCAGAAATCAATGAAATAGAAACCAAAAAAACAATAGAACAAATCAACGAAACTAGGAGCTGGTTCTTTGAAAGAATTAATAAAATTGATAAACCCCTGGCCCGACTTATCAAAAAGAAAAGAGAAAGGACCCAAATAAATAAAATCATGAATGAAAGAGGAGAAATCACAACTAACACCAAAGAAATACAAACTATTATAAGAACATACTATGAGCAACTCTACGGCAATAAATTTGACAATCTGGCAGAAATGGATGCATTCCTAGAAACATATAAACTACCACAACTGAACCAGGAAGAAATAGAAAGCCTGAACAGACCCATAACCAGTAAGGAGATTGAAACAGTCATTAAAAATCTCAAAACAAACAAAAGCCCAGGGCCAGACGGCTTCCCGGGGGAATTCTACCAAACATTTAAAGAAGAACTAATTCCTATTCTCCTGAAACTGTTCCAAAAAATAGAAATGGAAGGAAAACTTCCAAACTCATTTTATGAGGCCAGCATCACCTTGATCCCAAAACCAGACAAGGATCCCACCAAAAAAGAGAGCTATAGACCGATTTCCTTGATGAACACAGATGCGAAAATATTCAACAAAATACTAGCCAATAGGATTCAACAGTACATTAAAAAGATTATTCACCACGACCAAGTAGGATTTATTCCAGGGCTGCAAGGTTGGTTCAACATCCGCAAATCAGTCAATGTTATACAACACATCAATAAAAGTAAGAACAAGAACCATATGATACTCTCAATAGATGCTGAAAAAGCATTTGACAAAGTACAACATCCCTTCCTGATCAAAACTCTTCAAAGTGTAGGGATAGAGGGCACATACCTCAATATCATCAAAGCCATCTATGAAAAACCCACCGCAAATATCATTCTCAATGGAGAAAAACTGAAAGCTTTTCCGCTAAGGTCAGGAACACGACAGGGATGTCCATTATCACCACTGCTATTCAACATCGTACTAGAGGTCCTAGCCTCAGCAATCAGACAACAAAAGGAAATTAAAGGCATCCAAATCGGCAAAGAAGAAGTCAAATTATCACTCTTCACAGATGATATGATACTATATGTGGAAAACCCAAAAGACTCCACTCCAAAACTGCTAGAACTTATACAGGAATTCAGTAAAGTGTCAGGATATAAAATCAATGCACAGAAATCAGTTGCATTTCTCTACACCAACAGCAAGACAGAAGAAAGAGATATTAAGGAGTCAATCCCATTTACAATTGCATCCAAAACCATAAGATACCTAGGAATAAACCTAACCAAAGAGACACAGAATCTATACTCAGAAAACTATAAAGTACTCATGAAAGAAATTGAGGAAGACACAAAGAAATGGAAAAATGTTCCATGCTCCTGGATTGGAAGAATAAATATTGTGAAAATGTCTATGCTACCTAAAGCAATCTACACATTTAATGCAATTCCTATCAAAGTACCATCCATCTTTTTCAAAGAAATGGAACAAATAATTCTAAAATTCATATGGAACCAGAAAAGACCTCGAATAGCCAAAGGGATATTGAAAAAGAAAGCCAACGTTGGTGGCATCACAATTCCGGACTTCAAGTTCTATTACAAAGCTGTCATCATCAAGACAGCATGGTACTGGCACAAAAACAGACACATAGATCAATGGAACAGAATAGAGAGCCCAGAAATAGACCCTCAAATCTATGGTCAACTAATCTTCGACAAAGCAGGAAAGAATGTCCAATGGAAAAAAGACAGCCTTTTCAATAAATGGTGCTGGGAAAATTGGACAGCCACATGCAGAAAAATGAAATTGGACCATTTCCTTACACCACACACAAAAATAGACTCAAAATGGATGAAGGACCTCAATGTACGAAAGGAATCCATCAAAATCCTTGAGGAGAACACGGGCAGCAACCTCTTCGACCTCTGCCGCAGCAACATCTTCCTAGGAACAACGCAAAAGGCAAGGGAAGCAAGGGCAAAAATGAACTATTGGGATTTCATCAAGATCAAAAGCTTTTGCACAGCAAAGGAAACAGTTAACAAAATCAAAAGACAACTGACAGAATGGGAGAAGATATTTGCAAACGACATATCAGATAAAGGACTAGTGTCCAGAATCTATAAAGAACTTAGCAAACTCAACACCCAAAGAACAAATAATCCAATCAAGAAATGGGCAGAAGACATGAACAGACATTTCTGCAAAGAAGACATCCAGATGGCCAACAGACACATGAAAAAGTGCTCCATATCACTCGGCATCAGGGAAATACAAATCAAAACCACAATGAGATATCACCTCACACCAGTCAGAATGGCTAAAATCAACAAGTCAGGAAATGACAGATGCTGGCGAGGATGCGGAGAAAGGGGAACCCTCCTACACTGTTGGTGGGAATGCAAGCTGGTGCAGCCACTCTGGAAAACAGCATGGAGGTTCCTCAAAATGTTGAAAATAGAACTGCCCTATGACCCAGCAATTGCACTATTGGGTATTTACCCTAAAGATACAAATGTAGTGATCCAAAGGGACACATGCACCCGAATGTTTATAGCAGCAATGTCCACAATAGCCAAACTATGGAAAGAACCTAGATGTCCATCAACAGATGAATGGATCAAGAAGATGTGGTATATATACACAATGGAATACTATGCAGCCATCAAAAGAAATGAAATCTTGCCATTTGCAACAACATGGATGGAACTAGAGCGTATCATGCTTAGCGAAATAAGTCAAGCAGAGAAAGACAACTCTCATATGATCTCCCTGATATGAGGAAGTAGTGATGCAACATGGAGGCTTAAGTGGGTAGGAGAATAAATGAAACAAGATGGGATTGGGAGGGAGACAAACCATAAGTGACTCTTAATCTCACAAAACAAACTGAGGGTTGCTGGGGGGAGGGGGTTTGGAAGAAGGGGGTGGGATTATGGACATTGGGGAGGGTATGTGATTTGGTGAGTGCTGTGAAGTGTGTAAACCTGGTGATTCACAGACCTGTACCCCTGGGGATAAAAATAGATGTTTATAAAAAATAAAAAAATAAAAAAAAAAAATAAAATAAAAAAAAAACTACTTTCAATAAAAAAAAAAAAAAAAAAAAAGAAATTTTGATTTTAAGTTTTCTTAGTATTTTGTTTTTCCTTCAGGAAGAAGTAAAGAACTCTTTTTGTTGCTTTTATTTAAATTCCAGTTTGTTAACATAGAGTGTAATATTAGTTTCAGGTATACAATATAAAATGATTCAACACTTCCAACACTTTGTGCTCATCACAAGTTCACTCCTTAATCTCCGTCACCCGTTTAGCCCATCCCCCACTACCTCCTTCTCAGTGTGTTCTCTATAGTTAAGAGTCTGCTTCTTAGTTTGTTTCTCTCTCTCTCTCTCTTCTTCCTATGCTAATTTGTTTTGTTTCTTAAATTCCACGTGAAATCATACAGTGTTTTCCTTTCTCTAACTGACTTACGTCACTTAGCATTATATTCTCTGGCTCCATCCACATTATTGCAAATGGCAAGATTTCATTCTTTTCAATGGCTAATATTTCATTGTATATACAACATTTCATTGTATATAGAACATTTTTTTAATCCATTCATCATTTGGAGATGGACATTTGGGCTGTTTTCCATAATACAGCTATTGTAGATAACATTACTATAAACACTAGGTTGCATGTATCCTTTTGAATTAGTATTTTTGTATTCTCTGGGTAAGTACCTAATAGCGCAATTCCTGGATTGTAGTGTAGTTCTATTTTTAAACTTTTAAGTAAAGAACTTCTAAAAAGATTAAAATATTTGTATTCCGACTAAAATGTATTTTCTTTATATTGCCCAAACCATCAAAGACTTATATAATCCCCACTGCTAAAGGCTAATCTGTTGATTTGGTGTCCAATCAGCTGATGTTTAGAAATAAAGCTGGGAAGGAAAACAAGAACAGAACAATAAAAATTGAACAGCCATATATTTTATACTAAATGTTTTTTTTTTCTTTTATAAAAAGAAGCTACCAAATGATGTTAATTAGGAAAGTTGTATAGACTTTTGTGTAACCTTGGAGAGAAAATTGCAAAGGAGCAAGACTAAAGCATCAAGAAAATGTTGCATTGATCACATGAGAGATAATAGTAGCTTAATCTAGGCCATCAGCATGGAACTTGAAGAGAAGAAAATAATAATTAAAAATAGGGAAAAGGTAGATTGGACAGTACTTACTGACTGGTTGCCTGTGGGAAGGAAAGATGAGGAAATAGTTAAGAATAATGTTCAAGCTTCAGATGTGGGTCACTAGTAGTGTTTTTCATGGAGTGAGGGTCAGAGGAAGATCAGGTTTAAAGGAGGTAGAGTTAATGCACTCAGTTTGGGACTTGCATAAATTGAGGTGCCAATAGAATAACAAGTGGAGTTGACTAGTATAGGTGTCTAAATCTGAATATATATATTATGTATGTACATATATATGTGTATATACACACATTCAAGATTAAGAAAGAAACATGGATTGGATCTATAGAATTAGGGATTATAATTTTATGGAGATTATCTTTAGTCTCAATAGTAAAGAAAATTATTCAACAAATTTTCTTTGATTGTCAGTTATGTATAAGCCTTGATCAAGGTGTGTCTACACTATAATAAAAAACAAACTATGGATATGATTTTCACTTTCATGATTCTACCACTTCACCCAGGATGAGAAGGTATGGTAAAAGACGAAGACTCACAGTAGAGATATTAATGGCCAAAATTTTGATATGTCCAGAAAAAAATAGCTGAAAGTTGTCTGGCATACCATTCTTTTTACATTGTATATATTTTTTTACTTTCTGTCTGCTTTTAAGGGCTCAGTCAGTTAAGCGTCTGCCCTTGGCTCGGGTTATGATTCCAGGGTTCTGGGATCCAGTCCTGCAACAGGCTCCCTGCACAGCGAAGAACCTCCTTCTCCCCCTACTTGTGCTCTCTCTTTCTCCCTAATATGTAAATAAAATCTTTTAAAAAAAATTACTCATTCATCCATTCTGGTTTGTTTTTTTGTTTTTGTATTTGTTTTAGTTTTTTTTCCAACAAGCATTATTGAGTGCCTCTAAGTTTCATTTCGGGCATTGTTCTAGGTGCTGGAGATACAAAGACAAATAAAACACATTGTCTAAAGTTGATATATGCAGTTCTTCCTCTGTTGAAATTACATAATCCATTACACTTTTTTTTTTCTATCATCATGGAGATTTTGGAAGCGGAAAAATTAGTCATATGTAGGCTATGTTTGAATGATGGGAATAATGACAATAGAGCAGAATATTTCTGAAGAACAAGGAGGCCTGAGATAGCCATTACTGCTAATTCAACCCTATTTCTCACTCTTCTATTCGGCATGCTCATGGAAGCTTTGCTGTCTTTCACTCCACTTGAAGTGAGGCAGAACTGTGCAGTTTGACGTGGCCAATGAAATGTGGTCTTTAAGTGTTAGTCCACAGTTTGACATGCTGTCTCTGTCAGCAGTGTTCCACACAGTGAAGATTCCATCACCTTGACTCTCAAATGAAGACTCCTCTGCTTACTCAAGTTGAATATATACCATGAGAAAAACAAGTCTTCGTTGCTTTAAACTACTAAGACTGTGGAGTTTGGGGACTCTTGGATGGCTCAGTCAGTTGAACATCTCACTTGAGCTCAGGTCCTGACTTCAAGATCCTGGGATGTAGCTCCATGTTGGGCTCCCTGCTTAGCAGGTATCTGCTTGTCCCCCTCTCACTGTCCCTCTCCCTGCTTATTCTCTCTTTATCTCTCTTTCTCTTTCAAAAAAATAAATAAAATCTTTAAAAAATCATGGAGAGGTCGTTTGCTGTAGTAACATATTTCAGTCTATCCTGATAGATATAGGAACAAAAGTACAAATCTAAACAACAAATTTCCACTCCAAGAAGGACCTTAGTTCTGTAGTTTTGACTGATAATTGTTCTGCTTATGATATAGGAAAAAGGAGGCAGAAATAAGATAAAGAGGGGCATGAGGATGCAAATCTTTCATTTCTTGTAAACTTTCCAATTGATGATTGATTCCAGAGATGTGCTATGTCCTCCTATCCAGTATATATTGAGCTAACAGCATTCCAATTTGCCTGTGACTTAATGGGAACTTGAGGAACACTAAATTGAAATGTCTCTAGAATTATTTGACTGACATCCTCCAGAGAGGGAGCTTCACTGAATAACTAGTTTAAGTTTTTTACTGATTAAGTCTTTGAAGCATTATAAAAGAAAAAGTTGATAGAAAGATTATCCCCCATATGCATTCATTCAATGAGCACAACATGTCTTGACAAACAAGACATTATACCCATTTTTGCTTCAGAAATTTGAAGGCACAGGTACAAATGTTTGATTTTCTTGCTGTAACAATTTGACAAATCCATGTTTATTTGACTCTGGTATAAACTACCAGTCAAGAGTCTCTTGAGAACTGGATAACATCAGAGAAAATGAAGTGTTTATTTCATTAGCTTTTTGATATGTATTACGGTTTCCTGTTTCAACCGGCAGGCCAATTCACCTCAATGTGCTTGGCAATATCCTTAATAGTGAGTGATGGCAGAGATAATTTAAAAGGAGCAGTGAGTACAGAACATTAAAGCTATACTCATTAACTTTATACCAGGGCAGTGTAGAGCAACTCACTGATGTTTCATCTTTTTATTCTGGCATGTGGATGACAGCAGATCTCTGGTAGTTGAAATCAGGATAGCAGGAAAGAGAATAAGAAGCCTGGATGATCCATTAGAATAGTTGATGAGAAGTTCAAAGTCCTATTTTACAAAATGTTAGAATCTTCAAGACCAGTGATTTTCAACAATAAATGAGTTGGCTTCCAGGGGACAGTTGGAGATATTTTAGGTTACTATGACTGGAGGGCTGATATAGGTCCATTGGTATCTAGTGTGTAGCCCAAAATAACAATATTGTCAATTGAGGAATCCCATTTTAGACCAGCCTCCCCATTTTACAGATACTATATCTAAGGCTTTTTTATCTATACCAAAATATTTACTAAGTATCTATGACTATCCAGACCCTATATATTAAGTAAAAGGGCCACAAAAATGAAAACAGTATAAATTTTACCTGCAGGGGGTTGGGATAAAAGGGGAAGAAGGAGATATTGTGACCCACATACACACTTTCAGCAAAAATACCAAGTGAAAACTACTTGAAATGTTTGAAGCCTGAAATTTCCCTGTGCTCATGTTCATGTCTCCTTTATTTCATGAGGCCTGACTTCTAATAGTCTAATATATTAATTGAAAGAACAAACAAAATGAATGTATAATCATGCATTAAAATAATAAAATCCAAAGTGCCATTTTTCAACTTTTTTTTTATAGAACAATAATGGATTCCAAGCACATCACTAAATGTTGGGCATACTGGAGTTAATAAAAGGGGCAAAAATCCCTACTACAATGCAACTTATGTTTTGGGGAGGAGAAACATAAAAACAAAATAACTTGGTAAAATTTTAGCATTTAGCGTACTTATTTTTTAAAAAGATTTCATTTATTCATTTGAGAGAGAGAGAGCAAGTGTGAGACAGTATGAGCCAGGGGAAGGGGATGCAGGAGAGGGAGAAGCAGACTCCTTACTGAGCAGGGAGCCCAGCGTGGGGCTGATCCCAGGACTCTGGGATCATGACCTGAGCCAAAACCAGACCCTTAACTGACTGAGCCTCCCAGTACCCCACATTTAAGGCACTTATCATAAAGAATATAATGTTGAAGAGGAAGAGAGGTTATTTGCTAAAGGATTGACTTATAGTAAATATTTCCACTAAAATATTACCTGGACTATCCATGAAAATTGTCAGGACAATTTTTATCTATAACAGAATATTTAACCTTAAAAGAGAAAAAAAAAACCCATAAATGAACAAAAATGATGGTGGTAGGGAGTTCTGGGATGGAAGCAGAATTAAAATCCTAAATGCTGTGGTCAAGGAATAACTTACTGAGAAGGTGACATGTGAGCAAAAGCCAGAAGAGGCAGAGGTAGTGACCCAAGTAGATACTGGGGTAACAGGTGGGAGGTAATATTCCAAGAAGGTACCATCAGTGCTATTCAAGGGAACTAATGTGCCTGCAGTGGAATAAACAACAGAAATGGAATAGGACTCGTTTTCTGAGAGAGAGTGGGGCTGGACGTTAGGAGGTAGAGTTAGAATATCACAGCTTATTGGGAAAATTTTGGTTTACACTCAAACTAAAATGGGGAACCATTGGGATTCTTCAGTAGCCAAGTGAAGGATCTTACTCATGCTATAACAGAATAATTCTGACTAACTGTGTTGAGACAGTAAGACAGGGGGATTGAGAAGAGTGTGAATGGAGGGCCAGAGGGGCAGAGGTGAGAGCAGTTGGGAGGCTAGCTCCATAATCCCTTGATTGATGATGCAGACTTAGGTCAGAGGAAGATCAGAAGCAGGGGAGATCATGAGAATTGTTCACCTTCTGCCTACATTCTGATAAAGTTGAAAGTAAGGCTTAGAGAATTTTCAAGGTGATGGAAATGTAAAGTGTGAAAGGAAGAGAGAATCATGGATGACTCTAAGGGTTTGGTCTGGAACACTTGGAGGATAAGAGTTTCAATTTGTTGAGATAGTGAAAGTTACTGGAGGAGCAGGTTGAGCTGGGTATGGGAGAGTACTACCAGGAGCTCAGATTCAAAAAATAATTGATGTTACATTATTTACCTAAAAGATTGCAATATGACTGGAAAGAGAGTTGAAAAAATATTAAGCATATAAACAGCCAGACTTTTTACAGTAGATGAGCTTGTATGCTTATACTTCTCCCTTCACCTTTTACTTATTTGACCCCAACTGTCTCTTATGCATTTTTTTCAGAATAGATTAATTCTCACCTATGTCTCTTACTGTGCATTTCTTGCACCTCTGTAGATTGAGTCCCTGAAGGCTTCATACAATATAATCACATGACCACTTCATGGTTCATCACATTGTGAGGTTATAAATACTGATTAGGCCATAACCAAAATGCTTCACAGGTTCTGACAATACATATTCTTTAACAGTAGCCCCAGAACTCTCCAGTTTGGGGGTAAAATAATCTGACAGCTGGAATACTGTATTTTTGTAAAGATAAAAATAATTAAAAACCTTTTACCATAATATCTGAAAACATCTCTAATAGCAAAATAATTTCATGAATTTAGAAACATCTATCAACTAAAAGGAACACATTATACTGCAGATAAGAAATGATGTAAATTGAATATCAATAACTATACGGTCATGTACTACTTTGAAAAGAGTTTACAAAAAAATCTGTTTGTTATGTTTCATTCCCACTGTGCCTGAGATCATGTATAAGCCTGTTTTTTTAATCTTGGCTTTGTTTTTTTCTTTTATTTTGTCAGGACTACATGAATGCTTAGAGAAAACTGTAGTTTAAGAAAAAAAAATCCTTAAATCATTTGAGTCTTTGCTAATCCACGGGAAATATATAAAATTAGTATCTGTCTTATAACTTGTATTTTGCTTATTGGTCTTCATGTTTTACATGATGGTTAGGTTGAATAGATGTATGCACAGTTTATACAACTTATACTCTTGGGGTCTATAGTCCCTTTCTGATCATGCTAAAAGCCACATTCCCCTACTTCACAGTGTCTTGTGCTTAAGTGTATGATTGCACTTCTGAGTTCATCATCTCAGAATGAATGTAGATGGAAAGGAGAGAGGAAATAGCTTTGCATACAGAACTCAAGAACTTTAAAGGATATAAAATGTCCTCTGCAGGCTAGAATTAAAGTATTCTGTCTAGCATGCTTTGTTGAATTATTGATTCTCTCTCCTATTTTTCTATCTCATGTTTCACAGGCATAAGCTGATCTGTGTATTAGAACCTTTAATGACAGACCCTCATGAAGAAATATGGAGAGAGCAGATGAGATTTACTAGAGGTTTACCATGTGAGAATATGCTTCAAAAGCAGTTCAGGGATGCACATTACATACCACAGTAGGTTTTTAAAAGCATCTGACAAACCACAGAATTATGCGTTGACATTTCAAGTCAATATAAGTTTTCTTCTGAGTACCTGGGGCTGCTAAGATCTTATATAGAGAGCCTGGCTTTGTATCCATTGGTAGGGAAGACAAACTTGGGGAAATTTGCAAGAAGATTCTGCAGTGTACAAACCTACTTTAACATTGATGTAGGAGAAGCTTAAAGCTCTTTATCCTATTTTTTGTCTACTTTAATTTTGAGAGAAGTATGCATGGGTTCTGTTCCTTCAGGGCAGTCCATTTGTTTTTAGGAAATATTTTCAGTAACACATTGGACTATAAGCCCATCTTCTCAGTACCTGAACACACCTCCATATTTAGAGTTGTATCTGTTATATCTTAAATGTAGTGAAGAATTATCAGTCAGGTGGAAGAGAGAAAGAACTGGAGAAGAGAGAGAGAGAGAGATTCAGAGAGACTTAGAGACAGAGAATATGTTGGGAAATGTCTATGGAAGAAATAGAGCATGGATTATAAAGAGGAAGTGAGTTTGTATAAACCTTTATACATTCTTTTTTTTTTTTAAGATTTTATTTATTTGTTTGACAGAGAGAGAAAGATCATAAGTAAGCAGAGAGGCAGACAGAAAGAGGGAAGCAGGCTCCCCGCTGAGCAGAGAGCCTGATGCGGGGCTTGATCCCAGGACTCTGAGATCATGACCGGAACTGAAGGCAGATGCTTAACCCACTGAGCCACCGAGGTGCCCATATATTTATACATTCTTGAGTGCCCATAACACTTCACCAAAAAATTAAAGCTTGAGATTTTTCCTGACAATCTGAATCCTTACTGGCATTATTTCATGCTGTGCTCAGTGCTCTGGGGAATCCAACAGTGTGACAGTAACACTGTAAATGACAATGAGTGGGAATCAGGCAACTTCACTTGGTTCTATACTTGAGTATCTAGGAGTACCAGAAAACTCCTGCTTTACTAGATTTGACAGTCATGGTGCAGGGGGTCTAAGGATTAAATTCAATTCTCACTCTAGAACTGAGAAGAGTGTCATAGAATCCTTCACAGTTAACAGTAAGAAAATAAATCCAAGATAATGCAATAAATTTGACAATATCTAACAAAATCAAACCACAGGGGGAAAAATCTTCAAGAGCAGCAAAACATCATGTGTCAACATAGCTCTATTTGTTATGGACTTTCTTGAGGCTGTTAATGTCTAGTCGTCACTAGCAAGTAATGATTATATGGTGTTGGAATACATAAAGTTGAAGAGAAATGAGTACTGGCTAAGGAAGAGAGAGAGTTCATATACAAACTCTAAAATTACATATTTTTTTTTACCACTAGAGTGTTATGCTTGATGATAATGTGCCACAGAAAAAATTTTCTATTCCTTATATATTGAAACTTAACATTATTTGGATAGAAAGATTAGCATATGGCATGGGTGATTGATATATTTAATATCCTTACCTGATTAGGTTAAATTTCCACTAATGATATCTTAAAACCATTTGGTAATTGGAACTTACTCCCTTCTGGTGTATCTTGTTACATAACATTCTATAGTAAATCTCTTCTTTAGAATTGAAACAGTCTCCATTTAGTTCATGTCACAAATCCATCCATGTCTTCAGCAATGGGTCCAGTATCCTTAAAGTAGAGGAAAATATATTATGACTTGAAATTCATTTCTCTTCTAATTCACCAATTGCTTATCTACAAGGCATCTGGTACATAGCGGTTGCATACTGCATGTCCAAAATGCAAGAATGAACATATGTTTAATATCTTATTGATGCTCATAACATTCATATTTGTTGTGGGATGAAACTAGTCTGTAACTCAGTGTTGACATCACAAAACTACTTTCTGTATTTGCTTCAAGTACCCTACAAAATGAAAATGCCGCTTACTTAAATCATCAATTCATGATACATTTAACCTAGCCAAATTAAAAATTTCAACACTCACATCAAAACTTAGGCATGAATATTGCTTTAAGCATTTATGACAGCTTAAATCAGATGATGGTTCAAGTCTTTTTAAATGCCCATTTTTCTATTAATTTATTATTATTACTAAAGAAAAATGCTGATCTGTATTTTATTTTATTTTTTAATTTTTAATTTTTTTTAATTTTTAATTTTTTTATAAACATCTATTTTTATCCCCCAGGGGTACAGGTCTGTGAATCGCCAGGTTTACACACTTCACAGCACTCACCAAAGCACATACCCTCCCCCATGTCCATAACCCCACCCCCCTTCTATGAAACAAATATTTTTTAGAGATAGCATAATCAGAAATTGAAGCCATTCTGAGCTCAGGGATGCAAAATGCCTTTTTTAGAAGCCCCATTCACAATTCCAGGCTAGAGAACAAAATTGTCACAGATCTGGCCTCTGGTGAATTGTTGGCTATGTGCAGAGGATTTACTGCAATTACCCATGCTGTGATTCAGATTAAGCCACTTGCAGCTTCAATTCACAAGCACTTATGAACATTTTCACTCAGATTTACTTAAAAGAGTCCCTTAAACTTCAGACTGTTGTGTTGGATAATCACAGCAGTCCATTTACTTTAAATGCTGGATAAAGCAAATGTTAATATAAACTTTACCAAACTACACACACATGCAAAATAAAATTATTTTTCTCCTGGAAGTTTAGTAAACACCTGCTTTTACCTCAATCAAGTGAAGTTGATTTTGATAAGAATAATAATGTATACTCAAACAGGTAGGGTCTAAATATTTATATTACTGCTCATCTCACGGGAAAATAATTGAGTTCCAATTCTTAAGAAGGAATTCTGTGATTTGAGCCCCCTCAAAATGAAAGAACGGACAAATGAATGAATGAATAAGTGAATGAATACATATTCATATAGTCCTGGGATTAATCCGAGGTTTTCTTTCTTCAATTCTGAAGTCAGATGCCATTTTTAAAAAAGATTTACTTATTTTAGAGAGAGACTGAGAGAGTGGGGAGAGAGGCAGAAGGAGAGAGTCTTAAGCAGATAGATTCTATGCTGAGCACAGAGCCCAACTAGGGAGTCAATCCCAGGATCCTGAGCTTATGACCTTAGCCAAAACCAGGAGTCTGATGCCCAACCAACTATACCACTCAGGTACCCAAATGCTATGTCCTTTTCTGACATTTCCATCCTCTTTTTTATTTTTATTCTTTTTTTTATTCCTAAAGATTTTTTTTTTTTTCAGTGTTCCAAGATTCATTGTTTAGGCACCATACCCAGTGCTCCATGCAGTACGTGCCCTCCTTAATACCCACCACACCCAACTCCTCACCCCAACCCCTTCAAAACCCTCAGTTTGTTTCTCAGTGTTCACAGTCTCTCATGGTTTGTCTTCACCTCCGACCTCTCCTGTTTCAACAACCCCAGGTAGCTAATTCCCCCCCATACACAAATGCTTTGACTCCACACTTGCTGTCTTCTCTCTTTAACCTCTCTCTACCTGTGGACTCCATCAACAGCATCTATATTGCCATTGTAACCAACTGTGTACAGAAGCCTTCCCTATGACAAAGTCTCTAACATTTGCTGTTAAAATGAAGAGAGTACTAAACTGCGGTCCTGTGCTGCACTCTCTAGGGTAGACCCCAACATTTTTATTTATGATCCATGGGTCTCACAAGTATATGATACAGATTGTTTAGTTTTTATGGTATAGCATGAGTGTATAGGGGCTGGGTTGAATAAAAAGACAGGAGCAGATGCTATAACTCGCTCTTGCCTCACTTATGTACCTAGACGTCTGTATGCAGCCTGAGACTTCTTTGCCCAATAAAGTGTGAATTTCCAAGCTTAACAATGACATGGGAACATGTACCTCCCCTATGGGTAGGCAGAATGAAATTAGGAATAGCATAATCTTATAGAGGAGAGAGCAGATGATCATAAATAGCATTGCAATCCACGAAGCTTTGTAAATCAGAAGAAAGAGTTTTGACTCTCTTTAGTATGGTTGAAAATCGCAAATTGTTTTAAAATAGAGAATTAATTTAATCTATTTTATAGTTTTAAAGATCTGGTGGTAGCTATGTGAAGACGAGATTGCACATAATTGAGAAGCAATGTAAAAGAAATCCATTTAACAGCTCTCCATGAGGGGATGGCAAAGGATTGTTCTCATATAAGAAGACACAGAAAAATGAATGAAATGGGGTATGGTTTGGAGGTATGTCAACAGGAATCACATAGATATGCATGAATTAAGAAAATGGGATGACTCAAAGTTTGCCTGCTTTCAGGGCTCTTCCTTAAAGTAAAAAGGATAACTAGGATTTAAAGTGGGTCTTACCATTCTATTTATATCCCCCATAAGAATAAATGCTTGTCAAATTTTCTGTGTTTATGATATTTGATGATTTTAAAGAAAGTGATGTTTGATTCTATAGCAGCATGTCATACACAACTTTCATTTTTTTCCCAAAACACATAATATAATTTTTATATATTGTTAAAATGTTTCCTTTTACCATTGTTCTTTTCTTTAAAAAAGTAAGCAAATGCAAGTTTTTTTTGTTTTTTTGAAAGTTATCTGTACATAAACTTGTATTTTTATTATTATTTACTTTTCTCTCCTGCTCTTTCTCAAACTGCCTTTTCTGTGTTTTCTTACTTGAACTTCTAGTCTGGAGGCACGTTAACCTTTTAGTCCATTCTCTTCTCATTTCTGTCCTCCTCTTCCCACCTGCCACAGTGCTTGCTTTTGTGTCCTTGACACCTTGCTTTCACATCCTTACTAGACTTCTTTCAATTAAATACTCTACTAACATAATCGGTTTTGAGTTAAGTCCAATTTAAGAGAACTGGGACAAGGAAGTCCACCTAATTATCTCTATTCTAGAGAAAATGGGAGTTTGCAAGTTTTCAGAGAAAAGTTCACTTCCTAATTTTCAGATGTGGCCAGTCAATTTCTAGCCTGATAAAATACAGAGGAGTAATTTCACTGAGAGAAAGGATGGTAAGCTGAATACTACAATATCACACCCATCTTTCTTGCATTGCTTTCCCTTCTCTGTTTCTACTTTATTGCATGGACTAAACTTATAAATACCAACATCAAATAACAGTGATTATTTATAACATTTATGCCATTCATTTCCTCCAGTTAGTTTGGTGGACTCTTTTGCCTATTTCATAAGTATGCATTTAGCCCTCTCATTCCTCTGTGTTGTTATGATTTTAGGAAAAAGAAAATTGGATGCAAAAGTCAATTTAGAAAGTATTGTTTTAAATATACACACCCCAGGGGCACCTGGATGGCTCAGTGGGTTGAGACTCTGCCTTCACCTCAGGTCATGATCTCAGGGTCCTGGGATAGAGCTCAGCACTGGGGAAATCTCTGCTCAGCAGGGAACCTGCTTCCCCCCTCTCTCTGCCTGCCTCTCTGCCTACTTGTGATCTCTGTCTGTCAAATAAATAAATAATCTTAAAAAAAAAATACACACCCCATATCACAGTATTGAATAAATCCCATCTATTTATTTTTAAATAAAATTTTATTTAGTTACTTGAGTGAGAAAGAGAGCGAAAGAGCAAAAGAGGGTGCATGGGTAGAGGGAGAGGGAGAAGCAGAGGAGAGTCTGATTCAGGGCTCCATCCCAGGGCTCTGGGATCATGACTAAGCCCAAGGCAGAGGCTTACCTGATTGAACCACCCAGGCATCCCCAAATGCATCTATTTCTAATATTAAAAAATCTGGCTAAAATATATTTATTCATTGAAAAACATTTTATTGAGTTCCTACTAAAAAAGTCACTGTACTGGCACTACTGATTCAAAAATCAATAGCATGGACATACTCCTATTTGTAATTGACTCTTAAAGTTAAAAACAAAACAAAACAAAACAAAAAAGTCACCACTCCTGTCATGCTGCTCGCAGCTTCGTAGGTGTAAAGACATATCCAGGCCTTTGAGTCTCTTCCTTTGTGAGTTTCTAAATATACCCACAAATCCAGAAGACTGAAAGTGCAGATCTCCTCCAGGCACTGTCAAAGAGAACAGAGAAGTCTTAATTTACTATCCAAGGAGGTACTAGATACTCATTATCCTTTGAAGCTTGGCTCACTGAACACTTTTTACAATGAAATCCTTTCACTTATCTTGCCATCTGAACCAGATAAAATTTTCCTGAATACTTAATGCCTTTAGATGGGCAATACCAAAAGGGAATGATAATGTAAATAACCACTACTGAAATTTCTCCATTTCCCTATAAAATATTGTCATAAAGAATTATGCTCTATGTTATTTGAAAAATAGATTATTTCCCTTCCTGCATATAACTCAGCTTTGGAAGATGATGTGGTTAATATATTTCCATTTGGGTTTTTCCTAACATTGAGGACAATAATGATCTGTTATTTTCAGAACAGTAACAGCCAAAAGGAGGTAAAACACATTTTCTAGCATTCTACTGTTTGATTGCTTTTTTAAAAGGAGGTTTTCCATTAACTTTAATTAAATATTTAATAGAGATTGTAGCCAGAAAACATAATTTCCCACTGAAATTAAATTACTTTCCCCAAAGAAAACAGTGTGGGTGTCTAACAGGGTGGGTCGGATCCTCCATAGAATTCTGTCTCCTTCTTTCACAGAGTAATTACTGACTTGTTATTAACACTCCAGGAAACTTTTTTTTTTTTTTTTTTTTGTGATTTACATTTCTGGATCACTCTCTCCTTTGTGTGCAACTACACTAAACACAGGATTTTTATCCCTTGTTCAGCATGTGCAGGAACAGATGCTTCAGCTACTAATTCTTTGTCTCATTTGGAGCATTAAAAAATGAAAGGCTAGTTCCTGCACAGATCAAGACCATCCCCTCATCGGCAGAGTCTTTTACATACATTGAAAAGATGGAATTTGAGAGCCTTTCTGTGTCCGGGGGTTGAACAGAGGAGGTGCGGATTCTTACCTCTGACCTGGGTTCTCCTACAGGTCTTTCAAGCCTTTCTCAAATAGCACTGTTCTCATAGTCTCCAGTTGCTGTCAATTCATTAAATGCTGATTTAGGTTTTTTATGGCAACATTTGTCTCATATGAGAGTTTACCGTAAAGCTCTTCATTAAACCTTATAATTTTTAGTGCTGTATATAATTTATGGTTCCATTTTAAAATCAAATCCACCATGATAAATTGTCTTAAGACTTTGAAGATACATCATGTAGTTAGCTTTTTCTTACAGCATCATTTATAAAGACGGGATATGACTTTATGCTTGAAGAATATATTTTATTTAGAGCACAACAATGCTTTGATGGATTTGTCATAAATTACCTCCAAAGAAGAGTATCTCTGAGTAATAACATACACAAATGACCTATATCCATACACAATGGCACCATGATCATTTTGGAAACGTGATAGACATTCAAGAAAAGTAATTGAGCACAGTGTTCTTCTACTTAACTTGAAGGGTATCAGTTGCTGTATGAAAGGTCTTCCATGTTTTGGTCTTATTAACCTTTCATGTCTAAACTGAAATTCTGAAACAGAGACCTTCTGAGGCATATTATAGCACACTTCTTCTAAGGGATTAATCGTTTCACCTCTAGATAACTATAATATACATGTGATTATTCACCTATTCTTTATTATTATCCCCATGCCTAAATCCATCCTTCAAAATACTGTTAAAATTGGGGTGCCTGGGTGATTCAGTGGATTAAGCCTCTGCCTTCAGTTCAGGTCATGATCTCAGAGTCCTGGGATCAAACCCCACATCAGGCTCTCTGCTCAGCGGGGATCTATTTCTCTGTCAAATAAATAAATAAAATCTTTAAAAAAATACTGTTAGAATAAGCTATGTATGTCAAAAGTATGATTATGAACCCCTAATACTTGTTAGAATATTCTAGTAGCTTACCATTGCTTATGGGATAAGGTTCAACATTTTTTTAAAAGATTTTATTCATTTCTTTGAGAGAGAGAGAGAGAAGCAGGCACCCCACTGGGCAGAGAAAGAGCCTGTGGGGTCTTAATCCCTGGACTCTGAGATCATCACCTGAGCCAAAGGCAGATGCTTAACTGACAGAGCCACTAAGTACCTCCAGGATAAGAATTTTTCTTAATAGGTATCATTATTCCCTTCCAAATCGAAGTCCATCTTGTTATAGATTACACTTAACAGTCCAACAATATTATTTTGTTTCTTACTTCATTATTTTACATATGTCACTTTTCCCATAAATCCTCTTGTACACCAGCTCTCTGGAAACTTGTGCTCTGTACTGGGTGAGTGAAGCTGGACCTGGTCCCTGACATTATGGTTCTCACAGTCTGCTGGGGAGATAGCTATTAATCAAAAAAGTGAATAAATATAAAATTGTACTGTGACAAGTAGCATAAAAGGGAGGAACATGGTGATATTTATGCTAGTGGTATAGGAATTTAATCAAATCACAGAAATTAAAGGAAAGCATCTCAAGGAAGAATTTCTGAGCAAAGATTTGAAAGATACTGATGCTTTCTTTGCAGGGAGAAAAGGAGGACATTATAAAGAGAGAGAACACTTCTTCCAGGTTGTCATTGATTTCCATGAGCTTTTTCCTCTTCCTGAAGTTATTTGTCCTTCACACACTTTTCCACCTTCACCTGATGCAGAATTGACATTTAGAAAATTTCCCTTACCCCTTTCTTATCAAACCAGTTCACTTCCTTTGTGTTCCTTCCCAAATAACACCTTGTCCACATTACATCATTTCTGTATTGAGGGGAGGGAAGAGGAGGTAGAACTCAAATTGCTGCCAAAATAGACACTTTTGTTTCTATTAAAAATCTACCTATTCATTAAGGCCAAGTTAAATATATATATAGCTTTTATATATATATTAAGTTATATATATATATATATATATATATAAAGTTATATATATATAACTTTATAAAGTTACTCTTGATTTTCTAAACCAGGTATATTTTCTTCCTACTTGAAACTCCAAGTATTTAGACTTATTTTATTGGTTTACTCCCTTCTATTGTATGTATTTTCTTTCTTTCTCTTTCTTTCTTTCTTTCTTTCTTTTTTTTTTTTTTTTTTTTTTTTGCATCTACTCAACTCTAAGTGATTTCAAAAGCATTGAAGGTATGTTCCAAATTTACTCATTACTGAATTCAGCATTTTATATATTTTTTATTGAACTCATAAGATAAAATAAAATTCTCTCTATTTCAGCTGGCTTTATGTCAAAGTCTCTGTATCCCTTTATTGATCTCTGTAACTTTTGCCTGTTGGAAGTGAAAATGTAAATACAAAGCATAAAAGTTGCAGGACATATTCTCAGGGCTTGTTTCCTAGACAGGGTTTTTCAGTATTGTCACTACTGGTATCATTGTGGGCCAGGTAATGTTTTTGGTGTGGGGCTAGGGGATGCATTACTGGATGTTTAGCAGCATCTCTGTCTCTACTGTGTACCAGTAGCACCTCTTCCCCACATTCCTGGTTATGACAACCAAAAATGTTTCTAGTCTTTTTTTTTTTTTTTAAAGATTTTATTTATTCATTTGAGAGAGAAACAGAGAAGCAGGGGAGAGGCAGACTCCCAGCCAAGCTGGGAGCCCGACATGGGATTCGATCCTAGGACCTGCAGATCATGGTCAGAGCTAAAGGCAGATGCTCAACCATCTGAACCACCCAGGTGCCCCCGTTTCTTGTCTTATTTGCCTAATGTATCTAGGTGAAAACTGTTGCTTTTAACTATGAAGAAGTCTCAATTTATGCAAATAGAAACTGGGAACTCTAAGAATTTTCATGAGATTTTAATGTTCATAGAATGCCTGCAAGCCTGACACAAAGTAGCTGTTCAATGTTTTACTATTATGACCGTTACAATTCTGTTTATTTCCCATATTGTTCCCAGTGAGACCTATTATCATACTGTCCTTTTAGGCCAAATCACCATATTTCTCCAGTAACTTGAGGGAATTATTTTTAAAGGTTTGAAATTTTTTTGTTGTTAGCGGTGGTGGGAGGTGGGAGAGCATGGAGTGTCAAACTAGCTCCGCCAAATTTTATCCTCATGTAATGTGATTTCAATTATTTTCCAAAAAAAAAGTTATGACTTTAGATTTTCCTCTATCACCTTCCCAGTCACACTGACAGTGAAATTTTGAAATAGAGTTCCATTGACTTGATATTTCAACATGTGGGAGAGATTAGAATCATTAGCAAGCCATATTCATGTTCTCTTTCTTCTGGATCATTTATTTAAAAAAAAAAGTTAAATAAAGCAAAACATTTACCCAAGTACCAGTTGTAACTCTTAAACAATTTGTAACATGGAAACTTGTGTAACAATGCTTAAAACAATAACTGATTCCCTCTACCCACATTTGTATAAAATTCCTCAAGGAAATACTGCAAGTATCTATTTTTAAAGCAAATATTTTTCCAGAAAGATGTTTATGTTAACATAGTCTTTTCTAGTCTGAGATTTATAGAATTCTCTAATTTTAAACCAATCACCCGATTGTGTTCTATAATGTTTACTTAAAATTGCACAATGATCACATGATTACATATGTACTATTTTCATCTATCTGAAATGTCTGCATTGTTTCACAATTTCTTTTTTAAAAACTTACATGATTTATTGTAGATTTCTAATACTTTTCTTCACAAAATCAATGCAAAATCAGTAGTATAGTTTCCTTACTATTTTCAAACCCAACAATTAGTGTTAATGATATCTAGACTGCTTTTGTTTAGATGTGAAGAATGTAATTTTTAAACATATGCTCCCAACTTGCTGGAAAATGTAATTTAATAAACTTATATTGGTATTAGACATATGTTCTGCTAATTACTAATTATGGACTTTAAATGTATGCAAATTAAAGTTTCTACTTTTATTGTAGATACTTACATCTCTTAATGTGTATGTTAATAGTACACTTTCATTCATATGTACAATTAAACATTTTCAGTTATATATATATATATTTTTTTTCTTATCTGCTTCCAGGCTGCTCAAGATAAAATATTAATTAAGATTAAGAAAAATACAAGCAAAGATGTACTATAGATGAAAAGAAATGAAGACAAAAGTATAGAAGTCTTAAGCTGTGAAAAATATTCCAGATCATTTAGATCCTATCCACTCACTAGCAAATGAAACAATAAAGAGTGTACACAACTTCCTGATCACCACTATTTGGGTGTTGTCTTGGTCTCTTAAATTCTAGATCAATGATATTCCTAATGCATCACTGAATCAAAAAATTTTAGAGGTGCAAAGGTTTTCTACAAATCATCTAATCTACCTCTCTTCTTACTTTGAGAGCTTTTTTAAAGGACAGATAACTTCTCTCTCTCTGAAGGTGATGAGTCAATCTTTCTATTTGTTCAATGTGTATTTTTTTTTTTTTAGTTGTTTGACATATCTTACATATGCTGCCAATTTCTTTATAAATTTTTGTCACTGACTTTAGTTTTTTGTTCTCTAGTTCAATATAGGACTATTCGTCAAATGTTAAAAACAACAATCAGAATAAATTTCTAAAGTTGCTTTAGTTGCTTTAAATACACCAATTTCAGTGGTTCAGCCAGGTAATTTCTTAATAAGAATATTCTAATTTGCCATTATTTCTTCTCTTTCTCCAAAAGGGCCATACCTGGAATTAAATGCAAATTTTCGGGCATTGTCAAACATTTGAGACATTGCTGCCTTTGTTGTGAATATTGCAACTGTACTCATGAATTCAATTTGACCATTTTATTAACATGGGGAAAGTCAGTTGAGTTAATTCAATAATATTCATAGAGATTGTAATCTATACTAGCCATTGCACTAAATGTGGAAGTTAAAAGATGAGTAAGGCATGATCTTGCTTTCACATATACAGTAAGATTACCTAATGTAAGTCAAAGCTAATCAGGAGGAGAAGGAAATAATTCGTATTGGACATTGCAGCAAGAATAAGGATTTAGGATCTGATCTAAACTTTTGCAGAGACATATGATTTCTCAAGAAGAAAAATAAGTGAAAAAGCTATTCTGTGTTGTAGAAATAAAGCATATATAAAGAAAGAAGGATAAACATTAATGATTTATTTTGTGAACTCTAAATAATTATCTATTTTCAGATCATAGATTATAAAAACATACAAGGGTAGGGAAAATAAAAGGTATTTTTTAATGTGAATATATTTAGAAATCTTTTTGTTAAAAGTTTCAGAAAATGCAATCTGGTGGAGAAGGAAAGGGAAAGAGAAAAAAAATATTGGTAGTTCATGAATTTATTTAGCTTGAGGAAGCACTTTACCAAGGGGCTTTCATAAATCCAACAGGGCTGGTGTCTCTACTTCTCCCAATTCTATTCTCTCTTCTTTGTTACTAGAATCTATTTGATAGCAAGATGGCTGACAAGAGTTCAGCCCTCCATCTCTTCACTGCCAAGCCAACATGAAAGGAAGTCCCTACATTTGAGCAGTTTAAACAAAAGTTTGGGTACTGACTCTCACTGGCCCACATTGAGTTCAATTCTCTCTCTGGACCAAACCTAGTATTTCTGGAATAGAGTACACTATTTTAGCCAGACGTAATCTCACAAAGTATCAACTTCACCTAAAACATAGAAGTAGAATGTTGGGATAAGTTTATCTCCCCTACCCCCTTGCCACCCCCAACATGAAGTTTCTGACGGCAGGAGAAAGAAAAAAAGAGAGAGAGAGAAAGAGGGAAGACCAAGGGTATAAAGGGAGAGGAAATGTACATTAGAAGATATAATTTTATCTGAGAGTATATCAAAATCAATTCTGTTTCATGTGCAGCTATTTATTCACTGATCACAAGGTTATCATTATCCATTATTTATAATCCTTGCAAATTCTCTGGAGGGTTTGTAGTATCAATCCATTTTATCATTGAAGAAAATTAAATCCGTCAAAGTGTACTTGTGGAGTGGTTAAATTAGATCCAGACAACTTTTAAAATAAAACTGATATCTTTTCTGTACATCTTAATGTTTTTGCAAAATAATAATAATATTTATTTAAAGTAATCTTTAGGGGCGCCTGGGTGGCTCACTGTGTTAGGCCTCTGCCTTTGGCTCGGGTCATGATCTTGGGGTCCTGGGATCAAGCCCTGAGTTGGGCTCTCTGCTCAGCAGGGAGCCTGCTTTCTCCTCTCTCTCTACCTGCCTCTCTGCCTACTTGTGATCTCTGTCTGTCAAATAAATAAATAAAATCTTTAAAAAATAATAAATAAAGTAATCTTTAGCTCTACCTTCCAAGGAATGAATGAACACTGGCTACACATTGGAATCACCTGAGAAATTTTTAAAAATACTGAGTTCTGGTTCACACTTAGAGATACTGATTTCAATCAGTACGTGATAAGGCATTAGGGTTTCTAAACCTGCTCATGTGATCCAAATGTGCCACTAAGCTTAAAAACCAAGCATATTTTCATCAAGTACAAAAAGCAAAGCAAACACAGGAATCTCACTCTAATTTGCATCTCAGATTTATGAGATATTTTTTAATTTTTAAAATTTTTAGAGAGAGATAAAAAAGCATGCACATGAAGGGGGGAAGGTGGGGGAGTAAAATCTTAAGCAGTCTCCATGCCCAGTACAGCGTCCCACAAGGGGCTCAATCTCAGGACCCTGAGATTGTGATCTGAGTTGAAATTGAGAGTCTGATGCTTCACTGACTGAGCTACCCAGGTACTTCTTATGAGATTCTATATTAACAGCAAAATGTCAAAGTCATGATATCAAAATCAGATAGAGACTGTATTTCCTTTTATGTCCCTGTTTAGTCTTAAAGAATGGCTCTTACAAGTCATCACCATTATTAAAATCTATACTTGTGGGGATTTTTTTGTTTGTTTTTGTTTTTGTTTTTTGCATGGTTTATTTACTAAGCAAAGTTGAGTTAAATGGGAAAGACACGGTCACCACTATATAAAGATTTCTCTTTCTGAGCCTCAAAACAGTTCCTCCTCCAAAAACGTAGTGGTTGACGGAAACAAATCTGAGAAGAAACAGGAAGTAGTAGAAACAAAGGCTCTTTTTATCCTCTGTGCTTTTCTGAGCCCTGTTGACCAGGCTGCCCTTCTTTCTGCATGCATCTCTAATGCACAGAGCAGGAATCTTTCAGCATTCTCATAGACCCTGGAGCTCTGGGTCATCAGTTCCCATCACACACAATCCTCAGATCCTTGGTAGAAGTTGGCTCTGAGAAGAGAGAGATAATTATCTCCCAAAGTCTGAAATAGTGTGGCATTGTATTTCCCACCTAAATTAAAAGGCTGATGAGCTTACACAAACTCAGTGACGTCAAATCTAGTTGGTAAGGAACTTAGCAAAGGGATAAAGTCAGACTTGGAGATCAGTACTCATTTTTTTTTATCATGGGCAGAGTAATGTATAAAACTCCTTGAGCGAATACGTAAAAGCCATTTAAACCTTTGCTGAAGGAAAAAAAAATAGGGCTAGGGTAAAAATGAGCCAGTTTTATTCTCAGAGCAGTGTCATACTTCACTAGAATAGAGTTTCAGAGTATCTTCTCTAAATGTATTAGAATGTATGCTACTATATGGTATATTAAATGATATTCATAGTCTCATATAAATTCTTATAATAAACTACAATAAATGTTAAGGTTTAAAATGCATTTTCCTCTTTTCTCTGTAGATGCTATTTCTACAAAGAATTCATTCAAACCTTTTCTAAGGTGTATAAGACCCTCTTTAAATATTTAGTAGAGTGTCACTTCTTTCTGAGTCTGATAAAAGTAAGACTTTTCTTTATCCTTTAAACATAAAAGAAACAGTATCACTGACATCATTCTCTCCCTTAGAAGAGTGTTTTCAAATTATCAAAATGAAAAACCCTTTCTTCTCTAACTGAACTTAATTCTGCTGACCCTGAAAACAGTGTCAATCACATGCAACATTTTCATATCATAAAAAAGTTTCCATAGTCTGTAATTATTTTCATTCTCCAGAGGGAGGATTGTGTGGTCTAAAGTATTAAGAAAGCCTTCAACTTTTTAAACATTACATATCCATTGAAAATACTCGAGGAAATGTAATTCAAAATGCATTTTGAAGGACAATGTGAAGAATGCCAAATCATTTGGAGGATTCACAATTCCCTTTATGTGACCTGCAGTTATGGATTGAGATCATAACACAGACCAGGACCGGAACCAGGCACCAGAGCCCCAGATAGAGTCCTGAATACAAAGTAAGAGAATTTGCACATTATTTCATGAGACAGGGAGATTATGGATATTTCTTTGTGTGGTTTGTGTGTTTGTGCATGTATATGTGTGGTGGTGGTGTTGCTATTGTTGTTAAGAAGATGACACTAATTATTTATATCTTAAAATATCATTCTATTATCTTGGTGGTTAGTAGCTTGGAGAGAAACTACTATGAGAATGAGAATTCTTGGTAAAATAGTTTGGACCTCCCAAGGACACTACATTCTCACAACAGGTTATTTTTACATTATATGATTGCTTATTTTCTTAAATTTTTATACAGAAAGTATCTTCAAGTTTTTGTGGCAATATTAATATTCAATAACCTCAATCTACAGAGTCTCTACATGGGGAAAAACAGTGTGGTATAGTGAAATGTATAAGAAAAAATATTTTAAACATTCAAAACTTATTAAAATACTGTTTATGTATTTCAAGTTACCCTCTCATATTAGGACATAGAGAATTATGTACTTCCTTGAACACAGATTGCTCACAGGCTGTCTCTGGGAAGAGACACAAATAAGGTACACTTCACTAGGTAGAGAAGATAGTTAATGTAACTGCTCTCAAGAAACACATTATCAAGTCTGGGGGTCATCATATGATGAGGATGGACCCATTTCAGCTATAAGATCTGGAAGGGCAATTGCCATTCACAGCACTGGACCAATCCCACTAGGAACTATATATGGAGTAATTGTGAAAAAATTGTGAAATTTGTGAAAAAAGAGACCTCATGGGGGGATAATATAGAGAGAAGCTATAAGTTGATTAAATCATTCAACACATATGTAGTCCCAAATATGTGCCTGGCCATGAGCTGGTACTTAAATATATTAAAATAGAGGACAAAACTGATGCTCATGGAATTCATATCAAGAAAGGAAGCTCAAAATCTTATTTCCTAAAAGAATTAGTAATAGCAGCTCCAGTAGACATTGCATACCCTGCTAATATAAATATTCTTCCTGCTATAAAGAAATTGAAGTCTTGTTTTGTTTTGTTTTAGAAATTGAATATATCTAACAGAGGAATATGATAAATAGAACATATACTTTTCTTCCTTGGACCCACTTCATACAACAACAAAGTGATTTTTAAAAAAGGTCTAAAACTGCAAGGACAGAGAAAAAGCAATGCTGTAAATTTATGTATACTGTCAAGAAAAACTGCACCAGACAAGGTTAAAGAGGCAGGAAAGTTTTTATTCAAGCTCATTGTCATAGGGGAGACAGAGTGAACTTGAGTCCACTGAAACAAGAGGTGGGAGAGTGTTTAAGCACTGTGAGCCAGTGGACAAGTACTGGCAGTGTTAGTGGGGAGGTTGGTCACCGTAATTAGGCCATCTTTATTTGCCAGTCAGCACTTTCTGACTTCCCGTAGAGAATGAAGGATAAAGACCTTGCCTTCCACTATGATTACCTTTCAAAGAGAAGGCCTCTAGGTCCTTGAGAAAATCATTCCTGGATTAAAAAACTGGCAAAAGGCTAGGAGAAGATTTGCATTTCAAAGGAGCAGAGAAAGAATTTACAATTGCAAGTTTTCTAAAGGAAATGTTCTAAGAAAACGAAGGTCAAGGGCCTAGAGTCAGGAAGAAATTCGTCTCAAGTTTAATTAAGCTGAGGGGAGAGTTAAGGCCATTTTCAGGTAATATCTATATATGTATACTTGGTTTATTTATTTATTCATTTATTTTAAAACTAAGTGAAGAAAAGACAATGTAAGAAAGGAGATTATAGACAAATTTATGAGTAAAATTAGGTTTAAAATCCTAGATAGTAATTACTATTTAGCAAACCAAATCCAGCACCATATAAAAAAAGAAGGAATGTATGGCAGAATGGATCCAATATCTGCTTTAAAAAAATTATGTAGTGCTATTAATTTAGAGGTGTTTAAAACAGTGGATAAATTGATATCTTTGGACCACTGTTTTTCATCTGTAAAATAGGGATAGGTTTGCTTTCCTTGAATGGCTGTTTCAAGGATTAAGTACTGCGTATTATATAGTGTCTAACATAGTGCATGGTTAAAAAAAAAAAAAAGAAAGAAAAAACATCTCAGTAAATAGTTCTTAATTATAATATGATTTCATGAGTAAAATATGATGAAAGCTTGAAAAATATATTTTATATATTTAAATATATTTTTGAAAAATACATTTTTCAAGCTTTCATCATATTTTACATATATATATATATATAAACTCAAATACACAGAGATGTGAGAGGGTACAGTATATTTGGAGAAGCACAGACTGATGTAGCTATAAATAGAGTAAGAACAATTTAGGGTTAGCAAGAACAGGTGTCTGTAAAGGTAGGACAGAACTCAACTAATAAAGGGTAACATATTCTGTACTTAGGAAATTTTGTAATTTATCATGTGTGTGTTAGAAATTCATTGAGATTTAAGCAAGATGATGACATGGTGAGATTCAAATGTGGAAAAAAAAACTTTCTGACAGTAGTCTGGAGGGTAAGGGCAGCAAAATTGGAGCCTTAAACAGTACATTAGACCATGATAGGCAATTATTAGAACCCGCTGAATGAATGAATGAATAATAAATGAGGTCATGATGTAGTAATAACATATTCATTTAAAGAGTTGTTACAAGCCTATTAGGTGCCACATCATTGGAAGAAGTTGGGAATATCATCAGGAATAATATACAGACTCTTCCCTTAAGGCATTTACATTTGTGACTCCATACCTAGAAAAGGATCCAATGAAAGTATGGGGGAAGCTTTCCCACCACTTGTCAAAACTGAACTCAAGGAGAAGAAGAGGGAGTAATATTATGGCAAATTTTAAAAATATATACTTCATATGTTTGCCTGTTTAAACCATATTCCATTTCTGTTCCATTCTCCTTTCTCTTTTTTCCTTGCAAATATAATTGATAGAGTGGAGAGGGTGATAAGAGGAAGGATATTGACAGCCTAGTGTAACATATTTTCAGATAGAACAGTTTCCTTAATAGTCATGTATTTAATAACTTCAAGTTTTCAATATGACTTTATTTTCTTGAAATACAGTGTAATATAAACCAAAGCAAATATAAAAGAGGTATTCTAGTATAAGCAAATGGTTCACACTTTTTTGCCAACATCATTTGTTATGTTTCCCATACCATGACCTTGGATCTAATGATGATCCCAATGAAGATTATTAAGGGGTTAACTCAGATGCTCACATATTTATACATTTAAAAAGCCTCTACACATTTGTTACATGTGGTAATAGCAAGGGATATGACAATAGGTCAGTTTCTTAAAGGAACAAACAATATATTTCCTGTCTTAGAGTATTCCTGGAATATTCCCTATATCTGAGGAATATATGAGGCAGGATTTATTAAAAAAAAATGTGTGTAACATCACAAGACCAGCGAACAACAAATGTCCTTCTGTTAGTAATAGTAATGTGTAATAAAAGTGCTGTATCTAACAATTTTAAGATAATTAAATGGTTTTCTCAAGATCACACTGTTAATAAGTGATAGATTTGAATTTCACTCAAAACAAATGTGTTATTTCTTTCTAATTATTAGAACATCATTTTACTCACAAATAAGAAATGATTATTTGCTTGCTTAAAATTTACTTTTTAGGGGCACTATATAACTTTATACTGGTATTATAAGGCAGAATTTGGTTTCATGTAGATATAAGTATACCTTGAGGCAAGCTTGTATGCTATGCTATAGCATAGTATAAATTATTTTAAATACGCGTCTGTATTTTACAAAAACGATACAAGCTTGCTATGCTGATGTTAGGTGAGTATATTGTAATTGAGATTATGTAATACAATAACATAATTTTGTTAGGTACATTATTGATGGCATGAAGAACTATCATGGTTAAAGAGGACACATATTTTTACTAGGCAGGAGGACAGAACTAGTTACAAGGAAGCAGATTTCAACTCAACCTAAGCCACTGTCTAAATTAAGAATTTCCTGATAACTGAGATAGTTGCCCGATTAAAAAGATAAGCAGAGAACTTTTAAGCTGAGAGTTCTAGCATTGTTTTGTGAAGGTAAAAGAAACAATTTGTGTTTAGGGAGCTTTGGATCTGTTCCCAAATGGAGCATAATGACAAAGCTGGAAAATAGGAGAGTTCTCCATGTCATACTCCTTAACTGTTAGTTCATGGCAAGTTTTATTCATTTTCTTCATTGCAAAGTCGCAGGATGTGAAATAGGGCAATTAAGAAGAGGTTGTGACGAGAGTCTGAGAGTGAGCAAACTACATATTGAAAGCAGTTAACTGGAAGGAGGAAAAAATGTGAGGAATGAGGTAAGCAGATGCAGACATCTGGATAATGTTGATTGGCAGTTTAATGGCTCTTGTCTTCCCCAAATGAGGTATCCAATGATTGTCTCTATTCTTTCTTATCTTATCATAATGGTGTATACAATATGGAAATTTTAAAGAGGGGGGATCTAGCAAGAAGACCGGCGAGGGCACTAAGTACCCAGCCACCACGTACAAATGCTGACTGAATAGGTTCAACATAGACGGCAAGTCTATTTGTATTGTGCGTCCTAGATATTTAAATCCAAGGGTCTTGAACCACAGTCTGATCACTGTTTCTCACAGTATGCAATACATTTATAGTATTTCAACTTTTGCTTTGTTTATGTGTGCAGTGATTCCCGTGGTGAAAGTTATTTTCCCTAGCAAAGTGTGTAGCTGCTTTTTTAACATCCAGCCCATCCATATCTGTGCGTGGGCATTCGATCCAAATATATCTAAATCTGAAATTCAACCTGCCCCAACCAAAATATAAAACCCAACAACTGTTCTTCAGTGTCTTATGTTTCACTGTCTGGTACCAATAGCCCCACATTTGTCCAACCCCAAATCACCCCAGGCATCTGATCTGTGTCCTTTGCCAAAGTCCCAGTATTTCATCAGCAAACACATCTAACCTGGACTTAGGCAGGTCCTGCTGAGTGAATAGTTTCAGGATGAAAAAGTATAATGTGGAAAAGCTTTTAATCTTTCAGATATTCTTAACTATTCATAGGACAGAGGTCAAAGTCCTCATCTTGTACACAGATGCAGTTTCCAAACCATCTTTCAGATATTGTGTTTCGTGGTAGCAATGCATTATGGTACACGTAATAGTTTTAAGTCAATTCACCATTTTCAATTTAAATACTTATTTCGGTCTCAAAATACACATTAAAAAAAAAAAAAACAGTAACAGTTTATACGTATTTTTCTTTAGTTGTATTAAAATAAGCATATACTTTAAAATTCTGCTCAACATATACTTAAAATCAAATAGTGTATGTATGACAAGTACCTGGAAGCATGAGAACATAAGACACTTTAACATTGTGCTTTGTCTTCCTACTCACTTGTTTCCTTCTCCACCTCTATCACAGCATACTGAACTACCTGCATTTCCCTCATGATTCCAGATTAATTTGCACCTGAAGGTTTTTTATTGAGTTGCAGTTCCTCATGAGCTTGTCTGTGTCTTCAACACTGACTCATCTTCAAAGACCCAGCATCTGGGTGCTACGTTATGCTGTATAAATTGTCTCTTGACTTGCTTTATTCAGGTTAATACAGAAGATTTGACATCTCTTGATCTGTCCACATGCTTTTTAAAGATTTTATTTTTTTATCTGAGAGAGGTGGGGAGATAGGAAGAGAGAATACAAGCAAGGTGGGGGAGAGGGAGAAGTTGACTCCCCACTGAGCAGAGACCTGGATCCCAGGACCCCGGGATCATGACCTGAGATGAAGCCAGACACTCAACCAACTGAGCCACCCAGCTACTCCTGACTTGTCCACATTTTAAACTGGTCCTCTTATGTTAGTAATTGTAAGGGCCAACCTACCCAGAGCGACTTCATCTAGGTTAAAAAGAGTTTTGTTTTTGTTGTTTGTGCAGTAAAACTTAAACTGACTCTGCCCCCACTCCAGAGGAACTTACTTAAAAGCAAGTCTAGGAAACCAGTAAAATATGGTCGACCAGTCCCTGATAACAGAGTCCAAATACAAGGACAGTTCAGGACAGATGGAGATAACAGAGCCCAGAATACAAGGACAAGTCAGGCCAGGTGGAGACGTCCAATCAGTAAAGCACACATACTATCTCCCTAACCACCAAAGAATGTAAACCCCACCTTTTGGGTGCCAAACGTGGGCGTCAATTCTGACAAAAGTGATAGGCTAGTTCAAACAGGTACTATAAGGTAAATTGTAATTCAATTGGCCACCCACATGTGACCTAACTATGCAACTTTCTCTGTGTGTTACAATTTCATTGGCCACCTGTACGTGGCCAGGCTAAACCACATGACCTTTACTCTATAAAACCTAGTCTGTGAGCCTGAGGGTTGTCACTCTCTCCATAAGAGACGACCCCAACCAGTCAGTTTGATTCCCAGTACTGGCGTGAAATAAAGCTTGGCTTGACCTTGGCTTTGTATCAGTCTCTCTCCTTTGAAAATGGATCCCATCAGTAATCATGGTATCTGTGACACATTTTTAGAGTTACTTTTGTCAATTTTTAATAGAGGCACAGCAGATACAGTAGTTAGGGCATTTGGATCTAGAATCAGATGTTTTGTTTTTTTTTTAAATATTTTATTTATTTATTTGACAGACAGAGATCACAAGTAGGCAGAGAGGCAGGCAGAGAGAGAGGAAGGGAAGCAGTCTCCCCGCTGAGCAGAGAGCCCGATGCGGGGCTTGATCCCAGGTCCTGGGATCATGACCTGAGCCAAAGGCAGAGGCTTAACCTACTGAGCCACCCAGGCACCCCTCAGATGGTGTGGTTTTAATTCCCGGTTCTGACACCTACTAGCACACAGAGGAGCTATCTTACTTCCCAGGTGTTCAGTTCATCATAGGTCAAAACTTGTTTCATAGACTATGTGAGTTAATACATGCAATGAATTCACCATGTACCAATTTCACAATAAGCCAGTACTATGGCTAATAACAATAATAATATTTTTAAATTTTTAAATATTTTATTAATATAACACTACAATACGCCAAGAGATCTTATTTTACATAGGTCTTATTGAGTAATCCACAATCTGCCTACTCATCTAGCACTTAGTAGGTGCTTATTTCATGTTTACTTAAAGAATGAAATAATGGTTCCATTCACTTAACATTTAGTTACAATAAAGCAACAAATGGTCAGCTTTTCTTATGTATTTTTTTAAAGATTTTAGTTATTTATTTGAGAGAGAGAGAGTGTGTGTGTGTGTGCATGAGTCTTGGGGTCCTGGGGAGAAGGAGAAGCAAACTCCTGGCTGAGCAGAGAGCCCAATGCAGGGCTCCATCCCAGGACCCTGAGATCATGACCTGAGCTGAAGGCAGAGGCTTAACCCACTAAGCTACCCAGGGACCCCCCTTCTTGAATATTTTTATATCATACCTATGTTTATGTCTAAACCTTTTGAAAAATAATATCTTAACTTGCAACTAAAGTATACCCACATTTATCTTTAAGTTCCTGAAGATAATTGAGAAGACTAATTGAATTAATTCAGCTTCAAGCTAAATCTGTGCTTAAATTTGAGATCAAGGCACTAATCTCTAAAGAGATAATACAGACACACAGAAATACAGGAACACAGAGATGATGTTTGATTATGTGTTTTCTGGCTAGGTATAACGATAATATCAGATGACTGAAGAAAGGGCACAAGTTACTTTGACTAATGAAACATTTTTACTTCAATGATTCAGATGAGTCACTTAAAAATAATGATGCATCTGTCTGTGGATCAATTTTTTTTTTTTAAGGTTTTATTTATTTATTTGAGAGAGAGATAGAGCTCCGAGGGCAAGCAGGTGGGAGAAGAAGAGCCCCCACTGAGCAGAGAGCCTGATGTGGGGCTCAATTCCAGGACCCTGAGATCATGACCTGAGCAGAAGGCAGACACTTAACTGACTGAGCTATCCAGGCACCCATCTGTGGATCAATTTTAACCTCAGTGGTTTTTGGTTTTGGTTTTTTCCACTTAACAGCACAGAAAAATACGTTTGATCAAATTCAGTTTTGTGCTTTTCTTTCCTGTTTGAGGTCTATGTCACTTGCTGAATTACATTCAAGTTGGTATACTGTTTGTTGAAATTTTCACTCCACTGACTGAGTTCAAATGGTCATAACACACTAATAACCTGATGCCTGTTCTACAACTGACCCTGTCGCTCTGAACTAATGAAGGTAAATTATAAAACAATAAATAAATAAGAAGCAATTACCCTTGGGTGACATAAGTACTGCTTTTAATTACTTTAAAGTAAGCTTTTTAGAGCCAACACTATGAACTCATTGTATGATAAACACACTGGAAAAATAAGAGCTCTCATTTTGGCTTTTTATAAATTTATGAGGTTACATTAATGGAAGCCTTTAGTCATACAAAGCCTGCTATAATGGAGTTGTGTCATTCTGGGGGTAACTGTATAATGATAGCAATAACTCAATGGAAATAAAATGTATTTATTCAAATTGCTTATCTTGCTGCTAGAGAACACAAGATACAATAGGAACTTTGATGAGTACATCTTATAAATCCTGATCCTGAAGTCTATTTATTCAGTCTGTAGAAATACAACTGTATTAACAAAGTAGATGTATAATGTATTTTAATGAAAATAGAAGAGCTCTCATGGGATCATTCAGTTTTGGCGATATGGATCAAGGGCTATATTCACTTTGGTATTTTCCAACCCCTTGCACCAAATTCCTCAGTGCTGATGCAGTATTTGTCATAGTCAAAGAAAGATGATCAAATAAGCAACCCGCTCAGAATATTGCTTACCATATTTTGAGAGGGAGAGAGAAGTGAAGTGGAAGGAAGGACAGAGAGAGAGAGAATCTTAAGCAGGTTCCATGGACCTAGCATGCCTAGCATGGACCACGATGCAGGGCATGATCTCAAAACCCCGAGACCATAAACTGAACCAAAATCAAGAGTCAGACTTTTAACCAACTGAGCCACCTAACCACCCCACTTACCATCTTTTTTAAGGTTGACTAGTATTTCATTGTGTGTGTGTGTGCGTGTGTGTGTTATATACCATTTTCTTTGTCCATTCACTTGTCAGTAAATATTTCTAAAATAATTTCACAAAATCCAAGATTGAAATTGTGGTTACCAAGGCCTGGGGAAAGGGAGAAATGGACAGTTATTAAATAGACATAAAGTTTTAGCTAAGTATTGTAGACAAACTCTAGGGATATGTTGTATAGCATTGTAGCTATTGTCAGTGTAATGTATTGCTTGTTTCAACTTTGTTGAAGAGGATAGATTTCACATGTTAACATATGTTCTTACCATAATAAAATAAAAGGGACAAGAATGTCGCTCACCAGGTGCACTTCCCTAGAGACCACAGTTCTGACTGCAGATCGATCTGCCAGCTATCAGGTCTTCCCAAAGAGTGCCCTTTGAAACCCTACTCCAGGGTTTACTTCGGGGTGGAAATAGGTATAGATATAATTTGCTTGAAAATAACTTAACCTTTTAATCCTTTGGCAATCTAGTGCACATTAGTAAGTTAATGATTTTATAAAGCTCTGTATTTATCTTTTCATTTATTATTCAATACATATTAACAGGTGTTAATGAGCCAGTAATGGAACCTTGAATAAAACAGGAATGGTTATCTCCTTTACAGATTTTTTTTTAATTGAAGGGGGAATATGAACAAATAACATATTCAGGTGGCAATAGTGTTGTTCAAAGTTAAGAATTGAGAAAGGAGGGGTGCCTGGTTGGCTCAGTCATTTAGCACCTTCCTTCAGCTCGGGTCATGATCCTGATGTCCTGGGATGGAGCCCCACATTAGGATCCCTGCTCAGCGGGGAGTCTGCTTTCCCTCTCTAACTCCCTTGTGCTTGTCTCCCCTCTTTTGCTATCTCTCTCCATCATAAATAGATAAAATCTTTTTTAAAAGGAATTGAAAAGGGACGAAAAAATACTTCGGAATACTATTATGTAAAGGTTGATTAGGAAAAAATCTAAGAAAAGGAGACAACTGAGAAATCTGCAGGCCGTGAAGAAGCAAGTCACACATTTATTAGGAAATGAGCATCTCCAGCAAGGAAAGGAGTACAAAGGTCTTGTTACAGGAAGCTACTTAGAATGCTTATGAAATGAGTCAGCCAGTCAGCCAGGAGTGGTGTGAATAAGAGATGAACTAAGAAATTTAGCAGAGATCACATATGCCACAGCAGGATTTTTTTTTTAAGATTTTATTTATTTATTTGACAGACAGAGATCACAAGTAGGCAGAGAGGCAGGCAGAGAGAGAGGAGGAAGCAGGCTCCCTGCTGAGCAGAGAGCCTGATGCGGGGGCTCGATCCCAGGACCCCGGGATCATGACCTGAGCCAAAGGCAGAGGCTTTAACCCACTGAGCCACCCAGGCGCCCCCACAGCAGGAATTTGGCTTCTATTGAGGGCATCTGAACATATGAATGCCATGATTTCATTTTCATTTTCAAAGGATATTCTGGCTGAAGAGTGGAGAATAGATTTTAGCAGAGCAAAGGTGGAAACCAAAAGATCAATTAAAAAAAAAAAACTGCAGTAATCTAATAAAAAATAATGATGGCTAGAGACTGGGCAGTGCTGACTGATGTGGTGGGCTTCTGTATGTATAAAATATGTAGACATAGCCAATAAAACGTCATTGGTAGGTTGGCTGGGATGAGATGCACAAGAAATATTCATTGGCCTGATAAGTGGGAAAAATAATAAATTGCCAATTGCAAAGATGAGGAAGACAATGGAAAGGGAAAAAAGGTATTTATTTTGTGAAGCATCATATGTTCTTTTTGGAAAATATAAAATCAAAGCTACTTATCATATACATAAGTGAGAATGTTGCAATGTTATTGGATATAGCGATCTGAAGATCAGGCTATGTAAAGATGAACACTGGATCAAATGAAGAGTGAAAATAGATGGTGAAAGGAAGTCCAATAATTGAACTCATAGAGATGAGGAGGAGCTTGTAAAGGATATTAAGGTGTAAGAGACACAGATACTGAACTTGAAGTGAAAGAAAATAGCATCCTGGAACTCAAAGGAAGAAAATGATTCAAGAATTATGTTGTCATCGATGTGAGCTGGTCTCAGTGAAGAGCTCAAATTGGATATGGAGAAGAATTGAAAAAGGATTTGGCAACAGGAATATTTTCAAAGACTTTGGCAAAAGCCTTTTGGGGAAGGTTAATGTTTGGAAGCATGACAAGAGAGGGCTTAATAGATGGCGGGAAGACAAGAACTGGAGAACGTGAGTAAAAACAACTTTCATTCAGACATTACACCTATTCAGTGTAGAACAAGGTGATGGATTACTTTATTTATTTTCTTTAAAGATTCAGAGCAATGAGTTTGAGATTGTGAATAAGCGATTGTGGTTATTGAGGGCAGAGTGGACTGTTGGCTTGGAAATGGATAGATTTCATGTACTCCATCACCGGAGTGCTTGTGTGGCTCAGTGGGTTAAACCTCTGCCTTCAGCTCAGGTCATGATCTCAGGGTCCTGGGATTGAGCCTGGCATTTGGGTGCTCTGCTCAGCAGGGGGCCTGCTGCTTCCTCCTCTCTTTCTGCCTGTCTCTCTGCCTACTTATGATCTCTCTCTCTCTGTCAAATAAATAAATAAAAATAAAAATCTCTAAAGAAAATAAAGTAATCCATCACCTTGTTCTACACTGAATAAGTGTAATGTTTACTGTTAGAACATTCTGGGTTTTTTGCCTGGATTCTACTTGTATATATCATACATACAGTACAAATATCTAACACTTAAGGTTATGAGATAATTGCACTAATTAATAACTTGTTTTACACTAGCATATTTTAGAAAATACATTATCTGAATTGACTAGGTAACTGAGAAAAATCATGTATGTATTTTTTTTTTAATAAGTAATAAGGCCACTTTATTTCAATGGACTATAACATATTGCATAAGCTTTGAGATTATTTATCAAGTATATAGCCCTAAGTAAATATATCAACTCTGAATTCCCAGCATTTATTCACTGCTCAAAGCAATCTTTTTTTCTTGAAGGTTCTCCTTATCTTCTTGCTGTTGATTACACCTGGCCATCTCCTATTAACACTGATTTCCCCCCAATGACCTCTCCAAAGCAATCTGTTTATTCTACCACTCTCTCCTTAGGTGAGGTCTTCAGATGGTGAACCTCTCCTCCTTGTCCACTAATGCTGGTCTTTCCCTTCTACCTCCTCCAAAAGCTCAAGCCATGTGGAATATAGACACTCAGAGCATTCCACTCAGGGTTCTTCGTTGCTATTACTGCTCACATCCAAGTTGCTTTTTTCACTTAAATCACTGCTTTCCCCCTCACTACCCGAGCTGTTGGCTGTTTCAGAATCCAAATGGTACACACAACACTGGTCTCTCCTATCCTTCACTCTTTAGCTCTAGCAATATTGCTTTGTTTTTTGTTTGTTTTATTCAGTTTTCTTTTGCTTTACTTTGGTTCCACCTTAGCCACCACTAGAACTTATCATGAAAAACAATCCGTTTCAAACACTTCAGTCTGTTCATTAACTCCACTCTTAGCTCACTTATAGTTTCCTTTCACCAAGAATTCTTCGACTTATCAAGATTCACATTTTATTTTCTTACTCTATGTTTTATCTCACACATATGATCACTTTCTTCCAAATCCATGTGAATTTATGTTTCCACTCTTCAATTGTCCTTTGAAGTTCCCTTATTTACCCATCACTTGTCCAAATCACTTACCTTACAAAACTCCAGTTCTGGTTTTACTCAAGTACCACTTTATCATTTTCCTGAACAAATGCAGTTGAGTATTATGGGAGAAATATGACACAATGAGGATGGCTGGACTCACTTCAAATTTGTGGTTACAAATCTCAGACACTACCTCAACGGTGTCCATCAATACTTCCATTCTTCCCTGGTAAAATCAATCGCTCCCTTGCCAAGATTACATATTCATAATTTCTTCTGGTGTCAAACTTATACTTCCTTTCACTCATTCTCAGAAGGCTACCCCATCATAGATCATAAGAAAATTGATGTGATTTTAAGAGAAGTATTTTATCAACATACTACCAGTTTAATCAAGCCAGTTAACTTTGTGTTAGCTAAAATAATATGCTCTATTAACATTAAAATGGAAGATATATCCCATCTCTTCAAGAAAAATCTAAGTCCCTCCCCATAGTATCTACCTTTTATTCCCTCTCCTCTTGCTTTGTTAATAATCTTTAGGCAACCATATCTCTTTTCTCTATACCACTAGTATATCTTTTTAAAGAATGAATCCTGTGGTCCTGTGAATATGAATTAATTTTATCCATCAGAGGAATAAAATACACAAATGATGGCAATACAAATAAAAGAGTAAGTCTTTTGACTCCCACACTCCATACAAATGCTGCCCCATTTTCCTCAGCTGCTTTAAAGAGAAACTGCTCAAAATACAGAGTACCCAAAGATAGCTCTCCTACAGAATGTTCCCGAAGTCTCTAAACACTGGAAATAGAAAATACCTTTCATATTCTTTTCAAGTAAACAATTGGACTTCTGGTATTAGATTTAGAAGCAGCATGATTGAAAAGACCTCTAAAGGTTAAAAGAGTGAAAAGATTACTGGAAAATGTAACTTGCATTTTATTTTATTATTTTATTATATCTTTAAAATATTTTATTTATTTATTTTAAAGAGAGAGAGAGAAAAAGCACAAATAGGGGGAGTGACAGAAGGAGAGGGAGAAGTAGGCTCCCCACTGAGCAGGAAACAAGATGTGGGTTAAAGTTTGATCCCAGGGACTTGATCCCAGGACCCTGGGATTATGACTTAAGCCAAAGGCAGATGCTTAACTGGCTGAGCCACCCAGGCATCCCAACTAACATCTTAAAAAAATAATTTTACTCCATGCTTTCCTCTTTTCAGGGTCACCTATAGTAGTCTAAACTCATTCATTTGTTTCCACTTTTTCACCCCCATTCTCTTACAATCTTGTTCTATTTGAGTATTTGCTCTACCTCACACTGTGCTATTTTTGTTAAAGTCATCAAAACTTGTGATGAATTTTCTGATTTTCTTTTACTTCACCTCCTGATAACTTAATTTATGATATTCTATCCATTCTTCCTTGTTAGTACTTTCAATCTTTGTTTTAGGGAAATGTCAATTTCTAGAATTTCCCGTGACTTCACTATCCGCTCCTTCTTCTTCTTTTTCCTTTTTTTAAAATTAACATATAATGTATTATTTGTCCCAGGGGTACAGGTCTATAAATCATCAGTCTTACAGAATTCACGGCACTCACCATAGCACATACCCTCCCCAAAGTCCATCACTCAGCCACCCTATTCCTAGCTCCCCACCCCCAAGCAACCCTCAGTTTGTTTCATGAGATTAAGAGTCCCTTATAGTTTTTCTCCCTCCCTGTTCTCATCTTGTTTCATTTTTTCCTCCCTTCCCTCCAAAACCCCCTACCTTGCCTCTCAAATTCTTCATATCAGAGATATCATTTGATAATTTTCTTTCTCTGATGACTTATTTTGTTTAACATGATTCCCTCTAGTTCCATCCATGTCATTGCAAATGACAAGATTTTGGGGGGTTTGATGGCTGTATAGTATTGTACTTTAAATATATACTAGATCTTCTTTATCCATACATCTGTTGATGGACATCTAGGTTCTTTCCATAGTTTGGCTATTGTTGTCCACTACTTTTTAGTCTTATATACAAGTTTCTTCTTTTCTAAAAATCAGTGTGTTCTGGGGACCTTGCTTGAGCACTCTTCTATTTTCACTCTATGCTTTCAACCTATGTGTTCTCTTTCTTTTCTATGTGTTTGATATTGTTATCTTCCAGATAGCCACTCCTGACCTAGACATCTTCTATGATCTACTTCTATTTTGGTGTCTACAACTGGCCATCATAATAGGGATAGATCCTAGCTCCCTAAAAACCTTTCTTATCTTAGTATAGGCTACAACTCTTCTCACCTGTGTCAGTCAGAAACCTATAAATTATCTTGAACTCCTCTTTTTCCTTCACACACTATATCTATTCCATTGGTAAATTTTTGATTTCACTGCAAAAATGTATCCTAAAGATGAATATCAAGAATATTCCAAAGACAGATGACAAATTCATTCTTCTTTTTATCGATGCCTCTACAGCCACCATCATCAGGTCTCACCTGGACTATTTCAAACTCTAAATGGTCTCACAGTTTTCATTTTTGTTCCACTATAACATATCCGATATTGAATAGTGAGTGTGATTATTCTCAGGTACAAATGAGCTGACATCAAGTTCCTATAATGGCTCATAACGTATTAACATATTATAATATACTATAACATATAACATATTAACATATTACAATATACTATAACATATTAACATATTAATAATATTAACATATTAACATAATTATACTATAACATATTAACAGAACTGATCATTTAAATCAAGGCCTAGACAGTCCTACAACATCTGTTCTAAGTTTACTTGTTCTCTTTTCACTCTTTCCTTTATTGCCTTTACTACGTTTTCTTATTTATTTATTTATTTATTTATTACCTCAAATATTCCAAGTTTATTTCTGGGTTAGGTTTCCACCTTTGTTAGTCCATAAGCTTTGAATGTTCTTTCCCTGATCTTATGAATGTTTTCAACTTCTCATCATTTTGACTTTTTTCCCTAGTGTCAGTTCCTCAGAAAGCTCTTTCCTAAAGATCGAGGGGTATCCTCTGAGGCTCTTTGGGTCTTTCTTATGAATGTTTTCATCTTCTCATCATTTTGAGATCTTTCCTAAAGATTGAGGGGTATCCTCTGAGGCTCTTTGGGGCTTTCTGGGGAATGACATCTTCTCTAGTACTCTGCCCCACCAGTGCTAACTGCCCTAACCACCTCAGCCTCATATGTTTCCTTAATCCAGTGAGAACACCCGACTCTATTTGAGTCTCTCCTCCCTGGATGGCATCATACAAACTCCCTCCAAGCCACACACATGGAAACAATAGTGTTTACCTGGCCTGACGACCAATAGTGATTACCTGGCCTATCTCATTTCAAAGAATGTAGTTCTGCACTGCCTATACCCCCTGTCATTTTTTGTTTTCTAAATTTGCCTAGTTTTCTATCTGTTTAAATCTGTAAGGTAAATCTGGTTCCTATTACTTCAGAAACCTCCTAATGGTTTTTAGGCACATGTGTTTTTTTTTGCTTTTTGAGTTTTTTTTGTTTTCAAGATTTTATTTATTTATTTGATAGAAGAAACAGTGAGAGAGGGAACATAAGCAGGGGTAGTGGGAGAGGGAGCAGCAGGCTTCCCGCTAAGCAGGGAGCCCTATGCGGGTCTCCAACTCAGCACCCTGGGATCATGACCTGAGATGCAGGCAGACACTTAATGACTGAGACACACAGGCTCCCCTAGACACGTGTGCTTAAGGACTTGGTATGCCACTCAGTTTCTTACTAGAAGAATTATAAGAAAAAGAACTTAATAGGCATGGGATTTATATGTTTTGACGTATATAAGCTATTTCACATAATTGTTATAGATTTATATTATTCTATTATTCCTATATTATGTTATTATGTTAAACTTTCCTGTTCTTACAGCTAGATGTATGATTAATTGAAACTTTAACACCTATTTAATAAGAAATAAACAACACCTAATTATGTGACTTATCAACTTTCTTCTTAGACAGATGGAAAGACTTGGCCTAGGCTGAGAGTCCTTCATCTTTCTTTGCTTTTTTGTCTCTCACACTTTTTCTGTTGACATGGGAAATCATCAAGTGCTATGATCTTAAAATACTGTCCTGAAGGTGAAAGAAAAAGTTCTATTTTTTTAAATGTAGAAACCTATCTATAAAAAAACAAACAAACCAAAAAAAACCTTTTATTTTTTTATTAAGGAAGAAACTTAATTTTCCAAGTATGTACATGTATGTGTGTTTATAATTATTTTGTATTTATTTAAAGAAAATAGAAAGTAATTTTATTTTTCTAACCTAACAATTTTAATTACCATCTCTCTTTTATCATAGAATTTGATGAAAACCGGGGTGCGTGGGTGGCTCAGTTGGTTAAGTGTCTGCCTTCAGTTCAGGCCATGATCTCCAGGTCCTGGGATTGAGCCCCTGCTCAATTATTGGGCTCCCTGCTGAGCAGGGAGGCCTCTTACCCCTCACCCTCCGTGTGTTGCTCCCCCTGCTTGTGCTCTCTCTCTCTCTTTCTAATAAATAAATAAAATCTCAATAAAAAAAGAACTTGATGAAAACTAACCTTTTCAACTTAAAATAAATTGAGTTGCTATTTTGTCCTAATAGGCATTATCTTCAAAATACATTTATAATGAAGTTGCAAATGTGGCTTTATATATTTGTTTAACTAAATATATATTATATTAATATCCATGTATGTTAATATACACATATCTTCCTAATAATAAATTTCCATGTCTGTGGGTTGGTTCATATATAATAGGCAAGTCTATAAGTATAGTTTCTTTCCATTTAAAATATTTGTGTGCATTTTGATAAAAATCAGATTTATGTGCTAATTATAAAAATATGTTTTATAAAAATATACTTTTTTGAACTTTATACAAAAACCATATTTATTTCCATCATCTTTAGATAGGTTGACAACTTAGGATCAACTGTAGAGTAAAACAATTTCTTATCATAATCTTTTATTTAACAATGCACAATTATTACAGTTATCTATTCTAGAAAATAAATTAGATTCTTGGATGGTGATAGTTTGAATAAAAAAGCACATCAATGTCCCAAAGGTGGACTAAGACACATTGAAATATGGTACATTGGAATAGGTGATGGTGTGTTAGATGGAGAGAGTGAATGGCCTCTTCTTCTGAAATATAAATAGATTCCAATATAACAAAGGGTTCTCCTAAAATGAAGCAAAGGAATAAATAGCTATAATTTATTCCTATGGTTCAGGAGGGAGGTCAGTTCTCAAAATAAGCATGGAAGTAACAGTCAAAACCATGTCCAGATTCCTGCTCTCCTAGATTCCTTCCCCCACACTGATAACGGAGAATAGGTAAGCAAGCACAGGTTGTAGGCATGGTCTGTTAGATGCCTTAGTGATTGCAGGAATAGAATTAAGGTTGTTTAATATTTCTACAATTAAGGGAGACGTACAGGTAAGCAATGTAATAGAATGATTCTGGATAGAATCATAGATAGAATCATAGATTCTATGATTCTATGATAGAATCATAGATTCTGTATAGAATCTATTCCAATCAATCTGGATAGGAAGAAGGATGCACATTTTAATAAACCAGGTTTCTTGAATATGCTAAGTCAAGTGGTGAAAAAACTTGACTTACTATAACAATGCTTTCATCTTTAAGGAGTCTACACTTTGGTTAACATAATTATTATCTCTTTTAGCAACAGAAAGAATAAATTAACATTTTAAGGCTACAGCTGCACTGATCAAAATAATTTTTTTTTTTGATTTTACAACTCAATCTTCTGTTTTTTAATTGATCAAACATCCATCCAACTATAGAATTTTTAAACAATATTAAATAACTTTTTAAAGAGGTGCTTGCAGTTTCTTGACTTTTAAAGATTTATACTTAATTTTTATTAAAAATTAAAAATTGAGCTAGTCTTAACAATGAGATATAAAACAACTTTTAAAACTTTAAAGAAGGCATTGAAATAAAACTTATAAAAAACCTCATTGTGATTTGCTAATAAAATGTTTCTGAGTGCTCGCTTCGGCAGCACATATACTAAAATGTTTCTGTAACACCCAGTCAATCAGTCAATCAATCCCTCAGTAAACAACACCATGCTGCATAAATAACAGAGCTAGTTCTTATTATCTGGTTTACTGCCCAAAAGTAAGCATTTGAGCCAGCATTTATTCAGCCTGTTCTATTCAGCCTAGTCTCTGCTTTGTCATCTTGTGGCTTAGGGGTTTCTGGGGATTTATTTGTGTAAGTCTGTGGCAGGGGGAGGGCTCTGTGTAAAGCGTCTTCAGATCCTGGGTTTTGACACCTTAATTGTCTTTATCTTTTCATTACCATTCTGTCTAGACAGTCTCTCCAGAATGGTGCTCTATTACCCAGATGGCTGTTCTGTCTCATAGTCTCTCTTGTTCCCAGGATCCTGAGTGCCGCCACAGTCCATCACTTCCCCTTTAATAGAGTCTTGGAATGAGGTGTGTCCTCATGTGGAAAGATGGGAAGAGCCGCCTGCTGCAGCTGAAGGCCTCTGGCAGCTGTTGGTTCTTGATCTTGCGGCTCAGCTGCAGAGTCAAGAGTGTCAGGAATGTTTATGGCTGCAGAGGCTCCTCTCCAGGCCTGAGCATGACCAGGTCGCTGGAGCTGCTTGGGCCTCTGGAGTCCTCCATCCAGTGATGCTAAAGATGGAAGATAGGATAGTGTTTCTCGAGGGGAACAAATTTGCATTAAGTCACAAAACTTCCAGGACACAAAGGTAAAAAATCTAGGGTCAGAGGTCATAGGAGAATTCACAAAGTATTTCAAGTTTATGGGTTACATAACATTGTAAGTATCTGCTCCACTCAGGTGACCCCTTCACTGCTTTCTCCCATCTTTGGGGTGCTATCCTGGAAAGCCCTGTTGCCTTCCTACATGGCTTAACATGACATGCTGGCAGACCACGGTTGACTGGAACAGCGGCAAGCCCCTGCGTGAGCTGGAAGACTTTCCCAGGAAAATGATCTTATGACCATTTTATGGCACCATTGTTCTGTAAGACTATACCTGCAAGATGTGATTTTGAGAGCCATGGGTGAGGACTTAACTTCAGTCCCCATGGGGACTAAATGGGAGAGACATTCCTTTTGCCAGGAAGGGAAGATGACGCTGAAGTCCATAGATGAGAAGATGGAAGACAAAGAGGAGGACTTTAGAAGTTTGTAAATAACTGTGGAAACCTAGAGCCTCTATCATCCCACTGCTCCTTATGTTTCGACCTATTATAGCTTCAAGCCTTTTAACATTTCTTCAAAAATTTCCCTCAAAAAGTCTTTCATAGTGTATTCTTCCAGGGCATAAATATCCAAACCCTAAAATCCAAGCTTGTTCATTACGAGTTCTCTAATCACATGTTAAGTTCTTCCTGTGGCTCCAATATATTTTTTTCAGTGTACTCCACTAGATAACTCTATACCCTTAAATTATCCTTTACTCCTTAAATTAGCTCAGGGTGATTTTTTTGGGTCTGCATTTACATATTATGTTACAAACAAATACAGCCTTTATTTGCATAAATATATGCCTATAAATGTATGCGTATACATATCAACATATATAACTATGTGTATGTATAACTTTATAACTTATCAAAGAGTTTTGATTAATCATAATTTACAAGTCTACATTATGACTGTCTATATGCTGAAGTATATGTTTATTTAGAACACAGTTGATCTTGATAGTGACAGAATGATTTAGTTCATCATTATTACTAATTTTTTGAAAATGGGTGGGATTTTTTTTTATTTCTTTTTTTTTTAAGATTTTATTTATTTATTTGACAGACAGAGATCACAAGTAGGCAGAGAAGCAGGTAGAGAGAGAGGAGGAAGCAGGCTCCCTGTTGAGCAGAGAGATCCCGATGTGGGGCTTGATCCCAGGACTCTGAGATCATGACCTGAGCTGAAGGCAGAGGCTTTAACCCATTGAGCCACCCAGGTGCCCTGGGTGGAACTTTTAAATGGTAGCATCCCAATCACAGGCATAAAAACATGTTCCACAGAGTGTTGTCACTTTTCAGCATCATGATGATTTAGAAGAGGTAGTAAAGAAGACCTATTTTCTAGTTACAAAATATTTTATTTTCAAGGTGGTTACTACAAAAAAAAAAAAAAAAATACATCTTTATTTTCCAAGGTTAAAAACCTAAGATATATTCAAGATTCAAATGAATCAGAGTAATTCCAAACATCCTCAGTATAGCTTGAGGAAAAGGATTTCTATTGTGTTTCTTGACTGGTGTTTCTATATTGTCTGTGTGGTGATGGTGACTCCTAGCAGACTGCATACTCATCAACCAAATATACCCATGCTGCCGAGGGAATCCCGCCATTTCTCAGGGAAATCGCAAGGTGCCATGTCCATAAAGCTCTTGTTTCTGGAAACATCCCTGCAGTTATGCTCTTCTCTTAGTAAGAATCAGGGACCAGGTAGAGATTAGGAGAAGTACATGGACAGAAAGCAACAATCTTAGGATAATGGCAGGAAACTATGAGAAAATTAGAGCAATCTATCCTTCTTGCCTTTATAATGGTGTTTGAGAAAGCAAGTGGACACTGATCCTATTCTGCTATGACGATACTGAGGTCATTGTGGTAAGTTGCCTCTGATATGGGCACAGTAACATACTGAGTTTCAGTCATTGAGTGCCCACCTTGACGTGGGGTACTTCAACCTTGGGGGGAGGACAGAGTTGGCATGCATGTGTTTTTTGGTGTTTTTTTTTTTTTGGTTTTGTTTTTGTTTTCCATTTATTTCCCTATGTGGCATTTTGATACTTTGTGTTTCAGCAAACGTACTTCTTCTTACCCTACTCCTACCATAACTGTGAGAGAAGGCATTTAATAATTACACCTTGCCTTCCTGTGCTGAAACTGTCTGGGAGCTCCCTTTAGATTTTATTTATTTATTTGACAGAGAGAGATCCCAAGTAGGCAAAGAGGCAGGCAGAGAGAAAGGAGGAAGCAGGCTCCCTACTGAGCAGAGACCCGGATGTGGGGCTAGATCCTAGGACCCTGAGATCATGACCTGAGCTGAAGACAGAGGATTACCCCACTGAGCCACCCAGGTGCCCCTCCGAGCTCACTTCTAATACACTTCTTTTACATTAAATTCCCCCAAAGAGGTTTTGCTACAATACAAAGTAAAAATGTATGTGAATTCCATTTAATAATTCTGCATTTAAAATTGTCATTGCTATTCATAAGTGAAATGTGGTCTTTAATTTTAATATACTGTGTCACCTTTTTCAGGTCTTGGAATCACTTTATTATCTTTTCAAAAAATATTTCAGAAGTTTTCCTAAATTTCCTATTCTTGGTAATTGTTTAAAATAATTTATTTCTTAAAGGCTTAAAAGTGCTTTTGAATCTACTAGGAAACCTGGAAAATTTTTGTGAGGGGTCCTTTTATGCCTTGTCTCTGTTTCTTTTTATATGGAAATTAGTTGTTTTCTAACTCCACTAAGTTCAGTCACTCCTCTATGGTTGTGCCCATAAGATACTTTTAATGTACCACTTTTATGTACTTTATTTTCTACTAAAATTACCAATTTGATTCAGATTTTATTTTTTTATTTATTATGTTCAGTCAGCGAGTATAGAGTACATCATTAGGTTTTGATGTAGTGTTCAGATTTCCAAATAAATTTGCTTATAAATGTATTATTATTATTATTTAAATTTCTTTTAGTTTCTTATTTGGATATTTGTATTTTCTACTTTTTAAAAATTAAACTATTTTTAAACATTTTATTTTAAGATTTTTGTTTATTCACTTGTTTGAGAGAAAGAGACATGCGCACATGCCCAGGCAGGAGCTGGGGAGAGGAGAAGCAGAAGAAACAGGCTCCCCACTGAGCAGGGAGCCCCGTGCCAGATCCCAGGACCCTGAGATCATGAGCTGAGCTAAAGGCAGCTGCTTAACCAACTGAGGCATCCTAAAAATTATTTAATGGCATAATTTTTTTTTTGATTGTTAAAAGCACAATTTATTTCTTACTTTTTCTTTGCTAACTCAGTAAATTTGGCTTTTATCTTTAATTATCTCATCTGTTTCAGTTTTTTTAGTTTTTTTTTTTTTTAATCTTTCTGTATGCAATTGTCTACTTCATTTGCTATTTTTCTTGATAAAGGTATTTAATGCCACTTTCCCTAAGCACTGCTTTGGTTATATTGTGAAGAGTTTAATATATTATGATATTATTCTAAATTTATAATAATTCTTTCAATTTCAATTCACATTTCACCTTTGATCCAAAATATTTTTAAATAAAATTTTGTGGTTGTTTGGGTTTTGTTTCCTGGAGAAAGATACTTTTTGTTTTTTGATATTGTTACCAATTTCTAACATTACATTGTGGCCAAATTAACATTTGTGTGTAATTACTGGTTTAGTTTTTGAGTTAAGTTTGTCTGTATTTTAATATGTAATTAATTTATTGCCTCCTTGATCTGCCAGAATAAGACAAGCATGTTAAAGCCTCATATTAAATATTTCCCCTTCTGTGTCTTTTTGATTCTGAGGTTGGTAAGATCTCAGTTAGTCGCAGGAATTTCAAGAAGAAATGTGTGACTAAAGCCCAGTTTGAATAACAAATTATATGGTTGAACTGCTCCCCTGGAAAGCCACACTTCAGGGTAGGAGCCAAGGAGCTGAAGTTTACTGCTAAATTTGGGTATGGGTGTCATGCCTGCTTTTGAAAGATAATCATTTTCAGTGTGATGCAGATGGTTTAAATTATACAATAAGAATAGCTTAGTAGAAAGATGTTACATATCCCATCTGAGGAATTTATTACAAAGCAAAAATCCATTTTTAGAAAATGAAAAATTATTAAATCAAATAAGAGGTATGCTTTTTTTGAGTGCAAAACAGACTTTTTTGCAATAAAATTAATATTTAAGTAGCTTGTTTTTTTTAGTTACTCATTTTATATTTCTTCTGAGTTCACTTTACTTTAGGGCAACAATAATAATGATAGTTTACGCTCTGCAGTCTTCTCATATGCCAGATACTTTTCTAAGCAGTGCACATGTATTAATTAATTTAATCCTTAAAATCCTTTGAGGCAATCCAATCTAAATAAATTATTATCTTTTTAATAAATGAGATTCCAGTATTAATGAACAGATATGTATAATATTTAGTGCATCTTACTAGCATAAATTAATAAACTTTGAGTTATAAAAATTAGGCTTTTGCATATATTTCTTTCTGAATATATTTCCTATTTCTTTATGTTTTAAGCCATTAATTTATTTTTACTCTATAATTTAACCCAACACGAAATGCATATACATGATAAGATCTATGCTTTAAATTTGTCACACATCTCATTATTTATACACTAACTTTCATCATATGAGTGAAGGGTTGAGTTAATCACACAGTATTCATGCCACACTGATATCTTTGAACTATTATATGATGAAGGGTATGAATGTTATCATTTCTTTAGGGAAAAATATGTAACTATATACTGTTGTCTATTCTATGTAAATACAATGTTTTTTCTTTTGCAAAAAATCTTTTTTTGGATGAGGTAGGAAAGAAAAGTTTGTTTGAGCACTTAGTTGCCACAAACCATGTACCTGAGGTCCTACTAATTTGTTTTAGCAGGGACACTATATCTGAACATCTGACACTGTGGTTAAAATTTGTCCTGACACTTGAATAACTTGCAATAGTCTGCAGTCATCTCCTAAGCTCTAACTAGATTCAGCAGGGCACTTTCTGATTGGGGGAAGGGGATGTCTTGGGCTGGTGGTGGTGGTACATCATGATGTTTTAGAGCTCTTGGCAAAAATTCAGTTCATACTGATAATGTCCTTCCCTGAGAAAATTACTAAAGTACCTTAGGGTAAGACCTGGAAAACAATTACCAATTTATTTGACGTAATTTGGGGGGGCTTTTCTCCATACATACATATATGGCCAATGTGCATTGGTTTCTGGATCTGAAAACTGCCTTGAATTTTGAAAACTCTACATGAGGTTATGGATTTTATTGGGGTGACTGGTCTTTACCTCCCAGACATCCACCACTGATTCCTTCTGCTATCACAACCTGAGTGTTAACATCACTTTATACCTATTTCTTTTGTACTTCAGGATGTTGTAACCTATTAACTGTCTTTGTAAATCTACATATCAGGCCATTTGAAGGCCATACTGGACTTGGTAGCCTTTGCAGTAATTGTGCCCCTGGTGTCTCATGGTTAAGTGTTACCTCTTGTTTTGGGATTCTTTCTCCATAGTCATCAGAATACTAAGTTCTTCAACAATATTTTATCTTACCCTCACGGCCGGCTATAGAAGAACTACAACTGAATCATTTTATGATATCCTCTCAACTGTATTTCTCATGAACTTGGCAAATGGTATGCTGTGGAATTCTCATGAAACATAATCATCTACTGGATGTTCTGGATGTGGACAGCTTATCTTCACTACCATGCCCATACTGTCAAGCCTTTAAATCCCCTACCACCTTCTGTGGGAATTTCGGCATTTCAATTTTGCTCAGTATGCTCGCTTTTTCAAATCTTTCAGCACCAATTGTATTAAGAAAGTGGTACCATCCTTGGAGCTCTTGCCAAGGCTTTTGATCCAGTATTTTAAAAGAATGCTCTTAAATTGATAAACACCTCTCTATCCAATTTTCTGATCTCGCCTTCTTGGTCACTCTCAAGATCCAGTGCCAAGTGTATTTCTCCATTCTGTGTCATGAAAGAAACTTGTGACATTTATTTATTTATTTATTTATTTATTATTTATTTATCTTCTGACCTTTACTAATCCCTTCTAAAGTTCTACTTTTACATGGTGGTTATGTGTTCATCTGACTGGAGATTTTCATTTCACTCAGACTTAACTCTCAAAATGTATTTTAAAACCAGGATACAACTCAAAGCAAAATGACTTGACCAGATATTATGGATCAAAATGGGCACCTTAAAATCATAGGCTGAAGACCTTAGCTACCGATCCCCTGGGATGTGAATGTCTTTGGAGCTAGAATCTTAAAGATAAAATTAAGTAAAAATGAGTTCTTTAGGGTTAGCTTTCATCAGAGATGACTCTTGTCTTTATAAGAAGTTGATATTTGATACTGACAGTTACAGAGGGAAGACCAGGTGAGGACCCCATCCACACAATGAGAAGAGGCTTCAGGAGAAACCAAAGTTGCCCACACCTAGATCAGAGACTTCTGGCCTCCAGAACTGTGAATAAATCAATTTATGTTGTTGAAGCCACTTAGTCTGGGGTGTTTAATTTCAGTAAACTTAGAACACTATAGACCAGGAATGAAATATCCTGATTTTGTTAGAATCTGTTTCAATTTATTGAACATGTAATTGTTTTTTTCTTTTGTTTTTGAGCTAGAAGATACATTTGCTCCAACCCTCTCTCCAACTGTCACCTGACTTAAGTGACTGTTCAAAGAAGTACATCAAAATACTGATTCTTTTCTTGAAACTTAAAGTAAACTTTTTTTTTACATTATCTTACCATTATATCATGAAAGATGGTCTTTTAAAGTATGAAGGAAAGAAGAGATAAATAGGGTCATGTAAAGAAAATAATACGGAAAATATGAAATTTAAATTGATGTGAATTACTAGTTAACAAATAGTTTATCAGCACCGTACAACTTAACGCAAGGGTACACACAAAGATGCAAGTAAACTTTAATGAACTCTCAAGATTTAACGAGATTATACATTAACTGGGCTTTAATCTATGAAATCTTAATATTGATATATAATGTGTGTCTCTCTGTATATGTGTGTATCTCAGAATCATAAGATTGTTCTGCAGTCATAATGTACTAAGGAAAATCAAATTAAGGTTTAACTTAAATGTGGGATCCTGAAAATATGCTGGAGAGATAGAAAATTTAGAGATTACCTCTTTTCTAAAAAGTTTTTAAAACATTGTATAGTTAGAATATATACCTCAGCTATGTCGTCTTTGTTTTCTTTTCTTTTATCTTTAAGATTTAATTTATTTGTTTGACAGAGAAAGTGAGAGAGCACTAGTAAGGGGAGCAGCAGAAGAAGAGGGAGAAGCAGGCTTCCTGCTGAGCAGGGAGCTTGACACAGGGCTCAATCCCAGGACCCCAGGATCATGACCTGAGCTGAAGGCAGGTGCTTAACTGACTAAGCCACCCAGGCATCCTTTCTTTATCTTTTCTAAACTCATTTTAGAGTCTCATTTACAATAAAACTCTTCATTTTGCTTGTGAAACATGAACACAATCATTTAAACATCTGAGCCTAGCACACATTGGCTTCCTATACAAACTTGACCATGTGAGAAATAGCTCAGTCACAAAACAGAACTTGTTCTTTAAAATTAACTTTTAGGGGTGCCTGGGTGGTTCAGTGGGTTAAAACCTCTGCCTTCGGCTCAGGTCATGATCCCAGGGTCCTGGGATCGAGCCCCAGGTCGGACTCTCTGCTCGGCGGAGAGCCTGCTTCCTCCTCTCTCTCTCTCTGCCTCTCTGCCTACTTGTGATCTCTCTGTCAAATAAATAAAAAATAAAAATCTTTAAAATTAACTTTTATAACTCTTAGAATTATAGGGCTTTATTTGAAATCCCTCTTCATAGTGCCTATCATGAATGGGACATCTCTCCTATTTGCAGTGACAGAAACCTCTTAATGTCCCAAAATTCCTTTTTTTTTTTTTTGTTGTTGTTGTTGTTGCTCTTGTTACTCTTTGTAGGTTACTCTGTTACTCTTTGAGGTTCCTCTTGGATACCTGCCCCCGAATTTTGTGTACACTACACAGACTGCATGTCGATTTACAGTATCAAAAATATAACTTCAAAATTTGAGGAAAATCAACCTAATTTTTAGCTATGACTATAACAAATGAGCCTATTTTTATTTGTAGATATTTCCACTTTTAAAATTTACCATAAAACTTCATTCTAAGTAGACCATTAGATTATCAGAATCCACATTAGAAGTGGCTCTGAATTGTTTATTTTGTTATCTGTATGATTTATTAGATAATAGGGATAGAACAACTATCAGGATATGTATCCATCCATAAGCAAGACTTAAAATCAAAAAACACAGAATCAGAGCATGTCAGTTTCATTTTTAAACATCTCTAAGAACCAGTAATTTTTCTTAAAATCAACCATGAAAGATGTATAAAAGTGTCATAAATGTTTCAGTGGATACAGTAAACCATGATAGTTTGTTCTTGATTGTCATTTAAAAGGATCTCTTTGTGGATAAGTATATAATTGCATTTGTAAAAAATAAATTGGTTAATGAATTGCAGTTGAAATTGATGGTGTTGCTTGATTTTATATAAGCCCTTTAGTTTGACGAGCTACTTAGGATTCATTTGCTCCTAGAAAATTGTGTGAAACCTTGTCACTATTAGATTTGGACAAAAGAGATGAACAGATTTGTTTATTTTGTTTAAAGTTTATGTAAAGTGACTTCCAGATCTTGTCTTTTGGTTTTAAGAATTTATCCAGGATAAGAGGGGAAAGGAAAGATAACTGTACCATCCATGTTTCTTAATTAATTTTTTTTCCACTGAATACCCTTTAACAAAAGAAATACAATAGCAATTATAGTTGTTCACAAAGGATTATAGAAATGGTAAAAGGGCCTTCTTGAAAACTCCTGTTTTTAATCTTCCAGAGAGAAACTGTACTCTTTCATTTCCGTTGTACTAGAGTCTAAGAAATCAATGACAGGTACATCTCTCTTTGGAATAACTTTTATAACCTTCTCTCAAAAAAAATCTCTATTCTTGGCATGCCACCCACAGTTCACTGACTTTGAACTAGTCATGTCCAATCCCCAGCCCAACTAGGTTGTTTCAGCTATCTCTGGTGGAAAAATCCCCTGAGACTTCTTTGCTGAGATATTTCCAGTCGCTCTTCTCATAATAAAGAAGACTTAGAGGCCAGCCATGTTACTCAACAAATAGAGTTCCAGGCTTATTTTCTTTTTTAACATTTTGAAAGTCATATCAGTTTACTAGTGTATATTTAAAAAAAAAAGAATATTACCTAAAAAATTACTTTCATTATCCCTGTGTATTTTTACTTCAGAATGTGTATATAATTAAGTCTGTATCCTTTTATTATTTTGAAATTGGGAGAATTTATTCTTCAGGGAATAATACTACTTTCAGTCAGGAATGTAATTAATACCATAGTGGGTTCATTTATCCTTTATTATATTATCTGTCTTAAATAAAAAGCTATAAATAAAGTACCAAAACTCTGATAAGAAGAAATTTTTCCTGCCATTATAATATTGGCTTCTGGTGCATATATACATATATATGTATATATACTTAACATATTATAATGTTATAAACAGGTAATAATATAAATTCATAAGTTATATATAAATATTTATTCATTATATATTTCAATAAATATTTATTGAGCCTCCTACTGTGTACCAAACACTACACAGTGGCTGAGTAGCAATAAGAACTAAGAAGTCCCATGAATTTTAGAGTGTACCTATTAATGGGAAGAAAAAGAAGGAAAACATAAATATATCTTCACTATGTAATATGGTAGCCGAGGAAGCATGTTAAAGAAAATTAAAGCATTGAAGTCTGAGCACTACATAAGGTTTTCTTCTTTCTGTCTTTCTTTTTCTTTTTTTTTTCCCCCCTAAGATTATTTATTTATTTATCTGACACAGAGAGAGAGAGAGAGCGAGAAAGGGAACACAAGCAGGAGGAGTGGAAGAGGGAGAAGCAAGCTTTCCGTGGAGCAAGGAGCCCAGTGCTGGGCTTGATCCCAGGATTCTGGGATCAAGACCTGAGCCAAAGACAGACAATTAACAATTGAGCCACCCAGGCCCCCCTGCCTTTCTTTGTCTTGTTTTTGTTTTTATTTTAAATTTTTTTTTTTTAATTTTGAGAATGCAAGACAAAAATTGAGGAGAAGGTGACATTTAGGCACAGTGCTTCAAGCACAGAGAACAAATAGCAGAACTAATCCCAGGATAGGAACACATCTGGCATATTTGAGAAAAAGCAAGGAATGCAAAGGAAGACAGTGCTTATGATGAGTTAACAGTTTTTTTTGTTTTGTTTTGTTTTTTGAAAATATAATTTTTTATTTTTTATAAAACATATATTTTTATCCCCAGGGGTACAGGTCTGTGAATCACCAGGTTTACACACTTCACAGCACTCACCAAAGCACATGCCCTCCCCAATGTCCATAATACCACCCCCGTCTCCCAAACCCCCTCCCCCCAGCAACCCTCAGTTTGTTTTGTGAGATTAAGAGTCACTTATGGTTTGTCTCCCTCCCAATCCCATCTTCTTTCATTTATTCTTCTACTATCCACTTAAGCCCCCATGTTGCAACACCACTTCCTCATATCAGGGAGATCATATGATAGTTGTCTTTCTCTGCTTGACTTATTTCGCTAAGCATGATACGCTCTAGTTCCATCCATGTTGTCGCAAATGGCAAGATTTCATTTCTTTTGATGGCTGCATAGTATTCCATTGTGTATATATACCACATCTTCTTGATCCATTCATCTGTAGATGGACATCTAGGTTCTTTCCATAGTTTGGCTATTGTGGACATTGCTGCTATAAACATTCGAGTACATGTGCCCCTTTGGATCACTACGTTTGTATCTTTAGGGTAAATACCCAATAGTGCAATTGCTGGGTCATAGGGCAGTTCTATTTTCAACATTTTGAGGAACCTCCATGCTGTTTTCCAGAGAGGTTGCACCAGCTTGCATTCCCACCAACAGTGTAGGAGGGTTCCCCTTTCTCCTCATCCTCGCCAGCATCTGTCATTTCCTGACTTGTTGATTTTAGCCATTCTGACTGGTGTGAGGTGATATCTCATTGTGGTTTTGATTTGTATTTCCCTGATGCCGAGTGATATGGAGCACTTTTTCATGTGTCTGTTGGCCATCTGGATGTCTTCTTTGCAGAAATGTCTGTTCATGTCCTCTGCCCATTTCTTGATTGGATTATTTGTTCTTTGGGTGTTGAGTTTGCTAAGTTCTTTATAGATTCTGGACACTAGTCCTTTATCTGATATGTCGTTTGCAAATATCTTCTCCCATTCTGTCAGTTGTCTTTTGATTTTGTTAACTGTTTCCTTTGATGTGCAAAAGCTTTTGATCTTGATGAAATCCCAATAGTTCATTTTTGCCCTTGCTTCCCTTGCCTTTTGCGTTGTTCCTAGGAAGATGTTGCTGCGGCTGAGGTCGAAGAGGTTGCTGCCTGTGTTCTCCTCAATATCATCAAAGCCATCTATGAAAAACCCACCGCAAATATCATTCTCAATGGAGAAAAACTGAAAGCTTTTCCGCTAAGGTCAGAAACACGGCAGGGATGTACATTATCACCACTGCTATTCAACATAGTACTAGAGGTCCTAGCCTCAGCAATCAGACAACAAAAGGAAATTAAAGGCATCCAAATCGGCAAAGAAGAAGTCAAATTATCACTCTTCGCAGATGATATGATACTATATGTGGAAAACCCAAAAGACTCCACTCCAAAACTGCTAGAACTTATACAGGAATTCAGTAAAGTGTCAGGATATAAAATCAATGCATAGAAATCAGTTGCATTTCTCTACACCAACAGCAAGACAGAAGAAAGGGAAATTAAGGAGTCAATCCCATTTACAATTGCACCCAAAACCATAAGATACCTAGGAATAAACCTAACCAAAGAGACACAGAATCTATACTCAGAAAACTATAAAGTACTCATGAAAGAAATTGAGGAAGACACAAAGAAATGGAAAAATGTTCCATGCTCCTGGATTGGAAGAATAAATATTGTGAAAATGTCTATGCTACCTAAAGCAATCTACACATTTAATGCAATTCCTATCAAAGTAACATCCATATTTTTCAAAGAAATGGAACAAATAATTCTAAAATTTATATGGAACCAGAAAAGACCTCGAATAGCTAAAGGGATATTGAAAAAGAAAGCCAAAGTTGGTGGCATCACAATCCCGGACTTCAAGCTCTATTACAAAGCTGTCATCATCAAGACAGCATGGTACTGGCACAAAAACAGACACATAGATCAATGGAACAGAATAGAGAGCCCAGAAATAGACTCTCAACTCTATGGTCAACTAATCTTCGGCAAAGCAGGAAAGAATGTCCAATGGAAAAAAGACAGCCTCTTCAATAAATGGTGCTGGGAAAATTGGACAGCCACATGCAGAAAAATGAAATTGGACCATTTCCTTACACCACACACGAAAATAGACTCAAAATGGATGAAGGACCTCAATGTGCGAAAGGAATCCATCAAAATCCTTGAGGAGTTAACAGTTTTGAATGGCTTGGATTGAGCAGAGCATGTTATGCATTTGGGAAGCCATTGGCTTTACTATAAATGACATGAGGAGCCACCCCACACAACAGTGAGCAGATGCACTGATGTGCTGAAAGGCACCCTTCCACTGCTTTGTTTCAAAGAGACTCAGCAGGGAAAAGAATGGAAGCAGGGTTGGGAGAACACCACAGTAACCTGAGCAGAAATAGTGCCTTAGAGAAAGTTTGGGAGTGGAGGAGATAAGGAGATATTCCAGATATGGAATAAAATTGAAATATTTCAAAGAAGAATCAAGTTTTTGTTTTTTAATTGATGTTGTTTCTAATGTACTGAAATGATGCAGTCCAATTATGGAACAGAAGGTGTGTGACTGGAGCAGGTTCTAGAGGAAACCTCCACCGTTCAGTTTTGAGCACTTCAAGTATGAAATGTTTTAAGTAGAGTTCTATAGAGGTTTATGGATTTTAGTGAGGAAGCCTGGACTAGAGGTATAAATGTGGAAGTCTTATTACATAGATGATAATTGAAATTGTGAACCAGAAGGAATGACTGGCAAAAAAAGGAGGATAAAAGATTCAAGAGGATGATCCTTAGGGCACTCCAAATTTAAGATGTTGGTGATAACTGGGATTTTTTAAAAATTTTATTTATTTATTTGACAGAGAGAGAGAGATCACAAGTAGGCAGAGAGGCAGGCAGAGAGAGAGAGGTGGAAGCAGGCTCCCCGCTGAGCAGAGCCCAAAACGAGGTTCGATCCCAGGACCCTGAGATCATTAGCTGAGCCGAAGGCAGAGGCTTTAACCCACTGAGCCACCCAGGTGCCCCAATAATTGGGATTTTTAAAAGTCCAAAAATAATAAATGGATAAATGGATGAATGAATGAATAAATAAATAAATAAATAAAAGTATATCCAGTGTCAAAGGAATAATGTCAGACAATATGCTATCCAGAAGGAAAATGAAGAAAACTTTTCCTGGATCAAGAATATATTAGCTTTGGTAAATGATGACATGTCAAGTAGGATCATGACTCAAAGATGATCAAACAATGATCACTTCCTTCTCCTACCAAAAAAAAAAAAAAAAAAAAAAAAGGACACCCAAGTATCACATCAGTATTTACCACATTTTATTTTGAAGATTAGCATGATCATCTGTCAATCCTGCTTTTATATTAATAATAATGTTAAGCTTTAATTTAGGAAGAGTCTCAATCATCTAGATGTCTACTTGTTATCACCGTGTGATTTTGGTCCCTGTGCATGTCAGGAGATGAGCTGAGCGGAATTGTCAGTTACCAGAGCAGCCATTACAGCAAGAAGACAAACATAAAAGTAAGACTCAAGTTTTTAGTTACTAACTAATAGCATAAGCAAGAGACTCAGAACTGTTCCATTTTCCCTATTAAACAGCAGGTGAATCAGTGATGAGGGAACTCAGAACAAAATTTTATGGACTCTAGGGTCAGTTTCCCATGATTACAGCTTTTTTTGTCCAATCGAAAAAGTATTTGTCTCGTCCAAAGTAATTCCTTTATTTTCATACAGGACCTTTAAAATATTGGCTTTTACATTTTGGTCTATGATTTGTTGCACATTGCTTTTCTGGTATGATATGGTATGGATTTTTGTTTGTTGTTTGTTTGTTTTTAGTATGATTATTCTGATGCTCCTTTTCCCATTTCATTACATTGACAACTTAGTTGAAAACTGATTGATCATACAATCTATTTCTGGGCTCAATTCAGTTCCTTTAATATTATTTTGCTTATCCTTATACAGAGTTATATTTTCTTGGTTACTATAATACATAGTACATATTGTTACTAGATGGTATAATTTTTCCAAATTTGTTTTAAGAATTAAAATGTATTATTAACATCTTTTTTTTTTTAAGATTTTATTTATTTATTTGACAGAGAGAGAGATCACAAGCAGGCAGGGAGGCAGGCAGAGAGAGGAGGAAGCAGGCTCCCCGAGGAGCAGAGAACCCTATATGGGGCTCCATCCCAGGACCCTGGGATCATGACCTCAGCTGAAGGCACAGGCTTTAATCCACTGAGCCATCCAGGTGCCCCTAACATCTTTTATTCTAGTTAGATTTTATATGTTCTACTTCACATGAATTTTAAGACAAAACAAAATGATATAATTCCATTGTGCCTTTGTTGCCATATATTTAATTATACATGTTATAATAATGACATATGATAATTATTGTCTTTGCTTTAGTTGACTGCCATTTAAAGATCTTAAGAAAATAAAGATGATTCTATATTTATTATTACAATTTCCATTTGTTCAGTGTTTCTGAGCATCTGAATGTCTATCTGGTAACATTCCTTCAACTTGAAGAACTCCCTTAATCATTTCTTATAGTAATACTTCAGTAATTTTCTCAGGTCTGACTTTTTTTTTTAACGTCAACTTCAGGTCTCTCTATGCAGGTTGATTTCTGAGGATATAGAAGTCTAAGTTGACAACATTTTTTTAAAGCACACTAAAGGTGTTCAGACATTTTCATCATGCATTCACCGTTTCTGACAAGTCTACTGGGATTTTTAATACTGATATCTTGTATCTTTTTTTTTCTTTTTCATCCTTTGCTTATTTTATTTATTTTAGGTTTTTAGAACTTTGACTATGATATGTCTATGTGTGGTTCTCTCTATATATCTTCCTTTGTTTAAAAATAAACTAGGCATCTTGAATCTGTGGTTAGCTTTTTTTTCACTAGCCTTGGAAAATTTGGAGGCCAGTATTTCTTCAATAATTTCTTTCTCTTCTCCTTGTTTGGGGAATTCAACTGCATGTATTCCACATTTGATCCTTCAGATAATTGAGTTTCTGCTTTGTTTTGTTTTCGAACATTTGATCTGTTTGGATCAGTTTGAATAATGTCTATTAATCCGAATTAAAATCCACTGATTCGTCTGCTTTTTAAATCCATCCTATGACTTTTTCATTTCAGTTATTTTGTGTGTGAATTTCTGAGAATTCTTTAGACATTTCTGTTATAATTTCTCTCTCTCTCTCTCTTATTATTTTTTTTATTTTATTTTTTTATTTTTTGGCCAAATTTCTCCACTTGTTCTCTCTATTGGGCTTCTTTCCGTGAAAATTCTGTACATATTTATAGTATCTGTTTTAAAGTCCTTTTCTGTGAATTCCATCACCCATGTCATCTGTTGTTGAGGTCTGTTTCTAATAACTAGCTCTTTAATGCCTTTGGTGGAAGAATACATGTTTCTGTGTTTTCCTGTCTAGTAATTCTGACTGTTTGCTATAATGTAAGGTACCTGGATTATGTTTCTTCCTTTAAAGCGTTGTGTTTTGTTTTGGCATAAATGATTGCTTGATCCTTATGAGTCTTTATTTTAGGGTTTATTTGGGTAGCTCTATTTCAATTTCTTAGTTAGCCTTAGTCTGTCATCTCACTTTGGAGGGATGGCCTTTCTGGAGTGTCGCCTGCATCTCTGGGATCCTCAGCAGGAGTTTCCACTCTAGCTAGACCATCCTGCAACGTTTCCCTAAACCGAGCACCCTCTTGTGTCTTCATTCAATTATTAGTCCTCAGCAGTTCCCCTCTGCCAGGCCTTAGAATCTCACCCTGAGCCCTCAGAGCCCTGCCTTCTGCAAAGAACAGAGGGAATAATATGCTGGCAAGATCTTCTTCTCTGTACAGTTTTCCTTTCTACCAACTAGGCTCACAAAATTATTCCACCTCAGAAGCTCTGGACTCTCATTTCTGACTGCTTCATTCATTGAGAATGTGGCTTTCTGCTTGGGTTCCTTCTCTTTGTGCTGTGGTCTAAAACAATCTCCTCAGCAGGAAGTCAGGGTAATGCAGAACTCATTCACAGGAGTCTTTTTCTTTTTTTTTTTTTTTTTCTCTTCTTTCTTTCTTTATTTCTGTTTAAATCAAATAGAATAACCTTGCACTCTTTGTTGCCTACTGCTTACAAATAATGGTCTTGTATATTCTGTCTCTTTTCATATTTGTTTACAAAGGTGCTGAATCCTGATATGGGAACTGTGTTATAGCTAGAGATGGAAATTTTAAATATGTTTTATTTCTAACTAGTTAAAGAAAACTGGAGATATCTGGTTTGCTATATTTATCTTAAAGTAAGACTTTGAAGAAATACGGGAACTACTTTGAGGAAAGTGCATTCTACCTTGTCTTAATCTAAAAGGAAATTTAGCTTGATTTAACCTAAATTGTTAGAACCTAGTCTAAAATATTACCATGGAGACAACATTTAAATATTTACCTTGGATTTTTAGGCTGATAAAAAATCATTTACATCACTAAAAAATCATTTACATCACTGTCTTCATCATCACCATCATCATCACAGCTAATACTGAATATTTTTGCATACAGTACATTTTTTAATTCGTTCACCACTTGTGGCAATCTGTGATTTGACAGTATTTTATATGATGAAACATAGAGAGATTAAGCAATTTGCTCAAAGACACACATAAAGGATGCTTTGGAACCAGGAATCTAACAGAAGCAACCTCAGTGCACACTCATCACGTGTATGCACTCCCACACAAACCTAGCCATTTCTCTTATGGTCTCCAAAAGCATGCTTTTGAGGAGTGCAGGAAAGGTGGAAAACACAGTTTATGTTAGAATTTTAGAGCATAGAACTGCTAAGAGCAATGAAAATATCTAGGAAAGATAATCTTATGATTGGAATGACTTATTTTCGACTTGTCTGTACCTGTCCCCCAAACTACTCTAAAGAGCTATTACTTATATTTCAGAGCTCAGTTTAGAATTCACTTCTACTATGAAGACTTTGCTAAATACCCACCCCCACCTTACCTCCAAATTGCATGGGATACTCCTCTTCTCTGTGTTGGAATCTTTCTTAGTACTCCTGTTACTCTGCTATGAAGTTCCCTTTACTTCTCTACTTATGGACTCCAGATTCAAAAATTTGAGTCTTGAAAACTGTAACTTGGGTCATTCACTGCTTTATCTTAAGAATAGGAGCACAGTGCTTAACACAGCGGGGTTCAATTTCTTATTTTAATTCTCATATGCCTTTAATTCTACATATGCCTTGTACAATTAAGACAATTAAAATGGTTGAAACACAGCTATCCATGATTCAGTCAAGATCTGCCTTCAAAGACAAGATGTTCTCAACCCAATGTTATCACTCTGATAATGAAGCCTTAGTCTGGTTATGGTATGATTATTTGTAGTCTTTCTCCTGGAGGCCCTTGCCAATACTTGCACTGAAGAAGAAAGGCTCATATACATCTTAAGAAAGTCATAGAAAGACAAGCTTCTTCACGTTAAATGTAGTTTGAAGTATTCCTTTTTATCAGGGGTGGGGCTTTTATTGTCTTGATGAATTATTTTAGGAAATAAATGATAGTTTAGACATTTCAGAACATATGAGTGTCAAATGTGAATCATTTAACAGCATAACATTTTAACGGAGTGCCCTTACTTAGCCAGACAATTCTTCCTTTTTTATGCAAATGTACAATCATAGTGTTAAAACAAGTGGCTAAAATTATTTTACTGGATGACATAGGCCATGTTACACATTTGGCCAAATATGAATGCTTTCAGGAAAACAATCTTACAAAAGTAACTAATTAACTTTTAGCTTAAAATAATAAGATTTTTTTTTTCTTTTTCTACCTTTTCCTTCTCTACTAGGAGGTCTCACTTAATAAACTGTTTAGGTTGCCTCGGGGTATATAATCTGTCAAGAGCATTATTGAGACATGGGAGAAGTTTGGTAGAATCTTCTCCGTCAGAATAGATGACAACTAATTATAGTCCAGAAACTGGAAAGCCTTGGGGAAGAAATGAAGTCAGAGTCTGCCCAGATAAGATTGTTTGAGGCTATTTTTGAGGGTGAGAGTATTTATGAGTTGTATTAATAATAGATGGACGAATGTTGTAGCACTAAAATATGAAAACATTCACATTCTTATTTGACCACTAGGAAGTTGCTTGCTTGGCAACAATACATAATAAAAATAATATAAGCATTAAATAATAAATCATTTCTTTAAAAAAGTTTTCATGGTATTCTTTAATATTCATAAAGTTGTTAACAAAGGTTTTTAAAGCTTTGCAGTGTGACATTCTAAGAGAGATGAAGTAATGTGTTTTCCTAAAATTAAGAGATGCTTTGTGATTTTTTTCTATAATTACTGTGCTTTCTTAACAATAACATTGTTTTCTGTGTGTTCTCTACTATTAAACAATTAATGTTTTTATAATAAAATTATGCTATTAACTTGCCTTTCTAAGATCAAACATTTAATAATTAGATGATCACTCTTGAGATTTCATTCTCTTTTTTGACAAGGGAGAGAAAAGAGCTTCCTGGTGTCTTTTTGACACCTGTATGAGAGCTTTCTTCCGACTAAATCTGCACACCTAGGGAATACACTGGGGAAGTATCACCAGTGTGTTTTTATTTAAGAGGTATCAAGTAAATTATACTCTGAAGCTTCAGCTAGACTGAAGCCACAATGCCTAAAATATGCCTAAAATTCCCCCAAGTTTATTTGATCCCTTTCATAAACCAGTGTCCCTTTGCTATAGACTTTAGCTGCAAAGTCATGTGCTTACATATGTGGGAGGAGGGCTGACAATGCTACTGTTGTGGTATGAAGGGGTGTATTAGATTCTGTCACTAGGACTTGACGTATGTGCAAGAGATGGTAGGAAAAGTACACGTGGGATAGTGAGGACACATTTTGTTTTCTCATTTTCCAACCCTGTATGTAAAACTAAAAAGAAAAGTAAATACAGATTACATAGATAAGTAGCTGATAGATAAACAGGCATAAAACCCAAGTTTCAGAGACTGTGACCCTCACTTCTGTCTTGCAGCTTCTGTATTCACCCACAGATGCAGTGTCAGCGATACAGACCACACCCACGTGGAGATAAAGAACTGTAGGCAGCAAGAATTCTGCCAAAGTATTAGCTGTCAGAATAACTCTTGTGTTAGAATCTCCGCTTCCAGTATTTCTCCTTCAATTGCTCTGTCACCCTTCTGTCATGTGGTTCATCTAAAATTTAAAAGTGCTCACGTGGCTTATTGCTCTAGATTCTTCCATGGCTCTTAAAGCTACACTTACCTGTCTTCTCATGGTAGACTAAGGCTTCATAATTCAGCCCCTGCCTATCTCCATTACTTCGTTTCTTTTCAACGTTTTCCTCTCCCTACATTTACCTGTATATACGTAAGTGTTGTGTCTTAGAAAGAAGGAATGACTTTAGTTTTCTGAACATGAAGGACAACCGAGTGTCTTCAGCTTATCTGGAATATAAATGGGAGTCAATACAAAGCTGTTAAGTGGGTGAACACATGCTTTCTCTCACCACACATGCCTATGCCATGACAGCAACTTCTCTTCACTCGCCTTTGACAAGTTCTCACTGTTGTCACTCCCCTATTGAATACTTTCTTCTAGAAAGCTGTGCTTGGCTCTCGAAGGCAGACTTTCCTATTGGCTGTCGCCTAGCCACTCAAAGAAAAGCATGTCTAGATTGGCTTTTCTAAGCAATCTAAAGTTGTTTAATTTTATTATCAGAAAGTTAAGCAATATGAAAAACAAAAACAACAAACAGATATAAACACATTCCAAAGCTTTATTACCCAGTCAATGATTTGAGTAGTCTCTTATACTTGCACATTGTAAGCTACCAAAAATACCTACTGATTGACTTAAGAGACAACTTGCTTCTTATCCATAAATGGCCTTTTAAATAATAATTTAGTGAACAAACTATATTTTTGCATAGAGTAGTTCCTGATAATAAAACTTGAGATATTTACTAATGTTCATGTTTCTGGATACAATGTATTTAAAGCAGGTACTCCATCATCAAGGTCTTATCTAAAATTCTTTTTAACTTTATGCTGAACGTTATGCTGATCAAACTTTAAAATAAAATATGTAGTAGCTGCTCAATAAATTTTAGTTAATTATTATATCTCTAATGAAAAACTTTAATGAACTTGTTCATATTAATATTGTACTCAACCTTCTAGACGTCAAAGCTGTATATCTTAGTAATATAAGTCAGTCACTTATGCTACATCATTTCTACTATCTCTTTATCCCTTCTTGACAGAATGAAACTAGTTAAATAAGCCCACATAATTTTTCAAGTGCAACTCCTGCTTGTGGTGTGGTTTTAGTTCTTTTTCCTCCTTCTTCCTCTCCTTTCTACCTTTCTTTACCTCATTCTCTTGCTTCTCCTCCCAGTTGCTACAGAACACTGAAAAAGGCAATAAAGAATGTGTGTGTGTGTGTGTGTGTGTGTGTGTGTTCATGTATCCTTTATAGCACCTATGTATGAGTTTATATACATATATGAAGAATACATAGATGTAATACACATAAAGACAGATATATGCATATATGTATAAATACATAACATACCCTGCAGTAAAAACAAGTTCCAAGACTTAGAAAATTAGGCATGGAAAGTACTGAGAGTCCTTCATGTTATCTGATGATCTTAAACATAAAGCACTTCCTAAATGCCATCATATCACACCTTCATAGCAGTTCAGCATTTGCCTGCTGGTGCACTTGAGCTATAACAGGTTTGCAGATTAGGAGCTAAGTAAACATTTTAAATAGACATAAATTTTAGAAGCCTAGCTTTTCAAAATGCCTGTTTATTCTGATGTGTTAATATTAAATCATCTTGTCTCCAATTAGCAAATATTTGAGATTTAACATTTGTGTTTAAGTAAGTTGTTTGGAACTTATCAATAATGTTTTTAAGAAGGAATATTCTAAGGAAGAATATTCTAGTAGTTCCTCAGGCCATATCCCAGAAGATAGTTTGACACAAAATGTAGTTTAACTACTTGTTAAAATGCTTTTTGAATTATGCTTTAGAACTCAGGACAGTGGATAAATGTTATTCTTTCTTCTCTGATACTGGAGATGGAATCTGACTATTCTCTTCTACTACGAAGTCATTACTCTGTCCTAGAAAGGATTTCAATATCCCAGCCCAGCTTGCTGCTTATAGATATACGGGTTTTGTAAGTTTAGTATTAGTGTCTCAAGGTTGCAATTTATTCTACAGAGGATAAATTTTCATCAGATTCTCTGTTTTAAGTGGCCTTCTAACCTATTCCTTGAGCTGTAATTTGCTTAAAGTTCTGTTTATTTTTCCCTGCATTTTTTTCAGGCATTTACTGAGGGAGTTGTATCATTACGATGATGAGGAGGAAGAAGTATAAGACCAGAATACTTACAAACAGTACTGCCATTCTTGAGCATGGGTTATGCACCAAGAAGTGTGCTAATCACTGCTATCTGGTCATTACAAGTATTAACTCTTACTGCATTTTTATGATTTAGATGGTATTTTCATATTCTAGAAGAGGGATATTAGTCACAGAATGATGGCCCAAGTTTGCATAGTTGGTAAATGGTGGAAGTAGGATTTAAATTCTACAATTTTCTGACTTTAAGGACCTTTTTAAAATTCATAATGCTATTCTTGGACCAGAATTTCCATAGGTAAAGTAGTTGAGAACTGATACATCTAAGCATAACACAATACTTAGCTGAAGTAGATAGAGCCAGATAATTTCGTTAAAAACATCTAGCATAAGGATAGCCCTACATAATGAACCAATGAACCATAAAAATGTCTTCTATTTGTGTAACATTTGGGCTTCAGGTTTTACTCTTTTTTGTTTGTTTTGTGTGATATATCAGCATTTATAAGGATTTTATAACATGGAGAATAAAAACTCCTCCATTTTTTTTTTAAAGTCAGTAAGTTTAAAAAAAAAGTAAAAGCAATAAAGAGATGAAGCGGATTCTCAAACATGTATCCTCTTACCTTGGATCCTTATTTTCTCTAATACACTTTTTTCCAAAATATTTTAAACAGAATTTCATATTTATCTTAATAAGACATTAATTATATCCCATATTGAGTTTTTTAATTTCTATTTTTAAATTATTTTCATTAACATATAATGTATTATTTTCCCCAGGGGCACAGATCTGTGAATTGTCAGGCTTAAACATTTCACAGCACTCACCATAGCACATAACCTCCCCAATGTCTATAACCCAGACACCCTCTTCCTACAAGATGGGATTGGGAGGGAGACAAACCATAAGTGACTCTTAATCTCACAAAACAAACTGAGGGTTGCTGGGGGAGGGGGTTTGGGAGAAGGGGGTGGGATTATGGACATTGGGGAGGGTATGTGCTTTGGTGAGTGCTGTGAAGTGCGTAAACCTGGTGATTCATAGACCTGTACCCCTGGGGATAAAATTATATGTTTATAAAAAATAAAAAAAGGCTCTTACGGCTCGTCTCTCTCCTTATCCCATCTTGTCATATTTATTATTTTAAAATGAAAATTATGCAATTTTGTAAGATATTTCTTCCTCTAATCCAATACATTGCAAAAAACTGCAAAGCTTGTGAGGTCATACATAGTGAGGCAGATACTTCATAGCGTTTGTCATATTGTGGAAACCACATGATAATAATAAAAAATAAAAATATTGAATTAATATACAATCAGCATGTTTTGAATGTTAACTATGTGTGCCACTGAGTATGCCCAGATTTTTCCAGAAATGAACTTATTTAATCCATCAAAATGACTGACTGACAAAGACAAAACAAAACAAAGCAGAGAGACTGGCTTTTCCGAACAGAGATATTGCAGCTGTCTAACTTTCACATTTAATAACTTCACTAGTACATGATTCTCCCCGCACCAACCCCCAAGTTTCAGACAATTGTGTAAAACAAATGAAATGTCACAAAAAGCAAACTATGGAAGCACGATATTGCAAATGACAACAAACGTACAGGACGATAAAATAAATGAGGCATTGGCATGAGGTGATTTTCTCACTGGGACAAAAAGAAAAGAGGAATGTTTACCTCATTAATCCATTATTCACTCCTGAAGTGACAGTCATAAACTTCTGAGAAATGTGACAGAAATTTTAAAATGTTTTCCTGGACTTCATTCTGCTACCTAGTCTTTGCAAAAGCTCTTTGGTTTGGGACGTTTCTTACTTGATTAACTCTTACTCATTTGCTTTATGGTCACTGCTTCCAAGATGTCTTCCTTGACATTCCATATCTTGAATAGGGGACCCGCCTTTTCATTTCTGTGGGACCCAGAGTGTATATTATCAGGGAAATGTTCCAGGTTAATGACCATTCTTATTTATTTATCTGTGCCTACACAATTTTCTGTTTAATTCTTAATACCTAGCATAATGCCTAGAACAGCACAGCTCTGGCCAAAAGTTCTGTTTGTTGTTGGATGTCGCTGGATGTCCATGACTGACAGTGCCATTCCCAACAGGAAACTTACCACTGGCTTTATTACACCTTACTATTCTGATCAAAGAAGGCTGGGGTCTTGCTTATGATGCAGGGGTTCTTGCTCAGGTACAGCCTCTTACTCTATAGGTGGTCTTATCTCTCCTGCTCTTCACACTTTTGACACTAACTGGGTAATTTCACAGATTAGCTGTGGTTCCTTTTTTCCCCCTCTAAACAGGAATGTCTCACTGCTCATGTGTATGGTGTGTATAGGTGGGATCAACTGCATCCTGAACGTCCGTGTGCCAACTTATAAAGCTCGGTCTGTTCTAGAGTCTGGTAAGTCAATGGAACCTTTTCATTAAGAGAGTGATAAAGTTAGATTTTCATTTTAGATAGATCATTCTGCTGGCTCTGCAGAAGATGGGTTAGAGAAGAATATATTAAAAAGCAAGGAAATCAGGGTGAGGTTAGTCAGTATTATAGACCTGTATATGAAGGGCTCATACAAGAGATCAGCAAACTTATTTTCTGAAAAGAGCTAAATACTGCATGCTTCAGATTTGTGGGTCATAGGATCTCTCCCATAACTACTCAACTCTACCTCTGTTGCTCAAAATGTAGACAACATGTAACAAACGACCATCTCTGTATTCTAAATAAAACTTTGTTTATGGAAACTAAATTTTAAATTTTATATCATTTTCATTTTTTACATATTACGGAAATATTTTTAATAATTAAAACGTAAGGGGTGCCTGGGTGGCTCAGTGGGTAAAGCTTCTGTCTTTGGCTCAGGTCATGATCTCAGGATCCTGGGACTGAACCCCGCATTGGGTTCTCTGCTCAGCAGGGAGCTTGCTTTTCCCTTTCTGCCTGCCTCTCTGCGTACTTATGATCTCTCTCTCTCTCTCTCTCTCTGTCAAATAAATAAATAATTAAATCTATTAAAATAAATTAAATAAATAATTTAATTGAAAATGATTAAAAAGTAAAAAGAATTTTTATTTGCTGATCATATTAAAAATAAATAATGAGCTAGATTTGGCCTGCATACCATAGTTTGCCAACAATTGGCCAATAACATTCATTTGTTTGTAAGAAGAGAGGATTTTCTTCTTTTTTTTAATATTTAAAAGTCTTTGATTCACTGGAATGTCATGAGCTCCTACAATAGCACATGCCAAGTAGTAGATACTCAAATGTGTTTTAAATGGAGGGAAATATATGAAAACTTAGTGACATCAAAATGTGGTGAGGAAGGAGACCATATTTTCAGTTTTAGATACTTAAGGTATTGTGTTGCCACTACCTCATGGAGAATTCGGAAAGAGTTCACCTGGAAGCAGAGTTAGAAAATATTTGTCTACTTTTCTCTTTGACTGGTTCTTCTCTGGTTTAAAGTTGATTAGAATTATCTACTTGGCCTCCATATATCTAGAGTTTCTGTGCAGATGTTTCTAGACTTATCTCTGGATTAAGGAATCTTTTTACTGTATTTCTCATAAAATATATATTTTAGTGAACTCTGTGAGCTCCTTTCTGTTGATAACTTTCCTTTTTAATTTTTCCACTGAAGGTAAAAGGAGAAATTTTCCAATTTTCCTCAAAGAATTTCATGTTGCTGCTGTTGTTATCTTGAAGTATAGACATAAGTGGTTATGGCCACCAGGTGGAAAAACAAGTAGAAAAATTATGCCACTTATAATATTATTTCAGTCTCTAATTCCAATTCATCTAAGGCTTTTCAAGGTCAATGTGAAGAATGTCCTTAGAATCCCTTCTCAGATATTCCCTGCCTTTACCTCCCATGCCTTTCCTGTTCAGTCTTACATCTTACATATTTCAATGATTTCTCTAAACTTATAGATGATTCTTCTCCTCCCTCACTTTTCCCTCTTTACCTCTTTCTCCTTAATCATGGGCTTTTATACCTTTGAGACTTGTGGCTTTTAATAATAAGATAATATTACTAATGCCTGGAGTGAAATTTAAGTATTTCATATCTCAGCAGATTTATATTTTCAGAATGAAATAATTTACCATAAATCCTCAAAAACAAACAAACAAAAAAAAAAAACAGAACACAGAAGAGATGAAAGGGAACATATAAAAATATAAAACACAGCATTGTAGAAATGTATCCACCAGTTCTCATCCCTGCACATCATCTGGAAAAAAAAAAATTAAAAAGAAGTCATTATGGTGCAATCAAATAAAGAATCCAAATTTAAGTTTGGAAGAGGCTTGTTTTGCCAGTTGTTGCATGAACTGGGTCTCACAAAATACACTTTTGTAAAATAATCAGACCTTTATAATATAAAGGATCTCTAGAATTCAGAACTATAAAAAAGTTGAAAAACTTGTAATTAGAAAATGGCATAGGGGAATCTACAGTCTGATTGGGTCAATTGCTTCCTGGCCTAGTTTTATGAATTAGAATTACTTCTGCTTACTAATGGCATTACATAAAACATGAAAATATTTCTGCAAGTCAAGGTTATCCAGGTTAATAAGAACAAAGTCCCCAAGCATCATTGAATACAGTGTTTATAATACTTAAGCAACTGTTCATGAGTAAAAGTAGGATAAATGTGGGATTATATTGCATTTACTGTTTTGTATGTTAATTATTTTGAAATGGTCTCTAGCATTCTTTTGTTTCTTTAATTTTCCTAGTTGCTGATTATTTTTTTATCCCCACTCTGATCAGTTTTCTTTTTTTACTTCATATTTTTAATTTTTCCTCTTTTATATACATACCAAAAAGAGGCTTTTAAAGGATTTGTGTTAATTGACTAGAATGCTTTGTTCCCCATGATTAAAATCAGAAACAAACATAATATGATCCTGAAGATAATCCTCCCTTTCTCCCAGTACATGAAACAAAGTAGAAAAAAACAAAACACAGGATTAGAAGACACACAAAGCTCATTTGGATCCTGACTCTACCTCGTTTACTTCTAAAAACTTAATTCAAACTGGTTTAAAATCTAATAATATATAGTTAATCAAGTTAGAATTGACTGGCTAATCCTTGAATTAATTAATACATTTATTTTTTAAATACATATTTTTGAATCTCCATCATGAAGAAGGCATTATGCTCTGTACATTCAATGATTTAAAAAAAAAAAAAGATTCGAAAGCTTGAGATCTGCCGTAAAGGAACTAAGAACAGGTAGATGATACACACACACACACACACACACACACACACACACATATATATTTATATGTGCACATCAATGATTGATACATAGAAATATAAAATGGAAATATGAGTGCTTTAACAGACAAAGAAGTGAATATTGATCATAGCATCATGCAAATGCTTGAGTAGATAGCCCTGAATAGTCTTTTGGGAAAAGTATTATTTTTTTGACCTTCTAGGATATATTTCTTTTTTTTTTTTTTTTTTTTTAAGATTTTATTTATTTATTTGACAGATCACAAGTAGAGAGGCAGGCAGAGAGAGAGGAGGAAGCAGGCTCCCTGCTGAGCAGAGAGCCCGATGGAGGGCTCGATCCCAGGACGCTGGGATCATGACCTGAGCCAAAGGCAGAGGCTTTAACCCACTGAGCCACCCAGGCGCCCCCTAGGATATATTTCTTAAAGACAATGATCAGAGGAGAGAAGTAGGTAAAAATTTATTTATTTTAAGATTTCAGGAAAAAGTTTAAGTAAATGAATGAAGTTTGAGAAAACAGACTAACATATATTTATTTTGGAGAGGTACAAACGCAGTTTATAGAGTTTAATCTTGGAGCAATGATTACAAAGTGAAAACTCGTAGCAATTAAGACATTAGAATGATAAGTTGTATCAGATCTATTTTCTCCCTTCCTCTAGCCAAGCATCATAGTGATAATAATAATAATAATAATATCAACACAATAACAATAATAAACATCTTTTAGTGCTTACGAAATTCCAGACCTTGAAAATAAACTATAAATAAGTCTACAAGTACTATAATTGATCCTATTTTATAGATGAATAATTTGAAGCACAAAGATACTAAGCAGGTTGCTCAAAGTAATTCAGCTTCAAGCAGGTAGAGCCAGGACTTAAACCACCAGGTTTCAGTCTCGTTGGTGTCTGGAAAAGGATGATAATAGGTCAAGAAGAATGGAATATCAATGAACAAAACATGTCTAAAACTGAAAACTGAAGTCACTGATGTCCTTGTTCTCTCTGTGCTTCTACTCTCGACCAGAAACCTAATCACAACCCATTCCTCCTCTGCTTCTCCCATTCCAATATTGTCTATTCTACACTTCGTATCATTCATTTCGTATCAATCATCACTCCATTGGCTTTCTAATGATAGCCTCACATTATTAGTCCCTGATCATTTCTGGCTTATCACCATAGGTCTCCAGCTAATGTCCCTCCCACTGGTTTCTCCCAGGTTTTTCAGACCATAATCAGTGATCTTCCTAAAATGCAATCAGCGTGACACTCCCCTGCAAACAGACCTGCCTCATGTACCTCACAATCCACAGAATAAAGTCTAAATCCTTTCCTTTGGCAAAATAAGCTTTACCTAATAGGTGTCCTATTTTGGGCAACTCTAATCTCCAGTCATATGTTGAGACTAAGATATGTTTTCTAGGAATGCTTTAAATGTAGCTTCTCTCTCTCCCTCTCTCTCTTTTTTCCTAATGAGCAAAATTCTTTCATATCTACAAACTTTACAGTTTTCATGCTTCTGTCTGCATCCCCCTGGTGAACTATTACTTCCATTTAAAGATTCAAAACAGGCCTGACCTCCTTTATGAACCAGCCCTGAACCTAATGATTAAAACTTATCTTTCTAATTGCAAACCTAGAACCCTACTTTTATTGGAGCAATTTCAATATACCAAAGGCTCCTTCATTTAAATCCTGACTACCAGTAAGATCTTGGAAGTCAGAAACAATGTCTTATTGTTGGTGTTTGCGGGGGTTTAACAGCTAGTGGCGTTGGATAAATAAAATATGAATTAATAAGGATGTAATTGGGAGATCCTGGCTCTATCAGTCTATTGCCTCTTTAAAGGAAAAAAATGCAATTGAGAGAAAAATAAATAAATAAAGCACAAGCTTCTCCACTGTCCAATTTATGGTGTAATTTGGTCATATCCTGGGTCAAAAGAGCCACGTAGGATAAAACAGAATTTACCTTGCATTTGTGATGATGCCTTAGCTTTAATCTAACACATGGAAGGGTAAAAGTCTGAATTAAAGTAGTTGGGAATTGTCACATGTGGCTGTTCTATGCTCCCAAAAGACACCTGGAAAGCCAGATTTGAGGGGGTGGGGTGGGAGGCAGAGAGCAAGGCAGAGACGGAGGAAAGAGGGAGTGGGGGCGAAGTGAGAGAAATCCAGGAGGGCAGCAAAAAAAATGCAAGATAATTAACTGTCATGATTAAAAGGTTTCATTTTTCAAATCGCTTTTCAATCTAATTCATACCATGTGAAATGTTAAGATCTATTTTTAGGCTGAGTAATATGCTGTAGTGCAAAATTTTGATAAATAATTATCTTTGTATTTTATCCATAAAAATATTAAGACAGATTCATTTAATTATCATAAGTGAGCACGACAGGGTGCTGGTTCAGCCTCGATAGATTGCCATTTCCAGCGTGACCTAAGTGTGAGGCCCTGAGCCTCGTGTATGAACACCTGGGGGCAGAAACTGGCCCTTCTCCTTCCAGTTCACAGCGGAGTGCCGCGTGTCATACTGCTCATTTTCTGATGTGCAGGCTTTGCTCTTCCCTTAGGGAATGGGATTCTGACAGGCACTTTATCTCAACACATTGAGTCTCGTATGAAATTGTCACTTTCTCTTGCCTCCTTGCTAGTTAGTTCAATACCATGACGAGATACAGAGTGAGATTTTATACTGAAGCTGAACCAGGCAACTGTTGTTTTAGGAGAAGTGTACTGCTCTCTTTATATACATTCCCCAAACCAGCAACTGCAGGAGGACAAGGGAAGGGCAGGAAGCTGGCCCATTTCACCTGAAGACCCAAGTCTTTTATTTGTGTAGCTGTGTGTGTTCACACATACTATCTTAGCTAATCTTCCCAGACTATCAAAGAATGTTAACATATGCCTTATTTTCATTATCAGAAAAGGAAGGTTTTAGTGAATTATAATAACAGACATATTAATTTCTAGGCACACTCCTTCCTGTGACTTATTATATCTTTTAAGTAGTTCATGAAAGTGCCACAGACAAGTGTCATACAAAATAATAAATTTAGAGGATTAGTCTGGAAAATCGAATCAGTCCTAGAGGAAGAACATTCCAATTTGTGCATTTGGGGGGAATAGGTATTGAAGGGGGGAGTTTTGATGACAAAACCAGTATTTTATTCAATGGTTATTCCCTCTTGGCAATTCTCTAGTCTGCACTTTAATGATAGGATTTTATAGAACTAGAACTTCTCCCCTTTCAAAATGAAGTGTAGAAGGCATCTAGACAACCATCTGATAAAGGTGGGCGTGGTCTGTGTGTCTTCTCATTTCCATAATGATTTCTCTTTCGCTTGTACTGGACACATATCTTTCATATTTTATTACTGGCTGCTTGTGCTTGTTCTCCTGCCTCCCAATGACTGTAAGCAGATAAATAAAGGGACAGGACCACTAGACAGAGAATGGAAGGGAAGACAGATGCAAAACATTTTGAAAGCTCCAATGCAGACAAGCCAGTTGCAGCAGACTCTGCAAAGCCATCTCAGAGCTGGCAAAGGGGAGACCCAGAAGCAGGATGGAGAGTAACAAGCAACTCCAGAAAGGGGAGGGGAGGGGCTCTGCTTAACTCAGAAGTTGGTGGTGCAGATAGGGTTAAAAAGAGGATTCTTTTTAATATTTGAGAAAATAATGTTGGATGCCTTCCAACCTTCCTGAACGCAGTGATGACCCCCTGACCCCCTACCGTACCCCACCCAACTGTGGCAAACACCAGATTTACTCAGTAGAGACACTGAATTAGTGATGCTTTGGTTAAGAGACACAGGCTAGTCTGAGGGTGGGCACATCACAAGTTTAATCAGGGAAATAATGGAAATCTCTATATTGAATAACGGGACCTCCCTCAGCCCCTGTCCCTACTGCAAGAACACTTCTAAGTAAGTGAGGGGAATTCTTTCTGGTGAAATGCCAAATAAAATATTTACATAGTGTGAAGTTTGGTGGATAGGCAGAAATAAAATCAGCAAGCTTACTCCATGTTGAAGTACAACAATTAACAAACTAAAATATGCATAGAGGCTCCAATTAGCATTTTTTTTTCTAGGTCTTTAATGGAAGTTGCTAGCCAAGAATCAATAGATATTAGACAAAGGGATAATAAAAGAGATCGCAAAATAAACATTTAAAAATAAACAAATAACATAACAAAACCACCAGCATGTTAGAGTGACATGGGTGAACTAAAAAAAAAAAAAAAAAAAAAAAAAAAATATATATATATATATATATATATATATATATATCAGAGGAAAGAAACATGAGAAAGAAAGATGGAAATTTAAAAAAGGAAGTTCTCAGAATAGTCCTCAGAAAGATTAGAGAGACCATGAAAGAAAAAAAAGGAGAATAACAAATGAAGCAAAGCAAAACAATACACACAAAACCCTTTGGAGATGTAGAAAGAACTTAGACACACAAAACAGGAAGAAATTTTTAAAGTCAACAAAAGAATAAAAGATAAATGATAAAAATTGAAGACACCTCCCAAAAGTAAATAAAAAAAAACACTTTTGGAAAAATAGGAAAATAAATATAAGAAATTTAGAGAGTTATAGGAAATCTAATATCTAAGTAATAGACATTTAGAAATATAGAGAAGAGAAAACAGATGTGAAGAAATAATAAAAAAAAAAACAGAACAATTTCTTGTGATTGAATGTCATGAAATTAAAGATTTTCCTGATCCAAAGTGCATCCAGCTACATGGATGATAAGAAGCCCATCCCAAGGTCCACCAAACTTCCTTCTTTATATTTGTGGACAGGTAATCAGGCATTTGGAAAAATCTGGTTATCAGAATGGCATTGAATTTCTCAATTTTACTATAATCTTAACAGCAGAGGAGCTCTGCTTTGATAGAAATTTCAGACCATAAATTCTGTAGCCTGACAAACTACTGATGAAGACATTGTCATATATGTACATTCTCAATGCTTTTATTTCTCAAGTACATTTTCTCAGGAAGACACAAAGAGATCAGGTGCTTCCCTCTGATGAGGAATAAACTAAGAAAAAAGTATGATTCAGAATAGACAATTTCCAACAAAGAGAAATTTCCAACTCTAAGCATAATATTAACAGGAGACTTTCAAATATAATTGTTTAAAAATAATATTTTGTGGGGCACCTGGGTGGCTCAGTGGGTTAAAGCCTCTGCCTTCAGTTCAGGTCACGATCCCAGGGTCCTGGGATCGAGCCCAGTGTTGGGCTCTTTCCTCAGCAGGAAGCCTGCTTCCCTCTCTCTCTCTCTGCCTACTTGTGATCTCTGTCAAATAAATAAATAAAATCTTTAAAAATAATAATAATAATATTTTGTGACATGAATGTTTAAGGTGTCAACAGGTAAGTAAAAATAATACTGAAAATGACGTAAAAATAGGTGAATGTATTAAAATACTTGTCTCATTAGGTACCAAGTACTGTGTCAAATCCTGTATGCCTAACCCTCACTTCCCACAGTTCTAACAATTTCTAAGTACCATTTAGGGCATGCTAAGTCTTTAATAGAAGTCAGATACGAAATGACAATTAGTCTTCTGTGGTATTGAATGAAGGGACATAGAACTTAAAATTTACCTTTACTTTGTTTGACCTTGACCATGAATCTCCTACCTTGGACCAAGGTCTGGATGAAACATTACTAACTAGCAAATTCATCTTTATAAATCAAGAAGGAGAATAAGAAACCATTAACAACAGTGACAACTTATCATTTTTATAGTTTTGAAAAATTAAACACAGTTATTTAAATTCACATCTAACCCAATCTCTGCTCTTTCATGTCAAAAACAAGTAACATCCATCAACAGCAATAACAAATTATGATTTTCTTTTTTTTAAGATTTTATTTAGTTATCTGACAGACAGAGATCACAAGTAGTCAGAGCGGCAGGCAGAGAGAGAGCGGGGGGGGGTGGGGGGGTGGGGGGAAGCAGGCTCCCTGCTGAGCAGAGAGCCTGATACCTGGCTGGATCCCAGAACCCTGAGATCATGACCTGAGCTGAAGGCGGAGACCTAACCCACTGAACCACCCAGGTGTCCCAGATTCTCTAAACCCCTTTGCTACTCGAGTTTTGGCCATCATGTGAAAGTATAGCAATCATTACTTTGCAAGTTAATTGTTTGTAAGTGCTCTTTGAGGCGTGCCTTATGACATAATTAGTTGTACTAAGTTTCTTTTCCACAACTAGAGTGGGAAAGCCACTCTAATGTACTGAACACCATTAAATTAGACTACTTATGTCAAAACAGAAAAAAAAAAAATGTCTTAAGCTCTTTTACCTGCAAAATGTCCATTCTTCAAGGAGCACCACTATGTTATGCGGTCATCATTCTAGAAAGAAGGTCTGAGACATCCATGATATCCAGCTATCATATCATTTCTTTCCCTGATTCTAGTTAATTATTGGAAGGGAATTCCATCTGAAATAATCAAAACTAATGCTTAAATAGCATGAGGATGTGCCAGGAATGGTTTCAAATGCTTTGAATTCAGTGTCTTACTCATTTTAACATCTCTGTAAATCAGGCATATTATTTTTATTCTCTCGTTATGGATGAGGACACTAAGGCACAAAAAAGAGCAAGAAATTTTGTAAGGCTATCCAACTGATAAATGTCTGGAGCTAGGATTCGCATCTTGGCACTCTGGTTTTAGAATTTGTTCTCTCAATACATCTCTCGGGAAAAATAGTTTGGGGCTGCCTGGGTGTCTCAGTCGTTTAAGTGTCTGACTTCAGCTCAGGTCATGATCCCAGGGTCCTGGAATCCAGCCCCACATCAGGATCCCTGCTCCGATGGGGAGTCTGCTTTTCCCTCTCCCTCCCTCCTGCTCATGCTCTCTCTCTCTCTCTCTCTCTCTCTCTCAAATAAATAAATAAAAACTTTTTAAATAAAGGAGATTCTGGGCATATATATTTATACTTTGATAGCACATTTCTAACTGAGTGATCTGAATAAAACAGTTCTACTCTCGGGGTCCTCAATTTCTTCAACTGTAAAATTGGGATAATAAGGGTACTTAGACTACTGAAAGACAATATATGTGCCAGCAATCTGTAAACCCTTAAATCATATAAAATGTTATTTACTTTTAAGGGAAAGCAAATTCACATGACTGACATTTTCTGAGACATGGCTCAAACTAAAACCTAGACTGGCAGGAGAGGCAGGAACATGTTTATAACTTCTGACCCCTGTAACTCTACGGAGCTGAACTTAAGACTCCTTTTAAATTAGGGACAATTGAATGACAGTGTGCACGGTGGTGGGGATGGCAGAGTGTGGTAAGACATCAATAAGCTCACCTACGAGCAATAGAAATTGAGAATTTGGAAAGTCAATGAGATTTTCAGGCTTAATAGGACAAATGTAATTAACTGAATATTAAGTCTTCTTTCCCACAGGACTGCAATGGAAATTGGCCTTTGACAGAATAGCATAATTCAGTCAATAATCGCACTGAAGTGGCGAGTAGAATTCAAAAATGAAAGCTGCAGTGAAATGCACCCAGGAATATATGGTTCTGAGTACAGTGTTCATTCCCAAGGCTTGAGCACTGTTAAGTAGTGTTTTTTCATTGTTCACAAAATTCTTAAACTTAAGAATTGTAGGTTTTGAAGGTCCTAGGTGGCTATAAATGTATAAATGTCATAATGAAATAGGACTCTTTCAAGGGCAGGGGAAACAAATCTTTGTTCCAGGACCACCCAGTGCCAGCTCTATTTTAAATCAAAGAAAAAAATTAAAATAGCAAATACAACTTGAATAAAGAGTTAGGTCTTTTAATCACCTAAAATTCAAATTTTACTTACCCAGTTAATTAGCGGCTGGCACATCAAATGATATATGATGCCAATTCTGGTAAAAACAGAACACTGAAAAAATAACATAAGAGTAGGTAGAAAAAGCTTTTCAAGTAAATAAAGATCAGTAAAATTCTGCAGTTGGATCGGGGTTCAAAACATGTCAGTTTAATTAATTTCAGCGGAAAATTATGTCAACTCTTAGAGAATCATAATCATCAGTGGATATTTCTCACACATCTGCTGCTAAAGCTTTCAATCGGCAATTAAGCAAAGAAGAGAAAATAAGTGTGAAATTCAATATTTTATTGTTGGTTCAATATTTGTTGAGTTCAAGGTCCATAATAAGAAAACCTCCTTTGTGTAGTATTTTTTATTAACTTTGTAGCCTTGATTTCTTGCTGTTTATGTATATGACTAAACTTCCTCAGGAGTAAAAAGATTAAGACAAATTGCTAGGTAAAAAGATAATCCCTATTTCTTCAAGATGGTGTGTGTGCTGGTCTTGTTAACATTTTATCCACAATGCAATGTTACATATGCAAGAATGGGGGTGGGGAAGGTATAGAAACAAACCAGAACAGAAGGTATAAGTTGTGCTAAATGAGGTGTTCCTCATTATGGAAGCTAGCTGCCATAGGTATATCAAAAACTATGAAGAAAATACAAAACAAAACAAAACAACAACAACAACAAAAACAGCTTACAGAAATTGTGTCCCTAGAACTCATGGCACTTGCTTTTGTGGTCAAAGCAGAAAGGAAACTTGAAAAAAGAACCTAAGTGTTCTTGGAATTACAAAGGGCAGGTGGGTGTGGTTTCTCATTTTCACTTTGCACTATCTCCTAGGAAAAGAAATGAATTGCTTTTAAAACTATTTCTGTATCATTTTCAAAAAGCTCTGAAAACAGTACATACTCTTCAAGATGCAACCAAGTTTTTAAATGATCTTTATTTGATTGTATGAAAATACGAAATTAATGTTTTTTTTTCTTGATAGTTCTTTGGCTAATACCCTGTATAACTCGATTTCTTGTCCCTAACCCATAAGACTTCGACAGCAGTTTTAGTCATGTAAAAAAAGGCAAAAAACAAACTTTTGTTCAAGTGAGAATTCCAGTTACACACACACACACACACACACACACACCCTCTCTTTTCCTCAGCCCACGGCTGTGTGTATGCTCGTATGTGTACATGTGTATGTGTGTGTAGTTGTGACGATAACTTTGTTATTTCATTCTTCCTTTCTCCCCTTTTCTGCCACAATCTTCTAAAAATAGACGAGAATTCAGAGGTTACTTGAGATATCTGACTCCTCTGTAATATCCTTTTTTTTTGTGGCTGTTGCTTCTTTTCTGGTGGGCACTAATGACTATCCTTGTCCTTTGTGGGTTGAACATCCAAAGAGTGGTTTGATAGTGGGGAGCAATTGTGAGATTTTCAGAGCCTGGCAGGGCAATAAATTATTTAGTTATCTTGGGTAGATTTGCTCTGACTTGACCTGCTCCAAACACTGGTCCCTTAAGCTCTCCTCCATCCTCTTTGCTGGTCTCAGTGCTGGTTTTCATGAGGTAAGACACCCTCAAAATATCTGTAGCTTGCCCATCTTCTTCATTGTTCAAATTATTACCGAAAAATGCATGTGCATTTGCAAGCCCCTTGTGCTCTTGCTAGCATTCTTTTCTCTGCCCTGCTGTCTCTCGCCAATGTCCTGCTTACACATCTCAAATAGGGCCAGCAGGCAAACCTCATTTTTAAATAGACATTCTCCAGGGATGGGATGCTAGCCTAAATTTTAGGCATCCTCGATCCTTATGAATGGTTTTATTGGAGGCTTCTGACTCCCTTTCAACTTAAATGGAACTAGAGGCCCTTTAAATCTTCCAAATGCCGTAGTAATTTAACTGGTTTTAGTCTGGTGATTTGAGATGTCAAAGATAACCTTCTATCTCCTCAAACTCCAAGTCCTTTTTTAGACAAGGATGATGACTGAAAATAGATGGACCAAGTCAATCTCCAGTGTAACTGCTTTTAATTACTATTTCTTACCTTAATGTTTGCAGTCACCTATGAAATGATGCCACTGTCTCGCATCTAATCCCCCCCTACAATATGACTTCCAAGATTTAGTCAATCAGTAGAAGTGGTACTGTGCTGTGTTAGGAGTCAAATCCCTGGATTCAAATCCTAGCTGCAATAGGTGTTTACTGGCTTTAGGGCTTTGGGCAGTTTAATTAGGTGCTCTATCCTTAATTTCCTCATGTATAAACTGATAATAATAGAGTTTATTTTTTAATGTTGTTGGGAATATTAATAATACGATCTGTGTAGAGGACACACGGTTAACATTTAACAAATATTAGTTACTTTGATTAAGAATCATTTTTATTAGGGTGCCTGGGTGGCTAAGTCAGTTAAGTCTCTGCCTTTGGCTTGGGTCATAACCCAAGCCCATGACCACAAGCCTGAGCAGAGAGCCTGCTTCTCCCTCTCCTGCTGCCTGCTGCTCCCCTCTTATGCTCTCTCTCTCTCTCTGTCAAGTAAAGAAATAAAATCTTAAAACACACACACACACACACACGAACTTCTTTTACTTAAGATCCACTCTATTCAAAAATAATATTGGACGGTCTTCCTCCTAGTCCTTTAAGATAGTGTTTCTCCATTTTATAAGAAAGGGATAGAAGCTGATAGAGAATAAGAACTTGCCTAAGTTCCCAAGTGGTAAGCAGAACAGTCAGAATTTTAATTCAAGATATTTTGAATTTTAGAAGAAACAAAACCACAAGAAAACATAAGAAACTTTTTTTTTTTTTTTTTTTTTTTTAAGGTTAGAAGCTTGTTATTTTGCTTTACACAGACAGGCATTTTGTGATCAATTTTCTTCAATGGCTTTGCACATTCCTAGGTCCAAAGTTCTTTGCAAGGCAAATAAATCTTCCTTGATTTGGTCTTCTCCTCATCACCTAAAAAACAACTTCCCTGAACAGCTGTGACCATATCAAGTTAGTTCCAGATCTCTGCAATCACCAGGCTCTTCCTTCTCCTCCTATCTCTACAAGTGCCATCTTTCAGCTGGAGATGCTCTCCTTTTCCCTCACCTCAATTCACCTGGAGAACTTTTGTTCAATTCAAGATGTACCTTTAGACTCTATCTCGGGGGCTTTCAGGATGGACTTCCTTCACACATCATGATTACTTAATAATGATTTCATTATTATTGTTAATATTAATCATTTTAAATTTATCATGTGAAGCACAGTGAGAAAAAAAACCCTGAATTGATAACCAGGAGACCTGGATATTATAATTATGAATAAACAAATTTAGTGTATGATTGGTATAAAAAAATGTAGATATGTTTTTCATTTTGCTTTCATTGTTTTCTGGGTAAAATGGATTAATCACACCACACATTATCTCTAAGATCACATCCAGCCTACATACTTCAGAAAATTTGAACAACTTGGGGCACCTGGGTGGCTCAGTTGGTTAGGCCTCTGCCTTCAGCTCAGGTCATGATCCCAGGGTCCTGGGATCGAGCCCCGCATCGGGCTCTCTGCTCAGTGGGGAGCCTGCATCCCCCCTCTCTCTCTGCCTGCCTCTCTGCCTACTTGTGATCTCTTTCTCTGTCAAATAAATAAATAAAATCTTAAAAAAAAAAATTTTTTTGAACAAGCTCTCATTCCTGTGAACTCATGGCCCAGAAATCAAGACCTGAGCTGAGATCAAGAGTCAGATACTTTGGAATTTCTCATTGATGCACCAGGCAGGATGAGGGGAATTGCTCTCTATTCCATTTTTTAATAAAGCTTTATAAAAGTTAAGGATACTGGTAGACCACACATATTTAAAATTGTATACAGACAGTAATAAATGGATCTATATGGTTTAAAAAAACAAAAACAAACAAACAAAAATTGACTGAGCCAACTGGCTGCCCCCTCCTTATTCCCTTCTATAGAAAAATAGGTTTGCTGTTGAAGAAAAAAAAAATGAAAATTAATGTTTTGATCCAAATTTTAAAATTTTTGTTATCTTTCTGTTCTCCTTTTCTCATGATTTATTTCTCAACTACCTCCTCTTTTTTCCTCCTACATGTTAGTGAGAGAGATTTTGTATGTTTCCAATAAATTTTCGTATTATTTTATACATAAATATAACAAACATGTTCACTTTATACATATACTTAAATGTTCTTTAATTGCCACAGCACAATCTTTAAATTTTAATGCCTTTACTGTCATGTTCATTTTAAAACTTATTTGGGTTTATTAAAGAGCTCACGTCTTTTCTCAACTTTCAAGTTAGAGTTTAGTTGGGGCAAGTCAGTGTGAAATTCTGTGATATAAAAGCAAAATGAGCTTTTGATTTCACATGATTTAATAAGATAATAAACAGCTGAGGATCTTTCACCTTCATTGAATTTAATTTGATTTTATCAAAGAAAGGTAAAAATTTCCCATAAATAGTGTTTAATTTAAAACAAACACGCTAGGGGTGCCTGGGTTTCTCAGCCGATTAAGTGTTGACCTTCAGCTCGGGTCATGATCCCAGGGTCCTGGGATCAAATCCCACATTGGGCTCCTTGCTCAATGGGGGCCTTCTTCTCCCTCTGCCACAGCTCCCCCTGCTTGTGCTCTCTTTTTTTCTGTCAAATAAATAAACAAACGAATCTTTAAAAAATGAAATAAACCAAACTAACTGAACAATAAGCCTTTCATGTTTATAATTTCAGGCAACGTTTTTTTTTTTTTTTAAGTTATTACAAACATATTTTTTTTTTTTTTTTCTTTTTTTTTAATTTTTTATTTTTTATAAACATATATTTTTATCACAGGTCTGTGAATCACCAGGTTTACACACTTCACAGCACTCACCAAAGCACATACCCTCCCCAATGTCCATAATCCCACCCCCTTCTCCCAAACCCCCTCCCCCCAGCAACCCTCAGTTTGTTTTGTGGGATTAAGAGTCACTTATGGTTTGTCTCCCTCCCAATCCCATCTTGTTTCATTTATTCTTCTCCTACCCACTTAAGCCCCCATGTTGCATCACCACTTCCTCAGGCAACTTTTTAAATTTAATTTAAATATGTAAGTTAAAACATTTTTCACATGTTAAGACAAAGGTTAATGCATTACAAGCCAGGAAACTAAAGTTTGTTTGTTTGTTTATTTATTTATTTATTTATTTATTTATTTTAAAGGATTTTTATTTATTTATTTGATTGAAAGAGATCACAAGTAGGCAGAGAGGCCAGCAAGCAGGCTCCCTGCTGAGCAAAGAGCCTGATATGGGGCTCGATCCCCAGACGCTGAAATCATGACCTGAGCAGGAAAGTTGTTTTTTATAATTTCTTTACCTTCAACAGAAGTTCCAGGACTGATGAAAACATTCAATTCCATTCATATATATTTGCAAAATCTGAAGAACATGGAATAAAGCAGTAAAAATGTGAGAGGTTTTCCTCTGGAATCCAGAGGGAATAAAAACACAACCACACACACACAGGTTGCCATAGAGGGTATGATTTTACGCATTCAAGGTATATAATCATGACAGAATGTAAAAATCAGAAATAGTTTCCATTACAAAAATTAGATATTCAAAATGATGTCACGGAAAATAGCTTAGAGATTACAAACATTGGCTCTGGAGGAAGTTTGACCTAAATTTAAAGTTTGGCTGTAACAATTATTAGGGATCTAAGCATGAACAAGTTATGCAACTGAGTGTGGTAGAATTTAGCCATAAGCAAAGTAGAGAGAATACAGAATTCCTTGGGTCATCATAAGGACCCATAAAACATGGATGCAAATCACATAGGATAGGATCTGAGGCACAAGACCTACCTCACAACCACTTGTTACTAACAGGCAGATCATGTGAATATTACGGATACCTTGAGGATTTGTTTTACATTTTTGACAAGACTAGCAAAACTACAGTGAAAATTCTCATTAACAAATATGTCCCTCATTAAAGAAACTTATCAGGAATTGCATATATGAATTATTATGTGCATGGAGTCCATATACCATATGGTGTGTACATTCATAACATTTATGGGATAATAGTTAAAAAACTAGACTATAAATCTGTAGCACCTAAAAGGGAAGCAATGTAGTCAAATTTTAAAAATAATCTGGTAATACACTGGGGAAAAAAAATCTCAGCATACGTTAAATCCCAGGGTTTGGATGGGAGGTGGGGGATAGAGAGAATTTAATATAATATATAAAAATAGAAATCACCATATGTTATTGATTTGTTGATGATTTAAGTATTTAGATATACATGCATGGCCATTTGAAAATATGTATATGGATAGGATATGTGCATACATATAACACACAATTAAGAACAGGACAATATGAGGCACCTGGGTGGCTCAGTCGGTTAAGCAGCTGCCTTAGGCTCTGGTCATGATCCCAGGGTCTTGAGATCCAGCCCTCCATTAGGCTCCCTGCTCAGTGGAAAGCCTGCTTCTCCCTCTCCCTCTGCCTACCTGTGCTCTCTCTCTAGCTCTCTGTCAAATAAATAAATACATAAATAAATATTAAAAATAGGGGACAAGACAATAGGTTCAAAATGGAGTCACTTATGCTAAGTTTCACAATACCAAAACTACTGTAACTAAATTACAGTTTTGTCTCTCCCAGAAATGGAATCTTAACCCAGTCAATCAGGAATCAGTTGATCAGCACTGGTTAAGTAATCTGCTGATAAAACCCTGCCAATCCCTAAAGGGAAGTTACTATATAATAATCAAGTCCTTTTTTTGCCTAGTCTTACTTCCTTGTTCTTGCTCCCTTCTGCCTATAAAAGTTTCATTTTGCAGTCTCTCTGAGCTTCTTTCTATCTGCTGGATTAGATGTTGGCCAATTGCAATCCAGTTTTGCCCAAATTAACTCTTAACATTTTAATATGCCTCAGTTTATCTTTTAACAATATGTATATGAATGCATATTTATAAAGTTAAACTTCATAGCAAAACTCAAAATCAGATTATGGTATTTTAAACAACACTAAAACACTAAATAAATTTTAGACTGACTTTAAAAGTTATTAAAATACATGACTCAAGTAGCTAAATGTATGAGCATTTTTATACCATAAAGTTTCAACATAAATTAAAAAAAGAAATTAGATGTTATGATACCAATATCAGGCAAAAACAAACAATAAAAAAAGAGAGAGAGTCATTTATAATGATGAAAGGTAAATGCCATGATCAAGGACAAATTGAGTTGGTTATATTGACTACAATAATACAGAGTGCTGTATTATAAGCAGATAATGAAGGGAATTTAAAGAGAAACAGAGAAACTTTCTAGTAAGAGGAGATTTTAACAAATCTCTTTTTGACATTGAAAGGGTAACTGGAGAAAATAAATAAGATTATGATGAATAAAATTAAATAAATAGGTACTATCCTCTATTTTGAGCATAGAGTACATCTTTTACTAGAACCAAGAGATTATTCTATAAAATAAATGATATTTATTACAGAAATATGGACAGAAAATTTTTAAAAAATTAGGAATTCACATTTGCTTAAGAATCATTCAACAATAAAGCACTATAGTGCAATATTAGAAATACACATGTGTAGGGTTGAGGAAGGGGTAATAATGATGGCTACTAAGGAAGGCATGTGTTGTGATGTGCACTGGGTGTCATACGTAAACAATGAATCACTGAACACTACAACAAAAGCTAATGGTGTACTATACACTGGCTAACTGAATATAATAAAACAATTGAAAAATTAGAAGAAATTACAAACACACAAGAAGAAACACACCTGTGCATAATGTATATTATATAAAGTATATCATATAATGTGTATCATATAATGTAATACAAAATATAACAATATATGTAATAACATATACTGTATATCTAATATATATTTTATGGGTATCATATTTATATGTGTGTGTTTATATATATGAGACAGAGTGATTAAAGAGAGACAGAGAGAAAGGGGAGAGAGATAAGCTTGGAGATTAACTATCTCCTAAAGTGCTTGAAGAGGAAAGAAAACTCACAAACTCAGAATATCTAATACATAACAATGGTTAAATTTTTACAGAATACAAGCTATGGGTCGTGGTAAGGTATATATCGAGATTAATATTTATAGTATGCAACACTTTCATTACTGAAGGCATACAAAAAGAAATTAAATATAGGATCATAAAGTTAAAGAAAATTAAGGAAACAGAAATAGCAATAAAAATAAAATTGAACATAAATAAAATTAAGATATTTTTAGTAGGATTATCAAAATATCCAAAATCCCTATTTGCATAGTTGAAAAAATATATATGCATTAATTAGATTAACATAATCAAAACAGAAAAGAAATCCTCAAACACAAACACATTGGGATTAAAATAATTATAGTAACTGATTACATAATTCATTATATTATATTATACAATATCATGTTAATCAATTTGAAAACTTGAAAGATATATATATATAACTTTTAAGGTATTGTTTGTTTCAAAATATGTTCCCCAACATTGACTTATTTGTCAAAAATTAGGAATCCATTACTAATTTTTGTAGGAAATCTTTCAGCTGTCAACATATAATATGAAAAATTTTATATAGAAAATAAAATAAAGACAATAGTCTAGCTTTTTTAAAATTTCCATAACATATCAATATTGACAGAGCACAACAGACAAAAACAAAATAAAACAAAATTTGATTCTATTTTACCTCTAAAATGTGATATAAATCCTAAATAATACACAAAACGTAATATATTCTGATAAATTAGGTTTCATTCAATGCAGCTAATATAATGAATAATTCAATTCAATATAGTCATAATCTAAGGGAGTAAAAAAATCAGGCAATAAGAAAGCAAAAAGTAATTTGGTAAATTCAACTTCTATTTTTTATTTAAAGAAAATTAGGCACAATCAATATAAAACCAACAACCAAAAACAAACAAAATTACCAGTAATAATAAAAACTATGTCTACCAGTTCTATTAACTGATACATTAATTCTGAAATAAATGTTCACTTAAAAATAGATAAGAAAAACGCATTTCCATTTTTTTCTCACAATTACATTTTTGCTGCTCTTTTACATTGGAAGTGCTAAAACTAGTCATCTACACTTAATGCTGTCAACAACTCTTCTTCCATGCTTTTAAAATTCCATTTCAGTTAGGATCTTGTCCTAGCTAGTACACAGGACACCAGGCACTTTGAGTTTTTGTCATATCTTACTGGTTGCTCCTCCTCAGTTACATTTCCTACCTGGTCACCTCTTCCACACATGTTGGCAGTAGAGTACCCCTGAGTTCAGTTCTTGTACCTCAATGATCTCTATCTGCCATTACTCTTCTGGTAACTTCTTCAGTTGCATATCATTAAACAAATCTATATGCCCACAAATCCAAAATTTTTATCTTTTTTTTTAAAGATTTTATTTATTTATTGGAGAAAGAGCAAGAGTGGGAGAGCAGCAGGAGAAGAAGAAGCAGGCTCCCTTCTGAGCAGGGAACCTGAGTAGGGGCTGGATCCCAGGACTCTTGGATCATGTCCTAAGCCAAAGGAAGACACTTAACCTAGTAAACCACCCAGGCAACCCCCAAATTTTTATCTTTAGCTCAGACTTCTTCCTGATCTTCATATGTAACTGCCTGCTTGACATTTGCTGGTCATCTCCAAATGGATATTTTGTAGACATATAAAAATGTGTATGAACAAAAGCAAAATCTGAATTTTTCCCCCATTTCACTCAAAAGGAGTTTTCCAATCTAAGTTGATGGCCATTCCATCATTCTAGCTTCACAGGCCAAAAACCTTGAAGTTATCTTTGGGTCTACATTCAGTCCATCATGAAAATCTATTGATTCTTTCAAATATCAGTATATTTAGAAGTTGACCATGGCTTATAATTTCCATTGCTAATACTTCCATCCAAGCCATCATTAATTTTCATTTGGGTTAGTGCAATAACTTTTTTGCAGTTCTTCCTACTATACTTCCCGCTCTTGTTTTCAAAACAGCAACTAATGTTAATTGCATAAATGAAAATCAAACCATAACTCTTCTTTTCTCAAAACTCTGTAAAGTTTCTCCACTTCTCTCAGAGTTGATATCTTACAAAATTATCAAATACCCTGCATGATTACAATTGCTTTTTTCCTTTCTGTTCTTCAGCGATTTCTCATTTCAACCATATAGATCCCTTTGCTGTTCCTTGGTAACATTGGGCATATTTCAACATGCATCCCTCTCCCTGGAAATGTCTTCTTCTGGCTAATTCTTTCAATCTCTTCATATTGTTGCTTAAATACTAGTTTTTTCCAATAAATGAATTTTCACAGTATCATCGTAATTATCAATTTATTTCCTTGTAGTTGCAAATTCTACTTCATTGCCAGCTGTGAGAAAATGAAGCTGAGCTCTTTAAAGTTTTTCTTTGTCACTGATCCAGGTTAAGCATTGTCAGGCGAGAGCACTCCAGAGACATTACAGGAGAAAGGAGTTTTCCTGCTTCCAGTATGCTCTCTGCAGGCTCCTGCAGAACAAGGACTTTTCTAGTGTTTGGGTCCTCAGGCACTGTGGTTTCTCCAGCTCCAAGATTCTATAATAATTTCTCCAGCCCTGGGATCCTGCAGAGCATGATAGTTGGCTCGGCAACAGCAAGGAACTTCTCCTTAGGAAATTTTGCTTATGAATGTCCTTCCCTAACACTCCAGAAGGTGCATTCCAGCAAGTTCCCCCCACAGCACCTCAGCGATTTCTCTGCAATTGAGGGCATCACACTCATGCATTCTCAAACAATATTTGGACTGCCATTTTACTTTGTAAGTTACACATTTATGGTTTGTCAGACTACTTAACAATATGAAAATTCTGGCTTTGTGATCAGAAAATGACATGATTAAGTATTCGAAAATATAGCTGATATATTTCTCTATTCATTTTCATATACTTTAAAAGTTATTTCTCTGTTTACATCAAATAGAATGCGGCACTTATGCTGTGCTCACAACTATTCTGATCAGCCATTCAGCTCATATTGGTGGACACAGGAAAATTCAAGATTTACAATTTTGCCATAGCTCTGAAGAATCTGATGTTTTTTATAGTATATTGTTTTGTTCACTACTTCAGTGACTATTTAGCTACGTAGCCAAATATAAGTTTAGAAAAGAAAATTTCCAGTATTCTACTACAAATTAAATAAGAAATTAGTCAAATTAAGTAGAGTAAATTTATTTTTAAGTGCTATAAAATGAAAAAAAAAATTCCCAGCTATATAGGACAATGAAGGTACAGAGAGAAGAAAGAGACAGAGACAGATACAGAGTCACAGACAGACAGACACAGACAATGAGGCCATGGAGACAAATTATACTGGGCATTCTCTGCTTCCTATCAATCTTCAAGCAGTTCTTTCAGAAAGCAATGGCCCAGAGCAGAAAACTAGATTTTTGCTGTTGTGATCAAAACCCAGTTGCCCGATACTGCCAATGTCTTGTGTGCTAGAAACACATTTAAATGATAATAAAACAGCAGTATAGAAGATGTTCCAGCTCATATTCATTTGACAATGAGAAAATATAGTATGCTTTGATTGTAATTGCTGTCAGACACTGAAATGGTCCTTCCACACATATTTGTTCTAAATTTATTTTTCCTGCAACTTGTAATGGTGTCACTAGCCAGTCAGCAACTGGGAAAACAACAGAAAACATTTTAGGTAAATTGAGAGTCTTTCATGTGGGAAATGTTAGGACTAAAAATATAGTTATGCCACAGGCTGATTTATGATGGTGCTGTTGGTAATTGACTGTGTTATCATGAAATAACTCTGTTTATTTTTGTGATTTACCAAGTGCTTTACAGAAAATTCTGGGTGGTGATTTAACACAACTCTCTAAATAATTCCTCTCTTCTCCATGGCTCCTGATGCGGACATTGACTTATGATGTCAGAATGAAGGTAAGAGGCTCCCATATTTAAAAAAAAAATAAGATCTTTCACAACTAGGAATCTTTGTATGGCAGCCATTCTAGACATTTGTCATTTAGGAACTAAAATGGCAATAGACATGGCCAGGGACTGCTTGTAGATTTACTGGTCCTCGCAACTGTGAAAATCCCATCCAATCTCTTGTAGCCAAACCACTCTCTGAAGCTCACTGAACTTCCCATTCATTTCAAAGTTTGGGAACTTGAAAATTCCCATTCATTTGAAAATTTAGAAGAAATAAATTGGTCTATGATAGGTCACAAATCAGTTTGATATTCTCTCTTTTTTCTCCTTTTCATCCAATAAATCCAAATGATCACACTGGTACATTTCCTAGGTTTGAGAGCACAAGGTCATTGGTGTGATATGTTCTCTTTGATATTTTGGTGAAAACAGATGATAAATCAAGTTAGTTACCCACCGGCATATCTCACCAACAACATTTTTTTTTTCTATTATGATGGCAATATTAAGTACTTAGCAGTTACTCAGTTAATGTGATCAACTGAGGTAGATGATAGGCCATGATTGACTGAAACCTTACTAATGATTGACAATAATGTTATTATCAAATTGACTATCTGACAATGTTATCCATTATTATGTTTACTCAGTTGAAAAGGCTGATTTCACTTTGGATCTACTTACTTTTGCATGTTTTATAACATTACCAACGTTACTCAATTTGGATAGTTTTGAATTTAAAAAATTAACGGATAATAAAGATAAGTGTGAAATTACCCCAAATTTTTTTGTTCATTTCTTTTTTTTTTTAAAGATTTTATTTATTTATTTGACAGAGAGATCACAAGTAGGCAGAGAGGCAGGCAGAGAGGGAGAGAGAGAGAGAGGTGGAAGCAGGCTCCCTGCCAAGCAGAGAGCCCAATGTGGGACTCGATCTCAGAACCCTGAGATCATGACCTGAGCTGAAGGCAGAGGCTTAACCCACTAAGCCACCCAGGTGCCCCTTTTTTGTACATTTCAAACCATGAATCAATAAGTAGATTCTGAGAGTCATCTCATCTGTTACTCTTGGGAACCAGTATTCTGGTCTGTATCCAGTTAGAAACTAAAAGTATTAATTTTTTTGTGACTCTGCCACCCATGCTTCTTAGAAAATAAATGTACCCTGCAGCTTGACCTGATTGAACAATCCAGTCAGAATGAATCTTGAGATTATTCTAGCTGCATGTTTTCAGATAGAGGGTAATTTGTTTTGTTATTGAATTCCATAGCACATCTACCATTAAGGAATGAATAATATTATCAGATATAATGTCTGAATCTTCAGACTTATCACAGACTAAATAAAGAATCTGCTTAAAAAACTTTTTACATAATTCTACCTTTAATTTGTTCTTTTTGTAAATATAGAACTCTGTAAAATAAGCCTTCACTTTCATATATTTGTAAAGGTCAAGGTCATATCTATAATTGTGTGTGTGTGTATTTCAGTTCACACATGCAACATTAGATAAACTATATTTTCTTCTCTCTGTAATTCTCTTTCCAGTTTTTTATTTCTACTTATTTCACTCAACTACTGGTCTCTAATGTTTCTCAGCCTCTGTTTTAATGCTGGAAACAGATTTCCTACCTTGATGAATGAGCTCTGCCAGAGCTTATATACTTTGATGGCCTCACACCTCTTGGAGTAATAATGAGAACTGCTGCTTCCTAATGGGTATTGCTGTTAACTCTAGTGAGAAACGGGATTTTACAAGATGATTTATTGACTACGCAAAATGATTCCCAAACTGATTTGCTGGCTGACAAGTAACAAAAATATTGCCAGTTGATATTAAACTTATATAAATGGGAAGTTAATATAGAAAGCTGATTTTTAAATTTTTTTCTGTGTTGCCATATCTAAAATGAAAAGATCTAAGTCTTCTATCTTAATGGCTTGCGGGCTTGAAAATCAACTCCATGTAACATGAGGAGCCAAATCCCTGATGTCTGTGATAGCTCATAGATAACCCTGAGAGAATAAATCTACACAGCTATCCAATTCCTTGCCTTGGTTTTTCTTGTACTAATATTTTCCAAAATTTCTGTCCTTATTGTTGTGATAATTGCATATCTTGTCAGAATATGGCATGAAATACCATGTAATCATCTATTAAATGTTTTGAACCCAGCCTTCAGAAATAAAATAAACTTTGATCATATTAAGCATACTCTAAAGAGAATATTACCTCTTTGCTCTATAAAAGTAGAAAGGAAATGAGTTTAAGTTTCCACTGCATGATGTATAGGTGGGTGAATATGTCCTACCAAATTTTGACAATAGAGCTATGATGTGGGATATATACCTCCCATGTCATAGCTCTCCATATATATATGGACAGAGAGATATCGAGGGAGAGATGTGGACCAAAGCTCTAAGAGAAAAAAAAAAATTTGTCCTGGATCCACAAAGGTATTAAATTTAGAATTAAAATCTGGGTCAGTCTAATTTTATAACCAATGCTTTACCCATTATTTAAATACAAGTATCACAATTTTTTTTAATTTTTTATTTTTTATAAACATATATTTTTATCCCCAGGGGCACAGGTCTGTGAATCACCAGGTTTACACACTTCACAGCACTCACCAAAGCACATACCCTCCCCAATGTCCATAATCCCACCCCCTTCTCCCAACCCCCCTCCTGATATGAGGAAGTGGTGATGCAACAAGTATCACAATTTTTAATTTATTTTCCTAATTATTATTGACTTTTTATGGAAAGAAAATGTGCATGTTTTGAAAAAGTATATAAAGAAAAAAATTAAATTTGTTTGCTTATGACTTTTTTTCATCAAGTAACTTATTTTTAATTGAAGTGTAGTTGTAACTAATATTCTATTAGTTTCAGATGTACAACATAGTGATTGGAAAATTACATGTATGATAAAATGCACAGCATAGTAAATGTAGCTTTCATCTGTCACTATACAGTTATTAAAATATTATTGGTTATATTCCCTAAGCTATATTTTCATCCCCGTGACTAATTTATCTTATACGTGTGTTGGGGTTCCCTCGGAGGGGTGGAGGCGACCGGACCAGCCGGAGGCCCCTTCCGGGGGCCTAGCGTGGGATGGCGAGTGTCGCGAACCCGGACGCACCAACGGAGGACACCAGGCTCGGGGGATCTGTCGAAGCAGGATCTCACTTTATTGTGCGGGGGCACACCTTATATAGAGCAGCAGAAGGGAAGTGAGGACAGAGGGGGAAGAGCCAATAAGATCGGGCGAGAGGAGGAAGTGCCATAGGTTTCAGGAACCGAAACTGTGAAATTGGCGCCTTGTTGGCTGGAAGAGATGGCAAGCCGCACCCTGTGGAGGCACCTCTAGTTATGTGCCTTATATACGTGGATGTTTGTATCTCTTTGTCCCTTTCATCTATTTTGCTTATTCCCCCACCCACCACCCATCTGGCAACCACCAGTTTGTTTTCTATATTTACGAGTCTGTTTTTGGATTTTGTTTGTTTATTTGTTTTGCTTTAGATTTCATGTATAAGTGAAATCGTATGATAGTTGTCTTTCTCTGTTTGACTTATTTTTTTTAGCAAAATAACCTTTAGGTCCATGCAGATTGTCACAAATGGCAGGATTCCATTCTTTTTTATGACTGAGTAGCATTCCAGTGTGTGTGTGTTGGGGGGGGTATATCATATTTTGTTTATCCATTCATCTACCAATGAACACTATGGCTGCTTCCATATCCTGGTTATTATAAATAATGCTTCAATAAACAGAGGGGTACCTATATCTTCTTGAGTTAGTGTTTTTGTTTTCTTTGAGAAAATATCCCAAATTGGAAATACTGGGTGTTATGGTATCTCTATTTTTAATTTTTTGAGAAAACTTTATAATGTTTTTCATAGTAGCTTCACCAGCTTACATCCCCACCAACCGTGCACAAGGGTTCCCTTTCCTTTACACCCTCGCCGACATGTTATTTCTTGTCTTTTTGATACTAGACATTCTGACAGGTATAAGGTGATAACTCATTGTGGTCTTGATTTGTTTGCTTATGATTTTGGTGAAATTTACTAAGAAAAACAAAATTAAATACCTCTTTTCTCTACCGGTAAAGAATATAAAAGCTTTGAAAGTATATTCTGTACAACAAAATTCTTTGAAAATATCCAAAAGAGGAGGAAGTACTGTGGTTTAGACCCTGCATTCTCCACTTTATGCCATCCTCTTGTACCTTTCATCTAAAGATTTTGTTTGGTTCAAGTTTTGATTATCTCAGAAATATTAAAATATTAAAATAATATTTTATCAGAAATAATAAATATTAAAATAGAATCACTGGTCACATATACCCTTCATGTCATAGAGGAGGCATTTGATGGCTAGAATGAAGGGAATTACCGATGTTTACCCTGACAGTTGAAGAGAGATCTGGGACTCAAAGTCATGTTCCTGATTCCCAGAACAGAGCCCTTCGCACTTTACCAAGCTGTTTTTATGGTATTTGACTAGCTTTGGAAATTGCAGATTCTAAAGGCTATGAATCCAAATGCTTGTACATTTGGCTTTTCCTTTGTACATTTTATAATAGCTCAGTGGCTGTGGAGAAGGTAATCTACTTCTCAGTGTGCATGTTCTTTTACTACGGGCGATAATCTACTGAGTTCTGGAGTTCCCATAATATAAGCAACTCCCTTTGTGACTTTCAATTGCTGTAGGTCTGTAACGGTGCTTGGCACTTTAATAATTAGTCTACGGGGAGCTTTAATAGAGTAGGGCAACTGTTTTAATTAACTTAATCCCCAGAACATGAGTTGACCATTAGACATCAAATCACAGTTTAGCTCTAAGAGTATTTGAACTCTGAAGAAATCACATTTGTAACTACAGTGGGGATAGCATTATCTTCTGTTATAAAACAATGCAGCTGTGGCTGATTTGGCTTCACTGGCCTCTGACACTGTGGTAAATGGAAGTCATTATTTCCATTGGGATGAATGTATAATGGAAACAGTTTAAGAGTTTGGCTGTGGGTAGTGTAGAAATGATGTGTGCTGGCCTAATTCATGAGAGGCAAAAGACAAATAGAAAGGAATGGCTATTTTAAAACTTACAGAATGTGTATTTTCAGCTGAGTAGAGAAACAACTTACACTTTTGAATTTGATTCAAAAGAACAATATTGCAACAATGCATTTTTATGCTCTGATAATTTACTTTATATTAGTTTTTTAAACTATAGGACGGACTATTTTACTCACTCGTTTATTCAGACAGCATTACTATACATAAACTATGTATAGTGAAAATGCTAGCCGCAGAGGGCACGAAGAAACGTATGTGTAGGGCGCCTGGGTGAAAGTCACAAGCTAGCCTTTATAAGGTATTTTTCTCAGGGTCTGTGTCGAATCCCATTTTGGGCTTCTGACTCAGCAGGGAGTGACTTTTCTCTCTCTCTCTCTTCCTGGCCTCTCCATCTGCTTGTGATATCTCTCTGTCAAATAAATAAATAAAATCTTTAAAAAAAAAAAAAAAAAAGAAACGTACGTGTAGCCATAAGAAAATCACAAGCTAGAGTTTATAAAATATTTTTTCATCTGTGTAATGGAATTTTGTTCTTATGACTAATTTAAGTGACTTTTTCCCTACTGTTCATGGATTCTTTTCTATACCCCATATACATTTAAAACATTTATTATATGAGGCAAGGTACTAGGCTCTGAGAGGTTGAAAGAAATGACACACAAGGTAACCTCCAAGAACATAAAATGAATTGGACAGGACAAGCAAGTGGCTGGGGACAATTAAGTACCGTGTGATTAAGTTGGATGATAATGTTAATCACACAGTGCTACAGGAGGGCATAGGGAGGACACATATTCAGTCTTGAGATTCTAAGAGGTTTCATAGATGAAATAATATTTGGATTAAAAAGCTAGAGATCAAGAGACTGTAATCAGACCTAGAATTGGTTAAAGCCGTTCCAGGAAAAATATGCAAGGACCCAGAGGCAAGGGAAAATTCAAAAACTTTAAGATTTTAATCTTAAAGTGATATGGCTGCTGGAATAGAAAGTACAAGGATAAAACTAAAGGAGTGATTATATCATGAAAAGCATTTTATACCTTGCTTTGAAATTTACACTTAATTTTAAAGGGCATGTGAGGTTGCTCTGAAGAACATAAAGCAAGACAGCTTAAAAAGAATGAAAAGCAAACAGAATAATGAGGCTTATTTAATACCACGTATTCAAAATGTTATTTCTACATATAATAAATGTAAAAATACTAGTATAATATCCTACATTCTTTTTAGTGCTGTTTGGAAGTTGATATGTATTCGATACCTGTCACACGTATCAATTTGGACTTAGCACATTTCAAGTGTTCATTAACAGCATGTAGTTAGTGTCTATCTCGCTGGACAGTGTAACTCCAAATTTTACCTTGGAAATGAGAGGACCTCTCTCAGTGCAATTCTTTCTATGACTGCATGGATGATTCTGCCTATGGATAATTCTAGATAATTAGATTGTGCCTAACTCTGGGAGTTAGTGAATGGGCACATTTGAGTTCAGTTCAAACCACATCTGAAATTCAGTCATGAAGATAATGTTTTGGTTACTACCTGACGATCCTTCAAGTTTTCTTTTTGCTAAGAACATATGTAGAGAAGATGGATTTATTTATTGAATGGCTCCTTGCAAAAACCAAGTAATGAGAATCAAGAGATGAGAAGGGAATCAGCATTACAACAAAAAATTTTGGCAATGGTTTGGATAATTGGCCCATCCTTAAAATCAGAGAACATCTCAGAAGGGGCAGGTTTGGTGGAGCATAGTAATTTCCATGCTTTGGGTAATTTTAGTATGCTTGAAGGACACCCAGATAGAGGTCATTGCTAAGTGGTTGAACATGAGGACCCAGAACTTAGTCCTACCACCTTTGCTCCAATCTGCATGAGACTGGCTCCAACACTTCCAGTCCAATGAGAATCTTCACTTATGAGACACTTATGCATATTTTAATAAATAATAACATGCTGATTTGTGTGTAATGCTGTAACTCTAAAAACGCATTGATTTTTGTTTTGTTTTGTTTTAAATATTCTATATCAGGGTGCCTGGGTGGCTCAGTAGGTTGAGGCATTAGACTCTTTGTGTCATCTCAGGTCATGATCTTCGGGTCGTGGGTTGGAACACCACATTGGGCTCTGGGCTCAGCATAGAGTCTGCTTGAGATTCTCTCTTCGCTCTGCCCCCTCCCTGCTTGCTCTCTTTCTCTCTCTAAAAACAAATAAATAAATAAATATTGTATCACTGCTCAGATTTGTTGAAAAATAGTTATTATGTGTACATATGATCTTAGCATTTTCATAAGCATTGTATCATATTCTTCTTCAAGCAAACCTCTGAGTTAAATATGATTGAACTTTAACAAATTAAAGCATGTTTTCTACTGACATGAAGTGCAGAATCACAGAGACAGAAAATCAGATACTTAAAGGTGTCTGTTACAGAATGTTTCAAGTATCAGAATGTTTAATACCTTCATGAAGTCTTAAAAATTTCTGACAAATCTTCATTTAGTATAAGTTAGAATGCCCTAACTCTAATATCAAGAATATTCATTAACTTTTGATGATCCTCAACACTGTTTTAATTTTCCTTGACTTTTACACATTTTTCCAAACATGACTATTGAAATCATAGATAAGTCTGAGCTGTCTTCAAGGATAGTTACTTAAATTTTTGAAGATAGGCATCAGGCTCCTGGTAAATCTCATTTCAACTCAACAAATATCCCCAGGAAACTTGTTATACTTAAACACCTATGTTATAATATTATGAGGCCGACTAACTGTGCTTTCAAGGGACATACCCTCAACAGGTGAGACAAGACCATAGAATATTGACTCTAATGCTAGGCAGAGTGATGTGTATGCCTAACCAAAGTAATTACTACCTAAATGTGCCACCTAAATGCAGAGAAAATATCCAGATAGTCTCACCCAGATATGAAGGGAAGTTTTAAAAAGGAATAGGCATTTTAGGTAAACCCTAGAGAGTGAGCAAGTTGAGCAGAGATGAGGTGAAGGGAAATTGAGAGTAAGGAAAACTATGTGGTGGCTTTTTCAGGGTCTATAAGGATGTGACTCTTGTTGGCTATTTATGAAAGTGTGGGAAGGGGGTAGGATTAGAAAAGGAGTATGAGTATAAACTCATAAAAAGAAAAAAAAATCATGAGTTCCCAAACAAAAACAAGAGGGAAAGGGAGAGGGAGAGTGAGAAGGAAATTCTACTGCACAGAAGTGAGTAATCTATGTGCACCCTTCCTCCCTGGCACTTTATAAGGGATGGTATAAGGTCTGTCCCGACCAATTGATCTATTCTATTTTAGTACAATGCTTCTTTGCAATTTGACTTTCTGAAGTAAGATATCGATTTGGATTTTTCAGGGTAACCTCTGCACTATTATCAGTTTATCCTGTTAGAATTTTGGGTTTCTCACAAAAGCCTAGAAATCCTTATAAAGTGCCTTGAAACAAATCCTTAAACCTCCCTATGAAAGCTCTCAAAATGTTCTAAAAATAGTTTCATATTAAACTGTTATTTTAATGTTAAACAGTTAAAATAACTACTAAAATAGAGCATTTTTTAAATTACAAAACTTTCCTAAAATTTGGAGTTCTGTATCTCTAAATTGTTATATCTAAGATGTAGTCATACTTCTATATCTTTTATCTGGGAGTAGGATAATGACATAATATTTTCAGATGCACCTATAGCAGAGAACCAAAACATCCCTCTGCTCTGGCATCAATGACTCTCTGGTCAGAAGCCCCGTCTTCACTCCCAATCCTGGTTTCTTTCTAGGTTGAACAATGCAAGCGCTGCAATGTCCACATCACAAATCATTGATCTGTTGGGAAAGTCCCTTAGTTTCAAGGACTTATAGGGGGTATTTGTTCTCCATTCAATAGGTGTTCTAAATGAGGATCAGAAGTAGTCTTTATAAAATAAAAAAAAAAAAAATTAAAAAAAAAAAAAGACTATACTCAACCAAACTTTCATATTGGCTGTAGCTGAGCCAATTGGATAAAGAAAAATAATAAAGGAGATAATTCTTTTCCTTTTTTTTTTTTCAAGATTTTATTTTATTTATTTGATAGAGAGAGAGTGATCACAAGTAGGCAGAGAAGCAGGCAGAGAGAGAGGGGGAGGCAGGCTCCCAGCTGAGCAGAGAGTCCAATGCAGGGCTCAATCCCAGAACCCTGAGATCATGACCTGAGCCAAAGGCAGAGGCTTCACCCACTGAGCCACCCAGGTGCCCCTGAAGGAGATCATGCTTATAATTTTAGACTGTGGCACCAGTCCCAGGTAAAATATTTTAAAAAATGGCAAAGCAAACTCTTCCTTCAGGAAACAACGCATGAGGTTCAATTGACTATATACCAGCCTACCACTCTGATGTCTCTTTAAGGGTAACCTTTTATCCAGTCCCCACATTCATTTATTCCAGTCACTCAAAAAGTATGTACTGGGGGCACCTGGGCGGCTCATTGGGTTAAAGCCTCTGCCTTCAGCTCAGGTCATGATCTTATGGTCCTGGGATTGAGCCCTGTATGGGGCTATCTGCTCAGCAGAGAGCCTACTCCCCCCACCCCTCTGCCTGCCTCTCTGCCTGCTTGTGATCTCTTTAAAAAAAAAAAAAAATTAGAAAAAAAAAAGTATGTACTGGTGTATACTACTGGTTACACTGAGATCATGGCATAGAGATATGAAATGAAGGAGGCAAGGGGTTGACCAACAAGGGAATCTGAGGGACTCAGTCCAAAGACCCTGAGGCAGAGAGTGCCTAGTAGTAGGATTCTAGAGCCGTAGGGTTCTAGCAGGTAGTGATTGTGGAGGAGAGACATAGGAGATGACAACAGAAGGGAATGAGAGGCCAGATTGTAGGCACTCTGTAAGGCCTTGTGAAGACTTGGGCTTTTACTTTGTGAGAAAAGCATTGCCACCAAAGAATATGAAGCAGATGGATGACACGCAATGTTTTACTCTCAAGGAATAATGTGGCGTCTGTGTTGAGAATGTTTAGAAGAGGGAAAAGGATATGCACTGGGAAACTGAGTAGGAGGCTATTGTGATAATCCAGAGAGTGATAACAATGGGATTTGGGAGACCTGTACTGAACTTTTATTGAAGGTAGAGAAAATGTGATTTCTTATCGGATTGATATGGGATATGAGAGAAAGAGAGAAGTCAAGGGTGTCTCCTGGGTTCCTTCGAGCAAGCTGGAAGGAAAATATTGACATTCCATGAGTTGAGAAAGACTGGGAATAGAGCAGGTTCTGGGAATGCACAGGAAATTGAGAACTCCACTGAAATAATAAGAAAATTCATCTTGAAAATTCCTGTTGCCTTGAGCCGAATAATACCTTCACAGTGTCCATGGGAGCCACAGATCTCCATTCGAAGGAGCCATGTAAAAAGCAAACATCTTAGAGCAATCATCAAGTGAGAGCAGTACTAACTTACACTGTGGAGTTTTGGAAAATCACAATCTCAAAATGACCCTTAAATGTACCATGTGAGGGGCGCCTGGGTGGCTCAGTGGGTTAAAGCCTCTGCCTTCAGCTCAGGTCATGATCCCAGGATCCTGGGATCGAGACCCACATAGGGCTCTCTGCTCCACGGGGAGCCTGCTTCCTCCTCTCTCTCTCTCTGCCTGCCTCTCTGTCTACTTGTGATCTCTGTCTGTCAAATAAATAAATAAAATCTTAAAAAAAAAAAAATTCTACCATGTGTGTAGCTTCCGACCCTGACCTTGACCAGGCCAGCAGCACCAAGTTATCCATTAGGCACAGTAGCCATAATGTCTTAAGATCCACAGTAATTTTAAGGGTGGCCAACGAAGCTTTAATTTTTGTAAAACCAGAAAAATAAGTGAACACAACCATCCTGGATTATATTCATCTTTATACTCAGATAATCATAAAATGAAATTTTATCATTTATGTAGTGTGTTGGAGGCCACAGCATGGTTGGAGTCGAGGACCAAATCAGGCCCTTACTTGTGTCTCCTTCAAAGTCTGGACACCTTGACAAAGTTAAGGACGGGAAAGTTGAGTGCACTGAGAAAGGGTCTGTGCTATGTGTCCTGCGCTCACCTACGTGACTTCCCACACAACTCTCCCTACAGAAGGGAACAATGTGGACCGAGGTCCTGATGTCTTAGTTAGTCCTTGTTGTTCTGTACCTACCATGACCCACTCCCTGGTTGATTGTCTTGCTAATGGCTTTAGCCAAAACTACCTGGCATCACAAGGTTTGCTTGTAGTAAATGTAAACTTGTTATAGAAACTTGTGGTCATCTGACTATGTACTGATGTAATGCTCCTTCTATTCTGGTCTGCCTTATAAATGCTTGTAAGATATGGAATAAAATTGGCACTGTTAGACTTCATCTTCAGTGTCCCTCCTGCTTCCATCTCTTTGTCTCTTAACCTTTTTTCATCATCCTCTTAGCCCTTACGGTTACCCTGGTCGATTTGTCGTGCTGGCCATGACAGTAGTTAGTTGAAGAAGGAGCCCATAAGCAGAGAAGAGACCAGGGCCTGTGAGAATCATAAGGTGACCCAGAGGATGGGTTTGGATATAGACTATACTCCTTCCTACAGTCACCCAAGATTATTTAACTTATTCCTTTGCACCAGAATACCAGTTTTGTATCATCAGAGACATGAAACCCTGTACAACAAACTACCTTTGGAGGGATAATTGTTAATAAAGATGGCATGTTTGATTTCTGAATATTGTCTATTAACTCTTGGTAGCAATACATTATTGATGCCCTCCAAACTAAATCTTTTGAAATTAAGTATTAGGAAAGTACAAAGAAACCTAATATTATTTTCCTCTTTCACAAACCAAGGTATTTCTCTCTCTCTCTCTCTTTTTTAAATGAAATTCTCACTTGATATTCTCTGTAAAACGCTGGGAATATGATTCAATAATCAAGAGAAATAATTGCATGAAGGCACCGGACTGGGGCACTCTAAAACAGTAGGGAAATTTAATCCCCTAACTGATACTCCACAGGGCTGGTGAACCTATGTTGTGCTTACCTCGAGGAGTCTGAAAAGGACTGATGGACAGCGGCGTAGGTGGAAAACGAAATGAGACGGCAGTGCCAAATCTCTTTCTTTTTGCAAAGTGTGCCCAAAAAGGTTTTTGATTTTTTAGAAAAAAGGCCAGCCACTCTTCACTCACAGCTGTAATACTTATGTGAAGATAAAAAACAAAGGCAGAAAGTTAAGCTGCTCCACACTCCTCTGATTCATTGAGAGGTATGTTTTGTTTTGTTTCTAATTCGTTTTTGCTTTGTCTGTTAGTGTATAGAGGGAAGCATCAGGAAATACGGGCTCAGTCTGTTTTAATGAACTTTCTAAAAACACTTGCAATGGAGTGTCTAAGGACAGCATACCCTTGAATGCTCGCTCATTCTAGGAAGGTCTGGAACAGTGTCTGCGTGGAGGTGTGGGGGGCTGGGTAAAGACGGTACGAATATGCTGGCATTCGTGTGTGGCAAAAAGGGGTATGGTTGAGATATTTTTGAAATGTCAGTGTTCGGACCAAGAAGAGGGACTAAAAAAGAGAGTAGGGGACAAGAGATAGAAGCCTCTGAATATAAATTTCTGTCAGAATATGCACTGACCTACATTTTTTTTTTCCACTCCTGTTTTTTGTTGGTTTGTTTTGTGTTTTGTTTTGTTTTTTTCCCCTCCCTCTTTTCAGCTCTGGAAGGTCATAAAACCTGATGACAAAGAACGTTGACTTCAAAGAGCTTATTTTCTTTAAAATTCAGTTTTTAAGATTTTTAGATTAAGCTTTCATTTTTAATCTGCCACTTCCTCATTTAGTGCTCACAGGCTCTAGCCATAGCTCCAGTCATTAGCCGGCCATATTAAGAGTAAACGTTTCCCCTAGGCTTGTTCTGAAGTTTAACACTGATACTTTACAATTAGCAAAGAGCTTGACATTGCACTAATGCTCAATTCATATTAGTTCTTTTTATTGCTGTTGTTAACACTCTTCTACAATAAAAAGCCAGACTGATTTTGAAAACCAAACACTTAGTAAAGTTACATTTCACATCATAATCTATCTTTGCTTCCTTACCTCTCTTCAACGTTCCATCCGATTCTTTTTGAAATCCACTCACATTGATTAGGGACCATCTGTAAATTTTTTGGAGGGCTCCAGTTTTCCCAGTTACTCTCCAGGCCGCTAGAGATAAGTTCTGCAGATAGTCACCAGGACTTTCTTTCTGTCATCCACTTTGATTGATTTAAAATCCTTCCATTTTTTCTTTTTTTTAATGTTATTTTATTTTTATTTTTATTTTTTTATTTTTTAATTTTTTATTTACTAATTATATTTATATATTCATATTTTATTTACTATTGAATGAATATAAATACAAATATTCTTATGCATACCATTTTAACAGTAGGTAGTTTAAGCAGGTTTTTTTGTTTTGTTTTTTGTTTTGTTTGTTTTTTTCCCACCACAGAAACTGAGATGGAATCATCGTTATAATAAATATCTCCAAATAGCTGAATTGGTATTTCTTGTCATAAAAACAAAACAAAACAAAACAAAAAAAAAAAAAATCTGAAGAAGAATATCAACCAGACAAATAACAACATGACACACTGGTATGGTTCAATTTAATAATCCTCTTTTTTTTTTTTAAAGATTTTATTTATTTATTTGACAGAGAGAAATCACAAGTGGGCAGAGAGGCAGAGAGAGAGAGAGGAGGAAGCAGGCTCCCTGCTGAGCAGAGAGAGCCCGATGTGGGACTCGATCCCAGGACCCCGAGATCATGACCTGAGCCGAAGGCAGCGGCTTAACCCACTGAGCCACCCAGGCGCCCCTAATAATCCTCTTTTAAAAATCACTCTGGAATCACTTTGGTATTGCTACGAGGTATCTATTCTTTCTATAATTCAATTTTTGTACTTCCATTCATGGAAAACTTGAGAACTAAAATATTTGATGAAAATAGGGTAAAATGCTCTGCCTCGTTGCCTAACAGCTCATAAAAAGAAGATGAGCTGAGGGGAAAAAGTGCAATCTGCCTTCCAAATACAAGCTGCAAAACAGAAAACCATGCCAGGCTACTGAAGCTCCTTCTACCAGTTCCTTCCCTATAGCCAACACTTAGCATTTTATTTCTGTGTCTGTGCTGTTTTTTTTTTACTTTAAGACTGCTTTTCATCTTAGCATTCTTTCTTGTACATTCCACTCACTTTTTCTCTCATAGTTCGTGGCTCTGAATGGGCACTCAGGAAATGTGTTTTGAATGCATGAGTTATTGCAACTCTTTTGAGCTTATTTACTGAGCACCAATAATGTTTAGACATGGCCTAAAAAGCTGGCATAAGGCAGACCACCAAACAGGTCAAACCCGGGCCTCAGTGTGTTAACCTTGTCATAATGCTATAATCACTGCATCTGTGATGCTACGTCATGACCACTGAAGAGTGGGATTCCCAGTCCTGAGTAGAGGAGAGGTGTGTCTAGACGCCATGGAATCCCGATCCAGGGATGCTTAAGGGTTCTCTCTGGAATGGGCGGAATATGTCCTTATTACACAGTTCCCCTTCCTCGTGTGGAGTTCTCTAAGAGGAAAGGCACAAATGCTAAAGAATCCAATTTAGATGTTCAAAGGGAAAAATGTTTGAAATGAGAAGCTTCTGGCCGATTGATACAGAATTAAAAGATGGTTTCGAGGGGCGCCTGGGTGGTTCAGTGGGTTATGCCGCTGCCTTCGGCTCAGGTCATGATCTCAGGGTCCTGGGATCGAGTCTCGCATCGGGCTCTCTGCTCGGCAGGGAGCCTGCTTCCTCCTCTCTCTCTCTCTCTCTCTGCCTACTTGTGATCTCTCTCTGTCAAATAAATAAATAAAATCTTTAAAAAAAAAAAGTTAAAAAAAAACATGGTTTCGATATATTGGGGGAAGGGAGTATAAATGGCTCCAAGTTTTTGATGAAAATACTACAACAATTTAAAGCTCTAGGAATTATTTCAAGTACATAGCCTGGAAATGAGAGAAAAGGAAAAAGATAAGGAAGAGAAACCAAAACTAGTCTCTGCGATCATTGGAAAGATGCACTCAGTCTGTGGCTCATGGGAGAGTGCCTGTGGATAACATGACCTTTGGGAAAACAGCCCCCTTCCTTATATGAATTCATAGGGCATTTGGAGTGTATATGTAAGATTGAGTGTGCATGTATGCATGTGCACACACATGTGTTTTGTCCAGTATTTCACAGGTTACCAGAAGAAATTTTTTCAAAATACACACAACTTTACCTCACACTGGCTACAAGGCTTCCAATGGAACTGTGCACTGTATTAGTCAGTGTTCTCCAGACAAACAGGATAGGATATATTTTGAAAGAGACAAACAAAAAGAGAGAGATTTATCATAAGTAATCAGCTGACGAGGTTAGAGAGGCTAAGAAGTCCCCAAATCAGCAATTCCAGTCTGAGAACCAGGAGAGCTGAGGGTCTAAGTTGCGGTCTGAAAGCCAGTAGCCTTGAGTCCTAAGAAAGGCCAACGTTTCAGTCTAAGTCCAAAGACTGGAAGAAAAACGTCCCAGCTAATCATTCAAGCAGGAGGAGGAGTTCCCTCTGTGCCTCTTTCAGTTGATTGGGTGAGACCCACTTTTATTAGGAGGAAAATCTGCTTTACTCAGTCTACCAATTCAAATGTTCATCTTTTCCAGGCACATTCTCACAGATGCCCAGAATGATGTGTTGGCAAATATCTGAGCAGCTAGTAGCCCAGTCAAGTTGACACATAAAATTAACCATTACAGGGTCACTTTTGGATGGTTCTGATAAAGCCCTCTGCAGTCTTCAAAAATGGTCTCTCAGAGACCAAAGTACTCTGTGAATTATCATGTGTCATTGTCCAGGTGAAGGGGGTGAGGAGGATGAGGCCGAGTTCTATGTACAAAGGTTAAGATGCTCCACAGAGGAGAGATATTTGCTATATAAATATTTAAATTTAGATTAAAGAAGAAGTGTGTTTTCTGTCTCATTCTCTGCAACCCACACGTATCAGTCATGCATTAGTGACATAGCAGAAAGTTATGAAAATGAGGCATGAGAATTTGCAGCCTTCATGTGTCTTCTGAGGCCAGTATGACTATAATCCCATTTTGTGAAAGCGGGATGGACGTTTCTGAAGAGAGTCGGAAGCAGGTTACCAGAAGCAAAGCCAAGATAAAAGATGTAAGCGGGGAAGTTAGTATCTCCATTGAACCGTCACTGGAGCATATACAATAAAAACCATTCTTCCCTAAAAAATTAGAATAAGAACATAAACCCAAATAGGTTTGTGCGGGAGATGTAGGTCGGCATTAAAAGGGAAAGATCCCCAAACCCATTTGGACAGTCCATTGGCTTACTCTGAAAAATAACTCATGCTAGGCTCACGATCAGAACATCGCTGACATCGATCATAAGCACCATCCCTGCTTATATGGACAGAAGCTTGAATCCGTGTCTGGAAGGCTTACTACTACCTGGACAGCGAGTGTACTCTCAAGATGTGGATACAAAAATAAAGTACTAAATCTTGCCTCTTTGAAAAAGCATGGGTTCTTATCCTGATTTCTAGTCTCGTGCATAGCCTTGCCACTTAGCACAGTGCCTGAGCCACTGAACACTCTGAGGGGATCTCCCTGTGGGGGGCGAAAAATGCACAAAGGCACTGTACCAGGGGCTGTGGTATTTTCCATCTGTTCAAGGAAACTGCTCTTTGAAAGGAATCATATTACCAGTGCCGTTGAGAAGAAAAATGAAACAGTTTGATAAGCAATTGTTTACCTAATCTATCTTTCATGAAGATCTGGGTATTTTAAAGCCAAGTAGACCTGAGGAGGGAGTAATGAGTGTTTTCTTTTCAGTACAAGGCAGACCTCATTCAAAATGTACTTGGTTTTTAGCCAGGGTTTCCAGACTTTCATTTATCTTTACTTAAATTCAAGTGTGTGACTGAAGCTAAAGGTCACTTTATTTACCAAAACCAAAATGTCAACAAATAAGCATTCTCTTCCCTGCTTCCTCAAATCAGCATGCATGAAACATAACACAATGCTCTAAGACCTTCTCCACAGAGATATTAAATGAAAGCATTAATCCATACAAAATATGATAATTCCTGGTCTACTTATCCCACAGGAACAGAAAGGATAATGTGTCAAGAGTCACAACCTTGTGTTCTAAATAAGCCTTTCGTATGTCTTACTAAGAAGGAATCCCTGGGAATAACCATAGTGATCCTGAAGATCTGGCCTGGGAAATAGGACACCTGGACTCTGAACGCAGTGGGGCTATCAGATACCTGCCCGTGTGCCTGTAGATAAACTGCTATGACCCTCCGGTCTTCACATTTAACCACCTGTAAAATCAGTGATAAAACTTACCTTGAGAATGATTGCTGGGAAATGGAGCAGGATCCTAGAAATGCTGAAGTCTTGATACTCTCCCTACCTTCAGAAGCTAAAAAATGTAAGACTGCATCACCAATTACATTTGAATGACAATGATAGTAACAATGTGATTATGGTAACTGTGATTGTGTCTTCTCTGGATGGACTGTTCTGTGTCCCCGCTGATGTGCACACACTATGAAATGTCAGTGGCTTTTGACCTTCAAGGACCCACTCTGAACCCTTATTGTGTGCCTGGGACTGGGTTGAATGCTGTACCAGGGAGGGCTAAACAGTCACAAATGTTGAGGAGAGAATCTCTGTTGGAACTGGAGAAAACGAAGGGAAATTAGACAGTGACCAATGTAGTCCTATAAAGCCCAGGGGCTTGGGGATGGTGATGCACTAAATCCAGCTGTTCCAGGAGGGAAACTTCTAACAGTGGGATCAGCTGTTGTGGCAGTGATTGCCTACATGTTGTCAGAAGTTGAAGTACAATTCTAGAGAAGGATTCATAAGAGTTCAAGTGTAACTTCAACTTCTCTGGCTTTTATGGGAGGTAATAACCAAATTTCTTCTCTGAGGTGATCCAACATTCTTAAAAATCCTATATTCTGAAAAATGTGCATGAAAAGATGGGTCTCATGGAGAAAGTAGACTTGGTGCAGATCATGCGAACCCTATTATAAACACAATGCAGACAAAACACAATTATAATTCAAATAAAATAGCAGCTTAGTTAAAGAAGACACACTAAATCCTATTGAAACAAACAACAAACAAATCCATCCAGGAAATATAGGACTTTACCTTTAAAAGAAAATTGTAGCTTGAGAAAACATATTAAGGAATCGCTGGGATGACAGAGGGCTGAGGACAAGGTTAAAGTGCACACACATCAGGAAAACAACTCCCAGAACAGATTGTCAATCTGAGCCACAGGAGGACAGTGGACATGACATGATGGACAGGACTGTTTCTTCAATTGCTTGCTGTGCTCAATGGATATTACCCCAAAATTAACTGGCTAGGAAAAAACACATTTGAACTAATATAATTTCTCTATTATGCAAATATCAGGCCCTTATTTATAAGTGTATATGAGCTTATTCACCTCATAAAAAAAAACTTATCCTGTTGCAGAAGAGACTGTGGAGATACTTATTAAATGTGATGGTTATGCCTTATACCAAGGCATTCTGCTCTGCTGCATATTATCTTGCTTGCCATGGTTCTTGCCATGCTAGATGAGTTGATTAAAATATTTACCAACTAACCATCCCCATGAGTTCCTCTAAAATCCAATAGTCCCTAGCACTTGTATTACATAGAAGTTGGTCTCATGGTGCACATTTTCCCCTACCTCCCCTGTGATTGTCTTTGCTCACTCACTTACTTTTTATTCCTTTTTCAGAAAAGTGTACAATTAATTTAATTTAATTATTTTATTTAACTTTAAGTTGAATTTATTTTATTTTACGTAGTAAGTTGCAAATCAACTATTATTTATTAATCAGACACTGTTTTATGCTTATATATGCTATTGCATTTTAATCTTAAAAGCCAAACCATGGGCTAAGTTGCACATGTTCAATTAAGAGAAGAGGAAAAAAAAAAAATGAAGATTTACGAAGATTAGATACCTTGCCCAAAGACACTCAGCTAGAAGTTCTTGGAAATGGAATATAAATCCAGGTGTGTTTCCCTCTGACATACCCCTTCTCCCTCTAATGCTTATAGTAAATGATAGCAGCAAAGATTTATTCACTTCAATGTAACCTGTTTTCTTATAAAAAATAAAAATTTTAATCTGATGTGATAAAGACTTGCATTAGCATTTAATAATCAGTTCCAATTGGGGAAAAAAAGAATGATGCTCTCATAAGACTTCAGTTTCTTAAATTTCATATCCAGAGTTCCTCTTATAACGATCTCTGAGAGACAGATGTTTAGAGTCTTCTCTTTAAATGGACTCTTTTGCCACATAATCCTTGACCTAACTCATAAATAGAGCTGGTAAAACTTGTTACAAAAATAGGAATGGCTTATCTTAGCTTTTAAGAGCTCTAAGAAACATTGAAGTGTTTTTAGATTCCTGCCTAGTTAAATATGTTTTTATAAACAACCCAGAAGTTTCTATAGTATATATATTTTTTCAGCCACTGGGAATATATTGAAAGGATCAATTCATTGTTTATTGTAGTATAAATCTTAACTCCATAATCCAAATAAAATGACCGCAGTTTTCTTGCCTGCGAACAAAATTGAAATTCACTCACATGGGGTCTCTAACTCCCAAGTCCTGTCAAACTTGTTGGCAAGACAGATTTTCTTACCCATTGTGTGTGAAGGTCAGCCCTACTTCCCCAATGACTCCCTTCTTTGCTTATAGTCATAGTTGATTTTACTTTTATTTTACTCATTTACTCAAGTGTTCTATGTATTTGAAATACACTGGTTAAAAAAAAAAATACAGGATTTTGTTCATTTAGATCCTACATTCTGGTAATGATATAGAAGGGCATAGTTTCAGGCATAAATTATAAGCAATAAAGAAGTTAATTTTAGATATGTTTTCTGAAACTGATAAAGAACCAAGTGTTTTCTTTATTTGGATAACTGGAATCCATCATCATATAATCTAAGAGGAGAACACATTTTCTTTCCTACATATCAACTACCTGATGTATTTTTAAAATATTGCACATATTCAGTGACTATGTTTATCTAATAACCCTTAATAGGGCTTTGGTAGTAGGAGAGAACAGATTCCTCAAGAATGAAACATACAGTGATTACTTTGTTAAAAAATATGTAAAGTCATAAAGGGTACAAAGCATCAGCTGAAATGCTAGTGTCCATGGAATGGTTGTGGGAGAGAGAAGCTTCCTCTAGCTATCTGAGCACTGTGACAGGGCCACAGTCTTGAGCATCTAAGGTTAATTGCACTTTACAAAAATGGCCACGACAATGTCTCTGCTGTCCCATACTCTTTTAGAACTTTGATTACTCTTCTGATCAAAAAGTGAGGTCTGAATGTTGTACCCTCAAAAGGGGATTGTACATGGTGACAAGCATTGCATGGACTTCATGGCATGGTAACAAAAGGTGGTAGAGCTTCTTTCTGGCTCTCTTTCTTTCCTGGGACATGACCTTGAGGTCCATGAGTTAAAATCTACATGTCTTTCTGTTGTGAAGGCTCCATGTTGAAGAAAGCACATGATAACAGAAAGAGATGTTCTAGTAGTCTCATCTATTTTAGTTCTCAGTTCTTTGTGTCTTCATAGTATGAAGCCCTAGATACTGGGGGTATCGAAACCAGTCCCAGTGTTCTCACTGACCCAGGTGATGTCATGTGGAGCAGAGATAAGCAATCTCCAGCCCAAATTGCAGATTAGTAAGAAAAATAAATGTTGTTTCAAGATACTAAGTTTTGCAGTGGCTTGATATGCAGCATAGCAAGTAAAAGACATAGGTACTGCTCAATAAACAGCACCACGTGACATATTTTAGAAGCTTAATATATCCTATACAACTGAGTGGGGTAGTTACAGACTTGCCTACTGACTATTGATTTTACTAGCTGATCAAACACACACACACAAACACTACACCCAAAACTGAGATTTCTAGAAAACTTTTATTCTTCTGAGCAATCCTTCATGCTAGAAGAAACATCAGAAATTTAAAATACATTTTTCTTTCAATTTATTGTCCTTGTGTCATTTTTCTGAGCAAAATTCAAGTGATCTACCAACTGATATTTTTCAAACATATATACTCTACAGATCATAAGCTAGTTAACAATAAAAAAAGGTAGTGACTATGGAAAATTAAAGCACTTGGCTCTATTTCTTCACCCTCCTTTAATCCACACTTTTTCATATAACTTTCTAATATTAGTAAGCTCTTTGTGGGCAAGAAGAGCTACCTTACCTCTTAACCCTCAAGTTGGCTCTATGAATTCATGGCCAATAAATGCTAATAGACTTAAAGCCGTGGAGAGGCTTCAAAACACATTTATATATGCAGCTTGATCACTTGAGTTTCTGTCATCCTATTAAAATATGCCTGAGTTTACATGTCTCAGTCAGATGACAGCCAGCCAACCCCAGGCATGGGACTGAACCTAGCAGAGACTTGACTCTTGCCACACATTTGACCCAACCAAGGTCAATCTAAATCTCTTACTCTCAGATTCATGACATGACCAAAAGCTTATTGTTGAAATATGCAGAGTTTAGCATGGTTATTATGTAGCACTGATGAAATTAATAAAGTGTGTATTAAATTTCAGTGAGTGGCTTTAACATTAAATTGGAAAGAAAGTTATGCAAGAGTATGGATGGAATTTTTACTTACATAATAATTCAGCAATGCCTTTTTGGTGTCTGTACTTGTATTTCAGATACCGGAAAACACTTTATAGTGTAATAAGAAATACAATGGTGTCAGAGAAAGCTAACTCATTCAGGATTTAGAAAATGCCAGAAGGTGAAATTTAACAGGGTCTGAAGTAAGGGGAGGAACCTTTAAAAGAAGAGTTATAACTGATATACTAAGAAAGGAGAGAAAATTAAATTATCTAAATTGTTCAATTAAAACCACAAAAAAAAAAAAAAAAAAAAAACCAGGAAAGGAATGAAAGACAAAAGTAAGAAAAAAATCATAGATTGTCAGAATGAATTGAAAAAATAATGCAACTGCATGTTTGCTACAAACTTTATTCTTTTTTTACCATTTATTTATTTTAGAGAGAATGAAGGAGCATACATGAGTTGGCAAATGCATAAGCAGTGAAGAGGGCGGGCAAAAAAGAGAGAGAGAGAGAAACTCAAGCAGACTCCATGCTTGAGTGTGGAGACTGACATGGGGCTTGATCCCAGGATTATGACCTGAGCCAAAATCAAGAGTTGCTCATTTAACCGACTGAGCCACCAGGGTTTCCCAGCAAGCAATCAACATCAATTATAAAGATATTTATAAACAAAAAGTACATGAATGAAGAAAAATACACCATGCTAATACTATGCAAAAGAAAGCAGGAATAAGGATGCCTGGTGCCACAGTCAGTTAAGCAACTGACTCTTGGTTTTGGCTCAGGTCATGATCTCAGGGTCATGAGATCAGCCCCACGTCAGGCTCTGTGCTGAGTGCAGAAGTCTGCTAGTTTCTCCCTTCCTTGCTCTCTACACTTTCCTGTCTCCCTCTCTTTATTTTCAAATAAATAAATAAAAAAAAAAAAAAGAAAGAAAGCAGAAATAGCTTTCTTAATTTTAGAAAAAAAGACTTCAAAGTAAGAGTTATTACAAATAAAGAAGGGCTTTACATAATGTGAAGGGGTCATTTCTCCAAGAATACATAGCGATCCTTATCATATGTGTGCATAAAGATAGACAACAAATTACACGAGGCAAAAACTAGTAGAACTGAAGGGAGAACATGTGAAACCACTATCATAGATGGAGATGTGAACTCTTCTATCCAAAATGGACAAACTCAGCTGATAGAAAATCAGTAAACATAGTTGACTTCAATAAAAACACCAATTTAATAAATATAATGGGCATTCTATAGACTACCTTATCCAACATCATGAGAATAAACATTCTTCTCAAACTCACATGACACTACTCATGACTTCACAAGATAAACTATTTTCTTGTTAGTTCACCTTAATAAATTTAGAAGAATAACAATCAGCCAATATCTGCTTTCAGATTATAATGGAATTTCAAAAAACATTTTATTTATTTATTTGACATAGAGAGATCACAAGTAGGCAGAGAGGCAGGCAGAGAGAAGGGAGGAAGCAGGCTCCCTGCTGAGCAGAGAGCCCAATGCGTGACTTGATCCCAGGACCCTGGGATCATGACCTCAGCCAAAGTCAGAGGCTTGATCCACTGAGCCACCCAGGCGCCCCAGATTATGATGGAATTTAACTGAAAGTGAATAATAGAAAAATACCTGGAAAAGTCCCCAAATATGTGAAGATTAAATAACACATGACTATATAAGACAGGGGTCAAAGAAGAAACCTCAAGGGAAATTTAAAATATATTTTTTAAGTACATGAAAGGTAAAAACACAATGCATTAAAATTTGTGGGCACAGCAAAAGTAGTGTTTGGCCCATAAGAGACTCTTAATCTCACAAAACAAACTGAGGGTTGCCGGGGGGAGGGGGACAGGGAGAGGGTAGTAGGGTTATGGACATCGGGGAGGGTATGTGCTATGGTAGGTGCTGTGAAGTGTAAACCTGGCGATTCACAGACCTGTACCCCTGGGACTAAAAATACATTATATATTAATAAAAATTAAAAAAATAAAAAATAATTTTAAAAAGTGGTGTTTGGAAAGTTATGATACTGAAATCTCATATATTTAAAAAGAAGAAAGATCTAAAATCAATCACTTAAGTTTCCACCTTAGCAAAGTGGAAAAAGAAGAGCAGATTAAAAGCAATGTAGGAGAAGAAAAAAATAAGAAGAAGTAGAGATTTATCAATGAAATTGAACACAAGCAAATCAATGGAGAAAACTGACCACAACCAAAAGCTGGTTCTCTGAAAAGATCAATATAATAGATATGTTCCTTGCCAAGCTAACTAAGATAAAACGAGAGAGGACACAAGTTCCAGTATCAGAAATGAAACTCAGATCTGCATCATCACAGAACACATGGACATTAAAAAGATAAAAAAGGAATATTATGAATAATTCTATGTTCCTAAACTGGAAGACCTAAAGTAAATGGATCAATTCCTTGAAAGATCTAAGCCACCACAACTCATGGAAAATAGTCAATCTGAATAGGCCTATATCTATTAAAGAAATTGAATATTTGGGATGCCTGGGTGGCTCAGTTGGTTAAGCCGCTGCCTTTGGCTCAGGTCATGATCCCAGCGTCCTGGGATCGAGTCCCACATTGGGCTCCTTGCTTAGCAGGGAGCCTGCTTCTCCCTCTGCCTCTGCCTGCCATTCTGTCTCCTGTGCTCACTCTCTCTCTCAGACAAATAAATAAAATCTTTAAAAAAAAATGAATTTGAGTAGTTCTAGGGGCAAGGAAAATAACATTAAATGAGATTTGAGCTGTTACCACAAACATTGAAGGGATTTAGACTCCATCTTGTTGTTTTTTTAATAGATTTTTTTTTTTTTTTAGATTGGATTTAGTTTCACAGAACTATTGTGTGGAATACAGAGAGTTCCCATGGACCCCCACCGTCACACATGCCTCACACCCCACTATCAACATCTTGCACTAGAGTGTTTTGTGGTTTTTTTTTTTTTTTTTTTTTTTTAAGATTTATTTATTTATTTATTTGACAGACAGATCACAATTAGGCAGAGAGGCAGGCAGAGAGAGAGAGGAGGAAGCAGGCTCCCCACTGAGCAGAGAGCCTGATGTGGGGCTCTATCCCAGGACCCTGGGATCATGACCCGAGTCAAAGGCAGAGGCTTTAACCCACTGAGCCACCCAGATGCCCCTAGAGTGGTGCTTTTGGTACAACTGATGAATGTACATTTACAAATCATTTATCATCCCAAATCTCTGGTTTATATTCAAGTTCACTCTTGGTGTTATACCTTCTGTGGGTTTGAACAAACATGCAGGGGCATGTATCCACCATTATACTATCAAACAGAATATTTCACTGCTTTAAAAATTCCTGTGTCCCACAATTTTCCTGTCTTCTCCACTAACCCCTGAAAACCAGTGATCTTTTTTCTATTTTCCATAGTATTGCCTTTTCCAGAATGTCATATAGCTGGAGTCATACAGGATGTGGTCTTTTAAGATTGGCTTCTTTCCCTTAGTAATATACACTTAAGGTTCCTTCATGTCTTTTCATAGACTGATAATTTATTTCTTTTAAGTTTCAAATAATTTTCCACTGCATGGATATACCACAGTTTGTTCATCCATTTATCTACATAAGGACATTTATTTATTTTTTAAAGATTTTATTTATTTGTTTTTCAGAGAGAAAGAGAGAGCACAAACAGGAGGAGCAGCAGACAGAGGGAGACGCAAGATCCCCACTGAACAAGGAGACTAACATGGAACTTGATCCCAGGACTTTGGGATCATGACCTGAGCTGACGGCAGATGCTTAATGGACTGAGCCACCCAGGCATCCTATACAGGACATTTATATTGCTTGCAAGTTTCACTGATTATCTACTATATATATCTATGTGTTAGTTTTTCTATGAACATAATTTTTAATTCATTTTTCAAACCACCAAGCAATGCTACTGTTGACTGTATGGTAAGAGTGTTTAGTTTTGTAAGAAACTACCAAATTGTGTTTCCAAGTGGCTGTACCATTTTGCATTTTCACCAGCAATAAATAAGAGTTTCTATTGTTCCATGTCCTCACCAGCATTTGGTGCTCTCATTGTTTTCAGATTGTGGCCATTCTAATAGGTGTATAGGGGTTTCTCATTATTACTTTAATTTGTAATTATCTAATGACATAATAAGCACCTTTTCATATGTCTATTCACCAAAGGTGTATTTTCTTTGGTAAAGTATCAGTTGAGGTGATTTGCCTATATTTTTAAATTTTTTTTTAACTGGTGAATTTGATGAGTTCTTTGTAAATTTTGGATAAGAGTTCTTTATCACATATGTGTTTGCAAATATTTTCTCCCAGGCTGTAGCTTGACTTCCTATTCTCCTATCATTGTCTCTCTCAGAGCAGACATTTTTAATTTTAATGAAGTTTAGGTTCTCATTTATTTATTTCATGGACTCAGCCTCTACTGTTGTGACTCCACATTTTTTTAAGATTTTATTTATTTATTTGACACAGAGAGAGAGAACGAGCACAAGCAAGGAGAGTAGCTGAGGGAAATGGAGAAGCAGGCTCCCCACCAAGCTGGAAGCCCAATGTGGGGCTCGATACCAGGCCCCTTGGATAATGACCTGAGCTAAAGGCAGAGGCCTAACCAACTGTACCACCCAGGCACCCCATGACTCCATATTTTTTAACAAGGGTTTTTCATCCTAGAATTAACTGGAAAGTTGAAGTAATACAGTTTAAATTCTTATCATGATGCGATCTTTCCTGTGGGAAAAAGAGAACCAAAGAGGTTTCTAAAGTAATCATAATCATAATTATAGTAAACATTTATTTAGCACATACTAAGTTTCCAGAAAACATTTCAGACCTGTACATTAGTATTTGATTTAATCTTCTCCATAATATACTTGGATGATACCATAACACCATAATCATTTTTAAGTTAGGAATATAAAACTCTCAAAGATTAATAGCACTCTCAAGGTCATGCAGCTGGTTAATGTTAGAACCAGCATTGCAATACAGGAAGATCCAAGACTCCAGCTCCATCAAAGTTCTGTACCACCAGCATATTCATTCACTGCACTACCTCAAGAAGTTTCCTGGAGAGCATATATTCAGGCTTAGGAGATGGGGAGATGATTATAAATGCAGGAAGAAATGGTTTCAGGGATTTCAGGAAATGAAGCAGAAGCCTTCAGTTTCTCATTTAGAACCCTAGTTCCTTGGAGCTTCTCTCCTCTCATGCCTTCTTATCATTTAATTATTAGCAGCCTTGGTTAATCATTAATTATGCACCATCAATTATGCTTACATTATCGTTTCAAATAGATACAATATCTGATTGATTTGACTAAAATAACCCCCTTGTTTAATTGTCAATTTGCATAAATTCACATGCAATGAGGTGTTGCACAGTGATTCATTAGGCACCGAGAAAAGCAGTCACAACCTGAACAACGGGAGGCTCAGTCTCACAAATTATTGCAGTTTTCATTAGGAAAGGGATTCCATTAAAACTGACTTTCCTTAGTTTGGAACTGTGATGAGGAGTTTGCAAGTTTAAGCTACCATAAGCTATGTGGGCAGACACTAAAAAGGAGCACATAGTCATGACCATTGGCAAGACATCTGTCCTGCAAGTAATTGAAACTCTCTCCTGTGTTGGTCCAGTGCTTTAATGGCAAGGCAATGGATTTCCATGCTGGTGCTCTCATTACAGAGACGGCCGCCTGAATGTGATCCCAAAGTCCAGGGAGTTGAATGACTCACTTCCCCCACTGACTGGGAGGAAAGTTTTGGTTGAAGGTGAGTGAGGTGAACTAGTAAATTTACTTTGTCTATTTCCCTTTGTTTCCTTGATAATAGCATGACATTTTAAGGGCCTACTATGTGCTGGTCATGCATTAGAAATCACACATAACTTGAAAAAAAAATCATACATAACTTGTTCACATTTAATATAATAACCCTATGACGTTTATAAGGTTATCATATTTTTAGAGGTCACTAATTTAGTGAATGTCAAAGCTGTGATAGATCCTAAATCTAATGGATTCAGATTTCTGCTGCATTATATCTCAGTGCCTATGAGTCAACTGTTTAGCTCCTAGGAGAACCTAGAAGTGGCGTTGTTCATATTAAAAAAGCACATCTTTCTAAAAGCATATTAAGGCATATTCTTCTATTTCCAGTGGGACTTTATTATCTAAGGCACTACCAATTCAGAGTTGGATTTAGGCAACCCATGATTAGGGATTTTTTCTGGATTTCTTTCTGTTATACTTTAATAACAATGTATATTTTTATGCTCTACAGTTTCTAAAGAACCACAAAGCCACAACAAATAAAATGTTTCTATGACCTTCTTGGAATCTAAGGTAGCATTTTACTCTTCAACTTATAGATTTGAAAATTCAGAAATGTACTTTCTCCAAACTGGAAAAGTCTTTTTTAAAAAGGACTTAAATAAAGGACCTCAAATTTTGAAGTCTCTCTTCTTCTGGATTTTACTGCATTTATTATTTTTTTTTCTGGTTTTTTTTTTTTTTCCCTCTAAATTTAGGTGACCAGTGTGCTCAAATGGCTCCCAACTCTCCAAAGTATTTCCACAAAGATACATTGTAGATGACAGTGAGGGTCACTGGTTAAGGTTAAGCTACTTTGCAATGAAGTTCCCTGACTTATTGGAAGGTATTTTCCCTGAGTCCCATGCTTTCAACCCTGCAATTGCACTCCTGGGTATTTACCCCAAGGATACAGATGTTGTGAAAAGAAGGGCCATCTGTACCCCAATGTTTATAGCAGCAATGGCCACGGTCACCAAACTATGGAAAGAACCAAGATGCCCTTCAACGGACGAATAGATAAGGAAGATGTGGTCCATATACACTATGTATTATGCCTCCATCAGAAAGGACGAATACCCAACTTTTGTAGCAACATATGGTTTCACTTATTTGTGGAGCATAACAAATATCATGGAGAACAAGGGGTGTTAGAGAGGAGAAGGGAGTTGGGGTAAATTGGAAGGGGAGGTGAATCACGACAGACTATGGACTCTGAAAAACAATCTGAGGGGTTTGAAGTGGCGGGGGGTGGGAGGTTGGGGTACCAGGTGGTGGGTATTATAGAGGGCACGGATTGCATGGAGCACTAGGTGTGGTAAGAAAATAATGAATACTGTTTTTCTGAAAATAAATAAATTGAAAAAATTAAAAAAAAAAAAGAGAGAGAAAAAGTTTTCTGCAGATTGTTCATTCTCTCTATATATAAATCAAATATATCAAATAAGTAAATCAAATCCTTAAAAATAAAAATAATAAAAATAAAAATTAAAAGTTTAAAAAAGGCATGGGGGGGTGGTACCTGGGTGACTCAGGTTGTTAAGCAGCTGCCTTCAGCTCAGGTCATGATCCCAAGACACTGGGATGGAGCCGAGCATCCAGCTTCCTGATCAGCAGGGAGCCTGCTTCTCTCTCTCCCACTCACTCTTCCTCTCCCTCTCCAATAAAATAAACAAAACATTTTTTATTTGTTAAGGGAACAGAAAAATTAAAAATATGAAGGAGAAGTTAACAATATGTAGGAAAACCAAAACTAACAGACCCTCTAAGATAGAACTTTAAACTTTTCCTTTGAAGCCATTAGTTGGGGAACTGATGTGATCCGTTGTCTATGTTGGTTACAGAAAAGGAATATATTAGACAATGGGTCTTAATAAAAGGCACAATTTCAGAGTCAGCCATAACCTCTTTTTCTCAGTAGGATCCTCTCTTGTATTTTAGACATGTAGACAAATCCATATACTACTTCACTGTTTTATAATCTTCATTTGGTTATTAAAACTTCTTCACTGATTTCAAACACAAGGCAGAATCCAGTCCTATAATTCTCCCTATTCTTGAAGACACCATAGCGGTCCCAGAAATAGGGTTTCTGTTCTTTGCTGGCTTTTGGATGAGTGCCGATCTTATAGAATAGATATGAAAAATATGAAAAGAAAAAAAAAGATATGATTGATGAGACTTTTCTAACATGAGGAAAATGGAAGAGTCCCAAGTTAAATGACCAACTTTGATTTGCATGGGTGGCTACTTTTGGGAATGAAATGATTTTCTTTATACTAGGATACATGAAATGTGAGACAACTGTACTCTGCTAATTTAGGGTCTCTTTAGCTGTGAAGTAGTGGTTCCTGATACATTGAATAACAGTTGCTTATTAATTAAGATTATACCATTTTCAATTTTGGGATGTGGAAGGCACCCTATTTGAAAACATAATAGATTTCTATTTCACTTATTTCTTTAATTTTTTGGAAATCATATTATTTTAAATCTCAAATATTCAGTGCTATAACAAAATCTTTGCATGATGCCTGTTTTAGTATCAAAAGTATCTACATCTTGCCATATTCTTGGTGATTTTACTTCTTGGTTATGATTGTTTAAAGATAATAGAATGAGAAATGAAGAGGAGATTAGTTACAAAATACCACAAAAATATATAGAAATGTTTTAAATATCTAGCAGATATGAATTACTGCTACATGTCCTAAAATACTGGAATTTCCCATAAAATCCTTGTTCTCTTTATTTTATTTTATTTTTCTTTTTTTAATTTTTTATTTTTTATAAACATATATTTTTATCCCCAGGGATACAGGTCTGTGAATCACCAGGTTTACACACTTCACAGCACTCACCAAAGCACATACCCTCCCCAAAGTCCATAATCCCACCCCCTTCTCCCAAACCCCCTCCCCCCAGCAACCCTCAGTTTGTTTTGTGAGATTAAGAGTCATTTATGGTTTGTCTCCCTCCCAATCCCATCTTGTTTCATTGATTCTTCTCCTACCCACTTAAGCCCCCATGTTGCATCACCACTTCCTCATATCAGGGAGATCATATGATAGTTGTCTTTCTCTGCTTCAGGGAAAAGTAAAATTTATCCCAGGATAAAAATCACAGAACTGTGAGAGACTCATGTCTCCCTCTATTATGTAGTCTTAATAAGTAACAGGTTTTGTGGAAATAAAATATTATTGTTATTAATTCCAACCAATTGGATGGAAAGTATGGTCAATTTTCAAAAATACAGTACTAAGTTTGTGCCAGTTTTCAAATAATTCATACTTTTGTTAAAATACATTTTTTTTCTTACTTCACGAAGCAATTGCATTCTGAAATAAGTATTGCAATTTTCTTAGCAATGTTAGAATTATATCAATGTTTATTAATGTAGGTTATGTTAAGTACCATTTATATATTGTCTCAAAAAGAAAAAATGTCATCTGATTTCTGCCTCATTATGTTTAAGATTTGGTAACTGAAAAGATACTGTCATTAGGTCAAATATTTTCTTTTTCTCCTACCACGGGATCACTAATATTTTTAAAAAGTTAGTTGCAGTTAAAGTTTTATCTGTCCTCTGATTTACATAATGTAAGTCAGGGCAATGTAATTTTGTACAATATTGAGATTCACTGTGAAATATACTCATCATTTGAGGCCTAGATTGAATCACATCTCTGCTAGAGGTATTTATCTTATTAAATTCATGGCATACAAAGTTTGGAATAAACCTTAGAACTCATCATGTCATACCCCTAGACCAGAATTTCTCAAATACTTTTGTATCAACCTTCCATCAGCAGCACATCTCAAAATCACCCATAAAATCACACTCTTAAAAGGGTGAAGCCCAGAAATCTGAATTTAAATTGGCACTCCAAGTAATATTATGCATTATAAAATTGTGAAACCACTACTCCAGCTGGGCTTGAAATCCTTCTTTGACAACTTTTCCAATGGTTGAATATCTTTGTAGGAAAAAAAAAAAAGTGTCACTACACTGCACACATGATGCTCATAATCTAGGTAGTTCTATTATAAATATAAATATACTTTATACTTTGTCAAACTTCGTTATTTACAAACATTTATTTCAGTTTTCTGCAGCTACAATGAAACTTCTAATTTTTCAAATACATTTTGACAATTGATGTCTTATTAGTCAGTGATATCCGTGCATTATTAAGTTTGAATAGATACGTTTATCACTTTCTGATGACACTGTTTCAGGTTTCTAACTCTATGGTCATACTGACTTATCAACATTCTGGTAAGCTTTTATTGGATTATGTTCCTCTTAATGAAGCATATACAAAGTCAAATACAAACTTTTGGATAATAGAATGGGTCACGTAAATCAAAGAAAATAAGTGAATATAGAAATAAAATTTAAGAGGACATTGGGGAGGGTATGTACTTTGGTGAGTGCTGTAAAGTGTGTAAACCTGGCGATTCACAGACCTGTACCCCTGGGGATAAAAATATATGTTTATAAAAAATAAAAAATTAAAAAAAAAGAGGAAATTAACAACAAAAAAAAATAAAATAATCAAAAAAAAAAAGAGGAAATTAACATCTTTGAATGCTGTGTCATTCACCTGGCTCAAGTTCTCAACAGTCAACATTTTATGTAAACTTGCACTAAACATAGGAAGTAGCGAATTTCTTTTTAAATAACTTCATATTTTTCTCGATACCACATCCTAAACTACGGTTGCACTATAATTCAGAACCCATTCTGTTTATTACCAGATCTTGTGTTTGCTTTCTACAAACAATGTTTATAAAGAGATTTATTATCTTCAGTCTTTCAGTGAGGTCAATGAAAGTTCTATTGACCTCAAGGATATCTCTAATTGCTCATAAAAATGAACAGTGTTCCTTTTTTTTTAAATTAATTTTTTATTTTTTATAAACATATATTTTTATCCCCAGGGGTACAGGTCTGTGAATCACCAGGTTTACACACTTCACAGCACTCACCAAAGCACATACCCTCCCCAATGTCCATAATCCCACCCCCTTCTCCCAAACCCCCTCCCCCCATTACTTTTAAATGTATAAAAGAATGAAATGTCATGATATCTAATGAAAATAAGCAACATTAAGATTGTCAGTTTTATTATCATGAATATTAATTTAATCTGCAAGATTGGTCAGTTCTTGCATTAAGGTATTCTCACTTATTTCTGCATTTAATCCTCAAAATACCTTCATATGGTAGATTCTTCTCTAATTTTAATGTTGATGTTTTAGTCATTAAAGATAAGAACAAGATCCAAAAACTTCCAAAGAGAATAAATAGGTCATGCACAAAGAAAGAGAAATAGGATGTCATCAGTATTCCCAGCAGTAACATCAGGAAGGGAAGAGAGTCCATATTTTGACTGAAAGTACAGAAAATGAAATAACGGCTTCTGGTATGCTATGTAGAAAAAAATTGAGAGTGGAGAAAGAAAAAAAAAAGTCTTATAACTACATGGAGAGAAACTCTATTAAGTTTCTTCCCTTTTTTCCCTTTTTTAATTTTTTTCTGTACCTTTCTCCCTTTCTTTCTTTCTTCTTTTTCTTTTCTTTTTAGAATTTCTTTCCTTTTAAAATTTAGCAAGGAAACTAAGACAATTATTAACTTCAAGGAAAATAATAACAAAAGCAAAATAAATTTTCATGCAATAAAGCCTACATTATGTTATATATGGCTCAGCTGTAAACAACCTCCTCTCCGTTTCATAATAACCTCAGTGTTAAATATTGACATATATAAAATTTATAATATATGCATATTCTAAAATGGAATATGTGATTGCAGGTGTATGTGTATTTGAGCAAGGTCTTGGAATTCATCTTCTGCAAGAAAAATTTCACAGATAATTTTCTAGAGGAAAAAACTAGGACATTTCTATTTTAAAATATACTGTTTTCTTCCAATTTCAGCTCCAACATATAAAGTCATCACATTCTCATTCTTCATTAAGAAAAATCTAAGGTGTACCTCGGGGGTGCAGTCAGTTAAGCATCTGACTCTTTGTTTCAGCTCTGGTCCTGATTTCAGGGTCATGAAACCAAGCCCTGTGTTGGATTCCATGCTCCGAGTGGAGCCTGCTTGAGACTCTATCTCCCTCTACCTCTACCTCTGCCCCTGCAGTACCCGCTCCAACCCCAGCTTATTCCTTCTCTCTAAAATAAATAAATGCATCTTTAAAAAAAAAAAGAGAGAAAAAACTGAAAAACAACTGATAATTAATGACTTTTACAGAATCCATTAAATAAATGAGGTCTCAGGCAAACAGTCACCCTAAAATAGAGATATATATATAGATGTTTGCAGAGAGTTCATACCTGATTGCTGCCTATTTGGACTAGAGACTGGAACCATAGTCGATAGGAAGAGTTGGGTGTAAACTAATCTAACAGTGAAAAAAACTCCTGGTGGCTGCAGTTTTTTGTGTGTGTGGTTGATGGTAAGGGGACATCTTTTCAATAGTTTTACCTCCAGGAATCACACCAGATGGTTTGACATCTTTTGACAAGAAGAGTCAAAAAAGACCGCCTTCAGACTTTGTCAAATAAAGTGAAAGAATAACCATTGTGAAATACACATAGAAGATTCTACACATAAAATAACCTTCCAGAATATAAAAACAGAAGAAACACTTTTTAAAGTTTTCCTATGAAGTTAACCACCATATATAAGAAGGCTAAGGAAGAAAAAATCATAATTGTATCAACTATTATAGAAAAAGCATTTGAGGGGTGCCTGGGTGGCTCAGTGGGTTAAAGCCTCTGCCTTCTGCTCAGATTGTGATCCCAGGGTGGTGGGATCGAGCCCCGCATTGGGCTCTCTGCTCAGTGGGGAGCCTGCTTCCTCCTCTCTCTCTCTGCCTGCCTCTCTGTCTACTTGTGGTCTCTATCTGTCAAATAAATAATTAAAATCTTTAAAAAAAAAAAAAAAAAAAAAAAAAAGAAAAAGCAAAAGGATATGAAAAAATCTAACACTCATTCAGGATAAAAACACTCAATATACAAGGATTGGAGGGGCACTTTCTCAACTTGATAAAGTACATCTACAAAAAACAAAAACAAAACTTCAGCTAACTATAGATTTAGTGGTGAGAAACTGAATTGCTTCACCTTAAAAATATCCTTTTTTATCAATCATATGGAGCAACATACTAGATTCCTAGCAAGCACAATAAGCAAGAAAAGTAGATAAAGAATAAGAAATAAAGGTATATACATTGTAAATGAAGGAATAAAGTCATCTTTGTTCACAGATTATGTGAATGTCTATGTAGAAAATCTCAAAAAATCCACAAAAATAAAGAAATAAAACCTTTTAGAATAAGCTACTATAGCAAAGACACAGGATACAAGGCTAATAGACAGAAGTCAATTACTTCCCTATAACAGGAATGAATAGCTATAAAATTTGAATTTTTTAAATTTAAAAAAAAATGTAATTTATAGCAGACTTCCCCTTAAAAATATTTAGGTGTAAATCTAACAAAATATTACAAGACTTACATGCAGTTTCCTACAAATTCAGTATTATTATGATGTTAATTCTTTTCAAATTGATGAATAGATTTAATACAATCCCAATCAGATCTCAAGAATCTAATCTATAGATACGCACAAACTTATTGTGAAGATACAGACAAAAGACCTAGAACAACTACACAAACTGAACAACAGAAATCAAGTTGGAGTCACACGACCTTAATCGATTTGGCAGTGATATTTTAGACATAACACCATAAGCATGATAAGTGGAAGAATAAAAAATTGAACCAGGTTAAAATTAAAAATTCCTTCTCTTATAATGAAAGAGAATGCAAATACAAGCCACAGACAATAGAAAATATCTGCAAAACACATGTATGATAAAGGACTATATCCAAAATATACAAACAGCTATTAAAGCAATATACAACCTAATTTAAAAATGGACAAAAGACCTGAATTGACCTCACCAAAGAAGCTACAAGTATAACAAATAAGCACATGAAAAGCTACTTAACTGTGTATGCTGTTAAGAAATTTTCAAACCAAAACAACAATATAATATTCTTCCACAGTTTCTAGAATGTCTATAATCCAAAAACATTGGCTGTACTGGTTGCTAGGTAAGGATGGAGAGCACCAAAAACTCTTACTTATTGCTAACGGGAATGCAAAATGTTAGAGCCACTTTGAAAACAGTTTAGTAGTTTAGTTTATTACAATGCTAAACATAGTCTTACCGTATGATCCAGGAAATACACTCCAGATTACTTACAAAACTTACTTGAAAACTTACATCCACACACACAAAATCTTCACATGAATGTTTATAGTAACTTTATTCATAATCATCAAAAAACTGAAAGTAACTTAGATGCTCTTCAATGGGTGAATGAATAAATAAAATATAATACATTTGTACAATGGAATATTATTCAGTGATTAAAATATAAGCTATCAAGCCATAAAAACACATTTTTGAATGTTAAATGCATATGATCAGTGAAATAAGTCAACTGAAAAGGTGATCAACTATATAACTTCAAGTATATAACATCCTGGAAACAGCAAAGCTATAGCTAAGGGTAAAAAGATTAGTGGTTGCTAGACCAGGAGTTTGGGGAGGAAGGGAGAAAATTGAAAGAATAAAGCACAGAAGTTTTTTAGGTCTGCGAATTTGTTCTTTGGGATTCTGTAATTTTGGATGCATGGTGCTCTAAATTTGTTAAAATGTGTAGAAATTTACAGTAAGATAATATGAGTGAAGCTTCATGTATGCAAATTAAAAAAAAAAAAACAACTTTGGGACATCTGGGTGGCTCAATGGGTTAAGCCTCTGCCTTCAGCTCAGATCATGGTCTCAGGGTCCTGGGATGGAGCCCTGCATTGGGCTCTCTGCTTGGCAGGGAGCCTGATACCCCCATCTCTCTGCCTGCCTCTCTGCCTACTTGTGATCTCTCTCTCTGTCAAATAAGTAAATAAAATCTTAAAAAAAACAAACAAACAAAAACAAAAACAAAAAGCACCCTTTAGGAGGTTGGAATGCAGAATGTCATATCAAAATCTAACTATATTACACATGTATGAAACAACCTTTCTAAAGTGGAGGAGGGAGAAATGCTTACTTGACTCTAGTAATAAGTGGATTATGAAAGATTTAAGGCAAAAGAAGCTGTAAAAAGCATTGTACTCTGTTGACAAAGTTCTTTCTCATCATGACACAGATGAGCAATTCTAATACTATCATACACGTGCACTAGAATTGAACAATTAAGTGAATGAATGGTAGACATCTAACTAGGTTTCTCTCTGAATGTGAATTTAGAAATAAACAAGGGAAGAGGCTAGATTGATTCATTTTTAAATGAATTAAGTTATGGAGTTATGAATTAAATTTATGAATTAAATTTAATGAATTAAAGGTGGAGTTCATCAGTATGAACTCATGTTTAGCTTAAAATAGATATAGATAGCTACATGCACAATTATTTAGATATAAAATATCTAAATAGACTAATTCACAGATTAGTCTACACAAATGTATTTCTTGTTCTGCCATCTGAGAGATCCTAGAAACACAAACAGTACAGTAACAAAGACCAAACCTAGTGTACAAAACTAGATTGCTATCATTTTCTCCAATAAAAAGACTTAGGGGCACCTGGGTGGCTCAGTCATTAGGTGTTTGCCTTTGCCTTCAAGATCTCATGGTCCTGGAATTGAGCCCAGCATCAGGCTCTCCACTCAGCGGGAAGCCTGCTTCTCCCTCTCCTACTCTCTGTCAAGTAAATAAATAAAATCTTTTTAAAAAAAAAAAGATCTTCTAGATCTTCTTGAAAAAATATTAGATTCAAAGACTGGGTCTGGAAATATATAAGATGATCCTGGAGCATCATCTTATGGTGTTGTAAAATAGACATACTCAAAAATAAAACAAAGCAAACAGCAATAATGACAAACAATAATAAGACATTGATGTGGATATGTCAAAAAGGCATGACTTCTCTGAAAGAGGTTTCAATGGCTGCAGTTGGAAAATTTGAGACATAATAAATCAAGTACTATTGCATTATACCACAAAGTATAAAATAAATGTCTATAAGTCATTCTGATGTAAATAAATACCTGAATATACAAATACATGGAAAGAAATGTGTGAAGAAAATTCCAAAAGTTTATGTAGATACATCTCCTCAAGAGATGAAGCATAGCTCTCCACACTTAAGTGTGTGCTGCATATAATGACTTCCTTCAAAGGAGTATAATATGGAATGGAGGTTAGGGGAGGAGTAACTTTCAGTGAAGAAAGAAACAAACACTACTTCAGCTGGATGGTCCTCATGAACATCAACAGCGGCAACTCTAATTGATAGTATGCATTTTTTATATGGTATGATGAATATGTCACTTAATTTGAGGTCTTCTTCCTCAAAACCCATAATCCAATCTAATTATGAAAAAATATCATAAAGCAAACCGGTACTACTCAGAGTCATCAAAGTCATCAAAAACAGGGAAAGTTTGTTAAACTGGTACAGTCCAGAGAACCCACAACAACCTATGACTAAATGTAATGTGATATTCTGGATGGTAGCCTGGAAGAGAGAAAGAACATTAGATAATCATGTAGGAAAATATAAACACAACATACTGACGTGAGATACTATCAGTAAAAGAAACTAGGTGAGGGCTATATGAAAACTTTCTGTACAATCTTTTTGAACTTTTCTGTAAACCTAAAAGTGTTCTAAAAATAGGTTATTTAAAAACACATTGTTTTAATTTAAATTCAATTAGCATATAAGTACATCATTAGTTCAAGATATAGAGTTCTATAATTCGTTAGTTGCATGTAACATCCAGTGATCATCACATCATAAGCCCTACTTAATGCCCAACACCTGGTTACCCCATTCCCCACCCACTTCCCTCCAGCACCCCTCAGTTTGTTTCCTATGATTAAGAGTCTATCATGGTTTGTCTCCCTCTCTGATTTCTTCCCCTTCAGTTTTCCTTCCCTTCCCTTATGATCCTTTGCACTGTTTCTTATATTACACATATGCGTGAAACCATGTGAAAATTGTCTTTCTCTAATTGAATTATTTTGCCAGCATAATACCCTCCAGTTCTATGTCAATGTAAGTAGTAAGACTTCATTCTTTTTGATGGCTGAGTAATATTCCATTTTATATACATATTACCTCTTTCTTTGTTTAAGATTTTATTTATTTATTTGACAGAGAAAGACACAGCAAGAGAGGGGACACAAAAAGGAGGAGTGGGAGAGGAGAAGCAGGCTTCTCGCTAAGCAGGGAGCCTGATGGGGGCTGGATCCCAGGACCCTGACATCATGACCTGAGCTGAAGGCTGATGCTTAACAACTGGGCCACCCAGGTGTCCCACATCTTTATCCATTCACCTATTAATGGTATCTGGACTCTTTTCAATTTGACTTCTGTGGACATTCCTGCTATAAACATTGGGATGCAAGTGCCATTTTGTATCACTACATTTATATCTTTGGCATAAATACAAAGTAGTGCAGTTCCTGGGTTGTAGGGTAGCTTTATTTTTAACTTTTTGAGGAACCTCCATACTGTGTTCTAGAGCGGCTGCACCAGCTTTCATTCCCACCAATAATATAAGAGTGTTCCCCTTTCTTTGTGTCCTCACCAAAATTTGTTGTTTCCTGAGTTGCTAATTTTAGCCATTCTGCATGATGGGAGGTGATATCTCATTGTGTACTTTGTTAAGATTTTATTTGTTTATTGGGGCTGAGCCACCCAGACTCCTCTCATTGTGTTTTTGGTTTGTATTTCCCTGGTACCAAGTGATACAGAGCATTTTTTCATGGGTCTGTTGGCCATTTGTATGTCTTATTTGAAGAAATGTTTCCAGCGCTTTTTTTTTTTTTTTTTTTTTTTTATTTATTTATTTGACAGAAAGAGATCACAAGTAGATGGAGAGGCAGGCAGAGAGAGAGAGAGGGGAGCAGGCTCCCTGCTGAGCAGAGAGCCCGTTGCGGGACTCGATCCCAGGACCCTGAGATCATGACCTGAGCCGAAGGCAGAGGCTTAACCCACTGAGCCACCCAGGCGCCCCAACCAGCGCTTTTCTTGACTGGATTATTTGTTTTTTGAGTGTTGAGTTTGATAAGTTCTTTATAGATTTTGAATACTAGCCCATTATCTGATATGTCATTTGTAAATATCTTCTCCCAGTAGGTTGCCTTTTAGGTTTGTTGACTGTTTCCTTTGCTGTACAAAAGATTCTAATCTTGATGAAGTTCCAGTAGTTCATTTTTGCTTTTGTTTCCCTTGCTTTTGGAGATGTGTTTAGCAAGAAATTTCTGTGACCGACATTAAAAAGTTTGCTGCCTGTGTTCTCCTCTCGGATTTTGATGGATTCCTGTCTCACATTTAGGTCTTTAATTCATTTTGAGTTTATCTTCATGTATGGTATAAGAAATGGTTGTTTAGTTTTTCTCTAGGTTGCTGTCCAGTTTTTCGAATACCATTTGTTGAAGAGACTGTCTTTTTTCCATTGGATGTTTTTTCCTGCTTTGTCGAAGATTAGTTGACCATAGAACTGAGGGTCCATTTCTTGGTTCTCTATTCTGTTCCATTGATTTATGTCTTTTTTTGTGCCAGTACCATCTGGATGATTACAGCTTTGTAACATAGTTTGAAGTTTGGAATTATGATGCCACCAGCTTTGGTTTTCTTTTTCAACATTCCTCTGACTATTCGGGGTCCTTTCTAGTCTCAGCAATCAGACAACAGAAAGAAATAAAAAACATTCAAATTGGCAAAGAAGTCAAACTTTCACTCTTCCCAGATGACATCATAATTTATGTGGAAAATCCAAAAGACTCCACCCCAAAATTGTTATAACTCATTCAAGAATTCAGCAACACAGTAGGATATAAAATCAATGCACAGAAATCAGTAGCATTTCTATATACTAACAATGAGATAGAAGAAAGAGAAAATAAGGAACCAATCCCATTTACAATTGCACCAAAAAACATGAGATACCTAGAAATAAACCTAACCAAAGACGTAAAGGATCTGTACTCTAAAAGCTACAGAACACTTATGAAAGAAATTGAGGTAGACACAATTCTACCTGGGAAAAACATTCCATGCTTATGGATTGAAAGAACAAATATTGTTAAAATGTCTATGCTACCCGGAGCACTCTACATATTCAATGCAATCCCTATTAAAATGTAATTGACATTTTTCACAGAGCTGGAACAATATATCCTTAAACTTGTATGGAAGAAAAAAAAACTTTTTTTTTTTTTTAAAGGAATCCTGGTAAATAGAAAAGTGCTTTCTTCATTAGAAGCAGGATTCAGCTGTTGGGAATGGTAGGATAGAGGATGATGACTTTCCTTTTTAAACTTGTAATGGTTTTCAATTAAATAAATTGTGCACATGACTTTCTCTGAAGAAGAAGAAGGGGGATGGGATGAGAAGGGGGAAGGGGGGGAGGAGAAAACAGAAAGAAGAGAGTGAAGAAGGGAGCAAGAATAGGAGGAAAACAGGGAGGAAAAAGATTTAGGCTAACCTGCCCCAAATTATCCAGATGGTGAGATAAAACCAGGGTTTAAATTCAATTCATTCTTATGCTAAAGCCCAGAGATTTAATCACTTTTATGTTTCCCCTTTTTTGTTTGTTTTGTTTTGTTTTAAAGAGGACGAAATGGTTAGAAGGGCAGCTAGGTATTTCTTGCTTAACTGTAACTACAAGGTAAGAAATTTCATTTTCCATTCCTTCAGCAAATGTACTGAAAATGCATTCAGTGCCAGATGTTACTGAACTGCATACCTCATTATAATATTAAAAAGAAACTTGGAACTTGCCTCAAATGTTGCAAACAGTTAAGTCAACTCTACCTGCTTTGCCTTCTAACGCTTCTCTTAAGTTGATCTTCAATAACTTCTTTGTTACATCTTCCCCGTGTCATCTTTGAATTTTGATTTGCAAGACCATATTCTATGGTGGAACTTTAGTTTATGTTGATGGAAAGAGATTTACTAACTCTACAAAAGACAATCTTATTTGGGAAGCATAGGAGGAAAATAACCTCTGTGTGAATAGAATGAGAAAATTCTTATTAATACACAAAATCTGCTCTGCATATAATTTTATGCACTTCTTAATCAGTTTTATATATTATATATATATATAAATATATAAAATATATATATTAGGCCAGGGCATAGCATTATTCTTTAAGTGTTATGTATTACCCTACAGAAAGGGAATGGCGAGATGATCTTCCCCTCTCCATTCTGTGGTGGTGGTGGTTGTTGTTTGAGGAGGCCGGAGGGATGAAACTAACTTTCTGTGTAATTATTTTAAGACTGAGTTAGACAGGGGTGCCTGGGTGGCTCAGTGGGTTAAAGCCTCTGCCTATGACTCAGGTCATGATCGCAGGGTCCTAGGATTGAGCCCCGCATTGGGCTCTCTGCTCAGCAGGGAGCCTGCTTCCCCCTCCCTCTTTCTCTCTGTCTACCTGTAATCTCTGTCTGTCAAATAAATAAATAAAATCTTTAAAAAAAAAAAGTTAGATAATTATGTTTTTCTTGTTTTTTTTCTCCTGTTGTGTTTACAACTGAGAAGGTGCAAAACCTCTTTAATGAATTGCATCTACACTGGAAACAATTCTGAAGATTTTTATCTAACCACTGAAGTGAGTCTGGTTATGGTGGTTGTTTTAGAGCGCCATCAGTTTTCAGGGGCCACAAGAGCTTCCTCCGCAGTTACAAGGAGGGGAGAAATGTCTCCACTAGGAGCATTCAAAAAATGACTGTGGAAACAAAATGCCAATTACTTGTTTGTGTGGAAGGATATTATGAACAATAATTAGAAAAATGGTCATTTGAATTTATCCCTACAGCAACTAACATATGAAAACTACAAAAAGACATCTTCCTTTTAAAATCATTAATAATTGCCTTTCTTTACTTTTTCGGATGATGAAATATGTCATAAAAGCCAGTTCTTCTCTTCCAAATCCCATTTCAAATATTAAAACAACACCCTGATTGCAGCATATAAGCAAAGTTACAATTGGGTACTCATGGGTTGTCTTTTTAAATGTTAATTGACACCATATACTCACACACACACATATATACATGCAAAATTTGATCCCTTTTATGTATGTATGTATATATGTGTGTGTGTGTATTTAAGATTTTATTTATTTATTTATATAATAATAAATAAATATTATTTATTTATTTATTTATTTATTTATTTGACAGAGAGAGAGATCACAAGTAGGCAGAGAGGCAGGCAGAGAGAGAAGGAGGAGGAGACTCCCCAGTGAGCAGAGAGCCAGATACAGGGCTTGGTCTCAGGACCCTGAGATCATGACCTGAGCCAAGGCAGAGGCTTAACCCACTGAGTCACCCAGGCACCCCCAATCCCTTTTAAATCAAATTAATCATCATGTGAACTTGAAAGATTCTTTATTATGTTATAGTAATCATGATGTTTTATTGGATCATATCACATCATTTCACATAATCCATTAATATTATAGGGAAAGCAGCAGAGGGACACCTGGGTGGCTCATCAAGGAGTCTGCTTCTCTCTCTCCCTCTGCCCCTGTTCCACCCCCTACTTATGCTCTCTCTCTCCATCAGTCTCTCTCACTAGCACACGTTCTCTTTTTCAAATAAATAAATAGAATCTTAAAAGAAAAAGAAGCATCATAATAAGAGTCAAACAGTTGGTAGTTTCCCTGAACATTAGCTAAATCACCTTGGATAAGCTGCAAGATATTTCAGGGTTTTAATGTTCACAAATTTAAAATACAAATAATAGCATCTGTTCTCCATCTTTCAGGGTCATTATCAATGACAAATTACATGTCAGGACTTTTTTGAAATTCTAAGATACCAATTATTTTTAAAGAAATATTATAATTAAACTTTTGAAATGTAGGCCATCACTCTTTTATAAAAGATTAAGTCTTTGTAAGCGAAGATTTGAATTTGTTCATTTAAAGATATATAAAGTTTTATATGCCAATAAATTAATATTTTGGCAAATTGAAAATACCCTCAGAATTAAAGACAAATATGATTTTCTTAATTTAAAAGAAGACATTTTGACTCAGTGTACCAAATCCTATAGATTCATAAAATGTATTATTTAAAAAAGATTTAACTTGAGAATCATTCAGTAAATAAGAAGAATGATACATCATTAATTTAATATGTATCAATTATGAATATTCTTTTAGTGTTCTTAAAGATATTTGAAAAAATTTGCACAGTCCCATATTTTGAATAATATTTCTATTTTTGTTTAACTGATAATTTTTCTTATATTTACTTAGCATATCTGAAAATTGAGCCAATTCTAAACTTTTTAATTAACATAAATGACAATTAATGTATTATATGTCTCAGTATAGAGAAGATTTATTACATAGGCTCTAAATTAGTATTTCTAATACACTATTTATAAATGCAGTGCTAAAACAATAATCTTACAATAATTCTACAGCCATATTCTCAGGTATTAACTTCTTCCTCTGTGACTAGTATTCTTTTCAGTTGAGATACTACAGTTAAACTTGATCTATTTAAGATTATACAATTCCAAAGTTATGAAAATTTAAATAAGAGCTTGTTAGAAGCTTATCCTTACTTATAAACCTACTTAGAAATTCTGCAAAGCGGTTTTACAAATAATATCCAAGATGATTATTTAAAATATGTATTTTATTTTTTTAATTTAAATTCAATTATCCAATTTATACTACATCATTAGTTTCAGATGTAGTTTAAAATATTTAACAAAACCAATTGTTTTGATTGACACCAAAGTCATTTGGAAACAACCATGTGCATGCTATAATATTGATACACTAATTATGAGTTGTTACTTATTAAAAATAAATCCCTTGAGGATGGACAACTGCTAAGTAACATTGATTTTAAAAGTAATTGTGTCTACATATTTATCTATATATTTCTGTATAGATATAATAAAGGTAATTAAAAGTCAAACCAGTCCTCCTCCAAATAATTGGATTCAGAAAGTTTTAGCAATGTACCTCCGTCTGTGTTGTTATAAATTGTCAGAATCTTAAACATGTATCTTAAGTTCCATTTTTATACCTACAATATGCTTAGTGTAAGATTAAAAGGCAATATTTGTAATCTAGTAATAAAATGTAATCCTGTCCACACTTCAGTGCATCCCCTAATCATGGCAGATAAGATATTCATTACTAATCATTCTGTAATCAGCCTCATAATTCATATAAAGACAATGAAATTTTTATCATTTCACTTTATAACTGAAGCATATATATATATATATAAAACCATATATATATATATATATATATATATATAAAACCAAATATATTTTTAACCTAATTAAAACAATATTCATGGGAAAGCAGGCCTGTGGTTTTAGAGTTTTCTAATGTGTTAGAAAAACACCATGTTTTTCCAGGATGGATCCCTGAATAGAAGCCATATCTTACTGTCAGTTTATTATAGTCATGTTCTCAGTCTGAGGCATTAAGAAATTTTATTGTATATCCAGAAGCTATAAAGCCTAGAGTGGCTGACTCTTTCTACTGAAATGTACAAAGACTAATGTATAAATTCAGAAGATCTGGGGATTCGTTTCAGTGAAAACTTTAATAACAAGATCAGATATTTATTTGGGTCTGGAGAGACCATCATTTTTGTTTCCTCTATACAAGTCAGTGGGAAATCAGATGAAAGATGGTTGCCTGGAGATAATGAAATCAAAAGAAAAAGGTATTATTTATAAAACTCGAATTTCTAATAATATCAAACATATATATACCCTGATGTAACCATCTTCGTTAGAGGGAGATAGCTATCGGTAAGAATGGGTCAGTTGGCCTACTGGGCATTCTTGGCCCTTAACTCTGATAACACTGGTCTTTGTATTTTTTTCTTCTCTTTCATTCATTTTCCCCTCATTAACTAACATTTCAATTGACCATTTTATTAACTGAAATTAAATACTTACTATTAGTTGTTTAAGTGTCAACAATGTGCAAAACCATTCTAAACACTATATGAATGATCTCATTAACTTGTCTCAATAATTCCTTCAAAATCCAAAAGTTTACACAGTAGTGAACTAAATTTTGAATCAGTAAATTAGCAAGACTAGATTGACACAGTTGGTAGGCCAGAGATTTAGCACTCCAAACCCAAGTGTATTTGAATGTAAACTAAAATTGGACTCTCGATGACTCTCACATGAAAATTTGGCTTCTTATTTCTCTTTAAGATAGACCAATCTTGCTTGCATTTTTATCCACATTTCTGAGAGTTGAGCCATTTCTCAATTGTTTACTAGTACAACTGACATTCTTCTTACAGATGAAAACACTGAGTTTCAAAAATGTCAAATAAGTTGCTCAAGTTGCTCAGCTACTAAGGACTAACAAAGGACTTGAACCTGGATCGTCTACATCTAAAACACATACTTGTTGCAGAGAAGGTGTCTCTCTGGTAAACCCCTGGTCCCCTGTTTGTGTACAAAATTCTCTGGCTGAGCAAAAGATCTTTGGAGTAGTTATTTCATTTGGAAGTTGTATTGCCTAAGCCCTCGGTATGAAATCTGAAGACTGTTCACCTTTATTAAGAGCATGCCGCGAGTCAGTTCAGAATGTGCGCTTTTCCTTAGTTCATTTTTTCCACAAAATAAACCTATCAAAGCTCTCATTTCACATTCAGGATATTCTTTTTGTTGGAATCACTTATTCCTGTAGACCTCTCAATTATCACAGGGACAGCTAGAGATTTCCATTTGGGGCAAAATAACCTTTTACCTTCCACCTCAGCTCTTCAAAGCTACTTGTTACTGTTGCAATCCAAATTACTCAGGAGTGAAAAATTGTAGCAACGGTGGAAGAAAGCATTTGCTACGAGGTCAAAACCTTGCTTTTTCTGCTGGAGAGAAAAAGGTAGATGTTGTCAAGTAAAAATTTACCTTGAAAGACGTCCTGGCAACCATGCAGTGGAATATAACATATGTTATAAAAGGATCTCTGTATTTTTCTTTATTTTTCAGCAAAGATAAGTGGAAATAAACCTGGGTGTATGTTTGTTTGGGTTGTATGCATGGTAACTCTAATGCTAGCTAAAAATTCCATTCATGGAATTTGTTCATATTAAATTTAATAGGAAATCAAGGAAGACTAAAATCAGGGTATCAGTGAGGCTGATTTATAATTACAAGTCACAACACTCAATTCCATCATGGAAATCTAGTTAAAATCATATTCCACCTCCCCCTGCTCCCTGCCACCATGCCCTAAAAAGCTAAGAAAATAAATTGATTCCTTATTAACAAATTTATTCAGCACCAAGCATAGTGCTCATACGTTGGTATACAATAAATAAATGAATAAACAAAAAGGTCATGAACAAATTAACATCATTTAAGAAAGAGCATGATAAAGAAGAAACAACTATCATCTAAAGTGTAAAACCCCATTTTTTTTTTTCCTAGTCTGAGGACCTGAGTCCTTTAAAGAAGACCTGACACTGATTTCAAAAACAAAACCTCTATAAAATTGTTTTAAAGACATTAGACCTGGCTAGTTTTTACTTCTACAAGCTTGATTAAAATAATAAATTATTGGGGCACCTGGGGTGGCTCAGTGGGTTAAGCCACTGCCTTCGGCTCAGGTCATGATATCGCGTCCCGGGATCGAGTCCCGCATCGGGCTCTCTGCTTGGCAGGGAGCCTGCTTCCTCCTCTCTCTCTCTCTGCCTGCCCCTCTGCCTACTTGTGATCTCTCTCTGTCAAATAAATAAATAAAATCTTTAAAAAAAAATAAAATAATAAATTATTATTTCTAATTTTCAGTTGACTCCTTTTTTTTTTTAAATACAAAATTCAGTAAAAGTCTTGTTATAAGGTAAAATACTCACAAAGGCCTAGAGTTCAAGTTAATGGATTTGTCCTCCTCTGTGTTCAGTGCCATTTTTCTTACGCGAGTAATGGAAAGATAAACCATGTTGTTTCAAATTTCCATATTGTGTATAGAAGTGGTTCCAGAACATCACATTTCATTCCACAGGACACTGGATATGTGGTCTCTCTTCTGCTTTGATAATTCTGAATTTGCTCACAGTTAAGGCATTCTTTTTGCTTGGAGATGCATTTGGTATTCTGCTTTTGAGTCCTCTCTAGCTATAGGTGTGTAAAAGTTTAAAACAAGATTTATAACCAAACATTGTTAAAAGCACATTTTTTAGGGACACCTGGGTGGCTCATTCCATGAAGTGTCTGCCTTCTGCTCAGGTCATGATCCTAGCGGCCTGGGATTGAGGCCCATATTGGGCTCCTACATTGGGCTCCGACCCAGCACAGAGTCTGCTTCTCCCTCTGCCTGCCAATCCCCCAGTTTGTGTATGCACTCTCTCTCTGGTCAAATAAATAAATAAAATCTTAAAAAAAAAAAAACCACAACACTTTTAAATAAACAGGATCTCATATAATTACAGCAATTAAAAATTTATAGATGAAGGTATAATGTCTATTACAGCATAACTGCTCAATAAGTCGTTAATAAATGAATAAAGAAAGCTAAAAAACTAAGTGATTCATATAGAAAATGAGTCATTTTCATGTTCTAGTTTCTAAACTGGACCATCTTCCTGTTTATATAATCTACCTTTGGAGAATTGGGAAAGCATGTACTGAGTATAGGTTATCTGCCTTGTGAAAGAAAAGTTCTCAAAATTCATTTGTAAGTCAGCTCTTTTGCCTAAAGCCTCAGACATCTTTTCTTTCATCTAGACATGAAGGCATGATTTTTATTTACCTAGATAGTTGATCTAAAAATGTTATTTTTTCTTAATATTGTGCAAGTATTTTAATTTTGTGCAAGTATTTGTTGTGTTTTTGAGTCTTTTCAAAAGCAAATTAGAATAAGCCTTTAGAATTTCTGAGTCACCTAAATCTGATCTTTTCTCTTAGAATAAGGTTTCCAAATAATGGATCCTCTATTTTAAGATGGTCTTTCATAAATCTCTATATGCTCCATTAGTGCCTCCTTACCTTAATGACTTAATGACATTTATAAAAGTTTCAAAATCTCTGTTTCAACATCTCTGTTTTAAATAAGGAATATGAGATCTCTATCTTCCTAAAAGAAAGTATATAGATAACAATGGACATTACAGATTTTTCTTGTGGCATCAATTTTTCTTCCTTTCTTTTTGAATCTAGCCCTGCTCCATATACCAGGTGCATCTGCAAAAACTGATTTCATTTCCACTTTGGCATTAAGTTAGTTTAGGCAAAGACAATCAACTTTGGAATTCACCAAGTGACTCCAAGGGTGAGCACTGTAACTATGTTAACCCATTACACTGAAGACAAGGACTTATATTTCTCTATCTCTTGACAAGGATGATTCTTGTGATCATCTATTGCTATTACAAACATCCCTCAAACTCAGTGCTTAAAACAACAATCATTTATATTATCCAAATATGCAATTTGGTCAAGGCTAGGTGGGGATCCCTAGTCTGTGTTCCATGAGGCATTAGCTGGTCAGTTGGAGTAGAAATGGAAAACTGACTTCCAAGATAGTTCACTTACAAGGATTGTAAAATGGTGCTGGCTGCTCCCTGGGAACCTAGCTGGCAGTCTTCAGTTGCTTTTCATGTGGGCCTCTCCAAGAGCTGATTGAGCTTTTTCATAATATGGCCACTGGCTTCGGAAAGCAAGTGTTCAAAGAGAAGAAGTCAAAACTACCAGTCTTTCAAGGTCTGGTACTGGAAGCAGGTGCAGAATCACTTCTGCCATATTCTACTGCTCAGTTAGTCAGGGAGCCCACCAGATTCAAGAGGTTAGAGTCTTGATCTCAAGATGGAAAGAAGGTATAATGTATACCTTTCGTGGTCATCTTTAATGTTACACAATGAATGAGAAAGCCTATAGCATTGACAGATGCTGCTAGCTTTCTTGCAATCAAGAGAGGACCAACTTTTAAAATAAATTTAGCCCAGTGAACTTCAGAGCTGAAAATAGAAAGGTCCTGGTTTTTTGAAAGCAGGGAGCCACTCAGTCAACCTATCCTGAAAACTTCATCATGTCTGGGATTCCATTTTTGTGAGATAAATTACTCATACTTAAGAAAAATCTAAATTGGGATGTTTTTAGTTGCTACTTATATCATTCTAACTTAAATAGAATTATGGTAGGATTTAGAAGACAATTTAAATTTTTTTTATCTGGCTCATAATTAAAACATTTATAGTAAAATCTTATGTACACCTGAAATTAATATAACAGTGTATGTTAGTTAGAATTCAGTAAAAATTTTAAAAATAAAAATAAAGAGACAATGCATTAAAAATTATAATTAGAAAGGAAAATGGAAATGTAAGAAAGAGTAAAAGAAGAAGAAGTACAAAAACCACAACTGAGGGGCGCTTGGGTGGCTCAGTGGGTTAAAGACTCTGCCTTCGGCTCAGATCATGATCCCAGGATCCTGGGATCAAGCCCCACATCAGGCTCTCTGCTCAGTAGAGCCTGCTTCTCTTTCACTCTCTGCCTACTTGTAATCTCTCTCTGTGTCAAATAAATAAATAAAATTAAAAAAAAAAAAACCCACAACTGACCCTTGAACAATGGGGGTTAGGATGGCCCCCATATAGTTGCAAATCTATAATTTTTGACTCCCCCCAAATTTATATAATTTATAATTTTTGCCTCCCCCAAAATTTAACTACTAATAATAGTCAACTGTTGACCAGAAATCTTACCAGTAACATAAACAATTGATTAACACATATTTTGCATATGTATTATATATTATATTATTATAATAAAGAAAGCTAAAGAAAAAAAATACTGGTAAGGAAATCGTAAGGAGCAGAAAATACATTTATAATACTGCACTGTATTTAATGAAAAAAATGCTGCATATAAGTGGACCCATGCAGTTCAAACCTATGTGGTGCAAGGGTCAACTGTACTTAATTTCTGTTTATTGGATACAATATGAGTCATACTATATGAATTACTAAATAGCAAAGGAACAACTAAATTAACACTAATTAATAATATGTCAATTCCCTAGAGCCCAATGGACATTCCTTTATTGTCACCGGTGGGTAGTCATAAATTACTTGATTTGTTTGTTCTACAATCTCTGTGGCAGATTTTTAACTACATTCTAATTAATTTGCTAATGGGATTTGAACATTAATTGATATCTTGCAAAGTCTTTAGAATTATTTTTAAAAATGTGATGCTGTACAAGTCTTACAAATAATTGACTTATCTGTCACGTTATCAATCAAAATTTGTTTACTTCAAAAGCTTCCAAATCTGCCATCAATAATAATTTGGGCTTAGTATTATTATCTGCAGTAAAAAAAAAAAAAAAAAAAGCTAAATTCCACAAAAAGAAAATCTGTATCTGCATATTTATCTTCTTTCATTTCCAGCTGTCTTATTGTAAAATGGAAATAATAGCCAGAAGAACAGTCCATTAAATTAATTAATTTCCTTCCTTACTTTTTTAAATTATTTACTTCTTTGTGTAAATAACTGAATTGATATTATTTATATCACTAAGATCTAAGTGTTGAAACTGTTTTCAGTATCATCTGAGGAATATGTATTACTGAATCAGAGATTATACTTTGATAAGTGTGGCTGGAATCTCCAAATAAGCAAATTCTCAGGTAATTCTGTTAAAGGATAACTCCCAGAGAAAAAACTTAATTAGTGGAATGAGGAGAATAGAATGAAAAGAAGAGCAAGAAAAGAACTGAATGTAGATCTAAATATAACTAAATACAGATCAGTTAGCCAACAATTTGCCAAAATTATAGGCTTTAACTCCTAATGATGACCATGAGATGCTGCAGTGTTTTAAATTGTAATCTAAATCATTAGATAAAAATCCAGTCAATATGTTATTGCTACTGCATTTGGGTATGACAGAAAATTAAAAAAAAGGAAAAACATGATTTTGACTAAGATTATTTAATACCAGAAGACTTAATTTCTTAGAATTAATTAAGACATGATTTTGAAATGTATAGTAAAAAAAAAATTGTGTATACAATTACTGAACTAGGATTATAGCTTGAAAAAAAAAGTCCTTAAAATATTTTATGTCATCCATAAAATAAAGTATATACACTTATAAAATCCTGAAAGCAAGAGCATAGGGAATATAATGAGAGTACTTATGCAAAGCATAATTTTACAACCGTGATTACATTCCTCTGCAGGCCCCAACCCCACCCCCATCCTTCTCATTCTTTTTGTAACCCCTCTCCCCTTTCATTTAGGCATAGTCAAAACTGTGTTCATTAAAAACAGGCTGTTATTTGGGTCCATTATTTTACTCCCTCAGAGTCTAAATGCCCTCATTAAAAAATAATAATAAAGAATTATGAGATGTTTCAAATGACTCTTTTCTCTCCTTTCTAACTAACCCCTTACCCACATACATCTGCATCCAACCACTATACTCTGATGTCAGACTCACACACACACATACATCCAGAATTATTACAGATTTGATATCATTTCAGAAGATTCATACATAGCATAATTCAATCTACTGATAGGTATAATTAGCTCTTTCAATACCAACACCCCCATCATCATATGCAGATATTTGTATACCACTGAACAACAAAATAAATATTCTGATTTATTTCATGTATTCCTGCCAGGAATGGCCAGGAATCCCTGTATGGATGGGTGAAAGATTACTCTGCTTTGTTGTGAAAGAGAGGAAAAGGCAGGGGAATCAAGTCTCAGAGAAGAAGACCCTTTGCTCCTCTTTGCTCTCACTTTTGTTGGTCCTTCAGGATAATTACAAATCCTTATCACTGTTTCTCAAGCTGGCTAGGTGTGACAAGGGTTCTTACTGAAACTAGGAGGATCTGTGTACAGGAAAGACAAGATATTCTAATCTCGGCTAAACACAGCCTAAGGGACAATGTATACATCTCTTGGATCACCTGGCGGCTGTTTGGGCTAAGGAAGCCTCAGGGAAGGCAACTCCTGTGCCATTTCAAAGGCAGGATGGTCCTCAAAGGCCCATGCTTTTCTCTGAAACCAGTTTGTCCATAGTGGCTCCGTGTTAAATTTTAACAAATCCTGCATTACGGCTCATTTCATGCTCTACATTAAGCTCAACATATCTATGAGAATAAGATCTATAAATTTGAACTTAGGTTTCTTTTTGCTGATTATAATAATTGACATTATGTGGCACGTGGATGGCTCAGTGGGTTAAAGCCTCTGCCTTCAGCTCACGTCCTGGTCTCAGGGTCCTGAGATCAAGCCCCAGATGGGGCTCTCTACTCAGCAGGGAACCTGCTCCCCCGCCTCTCTGCCTACTTGTGATCTCTGTCTGTCAAATAAATAAATAAATAAAATCTTCAAAAAAAAAAATTGACAATATGTGGTAATCTTTTGTCATCCCTCCAGTCCAAGAATTCAGTGTTTTTGAGAAATAGAATAGAGGTCTGGTACAAGCACAGGTATATCTACTATATTCACAAATAAGTCAGGAAATAGTATGTGTTAATAAGCTGCTTCAGTCTCTGTTAGCAAAAATTTAAAAAAATGAATAATATAGTATTGACAGGGGAAATATAACAAAAAGTTTGTAAAAAATGTAAATATATTATGACAGCCACAATATAGAGCAGAGATAGAATAGATAAAGTAAGGTGAACTTCTTTTAATTTTGTTCTGTACAACCTGGTGTGTATTATTTTTAACTGACTTGATAAGACTCTAACTCCACTATATTTTTGAAAAAAGGTTTTCATGGACTTTGCAGTATTATAAATTGCCAATTTATACAAATTTTACTTATTTTAACTGGAGTTTCATTACCAGCTTACAAAAGTGTGATAACTTTGGAAATAGTGAATTTTAAACAAGTAGATGATACTTGGTAAGCCAGAAGGTAGATTAGTGCTTTATGGGGGGGGGGGAGTGAGGGGCTCATCTCGTGTACAGAAAATATTCAGCACTCTGAGCACAGGAAGAGTGTGTCACTGCATAAATGGTGAACATTGGAGTCATTAAAATTTAAAGAGGGGAACTCTGGGGGAAATTAAGGAAAAGAAGTTCAAAGAAAAAGTTGGAGATTGAACAGTTTAGAAAATGTTCCTCTTTTCATTCTTCCTTATTCTATCTCATTTCCATCTTCAAAACCTACTTCCTGAGGCTAATTTCAATAGGGTGAGAATATGATTAAAATGCATGATATTAAAGAATTAATACTCCCTAGAGTTGAATCCCCCTCACAGTGCATTTACATGTTGGAAGTGGTCTAATCTTTAATCCAGTGTCCTCAGGGCATGGTGTATCCTACACCAGTCTTCTGGCACTGGACAACTCCCTCCCTAACACCTACATGCAAACACGCACATTAATATTATCTACAGAACCAGTTCTAACCAGTCACCAATCTTCGAAGTACCAATTCAGGTTGGAGATCTCAGCAGCTATCTGTTTTTCATCTCAAAATCTGGTTGTAAGCACAAAAATGCAACATTCAAGTATCATCTTGGCGAATGTCTAGGATGTTGTGTTAAGTTATTAACTTGTGTTAACTCAGCCTAAAAATAGAGCTGAACCTAAAATAGAAATCCCTGAAAATGTTTTCTGGAATGAAAATGAAAAAGAACAGGTCTGTTTCTGAAGAGCTAACTAAATTTAATGTTCTAACCATGGAGATGTACTTCCACACGGAAGCCTGTATCTGTAGAGTATCATGTCACTCCTGGCGCTCTTTCGAAGGGAGTGCACTGCGCACAGACCATAGTATTATCACGACTTATTGTGGTTATACCCTGTTACATTAATTCCAACACCCTGAATTCCACACTACTGTGGTTTTCTTTACTGTGTACTTCCTCCATATGAATAAAGATGAGCATCATAAAAAACATTCCTTTCTACAGCCTTTTTCAAGGTTTCCCCAATTCAAATTTAACTCATTAGAGTTTCAATATTTCCTCAACTCAAATTTAGCTCATTAGGGTTTCAATATTTCATCAACTCAAATTTCAAAATCAAGTGTAAAATTAAAAAAAAAAATCAAGTGTTAATTATTATATTAACCTGGAAGAGAACAAGAGGCAAAAAGCCTGTGTTCTAGAACTATGACTGATAGTGATGAGACTTATTATCTTGGAAAGCCATGAGAACTCTGTTTTTCTCCTCTGTAGAATATGAAAAATCTTGTCAAGCTTATAAAAGTTGTAAGGATTCCCAAAAAAAGTATTTGAAATGAATTTGAAGCACATTATAATAAAAGATATTACCATTATCAAAATAATTACTGTTATTTGGTAGGAAGAAAACATTTGCTTCCATTGCATAAACTCTCCTCATATAACTTCCAAGACTGGCATAGTCATTGTCAGCATATCTTTCTGTGTGATCAGAGTCTCTGAAAAATAATTTTCAGAGACCTCTGGATGACTCAGTTGGTTAATCGACTGCCTTCAGCTCAGGTCATGATCCCAGGGTTTTGTGATCGAGCCCTGAATGGGGCTCTTTGCTCCCTCTCCCTGGGCTGCTCCCCTCTGTTTGTGCTCTCCCATTTTCTCTGTCAAATAAATAAATAAAATCTTTAAAAAAAAGTTTAAAACATAATTTTCAATAAGATTCTGTAACATATGCTTATAAAATTCAACATCTTTTAAGGTAATTCAAGAAGGGGCACCTGGGTGGCTCAGTGGGGTAAAGCCTCTGCCTTCGGCTCAGGTCATGATCCCAGGGTCCTGGGATCGAGCCCCGCATCGGGCTGTCTGCTCCGCGGAGAGCCTGCTTCCTCCTCTCTCTCTCTCTGCCTGCTTCTCTGCCTACTTGTGATGTCTGTCAAATAAATAAATAAAATCTTTAAAAAAAAAAAAAGGTAATTCAAGAAGAGGAGACTCTGTAGAAATATACCCCCATCACCACCCCACAATGCTCAACTCACAGTGAGGTCCACAGATGAGTACCCATGATGATGTAAGTTTAAAAACTGAGAACAAATGTTTGGACTTTTTTTTTTTTTTTTTTTTTTTTTAACAAAATGTTGGCAGAATAACTTTATGTCTGTTGAATCTAATAAAAACTCAGGGCTGTATTTTACATGACATTGTTTTTTATTTCATTTTCTAGTGATTCATTTTTACTCTATTTTATGAAATGTAGGTGAACAACACAGCAGAAAAAAAATATTTCACCAGAGATAGGTTGAAAACACTGCTTTATAAAATATCTCTGTAGCTTTTTCCTTAGGAATATTCAGTGAGTGCCATTTTGTAAACAATAGTACTGAAGACAGAGCCCTTTCTCTAAAACATCACGTATGTTAGTGTGCTTCTTCAGCATTTCCTATGGAATTTTCCAAGATTAGCCATTGTTATTGTGTAAATACACAAACAAATTTTGGAGCTCATGATTCCTTCATCCTGGATACTCAAAACTTTATGAAAAATCTGTGAAGATCTCAGGACTAGATGTTGAGGTTGTAATTTCCTACTAACACTGATTACAAAACAGGGGTTGGATATGAATTTAAATAGTTCGTTAAAATGCCTATTTTTTGAACTAAAGAAATAATTGTATAGAAATTGAAATCTCAAAAAAGAAAGACAAACTAGAAAATTATTTAAAAAAAAAAAATAGAAAGCATCAACAGAAATCATGCCAGAAAAAGTAGAGAAAGAAATGATATAATTTTATACTTTAAAAAGACTTTATTTATTTATTTGTGGGAGAGAGGACAGAGAGAGCATGAGTGGGGGGAGGGGCAGGTGGAAAGAGAGAGAGAGAATCTCAAGAGGACTCCACGCTGAGCCTGACCTGATCTCATAACCCTGAGATCATGATCTGATCTGAAACCTAGAGTTGGATGCCTAACCCACTGAGTCATCCAGGCGCCCCTGCAATTTTACATTTTAAATCAGTTCTCCAGCCCTACAGACTAGGTGACTCAGTTGGTTAAGCATGTGCTTTTGGCTCAGGTGATGATCCTCGACTCCTCAGATCCAACCCTTCATCAGTCTCCCTATTCAGCAGGGATTCTACTTCTCCCTCTCCACCCACCCTATTCATGCTCTCTCTCTCTTGGTCTCTTTGTCTCTCAAATTAATAAGTAAAATCTTTAAAAAAAAAAAAAAAGTAAGAAGGGGAAAAACCAAACAGTTCTCCAGGAGCACCTGGGTTTCTCAGTTGTTTAAGCATCCAACCTTTGATTTAGGCTCAGGTCATGATTTCAGAGTCCTAGCATCTGCTCCTTCCTCAGGCTCTGTGCTCAGTGGGGAGTCCATTTGAGAGTCTCTCCCTCCCTTTCTCTCCTAAATAAGTAAATAAATAAATAAATATTTAAAAATAAGGTAATAAATAAGTATAAATAAATAAAAATAAATTGACAAGGTAAGAAACAACAAATGTTAGAGAGATTGTGGAGAGAGGAGAAACCCTCTTGCACTGTTGGTGGGAATGCAAGCTGGTACAGCCACTTTGGAAAATAGTGTGGAGTTTCCTCAAAAAGTTAAAAATAGAACTATCCTACAACCCAGCAATCGTACTTCTGTGTCTTTACCCTGAAGATAGAGATGTAGTGAAATGAAGGGCCACATGCACCCCAATGTTCATAGAAGCAATGTCTATGATAGCCAAACTGTGGAAGGAACTGATATGCCCTTCAAAAGATGAAAGGATAAAGAAGATGTGGTCCATATGCACAATGGAATATTACTCAGCCATCAGAAAGGATGAATACCCAACATTTGCATCAACATGGATGGAATTGGAGGAGATTATGCTGTGGGAAATAAGTCAAGCAGAGAAACACAATTATTATTATATGGTTTCACTTATTTGTGGAACATAAGAAATAGCATGGAGGACATTAGGAGAAGGAAGGGAATAATTAAGGGGGAGAATCAGAGCAGGAGATGAACGATGAGAGACTATGGACTCAGAGAAACAATCTGAGTGTTTTAGAGGGGAGGGCGCTAGGGGGATGGATAAGTCTGGTGATGGGCATTAAGGAGGGGCATGTACTACATGAAGCACTGGGTGTTATACACAAACAATGAATCATGGAACACTACTTCAAAAACTAATCATGCACTGTACTGTAACTAACATAAAACAAATAAAAAATAATAAAAGTGTCCAACTTTTGACTTAAACTAAGATCATGATTGCAGAGTCCTAAAATGTCGCCCTACATTGGGAATCCATGCTCAGCAGAGAGTCTGCTTGAGATTCTCTCCCTCCCTTTCTCTCTAAAATAAATAAATAATCTTTAAAAATAAGAAAACAAATAAATAAATCTTAAAAAAATTCCTCCAAAAAAGTTGAATGAGAAGATAAATTAAAACACAATGGGAAATAGAAAGAAAATGAAAAATCTTGATTATATAGAAAATTTTCACTTAAAAAGTAATATTGTTTAAATATTACATACTACAAAAACAATTTATTTTCATAATCTATCCTTTAATTTTTATCTTAATTTATTTAAGTACACATACAATCAGAAACATTAAGAAAGGATGCAAAATATAATAAATCATATACTTCAAGTTAATAATGTAAGCCAATTAAGTTTAACTATTAAGAATTCTCTATGAAATGATTATGAGACATAACCTTAAATACCAAGGACAAATAAGTATTCTTTCTTTATTTTTTTTAATTTTTTAAAGATTTTATTTATTTATTTGACAGAGATCACAAGTAGGTGGAAGGGCAGGCAGAGAGAGAGAGGGGGAAGCAGGCTCCCCGCTGAGCAGAGAACCCGATGTGGGGCTCGATCCCAGGACCCTGGGATCATGACCTGAGCCAAAGGCAGAGTCTTTAACCCACTGAGCCACCTAGGCACCCCACAAATAAGTATTCCATAACATTTCAAAAAGATATTCAGAGAGCCATGTTCTCACTTCCTGGAAAATAGAATTTGACTGTTTATTTAAATCTCAACCCTTTACTCTTCTGTTCTTGATAGAATTGTTTAATCTTGTAAAACTCTTGTTTTCTTAACTTGATTTTTTTGGAGTCATAATTTTCTTTTTAAACTGGCCTCTTCTTTCAGCCTCTTTAGTGATGTCATTTTTCTCTCCAACCCCTAAATGTTGGACTGCCCAGTCTGAGTTCTTGTGTCTCTTGCCTTTTCTGTCTATACTCATTCTCCAGGTGATTGCATCTAGGATTGGTTTTAAATACCAACAAAAGACACATAAAAGTTTGTCACACTCAAATATTTCTCTTCTTTTAACTTAATATACTATATCCATTTGCCCACAGTACATCTCCAGTTGAGTGGCTAATAAGCAACATTAAACTATATTACTGAATTTCTATAGCTTCATCCACCTCTCACAAACATACCTCATTTCATTCTGTTCAGTTTGCATGACCTAAAAACCATGGAATTACCTTTGATTTCTTTCTCTCTCACACACACACACATTGAGAATAACTAGAAATACCTATGATACCTAATTTTTTTTCAGTGTTAGAAAAATGATAAAAATGGTTTGCAATAGACATTGTTGTGGAAAAATAATGTTATATTTACTTGTATTCTACCAAGCCACGCTTTCAGTAAACCCCAGGCACATGAATTAAATTGATAATTGTTTGATGACTGTACAAATGCATAGATGAAAGAAGCAGCTTTTTACTGACAACGTATAATTTATGCAACAGATTTTTATTGATAAGACACTGTTGCAAACATATTAAAGGCCCCTCAAAGACATCATGTCTTAATCTTTCAACTCTGTGAATATGTTAACTTACATGATAAATGGTCCTTTGCAGATGGGATTAGGTTCAGGATCTTTTGACGGAAAGATTATCCAGGTGGGACTAATATAATCACAATAGCCCTACAAGAGACAAGTAGAAGGGTCAGAGTCAGAGGAGGTGTGATGAAGGACACAGGGGTTAGAATGGCAAGTGGAAGGGTTTATGAGCCACGGAACATAGGCAACATGTGAAAGCTGAGAAAGGCAAGGAAACAGATTGTATCATCTTTAGAAACAGCACAACCCTTGATTTTAGGACTTCTGATCTCTAGAAACTTGAAATAATAAATCCATATTTTTAGAACTGTAACATAATCAATTCATATTATTTTAAGCCACTGAATTTTTGGTAATCTGTCACAATAAAAAACTAATATTGATTCTGTGTGATGAGCCTAGTTCTATGTGATGGAAATCCACAGATGAACAAAATGTAGAAGTATGCTGTGTAGTGTGATCTCTGCTTGACAGAAATTCAAGTCTCCTTTCACAGTGACTCGACAAGATATAATTAATTAGACCCTTTTAACAGATGAAGAGACTGGGAGTCAGAGTAATGTGTCCACACGGCTAATAGGTGAACTGTGTGTCTCCAGAGCCTGGATTCTTGTTACTCATTACCCATTTTACGTCTCCTAAAAGAGCAAAGGATACACACAGGGCAGTGTAATGTAGGGTTATGCACTGAAGATTCATTTGCTGGCATATGGCTTATTTGGCCATTATCGAGGGAGGGACGAGAAAGTAAATCAAGTAGGAGAAGAGGCTTAATTTGCATCAGTACACTTGAAGAGTTGGAATAGAACTCACATAACACAGGAAGAAGGTATCTACATCACCAAATCCACAAAAAAACAAAATAAAACAAAACAGCTTTTCATTTTGGTAGGTAACTGCCCCACATACATTAATTTCAGATTTTATTTGTAATTTTTTATGTGGCTTTTTAATTTGTATTTCAAAAGGCTAAGAGTAAACAGAAATTATGTCATCGATTTTTTTTCTTTTTCTTTTTCTTTTTTTTTTTGGGGGGGGGGGAGAGATTGAGAGAGAAAGAGTAGAGATGAGGGGTGGAGAAAGAGGGAGCTGGATGCAGGGATCTCTTTCAGGACCCTGAGATCATGACCTGAGCTGAAATCAAGAATCAGACATTTAAAGGACTAAGCCACCCAGCCGCCCCTAAAACATTTTTTAGACAAATTTTTCTCTAGTTAAGTATTTGGGAAATCATCATTTAAGAGTGTCTTTTACTAATTATGTAAGACACTATGGATAGAATTCTTTTCTCATCTCAAATGCTTTCTCTCCCAACATCTCCCCCACCACTTATTTCACTTTATTCCCTTGTATTTGCTCCTAGGCCCAGGTTTCTATTTATGAACCCAGCAATTATGGGTGCATATTTTCTTTATCAGCTTTGCCTATAAATAGGAGACTAATGGTAACTGTTTTAATTCCACTTTGAAAACTACTTTAATTCATGTTAAGTTTCATATTACTTGATGTCTAGTGATAAAAATATCTTATATAGACTATGAAATTTTCATTATTCAAAAGGGATAGTAAGAGCCTAGGAATATATAGAAGAGGGTCAGGTTTATGGTCTTGAAAAGTACCCAATGAGGAAAATATAAGTTGGTTTACTAAGTTTTAGGGAAAAAGGACTCACAATTTAACCCTCAGTCTTGAGCAAGAAAATGTAATGTTTGAATTGCACTACAATCATATAAAAACTGCTTTATATTGGAGACAAACTTTTAACTAGCCTGGCTTTTGAAACAATTTAACACACTGAAAAGGAAGGATAAAAATGCATTTTAACAAAGCTATTTGTAGATAAAATATATTAATACTTTTCCGCTTGTGCTGAATATTTTTTACAGTTTTGGTCAAAAGCAAGTTGAAGAACCACAAGATTCACAGGAATTACTCCTGGCCCTGGGCTCATCTTATTCTTATTATTGTTATTGTTATTATTACTAATTAGAATGCACATTTCTTAGAAATGAAAATGTATCTCTTCATAAAGCATGTCTTGCCTGAAGATTCTTTGACTAGGGTGAAAACAACAGTTTTTCAAGCTCATTAGTTCTTTTCCCTAAAAAATTTCATTTTAGAAAGTCATTATCTTAGTAGAAAAGAATTGATAGAGGGCCTGTAGGGATTCTACTCTAAATCTCAGGGGTTTGCCTCATTAAAAGTCGATTGTAGAGTCATAGCCTCACGTATGGATGTACATGAGGGAGAAAATAAAAGAAAAGTACGGATATATAAATCTTGCCCAGTTTTATTTAAATATTCTGAAAATAAAGTCCCATCTTAAATGATATAAACTAAGACTTCTTCTTTGAGATATTGATGTTTGTCTAATACAAAATATAGTGTCATTTCTGGGCATTATTATTATAAATTTCCAAAAGCTAAGTTTCCTTATGTCTCATAGCCAGGTTAGAAATGTCATTTTCTGATTGTTTCCTTATAAATTAAGCCTTAAAATTGCCTCCATTATTTCTGAAACTCCACCACAAATTTAGCCATGAGCGAGCTTAATAAATTGCAAGCATCACCCAACAATGTTATGTCATGGAGAGAAAACAAATATATCCCACCAATGTGGTTAGTTTTTCATTCTAAGAAAAATAAAAGAGTTGGCTGAAAATGGAAACCTAAGAATCTTGGAAAAGGATAATTATCACATACTGAACACTTCAGTAAGTCCTTTTTCCATTATCTTAAGCTGTTTACAAACTTGTGTGCTTGATAACCTGAGCTTTATAAGAAGTAGGATCCAGAGGAGAATGAAGTAGTTGACATGCTTGTTTCTTCTCTCATGGGAGGATGATGAGCTATGCTGCTATCAATTGATGTTACTGCCAAATATTTCGTTTGTTAGAGGACAAGGACTATAAAGCCAAGGTCATCCTTAAGGTTAGATGTGGGAAATGGCCACAATGACATAATGATGTCTATAGTTGTTTAAGAGAAACGAAGGTAAAATCTGAAAATAATGTTGCCTTCTCTGGTAGCTAGTGAAGCAGGGATTTTTGTTTTGCTTTGTTTTGTTTTTTAATATGAAAGGAGGCCATCTAGTCAACGTCTTAGAATGAATATCTTGCCTATTGCCGTTATTTACTTCTTCGGGAACTCTCGGATGTGCAAGTTACCAATGCAGGTAACGCTTGGTTCTTCAGGTTTAAAAGCAATAGTCAGGTTTGTAGTGCACATGTTGGTTGAAAATGTGTCATAGACTCCAAGGCACTTGTAGAATCTCAGAGGTATAATAAAAAGCTGATTAAAATGATGTGCCAATAACATCAGGTCTGCATTGGACTTAAAATGTGGGAGATAGATAGATATTCTGACACTACATTATACCAAAAATGTCTAAGAACATCGTCCATGATTCTGAGTTTTGTTTTGTTTTTTCTGCTTATATTATTCACATATCCCTTCTAATTCAGTGATCATTTTCAGAAAAACTACCCGAATAATCTAATACAGATTAAATTCCAAAAGGGCACCCCGTGATTCTTTCCATTCATTTTATTTATATAATTTTTTTATTTTTTATAAACATATATTTTTATCCCCAGGGGTACAGGTCTGTGAATCACCAGGTTTACACACTTCACAGCACTCACCAAAGCACATACCCTCCCCAATGTCCATAATCCCACCCCCTTCTCCCAAACCCCTCCCCCCAGCAACCCTCAGTTTGTTTTGTGAGATTAAGGGGAACCCTCCTACACTGTTGGTGGGAATGCAAGCTGGTGCAGCCACTCTGGAAAACAGCATGGAGGTTCCTCAAAATGTTGAAAATAGAACTGCCCTATGACCCAGCAATTGCACTATTGGGTATTTACCCTAAAGATACAAACGTAGTGATCCAAAGGGGCACGTGCACCCGAATGTTTATAGCAGCAATGTCCACAATAGCTAAACTATGGAAAGAACCTAGATGTCCATTCATTTTTTTTTTAAACAAAATTTTCTGTGTGTGAGGGGAGGTGGGTGAGGGAATGGTGTAACTGGGTGACAGACATTAAGGAAGACACGTGATGTAATGAGAACTGGTTGCTATATGCAATGGATGAATCACTGAATTCTATATCTGAAACTAATGATATGCCACATGTTAACTAACTGAATTTAAATAAAATAACTTTAAATAACAATAAAAATAAAAACAGGGCTGCCTGGGTGGCTCAGTGGGTTAAGCCTCTGCCTTCGGCTCAGGTCATGATCTCAGGGTCCCGGAATCAAGTCCCGCATCGGGCTCTCTGCTAGGCAGGGAGCCTGCTCCTTCCTCTGTCTCTCTACTTATGATCTCTCTCTGTCAAATAAATAAAATCTTCAAAAAATAAATAAAAATAAATAAATAAACAAATTTGTGATGTAACTATCAATCACTCAAAAATATACAGAGCAGATAACAGGGAATATAAGTGACTTATCCAAATTCAGCTAGGACATAGAGAAATGCAAAAATCGTATGATTTTATGGCAAGAGGTCTGTATAGTGTTTCTTGTCCTTTTAATTATGTGAATGTATTTAGCAAAATTAATGCAATAGTAAGTATTAAACAAAAGTCTTATAAGCAGAAATAGAACACGTCACCTTTAATATTGCAAACCTCTCCCAAATACATTATTAATGAATTCTTACTAGGTACTATCAAATTGTACTGACTTCAAAGTTAAGACACAATGATGCTATTTGTTTCTCCTACCTCAATCTGAGTGACGATTCTTTGTGTTCTAATTTTAGTTTTTCTTTCCTTTAGCATCTTTTCTGAAATAAATCTGAAAATACAAAGCCACAAAACCCTGAGTAAGCATGTCTATGATGTAGGAGTGCCCTGAATTTGGATGGAACAGGGAAACTCTTTCTCTTTTAAGTTTTATCAGTATATTCGGTTATGAATACAACAATCCATTGGGTTGTTATATGACTGTAGTATTGTCCTCACAAGAAGACATGCACATTAATGAAAAGGAAAAGAATTATATCTGTGTTAATAAAATCATGGGGTAGTACTTGCAAATATTGTGCCAACTATATCTCCTAAACATAAAGTGATATGGGAGAACTTAGTCTCTGGCCCTAGAATGGGTCTGTGACTACATGTGACAAATGAGTTAGGATCCCACATTTTCTGTTTATTTGGTTTTTTTTAATATTTTATTTATTCATTTGCGAGAAAGAGACAGAGAAGGAGCAGGGGGCAGAGGGAGAAGGAGTCTCCTCGCTGAGCAGAGAGCCCAATGCAGGATTCCATTCCAGGATGCTAGAATCATGACCTCAGCTGAAGGTGGACGCTTAACAGCCTGAGCTACCCAGGTGCCCCAGGATCTCACATTTTCTAAATCTGTATTCCAGAAGCTTGTATTGCTGGCTCTCCAAAAAGGGCAACAGCCCTGTGCCTGATAATCCCCCCAATCTATTATTTTCTTTCAGGGCTTCTATAACCCCACAAAAAGGAAACAGCTGCTTTCACTCCTGCTTCATTCATGACAGTACTAGGCAAGTTTCTTTGGAATGCAGCAACAAATGGTAGCTGCTCTAATGACATGTCCCTTTTGAGAGAGCAGGTTGAAGTACTCCTTTGGGAATTTTTGCTGCAATGTTCACCATCAATCAAATCAGTGAAGGAAATCACTTAAAGTCCAAATTGTTTTTAACAGGTAGAAAAATCTAATCAATTAAAAATATATGGATATCCCCCTTGATGTTTAGCACTGACATAAGCATCAAGGTATTTTCTGGCATTTTCACTTGTTCTTGAACCATCCTTTGTTAGCTTCTAAGAATAATGGAATATTAGGTGATCAAATAAAAATCAAGTAAATATTGATTGCAGTTTAGGGAAGTTAAGAATTATGGGGCTCTGTACAATCCTATCAAATAATTATTTGGTAGTTCCTAATTTTTATACAAGCTCTAGGTCTGTGTGGATCATGACTCAGAGTTCTGAACAAAATTATAAAGAAATAGGGGAGAGGAAGAACAACAAATAGGTCAGAAACAACAATGAATTTAAAATAATTTTCCAAAATTTTGTTTACAGATTAATCCAGCTTCATTAATTGAGTCTTTCATTTAATAGGTGATCATTAAATTCTTTGTTGAGACAAAAGTACCCTTTTAAATGCACAAATTACTTATCCTTTTATTGTTATAATGATAGGAATAATTGAATTTGGCTTTAGAAAGCTCTCAGTCCAAAAAGGAAGAGAAAAAACTTGGAAGTTTGATTGTTTGTGCTTGGTTAATATATGTATGTCCTATCCTAAAGAAATCTGATCTCACTTCAATATTTGCAGAAAGATATGCCTTTTATTAAAAACTCTGGGGCAGTCATTTTATTGCAAGTGTTCTTTGCTTAACAAAATAGATTCATACAGCAAATATTTATGGAGCATCTTCTGAGCTCTAGGCAATGAAACAGAAGAGATTCAGAAATGAATAGGATAAATTGCATTTCTTTGAGGAACTCATAATCCTATGTGAGATGTATACATTGGAAAGACGGCCATACAAATGCCACTCATGTAATAGAATTTTAGTACAAAGTTTTATAGGAACATTGAAGAGAGTGATTAACTCTGACATAAGAGCCTTGGAAAAATCTTCACAAAGACATTTACATGTCTAGTGAGTGTGAAAGACCAACAGATGATTTCAAGGTAAGGAAGTAGCTGAACTCTCATGAAGAATTTATCCTGGAGCAGGTTCAAACACAGTCAGTTCATTGGCAATTTTCATGGGATTCCATTTATAACATAAAATACTAGTAGCAACACAAAATTGTATGTTAGTGATAATGAAAGTAAGGTAAAAAATTTCTGTTTTTGGTAAAATTTTAGAAAATAATTCTATAACATTGAAGTTGACCCATGTCTATTTACATAAGGATCCATCAGGACAAAGGAGGAAGAAATGGGAACATAATTTTCTTCCCTTACACCAATGTTTCTTACTGGTGTGCTTATTGACATTTTAGGCAGGAAAACTGTGTTTTATAGGATATGTCATATCCATGCACCTTAGATGCTACATGCAGGCCATTTATTCCAGTTATTTTTCAACTAAAACCTGCATTCACATTTCCAAAACGCCAAATGACAATGGAGGTATGGGTGCCTCTAGCCTCTAGTTGAACAAACGAAGCACCCGTGAAGCACCCATTAACATGGTTTGGTAACACCATGGGTCAATACCACAACTACATATTGCCTGCTCTCTGGAGAACAGTCCCTAAAATGGAAAGTTTTCAGGCAACTTTTTAAGTTTTCCTAGTATATGTCCATTAAGAATATACTTCTGAAGGTCTGACTATAACTTACCACTCTTATGCTGAGAGTTGCCTCAAGAAACAAAACAAGAGAAGGATTAAAAGGAGCAGGAAGAATAGGAGGAGGAAAAGGAGAAAATGACCACCACTTACTATAGGAAACAACACCAATCTCACTGTGGCTTGCATCCTGATTTGTCTTAGTCAAATCCATGAAATATTTAAAAATATTAAATTTTTTTTTCAAAAATTCCCCATTGTAACACATTTTATTACCATAATGGTTTTGAATCTATACTAATCTCACCCATGGTCCCATCTCCATGACCTTCCCATTGAAATTCAACCCATGACTTTTATCAGTTTTCCGCTGTTTGTGCCTATAGTGAAAACACTGCATGCCTCCTCAACCGATTTATCTTTCCTAGCCCTTCTCTGTGAATGTCATCCTGCACAAGTTCCCCATTCCCTGTCTCTTTTGTCACTGTCTATTACACTAGCCTGACATGACTCAACCCCTGGCAGGAGAATATGGCTAGAAAATAGGCAAACTTCTTCAGGGTAAATAACTACTAGGGATCTATCAATGCTGAAAACCCTATTCAACCACCCTTAAAAAGAACCTTATCTCTCCTCTAATCAAACTATTCATAATTCTTCTCCCTATTGACTCTACGAAACACAAGGGTTCACATGAGAACTAGTTCATCCTACCGGCACCAAATCTCTTTGCTTACATTAATCTCTAGAACAATTCCTTGCTTTTCTCTATAAAAAGTAAAGGATCTCCCTGCTTTAATCTAAATCCAACACCTCTATTTGTTTTTTGTTTGTTTGCTTGTTTTATGTTTCAAGTTTTTATTTGTGTTCTAGTTACTGAACATATAGCTTCATAGTAGTTTCAAGAGTAGAATTTAGTGATTCATCACTCACATAGAACACCCAGCACTCATCCCGAGTGTCCTCCTTAAAGCCCATAACATGCTTAGCTGTCCCTCCACCCACCTCCCCTCCAGCAGCCCTCAGTTTGCTCTCTACAGTTAAGAGTCTCTTATGGCTTGCCTCCCTCCCTCTTTTTTTTTTCCTCTCTTTCCCCTTTTTCAACTGTTTTGTTTCTTAAGTTCCACATATGAGTGAAATCATATGGTATTTATCTTTGTCTGACTGCCTTATTTCACTTAGCATTACACCCTCTAGCTCCATCCACATCACTGCGAATTTAAGACTGAATAATATTCCTTTGCAATACCTCTATTTGCATTGTAGATCCTCTTGTCTCTCAACATTCAATGAAGTGTACCTTTAATTACTTCACTTCCTCCAACATTGACCTCTCCCTTTTGTTGGATTATACCCATCAGCACACTCATATATCTTGATATCTGCAATTTTAATAAAATGTTCTTCCTTTATCCCATGCAACACCACTTTATCAGCTGACATGGTTTTAATCTAAATCTTACTGTTACTTTTTTAGCGATAGCTTTTGTTATAATATATCTTTAATCTGTCAAATCTACCATCATATAATTATATCATGAGAAGGACAGTATAGGCCACGGGGGAAAAATAAATGTCAGAAAAAAATAAAATGTCAAAATTTCATACAGCCCATACTCCACAGATTTTGGAAACTTAAAATCTGAAAAAAAGGGAAAACTACAAAGAAAGTCTTACTCAGCCAGAAACATTGTCACTAAACTTATGAAAAACAAAGATTAAAAAATATTAAGTGACCAGAGACCAAAACATGCATATTGCATACAAACTCAGGAAGAATAATACATCTGGTTGACTAACCTGGAAGAATGGAGGCTGAATGAGAATGGAATAATATCTTTATTGTTCCTAAAATAAACCAAAATAAATTAAAAAATAAAATAGAACAAAAAAATAAAGCAAAAAAACCCACTTAAAAACCTCAAATTCTATATCTAAGTAAAATAACCTCAAATACCCTCAAATTCTATATCCAAATAATTATCTATCCAACCTAAAATTCCATATCCAAATAAAATAAAACACTGTTTAAAATAAAAGTTAGATACATTTTCAGACATGTAAAAGCTGAGAGATTTCAATTCTAATAGACTTGCCAACAGGAAATGCTAAAAGACTTTTTGTTTCCTGAAAAATATGGCTCCTGTTCTATATCTGGTGAAAAATCTGATAATATCCAACCATTCTCACATGTACTGTTCTTTTATTCTACTCTTTTTTTTTTCCCTTCGTGTTTCAGCTTAAATGCTTTCTTATCTTCCTTCAAGTTCAAGGTCATTCATTTTCTTCTTTATGTTTAGTTTATTCAATGAATTCTTCATTTGTGATTATATGTCTGCCTATCTGTTTATTTATGTCTCTCTATATATGTATGCATACATTTATATACATACATATATAGATGCATATCTATCTATCAGTAAATAGATAGATAGATAGAGATATATATTTCTATGACTATCTTTCCCTAGCATTTAATTTTGGCTCTTTTTGTAGATTCTATGTCTCTGCTAAAATTTCCCATCATGTCACACCTCTACCCATATTTCCCATGAAACCCACATATATGTTTGTTTTTTCAAGTTGCTGTCTGATCATTCTAACATCTTCACTTGTGGGCTTACTACTATTAATTATTTTCTCTTAAATATAGATTACATTTACTTGCCTGTTTGAGTGCTCTACAATTTTTTACAAAAGCTATCTCTTTACTATACTGTCTAGCCACCAAGTTTCAGAATTGTTTCATAGTTCTCTTTGCTCTCTGGATCTGCCTTGAGCTTTCTATACCTCAGAGGTTCTATGATCTGCTCTTCCCTCAGCATTCAGAAAATGGGTGTCTTGTGTTTTGCAATGCTGGTGATGTTTTATTTCTCATATACAGTATTCACTCAGCCTTCTAGGGGAAAAAGCCAGCAATATCTCAAGAGAGGTTTCTTTCAATGCTCCTGCCTGTTGCCTGCTCAGCCTTTGGTTCCTAAGAGCCCAAGGTGCTTTGTATGTATTTAACCCAGACATTACTGGTTTATTAACATTCCATTGTTTTTTTCCTTATCGTAGTCTTTGGAAAGTTCATTATTTTCTTATCCCTCTGTCACTCTGCCAGGGATAAGAACAGCTGAGTGTTTCTTTCTCACATAAAGAGCTTTTTTTTTTCCCTGAATTTTGTTTGGGTTGGTGTTTTTTGTTGTTCAGGTGATAACTATGGTCTCTGAAAATGTTTTAGAATCAAATAGGAGCAAACGTTCACCTATTTGTTAATACCTTGGGCTCAGATCCACCACCCCATCCTTTTTCTCTTTAGATTTTATTTGAAGTTTAATATAAACAAGTTGAGAATTGTCTTGTATTCATCTTCTTCCAGAGAAGTATAAGGGTTTAGATTTAGAATATCTGAACTAGATCCAATTAAACAGGACTTAATCACTAAATTCTTGATTTTCTGTACTCTTTCAATCAAGTGGAAGTATTAATTAATGCTGCTTAGTAAAATGATTTTCAACAGACTTTCCAATGGCCTCCAGAGTAGAAGTAAAGATGATCTAGAGTTCATAAAAGTTCTTCATACACTTTAAAATAATATACACCTGCTGATTTTATACCCATTAAGAAATAATCCTTTTTGAGTTGATAATCATTTTAAGATTATATTCTAGTTAATTCCAATTTGTAACAGAATCATACATTAACAGTTACCATCAGTTCTGCTGAATATTGCTGACAACTTCTCAAATTCTTTATCCTCCTTTTTTCTTTGAGAAATATACAGAGTTAAGTGCAAGTTAGCTGGTATTTCATATACCTAAAGGAATATCTCTATTAACAACTTTTTACTAATTCATTAGTCATTCAGAACATCACCTACTCCTTGACTAAAATATATATGAAAATATTTAATGTCAACCCGAAGAAACTCCCTCAAAATCTATAAATCTAAATCAAATATTATTTAAGTTACAAAATTTTAGTTAGAAATGAGGTGGACATGAAATGGAAAGGTACAATGGTCTAGGTAAGAAATAAAGTTCATGTTCTTACATGTAAAAAATAATGTTTGATTCCATAGTGTGAATTTCTTTAAAAATTTCATTTTAATATCTACCATAGTTTATGTATAGTCTTAGTTTAATTACCCTTCTTTTGCAACTTAGAGAATTTAATATTTGCATGGCAATATTATTTCTTGGTAGAGGCTACATGAATTTACATTACTTTAGAGGGTTTAGCAAGATCTAATAATAGTATTACTGATGCCATCAATTTTCAACTATCTAAATAAATGTTAACAATGTTAACATGGATAATTGTAATCCATACGTATGTGCACAATTTCTCTAATTTCTGTTTTTTTTTTCTGTTGTTTTTTTTTCTTTTTCTTGCTTGTGGCATATAGTAACTCTTAGCCAATGGGAAATGATTGAGCTAAATAACATCTTTCTTTTCCTGAATCTATCTTCAAGTAAAGGTGCAAGCAAGAACTGTGGGAGAGTTAGCCCCCTAAAATAGAGGCAAGAAAGTGCATGTGCCAACCAGAATGCCAGTTGGAAAAGGTTATGAGCAAAGACATGTTTCAATTGGAACTGAATCAGGAAATTCCAAAAATGTGTGTAAGAACCCACTATCCAAAAACATAATCTTCTGCGAGATGTCAAGAAAAGAACAAAAGAGAGAGTGTGAAATGCACATAATTTATTTCCAAATGCATGTAGACACTATTATTCTGTACCAAACACTTGGTTTAATATGAATTCACAATGATAGTACTGGGCCTCAGATCTGGCCTGTGTGACAAATAAGTTATAATGGTAAATGTTGTGGTAGCTAAGAGAAAAAATTTAAGTACTTATTCTATAACAATAAACAATAATCAAAGTATTCAAGGTGATAATAAATTTTTACTATGGTATATTCAATATTAATTGTGAAAAAATAGTTTAGGAGTGATTGCTAAATAATTTCTCAGTAAGAAGAGGTCTAAGAGAGTCAGAGAAGAAAGTAATTTATCACTGTATTTGTTTATACCATGATTATAGCTTATTAACAAAAGGAGGAACCAAATATGGTGGGGAAAAATAGTCCTCCAAAATATAAAAATAATAAGTAAAAATTATAATAAAACAATGTATCTATCAGAGCTAAATGATAATGGCAAGATAATACAAATGCTCAGAAATCAGATACTTAATGATAACATTTGATATTTTTTATGGTGTAAATAGCAAACTTTCAAAAACTGTTCATTTTGATGCATTATATGTCTAAAATCAATTATAAGCCAGCTTTTCTGAAAGACATACAATCTAAGAGGGAATACATAAATGTCTCTGAGTTGATCTACTTATATTTTTATATGCTGTAGTGCAAAGTAAAATGTTAAGTATGCTTCCACCATGAGGAATGAGACACAATGTTTCAAGGCAAAGATGTTCCTTGCGATGCCCCAGGTTAGTTTGCTCACCTCATCACTCTGCCTGTCTGTCCCCTTCATTAAGCATATCATCCCACCCACTTACAGCCCAAACCCTCTGAGTTTTGAGTTTATTCGCGTTTCTGCTGATGGGCATGGAGTTCCCTGCCCTTATTTTTCTCTTTCTAAACTTGTAAGCCATACAATTAATTTTAAATTATTAATGACTTTGCTGGCTACTATTTCAGTTTCCGAACATCTGGCCAAGAGAAGGGAAAAAATACCCATCCTACGTGAGTAGTTTTACTCTATAAAAGGAAATGGTATTCTTAAATATTTCCTTCTTTTCAAATATCATGGGTTTTCATCATATTTCCAGTTCCCACTAACTGCTTTAAATGTCCCCTTAGGGCTTTCTGTTTTGCCCTCCCTATTCTAAGTCATCTCAGAAATTGCAAATTCTTCAGAAAAGTATTCAATCATGGATCATGCTCTTTTCCTCCAACATCGTCACTGTCTTTCTCAAATCCTTCTTTCTTTCGCACTTGAGCCCATCCCCAACCTGATAAAACAACATTTCTTGTCGTATCTTTTACCACTTTCTCACATCATCAAAATGTTCTACAAATTATTTTGCATCTGTGTTTCCTTTCCCAGGAGTGTTTTCTTCTTCCCTCTCGCCACTGGGAATGTTTTTCTTCTCTTATTTCCTGTTTATTGATATTCCATTTACTTATTCAGCTGAGGACAACTCTCTACAGGCTATCTGCAATGTTATAGGCATTTAAAACACAATGTATCTTCAATTTAATTTATCATTTTGTTAGCACCTAAACCTACATGCCTCTGTCTGTGACTTGTGTAACTTGGTTAAATCAGCATTAGGAAAAAACAAGACAAAACAAAACAAAACAAACCCAAGCCATCTAGAAAAGAAATCTGAAGACATCCTTGGCTCCTACTTGTTCTACAAATCCATTTATTTTTTTTTTAATATCATTTGAATACATCCTTTCAACTATATTGTAGATCAGGTATTCTTGACTATATCTTAGATCAGGTATTTATCAATTTTCACTAAGGTGATTTTTTTCTTTTTTTTTAAATTTTTTTTTAATTTTTTATTTTTTATAAACATATATTTTTATCCCCAGGGGTACAGGTCTGTGAATCGCCAGGTTTACACACTTCACAGCCCCCCAGCAATTCCATCCATTCAACAGCCATTACAGATGCTTTGAAATATACAGTCAGTATATTTCAAACTAAGTTCACAACTTATTGCTTTCTTTTTCAAAATGTGTTTCCCTCTCCATTTGCTCCAGTTTTCATTACTTCCTAGTCAACCTGACTTTTGCTGGCTTGTGAGACCCAATTGGGCACATTTCTCCCAAATCCATCTTCAGTGACATCATGTTGACAGTTTGAAATTCCCTTTTATGGGAATATTTATACCATGGAAATTGGCAGATCCTACAATTCAGCACACAAGTTTTTGTTCTTATCAGGGAGTCAGTTTACCAGCACCCACCATGATGCTTATTCATCTTTTCTAGTTCATCTCAAATAAGTCCAGTTTTTAAGGATGTTTAACTTACCTCATGTCTACTTTTTTCATTGTGATACATTCATTTATACTCAAGTGGTTTTGCTGGAATAATTTTCTCAAAATTTTTACCCTTCCTTCCCTAGAGTACCCCTACATCACTGTTACTAAAGTGATCTTTCTGTAAGGAAATCTAATTACAAAACTGCTCTATTTAACATTTGCAGGAGCTCCCAGATACTAGAAAATAAAGAATAAATTTGTGAGCACGTTGCAGAAGACTGTTTGTAGGCTCTGTTCTCTTTATCTATCTCCAAAACACTCTTCTCCTGCTAGATGTCGGGTGTCCAAATGCTATGCCTATAAAATTATTTTCAAGTCATTCAGGTTCAACCAATATTCTTATGTCATTTCAAATGCTGCTCATTCTCATTTCAATATCCATTTTGCAAACTCAGATTGCCTTACCTATCCAAAATCCAACTACAAACCTCATTTAGTAAACCATTCTAGATTTTTTTCAGATATGCTCATTCCCTTCTTGTTCTGTAAGTAAGACTTCTAATACTACTAATATAATCCCTTGCAACATCAAAACACACACACACATTCATATTTATTATTCATTTTTCTATTCTTGGGTCCTGACCTAACTTTAGTGACTGTGCCATACAGAACAGACAATATCCACATGAAAAAACTCAGTCTCAAATGACAAAGCTCTTTTTTCCTCCTGCCTACCTTCAAGTCACAGAACATTTCCTATGCACCTTCCATGTACCAAGAACTGTGCATATTGGTTTTAGATCCTTCATAACATGTGTACTTGTAGTCCTGTTATGTGATTAGAAAGTAATTCCATGTGTGTATGCAAGTAACTTTCTTCTGAGTTATGGCAACAAGTTTGAACTGTAAATGATGTCTCTTTTATTTTGAAGATAATTTCAAGATTGGATAGGGCACATACTGTGCCAATGAATTTAGGAATTATGGCTAACATAGTCATTGTGCCTGCATCTGTCCACCTATCTACTATTTCCATGACCAAGGAGAATTCTAAGCACTATGTATCTATATGCATATTCATTTAGTTCTGATAATCTAATTTATTTACTAGTGTTATAATCCCCTTTCTTCAAATGAACTCACTGGACAAAAAGGAGTTAGGTAGACTTTTTAAGGTCACACAGAAAATAAATGGAAGACATAGGATATAAACCTGTTTGACTCCAGAATCTCTGCTTTTAACTGCTATGTATTGACTTAGTCAGTCATTGATAAAATAACCCAGACATTCAACAGTGAAGGGCAGATAGCTCTTTCTTTAAATTTTTAAATATCCTTAAACTTTTTTTTCCTGTATCATAAATATAAAGCCAGTTTTTGTTTGATTTAGAGAAAGCAGCATGGTGCCTGAATCTACTCTTTAGTATACCTCCTGATAGCAGCATAGGCGATGATCAGGAAAGGCATGCAGGGTTAAGAGGATATGTGGAACATACTGCAGATGAAAAATAGTAATTTTTTTTTCCGACAAGGTATGTGAAATCATGGAGGTCAAACGTAAGAAAATGGGATTTAAATATTGAAAAGTAAAAATTGCTGAACAAGACCAAAAGAGAAAGAAAAGAAAAAAGATACTTTTAATCTATACAAATTATTTTCAATTTATAGAAGTTTAAATACAGTCAATTATTTGCAAAAGAAGCTTTTGTTTAAAGAAGCTTTTGTTTTTGTGGGGGGATTGTGTTTTTGTTTTTGTTTTTTTGTTTTTGTTTTTTGTTTTTTTTTTTTTTTTTTTTTTTTTTTTTTGCTTTGTGAAGTTTCAGTTAAGCTCCTTCATAAATCAGGATTTATTCTGAAGATAGGTATTATTAGCATAATTTAAATGCACTAATCAAACATGTGGATTTTGCTGATTTTATATTTGAAATAAAACATAGCTCAGGCAAAGTATTAATTGATTTATAGCTCGCTCAGTTGACTCTGATTTCATGGAGTGCAAATGTACTTACAGTAAGTGTTATACCCTCCCAAGGGAGAGTCCACAAGGTTGAACAAATCAGCATTGAGCAAAACAGTTACTGGAGAAATATTAACCAATTTCTGCCCAGCTTCTAATGTGTCTGAGGGGAGCTTTTGTTTTGCAGATGATCTTGCTGCTTTTGCTATCATGTAGGATTTTAGCCAGACTTATATAGTATTTTTCCATTATGGGGGAGAAAAATTATGAATAAATGGAACTATAAAATACTGAGATATGAGCACAGAACAGGAAGGAAAAGAGGCAGGCAGCCAACCCCATCTATATACCCTATCAGTCTGTTCTTCCCTATGTGCTGTGCCACCAAATTCCTCCACTGACTTTCTCCCTCCCGAATCACTATCCTTCAGGTCGCTGAGCTGAAAAGAGAAGGACCCATTTCCTTAGGGGAATCAGTTCTTGTAACAGTTAATCGACCAGCTAAGTGCTGGAGCACCCAAGGTAAGACACCTGTAGATCAGGAAAGGACAGTCTGACTCACAAGAAGCATGGCTTCCCAGAGACATTTGGAAGTTTATTGATTTCGAGAGAATTGAAACCTTGGATGTGCGTGCTGTTTTCTCAGAGGGGTTTATTAGAACACTATGACCCTTCTGGGCTCTGTGTCTCTGCTTTTGGTAATAAGAGAGAGTCATTGTCACAGTTTAAAGATTGTGCCAGGACAACAAATATCACAGAGGAATTTTAAGATTGAAGGCTCAATACTTTGAATTCAGAGTAGCCAGAATCCTAGACTTGGGGTATGCCTTGGGCTAAAATTTGTTTGGTACTTGTGTGTCTTTAGTTTGTTGCTGTTTTCTGTGTGCTTGCATGTAAGTCATGAGTTTGTTTTATTTTAATGATCCTGGGGACAAAATTGCTAGAGTCATTTGCTAGTTTACTGAGTATGGAGGCAACTCTATCCTTAAATTTAAAACAAACAAACAAACAAACAAACAAATACCCAATTTACTCCCAGACTCCAAAAGTTTGTTTTTGAAATTATTTTGTTACCAGAAGTAGAGAAGCATGATTGCTATTTTGAGAGCAGCTTAAGAATTTGATGTATATTAAGGCAAAGTAATAGAGATATTTTTTTTTTTTGCTTTTTTTGCATTTTTGTTGTCTTAATGTTCCTAAGATTTCCCCCCCCCCCTCCACTTTAGGTTATTATGGTTTTATTATCTGTTACTGTATAAACTCACACATCTGGAAAATGCTAATTTTTTTTTCTTTTTTTAGATTTTATTTATTTGAGAGAGAGGGTGAGGGGCAGAGCAAGAAACAGACTTCCCACTAAGCATAAGCCCAACATAGGGCTTGATCCCATGACTCCAGGATCCTGACCTTAGCCAAAGGCAGATGTTTAACAAACTGAGCCACCCAGTAGTCTCTGGAAAACACTATTTAATATCCTATCCTATCTATGGCAAGGAGGGTGAGACTCAGGACTATGACCTAACTAAGCAGAAATATGTCAAGTATTAATATCCCATGTAACACCACAAAGTTAATATTATATGTCATATAAAGAAGCCAGAAAATAAAATAAGAGCTGGAATTTGTTTTGATCTCCTTTCTTTTGCCACTCATTTGTAATATACGACATCTGGCTGGCTATCTCAGACCCTTGTACTTCTGGTCATCCATTAGAACCCATGACTTGAGGGGCACCTGGGTGGCTCAGTGGGTTAAGCCTCTGCCTTCGGCTCGGGTTGTGATCTCGGAATCCTGGGATCAAGCCTCACATTGGGCTCCCTATTCAGTGGGGAGTCTGCTTCTCCCTCTCTCTCTGCCTGCCTTTCTGCCTACTTGTGATCTCTGTCTCTGTCAAATAAATAAATAAAATCTTAAAAAAATATGATTTGAGATAGAACCTTTTCAGTCAATATTTCAATGTTGAAAATGTAGATTTTTTTTTTAAGGATAGTGCCTAATGAAAAAGGAAATATATTGTATAGATTTTGTTATTTTTTATCCAATTTAATTTAGAGCTTCAAGTCATTCAGCTGCTAGTTTGAAGAACATTTATAAGATTTCTTTTCTTTTCTGAATGTTCTGAGTGAATCAATCTGTGACTTTAATTCTCCCACTTTGCTTTCTTTTGCAATGGATTTTGAATCTTTGAATCCCCATTTTTATTTTATTATATGTGTGTGTATGTGTGTGTGTATAATAATACATAAATATATAGTAAATACATATAATTTGGTTATATATAATACCAAAATGGGGCCTTAAGTTGAATTTATAATATATATTATGTATTTATTATACATATGTATCTTTCTTTATATGTAGTATCTGACAAAATGTACACACACACATCCATTATTCAGCTGCTCAACTCTTTCCACTTCTTTCTTTTTGCTACTTATAGACTGTTGATGACAGGAAGATAGCTTGCTGCTGATTTATCTTAAACATTACTTCATCTTTTGAGGGGAAAAAAAAATGGCCCTATTAGAAGTATGTGTTTATTTCCATGCTGGTTTCTTGGCAACTCCACTAAGTTTTCAGCAATTGAAAGGCGTGCCTTTCTCTTAGTCTCCTGGGAGCTGGAGAGTGAATTGTTTTTCTAAATACTAATGAACAGATATATAAATGTCCATTGAGATAATCAAAAATTAAATTATCCTTTTGGCTTTTTACTTGTTCCTTCATTAATTCTGCTTTACATCTTCATTTTTAATGACTATAAAATATCCTGCTATGTGGTACCAATCATCTTTTATTCAAGGAATCTTCTATTTCTACATATGGAGGAAAGTTTAAATTGTATTCCTTATATAAATATAGTAATAGGTCAGTTTATACAATAATCTTTGCTGATATCCATTAGTTCTTTATGATAATTCTTTATGATAATTTATAATATGTAAAATTGATTTCACCAAAAACAAGGAAATATTTTCTAAGATCATTCTTTGTCACTTAATGCTATAATGCCTTTTTTTTTTTTTTTAAAGAACTTACTTATTTATTTGAAAGAAAGAGACACAGTGGAAGAAAGACTATAACCAGGGGGAGTGGGAGAGGGAGAAGCAATCTTCCCACAGAGCAGGGAGCCTGATACAGGGCTCGATTTGAGGAGCCTGGGATCATGACCTGAGCTGAAGGCAGAGGCTTAACAGATGAGGCACCCAGGTGCCCTGGCGTTTTTGTTTATTTCGTTTGCTTGTTTATTTTTAAGGACACACTTTTAGTTTTATTACAACTCTCTAGAATTTGTTACATACATTTGTTTTGGTTTATTTTATTTTATTTTATTTTAATAGACTTTTAGTTTTAGTTTTAGCCACAGCAAAATTGAGGAGAAAATAAGGTTCACCTATATACCTTGCCCTCCACACCCACAGTCTCTCCCAGGATCAGCATCTTGGGATAGAGTTATACATTTGTTACCGTCAATGAACCTACATTCTCACATCATTATCATTCAATGTTCATGCTTTCTCTTGGGGTTCATTGCTTGTGTTGTACATTCTGCAGATTTCGATAAATGTATCATGATATGTATGCAGTAGTATAGTATCAGACAGAATAGTATCACTGTCCTAAAAATATTCTCTATTCTGCCTATTCTGTCCTCCTCTCCTTAATCCCTGCCAACCACTGATTGTTGAACTTTCTCAATTGTTTTATCTTTTCCAGAAAGTCATATAGCTGGAATCATACAGTATGTCGCCTTTCTAGATTGGTTTTTATCACTTAGTAGTATGCATTCAAATTTCTTCCATGTATTTTCATGACTTAGCTTATTTCTTTTAAATGATGAATAATATTCCATCATCTGGATGTACCACAGCTTATCCCTTCACCTTCTGAAGTACACCTTGGGAATTACAAGTTCTGAAATCATGAATAAAGCTGCTATAAACATTTGTTTTCAGATTTTTGTGTAGACATAACTTTTCAACTTATCTGAGTAAATGGCGAAGAATAAGATTGCTAAATTATATGGTAAGAGTATAAAGTTTTATAAAAAAGTTCCAAACTGTCCTTCAAAGTGGCTCTACCAAGTTGCATTACCATAGGCAATGAATGAGAGTTCTGTTTCTCCACATCCTCACCAACATCTGACATGGTCAGATTATTGGCTTTTGTCATTATAACAGATGTGCAGTGGTCCATTTTCTTTTAAGAAAACTTTTAACACCTGATTTCCTGTTTTATTTTTGAAAACTCAATTGTGTCTCTCTTATGTCAGTGTTCCCATTGTTAATAGTAACAAACTCAGGCTGGTAATTATCTCTTTTATTCCATTTCCTCTCTCTTTTTTTAATGGCTTCTAAAATATCTAACTCATACTTATATCTTTATATCTTGGTCCTAATGGAACCTGCATATAGTAGGTTCTCAAAAAGGAAAGAAGATAGTTCTCTAAAATCAGTATAGTTCCTGAAGTATTGCAAGAGGACCACCAAACATCAACTTAACAATTGACTTTAAATCAACTTTTGAAACTTTATTTTTTAAATTATTTTAATTACTCTCAAGGCCATATGATGTGTCTAGAACTCTAGATTGCTTTCAGAAGCTTTCCTTAAAGAATCATCTTTGCATTCAGTCTACCTTAAAACACTCTTGCTAGTCTTATTTTAATTATTTTTAAATGCAGACAGGAAAAACCCAATACTTATTTCTTCTCCCCCCCCCACATTGACTAATAGAATTTAAACTGAGCAATCTGGAGACTAAAGTTAGAGTTTTTCCCACTGTATTGCACATGTATCATTTTTTTTCCAATTATTTAATCTTAAAGACCAATAAACAACCATACCAAAGCAAGAATATTTTGAAAATAAAAACAATAAAATTTGACATATTTAAAGGAAGAGAAAATAAATGGCAGGGAATGATGTTCTTAACATAATTTGACTTAACATAGTAACATAGTACTTAACATAGTTGGAGTGTGTAACTCATTCTAAAAGTATACCGGGTAGAAAGCAGAAAGTGTAGCGCAAATCTCAGAGATCTGCTACCATAAGAAATTGTGTTATGTGTTATTTACCTTGCAAGTTTAAAAGTAACAGGGCAAATTCTGATTTAGAGTAAGAAATATGTGTTTGCTTATTTGCTTATTGAATCAGACTTTCTTGACCACCCTGACAAGGATGAGACATTTAAATATTTTAAATAAGAATGTTTCCAGTTTATATTTCATATTTTATGACTTTTTGTTAATGTGAATCTAATGAGTAGTTGGTTACATTTCTAACATGCATATTTATAGGCATTCTAGAAATTATAATAATATTTTGGCAAAACTTATATAACCCAAATTACAATTTGCATAGTCTAGAGGGCTATTTATTAATATATTTGTCAATTTAAAAAATTTCTTTTAGGAGTTAATGTAACTGCAGTTAGAAAGATGTGCTTTATTTTCACAGCCAGCAAGCAAGAGTAATGTTTCTTCCAACTGTTGTTTGTGGTGCCCATGGAATCTATCTTGACAAAGATTCTCTAATCTCAGCCCACAATAGACAATGGGACAGAATGGGATAGTTTATGATAGGATAAGTTAAGATGATAGAATAGGATAAGATGGTAAGATTAGGTTAGGATAGGATAGATAAGACAGGTAGAATAGAAAAAGAAGGATGGAATAAAACTGAATAATGATACAGTAAGAGGTATCATAGATATTGGAGATTAGTATTATTTTGTGAAACATCTGTATAAGTTGTGTATCCATATCTTATATAGCAGGAGGAAATCCCCTGGAAGTGGAATCTGGAACAAGTTTAGTATTAGGGAGGTTTGTAAGTGCATGCCCTTGCATGGCATGTAGGAGGTACCCAGTAAGGGAGGAGAAGAGAAGGATAGGAGAGATAAGAACTGCACTAGGCAGATGCAGATGTCCAGGTGCAATGCAACCTCAGTGGAGATCTGAGCTGAGGAAGCCTAATGTTCCTTGAGAACTATAAAAATTGGGGTGAAAAGGGTTGCATCTTTATCCCTTTCCCCCTTCAATCAGTCATTTGATGCAAGCTGCTCAGAGATTTCTGGGCTACGTGGCCCATTTCAGCTGCGATAATTCCCAAATGGAATTACTGATGTTTGAAGGTATCCTGCCTGGGGCAAATCTAGTGAGTCTTTACTCAAGAAAGCTCTTAGTGGGCTATCCCCAGCAGCCATCTAATCTTGTAACAACACTAGAATGCTCACCTTTTGCATTAAAGCATGTAGTGGGTTTAGTAGTGTTCTTCCAGAATTCATGTCTACCCACAACCTCAGAATATGATTGTATTTAGAAATAGGGTCCTTGCAGATGTAATAAAGGTAAGGATTGAAACAAAATCATACTGGCCTGGGGTGGGCCCTTAATCCAATGTGAATGAGCTTCTAAGAAAAGAACACACAAGAGATACCAAGAAGAAGGTCATGTGAAGACAGAGCCAAAGATTTGTATTATGCTGCCACAAACCAGGGAACACCAGCAGACACCAGAAGCTGCAAAAGATAAGGACGTTTTCTTATCAACAGCCTTTGGAAGGAGCATGGCTCTATTAAAAACTTGATCTCAGTCCTCTGGATTGCTGACTTTTGCAAGCTAAATAAATATTTATTGTTTTAAACCACCAAGATTTTTATAATTTGTTACTGAAGCCCTAGGAAACTAATATAACACACTTACACTATTTTTAGATTTCCCTGTCCTATAAAAAGGGCACCAATTATCCCTAACCCCAAGGACAAAAGATTTGTGTAAAATGTTGAATCAGATCATAAGAAGTGAAATGAGTTAGTTTTTCATTTAAATTTATTGGGTTACATAAGTAATTATAATTAATTAACATATTTTAATATTTTTAAAGTATATTTTAGCAATAAAATACAATCAAGCTGGCAGCTATAAATCAATATGTTGTCTCTTGACCTTAAGGCAAATGAATTAAATTTTTTACAAAGAAGAAAACCATTGAGCACAAATTCTTGGTATAGATAAAACTTCACTGCTCATACTGTAAGTCATCAAAAACAAGAACAAAGGCATATTAATAACTTCTAGATTGTTTTGCATAAACTGCTACACAAGTATTTAAAGAAAAGAAGGAAGGGGTGAGAAAGAAAATAAATTAAGAAAAGAAGGGAAAAAAAGGATAAAAGGGGAAAAGGAAGGAAGGAGATATTTTATAATAAAAATACCCAGTACGTCCCCCCCACTATAGGAAAATGTTGCTGACAGCTGGATGTAGAAAAGACTTTAAAAGAAAGATTATGGAAAGATTCTTCAGAGCAACATAGATCTTTTGCTGATGGTTTACCTTTTTAATTCTTTGCATTTTACTTGTGGGCCACAAGGAGATTTCAGGGAAGGTAATCAATCCTTTTGTAATTGTTGTTTCTTGGGTGACAATGACCTTGGTAGAAGAGGATTTCCGAAAGAGAAAGAATATATTTTTCAGATGGAAATTGACATATAACATATGACATATAATAACGATGATGATGATGATGAAGATGGTAATGATGATGATGATGATACCTTTATACAGAGATTTACAATATCCTTTATACCTTCAAAGGCACACACACATAATAACCTATATAAACAGTTAGCATAATCTATGTGCTCACGTGACCCCTACTCAGTCCCCTTCTTTGCCTCCTTCATGTCAACTCATTTCCTTTTTTTGGAAGACACTTTGGTATGACTTTCTGCCTTTGCACCGTACTGCACTACACTAATTTACGTGCCTTCAACATGACTAGAGTCCTAGCAAAAAGAGCTCTGTTGCTAAGACAGATCTGTGTTTGTGCGTAAGAAATTTGTTCCCCTGGGATGAAATCACAGATGCACAAATGCTCAAAGAGCTCCAGCTTCTCCCAGGAGAGCTGGCTTACATTTCCAGAAGACATCCCTGGGGTGAAACACTTTTTAAAATAATGCTTTTAACCTTTGCTTTTGTTCACAGTGCAGCTCTAAGCTCCAAATTTTTCTGCCAACTGTAGAGCTACTTAACTGACCACTGGCAGGTAAGCAATATTCCTGTTGGTGGTTGTGTAATTCTAAATCTTATTTAGGAACAGAGGTACGAGTGTAGATCAAATAATTGTTAAAATTGTGTGAATGGACTATTGTCTCATGGTGGACAACTAGGAAATAATAATACCCAGTAGCCAGACTTTGACCTACTGTATTATGTCATCCTTTTTTTCTGAGTTGGGTTCGCTACCTCAACTCCTTGTTTTTGCCATATAGATAAGGAGTGTTTGATACTGTGCTGTATGAGGGCAGAAAACACACAGGGTATGGATGGTCTGTGTTTTTGCACAGAGAAGCAAGATGCAGAATCCACTAAACACCTGTTGTCAGAAACTGGAGGAAGATGGTTGGGTTTTGTGTGTTAAACTATATGTAATTGGGAATACTAGAAATCCAGCTCTGTGATTTCCAGTAGGACTGAAAGACATGCCAGCTTTCTCCTACCAAGTGGGTCAGATACTTGGAACATTCTTCGGAAGTTGTTCTTAAAACACTTTACCAAGGCTAGGAATCTTCTCTGTTGGCAAACAAACTTTGCTCCACAAAGCAGAGTAAGAACAGCCTATAGGTGTCTTTTCTGCCATTTTGTCAGGTCAACTGTGGTAATAAATTTCTTCGTTTTATAGTTAAAGCTCTGGTGGTCCTCTTCAGAAAGCCACTATAGTACTACCAGAAAATCCTTTATGTGAGGACAGATAAGTAATCTACATGTTTGCTGCTGCATTTTCAGGGCTGAGAACAGCACCGAACATAAAATCAGAAGTTAATACATATATGTTAGATGGGTAACTTCAGTCAGGCTGAGGGTGTACTTATACAATGTCTGCCACACATTTAGGATAATTGGTACTTATCCTAAAATACATACTGACTTGCCCTTCAGAATAGATTTTTTTTTCATTTTATTTTATTTTTTTCAGTGTTCCAAAATTCATTGTTTATATACCACTCCCAGTGCTCCATGTAATATGTGTCCTCCCTAATACTCACCACCAGGCTCAGCCAACACCCTCCAAAACCTTCAGTTTATTTCTCAGAGTCCATAGTCTCTCATGATTTGTCTCCACCTCCGATTTCCCCCAACTCACTTCTCCTCTCCATCTCCCAATATCACCTATGTTATTCCTTATGCTTGACAAATAAGTGAAACCATATGATCATTGATTCTCTCTGCTTGACTTAGCATAGTCTCTTCCAGTCTCTTCCATAATCTCTTCTGGTCCTACCCATGTTGATACAAAAGTTGGGTATTCCTGCTTTCTGATGGAGGCATAATACTCCATTGTATTTATGCACCATATCTACTTTACCTATTCATCTGTTCCAGGGTATCGTGGCTCTTTCTGCAGTGTGGTGATTGTGGCCATTGCTGTTATGAACATTGGGGTACATATGCTCCTTCTTTTCACTACATCTGTATCTTTGTGGTAAATACCCACTAGTGCAATTGCAAGGTCCTAGGGTAGCTCTATTTTTAATTTCTTAAGGAATCTCCATGCTGTTTTCCAAAGTGGCTGCACCAACTTGCATTCCCACCAACAGTGAAAGATGGTTCCCCCTTCTCCACATCCTCTCCAATACTTGCTGTTTACTGTCTTGTTAATTTTGGCAATTCTAACTGGTGTAAAATGGTATCTCAATGTGGTTTTGATTTGAACCTCCCTGATGGCTAATGATGATGAACATTTTTTCATGTGTGTTAGCCATTTGCATGTCTTCTTTGGAGAAGTGTCTGTTCCTGTCTTCTGCCCATTTTTTGACATGACTATCTGTTTTGTGTGTGCTGAGTTTGAGGAGTTCTTTATAGATCTTGGATATCAGCCCTTTGTTTGTAGTGTCATTTGCAAATATCTTCTCCCATTCTATGGGTTGCCCCTTTGTTTTCTTGACTGTCTCCTCTGCTGTGCAGAAAGTTTTCATCTTAATGAAACTTCCAGACTCTTTTTATGAAGCCAGCATTACCCTGATCCCCAAACCAGGAAAGACCCCACCAAAAAGGAGAATTTCAGATCAATATCCCTGATGAATATGGAGGCCAAGATTCTCAACAAGATCCTAGCTAATTGGATCTAATAGTACATTAAAAAAGATTATCCACCATGACCTGGTGGAATTTATCCATGGGGTGCAAGTGTGGTTCAACATTCACAAATCAATCAACGTGATAGAACAAATCAACAAGAGAAGAGAGAAGAACCACATAGTCCTCTCAATTGATGCAGAAAAAGTATTTGACCGGATATACAGTATCCGTTCCTAATTAAAACCCTTCAGAGTATAGGGATAGAGGGAATACTCCTCAACTTCATTAAATCTATGAAAAACCCACAGAGAATATTATCCTCAATGGGGAAAAGATGACAGCCTTCCCTTTGAGATCAGGAACATGACAAGGATGTCCACTCTCGCTACTGTTGTTCAACATAGTACTAGAAGTCCTAGCCAACAGCAATCAAACAACAAAAAGAAATAAAATGTATTCAAATTGGCAAAGAAGAAGTCAAACTCTATCTCTTCACAGAGGACATAATACTTTATATGGAGAACCCAAAAGACTCCACCCCCAAACTACTAGAACTCATACAGGCATTCACTAATGTGGACGGATACAAAATCAATGTGCAGAAATCAGTTGCTTTCTTTACACTAACAATGAAAATATGGAAAGGGAAATTAGAGAATTGATTCCATTTACTATAGCACCATGAACCATAAGATACCTTGGAAAAACCTAAACAAAGACGTAAAGGATCTGTACTTGAGGAACTACAGAACACTCATGAAACAAACTGAAGAAGACACAAAAAGATGGAAGAGCATTCCATGCTCATGAATCAGAATAAACATTGTTAAAATGTCTATACTGCCTAGAGCAATCAATATTTCCTATGCCATCCCTATCATAATTCCACTAGCATTTTTCAAAAAGCTGGAACAAACAATCCTAAAATCTGTATGGAACCAGAAGGGACCACAAATCGCTAAGGAAATGTTGAAAAAGAAAAACAAAACTGGAAGCATCATGTTGCCTGATTTCAAGCTTTACTTACAATGCTGTGATCACCAAGACAGCATGATACTGGCACAAAACCAGGCACATAGACCAGTGGAACAGAGTAGAGAGCCCAGATATGGACTCTTAACTCTATGGTCAAATAATCTTCAATGAAGCAGGAAAAAATATATACAGTGAAAAAAAGACAGTCTCTTCAATAAATGGTGCTGGGAAAATTGGACAGCTATGTATAGAAGAATGAAACTCGACCTTCTCTTACACCATACACAAAGATAAACTCGAAATGGATAAAAGACCTCAACATGAGGCAGGAATCTATCAAAATCCTAGAAAAGAACATAGGCAGTAACCTCTTCGACATCAGCCACAGCAACTTCTTTCAAGATATGTCTCCAAAGGCAAAGGACACAAAAGCAAAAATGAACTTTTGGGACTTCAGAATAGATTTTAACATGGGACGCCTGGGTGGCTCAGTCAGTTAAGTGCCTGACTTTTGATTTAGGCTCAGCTTGTGATCTTAGTGTTGTAAGATGGAGCCCCAGGTTGGGTGCCTCACTGGGCGTGGACCCTGCTTAAGATGAGATTCTCTCTTTTCCACTCCCTCTGTCCCTCCCCGCTTCCTGCTCCAAAAAAATTAATTAATAATAATAATAATAAAGATTCTAACAATATTCACAATGCAATTTGGATAAAGGAGATGCTACAGTTTAAATCATTTTACCTGTGATTCAAAATATAGGTACTTTCTTCATACTTTGTTTTTGCTGCATGGTGCTATGTATGCCTCTGTATGGTGCTATGATGCCTATAAGAGAAAAATTAAACTTGGTTCCTATAGTATGTAGCTTATATTCTAATTAGGATTATAAGAATGAAGCTTGTAAAGTAATGGTATAAATAAAAACTACTTTTTAAGTAAGTGGCTAAGGTAAGGTTAGAAACCACTGTGGAAGACTCAGGAAAGAGCCTTCCAGATTTTCCCTCAACAAAGGACTTGTCCCAGCTGCCAGGAATATGGTCAGCAGTCAGCCTCCACCTACTGGCCTCTTCATGACTATCGGTTTGCCTCAACTGCAGAGGAGACACCTCATGGTGGGTTACTCTATTGCTTTGTTCGTCCATATCTAGTGACTGGGTGAGTCAGGTATGTAAACATCAGTATTTTGGCCCAACATCGGTCAACACTTATAAGCAATATTCACTCCACATTTCCTCAGGAAGTTGACCAAGATTTTATTGAGTCTGTATTATAATTCAATTTCTTCTCTCCCCTCCCTTCTATAGGTGTTGATCCGAAATGAATATGCATCTCTGTTTCAGTGTCTCATATCAGGAAACATAAACCACAACCTTTAGGATACCTAGAGAATATGATAAAAGGTGTAAAAAAATAAAGACAAAAACAAAAACACTCCATGGCAAAAAAGGCCAATGGTTTTGGTAATGAAGGCATTGCTGAGAAAGAAACTATAATAAAATAATGATAAAAGCCTTAGATTGAACACAGACTGTGCCTTGTCCTGTGCTGAAAGATTTATGCAGTTTATGCCTATCGCTTCATTTAATATCCAAGGAAGTATCTAATTTAATAAGTTAGACTATAAGATCCATGTTTTGTAGGTTAAGAAAGTTATGGGTAGAGAAGACAGATGATTTTCCTTTGCTTGTGAGTGGCCGAGTTTTCAAACCTAGTTTGATGAATCAGACTCAGTTCTTCTAAAGAGGGTTAAGTTCAAGTTGGACCAGATAATTTATTTGTAGATAACAATAATTTGTAGACTGTGTAGATAAGAGGCTTAATGGAACAGTCTCAGATACAGGTTTCTCAGTTTTCATGTCTTCATCTCTCAACTTGTTATAGCATAGGGTCTTGATATTAAGTTAGTATTTTTCTGGATACTTTATTTCTGCTTCTAGGTTGCATCTGCAAAAAGTTCTTGAAAATAACATCTCCTAATTACATAGATTCCATCTCCTCATTGTCACATGTTACCCATACTTTCCATACCTGGATCATAGACTAGTTTCCATCCTTTGCTTTAATGCTTGGCAACAGTAAGATCTTCACAAAGAGACCATTTGAAGTTATGGTTTTCCTTAACTTTCTGCCTTCAACCACCTACTGTTCTTTTCTACTTAAACAATCTATTCTTAGCATAACATCCTAGACTATCACACTGTCTAGAGTTGTAACATCTTTCATGTGTTAAAATCTGATATTCCTTGGCCAATTCTAAATAAATACTCCTCCAAAATCTCCACACTTCTCCCACTGAATTCAGTGTTCAGCTTAACATTACCAAAATGACTCTCTACTGTCCAGTTTTCCAATACTCTAGAATTTAATCTGACATATTTTCCTTCCAGTTTAACCTCAGAAATTTGCTTAGTCATTTCAATGATATTCTCACTAACATCCTCCATTTTCATCTTCTGTGGATTGTGCCATGTACTGGATGGACCAACCACATTTTTCTTTTCTGTTATGCAACGAGCAGGCTTCTTTGAAGCTCTATTGCTCACTATCAGGAATCTGGCAGACAAAAGTGCTGCACCAGGCTAGAATTTCCATGGAGTCAGTGTCTTTCTCCCTCTCACCGGTGAAAGGTTCACAACTCCTCATGGACCCCTGACTCTACATGCTAGATGTCTGGCTCTCAGACAGCTCCTGGAAATAGTTGCATTCAAACACAGATTGCTTGTCATCACAATGATAATTTTATTTCAAGCTTGAACTTCAAATAGAAAAAGCAATCGCATATGGGTGCGAAGTGAGGAGTTTCTCATACCTACATTTATTCCTATTATTTAAAAGCAGACCTGTCCTTCTGGGACAGAGAAAGGTTACTATTATTATAGTAATAACCACATTGATTCTTCTTTGGCTCAATTCCCCTCTCTTCCAGAGCAAGGTGATGAGAGTCAGATATTATCCTAAATATACCAGGGTCTGTATTATAGGGCAGGGACCCTGAAGATATCTGGTACTTATACACCTTGTTTCTTTCACTCTTGAGAGGAGAGAAATTTAATCTCTTTAATGTAAACATATTATTCTGGGGAAGAGAATGGTAAAAGCTGTGTTTTTGCCCTCTGGAATACCAACCAGTGTCTCCAGAGGGGAAAGAAGGTAAGTCTGCAAGTTTACGACTCTTAGAATTTCCCTGTGGTTGCTGGGGTGGGATTAGTTTTATTATCTTTTGTACAGGAGCAGATGGCTCTAGATCCAATGTGCTTAAAAGTGAAGAGCAAATAGGACTGAAGTGAAGGAGACATTCTCTAACATGTCAATTCATTTTGCTCAAGAAGCCAAAAATGCAGAAAGCATCTTCAAAAGATCTATACCATTCCACAGTGTTTGGAACCATAAGTACATTCTGAGGATCCCATAAGTGCACCTGGTCCCACTCACTTCATCATTGGGATGATGAAAGAGAAGCTGATTCATAACCTCTCTTGTTAATCTTTAACGTTTGAGATTCTCCAATAAAATGTGTTTCTTATCTCATTCCAGGTGATACAGTGGAAGTTGTCCAGAGCCTGGTGCCCTATAGGTGGTGAGTATGAAGAATCAATTGTGCACTCTTTTTTTTTTTTTTTTTATGGACTTCCTAATGCTACATAGCTGATATCTTTCCCCAGCTATTCTCTCAATATTGCTCAGCAAATATTTTATTCAGCTTTATCAGCTACATTCCTGATTCCTCACAAGTGTAAAATTCTTTATATTTCAGTACCATTTCAGGCTTAAATCCCTTACTATTTATCTCTCTCTCTCTGTCTCACGCACACATTCACTCACACACACACACACACACACAGAAATCAATACTTTTTTCCAAGCTTTCATCATTATTCAGCTTCAATACAAACCCCTCCCCCATCCCCTTGCTCCTAACACCATCCCTCTACCCCATGAGAATTGCAATAAAGTCTATGGTTTTTTGCTTTAACAAAATTGGATTTAAATATCCTTTCCACAAAGTATGAGCTATGTGATCTGGGCCATGTCATAATTATTTCAGTTTCCTCTTTGGAAAACAGAAGGTATTAATAACCCTTCTGGAGGAAGATTAGGAAGTAGAAAATGTAAACCACTTAACTGAGTACCTAGTACTCAAATTGTGGTTATTACTGTTATTGTATAATTTCATAATTGTTTCATCTTTTGCTTTGGTGCTTTAGGTTTATGCCCTTTACCTACTTTAACCTCAGCAAAAAAAAAAAAAAAAAAAAAAAGAAAGAAATTCTTCTGTTCTCAGTAGATAATTCTCTGACCCACACTACTCTGCAATTAGACAATTCCTTCCTTTCTGTCTTTTCTTGCATTGCTAAATCCCTGAAACCTAGTATTTATTGGCTCACTGCCCTCACAGAGTTCATGGCCTCATCTCCCATTGTTTTTTCATTTTCCCATTGCTGCTTAGTCTCAACTTCGTGAATTCACAGGACTGACTTCTTAGATCACATCTTACTTTGTCCTGCAACAATTACAAGCATTGACCACAGGGTCTTAAAATCATCCTTTGCCAAGTTTCCTGAGAGTGTTTTCTAATTCTTCATTTACCACTCCGGGCAATCTTTGTCTTTTTTTTTTTTTTTTTTTTTGGTTAGATACTTGCCTTGTATATGCATGTTCCCCGGAAACATCATCTTCCTGGTTTATCCCTTGCTGTAGTTTCTGTTAGCCAATCACTATGGACAAACCTTCCTTTTCTCTGACTTGAAAATGTTTTCCCACACACTTCTTATATTTGCTTATTTTGCCCATCTAGTAAACCACTGGCATCACCGTCACTCTCCACCCATAACTAAACAACCCAAAGTCATATGTAAACCCAAGAAGCAAAACTCTTTCATCAAAGGATTCCAAAGATAACCCAATTGAATAAAGAAATAATAAAGGGGAAAAAAAGAAAAAAAAATGAAGAAGACAACAAGCATAAACTTATGGTCTGTCTTCTGGATGTTCTGAATTCTCTGTGTTTATGTTTGTTTTATAAAATTGCAAGAAAAAGAAGTAGTATTCATGATATCTTAGATGTTTTATCTTTGCAAATTTTTCTGGAAGGCCACTGTGAGTTCTTAAAGTGTTAAAATAAAACTACACCAGCCACTATAAGAGCAAAATAAGTATATAGGGGAAAAAAGTTCTTGATTTGACTGTTCTGAAAAAAATTCTCTAAGGTATCACAAGCACATAAATGCCTACCCCTGATTCTGTAGGGCTCTTATTAATTGTTCCTACCGTTTGCATCTGTTTTACTAGTCTTGTGAATCTTTAAGGAAGCCCTTGTTAACAGAAAAGCAACTTTTTGTGAATCTAGTTATTTATTGACTTGTTACGACTTCAGAAAAATGTTGCCTCTGTTTTTCTTTCCCTGACATTTCTTCATACCTGAGCTTCTGTCTTTGTGTTACACAGTCAACATGCCTAAAAGCTTCCTCTTCTCCTAGAGCTGCATTTTCCCATGTTGGTATCTGGTGCCTCACTTCCAGCCACTCTGCATTCATCTGGTGCTCTGCTGCCTAGCTCTTCTGCGGTGTTGGCCTGCCTCTACAACAGCTTCAGTTGAATTGCTTACAGCTTTTCTCCCTCCTCCCACACACGGTTACCTTCTGGCACAATCTTCCTTCCAGTAGTACTCAGAGCTGCTGCTTAGAAACAGGAACTAATGCAAGTGAATGAAAACTACAGTGCAAGTTCTATAGCCACGGACTATAGGACAAATCAATATTCATATGCAATTGTAATTCAGTTTTTTAAAGGTCTTCAGTGTAGCTTAGACTTGTATCTTTAGCTGGTGAAAATCAGATGAAGGGAGATACCAAATATGAGCTGGCTTTGCTACAGCACTTTTCTCTGCCGGAGATGAGTTATTCTGAGATTATCTATTTGGCTCAGCCCTTCACCCTCACATGTTTGCTCAGGTCTTACTTCTCGATGAGATCTACTCTGACAGCCCTGTTTCATACTCCAACCTGTTCCAACCGTCCCCTCTGGCGTTCTGGATCAACTCTACTTTGCTCAACTTTTACTTATTTTCCCCATAGGACTTAAATCTGATAATATATTACATAATCTATCTACTACATTTTCTGCATTTATTTTTAATTCTTAATTACATAACCTAGCTTCCGCAAGGCAAAGACTTTTGTTTTGCTGGATCCCAAACACCAAGATTCTGTCAATAATAAGCATATAAAAATACTCTAAGAATGAAAAGAAGGAAGAAAGGAAGGAAGGAAAGAAGGAGAAAGGAAGGAAGGAAGAGAATGATGGAAACAAGGAATGAAGGGAGGAGAGCAATCTTAAGCCAAATAAATAATTAGTCTCTATGCAACGTTAATGCATACTTATTTCAGGTCAGTTCAACAAATGTTTTCTAAATAACACTATACTATAGATATTACTCAGTGTTACAATACGTAGTCACCCTTAGTGAAAGGAACCTGTGATAATTTGGGAATACAACCATCTCTTTCTAATGAAGTAAAGTAGTATAAATGTTGGAATACTGTGCTATGAAAGTGTTATGACAGACTTGCACCTTACCTCATCCTAATTGCTTCTAGATACTACAGGGCATGGCATGGGGGTGCTGTGGGAAAGGCAAGAATAGATAGGGACAGCAATTAGGAGGCTCATGTTCTTCAGATAAAACAACATGTGTGTGTGACTGACAGCAGTGGTAATAGTAACAGGAAAGCATGGATGGATTTCTGAAGTACTTAGGCGATAGAATCAGAGGAACAGGGTGAATGATCAAGCAAGGGAGATTTGCTTTAATAAGGCATGGATTTAAAAATATGCAAATCAAATCTGCTCATCCTTGTGGTGACCATTATATCATACTGTCCCAAGAGAGTAAAAGGGATAAATGCAGTTCAGTGATTAGAGCAAATGTATCAGGACATGAGACAGAGAAATTCCAGTTTGGAAGTTTCTAGTGTTTCCAGCCATTGAAAGTGAACTAAAACTACAAAAACTAGGCATTGGGAAGGAATGGGAACAAGGGTCACTTCAAATACCAGCAATTTAACAGTTTTTTAAATTTACTTATTTAACTTACTCTAAGACAAATCAGTAACATTTTTAAAATTCCAAGAATGATAAGAAAAGAATATGTCAATTTAGCCCATTTTTCATGGTATCCAAGACCTAAAAAGAATAACTGGGGGAAAAAATGCATGTAAGATGTACTTACTTAAGATAAGAACATCATTAAAAGAAAGATTCAATTATTGACTTATATTATTTAATAAATATCTACTAGTCTCATGGTGCATAATTAATCACTCTGTGAGGGTAGGCACATTCTCTTGTTTGCTTGTCTTCTGCAGCCCAGGACTTGAATAAACCTTTTGATGCCTGAAGAAATTAATGAATATGCAGATTATTAGTAAGATGGGATTTGGAATCAGAGAGAAATATTTTAAATCCTAAATCTGCCACCCAATAGTTGAGAAAGCTACTTTATTTTCTGAACTTCAGTGTCCTCGTAAGTAAAATGGAAAGAACAATAGGTCTACCTCACAGGGTTGCTGACATTTAAAAGTAATGATCAGTTATTATTTAAAACAGTTAGTGTAGCACCTAGCATGTAGTAAGTATTCAATAAATGTTAATAATTATTATAATATTCCAGTTTTTATGCCAGATAGATCTTAAGCCACAAGTGAATTTGAATATTTAAGGCAGCCTTCAAAAACCAGTAACCACTGTGTACTTAGTAAGCCAGAGGGCAAATCCCTTTCAGGAAGTCTCAGTGAGAGACATATTTTCAGTACTTTTTCCTATAAATCCTCAGTTCATTATTTCACCATATTTTCTCTTTTCTTTGACTGTTCCTAATCAGAGATAAGAAATATGTCAAATAACAAAATGCTTAAAATGAAACTCTACTTTATAGTAGGAAGTGATAAGTAAAAACTAGTCATTTTTAAAAAATATTTTATCCCTTTAGAGAATACAGATGAATTATATTTATGCAAGAAATATATTCAATGGCATCCACAAAGTTGTAAAGGAGGTGTCTCAGAAGAGTAACAAAACTTTCACTCTACTCCCTAGAAATTGATGGGATCCTATAAAACAAACATTGTAGCTTTAATATTGTCTAAATGTTCAGAATCATAGTAGGCCTAGGACATGTTTTAGCTGTTAATGAAATGGGTAGAAACTGCTTCATTAAACGACCTTCCTTCCAACCCCTCAGCCTTTTTTTTTAATTGAAGTATAGTTGATAGAAAATGAGTCAATCAGAGAAAGACAATTATCATATGATCTCCCTGATATGAGGAATTTGAGAGGCAGAATGGGGGCCTCGGGGGGTGGGAAGGAAAAAATGAAACAATTTGGGATCAGGAGGGAGACAAACCGTAAGAGACTCTTAATCTCACAAACTGAGGGTTGCTGGGAGGAGGTGGGTAGGGAGAGGGTGGTTGGGCTATGGACACTGGGGAGGGTGTGTGCTATGGTGAGTGCTGTGAAGTGTGTAAGCCTGATGATTCACATACCTGTACCCCTGGGGCAAATAATACATTATATATTAATAAAAAATAATTAATAAAGTAAAATAAAATTGTAAAAAATGTTACTCTAGTTTCAGGTGTACAACATAGAGGTTAGACAACTCTATACATTATGCTCGGCTCACCACAAACAGAGCTCTTATCTATCACCATACAATGTTATTATAATACCATAGAGTATACTCCTGATGCTGAACCTTTTGTTCCTGTGATTTATTCGCTCCACAACTATACCTCCTAATCCCCTTCATCCATTTCACACATACTCCCATTCCCCTCCCTTCTGACAAAAAAAACAAAAAACAAAAAACAAAAAAAAGTTCATTCTCTATAGACCTGTTACTATTTTGTTGCTTATAGTGGTGGTTGGTTAGTTGGAAGGTTCTGTTTCCTTAGATTCTAAATGTAAGCGAAATCTTATGTTATTTGTCTTTCTCCGTCTGACTTATTTCTCTTAGCATAATACCCTTCAGGTCCAGCCAATTTGTACAAATTGCAAGAGTTCATTCTCTTTTATGGCTGAGTAATATTCTATTTTATAAATATACCATATCTTCTTTATCCATGCTAATTTGAAAAGGCATATGCACCCTTATGTTTATTGCTGCATTATTTACAATAGCCAAGATCTGGAAGCAACTTGTGTCCATCAATAGATGCCACTTTTCTTCTAAAAAACCCTATCATTTATTAACAAGGCTACTCTAGAGGAAAACATAAGAAAAACTGTAGTGTTAGACTCACTGACCACATGAGAGTGCAGATATAAAATTTAGACTAAGAAATACAGAAAGCATTAAAGACCTCTGGTAAATAAAATAATAAAATAGTAACTGAAATGGATTCATAAAGACAAGTTCTGTTTGTTTTATTCATTCCCCTATTCAGGCAATTACTTATTTGATCACTTATGCATTCCACTAATTAAATACCAAATAAGTGCCAGAACATTTTCTAGCTGCTGTTACTGATAGCTAATGGTTATAAGGTCTTCCATCCAACTAACAAATTAATGCAGCCATCTCCCTAACTTGACTCTTCTGTGAGTCACTTACCTACTAGTGTTACCTCCATGACTAAATTCTGATGAGAAATATTTAGTTTTGTTTTAGTTTTGTTTTTGAGTAATGGATGCTCAAGTTACACAGAGGATTCCCTCAGAACGTTGTAGAGAGATATCCTAAAAACAAACAGACAAATAAATAGAGCTGGAAAATGATTTCTGTTTAGTCAGTGTTGCCCAAAGGCAGGACAAATTGCCTAAAAGAAAAGTTTCCTTAAAATTCCTTTTGCTACTTTGAATTATTCATTTATAAAACTTGACATTAGCACCCCTTGTAGAATATTTTTTGTGGAGTGTTCTGCCAAGAATTCTAAGCAAGATTACTAAGACCATTCAGGCATATGGAAACAGTTTGATAATTAATAATTCCATTCGGGATTCCACATTGGATGCACATTGGAAAACATGTTCATCTTCCAAGTAGTTATCATACTCTGTCTGCTGGAAATGGTGTTCAGGATTACAATCCATCTCAACACAGCAAACTGAAAGATAAATCCTATTTGTCCTTTTTGATGATTAAAAAGAGCTGACTAGGGGCGCCTGGGTGGCTCAGTGGGTTAAAGCCTCTGCTTTCGGCTCAGGTCATGATCCCAGGGTCCTGGGATTGAGCCCTACATAGGGTTCTCTGCTCAGCAGGGAGCCTGCTTCCCCTCTCTCTCTGCTTGCCTCGTGATTTCTGTCCTTCAAATAAAATCTTAAAAAAAATAAATAAAAATAAAAATAGCTGACTGGAAATCTGGAAAGCTTAAGTTATTGACATGCCCGTCACTAATTTTGGTAACATCATGACAGATGTACTTACATATTTAAAACAGACAGTCATGTAAAACTCCTTGTTCAATACTTTTTTTAATTTAAATTTAGCTAGCCAACATATAGTAAATCATTAGTTTCAGATGTAGAGTTCAGGAAATTAATAGTAAATGCAGTGTTTTTTGGTGGAATGTGTCAATAGCCATGTTATAATATGTGTGTGTATGTGAGTATGATGTGAGTATGTGTGAATATTTAAGGTTACAATGAATGGCAGGGAACAATGTCTTTATTAGCATGTTCATGATTTTTTAAATATTTTCAACCATTATTACTTTTTTATTAAACTGTAGTTGACATACAATATTATATTAGTTTCAGGTATACAACATAATGATTCAACATGTATTTACATTATGAAAAAAAATCCACAATAAGTGTAGTTACCATCTGTCACCATACAAACTTACCACATCATTGGCTGTGTCCCCTATGCTGTTATTTCATTTCACTGAAGCTGATATTTTTAATAACTAGAAGTTTGTAGCTCTCAATCAATCCCCCTCACTTATTTCATTCATACTCCCAATCATCCTCCCTTTTGGCAACCAACAGTTTGTTCTCTGTGTTTATGGGTCTGCTTCTGTTTTGTTTTGCTTGATCTTTTTTTTTTTTTTTTTGAGATTGCATATATAAGTGAAGTTATGTACTATTTCTCTTTTTCTGCCTGGTTTATTTCACTTATCATAGTACCGTCTAGTTCTATCCATGTTGTCACAAATGGCAATATTTCATTTTTTTAATAACTGAATAATATTCCAGTGTGTGTGTGTGTACCAAACCTTCTTTATTCATTTATCTGTTTATGGACACTTAGGTTACTCCCATGTCTTGGCTGTTTTAAATAAGGCTACAGTGAACATAGAGGTACACATGACTTTTTCAAATGAGTGTTTTTGTTTTCTTCAGATAAATACCCAGAAATAGAATTGCTGGACCATACAGTATTTCTCTTTTTAATTTTTTGAGGACTCTCCATACTGTTTTTCAGAGAGGCTACACCAATTTACATTCCCACACATTATACAGATTCTCTTTTTTCCACATCCTCACCAACACTTGCTACTTCTTGTCTTTGATAATAGGCATTCTGATAGTTGTGACTTGACATCTTGTTGTGATTTTGATTTGCATTATCCTCATGATCATTTTTGAGCATCTTTTCATGTGTCTATTGGCCATCTGTGTGTCTTCTCTGGAAAAAAAAAAAGTCTATTCAGGACCTCTGTTTATTTTTTAGTGAGATTGTTTTTGTTTTGTTTTATTTTGGTTTTGATGTTGACTTGTAGGTCTTCTTTATATATTTTGGATAATAACCCCTTATGAAATATATCATTTTCAAATGTCTTCTCCCATTCAGTAGGTTGCATTTTCATTTTGTTAATGGTTTCCTTTACAATAGAAAAGTTTTCTAGTGATACCATCTTAATTGTTTATTATTGCTTTTATTGCCTTTGCCTGAGGAGAGAGATCTAAAAATTTTTACTAAGACCAATGTCTAAGACTTCAATGCCTGTTTTCTTTTAGGGATTGTATGGACTCAGGTCTTTAATCCATTTTAAGTTTATTTTTGTATATGATATAAGAAAGTGACCCAGTTCCATTCTTTTGCAGTGCAAAATGTTTACAGTTTTTATGTAATGAGTCTATAATTATTTGGAAGACATATGGAAGTGAGTAGGATAATATATAAAATTCTTTTGCCTTTCTTGAAGGAAAGATATAATGTAAAGTTTGTAATTAATTCTTCCAGGCACTATGTTTTCCACCTAGCAAATCTTTTAGTGTTAAAATGTATTTACTTCAATAAAATATGATTTCCCAAATGAAAGAGTAAGTCTTTAAAACATAGATCAGGGCGCCGGGGTGGTTCAGTTGGTTGAGCCACTGCCTTCGGCTCAGGTCATGATCCCGAACTTCCAGGATCGAGTCCTGCATCGGGCTCCCAGCTCCTTGGGGAGTCGGCTTCTCCCTCTGACCTTCTCCTCTCTTATGCTCTCTCTCACTCATTCTTTCTCAAATAAATAAATAAAATCTTAAAAAAAAATAGATCAAACACCAATTTTCAGTGATTAACATTCAGTAGTTTCCAAGTTAAATTTTGATAAAGTGAGTGGACAATAATCAGAAAACAAATGTATTGCAAAACTTAATCTTGAAACCAAGAAAATTCTAGAAATTCAAGGGAAAAATATTTTTTAAGATTATATTAATTTATTTGACAGAGAGAGAGAGAGAGAGCAAGAGAGAGAGCACAAGCAGGAGGAGTGGGAGAAGGAGAAACAGGCTTCCTGCTGAGCAAAGAGCCCAATGCCAGGCTCCATTCCAGGACTCTGGGATCATAACCTGAGTTGAAGGCAGCAACTTAATGGCTGAGCCACCCAGAAACCCAAAGGAAAAAATATTTTTAAATCCTAACTTAGAAGTGGTTACAGGGGCATCGGGGTGGCTCAGTGGGTTAAGCCTCTGCCTTTGGCTCAGGTCATGATCTCAGGGTCCTGGGATCAAGCCCTGCATCAGTCTCCCTGCTCAGCGGGGGGCCTCCTTCCCCCATCTCTCTGCCTGCTGCTCTGCTTACTTGTTATCTCGCTCTCTGTCAAATAAATTAATAAAATCTTTAAGGGGAAAAAAAAAGAAATGGTTACATTTCATGAAGAGGAGGGGAGGTTGCACACATGTAGTCACTTTCCCAACCAATCAAAGTCCATATGTGACATATATTCTGTCAATGTTTGCCAGAGTAGAGGCTAGAAATTGCCTTAGTCAATTGCAACTTGGTAAAATGCTGATTTCTAATTTCACATGTACTAATGCAACGTGAGCAGGTAGAGATTGGCATTGCCCAACTTACTGAAATATGTGAGAGATTTGGTAGAAACCTAACAGATTAGAACATTTATTAAAGGTTAGAATACTATTTAGTCACTAGAGCAATTTTGGCTCAGTAAATCTGAGATGAGGTCCTCAAATATGTGTTTAATAAACATAATCAAAAACTCTTGACAAATACTCTTCTAGTCAATGGGCTTTAAAATACGGTAGATGAGATGATTCATTAGAGAGTAAAAAGAAAAACAATTCTGTTTTTATTTATTCTTCATCTCGTCTTTTTAAAATTTCTCTTTTGGGCAGATGAATTCTCAATGTCTATTTGAATAACCTGGGACAAGCTTCTTACAGGCCATGATTCTCAGTTAATTTACCTATAAAATTAGTGTTGGGCTAAAATGATTTTCAAACATCTCTCAACACGTAAGTGGGTTTGAAAACAATTTTGCAACAAACACTTTAGAAGTGAGGTTAAATAGATAGAAGAAAAAAATACACAGGGCATCACAAATAAAACAGGTAAGTGCTACATTACAAAGCTTTAGTTTGATTGTGTGTATATAAATATACTGGGATGTGTGTATATAAATATACTGGGATGTGATGTAAAACATTGTTTTTTTACAATGAATTGTGGCCAAAAATTTGAAAAATGCTTCACTAGATGACTTCTAAAATTCCTTTAATTTGAAAAGGTTTAAAATGCAATATTTCTTTCCCAGGGCTAGGAACTTTAAGTGTAGTATCATCAAAGTATTTACAGAGTAAAATTGATCTACATATCATTATTTCCCTATCTGATATGAATTAAAATAAATCAAGTAGAAACCTAAAAAATTAGTATCATTTAATAAAACTGCGTAATTCAAGATCAATATATTTCTGTGTACTAGAAATAAAAAATAACAAAAATCTAGGGAATATATAGCATACTTTAATAATAAAGGAAGTACAAAACTTTCACAAATATAAGAGACATTATATTATTTATATATAAATATATATGTATAAGGATATAAATATGTATGTTTAATGCATAAGTGTATAATGTATAAATATACATATTTGAATATATATATATATATATATATATATATATATATATATATATATATATATTTTCTGGAGCAGCAGTAGAAAAGTATATAGCACCTCTACACCGAAGTTTTTGGTAGCTAAAGTACGTTCAATGGCACCTATGGTACTCAAGATGAAGACTAAGTTCCTTCAAACAGATTATAGAATTATAGAGTACTTTATGATCTGGTCTTTGTTTACCTCTTTAATTTATTCTTGTTTATTCCTAATATTTTTGTACTCTATATTGCTTTTAACTCCTTTTTCTTTTTTAAACCTCAACTTTCTAACTTTGGACAGCCAGCTCTACTAATCCTGTGCATATTAATTTATACATTTTTATGGAAATTTAGAGACAGAGCTATGCTTAACATTTTGCTCAATGATTGTATAGCCTGCACTTACATCAACATAGTATTTTATCGCTCAGATTTATAAATGTCTGTTTACTTATTTATAGTTTCTGTAGACCTATCCTTAGCTCCTATAAACTAAAAGCCTATGAATTTATTTTCCCATTTATACTGTGAAAGAAACTTATATGGTACTCCAGATGATAATATTCTGGGAAATAAGAAGCTAGACAGGTAGAGTTACCAGAGATTATCTTTCTGTGAAAATAATATTTAAGAGATCTAAAGTACTAGAAAGGAAAAGTCATCGGACTCACTGGGCAAATGAGGGTAGGCTAAAAGTATGATAACTTACATAGGCTGGTGAGCGAAAATGCCTCAGTTAAATCTCACGTCTTTATTGATCACTAGAACAGAGTTTGCATTTTATTTCAGTTTCAGTGTAAGTGGTTTCAAAGGTGTGATAAGCTATATAGAATGTGGTTTGGAAAAGACGTGATAGGAGATTTTGAATATATTTCCAAAGTCTCTGAGAGGATGTTGGTGAGTTGGTCTAAGATGTTGACCATGATCAAAATAACGGTGGTAATAATAATAATAACAATAATAATAATAAATTGTACTACATCAAAAGAATTCACTGATAATCCAAGTGACCTCATTATGGTGAAGAGTGAATCACTGAGGAATTAATGTACACCATTATTTACCCAACAAATAACATAATGTCCATTACATAGTAGGCACTCAATAAATAATTATTGAGTGAATGAATAAGGGCAAGAAAGGGTAATAAAATGCCTAGGGAACAAAAGGTTATTTGTCTGAGGAAAGGAAATGCATGTCATCCGTAACGGCATAATTTATATAATGCATATTCCCTGTCACATATTGGTGCCCAATAAATGTCTATGAAAGGAATTAGTACATTTTCTGCAGAATTAAATGATACTTCAGTTTTAGCTATTTCTTTTCACTGTCTATTTTTATGTTTATGTTTTGTATCAAACTTGATTCATAAAATGAAAATACACATATTAGCCTACATTATCCAGTTTCTTTGACACAGTGGGTACTTAATAAAAAAACACAAAATTGAATAACTTTGATGCAATTCTATTTTCTTTTTGATATTGGTTATATTGATAAATATTCTCATTTGCTCAATTTTCTTTTAAAGTGTGAAAGCTGAAAAACAATGTACTTTGTAATCGTAATTCTTCTACTGTTTCTAACTTTCGAGGTCAATAAGAGTTCTAAATAAATACTTGAGAAATATTTGAATATTGCAATGACTCAAAAATACTTATAATTAAAGTTTAACCTATCTAATTTATTATTCTGAGAAAAATGTTAACATTTCTAAATAGATTGGGAACCTTTTTTTTTCATTAATTTGATTAAAATAAAAATATAGTTTTATGCTTAAATGAACTTGAATACTTTTTCTTGCTATAAGCTTTAAACAAAGATTAAAATTCTAACAATGACTAATTTTGCTTTTAAGGTAAATGTTTAGGTAAAGTGGTAGGCTGTAAGTTCTTATTAGTCAATTTAAAATATCTAGCTATGTTATCACTTTGATGTCATTGGAATTATCTTATATGGCTTTTCTTTTTTACTACTTATCATATATATAAAACTTTTTGTTCTGGCAGTATTAATATTATTTGATTTTGTTAAGCAGATTCCATAATTTCCTTTGAGCTATATAAAAGCTGTTTTGCATACAATATTAAAACATGAAGTGTTATATGAATCAAGCTCATGAAGTTGATTTAAAATTCTTTCATTACAGAATATTTAATGTTTTTGTTTAAGAAAAAAACAAAAGGATAGATAAAGCTACATTTAGGTCAAGATTTATTTATCTTTCTAAATAGGTAAGTTTCCCTATCCTCATTGTAAATCCTCAATTTTGAGCATTTATAAGGTAGAAGAACTAATCTGAGCCCTTCTCAGTACATTAACTTTAGTAGCGTGTTCAAGTTATTCCTCAGACATGGTGGGAGTAGCAGAACATATAATAATTATTTTAGAATGGGTCAATGAGATTCTATCTCTATTGTTAAACCCCAAGCCCCAATTAGGGTCACTTGTGGAAGGCCAGATTACCAATTGAGGCTTAATGCCCAATCTAATTGCAGTTTCAACCTCCCCCAGAAATGTAGTCCTAACTGGTCAGTCAGGCATTTTCTGGTCATCATCAGTGAAGTAATATGTCACATGGGCCCTTTTCATTCCCCAAGGGAAATGTGATAATCCATCTAATAAGAGCCGATGCTCTTCCCTCCTAAGGGAAGGCGATCGTGCCTGAAATAATCTTTTACTTCCTTTTGCTAGTTGTCTCTCCTGTTTCTGCCTATGAAATTTTTCCATTTTGTATAGCTTCCATAGGATCTCTCTGCTTGCTAGATGGGATGCTACCCAATTCATGAATTGCTTAATAAAGCCAACAAGACCTTCAAATTTACTTAGTTGAATTTTTATTTTTAACACTATCCATTCCCTATTTTCTTCAATAATTATTTAATTTACTTGTCCAACATATTTATTGAATGTCAGTGATGTTCTAGACATCTGGGTTTATACTGCTAGAAATTGTATATATGTTATGTGCCCTCATGAAACTTAGTTATTGTCTAGTCTGGGGCACATGAAAATATGTAAACACATTTTAATAGGAGCCACAAAAACGAAAGTTAACAATTTTTTTTTTCAGTTTGAATTTCTTTACCTTTTATTTTATACCTACTATTAGCATACAGTAAACATTTAAAAAAATGATGTACCTAGGCATAAGGAAACCATCAAATGGTTAAATAGTACCACTCCCTCACCACCCCAAGATAGGTCCACCAGGAACATGTAATTATAATTTTATTTGGAAAAGGGGTCTTAGAAGACATAATTAAAGATCTCAAGATAAAGATAGCCTAGAATGAAAGCGGCCAATAAATCTAAAAGATGTCTTCATAAGAAAGGGCAAAGGAGAAACTGACACCAGGATGCACAAAGGAGAAACCCAAGTGAAGGTGAAGACAGAGACTGGAGTTACATGGCGAAAGAGAAATTGAGACCAAGATGCACAAAGGTGGAAGCTATGTTTAAGTGAAGGCAGAGATTGGAGTTACATGGCCACAAGTCAAGAAAACTTTGTATCCAACCAGAAGCTGAGAAAGGTTAGGGAGTGTTCTTCCCTAGAAATTTCAGAGGGAGTCCAGCCCTGCCAACACCTTGATTTAGGACTTCTGTCCATTAGAACTGTGAGAAAATAAATTTCTGTTGTTTTAGGATACCAACTTTGTAGTAATTTGTTATGAAAATCCTAGGAAACTAATATTTGCATTTTTAGAAGATTATGGAAAGAGAATTATGGAAGTGCAAAATCCACATGGTGGCTATTTCCATTACCTAAAGCAGGAGTGGTTATGGCCTGGACTAACACTTGAATTGAGATGGAACCCTTAGAGGTAGGGTAGCTGGGGTGCTAGGGAGGAATGGGAAAAGAATGAGATCCCTATAATATGTATAGGAACAGTTGAGTAGATGGTGATGCTGTTTACTTAAGTGTGAAAGACAGAATAGTAGGGGAGAGGGTAGTTTTTATAAAAATAAAATGTATAGAAGATGAAAAAGAAAAGAAGAAAATTTCATAGTGAATTTCAGTTAGAAACACACACACTCACACACACACACACACACCTGTGTTCCGAGCCTCTATTTGACCTATATTATTGATACGGAGTACAGTTCCAAATATTAGAAAACCCCTCATTTAATGGATAAACACATCATTACAAAAAGTGTCCTTCCTTAAAGGACTTCCAAATAGTTTAGGGATGGAAACAGCAATCAGAAAAAGACATTCCACAGGGTGCTGATAATGCAGAGAGGAGGGAGTTCTCATCTTGCCCTATGGTGGGATGGTTAGAAGATCTTTAAGGTTCAAAATTAAATCATAAGTATGGATAGAAATAAGTCATGTCACCAAAGGAGTGCTGAATGCCTCCTAATAGAGCAAGCATCGTATGCAAATCCAGTGATGTAGGAAGGAGCATGCTTTGTTGAAAGTACTTTAGTAATGAATGCATACTAACAGATGGTAAGAGGAGAGCCTATGAGGAAGGGGGTGGCCGAGATGGAGGCAAGAAATAGCATCCAATGGTCCTAAGATGCTATGCAAAACATTCTGGCTTGTATCTTTGAGATTTGAAAAACTCTAATAAATAGGGTTCAGGATCTGAACAAATTTTCAGAGATATTACCCTAGTAGTAGGAGATAGAGCAGAGAAGCTACATTCCATGTCTGCACAGTGTGTTACTCCCAAGAAGAATCTAAAAGTATGTAAATGTCAGCTTCAATTAGCACAAGGGGATTGTTATTGCTCTATTTGTTTGAGACAAATACACACTGAAATAGCAGTGCCCTCTGACTTCCTTCTGAGGATAATAGCAGTGTTCTGTGATACTCTTCTATTTCCATGCTCCAAAATAATGAACACAGATAAAAGTAGAGGAACCAAAAACTTTTTTTTTTTTTTTTTAGGATCACATCAGGAGGAGGGGAGAGCTTTAAACTTGAAAGACAATCTTCCATAAGGATTTTAAAATGTTATTTTACCCCCAAATGAAAAAAAGAAAAAAACAACTATTTTTGTTTTTGAGATATATAGCATTATTTAAACAAGGCCTCATGAGTTTCTACTAGGTATAAATAGTCTTCTAAATTGTGGGTCACAAAGGTGATAAAGACTGTTCTTAGTTTTCAGTAGCTCAAATCTAGTGAGTGGGAAAAAAAAAACAAACATAGCACTTAATTCTCAGACTATAATAGCATATATGGAAGAAATTAAAATAATTGATATGTATTGGTGGGGAAAAGATGGTGCTAATTATGAGCAGTGGTATCTGGGGAGACTCCACAGAAGGGGAAGACTTAATGGGAAATCTTTATGACTGTGTGAATTGGGGGAGGGGGCACAGCATCTTTTAGTTCAAGGGATTTCTGAATGCCAAGGTGACTGTGCTGAGAATCAATGAGATTTTTCTGAACATGATATTGGAACCAGCATTTCTCTTACCATAATGTGTGTTCTTGATGGTGCTTATACTATGTTTGAGTAGAGAGGCTGGGATAAATCATGTTGATTCACAATCCCCTTTACTTTTGTTAACCCCTTCCTTCACCTATGGTTTTCTTTTTTGCCTTTACCTATGTATTATTTGTAATGCACTCATTTACTCTTTATTGGATTGAAGGTTTTTTTTTTGTTGTTGTATTTTTTGCAAGTTGTCAGGACGCCAAATTTAAACAATTTTAAGAGAATCTATTGGATTATATTACTAAAACATTCAGAGGTAATGAATGCTTCAGGCTATATTTTATCTCCTTGTTCAAATTATACTAATCTCTTTTTACATTTCTTAGCTCATCTTCCTTGGTACGAATGCTAATCCTCTATAACTTCCTCTTCATGGTCTAAAATTGCTCCTTTAGGTCTCAGCTCTAGACACTTCCACATTCAATGGATGCTTTCAGATTTATATTTCACTGATAGAGCTTCATTTCTCTTGACATCAAGGAAAACCTCCAACCTTTTGTCTGAGTAGATCAGTTTAGATCAGGTGCTCTTCCCTGCACCAATTCCTGGTGTTAGAAAGATGAAATTAGATCAGGGTTTTCAACATCTATACTATTGGCATTTGGGCCAGATAATTCTTTGTTGAGGAGAAGGATGATTCTCTTCATTATAGATGTGTGGTAACAACCTGAGCTTCTACCCTCTAGATGCCAGTAACAACCCACACTACCATTGGTCCCCTCACAAAAATGTCTCTAGGCATTGCTGAATAGAGGGAAAATGTTCCCTGTCAAGAACCACTACATTAGGCTGATGGAGTTAGGTCTGAACCCTAAATCAGGGGTAGGGCAGATTCTGGGAAGAAAATGGTATGGTTAGATCGTAATTTTTATTTGAGGATAAATAAGTAAAAGAAAGAAACAAAGACACTAGTAGTCAAATAAATAATCAACTAACTTTTTTCTCATTTAGTCCTTGAACATATATGAATTACAAATCTATTCTATGTGTGATAATATGATAGGAAACATGAAGAGTGGGATAAATCTAGAATCTATGCCTCGACGGCACATACAGACAGTCAAATCAAAGTCTACTACTCAAATTATAACCCTTCTGGGATTTTAAAATAACACTTGTCCCTATAGCTTTCTGTGCATAACTCTGGCATAGCTCAACATACTCTTTAATCTTTGATTTACTTCTCTGTTTTACCCCTAAATGCATCATAATCTCTTTGAGAGCAGATATTATTTATCCCTGCTACATACCACCAGTGTCTAGCACAAACTAGGCTCTCCTTAAATGTTTTATGAAGGAAGGGAGCTCTTTTTATTCAATAATTACCATTCTCATTAATGCCAAGTGTTCTTGATATAGAATCTCTATATCTTGATAATTATTGCTTTGTTGTAAAATCTGATGATTAATAGTAGCATACCCTATCTTATATTCTTGTTTACAATTTGGTTTTACATAAGTTGTGATAAAATATGGACAAGAAAGAATTATGAGCTCCCATACAGCTGCCATAACCTGATCTAATAGATGCTATGCCAAAGCTTTATCTGACAAGATCATAATTTATATTAGTCAACTATCATGGCTTTTATTGCACATATGCATAATAAGACATAATTTGGATGTATATATATATGTATGTATATTTTCCCTCACTGTAACTTAGTATCTAAAAAAAATGTATCACAGAGATGATATAAAATTCCTCTTGGTAGGGGTGCCTGGGTGGCTCAGTGGGTTAAAGCCTCTGTCTTTGGCTCAGGTCATGATCTCAGGGTCCTGGGATCAAGCCCCAAACCAGGCTTTCTGCTTAGTGGGGAGCCCCCCACCCCAGCCTGCCTCTCTGCCTACTTATGATCTCTGTCAAATAAATAAATGAACTCTTTAAAAAATGTCCTCTTGGTAGATGTATGAATTGGTAATAGTGCATGGTAGATAACAATGAACTAGTACTAGGGACTTTGGTAATATAGGAAAGAGACAAAGAAAATTTCTAAGACAGGGAAGGCTATGGTTTATTCCAAGAATAGTATGTAGAATCAGAGAGAAACAGCATATCTTGGATGCAACTAAACTGGCAGTGCAAAGTCTAGAAATCAATACAGATAATGCTGACCCTATTCCTATGTCTTAAAATTTGGTCTAATCCCTACCTACCAGTAACCAATCAATACAGTCTGTAGGTTATAAATATTATACTCGGTCGCCAACAAGGAAGTCTGAACACCTCACTGCACATCCCAGTCATGTTTCTTATCTGGGCTATTTGACACTACATGTCTGATTTTATTTCCTGATTTGGTCTCCATGCATGTCCCTCCATGATGTTTCATCATTATTGTTACCATGCATCAAGTGTAATATGCTAATAAAGATGCTCAATTCACTACTTAACAATTATTACCCTTAATCCTCACAACACCTTGAGACTGTCACTCATTCCTCATGTGGTAGACAGAATGCTAACATGGTCCTCAGCACTTTTGGCTCCTTGTGTAAATGTCGTGCATAAGACCTGGAGCTGTGAATAAGATGCATTTTATTTCCATGACCAAGTTATATTAAGTGGGCTTTCATGTAACTTTAAGAAAGGGAGTTTATTCAAGTGAGCCTGATTTAATCTCATAACCACTTAAGAGCAAAGAGATTTCTCCTACTGGTCAAGAAATCAGAAATAGCTGACTGGATGGCCTGGAGGAAAGCAAACATCCATGTTGCAAACTCCCCAGGGAAGAAATAGTAGCTAAGAGTAGTGCCCAGAAGAGAGTTCTGGGGGGAAATAGGACTTCAGTCCTCTTAATCAAAAGGAATTGTTGTCTACCAACCATAAGAATGAGCTGGAAGCAGATTTTTGCTTTTGTTTTTTGTTTTTGTTTTTTTATTTTTCTGGGTTTTTGTTGTTGTTGTTGTTCTGAGCCTCTGAGTGAAAAAAACAGCCCAGCTGACACCTTATTTTCATTCTTGAGCAGAAAAACCAGCCTGTTCAGGACTTCTGACCTATAGAACTATAAGTTAATAGATAGATGTTGTTTCCAGCCATTAAATTTATGGCATTTTGTTACACAGCAGAGGGCAACCAATACTTTTCATATGTACTTCACATAGCTATCAACTAGGTGAGAAATACAGGGATTGCTAAAGTCTTATCAATAGAGTGTGATTTTTGCAAAGGGACTTTCTGCATTCGAATTTGAACTGCCCTTTGTTAGCAATGTGACTTTGAGAGAACTATTCAATCACTCTTAAAATTCCAATTCCTCACTTGAAAATACAGGTAATGGCAACATATACCTCATAGAATTGTTAAAAAGATGAAGACAGTTGGAGGAGGTAAAGCTTCTAATTTGGTGTCAGGCTTGTTTACATGTTCAACATACACAGAAGTTACCCCTTGTAGGGAGTCCAGGGAATATGATATGAGACCCCCAGTGGATGCCTAAAACTGTGGGTAGTATGATAAAGTTGAATTTTATATATTTTTTAAAATATTTATTTATTTATTTGTGAGAGAGAGTGTGCGAGTGGGGATGGAAGAAGAGGGAAAGCCGACTCCCTGCCGAGCCTGGAGCCCAACTCCGGCGTGATCTCAAGACCCTGAAATCATGACCTGAGCTGAAACCAAGAGTCGGACACTTAACCAACTAAGCCACCCAGGTACCCCAATAAAGTGTAATTTTAAATTAGGTAAATGAGAGATTAATAAATTAGGCACATTAAGAGATTTATTATAATAAAATAAAATAATTCTAACTATAAACTGTAATAAAACTTACGTTAATGTAGTATTTTTCTCTCTCAAAATATCTTTTTGTATTCACCCTTCTTATTATACTCTATTCACCCTTCTTGCCATGATGTGAGATGATAAAGAGCCTATGTGAAGAGAATTATGGTGAATGACATAGCATGATGAGGGTTAGGCTGCTATTGGTCTTCTAACAATACTTCAGAGGGAGGACCATCTGCTTCCAGACAGGCAACTGAAAGGCAAATATCAAACTGTGGATAAGGGCAGGGGAGGGGGTGGAGGGACGATATTGTTGTACTAGCTAGCCTTTTTACCACAAGACTATAAATCAATCATTCAGGGCTTCAAGAAGTAAGAAATTTGGCCAAAGTTGCAAATTTCCTAAGTTGTGAATCAGGTTTCCCACTCAAACCCTGTGGTTCTCCAATCCCTGTACTTACCCTTACCAAATCAGTCCACTGTCTTCCAATACTCCCTTTGGAAGAGGGTCGTGTCTGTCTGTTCTCAGACTGTATTGGCTTCTCAGTCCTATAGAAACTTACCTTTCCAATAGTGGGGAGGACATCTCATAAATCTAGAAGAGAAATAGATAAAAAAAATTATAAATCCAGGTCCTTTTCATGAGTCATCATGCTTTTAGAACCTTAGATCTCTAACAGAACAAATATGCCTTTCAAACATCCTCTGAAAAATGCAACAGGTATCTCCTGTTTCATATATTTTTTGGCTAGGACTCTGGGAAAAAGGGTCGTTATGTGTTGCTGACATTTTCTCCTTCCCTTACTTGCTAACCTTTATCTGCCTTCAGAAAGTATTAGCAATTAGAACCTTCCATTCCCCCAGGAATCAAGAGCTTCCTGCAGCAGAACTCGGGGAGCCTAACAGACCTGCCCTAGGTGTACAGATTACTAAGAAGGAGCTCAATCCTATAACTTGTACCCATCAGCAGTAATTCAGGGAGGAGGTTATATTTACTCACCTAAAACTCTTTAAAACCCTTCTCCATGGTTAATGAAGCCTGAGAAGAGTGGTGGAATCATTATTACACATCACATTATTACTCATCATTACACATCACTGATAATAACTGAGTAAGAAAAGAATGAACATTACTAAAGAAGTCAGGTTTTTATAATTTCATAAACCAAAAAGTAAAAGCTACAATGGAAATTTGGCTTCTACTAGGTCTCCAAACAGGTAGAGATTTTTCTCCCCAGTGTACAGACTGTGCAGCGAGAGAAATATGGGCAAATCGATTGGGTTAGAAAGATAATCGTCTGGTACAAAAGTAATTGCTAAAAGTTAACGAATTTAGAGTGCTCTAGTGGAGGAGAAATAGCCACAGGCCACAACTACTTGCTTCTGCGAGTTCAATTTCACACTAATAATTATTTCAAGAAACAAATGAAGTCTTATTTATTGGCAGTAGGACATGGATCTTTGGTGATCACTGGTGAAAGGGGAAATTGTGAAATTAATTTGTACTAAGCAAAACTGCACTCAGTCCAACAAAGCTGTCCTCTGAATTTCAGTTGGTACTTTGGCAAGTGAGGATCACCTCAGGTTATTTGAACACTGAAGTTAGTGCTTGGTTAGTTCCCGTAGCAGTCTACCCGTTGGGTATTTTATGTTTACCATTCATTGATCTGGAACATGACGTTTAATGATAAGACTATAGGCTAAGGGAAAAACGCTTAAAAATCACTTAACCTCCAACGAAATTATCACTCATAAAATTATCTGATATCTTAATAAGGAGACCATTCATTAAGAGCTTTGAATTATTTACTACATTTTTTTTTTTCCTGGAGGTTCCTAGATACACATAAAGAAGACAATCATTCTGAAGCTATCATCAGCATGCAAAACATGACTTCACAGATATAAGAAAAAATATGTAAAATGTTAAGCTGTCCTAGCCTAAAGACATAAAAGTATTTTCCTTTTCTCTTCAACTATTTTATTTTAGAATGGTAGACAGTAGCATAAAAACATCACCCTACAAACATTTGAAAAAAATGATAATAGGCATTGCAGTAAAGGAAAGTCTCTATTTATAATACATGTTTATTTCTTTGGTGTATATGTCCCCGCCATGGCCAATTTCAAGTTATTAACATGACATCACTGAAAAAAGAGTTGGAAAGAGATGCCCACAATCAGTAGGTATGAGCCTTAGGAGCTGTTTCCAGCACACCACTGGTTTTACAATTTTGTATCACAAGATCTCAAGAGCAAATGCCCTGAGAAAAATGACTCAAACATTCCCTCTAGTGCATTTGCATTGTATTTCTGTTGATTTTTCAAGTATTGATATTATTATTATTTTTACTTACTTGTCTGCATTTTTCTTTAGAATGAAAGATTTTTATGTTGGTTTACTCATCTCCACAGTAGCAGAATTCCTAGGTAAAAGGGTTCAATAAACATTTTTAAAAGAATTTCCCTGAATTATCTCATCTTACTGGCCCCTAAGACTCTCAGACAGGAGCATAATGAAAACATATTTTCAAGTGCCCAGAGTTTGTCGATACTTTAAGGAAAATCTCAACCAGCTATAGATACCTCTTTCCTTTAATTGCCAGACTGCTCTTATATTCTCTTGGATATTGAACACAAAGCAATTATTCTCAAGGATATGTAGGAGCATGCCAAAGCCCATAACTATATTTTGCATGTCTATTAGGAGATACTTTAGCACTTTTCATCTAAAAACAACCCAAGAGAGTCATGTATCTTTTCACAAACAAACAGAAGAGGAGTTCTTTTCCAAAGGATATAAAGTTAGTCAACAGTGGACCTGGGAATGAGATGCACAGTTTAGTGTATATTACACATTTGAAAGACATGAATTAAATTTAAAATCTGAATACTATCTTTATTTTTATTTTTCTATTTTTTTAATCTATCTCACTCCCTCTGTCCTGTCTATTCCTGTCCCTTCCTACATAAACTATCTTCCTCCAAAAATGTGTCCCTCTTTTCTTTTTTGCATTTATTATAATGCATAAAAGGAAACCAAAAAAGCTTTTCAAGAGACGTTAAAGACTGGGGATCATCACACCTTCAGACTACTCCTTCTGGTCATCTGGCTGCCCAGTATTTATTCATTGTCTTTGCTTTTGGGATTAGTCGTCCTCCAGTGTGTGGTGCTGTGATGGTCTGTAAGTCAAAGGGAAACACATGGGGTGGTCAGATTACCAAAGCATGACCAATCAGTCTCTGTCCCACAGGAACTGTAGAGAAATAGAACTGGAAGCAATAAGACACTCACAGCAAAACAGCATCTAGCTAAGCCATTAACAGTAGCCACAACAGACACCATGTCTGACATCCAGGCTACTCATCTCTATTAAGCCTTATAAATCAAGACAAGGCAACTAGCCCTACACTTCTGAATTCCTCCCATTTAACAGGAGACACCTGCCATGATTAGTCTGCTCCCCACATTATGCAAACATCTTATGGGCAGAGAACCATACTCTTACCCTCTCCTTCTCCCTCTACTTCTTGCTGATGGTGAATCCCTTGACCCGGAAGCTCTTGTCATTCAGGAACTTTCATATTCCTGAGGAATTAAACACTAAATTCTTTGTGACCCTGTCACTGGCATGGTGGGTATTTTCTGACACTGACACCTTTAAAGTGGGGTGGATAGCAGACTCTGGAGGGAGACAGAGGTCGGACAGTAACAAGAACCTTGAATCTTGAGGGGAAGCATGAAAGACGCCACTAGAGTTTATTCAATTCAGCAGAAGAATCCAAAGGATCCCCTTGAATAGTCTCTATTACCATGGCTGCTGGGTTTCTCACTTCTTTGGGTTGGGTTCTTCACCGTTCTGTTTGATCCTGTGCATTCCCCCAAACTTCTGATACATTTCTTTATAAATAGTCAAATTAGACTATGTTGCAATCATAGAGTTATAAAGTATATGCATGATATAATGAATTTAATGAATACAGTCCTTTATTTGGCAATGAAAAAATAAAAAATGCAAAATAAAACTGTCTCTGATATCCTCCAGCACACACATAATACATGTATACTCACATATGCTCACAAACCCATACACCCATCTTTAACAGCTGGCCAGAACCAAAGGATGTTTCTACGAATCCATGAAGCTCTATGCAATTCATTCATTGCCTTTGCAGCCACTCGTTTCTGTTTTGTTTTGTTTGTTTCCTACGTTTATTCAAGACAGACATTTTCTCCCTCCCTAGCTCCCATGATTCCGAGACAGTTCTGAATTTCTGTTCTGCGTTAAGGATAATAGTAAAAATAACTAACGTTTATTTAATGCTGACGGTGTGCCAGATACTGTTCTAAGAACTTTATGTTTATGCTCCCATTCCTTCCTCAGAGCAGGCATTATTTTTATCATCCCATTATACGAAGGAGAATATCAAGTTCAAAGTAAGTAACTTGCCCAGGGTTTCACAGTTAGTATGGCAAAAACCGAATTTGAGTCAGTGTCACTCATTTTATCGTTCCTTATAGTTCATATAACTTGCATTTTCACACTTTATTTATGTGATGCTTGTTACCAGTGGTAGACTGTAAAACTCCTCGGTTCTTGTGAAAGAATTCAGTGGAAAGACCGGATAGAGAGTTAAAGCAGCAAAGGTAATATTTAGTAAAGTGAAAGTGCACTCTAGAGCCATGGGAACTGGTTGACGGGAAGAAAGGTAGCAGCCTGCAGAGTTCTGAGTTGTGGTTTTTTATGGGGGTCTATTTGGTCTTCTTCTACCCATGTTTTCAGTATCACACCACCCTCTGGATCTGACCTGGTTTCTTACCACACCCCTAACATTTTCAGCCCGTTTGCATCCTCCATCTTCTCATGAGCACCTAAGGGAAACCCACGGTGGGGGAGGGGGAGGAGTGTGGAGACGTGGGTGAATGCAATGTAAATGATATTATGCTAATATTATAATAGTATTGGGATTACTAGTGGACAACGTTTTCCTTAGGCATATTGGCTTCAAAGTTGGGATGGTCCCTCTGGCCCTTATCTCTTGCTTATCAAACTGTGCTAAATTTACTGCAAAAGGGCTTGGTGTAAGGGAAGAGGGGCGGTCTCTGGGTGGAGACTGGGTGGTTCCTGGCAATGGCCCTCCTGCCGTCTTCCTTTCTCCTGTCCTGCTTACCTAACTGACTGCTCTACCTTGCCAAGCTGTCTAATTGGAACCAGGGAGTGTGTATTGGACATGAGTGCCTGGCAGAGTGCTTAGCATTTTTAAATATCTGTTGGGCACCTAGGTGGCCCAGTTGGTTAAGCAACTGCCTTCACTTGGGTCATGATCCCAGCATCCTGGGATGGAGTCCCATGTCAGGGTACTGGGTTGGAGCCCCCCGTCAGACTTCTTACTCAGTCTGCTTTTCCCTCTCTCTCTGCCTGCTACTCTGCCTGTTTGTGCTCTCTCTCTCTGTCAAATTAATTAATTAATTAATTAATTTTAAAAAGCAGACAAAAAACTAATTTAAATGTCTGTTAAATAATCTCTTATAGAGTTCAAAAGAGGTACCTTGAATTTTCCCCTTTCCAGTAAACTATTTTGACATAATTTCAACATAGACTGTTTCTTTCAATGCAGGTAAAAATCTTAGTTATCAATTGCCAAGAAAGATTCTGAAAAAAAAAAAAAACATAGAAGCAGCAGCTCTGACAAGCACTCAGTGAATACATTACATCAACACATAAATGAAGGAGCTTAAATATCTGCATGAAAGAGAAAAGAGCAAAGGGATTTGAAGATTATCAGCTGATAATCAGAGACAGGAAAGCTCTAGAGAGGGTATTATTGAAAAATATCAACCACCAACAAAATATGCTCCGAAGTGCATGTGTAAGACAGAGTTAATTGTCCCATTTCTATCGACAACAAAGGAAATGTGATCTTGTTTTTTCAATTCAACCCTTCAGACTTCATATACTTCTGGGACAGTTAAAGTCTCATTGCCTAATATAGCATGACACTATGGAGATTTTTCTTAAAAAATAAATTGTATCTCAACGGTAGGAAAAGAATGTCGATGGCAAAATAGACCTGTTATCTAAGAAAAGCAAAATGTCCCTCTAGGTACAACACTGCGCCATGGGCTCCAGGAGACAAGGTGATATGAACAGGCAGAGACTGGAAAACGCGATAGGCAGGGCTGGCTTTAGGCACTTGAGTGCTGAGGGAGCCCACGCCACAGTGAACTCCCCAAGCATCATTTCAGCCACTCGTTTAATGAAACCTGGGCTCCGAGTGTGATGTGTATCAACAAAATGCCAGCAATGTACCCATGGAAAAGTGCTCATTTCTCTCTCACCCGAAGCAGTTGAGCCCCATGAGCTCACATGGGGTCCTCCTAAAGCCAAAGAGAAGTAATGAAGTTAGTAATGGGGGTAATTACGAAGTGATAATGTGAGTTACATCTGTCACAGCCCAGATATCAGGAACTATTTATATTTAAATATCTAGACACAGATTTCAGTCCCTTACCTATGCATAATGAGACTTCATGCTCTCCAGCCATTTTCACTCTTCAAAATGATGTGCATTACAGGTTTTCTGGGTGTTGTGGTAGGTGTGTGATGCCGAATGTACTACAGTGTATTGCGGGCAGCTTATGACTGCAGAGTGAGGAAGGAAGTGGAAACGCTCAGAGTAAGTAAAATTATTAAATCTACAAATTAGTCAATACAAGTTAGATTCAAAGGAAATACGCTTCATGTATATACATGTTTAAGAAGTGAAACTATGCTAAATTAACTTCTGCCTATGACAAGTAGCTCATGGATATGCAGATGAGTCTGGATGATCTTGTAGCAGTTCCTACTGTACCCCTCAAAAAAAAAAAAAAATCCTCTCCTTCTCTGATATCCAGGTCAGAATTCTCTGTTTAGATTGTCTTTTCTGTAGTCAAATTCGAGTGACAGAGCGGATGCTGACCTTCCTCCACAGGCATTAAACAGGACAGATTCTGACTTGCTCATGAATATATTCTTATTCTTTGCAACTGGCAAGTGGCCACGAGTTTTGAGGCAGGAAGTACAACCTACTCGGTGGGGGTTACTTTTTGTGAGGTTTGGGGCATTCTTTGGTTGTGGGAGTACTGCTGATCCCTCCGTCCCATGAGGATACCCCTATTATTTCATTTCAGTTCCACTGTAGGTAAGCAACAGGGCTTCTGTCATTTCCCTCCTTTTTTTTTTTTTTTTTTTTAGATTTTATTTGTTAGAGAGCTAGAGAAGATACCAGGGAGGAGAGGTAGAAGTACACTCTCCACTGAGCAGGGAGCCCAAAAAGGGACTGGATCCCAGAACCCTGGGATCATAACCTGAGCTGAAGGCAGAACCTTAGCTGACTTGAGTCACCCAGGCACGCCCCTCCCTCTCAATTCTTAAACATGCCTGCAGTATGGCAACCTAAGAGCTATACACAGCTAGGTGAGAGAAATACACTTGTGTACTCCATTTTTTTCAGCCACTGTCATTTTGACTCTGTGTTAAGCATCTTCTGGTTCACCTTAGATAAAAAACAGTGGTTAGTGGAAGTAGTGGTCAACATACATAATTTACCATATCTTCAGAAATGAAAGACAAGAAACTCTCTTTATGTGGTCACTCCCTAGCAGGGAAATCTGTGTCTTCTAACTTTTTTTTTTTTTTTAAGCTTGTTTGTGTTTTTGGTTGGTGTATGGGGTGGGGGGTGCAGGTTACTTGGAGGGCAGAAAAGCGGGGGAGTCCTTGCTCTGAAGCAACTCATCCCCTGAGGAAATTTGTTGTGCATCTTGTTATTCTGCAGTAGAGGGAACCCGCTCTTCCCTGATCCCAGATCATTCTCTCTCTTCATTTAATTTTAGTTACCAATTGACCTTCTCACTCCTCTTCTCTTTAGACCCAGCTGAAAAGCCAGTCCTGCAATCAATGAATACATTAAAGATACAGCTCCATCCCATGCCCGTCTGAGGTATTCCATCATACTTATACATAGTGGAAATGTGGTAAACTGTGTGTGTATGGGGAGGAGGGGTGTGAAACTGCTGATTGTTTTGATGTCTAATGCTGTATAAAGACTAGAATTCACTTGAATTTGCCTAATGTGTGAGTGGTCTGGTCTTGGGTTTGGTCGCCTGGCTCTCCAGGATCAACTTGAAAGCTCTGACATGCTTTAAGTCCAAGTTGAGTCAAACACTGAAAAAATCTAGTGATGGGGACTTTGAAACAGGAAGCACTGCTCAAAATCCACAAAAAATAAAGCAAGAATTCAGGAGGTTTTAAATAATAGGTTTAACACAGCAAAATTTATTTGAAATGTAGATAATCAGCAATCTACAGAAAGTCAGAAGCATCCAACCTATGGTAGATGCTTATGTGCATTCTGTTTTGCTTTGTTTTGTATGCTATTGATACACATTCCACATTAGGTACAAATCTAGGGCACAGTTTCAGGCAGGCAGAAATGTGATTTTTAACACTGCACAACAAAATGATTTCTATTTTAAACTCTACTCTGAGGGATGGTGGGAAAAGAATGTCAGCTGCACTGGAGTTTCTCTCTACCATTTGCTTGGTTTTCTCTGAAGTATGGCGGTGGTGGTGTTGCATAAATATGGCCCCAGGGTCATGGGTGGGAACATCTGACATGGTATGTACTAAATATTCCTTGGTCCACTTCATTCTTTGTCACCTGGAAGTTTCAGCTGTTTTATCTTTTCCTCCTCACCAGGAGGACTCTCTGCCTCCAGGTCCAGCAGACCTCTTTTGTGATTCCTTGGAACAACTCTGCTGTGGCTAGTAACTCTGATGGAGTTCAGACACTTTCTCTTTCAAGACATCAGTCTTAATTTCCAAAACCCCTTCTCTTTGCCTTTCTGGGAACAGGATTTTAATTTCCTTGGAATGCACTATTAAAGTGAAGAATTAGAACCATTTACTTTCATAGTCCCGAAAACCTATCTGAAGTTTCTCTTACCCTTCTATTTCTTGAGTTTGGATGAAATAGTGCATCACTTGTCAGGAGAACCCCAATGTATGGACCTTTTGCTTTCCCCTTTCACTTCTGTCTCCAAGTGGGAACTGTATTTTTTATTCCAGGGAGTGAGGGAAAAACTAGCTCAGCATCATCACATATCTTTCTAAAACCTTTTAATCTTATGTCCAGTCTTCAGCTTTTAAAACCAAATCAATGTGTATCAATGTAAAAGAAATATCAAGGAAAACATATGCCAAATAGTATATCAAACTAGCTTCCTGCTATATATCCCTTGCATCTACACTGCACATTGTTATCTTATGTTTAATTTTCTCATATGGTCATGGGAAATTCTATTAACTCAATTTTAGAAACAAGTTAATAATAACAATTACAATAATAATATATAGACATATTCAGGTTGTCGCCCAAACCTTGGGATAAGAAACAGACTCAAACTCAAGCCTAGTGACAGTTCAGGACAACCACATGCATCTTAGAAAGAATATTTCAAGTTATCTTCACATTTTCTTCTACATGACAACACTAAAGAAAAGTGTAAAGAACCCAGTTTGTTCAATTGTTAACAAATGGTTAAAAACACATATATTGGCATAAGAAAACATGTTGTATACTCAGCCATTAAGATATGCATTGTGTCACAGCAGGTGAAGAATATATAGCATCTGTAGGGAACCTCATATATATACCGAAGTATCTTGAAGTCAATGGGTCCTCTGACAATTATTTATTATATCCATTCTTGATGCTGAGGCATCAGTGATATTTATTAGCATAACATGCTTACAAATTCAAACTTCACAAATTCAAATAATATGATAGTCAACTCTATCAAAAAATCTGACTTTATTCTCTATAATCTTATACTAGTAGTTCTCCAACTTGTGCTTTCTGTTGAAATTACTAATGGAGTTTTATATTTCCAGAAATTCTGATTTAATTGGTCTGGGTTGGGACCCAGGAATGGATTATTATAAATGAGCTCTTCTAGGTCATTCAGGGTGAAATGCAGTCAGGGTTGCAAACCACTACCTTAAAAACAATTCTCTCCATATTGTTCATAGTCTGCCTGGGCTGTCCCTAAACTTTCACAAGAGCAGGAAGCACCAGTTCATTGGCATCCCTGATTTCCTGATAAATCTCACTCTTCCCCTACCCTCTGTGCTGTGTGTGTGTATGTGTGTGTGAGTGTGTGTGTGTGTGTCTGTCTGTCTGTCTCTGTCTTTGTCTGTTTCTGTCTTTTTCTGTCCCTCCCCTTGTCTATCTCTCCTCCTTCCTGCCTTCCTCTGTCAGTTTCTTCTAGTATGGAAATAGCATGGGAAAGTTGATGTAACTCCCTCCCCCAAGAATTAAAGTATTCCTAGTAATTGATTCTTCACTCCTCTGCCACATGATGAGTATCACTGTCATTCTGACTCCTTTCTCATATCCCAGTGGAACACCTATAAGGAATGAGTAAGGTGAAGCTGTTGTAAAATAAAATAAACTTCTTTTCAACCTTATTTTCCTTTCAGAATTCGGCAAGTCCTGTCCATGCTCCACACAAGAAACCAACATCCTGAGTGATGATATTTCTATGTTTGTTGGGAAGTGGTCCACGTAAACAGGTGGCCATATTGACTTTGGTGAGAGTGTATTTCTAAGCCTATGGTTTGAGTCATTCTATAGAATCAGCTTTGCACTTACTGCATTGTCAACCCTCCAAGAGCCCAGGAACCTGTGACAGCTGAGTTATTGCGTTCTCTGGGAAGGCTGCTTCTACCATAGGCTCTTATTGCTGTTTTTCCTTGAGCCAGCTCTCCGCATAGTAATTTATCATCTTGTCTACTGAAACTGCTACACCTTTCATATAATTTTGTTTATATGTTTCCTATGCAGCGGCCTCTAATGACCATTTAATAATATTGAAGAAGAGGCAGACATGTACTCTGAACAAGATTGTTTTATAAAGAATAATAATAATAATAATAAAAACTGTGTAGAATTAGAAAAGAATTGAACATTTTAGCTCTAGCAGTCAGAAAATATCTCTTACTCAACTGAACTGATCATCTGGCTCTAAAGATGTACATTCCTCTGTGGTAGATACTTGTGTCTTGATTTGCCTCCACAGTTAAATAATCAGCACACATACAGAAGGAGTTTCGTCCTTATGCATCTTGTTCTTTGTTGTTGAAATGCTACCTCTGCAGAGCTAAATCTGTCATATACATAATCTCTGTTTTATATTTTAAACCACTGGTGGGGGACATGGATGGCTCAGTGGGTTAAAGCCTCTGCCTTTGGTTCAGGTCATGATCCCAGTGTCCTGAGATCGAGCCCCACATCGGTCTCTCTGTTCTGCGGGGAGCCCGCTTCCCCCCATCTTCTGCCTGCCTCTCTGCCTACTTCTGATCTCTGCCTGTCAAATAAAGAAATAAAATCTTTGAAAAAAAACAAACACTGGGATATTAGGATTATACACAACAATAATCTACCAATCCTAAATAGAGTAACTGGCCTTAAAAAATCATTACTTATCAAATATGCAAAAATGAAAGTGGTAAATCGAGCAACATGCTAATTTTAATTATTTGTGATTAACGTATTTTGCCTTTTGAGTAATAACCCAAAGGCACATCACACAGTAAATGCTTATTGATCAATTTGTTCAAGCAAATATGTGATATTTCTCTCAGTTCTCATTGTCATCAGGATGTAAATAATATCTCTCCCCGCTGGGTCAAGAACACACTGAAGAAATGTACCTGATGTGCTTGGAAGACTGTGCATTTTTTATTTCATACTTCTGGAGCTAAAAACTCAAAAATTTAGATATTAACCCCTTGCCAGATACAGGATTTTCAAATATCTTCTCTCATTCATTATATTGCCTTTTTATTCTGTTCATGGTTTCCTTCACTGTCCAGAAGCTTTTTAGTTTCAGATAGTCCCATTTGTTTATTTTTGCTTTTCTTGCGTTGCTTTTCAGGTAAATTGCTGCAACCACTATGGAAAACAGTTTAAGAATTCTCAAAAAATTGAAAATAGAACGACTACATGACTTAGCAACTATATTTCTCAGTATTTATCTGAAGGAAACAAAACCACTAACTAGAAAAGATATAGGAACCCCCATGTTCTTTGCAGCATTATTTACAGTATCTAAGATATGGAAGCAACCTAAGCAACTGACAGATGACTGCATAAAGATTATATATACCACAAACAGACATACAACGGAATACTATGTAGTTATAGAAAAAAGAATGAAATCTTGCCATTTGTGACTGTAGGGGTAGACCATGAGGCTGTTATGCTAAGTGAAAATAAGTCAAATAGAGAAAGACAAATGCCACATGATTTCACTTGTGCATGGAATCTAAAAAGCAAACCAGCTGAACGAATAAAACAGAACTCATAGATACAGAGAGTAGGTTGGTGGTTGCTAGAGGGTAGGAAGGTGAGAGGGAAGAGGATCAAGGGGCACAAACTTCCAGTTATAAAATGAATATGTCAGATTTATTTGGTACAGCATGGTGTCATGTATAGCGTGGTGACTGGAGTCAATAATAGTGTATTACAAATCTGAAAGTCACTAAGGAAGTAGATTCTAAAAGTTCTCATCACAAGGAAAACAAATTATGGTGACAGATGGTGACGAGTCTTACTGTGATCATTTCAAAATGGATGCAAATTCTGAATCATGATGTGGTACACCTGAAACTACTAGAATGCTGAATGTCAGTTATACCGCAATTAAAAAAGGACTCAGAAATTTGCTTTTGTGAGAAAGTACTTGAGATTTAACATCAAAGTGGAGGACAAATTCAAAAGACAAGAGGATCAGATGGCTCGTCGGTGAATTTGTTTAAGCTGGGCATGTTTTTAAATAATAGCATTTTGTCTTTCTATGAACTAGACAGACAAGGATGATGTCAACACTGTCTCTTGCCATAACCTTCAACAAATATGGTCTGAGTCTTAAAAAATAAACTCTCATTTCATAATTTTGAGTTCTGAGAACTGTTACACATGGAATCAATGGAAGCAATTTCATTTTCTACTAACAAATTAAGTATACTTTTAACTAATAATGCACCTTTCTCCCTTCAAGCAAGCATATTCAAAAAGGAGCCACTTGTAGCTTCTGGATACTATAAAGTTACATCAGCCTACTCTGGGTAACACACACACACACACACGCACACACACACACACACACACGCATACCACATCAGATAAAAGGTGAAATAATTCTTCAGTTGCAACATAAGATTTTCTCTCACTTGGTAATTTAATGTTGGTTGCTATTGTTTATCCATCCTCCATAAAAAGTATCTTGAAATCCACAGAATTTGGCGAAATAGTCATCAACTATAAACACTTAAGAAATGTTGAGTAAATAAACACAGAATAGGCCTAATCTGAATGGACAGATGAACAAATCAATTGATGAAAAAAATGGTAACTTTGAAACACCCCCAATTTTAAAGAATAGACTTAATCATCACCATTCCTGATATCGAATCATATTATCCACATTAGTTGGTATATGGTCACAGCCCCCATCTCAAGATCTTTTAAATGGGTTCCCACTGTCTTACAATGTAAGTACTATTTTTTCTCAATTTGATGTTCTCTCCTTAAAGGCTGTAGCTTTACATCTTTGCTCAGTTTTTTTTTTTTCTTTTGTTGGTAAGAAACAGGTTTTGCTTCTTTGCCTTTCCTATTTATAGAAACCCATATTTAACTCTACCAAGAAAAGTTCCTGAGACTTCTTCAGACTCCAGTGAATTTTTACCCAGGTTGGCATTGTTTCAATGAAAGCATTCAGCCAATCCTAATAACATGTTGGTGGCAATTTTATATCACATTCTGCATGATCAGTGATGCTAAAAGATGTATTCAAGAACACATGTGGAGTATATATCATGTTACATGATTCTGAAACCAGTCATGCTATAAATGCTCCATTTGGTTGGCAGTTTGAATGTTACTTTGCAGTTTGAACATTGCATGGTTGTCTCCAGCTGGATATATTGGACTATCGATTTATTTATTTTTAAAGTCCCTCTTTATCGTAATTACTTAATTATTTTAATTGAAGTATAATTGACACACAATATTATATTATTTTCAGGTGTACAACATAGTGATTTGACAATTATATACATCACAAAATATTCACAATGATAAATATGGTTATCATCTGTCACCATACTAAGTTTTTATAAAATTACTGACTATATTCCTCTGCTGTATTTTTTATCACTGTGACTTATTTATTTTTTACTGGAAGTTTGTATCTTTAAATCCCCTTCATCTATTTTGCTCATCCCCACAGCCCTCTCCACTCTGACAACTACTTGTTTGTTGTCTGCATTTATGAGTTTTTTTTCTGTTTTTGTTGTCATTTGTTTTGTTTAATAGATTCCACATCTAAGTGAAATCATGTGGAAATCACGTTTTCTGTCTAACTTATTTCACTTAGCTTAAAACTCTGTAGGCCCAACCTTGTTGTCATGAATGGCAATATTTCATTATTTTTTATGTGAGAGTAATATTCCATTGTACATCTACACAACATTTATTTAATCAATTCATCTATCGATGGACCCTTAGGTTGTTTTTCTATCTTGGCTATTGTGAATGATGTAGCCACTATGGAAAACAGTATAGAGGTTTCTTCAAAATATTAAAATTGAAATATCATACCACCTGGTGATTTCACTTTTGGGTATTTACTTGAGGAAACAAAAACACAAGTTCAAAATATATTTCACCCCTATTTATTGCAGCCTTACACTGGACATTTAAAAACAATGCTTTATAATGGTCTATCATTGACTGAAGAGAAATCACACAAAAGTTCATACAGTCAGAATCACTAACTTAAACCAAATCTGAAAGTTCATGTAGGCATCTCTTCCCCTGTGTTCTTGAAGTTTCTTCTGTATAGAACTACTAAATCACATATCACATAGTACTAGGCATTTTTGTTCATATGGATATTTTCTCTCTCAGAATGGGGGCTATGTATATAAGATACATATATATGTATATACATTGCTATGATTATTGTTGAGTGAATTCATTATCTACTTGATTCATGAATGGCATTGTTGCTGGGATGCTGAGAAAAAAGGATAGGAAGAGAAACCAGGTAACTTTTAATATTTTACTTCCATGCAAAGTCACCACTGACCCTAAATTCTGTGTTATAGTTTACTGATGTAGAAAATTGCTTTAGTAAAGTCATTTATCTATAAACCAGCTTTGATTGGCTGACTCATGTTGATAAAATTCACAAAACTCTGTATATGTAAGTTTAAGATGTAAATTTATTAATTTTGTATTTCCTCTATGATCACATCTTTCTGTCCATCCAAGAACCCTTCTTTTAGACGTGTTCTTTTGGATACATGCCCCTCATCTGTGAAGTCTCCCTGCCCTCCTGATGTAGAGCTAGGTATCACAGCAGGTGTTTGCATGTGACATCTAAAAGACAACCAATCATACTAACTGGCAAGTATCCATCTCCTTATTTTCTCTTGCTTTCTCCTCTTCTCAAGGACTTTGAGACAGACCCTTGACTCAACCTCTGCTGTATAAAATCATGTACAGAGTGGCCTACCTGTTATGACACTCCGTAGATGACATCAGTATTAAAATCTATGTATTTTATTGTACATAAGAAAATGAACCACCTTTTTCTATTTGTCTTCTCAGGGGTTATTGTTAATGTACCTAAGGCTCCAACAGTATTCCTGAGATAACGAGCTTTATCTTTACTTGAGGTTATCTCTGATAATGGGCAATTTATGTATTAGAAAGCACAAGCCCATCCAATTAAGATTTGATATACCTCTGTTGGTTGATAATGCAACTATTGGTCCAACTTCCTTAATTATATTTGGGTTCTGCAACATCTATTATTGTTGTGATTATGAATATCAGGTTTTACAAAGAAACTCTATAATTCTAACAAATTAAAACATAAACCAGAAAAAAATAAGAGAACATTAGATCTGAATACACACGGTGATTGCATATCTACCTGTCTCAGGTGATTGCATATATAAATATGCTACTTGCAATATTTTGCCCCTTCAAAGTTATGTCACACGGTTCATTGGTATATTTCTGTCTAAATATTTTCACAGCAGTAGTTAAGGCAGAAATTTGCTATTGCTTGAATACAGTTCTTAGAAACCAAAGTCATCCTATCGTCCACTAGTGAATGAACGATTCATCATAGGTGCTGGTGAAATATATACTAAATCTGAAAATTAACTAATCATACATGTAATTTGGGCATCCAAACAGAATGAAACCATTGCTAAATAGTTAGAAGTAAAATAAATTTATTGAATGGGGTCTCCAATTAGAAGTATTTAAAGAGTCCCATGATTGACAAATGTTATATTTGTCATATATTCGATATATTGGTTAACATATCATGCTCACAGAATCCACATTTGCCAAATAAAATGAAAGAAATAGAAAACATTGTGTGCATGAACTTTTTATTAATGCATGAAATTTAATTTGAAGACATATTACAAAGAGGTTTTGGGGGTTTTTTGTTGTTGTTGTTGTTGTTTTATTTATTTATTTATTTTGCAAACAGAAACACTTTTTTATTTACCCAATAATCTTATGTGCAAGTGTTCCCAGGAAGCTTGATTAGCATTTCTGAGAGAGCATTCAATCCACCTGGCTATCCAAGCAATAGCAAATTGAGGGTACAGATCATAGAATCTTAGTCCTGGCTGGGAGCTCAGAAATAATTTAGTCTGAATACATGAGGGCCCTTAGGTCCAGAGCTATTGAATGATTCACATAAATTTATATAATTGCATAGTAACAGAGCTGGGATTAGAACCCTTGTCAGCTGACATGGAATGCAGGATTTTTTCTCTGCTACCCTTCCCTATGGCAGCTAGAAAATGACTAGTAACACATCAGCGTGACCTTGGTGGCTTAAAAAGTCACTTCTCAAAATATAACATGATTATTGAAATAGTAATCCAGAGGCTGTTTTAAAGTTTACTTTTGCACTGCTGGTCTTAAGGAATTGGGGGATATTTGGGATTGCTCTTATGAACAGGAAATGCAAAGAGGCATTTGTGACTTTTGCCAAAGCCCATAGGTGCCTGGGAAAGGAATTCTTGGGAGAGACTGATGGCTTTGTGCTATGCTATAATATCCTGTCCTGTCATCAGTGGGAAGTATGAGAGCTCAGCTGGGTGGTATCTGCTCACAAAACAGCGGGAGATATTGAGGGAACCACCACTAATGTATGATGCTCCCTGGTCTCCAGACCTGGTTTCTTAAGGTAACCCCAGAGTGTTTGAACTTTAAAAGAGCCATTCCTTTAAATAGTTAATAACACCAATATTCCCCTAGAAAGCTCAGCGGGACTACCTCATCAAGCTGTCTTCTCCAGATGTTGCCGAGAGAAGAGGTGTACTGAGTCACTGACGGAAGGACTCAGGAGATGTATGGACTAGTCAAGAGGTATGTTCAGTTGCTAAGAGGAGCAATGTCTGGGTTTGCCACACTGCAGTCAATGTTAGCACACCAACAGGAATTTCAGATTCTTCTGAGATTTTTTTTTTTTCTGAAGTTTTACTTTTTATTTGCCTGGTACTCCATATTGCATCACAGCTCTCATTGTCTACCCTGTCTGTTTAACTACTGAAGGGAGGGGAGACTGTGATTCAGTCCATTTGCTACATTTTTGGTAGTTCAGCTCACTTTATGCTCGGGGACTTAGATATGTGATCTCATTAAATCATGTTCATGATCTTAAGAAGTGTCTATCAATCTCTCTGTTTTGAAAATGGGGAAACAGATACTCAGACACAAAAGTGACTAGCCTAAATTCTTTCTGGTAGGATATGCAGGAATTAGATTCAAAACAGACCATCTCACTTTAAAGTTCAAGCTCTTTCTACTGTACTATGTGTTCTCTCTTACTCTTGTTCTTTTATTCTATGTCTGTCTGAGAAGACAGAATTACAATTTCACAAAATCTGTGGGGACACCAGCTTCAGTCTCTCAGACAGTATTCTCAGTTATAAGAACACAGACACAATATTCAAGACAGCGAAGTTCAAACCAAAGTACAGCTGATAATCTCTAATGCTCTCATTGTTGTTTCAAAAGCAGGAAGAATAATTGCAGACTTTGAAAATAAGAACATGACATGTTTTATTTGCTGCTAGAGCTATAAATCATGGAATATCAAATATCAGACAGGACACTTGGACAAGCCAGAATCAGGGGCATCTTGTCCTGGTCCTTTATACATGTGAGTTGCTATGGTTACAAGAGGCGCTGAGTTGATAGGGGAATGGAGAAGCTACTCTAATATTTTAGTTTGTGAGATATTAGTGAATGTTTCTTTCTCTGACAGCAGGTAGAAAAGGAAAACTTTCCAATGGCTTGGTAAACACAATTTAACTAATGAAATACCTCAAGATCTCAAGATTAGTTTTTTCATGAAATTTTTTTTCCTTTCATGTTTTCCTTGATGATACCCCATAATATGAAAGAGCTACAGCTGTGAATGAGGAAGAAGAGTTCTAGCATTTGTAATAGTGCTACTCACAAGATCACAGTAGGTCAAATAGAGGTCAGTGACCTGATTATATCCATAAAGCCCTTTATCCACAATTTGCTGCCTCTTCTTTCCCTAACTAGAACCCATAATCAACACAATATTAGGTTCACTGAGGTTCACCAATTAGGTCTGAAGCTGGACTCTAGAAGTAAGCTTTTATTGTTAGTATGTGTGTGTGTGTTAGTGTGTGTATCAATGAGTGTTAAAAAAAATGCTGTTACATTTCTATATCCCATTTCTGGATAGACATCAGAGAGTTTTCTTTTTTTCTTCTTCCTTATATTGAAAATCGAATTTCAAAGTTTTTAATATAGGCAGAAAATAACAGCTATATCAGAACAATTTTATTTCCTTTTAAAATTTTTAAAAATATAACCTAATCATTAGCATGCTGATTATGTAGTTGGAATCACAGTAACATTTGATTTTTCCTTATTAATATTCTAACTAATTAAGAAGATTGATGCTTTCTTATAGGTATTTAAGCACAAGCCTATAGGAAGCAACATATTTATTGTTTTGAAAATGAAAGGGCAAAATGAACGAGCCCTAAGACACAAGATACTCTGTGTATGGACAGTAGAGATAGATAGGTTCATTTCACTTAAACATTATCCTAATTTGTATTTCAAAGTAGACAAGAAGATCTTTTTGAAGAAAACATCAAACATGGTTGTGCAGGGGGAGAACATTTGGGGAGAAGCCTAAATTAGGCTACTTCTGAAAAGTAATGGGTAATTTGATGTGATATTAAATGATCATTTTACTTATCTGTATACATTGTTTCATACAATATATGGCTACTGAGTTTTATACAATGAATTTTTTTTTTTAAGATGGTAAAGTAAGGAACAGTTGAGCCTTCTAACTCCCTTTTAACCAAGCTAATTTGCTAGTCCTACTAAAACTAATTTCTATAATGCATAATCTGGGTGGACAAAATTGGAGCATGTTGGGTATAAAATACTTCTGAATATGTACTTCAGAAACTCAGAGAGATCTCCTACTAGAGTCCCAGCACCCAGATCAGGAGTTTTTGTTTTATCTGCTCAACACCCTGCCATCTTTATTTTCCTTTAAAATTTATTTTTTGGTTACACAGAATGAGAAAATTAACTTAATACATATCTCCTTGGTCCAAGGGATGGTCATATGACTTAAGCAAGACCAGCTTGACTTCTTCCCTATGATTTAAAATTCTGGAACAGGAAGAATAGGAGATGATCCTTGTAGGTACAAAGCTGTTTAAGTAAAAGAATGAGACACCTACTGCTCTATTTTTGATGTTCAGAAAAAGTCCACATACATAGAGAGAACATGAAGGTGGTACATGAAGCAGAGAGAAGAGCTAAGTTCAAGCACTTATTCCCATTCAACCCCTCAGTACAACTCAATTTCCACTCATTTCATGATTTACTAATATGACTTAATAAATTTCCTTTTTACTTTAAGCCAACTTTATCTGGGGGCTCTCAATTATAACAAAGATTTGTTAACTAACTCCATTAGTAATATGTTTACTTCTTCCAATGAGGGGACAGGAGAGCCAAGAGAAATCTCATCTTCTTCATTTCCTTCTCACCTTCCTCTCCCTCTCACTGCCTCATTTTCCTTATCTGTAAAATGTGGCCATGGCTCTAGATAATTTATAATATTTAACTCATAGTCCGATTTCCTGTGGCAGCCATCAGTGTGATTGATAGTGGCTAGGATATAAGAAAATATTTCCTCTTAGTATTATCCAGTTTTTTGCAGTTAACTTATATTCTGGTGCCTCTGTTTCTCAACAGTTTCTTTTATCATTAAGGAAATAATTACTAAAAATTTACTTAAACATAGAGTTCAAAGGTAAATTATGCTCTCTCCATTCCAGGGCTAAGATTGATAGTGATGCGAATGGATTATGAGAGACTCTGAAACATCCTCCAACAAAATTAATTCCCAATATTTTTTAGGCAACTGTTCTCAATCTTTTCTACAGAAATATCCATGGTAGCAGATGAGTTAAATGCATTTTCTGTGGGATTCTGCAGAGACAGTTCTAGAGATAGACGGATCTGAAATAGCCTATCACAAGGAGAGGATTTATTTGAAGCTAGAGACTTGGCTTTAAGACTTCTAACACAAATTGTACATTATATTTAATAATACAAGAGCAGTCTTGTAACTTACTTCTAATCAATTAAACCTGAATGAAGTAAAATTCATACTTCAGACAGATGGATGCATCATGTTTATCATTTGATATCCTGAATTTACTAGTCCACGGGTATTTAAGAAGCACAGAATTTTAGAATCGATGGCTCCTGAGTTAAAATTAAAAAAAGATGTTTTCTGAAAATGTAATCATATGAAGCCAGTATTATGCATTAACATAGAGCTCAGTTAACTTCATCAGGCTTTCCTCATTTAGTTGCAAAGATGGTGGAAAGCACAACACAGAAATTTCACGAAACAGAAGAACTCAGGAAAAGTCCAAAACATGAACTAAATTCAAAAGGACCTATAGATCTGGGGAACCACATCAAAGCACAGAGTACCTAAGGATGAAGCAGCAGAAGTGAGGAGAAAATATTCACATGGGGTAGGGTTGAAGTTGTACCCAACTCATGTCTGCTCCATCCCAAGAGAAGAGCAAACAGTAGCTATGGTATAAATGTATAATAGCACCAGGAAAGATAGAAACTTAGAGAAACAGATAGCAGGAGGCTGAGGTAAGATGGAGGTTCCTGGGGCTCTTTCAGAAAAGTCTGACTGTAGGGAAGGAGAGCTATTGCTTCCTCTCAGTGATTTGTTCATTTTCATTTTGTGCCTGGAATTAGCAGATTGTTGCCTAACTCTGGACATTTTTAACAGGAAGGGAACTTTTCTGTCAGCTCTGATATGATAATTATAAAAAATACCCACATATCTTTTAATTGAACATTCATTAAATCACTTGGCCAGGAATCCAAACAACAAAATGTCTATTATGCTATTCTGTGTGTAAAAGAAGTTATGCAACATGTTTCTTCTCAGAAGAGAGAATAAAAGTAAAACCACCCCCAGATGACCACTTTTAGCACTTTTATTTTACAGGCAGAGGTGAAGAACATGAATAAAATACATGTTCTTGAATTAATCTCCCTTGGGTGCAGAGAGAAAAGAGCTCATTATTCTTCTAACGGACAAAATTTGATTTTATTGACACTCTAGCAGTATGTCAACTGCTGGGTGTATCTCCCTAGGTTGTAGTTTTGCAGGCTTCATTTTCTTGCTTTCTCTCTTTCTTTCCCTATTTCCTTATTTTTTTCTTTTTCTTTCTTTCTCTTCCTTTTTCTTTCTTTCCTTCTTTCCTTCCTTTCTTCTTTTTTTCTCTCTCTCTCTCTCTAGCAATTCTATGATATATCCCCATATATGGGGATACATACACTATGTTGCAATTCACTTCTGAAAGAATAATTTCAATGAAAATAATATATAACATGTTCTGTCTACTACATGAGTATGTCTACTTATTTGTAAGTGGACCACATCTTGCACATACTAGGTAATAAACACATGAATTCAGTTTAAGAACTATATTGAAATATACATTTCTTTTTAATCATTTTGTGTCTCCATAGGCTAGCTTTGTGACTCACATCCAATAGATATAAAACACATACTTGGAGCGCCTGGGTGGTTCAGTGGGTTAAAGCCTCTGCCTTCGGCTCAGGTCATGATCCCAGGGTCCTGGAATCGAGCCCCACATCAGGCTCTCTGCTCAGCGGGGAGCCTGCTTCCTCCTCTCTCTCTGCCTGCCTCTCTGCCTACTTGTGATCTCTGTCTGTCAAACAAATAAATTAAAAAAAAAAAACACACATACTTGTTGGATAATGAATGAATGAATGCATAAGTTGATGATTGGATGAATGACTGAATAAGTAAATAGGTGTATGCACTAATAAAAATGTTGGTGAACACAGAATTATAGAATTTAATCGCTTAATAAGATCATCTATTTCTACCAAAACTCGTAGCAGACAGAATAATGGCCAAAGATGTTGGACGTCCTAATCCTCTAAACATGTGAATGTTACCTTACATATCAAAATGTTACCTTACATATCCTCTAAACATGTGAATGTTACCTTACATATCAAAACTGTGAAGATGTAAGTGAAGAAATTTGAGACAAGAAAGTTATCCTAGATTATCTAGGTGGGACTGATCACAGTAACCCTTAAAAGAGGGAAACAAGAGGTCAAAATCCAAACAAGTAATGTGACTAAGGAAGTAGAAAGTGAGAGAGAGATTTGAAGGTGTTACCCTACCCACCAGCTTTGAAGATGGAGGAAGGGGTTAAGATTTAAGAACGCTGAGCCGTTAGATTCTGGAGAAGACAAGAAGATGGAGTATCTTTAGAGGTTCCAGATGGATCCAACCCTACTGACATTTTGACATTAGGTGTTTTTGGAATCAGACTTCTATAAGTATAAGAGAGTATGTTGTATGTTGTTTGTTGTATATTGTTTGTTGTTTTAAGCTACAAAGCTTGTAATTTATGACAGTAGCAAAAGGTATTGGGTAGTTCTACTCAATGGATCTGGAATAAATTTTTGAATCTGAAATTAACTAAGTACACTCAGAATGCCTGAGGCAATAATTATCTAGCAAATAATTATCTATAATCTACAATATAGAAAACATACATATAATATATATCTATAATCTAGCAAATTATCTAGCAAACCCTAACATACTGCATCACTTTATACTTCAAAAAAGCAGTGTTAAGATCTCAAGATTAGTATAAACATAAGTACAATTTACCATGTGAAAAAATGTTTGGAAAACAAGTCTAGAAAAAAAAAAAACACCCTGAGCTATTAACACTATATTCTATAACTACATATTGATTTTCTCCTCTTGCTTTTATCAAAAAAACAAAAAACAAAACAAAACAAAACAAAAAAACAATGGCTTTCACAAAGGGTGATTTGAATAATACCTTGCATGCATTGTTTCAAGCAGAAATTCTCCATCTATCATTTCTGCTTGTATTATTTCACACCTCTCAAAGACATTCACATTTATTTGCAGGCGGCAAAGTCACCTGTCTGTGTTACATCTCTGGCTGCGTACCACAGAGCTTACTTTCCTCGATCTTGCATATATTGTTGGTGGTTTCCTTTCTTTCTTTCTTTTTTCTTTTTAAAGATTTTTATTTATCTATTTGACAGACAGAAAGATCACAAGTAGGCAAAGAGGGAGGCAGAGGGAGAGGGGCAAGCAGGCTCCTTGTTGAGCAGAGAGCCATTGTGGGCCTTGATCCCAGGACCCTGAGATCATGACCTGAGCAGAAGGCAGAGGCTTAACCCACTGAGCCACCCAGGAACCCTATTGGTGGTTTTCTTTATCTTCTTCTGTGAAGAGTATGTTAAATATGTGGTGTCAGCTCTGTTTTTCTGTTTTATTCTATTAAATTATACTAACTGTGGCTTTGTTATATGCATATAACACATTCAGAATTTCTAACAATGTTAGAGTTATGCAATAGATACAGTACATTCGTACTGCTTGTTTTCTTAAGATATCAAAGTTAAGGATAACGTTCTAATAGTATATTAATAACTTGGTTCAAATTAGGTCACTAATAGAAAAGGGGAAAATCATAAGCAGAAAGAAATCCTTAGAAAGGAGTTCTTCTAAAACAGTAGCATCAAAAAACAGGTATTGGATAGCCATACTCTATTTCAATCACCAACTGGAATTTATATTCCATGTCCCCATTCCACTTCTTTAGGACCACTGATAATCATTGTAATTATTACTGGACAATCATTTTAAATTTGACATCATTCCTCTAGGTGTTCTCATATAAACATTTTTTCCCAGTATATCAGCTCATGCTATGTATCTCTTTTTCTTTAAAAATAAATTGTCTTTATAGGGAAAAAATTCAGTATGGATGCCTGATTTCCTCCTTTCAGCGTGATTTTTCAAAAAGGTAGGATCTAAGATATGTGTTTATTTTCTTCTTATATAGAGGAAAATAAGGGACACAGAGACTCACATTGCTGTAAGGGGCCATGACTGTCATCTATGATGGTTCCCACTGAAAGCTTGAAGCTTTTATTTTACTGAATATACTAAATATGTTGAAAATTGGAAAGCCATAAACAGGATTCCAAGGACTCTCCCTACTATACCTGGATCTTATTGCTGGCATGATATGTCATTGCCTGAGACATTAAGCCACTAGCCCTCTGTTGGGGACCAACTATACCTCCTTCACAACCAGATATAATGGATTAATAATGAGGAGAGGAAAGTTGCCTTGTTTGTGCCAGTGAGGCTCTTGAGCACTCTCTATCTTCTCCTCCTGCCTGCTTTAGTGACTGCAGAGGAGATTTTTATTGCCAGATGTACATGCAGTTGCAAGGGACTGAAGCATCTCTCTCGGCTAATGAGCTGCAGAATATAAAAGTTTGGGGCAGTCTCTATGGAAACTTTTGAATATGGTGACCTATCAGTGCTGAATGTGTGTGAGGTGACAATTCCTCCTAGAAGGCAGATTGTCACAAATTGGAGATGGTTGGACTTTATGGGAGTCACTAAAATTATCTCTGCCTCAGTTTCCATCACTGTAAATGCATAGTCATCTAATTTGAAGTTACATTATCAGGATTAATGAGTAACCTAAATTACATTAAATTCTTCAGAAATAGGCGTTATATAAATAGGAAGCAATCTATTAACTGGGTAAAAGCTCAAGAAAAGAGAGGCTAAACTTGAAACATAAAATGTGATCTGAAATGTAAGTAATTGACCAAAAATCAGGACTTTGGGCCAATTACTGGACATCCAATCTTTGTCATTGGAGAAAAATTGTACAGAATATCCTTTCCTCTTTTCTAACATTTGCTTATTACATAAAGTAGATAATTTAGCACTAAATAAAGACATAGTTACATTGTCTCCATGTATCATTGCAGACTGCTAAAAAAAGAATTTTTTTAAATTGGTAGTCAGAATCTCTCCCCAACTGATAATAATTGGATCTCAAATTCAAAGGACATCGTTCAATTGAAAAAAAAAAATTGCCAGAGGAAATATAAAGGCTCTGTCCTTGGTATACAGTATTTTATATATTTTTAAGTATTACATCAAGTTCACTCCACAAAGACGGTAACCATTGACACAAATTATATATCGGACATTTATCTTAAAATACCCATCTGTTAATTGTTTATATTTCTGTTACTTACGCTGTAATGTCTCCTTGTGAGTGATAAGAATCCTCATTAAATTTTACTGATTGCCCGCTGAGTATACAGTGCTCTACTGAGATATTTTGATGGACTTAGGGTAGAGAAATACAGACAAAAGCTATTTGAGCCCTCCAGCGTAATCAGTGTGCATATTGTTAGCCTTATTTAACAATGTTTCTGTGGTTAACCACTTGGTTTTTAACAAGTAACATTGGAACTTTTAAAAGATGCCCACATACTATGATCCACACAAACCTAGTATTTAAGTAGGAAAAGAAGTGGACTTACACAGAATATTCTGAAAGTTTGTCACTAGTGATTTTGGAAACAAAGCTAATGTGGATATTTTGTTTTAAATATGGCAAATTGCTTAATCAGGGCATTCTTCAATGAGCTAAAATATATAACTTGTAAAGAATGCTTTGCTAGACAAATATCAACAGGAAGCTATATGCATTTTACAAACAAAAAGAAAGAAAGTAAACATCACTTTTCTGGGGGACAGGTTGAAGATGAGTTACAGCATAGCAGGATATACATAAGGCACTAAAAACTAATCAGGATGACACATGATCTCCAAATAGAGTTGAATACTCTTTTGATAGATATGATTCTGAAAAATCCTTGTCTAAATGATTCATACTGGATCTGTATGATTTCCCCAGTGTCCCTTTCATGACTACTGAGAAATCTTGGAGATCACAAGAGAATAATATAAGTTAAGAGGATTCACAAATTCTATAAAGACCTACATGTTGCCCAGGATGGTTGATATGGTTGATATTTCAACCCATAACAATGCTTGGTACAGATTATTAAAAGTGAAGAAGGAATGGAGTTAATGTATTATTTAATAAACTCCCCCATGTCTCACTGGGTAAATAAAACTCCTTGGGAATATATTTATAACTAAATATTTTATAAATTCTTTTATTCAGAAATAATGTCTGTATATTAACTTTGTATATGTCCCTACATACACGGGCATGAGCACACACACATCCCAAATATTTTATGGTATTTTAATATATTCCAGGAATTGTGCTAGCTATTTTACTCATATAGATTCATTTTAATTTTATACCTAGAAAGGTGTCTTAGTCTCTTTAGGCTGCCATAACAAAATACCACACAATGGGTAGCATATAAATAAGTTTCTTTCTTATAATTCTAGAGGTTAAGAACTCCAAGATTATGGTGCCAGCCTGGTCCCTTCTGGTAAGAGCCCTTTTCCTAGCTGTAGACTAATTATTTCTCACTGGGTTCTCACATGGAGAATGGACAGGGAAGCTTGGGGTCTCTTCGAGAAGAACATTAATTCCATTCATGAAGGCTCCACATTTATCATCTAATCACCTCCCAAAGGTCCTACCTGCTACTATCATCACCTTTTGGTGCTTAGGATTTACCATAAGAAATTAGATAATACCAAAAGGTAAGATACTGATATTCAATTTTCAAATAGCATTGAAGAAATGTCTCTTCTTAAGTTCAGTGACTAAATAATTAAGATTTATTAATCTTAGGAGGAAAGAAGGAAGGAGAAAGGAGGAAGAAACTAAGGTAAAGACTGTTTAACAAAAGATTTGCTTATATATAAAATGGTTTGAAACCCATTAGCAATAAAGCAAATATCATAACTAGAAGATCTTTGAGGAATAGCACTCCACAATGGAAGGTACTAAATGATATACATATCAAACTGTTCATTCTATTAAATATCAAAACTGTATTTGAACCTAGGAAGTATAACTCTTGCCTTTAAATGAAAACATATTATTGATTTTATTTACTGCCTTTTGAATGAAAAGATGTTCAATTTATCACTGAACCATGAATTTCTAAATTTATTCTTCCATCAGCCATTTGCAGGTTGCCCCTGCATTCCACCTCATTATAGAGAAACATTTTGCTTCCTTCTGCAATGCAATGTCTTGATATAGAAAGGGTCATAAGTTGTTCAGGTGACCCAGTGGCATGATATTTTGAAAGCTATAGTCTTCTGACCTAATGACTATATTATAGCTTTCAGAAATAATGAGTTAACATATTATATTGTGGAAATTTTGAAAATTATGTGGTACCTAAAGCCAAAATATGGGAGGGTTATAAAAAATTATTAGGCACGTCTAAATGTGTACACCAGGATTTTGAAAATCCTATATCCAAAATTATTAATCTTCACATTCATTTTGGCTGTATATGCATACATTTAAATAAACTAAGTTTTGGTGAAAAGTCCCTTTTTGTTTACTGCAGCAGCCTTATTCCTTTCTCTAGGAATTAGTGTTTTAAGAAGAATAAAAGTTATTGATTCATGTCCATTTTTACTTGAAAAATTATTTAAGTATACAGATATATATTGTATTAAGTATACAGGTATATATTAAATATATATAGAGACATCTATATCAAATATCTATATATTTATATATGTATTATTTTTATGTATTTCCAAATATATTTCTAAAAAATGTGAAACATAATATTCCAGATGATATAATAACTCAAAAGTAATTACTTCTCACCCCAATGTCTATTTCTTTACTTCTGATATCAAGAGGGCATAGAGAAGGCAGCTTTCTTAAACATAATCCTCTTTGACTCAGAGTTTATTGGTTATCAGCTATTTGCAGTGAAGAATAAGTCTAGATTTCTTTATTTTGAATATTGACCCTTGAGGGAGTTATATTTCAGAGCAAACATTTTATAGGCTTGGGTGGTTCAACTTCTAAATATATAATTTCAGAGATCATTTCTTCCTAATTTTTTTTTCAGTTAGCAAGAATTACAGTGTAATTTCAAATTCAATTCAAGTCTTTGACCCTGATCTGCTAGAAAATAAATATACCCAATCCAATTACATCAGTGACCAAAGAATGCTTTCTACTCCTTGCAGATGCTTCTTTTCATTGTTCCCTGAGGATAAGACAGACTTAGTGAGTGGGTGACCAGTTACATGGGAGAGTAATAGCTTATAGGACAGGTTTTCACCCAATTTCTATAGGAAGACATCACACTTTGGTGATAATGTGAAATGTGCATTTCAATCCAGCTGTTTAATTCACTGCTCTTTTAAAATAAATTAACCTTCTAATGTAATGAGAAAGCTTAGAAGTTAGCAATATTTCATTATTTCCCAAGTAAATCTGTTCCAAAGCAAAGTAACTACCAGAACAGTAGTATTCCACATATTTTAATTATCTGCCAAGTGCTGAAACCCAGAAAGTTATCTTGTCACAGCAAATAAAAACATATTGAAGTTATTTCTAAAGCCTTCAGTGCCCAAACTGTGGAACAGATCAGTTAAGAAAAATGGATCAGGAAGGAGATTGATAGGATTCATGGGTTTTTATTTTGTTTTGTTTTGCATTTTCAAAATATTGACAAGTAGAGATTGCTTTTAAATATGGTGCATTCTAGCTTACATTTCAGAGTACAGTTCCTGCAAATGGTAATGCACAATGGTAAGAGAAGTTATTAATGCAAAATGGCCATTGAATTCCAAATGAGGATTCCAGGGGAGCGAGCCCTTTGAAGAGTCCCTCCTTATGATTGAATCAAGATAATCACAGGCATGGCAAGTTATATGTTCTGAGAAAAGATGCTCCATGCATCCAAATGTTTTGAAACACAGGGTGATCTCTTTTCCAGAAATAACAAGAGCAACACATTCTTCTATCATTTACTACCTATTTGACCTTGATCCAATCACCAAGTCTTATGGTGCTATAATTCTCACCTCCAAAAAATAAAATACTAACCTATTAACAAGAGACCAGAGAGAAGAAAAATAAATATTAGCAAATTAAAGTGTGTCTCATGTGCTTAACTGATTTATGAATTATCTATTTATATATGGATCTTAGGACCCATGAACACCATCTCTAAACATATCTATAGTTTATTTTATAAGGCATAGATTAGTGTTTTTCTCCTTGACTTTGTAATCAAATCACACACAAATCATATGAGGAAAATAAGCTTTCTCTGAGAATATATATATTTTCTCTTCATAGAGTTCTGGACTAGGTAAAATTCCAGCTATAATTGAGAAGATTACTTATCTGTGACCTACTATATTTACTCTTTTGGAGGACAAAATCAGTAGGCTCTTGAGGTCCAATCAGATCAGTGATCGTTTGTGCATGGTTTTAGTTAATTAAGATTGTTTTCAGGACGGTAAGCCTCACACTTAGCTTTCAGTGAGATTTGACTTGTAAGAATAAATCAGTGCTTTGGAAATGTCATGTTCTCATTTTAATGAGTTTATAATTAAGCAGAACACAGGTTGTTTTCTTTACTGAATCCCACCCACAAGGATTCTATTGATTTACTGTTTCATTATATGAAATAGCACGTCAGGGTGAAGGTAAAGCAGAAAACAAATTATGATCTAATCTAAGATGTAGATCTGTATTGGAGTGAGACTGCTGACCTGTGAAATACATTCAAGGAGTATTTACAAAATCATTCCTATTGTCAAAATGATGAAAGGCGATCTTCTCTAGATGTTGCAGTGGGGACTGAGAAATCAAGAAGTTTCTAACAGTACTCATGAACCTAAAATGTTAAAATAAATTGCACATATTTGCATGAATAGATTTTTTTTTCAATTGTAGAGGAATAATTTAATCCCCCTAAAGTGTATTTATGTATGGGGAAGATAGATTTGGAGAGAACAGTGTTGCATGAAGAGGAACTACCAAAATTAAATTGATGAATGTTGAAGATTACAGTTAAGCTTGTATTTGACTATGTGTTTTCAAATATCATTGTCAACACCAAAATTACCTTGAGATTATTACATTACATGGACCTTACCCATGGGACAACGTTCCTCACACAAGAGATCTTTATTTTTATCAACTAAAATAATGTCTCCATATAGGAAAGACATTTATAATTGTAAAGAAAAAAATTAGTTATCATTATTCTTTCATTTCTTCAATTCTTTAACCAGAATCATTGAGTCCTACTTTATATCTGGACATGGTATAGTTGTTGGTAGAAATTAGAATAAAGAAATGAACAAAACATTCTCTGTCCTGTAGAAGTTAATAAATATTAGTAATTTAAATGTAACTTGGGGCATCTGGATGGCTCAGTCAGTCAAAGGAAGAGTACAAGTAGGCAGTGGCAGGGGCAGAAGGAGAGGGAGAAGTAGACTTCCCACTGAGCAGGGAAACCTATAAGGGGCTCAAACCCAGGATCCTGAAATCATAACCTGAGCTGAAGGCAGATGTTTAACCAGTTGAGCCACTCAGGCGACCCTATGTGGACATCTTTTTAAGTGAGTTCTTGTTTTTGAAATAAGATCTGAGATCCATTTACAGACATAAACTATTCCAAGAAGGTACCCTCTTGTCTTTAGTAATTTGCATTTGAATTGGATTTCTGACCAATATAGAGCACATTATTTAAAGTTGCATTAAGAGAATAAAAGAAAGAGAAGAAAGGAAGGGAGGGATAGAGGGATGGAGAAGTGAAAAAAAAGATCGAGAGAGAGGGAGGAGGGCAGGCAGGCCATGAAGTTTGTGTAAGACTTAACACAATTTATACAACCTATAGATAGCCAAAGAGGTAAAAATGCTATTTTGTGATGTTACTGGAATTAAAGATTTGGCCCATATTCAAAAGTTTCATGATTAATCAAATTATTATTTTTTTGAGATTTCTCAGTGAGCCTTTAAGAAAATAAGGGAGATATAGCATACTTAGGATTGGGGTGGTAGAGTTCCATTTGAATTTTGTGGAAAAGTGCCTGTATCAGAATATCTTAATCTTAAATATAATTTTGAAAGATTGCCTACAGTAGATATTTCTTCATAAGATATAAGAAATGCACTTAAGTTTCATATCTGATAAACACAAAGAAACATGAAAGAGAAACAAATTATAATTAACTTGTCTCCTTGTGATTTGCTGACTACAAAAGTAACCTCAGATGAAAACATATAGAAGGAATATGATTAGTCTTGAGGAATCACACACTGTGGCTCACATATTCTCCACAAATAGTTATCAACTGTGAGTCAAATCAGATTCATCACAGAGAAAGATAAACATGTGAATTAGTACTTATCATAAAGGATAATCATTAGTTAAAAAACTAATTTGAAAATCAGTTTTATTTGAAATATAAAACATGATATCCTTTGATATATCTTTAAAATGGAAACTAGTGATATCCTTTAGCCTGAAAGTAGTTATTATGATAAAGTATGTTAGTTACTAAGAACCTTCTAAGTGCCAAAATGATCATTCATTTATTTATTCATTCATTTACTCAAAAAACAATTGTGTACTTATTGTGAGCCAGTCCCTATTTTAAGCAGTGAATAAAACAGTCTTTAAGTTCAAGGGGATTATGTTCTACTGGGAGAAAACGTATAGTAAATAAATAATCAAGTCATATTGAATAGATTGGTCTGTTTTAAGTTTATGAAAGAATAAATCAGGGATAGAAACTGATGACAGGAAGTATGCTATTTTATACAGGGTAGTGATTAGTTGGCTTGAAATGCTATAAAAATTTACCATAGACAGGCTGGATTATACAACAAACATCTCTAATGGTTCTGGAGTAAGAATTCGAAGATCAACGTGCCCACATATTTAGTTCTTAGTGAGGGCTCTCTTTCTGGAATGGAGATGGAGATCTACTAGTTATGTCCCCACATGGCAAAGAGAGAAAGCGTTAGCTTTCTTCCTCTTCTTATAAAGACACTAATGTCATCATGCGAACTCCACTCTCATGATCTAATGACATCCCAAAGGCACTACTTCCAAACATTGTTGCATTAGGTTTTCAACATATTCAGCCATAGCAGGTCAAACATCTCTGACAAAGTGACACATGTGCAGAAAAGAGGATGACAGGAAGGAGTTAGTCCTATAACTAACTGGAGAAAATTGTTCCAGAAAAAGGTCCTGAAGTATGAGGTGTTTAATAGTGTTCAGGCTAAGGTGAGAAAATCAATGACTGAAATGAAATGAGCAAGGAGGAGTTTGATGGAGGGTAATGTAGTTAGGTAGTGAGGATGCCCAAACATCTACAGTTTTACAACCCAGGGGAAAGGGGCATTTTGATGAATAGTAGTTGAGTTCTAGATACATCTTAAACTTAGAAAAGGCTATTTTAAAGGCTACATGTAGATTAAAAAGATTTAAAACAACAACAACAACAACAACACAATAACAATGGTGTCTTCAAGGTTTTTGTGTGAAACAAGTAGTGAAATGGAGTTGCCATATACTGAGGTGGGAAAGATTATAGAGAAAACTGAGGAAATCACTGAATTCAGCTTAGGGAATGCTGTTTTGAGATGTCAACTAGATATCCAAGTGGAAATTTCAAGAAGGTAGTTGGACCTAAGAATCTTGAGTTTTTTTTTTTTTTTTTAAAGATTTTATTTATTTGACAGAGAGAGAGATCACAAGTAGGCAGAGAGGCAGGCAGAGAGAGAGGTGGAAGCAGGCTCCCTGCGGAGCAGACAGCCTGATGCGGGGCTCCATCCCAGGACCCTGAGATCATGACCTGAGCCAAAGGCAGAGGCTTTAAACCACTGAGCCACCCAGGCGCCCGAATCTTGAGATTTGAGTGAGATCAAAACTAGAAAAGAATATTCATACATAAAGTCCCATAAATATTATTAATGAAAATATTATTCTTCCCAATATCCAGATGGGAAAAACTGTGGTCTACATAGGTGCCTTTTTGTTTGTTTGTTTGTTTGGTTTTTTTTGTTTTTTAAATTTTATTAGCAAATTGCAGGTTTCATTGCAAAATAAAATGGAAACAATAAAAGCACAATTACATAGGTGCCTTTTTGAAGGCCACGTAGCTTATAAATAATGGAACTATAAGTGGATGTAGCATATTTTTATGGCATAGCCCATAATCTTTCTTTCCACATGATTTAAGTTATAGAGATTATATATTCAAAATAAATCAACCCCAATATAACATCAAGAAGAACTACTTAATTATCCATCCTCCTTCTTTTGGGGGAAATCTGACATTTCCTTAAAGTCAAAAGAACTTGAATTCATTTAGTTATTCAATAATAGTATATATTGGGAACCATTATATGCTAAACTTTCTTCTAGATACTGACAGTTCAATGGTGAATAAGACAGATTATATCTCTGCCTTAATGAATGCTATGTTCTGTAAATACCTAACTAAAAGTGTACAATTTTAGACTATATTAACTGCTTTTTTATCATTGAGAGTTGAGTGAAGATGAGTGATCAGGGAAAGCCTTAAGCAGAATACCAAGTAGAAAGAAGGAATTTCTAGATCTGGTGTTGGACATGGGGGAGTGATTAGGGATGGGAATGAAGAAGACATGTAGGAACAAGGATGAGCCAGAGGGGTGGGATGGTGAGGAGGGGGATAGGAGGATTTATGGAGTACAAAGAAGCAAGTGAAAGATTCCTGAAATAGGAGGAAGCTTTGTCAGCTGGAATAATCAATAGATGTAAATTCACATTTATTTGCTGATAATTATTTTCAAATAATTCAGAACCATTCACAGGTTTTTGGTCTATAGATTTTTTTTATTAAGGTCATCTCCAATAGATTCACAAATGAATTCACACCCTAACCCACACATGTACACATCTAAGAAGGATTACCATAAATTGTGGTCTTCAAAAGCATAATGTTAACCTTTATTCCACCAGTCTGAGATGGTTAGAAACTGAGAATTCAAGATCAGTATGTTGTAAGTCATGGAAATCATAAAACTGATAAAGCTCAGCAGAAGAGGGGGACCAGAATCTAGGATCCTGCTGTGTTACATTAGGAGAGAAAATGTTGCTATGACATATATAATCTTGGGTCAAATGGACTTCTTTGAAAAGATTGTGATTTGTCGGTAGAGTCCTTCTGTCAAATGAAGCAATGAAATTCTTCCAGTTCTTAGCAACCAGACAGAGATTTGTCTTTTCTAGATTGCCCTAGGTGCCAAAGAATGCCAGCTTGCTGGGAAAAAGGAAACCATATTAAACACGCCTTCCATTAGATTTGGAGACCTATTGGTATTTTTTTTTTAAAGATTTTATTTATTTATTTGACAGAGAGAAATGACAAGTACACTGAGAGGCAGGCAGAGAGAGAGAGAGAGAAGGAAGCAGGCTCCCTGCTGAGCAGAGAGCCCGATGCGGGACTCGATCCCAGGACCCTGAGATCATGACCCGAGCCGAAGGCAGCGGCTTAACCCACTGAGCCACCCAGGCGCCCCCCTATTGGTATTTTTTGACCCTCAGGTATTTTGGATCCCGAATCTTTGCCTATGATTACAGTGCCAATGAAAAGCAGTGTCTGGGGGGGGGATGCAATAAATTGATAGTAAAGGACAAAAATATCAATATGATCAAGAAGGCATCTGATCATCCATGGAAAATACATATATTCTGGTTCACAAAGAAAAAAAAATGACAGAGGAAGACATCCATTATTTCAGAGATCAGTGTAAATAAAGACACCAAGTGGTGGTTTAATTTCTCTAGCACATATGTAGTCTGTACTGTCAATAATTTGAATGTAAAATATACACATTTCCCCCTAGGTCAGAATATACTTAAATGTTTCAAGCTTTACATGGAGAAGGAGTAGACATAAGCATCAAAAAATGCAGTATAATCGACATTTACATAGAATCTTCCAGTTTATAATATGTGCGCTCATGTTTTCCCTTGCTTAAATTACATAACAATACTGGTAGATTTATTACTTCCAACTTGAGAGTCAGAAGGTGTAAGCAAGTTTCCAGATTTCAGAATATAATAAAGGATAGACCCAAGGGGCTAAACTGAGTCCTAATATAGAAAAACTTCAATTCTCATAATTCCTCCCAAATGGGAGAACTATTCATTAATTGTCACTTAACATGCCCCATCTCCATGCTCTCTCTTCCTTTGTGTGTTACAATACATTGGTAAAAGGAAAAGAGACATCATAATGTTTAATTATAGTCATCTGTTACTTTCAGAATTTTGCATGTGATTTATAGAAATTAAAATATTATAACTTTGATAAACTTTCTCATCTATATTATAAAATGACATTCAATTTCTTCAGGATTTAGGTAGTATCTAGATAAGGGTTTTTTTTTTTTCAATTAAATGTAAAAATAGGAACATAATTGATAGTGTTTTTCTTGAAGAATCTATTCATATATCCACATTAAGAATGCCAAGGTCCTGCTCAAACATTCTGACATTTCAAAGTTAAATGAATCTTGGCATATAAGAAAAAAAGGCTATTCCCTTTGAAAAATACCTGCAATTGTACCAAAAGGCCCACAAAAACTAATAAAGAAACCAATTATGTCCTAAATTTAAATTGGAATTTATAAGCTCTTCAATGGAAAAAGAAAATTTGGAAAAGAAGAATAGGTCCTAGAAAATGATTAATTTATAGTGGGAAAAAATCCTCCATAAGGATTTCATTCTAGGCACATGCAGGAGTTGCAATTATACTCTATCCTGTTTTGCCAAGAGAAAAGGAAAACAAAACAAGTTCTCCCTTGTAGAAAGAGGAAATAAAAGAGAAAAGCTGATTGCACTGCCTGGAAAGGTGGTATACCAGTTTGTTAATAGAACTGGCAAAAGTCAATTGCTTTTTCAGATTAGACTGGATGCGATAGAAATTCTTGAGGAGGGATAAATGTTTATTAGTATTTGGTTATCTATGGGCATGATTCGTATATAAATCCGTTGTATTAATTTTTTTCTGTAAATTTACCAAAAGTGTATGTTAAATCTTTTGAACTTCATTCTACTTATAAACATATAAATTAATTATTTCTTTCTTTATGGCACCAAGATGGTTCATAATACCTTTTAACTTTGCATTGTCTTTCTTCACTGGTTGACAAATAATTTCTGGACTAGTTCATCCAAACCTTTCCATTCCCACTTATAATTTTACTTTAAAATTTTACTTGAAAATTCACTAGTTCATCCAAACCTTTCCATTCCCACTTATAATTTTACTTTAAAATTTTACTTGAAAATTCAAGAAAATAATAATGACATAGACCAAATATCCAAGCCCCTGTCTCCCCTGGTTGCAAACAAGATATTCTTGTGATCCAGACATTCTTTTCTTCAAGAGTCATGTGAGTGATTGCCAGTGAGATGTTAGTGAATTCTCCTAGGCCAAGATAAGTTACATGAATTCCAACTTTCTCATCTTGAGAAAGCCAGAAAAAAATGGCCTGGATATTACTTGAAAAAATTAAAATGTACTTCAAAAAATGTATCTGGAAGCTCCCACCTGACTCTAACCCTCAAAAGAGATCCAGCTCCTGACCTGTCCATCTCCCTGTTAAACTGTAATAAAAGAAGCAGTGGTTCCTAAATAATTATTTTAAATCCTTGTAAAACTAAGCAAGAGGAATGGGTGTCAAAGTACTATCTAAGTTCAATTGATTTATTTTTTTTAATTGAGCAAAAGATAACTAACACAAATAAGAAAGTTATTCAATCTGTATAAAGTCATCTTAGAATCTTTTTTCTCTTCTTTAACTTTAAAATAAAATGCACTCAGTAGCTGACCCCAATCATAGTATTAATTTTATCTCATTTTAACCTAAGTGGAAGTAAATTCAATAAAAATTATGTGGACAATTTGGGTGCCTGGGTGGCTCAGTGGGTTAAAGCCTCTGCCTTCAGCTCTGACCGTGATCTCGGGGTCCTGGGATGGAGCCCTACATTGGGCTTTCTGCTCAGTGGGGAGCCAGATTCCCCACCCCCTCGCCTGCCTCTCTGCCTACTTGTGATTGCTGTCTGTCAAATAAATAAATAAAATCTTAAAAAAATAATATGTGAACAATTGTCTATAAAAAGCTCACGTTTTGAATTTTTTTTTTCACCTTCTCTCCTCAAGATGAGGGAAACACAAACATCACGTAGAACAGAACTTCTCAATCTACCTGTGGTGACAAATTATTTTTTTATGTCTGTTTGCTTGTTTTAATTCATCACAGACCAGACTAATATTTTTGTAAATATACCAAATCACTGTAGAAATATACCAAATCACTGTAGAAATTTCTAAGTGTTCCTTCTCACATTTTGTGCTAATCGCATGGCAGACCAGTAAGATATTGCAAGTTGATGTGAGATTATGCACCACACTGTGAGTTGCACTCCCAGAGAATATTTTAATAACTTGCTCTTGTGTTTATTCCTCCCATAGGACAATGTACCTTGGAGATCTTTACGACAGGCTTATGTCTTATTTGTTGCATCCATAATAATAGAATACTCCCAGGAACATAGTAAGTGACTACTAGATATTAGTGCACTGAAAGTGTGAGGGAAATAATCGAAATCCTTTCAAAATACACAAGAACCTTAGGCTCCTCTGACTTGGGAGAGCCAGAAAAGTAGGATCAAACACCACATTATTTTAAAAACAAGAACAAAGCTCACATATTTACTTCCTTATCTCCAATTCCATATACGTCAAGAGTGCTTGGAATTAAATTAGAGTAACTTTCATCTCTAAGAGAGTGTTTGTAAATATAGTGGATCAACCCAGGCTATGAAATCAGAAAAGCCTTCGATTGATCAAGCTAGAGCTGATTTCTCTAACAGGCACTCAGTGGGAATGGTCCAGATTGAGCTTTGATGGGCAATTCTCTTTTCTTTCAAATAGTCACACTGATCTTTACTTTGTGTAGTATTAGTCTGCTAGGGCTGCCAAAATAAAATCTGTAGACATGGTAGTTTAAGTAGCAGAAATGTATTTTCTCACAGTTCTAGAGGCTACAAGTCCAAGGTCAAGGAGTCAGGGGTTTCTACTTCTCCTGAGGCCTATCTTCATGATTACAGATGGCCATCTTCTTCCTGTGTCTGCATGTGGTCTTTTTCCCTACGTACGTGCACTCCTAGTGTCCTCTACCTCTTCTTATAAGGATAGCAGTCCTGTTGGATTAGGGTCCCACCTGTCTTCATTTAATCTCAATTGCTTCCATAAATCTCTATCTCCAAATAGTCTTCAACATATGAATTTGGCCTGGGGGGCACATAATTCAATCTATAACACGCTGGCATGTTATTGTGAAAAATTAGAGATGATCTACAAGGTACAAGTTTGAAGGCATTCCCCTCATATTGAGCTCTCATTAAGTCATTATTATTAACAATGAAATTTATTATTGCACTATGTCCTGATTATTATCAACTGCAGTCAGGTACTAGGACTTAGCAAGTGCCCTTAAAAGCAAAGTCCAATTAAATGAATGCTTTAACGAGGAAGAGACAGGGTTCTCTTTTTTAAAAAGAAGAAACATCATAGTTACTGTACAGCTGCATGAGAGTTGTGATATGCTAGAAAGGCACATTGATAATAATAATATAATCATAATAAAAGCACTGGTTTAAATTAGCAGATTTAAGGGGGGAAATGAGGACCCAGGTCATTTGATCTTATACTTAATAATACTGACATCTTAACCTTGCCTTAACCTGATGCATTAGCAAGCATTTGAACCCACCGGGGATTTCATTTTTTACCAAATTATTTTTTTTTCCCCCTAGAAACCATGATTACTAATCAACAGTTGTATTTTAATAGGGTCTTCATAGTGGCTTTCTGATACAGCATGAATAATTGCCTACCATCTGTATTACTCAACTTTCATAACAAACTTCGGCTACTGAATTGAAAACTAAACGTGTTGATCTATTCACTACACAGAACTCATGCATGAAATGCAAGAGAATGTCAGAGAAATTATCCATTTATTTAGATAGTCTTTTAATTAGTTCTTCCATTTTTGTTTAACCCTTTTTAGTCTGTCATTTGCACCACCAGCTACCAATATGGTAGGTGGTAGTCTGGGTATCTAGCTGATCCTGTTTATAAACACTCAATGTCAGTAGTTCCTGACTCATAAACAGAAGTGAAACTCATTGGTTAGCTCCATCTATTGCTCTGAAATAAATGTGTCTGCATTGCAGAACTTTTCACCACTTTGGATAATTTTTATTTCTTCATTCAAAAGAGGACTCTGTGCAGGCCACGAAGCGAAGGCCACGTTACTTAGCAGAATTGTGAATAAGCACTAAATTTACTTACTAGTGTGTACAGGAGTTTCTATTCACTGTATATAATGCATACAGTAACTTCTCTATTATGAATACTAAATTGACATATCATTTAAATGAAAGCTCCGATTTTCTAAGAAATTGTTCATTTTTACTCTTGGAAATTATAAAAACTCTCTCTTTTCTGAGTAAGTATATGTTTCCAGTGCATCTGTAGAGTCCCCAGAAAACAGGGAGATAATGCTCAAAGTAAAGATTGTTTCTGGTTCTAAAAATCCCTTTGAACTGTAAGTTCAAAGAATAGGTATTATGATGTAGTGACAAAAGTATCAAATGCAGGTCTTCACCAAACAGACTATTTCTTGGGGTGGGCTAATAACTGCTAACTCCCTTAGGGACTATGTCTTCTGTTGCTGATTTCTGTTCCTTCACTTTGCAGTTATAACCCTCTCCCTACCTATTCCTTCTTCCCAAGTCCTCCACCACTTCCACATGGTGATTTTACTAAAAGAGATTCTGTGTGTTTGGAGTCAATCCGATAAAATCTTAGCTCTATCCATGACTACTTATGTGACATTGGGCAAGTTTTTTGTTGTTGTTGTTTTTGTTGTTGTTTGTTTTTTTTTTTTTGTCTTTTAAAGTTTCCTAACTTTTGTCAAATGCTGATTATAGTAGTTCTCTTATAGGTTTAAATGTGTTACCATGCAAAGACAAAAACCAATTCTTAATCCTTTTTCCATACCATATTCTTGTTATCTTTGAGTTTCTCAGGCAAACAAACAGCATCCACATTCAATCAAATGCTTTGGGTACTTGGGTAATCTTTAATCCAGAACCTTGGGTAATCTTTAATTTCTCCATTTTCAACATAATACACATTGAATCTATCAAGAAGGGCTCTCAGCTTCAACTGCAAGGTCTACTGTCTAATTCTCTCCATGTCTACCACCATTATTCTAGCCCAAGTCAACATCATCCTCTGGTCAGATCTCCTGCTCCCATACTTACACTTCTATAATCCATTCCTTAACTACAAAACAAAACAAAACAAAACAAACAAACAAACAAACAAAAAACCTAAAAAAAAATTTCCTGATTAAAACATTATAATAAATCACCTTTAGAGTTAAAACAAAAATTCCTCTTCTTGCATTATAAAATGCCATATGACCTGGTTCTTCTTTCTGTCTCCAAATTCATGTCTTGGTAGCCTCCCCTTGCTTTAAGAGAGTGGGGCTGACCTAGGTTCCTTTCTTTATCTCAATCATGTAAAGTTCATCTTACCTCAGTGACTTTGTTCTTGCTACCATTCCCTTCATCTAAAATGCTATAATCCCACATGGATATGTCTGGCTCTTTGTGTTCCTGCAATTGGGAGCTCAGATATTACTTCAACAGGAAATGTTCTCCTGAGTTCACCTTCCTGTCTAAAACTTACCTCCTCCCCACAGCATCATCCTCTCACTGGTTGTCACAGTGTGTCATTGCATCATTATGTAATAATTTTTTTTTTCATTATAGGCTTCCTTACAGGTTGTAGGCTCCATGAGAAGTGGGAATTTTCTTTGCTATCCAATGCTGTATCTCCACTCCTAATACAAGTGTGTAGCAGGCGGAGAAGAGAAGCAGAAACCAAGTCATACTAATGTCAGAGATTATACTCTCGTCCATGAACATATATTTAAGACATACATATCAAAATGACTTCCATATTGGACAAGAATTCTTTATATAAATTCCCTAAACTATGGATATATCTGTATCTGTGGATAACAGCACATTTCATTCGGTATCAGCACTTATTTTATATTTACACTATATTCTCTGCTTCATATTTCAATCAAGAGTGCTTCAAAAGCAGTGAAACCAGTGAACAGAGGAAACGTTTAACAAAATTAGTATCTGGGCCCTAATCCCATTTTACCCTATATTTTTTTTAGCAATGAGTAGTTTATTTTAGCTATAAGAAAAGGTATTTTCCCTAAACTACTTGTTCATAATGATCATATCTGTGTTGTAAGATATTTTATTGTGACCTTTTTTTTCCCCTTGCTCAGATATAGCAGATTAAAAAACAAAACCAAAATCAAACACAAAAAAACCTCAGGGTGATTTTATCTTCCTGCTTCCCTTTCCAGGAAGAGTTATTCTTTAAAGCATTAAAGGATTAAAAACTTCTTTGTACTATTGAACCGCCATAAAACAGCTCCCAGTTAAGTGCTTTAAGAAGAAGAGAGTGGTCCAATACCAAAGGAGAAGAAAACTTTCTCAAGTCTTTCCAGGCTACTGTATTAGGTGAAAGGTTTCACAAAACCGTGATTTTGCTGGTTTCTACTCATACACACAATACTCTAGTAGGGAATGGCAACCTTTTTACGCTAAGCTTTTTGCCTTGCAGACAGAATCAATGCCCCGTTGTGACAGACCTACCGTCAGAAAACAGGGTTACTGGGGAGAATCATAACTGACTGCCATCAAAAATGTTGTCTGATGGTAGGTAGACAGCAATTCAGTGGTATTTTGTAAAAGGAGTTATATCCGTGTCCGTTACCATTAGGAAAGAGGAACCAGGCCAGTTCTAAAGCTCTCCAGGCACATAGGATCTCATACCATTGAAAAAAAAAGTCCAAATGTGACTGATACCAGACTTCTTACCAAACTGGGTGAATGAAAAGTGACCTTAATATTTTAATGAAATAAAAGAATAATTGAAACAAAACAGAACAAAATAAAACTACCAAGTTTTATCATAGCTTTAAATAAAATCTTGGTTTCCTTGACTTCCAAAATAAATTTTCTCAAGGTTATTCTGTAGTGGGATTCAATTATATGTAATAAATTTTGTGAAGTTTGTTTCTAAGAATTAATGAATTTCAAACAATAAGTGGTATATTTCTCTTAAACACATTCCCAAACACTGCCAATCGAATGTTCTAATTAACTAAAACTCCTGTTACTGCAAACTCTTTGGCTGTCTGCCATGATTTTTAAATTCTATACCAGTTTTCATGGCACTATATTATAAAAATTTTAAGTGTGTTCAAGCAATTGTTTTGCTTTTTCTATTTGGTTTTCTGAAAACTTTTCTTACCTTGAATTCATTAAGTACATAAATATTTTAAAAATATTCTGCATAAAAAGCACTTGAATCCATAACATTGAAGTTTTAATAATAGTACTGGGTAATGATGAATACAAGTAGAGTCTCATAGTGTTTTTAGGTAATCTGTCTTCCTTAGAAAGATGCTAGAAGGTTTTTCTTTTATAGAAGTTCAAATAAGCTTTCTCCTATAGTATAATTATAATTAATTGGGGAAAAATGGGCTTTGTGTATTTATTGTCACCATATAAAAGCTATTGGTATACAGACTGTCAACCATAGAGAACAAACTGAGGGTTGCTGGAGGAGAGATTGGTGGGGGATGGGCTAAATGGGTGAAGGGCATTAAGGAGGGCTTTTGTGCTGATGAGCACTGGGTGTTGTATGTAAGTAATGAATAGCTAAACTCTATACCTGAAACTAATATTACACTGTATGTTAACTACTTGGAATTTAAATAAAAACTTGAAAAAAAAAAGCAATAGGTATGAAATTAATTATAGAGATTTTATATTAGATGGTTTGTAAGAAGAGTTCAAGATTTGTCTCTGCCTTATAGCAGTTTTCAGTTGAAGACACATTCATGTATATGAATATGAATATAACACATATATATGAGATAAATGAACAAAATAAATATACCAACACATTTATATGTAAAACATTTTATTTGTTAATAGATTTTTCTCTCTTTGGTCATAAAAGTAACAGTTAATATTTAAGTACTATGTGCCAAGCACTGATTGTGCTAAGTACTTTATCTCTTTTATTTACCCAGCAAATTTATGAAATCTGTGCTATTACCATTTTATTGTTTCATGTTCAGGGTAACAAAGCTAGTGGTGTGTTTGAATCAGGATTCAAGCTCTAGTTGTCTGACACAAGAGTTACACTCTTTATGCAAGTAGAATTCATGTAGATGTACATATAAAAACTTTCTTAAGTATCAGACTACTTGAAGTGGATTTATACTACTACAGAGGTTAAGCTGCATTCAGCTTTAGATGATGCAGCGACAGAAAACAAAAAGACAATGAGCAAATAACAAGGGCACGATTTTGTAATTTGCTACCACTAATAAATCAATTGTCACTTAAGTAGGCATTTTTTTTGTTTTTAATTTGCTTGGCAAAAGAATGGGTATATAGTCTCAATGTTTATTTTCCCTAAAATGTTCATGAAATCCAATAGATGAATCTGCCGTATACTCGGATAAACCATCTACAGACAAAATAATGCCTATTTGCTGTTAGACATTTTATAAAGTGATTAAATATGCCAGAAGTAGGAAAATACATAATTTTAGTTTCATTTGTAAGAGATTATGAGGAAGGACCCATGGGTATTTTGTGACTAATTGAGAGGGATAAGACAGATGTGATTTCTTTACTGGTAAGGTTTTTTAGATGAAACAGGATTTTATAAGTTATTAATAACATGATGGTGGTGATGATTGTAAAGATATAGTCAGAGAAACAGAGACATTTCACAGATGGGACAACATTATCAAGTTTGGTGGATTTAAGTAGAGGATCACTCTGTGATGTTTTGAAATTCAGCTTATGCTTTAGTTTTGTAATAAACACAAACAGAAAGTCACTGTCTATTTTAATTAAAAGTGCATCACGAAGAAATTAACAATATGAAGGAACTTAAGGAATTTTTATAATTCCAATATTATATCAACCACAATTATTAATATGGAGAAAACTTCCAAAAGAAGCTGAAATGTAAAGAGAAATATTTTTTTGTCTCTTTTATTTCCATGTAACAGTCTGAACAAATTCTGTTTATAATTTAACTATAAATAAAAGCTATTAAACTCTTTGAGGATTTTTGGTGGAAGGCTTCAAAGTCCTCCAAAATCCATTCTTTATAGCTAGTTAGAGTACAAGGAATCAGTTTTCTAGTTTGAAATACCTATGGCAATACTGTGGATTATTTTTAGTCAATTCTAACTCATGTTATTTTTTAGAACATAAAGGAAGTTTATTGTGTGATAAAATTGAAAATCACAAAATGTGTATTATGTCAGAAAGTGATGGCAGATAAATGTCTGATAAGAATATCTATTATAAAGCAAGATGGAACTGAAATATAATAGACAAGAGCCATTTTAGGAAAATAAATTACATCTTATTCCACATTCTCATGCTCTATCTCTTTGCCTCACATATTATATGCTCTATTTCTGTTCATAAAACGTTATTTAATGCAGTATAAAGGTTCACATTTGCCATTCTGTAGTTCTTTTGCATCGTAGCACAATATTAACTGAAGACTGCCTAGTAATAGGAAAACATGTTCACTGAATTTTTCAAGCAATTTCATTTTCCTTCAGTGACACGCAAAAATAAGACAAAGATTTAGAGTGCCTTATTTGTCGTATGTTCGCTGCTACTGAAAGATGACACTATCTAGTAGTTATTGCAGATTATAGATCATGACCCACTTTGTGATTCTAATTTAACTGTTAAGGTGAACTGGTCAACTCACTAACTACAACCTAAAAGTTGATTTCCAGTTAAGTTTTTAGAGGGACTTTTCCAGTCACAGTTGCCATGAAATGAAGGAAAGAAGGAGGGGAGAAAATGGCAAGGATGGAAAGGAAAGCCAATGAAATAGAAATGAATATGAAGAAAAGAATCGAAGTCTGTTTCTTAAAATATATAAAGAAAAGGAAGGTGTGCGCTTTTGTTGGGAAAACCTGACATTGATCACTTGCATATAGGTGTTTATGAAGGCTAAATGATTGGAGAAAGATGCAATGCCAGTGACTCTGCTATAATGAACAATGAAGTTGGTGATGGTTGACCACCACTCTCATCACAGAGGTGATCGTGATGGAGAAGAAGGAATTTGAAGGATGGTTTTGATTGTAAGGTAGTGACTTTCTCTATCTGTAAATATTTTATGGAAGTGTCAAAGACGTACCATTCAAAAACATATTGTAGGGGTCCCTGGGTGGCTAAGTGGGTTAAGTGTTCCACTCTTGGTTTTGGCTCAGGTCATATCTCAGGGTTCTGGGATTGAGCTTCAGTTGGGCTTCATGCTCACAGGGAAGTCTGTTGGAGATTCTCTCTCCCTCTCTCTGTCCTTTCCCTCCCACCCAACGCACACACTCACTCCCTCTTTCTCTCCCTCTCTCTCTCTCAAATAAATAAATAAATAAATCTTTGAAAAATATATCATAAAGTTTGTTAAGTATAGTAAATTAATTCACACTAAAAGATCTTGGGGAAGGAGACTCTTATGTTTGTAACTCTTCAAGTACAACAATAATATTTATAGAAAGAAATTGATATAGAAGATTATTATCAAAATCAAAGCCTTCCTAAAAGAATAAACATAGGACAAAGCATTCTCTCCAGATGTGTACACACCTATTAACACACTTTCATGTGTTTTGTATCTATGTATACTTTAAGCAAATATATATCAATAATTTCTTTCCTACCATTTCTATAAAAGCAGTAATCCCGTAGACAAGTTCTCAAGTCCACCAACTAGATATAATGAGGGGAAAATGTACTGCCATCTTGTTAATGAGCATGTCAAAATACACTCCTCTAAGATGTCACTGCACTATCAGAAAAGCAAGAAGTAGTCAACTAGTTTTCTCACTAGCTTACAGCACAAAGGAGCATGGAATGACTTGGGTAATGAGAATGAAAATCAAGAAATTTTTAAAATGCACTCAAAGTCCTTAAATTTGCTGTTTTTTTCTTATTTCCTTTTTAAATACCTTTTTGTAATTTATTTCTGAAGAGAATTTCCAAACTTGCATACTCTTTATATATACCTAAAACCACAAAGTAAGTTTTTACTAGATTGATCCCACCTAACAAACACAAATTTGCTCACATCTTTCCCTACTAAGAAAATAGTTTTTAACAACAGGCTTTCCTCATTACACTTTTTTTTAAATTATATACATTTAATTAAAAGATTTATTTATAAGAATCTATTTCTAGTTGCATCACTTGGAACAGGAGAACCTTAAAGTGTAATCTTTCTAGTAAGATGAAAGCTACCCAAGAACCAAGAGTATCATTGGTCCTTCTCGATTCTCAAAGCAATTTAGTTCTGCAACTCTTCTCATGTCGTGGCTGAAATTATCTTTTAATTTTTTGTAGTAAGTAAGGAACCACCTGAAATGACCTCAGTATGTTCTCCCCTCTAAAGAAAAAATCTTCTACATCATAACAATTTTTTTTTTCCACATCATGACAAGTTTTTCTGGAGCTAGCAAAGTCCAACAAAGCAAAAATATAAACAGTTTTGCCTTTTAATACATACAAATATAAGTCCTTATGAAACAGCTTTAACATAAAAGCATAGACTATGATCATACCTACTGGGTTCGATTTTTACTCCACCATCGCAACTGTATAATCTTAGGCAAGTTACTTAGACTTCTGCCTCATTTTTAAGAAAGAAGATATGGTCCATGTATACAATGGAGTATTATGTCTCCATCAGAAAGGAGGAACAACCAACTTTTATATCAACATGGATGGGGCTGGAGGAGATTATACTGAGTGAAATTAAGTAAAGCAGAGAGAGTAAATTATATGGTTTCACTTAGTTGTGGAGCAAAAGGAATAACACAGAGGATATTGGGAGAAGGAGAGGAGAAGTGAGTTGGGGGAAATCAGAGGAAGAGACAAACCATGAGAGACTGTGAATTCTGAGAAACAAACTGAGGGTTTTGGAGGGGAGGGGGGTAGAGGGTTGGGTGAGCCTTGTGGTGGGTATTAATGAGGGAACATATTGCATGGAACACTGGGTGTGTTGCATAAATAATGAATCCTGGAACACTGGAAAAAAATAAATTAAAAAACAAACAAACAAAAAATAACTTACTTATTAGAAGTATAATTAATTAGAATAAGCATTAATAAGTTATTATATATTAAACAAGTTAATATGTGGAATAGTGCCTGGTATGTAATAAGTTCTCAGTAAATGTTAGCTGTTATTTTAAATGCAAAAATCTTTATTTTACAAAAGTAGTGATAGACTACCTTAAACCACCTGCTGATTAAGGGAATTTAGGTGCTGAGTAACTATTAATTCCTTCTCACCCTTCCCCATTTAATAGCAAATATCATTTGAAAGTTAATAGTTTGTCTCCCTGAAACAACTGTATTACAATGACTCTTAAGCAATCAATCAGATAAGCTTAGAAATCTTAACCACTATATCTATGCTAGATTTTAAAAATATTAATATTTCCACTTATTTATGTAGAAAGTTTGGGGGGATATAAAACAAAGAGTATGCTTCTATATTTCTATTTAACTGGCATAATAATATTTAATTCCAGGGAATTAAAATAAATCCTAGTTTGCATATATAAGCATATGTGTACATAAGGCACTTTTAAGACTGTTACAAGCATGGCTAAGTTGTAATAAATCACCTCTAAATGCCAAATTCCTCAGAGAAGAGAATTTTTCACAATGTAAATTGCTTTTAACTCATGGCTTGAAATTCCCAAAGAAGACTATTCTAGGGTCTAGTGGGGGAAGTTCACATCCACAATTCATGGATTTCCAATTCAAACTCCTGAGGAAACACGGTCAACTACCTTGGGAAGAAAAATGCACAGCAGTTAATGATCTGCAGTTAATTTTTTGTTCCACTTCTGTAGCATACGAAGCCCAAGACAAGACATGAAGAGTGAACCATTTGAGGGTGAAAGGGAGAGATGGATTTAAAAGGTGAGGAGGTGAAATTGGGGTGGGAGGAGGTCAAACACATCTGATTTGATCCATTCAAGCAACTTTCTTTCATTTTCTTCCATCTCTTATGTCAGTTGATGTCTGTGATGCTTCATTATAATATAATTTCTTATTATTCTGTACTCTTCAGTAATAGTAGGAGATGTATTGTCCTTACTTCTTCAGTTATATAAGCTACTGGCCATATGCTTATAACCTATCCTGCATAGCTAAATTCTGATAGATACTCAAAAAAACAAAAGTTGTTTCTTTCTATGGGGTTGGACTTTGCTCATCTAGTATTACTTACCTAGATAAATAAAGACATGTATTTTCTTTTCATTGCTTCTAAATCAGCCAATAGTAGAACTGAATATTATCTTAGGGGAGGGTCTTGGTGGTCAACTATTTTCACAATGATCCTGGGTTGTTCTTTATTATGATTATGTATTTAATGGCTTTAAAGGAAATCTGCATTTGTTAGGCTAAGAATGACGTCTGTTTTTATCTTATTGAAAAATTAGTGCTTGACCTAGTCACCAACCTGACAAATGGTTGGTGTTCTCTAATTATCTATTAACTGAGTGAATAATTGAAAAGGACAAAATGAATGGATACTTCTGAAAAGGTATTTATCCATTTTTCTGAAACATGACTCATGATGGGAATTCATTAATTCAAAATGAATCAATTGCAAAAGATACTTAATACTTCTTACCATGACAATAGTCTTCTATCTTTTAATTTTAAATTTGACTACTTTTTTTTGTTTTACACTCTATATGTCTTACTAATGAGGTCATTTAGTTTATCTGCAAATAAATCAGTTGAACTCTATTTTTATTCTTATACCCCTTCTTTGACCCATTAAAAATATTTGCAACGAGTATTTAGGAAAGAGGAATAGAAGTAAGTCATGGGAAAGTTGAGGTTAGGACTATTGGACTTTTGCTTTTTAAGGAAAATGTGTTTCCCCCAAATTCATATGCTGAATCTTAAACTCCAAATACGAAGGTATTAGGGTCTTTGTAAGGATCCAGCATGTAAGGGTCTTTGGCAGAGCCCTCATGAGTGGGATTAAATGTCCTTTTAAGAGAGTCCCCACAAAGCTCCCTAGCCCCTTCTACAATGTGAGGACACAGGGAAAACAAAACAAAACAAAACAAAACAAAAACTGACAATCTGCAACCTAGAAGGAGACCTTCATCAGAATTTGACTATGCTGGTACTCTTTGAACTTTTAGCCTCCAGAATTGTGAGAAATAAATTTCTGTTGTTTATAAGCTACTCAGACTGTGATATTTAACTCTATTTTACTAAAGCAGCCTGGAGAGATTAAGACACCCAAATGTTACAACATATTGTCTAACCACACAAATTTGCGTTTATATATCCCATTCATTTATTTGTTCATTAATTCAGCAAATATTTCTTTTAAGTACTATGCTATACTGGAGACAAAGTAGTCAGGAAACAGATAAAATATTTGCTGTTATGGAATTGATGCAACATAAATATGTTTGTAATACCTGAAATAGCAATATGGTATTGGGGAAAATGACCATATATAGAAACTTAAGATATAACTGAATTCCAGGGCACCTGGGTGGCTCAGTCAGTTAAACATCTGCCTTTCGCTCAAGTCATGATTCCTGGTGAGATCCTGAGTTAGAGTCCTGCATTGGGCTCTTTGCTCAGCGGGAAGCCTGCTTCTCCCTTTCCCTCTGCCCGCTGCTCTGCTTACTTGTGCATTCTCTCTCTCATAAATAAATAAATAAAACCTTTAAAAATTTTAAACAAGACAATTGAATCCTTCCTCTGGTACTGTAATACTAATAATATTAAAATAATAAAATTAAAAATTTTCTTCCCATATAAGATTGTACTCCTCCTTTTTTAATCTCTGATCATCTTGTACTACCCAGCCAAGTTCAGGTGCTCCTTCTACCAGAGCAGGACAAAAAGGAAACAAGAAGGTTATAGTACAAACTGGGTATATTTCTAAGCCTACCAGTGATTAGACTGAGATATTTTACTTTATTTGCATTTGAGGGGTGATTGTTTTTATTACCCTCCTGAGCCTCTGTTCCATCCAATAAATCTGTACAAATTGTGTCCTTAAAAAAAAAAAAAATTATTTCTTTATTTTAGACAGAACAAGAGAACATGAGGGGGACAGGAAGAGGTAGAGGGAGGATCTCAAGTAGATTCCACTCTGAGTGTGGAGCCCATTGCGGGCTCCATCTCAGAACCCTGAGATCATGACCCTGATATCATAACCTAAGCTGAAACCAAGAGTCGGACTTAACTGACTGCACCACCCAGGCATCCCAAATTGTATCCTTTTCAAGGGTGCCCAGTAACTGAGTGGGAGTGGCCATGATACCTAGCTAGCTTCAGTTGTGCTTGGCAAACTCTGAGCTCCAGCATGGGGCTGCATCAGCAGGAAGGACTTGTCCTTGCAATTGACCATCCAAGAGGAAGCATATGTTTCCTAATGGTCTGCCTAGAGAAGTTTCTTTTTAGTATCTATCCACCTAGATTGAGTACAGTGTTCTAACACAAAGTTACTTTGCGGTCTAGTGGTAACCCTACTGAAATTGCCACTTTTTCCTCCAGAAGCTTGCCCAGTATTCTCATTATCTTTATTCAACTTTTTTCTTTTTAAAGATTTTATTTATTCATTTGAGAGAGAGAGGGAGCGTAAAAGGGAGTTTTTAGGCTAAACACGCCCAGTTTTTAGGCTAAACACACACATGAACACATGCACATGAACAGGTAAATAGGAACAATTTCAAGAAGACACACCTTTGGAGATGATATATTTATGTATTATATACATATACTAAATATGTGAGAATGAATTAAGTTATTTTTATATATAATTATATAATACAGTAACTATACGAGGATTAATTAAAACACTGATTCATTGATTTCTGGGGGGTTACTGAACAAGTCAACTCAGAGGAAAACATTAAAGTGAGATAAAGAGGAGCCTGGGTGGCTCAGCTGGTTAAGCATCTCCCTTTGGCTCAGGTCTTGATCCCAGGATCCTGGGATTGAGCCCTGCATCCGTCTCCCTGTTCTTCGGGAAGCCCCCTTCTCCCTCTCCCACTCCCTCTCCTTGTGTTCCCTCTCTTGCTGTGTCTTTTCTATGTCAAATAAATAAATAAAATATTTAAAAAAATTAAAATCACTATAAACATTCATTGCCATTGTGGGTAGAGGACCTTACAGCTATTGGACTGTAGCCTGAGCGTTGATCACCCTCAGTCCTGAGTTTACGCATCCTATGACCAAAGAATGCACTGGAGCCCTTCAGTGATCTTTCCAAACTTAAAACTCCATAGTTTCAGGGGCGCCTGGGTGGCTCAGTGGGTTAAAGCCTCTGCCTTCGGCACAGGTTGTGATCCCAGGGTCCTCGGCAGGGAGCCTGCTTCCTCCTCTCTCTCTGCCTCCCTCTCTGCCTACTTGTGATCTCTGTCTGTCAAATAAATAAATAAAAATCTTTTAAAAAAAACAAACAAACGAACAAAAAAAACTCCATAGTTTCAGAGTTAGGAATGGTAAGCAGGAGGGGAAAAGAAAGAAAGAGAGAGAGAGAGAGAAAGAAGAATAAGAAAGAAAGGAAGGAAGAAAGCAAGCAATCAATCAATCAATCAAAGTTGAGGACTGAGAAAACAAGAAAGTGACCAGGATTTTGATTTGGCAGAGAAACTGTATACAAAGGCATTTTAAATGTAAGGGCAAAAGTAAAGCCTGGTAAAAAATAAGCTGAAAGGCATGTTAAAAATTATGAGTTTTTCTGATCCAAACCCATTCCAGCTGGGCAGTGCTAACCCAGAAGTAAGCAAGAGCTTTCCACAGACAGGAGCTCCAGGAGAGACTTTTCTAGAGAAAAGGTGAAAGTAAAGTAAGGAAAATATTGACTGGCTGTTGCTTAAAGCCCAGCTGGCTATTTGTGATGGGTTGTCCTTAGGTTTCCACTTGAAATTTTGAGGCATGACATTTCAGTTTGCTTACACAGGTCATCATGGTATCAGCCTCCCTCCTCCCATCTCAATAGCCTCCTTGTTTAATTAAATTAACAGTCGTTAATTAAGGAACAGTGAGAAGCTTACTTTTATAAAATAAAGGATCACTTTAAAAGCAGGCACCTGCCCACATCACCAAGTAAAATGCAGATTATATAAAAGTTATAATTTATCTGAATTTTAAAATATAACTCGTACTGGGTATAAATTAAGCATCTTAAAATTAGAGTTAGTGCTGCATAATGTATGCTCACAGGTTTGAGAGTAAATGCTCTTGTCATTACTTTTAGAGGAAATCCTGAAAGATACTTGGGAGTCAAAGACTGGCCACTGTGATTACTAGGACTATTATTTCTGGTTGTCTCATCAGCAGTAAGATTGGACACACTGTAATGAATGTGAGTTAGTGGAATCATAATGAAATGAATTTGGAAAGCTGTCCCCTAAAGTTTCCCTGCTTGATTTTTCTCTTTCTTACTTGTTAATCCCCAGAAAGCCCTGCAAATAATTATTCATGTGTAAAGGACTGAAGAGAAGGGATTGTGTGAGAGAGGACATTGGGACTGCCTCTAAATGTCTCATTTTGCATACCTAAATCAGTTTCCCTCTCTGTCTCTCAGAGTCATCAGGAGAATAATTGAAATGTTTTGGAAACACCTACCCATTTCAAGTTGCAAAGGCTTTATTACTTTGGCAAGTGCTCCTTTGGCTACAGCAAATCTAAAATGTGAATTGGAGAAATGTGGTAGTGTTTGCAAAATCCATGCTGCTAAATTGTTTCTTTAAATAAAATCGAAGTCAGCAAAAATGTGATTCTACAGCTGCTGTTTCACAGTGAGTTCCACAGACTTATCAGATTTGAAGAATTCCTAAGCTTTTAAAGGAGAATCCACTTCTGTATTGTTAATGATTCCTTTGTTTCATATTCAAATGAAAAGAAAACTAGTTTTTACAAATCTTTGACTTTCTTGGAAGTTGATGACATGGGGGGGGGGGGGGGGGGGGGGGGGGGGAGGAGAAGAGCAATGTTCCTCTCTGGGACATCTATAAAGTCAAGCCTGAATTTTTTGCATGGAATTTATGTGAATATTACATCAAGCTTTTTAAAAATGTGGTTGGCACTAAGTCTTTGGTTTATTATAAATTGGCTTCCACATGAAATGCTTTATATAGTATAATAAATTGATTGCCACTGTATATTGGTTTGTGTTTGTAATATATTGGATTGACTGAATAATAAATCTTTCTTTTCAGCAATTACTTTTATTGGTGTGAGTAAATTATATTGGTTTCACAGTGAGCCAAAATGTTTTGCATCTAAATTATACTGTCTTGGTCAGGTGATGCTGAGTTTAACATTTAATTTAAAGATTGGAGGAAAATATATATATGAATATTGTTTCTCTTATGATAATTTCATCATTTTTTATAGATAACAATAGTTCACTCCAAAGTCTCATGTTAAAGTTGAAGAGATTTAAGTTACATAAATCTTTTCATATTCTATGCCAGTTCATGTTTCAATTTTTGGTATAGAAGATGTAGAATGTATTTTATTGTTAGCCAGCACTCTGATCAAGTTGTGTGATACACAAGAGATCACATTCAGCGCAATATAAGGCAGAGCATTCTAAGAATTACAGCTTTTCAAAAATGATAGAAATTTCTTCAAATCTTAAGATAATGAGTCTCTAATACAAAATGGTTGTGTTTAATACCAATATGATAGTGTATTATAGTTGGAATTCTTGCGCTTGTTAAAAGTTTGAGTTTTGTGGCTTTTCAAGTTCTTTAAAATGGAAAGATGCTATCAAAAAACAGGTTTATAGAATTCTAAAATTTTTATTACCACTTTTTATTTAATTCTTGCAACTAGAGTGATTAAACAACTGCTTTGTGCTTTCAAGTTGTTTGCAATCTAACATAGTAACTAGAAGCATATATGGAAATAAATGACTAAAATTATAACACAGAAAGAAGTACCTGTGATGAGGAAAGACAAGTTGTCTGTGTGGTTCAAAATATACTCAGTTTAGGGTGTGATCGGGTCTCCAAGTGGACAGGTCAGGTGGATATAAGGTCTAGAGATTAGGTAAGAATTTGGGAGTGGAGTTGAAGACTTTCAGCAAACTGAAGATTTAATAGAGCATGAGAGTATAAAGGAAGGATATAGAAAGAGGTTAGGGTTGGAGGACCAGAGATAAATGTGGACAATTAAGCCTCAGGCAGATGAAAAGAACTATGTATGACATCGGTAATTACCTCCTTACACTCATTCTCCTATATTTTGTGTCAGAAATTCTTTTTTTTTAATTGTGTTATGTTTGTCACCATACAGTACATCATTAGTTTTTGATGTAGTGTTTCACAGTCCATTGTTTGCATACCCAGTGCTCCATATGCAAGCCATGCCCTCCTTAACATCCATCACCAGGCTCACCCATACCCTCTTCCCTCTAAAACCCTCAGTTTGTTTACCAGAGTCCATAGTCTCTCATGGTTAGTCTCCCACTCTTTTTTCTTCCCCTTCACTTTTCCTTTCCTTTTCCTAATGTCCTCCATGCTATTCCTTATGTTTCACAAACTAGTGAAGCCGTATGATAACTGACTTTCTCTGCCTGACTTATTTCACTTAGCAAAATCTTCTCCAGTCCCATCCATGTTGATACAAAAGTTGGGTATTCATCCTTTCTGATGGCTGAGTAGTATTCCATTGTTTATATGGACCACAATCTTCTTTATCCATTCATCTGTTGAAGGGCATGTGGGCTCTTTCCGCATTTTGGCTATTGTAGATGCCGCTATGAACATTGGGGCACATATGGCCCTTTTTTTTTTCACTACATCTGTATCTTTGGGGTAAATACCCAGTAGTACAATTGCTGGATCATAGGGTAGCTCTGTCACAACAACCTCTATCAAGACAAGTCTCCAAAGGCAAGGGAAACAAAAGTGAAAATGAACTTTGGGGAGTTCATTAAGATAAAAAGCTCCTACACAACAAAGGAAATAACCAAAACACAAAGAGGCAATGCACAGAATGGGAGAAGATATTTGCAAATGATACTACAGACAAAGGCCTGATATCCAAGATTCATAAAGAACTTCTCAAACTCAGTGCCCAAAAAACAATCAAGTCAAAAAATGGACAGAAGACACGAACAGACCCTTCTCCAAAGAAGACATACAGTTGGCTAACAGACACATGAAAAAGTGTTCATCATCATTAGCCAACAAGGAAATTCAAATAGGAACTACATTGAGATACCACCTTAGAATGGCAAAAATCGACAAGGCAATGAGACAAATGTTGGAAAAGTTGTGGAGAAAGGGGAACCCTCTTACAATGTTGGTAGAAATGGAAATTGTATAGCCACTTTGGAAAACAGTGTGGAGGTTCCTCAAAAATTAAAAATATAAATTCTTTCCATTTAGCTAGACTCTTAGCTACCTGCATAGAAGCACATTTCAATGTGACTAAGTGTCTTCTAGTGAGATACGAACGGAAGTGAAATATACAACTTCCAGATACTGTTTTTTAAAAAGATTTTATTATCTAAGAGAACATGTTCATGAGCAGCGGATGGGGCAGAGGAAGAAGGAGCAGGGAATGATGAGCAGGCACTGGATCCCAGGGCCCCTAGCATCATGACCTGAACCACAGGACCCATAGGCCACAGGACCTGTAGGATCATGACCTGAACCACAGGACCCATGGGGTCATGACCTGAGCCAAAGGCAGACGCTTAGCTGACTAAACCAGGCACGTCCCAGATTTCATTTTTAAAAGGAAGTCACTTCTGCTCCATTCTCCCTGACCAGGAACTGGCCCATACTTGATGGCACAGAGGGAAACTGCTTGTTGAGGATTCCAGGGTTAACCTGGTTCCTGGTGCTTTCTCATGGAGTAGAGCACCATAACTACTCTGAACTACCTATCTCTAAAGTATGTGCCCCAAATTTTGTATCATCTTTAAGCTCTGTTTTGGGGGGTCCAAGTTTGCCACAATTTAAGTTGTACTATAAATAATGCAAATATTAAAAATAAATAATAAATAAAAAAGACTGAGCCATTGTGGCACCTTAAAACACATTTAATAATCTGAAAGTATAAAAACTAATTGGGCTTTTTTTTTTTAGGTCGATATTTAAAATTTTTATTAGTTGATATTTTGGCATGACATGTGGCCAAGATCATTTTAAATCTTTTTAAAATGTATCAGTTTCTTTGGAGCCTAGTGGAAAGGTTCACCAAACTAGCTGTGCATCAGAATTACCTGGCAAACTTTTAACTCACTGAGCCTTTTTTTTTCTTTTCAAGATTCTATTTATTTACTTGACAGAGAGAGATCACAAGTAGGCAGAGAGGTAGGCAGAGAGAGAAGGAGGAAAGCAGGCTCCCCGCTGAGCAGAGAGCCCGATGTGGGGCTCCATCCCAGGACCCTGGGATCACAACCAGAGCCCAAGGCAGAGGCCTTAACCCACTGAGCCACCCAGGTGCTCTGACTTGGCAAACTTTTAATTGCTCAGAGTTTCACACACATCCTTAAGGGAATTCTCATTGAAATCTATAAATAAAGGTTAAATATTTATGTCCTATGTTGTAGAACAAACACCACTGATAAGTAGCTTACCAGAGAGGTTTCTTTGGAGCAGTTATTTATAAAAATAGACAAAGATTTCCTAGACAAACATAACCCATAATGGGTTTGCCATGGATGGCAACAACAGTGTGTTATAAAATAGTATTCAGGGCAAAACCTAAATAGGAAAAAAAGCCTCACTTTATACAGTTAAATTCCCATAAAACACATTTGTTAAGAAGCATTATCACTATGAGTAGGGCATCACATATCAAATGTAGAAATTGTTTGAGATATACAGAAAAATCAAAATGACGCATGTGCATGATACTTCAAACCCATAAAAAATAAAATAAATTGATCAGACATTTAATTAATAAATAGAGATCAAATATTGAAACCTTTGAACATAGACAACAATCCATATTTAACCATTTAAAGAACTAATTAAAAAGAAATTATTAGATACCACATATTGTAAAAAAGAGCATTCTGTACTCTAGCTATAGCACAGCCATTGATTTTAAAATTATTGTTTTATATTATATATGTTTTTATATATAATATATTATATATAAATATATTTATATTATTTTATATTATATACCAATTTTATTGTTTTATATTGTTATATATTTTATAAGAAATTTATCAAATCATCATCACTCTTGCATGCTTTTTGAATTTAATTCTACTTCACTAAAATTGGTTTCTATCTTTCTCTATCACTGTAAACTGTGGTGTGCTAAGCTTTACTGTACTGAAGTGATTTTTATGGCTCCTGTATATGATGGTTATCTATGTTTACCTGAAATATTTTTTTTTAATTTCTCTAATAAGCACTGTCAATTTTAGAATGATTAATTTGCAGCCAAAATTGTTATATAAGATCATGAATGTAAATTAAATTTTTACAGTTTGCAATTTTCACTACAACACTAAAATATGATAATATATTCCAGGCTTTCACAAGATTTTTGTTGTTACAATGTTTTTGTAAAAAACAAAAATAAAAACAAAAACAAAACAAAAAAAAACCCAAAAAGCAAATAAACAGAAAAAACATTTCAAATAGGGATTATGAATTTTCAATTAGTTTTGTTTTAACAAATGTACAATCAAAATTTGTATATTTGTCTTTCATTTCTGAATTGTCGTAATTTATTTTGAATGAGTTTCTTCATCTTATTAAACAGTTCCATGGAATGAAGTCATGTCAATCAGACAGTAACTTTGATTTGAACTATTTGTGTTTACTCCTAAGATCAAAAACTTGTGTCTCCACATATGTTAAAATTATTAGTGAAAAAGCTGACACAGATTTAGTTATCTAAAATCACACTTCTAAAGGTCTATAACTGTGCTATCTAATAAAATACTCATTAGCCACATGTGACTGTTTAAATTTAAATGAAATGAAATGAAAAAATCCCATACCTCGGTCTCATTAGCTACATTTCAGGTACTCAATAGCTACATTTGCCTAGTGACTACTGTACTGGATAACATAGAAAGAGAATATTTTAATTGTTGCAGAAATGTTCCTTGGACATGTTTTTTCTCAAAAACATGAATTTTCAGCAGTCTATTTATCCCATTGTCTTACCCTAAATTTTAAGTCTGTATAGTACAAATTATTTTTCTGTGGAAAAATAGTTCCAAGGCATGGTACACTGAGTGTGAAGTATTTGAATTTTGTGGTAATGAAGTAATGGACTTTTTTTTTAAGGCAAAATGCTGGGCAAAGTTAAATAGCTTTAGGATAGCAGGACTCCATATAGCCCTAATAAACTTAATGTGTGTGAACAGTTTGGCTCATAATATACAGGGGTATATTATGTAATGTCTCTTAAATTTATATGACTACAGGATCTCCACATTTTCTTTGTTCTTTTGAAGAGTCTCTTAGAATATCACATGTGAGATATATTATTTTAACAACTATCGAAGAAATAAGCTTTCAAAATATATTTTGGAAAAGATTTGCTTAGATAAGGCCAAATCATGAGAACATTTATATTGTGCTCATTTTAGGCAATTATGATTCTATTTTATAAAATTCTTTACTGCATTACATTACTGGCTATACATAACCTTTTGTGGTCTATATTAGCAGGTTAAAAAATGAACTGCCTAAGATAGAAACCAATTTATCACAATACATTACTATTCATTAAATAAATAGACTGTATTTCTAGTAGGATATAATAATGATTTATTTCAATTTACAGAATCAGTAAGAATAGTACACTACTTACAGATCTTCTGACCAATTCATGCTTACCTTGTTTTTCCTTAAATTTCCTCAAAGTTTACTTCCTCATGAAATCTTTTAACTTTTTTTCCCCCAACTATTCTATCACTTTCAGTAGCTGATATTGTATTGCTAAAATCTTACTATGTCTTAGACAAATACTAGTCTTTTCATACTATCTTTTTTTTTTTTTTTTAAGATTTTACTTATTTGACAGACAGAGATCAACAAGTAGGCAGAGAGAGAGAGGAGGAAGCATGCTCCCTGCTAAGCAGAGAGCTTAGCAGCTCTCTGTGGGGCTTGATCCCAGGACCCTGGAATCATGATCCGAGTCAAAGGCAGAGGCTTTAACCCATTGAACCGCCCAGGTGCCCCCATACTATCTTTGCTTTATCTTTTCACTATTCCTTAGAAAGTCAAATGTCTTTACCCATTTTATGGATGGTAAATCTGGTACTTGAAATGATTCGTGTGTCCATGTACACAGCTAGCCAGAGGGAGTCATGGGTTTTGTTCCACGATCTTTCTGACTCCAAAGACCAACGATGTTCCTTCCAGTGTTTTATATTGTCCGTCAAGTCTTACATGGTTATTTCCTTTTTGCTGACACATTTTTCCTTGGCTGGGTGATAAAGTCCCTAAATATTCCAGAGTTTTTAACATGTATTCCCTAGCTTTATGTATGCATCATGCTTCAGGCTCTGCACCTCTGTTCTTGATTGTTTTTCCAAAAAGAATGACCACCACCCTCCATCTTAACCTGTTTCCACATTAATCAGAGATGTGTGTAACTTCAAGACGTGAGGATTGCATGGCACATGCTCCCCTTTCCTGTCTGCCAAGCCAGCTGAAACCAGTTTGGTTCTTCACCCACTGCATTACTCCAACTTCCATTTCTGCCTCCCCTCTCCCACTCCTGGAGAACATTATGATTACATCAGGCCTAACAGATACACTATACAGATGATTCTGGATAATCTCAGCTGATTTGCAACCTTAAATCATCTGCAGTCTTCATTCACCTAACATATTGACAAGTTCCAGAGATAGGTACGTGCACATCTTTGTAAGGCCCTCATTCTACCTAACACAGGGAAGGAGATGTCTAAGCACATTCTGTCTTTTCACTCCTGAATGAAATGTCTGCAATTTGGTGTAAGCATTTAGTTTTTCTCCTTTTGCATGATAGTGAACAAGTCCAGACAATCTCAGGAAAACCTGATCACATGCTATATGTTTCCTTTTACTAGGCATAGACAACATGAATGACAGAGAATGTACAATTGCCGAGCCACTTACTTTCCACTTGAGTTTGTAAAGTGCGCATGACATGATTGCATAGAGAATACCTACTTAAAAACCTCATTTTACTATTGCTTACTTATGCATCAATATTAGTGTAAGGCAAAATGCAATACCTATTTTCTCATTTGAATGTTTCTGTTTGACAGATTAGTAATCTAAATGGTAAGAATGACTTTGCTCAAAAGGCAAAACAAGTTAGTTTTATCTTGAAAGAAAAAAAATTTGACATATGTATTTATTTACTCCTTTATTTATAAGAAACTAGAATTTGGCAATCTTCACTCTCATTTCCCAGCTGTTGAACTGTGCTAATCCGAGGTAAACTTGTTTCCACTTTTACAAAATCCCCTTCACTCTGTTCCTGAGTTAGAGCAGACCAGAAGAACTTGTAGAAGATTTAGAGATGGAAGCAAAAACCAAAAGTTTTAGGAATTTGTTTCCATAGATCCTGGGAAATAGGTGTGCTGCCAGGAAGTGTCCCATGGTAGGCTTTGCTGTGGGTATTGAGAAAATTGCCATGTCGGCACCTCATATCCTCGTTAAACCAACCAACCAATTGCTTGGCTACTTTAACCTGTGGATAAGGATTTTACTGATTGAAAGCTGAGCACAAGCAGAGAAGGAAAAAGGGACCTATCCGCCCAGTTCTGCCATGGATTATTCTTTAATAATCTCTCTGAAGGTTGTCTCAGTTCCTTTTGTTGCTCTTTGCGTTCATCATTTTTGCAGCTAAAAGTGAGTCTTCTTTGACAGGGTTTTGAGACTTTTGTTCTCTTGGCTGAATGTGCCTGCATGCTTTGTATCTTGAAAGGTCTTTAAATTTTTAGTTATCTGTTTAATTTTTCCCTGAGAATACACTTTTTCGAAATAACTTTAATTTTCATTTCTAGATACTTTATAGAGAGAAGAATTATTTTTATGTGTCCTGTCTGCCATCTTCCTGAAGTTCAGTTTTGATATTTATTGAAAAAACACACTTTTCTTTTAAAAAGTAATTATGAAATGAAGTAGCTGTAGTATATGAAGTGCCCCACAGCTTTCTCAGTCAATTAAAATAATGATCACTTGGGCAAACTGTTAATTTGGTTCTTTAAGTTGACAATATTTGTCTCCAAAATATCACATACAAATCGAAGTGCTAAATGTTTTCATAAATGAGTTTGAAATTTAACTTTATTTTGAATACCTGAGATGAGCATCTATTATTCCCACCTTATTTTCATTGATTTAAAGAATGTAAAATGAATTAAATCCTATGTAGAATATTCTGTGACTTAAATATTCACCTGAATAAATTGTACCTCAGAAGATTGAAAATTGTATTGCAATCATTATCCTTTTTGGTGATGTCACTTAATGCCAATGAAAGTTCACTTTGTATTGATGCTTGGGATCTAGATCTCCTTCATAGACTGATAACTTCACAACTGATTAGCTATACATTTTTGCTTAGACATTAAAATAAATAAGATTACTATATTCATTACCTTGTTCAACTACTGCCATTTATTGTGAATACAAAATATGTAAAAGCTCAATATCAGAATCATCATTAAGTATTTTTTTAAGATTTTATTTTTTATTAGACACAGAGAGAGAGATCACAAGTAGGCAGAGAGACAGACAGAGGGAGAGAGGAGGAAGCAGGCCCCCTGCTGAGCAGAGAGCCAGATGCCAGGCTCAATCCCAGGAGCCTGAGATTATGACCTGAGCCGAAGGCAGAGGCTTAACCCACTGAGCCACCCAGACGCCCCATCATTAAGTATTTTAAAGACCATAGATACCAAAACATAACTTCAGAACTACTGATTGAGCAGACATCACCATTCCCTATTCATCCAGTTATCTATGTATCTATCTATCTATCATCTACCTCTATATCTGTAACCTATCTTTTTTCTGATCACTTACTATTTAAAGTAGTGAATCAGTATAGACTTCAGATGAACTGTATAGCAATATCAGTCCCCCTTTGTGGAAGAGGATGTGTGAGTGTGTGTCACATTAAGACTGGAAAAACATAAATGCCATCATTCTTCCTCTCCTTCATTCCTTCCTGTCTTCCTTTTCTCCTTCCTCTCTTGCATTTCTCCCTTTTTGGGGCAAGTACTGAAAATATTCTAGAAGTTTCCTTACTGAATTCCCCTAAGTTACACTAGCCACAACCGGACCAAATACTGATTACCAGTAAATCAGATGGAACCAAGGCAACTGGCTAAACTTCAGTTATCCAGGCTTTACACATGGACAAAGGAGAGGTTAGCTTTCCTAGTTATACACTGGCAAGTTTGACAAACAAACAAGAACTCCAGCAAAGCAGACAGCTAAATGGATGTAGACAATGATTAACCATTTTTACATTAACATTTTCTCACATTTGTCTTTGTATGACTGATGTTTACAACCATACATAACATAAGTGAAAAGCTTCTTAAGTTTATTCTGACTGTATAGTGAAAATTTATGAGGGTGCCTGGGTGGCTCAGTCAGTTAAGCGTCTGACTCTTGATGTCATCTCAGGGGTCCCGAGGTCCAGCCCCCACCCCCCATTAGGCTCTGTATTCAGCAGGGAGTCTGCTTGAGATTCTCTCTCTCCCTCTTCCTGTGTTTATCCCTACTGTTCTCCCTCAACTCCCTCTCTAAAATAAATAAATAAATCTTTAAAGAAAAAAAAATTAAAAAACTTTTATGTTCAGGCTGCTCTGCCACCTCCTTTAAAAATAGAATAGAATTCACCATCAATTTCTAAGTTGATACTTAGTGAAGTGTTCAATAAAATACTGAAGATGAATATAAGGAAATAAGGAAATGATTCTACCACACTATTTGACCAACACAAAAATACCTTCTGCAGTCCACTTCAGATCCAGAGAACCTTAATTTACATAGTAAGGAAGTTCCAAAACTGGCATGAAGTGTAGTTTTGCCAGAGATTTAGAATATGTGCCAAACAGTTGTTGAACTCTTCTAAGAGTGATTAAGGAAAAATCTTCTTCTCCAAACGCTACCCTACTAAGCTTGATCAAAATTTGGCCAGAGGATACCACAGAAATTTCTAAGTCAACAGAAAGTGACCCTTTAGAAATTAACAAGTCTAGGGCAGAGAAGATTATTTCTTCTCTATATGTCTTATTGATTCCAATAATTAACTGAAAATAAATTTTATTTTTCACAAATTCATGTGTTCCCCCAGAAAGCCAATCATAAAATAAAATGTGTTTTCAACAATGGTTTCCTTCTTATGACTCTTGACTATGCTTCTCTAACCTAGCTTAACATTTTGAAACAATATCACTGGCAAAAAACTGTGAAATAACTTAAAAACAGTTACATTTTGTTGATTTTACATTCTAGCAGAAGCTAGAATCTTGTAGACATAAACTTTTTCTAATGTTTAGAGAGATGTACTCATTTTTACTTATTTCTTTATTTATGACATTATTTTGTTTTGTTCTGTTCCATTTTGTTTTTGAGAGAGTAAGAAAGAATTTTAAAATAATAGGTCTTGCAGTTACATGCCTCTGCCTTTAAATTCTACTCCTACTATCCTGGGCCGTTAACTTCTTCTTTGCCCAATTTCTTCATTTCTAAGATGTTTTCAGTAACATCTAAATAGTTTGATAAGTTACAAATAATATACCTTCCCTCAGATCTAGTATACATTCAACAAATAATAGTTATTATTTTATTAATTAAAGTTTTCTTGAAAGTAGAAAAACTATTAATTCAAACTGATAGATAATATTTAAAATGTATTTTGACCCTTTCTCATAGGTGCAATTTTGAAGTTACTTTTTCACATTGATTTTCCAGCAGATCATATAATAGGAGGCTCTTTCAGCTGAACTAATTTTTATTTCAAAAATATGTTGCATGACCAAATTGTAAAACTTTTAAGTGGAATCTTTAAGACCATCGTATTTGCTTAAAAATAAGCTTTGTTTGTAAAATTCCATTAAAAGTAGAAGCAACCTGGCATCTAGACTATTTAGTACTAAAGGAAAAGAGAAGGACAAAACAGCATGTTCATTATCAAAATGTTTTTCTCTAATCAGTTATATTTAGCGTGAATTAATAAGATTTTTCTAGCTTTCTAGTTTTTCAAGAGGAATTAATTTGAGACTGCCCACCCTACTAGCTTCTGACTTGGAGGGCTGAATTCACCAATTAAATTCACAGCAGATTAATTAGCTGGTAATTTGGGAAGTTAATCATCATTCAATGGTACTTATTAAGTGTTTTCATGCTCACGAAACTTGTGTTGGAAGATTGGTTTGGGAGGATTGAAATCTCGCTTGAAGAAACATTTAAATGTGCTTTAGTACCCCCCCGCCCTCCACCACCCCCTCTTCAACCTAAATATACCTTTGGTGCTGCTCATCCTCTTTTATCACTGTTTAAGGGCAGATATTAAATAATAATACAAAAATCTGGAAGAAACATATTAAAAGTATTAGAGCCTTCATGGCTTTCATTAGGGCTGATTAAATCATGTTCCACATTAAATATCCTGAAATCCTGAAATAATTTTCAGCATTAGGTTCACAGCCTACAATCTTTTTTTCTTTCTTTTTTTTTTTCCTACTCTCTCTGGGGAGTTTTTTACGTCCTGTCTCAGATGAAAATCAATTTTGTGATTTCTTCCTAGAAGCTAATGGAAATTTGTTCAAATCACAAAGCCACCACACAGTATGTCCAATTCAGCAGAAATACCTGTTCTCCCAGTTAATAAGAAACCCAATTTGGAACAGCAAGGGAGGTCCTGGTCTGGAATGAGGTGAGTCCAGAAAGTCTGTAAAATATTTACATAAATCGTGACCCGATGAAGCCGACCTTTTAGTCCTTTACTTTTAAGGGTGATGTTTTCTTAACAATCTATGTAGTATTTAGTGCAAATATAAAAATAAAATGTACTTCTAATCATGTATACGTAAATACCCAGGCATGCCGAGGCACCTGTGCACATATCCTTGGATTACCCTTTGAAAATGATTGCATTTACATTTTTGTGTTCAGAGAGCTGCAGGGGCGGTTGGTGCTGCCGGCCAGCTGTGAAAACCCTTGTGGATTTCCCTGAACAGCATTTTCTTCCTTTTCTTTACTTTTCTATATTTGTGAGAGCTGATGAAAGAAGATTCACCTCCACACTTCGTTTGCCATTCTTGACCTGTTTGGAAATTAGACATATCCTCACACGGTAAGGGTGCTAACTGTAAGAATCGCTCCTCTGTGTAAAGAATTCTATCTAAAGGCTTCCCCGAACAGCTTTCATTGGTAAAACTTTACCCACTTTCAGGAAATGCTTTCTTTTCTCCAACCTTCTTTGCACCTGGTGCAGTGTAAGCCTGTTCTTTCTTACTCTGGCCTTAGTGTAACTACAGAACAGCTCAGTGCCACCTTTAACCTCACGTACCTTCTTGTATAAAGTAAGTGGTTACAATGGTATTCGCTCATTCCACAGAAAAATCTCAAACCTGACAACTTCAGAGACATAATCTCTTAGACCAGCTTGCTGCAATGCTTTGGGCAGAATATTCTGTGAGATTTACAATTATCTGCTTCCTTCCTGGGGAGTGAGGAGGCAAGAGCAAGCAAGGTGATGTGACATTTGCAGCATTCCTAGTAGCCAACAGAGCTAAGATTTCTAGCAACACTGATTAATGCAACTAGTCATGATACTAAATTGTTCTAAAGTTCATACAAAGACATCTACTATGATAATTTTACATATGCTTTAGTTTCTTAGTGTTTAATACATTCTATTATTATTCCTTTAAAATACGAATAGATTAAGATATAAGGCATGCTGAATCTTCATACACATAAAAAAAAAACAACTTTACAGAATTCTATTTTTTTCTTTGAGTAATTGAGTGTTCTTCCTATACATTTCATTCTGTAAGGAAAAAGAAATTTTATGGTGATTTGGGTAAATATGTCTTACTTCAGATACTTGCTGGAATCTTATCAGACCAAAATAAACATCCAACATAGGGCTTATTACCATTTCAACAATGAAGGTTTATCAGTATTGTATTCACAATTCATCTTTCCTTTTGAAGGGTAAGAAGGATTTTTAGGAAGGTGTCATTTTTCATTGGTGATTTTCAAAGCTATTCTTAGTGAGTTAGAGATAATGGATAATGCTCTGAGGTAAAGGGTAAGATGTTGGTAGAAAAAAGGGTGCTCTGCCAAATGATGATATTAAGGAACTCAGGGTTAGGCATGTGTGAGATTGACCAGCAACTGTTGTTTACTATTATTAAATATCCATCTACCTTAGGCTGCCCTTTTGTGAAAGTCTTTTCCTTTTTGTAGTTCACCTTGATGTTCACATTAACCTGATTTTGTCAGTATATAAACATCCAGTAAGGGAAAGGTTGAATCCATGTTGTGATTTACCACTAGCCTAAACCATAGGGATGCCCTTAAGCCATGTTACTCCCTGTGTCCTCACATTTGTTAGAGAATTAAAGTGGAACATAAAATTGCTTCAGTTTTATCTGCCATGGCTCATCTGTGACCCAACTCCCCACTGAGGATACAAACACGGAGTTTTATCACTAACACTAGTTTTGATAGCCTAAGGTAAACTGGAATTCTTTTTTGTAATTCACCTGTAAATCAACTCAGACACATTTTGAAAAGTCTATTATTGGATATGTAAAGTAAAGTAGTATTTTATTGTGCAACATCTAAGGTATCATGACCCTGATATCGTAACATTCTTAAACCCACATCAACTTTTTCTATTTTTCCCAAAGGAAGAACTGATCCACGTGAGCTCCATAATTTTCGTACATGTGTAATGATATGATTACCATAAGCTTTCACAATAACTGAAAGTATGAGTTGTTTGCGTACGATTTCTAGAGACATGTAAATGATTGCTATGGTTCCATCTTACTACAACCCCACTTTGCCCAAAAGATGAGGCAGGATTTGTCATTCTTAACAAGGAGTAAAAAAGATGTCCAAACTTAAAGGATTTTGTAAAAGAAAAAGAATGTTTGTTCATTTTTGGAGGAGAAAACAAATTTTTGCTATAACTGTTCTAAAATCATGAGAATTTTTTAGAGGTGTATTACAACTGTATTAGTTCCTGAAAATAAGTGAAAAATGAAATACTGAATAACCATCCCCCTTTTATTTTACTATCAGAGAAAAATCAGAAGTTCTTTGGGTAAGGAATGTAAATTAGTATGCAAATGAGCACACACTCTCTTTTCTTTTTAGAGATTCATGAATTGATTGAAAACAGAAATTGAAAATATAGGTAGTTCAGATATAATTCCTATCATTTGGAACATTTTTCCTGTCTTTGCAAATTCAAAATATCTGAATTCTTTACAAAGGCACCTTAATTTCATTTTCTTTCATTTTCTTTCTCCCTTCCTTTTCCCCTTCTTCCATCCCTCCTTCCTTCTGTTCTTTTTTCTTTCATTTTTTTTCTTTTTGCCAAAGAATAAATTGAACTCTTTCAATAATAGGTTAAAAGTGAATGTTTCTGGTCATTAAGGATGCTTACATTCTGGGAAATACATTGACAGGTGAAGAGAAGACCCAAGTAGCAAGAATGAAACCACCTTCAAGAGCTCTGCTCCATAGTTGATGACTGTCCGGCTTATGGGTTTAGAATCCAGAGCCAGCCTACATGAAATAAATAGTAAAACACATCATTTTTCTCAGCATATAGAGCAGACTAAATGAAAATTGATTAAGTTCTAAGATATCAACATTGTTCTAATGTTTCTTGCATATTCAGAAAGCAGATAAGGTATAAACCCTACCATTCCAAAAAGAATACAATCTTACTGCTGTGTTTACTCTTATCCTTTGTTTCAAGACTGCATGCAATCCCAGTAGTAAAGAGAAATCTGAGTAAAAGAATGTGAAACGCTCTGCAGTCTCACCAAGAAATTACTCTAGAGTTACTTTATATACTTATTTTTCTTTTTATTTTCTTTTTCACGTGGCTAATTAGCTAATTGTCCTTATTTATCTGGATAGTCCTACATAGTTTGGACCAATATTCCCTCGACTAATCCAGACTGGAATTTTCTGAGGGTGACTTGACCTGTCATGGCTTTTTCCACAACTCTAACATCTTGATGAGGTGTAGGGGATATTAATCCAGCCTTCTAGCCTAGCCAGAAGTTCACCTGACTTTTTTTTTTTCCTTTTCGTTTTTGTTAAGGCAAGGAATTCAAAGATGGAAAGCCAAATTTTAGTGACCTCTGGGCAAGTTATGGAACTGCTTTGAAACTCAGTTTACGCATTTGATGAAGAAATAGAATTAGATGGGGAATTAACATTTATTTACTGGCTTTGGTATCACCTTTTTTTGCTCTTCATAATACCCATTTGAATAGTTGTTTTATCCTCATTTCATTGAAATGGATTAAAATAAATATTAAATAACTTGTTCCACATAAGAAACAATTAAATAACAAAATCAGGATTCTAATTTAAGTCCACCTTCAGTCTTTGTCACCAAAATTTATATGTTTTTTTTTCTCATTATACCTCATTATGCAAAATAAGATTATCTGGAACACTACATATAAAATAGAAGAAATGAAAACTCCTCTTTTATAATTGAAATTAGGAGATTAAAAGCCCATGCTTAAGAATTTAATTAGATGGGGATTTATAAATATGGATTCTGCAGTGTCCTTAGACTTATGCAGAGAGAGCCAGTTGTGTGATTTGAGGTAAAGATAGAAATAAATTTGAAGACATGAGAAAGATGAGAAGGTCCTTAGGAGAGGATAGAATGAAGAAAAAATAGAGACAGTGAACCAAAAATGGACGTAGATTTATAATTTTGGAAATTATAGAGAACTCTTTTTTAAGAACTAGAATAGATAGCTAATAGTCACAGTTTTTAGTTGTTGCAAGTCACTTTTATCTTTAGGTCTTCTTGACATTAAATAAACTTGATTATATGGATTGCTTTGCTTCATTTGATAAGCAAGGGGATTTTCTGTTTTCAATTTCTGAGTTACCAAACTTCCAGAAAGTTATGCCATGCATGGCAGGGTGAGCTCCATAAAACAGTTTAGTAGGAATAGAAGAAATTCAGAGCCATAGGAGGTAGCAAGAATTAAAGCTCCCACAGAATTCCCGGGGATTTGAAAGAGGTGGTTTTGTTTCCTCCAGAGTACAAAATTGGGTTTGGAGCAAGTACTTTTGAGAATCTCAAGGATCGGGGAAATTTCCAACTCTAATATTGAGGTTATATTTCTGTATGTTTATGTATATGGGTGTGTAGGCATGTGGGCCCTTGAACAACATTGGTTTGAACTGCATGGGTCCAATTTTATGCGATTGTTTTGAGAAGTACTGCGTAACAATGCAAACGTATTTTCTTTTCCTTATGTTTTTCTTAATAACATTTTTTCCTATAATTTATTACAAGAAAGCAATATATAATGCATATAACATAAACAGTATGTTAAAGGACTATTTATGTTATCAGTAAGGTTTCTGGTTAACAGTGGACTACTAGGGGAGTGGGGTTGACTCGGTGGGTTAAGTATCAGACTCTTAGCTTCTGTTTAGGTCATGAGCTCATGCGTCATGATATCAAGCCCTGTGATGGGCTCCAGGCTCAGTGTGGAGGCTGCTTGAGATAGTCTTTCTCTTCTCCTCTGCCCTGCCCCCAACAAACACACTCTCTCTTTCTATCACGTAAATAAGTTAATTAATAAATAGAATATTTTTAAAAACCCAACTCCCCCAAAACAAACAAAAAAACAAACAAAAGAAGACAGTGGACTACTAGTGGTTAAGTTTTGGGGGAAGTTATACAGATTTTCAGCTGCAGGGGGTTTGATGCCCTAACCCTGGTGTTATTCAAGGATCAGCTGTGCATATAACATACTTGGTACTAATCTTGATGGCCTTGGGTACAGTTAAGTCATTTGTATTTTCCAGGCCATGCATTCTATGATTAAACGTAAACAGCAATATTCACAAATAGAAATGCACTACCTCTATTGCCATCTTCCATGAGAATTTATCACCAAATTTTTCCAGAAGTTTGGGAAATCTGCCAGAGTCTTATTTGTACAGTGTATATGGAAATCTGTACCTAGCCATTATATCTTCTGCAGGCTTGACCCTGTCAAAACCAAAGCTATCACTTTGATGCCAGTGACCAAGGATATGATGCTCCTCTTGGTGCTGATGGCTGACAACCATGCTTCGTTAACTGCCTTTCAAGTCAGCTGGTATGGGCTTTCTAGCTCTCCATCAGAAATATTGAGCATGCAAGTGTTTATATCCATCATAACTCCCACACAAATCCCTCCCATTCTTACAGAAATGTTTAACACCAAAATGATTAACTCTTAATACATAAAACTTTCATTATCCCAAGGGCCTTATAGCAAAACATAAATATTTTCAGTTAAAAGCTTTCCACCCTGTCATCTTAGGACTCCATAAAGAGGTTATGTGTCTGAGGTCAATCTGAGTCAGGCTTTCCATATGTTGTCAAATTATTAGTCCTCCAAATTTTAACTATTAATTTTAGCCTATTGTTTTCCAACAAAATGTGTGTAGCTCAAAAACAATACATAATTTCCCTCAAGAATCATTAATCATATATGTAGTGAGACTCATAGTGAATATATCTACTAACAAATTCCCAGAAAATCCTGAATCCTGGGGACAACCCACATGGCCTGCAAAAAGGAAAAAAAAATTGAACAAAGAAGACAAACAAATAAAAATCAGCAAATCATGCAAGGGAGAAACCCCATATGCAATTAATACACAATAGCTTCATGAAGGAGTTGAGGTAATGGTGTGAGTGACTGGAAAAGGACATTCATCAATCCTCACACACTCCACACTGCCATTCCCTCCATGACTTTCCCACAGCTCCCTTCACCATTTTGGTTTTAAAAAAATTATATATAGGGGTGCCTGGGTGGCTCAGTGGGTTAAAGCCTCTGCCTTCATCTCAGGTCATGATCTCAGGGTCCTGGGATCAAGCCCCGCATCGAACTCTCTGCTCCTCAGTGAGCCTGCTTCCCTTCCTCTCTCTCTGCCTGCCTCTCTGCCTGCTTGTGATCTCTGTCAAATAAATAATAAACATAAAAAATTTTTTTTAAAAATTATATTTATTTTATTTAAGTAAAATTTATTCAGTTATACTGAGTTATAGTGATATAAAATGTAAGCATATTAAGTTGCACATTTAATAAAGCACTTATGAAAGTAATAGACTGCTTGAAATCAACTGAATTAATAAGATCAGAATCTAAGATTATGCTACTTAGGTTGGCTATGCTCTTAGAATGCATGTTTGATGAGCTACTGTCACCTTATAGTATTTTAAATAAAAATGATGAGGTACTCTTTAATAAGTTAGTTAAATAAGATTATTTCACAGGAAGTCAGGCCCAGGGACAATGCCAACCGACCCAGGGAAGGAAGGAGTTGTATTTTTCTCATCTTCTTTAAGATTACAGGTATTATTTTGGAAACTCATTGTTTTTGTATTGTTTATCATAAATTTCCGCTCCAAAGATACCAGCAGAGTACTCATAAAATAAGCTTAATGAATGAAAATTAGAAAAATATTGAATGTATAAGATATATTGAGTAATACATATTTGATGAATTATTAACTGAGCATAGAAAATTACTAAGTTTTAAGCACTAGAATGTTTTGCTACAGCTTCTTGTATAAGCACAAGACTATTATTAAAATCCACATATTGAAGAAAAGGAAGCACAGGTTCAGAGAGTTATTAGTAGAATTAGCTTTTGGATGAAATATAATCTGACCCTGAACTTCATTTTAATTGTTGCTACTTTGCTGCACACAGTCATGTGCTGTGTTAACTAAAATATGTACCTCGACTTTCCATTCTGTAGGGTGGAAAGAAATATATTACTTACCTCATAGAGCAGTTTTGAGGATGAACTTGACTTAATAGGTATAAATACTTAAAATAAGGTACAGCACTTTGAAAGCAGTTATCAGCTATTATTCTGTCTTCATAAGTGAAGACATTACATACATTTATTTTAAAAATGTATGTAATGTCATTTATTATACATTTATTTTTACATACATTTATTTAAAAAAAAACATTCATTTCCTTCCCTCTCTTTCTTCCTTCCCTTCTTATTTCTTTCAAATATATTAATATCCAAGATATTTTGTTAATGATAATTACAACTCCATTCCATATAGAGTATTGTTACTTTTTTTCCAATACACTATTATTACCTAAAGTAGCTATTATCTTTTATTATTTTTGGTATTTCATAGGAGAAAAGCAAACTTTGATGATACTAAAAACCATATCCAAAGTTACAGAATTAGCAAATGATAGACTCTAGATTCTTGAGATATGAAGATAAATGAACCGTAAGTCATTCACATTTTTGTATGTCTCCCAAATAAATCATACCTTCTTTATTAGATTGTAGGTGTCTTAGAATTCAGGACAATTTCATATTTTTGCTTATGTTTTCAAAGTTGAAAATACAATGTGTTTCCCATCAGGTATAGATAGATGGATAGATAGATAGATGTAGCTAAATATATGTGTGTGCATCCAGTGTACGTGCACATATATATGTGTGTGTGTATGTGTGTGTGTGTGTATTTAATGACTACTACCTATAAATTATATATATAATTTTTATAATTATTATAAAATTATATATATGTAAATTAAATATATAATTTACAAGTAGTAGTCATTAAATAAGTATTAAGACAAATCATGTCACTGCCCTGATCTATTATACTTAGAAGGAAACCTAAGGGATTTAGTGTGTGGACTAAAAGGCTACTCATCCCCTGGCCCCTCAATACCACTCAAATTACATCTATTAGTTTCCTATCTCTAAGTCTGCCCCATCCATCCAACGGCTTTTGCTATTGCTTTAAAATGCCAAGTGTATTTTTGTACACTTTTGTACTTTTGCCTTAGGGCTTTTTTATTTACTGTTTCTTGCCAGTTTTCCACATGTGAACCCCCAAATTCATTTTGTCTTCACATTTATTGACTACATATCTAATATTCTTTTAAACTCTTGAAATGAATTATCTTAATCTTTTTAAAAATTATCTTATTCTTAAATAAGTTACTATTTGTTTGGTGTCATGGGTTAAGAAACCCGAGAAAAATAAACACCCTATGGTATGACTTATATGTGAAATCCAAAAATAAATCAAGCGCAAAGAAACAGAGAGTTGAAAAGTGGATGCAGGGGCCAGGATGTATGAAGCAGTTGATAAAAGAGTAAACATTTTCAGGTCGAAAATGAGTAATAACTGAGGATCTAATGTAAAACATGATGACTGTAGTTAATAACACTGTATTATAAATCTGAAATTCCCGAGTAGAACTAATGAATTGGGTTGAAAACAGAAATTTAAATAAGTGGTTTAGTAGGCTTCCCATCCCTTCACATAGCCATATTCCTCAAACTGTGTTATTTGAAGAAATGTTTATTGACTCTTCCAGTAGAATGACAAAGACACAACAAGGTCAGACATTTTCAATAAGAGAGATGGTTCTGGGGAATAGAAGTCAATTATATAAACTATCAATTGATTATGAATCCAAAGTAAATGTCAATCCTGATACATACCTCTGAGAAAAGGACGTTGAAATATAAAATAGGAGGTTGGCTGGCCAAGGATCTCATAAACTCTGATAAAACAAATATCCATATATAGTTCTTAAATATGCAACATAATGAGACACAAAACAGTGAAATATTTTATTTTATTTTGGATAACCAAAGTCATCATTGATTTGGAAGAATGTTTATGAGGTCTTAAACTACAGTAAGACTTCTAATTTTTCAACATCACCTTCCATTTGATGACCCTGACTTCAGTGGCCACATTGAGGAACCTGGGAATATAGAGTGTTTTAAAGGGGTTTGCTCAAATTTAAAGCTCATCATACAGCCAGTTCCTGCTTTATGGATCTTCATTTTAGCTATTTACAATTCAGGGGAAAAATAACTGTGAGATTTTTAATTTTATATGCCGGGGATGGGATTAATTTATTCCCATCTGTACAGGATTCAAGAGATTTTCCTTTAATGAGATACATACAAGCTTCTTAACCAGACAAATGTGGATTTGAATCCTAGCCCTGTAGTAGTATTATCAGAAAATGGTTGTATTTAAAAAAAAAAAAAAAAGTGTTGAATTTCTTTTTAAGGTTTGGTTTACTCCTCTATGAAATTTAATTTACAACTATTCATGTAGACAATTAAATGAGACAATTTTGAGAAAAATGTATCACAGGTCATGGTGGAGTATCCAGTTACCACTGGATAATCAGAGCATATGCCTCCCTATTATATACTTCCATAAACAGTTTTTACATGGTGATCACATGAAAAAATTCACTATGATAGCTCATAAGTACTTTCTCCATCATTTGTGATCAAGAGGTGGAAGAAACCGCATCACTTCCTGTTTGTTACTCATTGATCTCACTCATCCCATGACTTTAAACCCTGTCTCTGTTGAGAGCTCTTCTCTCTCTATCCCCTATCCTGCTCTAACAATTCAGCTCCAAAAGTAACTATCCATTTAACATCTAATTGAGTTGTTGGACAGTATCTCAGGCATAACCTGGCCAATAAGGACTATTGATTAACCTGCATACCCCACAGTAGCCATTCCTCAGGAAATCTATCCATCTTTGTAATTGACACTATTTGCAGCCAGTTGCTCAATCTAAAAGCAGAGGAGGATGGATGGTCTCCTTGGATGGATTCATTTCTGATGGTAAGTTCAGTCAGATTTACCTTTAACATTGTTATCCCTGAATGACTATTTCTTCCCATTTTCTTTGCTAAGGCTACTGTTACCTGTTATCTACACTAAAGTCATAGACTTCTGATAGGTTTCCCTGCCTTAACTCTTTAGGCCCCTGACAGTACATTACCCATATAGAAGGAGTGCAGAGACTCTCCTTAACCAAACTTTAGAATGTCTCCCCTGAACTCCCTTTTGGACTAGGTGTTATCCTTGACCCCTGCTAAAGCCAGTTTTAGTGAAGAGTTCCAGTAAGTGGGTTTGACAAGACACCACTGTCCTTGATATCTGATCACTCTTGAAACCTGACCAGGTTCTTCTTCCTCTACATTGATATCTAAAACCATGCCTGTCTTTAGCAAGAATCCAATTAGGACAGTTGAGCAAGCATCTCCCTATTCTTGATGTCTGCTCTTAATACCTTTCTGTCCACTGTCCCTCTGCCTGGACTAGTTGGCTATAAACCCGAGGTATCTTTTCTTATTCCAGAAGTCTCCTTCTCTAGCTGTGATAGTTGCCGAATAAAATCTGTCTTTACTGCTCTAATATCTAACTTTTTCTTTAACAACTGCTATCTTTTCCTTAAAAAGCAGTCACACTTTCTAAAACATGAGTCACCTTTTGGTTAAAGGCATTTTTTACTTTCCAGTGAACTAAAATGAAATTCAGATTCTTCACCATAAGTCTTCAAGATATTGCATTATTTAAACCTGATTCTCCCTCCACCTTGTTCCTTCTCTTTCTCTCCAGATTTTCATATGACTGCCTCTTTCTCATGAGTTAGGACTTTCTTTAAATATCAGTTTTCTCAGAAAACCCTTCAATGAATTCCCTCTGTAAAGTAGAGCCCCCTCAAATTCATCACTATGTTATAATCCTATCTGTTTTCTTTGTTGCTCTTCTGTGTCTTAAATATACTTATTCATTTATAGGATCATTGCTTGAGTCCTTCCAGTAGCATAATGCCAGGATTCAGGTGGCAACTGGATATTTTTCACTATCTGCCTGCCTGCTTGTTTTGACCCAGGAGGTGAGAATCATAGAGACAAAATAACAAAGAAATAAAGAGAGAAAACACACAACTTGGAAAAAAATAACATGTTTTGCTCTTCAATAATGAAAATAATTTTTCAAAGGTTTCTATCAGGAATTGTCCCATTAGAAGTGAATAAATAATACATAGAGTAGGATACACACATTTTTAATTCAAGGACAGATTTTAGTTCAAAAGGTTCACTAACCTTTTAAAATCCTTAATGTTCCAGATGAAAAGTCACTTTGGGGGGCAATTAGAGGATATACTCATTAAACCAATTGTACAAAGGCCATACAACGTGGGTATAAGAGGTTAGGCAGTACCATTAAGAAGTAACCTGGAAAACCAGTCATTTGAAAGACTTTGCCTTTGAGGTTACCTCACAGCAAGCATACACTAGGCAACTGCATTTGGTTTCAAGTTCAAAGTTACAGAGTACAAAGGATAAAGAAACTCTGCCCTCCCTTCTTATTTAAGTAGTTTTAATTTGAACTTCAATACAACAGTTGAGTAGCAAAGAAGTGTGTCTGGAGGACTTTAGCAAATGCTCCCCTTATTCCAGTTGCATAAGGAATTTATAGGAGATAACTAGCTTATGAACAAGAATAAGATCTCCTCCTCTCCCATCAATATAAGCCAAAACTGAACAAAAACATCCGTATTTAGTGGCTAAAGCCGAGCTTTAAATCATAAAATTGATGTCTCCCTTTATATAATTGCCTATTGTACATCTAGAGAAGAAAAATCAGGTCTAAGAAACTTTGAGAGACATAGGCATGACAGAGACCTACAATAGAGACAAAAAATGATTTATCTTTTTATCTTGTGAACAAGATCTATAGCAAAGTAGAGATCCAAAACCTTATACAAAGCAATCATGGAGATACATCAGACAAAGTCAGAAGAAAAATGTTCATTTCTCCATGCCTTTCTAACCTCTGCCACCAGTTTCAGAATTAAATTGCTCTTTTTTTTTTTTTGAGTTAGTAATTTGTCTCTTTGATTTCTCAGTTATTGAAAAAAAACAAAAAAATATCATGTCTCCTAAAACTGAGGCAGAACATCTTCCTTTTCTGAAGGAAAGGAGACCCCTTCATGGGACAGGTCCTGGAGACAGAGCTGAGAAATAACACATTTAGTAATTCTCTGGGGCTAGATGACCCAATCAATAGCACTGATAGTTTTTCCACATATAAACTTGAGTTCTCCCACCTGGCACCGAGAGGCTTAATAAATCCATGGTACAAAGCCTGTTTTAAAAAAGGCTTCAATTGACAAAGGTAAGAGTAAGAAGGATGGAGATAAATAATGATTTTTTTCCCCAAAATTATTTCTTGTCACACCAAGTGTAAGATTTTAATTCATATACTCTTAATAACTGTGTCCATTTAACACATATAACCTTGAAGAAGAGGACAGTGCTGTTTCAGTGGAATGATATAACAATGAAAGTTATGTCTCTTTTTCTGTTTTTAAATCTTAAGGGTATGCCCTTAAGCATTCTTCTTGTCTTATCAATAAAGCAATGCTTTGAGTAGCTGTGAGGAACACATGTCATGTTGTAGTCACATAAATGGAACTCCTGAAGTGAGGCAGGTCATTCTAAATGGACCTGGCTATATGCTTCCATGTCTCCAAGAGTCACTATAGAGTAAGGCTTTAGAACTCTAATAACTTCTAAACTTCCATGCAGTTCTAAAATCATGTTCATTTGACACTGCTCAATGTTATTAAAATCTCTCATGTGTACCAGAAGCCCTTCCTAACAGGATTCTGGATTTCAAAGATTAATTTCTTTAATTTTGGAAAAGTCTCAGGTGCTATCCCTTTGAATACTACCTCCTAACCATGCTACTTTCTTTCTTCTAAAACTTTAATTATTGTAATGTTGCAAATTTAACTAATTTCCACATCTCTTGTTTTCTTTATTATTCCCCACCTCTGTACTATATTCTGCATGCTTTCTTTAGACTGAAAAACTGGTTCAATCATTTTCATTTTTATTTGGGTTTACCCTGTGGTTTTTATTATTTAAGTGGGCAATTTATTTATTTATTTTTGCTAGGATTTGAGCTTATTTATTTACTTTTTTAAGATATTGCTCTAGTCATTAGTAAACTTTTGATAGCCATTTTTATTTAAAAAAATGTTCATATATTATGTGTTTTTCAGTCCAAATTAAAACAAATCACACCTCAGAAAAAAATATTTTTCATACATTTCATAGAGGATTGGAATTGAGAACTAACTCCTAAAATTCTTAAGATGATCATCAAGCCAATTAAAAAAAAAAGTCAATAACAATAACCATTGCAGAGAAAAGGAAACATCACTGATTATAGAATATATTAAAATAACTTCAATTTCAATAATAATTAGGAAAATGAAAGTTTAAATGAGATACCGTCAAATCCAATAGATTAACACCAATTTTAAAACTCTGATAATGCTAGATCTTTTCAAAGATGTTATATAAATTCCACATGTAAGTGAGGTCCTACGGTATTTGGCTTTCTCAGACTTATTTTCCTTAGTGTTGTACTCTCTAGCTTTATCCATGTCATTGCAAATGGCAAGATTTCATGCTTTTTGATGGCTGAATAGTATTCTAATATATGTAAATATATTCTACATCTTCTTTATCCATTCATCTGTCAGTGGACATTTGGGCTTTCTCCATAGTTTGGCTATTGTTGATAATGCTGCTGTAAACATTGGGGTACATGTATCTTTTTTAAACTAGTGTTCTTTTATTCTTTGTGTAAACACTTAGTAATGTAATTACTGGATCATAGGATCATTCTACTTTTAATATTTTGAGGAAACTCCATACTGTTTTCCATAGTGGCTGCAGCAGTTTGCATTCCCACCAACAGTACACAAGTGTTCCTTTTTCTCCACATCCTCACCAGCAAATAATGGTTAGCAGAGGAGGGATGAGTGAAGGGATGAGTTAAATAGGTGATGGGGATTAAGGATGCACTTGTGATAAGCACTAGAAGTTGCATGGAAATGTTGAATCACTATATTGTATACCTGAAACAAATATAACACTGCATGTTAGATAACTGCAGTTAAAATAAAAACTTAAAAATAAAATAAAATAAATTTTAGAAGATGTAATATAATGGAAACCATGATATCAATACTGGTAGGAGTGAAATTAAAAATAATTTGTAAAATGAATTGGTATCTTCCAAAAAGTCCTATATTCCAGATCATTCAACACATCAATCCACTTTATAAGAGGTATATACTTTATAGAAACTCTTTCCCAAAAAAAAAAAAAGAAAGAAAGAAACTCTTTCCCATGTGTGCTAGAAGACAAACACAAGAATAATTAAGGTGACATGTTTGTCACCTTAATAGCAAAACAAACAAATAAAAAACTAGCCCAAGACCAATAAGAGAATGGATAAATAGACTCCAGTATAGTAAAAAAAAATAGAAAATTATGCAGTATTTTAAATGAACCCACAGCTACCCACATCAACACAGACAACTATTAGAATAATAATGTGTTTAAAGATCAAATCACAGGAAAACAGGTGAAATTTAAAAATATGTTGTTTATAGTCACATACATATCCAATGAAAATGTAAAGAAAAGCAAGAGAATGATTTTTTTTAAATACATTTAAATCAGTATTCAATGTTATCTTTGGAGAACAGTTAAGGCTATTAGGGGACAGATAGGGAACCCTACAAGTTTATACAATTTTACAATTGTGCCTTTGTTAATGATATTGTTCTGCTTCATACATGTTACATATTTTACATGTATTCACTAATTTAAAACTAAAAAAATATACTTTTCAAGTATAATTTTTAGCATATAGTAACCTGTTGACTTTGTTTTACTCTAGACATTGAGGGTGACATGTGGTTGCTAGATTATAAAAAGCTTTCTTTTTTTGTCACATTATAAATCATCATAATGTTTTTTCTTATAACATTTTTATTTTATAGCTGATTGGGCTTTCCAACAAATAAACCTCCTATTTATCATACAAATATGCAACTATTTCCTACCCCCCCCCTTACTGGGAGCAGTCGCAAACTCAATCTCAAATATTCTCTTTCTAGTCCCATAATTTTAATCAAGTAATGATGGACCATCTTTGGGTATATAGCATCACTCAGGTTTACTTTTCCTAAAGATGTTTATTTACTGCATGCTTCCTCCTCTCTGCCTGTATTTCTACTTATTGGTTCAAGAAACAAATAAATTACCTATTTCCCTCTTCAAAATATATGATTGCTTTGTTTAATACCTAAAATTTATTTTTTTAAAAGATTTATTTATTTATTAGAGAGAGAGAGAGAGAAGGTGCAGGTGAGGGTGAAGGAGGAGGAGAGAGAGAGAGAGAGAATCTCAAGCAAACTCCTTGCTGAGCGCAGAGCCCCATACTTTGGCTCCTTCTCATGGTCCTGCGATCATGACTGGAGCCAAAATCAGAAGCTGAATGCTCAACTGACTGAACCACCTAGGTACCCCTCAATACCTAAAGTTTCTAGTGGTGTTCTTAGATATATGGTAGACTAAAGTAAGCACTCATTTCTAGATTACAAGGATGCCGTGCTTGGAAGGCCAAGAGTTTCACAGTAAGATATTTGAGAGACTATTGTCAAGTACAATACTTCTCAGAAGCAAAAGAAATGGAAGAACCATCTACACTATTTGTACCCCAGTTGTATGTATTTACATTTGCCTAAGAATTCTAAATTTCCAGACTTTCCGTCAAACCAGGTCCACATTCACATTTCAGATCTTCCCTCTTTGGATATGTTAATAAGATTATTCCCAGGTCTTCAGAAAAAAAATCAGACACCTTGCTGATTTAGGTGTTTCATAATGAAGGTGAAAAATAATGCAAGCATTTTTCAATGAAAAAGATGCTAACATTTTTCTGAAAAACAGTTACCAGAAAGCTGCCATCAAAATGGATGCTCTGTACTTCTCTGAAATTATTCAATTACAATGTTATTTCCAGTATCTAATATTTTAGGTTAAAGGAAAAAAATCTATTTTTCCCCTTCAGCTACAATTTTTTTTTCTTCAATTGCTTTTTCAAGGCATCCAATAAATAAGCCCAGTTCTCTTTAATTACTGAGTTTAGTTATGAAAGGAGAGTGATCACAGGAAAGGAGGTTGTAGTTGGCTCAAACTGTTCTTTTGTTATCTTCTCTGTTTCCTGCTGTGATACAAATGATTCCCTTTTGCTTGCTGGCAGTGGCATTTGCTTTGAGCTAAAAAAAAACAAAACAAAACAAAAAACCAACCAACCAACCAAATAAACAAACAAACAAAAAAAACAAGAACAACAATAACCCACCCCCAACACACACACATTCGGAACACCAGCTAGAAAAATATTTGTTATTTCAACAAACTGCCGCATCTCCAAAATTCAACATTTGTTATTATCCACAGTTTGATAATATGAACACTTGTGGTCTATCCCTCTGCTATGGAATATCCTTAATGCTCAGCTTCTGCAATGAAGTCAAAGATATATTATCAAGAACACCAAGGTTTGTGAAATTTGAAGTGGATAAGTTCACTTATCCATGAAACTTAAACACATAATACGATAATAATTATCCCCACCTTGTTGAAATCATTCAGCAATCCCTGAGTTACTCCTTCTTTACTCTTTGAAAATTTATCTCCTGGATTAACGCCCCTGTCTCTGACACTGTGTCTTTTATAATTCTGGCTGTTTTCAATATCTAGATTGACGGTCATTTTAATACTGTCATCTGTCAAGTTCTTTCTTGTATCAATCCCTTTACCTCAACTTAAGTAGCCCTATGGTCCTGAACTAAATTTTGTCAGCACCCTTCCATAATTTCACTTTTAGATACTCCGTTTTCCACCACCATTTCCTCTCCCTCTAGTCTCACTGTCTCTGAAACCTAACTCCCACAATGCTCTGATTCAGTATCACCTGACTTTACTACCATTCACTATCTTCAAGTGATACCTCATTTACTTCTTTACACAGCTTAAATCTCAAGGTTAATCATCACAAGACTTCCCTTGTATACACCTTTAACTCTATCAATATCTTTGCTTTGTTGTAGTGTTAGCAAGACTCCAATCATATTAAAGCTAAATTCTTGTTTTAACTTGCATCTTCCTACAATTGTTAGTTAGGGTAAAGGATAAACAAAACAAAGAGACCCCTAAAATATAAAGACTTAACCAAGATAGAAGTTTATTTTCTTTCTTAACTAAAGATAGCAAAAAGAGTGGCCCAGTTTAATAGAGAACTTGGACTCCCCGGAGACACTCAGGTTCCTTTTATAACATCCTGCTGCTAGAGCTTTATCTTCTCACTGTTAGTTGGAGCTGGGGAACATGCATGACTTAGTTCATATAATCTGGAAAGAGGACATATAGGTAAATAATATTCTTTTGAACAAGTGAATCAGGAGTTTCTCATATAACCTCTGAGCACATTCGCAGGTCAGATTTTGTCACATTTCTACATCTAGGCAAAAGGGAAACTGAAATCTTTAGCTGGATGGACATAAACATGGCTTAGTTTGATAACTATGAAAGAAATTTTGGTGAAAAGTTAACAGTCCTGTATCTAAACAGAGCTAGACAAAAAAAAAAATATATATATATATATATATATATATATATATATATATATATATATAAAACAATGCTGACTAATCTTACATTAAATTCAGAACTACTAACTTCAAGTGGTCTTTTAATTCTATTTGGCAATTACAGTACTTTTCTTAGTCTTTTTTCCCTCCACTCACTTTTTTTTCTTTTCTTTTATATTGCTGAGTAAATGAAAGCAATCAAAACAGCAATTCCACACATCCAAACTACCATATCTACTCATTTTTCTACATTAGCTACCATAGATGATTTCTTCCCATCTCATTGTACATAAATTCTCAGTGATTATAAGCCCAACTCATCCATGAGAGCTTTAAATCTCATCTGCTTTCACCTACCTAAGGCTATCTCTCTAAAAATATTGTACCTCTTCACATATTATCACTTCCTTCCTTTTTTATTGGACTATCCACATCATCATAAAATATATTTAGTATATTATATATAAAAATATATAAAGTATATTTATATGTACCATCTTTAAAATGAAGAACCCCCTGCTGATTCCATAGGTGACACTAGCAGCATTATTCCTATTCCTAATGACTATAAAGCTTCTTGAAACAGTGCTCAGTAAAGTTCTCCATTTCTCTATCATCTATCATCTATCTATCTATACATCATCTACCATCTATCTGCTTTTATTTGTTTCTAACATTCCACCAAGGCTACTGTTCTCAAGATTATGACTAATGCATCCTGCTAAACTTAATGGCCAATTTTCAGTGCTCATCTTTAATGGTCACTTTTCAGCATCCTTTAACCCAATCACTTTGCCTAGGAACACTACATTGGCTATGCATGATATCACAATCTCCTTGTTTCCCTTCTATTTCTCTAGCTCGTCTTTCTCATTTCTTTTCCAACTTCCCCCTTATCTCCTTCCTGGTTAAAGTTTGGAAGTGTCAGGAAACAAGAATATCCTGTCCCCTTCAAGTTCCTGCTAGACAGATTAAGAATCAAATTGACCTGAAATGGATTAACAGGAGAAAATCTGGTGTACATTCAGGGAATCCACAGACAGAGAAATTCTAAAGACAAGCAAGATGATGTAGATATGCCATCCTAAACTAAGGAGAAGGGGATTGGGCTCTGGGACCACAGAGGGAAGGGATGCAATTTATACAGCAATAAGAAGAGCAGATCTTTGGTGATTAGATCTTTTCCCTGGGAAACAAATGGGTCACTCAGGTAAAATTTATCTCTGCTAGTAACCCTTACTCTGAGAAATACTCCCAATTTAGATTCTTCTATGTAGTAAATGAAGGAGCAAAAGTTTTTCTTGAGACTGTGAGGTCTTAATTGCTTTCAGCTCAAACTAATCTTCATGCCAAAGTGGTTCATTCTGGGGTAGACTGTTCTCAGCTCCTATAGATGTTTCCTTGAAGTTCCTAGGTTTTTTTTCGATTTGCATTCAGTTTTATAGGAATTTCATTCAGTTTCATGGATTCAAAATCATCTATTTGCTAAAAGATCCAGACTGTGTCCTGCAATGCACCCAACAATTTCCCCCTTAAATGTCTAAGAAAAAACCTGAAATGTAGCGTGCTTAAAACTAATCCCTTCACCTGCACACCTCTAGGTCTTGTTCTTCCATCTCAACCAATGGCAACTCCATTCTCCTAGATGCTGGGACAGAAAACAGAGTTATCTTTGAATATATCATACCCCCACGTTTACCCTTCTGGTGAATACTACTGATTTTAATTTCACAATATATGCTGATACTAAATACATTTTCACCATTTTTGTCACCATCATCGTCACTCTGGCCTAAGCTACCACCTTTGAGCACTTTCATTATTGAAAATATGTCTTAGTTATTCTCCCTGCTTTTGCCTTTGCCCACACAATCGTTCTTAGCAAAAGAGATCCTGTTACAATTAAAGACAAATATGAAGCTCTTGTTCTCAAAATCTTCAAGTGGCTTCTCATCTCAAACAAGTCTGAAGTCCACGTGATAGCTCTCCTTGACATCACCATTCTGCTTCTATCTCCTACCACATAGTGGTTCAGAGCATGGTCTGAGGAGCCCCACTTCTTAAGTTCAAATGGTGGCCCCATCATTTACCAGGTGTCATTTAATATCTGTACGCCTCAGTGACTCTGTTGGGGGAGTAATATCTACACTATTTTTTTTTTAAGGAGTAAATGAATTAAATACAAAGTACTAGGACATATGTAATGCGTTGTCAGTATTCAATAAACATTACTTTCTACTCCTTTCCTCCTTTCACTCAGTCTCTACTCCCAGGGACCCCTTCTTGTTCCTTAAATATGTTGAGTATATTCTTGCCTCAAAGCCCTTGCACTTGTGTTTTTTCCTTTTCTTGAGTTCCATAGCCCCTACGTATTCTTATGACTTCTATTGTCATCTGATTTTGGTCTTCACTGAAATTTCATACTCTTAATGAGGTTTCTATGTCCACCATATTTAAAGTTAAATTTCCAGCCCTATAATAACTCTCCCATTCCCTTCACCCTCATCTCTTAGATAAGCTTGTTACTGTCATGCATATATTCACTATTTTTTCCTTAAACCTAAATACTCTGTATGTTGAATAGAGGAACGAAATTGTTCGTTGTTCATTGTTTCTCAGGCATTGTGTTCAACTTACATGTATTTATCACACTTTGTTTTTACAAAAATCTTGTTAGGCAGGTATTATAACCTCTGCTTTACAAGTATAAAACCCAGGGGTGCCTGGGTGGCTCAGTCAGTTAAGTGTCCAACTCTTGTTAAGAGCTCATGTTATGATCCCATGGCTGAGATAGAGCCCTGCTTAGGGCTCTGTCCTCAGTGCTGGGCTCCAAGTTCAGCCGGGAGTGTGCTTTGAGATTCTTTCTCTCGCCTGCCTCTCCCCGTCTCTAAAATAAAATAAATAAATCTTAAAAAAAACTAAAACCCAAACTTCAGAGAAATTGTATAATTTGCACAAAATTATGAGGCTAGAAATTGGTAGGATTTGGACTCAGACTGATGGCTTTATTACTCTAAAATACATTATATATGGTCTTTAACATATCAAGTTAATGTTTATGATTTTATGCAAAAAAATTAAGATCACTTATATTTTACATCTAGACATTAATATATATCCTGGATAATATTTGAAATTAAAAGTTGCCTTTTACTGTTGTGCCATCTTTTAAAAAATGTTTAAAGATATTTTGTATATATCTGAAAGCTTTTAAATTGTGTCTCAAAAGGAATTGACTGGCTTTAATTAATTACTCTGATGAAAAGGCACAAACTGTCATTCAAAATCTATTACTATGGCATATAGTAAATGTTTTTTAGTATTAACAAAAATATATTCCATGTGTTCGAGAACTATATAAAATTTTGAAATCCTGAAAGCACATAAAAATTATGTACTACATTCCTTGCAGTTCACCTCTTTGAATCTTCAGCTGTTATTAGTGATAAAGCAATGCAGAATTACAATAGCCCTACATCTAATTTCTAGCCCCAAATTTACCAAATTACTAAAAAAGAATGCTTACTTTCTGGGTCAAATCAGGAACTATTCTTTATAATTGAGAAACATTGGAAATAAATTACTTGTTTGATGACTATGCAAAGAATAATATTTTCCCAGAATTTGAAAATAAAGACAATAAACATTTGATCAGGGATAGACACCAAGTCTTCCTAGAATGAAGAGATTAGTTTAGTTAAAAATCAGGTGAATGAATCTGAAACTTCTAAAATTTAAAAGGGGTAAATATTTCTAGGTAGTTGACCTTTACTATTACTGAACTAAATAAATTGGTTCTCAGGAAATATAGCAGAAATTGAGAAGAATTGTAATTTTCTCATTAAGGAGATAATTACCCAAATAGGAATGCAATTACACAATGATGAACAGTTGGAAAAGATAGATTCAATTTTACTAGTGAGAATTGAAAATCTGTCAGAGAAAGTTCCAGAGGGAACAAAGGAAGCACTCACCCTGGTCACAGATCTCTACTATTGTTAATGATAACTATGAACATTTTACCTTTAAAAAGATACCTGCTGAGCTGCACAATGGAAAGAGATCTGGGAGGAATTGATGCTTTCACATATTCAGGACATTTGAGTACTAGCTGATTGGAGAGATAAAGTGAGAAGTAAGAAAAATGGTCAGCTGCTTTATCCTAAAATATTTCATATTATCTCATAGCAAGACATTTTTGGTCTTTACTGATTAATCCCCTTTTTCTCTCCACCATTCTGAAGAATTCTGTTATTTATTAATTATTTTAGGTTTTTTTTTTTAATTCAGGTTCATTTTGTATTGTATATAACTTAATAAAGTAAGATTTATAGGACTGACTCATGATTTTGGAGAAATCCCATCTAAAAATAATAATATTTGAACTATTTGCATATTGCCTAGCATCTGTAATACTGAATTCCGCAGGTAGCATGTATCACCCAAAATATGAACAAATCTTGGATAGAGTCTTTACAATATAATATTACAATGAAGTGTACCAGAGTGTGTCATCTCCAAATATACCTCTTTGGCATATGAATTATTTTGAGCCAAACACCTATTTCTAGAAATAAGGCACAAGCTTTCCTTTTGCAAAGAGAGTTTACATTTATAAAGGAAATTCCTATTTGTAAAGGCATGTCCCTCTTCCATTTTAAGAAGAGGAAAGCTCTGAACAACTCTTATTAATGGCAAGGCACTGACTTAAAACTTACATAACAAAACATATTGTGACATAACATAAAGTAACATAACAAACTTTACAAAGCAGTTCTTGTTTACCGTATTTTTAACATCACATTCCATAACTTCCCTCTTCTGCCCAGAATCCTCAAACCTCTTTTCCTTTTTTAGCTTAAGATGGTATTTTAGCCTTAATTGTCTGTCAACCTCCTTGAACCACAGTTTTCTTTGTGAATTGCAATTGCATGTTATGAACACTTTTTTTCCCCCTTTTGTTAATCTGTCTCTTATCAATTTGATTCATAGGCCTCAACCGATCAACCTAAGATGGGCAGAGAGAAGAATAATATTTCTCATTCACTGCTGCCTCCCTGATCTCATTTTACCTGTCTCCCCTAGCATTATCATGTCTAGGATCAAATACTATCCAAAAATCTCTTTCCGGTCTACTTTTTTTTTTTTTTTTTAAGATTTTATTTATTTATTTGACAGAGAGAGATCACAAGTAGGCAGAGACGCAGGCAGAGAGAGAGAGAGGAGGAAGCAGGCTCCCTGCTGAGCAGAGAGCCCGATGTGGGACTCGATCCCAGGACCCTGAGATCATGACCTGAGCCGAAGGCAGCAGCTTAACCCACTGAGCCACCCAGGCGCCCTCCGGTCTACTTTCTATAAAGTAACAGTCCCACCCTCTCCAAATGTGCCCCTCTCTACCATTTGCACTGATTCATTTTCCTCCATACCACTTATCATTGTTTGTTATTGTATGATACACTTACATGTTTATGGTAGGTGTCTCCTAAAATGCCAATTTCAGACATACAGGCTTAGATTCACGGATTAGCTTCAACTACCAGACACTGCTTAGAAGATAGTACATAACTATTGAATAGATGAATAGATGAATGGATCCCTCCTTCCCAATTAAATCTGATAAACATTTTTTAATCAACTAAAGCCAAATCTGTACCTTTCAGGAAAACAAACAAACAAACAAAAACTTGTAATTTTCCTTAAAAGTTTAAGACAAGAAAAGATGAAAAATTTAAAGGTACAGGCATGAATATGTTTTGAGGGCAAGCGTTTTGTGTTTTTTTTTCATTTTTCTAAATTAGTATTTTTCTTAGTACCTGGTAAGATCTTGCCCTAGCAAAACAACAAAAGAGAAAGAAAACAGAGGATAAATCTATATTTTAGGATGCCTATTCTAAACCAGAAATAAGCATGTGTGTTTTAGACATACTACTCTTTCAATCCACAGAGTGGCTGTGAAATAATAGAAAAGATATATTGGTGTCTGCTTCCAGTTCCTGGAACAGAGCTCTGGCATAGAGCTTCTGAAAACTTTTTAAATTCTTAAGTGACAAGAGCCTAGGAACATGTCTTGCTCAAATATTTGTCTTTGACCCCATTCTCAACCTAGGACTCCTAAAAACCCTTATAAGCTCTTAAGCGATAAGAGACTAAGAACACTGTTCTATTGGGAAGACTTAGAATAGGCTCCCAGATGGCTCCTGGATAGGGGCAAGTCATGAGAAAGACCAAGCCATAGCTAGAAGCTTGGAATTTTCAGCCCCATCTCACATCCTCCAGAGAGGGAATGGATCTTGGAAATGAAAGTTGATGACTGATCATGTGAGGAGGCCTCCATAAAATCCCAATAGCAGAGGGTTGAGAGAACCTCTAGGTAGACAAGTACATCAACACAGGGTTGATGATACACAACTCCATGAGCACATTAGCTTCTGTGCTCAGAATCCTCTTAGAACTTGCCTCTACATGTTTTCATTTGACTGCTCATCTCGTCACTTCATCATATCCATTAAAAAACTGGTAAACATAAGTAAGTGTTTCTGTCAGTTCTGTGAACTGTTCTAGCAAATTAGTCAGACCTGAGGAGGGGATTGTGGGAATCTCTGACTTGTACCCAAATCAGATAGAAGCTATGTATAACCTTGAGACTTACTACCTATAATTAACATCTAGTGTTAATTCCCCACATAGTGGGGAATAGTCTTGTGGGAATGAGTTCTTAACCTGTGGGGTTTGATGCTCTCTGTCTTTGATAGTGTCAGACCCGTGTTAAATTGTAGGAGCCCTAGCTGGTGCTGCAGAGAATTGCTTAGTGTGGGAGGACCTTTTGGTGACCAAAATGCAGTGTTTTCTGTGAAAAGTAAAGGAGACTCACAGGGAAGAAAGGCATGATAGGCAAAGATATTCTCTTCCCCTACATAGAAAAGTAAAAACAGTTGTTTTCCTTTGCAGTGGCCCATAGGAACAATTTTTAAAGTGAGAACCCTGAAGCTAAACCTGTAACCAATAATATATTATAGAAAACGAGGGAGACAGAATGAAAATTAATCATTAAAATTTGGTAGACTCTAAAGGCTGAATTATTTTCACTAATATTAGAAATTTAACAGAACTGGAAAAGTGAAAGCCCTGGACATAGATTTTCACATATTCATAGTGGTATTATAAGAAACCCTGAAGAACTAAGAATTTCCTATGGTGACTCTCACATGCCCATTTCCCCTACACCACTTTCTCTCTATCCCTTCTTACACAAGATTTCACTTCCTACATCTTCCATCCACACCACTCAGTAAAATCCAAATAGCCAAAACTCTGACTGCCAATCCACAAAAATATTTCTTTTTTATCCAGGAACTACCTTTGACTATACTCGACATTTTAAAATAGTAGCTAAGGCTTACAATTCTCTGGTTGATTTTTTTCCACAGTATAATTTCCCATGACAGTTACTTGATAAGATAGAGCCTCCATTTCAGTGTAATATTGCACTCAAGTTTGTTCTGAATGCATTACAAGCATAATTCCAGGTTTTGACTTCCTTAGGTCATGGGCCTTGCTGACACAGGTCTGAGGGCACTCTATGCTATCCTTGTAGGCAGGGAAATACCCATCTATTCCACGGTGATGTGCTAAATATTTCCAAGCTGGGTATCTCTCTACTTCAGCAGCTACCCTGATTTTGTACCTCTGCCCACCCATAGACAAGGCCCCTGTGGAACTTCTGGACATTTCCTTGGTCTCTGTACTAGAGGGGCTACTGGACATTCCCTTGGTCCAGATACTAGAGAAGAATGCTCTGCAAGATGAAGAACAGCCTACTGGAGTCTAGGAGGAAAAGGCTATGAGATGTTACTTCTAGCAGATGAATGTCCACTAGCTCATCTGAATGGCTGAATTCACATTTATTAGACGTTTCTGTCTCCTTGTCTCTAAGGCTCTTTTTCTTTTAAAATTAAGATTTTATTTATTTATTTGACATACAGAGAGAGATCACAAGTAGGCAGAGAGGCAGGCAGAGAAAGAGAGGGGGAAGCAGGCTCCCCACTGAGCAGAGAGCCTGATGCAGGGCTTGATCCCAGAATCCTGAGATCATGACCTGAGCCAAAGGCAGAGGCTTAACCCACTGAGCTACCCAGGTACCTCATCTCTAAGGCTCTTTCAGTGACAGTCTTGCTATGGCCTAGTGATTGCTCTAACAATTCACTCCCATTCTTGACTTAGAACTTCACCTTTCCACTGAAATGTCAAATCTACTTCCAATCTATTTTTGTAAGCACTAGAAACATTAACATTACATCTGTCAATGAAAGCAAAGGAATTATTAGATTATTTACATAAAAATTCCAAAATACAAACTTCTAAATGATTTCAAAGATCTGTTTTATCATCAGTTTGTAGTCCATTTTTTTCTGTTTTTGCTGTTGTTATTGTAAACAGTATCTTTTGAAAATTTTCAAGAGATTGTCATTAAGAATCTTAAGCAGGTGTGAGTAACTACTTCAAGTAAAAAAAAGGTCATATTCACTGATGTAAGCACTATTTTTCTCATTAAAATTTTAAGAGTATTTTATTTAAAAACTTGCAACAAACTAAATATTTAATGTATTTATTAAAACTGGATTTGTTTTATTAGAAAATGAAATGAAACTTTTTCTGCAAGCCTCTTGTAAATAAATGTTCCCAAATCCAGTCTACCCCATTGTGTCAAGTAAACCTTACTATTTTCTACATATGGTGGTTATGTACAGACCTTTGAGAATCCCTGACCTAGAGAAGCTATGAAAATTCCTCGTCCATGGGCTCTGAATATGTGTTTTGTGACGGTCTCAGCCTATCAATAAGCAATGTTATATTCAGAGATGCCCTTGTTATTCTTATTATGACTGAAATATTCTCTTCAGCAACAACCATCAGGAAATTTTGAAAATATAAATTTGTTTTGTTTTGTTTTGTTTTGTTTGTTTTTTAACTTACAAGACCTGGGAATTACACAGAACCACTTGGGCCACATAGTGAGGTCACCGGTAGAGAGCATGGGTCTTGAGTTCTATTTTTAAAGAGGTTAAGTGTGGAAGTCTAGGGTTTTATGTGTTCACTCTTCATTGGCTAATTTAAAACATAAGAACCAGAATTTAAAGCCTAGGAGAAAAGGCAAGTGGCTCAAACGTTATTGAAATCAAGCAAGCTCTCTAAAATAATGGAACCTCTGTGGATAAAGATGGTCCGGCTCTTTATCTGGTCATGTGACTGGTAATGTGGAATCCATCTTTAAAATGGATGCCTTAGCAATGAAGGCTTGAGTGAGGCACTTGCATTTATAAAAAAGGGAAGAACAAAACAAAACAAAAAACCCAAAGCTATCAGGACTTCAAATTATATTATGTGAACACTGAATGTTGTATATTCTTGCCTGGAGCATTCATGTGAAAAACACAACCACCCACATTAGGTTAATGCAGTGAGAGTCCCACAGCACATGCTATATTCTGGCAAAGTACATCTAAATTAATTTTAGATAGAAGATTGGTAAGTAGATGGGCAGATGGATGAATAAATTGATGATAGACATAGGATGGATAGATGATAGATAGATTGAAGAAAGAAAGAAAGTAAGAAAGAAAGGACGAGAAAGAAAGGAAGGAAGGAAGGAATCGAAAGGGACATAGATATAGATAGGGATATTCTAAACATTCCTATACCCTAGATTCATTTTATCATTTCTAGGAATCCAGCTACTTAAGGACATGTTGCTGTCTACAACACCACCATCCCCAAAACACCAACCCAACTAACACATTCACCTCTTGTGATGAAGACTCTGAGACATTTATTTCACTTTATTTTATAATACTGCACATTTGTAACTAAGTATATTTGGTTACCATCTGTGGCCAAATAAACTCTATAAGACTCAAAGTTCAAATATTGGCTCTGCAATGCAGAGAATAAGAGAGAAAAAAAGAAAAAGAAAAAAAAATAGATTGAATGGAGCTCAAAGTGTCCTCATAGCAGAGCCCATTTCACCTTTCACAGCAGAGAAAAAAGGACATCTTTATGTCAGAAATTTTATTTCTACATTTGCAGATATTTATCTTGGTTTGTACTATTGTGAAACAGAACATGTAGTATCAGATGCAGGAATATAAGGAAATCCAACCATATAAAAATGATTATCATGCAAAGTTTTAAATAGCTGTGTAAACCATCACGTAAAATAATTGAGGCTGTCATATTAATAGTTTTTATCTTCCAGAAGCAATCAGGTATACAGTGAACTATGGATGGTGTAATGTCTTAACCAAAAGAAAACAAGGAGGAATTTTAGGTATCTTGATTTGTTGATAGATTTTTATCAGTGGATGTCTCCACTGTAGCTCCCACCTATGTGATATAAAGCTGCCTTTTCTATCCTGTATTTCAATCATAGCTCACTCATTCTCTGTGGCGGTTTCAGAACTGCCTCTATCCTGTATTTATGTGAATATGTGAGTATCATGGTAAATAGCAGGTTTTCTAATTTGTTATTTTGTTTTTGTAGTTTTGTAATTTGACTTAAGTTTTGCTGCACAAAGAATCAGGTGCATATTAACTGTGTACAAATTAATGTTTAAGTGTGAGTATAGATGGTGGTAAAATAAGTAAATAATACAGACTGTAGTCTAGTTTTAATGTCCTTTCAGGAAACGAATCTGCTTTCAAGTTCATATCTAAGAAAAGCATAGTTATTTTAAAATCTTAAAGCGCCTTATATATGATTAAGGTGCCAATGTGATTAAGCACTTAAGCTTTGAAGAGCCTCAAAAGAAAAGATGATCGCAGAGAATTTATCAGTCCCTAAGAGCAAGTAAAGTCTTCGATAATATCATCACCAATTCTGTTTACAATTAATCTGAATGACAGCCTAGAGCAAATGGGAAATGGAAAACCAAGGGGCTTCATTATTTTAAAGGTTGTAAATGCCCATCCATTTAGGTAATGATAGTAATATATGAAAACAGAAATACGTTTTCATAATGAAATCAACGTCATTTTTACAATGGGCATTATTTTGAACCATTCTAATCTTTGATTTACTTCATTAGGCACCGAAGCTGAAGTTGTAGTAAAAAAATGATGCCAGAGGCTCTTGGGTGGTTCAGTCGGTTAAGCATCTGCTCTCAACTCAGGTCATGACCCCAAGGTACTAGGATTGAGCCCCCACGTCTTCAGGCTCCCTGCTCAGTGGGGAAACTGTTTCTCCCTCTCCTTCTGTCCCTCCTCCATCTTGTGCTTTCTCCCTCCCTCAAATAAATAAATAAAATAATTTAAAAAAAATAACTTCTTTAAAAAAATCATGCCAATTCATAGGCTGCATTTTTAAATTAAAAAAAAAAAAAGTAGGCCTAGATGAAAAGCCTATATAAACAAGAAAAATATCTTAATAAAATTAAAACAATTATCTTCTTTTTTAAAAGATTTTTCATTAATTTATTTGACAGAGAGAGAGATCACAAATAGGCAGATAGGCAGGCAGAAAGAGAAGGGAAAGCAGGCTTCCTGCTGAACAAAGAGCTTGATATGGGGCTCCATCCTAGGACCCTGAGATCATGACCTGATCTGAAGGCAGAGGCTTAACCCACTGAGCCACCCAGGTGCCCCTAACAATTATCTTCTGCTTTATCATGCTCCCAGTACTCTCTTGGAAAACAACAGTTCAGTAAATATAATCAAAAAGTACTTTGAAGATAACTAAGTTAATGTCTAATGAATTTGTCCACTCCTGACCAAAACTGAACCTGGAAAATTTAGCTTACTTTTGTTCCTTATACTCTTCCTTATACTATATGACAATTTTCTTTTTACTTACTACACCTCATTGTAAATTTTTGTAAATCTTGCAAGAATCACAGTGAGAAATGATACAAACTGTTCAGAGAGAGACCCAAAGAAAACACACTGGCTCATTAATAGCCCCTCAATTTCTTTTATTTCAAATATAGAGTTCACCCGTTGTGACATGCCTGTTAAGGACAGGTCTCAGCCGATGAATTGGAAATTATCAATACTTAAAGATTGGTGGAATTGATGTGGTAAAGAGAGGCAGAAGAAAATTATTAAAATTTCTTACCTACTGACAAGCCCTTGAAACAGGCAGAGTGGCTCTCCTCTATGAACTCAACTGCCCTCACCTTGAGGTTTTGCTAAGGGCAAAGGACAATGCTAGCCTGACCGACCCCTTACCCCCAACCAGGATCCTGTAAGTCTACTTTAACAATTCCTTTAGGAAACTTTATCTCTAAACCTCCAAGATAGTGTTGACAATCATTCCCACGCATATGGCCCACTGATACACATCTAAAGGGTCTCATGAGAAGGTTTTATTATTGGTAATGAATAACCTTTTTCCCCAGATAATAGCTAGCCCCTCAAGGTCCTAGAAACCTTGCTTCCAAAATTCCTTAGAGACTTACACCATCCCTAATCCCCTCCCCAATTTACAAATATATAATAGATCACTCCTCACATCCCTGGGGCAGCAGCTCTTCCTGCCCATCGGTTCTGTCCCCGTGCTTTAATAAATCACCATTTTGCACCAAAGATGCCTCAAGAATTCTTTCTTGGTCATCGGCTCCAGACCTCACCCCACCGAACCTCACCTATGTTCTAGAACTTCATCATTCCCAGAACTTCATCAAGACCACTAGGGAGTATTCCTAGAAGTATATGGCTTCAAAATTTTGAGTCTGTTGAGTTCCAATCTTATTCAATGAATGAAAAATTTAAAAAGAAGAAAGAAAAAAAAATGGTTGAATAATTAGATGTTGTCAGAGAACCCCCTTCCTGCCCACCCCTCTCTGCTTCTTTCAAATGACTCCTGTTATCTACATTACCCATATTTTATCCTCTACTGACTGTGGGGTCTTTGTAAAGTATTGGTTAATAACAAATCTGAAGAATTATTTTGATAATTATTACACTTAGGAAATATCACTTTAATGCCTTCATCATCGAATACAACAGAAGATATAATAGTCTATTCTATCTCTCTTAATTCCCCAAGACAGTGAAATCCAGAGAGGTTATGTATCTTTCCCAAACACATTGTTTCCTACCAAGGACTAAAACCTGGGTTTCGCATTATCACCTGCCTACAACACTACTTTACAAAAAGTGTGCTAAATTCCTTCTCATATATTAGCTTGTTGAAAAAGTATGTCATAAAATTTTAAACTCATTTAAAATATTAGGCATATTTTAATCTTTCAGACTTCCCTGGTGACTTCAAAATTAACAATCCAAAATATAACTTTTCCTCTTCCCCCAAAATCTACTTATTTCCCTTTTCTTTCTTTCTCCTATTTTGATTAATTATAGGACACTCATTCCAATTTTCTGAACAAGAAATGTAGGAGTTGTTTGAGAAAAGAATCTTTTTAAGTTGAAGTCTATATTTGCATGTGATGGCATTTTTGACAACTTGAATGGGCTAACATCCCTAGTTACTTCATCTATCATTAATCTAGTGTTGCTGCTGAGCTATTTCATAGATGTGATTAAAATCAATAATCATATTACATCAAGAAAGAGAGATTGTCATAATCTGCAGCTTCAGCAATAACCGAGAGTTTCAGTTGGTCCCTCCTGACAGATGACATATGGAACTGTATAAGCTAATTCCTTATAACAGATTGATATATAGATAGATATAGATATAGATACAGATATAGATAGATATAGATAGATGTGGATATGGATATGGATATAAATATGGATATGGATATGGATATAGAGTTAGGAGATAGATAGGGATAGGGATAGAGATAGAGATAACCTCCTACCAGTTTGGCTTCCCTGGTTGAACCCTGACTGATCTGCTGAGTTTGAGTATCGGGGAAGACTACCTGAAATTTAATGGGGAGGGAGATGATTTTAGAGTCACTTATATAGATTCTTTGTTTTTAGTTAACCCCCATATCTAATTGGTTAAAAAAATCTTTCTCGTTCAACTTCTTAAATTCATTACTTGAGTCACTTCCCTTCACCTATTCTTCACTGTCTCTCCCTATTTCATGCCTCTGTTAATTTTTTCTTGAACCATTTTAATGGCTTTGCTATGGGTTTCCTGCCTCTCGTTTCCTCTGTCTTGCACACAGCTCTCTACCTTGCTGCTAAAGTGAATTTTCTAAAACCCAGTCTCAACCAGAGTGGTTCCCTGTCATCCAGACTCTATAAATGTGAGAAGGAAGCTAAGACCTGACACTTCCAATTTTCTAATTTCACTATAAATTTCCCATGCATTCCAGGGTTCCTTTTTCTCTGAACCCATTTATAATCTTTAAACTTGATATACATATTTTTTAGTGTGTTTTTTTTTAAATTTATTTGACAGAGATCACAAGTAGGCAGAGAGAGGGGGGGGAAGCAGGCTCCCCACTGAGCAGAGAGTCCAATGTGGGGCTTGATCCCAGAACCATGATCTGAGGCAAAGGCAGAGGCTTTAACCCACTGAGCCACCTAGGTGCCCCATAAATTTGATATACATTTTTATATATGATCCCTTTTGCTGGAAAGTCTAACTTTCTTACTGCATTTGTCTGAAAAGTCTCGCTTCTTTTGAAACTCAGGGGAAAAAAAATAAAATCCAGGAAAAAAATAACAACTCTTTAGGTAATCTTCATTGTTTTCTCCAGCCCAATTAAAATTTTCTTTCTCTATTATCAATCTATGTATCATCTTTCTATCTCTCTGTATCTATCATCTATGTAAATTTAATGCTCTGAATGAAATATGAGCATGTGCAGGGCAAGACTATCTTTTGAGTCTCATTATATTTCTAGATACCACTAGCTTAATCACTAGAATATAGTAAGTCATCATTTTGTTTAGAATGGAACCTCTAAAAATAGCTATATTCTACCAATATTTACTTCAGATGGAATTTTAGGGTGTTTTGTGCCTAAAATAAATTTTGAAACTGCTGTTCAGAGCTCCACTTTAATTTACTGAGACTATTTCATCGATAGTGTTATATTTTAAGTACTTTTGGTTAAGTTGTTTGCTCCTTGACATTTAAAATTTGTATAATACAGTTGATGAATTAGGCCAATTTTTTTTCACCCAGATTTTTCTTCCTATTTTGAATGGATACCTGTAATCCTAAGGAAAATTAAATATGCAAGGAAAATAAGCAAAACAAAAGATAACAAAAAATTTCTGAATTTTGTTCCCTCTATTAAACATACTATTTATCATTGTTGCTCTGTGACCTCTCCTCCTTATCTTGAATCATTGACAAAGTCATCTTATCTCGACTAAATTATAAACTGTAGAAGAGAAGTCATTATAAATCCCACCCTAGCATGCTGGCTGGTACATGGTAGTCAATAAATGTTGTTGGATGCTGAATGAACATTTTTTATTTTATTACCATTTTTCTTATATCTTTTCATAAATCTCTATGACTTCATAAAATATTTGCTGTTATTTTTAATGTCATCATGTAATTGATTCAAAGATGTTTCACATCCTCCTACTGTATAATTTCTGAAGTTTCCTTTACAAATAGTGCTTGGTAACCTAAAGTCCACTGAAAGATGTTTAGGGAATAATCCACTTAGGTAGGCACTCCTGACCATGGCTGTTTTTCATTGTTTTAACCCTTCCTGTCTAGTTTTTATCATCTTATAAAGACTTTCCCTATGGGATTATTTTTTAGATTTATTTATTTATTTGAGGGGATGGGCAGAGGGGGAGGGAGAGAGAGACTCAGGCTCCATGCTTAGCTCAGAGTCTGACTTGGGGCTCCATCTTACAACTCTGAGATCATGACGGGTACTGAAATCAGTCACTTAACCAATTGAGCCACCCAGAAGTCTCTATATAGGATTAAGTACATAAAAACTTTTGATAAATATAGTATTATAAATTTAACTCCAGAATATCACACATTTTATTTGGGGCTTAATTCTCATTCTTACAAAAATGAGGAAAAAAATGTCTCATTTCTCCTTCTTAGTTTTGATACATAAACATCAATTACATCTGTAAATAGATGGACATTATTTGATTTTTTTTTTTTTTCAGAAAAAAAAAACAATTTATTTCTACCCTATATTTGATGGCAGACAGTATATTTTTCTTCTGGAAAATTCCAACTGCTGAATAATTTCAGCTTGCCCTTCTGATTGTTTGGTTGTTTTTTATTATATGTTTTATAAGCTGCATACCAACTTATTTCAAAACAGCCTTCAGCCAGGGCAAAAATCAATAAGACTCCTTTTTTTTAAAGTTTAAGGAGCTACTTGTTCCTATAATGCCATCCTGAGTCCCCTTTTCTATGCATGTTGAGATATAACTGAAAACATTTTACACATTATACTTTAAAATGACATCAAATTTTGAAATTCAATTCAGTTAAAATTTATAGCATAGAAATTTCTGTAGAAATCTGTAAATGATAATATTCTCTGTCAATGAGAAAAAATCATAGTTTGTCTATAAGACATACTTGACTTGGGCATAAATCCTGGTTCAGATAATCAGTAACAAATCTTAAATAGCTTATAATCCATCTTTTTGAACATCAGATTTCTCATTTCTAAAATGAGGATAGTAGGAATAGCCACCACCAAGTTCCCTGTGGGATTTCTATTAAACAATGTAGTTAAATACTGGTGCATAGTAATTGACCAATAAACAATTGTGTTATGATTAAATTAATTACTATTATAAGAGCAATAATTCCCTCATGCTTTTAAAACCTAATTTGCTTATTCATTTACCTTATTTAGCCTATTTTTTAAAATACATGCATCAGGGACTTCTAGAGTCTGATGATAGAGCAGCACAGACAAAAATTTGTCCCCCCCTTTTTTTTTAAAGATTTTATTTATTTATTTGACAGTGAGATAGGGAGTACAAGTAGCCAGAACAGCAGGCAGAGGAAGAAGGAGAAGAAGGCTCTCTCAGCTGAGCAGGGAGTCCTATGCAAGGCTTGATCCCAGGACCCTGAGATCATGACCTGAGCCAAAGGCAAATGCTTAACTGACTGAGCCACCCAGGAGTCCCACTGGTTGCCCTTTTAACATTTATTTTCTACTGGAGGGAAAACAAAACAACAACAACAAAACAAGTATCAGTAGGATTCATTAAGAGTGAATTTCAAAATGATTTGGTTAATAATGGAATTACCATACTTACATACTGCATTGTATTCCCATTATTCCTAGAAATTTACATATTCAATTCTCATGAGACTATCACATTTATACTCTCATTATCAAATTTTAAGGTGAAAATAATCAGGTAATGCACGGTGAAGTAACTTAACCATTGTCACAAAGTCAGTATGTGGTAAAATTTGGAGACCCTTGATAGCCTGACTCTTAATTACTGAATCATTTTGTGTTATTGCAAAAATAATAAAAAAATAAAATTAAATAAATAAAACAAAACATGAGAGTTAAGAATGTCAAAGCTATTTCCATGTACCACAGGTGAACTAATGGAGAATTTCACTCTATTAATGCAATCACAGCAGATGTTATGCAGTAGATAACTTAGGGCATTATGTCTCTTTCCAGTTCTCATCCATATTAACAATAACTTTATTAAATATGAAGCCAAGAAGTTTTTGCTTTTTAACTGTTTTCAGCAAATGGAATTCTATAACAAATATACTAAAATCTTACATGATATTGACATGGTTTTGGAATATAGGTGAGGTTCAGTGAGGTGAGGTCCAGTCCTTGGACTAAGAAAGAGTTTTTGGGATGTCTGATGCAAAATGGTGGTTTACTAAAATATAACCCATGGGCAAAAAGAGCTGCTACCCTGGGGTTATGAGGGGCAGCTGATTATAAACTATGGGGTTGGGGGAGGTAAGGAAAAGGGAAGTTTCAAAAGGGTTTTGATATGTTAAAGACGACTCCGGGGATCCTGGAGGCCTTGCCATTGCAAGTTAAAGTCGTCCCCACACCAACCCTACCCCCCACCCACCACTGGGCAAGGCATTAGCATCTGAAGAACTCAAGTGTTGCAGTTCTTGGTCTTTATAGGTTAGTTATTTGTTTTTCCTTTCCCTAGCTTTAGGACAACCAGGAGTGCCTGAGGAATGTCACGTATATCCTAAGGGGAGGGGGGAGTTGTGGGGTGTCAGCATCTCCTTTGTCCACAGCTTGCCTTCTGCTCCCTCATCAATATTAATTGCTTAATTTCATAAGAAAGGGTCATGGCTATCACTATCAAAGAAAAACAAATCAAGATGACATGTAACTGTCCATGTACGAATTCAGGTGATACAGGTTTAGAAGAATGAATTCTCTTTCCTAAAGGGGTTCAGTTTTCTTCAGCTGATTGTGCATTACAGAATTTAATATAATGACCCTGTTTCATTTCAGCTTCTCAGATTACAAAAATTAAATTTATATGATCAGCTTCTCCTTCAGAATCTCTGCAATTAAACATTGCTGTAATAGGAGTGTATCTTATACTTTCTTGTCTCCTGGAATTGGGGTACAATTATCAGTGTTGGGCTGTTTGAAAAGGGAATGAATATAGAGAGTGAGTGGATCATTTTTCCTAATAATTTCCCTCCCTAAATTGTTGCTTTGGGAAGAATAGAGAAGTAACTCCCACTCCCCACCCCGCCCCCGAACTTCTAGGCAAGGCCCATATTATTTATGTCAAGGGGCAGAGAATGGAACATTCCTTGGGAATGTTTCCTTAGCAGGTGGAATTGCTACAACGGAAACTCTCTGATCCACTACATATCTGTAAAGAGATAAAATTAGATGGATCTGGCAATCACCAATTGAAAGTAAATTAAATAGGAAACATGTTCAACCTTCCTTCAACTACACAGGGTGCTATGGTATATTTACTAAAGAATACTCTCTTTGTGAGATGTTAAAAAACTTTCCCCATGTTTAATAAATTCAATTTTATTTTCATCAGCTGGCAATTTTTCTTAGTGTATATTCTTCCTTAGATGTAAAATTCAGAAAAGAAGAATGTTGAGAAATTGAACTATTATAACCCTACTCTCTAGCACCCAATAACATTTACAGGTTATATTTCTCAGTACACAGTATTACTTTTTCCCCTGGAAATGGGTAGAATGAATACACAGAGAAAGGAAAGAAGATAAACAGGACGGATGAAAGAGGCACTAACAATTATATTTACATAGGAGATACTTTGCAATATTTTGCTTTATTAATTCTTACAATACCTGTATCAAACTCATTTCCAATTATCAGACCTCAGATCATTTAAACAAACAACCAGTGAGTAGCCAAAAAAAAAAAAAAAAAAAAAAAAAAAAAAAAAAAAAATCTGAACCTAGATCTGTCTTATTCCAAACCCATGCTCTTTCCCATAATCATGTCTCTTTGGCAAGCAAATCCCTTAACTCTAGCTTCATTGCCAAGTCCAAAATGTTATCATAAGACTGTTTAAAGTATACTGTTAAAATAACAGTATTCTGTTATCCAAAGAAAAGGATGAGGTTCCACAATTAATTCTGACTATTTAGGATCTGGAGAAGAGAAATAGTTCTTACCTACTTTCTGGAACTGTCAAAAAAGAAATCCTAGAAATAGTGTGTTAGAGGGAGACAAGCTTTAATACACAAAAAGAACAAGACTCTTTCCTTCAGTTTCTGAAGATGTAGGATCCTGGTCATACTTTCATTCTACCCCCTGGAGTTGCGTTTGCAAAAGGAAAGCTGTATCTGTTATGCTGGATCTGAGAAAGGAGACTCAAGTTCAAACTGGCACTAAATATCTAAGAACCCCCTGGGGAAGGTATTTTGAATCACAGAATTTTATCATTGGAAATAGCCAAAGAATAAAACATAACTTCCTCACTTATCAATGTGGACATTTTAAAATGTCTCACTAACTTGTCCAACATGACTCTGAAGTGATAGTGACTGATGGACCTGGGATCAGGATCCAGGAGTAGAACCCAGTGTTGCTTTAAGTCCCATAGATTTCATTATCCCTTAAATAAACAGATTACTTTAATTATCTAAGAGTTTTCTATTTATAAATATTTGATTGCTTTTTATTTATTATTTTGGGTTTTACATATAATAAAAAGAATATAAACTTTTACATTTTTGGCCATATATAATGCCGATACCTAATTTACAAATGATATTCCAAATATCTCTGAAGGAACTTTAGAAGGCCTAAGAACAAATTTGCAGACTCATCTTTACCGGTATCAAAAAAATTTTTTTTGATTGTTTGGGACAATTAAAGAATACCTTGGCCTTAGATTACCAATCAGGATAAAACAAACAAGCAAACAAAAACAAATAGGTAGGTAATCAGAACAGAAACCAATGACATTTAATGCATCTTAATTCTTAGTTTGTTAGTCAACCTAACACATGAAAATGAAAATACTTCATGAATGACTGAACTTTTATATAAAATAATTGAAAAACTGTCTCACTATTACTTATCTTTCCCCTCTTTAGCTATCTTTTTCCTAAAGTCAGATGAGAAACTCAGTGTCCAAGCAGACCTCTAGGACATAAACACATCACAAACTGTAACATAGGGACCCTCTTTTTAAACCTGAGACTGGTTCTCATGTACAAGACCCAGCTCTAAGGAACATTGTCACATCTCTGGCCTTTTGTTTATGTTTGTGTTCTTGATGCTTATTTTCATATAAGAAACTGGTTTGTGATATATTATCTTTATATCCCCAGCACCCATCACAGTATCTTGCACATAATAGGTGCTCAACAAAAATGTTAAACAAATGCTATGTAAAAATGATTATACTAGCAATACAATTATAACAAAAAGGCTACACAGTAATTCTTTCAAATTTTGATCTACAAAAACAGCTTAATCTAATAGTAGTCAGTAAAAATGAATAGCTCTAATGGAATATAAAAAAAAATTGAGATTTGTGTGTCTCTTAGGAAACAGCTATTAAAATGATAACTTAAGCAAGACCTTTCATAAAATGTTTATATTTAACAAAGGATAGAGATACATTTTAGTGAGCAGCAGAAAATTTCAGCACTTCCCGAAAGCAAACAGTGTTGTTTAGAAGAAAAGGAAAGCATTGATTTTAGTTAATGAACGTTTTTCAGCTTTTTGCAATACAGGGTTCTTAATACTGGAGACATTTTCTTCATAGCAACAAATGGATTGACCGTTGCCTTGAAAATGCCATCTTCAGGCTTTCCTCTGTTGCCAGTGCTCAGTAAATGCAGTCTAGTGTCTGCTGCTACAAATGCTTGTTCTACTTTTCAAATTAGAATCCGTGCCCTAGAGTGGTGTAGTCAAAACATGACTGACATTGAGTGGCCATTCAGGGAAGGCAGTAAAGGCGGTAGGACTAATAACAGGTTTGTGGATCAATATCGGTAAGTGCTGATTTTCAGATTCCCCTCCTTAACCAATTTTGGTGGAAGTGCTAATAAGCAGTGAAAGAGACAAAACATGGTTGAAAGTAAGAAAGAAAAAAAAAAAACACACAACACATTGCTTGTTGTATTATTTTCTCTTGAATCACACAGAGTAAACCAAATGCCTAGATTTTTAAGCAAAGTCCTCTTGGGGTGGGTTGCCTTGAGATAATCTGTTCTTCCATGAAGGTCAGTAAGGATGAAATGTGACATTGCTCATTCAATTAGTTTTCTGACTAGGTAATTTGTGAACATCCATGTTCTCTGTCCTTTTTAAGCAGTATAACATCTTTTTGATAGTTCTTTTAGATTTACTAATGTAGTCGAGATTTAGGGAAATATATAAAGATACAATTACACATGTATTTATTTTCTTATTCTGTTAACAAAAATTATATTCATTTATGCATTGTGCACGTATATTTCTAGTTTGTTAATTGCTTTCTTCTGATCTTCTAATGTTAGACTATGTTTTTGACATGTATCATCTGGATTGTGATTAACAGACAGTTAAATATACTGATTACTAGACTAAGCTAAATTCTTGAAATTACAATCCCCAAATCATAATGACTTAAGTGAAAAAGAAGATTATATCTCACATAGTAAATCCAAGGTAATTCTAGATTGGCTGATGTCTGGCTCTTATATATGTTGTTATTTAGAGAGCCAGGTGATCATGGTCTGCCTTCTTCGACCCATGGCCTCTAATTCTATGCAAACTTTGATGTCCAAATGTCCAGCCAGTAAAAAAGAAAAAAAAGAGAAGAGTCAACAGGATCAAGTGCAAAAGAGGAGGTCACAGTAGGGGCAGAGATAGTGGGGCATTGTAAGTGACCTGGAAGGTTTGAGAGGGCATGTATTAATCTGCTCATATTCTATCAATTATAACTATAACTATATCAACCTAACACCAAGGAAATTGAAAAAATGCATTCTATCTCTGCCCAGGAAGAAAAGAAAACAGGTTCTAGTGTGCAACCAGCTGTATCTTTGGCACAGGAAGTAGGGTAGTAGGGTCAAATTTTAACCATTATTATGATTATTTCTCCCAGAAAAAAATCTCCCAGAGAAGTTTTTATTTCTCTTTACCTACCAAAAATTATTTCCTATATGTAAAATGTTTATGCACATAACAGCAAGCTTTTTCTATTTTAATATATTCTACATGTTTAATAATGCGAAGTATTCTCCGTGGTGTTATCAATATATCCGTGAACCAGACTTCATTCTATCACCACCTCCCTCTTTTTTTTTTTAATCAACGAATAGACTAAATGCGTATTCCCATTGTATCAGTGGCTTCGTAATCTAGGTAGTTGACATAACCATTTACAGAGTTTAAAACACATCTTCTGAATTTCATGCTGCTTCCCCCCCATTTCTAGCTTAGACTACTGTAGCTAATTTATTCCACAAATGAGAAATTCACCAGTGGAAGTTATTATGTGTTTGTGAGAGTACTTTTTTTAAAGATTTTATTTATTTATTTGATGGACAGAGATCACAAGTAGGCAGAGAGCCAGGCAGAGGTAGAGGGAGAAACAGGCTCACCACTGAGCAGACAGCCCAATGCAGGGCTCGATCCCAGGACCCTGGGACCATGACCTGAGCTGAAGGCAGAGGCTTTAACCCACTGAGCCACCCAGGCACCCCTGTGAGAGTATTTTTGAGCCTATTTACAAACCAAACAAGAAATATGTAGATTTCATGCATGGAGAAGCATAAATAAGATTCATTTTTAATCATGTAATTGTACTGTCATTTGTTTTTATGTGATTGGTGAAGAATTACATTTATCTTCATACCTTGGGTTCACTTTTGGGATAAAACAAATGTAGTGTTAAAATGTCAGTAACATACTTTTGATTTATTGCTTTTAAGGGCTTTACTTTTTGGTGTTTGGTGAAGTGTAAGGAATATCTGGTAGAATAATGATGATGCGTAACCCGAGTTTATAAGTAGAGGATTAATTAAACAAACAAAAATATCCAAACTATTTATTTCATGTAGTCAGTGCAATAAGACAATGATCAAAAATATGAAGTTATCCAATGTTGTTATTTTTCAAAACAATAACTATTTGAGTATGCAGAGCAGTGAGTGGAGGGGTCAACATGTGAGTGTTGTATGTTAGAAAGGCCACAGAATTCACCTAGCCCATTAACACACTTATTTTATATATCATTTAGGGAACCGCCTTTTTCTGAGTCATAGATTCTTCAACCCTAAAGAGAGGGGTAATAAAAGAGTATATTGCTCCCAAGGTTAAAAAAGAGCTAATTTAAAGGAAAGGACCTCAGCAAAGCTAAGCCCTCTGCTAACATATTACAGGCTTCCCATAAATACTGCTTTTTTCTCCTTTCCCACTGTCACAGGCACATAGACAGGCAGAGCTGGAGCCAGGATCTGAACCTAAATTTCTTGATTCCTTAGTTAGTATGTTTCTGTTTAAGTTTAGTAACAAGCAGCTATTTTAGAAAATTCAGAATGAATTGGCACACTTGAATGCATATGTTTTCATGGTGCGAGTCTATTCAAAATGATCCCCCCAACACTGCCACACACACACACACACACACACACACACACAGAATAGAAGAACAAATAAACAAACAAATAAACAAGAAAAGTAGTAATAGCAAGCCATCCAAAGTGAAGCAGTACTGTAGTAAAAACAGTGCAGGGTCAAAAGGGAGAGGGGCCACAACATGTCCAGAGTAAATGTGTACTTCCTTTTTTGTGCTTCTTAACAACAATCTCAACATCCACAGTGTTTGATATTTTCAAGGAAAGTGTCTCATTTCCATTAACAAGGAAACCTCCTAATTCACAAATATACACAGTGGGTGATGTGTGTTAATAGCACTCTTAGCAACCGATAATGTGGTGCAGTTAATGTATCTCAGCTTGAATTAACGTTACCACAAGCCATTGTTTCCTTTTTATACAGCGCAGGATCCTGTGGAAAAATCTCTTAGAATCTCACAAGGGGAATTCAATTAACATTACTCACTACTGTACAGCAACATAAAAATGGAGGCTATTTTAACCTTTCTTGAGCTTCCTGCTGATCAATTCAATGCTTTCCATTAGTTTAACCCTGGTTTCCATACACTCATCTTCATTGTTCAGAAAATACCTCTTCACTTACAGGGCAGAGTACAACTGCCAAGGGAAGCCAGGATAGGTGAAGTGGATCAAAAAATTTCTGAATATAGTGTGTAGGTTTGTCCTTGGCATAACATTACTTAACATGGTGCATTTTACCCCAGGACCTTCTACTACTAGAATTGATTCAGCCCTTCCACAGTCTCGTTTTCATATAGTTCCACTAATTAGAGTATCCTTCTTCACAATGTAAAGTCCTAATTTCATCATTAAAAAGTATTAAGAACTTCAGTTACCAGAAAATTATAACACAGATTTAATTAAATACCAAAATGATTGTTCCTCTCTGAAATAATGTCATAGGCAAGAAAAACACTCTATAGGAGCTAAAAAGATACAACAGCCTTGACACCTTCCTTCTTCCTCAGTGCTCATATTCACACAGCATGTGCTGTTAATTTTATTCCTCAAATAGTGTTATTTTCCCCATCCTCCTGGTCACCACTCAACTGCAAAAGAACAACCTCCTGCTGATCTCTCGGAAAACATTCTAGCACCTTCCAACTCCTCCCTTGCACTGCAACAAGAGTTGTCTCCAAAATTCAAATTTCCTCATGACATTTGCTTTGTTAAAATATTTTCACGTCCACCCAAAACTCAAGATTAAAGACTAGTGTCCTTGCAGACGATCTAGCAGAGCTCCAGTGTTCTGTGTCTCACTCTACACTTTGATCTCTGGGTGGGCTCCGATTACACTGAGAGTTCAGTTAGTTGACTATGCTAAGCCTTTCCAAATGTTGTTTGTTAGTTCAATTGTTTTATTAAGACATATACAGAAAACAATTCTATGGTAAGGACTTTGTCTTTATTTGCTGTCACATTGCTGGTGCTACTAATAAATATCAACTTAATGAATGAAGAGAAAGGACAAGACACTTTATCAATGATGATTCTCATGGTTCCAGAAAGACTGGATAAAAATTTAACTTAGTTCACCAAGCACATTTATATCTACCATCATTACATTCCTGAATTTGGGTTAGGTATGTAATATTAATTCAACAAATTATAAACAAGGGAAAGACAGTACATGCCCATAAAGTGCTCACAGTGTATTTAGAAAGATATTAATATCATCTTCCTAATGTTTTTATATTATTAAATACTTTTCACAGAAGAACAACAATGCCAGGTAAGCATATAATACTATTTAATATTCCTCAGTATGAAATGAAGATGGTTTAGCTCCCTGTATTTAAGAAAAACAACAACAACAAAAAGAACAGAACACTTTCTTCAAGGCAAAAACTTATCTTTTTGGTCCCCCATGGTAGAATCCATAGCAGGTATATTATGCAATTATTATAAATCAAGTTAAATGGAGTCTGTTTCTTTCAGCTCTTAATAAAAATACACTCTTACCAAGTAATATACCCTGACTAGCTCTCCTTACTACCCATCTAGATCCTGAGTCTTCCAAATACACAATTGTTCTACTTTACTCTGACTATACCCATGCACTTATTACTGTCACGGGGCCATGTAGGGGCTCCGTTCTCTGAATACTAGTCAGCCTGGGAGGCTTGCTTCACAATCAAGAACATGGTAGGAAGAACAGTACTGGGCTGAAGAGCTTGAATTCTAGCACTGTTTCTACCTGGTGGCTTTGCATGCGTCATATGATATTTTGAACTTCAGTGTTCTTATATTTCTAAAGAAACAGCAGCTTTTCCTTTGACTAAGAGGTAATTATTTCACATGATTTAAAAATTATAAAGATCTCTTTCTCAAATAATATCCTAAGGCTACTGATCCCAAGAGATGGTCCCAAAGAAAGAGAACTACAGTCAAATAAGTTGAGAAAAGATTTTGTAATCTAAACTATCATGAGAGATATACAATTTCATAGATTAAAATTCAGATAGTCACACCTTAAGGAAAAGTATTTACCTGTATTTAACCCAGTGTTTTGCAAAGTTCTTTGAATCAAAGAAACTTTTTTTTTTTTTTTTTTAATATTAGGAAAACATAGTAACACTACTGTTTGGGTAATATAACATTAGTTTGTACTTTTATACACAGGATATATTGAATCAGATTTATAAGAAAGAAGGAAAATTAGGAAACTGAAACTCTCACATTTATATATGATTTTGGCATATATACTATATTGGCATATGGTATTATATTATTCTTATGAGAAAAAATAATAAAATAATTGGTTAAATATATGCATTTCTCACCTTGTGGGTACCAAATGTAAGAATATGTCAAACTTTGTGAATACTTATCACCAGATATAACTAGCTGAAAAATAAAATAAAACTACCTTAAATTTATTTCCCCTTACAAATATAACAGTGACTCTATGCTAATTTCTTTATTCTAAATTTTAACTTGAGATTATAAAAACAGATTGAAAAAAAGAATCAGGACACTTAAGTAGATAGCTGAAATCTATTAGAAACATTCTCTATACCTCCAATTAACCTAAATTATTCAGATGTTTGCTTCCCTTGTACTTTTCATGTGTTGTAGAATAATTTATACTTGGGAGGCATGATATTTCAATTATTCAAACAATAGAAGTTTATGGTTTTCTATATGCTCAGAATGAGCTCATATAAGGAATACTTTAGCATTACTTCTTAATGCTCCCTTGGTAGCCCTGGCACATACTTGGTTATGTTCAGTTTAAATTTAGAACTAAAGAATGCCTGGTGCTCAGTTTGTTAATCACCTGACTTCCACTCAGATCATAATCCCAGGGTCCTGGGATCAAGCCCCATGTTGGATTCCCTGCTCAGTGGGGATCCTGCTTCTCCTTCTTCCTCTGCTTCTCTCCCTGGCTTCTACTCTCTCTCTGTCTCTTTCAAATAATAAATAATTTTTGAAGAAAAAAGAACTAAAGATACAGTTGTTGAGCGGTTGTAGTAGAATTACAATTTCATTTGACTTAAGCTTTAGAAAAGGGTACAGTTTAGTTCATCTTCATATACATTCACTTTACTTATTATAATGAGAAAGGTAGCATGAGTTAATGGAACATTGGACTCTCAGTGCTTTAATTTTAAAGACTGATTTATGGTGATTTGGATTTAATATAATTTCTATTTTGTCAACACCAACCCGACCAAAACACACATAAATAATTATGCCAGAAAATCAACAAATCTTTCTTTGAGTTTAATAATTATCTTGCAAGAATGCATTGCTTCTTAGAGTTGTGGCTCTCAAAGTGAGGTCCTTTATTAGCAGTTCCATCACTAACATCAAATGAGAAGTTGTTTCAAATGCAAATATTGGGGCTCCACCCTAGATCTATGAATCAGAACTTCTGAAAATGGGGCCTAGCAATCTGTATTTTTGTAAGAACCTTGGGTGATTTTCGTGACCTAGAGTTTGAGGGTTTGTGTCTCCAGGAATATTTAGCAATGTCTAGAAACATTTTTGTTTCTCACAATTAGAGAAGGGTCTATAAAGGCCAGAGATGCTGCTAATCATCCCACAACACACAGGACAACAACAACAAAGAATTATCCAGACCAAATATCAGTATTGTTGAGATTGAGAAGTCTTGCTTCAGAGAAATGAATAGGGACCTCTAATACGAACAGTTTTTTTTTCTATTAGTGCTACCTATTTAGGTAGACCCAAACAGGTAAGAGATATATCTCATATATTTCTGTAAGCCAAGTATATCTACATATTAAAGATTATTATGTGTTTTACATAAACCTAATTTATATTCTGGATCTCTGTAATGCCTTCGTGAATTAGTGAGTAGACAGACTCAGTTATCAGGGGCATGTTTTGTAGACACTCTTTACTACTTTTTCCAAGAATAAAACTTGGCATGCAGAATAATTGGTCATTACAGTCTTTTAATTCAGAAAGAATTACCTTTATACAGTAATGGCTGTAAAAAGAAATATTCATCCTGAGCTTTGAACTTTAAGACTTTGCACAATACTAGATACCTCTTGTACACAGCCTGTGTCTGATCATGCAAGAGCACTGATTCCCAGGAGCTGTTGCATGTGCTTTCTTGCAAAATATGACCCATGAATTTTTTCATGTATTACTTGATTTATATAAGTAATTCTTGACTTTTCTATATGCTTACCGTTTTTGTCAATTCTGAAAATACAATAAGGACTCAAAAAGACAACAAGGGTAAGACAAAAAACTAAAATTTAGAGTATAATATGCTGTTTAGAAGTCATCTATTACTTCATGATTATATATATAAAAAAAAAAAAACTAGTATTTCTTAAGCGAAGGAGCCATCGTATAACTTCATATGACTTCACAAAGTGTGATTACTTTTACTTTATTTTGTTTATTTGTTTGTGTTTTCTCTTTGAAGACTAATCCACAGTATCTCTTTTCCCTAGAGGCTATTAAATCTATCGTGTTGTTCATCACTGCAGTGTAAGGATTCTAGACAAAAGGTAGAAAAAAAAAGAAAAGGACAGGGCATGCAGGTCAGGAAAAGCTGCAGGGCTAAGCACACAAACCAAACATATTCCCAGGACTAACAAGTAAAACAGATAATCAGCATTTTACAGAGCATATTGGAGAGAAAGAAACAAAAGTTTCTGTGATCTTAGTGTTAAAAAGACATCTTGTTTGGGACAAAAAAATATTTCATTCTTGACATCCCACTAGCTGTTCTGTGACCTTGCTTATGCCATTTAATCTGTCTGATATTAATTTCTTCTTCAGGAAATGTGTGAAAGAATAGTACCATCCCCATAGGATTATTATAGGAATTAAATGAGATTATTCCCATAATGTTTTCCCTACAGTTCCAAGCATAAAGTAAATGCTCAATGAAAATTTTTCTTACTGTTATTATTATTAATTTTAAAAATAGAGAATCTAGGATCAATAGTATGGCCATAATACATTCATGAGATCATTCTAAGAGACTTAAAATAAAATATTTTTGAATAATTATGTAACCAAATGAGAACCAGAGTGGGAGTAGCCATGCTTCATCGTATTGATGATATAAAATATTTTTGTACATGTTCTATAATTTTAAAATTTGCAACAATTTAATATGGATTACTTTTAAGGGCAAGATGAAAGTTCATTTGGAAAAATGCCATTTTTAATGCATGAGTTTTAAATGAATTTTAAAATCTGGATGCACATTAAGGAATGTAAACCTAAAGAGATACGGAATAGAAAGGATAGGCCTATATCTTATTTTTGCAAACACCGAAGACAAACTTTACAAATCAGCTGACTCTGAGTGAATTTATAAGAGTTAGAAAGAAAAGAAAAGAAAGAGGACATTTAAGTAAAGTAAATAGTCTGTGCCCAGGCATCAAGAAGAAAGGGCAAAGCATCTTTTGCCTAGTTGCAAATGATTTTGTAATTCAGAGCAAAGAATATTGAGAAAGATTAGTGTATGCTGAAACTAAGATTGTGGGGGTGCCTGTGTGGCTCAGCGGGTTAAGCCTCTGCCTTCGGCTCAGGTCATGATCTCTGGGTCCTGGGATCGAGCCACATATCGGGCTCTCTGCTCAGAAGGGGGCCTGCTTCCACATCTCTCTGCCTGCCTCTCCACCTACTCGTGATCTCTGTCTGTCAAATAAATAAATAAAATCTTAAAAAATAAAAAAATAAAAAGAAACTAAAATTGTGCCCAGAGTTTTGTGTGACTTAGTAAGAATTATAAATTCCACTAAAATATCAAGGAACCTTTGTATATTTTAATGCTGTCCAAAGATCTCTTTTGATTGAGGACCATAAGACTGAAGCAGGTTAACAGTGTTAAGAGTGTGGCAGAAACCATGCTGGGAAAAGGAAAGAGACTAAATTAAAACCGTTGTCACAGTGGGATTAGCATATAACAACCAGACTAATTACTTCAATTTTTGATTAATCCTTCTCTTACATTCTATACAGTACTTCTAATAATGAAGCAAATGAGGGACGCTAAGGAGTATAGGAAGGAATATAACAGAAAGAGAATGGCCTTTGGGCTAAAGGGAGGAGAGAGGCAATCGGATATGAGAATGAGCCAGTGTGAAGAGTGGAAAAGCTTTGGCTAAGTAGTGATGATGAACAAAAAACATTTTTTTAAAATATTTATTTATTCTAGAGAGAGAAACCATGTGGGATCAGGGGAGGGACAGAGGGAGAGAATCTTCAAGCAGACTCCACGCTGAGTAGGAGCCCGATGTGGGGCTTGATCTCATGACCCCGAGATCATGACTTGAGCAGAAATCATTAGTTGGATGCTTAACTAAGTGAGTCACCCAGGTTTCCCAAAAGAAAAAAAAATAAAAAGCAAAACAGAACAAAATTAGTGACTTATCAGCAATTATATGTTTAAGGAAAGGACAAAATGTGCTGAGAAAATGGTACAAAGCCAAGGTTGGCAGAAGCGTGGAGTTTATCAAAAGGTCCAGGGAAGGAAGACAGAAAAGGAGACTTTGAGCTGAGTTGAAATGCTCTAGCACATCAAAAGATGGTAATACTTTAGCCTGTTTGGAAATGAGATACTACTTACCTACACAACGCCATAGCACTTCTATTTAGCACATGGCCTGGTATAGAGATGTAGTGTTTTAAGAGTAAAAGCTATGAAAGCAGACTGCCTAGGTTTAAATCCTAGCCCTAAGCCTTACTAGTAGTGTGACTCTAAGCAAGGGATTAATATCTAAATTCCTCAGTTGTGTTATCTGCAAAATGGTGGTAATAAGATGATCTGTTTCTCTTGGTGTTAATATATTGGCCACTATGTAGAAATAGAAAGTGATATATATGTGCATATGTATGAAATACATAAACCTGTAGAGTACAAATGTTATTACTCTTTTATTTGTTTTATTCAATTAACAATATACAATATTTTCTCTCTGATTTTGTCTGCAATCAAAAAATACAGAAGCTCTTCTCTTTTTATTATTTATTATTTTTTTTAAAGATTTTTAAATTTATTCTTTTGACAGACAAGATCACAAGTAGGCTGAGAGGCAGCCAGAGAGAGAAGGGGAAGCAGGCTCCATGTCGAGCAGAGAGCCCGATGTGGGATGCAATCCCAGGTCCCTGGGATCATGACCTGAACCAAAGGCAGAGGCTTTAACCCACTGAACCACCCAGGTGCCCCCATGATATTAATCTTTATCAGTAGTTGGTTCTAGAGACATTTACAAGATGAAGGGGCTTTCCCTACTTATTCTGATGTGCTGCTTTTAGTAGAGTCCTTCAGTACAGTTAGAATAGAAAGATGTTTGAGTCACTGTTTTTCAAGGTGTGATCCCTGGACTAGTAGCATGGTATCACTTGGGAAATCAAAAGGAATACAAATAGCCAAGATGTACTGAATCAGAAACTCTGGAGTGGGCCCAGCAATTGTTGTTTTAACAAGTCCTCCAGGCAATTCTTATGCTAAAGTTTGAGAACAACTAGTTCGAAGATTATCGGGGTGTGACACTTGTTATAATGATGGATGAGTACAATATTCCCCGGTCAAGAATAAATAATATTTTAATAAGCAACTTCTGTGTGTGCAAAATTCTTGAGAATTGATACTACAGTGAAAAAAAAAAAGCCAAAACAAATAAAATAAGCAAAAAGAAAAACAGAGCCATGTAAGAGTGAAATAAAATAACATGATTCTTTAAAAAGTAGCATTTTTTTAATCAAAACCTGCCAGGCTTTAAAATACTAAGTGTTTAATACTATGCATTTCATTTCTTCTAATAACACCATCCCGTAGCCCATAGAGGATTAAACACTGTATTAAAAAAAATTATTATCTTTCAACTTACACAAGCCACATACATCAGTATGACAATGTGCATAATCTAGTACTAGGAACTTCTCCACTAACAAGGTTTTGATCATTTAATTGATTTTTTTTCATGGCCTAAAGTCATTTAATAGAACTCTTATTATTGCAAAGTGGTAACCAGGATGTGTTTTAAGGTCATCTTATTCATATGAATAAAATGTGAAAAATATTTCCATTAACTAGATTGCTATATACTTCTTCTCAAGGTTAATTGTTTCCACTGATCTCCAGTTAAAACTTATTTTTCTTAAGCTCAGAGATTAACAAAATGAGAGAGGAAGCATTCAATATCTGGATAATACTGATTGGAGGCTATAGCTTTTTAGAGGTATTATAAAGAACATTCAAAAATTCGTTCAAAAAGATAAAAAACAATTATGATAAATTATGTGATAGGCTCCCTCCTCAATGTTGTGTTTAAAAGCAAGTCAAGGGCGCCTGGGTGGCTCAGTGGGTTAAGCCGCTGCCTTCGGCTCAGGTCATGATCTCAGGGTCCTGGGATCGAGTCCCACATCGGGCTCTCTGCTCGGCAGGGAGCCTGCTTCCCTCCCTCTCTCTCTCTGCCTGCCTCTCCATCTACTTGTGATTTCTCTCTGTCAAATAAATAAATAAAATCTTTAAAAAAAAAAAAATAAAAGCAAGTCAAAATATATTTGATAAAAAGAAATAGATAAAAATTATTGTATTTTACTTATATAATTTAATTTTAGAGCAGTTTAGGAAGAATATGTGTTTATCCCATTATTTCTTAAGTGAAAATGATTGTTAAAACAAGACACAGCCCAGATTAAAAGTTTATATGGAGTGTTTTAAAATATACGTGCTCCTGGATTTATGAGAAAGCAGTGATGGATATTGCCAGAATATAACACTCTAGTAATTATTAAAGTGTATATGAACCAGGTGCTTGGGTGGCTCAGTTGCTAAGCATCTGCTTTGGCCCAGTTATGATCCCAGGGTCCTGAGATCAAGGTCCAGATCAGGTTCCCTGCTCAGTGGGAAGCCTGGTTCTCCCTCTCCTACTCTCCCTGCTTGTGTTCCCTCTTCCTCTGTGTCTCTCTTTGTCAAACAAATAAATAAAATCTTAAAAAAAAAAAAAAGTGTATCTAAACCAAAAATTCTAATTATAAATTATTATTTAAACTATTATTTAAAACTATTTAAAACTATTGTAAAATAAATGAATGAATGAATGAATGAATGAATGAAACTATTGTAATTTTTTAAAATGCAAAGTCTCTATTATTCATTATAATTCTGGACATGTTCTTATTTAATATAGTATGGATTGCTGAGATTTATTATGGGAAGTTTATCTTCCAATTCTCACTATTTCCATAGTATTTGTCCCATACATGTATAAGGATGTACAATCACATGAACACACACATTCCAATTTTTCTCCCACAGGAGCTGAAACACCTTCACTCGGATTGGTTCTTTAAGAACTACCTATCGGAGCCTCTATGTAGTAAAAAATGACCAATCAGAAGCTAAGTTCCAAAAGATGGTATCTTGTATGGTACAAATATGTTAAAAGACCTTAAGACTTCTGATCGGCAGCCTAAAACTTTGATATGGGTACAATAGAAAAAATAACCTGTTGTTCTTATAAGTGGGATTTAGGTGTCTATCACTAATTCAACTACTTGAACTAAAGAAAACAAAGAGTTTGAGAAACAGATGACTGCAATTTTCCTTTTGAAAGAATACAGGCATGGAAAATCTCTGATGGGTGATCAACGCTCAGATAAAATCGATCTTGGGTCCACATTCCTATAAAGAGCAATAATGGAGAGCCCTGCCAGAGAGCAGATGATGAATCATTAGCCACTTGGCTCATGTCATCATTATCTCTCTCATCCACCAGAAAGGCTTTGAGTAAATCACAGCAATCCAAATCCATATGCTGAGAACATGATATTAAGAGCCATAAAGTGTAACTTAGGTCACCATTTTATAAATATTTGTTCAGATAATATCAAATAAAAGCCTTCTCTGTAGGGCCATTGAGCTAGGTAATAGAAACAAAAAGGATATCCTCAAAGAAACAGTGTTTTTACTGGAAAAGGATGCTAAACCTATCCATCTCTGTGGTACAAAATTAAGAACTCAAAACAGAAATACCAAGACTGAATCACAGGGCACCTGTTATTCAAAATAACTTATTTGGGGGGAAATCTCATAGCTCTTAAGCACTGGAAATATTAGGTCTATGCACAAAGGGACAGAAGCAAGAGTGTAGCGCCACCTTCTCACTCTGCCTTGTCATTGTGAGATCTGTTTTGTGCATTTTGCACAAAATGTACCACCTTGTAATTCTGGCCATCCATGCTCACTACCTTTTTACATCATGAATATTTTTGATGGACCTTATTTTTGACGTATATTAAATTATATTAAAAAAAGAAACTTGATATTACCACCACAAAAAGAAAGCCAGTATTGTCTGAGGAAGTTAATGCTCATGGCTCTGACCCTGAGATTTGCTGTAGCTGTTAACACAGGCAAACTATTCATCAACTAATTGATGCAGTCTAATACTAATTAACTAACATGACTCTTTTCTTCATGGAGCTAGACAAATTGACAAAAAATCAAAGCCAGGCCTATTTATTGGATTGCAAGAATTCAGAAGACAAGTGATAAATCAAAGACCAAAAATTATTGTGGTAAGAATAAATGGGTTCTCTAGCAAAAAGTGGAGAGCAGAAATTAGACCACTCTCCAGCAACAATGAGTCTAGGAGGTGATGGAGCAATGTCTTTTTAAAAAAGAGGAAAACAGAGGAAAGGAGTCAAGATGGCGGAGAAGTAGCAGGCTGAGACTACTTCAGGTAGGTGGAGATCACTAGATAGCTTATCTAAAGATTGCAAACACCTACAAATCCAACGGGAGATTGAGGAGAAGAATAGCAATTATAGAAACAGAAAATCAACCACTTTCCAAAAGGTAGAACTGGTGGAGAAGTGAATCTAAAAGACGGGAAGATAGACTGTGGGGGGAGGGGACGGCTCCCAGGAAGTGGCAGAGCAATGGAGCACTAAATCAGGACTTTTAAAAGACTGTTCCGCTGAGGGGTATCACTCCAGAGGCTAAACTGGGGTGAAGCCCACACGGGGTCAGAGTAGCTTCAGGTCCTGCAGGGTCACAGAAGGATTGGGGGTGTCTGAGTGTCGCAAAGCTTACAGGTTTTAGAACAGGGAAGCCAGCTACAGAGACAGAGCCGAGGAGTGAGCTCACAGCTCCGGGTTACCTTGAACTTGTCGCAGGCTTGGTGAGTTTGGAGCGCGGCCGGAGGTCAGGCAGATGGGAGTTACTGGGCGCTGTTCTCTGAGGGCACACTGAGGAGTGGGGCCCTGGGCTCTTGGCTCCTCTGGGCCGAGACCAGGAGGCCGCCATCTTCATTCCCGTCCTCTGGAAATCTACAGAAAGTGCTCAGGGAACAAAAGCTCTCGAAAGCAAACCCGAGCGGATTACTCAGCCCGGCCCCTGGTAAGTGCAGTGCAATTCCGCCTGGGGCAAAGACACTTGAGAATCACTACAACAGGCCCCTCCTGCAGAAGATCAACAAGAAATCCAGCCAGGACCAAGTTCACCTACCAAGGAGTGCAGTTTCAATACCAAGGAGAGCAGCAGAATTCCAGAGGAGGAGAAAGCAAAGCATGGAACTCATGGCTTTCTCCCCATGATTCTTTAGCCTTGCAGTTAATTTAATTTTTTTTTCTTTTTCAACCGTTTTTCTCTTCTGATAATTTTTTTAACTTCTACCTTTTTCTTTAACGTTTTTTAACTAGTTTATATAGTATTATATATATTTTCTCTTTTTTATATTTTCTCTTTATTCGTTTTCTTTTTTTAATTGTTTCCTTTTTTTTTTTTTCTGAACCTCTTTTTATCCCCTTTCTCCCCACTCACGATTTAGGATCTCTTCTGATTTGGGGCTGTTGCCACCCTTTTCGTATTTTACTTACTCCTTCATATACTCTTATATGGACAAAATGACAAGGGGGAAAAATTCACCACAAAAAAAAGAACGAGAGGCAGTACCAAAGGCTAGAGACCTAATCAATATAGACATTGGTAATATGTCAAATCTAGAGTTCAGAATGATGATTCTTAAAGTTCTAGCCGGGCTCGAAAAAAGCATGGAAGATATTAGAGAAAACCTCTTGGGAGATATAAAAGCCCTTCCTGGAGAAATAAAAGAACTAAAGTCTAACCAACTTGAAATAAAAAAAGGTATTAATGAGGTGCAATCAAAAATGGAGGCTCTCACTGCTAGGATAAATGAAGCAGAAGAAAGAATTAGTGATATAGAAGACCAAATGACAGAGAATAAAGAAGCTGAGCAAAAGAGGGACAAACAGCTACTGGACCACAAGGGGAGAATTCGAGAGATAAGTGATACCATAAGATGAAACAACATTAGAATAATTGGGATTCCAGAAGAAGAAAGAGAGAGGGGAGCAGAAGGTATACTAGAGAGAATTATTGGGGAGAATTTCCCCAATATGGCAAAGGGAGCGAGCATCAAAATTCAGGAGGTTTAGAGAACGCCCCTCAAAATCAATAAGAATAGGCCCACACCCCGTCACCTAATAGTAAAATTTACAAGTCTCAGTGACAAAGAGAAAATTCTGAAAGCAGCCCGGGAAAAGAAGTCTGTAACATACAAGGGTAAAAATATTAGATTGGCAGCAGACTTATCCACAGAGACCTGGCAGGCCAGAAAGAGCTGGCATGATATATTCAGTGCACTAAATGAGAAAAACATGCAGCCAAGAATACTATATCCAGCTAGGCTATTATTGAAAATAGAAGGAGAGATTAAAAGCTTCCAGGACAAACAAAAACTGAAAGAATTTGCAAACACCAAACCAGCTTTACAGGAAATATTGAAAAGGATCCTCTAAGCAAAGAGAGAGCCAAAAAGTAGGGACAGAGACAATATACAATAACAGTCACCTTACAGGCATTACAATGGCACTAAATTCATATCTCTCAATAGTTACCCTGAATGTTAATGGACTAAATGCCCCAATCAAAAGACACAGAATATCAGAATGGATAAAAAAACAAAACCCATCTATATGTTGCCTCCAAGAAACTCATTTTAAACCCGAAGACACCTCCAGATTTAAAATGAGGGGGGGGGGGGAGAATTTACCATGCTAATGGACATCAGAGGAAAGCAGGAGTGGCAATCCTTATATCAGGTCAATTAGATTTTAAGCCAACGACTATAATAAGAGATGAGGTAGGACACTATATCATACTCAAAGGATCTGTCCAATAAGAAGATCTAACAATTTTAAATATTGATGTCCCTAATGTGGGAGCAGTCAACTATATAAACCAATTAATAACAAAATCAAAGAAACACACCAACAATAATACAATAATCATAGGGGACTTTAACACTCCCTTCACAGAAATGGACAGATCATCCAGCAAAAGATGAACAAGGAAATAAAGGCCTTAAATGACACACTGGACCAGATGGACATCACAGATATATTCAGAACATTTCATCCCAAAGCAACAGAGTACACATTTTTCTCTAGTGCACATGGAACATTCTCCAGAATAGATCACATCCTTGGTCCTAAATCAGGTCTTTACTGGTATCAAAAGATTGGGATCATTCCCTGCATATTTTCAGACCACAATGCTCTGAAGCTAGAATTCCATCACAAGAAGAAATTTGGAAAGAACCCAAATAAATGGAGACTAAACAGCATCCTTCTGAAGAATGAATGGGTCAACCAGGAAACTAAAGAAGAATTGAAAAAAATTCATGGAAACAAATGATAATGAAAACACAATGGTTCAAAATCTGTGGGACACAACAAAGGCAGTCCTGAGAGGAAAATATATAGTGGTACAAGCCTTTCTCAAGAAACAAGAAAGGTCTCAAGTACACAACCTAACCCTACACCTAAAGGAGCTGGAGAATGAACAAGAAAGAAACCCTAAACCCAGCAGGAGAAGAGAAATCATAAAGATCAGAGCAGAAATCAATGAAATAGAAACCAAAAAAACAATAGAACAAATCAATGAAACTAGGAGCTGGTTCTTTGAAAGCATTAATAAGATTGATAAACCCCTGGCCAGACTTATCAAAAAGAAAAGAGAAAGGACCCAAATAAATAAAATCATGAATGAAAGAGGAGAGATCACAACTTACACCAAAGAAATACAGACAATTATAAGAACATACTATGAGCAACTCTATGCCAACAAATTTGACAATCTGGAAGAAATGGATGCATTCCTAGAGACATATAAACCAGCACAACTGAACCAGGAAGAAATAGAAAGCCTGAACAGACCCATAACCAGTAAGGAGACTGAAACAGTCATCAAAAATCTCCAAACAAACAAAAGCCCTGGGCCAGATGGCTTCCCGGGGAATTCTACCAAAAATTTAAAGAAGAACTAATTCCTATTCTCCTGAAACTGTTCCAAAAAATAGAAATGGAAGGACAACTTCCAAAGTCATTTTATGAGGCCAGCATCACCTTGACCCCAAAACCAGACAAGGATCCCATCAAAAAAGAGAACTACAGACCAATATCCTTGATGAACACAGATGCAAAAATTCTCACCAAAATACTAGCCAATAGGATCCAACAATACATTAAAAGGATTATTCACCACGACCAAGTGGGATTTATTCCAGGGCTGCAAGGTTGGTTCAACAACTGCAAACCAATCAATGTGATACAACACATCAATAAAAGAAAGAACAAGAACCATATGATACTCTCAATAGATGCTGAAAAAGCATTTGACAAAGTACAGCATCCCTTCCTGATCAAAACTCTTCAAAGTGTAGGGATAGAGGGCACATACCTCAATATCATCAAAGCCATCTATGAAAAACCCACCGCAAATGTCATTCTCAATGGAGAAAAACTGAAAGCTTTTCTGCTAAGGTCAGGAACATGGCAGGAATGTCCATTATCACCACAGCTATTCAACATAGTACTAGAAGTCCTAGCCTCAGTAATCAGACAACAAAAGGAAATTAAAGGCATCCAAATCAACAAAGAAGGAGTCAAACTATCACTCTTTGCAGATGATATGACACTATATGTGAAAAAACCAAAAGACTCCACTCTAAAACTGCTAGAACTTGTAAAGGAATTCAGTAAAGTGTCAGGATATAAAATCAATGCACAGAAATCAGTTGCATTTCTCTACACCAACAACAAGACAGAAGAAAGAGAAATTAAGGAGTCAACCCATTTACAATTGCACCCCAAACCATAAGATACCAAGGAATAAAGCTAACCAAGGAGACACAGAATCTATACTCAGAAAACTATAAAGTACTCATGAAAGAAATCAAGGAAGACACCAAGAAATGGAAAAATGTTCCATGCTCTTCGATTGGAAGAATAAATATTGTGAAAATGTCTATGCTACCTAAAGCAATCTACACATTTAATGCAATTCCTATCAAAGTACCACCCATCTTTTTCAAAGAAATGGAACAAATAATCCTAACGTTTATATGGAACCAGAAAAGACCTTGAATAGCCAAAGGAATATTGAACAAGAAAGCCAAAGCGGGTGGCATCACAATTCCAGACTTCAAGCTCTATTACAAAGTTGTCATCATTAAGACAGCATGGTACTGGCACAAAAACAGACACATAGATCAATGGAACAGAATAGAGAGCCCAGAAATAGACCCTCAACTCGATGATCAACTAATCTTCGACAAAGCAGGAAAGAATGTCCAATGGAGAAAATACAGCCTCTTCAATAAATGGTGCTGGGAATTGGACAGCCACATGCAGAAAAATGAAATTGCATCATTTCCTTATACCATACAGGAAAATAGACTCAAAATGGATGAAGGGCCTCAATGTGAGAAAGGAATCCATCAAAATCTTTGAGGAGAATACAGGCAGCAACCTCTTCAGCCTCAGCCACGGCAACATCTTCCTAGGAACATCGCCAAAGGCAAAACAAGCAAGGGCAAAAATGAGTTGATGGGATTTTATCAAGATCAAAAGCTTTTGCACAGCAAAGGAAACAGTTAACAAAACCAAAAGACAACTGACAGAATAGGAGAAGATATTTATAAATGACATATCAGATAAAGGGCTAGTGTCCAAAATCTATAAAGAACTTAGCAAACTCAACACCCAAAGAACAAATAATCCAATCAAGAAATGGGCAGAGGACATGAACAGACATTTCTGCAAAGAAGACATCCAGATGGCCAACAGACACATGAAAAAGTGTTCCATATCACTTGGCATCAGGGAAATATAAATCAAAACCACAATGAGGTATCACCTCACATCAGTTAGAATGGCTAAAATTAACAAGTCAGGAAATGACAGATGCTGGCGAGGATGTAGAGAAAGGGGAACCCTCCTACACTGTTGGTGAGAATGCAAGCTGGTGCAGCCACTCTGGAAAACAGCATGGAGGTTCCTCAAAATGTTGAAAATAGAACTGCCCTATGACCCAGCAATTGCACTACTGGGTATTTACCCTAACGATACAAACGTGGTGATCCAAAGGGGCACATGCACCCGAATGTTTATAGCAGCAATGTCCACAATAGCCAAACTATGGAAAGAACCTAGATGTCCATCAACAGATGAATGGATCAAGAAGATGTGGTATATATACACAATGGAATACTATGCAGCCATCAGAAGAAATGAAATCTTGCCATTTGTGATGACGTGGATGGAACTAGAGGGTATCATGCTTAGTGAAATAAGTCAATCAGAGAAAGAAAACTATCATATGAGGAAGTGGCAATGCAACATAGGGGGTTAAGAGGGTAGGAGAAGAATAAATGAAACAAGATGGGATTGGGAGGGAGACAAACCATAAGTGACTCTTAATCCCACAAAACAAACTGAGGGTTGCTGGGGAGAGGGGATTTGGGAGAAGGGGGTGGGATTATGGACATTGGGGAGGGTATGTGCTATGGTGAGTTCTGTGAAGTGTGTAAACCTGGCGATTTACAGACCTGTATCCCTGGGGATAAAAATATGTTTACAAAAAATGAATGAATAAATAAATATTTAAAAAAAAAAAAAAAGAGGAAAACATTTTAACCCTAACATCCTACACCGAGCCAAACTCTTATCCCAGATTCAGAGAGAAAACCATTTTCAAACACAGAAGGCTCACAAATTATCTAACATATATCCATTTTAGGAAACCAAGAAAAATAAAGAAATAGTGTCTGGGTGCCATGATTTCCTACATTAGAAAGCAAGTTAGTTCAGGTTGTAAAACTTGCTGATAAGTCCAAAAATCAAATAGTTCAGACTGAATCCATAGGAAAACAAAACAAACATGAAAAAATGAATAAGTAAATTGATAGATTATCTCATATATTTGTGAATTGAAAATTACATATTGACAAATGACTGATACATAAATCGGTTCACTGAAATAAATAAGGAATAATTCTTTTGAATTCAAGCAAATGATTTTAAAAAGACAAATTTTATCACTATGGACATAAAAATATTATATAGTGGAAAAATAATCATCAAAGATTACTTGAATTTGCAATGATCAAAATTCGATAGTCACAGCATGGTAAGAATGAATGCAATATGCGAGTACTTGTAGAAATGACAAAAGAAGAGAGTGATAAGATACATAAGTTATACAGTAGGAAACAGGTGATGAAATAAATGCGTAGGAATATCTAAATTAGATGAATCAAAAGATAGCATCATCAAAGCAGAGATGTTATTTGAAAACAAATAGTAACAGAAATAATGGAAATAACAACTAAAGGAAATGAATTTTGTTGTCCATGGATGAGCTTAAGTTGAGCCAGAAGATATTAAAAAATATCTCAAACATTCACATATTTTTCTTTGAAAAAAACACAACTCAATTTACTGAAAAAATAAAATTGCAATAATAATGAAACCAGTGTTAACATAGCCTTCTGCACCACCTGTGATAGGTACATGGTCTACATATCAGCAATCTCAGGTCTTTTGTAAACACTCTGAGGTGACAAAAGGTGAAAAATCATTAATCTCCAAAAAGAGATATCCTTTATCCTTCGGATACATGGGGTCTAAGATACCTATTAATATTAATAAATCTAGTATGAACCTGTGAACTTGAAAAATAAAATCTATTTGTATTTATATCTATCTATCTATATAGATAGATATATATAGATTTTTTTTTTTTGTCAAACAGAGAGGGGGCACAAGCAGGGGTGGGGAGGGGCAGAGAGAGAATGAGAGAATCTTAAACAGGCTCCCTGTTTAGCGTGGAGCCTGACACAGGACTTGATTTCACGATCCCAAGATGATAACCTGAGTTGCGTCATTTTGTTTAACCAACTGAACCACCCAGGTGCTCTAATAAAGTCTATTTTAATTAGAGTTTACCTCTAATAGAACAGTTTATCTCTAATACAATATTTAATAAAATGTATATCATATATGTTATAAAATTTACATATATAATTTTCCCTAATAAGCAAAGAAATATTGAGTAAAAGGACTTTACATTCTTCTTTGATTCTGTGGTGCCTGGAATATTAAGTGTTCAATATATGCTGCTTCTTATTATTAATTCAAGAATTTCCAAACTTATGTCTGAACTATTTGGCAGAGTTAAAAAAAAAATTTCAAAAACCTCAGAGCTTAGATTACAAAGTTCACTTAGAGCTTCTTCTTCTACTTAATGAAAGAGCAAAACAATATTTACTGAGATGTACCAGCAATCAAATGTGCTCCTGAGCATGAATTCATGTTCAGGTCATAGTCATATTATGAAGGAGGTCCAAGTATTCCTTTCTACATAAATAAGAAAAGGACACTTTTTCTGAAGTTCCACAGCTAGGATCTGAAATTTAAAACCAAGTCAATCTGACTTCAAAGTTCATATATCTTTTCTAATCTGCAAACTCATAGAGAGGAAGACACACATTGTAACTCAGAAAAGATCTCAATCTGTATTAAGACAATCAACTCTATAGAAGTTTTTATATTCTTTTTCCTTACCTTCACTCCTTCTACAAAAGAAAAGGATGAGAGACTTATAACAGGTTGAAATATATGAAAGTATTTAAGTTTTGGAAAGCAAGGGGAACTGGCACAATAAATGGTAATATCATTCACATGATCTCATATGGCAAAATGTAGCAAAATTTTGGAGTTTAAAAAGTACAATAGACACTTATTTTGACATAATTATACTGGACGGACTTTTGCTAGGATATGTTAAAACTTGAATAATAATAGCAGTAATTAATTATGAAATTCTCTACAGTGAAACAGTTTTAAATTACATTTCAGAACATCCTTCTCAGTGAGTGTCTTGTTTGTTTGCTGTATTTCCCCCCATGGACTACTTTAGGGGAATTATTTTTTTATTATAGATTTATACAGAAGCACTCCAGAATTTGAGCACAACTATGCCAAAAGGTGCACTCTGGAAGATGAAAATTTGTAGCAAGCATGTAGAACTGGAGACCATTTCAAGGTTTTGCTGCTCTGTAACAATAAATAGCCTTTTTGTACTCTGTGGGTTCTGGTTCCAGAAATTAATATTGGCACTCAAATGAGGGATCTCTTCGGACTTGAGGAATAGAAACAATGATCTGAATGATCATACTAGCAAGGGGAAAATATCCAAAGAAGGAAACCCAGAACTAACTTAAGCTGTTAGAAAATCATTGCAAACTGTATTTATCCTAGTGTTTACTTTTAAATAAAGAATTAAATGTATAATATGTTGGGCAAGTGCAAGATAAATGTTTGCTTTAGCATTATATAGTGGAAGAATCATAAGTGGGGATCTATGGTTAACCAGCAAAGAATTAAAGACAAAAAGTAATGAGGAGATGGGATTATACAAGTAATGATTTAGCCAAATGGAGCAATGAAATTTTTTGTTCATTAAAAGTCCTATCCACGGGGCGCCTGGGTGGCTCAGTGGGTTAAGCCACTGCCTTCAGCTCAGGTCATATCTCAGGGTCCTGGGATCAAGTCCCGCATCGGGCTCTTTGCTCAGCCTGCTTCCCTCTCTCTCTTTCTCTCTCTGCCTGCCTTTCTGTCTACTTGTAATCTCTCTCTCTGTCAAATAAAGAAATAAAATCTTAAAAAAAAAAAAAAGTCCTATACACGGGGCGCCTGGGTGGCTCAGTGGGTTAAAGCCTCTGCCTTTGGCTCAGGTCATGATTCTAGGATCCTGGGATCGAGCCCTGCATCGGGCTCTCTACTCAGTGGGGAGCCTGCTTCCTCTTCTCTTTGCCTGCCTCTCTGCTTACCTGTGGTCTCTGTCTGTCAAATAAATAAACAAAATCTTAAAAAAAAAAAAAAAGTCCTATACTGGAAATCTGTGAAAAATCAGTAAAAGCCATTTAAATCAAAAGTCCATATCTATGTCACAAGAGCAAAATCTTTATCTGTTCTCTAAAATAAATATCCAGGTGGGTAATATTTTTATGAATTTTTGAAAGCCAGAGTGTTTCGTTACTCAGAATCGTTCAGGTTTTTCTCCCCCTTATTATAGAAAGTTAACACAATAGAGGTGTCTTAATTTACATGGTTTGACTTAGCATCTCATAATCAAATAAAGTCATATTTCAGGAGCTAAACATATAGGTATTCTCAAAAGTGTAATTCTGATGTTTTACTCATAAGCATGTTTCACATATGAGAAAATGTGCCCAAAGGAATATGTATGTTTGCAAGAAATACTGTATAATAAACAGAAAACCTTAAAAGTGTGTATAAAGTAAGACACACAAATGAGAAGGGGTACACTAGAAATGAGCAAGAGGTAGTCATAGATTTAGAGAACTCTAAAGCTAAAGATTTCATACTATGGAAGCCCTGGAGGCCAGAGAGAAAGCCCTCATTTTTCTGCTGAAAGAAACTGAACCTCAGATGTCTTATAAGACTTAACTGATGCAGTCCTAAGGCAAACTGATGTCGTGAGATTACTAGAGTCATTATTAAAATTACCTAGTCCTGTTTACATGACCAGAGATACGCTCTATTTCTCACTTTCTTAGAATAATCCCTCTAAAGGGAAAGATAAAATCAGTAAATGTTTCCCTGTTCCTATCTAATTTACTTACTTTATTTGTCCTAAAATTGATGGAATCTTAATATTGTAATGACCAGGAACCCAGTTAATTTCCTTCCAAGTTCTAGGTTCCTGCTAAAGGTACTTATGATCCAGAATATATAGAGTCCCCCTCTCCCCACATGGGATATGTTTTAACACCCCCAGTGAAGGCCTGAAACTGAGAATAGTACCAAACACTATATATATGCTTTTTCCTATACATTTCGCCAATGTATATTTAACTTATAAGTTTAAAAGTTTAATTTATAAATAAGACACAGGAAGAGTTCACAACAGTAATAATAGATCAATTATAACAATATACTGTAATAAAAGTCATGTGAATATGGTCTCTCTCAGAGTATCTTACTGTATTATATTCACCTTTCTTCTTGGGATGATGTCAGATGACAAAATGCTTACAGAATGAGATGGAGTGAGTTGAGTGACCTACGTGGGGTGGTGTGGCACTAGGCGACTTTTTGACAGTATGACAGCAGGAGGATCATCTACTTCTGACCAGGACTGACTACAGTAACCCAAACTGTGGATAAGCAGGGATAACCTCATAACCTTTAAATAAACTTCAACATGAGTTTTTTATACATCGTGAATATTTTTATTATTTTCAATTAGCCAGCATATAGTACTTCATTAGTTTTTGTTGTAGTGTTCAACAATTCATTAGTTGTGTATAACACCCAGGGTTCATCCTAACACATGTCCTCATTATTACCCAGCACCTGGTTACCGCATCCCCCTCATCCTCCCTCAGTAACTCCATTTGTTTCCAGGAGTCCAGAATCTCTCATAGTTTGTCTTCCTTCATGATTTCTTCCCATTCAGTTTTCCCTCTCTTGCCCTGTGGTCCTTTCACTATTCCTTATGAGTGAAACCATATACACTGCCAATTTTATAATAATGTATGTGTTCTAAAATCTTGACCATAGAAATGTTCCCTTTTCTGCTGGGTTTGTTGCCTGGTATTCCCTTACTGAAAATCATTTTTTGTTGTTTATTTCCTCTCTTTCTACTTTCAATGATAAATATTTCTCAAATGCTGCTTATGCTTAGGGCACCATGAGAATCATGGGGACACTAAGTAAAAATCAAGATACAATGGAAAGATCAGTAATTAGCTTTGCAGTCTTAAAGTGACTTAAGTTCTTTCATCACTTTTATCTATAAAATCAGAGTTTGTGAGATACATATGAGATTAGGAAAATAATCACTACTAGGGTGCCCTTTCAATCACAGATTGTAAAGGATAAGATAGACCAAAAGGTTCAGGTGACATAAATGAAGAAGAAGCACCTTCATTTTACAGAAACTGTTTTGTGAAGAGTTATTTTCAGTTTAATGTCATGGAAGATATACACCTTGTATTACATACCTTACTTCTACAGAATTATTTACCTGAAGGCTGCTAATCAACATCAAGACCTTGAAGGAAAGATATTTGAAGGTGTAAAAGAGGAGAGAATATGAATTCAGAGATAGAATTTGAGGAAAGTAGATATTTATCAGAAAAAGGCAGAGAGAGAGAGAGAGAACAAGAGAAAAACTACTAATAATAGAATGGTCCAAAAAAAAAAATGGAAGAAGAGGCAGAACATAAACTCTGTTTATGTGATGATACTGTTCCCTTCTGCTTTTTAAATGTTAATAACTATAAACTAGAGTTTATGACTTTATTTATACAAAGTTGAAAGAACATTTATTTCCCTGTCAAGATGATCATTTTATGCATTCTGTCCACTGTGGATGCCATGCTGCCCAGAAACCACCTTCAGTTCTAGAGTATTTATTCCCTCAGCTCCCGGGAAGGCTTGTTGGCTGATAGATCTTCACTGTGAGCTCCCTTTGGAAATGGCCTCTACTGAAGAAGATCACCTTACAAGGGACAAAGTACTCCGGTTCCTGGAAAGCCATCATCCCATGACAGACAGACTCTGGGGTATAAAGACAAGACTTCTTTGCCAGTTTGGAAAACCTCTGAAGGGTCATTTTCTTGTTAGCATATCCCAGTGATCAGTTACAGTCTTTTTTGTGACTATCATAGGCCAATTTAGCCTGAAGCTCTGAACAGAGCTCCATCATACTCCATGTCTAAGTCTGTTTCCCAGGAAACCTAATCTGTGACAGTGGCCTTCCTTTACCATATTTTATTATATGATGTTCCCTGGATTACTGTTGGATAAGCAGTTTATTTATTAAACCTATTTAAAATGGAATCTATTTTATCTTCATGCACAGAACTAGATCCATAGAGAAAAGACAGATTCAATGCATTGGAAGTGTAAAATAATGAAAAACGCCATGTTAATTCTCAAGATATTGGAAAAGACCAAAACCAGTTAAGCAAGAAAGAAGAGGTAAGATGGTGAAAAACCATTTCAACATGATTATATAGAGGAAATAACACTTTAACACCATATGCAGACTTGGATGCTTTTTCCTTTTGTTCAAAAATAGTTTTAATCACTTCACACATGGTGATTTCAGACACAGTACAATATTCCAAAAGGGTAAAATTTAAATATTATTTTTTTATTATGTAGGGAATATACAAAGAAAAAGTAAGATAATTGACACCCTGAGCTTTTACAAAGTCAGCTTACTTTTTGCTAATGAAAATTATCTTTTATTTCATTTTGATATTATCTGGATTCATTATTATATTTATTTATTTTTTCATCATTATGTTTATAGTATTGACACTTCGTGTATTTTTCTAAAGCTTCTAGATGTTCCAAAGTAAGAGAAAAACACAATCATAAGGGCCATACTATAATTCAATTTACAAAAATTCACTTGTTTAGATCTCCCTGAATTATAACTAGTGATTTAGGTCCCTATGCCCTGCTTTCAACACTCAACGAACAACTTGCCATAAAAAGAAAGTGTTTGCTGATAATAGAATAAATTCAGATACATACATGGAAGCATGAGAAAAACCCATGACTGCAAAAGTGGTATTTAGAATTCTGTATTCCTATTTAGTGGTTGTATGGGAAAATAAGAATGATGAATGATGTAACTTGTTCCAAATACTGACCAGGTATTTCAGACAAGACTCAGACATAAGGTATAACATACTGAATGTCTCTTCCTTCTTGAGAATAATTCAAAAATAAAACCCCAGGGGAATTAATAGTTAATTGCTGATGCTTTTAGAATTGATAGGTTAGGGAAACTAAAAAGTGAATAGTGAATCTCAAGTAAGAGTATTAAAAGAAAGGACACACTTATTAAGCCTCAAAGAAATGTTCAACTTGTAATTGGTAAATGTACTCAGATGAACATGAATTACTGGACATTTTCAGTTATACTATAAAGTCTTGAGATCTCACAGTGAATTAGGTTACATTCTATAGTCTTGGCACTGTAACAATAAGCCAGAACTCTTTCAGAAGGGATTTTAATTGAGGATTTTATCTTAATTATGAAAGGAGACATCTAAGAAGTAGTTTAAGCCTTAGAGCAAAAGAACTTAACAAGAAACAGTTCAGATTCTGGCTAAAGGCGATTAACCTGAATAAAACCCATTTTATTTAGGAGTACAAGTACCTAAAATTGAAGAGGTAAGGAAGCAAGCATCATCTCCCTTTGAATATATAAAAATGTCTCATCTATAAATGAGTTGGAAAAGCTTTTCAGTTTCCGTAGAAAAAATGCACTTAAAAAAAGCTTAGTTAGCTGTCATATTAAGCGAAAATATCTATAGTTCAAAGATGCTATTTTCACATGGTTGGCTAATCTAGTAAAAGCTTCTTTGCATTTTTAAACTACATTTTTGAAGTGTTTTCGTTGCTGATAATTTTTTTTCTTTTTGAAATTAATCATACTGAATGCAGATATGCACAGCCACTAACACTTTTAATATTGATTTATATTTAACATATATCAATGCTAAATAAGTATATGAGGCATATTGATGAGCATGACACAAATATTGACTACCATTTTGCAGCAGATAAGAAAAATAAGAACGGTCATTCATTACATTTCTTTTTCTTTTAACCCTCACATGGTGTTGTGTATATTATTGACTATATTTCAATTCTAAAAATCTAACACTGAATTAAAACCAGTTTATACAAATTTGCAAATGGAAATATTTTTGATGAAGTTATAAGACTTTATTAAATAAATAGGCAAGGAGAAAACGCTTTTCAAAATAGTGTCTCTGTTGCATTCTTAAGCTGTCACTGGAGCCTTTGAATCTTTAATCAATGTGGCTTTCTCATCGTTTGTTTTCAATCATTTGTCATTTGAGTACATATTTATTTAACACTTCATACGTTCCAAGTCACAAGGCTAGTTGCTGGAGATGTTATCTGAAACAAGGCAGAAACGACGTGCTCCTATTCTGTCAGTAAACACAAGTACCGCCTACTTGCAGAATTTGAATTAAAACAAGGAGGTATGGCTTAATGGAGAATGTGATACATGATATAATAGGGATGAGGCGAACACTTAGCACAAACACCTAACGTAGCACAGGAGCATCCACAGAAGATTTTCCAAAGGAAAATCATTGAAGTTATTCAGGGGAAAAGGTTTTGGGTTGTTTTTTAAGGCAGGTGTGTGGTGATAATAAAATTATCTAAAATACATAATATCTGAAATAAAATCTTATTTATCATTTATGAAATTATTGTAGTCTGCTCTTCTTGGCTGTAGTGTGTCTTTCTTCCCTGTAGTGATTCGGTGACCCAACATTCTTCCACTTTGGGGCTATTGTTCCACCATCCCCTATTTCTTTTATTAGCAACACATAGCTAGTAGAAGTAATAACAAAGCATGGAGGGGGCAGATTTGTATTTCAAACCCTTGAGCCAGAACTGTGATACCTATGTTCATTCATTCAGCCCCTAGTTATGTGGTTAAACCAAGATGGAGTAGGAGCTAAGAAATATACTGTATGGGTGGAAAGCCGTATATAAGTAACAAATCTGTCTTGTGGAAGAACTTAACAAACGTTGGTGGACAAGTACCCATCTCAGACATAGGGCATGAGAGCGTGGGTGTTAGGAAGAGAGGTTAAAATAGGAATGTTAAAATATAACAGTTTAGCATCTGTTAGTATTTCATTCAAAATAATGTAATGAATATGATTCAAAAATGCTCAGGAAAGGAGTATTGAGAAAATTAGAAGAAATTTAAAAAGAAATTATCTGAAATGTCTACAAATTTTGAAAGAAACATACTGAAGCGTTAAAAAGTAAATCGACTTTTCAGTTGTTTATGGAAACAGAACATGGGACATGTTTTATTTTTGTTTGTTTTGTTTTTAAATGAGATAGCCAGGGTTTAAGAACCGGACTCTGGTTAATTAGATCTAAATAAAACAGATGACAGAGAATTTGAGTAGTAGTTGGTCTGATGGTAGATCTTCAGTTAGAATCCGGTCCACTTATTGGAGGAGCAAACCACTCCCATATTGACCAGTTTAGATTATAAGTGAAATCTAAGCACCTGGTAAATTTCCTGGGAAGATTAAGGAGTCACTAGAAGAGTGCTTATTATTTAGGATGGTAGGCGCTGGGGTCACGTTGTACAGGTTTATTCCCACTATGGCTAGTAGTTAAAAGTTCCAGAAACAACAGTTCAAGTTTTACACAAAGGCATCCATTCCTGAGGAGAGAGCAATGATATATACGCTATATATATAGTATAACTATATATATATAGTATATATATATATATATATATATATATATATATATATATATATATATATATATAATATACTATATATATATATATATATATATAGCTATACTATATATATAGTTATACTATACTATATATAGTTATATAACAATATAACTATATAATTAAAATTAAAGTAAAAATGAAAGAGCTGTCAAATTTGACAACTCTCTCTCTTCTCTATCTCTTTCTTTAGTCTGACCTGCCTTCTTAGGGGAGGTCCTGGCATGCTGGAGACCACAAGGCTCCACACAGGAACCTAAGTGAAAAGCAGTGGGAATGAGAGTGAGTTCTTGCCAGCAGCAAGCAAAACAAAGGCTTGTCCTGTCTTCCTGATAGGGTATCTGGGACCCAAGAGAAACTGAAATATGAAGGACACTTCCTACTTTTCCTGTGATTCCTTTCTCAGGTAGCAGGTTTTGAGTAAATCCAGGAATCTTTCTGCCATGTATTTCACCTGGTCTTCTGATATTTTGCGCAATACGTTGCTGGTAAAAATTCCTGATATTTGGTATAAATATTCTATATATGACCCTCTTTTGGCTTAGATCCAGCATATATCCTCTTTATTCAGTTTTCTTAATTTCAAGCTTAAAGTTATGAGGTGAATAGCATGGGACTCAAGCCACATTGGATTTGACAGAAGTCAGGTGTCATTCTATTTTTTGTTATTCTTGTCTGTAAACTGCTTGCTTAAATAAGTGGCTTTCTATAACTATTTTTTGTCATCATATAGACCATTCCTAACAATTTCACAATGCATGAGCTTTCGTGCTTCTTCTTCCATTCTCTCCATAAAATCGGAGAAAGAAGATTCAATAAGTTCCTGATTCTTGAAGTCAAATATACCATCTTTGTCTACCTCTTCAGGACCTCCACCTAGCTCAGCCCCAGCTGGAAGAGACCTGATGGAGAGGAAGGAAAAGCAATATCTGGCCAGGTTGGTGCATTGAATTAAGCATCCATGCATCCTCTTCTTATCCCTCTAGTTAATTATTTTTCATATACTGCATATGTTGCTTTTAATTAGTCTTTAGAGTTAGAACCTTCAGTTTAGGCAGAACCCTTTCACTTTGGTCCAGTCTAATTAACAAGGCCTGTGAACCTAATAATAGAACACAATTCCCTTTATCTATTTCTTGTGCTCCTTTGCACAGACATCTCCCTGAAATATCAGGAAAGAGGTGTGGTTGGATTAAAACATAATTAGAAGATTCTTGGCTCCTCTAACCCAGAATGATCTTAATATCGCCATTAATATCTCATTTTATTATTCTTTTCAGTGCCCTTAAATTTACATGAATTGCTCAGTTCCAAATAAAACAAATGTTTTGCTCTCTCTAAAACACAATCAGATTATCCATATAAATAGTTCTTTAAAGAAACTAGAGAAGTCTCCCTTTCTGTGCTCACCACTCTGTGGCCCAGTGGACACTCAGTGTCCAGACCCTTGATTCCGAACTCAGTTTCCCCAACTCCAAGCCTGCCTCTGCTAGTACCAGCATTAGCAAAGATGCTCCTCTCCCTAGGGACCCAAGCCCCGTGCTCTGCCTTGCACTTAGTGACTCCCAGTTTTGCAATGGGCACATGGGGTGCACACCTAGCAAGTTGAGAGTTGGGCCTGGGCATACCTGAGCTCCTGGTGTATGTAAGGAGCTGAAGTTGTTGGTAGAGAATGAGGGCTGTGAGCTGCTGCTGTTGCTTGAGCTGCCTCCTGCCAAAGTTATCTTCTAGAACCTTCTGTGGTATATCTTGCAGCTGTGCCTGCCCAGTATTCAGATATGGCTGGTGTTGGCCCCTGTGATGGACCCCTGCTCCTCCAGGATCCCATCTCCTTGATGGACACCTAATTCAGAGTCTGTGCAGTACAGCTGATATGGGATATCCTGACCTCTCTATGTAATCTGGAGGGTTCATTATTAACCTCCACAGGAGGTTGTATGGTCAGACCCACCACCAGCATCCCTTAGCCTGGAGCTTCTGGAGTTGATACTGTCCCATGTTAGTCTCCATGAGGTACACAAGGCTGTAGGGCTCCTCCTGGAAACTCTTAGGGCCTCTTCCCACTGGCCCGCACCTATAGAGTGGCATTGTCCATGAGATCTTATTCCTGACAATGACTGCTCTGGGCAAGGACCACGTTGATACAGTGGCCTTCAACAAGAAGTCTAAGTTCACCTTCAACAAGCTGGCTAGCAGCAAGCACAAGGGAGGCAGCAATGGGCACAGATGCCTACCCCAAAGGCCACTGATTGCCAGAAATATTTCAGAGCACCTCTGGAGTGCTACAGACCCTTAAGTTTCCCTCTCCAGCCTGAGGTGTGGAGGTGAGGGAGAAAGGACTCTAGAACTAACTCACTTCCCTGCTTCTTTGATAGGAGAATTAGAAACAGACTGGGAAACATTCCTAGCCATAGGCTCCAAATGGGGGCAGCAGGAAGGACTCCCTATTACCAAAAATTACAATTGTCCTATCTGCAACCTGCTCAATATGCTCATGCTGATGTTGGAGGACAGAATTTCACAATAGATGAGGCTTTGTATGAACAGGAACAAATCTGCTCCCTATCCTATGCCAGGAACCCCCCTCCAGGGTACCCACACATCACACTGCCTGGTCATTTATTTTTTTTTAATTTGTTTTGTTTTACAAAAACAAAACAAAACAAAACAACTGGAAAGATAAAGAATTACTGAGCCTTCAGCCTGAATGCAAGAGAGAGAGGTAATTCCCCACCAACAATGATTCCTCTGTCCTAGAATTGCTGAAGGAGCTCAAGACTCTGGATGCCTTTCTGCCTTAGTGTTGTCTTTTATTTTAAGTTATTTATTTTGGAGCCACAGGCCTCTTGGGTTATGAGATTCTTATGGATGTTGAGAAAGAGAAGGGGAAAAAAGATTCCATGGTCCAGTGGTTTGTAGCTCCTTGAAAGTCAGGAGGAAGGTGCTAGAGGATTCCCAAGCTCCTTTCAGGGAGAACTGGTGCACCCCTTGTCCTAATCCTTCCTGTCCTTTGTTCCTTGGAGAATGCCTTACCCACCCAGGTCTCAGGTGTACATTGGATTGTTCTTTGCTAAGTTTTGTTGGATGTAAATAGAGCAAAACTGTTTATGTCTTTAAAAAGGAAAAAAAAAAAAAAACCTGAAACATACCAGTTTATAACCTTATACAAGTCTCTTGGAATGAAACAGGTAGTTTTAAAAACTCTTAATTTGTTTGAATCACCAGAGTACCCTGTAGAACCTTAAGCTTCCTTAACATTCATGGAATAGGTCTCCAAAAACCTGAAAGACACTGATGAAGTCTTAGAACGTAAGTGAGGTTCGGTGAGGTAAGGTCCAGAGCCGATGACCAAGAAAGAATTCTTGAAACATCTTTGGTGCAAAATGGTGGTTTATTAAAGCATGGGGACAGGACCCATGGACAGAAAGAGCTGCTGCCCCAGAGCTGTGAGGAGTGTTCCATTTTATACTTTCAAGTTGGGAGGGGGTCAGGGATGGTATAACTCTCTAAGGAATTTTGGAAGCAAGGTTTCCAGGACCTTGAGGGGCTAGCTATTATTGGGAAAAAGGTTGTTCATTACCAGTAATAAAACCTTTTCGTGAGACCCTTTAGATGGATATCAGTGTGCCGTATGTTTGGGAATGATTGTCAACACTTATCTTGGAAGTTTCCAAATGAATTGTTAAAGTGGATTTACAGGATCCTGGTAGGGGGGTAGGGGTTGGTCAGCCTAGGATTGCCCTTTTCCCTTAGCAAGGTGTTAAGGTGGAGGCAGTTGAGTCCCTAGAGGAATGTCACTCTGCCGATTTCAAGGGCTTGTCAGATGGTAAGGAAATTTAATAATTTTTCTTCTGCCTCTGTTTTCCACATCAACACCATTCACCTTGTAAAACATACTTGCATGAAGACGTAGTAGATCACAGATTTAACAAATTAAAACAAATGGATTAAGAAAATACAACAAATTAACAAATTTGTATTCACAAATACAACACAATATCCTCCTCACCATGGGAGCAGGACAAACTCAGTGACATTTTTAACCTGAGTTGGGTATTCATCTTTTCTGATGAAGGCATAATATTCCATTGTATATACGGACCATATCTTTTTTATCCTTTTGTCCGTTGAAGGGCATCTTGACTCTTTCCACAGTTTGGTGATTGTGGCCACAAACTGAGGGTTTTGGAGGGGTTAGGAGAGCCTGGTGATGGGTATTATGGAGGGTGTGTATTGCATGGAGCACTGGGTGTGGTGCATAAACAGTGAATCTTGGAACACTGAAAAAATAAAATTAAAAATTAAAAAAAAACAGAAAAAATGTAAAAATATGTAAGAATTATAGATTGACATTCATACTGAATAAATTTAATCCAATAAAAATTCTAATATTTTCAAAATAAATTTTATTCTTTCAGAGAAGTACTTGTGTGATCCCCAAGGGAGATGCTAATTATTACTTCTCCAAAGCTTGTGAGAGACACACATTTTCAGTAGAGTTCAAGAGAAATAATTTTTGTTAAGCCTTAATGCTCCAATTTTTAATTTTTAACTGATTTAATTAGCTTCTTCAAAGGCACATATATCTAAAAAATAAAATTAAACAGTTTTAGCAGTTTCATCAGAGATTATACTATTCCACCATTGAAATTTAAACATAACCAAAAATAACTTTGTCAAGTATGTATGTGCTAATTGGGGCACTAAAGGTTGCATTTTGGCCTGTACTTTTCAGAACATGAATAATAAACCACTATGAGATTCCTATTTATACTGTTTTAGACTTTGGCCTACGATAAGGGCTTCTAGTGTCCAAGAAACACCATTGTATTGTAAGAACACCTGAACCCTATTTGTTTGGTCTTGTTTTGAATCCCTTATTTCTTTCCAACACATTTTCAAAACTTACATTTAAAATTTTGCCTTGACTCCCTGGCATGTTACAGGTAGTATTTTGTGATGCTGTGTGTATAAGGAATAGGGCTATGTCCCAAACTGAAAATAACCTTGGTATACAAAGGAATAGCCAAATATTAACTCATCTCTTATGAACAGTTATATATCATGGATGAAATTATGACTTACTGAAAAATACTATAGAACCGAAAACCTTATATTTGAATTTTAGATCAAATAGTTGGGTAGCCTGGAAAAATTGAAATATTTTAACTACAGAAATCACCCAATACAGAAATCACCTAACTATGGAAATCACCTAAATAACCATTGAAGACATTTTAGATTGTATAAAACTATATGGCCTAAAATTAAATAAATTGTGTATATATGTTTCAATAAGTATCTTTGTCTATATTTAAAAACATTATCCATGCCCATATTCAATTAACAGAATTATTTACAGCTTTCTACTACTGCACAAGATTAAGACTTTGTTATAAGTCTTACCAGATTTCAGGTTAAACATTTTATTTTTTTAATAAAGAAAGTAATCAACTATCAAGTAAAATTTATAAAAGATATTTCAAAATAACTAAAATTACTAAAATCCTTTATACTCATTATGATAAATATATATATTGACACTATAGCTACTATTTCACTGAAGAAGCCACAATTAATAGATTTTAAGATTCAAGAAATGGAGCTAATTTAAATTTACCTGCATGATTATCTCTGAAAGCTTATAAATGTCCTTTTATAAAAGTTAACTTTTCCCCTGGAAAGCCACTTGTGGATGGAAATTAACTTTTAGATAATACTCAATCTTGATACCATTGATACAATTTTTTTTTGTACGTGCTAGTGAAATTTCTGAAACAGATTTGTTTCAGAAGTTTCTCCTCACTCATTTTTTTAAAGAGTAAGATATAAATCTCACAGTAGTAATGTAGTAACCCAGGCAGACAAACATCTTGGCCAAAGCTAAGTCAGTATTCATCCATCCTTCCCTCAATGTCATCTGCAGCCAGAAGGTAAAAAGTCTCTCCAATGCGTGCTTTGAATTACACACCAGAGGGCGCCTGGGTGGCTCAGTGGGTTAAATCCTCTGCCTTTGGCTCAGGTCATGGTCCCAGGGTCCTGGGATTGAGCCCCGCATAGGCTCTCTGCTCAGCGGGGAGCCTGCTTCCTCCTCTCTCGGCCTGCCTCTCTGCCTGCCTGTGATCTCTGTCTGTCAAATAAAGAAATAAAATCTTAAAAAAAAAAAAAAAAGAATTATACACCAGAATATTCCCAGTTTATATCACACTGATGGTAGTTATGTCAAAACTCCTTAGACTCATAGCTGCGTAGAGTCAGCATTTTCAGGTGGTTTATCTGTTTGCTTTATACTCTTTTCTATACAAACTACTTTATATTTGAGAACTGTTTTTCATTTAATGGTTCATTGCTGTTGTTACATATAACAAGTTTAAAAGCACAATATATTTAATATAATTTTAGGCAATTAGTTTAATGGGCTAATTTCCGTAATTCTGTTACAAAGACAAAGAACATACATGTTAATTTTATCAGCAGAGAGATAATATGATTTTGAGAAAATAAAAACAAGTCCAATTGTTCAATTGGAAGAAACTTTCCAAACAAACAAATAAAAGACACATCAATGTAATAATCACTTTGAATTTTACATTCAACAATTGCAAACAATTTTAAGTTCATTTTTAATATAAGTTCTAATGTATATTAAGTTATATTTTTAAAGATTTTTTTTTTTTAGTTAATCCAGTAAGTAAAAGAGAGAGAGGCAGCCAAAGAGGGAATACAAGCAGAGGAAGTGGGAGAAGCAAGCTTTCTGCTGAGCAGGAAGCCCAATGTGGGGCTTGATCCCAGAACCTGGGATCATGACCTAAACTGAAGGTAGATGCTTAACAACTGAGCCACCCAGGTGCCCCAATGTATACTAACTTACACTGGCTAAATGTAACAATTTAGCTGATGAAATATACTGTTTTATGGGGCACCTGGGTGGCTCAGTTGGTTAAGTGTCTACTTTTGGCTCAGGTGACTATCCTGGGGTTCTGGAATGGAGCACTACATTGGGCTCCCTGCTCAGTGGGGAGCCTTCTTCTCCTTCTTCCTCTGCCCTCCCACCCCCAACACTGGCCTCTCTCTAGCTTGCTCTCTCACAAGTAAATAGATAAATCTTTTTTTTTTTTTTAAGATTTTATTTGTTTATTTGACAGAGATCACAAGTAGGCAGAGAGGCAGGCAGAGAGAGAGAGAGAGAGGGAAGCAGGCTTCCTGCTAAGCAGAGAGTCTGATGCAGGACTCTATCCCAGGACCCTGAGATCATGACCAGAGCCAAAGGCAGAGGCTTAACCCACTGAGTTACCCAGGCACCCTAAATAGATAAATCTTAAAAAAAAAAAAAGAAAGAAAGAAAAGAAATATGCTGAAATATGCTGTTTGTTAAGATTAAAAACAATGTGCCATCCTGCATTTTGTATTCATCTCAAACTTAAATTAGTCCTTAGTAGGTTCTTATGGAGATTTTACAATTGTAAAACACACACACAAACATATATGCATGTGTTTCTATGTGTGTCGCATATATCCTAAATGTACCTATGTGTCTATGCACAAATTTTGCACATATGTTTACACATATATTAGGAAACAGAAGAACAGGGTCCACTGCAGAGCCTAATCCCTCTTTTGCCAAATATCAACCAGCTGCCTGCATCACATCTCTTAGTTCTCAGTTAAAACATTGCCTTCTCAAGAGAGTTTCTTGAGTTTCTCACCCTGACCTAATTTCTGTCACTATTTATATATCTTATATGAGTTCCTTTGTAAACTAAAAACTACCTAAAATTTTCTATCTATCCATCTTTCTGTCAGTCTACCTACCTACCTAACCTCATGACCATCATCTACTTTTATATTTATTATCCCTCAACTACAATGTAACCTCCATGATGGCAGGAATTCTGTGTGTGTGTGTGTGTGTGTGTGTGTGTGCGTGTGCATGTAGGGGTGTGTGTATATATGTGTGGCTGTGTGTGTCAAACTGCCAAATAGCATTTGGAACATGGAGGTCACTCAATAAATATTTCTTGAACAAATACATGACAAAAGAATGGTGAACTTGCCATTGTCGTACTGTTATATAAATTACATAGCATATGATGTTATATAGTACCACATAGAACAAGAAATCTATGAAACAGCGTCCCCATCCTGAATACCTTGTTTCTGCTCTCAACCCCCTCCAGCAGGTCTATGATTCTGGTGAAACCAAAGTCTTGTTCCAGCTCTTTGCTGTGCCGCTAGACACTGTGCCCTAACTGGCAGAAAACCCAGGCACACTGCTTCAGCGTGCGAGCACATAACTCTTGAAGAACTGTGCAGTGGGATTTGCAGCTGATTTATTTTTCAATAATATTTCTTGCCTAAGGATTTAAAATGAATAGGAAGAGCTAATGGTCAGTTTTGGAAATTCCAGGATATAGAACAGTGACAGCTTAGGCACTTTCCTGCCCATGGGATTAAACATTCAGTGTTCACCAAGAAAAAGATATCCCTCTTTCTGCCAGCTTTAGCCAGCACTTAATATCAACAAAACCAAAAGAAACAAGAGAAAAGGATGGATGCATAGTTAAATGTTTTTGCTTCCCTTATTTTGGTGAAAAAGAAGAAAAATGGATGGTGTCTTTTGGATATCCTTCTATGCAGGGGACCACAGAAAACCTTTATAAATGTGATGCTGAGGACAGGACTCCCCAAAGGCTTAACATTTCCCTTACTCTGTAGCCTCACAGAGGCCAAGAAATCTATGTGGAATTGCCTGAGGAAGGGGACAGGAACATCCATTTCATTTTGTAACTTCTGAACCACAATTCTGCTTCTAGGAAATACTCCATCTCACTCTTGGTCTCACCTTCAGAGAATGTTAGCTGTATTTCGTGCCATGTGTGTGCCCCGGGGGGCCCATACTAAATATGAGGAAGATGAGACTGTGTGTATACAAACTTTTGACTGAATTTGCGGAGTGTTGGAAGACTTTTTTCCCCAGGCTATTAAAAAAAGAAAAAAAATGTTGATTATTAGACAATTTTGACCTAAAATAAACCTGCTATTGTTCTTTTTTTCTTTCTTTCCTTTTTTTTTTTTAAGAGTTTAATTATATATTTGATGGGGAGAGAGAGCCCAAGCAGAGAGAGCAGCAGCAGAGAGAGAGGGAGAAGCAGGAGCCAGATGTGGGTCTCAATCTCAGGACCCTGAGATCATGACTTGAGCCAAAGGCAGATGCTTAACAGACTGAGCTAGTCAGGCATCCCAACCTGCTGTTTTCACTAGTGGAATGCTCTTCTCTCCATAACCCTATCCTACATTGTGATTCCTCCTTCCCTCCCTGTTTCTTAATGATGCTTGTCCTCATCCAGCTTGTTTCCTTGCCAGGCCATTTACCTCACCTCTCTTTTGTGACAAGCAAATGTTATAAATGCATCTTTTATTATGCAGAGAAATTTTGTTTTCTGTGCCTCACTTTTCATTTACCATAGCCATGATTTAGGGAATATATTGTTATCACTGAAAATTTTTGTTAAATAAACTCAAAGAATTTTGTCACCATCAAAACTAATACAAATACCTTTCACTATTTTGTAAAAAAAATTATCCCACTTAGACTTCAGAATAACTTTGCAGGATAAATTAGAATATTGGGGCTCAAAAAGGTATAGTATTCTGCTTCAGATTGTATATTTAGTAAATTATATTAAAAGTCACAGTGTTTTTATTCCAGTCTCCCTAGTATGTCATATCGTGTAGTGGGTGGAGAATAGTTGGCATGAGGTTGAATGGTATATCTAATAATTCTAGGTATTTAAAATTTCTTTGTACAAAGTTTTCTGTTGGAAGTAGTGCGTAATTCAAGACTTCTTAACTTTCTGGAAGCTATTTATATAGGTATAAAGTTTCAACAATGATAATCTCAAAAGACACATGCAGCTCATTTAAAATGCCTTCAATGACCATATTAGATGAAAGAGGCCATGATAGAATGGTCTGTAATGACCCCAGCTTCTGGCATCCCCCTGTCTAGACAACACTAAGGGCACACTTTGCCTGTGACCCAGAGTACATGTCTTCATGTCTCAGTTTTCAAATCTGCAAATTGAAAATAATAATAGTATCTATTTTAAGGTTGTTTCAACCTTTAAATAACATGTACAAATTTCTCAGACTAATGTCTAGCAGCTAAGTATTCAATTACTGCTAAGTGATGTGGGAAACAAAGGCAGAAGGAATATTTTTAAATTTCCTTATTACCTACACCCCATGGACAAGTCCTTGAAACATGCCGAATGACATTCTTCTAGAGACACAGCTGCCTGGATGATGAAACTTTGCTAAAGTTGCTAAAAGTAAAAGACAATCCTAGCCTGACCAACCCCATCCCCCAGAATCCTGTAAGCCTACTTTAACATAAAAAAATTCCTTTAGAAATTTCCTTTATCTCTAAACCCCCCAAGATATGTGTTGGTGATCATTCCCCAAGCATATGACCCACTGATAGACTTCTGAAGGGTCTTCTGACTCGGGTATTACTAGACAGTAATAAATGAGCCTGTCCCAACAATAGCTAGCCCCTTCAAGGTCATGGGAACTTTGTTTCCAAAATTCCTTAGAGACTTATGCTAATCCTAACCCCTCCCAACTTAAAAGTATATAATGGGCCACTCCTCATGACCCCAGGGCAGATCTTTCTGCCCTTCTGTCCTGTCCCTTTGCTTTAATAACATCACCTTCTTAAACCAAAGTTGCCTCAACAATTCTTTCTTAGCTGTGGGCTTTGAACCCTAAGGTCTTTCCAACATCACTAAGCAGTTTCTTTGTTTCTTTCTTTTTCTTTTTAATCTATTGATTAAAAAAAAAAGAAAATTCTGCAAGTTGCAAACAGGTATCATCCCTAAAATCTGTAACTATAATCATGTCAGAAGATTTTATTTCCTTTTTTTTTTGAAAACTCCAAAGACAAATAAAAATTTAATATATCTCTTGCCTATAAGTGATTTAATGTTACAATCCCCCCAACCCCCAAACTGGGTAATAGTATGTAATTTGATCTGTTCTATAAAACTACTGAATCGACTGAGACTAGATTATGCCAGAGAGACCAGAACAAAATTGTTTTATAATTTCTTACTTTTGAGGCTACAGATTTAAAGTAAAATTCAAATTTAGATCATTCCACCCCCACCCTTCTTTTTTTCTGTTTTACATTTTTTTCTGGCCCCTTGCTGAGCAGTGAGGCACCAATAGTGCTCCTAGACCACCTGGAGCAACCTTTCAGGCCAGGACAGACTGGGCATGCAGCACCCCTCCCAGCCCCTCCACCTCCCTACACCCTTGGGCTCCACCTCAGGCCCCACCTCTGCCTCTGGTTCCCACCTTCCCCACCTGGCGCTGTTGCTGGCCCCGGGCACCCTACCACCCCACCACCCCACTGCTAACCCAACCGTGACCCAGGATTCCCTTGATCTTTCCTTTTTAGTTAACTAAATATTGAGTGATGTTATTAGCACCAGACTGTATCTAGTCTGTACCACACTTTGTGTCTTTGTTCATGGTTTTCTTGACCTTATACCTATTTCTGCTCCAATGAGGATTACTTCATCTAACAAAGGTGTATATTCTCAAATCCTAATCACACAAACCAGTAATTGCTCAGGACAAGTTTGTCAAATTAACGAAATATTGACACCCTGTTTTGATTATTTGTTGTCAAATTCATCTCTGTCTTTCCAGATGGTATAGAGTTAGACTTTCAGAAAAATAAAGTGAATTGTCTTTTTCTTCTTCCCTCCCTCCATTCCTTCCTTTTTTCCTTTCTTTCCTTTTTTCTTTCCTGCTTTCCTGCCTCCTGCCTTCCTCCCTGCCTCCCTGTGACCCAGAGTACATTCTTCCTGCCTACGTTCCTCCTGCCTTCCTTTTTCCCTTCCTTTCTTCCTTCTTTGGTCTGATTCTCTGCTCAAGCTTAGTGCTAGAGCTTTGAGAACTATGGACATATGGACATAGTTGCCTATACAGTAATAACAGGTTACAGAAGGTTTAGTGAAATATTTCTTTTTTTTTTTTTTTTTAAGAAACTGGTGTCAAAACTTCCCATACTACCATAACCCCAGAAAAGTGGGACCCTCTCTGATTCACAATCTGCAATAAAATGGTACTGCATTCTCAGAGAGGCCATGTGCCATCCGGAGTTCTTCCCAGACACAGCCAAATTCTCCTCCATAGGGGAGAATCTAGAGGGCGATGTGAATGATATCAAAAGCAAGTGTGTGGATCTCAGTCAAATTACTGTTGGGAGAAAAATTGTTGCCATTTTTATTATTTGTTTTATCTTTGTCCTATCTTATCTTTGTCCTTATTTTTTGTCTTTATCTTTGTTTTTAAGCTACTGGCCCAAAGGTATGGGTATAATATTTTTTTCTACATAGTATAAATCTAGAAAATGTCATCCATCATTACCAAGATAGTAGGAAGTAAAAATACAAGCCCTGTACAAGGGATATAAAAACTTAAATCCTGGGGCACCTGAGTGGCTCAATAGTTACGTGTCTAACTTTATTTTGGCTCAAGTCATGGTTTCAGGTTTGTGAGAATAAAACCCCATGTTGGGCTCCTTGCTGGGTTTGGAGTCAGCTAAGATCCTCTCTCTCCCTCTCCCTCCTCCCCATTCACAGTCTCTCTCTCTCTCTTAAAAAACAAAGCAAGCAAAGCAAAGCAAAAATGAAAACCTAGTTCTGATTTTGCCACTGACTTTGAGTAAATCACTTAATTTTTTTAAGGTTTTCATTTCTCTATTCATTTCATTGTTTTCTCAGTCATTCAGTGTGTATTGAATAGTAATGGTATACCAAGATCTGATCAGTTTACAAATGCTCCTAGGTAAAATGTCTATATCTAAGAACTCAATGGGGAAAAGAAAAAAAAAAGAACTTACTGGACAACAGAAAATGATATAGGATTAAAAATATAAATAAAAATGTATGAAATGATGCAATGAGCTCTCTAATAAGGATTTGATACAGGAGAATAATGAATTAAGTGACTAATTCTATTGTCCAAGGAAGGAAATATCATCTTTTCAAAGAAGTAATGTCCAACAAATGAGTACTATACAAATAAAATAAAGCCAAAGAATAGGGATGGATAGAGATTATATATATATAGATAGATACAGGCATATCTATATCTATATATATATACGATGTGTGTATGTGTGTATATATATGTACAGACATATATATAGCCTGACTTGTAACTATTTTATATGTATATGTGTATGTAAGTGAATGTATGTATTATATAGTTCATATACATACATATTTGGACAGGAAAATGACATGAGGCTGAAATGATAAGATTCTGAAGTAAATTTTAGTTTGGTTAGGAATTTAGACTTTAACTTGAATATAATAGAAAACCACTTTTTTTTTTTTCAGTAGTAAAGGGACATGAAGGAATTATTTATTTTAAAAAGAGTTCCTGAAAATTAGAGAGTTAAAGGTATTGGGATAAGTAAAGTTTTATAAGTAAAAATTTAATCATTACTAATCAACAGAAATGACATGAAATATATAATACCAAGTTACCCAGATAGGCCTATATTCTAAGGCAACAGTGTAATAAAATATAAAAACCTAGTGATAGAGTACAATGCTCTGTATATAGAAGCCATTTAATAGATGTTTATTGAATTAATGATGAAAATAGTTCCAAGAACTGCCTAGAAACTGCACACAGCAAGACCCTATTTATTTGCAAGAACTGGAACATTGAAATAAGGTATTTTTTGTTCCCTGCTGTCTTGAACAAGGATTATCTCAAATGTGGGAAGGTATTTTAAAGTACTATGAAATTCATTTAAAACTCCAATATAAAGTTTCAATAAAATACCATCTAGTTAAATAACATAACTGAATAATCATTTTTAACATATCTCTGCAAAGCCACTCTGATATAGTCTTTGAAATATAATAATACAAAGACTTTATAAGAAGGATATATACAGATATTCTGAATGCACAGAGGAGTGTGTACTTAATTTCTACTTCAGGACAGATGAATACAGGGTGGCTGCAAAGCATTTCAAAACATATTTCAAAGGAAATAATGCATTTGAATACATTTAATCCAGCACAAATGTTAGAAAGTAAAGCTCTGTGCCTCTCCAAAATAAACTAATATCTCCTTGAAAACAACCTCTTGAGACCTTGGAGAAATACCCCATCACTACAAAGAAACTTGTCTAAAGATAAAGGTCAGCCTGAAGAGATTGTCAATTTTCCTTCTGTAAAGTTAGATAAGCTTTTCTTCGGAGGGATTGGGTGAGGGGGTGACACCAAGGTTGAGTGAAGCTCTATTTTATCCTTCAGATTTCCAGTTGGTTTCTTCAGGCAAGTAATTGCAGAGAAATGAGTTCTTTTCTCACTAGCTAGTAATTTTTCTTACTCTTCAAACTATGGATTTCATATCAGTTCTAAAGGCCCTTTTTTGCTAGTTACACTTAGCTTGACTTACAACTAGCCTTAAAGCTCTCAGTCAAAATAGACAGGAGAATAGGATGACTTCTAGGATTGGGAAAAAGAGCCTAGGGCTTTGTTTTCAGGTGTGTCCACATTATTTTCTCAGGTACAATGCTTGAGTGTGTGTGTGTGTGTGTGTGTTATTATAGCCTTCCTTGAAATTTGGTTGCTGATTAAGAAAAAAAGATCTTAATCTCTAGGTTTTGGACTTGACTAATTCAGAGCAAGCTGGCTCACTCTTCTAAGTCTATGGTTTCTACATTTCCAAGTACAGTGCTTAGTTCATTCTGTTGAATTCTATAAACTAGGCATATTAATCAGAGATCTCCAAAGAGGAGATTAATAAAGAGGATCATTATAAGTAATCGACTCACATGATTATGGAGTCTGGCAATTTCCAAGATCTGCAAGGTGAGTCACCAAGTAGGTGACCCAGGAAAGCTGATGGTATCATTCTAGTCCCAAGGCTGAAAGTCTAGAGACCTAGGAAGAGCTGATGATATTTTAGTGTGAATGAGTCCAAAGGCAAGAAAAGTCCAATGTTTCTATGCAAAAGCAGTCATGCAGGAAGAATTCTCTTACTGAGGGAAGGGTCAGTCTTTTTTTTTTTTTTTTTTTTTTGCCTTTCAACTGACTAGATAAGACCCACCCATATTAGGGGGCAAACTGCTTTAGTCAGTCTACCAATTCAAATGTTAATCTCACCCAAGATACCCTCACAGAAACACCCAGAATAACTTGTGACCAAATTTCTGGGCACCCCCTGGCTCTGTCAAGTTGATGTGTAAAATTAGCCATCGTGTTAGGAATAGTTTTTTGTTTTGTTTCTTTTTTCACTGCCTCAGAGAAAATTACCAGTTAAAAGGATCCCCAAAACAGACAGAACAATTAGCAACTAAGTTGATTTCATCTATTTTTTCAAAATTAGGAACAGAAATTATAAATTCATATTTCATGCATACAAATAATAGAGTGATAAAAACAAAAGTAACATCTAATATTCATTCAGTGTTCAAAATATGCCAAATACTGAGCTAGCTATTTTACATTCATTATGAATTAGGAATCCATTCTTGCTACTCAGAGACTGATGTGTAGTCAGGGAAGGAGTGAAGGACAGTTAGATTAAACATTTCTGGGGGAAGAGAAAACCTCCATATCTTCATTTCTACTCTGCGTGAAGTGCAAAGATTTAGTCCAGAATCTCAGCTGGGTTTGGTTTCTGCATATCTGAAACTTAATAAGACATGGGAGATGCTAAAATGAGGCAAATCAGTGCTTACCCAGAAAAAATATTTTTTAGTAATGCAGTCCAACAATAAACAAAAAACATACGCTTTTTTATCCAAACAGGGCCCAAAAAAGCACTTGTTACAGTAGTCAATAGGGGACACTCATGGACCAGATAAAATACTGGGCTAGAAGAAAACCATGGTTCCTTTTAATTCTGAAACCCAATAAATTGTAGGGAAACCACCCCCTGCCCCCCACACAAACCTGAAGGTGTAATAAAAGTTTAATTCAGATATTTCCTTCCATTCTTTGAAAGTATATAATTTTGCAACCTTTCAGAAAATCAGTTTGATTCTATATAAGAAGAGACTTAAAAATATAACTACTAAGTTATACTATGTTAAACTATGGACTTTGGATGACTATGTTTTGTCAATGTAGGATCCTTGGTAAAACCTGTACCATTATGATGATTGATGTTGATGGTGGAAGAGGTTTTGCATGTATGGGACAGGGGCTATATGGGAAATCTCTGTACCTTCCTCTTCATTTTGTTGTGTACCTAAAACAAGAGGCAGTACCGAAGGCTAGGGACCTAATCAATACAGACATTGGTAATATGTCAGATCTAGAGTTCAGAATGACAATTCTCAAGGTTCTAGCCGGGCTTGAAAAAGGCATGGAAGATATTAGAGAAACCCTCTCGAGAGATATAAAAGCCCTTTCTGGAGAAATAAAAGAACTAAAATCTAACCAAGTTGAAATCAAAAAAGCTATTAATGAGGTGCAATCAAAAATGGAGGCTCTCACTGCTAGGATAAATGAGGCAGAAGAAAGAATTAGTGATATAGAAGACCAAATGACAGAGAATAAAGAAGCTGAGCAAAAGAGGGACAAACAGCTACTGGACCACAAGGGGAGAATTTGAGAGATAAGTGACACCATAAGACGAAACAACATTAGAATAATTGGGATTCCAGAAGAAGAAGAAAGAGAGAGGGGAGCAGAAGGTATACTGGAGAGAATTATTGGGGAGAATTTCCCCAATATGGCAAAGGGAACGAGTATCAAAATTCAGGAGGTTCAGAGAACGCCCCTCAAAATCAATAAGAATAGGCCCACACCCCGTCACCTAATAGTAAAATTTACAAGTCTCAGTGACAAAGAGAAAATCCTGAAAGCAGCCTGGGAAAAGAAGTCTGTAACATACAAGGGTAAAAATATTAGATTGGCAGCTGACTTATCCACAGAGACCTGGCAGGCCAGAAAGAGCTGGCATGATATTTTCAGAGCACTAAACGAGAAAAACATGCAGCCAAGAATACTATATCCAGCTAGGCTATCATTGAAAATAGAAGGAGAGATTAAAAGCTTCCAGGACAAACAAAAACTGAAAGAATTTGCAAACACCAAACCAGCTCTACAGGAAATCTTGAAAGGGGTCCTCTAAGCAAAGAGAAAGCCTACAAGTGGTAGATCAGAAAGGAACAGAGACCATATACAGTAACAGTCACCTTACAGGCAATACAATGGCCCTAAATTCATATCTCTCAATAGTTACCCTGAATGTTAATGGGCTAAATGCCCCTGTCAAAAGACACAGGGTATCAGAATGGATAAAAAAACAAAACCCATCTATATGTTGCCTATAAGAAACTCATTTTAAGCCCGAAGACACCTCCAGATTTAAAGTGAGGGGGTGGAAAAGAATTTACCATGCTAATGGACCTCAGAAGAAAGCAGGAGTGGCAATCCTTATATCAGATCAATTAGATTTTAAGCCAAAGACTATAATGAGAGATAAGGAAGGACGCTATATCATGCTCAAAGGGTCTGTCCAACAAGAAGATTTAACAATTTTAAATATCTATGCCCCCAACGTGGGAGCAGCCAACTATATAAACCAATTAATAACAAAATCAAAGAAACACATCAACAATAATACAATAATAGTAGGGGACTTTAACACTCCCCTCACTGAAATGGACAGATCATCCAAGCAAAAGATCAGCAAGGAAATAAAGGCCTTAAATGACACACTGGACCAGATGGACATCACAGATCTATTCAGAACATTTCATCCTAAAGCAACAGAATACACATTCTTCTCTAGTGCACATGGAACATTCTCCAGAATAGATCACATCCTCGGTCCTAAATCAGGACTCAACCGGTATCAAAAGATTGGGATCATTCCCTGCATATTTTCAGACCACAATGCTCTAAAGCTAGAACTCAACCACAAAAGGAAGTTTGAAAAGAACTCAAATACATGGAGACTAAACAGCATCCTTCTAAAGAATGAATGGGTCAACCGGGAAATTAAAGAAGAATTGAAAAAATCATGGAAACAAATGATAATGAAAATACAACGGTTCAAAATCTCTGGGACACAACAAAGGCAGTCCTGAGAGGAAAATATATAGCGGTACAAGCCTTTCTCAAGAAACAAGAAAGGTCTCAGGTACGCAACCTAACCCTAAACCTAAAGGAACTGGAGAAAGAACAAGAAAGAAACCCTAAGCCCAGCAGGAGAAGAGAAATCATAAAGATCAGAGCAGAAATCAATGAAATAGAAACCAAAAAAACAATAGAACAAATCAACGAAAGTAGGAGCTGGTTCTTTGAAAGAATTAATAAAATTGATAAATCCCTGGCTCGACTTATCAAAAAGAAAAGAGAAAGGACCCAAATAAATAAAATCATGAATGAAAGAGGAGAGATCACAACACCAAAGAAATACAAACTATTATAAGAACATACTATGAGCAACTCTACGGCAATAAATTTGACAATCTGGAAGAAATGGATGCATTCCTAGAAACATATAAACTACCACAACTGAACCAGGAAGAAATAGCCTGAACAGACCCATAACCAGTAAGGAGATTGAAGCAGTCATTAAAAATCTCCAAACAAACAAAAGCCCAGGGCCAGATGGCTTCCTGGGGGAATTCTACCAAACATTTAAAGAAGAACTAATTCCTATTCTCCTGAAACTGTTCCAAAAATAGAAATGGAAGGAAAACTTCTAAAATCATTTTATGAGGCCAGCATCACCTTGATCCCAAAACCAGACAAGGATCCCACCAAAAAAGAGAGCTATAGACCAATATCCTTGATGAACACAGATGCGAAAATACTCAATAAAACTGCTCTTTAAAAAGTCTTTAAAAATATAACTCTATTGATCTAATAATTTCAACAATTCCACTTATTATAGTATGTTTTAAGAAGTAATCAAAATGGAGGCACCTCGTTGGTTTAGTGGATACAACATGTGACTCTTGATCTCACTCAGGATCATGAGTTTGAACCCCAGATTTGGGGTTCAAGATTACTTAAATTAAATTAAATTAAAATTTAAAAAAAAAATCAAGTAATTAGAGATAGAGATAAAGGCTTATGAATAATAAAAAATAGTTATTGATATATTTTAATAAGTTAAATTATGGCAGGAGTTTAATACCCAGTGCTTGGGGAATATTTTAATAAATTATGGAATAACCATAAGATGTAATGACCAATAAGTAATGACAGTGTGCTACAAAAGAGTACTTAATGATATATGAAACTATTCAAAGATAATGCCCCAGTTGGACAGTTTATTTGATCATATAGCTACCCAATGACTCAGTCATTCCATTCCAAGACAATATAAACATATCTAAAGTCTTCACAAATATGCATCGTAGTTCTTTCTTATGTCTTCACCACTGCCTCCTCTGGCTGATTTTTTTCATTACATTAATGGTTCCTTAGTAATGATCTAGATGGAACAGATCTGAGAATAGCAGGGATTTCTAATTGCATGCAAAAAACCAAAGAAGGTCTCTCACTAATAATGTAAAAGCATATAGAACACGCTCTGCTTAGCGTGAATTCATACAGCTATCTTGATGACAATGATGTTAACTTCCTCCATCTGTCACTGGATATATTGAAGAAAAAGGGACTTGGGAGGGGAGGTGAGCAAAAAAAAAAAAAAAAAAAAAATCAGTGTAAGTATGATTGAACACACTGCCAGGTCCTCTATCTGCTGGAGGAAGCTGAGTGGGGAGTTCATCACTTGAAGCATCACAAGCATGATTTTGCACGAAGAGCTTAAAAGATTTTATATGGAGCAAATCTTGAAGCTATGTTTGGCACACTCTAGAGTGCAGGTAGCATACAGGCCATTTGTCTTTGCTTCATCTCTTGGGACTCATTTCTCAGGGACTCTGGATATTGACCACAGTCCTGTGTGTCGTGGATAATACTTGAAGACTATATTTTGGAGCCGCTTGTGCAGGCATGAGAGTAAAAATGATCAGGTGGCCTATCAGGAGCTTGTTAACCTAGAGCATGATATTTTCTAAGAACCACAGACTACCTAATTATTGAACTCTTGGGAGTTTTGAAAATGGAAATTAGTGGGTAATGATAAATCTGATAAATTAATTTTTGTTAAGGTGTTAATGACATATTGGCATTTTTCAAAAGCTCATTTGTTACTGACTAATGGAGTCTTTGACATCATTTCTCATTCAAATTTTCTGTCAATGTCTAGTCAATAAAGGCCACAGAAAGTGTGCCAGATGCAAAGTGGGCTTCATGGAAGGAGTTTTTTTGTTTTGTTTTGTTTTTGTTTTGTTTTGTTTTGTTTTACTGCAAGGTTCATGCTTTAAAGAAAGCCTTAAACAATGCATCTTGCTTTTATATTGGCTCTTCCAAAGCTGACATTTTTCAAGCAGTTGGCTTAACCCTCAAAGAAAGCAAAGAGCAGGGAAAACACATTCTCTACTTCTGGAGTTTATAGTATCTACTTGAATAGTTATATTTGCAAGTTCTTCACTTGCCTTAGAAAGAATTGGAGCCATTACAGAAAGACAGAACCCCAGTGCAATCACGAAAATGCTGATGTAGCTTCTCTTTTGTTCTACTCTATAGTGACAGATATAAAGATACTTTTTTATTTTTATCCAAACTCAGAAAGCAGAACAAAGTAGTAAGGAGATGTTTTATAGACAAGGGACTAGCTGTTTCCATCACAGTCATAGAAATATCATTCTCTTCTATATCTATATAGATATAGATGTGGTATGTGTTTATGTGTTTGTGCCTTGTGCGTATTTCCTTATTTGTGCCCTGTGTGTGTGTGTGTGTGTGTGTGTGTTGATGGTAGACTCATGCCAGAAAAGGGTCATCTAACCCTGTCTCTGGTGTTTTGCCCTTCTCTAAAACAAATGGGAAAAAAAAAAAAAAATGAAAGTCTTACCATATAAAGGTCTTCAAATTAACCAAGAAACTCTATTCATTGAGGTGGGAATTTTGGCTTCAAAAGAAAAATAATTACCTATTTCATACTAGGAGAAAAATGGAATAAAGAAAATGTTAGATACTGTCACTCTAGTTTCTCTTTTCGGTTTCTGAATAATTCCTTCTCTAAAGACTATGGATAACCCCTGACACAAAGATAGTTGTATAAGTGTGACAGTCATTCAAAGATAGTAAATAAAATGAAATCTATAATATTCTCTATTAATTATATGCAAAAAGAAACAGTACATGACCATTCTGAATGAATGAGAAAGAAAACCATAAAATCCATATTTTTTTAAACTCTGGCTGCAAAGATCTGTGATATTTGCATATGAATTCCCTTCAAGTTGCAAGATCTCAGAGTTTGTAAAGTAAACTAAGAATAGAAAGAGACTGAGTAGAAAACTTTTCTTCTCAAAAAATGTTCTCTTCTTATAATATCTTTATTTAAGAGGAGTCTATTACTTTGCAAACTATTGTTTGAAGAAGTCTATGAAAATCTATTATTTGAAATTGAAGACTTGGGATTGGATTATACTTCCTACTTCATGGATAATAAGACTTATTCCTTTATCAGATACTCTTTTCAGAGAGAGGCAGTTTACACTTATTCCATATGTTTCAACTGCCATTCAGAAAATGTGTTCTTTCAACAGCCCTTGTTTCTGTATTAAAATCCACTTATGGCGTCCTCACTGGGCTGCCCCTCTGTATACTTTCTTTCCTCTCTCAAAATGAGCAATATATTTAATGAAAAAAAATGATATTTTTGGCTTGCTATTCATTTTACTATATTTTTTCACTTGTGGATATAAAAAGTATGCTCATCTTTCCTTGTAGAAACGGAAAGAAAATCAAAGTCACAATCATCCAATAAAGAGCAAAAATAATCTTATTTTTTATATAATAAGGAATTGACTTGAACACACTGTTAAATAATTTCTTAAGAAAAACAGCTTTCATAAGCAAATGGCATAATGATTATGCGTAGTCTTGAGGAGAAATTACAAAGAAGTGTATAAAATATCTTTGTGCCTATACTTTTACTTCATGAAATATGATTTCAAGCATCAGCATCAGGAAAATCCTTATATAATATACAAACCATGAAGTATTCAAAAATGACTGTTTAGTCCTCAAACTAAATTTAAAATGATTAAGGGGTACACATTGAATGATTTCTATTATGGAATAAGTCAAAGATTGAAAATAAAATATCAAACACAGGAGGGGAGACTGGATGGCACAGTTGGTTAAGTTTCTGACTCTTGGTTTTGGCTTCAGGTCATGATATCAGGGTCATGGAATTGAGCCTCGTGGTGGGCTCTGCACTCAGTGTGGAGTCTGCTTAAGATTTTTTTCCTCCTCTCCCTCTGCCCCTCTCCCCACCACACGATTGCTCTCTCTTTCTCTCTCTCTCAGATTAGTAAATAAAATGTTTAAAAAAAGATATCAAACATAGGAGATGTGCACCCATACAAGCTTTCTGACAGTTTATGTATTTCTGGTCAGATGCTTGTTTTCTATAAAGCTCAGGAAGAAACACATTATTTGAGTTTTTGGCCATGTGACTACTGGTAAAAAGATTTAGTTCAACAATAACACTGATTCAACTATGGTTTTGTTTTTAAATATGTTTGATATGATCAATGTAATAGCTTTGATGAAATTGAACAAGCCGTATATTCTGATGTAACAAGCATCCATTTTCAGGCAGAACCATCTGTATATATATTCCAGTCCTGATGCAAAGCTATAAAAACCTCAGACAAAATAAATTATCAAAATCTAATTATATCACATATAAAGTAAAAAAAAAAGTTTACTTTTGATTGTGATAATTTAATGAGTTAGATTATTTGTATGAAGTGCTTGGTGCATTACTGTCTCCCAGAAGATAGAAAAGGATGATGATTATTTCTAGCGAGACATATTAGCTCTTTTCAAATTCATTTTTCTTCCTTTCAGGCAACCAAAGAGATGGCACTTTCCAACATTTTTTGCATTCTGCTGTGATCATGTTACATAGGCCTGGGCAAATGGAATGTGAACATAAGTGATAAGTATTCCTTGCAGGACTGGCCCATGGAAACTCCCCATGTGGGACTTTCCATGTTCTTCTCTATTCCACTAGCTTATGTAGACAAACTTGGCACCTTTAAAACTGTGTGTAGAAATTGGCAGAGCCATGAGATGGAAGAATTTGGTGTCTCTCAAAGACCAATTGAGAAAGAAAAATAAATGAAAAGCACCCATTTTGGGTTATACTTGAGTTAAACATACATAAAAGACCATTTATCACCCATTATCTATATACTGTATGCTTTCTGTCGTTGTTACAGTAGCTGGTGCTACTTTAACTGAAAGTGCTATCAACAGGGCTATATAATGTTTCCGCAGTGTCTATATGAAATAAAAAGAATAGAATAAGAACTATCATTTGTAGCATAAATGATATACTGCCAGATGCCAGACGTTTCACTGATTTTACTACATATCATATCTTTATTTGGAAGGGATAGTAACAAGCAATATCGACTTTGGTTGAGTAGCAAGAAAACTTAATGCAGTGATGTTAAGTAACTCAAAGAATCAGCAAAGGAAGCCTGGGAAACCAGGGTCAAAAAATGGAAAGAAACTGAGTAAAACCAGGCAGCCAAAATATACTCATCTTACAACCATGGGAACAGTGTGAAGGGGAATTCTGTTATGGGTGTGTGTCGCTTAGGTAGTCCATTATTCCAGGGACACTGACACCCTGCTAAACATCATCTCTGCAATATCCTAGGGCTTTCTGTCACTAATACTAGATTTAAAGTCACTTAACAGCCTATGGTTGACTGAGACAAGGCCACAGTACAGCATACCAATTCACAGTAGTTCATGAGACCAAGTTCTGGCCCCATTTAGATTCAGTGTTGAAGTCAGAACCTTCTGTCTCTCCAAACTTGCATAGTTGGGAATTTTACAAATAAAAAGTTAGTCAAGGCTCTAACAACAATACAAAGAACCCTTAAAACAAAAAAAAACAGATACAAATAAATGCTGCAATTCGCTGCTGTGAGCTCTAAATATCCATATGCATGATTCTTCCTCTTACAATCCCCAAAATATGGTCTAGTCTCCCTAACTCTAGAATAATGGGACTTAAACTTACCTTCTTCCCAAAGAAAGGTACACAAAATTTCCATCAACATCTGCATCTACTTCTAGGAACTTTTCCTCTATATGTGGCAGTCTGTAATCAAAGCCTTGAAGAGTAATACTACCAACAATGTTGGATCTTAATGTTGGGAAAAAAGGAAGGAAAACAGGAAATAGCTTGGAGACTACCTTCCACATTCTACAGTTAGTCAATCAGCCAACGTCTGCATTATAATATTCCTGCTCTGCTATCCACTCCACATTCCCTTTTTCTCCAGCCATTACTTCAGTTGCAAGAGGTTCTTTAATGTACTTCATAATCAAAAATCTGTATTCTCAAGGAATATATGACTTTTGAAAACCTGCCTAAATGTGTGCTTTGGTCATCCATCAGCTTTTCTCACTCAGTGTGCAGGTATAAGAAACCATCAAGTGGGTTTATTAATACACATATCTCTGGTTTATAGCATAGACTATATTTCATCTTAACAACACAAGTTTTGTGTTCTTTCCTAAGCCCATGGATGGTGATGCTAGTAGAGACATGTCAAGTAAAATTTACATTAAACATGTATTCCATAAAAGATAAATTATTTATCTTCCTTGTCAGAAGAAGTCTGATATAATGCATTATATCTTTAGTAGTGATGATCACAAAAAGTAATATTTTTACATGTGGCAGGCATTATACCCTATTCAGTAAGGATTGTTCTCATTTTCTTTATACAGACTTGGGAACATACTGGAGAGTGAAGTTGCTGCTGAAGGTAGGCACTTAGCATCAGTTTTGTAGTTTAGCAGCGTGAGAGTGTAGCCTTGCTACAGAGAGAATTATCCCTGAAGCTATTAATACCCCCCACCTCCTATCATAGCCCTTTTTGCTATCAATTTCATTGGGAGAACATCAGATTAACTGATTCACATTTTCAGAGGAGCTCAATCTGCTGCATTTGCTATGTAAGAGCTTCTGTTGTGGTTAGAGCTAATATTTACGAACTATACATGTTCTTACACTCTGGGCCTTTTCTGAAATGACATTTTTATAAAATCTTTTTCTGAACTTCTTATTACCAATTATTCATTCTCACTCTTTCAAGTCCTTGACCATTTTTATAAATGGTCCATGAATTGATTTGGATTCTAATATACCAATTTTCTTCCTGGCAAAGTAAAAAACAAGATGTACATCTTGAAGTTTGGTCCATGAGAAGTTTTAACGTGTCTAATTTATTTCTGGGATATCTCTGAATGCTAATGCAATGCATTAGCCACACAGACAGCTGGTGTCCATATTGAATGTGATGCCATTTATTAACTAGATTGATAACTATTTTCCTAATGTTTATTCAAATTGTGAAAAGAAACTATCCATATGGTAATGAAGATGTACTGAGTGAAAGTCAACACTGTGGCAGTGTAGGTCAGATGCAGTATGAGTTCTCTGATGATGCAATGTACATATGACTCCTGTACTAGCTCAGACCCCTTCTTCATATGCTTAAAGATGGAATCTTGTTGGTTGGTCAATGAATGGGTCAGTGAAAGACATAACAATCACTGATGTCAGCTTTGCTTCCACGGTCAGATATTCAGTTTCTATGAGGGTTCATTATTTATCAAAAGCTATGTCCTAAAAGGAGAATAAAAATATGGTGATGTTCACTCTAATTCTGAGGCTTGCTGTAGGCTCTGTATGACATAAACTGTAATGGATACTTGGAGCTTCATAGAAACTAATAACTTATGAGCTTACTGGAAGATTTAATGATTTTGGAAAGTGGCCCAGCCTATATACACCTTCTCTTGCTATGCACTCCACTCAAGACTGGAAACTTTCAGAGTCAATACAATAATGAGTAAAAGCAGTGCAGTCAAATGTAGCATATGTTGAGTCCAAAATCCATAGCATTTAAAAATAACTAGATGGAGAAACAGTGTTATTTACAGGCTCTATACCATATTTCGTAAAGAGAGGATACAAGTTAAGCCACATTGATTAATGAATCTGCTATTTACTATGCTTATTTAGTTTCTTCAGTTATTGTTTATGATTTTTACTGGATCCAGTATCTTTTTTATCATTCTTTTTTCTCTGAACATAGCCAGATTGCTCTGTAAACCCAGATGCAGGCCCTCTGCCTGATCCTAAATAATGAGGGAGGGATCAGGTTCTAGAATCTAAGCTCTAATGCTCAATACAGACAAGGTATTATTGGTATTAAACACATAATTTCTCACATTTCTATTTAACTCAATCACTGCCATAGTATAAGTTTTCTTCAAGTAGTATTTCTGATCTCATAATTATATAGTTAACTGCATATTTCCTCAAAGACTAAACCCTCACCCTCCATCTCCCAGATAAATTATTCTAGTGTACCCATGGCTATGGACTGAATATTTGTGTCCCCCTAAAATACAGATGTTGAAATCTTATGCACAATATGGTATTAGGATGGACAGTCTTTGAGAGGTGATTGCTTTGTAAGGGTAGAGCCCCTATAACAGGATTAATGCCCTTATCAAAAAGACCCCAGAGTACCTCCTCACCCTTACACCATGTGAGGAGGACACAGGGAGAAGGCACTGTCCGTAAACCACAAAATGAACTGTTATCCAGAAAGCAAATTTGCTGGTGCTTTGCCATTAGGATTTCCAGTCTCTGGAACTGTGAGAAATATTTGTTGTTTATAAGCCCAACCTAGTTTACAGAGTCATTATAATAGCATGGACAGACTAAGGTATCTGTGGAGTCCTGAAATCAGTAATCTCCCTTTTATTCTTTATCATTACTCAGTATGTTCCCTGGTTACTGTGCAGTATATACCTCCTAAACATCAATGAACATATATTGTTCCTGGTAGACAAATAGCTGCCTCTGAAGCCCACTGAACTAGAATGTTTAGTTTCACACATTGCAAACACATTGGAATCATGAGTCAGAGCCAACAAACTCCTTACTCTTCACTGTTCCATTTGAACATTACTCTGAATCTGCACTACTTGGGTTTGAATTTGAGCTTTACAAATAATAAACTCTGTAAATGGTGGTCATTGTTGTCTAAAGCACTCTCAGTTGCTTTAGATAAAATCAGAACCAATCCTGAGGCAGACGTTAAAAGTTATGTTCTTCATTAAAAATGTAAAGACTATGCTGAAATTTAGGTCATGGTTATACAAATAATATACCGGGATTTTAATCAGAAATGTAATATTAGTAGCTACGCTGTGCAATTCTCAATTTGGAAATGAATTAAAACATTTTAAAACAAATTTTGTAGGAAAAATATTTCAGAAGTATTACTTTGTCTTTATTAAATGGAGTTTTTGAAAAACAGAAAGAAGTCCTAGATTGACTGGTGTGGTCATCCTGACTACTCATGATTGTCATACCAAATATTCTGCTTCCATTGGTTTTGTTGCCTTGCCACTGTTTTTTTCTCATTTAAGCCTTTCTTTAGTAGGTATAAGGAGAGAAATAAAAACCTTAGTCAACCTTATTTATTACCTACAAATTTATAATAAAATCAAACCCAGAAACGGGTCCTTACTATTTGTGTGTTTTATTTATTAAGGAATTGCTAGCTTTTAAAAACACACAACACTATGCATGGGTGGCTCAGTGGGTTAAGCCACGGCCTTCGGCTCAGGTCATGATCCCAGGGTCCTGAGATCAAGTCCCGCATCGGGCTCTCTGCTCAAGAGGGAGCCTGCTTCCCACCCCCAACCTGCCTCTCTGCCTGCTTGTGATTTCTCTCTCTGTCAAATAAATAAATAAAATCTTTTAAAAAATAAATAAAAATTTTAAAAAAGCACATAACAGCATAAGAATAAGCAAAATAATTTAAAAAAATTAGTAGTATAATGCTTTCTTAGAACATCATTCCATGCATGGTGTAATCACTGATATAATAATTGTTTATAATGGTAATAAGCACAATGTCAGTTAAAGTCACCCCATTTGAGAGCACACACACAAAAATTATATTATTTTAAAAAAATCTTCTTGTCCTTTTGCTGTTGTTATTGTTTTACTGTGTTTTGGAGGTTAATGCAATAAAGACAGATCAAAAACATTCCAGTCTTGTAAATGATTAGAAAACATTAATTTTAGCTGTTAATGGGAGTTCACTGTCACCTGCTACTTAATGTTACCCATTAGTAGTTTCTGTTGTTGTTACTTTGACTTTTACGTTTGGAAATGGATCTATGAAGCATTACATTGCAATGCATTCTGAGCAAATACCTGTATAAATATTCTTTATAGCATCTTTGTTTGTATTTCTTTGTATTACTTCAATATAGCCTTGCCCCCTATTCCCTACACACTTTAAATTTATTCCTCTTAAATGTATCTACAAAGTCTATAAACTTCTGAAGTTAAAATGTTGCTACACGAGATTTCTTTTCATCTCTTTCTCGTATTATCTCATATTTTTCTTACTATTTGAAATAACAGAAGCTTCATCTGCTTTAGATCTTCAGCAGTTTCATCAACAAGCTAAATTTAAATACTAAACTTAAACATTTATCATTACGTTAACACTTTTCGAACCGCTGTGGGACTAAATGGTTGATGTTGACGTCTGGAACTTGCTAATGGTCCCGACTCCTTTTGATCAGACCACATTTAGTATAAAGGCATTTATTATTGTTAGTGTAGTGGTTTTGGCTGAGAACCCGGAATTAAATAAGTTAAAGAAAAATTAAAATAGAAAGTTTACTGAATTTATGCTGCCTTGATTTCTACACCTGGTTAAAAGTGGTGGTGGAAACTTTTGATGTTTCCCAATAGCCACTGTTACTTGATGTGTTCTCTGCCAGCTCACATGAGTTAGAGTTCACGTGTGATGGTTTACTTCTGAGGTGCCGTGGTTCCAGAGGTTTATTGTTGTTGGCATTCTTTCACTTGTTCTATTGGAGGAGGAGGCATGATGTGTTTTCTTCTCCGAATTTTCAGTGGCCTAAGTCCTTTCTGTTTCAAAGTGTTCAACTCTGGGGGCTTGGGGACCTACTTATCAGCAATTTCAGGTGAGCCTGAAGAACTGTAGACATTTTCCCAGTTGTGGCTATTACATGGCAAGTGTTCTAATGTGGATTATATTTTTTATGTTTCAAAATAAAACCAGATAAAACATAGCAAGATGGAGTGATGTTTTAAATTCTGTGTTCCAGTGATTACATGGCATGTAAGCGTCAGGGGCCTTCCTCCTCATATTGGGCACTTTTTCTCGTTTCATCTTCTGAACATGAAATAGTCTTGGCTCTAGAGTCTACACATCTGAATATCTGAGAAAGGAGAACTTTTTAATAGAGGAGACGGGATTTTGCTATTAACTTTTTGTTGTATCTTTTGCCTTGCAAGTATATTTCAGGAATGTTATGCCTTAGATATTTTGTTTTAAAAAGAAAAAAAAAATTGAACTAATATACCAGCCCTTTTGAAATGTCATTTCTGGAAGTCACTCTCTGCCTAATACTACACTTTGGGAGATGACATTTTTAACAGTACAATAGCAACAACGAGAAAATGCTAAAAACCAATTAAAAAAAAAAAAAAACCTGCTTGGCGGGAGTATAGTGGAAAGTGTGAGGAGGAGATTTCCAGAGATCCCTTAATAATTTTAATACACAAGTAAGACATCAGCTACCAATGTCTTTTGCTAAGGGTTTTGCAATTTCAATTAACTTTAGATATGACTGCCTACCTTTACATTTTTATTATGATGGAAACAACATAAAGCAGTTATATATACTTGCCCAGGATATGTTATACAATAAATTACCCATAAGTGTCTCTATAAATATAGACATTGTACTTAGGATGTTGAATTAATCCAAAATTTTAATCCAAGAGAACTAGCACTTTGATAACCCTGCCCCTTAAATCTAGCACTCAAATGAGGAACCTGCATTCCTCATTTGCCAGGTAAATTGCTCTATATGGGTATTTTAAACTGTTTTCCTCCAAGGTTAAAGGAGTACAAGACACTTTAAGTTTTTGCAGTTTTGACTAACACATATGTGGATGCTAATAGTCTCCACAGCAATTTTTTTACCCCAATATTACTTCTCTAAAAATCTTCAAAAATATGGTCAAAGAGGTGGCATTTATTTTATTGTTAAAATCACAGGCTAAAACTATAAGCTATGCAGCAATTTGATGTGCATCTAATTACTAGTAGAGTTCTTTAACTGTGAAGATATCACTGATACAGCTAAAGGGATTTTGGGTTTTGTCCTTACTTACTATTTAGCATTTGAGGGACACTCAGATTTCAAGTAAGCATTTGCCATGTTGAAAATATATTAATATAAGAGTGAATAGTAGGGCACCTTTCTGTCTCAGTCTGTAGAAGATGCGACTCTGAATCTCAGGGTGGGAAGTTTGAGCCCCATGTTGAGCCCCATGTTTATTACTTAATAAATGAAGAAGAATGAATGAATAGTATCATAATTATTATCATTTTTTAAATCCTATGCTGGTGGTTCAGGGAATAGAAATCAACAATAGAGATTTTTTTCGTTCATTACTTAAAGTAAGATTTTTTCCCAAATTTTCATTTTCTCTTCCAGAATATTTAAGAGTCTACAAACTTTAAGCATTTTTTTTTTCCTTTTCAATAATTGTAGGCTTTAGCCGGGAGGTGTACCTTGCATACATTTTAATTATAGCAATAGAAAAAGTCACAAACTTTACATCACTTCACTGTTTATTAAGCTGATCAGATAGCACAGCTATATCCTCACTCTAATCCCATTACTGAATAACAAACAAAACAAAACAAACAAACAGAAAACAGAGAAAAAAAAGCTGTAGACAGGGATAAATGTTTCACCTGATTGGATTTATTCAAAGCATTAGCTAAATACCAAAGCCTCTTTATCCTGAGCCCTGTTTGTTAGTCCAAAAAACAAAACACAAAACTTTTTCTGCATGGCATTTTCTTATGTGAGAAAGAAATCTGAGTACATGTGATTTTCACTATCTTTAGAGGAAGGAAGATTGCCTAGACAAGTGGTTCTAACTTTTTTGCTTATTCTCAAACCTTTGCTGTAGGAATATAATCATTAAGTATCATGGTGATTTTTATACCACTTAATCTCTTCTTTGGGTCACTTCAATTCTACAGAATATTTTTGGAGAATTTAACTATCTTCAAAGGATTCTAAATAATCCATAGACATTGGAATTGTGACATATGTCAACATTAAGATCTCAAATCACTATCTGGGCAAATAACATAATAGTAAAAATTTCCCATGAAAACTCTTAAATTGCCCATAACATATAGGTACTATCTGCTGTTCTGAAAAGTCACGTTTAAAACTTCGGATCCAGGGGCGCCTGGGTGGCTCAGTGTGTTAAGCCGCTGCCTTCAGCTCAGGTCATGATCTCAGGGTCCTGGGATCGAATCCCGAATCGGGCTCTCTGCTCAGCAGGGAGCCTGCTTCTCTCTCTCTCTCTGCCTGCCTCTCCATCTACTTGTGATTTCTCTCTGTCAAATAAATAAATAAAAATCTTAAAAAAAACAAAACAAAACAAAAAAAAAAAACTTCGGATCCAATGAACTAGGTAGGAATCAGCAAACTACAGCCCATGAACTAAATCTTGTCTGTCTTCTGCTTGTTTTTATAAATAAAGTTTTATTGGAATAGACCCATTTCATCTATGAGTTGAGTCATTACAACAAAGAACACCTAGACTGCAAAGCCTGAAATACTTTTGATTTAGCCTTTTATAGAAAGTTTGTCAATCTCTGAATTTTATTTTAAGAAAGACCAAAAGGAAATGAGAAGGTGAGTGGTGGAGGAACAATGGGAAGGGGCAGAGGGATAAGGAGAATCTTAAGCAGGCTCCATGCCCAGCACGAAGTACAACAGGAGGCTCCATCTCACAATGAGATCATGGCCTAGCCGAAATCAAGAGTCAGATGCTTAACCAACTGCACTGCCCAGATGCCCCTTTTCAGAGCATTCTGGTTTTAAATTCCTAGTGATGAATGCAAATTGCCAAAGAATTCCAAAATATGCTAGCTTTCCTAAAAGGTTTATTTCATTTGGTTTTAATGGTAAGTCTTTATAAACTTAGTAAGTATATTTCTCTCTTTCTCTCTTTTTACCCTATAGTGTAATTCCTGAATAAAACATAGCAAGAGAAAGGTGTTTACTGTGACATTAATGAAGTATCAGTTTCAGGGCTCTCACTTAAATGAACCCTTTCCAATACCTTCAAAGAACCCTAGCAATGAGTTAGTTCTATTTATTTACAAACTCTTTAAAATATAGTACTTTCACTGAAGTTAGTTAATATGGTCTTCTTCTACTCCAAATTGCCTTAATTGTCTAGGTGTCAGATTGGCCTTGGGACTTTTTTCCTTGATTCAAGTAAAGAGATATTGAACTGGAGATACATTTAATTTAAATTTAATGGGGTATATTTATGTGTTCCATGTATGAATAGTCAGTTAGCCATTCCAGTATAGGTATCGCTCTTAAGAATACTTATACCTTGATTTGTCCAACTTACCCTATATTAGATTCAAATCTCATCGCTTGAAGTATAATTGTGGTGGCAGCCAAATTTTGTGGCTGGTGGAGGAGACACAAGGTCAGAAATATCCAGAGGCAGAAGCCCCAGAAAATTATTCTAATCATCAATATGTGAAATAACAAATGAAAAATTCATTTCCAATATGTGTCCATTAGGTACTGAAGTTGTTTCACAACCCTGAGATCAAAACCTGAGCTGAGATCAAGAGTTAGTTGCTTAACTGCCTGAGCCACACAGATGCCCGCTACAGAAGTTCTCTTTTTAATAGAAGTTTTCTTAATTTGATAACATTGTTTAAAGTGTACATCTCATCAAGAGTAGAATTACAAAGCCAGTGGGAACTTAATCACTTTTTGTTATCATAAACAAAATCAAATTTTGATAAACCCTGAAAAGAAAAATCTACATGATCTTTGTATTTTAAATACGAAAATCAAAATAGTATCATAAAACTATTTGAAGAAGTGACCAATCAGTGTGCAGCCTAAGAGATAGGAAAAGAGATGTGGCACCTAGAAAATGATGTTATTTTTCTACATTCCTTCAATTCCATGGTGTTTGCTATTTTATTTGTCTTTTCAGTTTTCCTCAAAGGCTAAAATATCTTAACTTCCTGGATTCCCTCTCCAGTGCCAATGGTATTTTATTGAAGATTGAGACTGGTAACCACAATTGAAGAATGGGTCTTTCAAAAGATTGTAAGACCCGAGTCTCTGTCTTTGATTTGAATTTGGTTATAATGGTCAAAGTCTGTATGCATGCAGTACAACTGAAATTAAAATCAAATAACGATATCCATTCTCCAGAATTCACCTTAGTGCATTCTATTTCTAACCAATACTTAAGTTCAGTAGGAAGTTACTCTCTCTAGAAACACTGATTGTGAATGTTTTAGAACTATTCATGTTCAAAACCTCAATGTCCCATAAAACCAATTAGAACAGGCACATGCCTGTCATGCTGTAAGGTTATATAATCACTGGCTGGCAAATTTCATGGTCTGAAAACCCATGCTTTGTTTTTTTTTTTCTCTTTCTTCTCATTTAAATGTTGACCTAAAAAGGAATGGATCATTCTTAAATGTGATTTCAGCTCAGCTACTGGCATAAACTTGGGACTTGGAACATTATTATTGTTAGTTCTAATAATAAAATATTCAAGAATGCTGACAGACTGCTAGGTGCAAATCCGTATTAAATCTGTCTTTACTGAGTTTGTTTTAAGAAGATGCAGTACTGCATATGAAATGTAGGATTGTGGAATCCAAATAATCCAACTTATGTCAAAACTAAACAAATCATCTACTATGGCTTCGAGAAAATAATAATAATAATAGTCTGTCTAGAGAACATTATCTATAGCAACATGTGAACAAAATTCTTCTATGAATACATTAGCATGCAAGTATAAATCTTGCAAGGTATGGATTCTGCTTACTCTCAGTCCCCAGGTTTTTAAAACTTCTTTGATAACCTAATATACCAACTTGAGATATGCATTTACTGACTAAGGGATTTCAAGCTTCAGAAATGCTGGGCTGCCAACTTCCCAATCCTTCTTACTCCTGCATTAATTAATATAAACTCATGCTTCGCAGAGTTTGCATAAAGTACAGTATGCTTGCTATCTATTCTATAATGAAAAAGCTGAATGTAGGATCTCAGAAAGTAGGATGTTATAAATATCTCCTTCACCATCCCTTGCAAACAGATTAAAGTTCTAGTGACAGAAAGGAGAGTAAACCTCGGGCAGAGAAATCATTTTCCTATTAAAAAGAAATGTGATGTCCACTTTTGGACTCCTCTCAGAATTATCCTAAGAAACCTGGACAGGACCCAGAACAGAATAACGAGAATTATTACGGGAAAATCTGACATTCCTCTGCTGCAGTAGACTTGTACATAATTATGTCCAACACCCGTATCAACTGACAGTTGCATTTTACTTCAGCTGAAAGGATAGAAATTGAAGTAGGGACTTCAGTGAATACAACCTCCAGATGTTTTTGCTTGATAAGGAAAAAAAAAGCTAATTTAACTATATGCAAAACATGTGACATTCATGATACTTGGTAATTGTTTTGGGGGTTGCATCCTCGTATAGAGGATGAGGGGATTCACTGGAAACACAATAGATTTGGAGAATATATTACAAAGTATTTAAGTCCCTTTATCTTTTCTGATAGTGTTCATTTTACCCTGTAATTTCTGGGTTCTATATGACAAAATCAGATAAGGTTTTTTTGTTTGTTTGTTTTTGTTTTTGGGTTGAGTTTGTTTGTTTGTTTGTTTGTTAGTTTTTGATGCCTCTGGTCTTCTTGATGTGTCAGTGTAATGGCTCATTGTGTCTGAAAATTCTATAGCTTGATACCATTTTTTTTTTCCATTTCCCTGACACCTTTGAATCAGGAACATCAAACTTCTAGCCATCATTGGAGACAGAACGTTCCTCCCCACATCACAGCATCAGCATGGCTCTGGTCTTACAGAGAAATCCTAGAGAACAAGTCCCTGGGTACTCTTTTATGTGGAATGAGTATGTGATTGACAATTCTGAATTGGTGGTATATTTTTCCAGGAGACCTTTTATTTCATCCAAGTCTAATCACACCAATTTTTTGAAAGACATTGGGTTAAAAGAATAAAACACAACTCTGCCTTCAAACAGTTCATATTCTGTTACAAAAAATAAATAAATAAAACAACAACAACAACAAAAAAAACCCCACACAAATAAACCAAATCTGGTAATACAGCAGAACTTATAGGGGTGCTTGGGTGGCTCAGTCATTAAGCATTTGCCTTTAGCTCAGGTCATGATCTCAGGGTCCTGGGATCGAACCCCATATAGGGTTCCCTTCTCCTCTGGAAGCCTGTTTCTACCTCTCCCACTCCCCCTGCCTGGGTTCCCTCTCTTGCTATGTCTGTCTTCATCAAATAAATAATAAAATCTTTTAAAAATACAACAGAATTTATGCTATAATGCATTATATATGAAATGTATAATGAAATTTGCACCAGGTGCTCAGAGAACAACTAGTTATAGGACATTTCACTCAGCCTGGATGAATCAAAGTAAACTTCCTTGAGTGGATGATACATGGTTTTAGTCTTGAAAGATGAGTAGGGAATACAAGATAGAAAAGAAATCCAGACGGAGGGAACAAATACAAATGTCAGCCAGCTTGAGGAATCATGATTTTTTTTTGGGAAGAAACTGCAAATAGTTTAATTTGGCACATGCAGATGGCAAATAGAGAACATTTCATAAAGAGACACAGCATTGATTTGTAGATTGAACTTTATCCTGAAAAAATGAGGAACCATGGATGGACTTTAGGGGATAAAAAAAGAAAGGACAAGATAAGATTTATATTTTAAATGTATTGCTTTGTATATTTAATATAAAAAATGGATGAAGGGAATTGCTAGTTGAAGGAGACAAATGAGTTAAGTGATAGCACTCTTAATGTAAGTACTGAAATATAGATTATGTCAAAGAATTGTTAAAAGGGTTAGTTGAGGATGACAGGACTAGGATGGGAATTCTGGTTTGCCACTCACTAAGTATGTAATTTAGATAAAACATTTTACCTTTTTAGGTTATTGCTTCTGTTTTAATAAAACTTTTGAGGAATTAAACATAGCAGTATATGCAAAGTTCTTACTATAATCCCTAGAACATATTATCTAATAAAAATGTAAGAAATGCACTTAAATAATGATTTCCAATGATGGGAACAATAATGACCAAAAAAAAAAAAAAAAAAGAAATACTCATGAGTAATTCATCAAATATTGTGGTAAAATGTAAACGAAATTCGTGAGTAAGTTCTTGTAAAGAGAATGACACAAAGATGCTCCCGTAGATTAAAAACACAAGCAAAATAAAATTATAAGAATCCCCTCCTTGCAACAGTAATCACAACAGCAACAACCAAAAACTTTAATGAATTTGATTCTTTCTTTGTGATGACATAGTATTTACTGAGCAACTACTATCCAACAGGCATTTGGCTGAACTGCTTACATACATAATCATTACAGCTAGCCAATATTCTTACATCATTTTATCTTGTAAATTTGGGGGAAAATACAGATTCAAAAGTAGGAGGGAAAAAAAACGATGCCTCACTTATTAGGAGGAGAGAGAGGGAGGAGAAGGTGAGGACAGGGAAGGAGAAAACAAATAGATGCATAGGAAGAAAGGATCAACATGTGTTAAACATTTCCCAAGCATGAGGCACTATTTTGGGCATAATGAATCTGGGTAGCAACACTGCAAAATATAAGGGATTGTTGCTATTTTGTGATTTAGGAAACAGAAACTCCAGAAGGTTAATGGATGAAATCCATACAAATGTGAGGACATTGTGATCAAAAATAAAGAAAACAACAAACAAACAAACCAAACACTGGCTCCAGAGACCATCTTCTCAAGGCAGAGTTTGATGAAGTCTTGGAGGTTGTCCTGGGAGGTTTGATTTAACCAGTTTTGCAGGCAAATTAGCAGTGTAGTGGCCAATAACGCTTTTTGGTAAGCTTGCTCTGCTAGGATGCTTAGTAAAATAGCCCCTAGCCTGAAATAGTTAAAAGTCAATCAAAAATAATTTAAGGAATGAGAGACATTAGACCAACTGTTGCTGTTGACAGGACCTGGGTATGCCATGATACTGTTTTATTTCAATCATGGATCAGGTAGTTTAGGTCAGGGAGAGAGGACAGTTGATTTCCATGGTGTAAAATATTTCTCAATGAAAAACCCCTTCAGTTAAGAATCACTAAAGACTATGAAGACTGGATATTAAAAAAAAAGAAAAAAGAAAAAAAGAAAGAAAAAAAAATCTGTACATTAAGACAAAAAAGTATTGCCAGAGGCAGTTTGCGAAGAAATTACATCTGGGTGCAGTGAAAAGAATCCTAAGAGGAAAAGGTTCATTCACTGAGTGAGCTCTTTAGGGGAGCTATTATTTGATTAAGCAAGCTATTTATTTAAATAGAACGCGTTATAGGACTAGTTTAATCCGGCCCTGAAGGCTATTTTAATGGGTCTGAGTATTGCTTCTGCAAAATAGATCTGATATTTTGATCACTGCCAATTTAATCACAGGATAAACCCCTTTACTGCAAGTCATGCTAAGCTTCTGGTCAAATTGAGAGGACATTTAAGAGGGGTTAGGACTAGAAAGTCTAGCCTGGTCCTAGGTGGCCTTTCTTTTATTCTTTTTTCCAGAAGATTTTAGGAGAACCCAATTTATTGATGAACTGAAACATCTCAGAAGCAATGGGAAAATAATATTGGAATTAAATGACACCTGCTGAGAAAGGCCTATCAATAGGGGGAAAAAAAAAAAAGGATCTCCCTGTTGTGATGGTACCTGTGATGAAACGTTGATTAGCTGAGCCAAAGATGGCACCACAATGCTAATGTATAAATTAGTCAATCCAGTTCTGGCAATCATAAAGGTTTTAGGAATTGTGTTTTATTAAAAAAATAATAATAATAAAAGATGTATTTATTTGAGAGAGAGCAAGGGGCTGAGAGGGAGCCCAGCATGGGGCTCAGTCCAGGATCAGGACCTGAATGGAAATAGAGAGTTGGATGTTCAACCAACTAAGCCACCCAGGTGCCCTGGTAATTATGTTAATCAAAAGAGGTTAGAGGGAATTTTTAAGGCTAACATAATAATGGAAGAGTACACAATACACAAAGAAGATTTGATATTCGAAGTATTTGAAAATGTTCCAAATGATAACATATCGGATGTATATTCAGCTGATATGCCCTATTATATGTGTCTGAGTTGTTTACGATCTGTCCTTTTTAATGGGTGTTCATACTATACTATATTACATTGTTAACAATTCTGAATGTCATCCTGGCAATGAGAGATAGCATTTATTTTCAAAACTGACAGCTTGCATGTTTATCTAACGCAAAGCAAAAAACAAAACACCAGAAAGATAAACATGTATTTTAACAGTTGTTATCATTTCAGGAGGGATACTGGATTGTGAGAAAGAACAAAATGGGAAATATCAGGCTGGTTATATATACTTCTCTATTGTTTTGACTATTTGAAACAAGAATGTAAATTTACTGATGACCTAAAAAAAAAAAAAAAGTACGTTTATATATTGTTAAAAATAAAATAAAATATATTTTATATAATTAAATTGGGAACAATAAGAAATAAGCAACTTTATAAACTATAAATAATTCATTATAGAAGTAAAATATCTTATGATTTGTTTTCCATAGGGAGCTGATGGACAAAATTGCCAACATTTGGTATATGTACCCATTTACTTATGTTTTTGTTTCTTTTGTTAGTGTTTTACAGTTTTTAGCATATAAATCTTGAACATATTTTGTGGGATTTCCACTTGAGTGATTCATTTTGTGCAACAATTCTATATGATATTGCTTTTAATTGTAATGTCTAGGTGCTTATTGCTACTAGGTTGAAATACAATTGACTTTTGTACATTGATCTTGTGTCAAACTTCCAGAACTCACTTATTAGTTCTACAGGTTTCCTATAGATTCTTAGGGTAAGCCTACCCAGACAATTATGCCATCTGGAAATGATGGTTTTATTTCTTCTTTAATGAACTGTATGTCTTTCATTTTCTTTCCTTGCCTTATTAAACTGGACAGAATATTTTTCACTGTGTAAAATAGTAGTGATGAGGCAGACATCTTTCCCTTATTCCTGATCACAGTAAGAAGGCATTCACCATTGCAGATAATGTCAGCTGTGGAATTTTTGTACATAATCTTTATCAGTTTGAGAAATTTGACCTTTATCTCAATTTTTCTGAAAATTCTAATTATCAGTAGAAACTAAATATAGCAAATGCTTTTTCTGCATTGATTGATAGGATCATGCAATTTTTCCTTTTTGCCTGTTAATTTGATTGCTCACATTTATTGATTTTCAAATATTGAACAAGTCTTAACCTCCTCTAACATACTAGATATAAACCCTACTTTATCATTATGTATATCATGTATCATTTTATATATATATATACACACATATATGTGTGTATATATATATATATAATTCTTTTTTGTATGTTGGTGAATTTTACTTGCTCAGTTTTTAAAAAAATGTGTTTATATTCATGAAGGATATGAACTTATAGTTTTCTTCTTTTTTTTTGAATACTTTTATCTTTATCTGATTTCAGTATCAGGGTAATTGTAGCCTCATAAAATTAATTAAATGTTCTATCCATTTTAGTTTTCTGGAATAGGTTAGGAAAGATTGTGTAGGACTATATAGAAATCTCTAGAGAAACCAGCTATGCCTGAGGGGTTTTTTGTTTGTTTTTTTGGAAAGTGGTATTCAAATTATAAACTTATTTTCCTAAACAACATAAGAGCTTCTCAAATTATTTGTTTAATATACATGAGAATGTAGTTTAGTAACTTTCTGGATTAGTTTTCTGTTTTCAATTTTAATGATTTATACTCTTTATAGTTTTCTTTATTCTGTTTGGTTTAAGTTTATTTATTTTTTTCTTTTTTTAGTTCCTGAGGTAAGAGTTTAGACTATTGACCTGAGATTTTGCCTCTTTTTAATGCACGCCTTAATGCTATAAATTTCTCTTGGCACTAATTTAATTGTATTATGATATGATGTATGTTGATTTTTTTATGAACATATAATGTATTATTTGCCCCAGTATGTTGATTTTCTTTAGTAATTGTGTATATTTTTTTAATTTCCCTTTGAGACTTCCTCTTTACTATATGGATTATGTAGTAGTGTGTGGTTTTATTTCCACATGTTTGGATATTCTCCTTTCTTTTCCCATTATTGCTTTACAGCTTGATATTATTGTAGTTGTAGAACACACTATCTGATACAAATCCTTTAATTCTTTTTCAAGTTTGTTTTATGGAACAATACAAGGTTTATTTCGCTACATTTCCTAGGGGCAATTGAAGATAATGTGTGTTCTGCTGTTGTTGAGTGGGATGTTCTTGATTATATCTTAACAGTTGGTAGTGCTCTTATGTTCCTCTAAATCCTGGCTGATTTTGGCTAGTTACTCTATCAATTATTGATACAGAGATGTTAACTTTTGTAAATATAAGTGTGAATTTTTCTGGGTCTCCCTTCAATTCCATTGGTTTGGCTTTCCATCTTCTGCAGTTTTACTAGGTCTTATTGATAGGATTATCCTGTTTTATTTGAAAATACTCCTGTTGGGGCGCCTGGGTGGCTCAGTGGCTTAAAGCCTCTGCCTTTGGCTCAGGTCATGATCCCAGAGTCCTGGGATCGAGTCCTGGGATCAAGCCCTGCATCCGGGTGTCTGTTCCCCGGGGAGCCGCCTTCTGCCTCTCTCTGCCTGCCTCTCAGCCTCCTTGTGATCTCTGTCTGTCAAATAAATAAATAAAATCTTTAAAAAATAAATATAAGTAAAATTCTCCTGTCTCTGGTAATTGTCTTTAATCCGAAATCTATTCTACTTGTTACAGCCATTACTGTTTCCTTTAATGTTTGTATAATATATATTTTCTCAACTTCCATTTTCAAACTGCTTATTTTGTTACACTTGAAATGAGTCTTTTGCAGAGATCATTTAGATAGACCATGCTTGCTTTTTAAATTTTTTTAAAATTAAAGATTATTTTTGAGAGTGAGAGAGAAAGGACACTAGAAAGCACAAATAAGGGCAGGGCAGAGGGAGAAGCAGACTCCCCATTGAGCAGGGAGCCAGGTGCAGGTTCCATCCTAGGACCCCAGGATCAGGACCAGAGCCAAAGGCAGATGCTTAACTGAACTGATTGACCCACCCAGGGAATCCATTTATTTTTGTTGTTTTTTGGTTTTTTGCTTTTTTTAAAAATTGACTCTGACATGCTCTATTAATTGAAATATTTTGAACTTTTATATTAACGTGATTATTGATATGTTAAGGTTTATGGTAGAAAAAAAGGATAATGCCTATCCAAAGATATCCACACCAGAATGACTTGGACCTATGAATAAACTACTTTAAGTTACAAAGGGAATTTTGCAGTGTGATTAAATTAAGGATATTGAGGTGACAAATTTACCCTGTATTATTCTAGTGGGCCTAGTATAGTCAAAAGGATCTTTTGATCCTTGGAGGCATCTTTTGACTCATGGAGGCAGGATGGTCAGAAAAAGAAGGAGAGGCAGTGGGTGCCTGGGTGGCTCAGTGGGTTAAGCCATTGCCTTCGGCTCAGGTCATGATCTCAGGGTCCTGGGATCAAGTCCCGCATTGGGCTCTCTGCTCAGCAGGGAGCCTGTTTCCCTCTCTCTCTTTCTGCCTGCCTCTCTGCCTACTTGTGATCTCTCTCTATCAAATAAATAAATAAAATCTTTAAAAAAAAAAAAAAAAGAAGGAGAGGCAGTAATGGAAGCAAAGAGTGGAATGATGCCATGGCAAGGATGGAACCACAAGCCAAGAAATGCAGGGTGCCTTTAGAAACAGGAAAGGCCAAGAAATAGTTTTCTCTTGGAGCTTCTGGAAGGAACCAGACAAGCTTGGAACCAGACACCTTGACCTTAACCTAGTGAGAATGACTTTGGATCCCTGACCAGCAGAATTATAAGATTAAACATTTGTATTGTTTTAAGCCACTATTCTTGTGTCATTTAGTACAGTAACAATAGAAAAATAATACAGAGCTAACGTCTGGAATTTTATATTTTTTTTCCTGTTTGTTCCCTTTTATTTGTTTCCTTCTCTGTTATATCCACATTCTTGTGTGTTATTTGACGATTTGTTTTTAGAATTCTACTCTGATTTATCTGTGGATATTTTAAAAAAGGTTAATTGATGCCCAGTTTTATTGGTTTTGAAAAACAGGGGAGCACTTATCTGAAAATATAGCTAAGTGCATTCTTATTTATGATTACTTATATTCATGCACTGAAAATATTTATTATTTGGACCAATCCTGTGATATGCCATTTGTTATAAAATGAAGTTCTTACAATGAGTGTGGGCAATTTGTCCTTTTCAGATAATGGAAGAATGTATCAAATCTTCATTTATTTTCCAAACATTAAAAAAAATAAACAAAAATTAAAAAAAAAAATTCAAGTCTGGTAAGTCATGAAGACCCAACACCCATAGCTCTCCTCCTCAGACATCCACTTCTGCAGGGGCACAATATGTTTGCTAACTTTAAAATGCTTACTCTTTAAAAACAGATCGTTTTTACACAGCTGTACAAAATTCTTAAGGTTTCTTTGGCAATGGAGTATAATGGAATTTTACAACTATATAAAAATTGTCTTTGTTCAAAGAACAGTATTTTACTGTGTGTACATAGTTGACCGACAAAATTCTCTACCACACAGCATTCTAATTAACTGATGAAATAAGGTACCTCTACAGGGATATTATAGGATTTCCAGAAAGAAAGAAAGGAAGGAAGAAAGAAAGAAAGAGAGAGAGAGAGAGAAAGAGAAAGAGGAGAGGAGAGGAGAGGAGGGAGTGAGGGAGGAAAGAAGGAAGGAAGGAAAGATGGAAGGAAGGGACACACACATGCGCACACAAACTTCTATAGCTCAAAACACAGTATCATGGCCTATCTGCAGGCACCTTACAATAATTGGCAAATACAATTTAGTGATAAGAAAATCCTTTCAGTGATGAAAAAATACTTCTAAGTCCCACTGAAGTACTGCTGTAGTTTAACTATACATAAGAAATTGCTAAACTCTCGCTATTCCAAATATATTTAATGCTCATTTTTCAAGATAAGCCTAACCAACCCCCTGAAAAGTAACTGCATTGTATCTTTGAAGTTAAGCAGAAAAACAAATATACACACAGTACTGGTGACAAATATACAGCAGAGTTTCTTCATTCTTTTCAAAGACTGAAACCAATTCTCAGGACCAGGAAGACTAGAAATTCACCTATTTTCAAAGATTTGTTTGTAGACTACGCAGCAACTTTGTTGTCTTTTCTGTATCAAAATCTGAAAACTCCTTGTCCCACCCAAGAATTCCTCTGAACACACCATGAAATCCCCAGAGGTGGTGATGCTCCCACCTCTGCCACCACCACGCTCTTGGCCACAAGGAAACCAAGACCTCCTCTGCCTCTGTAGTCCCTGTAGTTATGGTTTGGACAAAGTGTAATTCCAAAGATTTTGGCATTTAATCTTCTTTCTTCAGCTCCAGTTGGTCTCTGTTCCCTATTATCATCACAAGAAATATTATCAAAGAAGGATTTGTTTTTGTCATAATAGTAATTAGGTCCAAGTAGATCTCCTTCATCTGCATTTCCTTCACTGTTTTTGGTGAGTATCAACTTCTAAGTCTTTTATCTTCACCATTTATAGGGTTCTCCTACTCCTCAAGTTTATCTACTTTGAACTCAAGTTTATAAGGAAACTATCAATTTCCTCCTTGTTAAAATGTGCATTCACACTTTCAAGGTAAAAATGTTTCTCAAATTTCATTAGACTGTCTTGAACACCACATTGGCCCTGCCACCTTGACAACCCAACACTCTCTCTTTGGAACCAAAAGAGCACCTGGAACTATTTGTTTGTTACTGTCATTTTGGGATTGTTCATTTTCTGGTCTTGAAATTTTGTGTGTTTCAGTGCACCTGTGCTCTTGATTTTCTGTTGCTTTTTGGCTGACAGATAGTAAAGGCCTGATTGATATGGGGTCCTTCTCCCAACAGGTGCTGGAGCAGGTAAGTGAGCAGAGGTGGTCTGTATTGCTTGTTTCATGGTTGGGCTTTTTCTCAAAGGTCCTAACTGAGGGCTTGAACAACCTTGATACAGGTGTGTTTTTAGACACTGTGCATCGTGGATAAAGGCAGAACCAACTGCTACATTGAGATACACTACCACTATTTGATGTTTCTTGTCCAAAGAATGTCAAAGAGCTTTCAGCAACATCGATAGCACTGAACTGCTGCCCAACTAATGAACTTCAAATGAATTGACTGTGCTTTGACATCCTGCAGAGAAGTCCATAGGGACCCAATGCCTAGAATGAAGAAATAGATGAGCTTAGTGGAAACAATGATAGCTAAGTCTGGCTCGACGAACATTGTGGGTTTAGTGACTCATAAACAGTGAGGTCTTTAATATCACTCCCATGGAATATGATGTATTCAAAGACTTCATCTGGAGGTGGGATTGGACGAATTGTTGGTCTGTCTTTCTGACCAAAGACATAAATTTGGTGAGGGCAACACTGGACATCAATGGTGCAGAGGATGCCCTTGCAGCAGATCTCCACCTTCAAGATAAGGCTCATCTTACTGCCTATATAAGGAACATCCCCACTTGTGGTATCATTGTCACTGTTACCTGCTCAGAGAGGCTGCTCACACTCCTGTTGAAGCTCTTCAAGCCTGCTAGCTCTGTCGGTACCGGCCCCAGGCTCCTCTATATGTAGACTTCTTCTTTTTCTTTCTTTCTTTCTTTCTTTTTTTTTTTTTTTAAGATTTCTTTATTTATTTCAGAGAGGAACCTTGTGAGTGGTGGAAGGAAGGGCAGAGGGAGAGAAAGAACCCTTGAGCAGACTGTCCTCTGACTATGGAGCCTGATGTGAGGCTCCATCCCAGGATCCAGAGATCATGACCTGAGCAAAATTTAAGATCTGCGGCTTAAGTGACTGAGCACTCAAGCTCCCTTATCTGTGGATTTTTAATGTGTTTCTTTGTATAGCTTTTTTAGTGTTTTTTGTAGGTATTGTACACATATTATATACATGTATTTATATATATAATATAAAATACATAATATGTGTAATGAATAAATTATCAAAGTGTACTAATACTCTAATTTTGCCAGCTGGAATGAATATATAAATCTTCCTTCCTTTACTTAAATTTATCTTCCTCTGTTTATAATATAGTTGTGTTAAGTATTTCCTCTACATGCACTTAGAAACACATCAGTGTCATAATTTTTGCTTCAATGTTAAATGTAATTTATAGAACTTGAGAAAAAGAAAATCTGTTGTATGTATCCCTACTTTTGCCTATCATGTTTTTTTTCTGCCTTACTGATATTTCTGATATTTCAAGCCCTCTCTCTCTTTCTTCCTTTCTCTCTTTCCTTCTTTTCTTTTCCAGTTAGAGAATTTTCTGTAGCTATTCTTTTAGAGGACTTCTGTTTGTAATACATTCATTTAGTTTGTCCTAATGTGTTAATTTCTTGATTTCTTCTTCATTCTTGAAAGATATTTTTACTTGGTATAGGATTCTGGGTTGGCAATCTTTTCTAAGTTCCTCCCCCCCCCCCCCCCCCCCCCCAGCTCTGGAAAAATTATGTGTCACTTCATTTTTGTTCTCCAAAAAATTATGTTCTCTATAGTTTCTGAAGTCATTTAATATTTATTTATTTATTTATTTACCAGCAGATAAGGATTTGCTTCTCTTACTACTTTCAAGGTGGTTGGTTTGTTTTAGTCTTGATTTTCAGAAGTTTTACTACTATATCTTCTTTGAGTTTATCTTTTTCAAATTTGCTTTTGTTGAATCTGTAAGTTTATATATTCTGTCAAACTTGGGAAGTTTTTGCCATTACTTCTCTGAGTATTTCTTAGAGGCACCTTTTCTTCCCTCTCCTTCCAGGACTCTGATGATGCAAATGTTTCCACTTTCATGATAGCCCCAAAGATCCCTGAGACTCTGTTCATTCTGCTGTTGAACTTATTTATTTATTCATTTTCATTTCTATTCTTTTATTTTCCCGTTCTAAAATTTCTATTTGGTTCTTATATATAATTTCTATGTCTTTTTTTACTTTGTTTTTGCTTTAATTTGTTTCAAATACTGGCCCATTGAAGCATTTTAATGATGACTGCTTTAAAAGCTCTGTCAGATAATTCTAGTATCTCTGTCATTTCTGTGTTGACATCTACTGATTCATTCAATTTGAGTTTTACCTGGTTCTTGATATGATGAGTGAGTTTCATTGAAACCCGGTTACTTTCAGTTTTATGTTAACAGAATATGGATCCTATTTAAATCATCTGTATTAGATAGCATATACTGACAGAATGTATGTCGGAAGAAGAAGAGGAGGTTTCATAGTATTATTTTCAGGAGGAGATAGCAGTTCATTTTTTCCACTTTCCTTCATTCACACCTAGTGAAGGGGTGAACTTGCTGTTGCTGAGTCAATGTGGAGATTCTTACTCCCCAGTAGAGCTCTACTGTTATCTCCCTAGAGAGGTAAGAATAATTCACTACTATTCTCCCTGACATTGCCTCATCACTACTGGAGCTTGTGAGAGTCTTCATTCTCTTCTGAGAACAATAGTGGCTAAAGTATAAGGTACCTCATTACCTCCAGCTAGGGATTGAAATCTAGGTTTGCCCACATGAACTTCAATAACACTGAGGTAGAAGTAGGGAGGAGGGCTCATTATAGCTTGAAGAGTATGAAAGTCTAAGCTGACCCTTCAGCCTTTGCTACCTGACTTCTATGGAGCCACAGTTTCTTTTCTGTGATGTCTGACTTCAGTAGAGCAGTTTCCAACTTAAAATTTTCAGTCTTACTTGGTTGCGTATTTCCTGGTCCTTTGTCTAGAGAGGGAAGGCTCTTGTGGGGCTTTAATGTCCATGTCCATTGATAGTTTTGGGTAGAAAGTTTTTTCAGCTCCATGTTGGGAACATATGAGGCAAAAAAACAAACCCAGGAAATTCACAATTAAATTATTCCTTGGGTCTCAAAACCTTTAGCCATCTGTCTTTTCTCCCTCCTTCAGAGTCTTCTTATGTTTGCTTTAATATGGAATTGTTTGGATTATACATTTTGTTATATTTATTATATGGCAATATGTACCTCTGGACACAGACATCACTTGTGTCCCATGTCGTGTAATCTCAGCTCACATTTTACATCATCTCTTGCTTCAGCAAGCAGCTTCCTGCAGTTGTAACTTACAGTGCTTTGACTCACTACTCCATGCAACTTTGTCTTCATTCCCTGGACTTCTGTCATAACCTGTCCAGCATTCAGTCATGTTTGTCTTGGAAGTGTGAGACATTTTATGTAACAATCCTTGAACGTGGATGATAGAGATCAAAGGATAAATTCTCTCCTCTCCCAGGCCTCTGTGGATCATTCTTTTTTTTTTTTTAATATTTTATTTATTTATTTGACAAACAGAGATCACAAGTAGGCAGAGATCAGGCAGAGATAGGAGGAAGCAGGCTCCCGCTGAGCAGAGAGCCCAATGTGGGGCTCGATCCCAGGACCCTGGGATCATGACTGAGCCGAAGGCAGAGGCTTTAACCCACTGAGCCACCCAGGCGCCCCTCTGTGGATCATTCTAAGGCACATCTAGACAGATCCTCAAAAGATCCAGCAAGATGGAATCTCAGAGGCCTCCTGTTTAACCAACTGGAGAATACACCTCAGTATTGGCCTTTCCTAATTCCTGTTTTACAGTTCCTCATCTCTAAATTCTGTTTCTGGAACACCTACCAAATAAACCCTTGGCTCAGATTCTGATTACCAGCAGCAACCTAGTGTAAGACATATGTTTTACAGAAAAAAAAAAAATAGAGCAATATCATGTTTGACCTATGGAAAGCAGTTGAGAGCATAAATCACTTCTGCTAACTTGTAAATCAATGGTTATTTAAAATCCTACCTGATATCAGAATGGACATATTAATCCAGAACATAAAATAATAGTAAAGCATTTTATAGAAATAGGGCAATAAGTTTTTTAGGTGGAAAAGTAGGAATTAAATTGGTAAGCATAGTGAATATATAGAATAATAATGTCAAGTGTTCTAAGTTCAGATTCAGAACAATAAGGAAGAAAACACAATTGAACTGAAGAATCCTTCAATAAATTTGGGAAAGCTGCAGAGAAGGAGGAAATCACATAAACTGTTTATATTAAAAAACATATCAGATATGAGTGTCTGCGTGGCTCAGTTGTTTAAGCAACTGCCTTCAGCTCAGGTCATGATCCTGAAGTCCTGGTATCCAGTCCCAGTTTGGATTATCTGCTCAGGAGGGAGCCTACGTCTCCCTCTGCCCTTTCCCCTCTCATGCTCTCTCTCTCTCCCATTCTTGCTCTGTCTCTCAAATAAATAAATAAAATCTTAAAAAAAAAAGATATCAGATAATGACAAGTCATATTATATGTTACTATGGTACTAAAACAAATAGATACAATATGGATTTCAATATGTAGCCTTTTAAATGGAATTCCCAGGACACAGTGCAAACCTTACATACTCTACACTGACAAACTGAGAAACTCCTTATTGATGAGAATACTGAGGGATTTAAACAATAAATGCTTAACACATTTCATGTATTTTTTTATCCCAAACATTGTTGAGGCAAAATTTTGTACTTTTTATCAAAAAACACAATTATTGTTAAATCAAATACTTGTTATAGTAATTGCAATTTGAGAACCTGTCAAAGCTCTACATTGTTCTATTAGAGTAAAAAATTTTAATTTGTAAAATCCTTTGCTTAAGGCACAATGTTACTTTTTAAAGAGATAATTGTAGAAAGGCAAATAGCATTTCTAAGATGCTTCCCCCCATTGTCCCTTCAGTAAGGTTCATTACAAATGAAAATACTAAGAAAATGGGCTGTCAAAGCTTCACTGAAACAATACCCAATTTTGAAGTATTGTCTCTGTATGTGTACTTATATTGTTAAGTCTCCAAAGTACAAAACTATTTTCTAATCTACTATATATGGCAGAAATATAAGTGCTTTTCCTTTTTTATCATTTAAAATAAGTTTTAAAAATAAAATTCCCTAGGACATTAGAAATAATTGTATGGGTATGGATTTTTTTTTCACTAAGTTATTATAAAAGAGTATATTGGATAGGATAACTGATTTTTATGTGAATAGAAATGGTAAGGAGTAACAATTTTAGAAACTATGTTTAAAAGGATAAAAAAGCAAAAGCAAAAGGTGATATCAGGTATTTCTCTATTTTAGTTATCTACTTCTTCCATAATTTCTTTCTTTTTATACTGTAAATCAAAAGAGTTTATATAAGAGACATAATACCCACAGCTGGGTTTTGAACTTTTGGTACCTCACAAATTCCACATAGTGTCAGCTTTCACCTGTGTGTGGTGAGAATGGGTGTTGTACCAGCTGATTATACATTTCTGTTCTCTCTGATTATATCGATTTTACATTTGTGTTTACTTTGAGAAAATATAACTTTCCATCTAAATTCATTGGTTGTAAAATAATCTCTTTGAGGAAAAAACAGTTACATAACAAAGATTTGTGAATACCTGGTACTCAAATCAGTATACCTGGACACTCTATCTTTCTTATTGGAAGCTGGCAATCACTGTTCTACTAAATCATCTCGAGGAACATCTTCCTGAAAATGTATACTTTAATTGGAGGTTTTCATTCCTCATGTTATAGTGTCTGTTAGCTTTAGACATAAGGCATCATAAGACACACATTTTGGTTGAGTTTTGTGAATGTGGAGAATCTTCTAGACAAGTATGTGGGAGCCCATACAGGAAAGGGGAAAACTAGGGATTGGATATCTTGGATGTGTCAGACCCCTGGTAAACCTGAACCTATGGGGATGATAATCTGACCAGGTACAGTACTCAGAGAACTCAGCAGCTTGTCAGTAATTGACTGAGTTACCTCAATTTTTGTTTCTTGTCTCTTCTATGTTCTTACCTTTTAGCAAGGTATGGATCAGTTTTTTTGTTTGCCTGTTTAACATTTAAAAGCCATTGTTAATTTTGTTCCATTAAATATATAGGCTCTAAAATAATTGTGATTTTTTTTTTAAAACTCAAATGCAAAGAATTTGTTTGCAGCATTTATTATTTATTATTTATTTTTAACTTCAGCACCATAGCTGTCCAAAGTAGTACACAGGAGATCAACACTTGTAAGACGTGAGAAACTTTGCACCCTAAGATGTATCTTATAATTACCCTATGTTAGAGGATTCAGGTTGCTGCATTCAATTTTCATAACATATATGGATTAATGTAATGTTTTTTATTTTGTTATTGGTCAACTTCAAAGATTTATTCACAAACATGTATACTATAATATGAAGCCCAAGAACCCACTCATTCACCTTGAAGAGAAAACAGGTACCTCTTTTATATTTTCAGTCATTTTTTGTTTTATTTATCACCTGATTACAACTACACAAATAGCACTATATTTTCAGAAGATGCTTGGTCATGAACATTTTTAATACTTAAATGTATACCACATATAAAAGTTTTGTTATGTATGTGCGAAACAAAAGATTTTTGTTAAAGCTATACTACATAGAAATTAATCATAGTAAAAATTAGAAATTTTGTTAGAAACTTTATTTTTAGATTTAATACTGATGAAGTCCCAGAACCTAAGTCAGGTTCGGTGGGGTGAGGAGGTTCGGAGCCGACGACTAAAGAAAGAATTCTTAAGACGTCATTGGTGCAAAATGGTGGTTTATTAAAGCACGGGGACAGGACCCGTGGGCAGGAAGAGCTGCTGCCCTGGGTTGTGAGGGTAGGCATGTTATATACCCTGCGGTTGGGGGAAGGTGAGGGGAAAGGATGGGAGGTTTCAACAGAGTTTTCACATGTTAGGGAGGGCCTACAAGGTGCGGGGGGGATGTTCTTGCCCTTATGGCTTGATCAATGTCCTCTTTAGGTCAGGCATTAACATCAAGATAATTGGGAGATTCTTGGTGGGGTATTATGATCCTGCTATCATATAAATTCCCTTCTACCTCAGTCTCCTCCAGTTTATGATGGGAGAGAGACATTAGGGCTTCAGGAACCGAGAGTTATTTGCCTCTGGAAATTTGTGCTATTGATAAGGTAACCTCCCTGTTTAGGTCTCTAGATCATCTGTAGAGCAAGGGAGATTCCTGTTCTGCAGGATTGCGATCCCTGCTAGTTAACTATTTCTCGTTTTATGGCAGTCAGGGGTGCCTGAGGAATGCTACACATATGGAGGGGAGCGGGTGAAGAGGGGGTGCAAGGCGCCAGCTTTTGCTCTGTCCTCAGCCAGCCTCCTGCTCCCTCATCAATACTATGAATTAATTTCATATTATATAAATATTATCAAGACACTTTTTAGGTCTCAGATATGGAAGTCACCTTTGAGTATTTACTAAATGGTTAATAACCATTTTTTAAATAAACCATTAATCACAAATAATAACATAAAAAACTATACATGTACCCACTATCAAACTTACCAAATAAAACACTATTGATAATTAAAAATCACTAAGAAAGGGTGCCTGAGTGGTTCGGTTGATAAGAGCACGTGATCCTTAATTTTGGGGTTGTGAGTTAAAGCCCCTTTTTGGGTATAGAGATTATTTTTTTTAAATCTTCAAAAAAACCCTATGTATATTTTTCTCATCACATTTCTCTTTGTACCTCATAGGTGTTACCACAGCCTTTAATTCTGTGTTTAGCATTCCCTTGATTAAAATAATATATATATTTTACTATCATATATTTAGCCCTTAAAATTCTGCTATTCAGTTTTGCATGGTTTTTAGATTTATGTAAATGGTATCATGCTAAGGTAGTCTTCTGTGACTTCCTTTTTCCCCATTCAAACTTACTATTATGAGTTCATCTACTTGATTCATATAGTTAAAGTCAATTCAGCTTAATTGCTAAATATGCATTAAATGTATCCATTATCTGGCTGATTATATTTAAGCCATTTAAATATTTTTCTCATTAACAAGAGTTCACTATAAATAATTCCTATATGCACTTCTCAATGCACATACAATGATTTTCCTGAATTTGTTAAATTTATATAAATTGAATTTGAATTGCTTCTTTGAAACGAAAAACAAGGCAAGATGGCTACTTAACTACTTCCTATTCACAATTTCACTGGGGACTCTAATTGTGGCAATAAGGCAAGAAAAAAAATCATAAAGATCAGAAAGGAAGAAACAAAACTCTCTATATGCAGATGTGTGTACATGGGAAATTCCAAAGACTTTACAAAGCAGATACTGGAACTTAGTATTGAATTTAGCAAGACCAGAATATATAAAGCTAATATAAAATCATCAATTACATTTTAATATACCCACAAACAATAACTGGAAATGATATTTTTAAAAATCTTACTTTTGCTAATATCAGAAATGTAAAATACTTAGGAAAAAATTCTATAAAAACAAATCTAAGATCATTTTTCTGAATATTACAAATATTTATAAAAGAAAAAGAATAGACAAATGACAATGTATATCAAGTTCACTGGGCAAAAGACTTAACTGTTATTATGATAACAATTCTTCCAAACTGGTCGGTTATAAAGTCAACTCATACCAACCAAAATTACATCAGGATATTTTTTAAAGGAAATTGGTAAGATGATTCTAAAATTTAGAAAGCACTTAGACTTACTAAGGTAATTTTTTTAAAAAAAGATTTTATTTATTTGAAAGACAGAGATCACAAGAAGGCAGAGAAACAGGCAGAGAGTGAGGAAGGGAAGCAGGCTCCCAGCTGAGCAGAGAGCCTGATGCGGGGCTTGATCCCAGGACTCTGGGATCATGACCTGAGCTGAAGGCAGAGGCTTTAACCTGCTGAGCCAGCCAGACCAATACCACTGAGCCCCAATACCAAGGTAAATTTAAGAAGAATCACGTTGTTGGACTTACAGTACTTGATTTCATGATTTACTATAAAGCTACCCCAATTAAAACAGTTAGGTATTGGCAAAAACATAGCAATAAGGTAGCTCATTGGACAGAACAGAGACTTTTGACGATTCGAAGACAATGAAGGGAAGGAAAAGAAAATCTATTTTATTATTATAACTAGATCAAATTGGCATATATAAAAAAAAAAACAGAAAACACCAACATTAGTTATTATACTATGCCATGCAAAACAATTAACTCAAAATGTATCACAGTCCTAAATATAAAACCTAATACCTAAGGCATTAAATTCTAAAACAAAGCACTGGAAAAAATCTTTGCAACCTCAAGACAAGATCAGGTGTGCTCAGGATGGTATGGCCAGAGACACTTTGCAACTTTAAGATAGGCAAATATTTCTTAGAATAAAAAAAAAAGAACAAAATAATACAAGAAAAAAAAGAACGAACTGGGTATCACCAAAATTAAAATCTTTTGCTCTTCAAAACACATCATTAAGAAAATAAAGGTGATAAGACAGAGTGAGGGAGAAAAGATTCATAGCACGTATAAGACAAAGAACTTATGTACAAAATATATAAATAGTTTTCAAAATTCAATAAGAAGACATACAATGTAATAAAAATAAGCAAAATATTTTATTAGATTCTTCACAAAAGAGGAATACAAATAGCCAGTGAGAACATGAAAAGATGATTGAAAGCATTGGTCATCAAAGAAATTCAAAAACCACAGTGAGACACTACTACATATCTATTAAAATGGCTCAAAGTTAAAAATCCAGAACATAACAAGTGTTGACAAGGATGGAGGAAAATAACCCCTCTCATACACTGCTAAAGGGAAGATGAAAGTGTACAACCATATTGGAAAATCCTTGATGGTTTCTCACAACTTGAACACATCCTACCATATGATTGAGACAACTGACTCATAGATATTTAGCCAAGAGAAACAAAAGCGTATATCTAAACTAAACACAGAGTATACAAAAAAGTTTATAACAACTTCATTTGTAATAGCTTAAAACTATATATAATCCAATTGTCCACAAATTATATATTCTTACAATGAGATACTTTTTGGCAATTATAAAAATAACTATTAATACACAGCAACACAGATGAGTCTTAAAATTATTTTGCTGAGGAAAAGAAACAAGCAAAAAGAATATATACTATATAAACAATTTATATACATTTAGAGAAAAGGCAGACTAATTTAGAATGACCAAAAGCAATTTAGTTATTATGTGCAGACACAGATGAAGGAAGGAAAGGGATTAGGAAAGAATGTTAAGGGGTTGCCTGGGTGGCTCAGTGGGTGGCTCAGTGGGTTAAGCCTCTGCCTTCCGCTCAGGTCATGATCTCAAGGTCCTGGGAAGGAACCCAGCATCTGGCTCTCTGCTCAGCAGGGGGCTTGCTTTCCCCTTTGCTCTCTGCCTGTCTCTCTATTTTGTGTTCTCTCTCTTCCTGTCAAAATAAATAAATAAAATCTTAAAAAACAAATAAAAAAAAGGAAAAGAGCATTAAGAACTTTCTTGGGTATGTTTTTGTCTACATAGTCAAAAAAATTAAGAGCTCTTATGCAATTATCTAGACAATTACCATTAAATTATTTTGTAATGAAGAAGTGATTAAAAATGTTATCAAATAGAAGTAAAGAGTTTGCTTCAAAAAAAAAAAAACTGTTTTGGGGTAATAGAAATATTTGCTTCCCTGATTGTTGTGATGGCTTCACAAGGATATACATCTTTTAAAACTAACCAATTATTATAATTATCTGTTGTATTTCAAGTACCTTTAGGAAAGTTATTAAAATAAAGAAGTCTGATACCCATGAAGATGACATGGTAGTCATGAATCTTCTTAAATTATGAAATCTTTATGAAGATTTCATGAAGTCTTCATTCCTTTTATTGTACCAGATTCATATTTTTAATCCACAACTAAAATATACCATACATATAACACTGGATTATATTTATGAGTTTTCCTATATTTTCCTCATGTTTTCCTTGTACAGCTAGTTGATAGTGGATAATTGACTTAATAATATATTACTTATCTACTCACTGATGACTTATAAGGCACCTACTTTATACCAGTGTTCTATACACTGAGGCACAGAAGAAAATAATGTTCCATTCTGATAAAAAGAGATACAAAATCAATCAATCAATCAGGATATTCCAAAGTGAATTATGTAAAACAGAATAAAGTAATGTAAAGTATGTAAAATTGTTGAAAGAATGAGTGAATGAGTAAATATAAACCTGTTTTGAAAGTCTGAACTGTATGTTTATCTATTGCTTTCAACTTAAAGTAATAGAAAACCTACCTAATAGTAAAGAAAAGAGTGTTTACTTTTGTCATAATATGTGAAAATGTGAAAACTGGAGTGAAGCACTTACTGTCCTTGTTTCAGTGACTCAATGTTTTATCTGTCATCCAGGCTCCTTGTCTTTCACCTTTACCGGCCTTATTGCATTTGATTTGTTCCCATTCTTGTCGCCTCATTGTTGTGACACGGCTGCTGTAGTATCCGGCTTTTAGAGTTGGGCTTAAAATGATCAATATGTAATTCTTCTGTCTCTCGCTCAACTCTGAAACAGTGGATAGATAGCTGCAGAAATCAGGCCAAGTTTAAAATTTCATATTTGTTTCTGAAAATCCTCATTTAGGGACACCTCTTAGCACTGGGACTAAACAGATTCTCTAAAAAGCACTTGTTCAATTAGATACACAAGCATGTGCTGGGACCAGCACAGCTAGACTTTCTGAGGCCTCTCTTTCAAGGATAGATGGTACTGTGGGATATTTACCATCCGAATGAGCAAAGAAAACCTTTGCTCTGAAGACAAATGCTCCCTGGGTTAGGCTAGGAATGTTTCTTTTCTCAGTCTCTCTTTCCTTCTTGGAAAGGTGCACAAGAAGCAGCCAGAGGATGGAAACTGTCTCCACATTGAGTAAGAACCAGGAGAATTATCTATAGAGTATTGGAAACAAAGGGAGAGTAGATATCCACCTTTATTTGGGAGTGGATATCTTAAGTCTTTTTATCTGCTTTGTATGAAGACTAGAAATATAATGTGGTGATATCTCAAAAGTCTACAATCAAAATAACAATAAATCTGAACTGAAACAAAAAGGCTTTGACACTTTGGGCATATTGCAAGCCTCTCTGTAATGTTCTGTGAATTGCGGGTATTTTCAAAAGAGATACTATGTATTTATGCATTATCTATCTGTGTATCTATCTACCTACCTATCTAGTTAATCTATCATTTATCTATCATTAAATAGATCCCCAAAATATATATTATATACTCTGAATTGTGATACAAAAGAATGTGCTGATGACAAAATTACCCTAACTCTAACCAATTTGGGGTTCAAAATTCTGTGAACAAGCAGTCTTGGTATTGTTCTGTGACAAAAGGCTAACCCTCACCACCAAACCAACTGCCTTGAAAATTCTGAATCTGAGTCAAAGTGATAACAAAATGGAAAGATCTATATCATCTCCGGCACTAGACAAATAAAGGAAATATTAAAGGCAGGTAGATGACACTTAAAACTAAATAGAGGTCTCTAGGTATTTTTCAAAATAAATCATTTAACATTCATTTTCATCTATAATTTAAAAGAAGAAAATTGTTTGCCTTAGAGAATGCTACAGTACTAAACAAAGTTTTAAAATAAAACTACCTTATTAAAATTGCAATAATCTGCCAATGACATAGCCTAAAATAGTTAGGCTTTGTTCATCTTCTGTATGCATTGTGCCCTCTTCTCTCCATAACACTAAACTTTAGTGTAGAAAGTGCCATTTGGTTTTTACTATTGTATATCTAAAACACAAAAACACATCCAAAGAATTAAAGCTGATAAACTCATATGTAATACTGAGTAAAATGTTTTCCTTAAAATTATATGTGATGGTTAAGGATATGCTTGAACATATGCATTGATTAGTCTGCGTCCTCCAAGAAGCCCATTCCAAGATGAGGTTAGATACACAAGAGAATTATTCATTTATATTTATTTATTTAAATTTTTAAAAGATTTTATTTATTTATTTGACAGACAGAGATCACAAGTAGGCAGAGAGGCAGGCAGAGAGAGAGGAAGGGAAGCAAGCTCCCTGCTGAGCAGAGAGCCTGATACGGGACTCAATCCCAGGACCCTGAGATCATGACCTGAGCCAAAGACAGTGGCTTAACCTACTGAGCCACCCAGGCACCCCTACACAAGAAATTTATTAAGAGAACAGCCTGTGAAGGCAAATGAGGAGAGATTCTGAGGAGGATGGAAGAAACTTCAGACCATGATCCAGTTTTTTTCACTTAAGAAAGTGAGGGAAAAGGAAGACAAAATGATCTTTGAAAGCCATGCAATTCTGAAAATGTTTTGGCAAGGCTGACAGAGTCCTTGAGCTAAAATTGCCATGTTGCTCAGTACGTGGACTCAAAGAGTCTGATTTGACTAGAAGTAGAACGTGATTTCTTTAGAACTGGTGAAGGCCAACAGGTGCCATGCTTGCTTGTCAGTTCTGGGACATGCATTATGTCTTACTTTGGAGAGAATATACTATGATTATGGAGAGAATAAATATAATTTGTTTTATACTTTGAGAGAATATCACTGAACACACCATCCCCAGAAATGTCTTTGGTGCCAGAACAGTCAGGTTCACGAATATTTGTAATTACAATGTCCCACCCTCAGAAACACATGTGTCTTTTCAAGACCTCCGGTACACTAGCAGAACTTTCTTGTTCTGCCCAATACAAATAAACTCATTGCCATGCTTGGTCAGTGTAATTGTCTCTGGGGTATCCAGTACATCCAGATCTCTTCAGACTAAATGATAAAAGTGGGCAGGAGAGCTGATAGCCCTGAGATAAACAATGTCACACATGAATGCAACCTGTTTGATGACTGAAGCTGAAAACATAGTTAACAAATCAGCAGCCACCTACCATGTTTCTGAGAACTTATTAATCTACTCTAGCACTGACACTGGATCAACCACAACTGCTGTGACTGAGACCACTACTTGGTTCAGCCTGAAGTCCTCTACCATCAGTCTCTCAGACCCAGCCTCAGACCGAGAAGGATGACATCTCCTCAACCCCCTATAGGTCAAGACCCTTTACCTGCCCCTCTAGTCTTGCTGGTTAATTGTGGCCTCCTGGCTTCTGGATATGAAGTAGTAACCAGACTTCTATTACTTCAAGGTTCTGTCCTTTCACTGGACATTAAGAATCCCAGTTCTGTGCCCATGGGTCCTGCACCTATGGCCATGGGGTCATGTATGACTAACAAAGTCTTTAGCAATACTAGATAGAAAACCTGCATAAGAGATACGCTATAATTATAGATATCCTAAAACTGGCTGTGTCATTAACTCATGACAGTAATGACAGTATTGGGCATATATATTTTAGAAATGCTTTCTTTAAAAAAAAAAAAAACTTTAGCTATAAAAATCAAAACTATTTAAATTTTCCTTTGATTTTAGTGAAAATATTAATTATATAGGAGAAATCTCTTATAAAATTCAAAGTTCTCAGAAAAGTGACCTAGGAACATATCATCTAGAACAAATGTGGCTAACATGAAACTACTGAAAGTTCTAGACAGATGGATATTTTGTATTATAATAATTTTATATTTATCTTAATGTAAATTAGAAAAATATAATTATCACTTCAAACCTATGATTGCATGGATATTAAATATACATTTTTAAGTAAAAATGCTTAAATATTTTAAAAAACACACTATTGACATTATACAATTACACATTTGGTAAAATTTAATTCTTAAATCTTAATTTTAATTAATTAATTAAGGTAACAAATAAAAATCTAAGGTAGGTAACAATACAAGTACAAAATTGCTAAAGTTGAACAAATGATTAACCTATGATTCAGTAATTCTGTTTCCAGTTATATATGTCCCTTCTATTAAAAAATTGCTTCTTATTTCACTAAAATGTACTAAAAAATGTTACTAGCAACCTCGGGATAATGAAAATCTGAAAATAGCTCAGATGGTATATGCACACAATGGGATATAACACCGCAGTGAACAAGAACAAAGTATTGTCACTCATGGATGATTTTCACAGACATATTGTTGAACAGAAGAAGACAGACACACAAAAAAGGACATACTGACTGATTCCATTTACATAAAGTTCAAAAGCAGGCAAAACTAAGTTATGGTGTCAGAAGTTAAGAGAGGGGTAAGGAATATGGACTCAGTGGGGAAACCAGGGAACCCTCTGGGACTGGAAATCTATACTTTGATCTGAGTGGTAGTTACAGGGGTCCATGCATATTAAAAATTCATTGAGCTGTACACTGAAGATTTGGAAACTTTTACTGTATAAAGTTATATTTCAATAAAGTTTACTTTATTACTTAAACAGAAATCTATGGTGGTGGTTATAATTCTAATACTAGTAACAATGAATTAGTTGTCAGTCAAGGGGGGGAGGAACAAGTCAATCTAAGTTCTCATTTTATGAACAATAAAACTGAGGCTCACGTAAGTTTAGGTGACTTGCCTAAGTGCATGTCACAAGTTAGGGAAAAAATTCAAATTAAAGTTCCTGTCTTTTTACTCCCCCCATCTCCCAATGTTATTTCATGATAGAAATTTTCCTTCAGTCATGTTGTACCACATATTTAGATCCCTCCAAAAACAACAGAATAGGGAGTCACAGACAAACCTGGTTTTTGGTATTTGTTTTAAAGAGAAAGATGGCAAATGTCAAATTTTGTGTCTTACATCACTGAACAAGAACAACAAAGCTCAATAAGTCTTGCATTTAAACTGCTGAGTTTGTCTATTTGAAAGGGTACTGGCCAGTGATGAATTGCACACATGTTAAAGGAAAGAAGTATTTAAGCGAGGCCAAAAATATGGAAGCCCTGAAATATGCTCCCTGGAAAATATGGAAGAATTCATTCCTTTTCTGTTACAGTGTTATACTTGGCTGAACTGGCTTCAAATTTAACCTCACTCTCCTTGGATTTGCATAAGTACTGTTTCAACTGTTTTATTCTAAAAATCCAGATTTGCTATTTTATAAGAGCAAGTTCCTATTTAAACATAATTAGAGAGTGTGCTGGAAACAGCCTCAAGCTGTAGAAGTCCAGCATGTCGTGAATGTCCGGCATCAAAGAAATTCTATAAGGCAGTTACTCTGATGTGCTATCTAATAGGAATAAAATTGGCAAACAGAAAAAAAAAAAAAATTGGTGACCTCCAAGGACAAAGGAAGAATGAAGAAAAAATATTGAGCATATTGGATTCACTTTCTTTTCACATGTAACAGAAGGACTCTGAACATTTAGAAGCACTAAGATTACTTCATAGTTAATTTAACACCTTGATAATACATTTCTACTTTCAAATCATACTTTGTCACTCTTGTACAACCTGCTTCCCTAAGATAATCAATTAGGTTGGCAAAGGCAACAGATGTTAAGCTTGGAGTCTCTTTCATACTGACTTCCTAAAGTGTCAGAAATCTTAATTTTTCTTTCAATATAAAATCTAACAAAAAGACACAGGTAATGGGTTAATAACAACATAATGCATTGAAAGAAACTACTTTTTCATTATGGAAATTTAAGTCTTTCATTATTTGATTTTTTTTAAAAGATTTTATTTATTTATTTGACAGAGAGAGAGATCACAAATAGGCAGAGAGACAGACAGAGAGAGAGATGAGGAGAAGCAGGCTCCCTGCTGAGCAGAGAGCCCAATGCGGGACTCGATCCCAGGCCCCTGGGATCATGACCTGAGCCAAAGGCAGAGGCTTAACCCACTGAGCCACCCAGGCGCCCCTCATTATTTGATTTTGAAAGCAATGACAACACAGACTTTAAGGGTCAGAAAAAGTCCAAGTATACCAAAAAAGTTATTCTGAGTACAGGGCAAAAACACCACGAAGCAAGTGTGATGATTTTTTTCCAAGTCTCAATACCCTATCGGAAATATTATTCCTACTGTACTGATATTTTCCTTTGGATTTTCAACTCTGTAGTAATGCACTTGTTCCTCTGGAATCACCATGTATAAGAGAAAGAAACCCAGAATTCTGAATTACGTAGGGAACAATTTTGTGATATATCTCCCATATGGTATCTACTATAGGGATTTTTTAACATATTAACCTTCATTATGATATCAAGAGAGCTATCTTGTCAAAATTTCCATCTATATTCTATATCTATATTCATTAAAACTTTGATTAAAAAGAACTTGAAATCCAAAAGCCTCAATTAACTGATTTTTTTCTGTGTTCTACTTTTAGGAGAAAAATTAATTCATTAAAGGGAAAAAAGATAATTTCGGGAATTTGTTATAAAACCTTACCTTTCATCTTTTTCAAAACTCTGAGTCTATTTACCAGACTTTCCATATATCAAGCAGTGTTGAAGATAAAGGGAATTTGAAAATCACTGCCTTCAAAACACCCAAATCCAACAGCAGGAACAGATATGTACAAGTTAGGGTAAGAAAGATTGAACCATTCTACCTGGAAAAGAGAAAGAAAAATGTTATGAAAGCCTCAAGAACTGAACTAGTTTTTCTAATATGTCCTATTTCTTCTGTGATTATATTACTTTAGAGTGATCCTGAAAATCTCCAAGATCATAAATTACCAATGATTAAATAAGGTTAACTTTGTACAAAGGAAGAAAAATGTATTCAAAAATAGTTATATACCATTAATAAATAACAAGGATAAATAAAGCAGTACTTAACTAAAAGGGAAATTGATCAACTAAAAACTTTAACTTCATATACCTGCAAAATGTTTTGTCTCATATGGTCAATAGAATATCTCTTATTTATGCCATGCTCTGATTGAACAAGCCCAGCTCATGGGAAATAATCATAAATTGGAATTTTTTCACTAACCCTTAAATGCACTCTCTGGGGCAGGGTTTTCCCATGTTACTGAATGAAATTAAAGGTTAGTCTTGGTTTATTTATTTATTTATTTATTTTCTAATATCGAGTAATCAAAAGCTCCCTGGGTAGTAACCACTGCTTAGTCCATTATATACTGATAATAAAATAAATTCCTAAAGTGTATTGCAAGCTACTCAATTTATCCTGAGAAGCCTCTAGTTTTATAGGGAGAAAGTGTGGGGGAGGCCATTTCTCTCCACTTTTCTTTCTTTCTCTTTTATGTTTTGTTACCAGCTTCTTCTAACTCCAACAGTGTAGGTCTGGGCTTGAGGATGAGGAAAATAGAAAAGGAAAGGGTTTAGGGAGTAGAAAAAAAATGGTTACACTGGCACTGACCTAAATGTTTACTTTGGTAAGAAAATCTTTTAAGGCTAACACTTTCAATGGTGTTGTATTGAATTCCTTGGAAATTCCTTCACATTCCCAACTGCAGGGCATTTTGCATGTCCATTCTCTTAGAGGGATTGAGGAACTCTTTTTCCTGGATGATCCTTTACGTATTCATGGACCCTAAGTACCTAGAAATTCCTCTAATTTATGCTTTGTTATTGAAGAGACCAATAACCAACCACCTAAGAGGCATGCTCCCTTTAATAGTGTAGCAAGCATTGTTCCTTTAAAGCAACACTTTAGCCAGAGGCTTTTTATGGGGCATCCCTCTTGCAACTCTATGTGGGGCCATGGGATCTGAAAAGATTCAGCATATATTACTTCCAGATCAAAGTGGGTAAAAAGAGATACCTTTCCCAGCAGCCAGCTGAATGGGGAGAAATCTAGATGCCTAGAGTAGCCATGCAATAATAGAAGGACCTTAGATCCCTGAATGACTTGCAAAGAAGAAAAGTAGCCCCGTTCCTACCTATTTGGAATTTTTATGAGCAGAAATAAAATCCTTTTTTGTTAAGTCTCTGCAAGTGTAGGGTTTGGGTCTTTACAGCAACAACCCAGAGTAGCTTTAACTGAAACATTCCTTTATAAAGTTCCCGGATAAAAAGTTCGAGATTCATCATGCCTTCTGTTTATTGATCCTGGTCTAAATCTGATCAAAGACAAGTTTTGGCATATAATTGCCCAAATCAGCCACTTCTTTGCTCTGCTGTCAGTGCAGCTGCAGGCTGTGTTTTGTTCTTCCAGTTTTCCAGGTGGGAGGACCACATAATGTCACTGTGATCCTAGATCCTAAGTGTGTAAGAAATCAGCTTTCCAAGTAGTCTCCTAAAAGTTCTTTTTTCTTAACCATCTGCCAGAGGTTTTAAGAGTCATGAAACCTCCCCTCTCCCTTCTTTCTCAAGTCCTTGTTATCTTATAACTTATTTCAAAATATGGTATCTAATTTCTGTGGGCTTAAACCACACATATTTCAGCTTCCTCTAATATTCACTTAGCTCTTTGAAATAGTCAAAACATTACATTTACTTTGTTACTAGATTTTATAACAATATCTGCAAAATAACTTAGACTCACGACAAAGAAGCAACTACTGAAAATATGTTGGGGAAACTATTTGCCCCCAAGATTCCTCAAATCTTCCAATGATACTTTCTCAGAATCATTCTAAAATGACTGCCATGAGTTTACATTATTTAAGGAGAAAGAGGAGGTCCAAAGTTTTGGCAACAATGACAGTGACATTTTTCTCTCCTTTAAGCAAAGAGTGAATGTGTTAGAATCGTTGTGAGGAATGAAAGTGGTAAGGGTGGTGATGAGGGAACAGAAGCCTGGCTGAGGACAAAGCAAAAGGCTGACACTTTGCAACCTCTGCCCCCACCCCCATTCCTGGGTGGGACATATTGTGACATTCTTTAGGAATCTCCAACTATCTTAATAGCTTGCTAAAAAGGGCAAAGCGACTTTGGCATGGCAAAGCCTCGCATATCTGGTATCTTGTAGGTCCTCTTTAGCATATGAAAGTTCTACTGAAACCTCCCTGTTCCTAACATCCCCCACCCCCATGGTACATAACCTGCCACCCCTCACAACCCCTGGGCAGTAGCTCTTTTTGCCCACAGGTCCTGTCCTCACACTTTAACAACCACCATCTTGTACCAAAGATGTCTCAAGAATTCTTTCTTGGTCATCAGCTCCAGACCTCACCCCACCAACCCTCACCTATATTCTAGAACTTCATCAGTGGGTCTGGGTGATGAGAAGTGAGAGCAAATAGTCCAATACCACATAACGCATGATATTTTTTAAAAGTATTTATTAAATTTCATGGGACACAATCCACCATATTCATACAGTTTCATTTCATTCGTTGTTAGAAGGTGAAAGAAATTCTCAATAATTTGCATCCTTTAATTGATTTCTACATAGTGTGGGGTGAAGAGAGATCAACAATAAAACAGAGAGAAAAAAAAATGCAGACACTGAATGTGGGGAATCCTACCAGGAGAAGATATAGGTCTTCTTAATTATATAGAAATTTAATCCTGGAGGCATCATCAACTAACCTGGCCAATCAAAACCCCCATCATTAAGTTCAAGGACAAACAGCAATGAATTGCAGAATACCAGGCTCCTGGTAATCTAGGCAATGGTCTCTCCTTAACCCCTCTGCATCCTCTCATTTACTTTGGTTGCTAAATGAGGACACAAACACCTGTTCCAGCAGCAGGTGGCATTTGTTTATTATAGCTTTACCTGCTGGGTTTTAATCAGTCTGCAGCTGCAGGAATCCGCTTAAGTAACAGTTTATAGGACTGGATTTTTACGGAGTGGTATTTTCCATGAAGAGGCAAAGTTTCATTCAACACTTCCATCATACACAAAACACCATATAAATGGCTTTTATTCCTCCATCTCTCTTCCCCTAACATTTAGGACTACTAATTAGTGAATCATTTCACATGCAGAGTTGGAAAGCTAAGGTTTTATTCTTCTGCCTTCAGGGATGCTCTGTGTTATGTGCTCTCATTATAAAATCCCTGTTTCTTGGGAAGAGAACATCTAAACTCTCTCTGCTTGTGCTACTTTTCTTTTGTAAGCCTCAGAAGGATTGTTAAGGCAACTTCCATCTTAGAAGGGAAGAAAAAAAAAGAATCAATAAGAAAAAATAAAAACACTGCATCTAGATGAGAATGAATCTCTGTACTTAAACTACGTAACAACTCTTTAAAAAAAACACACACACAATAAGAATTTGAAAATTACTTCAATACCACAAGGTATAAAAGACATTATAAGAAGTGAACTTCCTTCCTGATGATACTGAGATCTTCTATCAATGTAGATATCCCCCTATTTTTTTTTTTTAAAGAAAGCACACATGTTTTTTTCCTACATCTTTTGGAAGATGGTTATCATTCAATTAATATTGGAAAACATTTATTCAATTGGTGACTGAAACAATAAAAATATATTAATGATTGTCAGTAATCATTAGGTCAGTAAATCTTTTACTCACAGTTTTATCTTCAGGGCTTAACAGAGATGTTAAAAAAGTAGAACTCTTTAAAAACTTTGAGAAGTGAGGGAATGAGTGAGCAATGCTGCTCTCAAATGATCCACAAGAGAAATCCCAGACATTATGTTTCTCCTGGAAAGCAAACCAACAAACCAAAAAGCAACAAGAGCTTCCAGTCTTGCCAAATTAACTGAGCATTGAAAAGAGCTGGACAAGACTCTGATCTCCTCTTTTTGTCAATTAAATAATAATAATAATAATAATAATAAGTCATCATTAACCCACTTGCTCACATAGAATTTGAAAGAATCTTTCAGCATTTCCTCTTTCCCTTATCCCCTTCATCTTGCATCTGATACATCACCCAACTCCTTACATTGATAGATCCTCTGGCTATATACAGCCTATCACAGACTAGGTTTTGAAGGGGAAAAATTTTTTTAAAAGTATGACTCTATGATGAATGAATAAAAATAAATTGGTTATATAGCATAAGTAATAATTTTCTTCAAAAAACAATACACATTTCTAGATTGGCATTGTAGTTTATAGTTAAAAGCTTAGGCATCTATGCCTTACCACTTACAAGTTCTTTGATCAAACTCTTTGTGTAGTTCTCTACCTCATCTGCCAAATGCATATAATGATGATACTGAACTCATAGGTAGTTTCTGTTATCAAGGAGATAACAGAATAGGTTGACTGGTAGGCATTAGTGACAAACTAGAAAATCCTTTGGAAGAGGTGTAGCCATGGAAAATCCATTATAAGAGCATGAGAGGCAGGAGGAGAAAATAAAGTGGAAGTGGATCTGTGTGCATACCTTTCTTCCAAATTATAGCAATAAAATTTTAAACTTGATGGGGTAATACAGTTGACTAATTTTTCTTCAGATAAGGCTTATTTAAGCTGAGATTGAGAGGATAAGGAGAGATATTTTTTTTAAAGGCAAAATGAAATTTAGTATGTGAATACCAATGTTGGGATTAGAACAGAGGTAGGTCAGATTGGAGAAAGAGGGTGGTGTCTTGAAGGGATCACTGGAACAAGCACAGACACTAGAATCTCCTCTTAGCTCAATGCTGATCAACTTAGTGGGCAAATACTCATCATCTGTGTGAACCTCAGTTGCTTCCTTCTAACATAAATGTTTAGAACTAAATAATGGTTAATTAAGGTTCTTTCACCAGTAGAAATAGCACTTTTCCATTAGACATCAGTTGTAGTTTTGAAACAGTAGTTACAAGAAAGATGATTATAATTAAAAGTTATGGGGGATAAATGTTGAGAGAGTATAAAAATGGTTAGCCTTAGCCAAGATGCTTTTTCAATTTATTGAGATAAAAAGTGCAGGTATGATTTGCATTTTTTAGAAGTCCTGCAAAGTGAATTAAAACATATATATTCCATTTCCATCTTTATTATTGACTGGGAAAAATCTTCAAAGATGGATGTATTAAATAAGTATTCATCTCAGAGCAAGCTGAATATACTAGTGCTAGAAATATGCACATTGCTGGGTTGTCTTTCTCTTTACTTTTTTTCTTTTTCTTTTTTCTTTTTTTTAACCCTGGAAAGTCACTTGAGTTTTTCTAATCTGTCTCTTTCTCAAGCCAGAAGTCCACAAACTTATTTTCTGTAAAGGGCCAGATAGCAAAGATCCTGAGCTTATGGGTCATACATCTCCATTGCAACAGTACAACACTACCACTGAAGCATGAAAACAGCAACAGAAAATACATATGTGAATGGCATGTTTGCGTTCCAGTCAAATTTAACATGTATGAAGAAGCATGAACCAGATATGGCCGATAGGCTGGAGTTGGCCAATCTCAAGTCTATCCTGCTGGATATTAAGACTTCAAATCACCCTAGTGAAGAAATTTTTTAAAATAATTTTTATCTGAGGAAATTGCAATGCAGTGAGGTTAAATACTTTAAGTGAGGCCACAAAGGCAAGTATCAGAGTCAGGATTTGAAAACAAAATATTTAATTTTTTCCATTATGCCATCCTTCCTACCATGGATAAATCCCTCTGGTACTTCTCTTCCAGAATACTCAGAAGAAATTAGTTTGACATTGGGTGGTACATAATTTTCAGACATTTAGTTCTCTAATCATGATTTTCCTGAAGTATACCACAGTGATATCCGTGCTGAGTCTTTGAAAGAGGAAACTGTTTCATGTTCCATTCAGGAAGAGGATTATGGTTAATAGGATGATACCGATCAGTCCCGAATCTCACTCCCTATTTATTATTGACCAAAGGAACTCAAACTCTGGAGCAAGACTGAAGTTTTAGTCAATCTTCAGTTGCTGTTGATGGATGAACTTCGAACCCCACAAACAGTTCTGTGTTAGACTTGAGCAATCCGTTGGTTCAGGCTGTTTCTGCTTTCTCTCTTTATTTTTGCCATTATTCATTTCCCAGAGACAGAGTAAAACAAGTTTCTTTGTTCTTCCCTCATTATGTAACAGAAAGAAAAAAAAAAAGAAAGAAATCATACTATTTTGGACTTTTGTCTTTGGGTTTTATATGTGACAAAGGTATAAAAGGAAAGATTCTTATTGTTCTTTTATTACTTAACAAAACGGAGCATTATAACCCATGTTGTCAAAGATGTGGCCATTTTTAGGCATCTTTCTCTCCTCACTGTTGTGCTTTCTCCTGGGAGAACAAAGTCGTCACACAGTTCACTGCATACTTTTCTTTGTCAAAGCAAAGGAAGATTATTAAGGTCTCATCTTACCAGGGACCCTCTCATTTATGCCATCTATCTCTTTGTGCTTTCTTGAGGGAATACAAAAAAAAGGACTTTTTTCCCTTTTTACCCTCATTTAGTGTTTTATGAGATTGTGTGTTAAGCCGTATTTTAAGAATTTGAACAAGCAGAGACCCTGCCACTGTGAACATTTTTTTTTTCTTTTCCTTTGTGCTTGCCATTTCAGTTGGAGAAATCACACGTATTTTTTTTCCCTCTAATAATATTAAGGGGAAGGCTATCTTAAGATTGCTGCTCTCAAGGCCAATTTAGTTCTCCCATTATTGTTCTTACTTTAAGGATGTGATCTCAGGATTGATGTGCACCAAAGCCTAACCTGCAAGATGGACATTCATGGAAAATTAAATGACATTCACCTACTCCTCAAATGGCCAATTGCACATGGGAAAAGTGAAATATTTTGCCTTTTCAATAATAAATGAAAAACAAGGAGACAGTAGGATTTGGAAAGAGGGTACCTTGCCAATAAAATAAAAAAAATGTTAGCATTTCCCTGCATCTAAGATTGTTCAAAGTTACCTCTTCTGAATATAGCTAAGAGAAGTAAAAGGACAAACATTGGGGTTATTATTTTAATAAGAAGCAAAAATAGACTAATGGTCTAAATATTTTTGTAGGATGTCCATCAGTATTTATTTTATGTAATGAAATGATACTAAATGATTCCTAGTCTGTGTGAAGTCATCACTGATAGAAGAGAAATAGGTGTCAGTGATAAAGTTAATTCCACTGCTGCCTTCTCAATTTGAAAACTGCACATCGCTGGGCTATTGCTTCACAGCACAGTTACCATGCTGTTCATTACAATACACCAAGCATCTAAATCATTTTTAGAGCTGCTTACACTAAGAATAGTTTTATGGTTATTAATCTCATATTGGTATTCATAATAATCACTTCACTTACATATTCAGTAAAAAATATTATCCATCTAACTATGTGCCAGGAACTACTGTAGAACCTGAGAAAGTAGAGATGTAAAGACAAAGAGGTCTCTTCAATCATGGAGTTTTTATTTTACATGACAGCGCACCACTTTCTAATATCACAGGATTATTCTCGTTGGTGCTTATTTAACTAGTTATCAAGATATGTACCAAACGCCATCTTATTTGGATGCAAGGCACTTTTTAAGGGAACATAACTTATAGAAAAGTATAAAAAATAAAAATAAATGGACATTTGGAATTTAAAACTGCTGTTAACTTTGATAATTTAATATATAATTATTGAGTAATAATATGTGCTAGTACTCTATTAGATTTTTGGAATATGGTATAAAACAAGACAGAGACGATTTCTATTCAGGGGAGATAGATTATAGCACACAATGAGTGTAAGAACAGGTTATGACTGGAACTCAAAGGAGTATTCTTTAGGAGTCAATGAAGTCTTCTTGTGAGAAATGATTTTATAGCTAAGAGCTAAAAATAAGAGAAGTCTGTCAAGCAAAAAAGAAAAATTGAAAGTATTTAGCATGTGCAAGATGATAACTTAGCACAGGCAAAAGCCTGTAGTAAAGAAGGAGTAGCTACCTTCATGAAACCTGCTGAGAATCATTTCTCATAACTGGGTTAGATTTCAATATGAAGTATGGAGTGGTACAATAGGACTACAAGAATAAGCCGAGGTCTTCCAACTTTGGAGAATTGTTTTTCGGCCATATAAAACTACTTGAACTTTACACCAAGGGCACTAGAAATATGAAGAGAACTAATGAGACCATGGTATAGAATAGTGGTATCTCTTTGGGTGACTACCAACTCATACCAGGATTTTTCCTTGAGAATTACCAAGTATATTAAGCTGGACCTTCACCAGCCACTTCTAGGTTTCATTATCATGCCCTTGGGCCCGAGCTGATGTATGCAAATGTAGACACCTGATTCCAGCTAAGCCTTTTGAATTTAGCAATGAAATCTCACAAAAAAGTAGTGTGTCATCAGAGTAAAGTAATGTGAACAGTATAATAAGAGATGTAAGTCCCATAAATTTCTGCTTGTGAGATCTGCTGAGGTAATTCTGATTATTTTCCTTCCCCAAATTTCAGTTTATCTCTTTGTTTAAATGCTATGAGTTACGTTAATGTTTGTGCATTCTGACAGTGAATAAATTTGGTAGCAGCAGTTTCTATAGGTAAAAATAATCCTAACTCCTAGGCATGATGAAACATTCCCTTTTTCAAAAATTCTTCCCTGAATTCCCAAGTTTGACTTAAATTATCCTTCTTTGTGATCACCTTGAACTCTTGTTTGTCTTACCATAACATTCCTCAGTCTTGTAATTATTTTTTTTAAGATTTATTTGTTTATTTGAGAGAGAGAGAGGGCAAGTGCAGGAGGAGGAGCATGGGGAGGGGCAGAGGGAGGAGGAGAGAGTGAATCTAAGCAGACTCCCTGCTAAGTATAGAGCCCCAACATGGGGCTCAATCCCATGACCCTGAAATCATGACCTAAGCACTATCAAGAGTTGGATGCTTAATCAGCTGAGCCACCCAGGTGCCCCTGTTTTGTAATTAATTTTAATTCAAATTTCTTATGACTAACCCATGCTCTGTCAAAGTCATGATACTAACATCCTGGTGTCTAGGTACTGTTTCTTATGTACCTCTGAATCTGTAGAATGTAATAAAAAATCTGGCACATAATAGGACCTCATTAAATGTTTGGCCAAAGACTGGATGAATAAAAATGATTATTTGAAAAGCAAGACTCAGTCAACAAACAATGTAGCTCCTTCCTATAACAATTTATAAATCCTTATTCTGAGGATCATATTCTTAGGACAGGAAAGAAACTGAAAACTTTGTTGTGACATATAAGTCCTTGATTTTATAACAGGATATGAAGAAATGAAGTAATTAAAATTCATTTAAGGTGTACAGTGACTGACAAGTAAGAGAGAGCTTCCTGTCTGCCCATGGCAGTTCAGATCATGCACTTAGCAAATTCCGTGTTATGATCAGGCTTGTCAGGTACTTCTACTAACTGGGAAGCAATTCAAGTTTCATTATTTCAGATCTTTTAACAGTTTATGTATTTTATTCTCAATTAATCAAATGGGAACCTGACTTTTGTATCTCTCTGATTAACTCGGTTAGTATAAATTTGTCTTTAGGACATTGTTCATTGTGTGCTATTAGATACAAAGGAAAAACAAAATGAGATTTAAGAACTGAAAATCATATCTTGGAGAGCACATAAGTCACTATGGTTTTCCCACCACCTGAAGCCCCAGAAGAGGTCTTGTCATACTGTTCCTACTTATGACCTTTTCACATTGTTGTATGGAATATATTTCTTCAGAATGAATCATACTTGAAACACTAAGGGTACATGATATGAAATCCAAGGTAGAAGTGTTAATGGAGGACACAATGGGGAATTTGCCTTTGGAGTCCAAGGTGCAAATTAGCAAAGTTCATTCTAAATCAGATAACCAATGAGTGGGACCTGAAGGATCCTGGACCAATCATCCTGAAAGACTTCCTTGTTGTGTTATTGTTTGTGGTGACATTTTGCCTTCAGTGTCCAGTGGAAACTTAAGGAAGAAGCTGTTTTCACTACTTTTTTTTTTTTTTTTTAATTACCAAGAGGGTAGAAGATTTTCATCCAATTACCACTTCCCATTGCCAGCCGGCAGTTAGCGTAGGAAAGTGATAATGGAAAGATAATGTCTAACAAGGCCATACTATCCTTCAAATAGAACAAGACATAATATACAATGCATGCCTTCTCTGATCTTGACTTTTCATTTCCCTGTTCTATTTGGCTGAGAATTTAGCAGATATTGAGAGCAGCCACAGCAAATGAGAAAGTAGTGACAAATAGAGTGGTAACACTGAACAAGACCCTATGTTGGACTGCAAATTTTTGTTCTAATACTCAGCTAGTTACTCTCTCGCTGAGTGATCAGAAGCAATGACTGCCTCATTTTGACAGTCCAATGCATTTCACTGTATTTGATACTTGTATGACTTAAAGAAAAGGTGTGATTTGAAATTATTATGGAAGCAAAAATAGGAGACTTCAATTTACTGTTAGAATTCTAGGCAACAATGGAAATCAATATAAAGAAAGCAGGTCATTCCTCTAGCCACTGTGCTAGGTTAAGTACTAAATGATGTACCTCATAGCATAGAATCCTCATGAAGGTTCTACAAACTGGATGTCCTTAGTTCCATTAGGCAGATGTAAAAATGGAGGTCTAGGAAGATTAATTTACTTGCCTAAGATAACCTACCTACTAAGTAAAGGAGTCAGGGTTTGAAGGCTGTCCATGCCTTATATCACAATCCCAAAGTCAGCTCCTGAAAATACAAAAAAGAAAGAATGAGGAACAAAAGTTAATTTTTAAAACATCTCATGTACAAAAAGACTCTACAAGGGTGATTACTTATGCTAGGCAGTGAAAGCTTTCTTTAACCAAGTAAGTTTAGGAAGTTCTGAGTTAAAGAAAGAAATCACATTACTTGCTATAAGACTTCCTGTAGCCTTTCATAGGAAATACACACTTATGAGACTGTATGGGGGATGCAATATTTTTCAACATATATGCCTAAAAAACTTTTTTTTTTTTTTTGAGAAGAATCTCATGAGATTAGTTCTTCGTGGAATATACATTTTAAGATACAGGGAGGGGTGAATATATCAAAGATTCTTTGGTATTTTTACTGAATGAAGGCAAGCCACATTCATTCCGGAAATCAAGAAGAAATATAATGCTAGGGATTGGTTCTGAGGGCAATTAGAAATTAGAATAAATATTGAATAATCTGTATTATTAATAGACCTCTTCTAATTTACTGCTTTTTCTAAATGCTGAAATAGAAAGAGGCATGAGTAAGATCTTGTCTTTAGGGATGTCATAATCAAACTTAATTGTTTGCCATAAAGAGAGTCATAGTGTAATGGAGGCACCCAAGAAGTTCTTCCAAGTTCTACATTCTGTGATGTGTGAAGTTCCAAATTTTTTATGTACATGAACTCATTTCATTCTATGGTAACTTCATGAGGTAAGTATTCACATTGTCTCTTTTTCACAGATAAGGAGACTGAGTAGAAATGAGATTAATTTGTCTAATATTCCACAACTCTAATGTTTTTACTCCAGAATTCAAACTCAGATCTATAACCTTGGATAGGCCAGAAGAATGCAAACTCTTCTTGGCATGGGAATTTCTGGTAGTAGGTGAAACATGAAGATAATTGGTTGCAATTAAAATATTCTAACTCAGCATCAATATATATGGAGATCTTGAGGAGAGGATATTTTTACAAATCACCCATGTAGATTTTTAAAAATTTTATTCTTTTGCCAGAGAGAGAGAGAGAGAAAATGAGTGCAAGCAGGGAGAGTGGCAGGCAGAGGGTGAAGTAGGCTCCCTGCTGAGCAAAGAGTGCAATGTGGAACTTGATCCTAGGACCCTGTGATTATGACCTGAGCCAAAGGCAGATGTTTAACTGACTGAGTCACTGGGTGTCTCCACACAAAATTTTAATACTGATGATTTATAGACAGCAGGTTGGGAAATATAGCATACTTGTCTATACTGTAACCCATAAGTAAAAATCATATTTTAATTTTTTATCCAATACTTAAAATTCTATAACTTTTCATAGGTAGCTACTTAAACTTTACTGTGAGAAATACATAGGTAGTCCTCTATTTCAAATATGACATTGCTTATACTTTCCGGTTTGCTAGTGAATGTTAACCCATTCCCTGGACATAGGTTGTCTTGCTAAGCTCTGTTCTTGTTATTGAAAATAATAGACTAAAATATAGAACATGAATTGAAGGACAAAAATCTACCATCTCAAATGAAAGTTCTCAAAACTAGTTCTACTAGTTGCTCAGTAGAGGCAATTGAAATAAACATAATTGATTGTGTATTCTTAGCGAAGGCAAAGATGAGAAAATATATTCAAGAAATCCTCCAGCAATCCTAATGTTATTATTAATAACAAGGATCTGTTCAAAATCCTTTAATGTAGTGATTATCAGTAAAAGCCCTGAAATGTGACTTATATAATTAAAAAACCACTAACAAGCAGTGTGACCTCGAGCAAGTCACCTACCCTGTGGGGTTTCCTTTTCTAATCATTCAAATAAAAAGCTAATAATTATAAAATGATCTCCCACAAAGCATTCACTATGGACACAGTTCTACTTTAAGTACTTTATTTATATGCGATCTAATGTTTATTCTTCATTACAAAATCAAGTGATGCAGTTAGTTTCTTCATTTTATAGTAGATATAACACTGGCATAGAAGGATAAATGGCTTGGTGAGGTCACTTGGACAATAAATGGCTAACCTGGGTTTTAAACTCTGGTATTTCAACTTCGAAACCTGTTTTCTGTAAACTGTGTTGCAGGCTTTCCTTATAGAGACTAATGTTCTTTGAACTGTATAATCCTTTGATTTTAAAGGTGCTAAAATAAAATAGTACCTTAATGCTGTAGAAGAGTTCATATAACTAACTTCTGATCATTGACTCACATATTTGTAGGACCTTTTAGATTTGAGAAAATCTGGCTCTGTATTGCATAGAAAACCAGGAAGAAGTCTTGCTTTGTATTTCATACATTTTGACAATTATAATTTATAGCAATAATAATGGGAATAATGGTGCTCTTCAGCTTGATTTGTTAACTACCTATTTCCTGCCTGTAACCTCACCAAAGAGAAATATAGAAAGTCCTCAAGAAGGGCTTTGTAGTTATAATATTAGACTTTTAAATTTCTCTTTGACCTCTTTGAATCAGGTTTCTTCTCTGGGAATCTGACCAAAACTGTTCATATCGGTAGTTTTGATTTGCTCTAAGTGTAGGAAAAGAGCCAAATTTTCAAGTTCATTATTTTAGCTCTTTTAAGTTGTATCTGATATCAAGGCAGAGTGGATTATATGCCCAGAAGGTAGAACACCGTCTGTAACATGCTTGTGCAAATTCTCAGAGACGTTCAGTGTCCTGAGACCTCTATTTTCATTCTGAGTTTATCATTGAATTATTGAGTTTACGGGACTTTAGAACTTAGAGAGTCCAATATTCTTATTTTATAAATGGCAGCATAAGAAAAGAAAAAGGGAATTTGGGAGGGAAAGACAGAAAAAGGAAAAAAGGAAGGGAAGAAAGATGGTACAAAATAATAAAACAATAAGATTGACATCATTATTTGCCAAATTTTATATTAGATTTGTCATATATGCTATCACAGTTAATTAGTTCATGTTTAATACCTAATGATTCATAGATTGAAAAGATTTCATATACAATAAAGAACTTGTCATAGGTGTGCTTTATGGGACAGTGTTAGTTTGAAGTCTAAAAGGGTTTTTTTCATGCTGCACTTGATGATGGTCAACAATGTTAGTCTTCTTTGAGGTCAAAAATTAGTGAAAGATCAAAATTGTAAATTAGTGGGGTTTTTCTCCTGTTTTCTTCCCTTAGGTGCTTCCTATTTTGCCTTAACATCTCTTTCCTATGACATGTATGCCTATGACACACCGAGTAGCACAGAGATGGGCGTGACGTCAAGGTCTTTAGAGTATATGTCGATCAAGGCAAGAACACTAGGGGAAGGGAGTAGTTTATTTGAAGCCAAATCCATTCCAAATTTAAGGAAAGAGAAATGGAGACATGAGAAGTTGTCAGCTTGATAGACCCCACTAGATCAAATAATGTGACTATTGATGTGAAAATGGTTATATTCAGGTGTATGTTGGGTTAAAAAGTGATTCAATTTATTTGACTTCAGAGAATTTATACTAAGAACTTTCACTCACGTGATGCTTTAAAGTTAACTTCTTTACAAACAGCAATGATGCTCACAACCCTGTGAATCAGACTATCAGAATCCTCAGGGAAGAAGGAATACAAAGCACTGAGAATTAGAAAGTCTTCTTGGAAGACTTAATAAATGGCAGACTTGGGCTTGAAGCCAAACACCCTCAATCTAGTATATTCACTATACATAGCAAACCTGAACTAATTGACATTTGTGCAAACTTCTGTTCACGAGGAGAAAATTCATTTCAGGTGCACTTGAGTCCTTTATCAAAATATGAGGAGTCCTTCATCAAATTTGATTTCAGAAAATTGAAGCTTTACCTTAAAATCTCATTAGCTTCTTATTTCTATTAACATTTAACTACTAATAATTATCTCTATGTAAATAAAAACTATTTATGTTTTGGTATGTCTGCTTCCTCAGACATTCATCATTTTTACTTTTAGCATTAACTATACCACGTCAGTATATTCAGACATCAATGTCTTTGAAATTCAATGTTGTCAGGTGATGATACTGAAAACATAGCATCCAACAGTGTGCCTATATAATGCTCTATAAGCAAGTGTGTTATTAAAAATTGTGATTTCATTAAAAAAGCAGTAAGTGAATAATTACAAAAATAGATTCAAGTCTCAGAAATAGTAATTTTCTAGACTTAAGATACCCCGAGTTTTGTGTTTTGATTTTTGTGGTTTTTTCCCCCTAATAGAATCAATTTGTTTGCAGTACAGCTAAGACTAAGGATTGTATCAGAAGGTCATGGTATACAAGGTAATTCAATACATTTGATGCAAATTGCATGCATTTAATGTACTAGAAATGAATGATTTAGCAATATTTTTTTATGAGTAAGAGTGCTATTTGTGCAAAATTTAAGTAGAAGTTTGAATTGCAGGTTATTGAAGTGACATAGCCATTAACTAACTGGGTGAACTCTGGTAATCTGTTTAACCTCCCTGAGCTTAAATTCCATCATCTCTGAATAGAATTGGTAACTTATAACTAATTCCATAGGTTAAATGCAACATAAAGTTTTTACGTTCTCAGCTTTGTGATTTTACATAGAAAGTGATCAAAAGTACCAGAAAAAAAAAAAAAAAAAAAAAAAAAAAACCCATGAAACAAATAGATTTACCAACCTCTGGGAGTCTATCCTTTAATTCAGTTTTCAAGAAAATATTTATCAAACAGCCACTACACAAGTGTGATTAAAAAAAAAAAAAGTAAATATAAAGATTTAAAATATATGAGGAAAATCCACAACCTCCAGAAACCAACATTTTGGTGGATGATAGAACACTTATTAGAAATTCTAACATCCCACTTTCTCCCCTAATCCCATAGTTGGCTTCTTTTGTTGTTCTGTAGCTGGTTATTCAGTGCTAATGGCACAGAGTACACTTTAACTGCAGGCACAGGCAGACATAGACAAGACCGTCATGCACACTTTGTTCGCTTACTATGCTTGTGTCCCATAATGCATGTCCTCTTTCTTTTGGTACCCTCCAAAGGTGGGAGAACCAGAGGCCTAATTGACTTACATAGCCTGTTATAATTCACTTTTAAGTAAAAATGCTGACATACAGCCATATGGAAAACCTCCCCATCACCTCCTCCTCAGCCTGGTGAAATACTGTCATCTTTCAAATCAGAGTCTTTCCAGAACCCCATTCCCGAAGGATTTGCTAGTCTTTCCTTAGTACTCCCAATGCATGTAATATATAATTTCATTACAGCATTTACCGCATTTACTTTATTTACCTATGTATAGTGAAAACAGATTGTCTTTGGCTGAGTTTTCCAGCAGCAGACTATAAAATTAGAATTCATATTAATTTGAAATGTTTATTAAGAAATGTTACCCTGAGAAACAGTGAAGGGCTAAGGAAAACAAGAACAGGAGGAAGATAAATAAACTAAGATGTAAAGTCAGGTAAAGTTCAAAGGATTATAGCTTAAAGTATTTGTTCGGTAGGAAAGAACAATCTAGTGACGCGGGTGGGGCTTCATGCTTGCTCACAGGATCCAAAGATTATCTTCTCCATTCCTGTGTTCCTGCTCTGACTTCATCCCCTTTTGTAAGCTTCTAATCCAGACCCACGGAAGAGAGATTGTTGTGAGTGCTAACCTCTTGTTTCTGAGTCCTGCAATTTATTCCAAACAGATACACTGCATCCATGCTTTAAAAATTCACAACAATTTTAATTGATTTTTAAAATATGGTTGTAAGATGGCCATCTCTTTCTCCCAAAAAACAAACTACCAAATGCAAATCCTATAAATAAAAAATGTTAACATCAGAGAAGAAGATTACACTGATGGGCTCTACATTAGCCCAGCCACAAGTGAATAAAGGATCAGTACATAGAAGGTGATTCAATACAAATTATCCAAACTGCTAGCTAAAGAAGGGAAACAAGTGAAACAAATAAAAAGCAAGCAAACAAAAAGAATCTGAGAGTTTGGGACAACATTAAAGAATTTAACGTATGTGTAATTCAAGTCTCTGAAGGACAAGAGAGAACAAGACAAAAGACGGAGTTCATGAGACGGTGGACAAAAATTTTTCCAAAAATTATTGAAGTACTACCAACCACATATCCCAAACTCAAAGTATCCTGAACAAGTTAAATAACAAATGAAAACAAATAAATAAAATATCTAGACACATCACGGTTCAACTGCTGAGAACTGAAAAATCACAAGCTAAAAAAGAGTGACATTTTCAAATACTGAAAAAAAAAAAAAAAAAAGAAATAACATTCCCACCCAGAATTCTATATACAGTGAAAATACTTTTCAAAAATAAAAGCAAAGTAATTACTTTTTTGAAAAAAACTAAAGCTGAACTAGTTTATTGAAAGCATACTAGCCAAAACAAATAAACAAAAACAAAACATAAACTAAGGAAAGCTCTTATGTCTACCAGACTTAAATTTAGATTAACAAAACAAAAAAAATAAAGAATAGCAAAACCTGTAAAATCAGGGTAAATATGAAATATTTTTCTACTTTATAGCTTATTATTATTATTTTTCATTTTCCCTTTTCAATAAATTAATTTTCAAATTTAGTATAGATATTCAAGTTAAAAGTCATTTCTTCAGGGGCACCTGGGTGGCTCAGTGGGTTAAAGCCTCTGCCTTCGGCTCAGGTCATGATCCCAGGGTTCTGGGATCGAGCCCCACGTCGGGCTCTCTGCTCAGTGAGGAGCCTGCTTCCTCCTCTCTCCCTCTGCCTGCCTCTCTGCCTACTTGTAATCTCTGCCTGTCAAATAAATAAATAAAATCTTAAAAAAAAAAGTCATTTCTTCAGAAGTTTGACAGTTTTTATCCACATCTAGATGAAACAAGATTAAGTGAGGAAACAGAAAATTTACCTGTTATGTACTTAAGAAAACCTCATGTAGTAGAGCAAAACAAAGCTATGATCCAAGAATGAAGGAAATACTGTGCTTCAAGAAAGAGTAGAACTAGTGCAAGAACAGAAGAAAATAAATCCTATACTTGCTTCAGTGAATGAAATCAGTATATACTAGTTTATTTAGTAAAGAATAGAATTAGATACCCAGGCATTGGAAAAACAAAAAAAGAATGATGTGCAAGGAAGATATTAACTATATCCAAAGCAAACTAAAATGGAATATAATCTAATACTTCATAGTTAAAAAGTGATTGTACATACTATCAGTTCCAACAATGTAACAGAAATAAGAATGAGGACAGAAAATACAAGGAGTGAGCAATATGAAAAGGTGGAAAAAAGTGAAAGAACACGTTTTTTTCTCCTTTATATCATTTGGCGTTAGTATGTACTGCTTAAAGTTGAAGCGTCAAAAACTAAAATTTAGTTAAACGTGACACAATAACAAATAACAGATATAAAAATAGAAGGTAGGTTAAAATTTTGATAAATATGAAACATGAGGTTGAAAGAGAGAAATATAGAGTAAAAGATACTTAATAAACTTACCTAATTCTAGTATATAGATTTCACAAGAATTCTTATTTAAATATCTACACTGTTAAAAACATGACAATCTGTAAAATAAGTTAACTCGTGTTCTATCTAATGATATTAATGGATTGCAATTTTTAAAAATTTGAGGATGTGATCACACCCAAAACAAAAGAATGCTTGTCTTTTACATTTATAAACTAAAATATTTAGAGACAAAATAATATATCTGTGCTTCATTCCAAAATAATCAGAGGTGTGTAAGAATTGTTGGAGGGTATAAATGAAACAAAATCGGATATGGGCTGGTAATTGTTGAATCTAAAATAGAGAGGTATGACACTGTTCTTTAAAATCTTTTGTATATTTGTGATTTTTTAGAGTAAAGAACAAAGACTTTGGAAAACAGATGAAAAACTAAAGTGAAATGAATGATTTTTTTTTTAAGATTTTGTTTATGTATTTGAGAGAGAGACAGAGTGAGAAAGCATGAAAGCAGAGGTAAGAGGGGAAGCCGATTCCCCATGGAGCTGGTAGCCTAAGGCAGGACTCAATCCCAAGACTCCAGGATCATGACCTGCAAATGCTTTATTTTTCACAGTAGACACTGAGTAAAGTCCTTAAATCAAGATCGATCTATCTATCTATCTATCTATCTATACATACATATATATATATGTATATATATATATATATATATATAGAGAGAGAGAGAGAGAGAGAGAGAGAGAACTGTGTATTATATTATACTTTTCTCTGTTTTGCTTGGATTCCCCTCCCATTTGCATACATTACAATTTAACTTTAAAAATAGTTGAATACCTTTCTAAGAAAAAACAGGCATTAAACTTGTAAATAAGCTCCATTTTGAAAATGTAACAATATAATATATTTTTTCCTATTTATATTTTGAGATGAGTATCCAATGTAAAAACGAAACACTGACAATTTAAAAGATACTCTGAATCTCCACATCTCCCAACACTTTGAGATTCTGTTAACCCTTCTCCTGGGAGGAGCATGCCTCTACCACATCCACTTGAAAATCATGAAAGCAAACCATAATATAGTTTCATGATGCTATTTTTCTTTCTTTCTTTTTATTATGTTATGTTAGTCACCATATAGTACATCATTAGTTTTTGATGTAGTGTTCAATGATTCATTATTTGCATATAACATGTGCACTCCTAAATACCCCATGCCCCCACACCCTTTCCCTCTGAAACCCTCTGATTGTTTCCAGGAGTACACAGTCTCTCATGGCTCATCTTCTCCTCTGATTCTCCTCCTTCAGTTTTCAGTTCCTTCCCCTAATGTCCTCCATGCTATCCCTTATGTTCCACATATGAGTGAAACCATTTGGTAATTGTCTTTCTCTGCTTGATTTGTTTCACTTAGCATAACCCTCTCCAGTTCCATCTATGTTGATGCAAATGGTGGGTGTTCATCCCTTCTGATGGCTGAATAGTATTCCATTGTATATATGAACCACATCTTCTTTATCCACTCATCTGTTGAAGAGCATCTCAGCTCCTTCCACAGTTGAACCATTGTGGACATTGCTGTTATGAACTCTGCCCAAGCATGATGCTATTTTCAAAATGAGACCATAGCCTCTAAAAACTTCAGAAGAATATGGAGGGGTAAGGACTTTGGAGAGGAAAACTGGTAAGAAACTATTAAGTTAAAAATAGGTTGTATATGCACATGTAAAAAAAGAAATCTATGGAATAAAAAAGTCTTCACCACATTTGGTCATGAAAACTTTGAAATATTGTGTCTTCAGTATTAAATTACCATCACATATAATCACTGATTAAAAATAAACAAACAAACAAACAAACAACAACAACAAAAAACACAAGACATTTGAAGTATCTACTCTTTATCTCATTGGGAATGCTTTTTTTTGTAATATAAAATCATTCTTATCTGATTTATATTATCAGTATTATACTCCAAGTGGCCATGGCATATAAACCACACGATTTAAACTTGTTCCCTTATTACTCTGAGTAGAATTATTTATGGGAAAAAATACAATAAAAAAAGCCCTTTTCAGCTAAAGTTTAACCAAATATAATGTGCAGAAGGATGGAGCAAACTGGGAAGGACCACCCAGACTTGGCAGAGGTTCTATTTTTTGAGTGGATAATTATATCATATCAACACACAGGAATTTTGTTTGTAATGTAAAATTTATTCTTTGCTGTCCTGAGTAAATCTCTCCTAGTCAAGCAGATCTACTAAGAGGTTAGCTAAACTCTGCTTTGGTTAGTAGTAACAATGTCCTCCATAAAGCAAATCTACTAGATGATTCTACTAAATGATATAAATTCATTTTATATCCAACAGAATTGATTACTCTTTCTGCAAACACATTGTCTACCTTATCATAGAACACTCCTCTAAAGTTTATCTATAACATTCCTTTGGAGTTTCTCATCTCTTACTAGCTAACCCTTTATACAATCCACTACTCAGGTGAAATTTTTAGTGGACATTTAAATCATGATGTTATCCTTAAGAAAGCTCATCACAGGTGCCTGGGTGGTTCAGTAGGTTAAGTGTCTGACTCTTGATTTCAGCTCAAGTCATGATTTCAGGGTTGTGAAGTGGGGCTCTGCCCTGGGAAATAGAGCCTAATTAAGAGTCTCTCTCTCTGTGCCCCCATCCAAACCCAGCCCCATCACCCCTGCTCTCATGGCCTCACACAATCTCTCTTTCAAAAACAAAACAAAAACAAAAAACACCTCACGGATTTCCATGACTTTAACCAACACCTACCTCCCAACAACTCCAAAATACACATTTTTAACTTGGAAATCTCATTTGAGTTCCAGACATATATTTTAAAAAGCTTGCTTGGCAAATCTACTTTTGAATATTTTGTAAGTATCTCAAACTTTACATATTCAAAATAGAAGTCATGATTTTCCCCTAAATATAATTCTTGCTCAGGATTTTCATCTTAGGAGATGGCATTACCATTCAACAAATTACTGAAAACAAAACCTCTCCATCTTCATTACTATCATCCCAAATAAAAAAAAAAAAAAAAAAACATTTTCCATGAATTAATTGTTTTCCCATTTCCTTCTTGTCCAGAATAAATTCATTTTTTTTTTTCACATAGCAGGCTATATCCCATTTTTAAAATGCAAGTCAGAGCATGTAACTCCCTTGCTTGGTTTTTCAGTTGATTTTTTGCAGTATGTGGAATAAAATCCAAAATCCGTGGTGTAGTGTAAGAAGTCTTGTTGATCTATCTTCAGCCTGTCTTCTAATCTTATGGAACTCCACATTTTTCTCACTAAATTGCAATCAGTACTTTTTACCAGTTATAACTGAAGGGTAGGACAGGGGGCAGGGTACTCATTTTTCTATTCTCAGGGCCTTGATTTTTCTATTTCTCTGGCATGAATGACTTCCTATTGGCTCATGATGAAAACATGCACCATTATGAAGACTTTTCCTGATCATTCTATCTAAAGTAGACTTACCTGTTATATTCTTTCATGTCAACATTTATTATTTCATTGATAATACAAATCAAAATCTGTCATTATTTCACATGCTTGATATTCATTTTGAATATTTCATATTTGCCCTGTCTCAAAAGTAAACTCTCTGAACCACTGACTTTGTTTTCTATTTTATCCAGAATATCCGCTATGCTGCTTGGTACATAGTACAGAGTAGGCACTCTAGGAAATATTTGTGGAATAAATAAATGAGTGAACATCCAAGTGACTCCTTGTGGGGAAGGCTGTGTTTCCTCCAGAAGGAGAGCAAAAGAGCAGGCACAAATAACTTCATTCAGGCCATTCATGAACTTCATAGAAGAGCATGATATAACTTGTATAAAAAAAATGAAAAAATGTTTTGTTGATATCATTTAATGGGAAAAATGACAAATAACTTGTTTCCCTGGCTTCCTCATAATGGAAATTCCACACATGGGTGGTTTTTCCTAAAAGGAAAAGAAAAAGAGAGAAACAAAGGAAAATATTAGAGATCTGAAGTACTAAAAAATTATTGCTGTGCTTATGTATATTGTTGAATTAATCTATTCAGTCACATATTCATTTTCTAATTAACTGATATGAACAGTTCAAGTACTGCCTAGTAGTTTATTGCTGCAGGTCAAAATGTCTCAGTGGATATATAATTCTAAAAATGGCTCTGCAATTATAGTAGTTTTATTTATCCACAGGCACTTAAAAGCATCAAGAAGCTTCTAATTGCTAACAGGGAAAGACCTCGCCTTTCCCAGCCTGTCCTCCTTCCTGACCTATATGCAGAACAGATACTGTCATTTCTGACAAGAAGAATGAGGCCGACCACAAATAATATGTGACAGAAGTAATTAATTTGTACATGTGAGAACCTATCAGTCTACTATAGCAGAGTTCTCTGAGGAAGATTTTTCACACAATTGCACATCTTCCAGTCAGGTCTCTTGATAATTGGTAAATGTGAAATGCAGTGCCCGTACTTATAGAATGTGGTTCCCTATCACGTATGGTCTGTGATGTCCTAAAATTAGAATAACTGGTACAGGCAACAGTGACCCGACAGACAGCAAATCTCACTTCCAGACAATTACTGTTAAATACATAACCTATTTAAACAAAGTAACAGGGGATTGCATATCACATAAGGAAATAAGGGCATGGATTAGGGTAGCATTTTAAAATTCTATTGCAAATAGGTAATTAGCATGTAAAAATAGAAAATAAGCTTGTTATGTCTCCAGTTAAGAGGGAAGGTTATTATTGGAATCCAGATGGATCCAATATTTGACTATGTAAAGCCAGATAAGTAAAGCAGAGGCTGTGCAATTCAGGTGAAAAGATCAGGAAGAAAGAATTTACTCATTTGTTTCCTTGAATGCTATATAAAATTCCATTTATACATTTAGCAAGTTCATTATATATCCCAGTTTTGTATAGCAAAGTCATTTCATGTTTTAATGGATGGCTTATAGTAATAAGACTGTGAAATCTGATAAAAACACATTTCCCTTATTAGAAATACTTTGTGAAAAATATTTATTTTTCTGCATGCTCCTTGCTGTGATAGTACCTGAGCTGTGATGACAGAGATAAAAAAGAAACGTACCTTACATTCATTAGTGTAAAGTGTCTTTGTTTTGCCATTAACATCATTTTTTCATTAACACCTTTCATTTTCTTTCTTTAAGAATCTTGATATGAGGGGTGCCTGGGTTACTCGGTTGTTAGGTGGTTGCCTTCAGCTTGGGTCATGATCTCAGAGTCTTGGGAGGGAGTCCAGCATCAGGCTCCTGTTTTGTCCAAGTTTTCACGTCTGAGAGACCACCAAGGAGCCAAGCACCGATACAATCACACGAGGGTTTATTTGACAAGCTTAAGCTGGGGCCCAAGTATACCCAATGCAACGGAGTAGGGACTTGGACCCTGAGCCAGATTACAGAGTTTTTAAAGTCAGAGTAGGGGTGGACTCAGCAGTGGGTGAGGACAAAGGGGGTTATGGATAATGTAAGTCTCTAAGGAATTTTGGAAGTGAGGTCTCCAGGACCTTGAGGGCTAGCTGTTGTCTGGGGAAAAGGTTATTCATTACCAATAACAAAAATCTTGTGAGACCCTTTAGATGTGTATCAGTGGGTCATATGCTTGGGAATGATCGCTGACACTATCTTGGAGGTTTAGAGATAAAGTTTCACATTTCTCCTATCAAGTGTCCTTGTTAGTGAGATTTAGATTAGGAGAAATTTAACTTTATTTAGGGCTTGAGGAACTGAGTTATTTGCCTCTGGAAATTGTGCTATTGTTAAGACAGCTTCTTTGTTGTGAATCTCTAGGACATTGGTAAACTGAGGGAGACTCCTGTCTTGCAGAATTGTGATCTCTGCAAATTAACTATTTGCTTTTCCCCCAGGGCAGCCAGGGGTGGCTGAGGAATGTCACACATACTACCGAGGGGAGGGGAGTGGGTCGAGAGGGGGTGCAAGGTGCCAGCCTCCTCTTTGCCAAGATGGCTGTACTTACGTCAGGGCTAGACTCGAGGTGGGTACAGCCTTGTTTTTCTTGGCCTCCACACTCCCTGCTCAGCAGAATGCCTGCTTCTCCCTCTCCCACTCCCCCTGTTTCTGTTGCCTCTCTCACTCTGTCTCTCTCTCTCAAATAAATAAATAAAATCTTAAAATAAAAAAAGGAATCTTGATATGAAACACTCCACCAAAACTACAAAACAAATCTATTTATATAACTTCAGAAACAAAACACACATATGCAACATAACTTCTCTGTTAGCATTTTTTTTTTTTTTACTTGTTTGCTTATTTTTAAGAACTCTGTTAAGGAGGTTGCCTGGGTGGCTCAGTCGATTAAATGCCTGCCATTGTCTTGGGTCATAATCCCAAGATCCTGTGATTGAGCACTGCATTGGGCTTCCTGCTCAGTGGGTAGTTTCCTTCTCCCTCTCCCTCTGTCAATCCCCCTGCTTGTGCTCTCTCTCTTTATCTCTCTTGTCAAATGAATAAATAAAATACTTTTTAAAAAAGAGCTCTGTTAGGACTTTCCTCTATTTTATAGGAACATAAATATGTTCATAGATTACTTGTAATCTTTTATTAAATATCAGATATATACAAATAATATTTCCATCATATGTGTTCAACTTAAAGTCTAAAATCAGTAACTTTATTCTGCCTCAGAATATTATAATGACCTAAGAACATTTTATGTCATTCCATTCCTCCTTCTTTTTTTCAATACTTGTTTAGATTTCAGTAATTTACTTTAACCATTTGTGTGGGTTGATCATGTCATCCAAAAGCAGCTGCTCAATTTTTTTTTTTTATGTTCAATTAACCAGCATATAGTACACCATTGGTTTCTGATGTGGTGCTCAGCAATCCATTAGTTGCATAGAACACCCCGTGCCCATCACCACACATGCCCTCCTTAATTCTCATCACCCAGGTACCCCATTCCCCCACCTTTCCCTTCTGTAACCCTTGATTTGATTTCTGGAATCAAGAGTCTCTCATGGTTTGTCTCCCTCTCTGATTTCTTCCCATTCAGTTTTTCCTCTCTGCACTGTTCAAATTCTAATCCCCACTTCCTGGAAGTGTGCACTTACTTAGAAATTGGGTCTTTGCTTATGTATTTAAGTTACAGTGAGGCCACACTGGAGTAGGAGTGGTAACTACATCCAAAATGAGATCTATCTTTGTAAGAAGAGATGCACAGACACACAGTGAAAATGCCAGCCAAACATTAAGCAGAGATAAGACGATGTGTCTACCAGCCAAGGAATGCCAAGGATTGCCAGCAGCTTATAACAAACTGAGAGAAAGGCATGGAGCAGATATCCCTCAGAGCCTTCAGAAAAAACACGCCCCTGCAGACAACTTGATATAAAACTGACAACCCCTGGAAGTCTGAAAGAATACACTCCTGTTGTGTAAAGCCACTCAGTTTGTGGTACTTTGTTACATAAGCTCAAGGAAACTAATGTACTTTGTTACATAAGCCCAAGAAATTATCTATCTCAAATGTGAAAACATTGTTCCCTTATTTAGGAAGTATTTATGTATCTCATGTAGTTACCAGTATCCTGGATCATGATCTCTTCTTTCAAGCCAAACAATTCATAATTCTCTATCAGGGATTCTTATTCTCTATCTATAGCATAGTCCAGAAAATATTTTTAATGAGGGTTTTGGGGAAAAACAAAATAAGACAAAACAAAAACTAAAACTATAACAACAACAAAACATTTAGTTTATAGCCATCCAAGTGTGTCTTTATTTTGCCTTCACTCATGAAAGATGGCCACTGGGTGCCTACTATTAGGCTCACCATTATGTTCTCTCAACACTGCACAGGAAATGATGTTTCCTCTGACTCTCATTTTAGCTTCAGGGAAGTCAGTTTCTAGTCTTGTCATGGTTCCCTTGTAGGCAATTTGTCTATCTCACTGGATAATTTTAAGATATTCTCTTGGCAGTTTGTTTTGTGCAGATTCACTAGGACATGTCTAAGTTCAGATTTTTCTTATACCGTTAAGAATTGATTAGATTTCCAGAATCTGAGGATTACTCTAAGTTTGGAACCTGCTTAGCCATTATCTTTGAAGACTGTCAATTCTCTCATATGATTTTTTTGGAAAACAACCTAGATACATACTGTATCCTCTCTGTAATTTGCATTGCTTGTCCTCTCTTTAATATATCAAAACTTTTCTTTCTGTGATTTTTTTCTTTGTAAAATGTGTTCATCTATATAATCCACTTAAATTTCTTTTTTTTTAATATTTTATTTATTTGATAGAGAGAGATCACAAGTAGGCAGAGAGGCAGGCAGAGAGAGAGGGGGGAAGCAGGATCCCTGCTGAGCAGAGAGCCATTGTGGGCCTTGATCCCAGGACCCTGAGATCATGACCTGAGCTGAAAACAGAGGCTTAACCCACTGAGCCACCCAGGCACTCCAATCCACTTAAATTTCACTTGATCTTTTTTCATATATTATTAGATATTTGCATCAACTCTTGGTAAATATGTTTAATTATTTTAATTATGTAAGACAACATATACTTAAATTTTTATTTTGCCCTATAACTCCGATATTTGTACATCTTGGGAATCAAACATTTCTGTCTCTTAGTTTTGTAAGCTCTGCTCTTGATGATTCTTTTATTGTTGTTCGTGTGATTTTTTTTTTTTATCTGTGATTTTATTTCTCCTGAAAAATTATCTATGGGACTTTTGTAAGGTCTGGCAGAAAGAAGCATTCCCCTAGAGAGTACTTGCATTTGCTTCTGCCTGGTGCCTGAAGGTACTTACATGGGATCACTTAAAGATAAATTTTCAACTTGAAAGCTTTAGCTCACTAGCTGCAAATCCAGATGAGGGCCAGTTTGTGAGTATGAATCCTCAGGAGAGATTTCTTTTTCTTTCCATCCACTGTCAAGATCCCAACAGACATGTTTCTTCATTTTTTCCCCCTATAGTGAATTTATTTCTCTTTTAGTTTGTACCACTAGTATAAGTGCACCTGAGCATAACAGGCTTTGGAAACTGTTTTATTATTAGTACTAGATTTGAATATACTTATGCCCTTTGGTCTAGCAATTTATCTTCTCTGTATATATTTGATGGAAATGTGTGCACAGGTACAACAACAACAACAACAAAACAAACAAACAAAAATGATGGATGCATTAGCTTTACGGCAAAACCCAAATGCAACTTAAATGCACATCAATAATAGAATAAATGAATAAATTGAGGTATAGTCAGAATATAGACTATTATACAGAAAATGAATGGAATAAACACTGCTGCTACAGGCAGAAACATAACATAGAACAAAATAAGCCAGACACAAGAATATTTCCTATGTGATTCTATTCAGATAAAGTTTTACAGAGGCAAAACTCATCGAAAGGATTGAATCTCAAGAGAGTGTGAGCCACTCTAGAAAAAGACAGGAAGTGTAGATGAGGGTGGTCTTTGGCAATAGATGGAGGCTACAAAGTGTGTTCATTTGGTCATTATTCTTTGAATACTACTAGTTTGCAGATATCAGATCTTGGAACTTCTCAGCCTCCATAATCATGTGAGCCAATGGCCTATATCTCTATCTATCATCAATCTTTATCCATCCTCATTCTCCTCTATTTCTCTATCTACCATCTCTCTATCTATCTATATACCTGTTCATCTACTAGTTTTCCTTCTCTGGAGAATCCTCACAGATACAAAATACACCTTCACATTTCTGTACTTTCTACCTGTAAAATGCTTAACTAAAACAATAAAACAAAAAAAAAAAAAAAAGAAGAAGAAGAAGAAGCAGAAGAAGAATGCATTGAATCATACCATCAATTCTCTTAAACCTCCTCATTGACTCATTGTGCATTTAGGACATACTGTACAATCCTTGTCACAGTGTATCTGACCACACAAAGTCTGTTTCCCACATTCCTCTCCAATCTAATGTAGAATCATTATCTCTCACTTCAAATCAACTACACTGATACTTTGTTTTCTCCAAACACAAGAGGATTTCTCAGCTTATGGAATTTGCATGTGCTACTCCTTCTTTCTGGCATACTTATATTTGCTTTTTACTCAACCTTTAACTCTGAAAAATGTCAACTCTAGTCATTTTCAAGGCTCCTAAGTACAAGGCTCAGAACCACACAGCATTCACTGAATTCCATTGTGGGATTTAAAAAAAAAAAAAAAAAAAAAAAAAAAAAAGTCACAAGTCTTGCAAAGATTTAAAATGTAGAAAAATAAATTTCACATGTTGAAGATGAAGAAGCTACAAAATCATGTGGTATGGGTATAGGAAACCATTAATTAGGGCTGTCACTATAACCAATCTGCCCACATATATCAATCAACTGACAAGTATTTACTTTATTATATATATATATATATATATATATATATATATTATAAGCTTTGTGTACTGTTGAAGAAAAATCCTTCTCTACTCTTCATTTCTAACAGCTGATCTCAGAGTTAAATTGACATGAGACAAGTTAATAGGAAAAAAATACAATGTTTAATTATGGGCACATGGGAGCTCAATAATTAAATTCAGGCCCAAAGAAATGAATAAGGCAGGTGTTTTTTATACTTTTTAGACCTTTTAGGAAGAATAAATCTATGAGAAGTTGACAGGACAAAGAAAACTTGTATTTTGGACCTTTATTAATAAGGAATTCTACACAGACTTTGGGCTGGGGTAGTAAATTAATAAAAAGTGACAAGGTTTGTTTAGGTAGCCTTCCCAACTCTAACTTCCTTCTCTCTAGTGATAAGAATGTTTCTTTACCTCCTGGTACAGGAATGGTACTTCTCACATGGGAGTTTTATTTCCTACTTTCTGGAGAGAAAAGTGTTGTCAGTGTTCTTACACTGGCTGTTACTTAAGTAACCTTTATTTCAAAATAATCAGTATGCCAAAGACACATTTGGGGCAAAGGCACATTTGGGGCAGCCTCCACTTTGCCACCACTATAAAGGATACATAAGTATGAAAGATCACTTCCTATATATTATCTCTATTTCACCAATTTAGTCAATAATGGTATACTCTAATGACTGTTAATCTCTTTTTGCCCAATCCAATTCGAGCAGGAATATGATACCATTTCATTAGTTTAAAAAAAATGGTATAATTTTCTAGAGATTCTCCATGACAGATAGGAGATATTAAAGTAAGGGCATGTCTTACTAAATAATACAGACATTTCATGTAATATAGTCCGTTAAATTATCATATACATTACTTTGCAGTGTATATTTAATATCATATGCAGTGTACATATCATAGGTTATGCAGATACTTATAAATGATCTGTAAATGTAGTTAATGTATTACTTATCAGCCCCATATTAACTCTCAAATTGGTGTGATTAAGGTAATAGTGACTTACATTTAAAAAATATTAAAGTCCTTCTAACTTCATATTTTTCACTGAAATTTTTAAAAAGCTTACCACACTGACAGCGAGATGATATATAGCATGAGAAATTGTTTTACAAATTCACTAGGACAAATAATAGAAAAGCATAAGACTGAATGATTTGCAAACTCCAAAAGACCATAATTCTTATTACTCTAGGTACATTTTATAGCAACATAGATCTAACTCTCCAAATGTGAAATATACTGAAGATAGCAAAATGCTTCCTTGTTAAATTTAGATTAGCAATATTGACACTGTTAAAGTTGTAGACTATCTGGTTTACATCACCAACCTCTCTTGGGGATGTCAGAACAATAAATTAGTATATTTGCAAAGCACTTGTTTCTAAGTGCATGCTATGCTTTTGCTGGGTATAATATAATATTTAAGACTGCTGGAAAACATTCACCTATTTTCCAGTTTTACCTTATGTGCAAAACTCTTTTCCCTTTGGGGAAATAATATATAATTTCACATGTAAGCAAAATCCATTTTTTGTGGATAATATATGAGCCACAGTGGAAGTGATACTAAAAGTAAAAGTTGAAATATGTCTTGTAGTGCAACGTGAATGGATACACACATTATTTGAGCTAATTGTCACAACTGGCATTTAAGTTGAAACGGAGATTATTTAGTCAATGAGAGGAAGCTAAAGTGTTCCTGCACAATTTGCTAACTTGGGACAATCATACAGCATCTTTGAGTGTTAAACATTTTAATTGACATTTTATTTTTCCAAACTGCACTTTAACTCCACAGGCAATTTTCTATTTTGGGAAAGGTATCAAATGGCAGATACACACAAACACAAACACACACACACACACACACACACACACACATACGTGCACAAAAGGAAAAAATGAAAAAAAATGTGAAAATAAGAAGAAAGCTTGTTAATCAGGAATAAATACAGATAGATAGATAGATAGAGAGAGAGAGAGAGAGATGTAGATAAATAGAGAAAACTGCATGGTGTCAGGAAAAAAGGGCTACTGGTCTGGGGATCAAGAAGTCTGATTATGACAGAACTTCTGCTACTAAATTTGTGACCTTTGCCAACATGGTTAGAACTTGTGTAAAAGCATAAGTTTAACACATCAAATCATTAATAATAATAATAACAATAATAATGATAATATCAATAAACACCGCTGTAACAATAATAAATATCCCTGCTCAATAGAATTTGTAAATACTGTAAATGATGGGAGGAAGAGCAAATAATAAACAATTAAAACTGAACTTAATTTCTAAAAATCAAGTAACTAAACAAGTGATTATCAAATAATTAATATGTTATTTGAAAAATACAAGAAAAGAGATATTAAAATAACAGGGTTTGGACTGTTGGAAGGGTTGAACTATTAAATAAGGTGGTCAAAATATTTCCATGAATAATAACTCGCTCTCTCATGGTAATCTTGAGAATGACAATAATATTTAGATCTTAAATTTTGATGAGCTTTATTAGAAAGAAAAAAAAAATCCAACTATCTTAAGCAACAGCAAATAAATCTAATTCCTCTGTGAAATGTCAGTGCATCCAAAAAATTAAACACAGCTATAATAATTCTCAAGCCATCTCTCTTCTGTTCTAAGCAGCTTGCAATTTGAAAGACTGCACTTTCAGTGCTCAAAAGTGCTTTACATGTATAAGAGAATAATTAGAGATGCTCCATTGATCTAGGTGTTAAGTATTATTATTCCTATTTTATGGAAATGGGATTAGAGTTGACAAGGCTCAGGAGGTCAGTCCAGCTGGGAAAATAAAAATTATTAATTTAAATCAATAGCATAATGCTGGCTGGCCTAGTGCCCTTGAATAAGTCATTTAGCTTCTATCTCCTTGTCTGAAGACAATGATGGAAGGAGGGGGAAAAATTATCAGAGTTCAAGTTAAATAGAGAGTGGATATGAGCTTTTATGATAATATAATATTCCGACCCAGTGTCATATGGCAAAGGAGTTTGCACTGATTGAGAAATGGGACACTGGGTATTTAAATGACTTTATTTACAGCACAAGGCAAGCAAGTGATAGAGCTTTATAAAGGACCTTAAACTCTGACTTTGAGTCAGGTATTTTAACCCAAACCTCCAAAGGAGTATTCACATATGTATCCTTAAAATTTATTTTTGAATTAAATTCACAGGTCTCTTTAGAATTTTTTTCTTTTACATAACAAAAATGTATTTATTTGACTTAGTGTCAGGAAACTTAAATATATTTATATAGGCATTTATTGCATTTTAAGTGTCCAAGGTATAGTTTTCCTGAATATGGAATTTCAGATTTGAAATATGAAGATTTCAGAGTTATAATCTGCTTATGCTCACCCTGTTCTTTTTTTTTTTTAAACTAAGATTTGCATATCCAACAAAATATACTGTCATCTGAAAACATCTCATTAAGATCTCATTCTAAAATGTGAATAAAGGACAATGGGATCATTTTATCTTCTTCATTTTTGTAGTATTTTTAAGCCTCCTTCATTTTTCTTTCAAACCAGTAACTTAATTATCTTTAAAAGACCTACTAGCCACTATATGGTATTCCAAAGTTCTATGTGTTAAGAAATCAATATATGAAATTTGGGGGACACAATTCAACTCTTATTATATCGTCTTTAAGTTAAGTAGCTTTCTCATATTTGTTTTACTTTATACATAGTTATGCCACTATATTTGCAATTCCTGCTTGTTGACTTATTAAAACATATATATATATATATATATATATATATATATGATAATTTCTTTCTATAGCACTTCACTGCCTAAAGACCAAGACATGCTTTTTCTGTTGTTGAAGCATGCATTGTTGACTTTTTACTCATAAATCATTAACAGTAAACTGAAAGGCTTGAAAAGCAGATTTTTCTTTCATAGGTAATTCATCACACACAAATATCCTGATTTTCATGAAGATCTGTTTGTCCATGCTACATTTCCTTCAAATTCAATATTCTGCCTTTCTCTCTACGTGAGGCAGATTTTTTTCCCCACTTTTCTACACCTAGTGGTATTTATTTTTCCAGCTTTTTCTAAACAATATTAAAGTATAGTAATTATTTTTAAAAAGTTTGGAATCTAGCTTAGTTTATGGAAAAAATGCAATTCTTGCACTTTTATTCTGTTCTTTGGGCCACTACTTCCAGATGCATTTATTCTACTCCTTTTATATTGACTCGTGGTAACTTTGTATTTGGAATTCCTGAATCTTATTTCAGATTGATCATTCCATGTAGGTTTAGTAAGATGGCTACTTTATCCCCTTGTATGACTGTATATTGAATGAGCAGTGGAATATATTATTTTTATGTAATTTTAGAAGAGTATTTTCTTAGATAAGTATAATCAATTCTAATGCAACTGCAGAGGCTGAAAATATGTAGATTCTTGATACATGTGTATCGATTGAAAAATAATTTTTCCTTTTCAGTAACTGTTGAGAAAATTAGATTTGATAACCTTCGTATTTATTTTCTCTGTTACTATAAGAAATAGACATTTGTTAAGCATCATGTATAAAATGCAACTCTTTATGTCTTGAGATGCACTAATTATCTTTGAAACCATCCTTTACATTTTGCTATTTGAAGTGTTTTTCCTGACTTCTCATCCTTTTCCTCTGGTCATAATGCATATATGTAGTTTTCTTAGCAGATATTGTTGTTTGATGCAGTATCCACTACAGTCTGATTAATGAGTTTAGCTGTACTCCACAGGATAACGTGTTACATCTCTTGGCTCAATGTTTTCACCACAAAAACCATTAAAATAAATTTCAACTCAATCTTTCTGTCCTATATGAAAGAGCTAATTGGAATCTATAATTTATCCAGTAGGTTAAACTAAATTGACCTTCACAAATAGTTATAGTATTCTTAAACCTTTGATGTACACATACTATTGGAAGAGGTTGCTGAGAGGCTATGACCACTGGTTGACCCTTAAGCTAGATAGGAACAACTTGAGGCTCCTCACCCCTGTCCTTGAAATGTATGGTTTCCCACCATTCCCATGGTGGGATCCATTTTCAAGGGCACAGCCTGGAGAAAGCAGTGTATTATGGAGACCATCTAGATGATATGCATGACACAACCCAGGTAAGGCCTCTAAATAAACTTAAGTTTCTGGCAGGCAAATTTATTTGCCTATACCTGCCCAGGATAAGCCTCATATAGGGATGCCCAGATGACTCAGTCAGTTAAGTGTGCTATTGGCTCAGGACATAATCCTAAAGTCCTGGGTTCAAGCCCCACATCAGGCTCTCTGCTCAGTGGAAAGTCTGCTTCTTCCTCTACCCCCTGCTCATGCTCTCTCTCTCTCTCTTTCTCTCAAATAAATAAAAGCTTTTTTTTTTTTTTTTTTAAGATAAGTCTCAGTTATAAGTTCCTTCTGTGTACAGGGTCGGTTTGTGAACCAACAATTGGCAAGCAATATAGGATATCAGAGATGGGTCTTGGGAAAGAGGCATCCAGGGGGTAAATCACAAGTAGGTCATTGACCTCTGTAGGGAAGGGTGGTTTGTATATCAGGTGTTTGTGGACCAAGCATGAGTTCTGACTTTCTCCCTAAATGCAGCTGGTTCCACTTACTTGTTGAGGAATTGTGCAGAGTGTTCTTCGGTGGAGTGAGCTGGCTTCCACTATGGGCAACCCTGAGGAGCACCAATGCCAAGCTAGAGGCTAACATGTGAGCTAGAAATTTGGAAGCAAGGTCCTCAATAGCCAAACCGTGGAAGGACTTGAGATGCCCTTCAACAGATGAATGGACAAAGAAGATGTGGTTCACATATACAATGGAATATTACTCAGCTATCAGAAAGGATGGCCACCTACCATTTGTATTGACATGGATGGAACCAGAGGGGATTACGCTAAGTGAAATAAGTCAGACAGAGAAAGACAATTATCATATGGTCTCACTCATATGTGGAACATAAGGAATAGCATGGACGCACACAGGGAAAGGGAGGGAAAACTAAATGGGAAGAAATTAGAAAGGAAGATGAACCATGCATGAGATACTCTGGACTCTGGAAACAGTTTCAAAGGGGAAGGGAGGAGGGAGTAGCCAGGTGATAGATATTTGGGAGGATACCTGTTGTGATGAGCACTGTGTGTTACACACAGCTAATGAAGCATTGAGCACTGCATAAAATTCTTACGATATACTGTATGTTGGCTAACTGAACATAATAAAAGAAAAGGAAAAGAAAGGAAAGGAAGGAAAAGAAAGAGAAAGTTGGAAGAAGAACTGAGTTCACTAACCTGCTGGCTTCACAGCTGAGAAACAAAGTTTGATAATCAGTTGGAATCTTAGCCTGAGGTTGTATAAAGCTAGGGGGATACAAGCTGCCAAGGATTAAGTTTTGAGAAGTTGTGACAACTTATTGAAAGACTAAGAGGCAGAGTCCCTAGACTGGGACTATGAGGAGAGGGAAGTGAGGGGAGCAAAGGGAAGGATGTTGTGTTGAGCGACAGGGAAATGGACTAAGAACCTCCCAGTGTAAAGGAAAATTTTACATACTAATCACCTGGAAACTCCTAGGAGAAAGCTTGCCTTGTTCCTTGAAAGTAAAAGTCTTATCATGTTTTTGAAATGTAATCGCTCCTGGAGATAACCAAAACCTTGCGCACATTTGCCTGAGACCGAAGGAAAATACACGAACAACAGGGGAAAGAGGCTTTTTATTTTATATTTTATTTATTTATTTGAGAGAGAGCGTGCACACATGTGCTTGAGGATGAGTACAAGTGGAGGGTGGGGTGAGCAGAGGGAGAAGCAGGTCCCTGCTCAGCCTGGAGAGCGCCACGTGGTGCGTGATCCCAGGACTCTGGGATCATAACCTGAGCTGAAGGCAGAGGCTTAAAGGACTGAGTCACCCAGGACTCGCCCGCCTCCTCCTGCCCCCCCGCCCCAGGAAAGAGGTTTCTTAAAAACGGACTCGTATAGAGGCTCCCTTGCTCAAAATCTAGTTCACAACATCCATAAGATTATTCACCAAGGGCAAATACAAATCTTTAAAGTCTACTTCCAAAGTTGGGAGGGCTGCAGGCTGAGCTTCATGATCAGGTAGGCTGATGATTGTGCTACACTGGAGGTGAGCTAACTAGCTGGACTCTTTGGTTAATAGGGGCCTCCGGCGTGTGGGCTCAGGGCTTAGGTAGGGTCACTGTCACTTATCAGGGGGACTCCCTTATCAGGTGGGGCTGTGGGCTACGCTCTCTGACTGGATTGCATCACTGGCCTGGCCTCCCTACCTAAGTGAGTCTGCAAGCAAGCTGTGTTGGCAATCAGACAAAGCCAGGCAGAGCCTGTGGTCTTATTGGGAGCTGGGTGGAAGGGCTGTCTAGGGTCTCTTTTTATTATGTGGGGCCCCCAGGTTATACTCATCGTTGGGCAGGATTGCTGGCTTCGTTTCCTCTTCTTTCAGGATGGGCTCCACAATGACAGAAGATTCTGATTACTCTTCCCGGTTGGGCGGGGTTAGAGGCTGGGCTCTGCACACGTGGTAGGACTTGAGATTTACCCATCTCTTGTCACAGTACTGGCCTGCAGGGCTTACTGGTTGGTGACCCGAACCTTCCGCCTCACCCACAGGTTCTGGGGTTTTCACAAGAGTCTCTTGTTTATGAATAGCTAATAGCTGGTCTTCTTGTGAGGGAGACTGAATCTGGGGACATCCTGTATCACTATCTTAATGATATCACTCCTACATTTTTAATTCTTTTTCTTTTGCTTTTATTTTCCGCACCGCATTCTCATCCTCTATAGGTAGAAATGATTTTAACTCTTCCACATGCATTTCATCTGCCCTCATATCAAGTCTTCTCTCTCTAGTCTACTCACATCACAATCCCAGTTCCATGTATCCCAGGAATGTATCTGTTTTAGTGCGGTGTTATATTCTCAGTGCCAAATACAGCAGATAGCACAGAACAGATTTCAATAAATATTACTGAATTTAGCAAATAGATTTTTCATTTCAATGAAATACAACTAGTATTTAAAACTGATAACTGGATCTGAGAATATAGGATCAGCAAACTTACAGCAGAAGCAAAGTTACCTCTGAAATATCTTATAGCCAAAAAAAAAAAAAAAACCTAGATAAGTAGAGAGACAGAAAGATAGCGAGATAGATGATCATTACAAATAATATTTTCATTTATTATGTTTTGAAATTCCTTTTGAACAGATATTGCTATAAGGGAAATATACATCCAAGTATTTTTTTTTTTCTTTGCACATTAGCAGCCTTCTATTAAGGATTTATTCTGTAGAGACATAACCCTAGTAGTTAATTCAGGTGATAACAATGCTTTGGAAAGGAAAAAAGAGAACGAGAAAGAAAGGAAGGAAGGAAGAAAAAGAGAGAGGGAGGGAGGTGGGGAGGAAGGAAGAAAGGCTGGAAGGAAGGAGGAAAGGAAGGAAGGAAGGAAAAAATTAACAAAAGAGTAAGGAAATAAGGGAGGAAAAAAATGAAAGAGAAAGAGCAGAACCTCATGTATTATATGCTATTTACTTTTTTTCAGAAGTTTATCTTTTTTTCTTTTCTTTTTTTTTTTTTTTAAGTAATCTCTACACCCAACACGGGGCTTGAGTTTGCAACTCTGAGATCAGGAGTTGCATGCTCTACTGACTGAGCCAGCCAGGTGCCCCTCAAAAGTTGATCTTAACAACAGTTACATTTTAAGTCATTTTCTTTAGAGACTTGAAATATTCTTTTTATGACTATCTTTCCAGAGAACAGATGCCAATAGCGTAAAATGAACAATAACCAATGTGTTAAATTACTTTAAAAAATATGTTGAGTCTTCAATACTAAATGCTGTCATATTTTTGTACGACCTTTGGATGTCATTATGAATCTATTAATTGATAAGGGACATTTAATTCTTAAATTCAAGAAAAATGATTTAAATTTCTACCGGACATAGTAGACTGCACTAAGATGGAAGAGCATGGAACAAATGCTACTAGCAATAGTCAAAGTTTATGTTACACAAGGATGGCAAACTGATTAATGCATAAATGTCTAGGCAGATTCTCAAATGCTCTTTTTCAAGACATTTTCACATACAACTACAAAATCAACACTCAAATCATTTCCCCAAGGAAAGTGAAATATAAGACCTGTATTTTTCACTTACAGTTCTTAAAACTTTATATATTTCAAATCTGATCTTCAAAGTAATAGGTGAAAGTAGCCAAAAGTATTATCTGTATTGGAGCCAAAAAATTCTTGGGCTCATTTATTTTATAATCCTACTTAATGACTAAATTTTAAAATGTCATCCCTTCAAATTTCCTAATAAATGAGTGTATATAAAATTTGTATAATAAAAAAGATAGAAAAAAAAATCCTGTATTTGTAGTAATAATGTTCAAGTCCAGTTTATAGTAACCATGATCTCTATGAACTAAATCAGAAGTTTTAAGAGTACCCAAATATACTTATAAGATTTATAATATCTTAATCAAGATCACTTTAATCATTGTCTGCTTCTTGAATGAACAAAAGACTGGATCATTTTATCTGTTTACTTTTTATGAAGTTTCAAGAAGTAGAACTTCAAGCATCTAATGATAGAAATAAAAGTATGTGACATGCTCAAGCAAAAAAATTAAATAAAGATCTCTAGGAGTGGAGATTTTTTCTTATCTCTGTGCAGCAGTAGGATGTTTATATTTTAGTTTCCTTTTAAGCCAGTATTACCTACATATCATCCATTTTGGAGAAAATGATCAATCTTTCTAGAACAAAAATAGGTTGCACTCCTAAGATCTCTGATTTTTTTTTTTTTTTTTTTTACTGCCTTGGTAGCCTCTGAAGATGTCCTCCACTTCTACAACCTAAAAGATTATTGCTTTTTCCATGACAAAATCAACCATATCATAAGAAACAGTAGAAAAAAATACTTAATCAGTTACCAGTCCAATGATGATTCATTTTTGGTCAAAGTTTATTCTCTTCCAAATGTTCTACTGTCATTTTTACGAACATTTGTATAATTTTCTACAAATAAGGGATAGGATTAATTTGAGATATACCTAAACCTTAATATCATAGGCATCATCTTTTTACTTTTCTCAAAAACTTATTTCTCAGTATCTTGAGCATAATACAATCTGTTTGTTAATACATAACATAAAGACACTACAACTTCAAGTAGTAGTCTTTGTGGCATTTCTCTTTCATAGGACCTACACGCTTTGTTGACAGTTGAATACTTAGGCTGTTAGTTAATTCTGCTTGATCCATAAATTGACAAAGATTCCATTTCTGTGCCTCATGAGATGTCACAGGTTGTATTTTTTAAAGTTGATTCATTAGTTTTTATGAAGAATTTTATTTTATGACACACTGTCATGATAACAGATGGCAAATGCAGTTGGCAAGTAAGTCTTCTTGATTCCATTCCCTCTTCCTCTTCTGAGTACCTCTTTGCTATATCTTGTACCATTAGTGATTAAATCTGGTATTCCCTCTTTGCCAAGTACTCATTCAAGTTCATATATTCCCTGTTCTAGTACCATTGCTTCATCGCCCCGGCCTTCTGTTTCAGAATCCTCTTCCACCTGCTTTATTGTGAAAGCTCTGCTAAACACATTTTTTCTGTGAGTGCACAACTTTCTCTTTATTCCTTCTCCCTCCTCCTTTTTCAAATATAAAATTTTCCTAACCCAAAGGTCTGATAGCCATATAATTCCCATTAGCTTTGTTCCTAGGCTACTTATATGTCTGTATCTTAATACCCAAGTAAGATTGTTTAATATATATCCCTGCCAACTTTAAATAACATTTTACCTTTGTCTGTAGTATCTTTTTTCTCTTTCTTATTTTGTTATATACTGCTCTCTCAACAGTTCATTTGTTTCTATCTCAGATTGCCATTTTTTAACCCAACTGGTTAAAATGCCTATTTCTTTCCACTAAGATCTTTCTTCTATCTCACTTTCCCTTATGATGAGTTACCTTGGGGTGGCCATGAGCATTTTTAAAGTCTGCTAAGGAGATTCTGCTCAGAAGGGATTCATTATATTTAGGTTTAGACCAATATATCCCATAGGGTTGCAATGATTTCCAGGACTAGTATTTCTAACTATACCCATGTAAAAAGTTTCAAGAGTGTTTAATATGGATTTGCAAAACTAGAAATCACATGAAAATGTTCTACAGAACTATGTAAGTAGTGGAATGGGGGAAAAAGTTAAAATTATTTGGAAAGGAGCTAGCCTGTGGGAAATTCATATAATTATCAGATGTATAAATGTTAAGAGCAGGATGTGTTTGTCTTCAAGTCAAAACACAGTTTTCTTCTGTCAGCAATATATCTGATAATTCAACTTTTTCTCTAAGGAGACAACTTGAAGATTTTATCAGACTCAAGCCTTACAACATTTGAGTTCAGTCCTTACTACACATATATTTTTTTTTAATAAATGAATTGCCCATATTTAAAAATACGACATGTTTTTATATACATAGCGTATTTGAACCATTTTTAAGTAGATGGTCTAGTGGCATTAAATATTTGTAAAACTGGAAAACTGAAACTTTATACCCATTGAATAACTCTGATTTCTCCTCTTCCTCCAGCCCCTATTAAACACAATTCTATTTACCATTTCAAAGAATGTGACTGCTTTAGGCACCTCATGCAGTTGAAATAATTCAATATTTATCCTTTTGTGACTGGCTTATTTCAGTTAGCATAATGTCATCCAGATTCATTTATGTTGGAGCATGTGTCAGAACTTCCTTTTTAAGAGTGAATGGTAGTCCATTGTATGTACATACCATATCTGGTTTATCCATTCATCTGTCAATGGACACTTGAATTTCTCCCACCTTTTTGGCTACTGTGAACACTGCTGCTATGAACACTGATGTGTAACTCTGAGTCCCTGTTCTCAATTTTTTAAGTATATACCCAGAACTAGAATTGTTGGATTAGTAGTAATTTTGTTTTTTATTGCTTGAGAAATTGCCATGCAAAGGTAATTTTTATAAAAGAAAATTTTATACTTTGGAGGGAAAAATCCAAAATTTAGGAGAATTGAGTTCTCTTTCTGGCATGTCAGGGATTCTTCTGAGTCAAGAAGATGATCTGCCTATTATGAGAAGTATGACTCTTTCAGTTAGCCACATGACCTTTTCCTATAGCACTATTACTTACTTGCCTCTTTGACATACATATTTCTGGGATTCCAGCCTAGAGCTTAGGAGGATCTATATAAAAAGAATGATGAGAGAGAGTAGGAAGGAGGAAAACAGCAAATACAAATGTGTTAAAGATGTATGAGACCCTGCCTCAGTCCTTAGGTCAATATCAAAAAAGGGAGGAAGCAGAAAAACAGGTAAAAAATTAGAATAAATTATATATAAGAAAAAAAAAAGAATGCCCATAAAAATTGGAGTTGACTATTCAAGAAGCACTTGTGGCTAAGTATGAATTTGACTTGCCATGCTTTAGTTAAGCAAAAACTTCAGTTTAAAGTTCAGTCGCCATATTAACTCTAAACAAATGGCATGAAGTACCAAATTTACTTCTGGGTCTCGAGTTTACAAACTGCTACATAATTAGCAGATACACAGCAAGTTCAGTGACCAGTTATGTTCCTTCTTTCAAACTCTGTCAGCAATTGGTCATTGCACATTTATTAGGTCATGCACAGACAAGGAAGGACGTTGTTGTGTGGCCTTGCCAGTAGTAAGCCCATATGGCATTTTGAAAAACCGGGTAACTGAAAGGGGGGATTGGTCAACAAAATTAAAAATGCAAAGGTAAATAAAAATGATGATACCAGATATAAAATCTGGATTCAATGTAAATGAAGTTAATAAAGGAATGACTGCTTGTTAGAGTGTTGACATTACTACCATTCTAGAGAATCTAGAGGAGAAACTTAATGTAGACACCCTTTATTTATTTAAGTGAGGAAATTTATTGTGAAGAATCTAAATTTCTCAGAGAAGTAATGCTAGCAAAAAAAAATAAAACAAACACACTTCACATTTAAGAAATTCTTGGAAAAATTTTTATGACATTCAACAGATAACAGATAACATGTTGGAAACTTGTCCATGCTTGGAAAGGGTTATGCCAATTTGACAAGATTAGAAAAAATGTTCATTTCATATAAGTTGTGAGGAAGTTATTTCAAATAAGTTATAGGAAAAAGAAGGCAAGCAAGCAGTATTTGAACTACACTTGATTATTTACAAAGAAAGAAAACACTAATTCTCAATGTTTCTGACATTTAAATTGTGTACTAAATAACTATTAGCTTTTCTTATTTAATTTTACTATCCATTTATAACCATCAGTATGAAAACTTTTAATATTTGAGAAAAATTTTTATAGTTCATAATCACAATTTTCTTATTGATTATTAAGTAGCTTTGAATGATTTCAGTCTTCATGGTTGTTTATATGTCTTTGCTTATCCTTGTTTTTGAGGTGAATAAGCAAAATGCAAGGCAAAATAACTAGCAAAATGTAGACAGACTTTATAATGATTTGGTCTGAGTTGTAAACATCAACACTGGCACATTTTACCAAAGCATTTTGGGGCAAGAGACTCAGTCCTTGTAAAGCTAATTATCTTCCCCATTGAAGTGCAAAGTGCAAGCTATTTGTTAGGGAGATTACTGTACAGTGACTAAAATGAGGTTTAATATAGTGGGTGTTCAATTAACAAGTATTAGAGTTGGTCACTTGGGCTTTTTAGGCAGTTTGGAGAAGATAACAAAAGTTTAAGTGAGAGGCCAAAAGGTTTGGACTTTGTGCTGTGGTAAAAAGGAAGGCACTGGGGGCTATGCATGGAGGGACTTGATTAATTAGTGTCTTATGAAGATTACCCAGGAAACACTGGGCAGAATAGATTAGAGAATGGAAGGTCTAGTGACAAAGTGGTAAATTTGGAGTGCAGCAGAGTTGAACAGGTGTATGATGATAAGACTTAAATTAATAAGACCTTGATAAACATTGTTCAATGGATAAAATCTAAAAAAAAAAATTACCTTTAATGTATACTTTTAATGCAGTTAATCATGATTTAAACCATCAGTCCAAGTATGCTTGGAGAAAATCTTGAAAGGCCTTTTATGCTCTGATAAGTATGTAATTACTTTACCGGTGTATTTTTACTTTTAGACTTTTAGACAGGGCTGTTTTGTTTTGTTTTGTTTTTTTCTTTTGATGGCGTTTTATGAGTTTCTTTGCAATGGCCCATATATTGGGCAAAAAAGATTAATTATTATGGCAAATTACATGAATTACTGTGACATAATAATATAAGCTCATTTCTCAGATCAGAGATAGTCTGCAAGGCAGGGCCAACAAGTATTGAATGATATACTTCAGCTTCCTTCTATGGTCCCAGAATGCTGTACTTGCATCTCTGATTCCATCTGGGGGAGGTGGAAAAAAGAGGATCTCCTGGGAGATGTCAGAGGGTAGACTTGCAAGTGACATATATTCCAACAGCCAGTCATTGTTCCACTTAATCATAATATGAGCAGATGCAATGATCTCTACCAAAGAAAATACATTGGGGTGACTTGGAGTATGTGTGTTGAGATTTTTCCCAAAATTTGACTTCCTAAAAGAAATTTCCAGATCGAATTGAGAAAATGTGACATCTTAATAAGCCACTTAGGGATAATATGCAGGCAAACAACTATTCTTTTACATCAGAGTCCTAATATCTGCTGTGATTTTTTGAAATCAGAAAGATGTGAGGGGAAAAAAAAAAGAATGACTAACACAGTGCATTGAGTCTAAAGAAACCATAGAGATGGGAGAACAGCAGTCGTTAAGAGGTCAAGGGTAACAAAAATGCAATCCCAGAACTTTGAAGTAAAAAGAGAAAACAACTAAATTCCCCAGATGACATTAGTGAGCCAAAAAATAGATTACCTACAAGTAAGTTAATGTTAATATACCAGTTACAGCAAAATAAGTATCAAATCATGCTCAAGTTTGGATAATAAAATTTATGATTATCCTGCTCAGAAAAATGTATCCATAAGAATTTAATCAAGTAAACATGAAGTAATATTTAAGAGTATCCCCTGGTTAATATAACTTTGAAACCAAAATTGCTTAATAAGATTAACCTATTAATTGAATAGGACTCTGTTCTCAGAAAAACTTTTGGCTAAAGAGGAAGAATTATCATACTATCTTAGAAATAAGGGTTCCATACAGCAAGGCTATGTCAGTGTACCTACTATATCGAGGGGAAATAATTTATAATAAATGGAAACAATAATGCAGTCTATTGAGTAAAACTATTCCTACAGAAAAGAGAAAAACAAATGATTTGATGACACTGGTCATTAATATTTTCAAGGGTTTTTCCTTGCTATGATTGTGTGCTTAACATACAATGCACTGATTAGAGTTTTCTTTCCAACAGAGCTTTTTCATTGGAAGAACTTGCACTGATCTCCAACATACACATTTTGTTAAGTTTGCCAGTTGCATTATTTTAATGATAAAATAAATGGAAATTCTGGGTTTTATGTCAGACATTTATTTCTGTTTGGTTGATGTGAGTTAGATTCCTTTAAAAATAATTGCGTCTCTAAGCATGCAACATGGGGGCTTAAGTGGGTAGGAAAAGAATAAATGAAACAAGATGGGAATGGGAGGGATACAAACCATCAGTGACTCTTAATCTCACAAAACAAACTGAGGGTTGCTGGGGGGAGGGGGTTTGGGAGAAGGGGGTGGGGTTATGGACATTGGGGAGGGTATGTGCTTTGGTGAGTGCTGTGAAGTGTGTAAACCTGGTGATTCACAGACCTGTACCCCTGGGGATAAAAATATATGTTTATAAAAAATAAAAAATTAAAAAAAAAAACTATTAGAAAAAAAATTGCGTCTATGAATACCAGAAAGTCTTTTCGGTGCCTAGAAAGTTGCGACCAAAATTCTACTCCAATTCCATCCAAGAAATTGTTCTCTTAATGTTCTTATTAAAGAGCCAGTTGGTCTCTTTGGGTGAAAAATATATTTAATTTTTCCTTTAGTTTCATTTGGTCAATGGTAATACTCAAAGGAATAAAAGGAAACTATGAAGCAAATTTATTAAATATTATTCTCATGAAACATTTGTGGATTTAAGGATTTTCTGGTCGGCTCTAGGGTCACATATCTAAATCTAAGTGGAAATAGCAAGATGATTGAACGTACCCAAAATAAGGTTTGATCTGACCTATAGTCTAATCATAGGGAAAGCTCGCATCCCAGTCAGAAATTGGAAAGTTCCTGAGAACTCTGCAGTGGGGGTTTTCAGTGGAATGACAATGGCTTTACTGTAATGACAGAGTGAGATTTCAAAAGCCATAGTTAGTTTGAAGGCGAAACATTAGTGCTTATATGACAAAGCTGATAAAGTCATCACAGCACTGTAATGTTAGAGAAAATTTAATGATTCCCAATCATTTCCTTCTGATTGGATTACTCTGTAGACTTCAGAGAATATTCAAAAGCAGCTTTCTTCCTGATGAAGACTTTATGTGCTCGAAGGCAAGACAACAGATATTTCAGTGACAAAGGACACAGCAACCAGCGGTGGCAATGCCCAGCCAAGCAGTCACAAAACACAAACGTGTCCAGTTTTCCTAACAAATGTGTTTCTTTCCTGGCATCCCCAAAATTGGAAATATGACAAGAACTGACACAAACAAGGCTAGTGAATCAGAATTGAAGTTTGTCAAATAAGAACAGAAAAGAGACACACTCGATAGGCTTTTGGCATTTGCACTTAGAATTTGATGAGGAAGCATCATGCTGGGAGGTGGAGTAAAAAGAATGAATATATTGAGTGAGAAAGAAAGTGAATATGAATAGTTGTGCCATATGTGCAGTAATGTAATTGCTAGTTTGGAAATAAATAACTTCTCTGTATGTATTAGGGATGATTTGATTGATACTGATAACGTAAAAGAAGGCATTAAAATAGAACCCATATACAGGTCATTTCACTTCCCATCTCTCTCTCTCTATCACACCTCCCTCCAAAAACAATACTCATACACACGTGCAAAAATATGCATATGAAAACATATGCATAAAACTACTTAAATGAAGACCAAAATACTCTGTTATATTTGTATTTATGTATCATTTATACTATATCAATTGTGGATAGTACTATTTGAAAGGATCACACATACTTCATATTAGCAAGAGATGAATTTTTCATTATCTGAGCTTGAAGCTCAATGTAAGCCATTTTAAAAAGTGCTGACAGGATTGGTGAAATATTGTATGGGATAAATGAGATATTAACGCAGTATCATTAGTTTTTTTTTTTTTTTTTCAAATATTAACCTTGAAATCAAGAAAGTAAAGAATGCTTTTCTAAATCCAATTGGTGCTGTTGGCCTAACACTTTACTATGTAAATGAACTTTGCCTGGAGCAAATTAAAATATAATATTAACATTAAGGTATTACAGTAGCCCCCCTTATCCACAGTTTCACTTTCCATGATTTGTTATCCAACATCTTCCTTCTAACAAATTGTCCAAAGGTCAATAGTAGCCTAAGGCTTCAACATCATGCCTACATCACTGACCTCATTTCATCTCATCACAAAGGCATTTTGTCATCTCACATCATCACAAGAAAGGGGAGCATAGTACAATAAGATATTTTGAGAGGGAGAGGCCACATTCACATAACTATTATAATATATTGTTATAATTGCTCTATTTTTTTATTAGTTATTGTTGTTAATCTATTACTGTGCTTAATTTATAAATTAAATTTTCTATAGGTTTATATATAAATGATAAACATATAAAGGTTTTGTTACTATCTGAGGTGACAGGCATCCACAGGGAGTTTTGGAACATATTCTCTATGGATAAAAAGGAACTAGTGTATTTCATAGTTCTATGTCATATACAGATTACTTTTACATTTTTGATATATTTGAAGAACAGTTAATTCAAGGAAGTAGCAGAATGCATGGTCTGAGTTTTTTTTAAGAAGTGTGACTATAGACAAAAAGATCAATTGATATTTCAGAAGGATAAAAGCCTACGGAAAAGAGTATTAAATTAGTACTAAATACGTTAAATATTTAACATCATTTTAAGTAAACAAACAAGCAAGAGCCTACTCTGGTTGAATAGCGACTACATTGAATCTAGATGTTTATTTTCAATTTTATAATTGAGATTGCTTTTGGACCATTGAAGTTCAGAAAACTGCTACAGTTTTATTCATTGTTTGGCATTGTATCATAACATAGATTTAGTATTAGCTTAGATGAAATTTGAGATAATTAGCACAAGTTAATGTACAAATTGTCTGGCACCATAACTCACCAATATTTTTTTCTTTTATAATACCTGCTTATAATATCCCAAAGACTTTGTGATCTTAATTAACCCAGAGCTCTCCCCTCAAAATGACAACCTTTATGATTGAAGGTCATATGTCAGGCATTTTTCGGATTCCGTGGATTAAAACAATTACATATATCCTGATATCAGAAAATTTCCAGGCTAAAAGAACACTGACTAGCTGCTACAAGTACAGTTGACCCTTGAACAACATGGGTTTAAACTGCATGGGTCCACTTCTATGCACTTTTTTTCAATAAATATATGTATGGTGTTGTTTGGGGGGAGTCAAAAGTTACAAATGAATTTTCAGCTCTGCTGGGCATTTTTCACTCAACCCCCATGTTGTCCAAGTCAACTGTGATTTTGAAATAAGTTCTCTTCTTGTATCCCTTAAAACCTATGACAATTCTATAAAAATATTTCTTAAAATTTCATTGGGTCTATCCCATCCACATTCTTTGTTTCTTCAAAACAAAGTAAATGATAAAAGGCTTGGAACTTCAGGAAAAAAGATCAGAATGGTAAAAACAGGAGTAATATAATAGATAACATTTTTTGGTGGGTTTTTAAAACCATTTTTGATGGTTGAAACACAAATTTTAATACTAAGTGATGTATTCAATGCATGTAGTAGCAACATTAAAGAGAATCATATTTTAAAATTGAGATTGCATTGGAAGTACATTTTCTGTACTTTCTTTGAAATAGTAAGTTGTCAATGCTACTAGACTGTGCTAAGTTATGTACGAATATTGTAATAACCAGAGTAAACACAAATTTTTTTTATAATAAACACAACACTCAAACACATTTTAAAGAAATAAAGGTAGAATCCTAAAAAAAAGTTGAAAAAAATGATAAGAAGGTAAGAAATGATAAAGATTCTATATCTATAAAGATATAGAATCAGAGGAAGCAAAAACAAAAACAAAAAAAATCACACTTTTTATAAAACTATACCTCTTAAGTATCACACTTAAGTGGTAAAGATAGTTATCTGAAATGTTTATCAATAATTATCAAACATAACACTAATGATCTAAAATATAAATGGTCTAAATACACCAACTAAAAGACAATTAGTTCCTCAGGAGGAAAGGCCCAACAACATGCTCCAAAACTCACTAAAAATAAAATGAGATAGGTAGGTTGAAAGTTAAAAAAAATAAAAAGGAAATAAAAGAAATGTCATGTAAACATTACTTTAAAAAAAGCAAGACTGATTATCATTAGATAAAATTGGCTTCAGAGTAAAGAAATTACTACAGATAAAGACATTAGTCAGTAATATGGGAATCGGTCTACCAAGGAAACAACATTTTTAAATGTTCACACATCAAACAACAGAACCCCCAGTATGAAGCAAATTATGATAGAGATGGAAATGGACAAATCCCACAATTATAGTCTGTTATTTCAACATGCCACTTTCAGTAATTCATAGAACTAATAGATGGAAAATTAGCAAGAATATAGAAATGAGTTACCTACCCAACCCAAAGGATCTAACTGACATATACAGCACTCTCCATTCCACAGCAGTAGAATGCATATTTCCTAGGACAACTCATATCCTGGACATAAAACAAAACTCAAGTTTAAAAGAATTGAAATCATATGCATTATATTCATGATTGTAAAATAAATATAAATCTATAATATAAATACAACAGATAATTGTATAAACACTGGAAATTTAAACAACACAGTTCTACTTAATCAGTAGATCAAAAAGGGAGTCTCACAGGAAATAAAAAATACAGAGAACTGAATAAAAATAAAAATATATTAACTTATATAGGATGAAGTTAAAGTAGTATTGAAAGGGGCATTTATTTGAAGCACTAAATACTCACCTTATAAAAGAGAAAGATTTTAATATAAGTTTCTATTCCAAGAAACTAGGGGGAAAAAAGCAAAATAAATACAAAGTAAATAGGGGAAAGAAAATAAGAAAGATAATAGAAATCAGTAAAATTGAAATACAAAACAAGAGAGAATATCAATGAAACTAAAAGCTGGTGCTTTGAGGAAATCAGTTAAAAAACAGAGTTAGAAGCATGATTGACAAAGATAAAAAGAGAATAAAAGGAGAGAAGACATAAATCACCAACATGGAGAATGAACAGGATTATCATTACAGATCTAACATTCATGAAAAGAATAGCAAGAGAGTACTACAAATAATTTTACAATCGTAATTGATAAATTACACAAACAAATCAATTTTTATAATCTGGGAGTTCTATCCCATAGTGCCTCACATTAAATTGAGTTTAGCATTCAGTATACATCAACCTTGATTTTTTTTCTCAGAGATAATAGTTGTATCTCTTAAGAATGTTGTGATCATAACATAAAAATATACACGTAGAACACGGGACCAGAGCATGAGATGGCAAAGTCTCAGTAATGGTTAACTTTTGTTATTAATACCTATTCCACAAATGTTTTTTGAGTGCTTACTCTCTGGAACCGGTTGAGGTCCTGGGAAAACTCAAGTATATTTATCAGTCAGAATGCAAACAGGTGTTAGAAATCACACATTTTTTTGAGCAGAAATAATTTAATATAAGGAACCATTACCTTGGGGTGTCTGGGTGGTTCAATTGGTTAAGCATTTGCCATCAGCTCAGGTCATGATCTTGATGGTCCTGGGACTGAGCCTGTTTCTGGCTCCCGTTCAGTGGAAGCCCTTCTCCCTCTCCCTCTGCAGCTCCCCCTGCTTGTGTGCTGCCTTCTCTTTCTTTCCCAAATAAATAAATAAAATCATAAAAAAAAAAAATCATTACCTAGTAGAAGGTTATTAGCAGAAAAGACAAGAAAAGAACATAAAAAGATCTTGGAGGTAACAATCACAGGAACAATCACAGGAAGGAGCTGAGAAATAATAATGCTGAGAAAACTAAGGATGGAGATTGAAATTATAAGAACTCAGAAGCTTTAGACCCCTGCAGGGCTGAAACTCTAATAACTAAGGAGAAAGTTGTTAGCAGATTTTACACAATAAGGCTACTTCTATAAGTATTGGAAAAATGGTAAACCAGATTCAGCTACAGAGTGATACAAATTCAGGAATCCTACAAGAAGAAATAATTCCCTTCTTCCTCTACTCTTGCAGTCACTCTGTAACATCTATTGAAAGAGCTTAACAAAGAATCTGCTTTTGGCAAAGCAGAAATGTGGTTTGCAAGGTTCCTATATCCTAGTGTTAAAATTTAGATTATGGTTTGGAGTTAGGAGAAAGATTATAATAATGAGCACAGTCCCTGTTGTATGGTTCATACACATCCTCTTCACATGGTTGCATCCCATAGCCATAGTCATAACCACAACATCATAACCCAATCACAACCCAATAAAACCCAATAAAAACAGTTCTATATTTTTAGGGGAGAAAAAAGCTACTAGGATTTGAAATCATAGCCCATTCTCAAAGCATTCACTTTTCCTCTGTATTTTTATAATACCTTGCATATATCCATTCCATAAAACATTTTATGTCATTTAAAACTTAACAGTTTATTATCTATCACTATGAGCAGATGGAAAGCTGTTTCATAATGGACGGAACAATCATCGTGTTTCTCCAGAAGCAGGAATGCTGACTCACAGAAAGGACACAGTAAATGTTTGTGGTTAGAGTATATAAATCTCACAGCCAGAGTTAGGCATCATTATGACAACTGAAATTCACTCAGTGTTACTCATTTTCAGATAAACTTCAAAGAGCTGTATGTGTCTTGATTCATTTAATTGTGACCATAACTTTTTTTTAAAAATATTTTATTTATTTGACAGATAGAGATCACAAGTAGGCAGAAAGGCAGGCGGAGAGAGAGAAGGGGAAACAGGCTCCCCGCTGTACAGAGATTTTGATGTGGGGCTCGATCCCAGGACCCTAGGATCATGACCTGAGCTGAAGGCAAAGACTTTAACCCATTGAGCCACCCAGGCACCCCTATAACTCTTAAAGGTCTTAGGCACAGAGAGTTGGGTCATACCAAGGTGGAAGGTGGTATCAAACCTCAACCATAAAGCAAACCTTAGTAAGCCATGGCAGGAAGGCAGGTGACACAGTATTTTTACAGTAGGAAGGAGAGGAAGAAGAAACTAATACAGGGAGACATCATAGGCAGGGATATGGGTAACCAAATCAATATAAATACTTAAAATAAGATTTTATAACTATTTTTCCCCTCAGCTGGAAAATGAACAGGTGGGGACACATTGTTTCTCATCCATTTTATCTCTGATATTTTGTGAATATGGAATTTATGGACAAGAATTCCCACTGCTGAAAATCATTTTTTAATTAGGTATTGCATAGTATTTTTAGGCCTACTTTATTTCATTTATAAAGACTGAAAAGTGAGTGGTTATGTTTTATGCAGAGGGCATGAGTTTGTGTTTGTGTGTGCATTTATTTATTCAGTTTTCTCTTAGCTTCTCTCAGTAGGTGACCTAACTTCTTCATGTGGAACTGAGGCTCTAAGAACCTAGGTAGAAGGAAAATAGCTGAGTCTTTGGAAAATTAACTTGGAAATTTCACAAAATAACACAGTTTCAGAGTACAGAGTGTAGCCTCCAATTCTGACAGCTGATACCTAGAAAAAGGAAAAAGAATTTTTCGATCTGGAGTTTATATATGAAACACTGAACAACTCTTAGAGTATGAGATAGAACACATTAAAAGGCAGTTCCATGAAGATGCCATGGCAATTGTTTGGCTTCATTTTCCACAGTCTAGACAGTAATTTTGTTCTTGGAGATGGAGAAAGAGTATCTGTGAGAAAATCAGATGTGGATATGAGCCACAATGTGAGGTTGTGTTTTGGGCTCTCAACTTTCAGAAAGAGACACACTATTTTCATTCATTCTTCCTTCAATATTTATTGGTTACTGTTAGATTGTATCTTTTAAACACTAAAGAGGCACCAGCTATTATTCAGACTGCTTGAGGTATTGGGAGTATACAGTGAAAAGACACAGAGAAGGAAACAACCCTATTATCCTGTTTATCACTCTGGATAAAACATAATTGCTTCCCTTCATTGCTCTTGTGCTTTGCAGTTACTGGGATTCTGTAATATATTTGTTCTGTTTTGTGTGTGCATGACTTCGCTGCTACTAATTCCTTTTTTAATTTTTATTAATTTTTTTTCTTGTTCATAGTTTCTACAATCCTATTGCTAGAAAAGTCTCAGTTGCATTTTGTGATGTGTTTTCATTGTCTGCTTTTGTTTATGTAGGACCCTCGACTCAGGACCTATTACAAGTACTAATGATCATTTTGTTTTAGCAATTTTCTGTGTTATAGTCCATCCATGAATCCTGTCAAGAATCTTGAATGTCATTCTACAGTCATTGACACATTGGGTAACTTGAAAATTGAATCTGAGACACAAAGATCAAAGGAGACCAAATTGTGTCCGATTACACATTATATTTGCTGGTCACCTTCCTGAACAATGTTGGCAATGATAAGGATCTAGATATTGTAAATTAATGCCCAGCAACCTAACTTCATCAACCCTAACACACACACACACATACACACACACAAGGCCCTAACAACTGTCTCTTCTGGCATTAAAATCTAGGCCATTCTTTTCTCTTATTAAACATAAATAATTTCACTACCTATCTCAGAGGGGGTCACTCTTTGACATTGTGATGAGATGAGATGAAAGAAAAGACCATTTCGTGCTCATGTTTGATATAAACACCAGGAACTCGCTATGAACCACAAATATAACCAAGCATCCTCTTTCTAAACTCACATGAGTGCTTGGTTATTCTTTACCAACATAGCTTTAACTTTCACATTTCTTCTGCCAACTGGATATAAATGACTAAGACAATGAATGATAATATTGTCCCATGTTTATCAGTACTCAGTCCAGAACAAAGCCACACATCTTTGAATCTTCCCTTCCAATAACCACTTAAACAGATGCCAGGTACTCCTGCCACAGTGTTTGATCTCTCTTGCTAAAAGTGCCAATCCACTCAACTTTGTTTGACTAAAGTACTCTAATGGGAAATTCTATCAGTCATTTCTTTTTTTTTAAAGATTTTATTGATTTATTTGACAGACAGAGATCACAAGTAGGCAGAGAGGCAGGCAGAGAGAGAGAGGAGGAAGCAGGCTCCCTGCTGAGCAGAGAACCCGGTGCTGGGCTCGATCCCAGGACCCTGGGATCATGACCTGAGCCGAAGGCAGAGGCTTTAACCCACTGAGCCACCCAGGCGCCCCCTATCAGTCATTTTAAACAATGGAGAGAGGGATCTGATATGATTTAAGTTTCAAAAAGCTTCTTTTGCCTGCTAGGTGAGGAAAGAACCATAGAGTAAAAGAATGGAAGCATGAGACAGGTTTGAAGACGTGAAGGGGGCTTGGAATATGGTCATACCTATAATGGATACCAGTGAGTGAATTTAGAGTGTATTTTGGAACAGCCAAATATTTTGGATAGAGTAGATATTTTTCTTTTTTTGTTGGATCTCAAGTTTGGAGTGTCGAATTAATCATATGTGTTCAGCGCATGAAATAGTATCTTTTATTCACTCAAGGTTTGTTTCTGGTTTTCTTAATCCTTATCGCCCACCCTCCCCAACCCACCCTCCACTGCCACATGTTCTAATGTGCTTAATGCATTGATTTGTTAGTTGGTGTTCTTGAAAAAGTACATTATTCTTTTCTTTGTATGTACTTCTTCATTGTGGTCTTACATACTTACTTAGCTTTTTTCCTTAGCAGTATGTATTTACTTTTTTCATAGGTTGTTTGGTTTGGTTAATTGCTTAACTGTTGTAAAGACCTTCATCGTTGAGAGTCACCATAATTTGCCTACCCACTGCCTCAAAGATTGAGAAGCAAATGGCTTCCATTGACCTACTCTCATAAATAACTTTGAACCTAGTAACCTTTATGTGATTCTTCATATTAACTTACTTTTCCTTTCATTCACACTGGAATTACTAAAATGTACTTAAGCATATTTAATTTTACTATTAAACATATAATTTGATGGAATACTATAAAAAATGGAAAAAGGAAAAAAAAACTATTGCTATGTTCAAAAGCATAAATGGATCTCATGAAAATAATCTGAGCAAAAGAAGCTAGGCACTAAAAAAATGCATACTGTGTGAATCCATTTATATGAAGCATACCAACAGGCAATACTAATTAACAAAGCTATAAATCAAGATGAATCAAGGTAGGTGTGAGTAAGAGAAATTGTAATTCTTATGCCCATCAGGAACAAGTACATACAAATGAAACAGCAAGAGAATATCAGCAGACAATTGCCAAGCAGACAGAAAATAGATGGAGAGCTGGGGGGTGGAATAAGGATGGAACGTGGGGGCACACGCCAGCCACAAACCAACCTAGAGCATTGAGGTCAAGTTCTATTGTGATCTGGAAGCTTCTAACATGAATGCCACCAGGGCAAAAAGCAATTTTGTTGTGTAGTCATTACAGAGATCATAGGTAAGGAAGAGACCCTGAGTACACCTGGCGAGAAGTATAAATGTCTAGAGTTGATAAGAAGAGATTTTATAGGGGCACCTGGGTGGCTCAGTTGGTTAAGCAACTGCCTTCGGCTCAGGTCATGATCTTGGAGTCCCAAGATCAAGTCCCACATCAGGCCCTCTGCTCCTCACGGAGCCGGCTTCTCCCTCTGCCCCTTGCCCCTTTCATGCTCGCTGTTTCCCTCTCTCTCAAATAAATAAAATCTTAAAAAACAAAAAGAAAAGAAGAGATTATATATGTGTGCATCTATATATATATATCTACTTATAAGGAAAAACCAGTGTCATTCATCATGTAGTGAAGATAAATAAGTTAGTTTTAACCAACTGAGCCACCCAGGCATCCCAAATAAGTTAGTTTTAAAGAACTTCCTAAAGTTTACTTATAGTTTCCATTGAGTTTTTGTGACTTGAAAATCTGTTCAAATGGATCTAGTAAATTCTACTAATATACACTTATTAATACAAAATAATATTACTATCCTACTTAAAATGGAAAAAAAAAGTCTCCAAGATTTTTTTTTTTTAAACTATCATGTTATCTGCTAGCAGGAGCAATACAGTATCAAATGAAAATGACCAATCAGAAGACAACTTTCATAAGTTACATAAATCAAAGAGAAAAATGGAATTAAAGAAATTTCTAATTATTAAAATAGGTTTCATATTTAGAAGGAAACTAACAAATATTTATATGCACATTATATATAATTTTGAAAACTCATCCTGTGATCTTAATCTCTTTTTTTTTTTTTTTTTTTTACCCCGAGAAGTGTTTGTTTATTTTTTTTTTTTTATATTTTATAAACATATATTTTTATCCCCAGGGGTACAGGTCTGTGAATCACCAGGTTTACACATCTTAATCTCTTTTTTAAAAGCAACATTAATAATTATTTAGACTTAAGTGTAGTTTCATTTGATTTGGCTTTGTTTTTATTCATAGGAGTTGCACAGATTTGCTCTTTTTATGGGCAAATCCCTTGACTTTAATTAGTAATTTATTTTGCATTGGATAGATTCCCTTTTTCCCTGAATGAAGGGAAATAAGAACATCAGGACAATGAGGGTAGATGGCAGGGGCAAGACAAAATGCACCTATATCTTTATTTGTTAAGCTGGTCTTTTAGCAACTGTTTCATATTGACCTTCCTCTAAATGCTACCACTTGTATTTCTCCAAATAGAACATGCATCATACCTACACTCTGCTAAACTTCCCCCAGCCCCTCACCTCACTTACTTTCAAGCCTTAGGTTATGAATCACTTTTACATAAAGCCTTCCTCATAATTATAGTTTTATAATTCCATTTGACCACAACCCCCAACCAAGCAGAATTAGCTGTTTCCTCTGCCTCCAAACTTTTGCTAGGTCACTTTACACTGAATCGGACATCTCTGTCATCCTTACTAGCCTAAGGGCTTTTTTTTGTTGTTGTTGTTGAACTATGGTTGACACACAATGTTATATTAATTTTAAGTTTACTGAATATTGACTCAATAATAGACTAAAAGCTTTTCCAGGGTCAAGTGTTCGGAATCCATGGTGCTTAGTTTACTAGTGGGCATAAAAGAACTTCATGTATATTCATAAACCATGTGCAACTGACTAGCCCTGGGCTATGTGTATATACAATTTTTCATTGAATGATTTGACTAATGGATGTATGGAGTTAGTAAACTCATCATGAATGAGATATACCAGTCATGAATATAATCAAAATATGTTTCTCAGTACATTACAGCCTAAAGATAAAAACAAGAAATTGTAAATGGTGAATGAGATTGCATTATTAGTAAGACTAGTTCCTACAGTTCACCTTATTAATTTTTTATAGCACACTTTAATTTGGCAGAGGACTATCTGGAGTATATTCAAACTAAAGAAAATTATAAATGTTGGTGTATTATAATGCTACTTCTTACTCTTTCCCAAACAGTATGAAAGTATTATTGCAATTTCCCAGGTAACTACTTAAGAATTTGGGTTATTAAAATTTACATTAAATGTTCAAACAAATGTATATAAAATGTTTATTTGTAAGGTCTTGATTCCCAAGTAGTGGGAATTTTTAACATAAAATTAACATAAAAATTCCATAGTAGGTATTTGAGAAAAAAAATTTTCAGAATATATTGTTTAATTATTTGTTGGTATATAGTGGTAGCATATGCTACATCCATTTAATCACATATTTTTTCAACATTTAGGATATTTATATAAAACATTTGTGCTTAGACATGTAAAATATTGTTTACTACCTACCTGTTATGTGGATTCATATTTAAATGTAAATATCTTTGCAGAGTGCAATGTGTTGAAATTACTAATTTTCATACTAGACATTTCAAAATTTGCATGTATAATTGCACATTCCTTCATGCAAATAAAAACTTAGATTTTGCCCTCCTGGAAAAGGTATTTATGTATTTATCTATGCACACTTAATGTGTATGCAAACATTTGAATTTACATATATACATATTTATTGTGTTTATGCACATACTGGTTTTGTAGAGTGCACTCTACACATTTTACATTTATTATGATAAATATTGTTATGCTTGATCCTTATCAAGTCTAAGGAAAGTATGTTTGTCATTTGTTCATAGTATCTGAATTTTTGAATATTCTGTCTCTTGAGAATATGGGTAGTGTTACTTAAGTGGATCCTAAAATATCTGATATGTAAATGTTCAAAAGCTTTTGGGAATGGCACTCAGATATCAAATATGTGTTTAATACCTTTTATAAATAAGAACCTATTTGGGGTAGAATGAATTAGAGAATTCTTAGGCCTGGACACTGTTCATTGTCAGCTCTGTGAACAATAAGAAGAAATAATACCAAAAACACAACACAACAAAACAAAACCCTGTATATATTATGTATGACTATGCATCCACACAGAACTTCCCACGCACATATGCTGCCTGGGACATGGAATATGTCACAGCCATTTTGTACTCGATTCTTCTAACTATAAAGGTTTGGTATTGTCCTAGTACATATTTAGCTTCCGAGATTGATGGATTGTTTCAGTGAACAAGATTATATGGCATTTTTTTTCTTATCTGAGTCAATGTTTCCTCAATACCATGAAGTAAATTAAAATAAAGTGTTTAAATCTACTGCTTATGATAAAGAAGACCAAATCTCATTCTAATAAATGTGAAATACAGCTTGTCATGTTCCTTTCACTCTGTAGAAATGCTACCACAAGGCTTTGCCAGTTAAGTCTAATATGTTGACATTTATTTTTGCTGCAATAAATGTTAGGATTATATTTTTGCATTAAATTCTGGCATTTTTAAAGATCACGATGACAAGTAATTTATTCTTCAAATCACTCTGGTTTGTTTTTACTTTTTGAATATGGATTTGGCCATGTGTCTCCAAGGCACAGTACAAAGCATATTTCATATGTTTTGCAACCTATTAGTTTGATTTAAATCCACTTTTTCCATCTGGATTTACGCAAGCCTTCCTTGATGTTATTTGCTCTGAATTATTGCCCAGAAATAATCACACTGAATCCAATTTTACACTGGCTGTGTGGCCTACCAAGTCTGTCACTGTAAAGTTTTAAGGCTTTTATAGTTGGTTTCAGTGAAGGCAATTCCTCAAATTTTCTATACATGAATATATAATGTGCTGTTTTGACATACATTCAAAATTTTTTCTCTACCCTTTCTTAAATATGGAATGAATATGATGACGTCTATGAAACTACAGTTGTTACAGAGACAGCGGAACAAAGCAACATGTGAAACAATATTTTTTGCATATTCAGTATAAAACCCACAGACAGTAGATTGGGTCAATCTCTACATCATTTGAATCGAAACCTTGAAGATAATAATTTAGTGCTGAAAGCATTGATGCAGCTCTTTTGCACTTTGAAGATTTATTTCTCTTAGTAATACAATAGCTAAAGAAGAATGTAAATTTGAAATTCATCTTTTTTTAAACCATTTTTTAAATGACTCTCTTTCTCTAAACTGAGTGAAGACTGAAATGGAACATTTTTCAAAGTAGGCAATAAATCCAGATAATCCAGACGTAAAACCTTGTCCTTTGTTTTTTCTGTTTCCCTGGTAGATAGTTTTGGTCTATATCTTTCAGAAAAAAAGAAAGAAATATCAATTGTTTCTACCTATATTTCATCATTAGCTTTCAATGACCTTATGAGAAAACCTGAAATTTTGAGTAAGTACCAAATTATAGTAGAAAACTCTGTTCTTTTCAGCCTTACACATACTGAATCTGAAAATAACGTCAAGAATTCTTACTGGTTAGTTTACAGAAATGCATAGGTTATGCTCACACTTATACATCTGTATTTGCAATCTGACCACTTTTAAGGAAGTTCAGACTACTTAATGTTTGTGAGCTAGAACTAGACAGTTGATCATCTTTCCTCTTTTGAATATAGGTATGTGGGTTCTTTCTCCTTTATTTATGATAAACTTAATTTCAGCCTCTTTTCCTGAATGAATAGGATCCAAATATATATTGAAGAATTTTTTGAAGATTAACTCAAGTATTTTTTTTTAATATTCATCAAGGAAGAGAAATGTGAGATTTAAAATGTTCTAAGTTACAAATCTAAATTCTTTATTTATATGTATAAAATGGCTTGATAAGGTAAAATGTATAGCAGTCATCTGGATGCTTCTGATAGGGATAAAACATCATGCTATGGAGGTCAAATATACACAGGCAATGTGAAAGAGAAATGAGGTAATCATTCATGTGATTTTAGACTTAAAAAGAAAGCTTTCACCCAAACTATCTAGAAAATTTAGAAAAAATTCCCTTTACCTTAAACAATTACATTAATCCTCTACATCTTTTTACTATACATAACAGTGCCTTTTTTCTTTTACAATAATTATAGTTATATTGTTAGAAAACACCAGACAAATAGCTATTCTATTTAATTATCACATATCATCTAGAGATTGTTATTTAAATTACCTTGCCTCAAAATACCCTCCTGCAAGATGGAGAAAAATTGCTATATTTTTCGCCTGAACTTTTAAAGAAGTAACAAGGTAATTGTAAATGAACCAGACATCATGGGAAACACTATATGAGCTATAAATAATGTGTTATACTTTACTTGGAAATACAGACTTTTATACAAATCCAAATTGTTATAATCATATAAAAATTGTTACACAAAACAAATTTAAGTATACCATTTAGTAACAAGGACTTGAAGTCATTTTCAAACTAAATATTTAAAACCTTGGACAAGTTTTATTTGACATGTATAAGACATATATATTAAAATAGATTTCCAGTTTTTATCTGTGTTGTAGTATGCATTAGTACTTTATTGCTTTTTATTTGTGAATTATATGCCATTATCATAATATACCATGTTTTATTTATGTAATTTATCTATTCATCAGCAAATGAATATTTGAGTTGTTTTCAATTTTGGCTATTATGAATAATGCTACTATGAACATTAATGTACAAGTTTTGAGTGGACTGCTTTCATTTATCTTGGATATGTATGAGAGAATGAAATTGCTGTTATATAACAACTCTGTGTTTAGCACTTGTAGGAACTGTCAAAATGTTTTCCAATACAGTCTCACTATTTAAAATTCTCACCAGCGGGTGCCTGGGTGGCTCAGTGGGTTAAGCCGCTGCCTTCGGCTCAGGTCATGATCTCAGGGTCCTGGGATCGAGTCCCGCATTGGGCTCTCTGCTCAGCGGGGAGCCTGTTTCCTCCTCTCTCTCTCTCTGCCTGCGTCTCTGCCTACTTGTGATCTCTCTCTGTCAAATAAATAAATAAAATCTTAAAAAAATAATAAAAATAAATAAAATTCTCACCAGCAATACATAAGGATTCGAATTTCTCCATATCTTTCAATCCACTTATTATTTGGTCTTTTCAATTATATACCTTCTAGTGTGTGTAAAGTGGTATTTATTGTGGTTTATAATTTATAACCCTAATATGTGAAACTGCTCAACTCAATTTTCACATGCTTATTGGCCATTTATATACCTTCTTAGGAGAAATTCATAAACAGCTCCTTTATCTATTTTTAAGATTCTTTATCTTTTTGGAACACCTGGGTGGCTCAGTTGGTTGGTCATCAGGTCATGACCCCAGGGTCCTTGGATTGAGACCCACATTGGGTTCTTGGTTCAGCTGGGAGTCTATTTCTCCCTCTGTCTATCATTCCTCCTGCTTGTTCTTTCTCTCTCTCTGACAGATAAAAAAAATGAAATCTTAAAAAGAGTATATTATTTATGTTTTTTTAATTTTTGAGTTGTAAGAGTTCTTTATGTATTTTGAATCTAATCTTTCATCGGATACATGACTTAAAGTATGTCTCTCATTGGGGTGTATGTGTGTGTGTATGTGTGTGTGTGTAATGGTATTGTTTGTAGTACAGAGGATTTTTGGTTTTGTTTTTGTTTTTATTTTAATGGAATTCGATTTCTCTTTTTGGTTTTTGTCTTGTGATTTTGGTGTCATATCTAAGTAGGTTCTGGCTAACCATATGAAAACATCGCTTATGTTTTCATCTAAGAGGTCTATAGTTTTTATTTTTAAATTTATTTCTATGGTCCATCTGAAGTTATTATTATTATTATTTTTTAAATTTTACATATAAAGGAAGCATAGAACTTTACTCTTTTGCATATGGATAGCCAACACCATTATTTCCTCCACTGTTTTGGCATCCTATCTTTGTTGAAATCAGTTGATCATAAATGTAAGGGTTTATTTCTGGATTCTCAAATCTGTCTGTTTATCCATGAGCATCTTTCTGCCAGTACCACACTTTCTTGATTACTGTAGAATTTTAGTAAGTTTTGAAACCAAAAAAATATTAGTAATCAAACTTACTTCTTTTTCAATATTTCTTTGGCTCTTCTTGGTTCTTTACATTTACATTTCTATATGAATTTTAACATAACTTGCTAACTTCTGAAAAATCAAAACAAAACAAAAAAATACCTCCGGTTGGGATTTTGATAGACACTGAACTGAAGGTGAGAATTAATTTGGAGAGATTTGTCGTTTTTGCCAATATTAGGATAATCAGAACGGGGAAAAGGAGATGATTAATAATGGCAGCCTGCCCTACCCAGGGAGACTCTGAAATCTGTAAAGACAGAGAACCCTAATTTGTTGGCTGAAGCTTCCCAGAGTACAGTTTCCTGTCTTTGACCTGAGGGAATAGGAGGAGTCAAATGCCATAGATGGATATGGTCAAATATGGTCAAATGGACATATGGTCAAATGCCATAGATGGAGCACTAGGTGCAGTGCATAAACAATGAATTATGGATCACAGACTAAAAAATTGAAAGAAAGAAAGGAAGAAAGAAAGAAGGAAACCAAAGTTCAGTTTCTACAGTTGTACCTGGTTAGATTGTTCATATTGAGAATAGCAAATGAAAAGAATTCAAATGATCTTCAAAGATCTGGTATCATCCAATAATTCTTCTTCTTCTTCTTTTTTTTTTAATATTTTATTTATTTATTTAACAGAGAGAGAGATCACAAGTAGGCAGAGCAGGCAGAGAGAGAGAGAAGGGGAAGCAGGCTCCCTACCGAGCAGAGAGCCTGATGAAGGCCTCAATCTGAGGACCCTGAGATCACGACCTGAGCAGAAGGCAGAGGCTTAACCCACAGAGCCACCCAGGCCCCCCTTATCCATTATTCTAAACTAACACTAGATATTCATACATTTACTTTGTCATTATAATTTGGCATAAAACATAAACTTATTTTGTAATCTAAATGTTTTAACCTGAATAACATAAGGAGTATGACCACTAAATAAATGGTTTAAATGTCAATCTTTAAGATAAGATAAAATGTTATTATAAGAGAAAAAAATGCCATAGACATTTATTGTTCCTGAAATTAAGTAGGTTTTCTTGAATAATTGTTTCTCCATTTGCTGTATGATCTTAGGAAATTTATAAATATGTTAAATGGTTGGTTTTGTTTGTTCTATTTTGAAATTTTTTTGTTTGTTTGTGTCTATTATAGTTTTTATCAATTATGGTTTTTTGGCTGGGAAGATGGTCCGCAATGGCTTTAAGTCACCATTCCAAAGCAAAATAACCATTTTAGTTGCGTAAGCATCAGAGTTTAGGTCAGTGGTTTAAAGAGTAAATGAAAATTAAAGAAGTAGAGATAGCTAATAGAGATAGTTATAGAAGTCTGATTATGGAAGGAAGGAGAACAAGAAAGTACCAGTTTTAGGAGCATGAGAAATTCAGTATGGTTTCTGTTTAGTTTTTTTTTTGTTGTTGTTTGTTTGCTTTTTTAAAATATGGTAGTAACATGAATATATTTCAATGATAAGAAAGATCTAGATACAAAAGAAGCTTAAATAAATTCTTTATTTTGGTGCGGTGGCCAAAGATTCAGGAAGTGGCAAGATGATGACCGGTTTTCTATGTGAACTGAGAGATGGTGGTAAAAGAAATGTCCGGATCTGCAGGTAGAATATGAAGGAGGTCTGATTGTCAACATGAAAGTGAGTCAGAACCTATCAGGAAAATACAGTCAGCCTGGTATGTATCTTTGAATGCACAGCTGAGGTTGATAAACATGGATCTGGAGTAACATGGATGTAATATTTTATCTGCAAGCCCCCAACTCGCTTGTTCTGTACTTCTTGGAAATTGGATCTTTCCTCGGTTTTGTAAGATGAAAGGATTTATTTCTTCTCTAATATTAAAAAAGTTACAAGTTTGCATCAGAATTTATTTCCCCTAGATGCACAATTCTATTAGATTATTTCCATGTGAGTTTCCACATTGAAGTATAAAATGCAGATTTAGGGTGAGTGATCATAAATAGGTAACAATTTAAACAACTTCTCTACTGTGGCAAACTTTCATTTTTACACTTCTAGTAACACTCTTCAAGGTCATAATCAAAATCTTTGTCAACACTGACCCAGATATGAATTTTCGATGTTGTATGTACCATGTGAGTGAATTCATGGTAATTGTTCCCGATATCTGTAAGATTATAAAAGCCACTAGAGAAAATATTTTTACTTATTGCCTCTATTCTATTGCATTAAAGAATCAAATTAGTAACCACAGCTACCCTTGTTGCAATGACTGACAAGTAAAGGATTCAGTCTGGCAGTTGACAATTAACAAATTGCATTTCTTCTTCTTCCTGAAGTCTTTAGGGACATGATATTTTCCTACTTTTTCCACTAATTAGGAATAGGTAAATCTTTTAAGGCCCTGTGATTGGATTCAGTTTGGATAACATTTCTTTGACTGTCAAATTGATACATGGTATGACATGAATCAGAGCTGTCTAAATCTTTACACCTAACTGAATTAGTGCTTCTCTTGCATCTAATGATCCCAGCCTGCCTTCTTCATTCTGTCACAGATTGAGTCATTATAACCCACTTTGGATTGTTGTACTCTAATCTCTGACCTTCTCTCTTTCAAATCTCACTTTAAGCCTAGATATTATTTTATTATTTTACAGGAAAAATGATGTGCAAGTTGGAATAGCATAAATCAAGAATAACTTGAGGCTCAAGAACTTGAAAATGAGATCGCCCTAAGAAAGATACTAACACCTTAATAATATAGAAGAAGAGTGACGTGGGAATTCTCCCTGATGTGACACAATAGCTGCTGGAAGGAGTAAGTGTTTGACATATTATAACATCTAAATAAAAGTGCCATAATTCAAAAAGAAATTTGATGGAGAGGAAGGGGATTAGGTAAATGACTTGGCCAACTGTAGAAGTATAAGCCATTGAAATTGGAGGATATATGCTAGAAGTTCTGCTATATCAATAATGTCTACTAATATTTAGGTATTATTTACTTTGTTCCAGGTCCCACTGGAAAAGCTTTAAAAGAATAACTTTGTGTGAGACTCACAACAACCCCTAGGTAAATGAGTTTTCTTTTTAAATATACTTGGCAGGCAAGAAAACACCAACTTGGGGATTTTAAACAAGGGCCCAGTACTCCGGAATGAGCAGATGGTGGGAGGTTGGATGAGACTGAATTCTAGAACCTATCCCTAATCATATCTTGTACTTGTTAAGGTGAATGATAGGTAGTAGAGAAGAGACTCTATCTCACCATTCTTATATGTGAAAATAGACTGGAGATATTTGTTTTTCCCAACTGTATTGGATCAAATGAGAAATAGCACAAGGAAACACTTTACTCAAAAATTTGGTGGCTTTAAATTTCTGTGGAGCCTTTGGAGTTATAAACTAGGCAAGTATTACTTTTAAATATAGTAGAAATGGCACTGGTAGGTCAAATGCTCTGATGACAATAGTGCAATATTAGATAGTTATAATATGATTTGAAGACATATGTCAGAGAGGTGGTCAGACCAACAAACAGTATTAAGAGTGTGAAAAAATGTGATTATGGTAATTGAGTATGCTATGTGAAAGGCAGTGGCCAAATATCACAAGCCCAGAAGTATGTTCGTAAACCCTGATGATTAATAAAGTCTGCAACTACCATTATTATTGCTATCTATAGTTTCTTCTGAGGACACATCTCTTTCAATTCTGGGTGTGTTTAATTTATAAGTGACACAAATATCAGATGAGCATACTGGTACTTCCCTCTAAGGCTGTCAAATACCCACACAATTAGCTATGATGAATTAATTATTCATGTTTCCAGTCAATTTTCTTTGCATACATGAGAATTAAGTTCATTGCATTTTCTGCTATAATTCTTCAGCTTTTATGTGTTAAGCTTCATACAGGTTTAATTAATATTTTATTTCATTCCATCAAATTATTTGAGGGTACTAGGAGTTGTCAAATTATTTGAAGGTATTAGGCATTGAGTTGTCAAATTATTGCCAAATTATTTGAGCGTAATAGGAATTGAGATTGTGGGCTGGTATAAATCAAAAGAAAATACCTACACGGATGCTTTTTAATCTCTTTTTACTCCTGATACACATGACAGATATTTACATGGTACCTGGAAGAAGCTGTTCAAGGCTTCATAGCCTTTGGGACTAATGGATAGAAAGCTGGGTAGACTACTGTATTTTGGCTCAGTGTTTGCCAAGCAAGCCCTTGAACAGTGGCAGTATTTATTAAAAAGAGTATTTAGAGAGTTAGAATGAACCTGACATATATAGACCCCTCAGCATGAAAGGGTCAAATATGTTTTTATTTCTATAAAACTGAATGTTACTTTGCACTGAGTATGTCTTTCTACTGATGAAAAAAAAAATCTTTTTTTTTTCAAATTAAATCATTTACTTCTGACTTAAAAGATAATTTATTTTGATTGATTTCAGTATGCCTAAGGAATTAGCTTTTGTCTTAGCTTTGATGAAAAGTCTGCTTGGGGAAAAAAAAGGAAAAAAAAAGCAATTCTTATGTACCAAGGAAGTTGGCTTAATTATGATATTAAAACTAAACAAGGATACTATAAAAGAAAATTTGTATGCCAACCAGTTTCTTATAGATAGAAACAAAACCTAAATACATTGTGATTTACAGAGTGAGTGAGATCTATTTTTTGAGGATTTGAGTAAGTTCATAAAGGAGTTACACTAGCTGTAGGCAATAATTAGCACTTGGCCATTTTTTCCATTACAATAAAATCTTTTTTGTGGTGGTTGGACCCCCAGTTCTTACTCTGACACCATGAGACAGCAGAAGAGTCACATAAAAGAAAGAGATACTTATTTCTTCACTTCTTCAATAAATATTTTTGGTACTCCTATTGGGCACAAGGGTTTGTTATTAAGTACTATATTATTCCAGGTTTTGAGAACATTCCTTATCTATATGGAATTACATTATACTGATCAAAAATAAAGAGGAAAATTAGAAATGAGAAATTATTAATTAGTATTTTAGAGAGTGATGAGTACTAAGTAGAACAGACAGAATAATCATGAAAAAAGTAAAGTTTATTAGGGGGAAGGGGAATGGATTTTAGATGAGGTTGCCATAAACATCTAACTCACAAGTCATTTTGAAAGCAGACCTGAGGGGCACCTGGGTGTCTCAGTCAGTTAAATGCCCAACTCTTGGTTTCAGCTCAGGTCATGATCTCATGGATCATGGGATTGAGACCCACGTCCAGCTCTGAGCTTAGTGGGGAGTCTGCCTGAAGATTCTCTCCCTTTTCCCCTTCCCCTTCTTGCTCTCTAGGTCTCTCTTCAAATAAACAAATAAATAAGTCTTAAAAAAAAAAGAAGAAGAAGAAGAAGAAGGAAGGAAAGAAGGAAGCAATGAAGAAAAAAGACAGAACTGAAACCATGTGAGAGGAAGCTATGGTGCTATTCCAGACAAGATCCTTTCTTGAATAGGAAAGAGCGAAGACAAAGGACCTGGGACAAGAGAGGGCTGGGCATGTTTCAGGAGCCTTAAGGAGGCCTGTGTAGCTGGACAGAGGAAAATTGGGAGGAGAATGAAAGAATTAAAGAGAGAATTTCTAGAATCCAGACTTTGTTGGCCTTGTAGGTTATACAGTAAGATATTTGATATGGTCTAATGTTTGTATCCTCCTGAATTCATACCTTGAAATCCTAATCCCTAGTGTGATTGTACTTTGAAGAGGGGCCTTTGGGAGGTGATTAGGTCATGAGGGTGGAACCCTCATAAATAGGATTAGTGCTCTTATTAGAGTCCCCAGAGAGATTCTTACCCCTTCCACAGTGTGAGAACACAGCAGAAAGATGACTATGAGAAAGTAGCTATCACCAGGCTCCAAACTGGCAAGTGCCTTGATCTTGAGCTTCTAAGCCTCCAGAATGTGTCAAGTTTGACCCCAAGTTTCTGACTTGGCACAGTCAAAAATGTGGAACTGCAGTTACTTGAGATAAAAGGGTGTTCATATCAAGAAACAATTATAGAAACGAGAAGTTTGAGATACCCATTACATACCCAATTATTAATGGCAAGTTAGCATTTGTGTATGTGTGTTTTCTCTGAAGTTCTAGACGAAGATCTGCCATAGACAACATGTTTGAGAGTCAGCCATGTATAGATGGTAATTAATGCCATGAATTCTTTTTTTTTTTTTAAGATTTTTATTTATTTATTTGACAGAGATCTCAAGTAGGCAGAAAGGCAGACAGAGAGAGAGAGAGAGGAGGAAGCAGGCTCCCTGCTTGAGCAGAGAGCCTGATGTGGGGCTCAATCCCAGGACTCTGAGATTATGACCTGAGCTGAAGGCAGAGGCTTTAACCCACTGAGCCACCAAGGCACCCCTAGATATGGATAGAATTCTTAAAAAAAAAAAAAATCCAAAGACTGAGAACTGGGATATTTGGTTATTTAGAACTCAAAGAGATAAAGAGACCACAAAATCAAGAAAGAAGAATTAGTAATCTGAAAGGAAAACCAGGTAACATAGTGCAGTGGAAGCCAAGCTGGAGAGTGTTCAGGTCTGTCACCTATTTTCTAAAGTAAAATGATATTTGAGAAATGGTCACAAGTTTTAGCAACGTGCAGTCCATTGCTGGCCTTTTGATGAGAGTAATTGCAGAGGAGTAAAGGAGGGAAAAAAAGATGGAGTGAATTAAGAAGAGTGTGAAGAAATAAATTTAAAAGAGCAACTATAGAAAACAGTTGTAACTAGAGAACAAGGCATCTGACTCTGGAGTCCTGGATAGATTAGGTTTGGTCACTAGCTGCTGACAATATTCAAAGGCAAAAAGATAAGTGGTGGGGAAACAGTAAAGGAATTTATTTTCATGAGGCCAAAACCTTAAGACAGAGGACTAGTGTCCCAAAGACAGTTTCCAAAGTGATGAAAGTACTTCTAAGGTTTATATAGGGAAAATATGGAACAAAGGTCAGTGGGTATGTGCAACTGAGCAGTAAAGATCATGTTGATCATTGTCTTGGGGCCAATCATGTGGGATCTTGCTGGTATCAGAGCCACTGTTACAGCTTGGCAGGGACAGTTTCAGTTCCCACCATGAGACCCCACTGGGTCTTTTGCCGGAGTTAGAAGATGAACTGGAAAGAAGAACTTAAACAGTTAGAAAGTACAAACTGAGTTTAAAACGAGGTAGTCAAGGCAACAACTGGGTCTTCTTTCACTGTTACAAAGTGTTGTTCAACAAAAGGAAGGAGAGAAATGGTACAGTAGCTGGACTGGAATGTGGGATCAAGGGAGAATATTTTGTTTATGAGATAAACATATGTTATATTAGAATATTGATAACATTGAACCAGGAGAGAACAGGGAGAAATAAATTTCTGTAGATTTTTTTTTTCAAATTTTAATGCATGTATGAATCATACTAGGATCTTGTTAAAATGTTTATTCTGATAAAGTAGATCTAGGGATGTACTTGAGAACTTTTTTTTTTCCCCTCTATTGTTGCCATTCAGGTTTTTTTGTTTTTTGTTTTTTTGTTTTTTATTTTTTTTTTTAACCACTTGACCCCTTTTACCTCTCCACACCCACCACGTCTGACAACCACAAATCTGTTCTTTGTATCTATAAGTCTGTTTGTTTTCTTTTCTTTTTTCTTTTTTTTAAGATTCCAAAGATAAGAGAGCTCATACAATATTTGTCCTTTTTTGTCTGACTTATTTCACTTAGCATAATGCCATCAACTTCCATCTATGTTGTTGCAAATGGTAAGGTTTCATTCATTTTCGTGGCTGAATAATATTCCAGGGAGTGTGTGTCATGTGTGTATGTACAACAATTTCTTTGTTCACCCATCCATCAATATACACCTAGATTGTTTCCATACATTGCTTATTTAAATAATGCCATGATAAACATTGGGATGCACATGTGTTTTCAAGTTAGTATTTCTGTTTTCTTTGGATAAATACCAAGAGTGGAATTGCTGGATCTATAGTGGTTCTATTTTTAATTTTTTAGGAAACTCCATACTGTTCTCCATAATGACTACATCAATTTACATTCCCACCAATGTTGTACAAGAGTTGCTATTTTACTACCTTTTAGCCAATGCTTGTTATTTCTTGTCTTTTTAAATTAACCATCCTAACAGATGCAGTGTGATATCTCACTGTGAATTTGATTTGAATTTCCCTGATGATTAATAATATTGAGCATCATTTCATGTATCTGTTGGCCATCTGCTCATTTTCTACGCAGATATACTACCTATTTTCTATTCAAATTGTTTTTTTTTTTTTTTTTTTGGTTATTGAGTTGTCTGAGATTTTTATGTATTTTGAATATTAGCTCTCTGATTTGCAAATATTTTCTCCTCAGTGTACGTTCTTGACACCTTTGTCATAAATTAATTAACCGTATAAGCAGGGGTTTATTTCTAGACACTCTATTCTATTCCATTGATCATGTATCCGTTTTTATGCCAGTATAATACTGTTTTGGTTACTATAGCTTTGTAATATAGCTCAAAATCTCTAGCTTTGTTCTTTCTCAAGATTATTTTGGTTATTTGGGTCCTGGTGGCTCTCTGGTTCCATACAAATTTTTGGATTATTTATTTTATTTCTATGGGAAATTCCATTGGAATTTTTATAGGGAATGCACTGAATCTGTAGATTGCTTTGAATAGCATGGCCATTATAACAATTTTAATCTTTCTAACCCATGAGAATGGAATACCTTTCCATTTATTTATATCTTCAATTTCTTTAATTAATGTTTTGTAGTTTCTAATACAAAAATCTTTTACTTCGTTGGTCAAATTTATTCTAGCTATTTTATTCTTTTTGATGCAATTATAAATGGAATTATTTAATTAATTTCTTTTTCTACTACATCACTATTAGCTATAAAAACAACAGATTTTTGCATGTTGATTTTATATTCTGTCATTTTACTTTATTTATTTATTAATTCTGTTTTTTTGATGGAGTCCTTAGGGCTTTCTATACATAGTACTATATCATCTGTAAATAATTAGAGTTTTGATTCTTCATTTTAATTTAGATGCAATCTATCTATCTATTTAATTGATGTGGTTAGGACTTCCAATACTACTTATATAAAAGTGGCAAGAGTGGGCATCCTTGTCCTGCTTCTGATCATGTCTTATACTCTGATATCCAAACCAAGCAAGGATACCACAAGAAAAGGAAATTACAGGCCAATATTCCTGATGAATGTAGATGCAAAAATTTTCAACAAAATATTTTCAAACCAAATTCAATAGTACATTAAAAGGATCATACACTATGATCAAATGGACCCCTTTATTTTTTTCCCCCTCACTTCATTTTCAAATGGAACTTATTCCAGAGATGCCAGAATGGTTCAACATCCACAAGTCAGTTACTGTGATACACCACAATTACAAAATAAAAGACAAAAATCATTATCATTTCAGTAGATGCAGAGAAAACTTTTGACAAACTTCAACAACCATTTATGATAAAATCTCTCAACAAAATGGGTATAGGAAAATGGACTTTAACATAATAAAGGCCATAAATGAGAAATCCACAGTTTATATCATACTCCATGACGCAAAACTGTAGCAAATTGCTTGATTGGCAGAGAAGAGCTAGGTTCTAATAAGCAAGTTTCAGGATTAACCTTAGCTAGGACCCTTTACTGTTCAAAAGAACAGAATATATGAGAGTGTACATGGGAACAGATACCAAGTAGGGTAAGGAGATAGGAACTTGTAGCAAGTTTTGTTTGTTTTAACTCTTATAAACATATAGGAAGCAAGGTTTAAGTTTAGAAAGAGAATGAGGATGAACGATTTGGAAGTTTGAGGACAAAAGAGAATATACAGAATTATAATCTGAATAAGAAAAAACAGAGTGAAATTAGATGTAGCATAACTGCCAGGCAGCATAAAAGATCTTCAGAGACCTAATTAGAGATTAGCGATTATGAATTTATAGTGATATCAATTAGCATGTTAGTTTTTCTTTGAACAAATTCTCACTTTTACTGTTTGAAGTATAAAATATAGAGTTGGATTTAGGATTCATGAGATAGGATTGCTAGTAGACCAGCCTCTAATTAGTCTACCTCTTGACTTTTTGTTTTTTCTTTTTTTTTTTTCCCAGATAATAATCAACTCTTAATTTGCTTAAGCTACTCTTTTCTTCACCTCTCTTCTGGTAATGTTCAAATACATTCCTAACTTCCCCAGATATGAGATATAGTCAGTTAAAATGAGGCCAGATACAAAACCATAGTGTGAATATTGGAAAGCGAAATTTAAAACTGTTATTTATAAACAGGACTACCAACCTAGCAAATTCTCAAAAAATCAGTGATAAGCTACTAGAATAAATGTAATCTAATTAGGTGAACTTAAAAAAAAACAACCCTCAAATATACAGAAATCAAAATGCTAAAAATAATAATAATAATAAATAAGAATAATAAGAATAATAATACATAAGAATAATAAAAGATTCTAAAAAGATAAGAAAAAAGGACTATTTAAATGAGAAAGAAATACAATATTTTTGTTGCAGTGATACTGATTAGCATCCAGACAAACAGCCAATATTAATTAGTGCCAATTTATATTTAAATTCAGTATATTAGGCATACGAAGACTTTTTTTTAAAAAAGGTTTTATTCATACATTTGTTAGAGAGAGAGCAAGCAAGAGGAGGGGCAGGCAGAGGAAGAAGTGGATTCGCTGCTGAGCAAGGAGCCAATGCAAGATCCTGGGATCATGACCTGAATCGAAGGTAGAGACTTAAAAAGACTGAGCCACATGGGTGTTCCAGCATAAGAAACTTTTTGATGGGCAATTGTCACATATTCAAATAAATCAATTTATTACATTTTCTCTCTTGTAAGAGCAAACATTTTAAGTTAATTTCTGCTGCATGAGCTTAGTCATCTGGTTTCTTTATTGTTTTGAAAAATAACTTTTTTCTTGATATTTTTCTATAATGCAATATTTTACATCTTATATACAATGCTTCGTGTATTACCAGATTTCATTTGATCCTTAGAATATTACAGTGAATCCTTATTTTAAATAAGCGAAATTAGTAGCAAATATAAACTCATTTTATTAATGTAAGTTAGCATGCAGTGATAATGGAATTGAAAGGCACGACTGTTAATTCCACATTTTATTCTCTGGTGGACAAATAATTAGTTCTGCTCACTAGTATCTGGCTCTCTTCACCTTCTGAGTAGATGAAAGCCGAGACTTTTTAGCTCACTGTGGCTGAATGGGACTGTTTGACTAGTTCTGGCCAGTGGTTAGTGATATATGCCATGTCTGTTTAATAATTGGTGTAGGCATTCTTCTTTCTGTCTGGTGCTGTGCTTGGCAACTTAAAATAGTACATGTCGCATCAGTAACTATTGCAGACGTTAGCTGCTTTGAACAACAATCAAGTCAACCCATGAAAAACACATAGCATTTAGAAGAGATGAAACTCTGGTATTCAAGCGACTAAGATTCTGGATTGGTTTATGTCTTTAGCATAATACAGACATGTATCTTAACAACTCTCTCTTATGCTTTCTAGAATTCAAACTTATAGTTTCTATTTTTTTTTAAAGACATTGAAATTCTTTAACTCCCATTTAAACTATGGCTATATATTTAGAAAGCTGATGGCCACAAATAGAGTTTTACTCAGAAAAATGTAAAATTATTTTTATGTCTTAAAATATAATGAGATTTTTTATTAGATATATTTGATAATCATAATCACAAATTCTGATGGTATGTGAGCTGTCTTAGGGATTTTTAAGTGGAAAATATTCTTAAAATGCTGTTTGGGAAAATATTTATTTTAAATGTGTATATCCACATGAAATATGTATACATCTATATAGAGAGAGTATGTACATAGTGTATGTTTAAAAGAGATTTAAAAAAATATCTTATAATATGAGTGATCTTGTACTGTTTGTTCATGGTATCTTGGAGGCCAGTGTTAAAGGTGTACCACCCAGCCACCAGGAGGACTATGGAACTCACAAAAAGTCAATTGTGTTATGAAACACACTTAGAATTCTCAAGGAGACCAAAAAAAAAAAAAAAAAGGAATTTTATTATCAGCCATAACTGATAGTGCTTATACAGTTTGTTTGTTTGTTTGTTTTGTTTTGTTTTGTTTTCAGTTTTGAAGTACTAGAGATGTCTGAAGTTTAACTACCATACCTCCTCCAGTGGAGAAGTAGCTGAGATTGTGCCAGTCAGTTTCTTAGAAAAGGATATGTCGTGAAGAGCCAGCAAAAGATCTATGCAGTGTAAACAGAGGTTTGCAGCAAAGATTAAACTGAGCAAATTCTGAGTTGTGAACAATGTATGGAAATACTCATTTAACTGAAAAACTTCATTCCTACCATATGACATCTTTGAAACAGAAAATCCAAAATTGCATTCCAGGTGTTACAGTGGCAAATGGAGCAGTCAGGAAGGCTCACCATTGCCTCTGACCAAATAACAAAGCACCAAACTCATTTTACAGATGTTGAAATTATGAAGAAGTAAAGCAATTATTTTTTATTCTATTCACTAAAAATTGTGACAAGAAGTCAGGTTGCAAAGATATCCTATATTTACCCTTTATTTCTTAATGTGTTATATGTTCAGTGGACTTATCACTCACTAGAACTAAAAGGAAATAAAACAAATTCACGGAGTTTATATCACTCCTAAACAAGGATATACTTCGAATTTTCATAAAAAAAAAAATCAGTGTGACAGATTTTTACAATATTTGATAAACCTGGTAGCCATAATTTCTACTTCAGCTAAGAAAGAGCTATTGGTACAACTTCTTGGTGTAAGACATAAAATTAATATCTATAGGCACATCATCTAATTTTAATAATCAAATATTGTGCTTACAGAATGATTTCTCATCTTCCCAGTCTTATGGAGGGAAGTTTACTTCTTTATAATTTCCTTCAATTCAATCAATTCTAATATAATAATATAATATAATATAATATAATAAATTAGTATCTGTCCTTGGTAACACTCCATTCTAGATGGTTTCTGTATTGAATAGTTTCCATTTAATTGTCTTCAATCAAAACTAACTCTGATGGCCACAGAACAATCAATAGCAGCAGTAGAAATAAGACAATAACAGATAATGTGGTATTAGGAGGACTCCATGGTACCTCTGGGAAATTGAGGACAGAAATCCTTGTCAGGGAGTGCCTTGGTGTCTCAGTTGGTTAAGCGCCTGCCCTTGGCTCAGGTCATAATCCCAGGATGCTGAGATCGAGTCCTCCATCAGGCTCCCTGCTCAGTGGGAAATTCTGCCTCTCTCTCTCCATCTGCTTCTTCCCCTATTTTTTTTCTCGCTCCCTCTCAAATAAATAAAATCTTTTTAAAAAAATTATCAATACTAGAAATTGACTAGTCAATACTAGGAATTGATTCTAAAGAAAAGCTGGAGAGTTACTAGAAACCCAGGATCAGATATTGTGGGCTTCAACATTTTCTACTTTCCTCTTACCTTTTATATCAACTGCCTGTTGTTGTTGTTTTGTTTTGTTTTTTCCTTACTTGGCACTAAACAAAGTCATCATCTGCAGTCATTTCCATGTTCAGCTAAAGGGACCAAGAGAAAAACTAACAATTGTTCCTCGATAACATTTCTGAACTTTTAGGGAAGATCATTAACTTGCTCACCTTGGAGCAGATTGTCCCATAATGGCCACATAGTCTTAACTTAGTGGTCTTTATGACAACTATGTAAGGAAAAACAGTTGAAGTATCTAGAATACCAATGGTTTTGGGAAATATGATCATGTACATCTAGGAAAAACTGGAATGCATTTAGAATTCAATGCATCTGCAACAACTAAGAATTTTTTTGAGTCCTTTGCCCTGTAAAAAGAACTTCCTTATCCATTATGTTCTCTGTCTAGAGAAATATGATAGAATGTGCTCTTGTTAAGAGCTTAGCAGATTTCTGAGCTTCCCCCTACCTATGAAATGTTGGAATACAAAGAGTGTTAAGAGTTAAATTATGTCTCCCCCATAATCCATGTGTTGAAGTTCTAAAGCCCAGTACCTCAGAATGTAACTTGATTTGGAAATCCACTGTTGAGGATGTAATTAAATGAGTCAAGGTTGTGATAATCAGTTCTATGTGTCAACTCACCTGGATTATGAGATCTCCAGGTATCTGGTTAAATATTATTTATGGCTGTGTCTATGAGGGTGTTTCTAGAAGAAAGTAACATTTGAATCAGTAGACTAAATAAAGGACATTGCTCTCTGTCATGTGGTTGGATATCACCTCATCCACTGAGGGCCGAAACAGGACAAAAGGTGAAAGGGGGAGGATTTGAGTGCACCCGATTCTCAGGCCTTCAGATTTGGACCAGGATTTACATTATTGGTTCTTTGGCTTTCAGACCTTTAACTATATCTTTCATCTATACCTTCATCATCTTTCCTGTGTCTACAACCTCCAGAAAACAGAAAATTATAGTCTCCATAATTGAATGAAGTAATATCTTAAATAAATCTCTGTCTCTCTCACACACACATATATATTTATGGATATATGTGTCTCTTATTAGTTCTTTTTCTTTGGAAGAATCCTTACTAATCCACAGGGTATACTTGAATAGAGTCAACCCTTAATCCAATATGAGTAGTGTTGTTATAAAAGAGGAAATCTGGAGACAGAGAAGATGATGGAAGAAACAGAGAGAAGACAGCCTTCTAAAAGTCAAGGAGATGGGCCTGGAGTAGATTTTTCCTTCACAAACCTCAGAAGGAATCAATATTTTCAATATCTTGGTCTTGGACTTCTAACCTCCAGAACTGTGAGACAGATTATTTCTGTGGTCCAAGAACCTACTTGGTTATACTTCGTTACAGCAGCCCTATGAAACTAAAACAAATTTCACATCATTGCCATGTCTTTTGGTTGGTTATAGTCTTACAAAAATATACTTGACTTACTACCAATTTCCTTCTAATCAACTTCATGAACTAATGATGACACACACTCAGTTCTTTCTTTTCAATTTTCTTTTATCCATGTCACTTTCTCTTAAATTAATTACAAGGTGCTGTGAGTCTATCAGTCTTACATAAAAAAAGTCATATATTCGCTGTTTTCCTCTGAGCCATTTTCCACTTGAAAGTATTTACTATGCATCATCTGAATCCATTTATTGCCAGGAGGTTTAATTTTAATCAATCCTTGTGACTTAAAGTATTTCTCAAGTTTTTCTTTTATGACTTAAAGTAGGAAAAACGTGACTTCTTCCTATTCAATAAGAACCAAGTTTCCAGACTCTTTTTTTCTCTTTTAAGTATATTTTTAAATATGGCTTTTTAATTTTTTTTTTCCTTGAGAGCATCTCTTTCACGGATTACCTTTCAAAAAGCAAATAATAGTAAACAACAGATACTATTGATATTTTATTTCTCAAGCCAATACTACATGTTTTAGGTAGAATATTACTTTAATACCCCATATCCAGTACTAATTTGTATACGAGGATAAGCTAGGTTATGTTGCAATAACTTGAGAAGTAAATGAATTATAAAAAGAAAAGATATTTGTTTTTGTGGTTTTGTTATTGTTGTTGTTGTTGTTGTTGTTTTTAATTTTCCTATTGTTCAACTTGGAAAGTGAGGGAGCTGGGGTATTCATACTAGCTGTCCTTCCACTGAGACTCAGAATAATGGGACAGGAACATATGGAATGATTCCATCATAGCTTACAGAGGAGAAAGAAACACTGGTCAGTCTCATAATAATTACATGCTTGGCTTGAAAGTGAGACACCACTTGTGTTCAAAATTCTTTGACCAGAAGAGGTCACATGGCCTCATCATCTAGAAGAGTCTCAATACATGTACTCCTACTATGAGTGTTAATGGAAGGATGAATTGGAATATTTGACAAACAGAATAGTATGGGGAATGATTATATTAGCCCCACTTCTTAAAGTAACTGAAGCTTACTGGGTCAAGAAACTTCGTAAATAAATAGAATTGCTTTTTGAATCATTGTCTTCTATTTCCATATTCTTTGTTTTTGATTCTCATTACTTTCCTTTTTTTTTTTTTTTTTTAATCTTAGATTATATTATCCTGAGATATTCTTGGAGATGAAACAAAGAAATAGGGACCAACAGATAACACAAGGGAGCATAATGAACTCTGACAACATGGTATTTTTTTTTTTTTAATTAAAAAAATATTTGACACAGAGAGCACAAGCAGGGGAAGCAGCAGAGGGAGAGGGAGGAGCAGATCACCTTGAGCAGGGAGCCTAAGACAGGGCTCCATCCTAGGACTCTGGGATCAAGACCTGAGCCAAAGGCAAATGCTTAACCAACTGAGCCACCCAGGTGCCCTGAGAGTATAGTATCTTTATCAGGATAGTAGATAAAGATGTAGATCCCAAAAAAGGATTGATTGAATTCCTGCGTTGTGCCTGATACTTCACTAATCATTTTAATTTCAATAATAATAGTTAATCCTTATAAAGTAACAAAGAGAAATACCTGTGTATAAGCAGCTATGCAATTTAACTTCTTCGAAATAAATTGTCTTTTCCAGATACAATGATGATTGAAGAGAGAGAGTCAAATGTAATTCATTTATATAGATGGATGAACTAATAGCACAGAACATGCAGGTCTCTGGCTCACAAGGCACATAGGCTTGAGGCAAATATAAGGATGCCATTTCCTCCCACATCTCCTAGTTTGTAAGGTGACCCTGGCTCCTTCTATGAGAAGTGTCTCAGCAGAAAGTTCTTGGCCTAAGGCTCCTAACCATGATAAATGCATTCTCTCCAGATACAGAGTCCTTCTCCTTCTTTGGCTTGCCTAGTGAGCTGAAGCTGTCCTTGATGGGGGTGTTAATAGGCCTCTTAGCCTGCAGGCAATTTTGCCTTTTCATAGTCAATAGACTCTAAAAATTTTGAAAAGACAACATAGCCTGAAACTCATTTTAAAAGTGTACTGACTTCTCTGTCTGTGAACAGCCTTTGTCTTGAGAATAAATTCTTTTTTTCATTATATATTTCCACACCACTCTCTTCTGCTGGTAAGTTAATTGTTTTTTTGTTTGTTTTTTTTTCTTTCTCTCACTGTCGCTCTCGCTCTCTCTTTTTATTGTTGTTGTTTTTTCTTATTGGCAGTTTTCCTTCTACTTTTATACCTTTCCTTTCTTAAAATAACCTCTCACCTTCTTAGATCTTGTCTAACTTCCAGTAATGCTTTCCTCTTTCTTCTTTGACTGCTGACCTCCTTGAACATAGGGTTCACATTGACGGTCTTAATTCCCTAAATACTTACTACATTACCTATCTTTTAACTCTTAAAATTGTCTTTTGACCTTGCAAAAGTCCTAAAAATATTATTAGTAATCTCATTTATTCTTTCATTAAATACTTATTGAACACCTTAATGTTCCTTCTCTGTTACCATCAAGGGCTTTATAGTCATGAATCAGACCACTACAGCACTGGCCCTTATAGTTGGTTACATAAAAGTTTCAAATAAAATTGCAGTTAGTAGTTGAACTGTTTTTACTCACAGCCTTATCAGACCCCAAATGAGAAAGTTTTTTTCCTCCTCACACCAAATATTTGGACTTATTTGTAATATCACTTCTCTAATTTTCTGACACCAACTAGATATCTAACAATTTGGTTCGTTTCTGACTATTTACTTGGAGTCAGCATCAGGTCCTACACATTGAAAGTTTCAATCCAATAAGACTGTCCCCACTTTATTTTTATGTATTTATGTATTTATTTATTTATTTTAAGAGATTTTATTCATTCATTTGACAGACAGAAATCACAAGTAGGCAGAGAGGCAGGCAGAGGAAGAAGCAGTCTCCCCGGTGAGCAGAGAGCCTGATGCAGGGCTCTATCCCAGGACCCTGGGATCATGACCTGAGCCAAAGGCAGAGGCTTTAACCCACTGAGCCACCCAGGTGCCCCAACTATCCCCACTTTAGATGCCAACTCAAGTCCCGGGTCATCTCTGCTTCTGACCAGATTGACCATAAATCAGGGGTTCCTATAAGTCCTTCCTCAGTTTTGATAATTTATTAGAACAACTCACAGAACTAAGGAAAACATTTTATTTTTGCTCACTGGTCTATTATGAAGCATAGGAATTAGAAGTAGCCAAATAGAAAATTTACACAGGGTAAGGTATAGGGGGTATGTGTGTATGTGTGTGAGCATGCAGAGCTTCCATGCTCTCTCTGGACATCCTAATCTCTCAGCACCGCTATGTGCTCACCAACTCACAAGCTCTCTGAATTCTGTTGTTCAACAATTTTCATCAAGCTCAGTCTCTAGCCCTTCCTCTGTCTAGAGGTCAGATGTAGAGATAAAAGTTCAAATTCTTTAATTATTTAGCCTTTCTGGCGACTGGCCTAATCTTGGGGTTATGTAAAGGCTTACAAAGAGTTAGCTACCTGGAACAAAATATGCTCTATCACCCCATCACTCGGGAAATTGCAAGAGATTTAGGAGGTCTATGTCAGGATCAAGGGACAAAGACCTGATGTCTTTCTATGACACAGTACCATAAGCCAGGTGTTAACTCCAGCCTTCTGACCAAATCTAGATTACTTTTGGAAATAAAGTTTTATTTTATTGGTTCTCAACTATGGGTAATTTTGCCTCTCCAGGGACCTTTGGCAGTATATTTTTTATTATCACAACTTGAGGATATTGCTGGTGTCTTGTGAGCATAATAGGAAATACACAGGACAATACAATACACAGGACAGTCCCTACAACAAAGAACTGTTCAGACTAAAATGCCATAATTTGAGAGATTGACTAAGTCTAGTATACACAGTGATGTCCATCCATCTGCCTATTCTTTTGGCTGAGTTTGTCCTATGTTGGCAGAGCTGAGTAGCTGTGACAGACGCCTTATAGCTTGTAAAGCCCAAAATATCTATCTCCCAGGCCTTTACAGGAAATTGTATCAGTCCCTGATATAAATTAAATTGAAGGGGACCATAAGATGTAACAAAAAGTCAGGACTTTTGAGTGTGATAATTGAAGAAGGCTTCTGTGATTAGACATAAATTAAAACTGGGGAAATAATTACACATTGATTAGAGGAAGAGAGGAATGAAGACTATTCTAGCACTAGGAACGCTGTATGAAAGACTTGAGGCAGAAGAAAGTGCAACCTATTCCATAAGCTGAATATGGCTGCAGGGTGAGAGAGAGGCATATAGGTGAGAAGAAACTAGAAAAGCAAGTAGGAAGCAGTCACAGAAATCGTGGTGAGACATTTGTAATTTTTAAATGTAATGAGAACCCACCGGATTTTAAGTAGGACAGAGATATGATGGATTTGTACTTTAAAAAGATCAGACTGGTAGCTGTGTAAATGGCATCACTTAGCAAAGAAAGATTAATACAATTATACATTTGGGGTAGGAAAATATTCATCTGCAAATAACAAGGGATTTTGGGATAACAAAGGGTTGTCAAGAAAGGTTCAGTGAAGGAAGGCTCTGATAGAACTGTGAGGCATCTTTAATGGGGTTGAGGTTTTATGTTATCATCACTAAGCAGCCATTTTTGAAGGGAGGTGGTGTGTGGACTGTGAGAATGGTGAGGATGCCTAGAGGTAGTGCTGGCAACGAGAAAAGACTGGAGAGACTGGAGTAGTTCACATTAAAAAAAAAAAAAAAGTCAATCTCAGGATTCTGATCATCTCAGCAGGCATGAAGAAGAAAGAGAAATTTTGACAGATATGAAAGTAAAACTAGAGAGTAGGCAATTGATTGGATTCATTTGTGGCTGAGGATGAAAGCACAAAGAACAGGGACAAGACTGGGAGGTAGGTGACCCAGGCTTAGATGTTAATTCTGTTCCAGAAAATCCCGACACTTCCTAATAATCACCTAAAAGCAATCTTTCGCATTCTCCCATCTCTGTATTCCCTTGATATTTGCAATGCCTCTTCTTGGTGGTAATACTTGGGTATCTCTCTATTTGAAAGTCAAAGAAGAGAAAACATTACATTTTAAAAAGAAAAGAAATAAGAGCATTGAATGTCATAAAGATAAATTGCAAGCATCAGTTTTTAGGTAAGAGTCTTAAAATCTTCCAGGGACTCCTAAGAAAAAATCTGCCTGCAAACCTCAAAATAACCCTTAGGTATGCAATTTGTAAATGAAGCTTCCAGAATTGGACGTTTACAAGCAATCTATTTGCCATTACTGACTAGTTCTTACTCTCCTCTAAAGATAAATGTGCTGGTTGCAGTGTGAGGGAAACTCTTAACTTCTTGGCTTAATAAACACTTTGGTTGTCAGAAAATCTCTGGCCTCATTAGCAGAATGAAATTTCCCCATGCCACAAATTCCGCAAGTCATATGGCCTGAGTAGAACACTCTATTTTAAATTTTTTTCTTCAATTTTACAAGTTTTCTATGACTGTCCAAAGGTTTCCAAACTTTGAAGCTTCTTCTGATGCCCTAGACTTGGTTGTAAAAGTTCTCCTAGAAATAACCAAGACAAAAGTGATAGCAAGTCAAAGTCTATGAGGCGATGAGACAAAAGTGGGGTGTTCTGGAAAAAAAGCCTCTGTTGATTCCCTGGCTCTGTGTAGGCTGCTTGGAAAGTCTAGAAGCCCCTTAAGCATGCGTTAAAATTACTTTGACTTAGATCTACCTTACCAGAGACTTCTCATAGGATAGAAAATGCAGATTTCTGTCTTTTTTTTCTCTGTTTCTTTTTCCCTCCTTCAATGTCTCTCTCTTATACACACACACACAGACACACACACACACACACACACACACACACTATTTGATCTTTTATGCATTTTTTTCTCTTCAGAACTTGATTTTGCTTCTTCCTTGTAAGCTTATTTTAAATGCTTGTTTTTCTTTTCTTGTTAAAAAATTAATTCCTGATCATTTTAGAGTTCTCTAAGAAATAAAAGTAAGGCTTAAAGTAACTGAAAAATTATTTATAACCTTATCCATTCAGGCAATACTCTCCTAATATGTCAATACTGCTAAATTTTGTCTCTGTCAAATTAAGTTTGTTCATTTTTTAGTTTTACTCTTAACACACGTGGCATCATACCATAGAGATTAATTTGTAACTATGGTTTTAAAAACTTGTGATTATGTTGAAATGTTCTTTTGGAGGTATCATATAACATTATCTATGTCTGCATAATAAACTATTTCTTGAGATATAGTTCACATGAAGTTCACAATTTTAAAGTCTACATTTCAGTGTTTTTATTTTTTTTTATTATGTTGGCCATTTTGTGCAACTAATACTGTTAATTGCACATTACTTCCATCACCCCCCAAAAGAGACCCCATACCTCTAAGCAGTTAGTCCCAATTCACATCTCCATCTCCTGACCACTTACTGCTCTTTCTGTCTCTAATGAGTAAATGATGCAAATAATTGTATAAACAAACAGAAGTAATTTCAAATAGCAGAGATATCTGGCAAGACCCTTGGAAAATACAAAGTTGAATTGTAATAAACAACAAATAGTAACAGAACTGACAAACAGAATCATTCCTACATTGTTAGATATTATAAACACTATGGTTATCTGGAAAAAGGATTCATCACTGTTCTGGAGTGTCTGAGGTGGGTTTTTAAAAAAATAGATGGATGGGACTTTAGCAGGGCCTGGAAAGATGCAGTGGGTTTGAACTAAAGAAATGCTCTAAGAGGGTAGTCTATATCAGAAAGTGCAGAGTGTCTTGTACTAGGGAGCTCCAGACTGGCTGCATTCAAATCTTTATTCTACTTCCTACAGGGACAAGTTCTCTTATCTTTCTAAGTTTCAGTTCCCCAGTTTGGACCTACTTCATACAGTGGTTGTCTAAAGTAAATAAAATGAACTTTGGAGGAATTCTGACCTTTAAGAAGTGTTAAATAAACTATTATGAGATATATAGTTAATCAAAAATGGTGGAAAAGAACGGGCCTGTTGGTTATAATTAAGAGGGTCCAGGATAACATGGAGAAGGCTGTGTGCAGAGCTGTCCAGAGAGGAATCACTGTCTCAGTGACCAATGACTTATTGATATCCTGAAGTCATTTTGAGGACTTGCCCTTGATCTCCCTTAACTTGAACACAGACATAGAATACAGAATTTTAGGTTTTAGGTGTGGAATGTAATTATGCTGTCTTGGTGATTGGGTCCTTATTCTATCAAGAACACCCAGTGAACTAAGGGTTTTGACTTACTTAATAGCCATATGATCATTTTTTTCTCATCTCTAAGTACATTGAGTTTCCATATTACTATCATCGCTACTGATATATAGTTATTAAACATCTGTGATGTGTAGATACTCCATAAGCCCTTTACATGGATCATCACATTCCCTTTAAAATGGAAATTATTCTTAATCTCCACAGTAGAGATACAGATGAGAATTGTGAGGACCAAAGAGGTTAACATATTTGTCCTAAGATAAATAGTTTGTAGACAGATAAAATGGGCGTTTGCCAACAATCTTGTGAAGGTATCATGAATAGAACCTGAGCCCTTAACCCCACAATTTCATAAGAGTTTTTATCATCAATCATTTATTGGTATTAAGAATATGTTTAGGGTGTTCTCTCAAAGGAGGGGGGGGAGATTTATTCTAGTGTGCTAGAGAACCTATTTTTTAATAACAAATGTGGAGATTACCCTAAGTGTTTTTGTGTGTGAACAAGTATCCTGTGTATAGGATATGTGGATTAAGGACAAGAGAATGAACGGGTTATCTTTCTACATAACCTTTTTTTCACAAATATAAATATGATGGGGTTGTGTTTTTTTTAAACAAGGGGGAACTAGTCAATTGCACATCAACCTCACTTACTCTCCCACCCTTCCTTCCCACCCTTGTCCTTGATCCCAGTAATCCCCCCTCCTGGCAATAACACATTCATTGATCCACATTACTCATTTGACCCTAACTTGTTTTCTGCCTACTCTACTGGTATAATTTTTTAAAAACTTTAACATTTTAAATATCAGGAATTTGTGTTATAACTATGTGTGTCTCTCCCTTAAGATCTAATGCACAGGGACTCACAAATCTAAATACCTAAATTAGAGAGATCATGAGCTTCAGATGCAGGAAACCTAGATGAATGGATTCCCATTCAGCCATGCATGCACTTGTAACATGGGGACTTGGGTTTCAGTGTCTACAAAATGGAGCAAATGACATTATTGATGTTAATGGGATTAATATTATAATCTGAAAAAAGGTATGCAGAAGCACATTGCAAGTAATTATTGTAAAAATGCTGAAATCTGTTGTGAAGGAATGTTTACTAAATACCTTCAGGATTGAATAAATGACTTTATCAAGTAGGAAAAAAGGGGGAGGAGGAGGAGGAAGCAGAAGAGGAGGAGGAAGAAGAAGTGGAGGAGGAAAACCTCTAAGGAAGAATCAGGAGTAAACCAGTTTCCTGAAAGAATATTGACTGCCACTAGTTGATATGTCATAGTGGGGTGGTGAATCTACCCATTTTCTTTACTACCATATCCACAAAACCAGACACAGCAACTACTCACTATTTTTTTTTTAAGGTAACATACATACAGTTTGTGGGATTATTAGAGAATATGTTAGTGAAGACAAAATAGTCTAGTGTTTGAAGGATGAGTACAATCTGGAAAAGAGAATATTTAGAAGAAGATAACAATAATGTTACCGAAGTAAAAATACACCTTTTTTCATACTAACCAGACCATAAGATTTGTGTGAAGCAAGAAGGGAGGAAGATACGGCTCCAAACAATAAAAAGGATGGATTCCAAAGGTCCTTGCATGGGAGCTTAATGCTTAGGAACTTCATGCAGAAACTAAAGACTGCTAGTATAAACACTATGTGCAAGACAATATTCTAAGTACTACATCTGCACAAACCTCATTTAACAGATTGAACACTGACAATCACTCTGAAATATAGCCATTATTATGGACCCCATGTTTTAAATGGAAAAACATTAGGTACATGGAAGCTAAGTAGCTTGGCGAGCTTCATCCAGCGAGTCAGTGATGGAACTGGTAATTGAATCCTAGAATCTGTATCCACCCTTTACAACTGCATTTATTGCCCTGTGGGAGAGACAGGTATTAACTCTTAGTTCTTCAGAGAGTCCTGTTTCATTACGTTCTGCTATACAACAAGCCATCTCAAAGCTGAGTGGTTTAAAACAAAAACACTTATTTCTCACAACTAAGTTGTTGAGTAATCAGTTCTTTCTATTTCAGGTTATGTTGGCTATGGCACTGGAATTAATGGAAGGTCCAAAATGGCCTCAGTGAAACAGTCAGAGCTGGCTGTTGTCTGGGAGCTCTCCTAGAACTATGCTCTTGGGTCCCGGTATTTTTTTGTGTATGCCTGTCCATGTGGCTGTTTGGGCTTCCTCACAGCCTGGCATGTGCATTCCAAGAAGGAAAAAAGAAGAAGGAAGAGAATGACTCCAGTTCTCTTATGGACTGTGTTCAGAAGTTCCAGAACAACACTTTTGTTGCCTTTTGTTGGTCATAATAGTCATGAGAAAAGAACAGACTCAAGAGGAGGAGAAATAAACTTCATCCACGTTGGGACAATAATATGCACTTGCAGAGAGGGAAAAAAAGAAGCTGTGGTACAACTAGACAATGGAATAATATTCAATGCTAAAAAGAAATGATGCGTTAGAGCTGTGAAAAGCACGGAAGAATTTTAAATGCATATTACTAAGTGAAAGAAGCAAATCTGAAAAGGCTATAGACTGCATGATTCCAACTGTATGATATTTTGAAAAAGATAAACTATGGAGACAATAAAAAGATTAGTGGTTGGTGGGAGTGGGTGGTGAACAGGTAAAGGAAAGATTTCTTAAGACAGTGAAAATACTCTGCATGAAGCCATAATGATGGCTACATGTCAGTATACATTTGAATAAAGTCACAGAATGCACAACACCAAGAATGAATCCTAGTGAAACTAGGGACTCTGAGTGACTATAATGTGTCCCTGTAGGTTCATCAATGTTAACAAATGTACCACTCCAGTAAGAGATGTTGATAATGGGGGAGGCTGTGCATGTGTGGGGACTGGACTGTATGTGGGAAATATCTGTACCTTCCTCTCAATTTTGCTGAACCTACAAGTGTTCTAAAGAAAATTTTCTTTAAAAAAAATCAATGGTGGCTCTCTTTGGACATCATCTACATATCTCAAGTTATAGAAAGAACATAGCTATCTGCAGAACCCTAAATCATTTGAACAGCTGATCATCATATACTGAGGGGGAATTTCTATTGTGAAGACTAAGCATCTCTGTCTAGCCTTTCTTTTGCGAGAGGCTGCAGCTAGCATTGCGTATGATAGCAAAAGCTGTTATTTGAGCAACTGACTTTGATTTCACATAAAATAGAATGTACGTATGATGGCCCAATAATAATGACATGATTATTATAGTCACTCAGAAAAAAATTTCTAAATGCTTACTATTCCTTGCAAGTTTGTCTTTGCCATTGAAGGGTATGAAATGCAGTTGTTTAATACATTTGACAGTGGATTATAGTAGAATTAAATGCTGGTGGAAAACAAAGTTCTGTTAATGGCTCTGAGTAATCTAAATGTAGAAATTATTCTAATTCAATGGAGGGTAAAATTATAGGATGTTGAATTCTTTCCAGCAAGATGAATTGGGAAGATCAGATAGGGAGATTAAATGCAGACTTCTCCATAGATTTGTACTGTAACACCAAGGAGAAAATTATGCAGGGAGGGTGTGAAAGAAAGACAGAATTCTAGAACACAGAAAAGCAGATTCCGGTTCATTAACTATAGGGCTGTCATGGAGCCCACAGATTTTGTGACAGTACCGTAAAGATAAATAGTTATAAAGACTCCACCTGTTCAGTGATAAAACTCCTGACTATTAAAAATATTTTTGCATTTGTGGATGAATGGTCCTTGCCAGATAAAGCAGAAATGATGGCATGTCAGCTCATTTCATCTGCTGTAAAGATTTTCAAAGGAGAGATGTTGACTTATTCTTTGTTTTCTTAAAAGCAAGATAGGCGATTTAAAAATCATACAATGTTCTCTGAAGTAAATAGTCATGTCTACTAAAGCATATATTCCAACATTGCTTAATAGTAAGAATCAGTAGTTAACCTCAAAATCCATTATTTACTGATCATTTACATGTTCAATAAGGTTTTATTGAATACTCCACACCATGCTAGACAGTATAGTTATATAAAGGTGAATTAAGTAAATAAGCTTTGTCCTCAAAAAGCTATACTTAATCTAGTTAAGGATTTGAATTTTCCAAACATAGTACAGCACCACCCCTTTAATAAAGTGTTTGGAGCATAAGCAATTTTGAGACCACAGGATTAGTGACAGTCTGGATAACATGCTTTCGGGAAAACTTCACAGAGGAAAAATACTGTGGAATATGGATATTACAAGGATGTGTTAAAACACGGATAAGACATGGAAATGTAAGAAAACATAGATTTGAGACGTTACTGATAAAGGAAGGATATGGGGAAAGAATGCTAAACATGAAATTGGCAATATTGGCAGTAATCTTACATAAAGGGTCTGGCATGTCAAACTATAATATGTATTAATGATCTTATAAATGAAGGTACTGTAGCAGATGAGGTAAGTTAGTTAATGTAGTCACAGAAAATGACACCCTATTTTCCATGCCTGTGACCACAAAAGGCATTTTTCCCTTCACAATTCCCACCTAATTCAGACTACTTACCACACTGGTACATATTTCTTCCCTCTAGGCCCCAGGTTTTAAAACAATATGTATCTGTATCAGAGCTAGTCATCACGGTGGCACTATTTCTTAACACTTTTACCAGAATTACATGTCCCTTCTGTTTATAATTAATTGGTTAAAGTAAGTCATGAGGCCATTAATAATTTCCCAAAGAAAGGGGAACCATGACAAAGAAAATGAAAATATTTGGTGAATAATAACAAAATCTACCACAGACATGAGAATTCTTTATACTTTAAGCAGGAAAGTAGATTTAATAAATTACATATGTACGATCTCAAAATCATCATGGAGTCCAGAAAGCAGGGATCAGAGATTAAGATTTTGTTGCTATATCCATGGTAAGAGAATCTGACCATGTTATTGCAGTGGAGAACAGAGAAAGAAACAGTGATCTTACCTGAAGTGTGAACTTCTTAAAACTTAACAAAAACTGAAAATAAAGAGACAAAGTTAAATCTAGAATTCCTCTAATGGATCTGGTGTGGGTACCAGGGTTGATGGAGAAACCATTATTTGTATGAGAGAATTAAAAAGAGTAGCTTGAATGCTGAATAAGATAATATATCAAGTGATAGAAGACATTCACTAGAAGACTAATAATTTGTCCAGTGTGCAGAGTTTAGCCTTTGACAATGAAGTTATATGTTTAATGTCTTTATATGCCAATTATTACTTGAAAAGGTGTTGGAGTCAGGCACATAAGGCTCAAGTTTTGGCCTCATGCTTTGAGGGAGGTAGTATTGGGCTAGGGACTTACCTCTCCAAAGTAGATTTGCTCATACATGGAAGGAGGATTTAAAAAGATGTTTACTTTATAGGTTTGTTGAAAGTTATAAAATGATGCATGTAGAATTAAAAGTGAAATGGCATCAATTTATATTTCTCCATTTCAAAATATTCCAAAGCAGAAGGAGGGGACACAGACTCGAGCTTAGCAGGGTTGCCCCCAGAGTGGGTTAACCTATGGGACTTGGAGCCCGAGGCTCTGCTGAATGGAGCCTAACCTGTCAACACCTGTGAATGGCCAATCAAGCTCGAGCAAGGGTCAAACCTTGATGTCCACACCACATAGGCACTAGAATCCAGATTTGGTGGTGGTGGGGGCCACCCAGGATGAAAGAATGACCTTTCCAGAAAAGAAATCAAATTTGTGAAAAGCTTCCATTGGCTAAATTTTTCTGCAAAAACATGGGAGCAACTCCCACCGCAAGACAGCAACAGAAGGGGTAGACCAGAGCTCAGTCTCTGGGAGTGTGTTCTGGAAACCACTGTCACGTGCTCTGTGAGGACTCTTGCAGGAGGTAGATGTCCCAGGCCATCACTGCTAATGCCCAAGCCCAGGAGAGAACAGCTTCAGACCCCAGCAGAGGAAAACAAGATTGTGTTTTGAGCAAGATGTTCTTAGACTTTGTTTTGTCTCCCTCTCCAAAAAAAATGTTTTTTCCCAAATTTCTGACAGATAGTAATTTTGGGGACTCAAGAATAATAAACTGGGATTCCTGTGAATTCTCAGGAATCCTAAATCATTGGTTTTCTGGGCTTTCCTTAACATTATTTACGAGTTTTAAATAATAATGAGTGACCATAATAACAAACAGTAAAGTCAGGCTACAACAGAAGGTGTTAGGGTTATATTAAAATCTGAAGAGTCACGTCTATATATATGTAAATCTTATATATACACATACATATATATATATATGTGCTATATACATATATGTGTGTATATATGTATAAAAGATATATATGTGTATATATATGTAGAAAGGAGCTTTGAAAAGCTATATACAATGGAAAACTTCTACAGGCAGAAGGGATCAGTATCAAGGAAATTAGACTAGGCAAAAAGGTGGTTTTGTTATCCTCTGGTTACTTTCCCTTAGGGGATGGCAGGTTTCTGTCAGGAAGGTTACTTGGCTAGTGATGATCAGGTAACACTTGATTGACTGGCTTACGATTCCATTTCTGGAAACTAATTAAGTATGGGTTTTGTGACATGGAGCTTAACATAAGTGACTCCATTTTGGGCCTGTTGTCTTATATGTATACATGTGTATTTATTTTTTTTTATTTATTATTTTTTTTTAAAGATTTTATTTATTTATTTGACAGAGAGAGATCACGAGTAGGCAGAGAGGCAGGCAGAGAGAGAGAGGAGGAAGCAGGCTCCTGCTGAGCAGAGAGCCTGATGCGGGACTCGATCCCAGGACCCCGAGATCATGACCTGAGCTGAAGGCAGCGGCTTAACCCACTGAGCCACCCAGGCGCCCTATACATGTGTATTTAAAAAAAAAAAAAAAATATATATATATATATATATACATATATATATTGATGGTTTATTAGTATGATTATGGACTGCATTTTGGGATGAGTGTGTATTTCAATAACATAAAAATTATCTGTATATGCTGTAGATATTTGGTAGTAGAAACTATAGAAGGGAATATTGATGGCATACAAATGGCAAAGTTTTTTAAATGTCAAAAATCTTTTAAAAACTAAAAGATAAGACCGCAATATTGAATACTAGAAAAGTTCATTATTTATTCTTTGAATAATATCTTAAACATGCAAAGTACTAATTGTTCTGCCTAATAGTTTTGATCTTTGTTTTATGAGAAATATTTCAGAAGTACGATTTTTTAAAATTTTCCGTTGACATTGGTAGAATTATTCTGTGTATGTACCAAAGCATCTTGGTGTTCATCATTAGCAGGAATTTTGCTTCATTTGAGCTCATTTCCACTTTTATGATAAAAATAATTTTCTGCTTACACTAATTTTGGTTCTGCCTTTGAAATTGGTTCTGCTTTAGCTCTTCAGAACTTCCAGCTTAGCTGATTTTATCTGTGAGAGAGTATTCCACAAAAACGTTCACACTTTCACTTTGCATTTCTTCTATTAAAAACCTGTACAAAGGATTGCAGCCTAGAGCAAGGTTTTAAACACTGAAGAATTCCAGTGAATGTAATTGGATAGTATTCAAATTACACATTGATTGTACTAGTGAGGTTAACAGCACTACACAGAGTTAGGTATCAAAATTGGCATTTAAGTACTTGTTTTGCTTTGAAGACTTATTATTTCTTGGGACACTACTCACAGAATTTGTATAAAGTACATTATGTGATCAAACTTACTTCCTTTGCAATAATGACTCACCATTAGCAGTAGAAGTGTTCATGAACACACAATTGGATCATGGTAACAGCTTCACCCAAGAACCCAATTGTTTTTCCCTGTGTACCTCTGTATAGTTTCAACCTTAACTTTGAATATTATTTTCTGTTCTTGTTTCAGAGAGGATATCTATATATTCTATGAAATAGAAACATGTCTTTGTTGTTAAACTTTAATTCCTGTGAGAGAATTAAATTATTAAGTCATATCATGTATTATTAAATATTATGTTTCTCCAATTATGTATCTTATTTTTATCAGGAATCAGGATTTAAAAAATCGTAACTATCCCAAGAATTTCCAGGAAAAAATTTCCAAGTGGAAACCAGCTAACACATATTAAGTACCTAAGAATGTTCTGCTTTTTCTTCTTACACTTTAATTCCTCTTTTGTTTTCTTCCTTATCATCATCATTATTTTCATCATATTACTATGTACCAAGTAATGATAGAAAGCATCATAGGAATCAGATAGGCCTGGTTTTCTAAAATTGTTCTACTACTAAATAAATAGTACAAATAACACTAACACTGAAATGCTGTGAGCATTAAGTGAAATTATAATTGTGACTGATCTATCTGTTCAATAAGTTCAATACAGCCATCAGTAGGCATGTCTGTGCGTTGTAAGTGTTAGTAAATTAAGGAGAACATGTGGGCATAAAGCATTTCTCCTTTTTAAGATGTGCTGGGAGTAAGGAATGAGCATAGAAATTATGACAGAGGCATAATTCCACAGTAGAGAACAACAGTTCCACAGTAGAGACTTCCATGATTCAAGTAGTTACACTGGCTTTCAGCCATTTCTTTCAATAATATGAGCAAAATTTAAGAAACAAGCTCACATTAATTATAAAGGGGGAAAAGCCCTCCAAATATATATTATATTCTGTATTCAAAGTAAATACATCCGGATTTTGTATGATTTCTAGAGTTTCACTGTTCTAAGTGATAAGTGATGTTCGAAAAACACGCAAAAAACTCCAAAAACCTTAAGAGGCATAACTGAGATCCCAAAACATTTAGGAAAAAAATCAGTCTTTCTAATTAGAATCTTCTTAGGTAGAAGGCTGGAATTGTACTTCATTTTCAAGTATTCAAGATTCAATACACAAAATAAATGTTGTTTTCCCTCATTTATCACAAGAATGCAATGAACTAACACTCTGCCTTTCCCTGTGTCTTCATCTTTCTAGGTAATAGAAGCTGCATGGATTCCCATTGTTTTGTATAGAAACAGAGGCATCATTAGCCTCAAAACATTTAATGAGAGCCTTTCTGAGCAAGCTACTATGCTTACTCCTTACCCCATGTCCCTCCCCTTCAAGAAAGAAAGAAAGAAAGAAAGAAAGAAAGCTAGCCAAGAGCTTATTTGGCAACAGTAGAATGATTGTTCAAATGGGTTTTTTAAACAAGAAAAAAATAAAGAAAGAAAGAAATCTATATGGAGTCATCTGTTTCCATCTCCATTATTTCTTTTTCCTGTGGCATAGCTATTCTTTGTTTCTGTCCTATTCCAGAGGAATAAGCTGATCCAGACATATTTAATGAGGTGAAATGTATTCTGCAGGCCACCCAAATTTGTAGCCGATTAGCTTACTCTGCAGCAGAGACAAGATCTGTCACCTCGCAGGCCCTGGAATGTACAGAAGGCCACAGATAATTCCTATAGGATTGACCCCTCAGGGATTGAATAGATAAGTTTCTATTTTAGCTGGTCTGAAATGAAAAAAAATGGACTGTTCTCAGCTTTTTTGCTACTTTTTTTTTTTTTTTATAACCCAACTCATATATTGAGTTATGGATATTTGTCTGTAATAAACAGTTGTTAGACATTTCAGCAACATCTTATAGAATTAGGGGGATACAAGGAACTCAGTTGAAACTTACTTCACTGCATTCTTCTAAGAAAGTGGAATTATTCCATAGCAGTTCAATCCTGTTCTCCTGGGCTTAGGTTAAAGATGTGGCTTATGAGACAATTTTTTTTTTTTTAAGCACAATGAGGGTAATTTTAGATGTTGAAAATGAGATAACAATGTACTTCAGATACAAATTTGATTTGGGGTTTATTTTTTTTTTTCAATGGCTTTATAATATGTCTGAATTTGCTTTAGTTTGGATCTTCTCTTATAGACTTTAATAAAAAAAATAAGAAACTAATAAAACTCTAGTGGTTTCACATTTCAGTAAAATTAGTATTTGGTTCAGTGTAGAATTTCAGTTCTTAGTTCATTTTTTTCTTCAATCCAAGACTCTATTTATTCATTCAACAAACGCTTTGAATGCAGTTTGTCCACACAGACTTTTCTTTAAGGAATGTTTTCTCTTTATAATGCATCTTCCTGTTCTGGGGGGTTGGGGAATATATATATATATATATATATATATGCACAAAAACAAAGACAAAACCAAAACTAAAGATCTCAAAAGTATCCATGCTTGCCCAAATCAGTCATTCTCTCTAGCACTCTCTCCAAGGAGCAGGTTTTCTCCTCCTATGCATATGAATATGCAGCCTTTCATTGCTATAGAAATCATGAGTTCCCAAAATATTTCCACCTAAAGATTCAGGGCAAATTTTCTCTTGAGATCTCTGGAAGTATATAAGAATCACAAGGAAGATCTGGTATGATTTAGGATTAGATCAACTCTTAATGACACCCTTTTGACTTAATTAAGGTTCTCATATTGTATAACAGAAAAGTCAACCACCTTTTCCTGGTATTACCAATTTTTGAAGACTGTTTTGAAAGATAAGTTAATTATGTGTGCTGAAGTTTTAACCAATTTAGTGGAACAGGTTTTGTGATACATCAAACTAAGCCATTGTTTTCACTTCATTTTGTAGCTTGTATTCATGGACCTCCCTATTCCTATAACCTTTTTCTTCCCATTTGCTTACAGTGTCTACACTATGACTATAAAAACATCACTAAAGAAGCTCAATGTTTCAAGGTGCAAGCATTATATCCACAAAAACTGGCAAACAAAGAATAAACAAAAACCCATGATTTGTGTTTAAGTCGGTATGATACTCTTTCTACAAACATTGGACTTGGCAGTTTATAGATTTACAAATCACAAGTGCTTTTTCTAAATTAATAATGAAGTCCTACCCACTTAAACACAAAGTGGTCACAGGAAAACTAAAAAAAAAAAAAAAAAAAATGACAAAAACATGTCATTTTTCTACCTGGCCCTTTTTCTACCTGTACCCTGAGTGAAGTGTTGAGTGTAACCACTGTGCTTCCAGGAAAATTCACAGCTCTCAAGGTGATTGTTCCCTGAATTTTTCCCTAGTAATTCTATTTTACCAAAGATAATCTATTTCTATTGGCCTTGAGCCAGAGCCTTGGATTTAATTCTTACTTCCATTTTATTACTAACTGTGGGCCTAATCAACTTTATTAGTCAATCTATTCCTATTTGCTCATCTCTGAGGATAATTTTTTTTTTCCATCAGTAGTGTTATTATGGAAATCAAATAGAGACTATGTAGAAAGATAGTAATTGAGACAAAGAGCATAAATGATGTTGCAAAGTGAAGGGCAAAGAAAATATTGACAAAACCAACTGAGAGGATGCAGAGAAAGGGAAACCCTCCTACACTGTTGGTGGGAATGCAAGCTGGTGCAACCACTCTGGAAAACAGCATGGAGGTTCCTCAAAATGTTGAAAATAGAACTGCCCTATGACCCAGCAATTGCACTACTGGGTATTTACCCTAAAGATACAAACGTAGTGTTCCAAAGGGGCACGTGCATCTGAATGTTTATAGCAGCAATGTCCACAATAGCCAATAGCTATGGAAAGAACCTAGATGTCCATCAACAGATGAATGGATAAAGAAGATGTGGTATATATACACAATGGAATACTATGCAGTCATCAAAAGAAATGAAATCTTGCCATTTGCGACAACATGGATGGAACTAGAGCGTATCATGCTTAGCGAAATAAGTCAAGCGGAGAAAGACAACTATCATATGATCTCCCTGATATGAGGAAGTGGTGATGCAACATGGGGGCTTAAGTGGGTAGGAGAAAAATAAATGAAACAAGATGGGATTAGGAGGGAGAAAAACCATAAGTGACTCTTAATCTCACAAAACAAACTGAGGGTTGCTGGGGGGAGGGTGTTGGGGTTATGGACATTGGGGAGGGTATGTGCTTTGGTGAGTGCTGTGGTGTAAACCTGGCGATTCACAGACCTGTACCCCTGGCGATAAAAGTATATGTTTATAAAAAATAAAAAATTAAAAAAAAAAAACAACTGAGATATTTACTTGCTCTGTAATACCTTTTTTGACAGAAGGGACTGGGTCTAGCTTTTTTTCTGCATAAACAATGACTTATAGATGATAAGTATTCAATACATTTATGTTGGTTGAATATTGCTGACCTCTTCTTTGAACTCACCTTCAATCATAATTTCTTCCCTTCTGACTGCAATCACTATACTAGCTTTTCTGCTATTGTTCAGATATACCCAAACTATCCCCATCTTAAGATCATTATCTATGTATCTATGTATCTATTTATCTATCTATGTATTTATTTTTTTGGTATTCTGTGAGCTGAAATTATTCTTTCCCCATATATCCAAAAGAGTTGTCCTTCTCGTCATTCAGTTCTTTTCTCAAATATCATGCCTCAGGAGGACCTTACCTGAAATCCAATATCTAAAACAATACACTGACTTAACACTCTTTACCTTCGGCACAATGTTTATAGCCAAGAAATATTTTAATAATTTTCTTTTTTTCTGTATGTCCCATGAAAAGATAAACTCCATGAACATAAGGACCTAGTCTATATTGCTGTCTTATATCTCCAACTATATTTGCTGATTATTATTGTGACCAATAAACATATCAAAAGTCATTTAATATTATTAATGATCTGGGAAATAAAAACCAAGATCATAATGCAATATCATACTATATACAATAAATTGGAAAAAAATTAAAATTATGGTAATATCAAATACAGATACTGACCACATGATCTTTATGGTTTCCATGTGACTAGAAATGTTTGCATTTTGAAAAACAGTTTGACATCATCCTATAACAGTAGACATCACATAAAATGTGACATAAACATCATATTCAATTATACACATTAAAGAGGAGATATAGACAAGAATGTTCTTGGAAAAAGCACAAAAAAATCAAATAATCCATCAGTGCAAGATAGGATTAGCAATGACTTATACAAAAACATAACACAGAGTTCTAACTAAATGAATGGTAAATAGTTCAGTTTCATCAATGTTTAAGCTGTGTGTTTTTTTCACTCCTATGCTACTTCTGAGTTCCTGCGTTCAATAAATAATCAAGATCTGTCCATTGAGCCTTTTCCACATGTCACGAATCCCTTCAGAGTTCTTCAATTTGAATGTCGTTAGCGTAATCCATCCCATCATAATCTTGTTCATGAATTAGTGGGAAAAAATCCTCTTAGATTTTCTCCTAAATCACACTTCATTTTCTTTGCTGTGAAGCTCAAATTTGATAGTTCATATTTTGTGTTCTGTTTAACTGTCTAGTTATTTGCCCCTTCTCAATTTGTAATCCTGATTTACTGAAAAATTCAATTATAGAGGTTTGCCATTCCAGAATATTTTTTAAGTTCTGGCCATTAGAATTTTTTTTTTTTTTTTCTACTTCAAATACACCAACAATGAATCATCATCTCTGGCAAGTCTGGTTCCCATAAATTTTAGATCTCAACCTAGCATCTTAATCTAGATATCATTGTAACTCTGAATTCTTTTCTATTCCTCTAAAGAACAGATTCTTGTCTTTCTTATTTGTATCAAACTGTCCTTCCTACAGAGACCAATTGTACATACTACATTGTTGTTTGTCTATAGTCTTCAGTAATCCAAAATCTTAATAAATGCTTAATGAAACTTAATGTATTAGATTAATCACAGGAAAGGTCTCCTGTTTGTGATCATATTTCCAATTTTTTCCATGGTGACTGGTATGTAATTACTCTTCTGTATATTTGTATAATCAGTAAACAAAGCAAAAGAGAAGTTTGAATGACAATGTAAAAACTAGTGACTTTGCCTGTGGGTAAAGACAAAGATGTTTCCAATAACCCAAAGTCCCTAAACAGCCTTTTTTTTTTTTAAATATTTTATTTATTTATTTATTTATTTGACAGACAAAGATCACAAGTAGGCTGACAAGCAGGCAGAGAGAGAGAGAGAAGGGAGGAAGCAGGCTCCCTGCTGAGCAGAGAGCCCGGGGGCTCAATCCCAGGACCCTGGGATCATGCCCTGAGTCGACAGCAGAGGCTTTAACCCACTGAGCCACCCAGGTGCCCCATCATCTTTAATAATCCTGTTAAACCCTACCTGTTTGAAATGCTCGTACTACTTCCATTTCTAGTTGATGCATATTACATAGTGTTTCTATATTTAAATGTCTTGATGTAATTTGGGCTGATTTATAAATTTTCAGGGATCACTGAAAATTGGGGAAGTAGAAAAGCTTCTTGACAGTGTTCCATAATACTAACTATATGTGATACTAAATGTGTACTATAGCTTATTTCTCATCTTTGTAAAACTTATCTAATTGTGGACACAAGCATTGTAACCACAGAGCAAATGTGTAATACAGAGGAAATGCTTGCTACAAAAACATTTATTTGGGGGAAAGTCCAGGGTCGGCTAGAGAATAAAGGCTTTAAGAAGAATTGAATATTTTGTTAGCTTTAAACTATAACCTGAACAAGGTGTGGTTTGGATACGCAGAAATAGAAATGGTTAATTGCAATTCAAGTGGAAGGGGAGTATTTCATTAAGGAAATGTAAAAAAAAGGACTTAGAATATTCTAGGTCACAATTATGCTGTTGAGTATCTCAGGGAAATGGCTGACAAAAATGCTATCAGTCTCCCTGTGGGCTGAGTATCAGATAAAAAGCAACATGGAGAGCATTTGTAAATTACACAGTTAGTTGTGGTTCTCTGTATATCCAGGATCACAGATAGCTGCTGCTTTAGGGCATGACTTGATCAGTATTTTCTAGGGGTCTGATTCAATAAATCATAGTTAATCTTTGTCACAGTGCATTTGGATTATGTATTTTATACTGAATTTGAAGATATTAAGTAATGTCTATTAAAACGTAAAGATGGACATATGAATTACTTCCTCACAACAGCAGCAGAAAGGCTATCGTGGTCTGTAAGAATAAGGGGGAGTTTCTGTCTTGCTTTCCTGATGAATCACGTGTGTTGACATGTAGTGGGTGATCAATCAGTTTTTGTTAATAAATGAATGAATGTAATAATATATTTAATTAACAATTGTATTCACTATTGTGAGTCAGTGGGGAAATATATACCTGGGCCTCAGTAAAAAAGAATTTTATATAGGAACCCTTTCCTGTAACTTGAATACCATTTAATCTTGTGTGCTAAGACTTCAGTGATATGATGGAGAAAATGGGAAGAATTCAGAAATGCCTGGGATGAGGAGGGGAGGGTGGGGGGCAAAGTAAGCAACCCACTGGAGGTATTTCTTAAGAGGTATCTGACTGTCTAGAAAATAACCCAACGTCTCAGAAAACATAGAATTGTGTGAAACAATAGGCTAAAGAAACTCATTTTCGATTGCATACACAGTGACTAAGGCATACATGGAAGGAAATGCAGCATTAAGTGAGAAAGAGCCATTGTAAGAGGTATTTAAAGCACTATCCTAACCATGATCGTTAGATGCCCCCCAAAGCCCATACCTCAAGATGGTGAGGAAAGAAACACGACTGATGTTTAAGTTGGGGGGAACAGACCTAGCAATTAACTAGAGACTTAAATAGTAAAACAGAGGTGGGCTAGGCTGTTAGGATGATGTACGCTGGAAACACTGGCTATCAGATCAGGATTAATAAAGCTAAATTAAGTGAGTAGATCTTATCTGGGAGATCTATTTCACATGGACTCATTAAGAGTAATTCAGATTCTGCATTGGGTTATAGATGCACTTGAAATTTGTGACACTTTATTTTTCTCAGTTAAATTAAAAGTAAACTTATCTCTAGCAGAATGATGCCCCTGCTAAGTTGTAATATCACTGTTATCTATACTGGATAGAATATAGAAAGTTTTATGCCTGTAGATGAAGTGTTATATAGTAACTTTTCCAACTTTGGAAATACCTATATTAATTAATTAATTTGTTTTCATTCATTCATTCCAAAATTTTATATGGGCAATTATTATATATCTAAATTGAAATTTTATAGATATATGCTTATTTCTATTAAAAAAAAGATGATTATGTCTTTTTCATTGAGTAGTTGGTCCATGATACTTGCCTATATTATGTAAGTAAGTTAGAAAAAGTGTTAGCAATGAACTTTAGTTACTGAAAGAAAACAGTAGGGGAAATAGTCTCAGAGAAGCTATCCAGAAAGTAAGACCAAGCTGTGTGATTTGAATAAAGGTATCAGAGAAGGATACACATGTCATTTCAAGACAAGAAGTGTTGGGGGCAGCTAAGTACATAATACGCAACATGGCGCTTGCGCCTGCGGCCAGGCAGAGGACTTACGCACCACCTGAAAAATGATTGGCTATGCCCAGAACAGGTAGCCCGAGGACACTGCGTGCCTTTTATCATGCTAAGCGTTGATCAGGCTTCCTTTCACATGTACAGTCCGCTGATGGGAGGAGAGGGGATATAAATAGGGGTAAAGATCCGGGTAAAGAAGAACAATAAAGATTCACAAGCTTGTCACTCCGTGTCTCCTGGTCGTTCTTGCTGGCGAGAGCGACAAGAAGCCTGGGTAGGAAAAAGGTCAGAGTGAACAAACAAGAAAAGAGGCAGATTTAAATATTTTAAATATATTGTATAGGAAATATTTGGCACAATCAAGAAATTCATAAAGCAGGGACGCCTGGGTGGCTCAGTTGGTTAAGCAGCTGCCTTCGGTTCAAGTCATGATCCTTGCGTCCTGGGATGGAGTCCCGCATCGGGCTCCTTGCTCAGCAGGGAGCCTGCTTCTCCCTCAGCCTCTGCCTGCCATTCTCTGTGCTCGCTCGCTCTCCCTCTCTCTCTGTTAAATAAATAAAATCTTAACAAAAAAAAAAAAGAAAGAAATTCATAAAGCAATATTATAAGTATGATTAACTGCAGGTTTAGGAAAATAAAACAAAAAACAAAACAAAACAAAATGAGAGCTTCAGTTGACTTTTGTATGCATGCATGCACGTGTGTGTGTTTGTGTGTGTGTGTGTGTGTGTGTGTGTGTGTTGGGGTATATCTTTATTACATATGTATTAGAAGCAATTGAAGAAAAAAAATAATAGCATGGGTGTAGGAAAGGGAAAACTTTAACAATTAGACCAAAGTTAGAATTAATAAAGGAAAATACTGGCAGAGTTGACAAGAGTCCTTTTTCTGTAAATTCTCCTAAAATAGAGCATTACAGATATATGGGAGCAATAGAAGTAAAATGAAAGCAAAGATAGAAGGATAGGTGGAGATTCATTTCGGATGTGTAATGTAAACTAGAACCTAGGATCTCAGAAATATGACCAGAATTGAGTCTCTGATCTCAGACAAAGTGCGCTAGCCAAGTAGGTGGATGGAAATTGGTCCCATAGCAGATCAAAAAGAACAGTTGTATAGCACAGCACAAACAGAAAGAGTATAAGTATCCAGTGAGATGTCCATCCTAAGCACCAGAGAGCAGACATTTTTGATACTGAAATAAAATGTTGAAGAATAACACTGGTGGGCAAATATAAACCAATTATAGCTGATGTCTGTCAGTTGACCTCAGCATGGAGGTATTTGGTAGCCACTGTCCTGCCCTTATCATCATCCTATATGTGGAAAAAACAAGAGCAGTAGGGTTATAGTCTCCATTGCCAATAAATTATACACATGTGCTAACACCAGTGAACGCAGCATAAACAGATGAGCAAGTCTTCCAGAAAATTATGACATTACTAAGGAAAGATAATCCCTCAGATGGGATGCTTCCCTGGCTTTGTCCAGGGTTTTAGGGCTATATTTCCACATTATATTGGCTCTGAAAATTTGCTAAGTGCTTTGTGATTGGATCTGGGCATGCTGTGAAAGGTAGTGTTAGTGAGCAACTCAGAAACGTCTGAGAAACTCTCAGTCCAGAAAGGTAAGAAAGTTTCTTGTTTTTTTCTTTAATAGAGTTCACAAGTCTCCTCACCACTTCATGTGCATCATCAGTCTCTAAGAGGAAAATATCCACATGCGCACACTAAACTTAATTGACCATAAAATGTTTTTTTCATAGACCATCTTGCAGTACTGTCATTTTGTGGAGCACATTTTGGAAAATGCTGGGTTAGGAAATTAACTAAATTCTTCATAGTTTGTTAAAGTGTGACCTGAAGAAAGATAAATGTCAAAACATGTGCACACAGAAATATAGAAATAAGCAAAAGTCTTAGCAAAGAAGTTTGCTTCGGTCAGTCAATTTACATCAAGTTGGTTGTTTATTAAGTTTATTATTCTGAGTACAGTTCTGTGCTAAGCATTGAAATGACAGAAAGAGTCAGATATTACATATCCTTTCAAAACTTTTAATTAATAGTGAAATTAAGAATAGAAATTTTGTTATTCTTTCATTAGGGAGATTTACTTTTTACAATAATTCCACAAGATAAAACCTATTATTCTTATTTTACATTCAAGCAACCTCTCATTAAATGACATATATGAGGTTATATATCTACTACATGATATTGAAATGATAGTTAGTAATATAAGATAAGATAATATAGGTCTAAGTGCCAAACTGTATGTTTAAAGAAAGAACAATGGAACAGGTCAGTAATGAGAAGAGGGTAAAATATCACTCCTTAAGTTGTTTATGTGATCCATCCATTTTAGACACACAGTAACTCATTTAAACTTAAAATTTTCAAAGACAGTCTAAGTGGACACAATCACTCCTGTTTAGTTCTAAAAAACCAAAGCTGGAAATAATTCGATGATGGTTATAAAACACATAGTTGTAGAGCTGTGTTCATACCCAGATCCACTGATCCACTCCAGTCTAACTTTCTAGTACTTTCCATTGCACCACTGCTTCATGACTATGGCAAAAGTAGAAAGGGCAGCATGAGTTTGAGTGGAAAGAATGGAGAGGAAAGAACTGCAATCTTTGTTTAAAAGCAGGAAGTAAAATTGGCCTGAGATACAGGAATCAGAAGTTAGTAACAATGTCCGTTTCTAAATGGGTTCATTAGTCTTGATTGGTACAGGAAAGGGCTCAGTGTCATCAAGTCATCTCCTCCTCCTCCTCCACCTCCTCTTTCCCTCCTCCTCCTCCTACTCCTTCTTCTTTTTAAGACTTTACTTATTTATTTGACAGAGAGAGATCAAGCAGGGGCAGAGGGAGACAGAGAGAGAAGCAGACTCCCCGTTGAGTAAGGAGCCCAATGCAGGACTCTATCCCAAGACTACAGGATCATGACCTAAGCCTAAGACATATGTTTAACCAACTGAGCCACCCAGGTGTCTCCTACTCCTTCTCTTCTGTTGCCAAACTTTCAATTCTATGTCAAGACTTTAACAAATCATTGCACGTTTGCCCATTTAAATTTGCACACATAAGGGCATATGCAATGTATAGTAATGTTAATGATTATGCATCATATATTCTATTCCAACACTGACTTCAGATTCATATGAAATAATTGTATTAATCAAGATAAGCTAGCTTTTATAATAAGAATGATAAAATGACTGGACTAAAATAATAAAGGTTTAAAATTACTCATGAATATAATATACAGAATCATCGTTGAGTGGCTGTTCTTCAAGCAGTGACTTAAGGATTTAAGCTTTTTCTACCCATTGGCTGTACTCTGGAATATTCTAGTCCTCCAAAGAATCTTTGACATTTGGCCAGTACATGACATTGGCCAGAAAGCAGTCATATGGCTGGACTAATTGCAAAGATGGCTGGAAAATGTAGTAGATTAGCTCTGTACCTAAAAGGAAAAGGAAATTGATTTACTGAGCAATTAGGCAGAGTCTGCCAAATTCTACCTTTGCTAACAGAAAATATCTGTTTCTCACTGCTCGCACACATGTGATAGACAACACCCTACCCAAGGGATGTACATCACCCAGGGATGATCAGGAAATGTAAACTTCTCCAGACTTTATAAAAGGAAAGTTTTTAATACAGGGAGAAATATGCTTTCTTTTTGTTTCTTTGTTTCTTTCTTTTTTTTTTTAAGCACTGGGAGAGCGAATGTCAAAAAGAATTTCTGCTCACTTTGGCAAAATCGGAACATGTGTGAGTTTAAAGGAGTTTCTTTCATTATTATAGTTGACCGTGAACCAGTAATTTGTAAGTGCTAACTCAAAGCTGCTCAAAATTCATGTCTGCTCTTTCTCCAAGCATCTCCCTTTCTCATGAAAGTGTCTATCATTAGTGGTAAAATCTAACCCAGATCTCACTAGCAAGAAGGTTGAAAAGTATAATTTTCCAGTGTTTTCCCTGTATCACACAGGAACAAGGGAAGAAGGCTGTAGAAGTTTGCAAGCTATCAAAAGACAATAGTTGACACAGGGAGGAAAAAAACAAAAAAATCCCATTGTGTCTTTGCAACCGTTTCAAAGTCTAAGGACTTATGGGGATCAACCACATATTGATCTTTGTGGTTTGACATTTCTTAGACTAAAAAGACATATTGTGTTTTATTCTTTTCCTCACTTCCCAACCATGCCCATATAGAATAACTTCAAATCTGAATTTGAAAAGAGGAAAAATGGAGAACATACCGTGTATACTGATCCATAATAATTCTGAAACCCTATTGGGCATGGAAAGGGAAAGTTTTCTATTCTTGAAGAAAAACTTCTGCTACACTCTGCTAGGCACTAGGTCTATAACCTCTGGACTTCTGGCTCTACCTTTTTGTACTATTCTGTCTAGTTCCTTCACAAGCAAACTTGTGAAGTAAACTTTACAAAGGTACTCCATTGCATTGACAGAGAACTTCCTGCTAGAGCAAATTCATGGCCCCTATGATTGCTTTTCAGGTAAATGAATGTGTTTTAGGCATGACTTTGTGTTTCTTTAGACAGTACAATTGATCTGAAACTTATATGTGTTGGAATTAATTATTTCTAATCAGTTCAATTTGGTAGTCGTCAGACATGAGATTTTTTTTTTTCTTTCCCCAGACTTAATTTTAAAGACCGATTTATTGCTTTTCTTGTTGATACCCATCTCACCAATCTTTTGTAACATCACAATGTATCTTGAAGTTATCTAATCTATCTGGAGGCTATTTGGTGGTTATGTGAGGATAAATATGAGTGGGAAGGCAGAGTAACAGATTACTTCTTAAACTGTTATTTGATCTGAGGCTGAATCCTAACACGTCCTTGTCACTCAAAACCATTTTCAGCCCTATTTCTTACTGCTTCCAGTCTATAAGCAATCAGATTTTCCAATCCTTCAAGTCTCTGTATTTCTCTTATTCTCTTTTCTGTTTTTTCCAACTGGCTAATTCTTATTTGAACTCATTTGTAATTATACTGTACTATACATACTTAGTAACAATTTACACACATTCTAATCCTCTGGCTTCTATCCTTTACCCCTAGAGCTTTGCTGAATACATGGTCTCTCTGCCACGTCATTGCACATAATTTTTACAAAATGGTTTAGTTTATAGGTCACATTAGTAGCCTGCTTCTATATTAATCAAAATGTGTTAAATAATACAACAATCTTTTACTGTCAGTGGCTTAACTGACTCTCTCTCATACTTCTAGCCCAATATGTATGGGCAGTCCTATTAGAATCTCTTACAGTCAATGATTCAGAGACTTAAGAGATTGGATATGATGGAACAACCTCTTTGGGCATAAAGTCCTCCTCTGGGTCTTTTGCAGGGTAGAGGATATATAAGAACACAGCACTGTGCCAGATATCTGTACTCATCACACGTGGCAGAATGTAGTTAGTTGACCTCCCCTATTGAGCTAGGATATGCAGTTTACCCACATATAAAGAAGAAAATAAAATATTTCTATAAAAATAAGCTCATTTCTGTAACAAACTGTGTCCAAATGCTCAGAATGAAATAAAGTTGAATATACCTGAAGAATAGCTATAAATGATGAAGTCACATTTTAAAAAGGAACACATAAGTGGATGTTATTCATAAAAAATTACCACCATAAGAAGATACACATTAATTTTAATATTACTAAAATTATACAAGCAAACTTAGATTTTAATTTTTAACTTTTGGACAGTGAGCAAAGGCACACAAAAATAATTTTTTTACTTTATGACGGTAATTTTACACTACAGTAAAACTTTTCTTTTACTGTAGTTTACATAGACAAGTTTTATATAAACAGATTTTACCAGTGGATCAAACATTATCCAAATGAAAAACTATGTGCTTCAAGAGAAGTTACCATTAATAATTCTACATGTGTTTTATTTTTTAAAATTTGAATTCTATTACCCAATAGGTAGTACATCATTAGTTTCATATATAGCATTCAATAATTCATCAGTTGCATATAACACCCAGTGCTCATCACATCATCTGCCCTCCTTAATTCCATCACCCAGTTACCTCCTCCCCCCACCCACCTCCCTTTTAACAATCCTCAGTTTGTTTTCCAGAGCTATGAGTCTCTCATGGTTTGTGTTCTTCCTTGATTTCTTCCCATTCAGTTTTCCCTTCCTTCATGTGTTTTCTAGTAGTTTTATTTCCAGTAAAAGCCTTCATGAATTGAAAATAACTTTGTAAAAGAAATAAAGTTTGAACTAAACTTTATAAAAAGTCGTCTGAGCTTCTACCATTAGGTCAATCTAGTCTTTGAAGAAATGAAAAAGTGTTTTGAAATGACAAGTTCTTCTTCTATCATAGTAGGAGGACTGAATCAGACAAAATTAATTAATTAATTAATTTAAAAAATATACACACACACACATATATATATATGACAAGCCATAGTTACCAAAAGAAATTCAAATTTGCTAAGACTGACATTTTGTATAAAATCATAGCCCCAAATTAAAAAAAAAAAAAGTTGATACCTTAACTTTCCTGTATTGTTAAAGTATATGAAAGTGAGTAACCTGCAATTCAAAGAAAAATTCAAATATTAGATAACTTGACCTTGTTTTTAATCTAAGAATAAAATCAATTTAAAGGGCTACCATTTGTATAAATAATAACACAAAAACAAGAAGAGAAAATAACTAGTCCAAACATTTTCAGAAAAAAAGATAGTAATTATTATCAGACTAAGAATATAAAAATTTAAATATAACTTCTACAACTTATTGTTTGAGCATATAAACACCATATAAGAATTCTGAACACTAGCTGAAATAATCTTAACAATGGGAATATCTCTTTCGCTAACCATATTGTTATGATTTTAGATCCAGAAATGTAATAAGGTCTTATTTTAAATCAAGGACTTTTTAAGATAAATGGCATTTAGAGATGAATAAATATTTTACTTCTAGGAGCTCATAGTCTTGTGTGAGGAATCAGAAGAAAGTCAGTAATTATGAATCATGGTGTGCATTATTGAAGCCAGAGAGCAAGGTTCTTGTCTCATGGGGTGAAGAATGAAACTCTTGGACAAAGGAAGTGAGCCAAGTGATAGAAGTTTATCAAGCAAAGACACAGAAAAAGCAGAAAAAGCTCTGAAGGGTGAGAGGGGTCCCAACAGTGTTGCAAATGAGGGCCTTTAGGGTTTGTCTTTTATAGAAAGCTAATCAGGGAACTTAAATCCTTTTAACATCTCTATTGATATCACCAGCACGGATGATTATCATTAAAAAAGACATGGGGGGGCAGGGGGGCGCATGCCCAGGGCAGAATGGTCTGCTTTGTTCCCTTATCTCTAGTTCTCTAGTTTCCTCACACCTCCACATTCTTGGGATTTCTGTTAGCTTGGTCACAGAGCCCCTCATCTATATCTCCCTACCTAGTGCCACCTGTCCTTTACTCATTATGATGGTATTTTTAGAGAAGGAAAAACAGGAATAACCTATGTTATTTGGTGCAAATGAGCAAATGCTCCAAAAAAGGAATGTTGTTGGAGCTGCTTCTCAGTAAAAAATGTAAGTGTTTTCAAAGAGGAGAAGAAAGAGAATATTCCAGGCAATTGAATAATGTGAACAAAGGCACAGAATCTGAAGGAGCTGGGTACCTTTAGAGAAATATACAGGGGTATGTGTCCTGATTTACTGACATTGGAGGGAATTCAGAAATTTGATTGCATATGGTCTTAATTATAAATTTGGGAAATTTTTACTCTATTCTGAAATTGGAGGCCAAGAAAATATTAAGACAGAAAAGGGGCAGAAGTATATTTATGAGAGACCACTCAGCATCAATGAGCAGGTTGGGAAGGGGTAAGAAATACTTCAGAGAGACAGTTGTGAAGATATTATATCCAATCAAGAAGGTTTGTAGGCCTGGAATGAAGACCATACCACAGAAAAGAGATCAGTGTTGTAAGGACCTATTTAGCCAGAGGCTTCCATTAAGGTTAAACAATAACCTTGTTGTTTAACCCCTAAACTGTCCCTGCCCCCCTTCTTCCAGGGGACTTACTTAAAAACAAGTCCTGGAAACCAGTCCCAGGTAACAAAGCCCAGATACAAGGACGGGTCAGGCCAAGTGGAGACATCCAATCAGTGGGGGGTTGCATACTGTCTCTCTAGCTACCAAGGAGTATGGGCCCTGTCCTTCGGGATCCTTTTGGGTGCCAATTCTAACCAAGGTGTGATAGGCTAGGTCAAATGTCTACTATAGGGTAAATTATAATTCAATTGGTCACCTAGCATCACTGTGCAGCTTTCTCTGTGTGTTAAAATTTCATTGGCTACCTGTGCATGGCCAGGCCCAATCGCATGGCCTTTGCCCTTAAAAGCTAGTCTGTGAAACAGAGAAGGGTCGCCCTCTCTATAAGAGGTGCGGCCCTGGCTGGTCAGTCTGATTCTTGATGCCTGGCTTGAAATAAAGCTTTGTTTGACCTTCGCTTTACATCAGTCTCACTCCTTTAATCATGGACCCATTATTGGGGGACCTAACAGTATGAAATGTGTATAAAATTATGATCCAGTAAGTCTCAGACATCATAAATAATGGAGGCTATAAGTCAAGAATGTTTATATTGTCATCCTCTTCCTTGGACAACTGCAAGAAGGGGCTATTTACACAGATGGAGAAATCAAGGTGAAATTGCAAGATTTAAGAGAATTAGTAATTAATTTGATAGACCAATACTTGAATATATAATTGTGAATATTAGAATATAGTCCTGACAGAAGATGAGGATGTGGAGTCACTGCCATATGTGATTGGATGCTAGTTAAATTTATAGACTGTAATTAGATTGCCTGGATTGCAGCTCTGGAAAAGGAACAGAAGCACACCAAGTATTGTATCCTGCAGGAAATGGTACCATCATTTACAGGTGGTAGCAGAAAAAGAAAATAGCAAAGAAGTAGCATGAGGAAAAATGGCAAGTTAGGTGGAAGAAAAGTGAACACATAGAAGTCAAGAGAAAAATATGCTTTAGAAAGATTTTCAGAATTAAATTCTGCTGAGAAATTATAGAACATAGAAGTTGAAAATTGTCCCCTCCTGCTGAAAATAGTTTATTTGAAGTCTTGCATTTATAATACTATTCGTAAAGCTGGCCACCAAAAGGTGCTTACTTAATGAGAGGAGGAAACAAAACTTGGCATTGCTTTTTTACACTGACAAAATAACAACAACAACAACAACCAAATTTATTCAAATATGATAATTTAATGTGAATTTACAAAATTACATCAATACACATATTTTCAATAAGCCTATTACATGTTTAATTCTTTCATGTGGATGATTTATAGAACCTGTTGATCCAAAGATAAAAATAGAGATAGGGATAGAGAGAATGAATATCAGGTACATTAATTTTCCATAAATCCCCCAGACATATATGGATGCAAATTTATTTTCATCACTCTCCTGTTAAAACATTCACATCAATGTAAATTTTATTCAATCATCATTTAAGTTTAAAATAATTCTTCTGCTAAAGGACTTATTTATATTTGCCTTGGGATAATTGTAGAAGCTTCAATTCATCAATGTTTTAATTTATGTGGGAAAATATGAAGTATTCATTTCTAGTCACTGCAATTCTAGAAAATTTCAAGATATAAATAGACTAAGTCCCCCAAAATAATTTTTTTGAGTTCCAACCAATTTGTCCACATATACACAGTAAATATGATAAATATTTTTTTAGCTGCCGAAACTAGCTCCCAAAATGTCTGTGAGTGACACTGAGTGCATGCAAATAGTAGTCAGCATTTACTGATTCTTAACATACTAAGTGTTTTACAAACAAGAGCTACTTTAATCTTAGTAACAATTATATAGTGGGAGTACTATTACTCCTACTTCACCATTATCTAGTTAAAAAATGAAGGGATAATCAATTTGTCAAGGGCACACAGCCTCTAAGATGCTGACATGAATAAAAATCATGTATGTTATTCTAAAGCATATACTCTATGTTATTTTAAAACTTTTAATATGGGTAAATTTTAAAAACTCCAAAAGTAGAAATAAAAAGTATAAGCAATCCCTTGTCGCGCCATCATTCAGCTGTCATAGTTCTCATTTCTTTTTTTTTTTTTTTTTTTTTTTTTTTAAGATTATTTATTTATTTATTTGACAGAGAGAGAGATCACAAGTAGGCAGAGAGGCAGGCAGAGAGAGAGAGAGAGAGAGAGGAGGAAGCAGGCTCCCTGCTGAGCAGAGAGCCCGATGCGGGACTCGATCCCAGAATCCTGAGATCATGACCTGAGCCGAAGGCAGCGGCTTAACCCACTGAGCCACCCAGGCGCCCCATAGTTCTCATTTCTTGACCAATGTTGTTTCATCTCTATCTCCACTAAACCTCTCCCTCAGCCTCATCTGTATTATTTTGAGGCATTACACAGAGCATATGCTTTCATCCTAATATTTTAATATATCTCAAAAACATATTGACTTTTTAAAAAGTTATGATACTCTATGATTTGTAACTGAAAATAGTGATTACTTAATACTGCATGTGTCTAATCATTATTTAAATTTCTCCTATTATACAATTCAGAGATGATTTGCTGAAATAGAGACTCAAACAAAATCCAGTTACTACATGTGCTTGATAGATATCTTTCAATTTTTATAGCTATAATACCTTCTCACACACACATACTTTTTTCATTCTTACTATTTTTCTTTTCACTAACCTGGGTAATTTATCTTGTGAAGTTTCAAAACTGTGGATTTTCCTGAATACATAGAATTGTTTTAACAAGTTCTTCTGTCCCCAGTGTTTCTTCTAAATTGATCATTGGTTCCAGAAGCTTCAAAAGCCTGTTTTTATTCTTCTATGGTGCTTGACTATAATTTAGTTTAACATGTGTTTTAATACTTAATAGAAGAGTAATAAAAGATGAGGTGTCATTTATTATTTGGGATATAAATTCAGATATATGTATAAAACTTCAAGCAAAATAATTTTTTTTCAAGTATGTATGTTTCATTGTTATCAGTCTGGAGATAGAAGAAAGAGAGGGAATAATGATTCAGCTCTACAGGGTCCTCCAAAGATCCAAGATATGGCAATATTTGTTCTCTTCGATTCTTCAGTTGTTTTTCTTCTCTGTATGAGCCATTACGATTCAGCATTAGGTTCTCATTCCTTTTAGAGGAAAGGCTGAAGAGAGAAACTAAGGTTTCCTCTAAGAAATCAATCAGGACATTGTCCATGGCACTCCAACGCAGGTAGAATTAGTCTCATGAAAATACATAGCTGGAATTGGAAGCAGGACAGGCAGTGCTGGTCTTTGCCCAGCTAAACACTTTTGTACCAGAAAGAAGAGGAGAGAACATCTATTAGGGAATAAAATAACAGTGTATATGATATACCCTGAAGCTTTAAACACTTGAAGTCAGTAACAATAGAAGTGACCTATCATGATTTTATTAATCATAATAATATTACTCATATTAATCATAAAGCCAATCTCTCATGATGCCACAAGTGTAAGAGAATATTAGGTCAGACAATCCAATATTGAACCTAAATGCAGAGGCCAGTTAGTGGTGTAGATCAGGTGGGAATTAAACTTAAAGACTTTGAAAAGTTACACAAGAATGAGAACACAATGTATTACAGAATATGGTATTGTAAGAATTATGTATCAGATACAATTTTTATATATTGTGTAAGTACAATTTAAATTTTAATTAATTTTAATTAATTTTTTATTTTTATCTAACTAGTCTCCTTTTATGAGCTGTATGTGTGCATATGAATGCACACAAAGTGTATGCACTTTGCATGAAGTCATGATACAAATATAGGTCATGTGCAGTACCATAGTAATTAAAATTAGAAAATTCTAATTTTCTAAATTAGAATTAGAATTAGAAAATTCTAATTTAATCTAATTTAAATTTATTTGTTTATTAAGATATGTCATCACCTTTCACAAGTATTGTTAGTATGTATCTTTAATGGGCCTTCTAAACCACTAAGTAGGATAATGTATATTTCCAGAAATTATCCATTGAATTTTTCTCTAAAAAAAGAAAGTTCTGGGGCGCCTGGGTGGCTCAGTGGGTTAAGCTGCTGCCTTTTGCTCAGGTCGTGGTCTCGGAGTCCTGGGTTGGAGCCCTGCATCGGGCTCTCTGCTCAGCAGGGAGCCTGCTTCCTCCTCTCTCTCTGCCTGCCTCTCTGCCTGCTTGTGATCTCTCTCTGTCAAATAACTAAATAAAATCTAAAAAAAAAAAAAATAGAAAGTTCTTTCTGTGAATGTGAAAGAACACACATCCATAACACCATGTGTGTGTTTGTGTGTGTTTATATATCTATATATATATATATATACATGTGTATATATAAATACATTGCATATAAAAAATAACTGGTTTATGCATGTCTATATATAAACACATGCATATGTATATGTGTATGTGTGTATGGACAAATATATATATATTATAATCATATACAGGAAAGTTTTATTTTATCATAATTTATTAGTTAATTCAGTGTATTTGGGTAAAACTTAAGACTATTATCAAGAAGTTAAATAGGAGATTGCAAGGTAAAAAATAAATATGGAAAACAACCTGCATCACACAATGACTGTTAGCATGTCATGGGAAAGAAACTGATTATTTTTGATATGCAATGTGTATGTCAGGTGCATATAAGCCTATACCCCGTTGGGGTGGCCCAACATTGATATTACAACTTTTAAGGCATTTGAGGACAACATTCCTGTGTGATTCAACTTTGTATCATCAACTATGATTAGTACTGTATCTTGAACATAGAGTGCTATCAAATAGTCAATTTACAAATGTTTTTACTATTACCCTGAAACACAGATTTCCAAGGGCTTTGGAAGAAAACATAGTGCAAATTTTGTCTTTATTGAACTTGATTTCATGAAGAGATTGGGTGTATAAAATATTCTATTGCTTAGCCAACTCTTCTAGAAGAGACTCCCTGAGAAATTACCTTTTCTAGGATATATTAGTTCTTCCTTGTGCCTTAGGAGAGGCAATTTACCTTTCAAGTATGAAGAACTTGCTTTGAGAAAGTATTTTACTCATTCTGACTCTCTGGAAGATTGGGCCAGATTTAAGGAAATTACGTTTTATTTTTAGCAGATGAAGGTCAAATGGGACCAACACCACATGGCTTTTGCAAGGATTACCTGTTTTATTGAATTCATCCTACACCATGTGCAATTCCTGTATCCTTATTACGACATAAAACCCTAAAACAATCTGAAGATTTTACCCTGTTTGAATACTTATTGAAAATTAATTGGCTATTCATTTTCATTTCTTCTAGTTACTCACCATATAAATTTTAAAAATGTATTCCATTTTTTACATATTCTATTGTTATAAAGTAGTTTCACAGACATTATCTACTTTAAAATTTGGATAGTTCTTTGAAATGAGACTAAAGAGATAATTAGTGATTTTTTCAAGGTCATCTGAGAGTCAAAGTCATGTTTTGAAATCAGGACTTCTAACACCAGATTACCGTTGTTTCTACAGCACTACAAAGCTTTTGATTGCATATTCTGGAGTTGGGAAAAATAATATAGAAGGAACAACTCCAATTAATTGCATTGCTTCAAGTTTATGAATTGGACAATCTTAAAAATGGTTTAAAATTGGAAGTTGTATTTCCAGAATAAATATTAAAATGAAGTAAATATATATTTTCAGTTGTGATGAATTCTGTGTTTATCCATTCAAAGAGTATCTGTTTTCCTTATTAATGTACTATAATTTTTCTTTGTTTTAAACTTTTATATGTTCCTTTGGATATTTGGTCACTCAAGGTAAATCAATGGTATATTAGAAAATTATACTTTTAAAACAGCAGTAAAGATAAAGATTGCATCAATAAGGCATCTAAAATTATTTGGTTGGTCTTGAGATTTGGATTAGTGATTCAGAACCCAAAAAGAGGAACCAATGGTTATAACGCGTACATATGCTATATCACAAAGCCATTCATTCTCACCCAGGTTTTAGATTTGTTGCAGGTCTTTAAATGTGGTCACAGAAATATTTGGTAACAAATTACCAGCCTCACTGTGTGATCATAGACTACAGTTCACCCTTGAACATGTGGGTTAGCGACATCAATCCCCATGCAGTTCAAAATAACTTTGGGCCTCCCCAAATCTTAAGTACTAATGACCTACAACTGGTTGGAAGACTTACCAATACAATAATCAATTAACACATATTTTGTATGTTATATGTACTATATATTGTATAGTATAAATTAAGGTCAACAAAAGAAAATATTAAGAAAATCATAAGGAAGAGAAAATATATTGAAAGGACTATACTGTACTTATTGAAGAAAAATATCCATGCATAAGAGGATTCACACAGTTCAAATTGGTATTGTTTAAGGGTCCGCTGTACTTACAATTCAATTTTTTTGTATAGTACAATCTCTTTCTAAATACTATTCCCGGAAGTGAGCCCAACAATAAGTTGGAGGAAGGAGATGGTTTTCATATATGTGTGTGTGTGTGTGTGTGTATATATATATATATATATATAGAGAGAGAGAGAGAGAGAGAGAGAAAGAGCTGGAAAAAGAACATGCAAAATTTAGATTTCTTCTATTCATTTTATTAGTAAAAACTATAGGTGATTTTGGCAAGAGAATGGAAATAATTATTCCTTATTTTTTAAAAATATTTTGTTTATTTATTTGAGAGAGAGAGCATGTGGGAGGAGTAGAGGGAGAAATACAAGCAGATGCAATGCTGAGTATAGATCATGGGGCTCAGGGCTGGGCAGGCTGGGGGGGCTCCATCCCACAATCCTGAGATCATGACCTGAGCTGAAATCAAGAGTTAGATACTTAACTAACTGAGCCACCCAGGAGCCCCAGGAAATAATATTTCTGAGGGTTCTAAAGAAAAGAGTTAATATTCATGTGTGGTTTATTTATTTATTTTATTTCATTAACAATATAAGTTTTGTTTTATTATCTAAAAATGATCAAGCCATGCTTTTACTGAAAAAAAAAATCTGGCCTTGAGCTATGAGAAATTATTGATCCATATCTTATGGCTTCTAATAACTAGATTATGTTAAATGCAGTGATCTTTGAAAATTATACTTAACTAATGTAGACAAAAAACAACAAAGAAAAGAATCCAGAAAGAACTTATGAGTCAAGAAATAAGAGTTCTCATGGAAACAGCTAGAGAGGGACAGCCCCCGTCCTTACCAGAGGAGGACAAATTGTGTAATATAAAAATATGATAGAACTCTTAAAAGTACAAACAATTAGTCTTATGGCTCTTGAACTATGTCATAATTATATTTATTCTGTGATACTAACAGTACATAATTAAAAGAGAAACATTATCTCACTGTTATGACTGAATTAAACACCTTTAGTCATCATATCTCAAATCATCAAAATATGTATGTTAATACTATCAGTTATTCTATGTACTTCATGTTTTAAAAGACTTAAAACTATATGTTGCAATCTTGTTTGCCAGAAGGGTTCTTACCATAACAGGACACTGACAGCCATTATTGTGAGGTCTGAAACATGAAATTTAAAGACAAGCCATTATTCTCAGGTGATAGCTACAGACAGGTATGTGGGCTACAAAGATATCCAATATTGGGTTTTGCTAAAGTGCCTTTTTCTGTGGATTATCCACTGTCATACTGCAGACAAATACGACAATTTCTGGAAACTTCCAGGGATTTTCTAACCTTCATCACCAACCTTTTCAGTGGTACTGTGTCTTTCTAATTTTCCTCTTACTTGAGATCATGGAGTTGGCTTATATTTTCATGTTTCTCTTGAGTGATTCATACCACTGGTAGCTCTTTTTATTGTGTTCATTTTGACCCCTGCTTAGGACTCATTTTTGAGAATTGAACCCATTTTTGGTAATTAATAAATACATACATACATGCATACATACCAGCATGTTTCTTCCTATTATTAATAAAAGTAATATAAACAAATTTTAAAATATGGCCTTAATTCTGATAAAATAAAAGATTCCATTATGTTCCAAAATAAAGGAAAATTTATTTTGCATAAATTCAATTTTAAAGACCATTCAATTGAGTTTTTAATAACTAAAGGATCCAATAATCTCTCATTAGGGTACACCAATGAGAACTGGATTCCTCAGTTTGAGAGGCTGAAAGCTAAGACTAAGAAAAATAAAAATCTCAAATAAAAAAATTAAAAATGGATTAATTCAAGTAAATTTCAACTTGTCTTTTTTCTTTTTTTTAAATTTAAATTCAGGTAGTCAACATATAATACATCATTAGTGTTCAATATAATGTTTAGTGATTCAACAACTTTCTTTTGAAATCAAACTTCAAAATATCAGAGCACAGAGAGCACTTTGAAAAGTATGCAAGAGTTAAATTTAGGACAAATACAGCCATGTTCAAATGCATGCAGATTTATCCACTGTTTAAGCACATTTCTACAAAGTGGGGGCACAAAGGAAACAAGATGATATAAGCAAAATAGTTGTATATCTTGAAAAATGACAGAACTATAGAAGTAAGAATGAAAGCTGGGAAAATCCTGATCTTTAAAGAGAGCCTTAACTAAATTGTGTTTACATAGGTTTTTCATAACAAACTACAATTGAAATAGTGTACAGTCCTTCAATAATAATTTAAGAGATTGTGTCATTTTCCTATTTAATTATATCATATGTTGACATATTATACATTCACCTCTTCAGCAGTTAAAAGACAATTGAATTTAGCAGGTATTTAGTAAGCGTGATTAGCATGAGGAGGGATCCCCTGATGTTATTAATTGTAATACTTCAAGTTTGTGAACTACTTCATAAATTTAAAAATTGATTTTAACATTTTGTTTAGCATTAATATTTAGCTCCATGGAAGACAGTCACAATTTTCCAATAACCAGTGTGTGCAAAACTCAATTCTAGGTTAGACTGACCTTAGAATTGACCTAATCACATTTAAGTCTTTTTGCATTTTCAACATTCAGTTTTAAGTTTACCACCACCAGTTTTTTCTTTTCTTCTTCTTCCTCCTCCCCCTCCCTCCTCCTCCTTCTTCTCCTCCTCCTCCTTCTCCTACCAGGGTTCTGATTTTGTCCTTTTTCTTTTCCCACTTTATAAACTTTCTCTTTGTAATTTTTCCCACTAGTATAGTTTCAATATCATGGCAATGTACATTATGCCTGTTATAGGTTGAATAATGGCCATGAAAGACAAAGAGTTCTAATTCCTGGAATATATGTTACCTATCTGAAAAAAAAAAAAAAAGTGATTTTGTAGTTGTAATTAATCTTAAATGAAATTACTTTGTATTGTCTGCATGATCCCTAAATGCCATCAAAACTGTTGTTACGAGAGAGACAAATGGAGATAACATACCTTTTATTTTGAGATCTAGAATTTTTTTTTTTAAGATTTTATTTATTTATTTGACAGAGAGAGAGACCACAAGTAGGCAGAGAGGCAGGCAGAGAAAGAGAGAATCAGGCTCCCCGCTGAGCAGAGAGCCTAATGTGGGTCTCGATTCCAGGACCCTGAGACCATGACCTGAGCTTAAAGTAGAGGATTTAACCCAATGAGCCACCCAGGCGCCCCTGAGATCTTGAAATATTAAGGTTTCTAATAAAATATATTTTTTTCTCTATTGTCCCTTTCCTTTGATTAGGCTTTTCTCCCATAACTGGAATAATGTTACCTACCATATCTACTTGATGAATTTCTACTTATTCATCAAAGTCCAACTCTAAAATCCTCTCCTTTATGTGATATGCCCCACCATCTAGAAGAGTCTGTTGCACACAAGCCTGCAGTAAATTCCTATATTCTTTTTATTCTGTCGTTTTCTTTAGAGCAGGAAATGTGCTTTACTTATTCACCTTTACATTTTTAGTACCTGTGCTTGTAACATAGTAGGTAGCTAAAAGCTAAGTTTCAAGTAGTTGTGTTCTGGTACGTTTCAACAACTGTTTAAAAGAAAAAAGGCTGGAATGCTGGGTGGCTCAGTGAGTTAAGCCTCTGCCTTCAGCTCACTCAGGTCATGATCTCAGGGCCCTGGGATGGAGCCCCACAGCAGTCTCTCTGTTTAGCAGAGAGCCTGCTTCTCCCTCTCTCTGCCTGCCTCTCTGCCTACTTGTGATCTCTGTCAAATAAATAAATAAAATCTTAGAAAAAAAAGGAAAAAGATGGATTTTCCACTTTTTGCAATGTAAATATTCTCACCATAGTCAATTTCCTGCTATGAACAGAGCACTGTGAACACGCAAGTGGAGAGGAATGGTTACACAATGGTTGATGACCTAACTAGTGTGTGTTAGTTCCCTGTGCATATACAGTAGATGTAAATAGTTGGGAACAAAAATAATGCAAATAGAAAACAGAAAACATTTAGGAATTTGAGCTTTGAGAAGGTATTTCACTTTTAAATGTTATCTGGTTAATAGTAAATTTATGTAATTAATCTTAAATAATGGCTGTGTTTAACAACCAGTAAGCAAAATTAGTGAAAAATGAATGATTGGCTCTTGTGAGCCAGGATGAGCTGGCTGTAGCATGCCATTGATTTTATAATATAATACTTTGGTCAAGTAAATGTAAAGTCATATTTAGAAAAAAATCCTAAGAATCATATTCAATCTATTTAATCAATAAGTACGTGTCTCATGTTTGCAATGTTTCAAATGATACTACATTCTTGACAGAAAAATAAATAGAAGCAATAAAATACATGCTTTTTTTTTTGAAAGAATAAGAATGCATAAAACATGCAATAATATGGCAAGCGTTTTTCAATGAAAATACCTTTAAAATCTAAAAAAGCCTCAACTGGAAATAAGATATAAATAAAATTTTGACAGTATACTTCTTATTACTCTACTAAACCAACCACAGTCCAGAATACTTTTCTTTTTTGATATTATATAATCCTCTATTACCAATGACATTATTTGTAACATTAATGCCAATTCTTTCTAATGCATTTGTATTTTTAAAGTGAATTGCAAATTAAAATTGTTAAAATATTTTAAGCTAATCAGCTAATTTGTAAATTTTTATTTTATTTTAAATTTAATTTTCATATTTTATTAATTTTTAGTTTTAATTCCATTACAGGTAATATACAGTCTTATCTTAGTTTCAGATGTACAATATAGTGATTCAACAATGCTACACATTACTCAGTGTTCATCATTATAAGTGTACTCTTTAATTCCCTTCACCAATTTCACCCAACCCCCAATCTCCCCTATTTTATCATCAGTTTGTTCTCTATATTTAAGAGTCTGTTTCTGGGGGGCTCCTGAGTGGCTCAGTAGATTAAAGTCTCTGCCTTCAGCTCAGATCATGATCCCATGGTCATAAGATTGAGCCCCTCATAGGGCTCTCTGCTCAGCAGGGAGCCTGCCTCTCCCCCCCAACTACCTGCCTCTCTGCCTACTTGTGATCTCTGTCTGTCAAATAAATAAATGAAATCTTAAAAAAAAAAAAAAAGAGTCTGTTTTTTGGTTTGTCTCTAGTATAGTATAGACAAATAGTTTTTGTCTTTTTCTGACTTATTTCACTTAACATTATGTTCTTTAGATCCATTCATGTTGTTGTAAATGGCAAGATCTGACTCTTTTTTATGGCTGTGTTTTGAGTAAATACCTACTAATGGAATTACTAAATAACTGCCAAAGTATTGTCATAAACTGGTATAGTTACATAGACGAATTATAAAAAATAAAAGAACGTTTAAGAATTGTCAGAAGTGTTCATTCTTCTTCTTCTTCTTTTTTTTTTTTTAAGATTTTATTTATTTATTTGACAGACAGAGACCACAAGTAGGCAGAGAGGCAGGCAGAGAGAGAGAGAGGAGGAAGCAGGTACCCTGCTGAGCAGAGAGCCCGATGCAGGTCTGGATCCCAGGCCCCTGAGGCTGTGACCTGAGCTGAAGGCAGAGGCTTAATCCACTGAGCCACCCAGGCACCCTAGAAGTGTTCATTCTTAATGAGCAGTTCTCAGCAAAGACAAAGGTTAAATTCAATGTTTTTTAAAAATTTTTAATTATTTACTTATTTATTTTTACTGTGGCATTATTTACTTTTTTATTAAGATTTTCAAATGACCAGCATATAGTATATCATTAGTTTTTGATATTTTAATGTAGTATTTAAGGATTCATCAATGATTTTCTTAAAATTTGTCTATTAAAATTTCTTTACATGATTAAATATAAGTAGGTTTTTTTTTTAAGGCAGATGGTTTAATTTTTATTTGTCAATGTGCCATCCCTTTACTCATTTCATATGACATATGAAATATCCAGACACATAAGAATACCTTACAGGTATTTCTGATTTCTGTCTCTATAGTTTTGTCTTTTCTAGAATGTCAGAGAAACTGATGGCACAACATGTAGGAATTTGTAGCTGGCATTTTTCATTTAGTAGAACACTTTTTTTTTTTAAAGATTTTATTTATTTGACAGACAGAGACCACAAGTAGGCCGAGAGGCAGAGAGAGAGGGAAGCAGGCTCCCTGTAAAGCAGAGAGCCCGATGCGGGACTTGATCCCAGGACCCTGAGATCATGACCTGAGCCAAAGGCAGAGGCCTAACCCACTAAGTCAACCAGGTGCCCCTAGTAGAATACTTTTGAAACTTGTCTGTGTTGGTGCATTTATTAGAAATTTGGTCTTTTTAACTGCTTAATAGTATTGCTTTTTATAGAGATATTTTACAGTTTCCTGATGGTTGATTCACAATAGATATTTAAATTAATTTGGTCCTTTTGGTGAAGATTAATAAAGATGTGGTAAACATTTGTATAAAGGTCTTTGGGAAACCATCAGTTTTCATTTCTTTTAGGCAATATCTAGGTATGGATTTGCTGGATGGTATGATAAATATAAATATAAATATAAACATATATTTAAGGCAAAACCATTTTTTTCCCAAAGTGGTTATTTTATATGTTCATACGAAATGTCAAAAATTTCAAATGGCTGCATATTGTTGTTAGCACATGGCATGTTAATACCAATGCCAATTTTTGGTTTTGTCTTGTTTCTTTTTTGACATTCTAGTCCAAATGTGATAGTACCTCATTATGAGGGCCATCTGTACTCCAATGTTTATAGCAGCAATGGCCACAGTTGCCAAACTATGGAAAGAACCAAGATGTCCTTTAATGGACTATTGGATAAGGAAAATGTGGTCCATATACACTATGGAGTATTATGCCTCCATCAGAAAGGATGAATACCCAACTTTTGTAGCAACATGAACGGGACCCAAAGAGATTATGCTGAGTGAAATAAGTCAAGCAGAGAGAGTCAACTATCATATGGTTTCACTTATTTGTGGAGCATAACAAATAGCATGGAGGACATGGGGAGTTATAGAGGAGAAGGGAGTTGCGGGAAATTGGAAGGGGAGGTGAATCATGAGAGACTATGGACTCTGAAAAGTAATCTGAGGGGTTTGAAGTGGCGGGGGAGAGGGGTGGGAGGTTGGGGTACCAGGTGGTGGGTATTATAGAGGGCACGGATTGCATGGAGCACTGGGTGTGGTGAAAAAAATTATGAATAATGTTATGCTGAAAATAAATAAATTAATTAAAAAAATAGTACCTCATTATGAATTGAGGAATTGTTCTATACATTAATTGTGTATTATACATAGCACATTACTGCATATTATATTTCTTCTGTATGGATTTGCCTTAATTAATGTAAAAACTAACTTGTATTTCTTTAATTACCAATCACGTCAAACATCTGTTAATGAAACCATTTCCCCCCATGGGTATATGAAATCTGATACCTTTAGTAAGGCTCAAATCTCTTGTTCATTTTTATTTTATCTTATTTTATTTTATTTATTTATTTTTTAAGATTTTGTTTATTTATTTATAGACAGAGGTCACAAGTAGGCAGAGAGGCAGGCAGTGGGGGTTGGGAAGTAAGCTCCCTGTTGAGCAGAGAGCCCGATATGGGGCTTGATCCCAGGACCCTGAGATCATGACTCGAGCTAAAGGCAGAGACTTTAACACACTGAGCCACCCAGGTGCCCCTCTTGTTCATTTTTAAACTAATTTTGTCCTTATTACTGAATCTTGACTGTTCAATTTATATTCTGACACAATTCTTTTATCAGATATATATTTTGGAAATTTTCTTTCTATGTTTGGCCTTTTCAATCTCTTAACAACATCTTTTGAATAACAAATTTTAATTTTGACAAAAGTCCATTTATGGATTTTTAATAAATTATATTATTAGGACTACTTTATATCCTAAGAAATATTTGCCTGACTCAAAATCATAATGATTTCCTTCTAGGAATTTTATGGTCTTAAGTGTGTAATCATACAATATTCATTTTTTATATGTGATGTGATATAAGAGGTGCTTTAGCTTTTTTTCTCTTTGTGTAGGTATTGATAACGTAGTGTATCAACTCCATGTGTTCAAAAGATTACCCTTTCTCCATTAACCTTTAACTGACCACAAATAGGTGGTTTTATTTCTTAACTTCACATGTCATTTATTGATCTCTGTATTCACTTGTGTTGTGTTATGTGGAATAATCTACTTTTATAAGAAGTCTTGAAATCAAGCAGTATTAGTTCTTTAATTTTACTTCTCATTTTCAAAATTAGTTTGTTGTTATTCTAAGTCCTTTTTTTGTGATATAAATTTTAGCATCATTTTGCCAATTTCTACAGAAATCTTGCTGGGATTTTGATTGAACCTGCATTGAATTTATAGAACAACGTGGAATTAAAATATATATATATCTTTATTATACATGAGCAAGGTATACTGCACCATCTATTTGTATTTTCTTGATTTCCCAAATCACAATTTTTTTTTCACATCACAGTTTTACAGCTTGTAAAACATACATTTTACAGATTTTGTTACATGTTTTCCCAAAGTATTTCATGTGTTTTGATGCTCTTGTAAATCGTACTGTTTTAAATTTCAGTTACTCACCACATAACACAGCTGCAGGTTTCCCCTTTCCCAAAGACTCATTGCTTTTTGAATTTAATTCTAGTTCATTCCACTGATGTTTAAAAAAAAAAATGAACAAAAACAAACATAACAAAAGCAATGAATGTATAGTTTATCTGGTTTGTTTTAATTTTTAGGATCATGATAAAAGTCTCCTGTTCCTTTCTAAATCATAACTTGAAAGAAACAAGCACTTGCATATAATGTCAACATTTTAAAACTGAGGATTATAGTTTTATGTTTTGCCATCTGACTCATTTCTCATCTCTTATTTATCTAACATTTGGTCTGCATCTGGTAATAAATTCTAGCAATAAGCACTCACTGATAAATTTTATTAATATTTTATTGGTAAAAAGAGAAAGTTACCAAAAAGAAAAATAAAGAAATACATTCACCAGTGAGGAGGCGCAGGATGGCAGAGATGTAGGAGACCTTGTTTCAACTGGTCCCCTAAATTGGGCTAATTATCTACCAGACACTCTGAACTCCCATGAAACCACCCAAGAAACCATGAGATGTAGGGCTAAAGACTTTTGGATCTCTACAGGGGCAGAAGACACCAGTGGAGAGGTAAAGCAGAGTGGAAATAATTTGACTGATATTGGAGGAAAAACAGAAGGGGGAGGGAGCCACCAGAACTGACCCATTGGAAAGTAATACCCCAATATGAAAGTGCCCTGTGATTGGGGACCAACATTATCTTGGAGTCTGGTTAAAAGAACTCAAAAAGAGCAAAAGATCTTAAGGGCCAACTGGTGGAATTAAGTGGTTATGGGCACGGGACTAAGCCCTTGGACCCAGGACAGCCAACGCCAGTGACCACCCATGCCAGAGAGAGTGCGGCAAAGCCTCCAGGCCATGGTCCCTGAGTGCCTGGCTTTCCTCTGCTTGCACAAGTGCTGGGATAGGCACACTCCCGCCTGCACATGTAAGGGAGTCTGGTGTGGATGCCAGCCAGCACTCTCTAGAACCAGTCTTTTGCACTCTGTGAGCACTCTGCATCTGGGGTCTGAACTGTGTGTCCCACTCGTGCCTTACAGTGCTTCATGAGGGCACTAACTGGCGGTTTCTAGGAATGGCCTGAGATGAAGGTCTAGGTGCAGTTTGCTTTCCATTAAACCTCCGAAAAGCTGCAAAAAGCTGCCAAAGAACAAAAACCTCCAGAGAACAAAAGCCTGAAAAACCAGTTTCCACAGAGTCCAGCCCCATAATAGGGAGCAGGAGGACTCAATCCAAGAAAGACTGACTGAAAAACAACATGGCAGGCCCCTCCTCCAGAAAGCCAGCCAAAAGAACAAGAGGACAACACCACAGGGTCCCCATAAAACTGGAAAAGCTCCAATATCAGGGGAAAAAAATATATTAAGCTCCTGGTATTACCCTAAAATCTGTATATTTCATAGATACAACTTTCATTTTTAATTCGTTCTCATTATTCTTGTTCTTTTTAAATTTTAACCTCCTAACCATCACTAGAGGTTTAATACAACATATTCCATAATAACCTTTTAATTTGAGCTTTTTTCATACATATACCTGTCTTTTTCTTTTGCTTTTCTATTTTTTTAAGTGTACATATAGATATAAGCTTCAAGGTAATCCTCTTTCCCTAATCAATACTACCCTTATATATAAACCAGTTTTAATCTCTCTTTATCTTTGGAAACTTGAGTCCTTTAACAAAGAAATCAAGATACACCCAGGAAGAATCAAAGGATTCTTTAGCATCAAGGATTTATAACCACCCTCCCATCTTTTTCTTCTGTCAGTGTTTCTGTGTATTTATTTTTGTTCTGGTATTATATAAATGTTACCTTTGGGGTTCATGTGGCTGGGTTTTTTTCCCTTGTCATTTACTTTTGTCGGTCTTTTTGTTTGTCTGTTTTTGTTTGTACACCTTATAAATCTTACCTTTGGGCCCCATTCCAGCCTGATCTCTTCTCTCTCTCTCTCTCTCTCTTTTCCTTTTTTTCCATCTCTCTCTTTCTCTTTCTCTTTTTTCTTTCTTTTTGGTGATGACTTCTGATTGTTCAGAAGCATTCCAAGGTGCACCTTGCCTGGCTTGAGGTTGATATATTCAGGTACTCATCCCCTCAAACAACTCTCACCAAAATGACTAGGAGAAGGAACAACCAACAGAGGAAAAATTCAGAGACTGTGCCCTCTCCATCCGAGCTATTGGTTATGGGCATAAACAGTATGTCAGAAAGGGAATTCAGAATAACAATATCCAGGCAATGGTTAGGTTGGAGAAAACCATTAGTGACCACATGGAATCTCTAAAGGCAGAAGGGAAAGCCATCTGAGAAGCTGTTAAAAATGCTATCAGTGAGATTTAATCTAATCTAAATACTCTAACAGCTAGGGAAGGGAGGCAGAAGATAGAATTAGTGATCTAGATGATCATTAATTAGATAAAGATCACTAATTAGTGATAGAGGACAAACTGATAGAGAAAAAGGATCAGGCGGTATCTGACATAAACAGCTCAGAAGCCATGAAATCAGAATTAGGGAAATAAATGAGACCATGAAACATTCCAATGTCGAATTATTGGGATCCCTGAGGGGGAGAAGAAAGAAAGAAGACTAGAAGATATAGTTGAATAAATTCTTGTTGAAAATTTTCCCAGTCTGGGAAATAGAACCAGTGTTTGTATCCTAGAGGCAGAAAGATCAACCCCCAAGATTAATGAATCTAGAAAGACCTTGAGACACTTGACTGTAAGGCTGATGAATCATAATTTTAAACAAGAACTCCTGAGAGCAGCTAGGGGGAAGATATTCTTTACATACAGAGGAAGGTCCATCAGAATAACGTCAGACCTGTCCACAGAAACCTGGTAAGCCAAAAGGGGCTGCCAAGACATATTCAGGGCACTAAATTAGAAGAAGATGTAGCTAAGAATACTTTATCCAGCAAGACTGACATTCAAAATGGATGGTAAAATGAAGAGTTTCTAAGACTGGCAAGGTTTAAAAGAGTATGTGACCACCAAGCGAGTACTACAAGAAATATTAAGCAGGGTTCTATAAAAGAAGAAAGAACCTAAGAGTGACATAGAACAGAAAATTACAAAGACAATCTATAGAAACAAGGACTTCACAGGCAATATGATGTCAATAAAAAATGTACCTTTCAATAATTATTCTCAGTATAAATGGACTAAATGCTCCCATAAGAGGACACAGGGTTGCAGATTGGATAAAATGACAGGACCCATCCATATGCTGTCTATAAGAGACACATTTGGATCCTAAAGATAAATCCAGACTGAAAGTGAAGGGATGGAGAAGCATCTTTCATGCCAATGAGCATCAAAAGAAAGCTGGGATAGCAATTCTCATATCAGATAAATTAGATTTTAAACTGAAGACTGTAGTCAGAGATAAAGAAGAGTACTACATTATTCTTAAAGGGTTTATCCACCAAGAAGATCTAACAATTGTAAATATTTATGCCCCCAGTATGGGAGTAGCCAACTACATAATCCAATTGTTAATCAAGATAAAGAATCATATTGATATGAATACATAAATTGTAGGGGATATTAACATGCCACTCTCAGTAATAGACAGATCATCCAAGCAGAATATCAATAAAGAAACAAGAGAATTGAATGACACATTGGACAAGATAGACCTCATAGGTCATAGGAAAGTCATAGAACATTCCACCTACCCTAAAACAACAGAATACTCATTCTTCTTGAGGCCACATGGAACTTTCTCCAGAATAGACCACATACTGGGTCAAAAAAAGGCTCAATTGATACCAAAAGATTGAGATCATTCCCTGCATATTCTCAGACCACAATGTTTCGAAACTGGAACTCAACCACAAGAAAAAGTTTACAAGGAAGTCAAACACTTGGAAGCTGAAGACCATCCTGCTCAAGATTGTTTGGATCAACCAGGAAATCAAAGAAGAACTTAAACAATTCATGGAAACAAATGAGAATGAAGACCCATCAGTCCAAAACCTATGGGATACGACAAAGGCAGTCCTAAGGAGAAAAAACAGCCATCTAAGCCTTACTCAAAAAAGACTGAAAAGTCCCAAATACACCAACTCTCTTTACACCTTAAAGAACTGGAATTGGGGAGCCTGGGTGGCTCAGTGGGTTAAGCCACTGCCTTTGGCTTAGGTCATGATCTCAGGGTCCTGGGATTGAGCCCCACATTGGACTCTCTGCTCAGCAGGGAACCTGCTTCCTCTTCTCTCTCTGCCTTCCTCTCTGCCTGCTTGTGATCTCTCTCTGTCAAATAAATAAATGAAATCTTTAAAAAAAAAAAAAAGAACTGGAAAATCAACAACAAATTAAGCCAACCCCGTACACAAGAAGGGAAATAGTTAAGATTAGAGCAGAGATCAATGAGTTCGAAACTAGAGTGACAGTAGAACACATCAACAAAACTGCAAGCTGGTTCTTTGAAAGAATCAATAAGATTAATAAATCACTGGCCAAACTAATCCAAAAGAAAAGACAGAGGACCCAAATTAATAAAATTATGAATGAAAAGGGAGAGATCACAACTAACACCAAGGAAATAGAAACAATCATCAGAAATTATTATCAACACTTATATGCCAATAAGTTAAGCAACCTAGAAGAAATGGATGCTTACCTGGAAACCTATAAACTCCCAAGACTGAAACAAGAAGAAATTGACAACCTGAATAGACCAATATCTAGTAATGGGATTGAAGCAGTGATCAAAAAACCTCCCTACAAACAAGAGCCCAGGATCTGACAGATTCCCTGGAGAATTCTACCAAACATTCAAAGAAAAAATAATACCTATTTTCCTGAAGCTGTTTCAAAAAATAGAAACAGAAGGAAAACTTTCAGATGCTTTTTTATGAAGTCAACATTACCCTGATCCCCAAACCAGTCAAAGACCCCATCAGAAAAGAGAATTTCAGACCAATATCCCTGATGAATATGGATGGCAAGATTCTCAACAAAATCCTAGCTAACAGGATCCAACAGTACATTAAAAAGATTATCCACCATGACCAGGTGTAATTTATCTATGGAATGCAAGGGTGGTTTAATATTCACAAATCAATCAATGTGATAGAACAAATCAATAAGAGAAGAGAGAAGAACCACATGGTCCTCTAAATTGATGCAGAAAAGCATTTGAAAAAACACAGCATCTGTTCCTGATTAATACCCTTCAAAATATAGGGATAGAGGAAACATTCCTCAACTTTATAAAATCTATCTATTGGCGCATCTGGATGGCTCAGTGGGTAAAAGTCTCTGCGTTTGGCTTGGGTCATGATCCCAGGATCTTGGGATCAAGCCCCACATTAGGAATTTCTGCTCAGCGGGGAGCCTGCTTCTTCCTCTCTCTCTCTCTGCCTGCCTCTCTGCCTACTTGTGATCTGTCTGTCAAATAAATAAATAATTTTAAAAATCTATCTATGAAAAACCCACAGTGTATATCATCCTCAATGGGGAAAAGCCGACAGCCTTTCTTTTGAGATCACAAACACGACAAGGATGCCCACTCTTGCCACTATTCAATGTAGTACTAGAAGTCCTAGCAACAGCAATCAGACAACAAATATAAATAAAAGGTATTCAAATTGGCAAAGAAGTCAAGCTCTCTCTCTTTGCTGATGACATTATACTTTATATGGAAAACCCAAAAGACTACATCCCCAAACTACTAGAACTCATACAGAAATTTAGTAATGTGACAGGATACAGTATCAAGGTACAGAAATTAGTTGCTTTCTTATACACTAACAATGAAAAAATGGAAAGGGAAATTAGAGGACTGATTCCCTTTACTATACAGCACCAAGAACCATAAGATACCTGGGAATAAACCTAACCATATAGGTTAAGAATCTGTACTCAAGGAACTACAGAACTCTTATGAAAGAAATTGAAGACACAAAAAGATGGAAGAGCCTTCCATGCTCATGAATCAGAAGAATAAACATTCTTAAAATGTCTATACTGCCCAGAGCAATCTATACTTTCAGTGCCATACTGATCAAAATCCCACTGGAGTTTTTCAAAGAGCTGGAACAAACAATCCTAATATTTATATGGAAACAGAAGACACCTGAATTCCTAAGGAAATGTTGAACAGGAAAAACAAACTGCGGACATCATGTTGCCTGATTTCAAGCTTTACTACAAAGCTGTGGTCACCAAGACATCATGGTACTGGCACAAAAACAGACACATAGACCAGTGGAAGGGCCCAGATATGGACCTCAACTCTATGATCAAATTATCTTCAACAAAGCAGGAAAAATTATGCAGTGAAAAAAAGACAATCTCCTCAATAAATGGTGCTGGGAAAATTAGACAGCTATGTATAGAAGAATGAAACTCAACCATTCTCTTAAACCATACACAAAGATAAAATGGATAAAATACCTCAACAGGAGACTTCAAACTATCAAAGTCCTAGAGGAGGACATAGGCAGTAACCTCTTTGACATCAGCCACAGCAACTCCCTTGAAGATATGTCTCCAAAGGCAAAGGACACAAAAGCAAAAATGAACTTTTGGGACTTCATCAAGATGAAAAGCTTCTGCACAGCAAATGAAACAGTCAACAAAACAAAGAGACACACACAGAGTGGGAGAAGATATTTGCAAATAACACTACAAACAAAGGGCTGATATTGAAGATCTATAAAGAACTCCTCAAACTCAACACACAGAAAACAAATATCACCTCATAAAATAGGTAGATGGCATGAATAGACACTTCTCCATAGAAGACATGTAAATTGCTAACAGACACATAAAAAAATGTTCATCATCATTAGCCATCAGGAAGATTCAAATCAAGACCACATTGAGATACCACCTTACAACAGTTATAATGGCCAAAATTAACAAGACAGTGAACAACAAGTGTTGGAGAGTATGTGGAAAAAGGGAAACCTTCTTACACTTTTGGTGGGAATGCAAGTTGGTGCAGCCACTTTGGAAAACAATGTGGAGGTTCCTTAAGAAATTAAAAATAGCTTTACCCTAAAACCCTGCAATTGCACTGCTGAGTATTTACCCCAAAGATATTGATGTAGTGAAAAGAAGGGCCATTTGTACACCAATGTTCACAGCAGCAATGGCCACAGTCACCAAACTGTGCAAAGAACCAAGATGTCCTTCAATGGATGAATGGATAAAGAAGATATGGTCCATACATACAATGAAGTATTATGCCTCCATCAGGAAGGATGAATACCTAACTTTTGTATCAACATGGATGGGACTGGAAGAGATTATGCTGAGTGAAATAAGTCAAGCAGAGAGAGTCAAGTATCATATGGTTTCGTTTACACATGGAGCATAAGGAACAACATGGAGAACATGGGGAGGAGATGTGAATTGGTGGAAATCAGAGGGGAGTTTAACCATGAGAGACTGTGGACTCTGAGAAACAAACTGAGGGTTTGGAGGGGCAGGGTATTAAGGGGTATTAAGGAGGGTATGTATTGCATGGAGCATTGGGTGAGGTGCATAAACAATGAATTTTGGAACACACACACAAAATAAAATTAAATAAAAAATATCCATTTACCAATTTGTGGAATCCGAGTTCTCTATTGTTAGTTTTTATTATTATTTATTACAAATAAAGCTGTCATAAGCACTAAAAAAAGAAAAAGAAAGAATCTAATTTTTGATCACATAGTTAATCTTGAGTATTTTGCATTGTATTTTCCTTGATTCATGTTATGTTTTTATTCTTTTTATATTAGTCTTTATATTAAATATCAATATGTACACCAGCCACTATGCTAGTTTATTATTTGTATCTTCAGTGAAGATGATTTTCCCAGCAAGGATTTAAAAGTATATTCAGGGTTACCACTAAAATTCAAGGCATGATGTTGAGGAAAAGAAGTCAGATTAGCAATTCAGACTGTAAGTTTGATGATAATAGGGTTGTATTTCTTGGGCTGGATGGATAAAAATTTGGAGGTAGATGTCTTAAAACAAATACTTCCTATTATTAATAATTCATGAAAGAAAGCAGTGAAGGAAATTCTATATTGAATTAAATTTCTTTTTTCAAAGTTGATCATTCATTTTACAACTTGCTGAAATGAGTTATTTTTATATTTTTAAAAAGTATCATATTCATAAATTTACATTATTATTCTGTTTATATCATGAGACTAATATTAATCATAATTACAGAATTTCATAATAGATCACTTTTGAATCAGTCTCAAACTCTTGAAAAATTATTAATGGCATTGCTGATTTAGGAACAAAAATGATGAAATACTAGTAATATTGACTTCAGAGTCTTGCAGAATTGTGGCTATATTCTGAGATTCAAATATAAATGATCCAATAAAACACTAGGATATCTAGCTCTTAAAGGGGACAATGCTTGCCATATAAAACCTCACCTGCTTGTCTAGCACTCACACCTAATAATCATGTAGGGAGAATCTATACAAGAGGAGAATTGGGGCCAGACATTTTATCTCCTGTTACTTATTTCAGTTGATTTTGACTGTAAAACTGAAGACTGTTACACAGAAAATACTCACTAGGGTAAAAGGAATTTATATTCAAAGTCCCTGTTAGTTTATTTGATTTCTTGCAGTCTTTCATAAACCACTTCTAGTTTCTCAGGGATTTCTGGCTACTTCATCTCCATAATATATCTATGTTATGGTTGCTCATCATGACCTCAATGGCTAGGCAAAGCCACAGTGGGTTTTTACTTGGATTTCAAGAAACATCTATGACCTTCTTTTTTTTTCTCTTTTAACTTATTTTTTATTATGTTCACTTAGTCAACATATAGTACATCATAAGTTTTTGTTGTAGTGTTCAATAATGCTTTAGATGCATAGAATACCCAGTGCCAACACATGCCTTCCTTAATACCCGTTATCCAGTCACCCATCCTCTCACCCCCCTCCCTTCTGTAATCCTGTTTCTTTCCTTTATTCTGTCCCTGACCTCTTACTTTCTATTCTATCCTTTTTTTTTATCTTCACTCTTCATTCTTACCCTATCCTTGATGATAAGCAGATTGATTTTATTTTATTATTTATTTATTTGAGAAGAGATGGTGCAGAGGGAGAGGGAGAGATAGAATCCTCAGCATGCCGTAGGCCCAATGCAGAACCCCAAATGGTGTTCAATCTTACAACTCTGATATCATTACCTAAGCTTAAATCAAGAGTTGGAGGCTTAAATGATAGAGCCATACAGGCACTCCTCATTTCTTAAATCTTCAATGCATAGAACAGTGCATCTTAAGCCTTGTATGTTCACGAAATATTTGTTGAAAAGAATAAATGAATTGGTTGTCAAAATCTGACAAAACAAACATGGAATGGAAAATACTCAGCAAACTCCACTTCCTACCTCTACTTTGGCAACTGAGAGCCAGTCATCAATTATACCAATTATCTAGTTTGATTTAGCAACTGCAGTCTTTGGTTAAGAGATTGAATAGATGTGACATTGAGAAATAAACAATGCATATTTCAAATATTGTAGGATTGTAGTTGATTATTCCCTCTCATTGTCTACAGCTATACTACTGCAAACGTACAATATTGCCTTTGCTATTCATAGTTTTATGTCAAATGAGACAGGGACGTTGATGGTATGCATTTTTTTTTAATTTTTTATTTTTGATAAACATATATTTTGATGGGATTGGGAGGGAGACAAACCATAAGTGACTCTTAATCTCACAAAACAAACTGAGGGTTGCCGGGGGCAGGGGGCCTGGTGATGGTATGCATTTTTAAGAATAGAGCTGTTAGTCTTTCTCAACTGGTGTTTCTTGAGAGAATTAAGCCTTAAAATCCTAAAATTTCTATTGCATGTAACAAATTAGCTTTTCTCCTATATACCTGGTGTGATATTAGTTATGAATCAAACTTGGGAGTATTGAAAAAATAGTCATTTAATCTTTATTGTGATTCAAATTTCCCCAGTTGGGAAAGAGTGGATGGAAATGATAAATTGTCATATCACACCATTTACTGAAGTCTACCAACCAGATTCAGAGTACTGGGAGAGCTACATTTAAAGATTCAACATAGGGTATCTGTTTCAAAGTTTAATTGGCATTTTATTGCAGAAAACCATTTATTGCAATTCTCTTTTTGTAGACTATTTTTTTTTTCAGTAAGACACATTGTTGAATTAAAAGATCCTAAGTATTTAAACCCCCTGTAGGCTTGCAAAAATCCAACAATTTATACTGACCATGAATTGCTCTCGTGCATGAGAATTGAATTGATATGTATTTTCTGAAACTGTACAACATTTTTAGCACTGTGAATGATATTTCTTAATTCACCTTTTCAAATTTTCTTTTTTATATGTGCTACTTTTTAACAAGTCTCTGGAGAAGGCAAATGCTAAGTTTGGGTAGCTACCAAGTTGCTCTGTGAAACTTCATGTCATAAGGAATAAAAACTCCACAGAAAGTTTTCAGTGTTTATTTTAAAACAGGTAAACCATTAAAATCCATTCTTTCTTGTTACTTGTTACTTGTGCAATCTAGAATAAAGAGTTTAAAAGTGTACTTATGGATCTTTTTGAAAAAAAAAAAAAAAGATATAATTATTTAAAAACTAGCAGAGGAAGAAATCTACAATATATTTACTCAATAAAATGTACCCCCCCAAAAAACACATTCAAATTTTCCTTTTCTCAGGACTTTCAGCTTTCAATAAATGCACTATAATAATAATAAATACACTATAGTTAATAAATCACAAAGCAAAAATTTTGTTTTTCTTGTAATGAATGTGTATGGCCAAACAATAAATCAATAATAAATGAGACATTTTAATGAACACAAAAGATCCTTAACCCAGCATGTAAGCAGAAAGTAATTAGGCATAAACATATGCTTATTGAGCAAAATTTCTCCCAATTTCTAAATGTACCAGTAGTCATCTATAAATTAAATAATTCCGGAAGTTATATGGTATCTTTTTGTTTTGGTTTATCTGAGCTCCAACATATCTTGCCCAGTATATGATATAAAATTTTTGACCTGGAAGCTACACACTGTTTGCTTTCCTGCCTGGATCTACTTTGATAAAAAGAAAAGCAACAACAACAACAACAATCACCCTGCTATTTCTCTTATCAACCACTAATTTCTAAGTTCCTCTTACTTTGAGTTACCTCTCTACTTTAAACAACACCCATAAATTTCAAAATTCAAGTTCATAGCTCAGAGCAATTAGGTAACAACATAAAAAGAGAGGGGCCCAGAGAACAGCCAAAATTCTACTCTCTTTCCTTGTCTTTCGACACCAAAGAGATGGTCCTTATTACAACCTCAAAAATGAGATACTCAGAGATCTCAACAACATAAAACCTGGCTGGACCTATACACTGTCCCTCTACAGAGGCTATACCTATACACTCTCTCTTTACATTCATCTGCAGCTGTGGATGGTTTCCCAAGGATAATTATTAAGTCACTTATGGCTTTGGAGACAGCCATAATTTTGGTGGAGAAAAGTGAGACTATTTATTTTGTGGTGTTGTAAAAAAAAAAAAAGGTAAAGTCTTTTTTGTAAGCATAATTTTTGTAGATATAATTCCTATAGAGTTCAAGATGTTAATTCTGAATAGAAATGAAAGGAGGAAAAAGTGTATGATAAAATGTAATGAAGGCTTTATCCAGTGTGCTATAAAAATATAGATGTATTAGAGAGATATAATAAAATCAAAATTGATGCAGGTTGCTTTTGTGGATAGCAATGAGAAACTGTGTTAATTCTGTTTTCTATCACTCTAAAGTTGTAAGAGTGAAGTTAAAGATTTTAGCAGATTCTGGAAAATCTTTTATTATGCATGTTTGTTACAATGCTCTTTGAAATGTAAAATAGAAGACCAGAGAAGTTAGCATATATAATTAATGAAAAATGTTAAAAAGTGAAATTAAAATATTCTGCAAATTAGAATTATATTTACTTTCTCACTTTGATTTGTATACTAAACAATACACAGAACACATATTTTGAAATACATTGTTAGCTCAAAAAATAATTTTTCTGCTTCCTTTATTCCTACTTTAATATTTAGGTTAGCTATAAAGCACTTATGTTTTGGCTTAAAAATAGACACTACCTAATTTTTTACAGAAGTTAGTTTTTTAGGTGTTGTTATGATTGCCTTTTCTGTTTCATAAACTACCTGATCCAAACAAGCATTATTAAGAGAATATCTTTTCCTTTGTACCTTAAAAATATCTAGTTGTTTTGCTATATTAAAGATATATCAGGGGGCCTGGGTGGCTCAGTGAGTTAAAGCCCCTGCCTTCGGCTCAGGTTGTGATCCCAGGGTCCTGAGATCCAGCCCTGCATCGGGCTCTCTGCTCAGCAGGGAGCCTGCTTTCTTCTCTCTCTCTCTGCCTGCCTCTCTGCCTGCTTGTGATCTCTGTCTGTCAAATAAATAAATAAAACATTTAAAAAAAAAGATACATCAGATACTTCTTTTAGTGATAGATATATAGATACTAAAGGTAGTATTTCAATACTTTCTTTTGTGCAAATCAATTTAATGAGATTAAACAATATGGAATTTTATGTGTTTACTACTTAAATAATTGAGATGTTTTTCATCTAAAAGTTATTTTCCTTACAACTTTGGAAACTGGGAAATAAAAAGAAAAATCAAACTAAAATAATCCCATTCCTTAGGTCAGTCATTTCCCCTGATACGATGGTTATACTTCAATCACAAAATAAAGTGAATGTTCTGTTCCACATGATTTTCATATTCATTTAAAACTGACTATTCTTTCCTGGAGGCAAAAGTGTTTTATATATATATATATATATATATATATATATATATATATATATCTCCTATTTGTTACACATCCAATTGAATCTTTGAACCAAAATATTGGCAAGCTCCGTAGTGCTTTTATATCATTTAAAGTAGTAAATGTAACAACATTGTGACAAATGAACAATTCCTTTTCTCCGGTCACAATTTCTGTTTTCTACTATAGAAAATTCTTCATCAAGTTTTATTCCCCAAAGGACAGTAATCTTTGGGTCTTATTGACTATAATAAGGAGTGGTGCTTATCTTGTTGAGACAACAGGTATACCACTCTTTCCTGCTGCCATTTCTAATACCAGAATGGTGCGGTGGCAGGTGGTTATTTCACAATTGTTAGCAACATAGTCAGCAGAATCTTCCTTATGGGGGGTGAAATAAATTAATAGCAGCAGCACTCAGAGTTTCTGAAAGAAACTGAAAAACAGTGTACTTTAGAGAGCAGTTTATCCTTCACACCTGCAACCCTGTTAAGCAAAGTGGACTCATCTGTGAAACCTTAGAGGTACTTCCAGAGAGATCCTAGGAAAATATTTCAGTTCTGGGGTTCTTAAGCAAGTTTAAAATCTGAAAATAAGGAAAACTTATCTTTAGAACAACTGTGATCAGTTTATGAATTGTCATTTCTTTAGTAAATACTTTTTTTGAAGATTTTATTTACGTGAGACTGAGAGCAAAGGAGCAGGGGAAGGGCAGAGTGAGACTCCCCACTGAGCAGCCCCCCCCCATATGGGACTCAATCCCAGGACCCCTGGACTAGGACCCAAGCCAAAGGCAGATGCTTGCTTACATTACTGAGCCACCCAGGTGCCCCTCAATAAATATTTTTTTAAAAAACAAAGGCCAAGAATGAGGACTATAAACCTTCCTTAAAACTATATATTTCTTAAAATTTTTGAATTGCTTATTAAATAATTATCTTATTTTTAAATTTTCAAAATTGAATTAATAATACCATTTTATTATTCCTAAGAGTTTGTAAAGTCAATTTGAATTCCCAGGATAATAATAACTTTATTTGAAAATAATGACTTTTCAACTTATAGTAATGATTATACCCCCAGATATGTTTCTTTTTCTTTAAGAGAATAAGTACAGTGGTGCTTTATTATTTCAGGAGTTGGCTCTTTTGAGGCAGAATTAAATAATACTAGCTAATGGTGATATACTTACCTTGTTTCTGATGAGAATGCCTCAAAACTTTAGAATGATGCATGGCTTACAGACTTAGTACATTAGTATTCTTTCTTTCTAAGTAATATTTTTAATTATCTATAGTCATATTTATATTATTCACTAATGTGATAATGTCAAATTATATTTGAATATAGCAATAAGGTGAATCACACTATCTAATAAAATAATAGTAAAAAAATATCTGTACATTCAAGGAATGATTTCTTTGATCATCTATTTTAATAATTATTAGATTTGAATTACTTCTTTCATTAAAAATTTTGTTGATTTCTATTATTGAGTGATAGTAACCTGGAGATAATAATAATACCAGCCAGTAGGCATATGGCATTGACCATGTCTTAGCTTTTCCTTTGACTTCCTTATGCCTATCATTTCACTTGCTCTTTACAACAGTCCTCTAAAGAGAATGTTGTATTAATATCTTTGTTTTATATATGAGAAAGGCAAGTACAATGGAACAAAATATGTCCCTGCAAAATTCATATGTTGAAGTCTTAACCCCTAGAGTGATGGTATTTGGAGATGGAACCTCTGGGAGGTAATTAGTTTAGATCAGGTCAGAAAGATGGCATACTCTGGTAGAATTAATGTCATTGTAAGATGAAGAAGAGACACCATAGTTCTCTGCCATGTGAAGACAAAGTGAGAAGGAAATCTGTACTCAAGTGAGGAAGAGGGTTCTTATCAGTACCTCATCATCTGAAATTCTGACCTTGTACTTCTAGCCTCCATAAGTATAAGAAAATAAATCTCTGTTGTTTAAGCCAGCCAATCAATGGCACTTTTTTTTTTTAATTGAAATCTGAGATGACTAACACACTGAGGAACACAGAAAATAATTTTCCCAATCACAAAACAATTAAGTAGGGAAGCCAGATTGAATTCCATCATGTCCATTACAAAGCACTGACTATTCAACCTTTTTGATGTCAGGATTATATTTATTTTAGAAAACAAATTGGGAAGTTTTCCGCAAATTTCACAATTAAGAAGGTAGTTACATTTCATGGAAATTAATTAATCCTATGGCAAATTATAGCTCAGACTTTAGTGATCATTTTGTCTTTAAGTTTATGAACTTTTTTCTTCTGCTTATATGTTGTTTCAATGTTTGGTTTTCCTTTTATTTTCTTTAAAAGTCAAGCATTTCATGAAGTTGTAGTGTGGATTTGTTCCTTTTATTTAATTAGTCATATGTAAATCAAAGGGCTTTTTTGTCTGCAGAGTCAGTGATTTCTTCATTCTGAAAATATATTCTCTGTAATAATTTGAATATTTTATTTTTCCTATTTCCTTCAAGTAATTTTAGTGATCTGTTGATGCAGTCCTAAACCTAACTTTACCTTAACCCTTTCACTAGCTAAATCAAATTCTAATTATAACCCTAACACTAATCAATGATGGGTCCACTCTTCTTTCTTAATTCTTCTTAATTCTTCAAGCTCCTGCCACAAATTCTCAACTGTGAACTTAGGTTGTTTTCTTTACCACTGGTTTGAGTTTTACATAATTAATTCTGTTGCTAACAACTTAGAAAAATTTAAGATTATGTTTATAGTAGTTTTACTTAAATCATTTTCTTATTTCATGTATTTTTAATTCTCCAAATGTTACAATTTTCATAAAATCTTTGGCTTTTTCATCTTGTTTACAATATCTTTTTAAAAGAGTTTTCATGTTTTATTTTGCTAAGAATACAAGTCATAAACTCTCTATATTTCATCTGTTTCCTATAATATGCATTTTTTTCCAAAGGTACTTTTAGATGCTTGATTTTATATCTTTGGCTTCAAGGAGTCATTTTTATAACTTGAACATTACTTTTTATTTTCTTATTATATTTCCTTGAATGGTGAAATTCTTATTCCAACTTCGTTTTTTGTTTTTTTTTGTTTTTTTTTTTTCCCAAGTGAAAAGCAAATATCTTCTTGATTCCCTGCCCTCTTCAACTGGATTCTATTATTGTTCTTTAATATTGTAAGTCATAGGCTGATAGATAACAAAAGATTCTGTTGCTTAGGAAATGCTTTATAAAAAACTTGAGCTAGGATGATTCAAGGGATAAACTAGAAAATGGGCTTTTATTTTTACAGTAATTCTCTTTCCACTCTTAATTCTGACCACACTGAACAACTTGCCATTTCCATGAAGAATCAGGCTCTTTAGCAATTCACTCTCTCTGTACTTACTTTTTCTCTCACTGAAAGTGCTCTTTCCATCTTACAGCAACCAGATAACTCCCACTCATCATTTAAAGGTATTTCAAGCATTTACCTTTTGCTGGAATTGTTCTGTGATGTCTATGTCTGAAGCAGATGACTCTAATTTTAAATTCCATGGCAACCTGTTTGGGCTTCTATCATACAATGTATGTGAAGGCATTTATCACTCTATGTCTTCCAATGTATGTGAAGGCATTTATCACTCTATGTCTTCCAATGGGTCATATTTGGTTTAATAAATCCTTTGAACTGCCGATTAAGATGAATATTTTTTCTTTAAAAATTCTCAAAGGAAAATGTGTGACCAATTTTACATTGAATTTCAACAATTTCATGAATTTTCCAAAACACATCTGTTTACTCCCTAATTCTTCATGCACTGAGGTGAACATTTTAGGTGAGCTATTTATTGTTACAGGAACCACACACACATGTCCTGTGTATGATTTATTTAGCCATGCAAGTGAAACAAAACAAAATCCTCAGCAAGAAGAAGGGAGGCTTTTAGACATGGAACTCTGAGTGACACCCAGACAAAGTAACATCTTATTATATCTCAGAAATGGACAACTTTTTTTGTGATTTTTTTTTCTTTTTCTTTTTCCAGACATCCAGCTCATTTGATACCTAAATAGAACTTGACATCAGTGAGTTTATATCTCCTTAGGGAGAGGAAGTAGACTGAGCCAGATGGTCAGCTCTTACAGCTTTCTAAGCCTCTTACTAAGTATCCTAGACTACAGGTTTCCCATGATGGTGTAGGGATACCTGTAATAGACTGTCTTTCCTTCAATTTTCATCATGCTTATTGTCTAGTTCATAGTTGTCTATTCAAACTATCTTTCTTTAGAGAATATCCTCAAAGTTTACTTTGCTTATTCCCCTCAATTTCAAGATGAGAAAATTCATTCCATATGATTATGAATTATTTTGCATGTTCTTAAATTCTCTGACATTCAATGTATTTTTCTGCAAAACTGAGATAGTATCTAATTACCAAAGATGGTATAAGGTATAGAAATGAAACACAGGTGCTCCTGGGTGGCTCAGTCATTAGGCATCTGCCTTAAGCTCAGGTCATTGTTCCAGAATCCTGGTATCAAACCCACACCAGGCTCCCTCCTCAGTGGGGAGTCTGTTTCTCCCTCTCCTACTTCCCCTGCTTATGTTCCCTCTCTTGCTGTTTCTTTCTCTGTCAAATAAACAAAATCTTTAAAAAAAATGAAATAAAATGTGAAGTAAAATTACTGAACATAAAATTGTAAGAGTTGTTGCTTTTGCTAATGTTAGAAACATTCATTAATTTATCCATTCCATCAATGTTTATTTGAACCTCTGTTACTCTCTGGGTACTTTGCTAGATGAAGATCTCATATCTATTGATTCAATACATTTGCAGTCATACCTGTCCCTGATAAGATCATACCTATGATATTTTTTTCTACCACTACAACTAAATTCATATTATAAATAAGCTTTTGGAGCTGGTCAATCAGCCCAGGGGATTCTATGGTTTAAATTTCAAGTTCTATAAAGAGAATGGTTTGGATTTTGAATAAAGAAATCTCAAACAAATTAGTGTTGTGCCAACACCAACTATTTGCTTAGTAGGAGAGTATGGTATATAAGTGGTGTTCATTAAGTATTTTTGATTTAATTAAAAAAACCCTAAGCAAATGGAAAATTAATACTTAAATTCAGTATTTAAATTGTGAATTACTTACTTATAGGTAAATTTTATAGTTATATTGCTCCATACCTAAGAAACAAGAACTGTGTCTATAGAGAACCAGACAGAAATTATAGCAAAATTTAACTTAATCTAAAGTTGACTACTACCACAGGATTAACACCCTTACCTTTACCAAGACAGATTTTATATAACACTGGAATATCTATTTAATTCAGATTATGCTTGCATGATTTTCATTCAAAAGATTAAATGTCACTCACACATCAAGAATTTAAAAAAAGGTGTATTTTCCCTATATGATTTGAAAAAGCGATATTTTTCTGAATTGCTTCATTTAAAGTAGAAATTGAACTAACTGGTAATTTTGCATTTGAGCAAAAAAAAAGAAACGATTTCACTTAAAATTAGAGTAACTTTTACTTATCAAGCTACCACTATGATTTTTCTATTCAAAGGTTTTACAATTCAATTCCTGAACTATTGTACGCATTCCAACCTTACTTAATCGTTTTGGCAATCTTATGATATGGACTGGTATTTCTCTCATTTTACTGATGTTAAATATTAGAGAGAAAGAGAGAGATTAATTTGCTTATAGTTAAACTTTTTAAGATGTAAAAACTGGATTTAGGTCCTGATCATTTAACTCCATGTTCTTGGACACTATACAAATGCTCCACACTTTTGTAGACTAACTGACTTTATGTTTGGAAGTATGTTGGGGATCTATAAGGATATCTTACACCAAACATACTACTAGCCTTGGAGATAGGCTATTTTTTAGTCTTATTTTACAGAAAACCAAGCTCAACTAGGTTGGATATTTTTGTAGAGTCACACAAGTAAAATGTAGAGGACTAACTACTAAATATATCGTGTCCTAAGAACACAAAATCCTTAGATATGACCACAAGTGGCTTGCAGACTTTTTACATTATGTTGTCATCACAGTCATCTAATGAACTGCCTTGTTAATTTCTTTTGCTGAGGGGCATTCTTAGGCATGGTCTTCTTGTTATGAATTTTAAAATCAAGATTAAAAACCTGTAGGTGTTAGGGAGGTACTTTCCAAACTGATAAATGTTCTTTTCAGCTATTCAATTATTTTACATTTCCAATGTTAGCCCATTAATTTACACTTAGTGCCTCTTAAGCAAAGGATTTGATAAAATGAAAGGTACTTCATTTTAAATTTTACACAGGGATTTTCAAAAAGGATTCTTTGTTTAGTCTCATGCATTGCTAAGAATCAAAATCTACGTGCGTTATATGTGATTTTAGTCACAGACTCCACTGGAACATTTCAAGAGTGTGATACCATAGCAGGGTCACTTATTCTGGGGCTAGAACAGTTTTAAACACCTGCCTCAGAGGTTGCCTGGAAACGACACTTGTTGCACATTAAACATCAGTGTTAAGGCACTTAAAGTGGGATTTTTTTTTCCTCTTAGAACAAAGAACTTTACACCAAACTCTCTCATACACACACAAAAGCTGGCAATTGTTTACTTAAAATTTTGCTCAGAGTATTGTTTTTGGAATTTCATTTTCTAATTCATCCAACTGCGGTATTTGGCAGAGATTTTTGGACAAAGGAAGTTGCATTCCTGAAATTAATGTTTTAGATTGCTTGCAGCTTCTAGAATAAATAATCTGAATACCAAAATAAATGAGGAAATTATTTGTAAAGGTACAACACAAATTTATTTAGCTCAAATTGTTATGTTGGAGTAAAGGAAGATCACTACAAAATCTCCAGAAAGAGGTCTGCAAGTTATTCATTGCAGGAATGCATTTAATATTGATCTTTGCATATCACTCCCATCTCTGAGTATTAGGATTTTCATCTGCAAAAATGGGAATAATAATTCTTCACTTTGTGTTTCCCAAGATGTATGTATTAAGCTCAAAATATGCGACATGCTTAGGAACCATTTACAAACTATAGGTCTTCAAAATGTAAAGTACTTTCATTTATTCAGCAAAGTCATACATTCTTTCATGAAAGTAGATGGTTAGCTTTCCTGTAACTGTGATTAACTGCTGGGAAAAAGGTTGCTCCTTAACAAGTAAGACAAGATGATTGAACTCAGATGAATCAGTGTAAGCCTAGCCCTACAATTAAAGAGAAATGAAGGGATTCACTTTTCCATAATTATTTTAATTAAGATATCACTCTACCATAGAGATTTTAGCAGCAAGATTGTTCTGCATGAGGAGTAATCATCTACTGAGTCTCCACACAGTGGCTAGCAGCTCAAAACAAAAACAAAAACAAACAAGAAACAGTCATTATTGTTATTTGCCAGTTACAGTCAATAGATAGACTATACAACAATCAATAGATGGCAATCTCACTTTCTCTTTTCACTAATTCAATTAATCCTTGTAACAAGTCTACAAGATCCTTAAGTCCATTTTATAGCTGAGTCAACCCAATTGCACATAAGTTCCCTAAATGAATTGGCATAAAACAACTATCATTTTATTATGCTTCACAGTTTTGTAGGTCATGAATATCAGTTAGGATCAGATGATGTTTCTTGAATTCAGGTGGCTTCCCCTGTGTGAGACAGTAGCATTTAGCTGGTAGCTGGTCTGGCCTGGAGGGTTCAAGATGGCTTCACCGAGTGAGATGGTGCCAGGTAGAAACAACTGTAAGATAAGACACAATGGGCTCTCTCTTTCTCCATGTAATTTCATATCCTTTCTTCATGGTCTTTTCAGCAGGGAATTCAGACTCCATATGTGGTGGCTCAGAGTTCCTTGAAAGCAAGGTAGAAACTGCCAGATCAACTGTCATTGATCTACAATGACATCATTTCCACTGTGTTCTCTTAGTCCTAGAAGTCACTCTTTCAAAGGGTGAAATTCCATGCCTCAATCAGAGAATTTGCAGCAAAGTTTGATCTACCACAATGTTCAGATCATTTTGGTCAGAATACTATTTTGCCCCCATTACTCTTCTACATATATAGTGAAAAATCCTCCCATTATTCTATTTGAGAAATTTTATAGGATGATCCATAAGAGTATGGATCATCCTATAAAATTTCTTTCAACATTTTGTGCCATTTCAAACTCATGCCAATGCATTTATCAAATAATATGCCCTGGATTTGTCACACAAATCTTCCATGAAAACATGAGGCAATCACTCAAGTTCATTGACCACAATTTAAGTCTTTAGAATTGATTGGCTGGCAAGAAACAAAATTTCTAGGTCAGATATTTTATACATTTATTCACAAGTATTTCACTTAAGGTCACAAACTGATAGGATGTTCTTTCCATGATGTCTTAAAGTCAAATATTAAAAATAAATAATCTAGTCATTTCTTTTCCATTTTAAGCATTAAACCTACTAAAAATAATCTGCACAATTTTCAAAATGTTCTCAAAATATTCATTGTTATTGTTTTTGTTCTATTTTCTTTTTCCATCTCTGAAAACAAAACTATAAGAAATTGCTAGATACATTTCCATCAAATCAAGTTAAACAAAAAAGATGAACAATATATTTTTAACCAATTTTTAAGTTTCTAAACCAAACCCAGAGCTTCAACGTGAGTGGTTAGTTCTAGTTCTATACTATGTGCTTTTCTGAAAATTAAGATCCTAATACGTATTTGCCATTTTATTAAATCTTTAACCTTGACTCTTGTCTTGAATTCTCAGAGGAAAAACCTTATAGATTTCCTTATTTCTTGATTGTTCTCTAATACATGTCATCTCAGAAAAAAATATGTGAAATGCAAAATTATATATGGCTTTGTATATGGCCCCTTGCCGAGTATGGCTTCACAATTGAATATGACTTTTAAGTATGAATTAGCAAGGATGTAGTATTATGAAACCTAAGGAAACTTTTAGGTATGTCCCTCTGTGGATACTCACTATACAACTCCTTGAGACAGAAAGGGTATATACTATCTTCAGAATTTCTTGATAGTCTTTTGGGACTCTGTTTCTGGGACTGATGTTTTCCCCAAAGTCATATATTCCTAACTATTTGTATTAGCAAGAAAGGCATTATGCAAACCCATATCCTTAGAGTATTTGAGAATTCCATCCCTTCCCTGAAATAAACCAGACTATGTTTATGTACTTAGCAGCACTATTGTTCCTGCCATGATTTGTTCATTCCTATCAGAAATGATCTATTAACATGGCAGCTCCATTACCCTATGACTTGTGGCAAGTTGCTCTGCCTAGCTCATTTACAATTTTCTTTCGTAAGGTGGAGATGCTGATAATATCTCCAACTCACAGAGCTGACATAAGAATCAAATAAGGCAATGAATGCAAAGTTATTAGCACAATGCTTTCTATGTTGTAGATATTCATTACATTTTAAATATCATATTTAATATCTTAGAGCTCTCTCTTATTATCATGCTATATCTCTTATATTAACAAATCCTATCACTATAATGTCTTTCACTGTTTTCCTTTCTTTTCTTACTGACAGAGAAATCAAATTAACTATCACAAAGGCCACACATCTTTACCAACTGCAAACTTCCCTCTAATTAGGCCTGTATACTTCATTCAACTCTGGTTAATAAAATGAGGATCTGGCATATTTCTCACTTGAGTTACAAATGTTAATAATGTTATTTTTTCATTCTAGGGTATGCACATTAATTTCCTATTGCTATCACAACAAATATTCACAAATTTAGCATCTTAAAACAACATAGGTTTATTCTTTTATAGTTTTGGAAGTCAGAAATTCTGAAGTTGAGGAGGGTGACAGTGCTGTGTTCCTTTCAGAGACTTCAAGGAAAAATCCATTTCCTTGTCTTTTTCAGATTCTAAAGACTTCTCACATTCCTTGGTTTGTGGCCCCTTCCTAGCATCACTCTGACTTCTTGTTTCTGTTCTCACCTTTCCCACTACTGTCTGATTCTCCTACTCTAATTTTATAAGATCCCTTGTAATTATAGTTAATATGTTAATAATATATGTTAATATATTAATATTGTATATCCTAGTTAATAAAGGATAATCTTTCTATCTCAAGATCCTTAATTTAATCACGTGTGCCAAGTATTATTTTTACCGTATAAAGTAACATACTCATAGGTTCTAGGGATTCGGGTGTAGACATCTTTGAGGGCTCATTAGTCCACTTACCACTGTATATATTTAAAATGCTTAACATATTTTATGACCCTTTCAAAATTCTCCTTTCTGTTCCTGATACTAAATTATACCTTAAGACTTTTACATTATATGACTATACATTGAACTACCAGTACATCATTCACTTTCAATCTATGTGAGCACTCTCATGCTCTTCTCTCTTCATAAATTGCCTTTTCCAGCCACCTGGGTGGCTCAGTCATTAAGTGTCTGCTTTTTGCTCCGGTCATAATCTCAGGGTCCTGGGATCCAAACCCTCACTGGGCTCCCTGCTTGGCAGGAAGCATGCTTCTCCCTCTCCCACTCGCCCTGTTTGTGTTCCCTCTTTCTCTGTATCTCTTTCTGTCAAATAAATAAATAAAGTCTTTAAAAATAGACAAGCAAACAAATAAAATAAAATGCCTTTTCTATGTATTCTGCACCTGGGGAAATACCATTCGTTTTTTCCAAAATCCATTCAGAATTTTTGGGGTTTTCTTTTCTTTTCTTTTTTAAGATTTCATTTATGTCTTTATATTTAGAGAGAGAGAAAGAGAGGGAGAGAGTGGGTGGAGGCACAGAGGGGGAAAGGGCAGAAAAGGGAAAGAATCCCAGGCAGACTCTGCACTGCCCCATGTGTGGCTTGATCTCACAACCCCCAACATCATGACCTGAACTGAGACTGAAAGTCTGATGCTGAGTCATCCAGGCATCCCTTGGGGTTTTCTATGCTTCTGGAATACACTAATATTTGTATTATCATAGGGCATATCATGCTGCATGGTAGTTAAATATATATCTGTCTACTTTTCTAGATTGCTAACCACTTGAAAACGGCCTTTTAAAACTTTCATTGTTGTTCTCACATTAAACACAGAACCTGGCCAAAACAAAACAAAACAAAACAAAACAAATAAACATTGTTTATGAGATTACTGAAATTATTTGCCCAGCTCACTTGAAGTCCTAGATAGGCAATGACGGGTTTGAGGGCCACAGCTCATTGATTTGTCAGTCTTTATATCGGTTGGAGAGCTTAGCTGCAAAAACATAGAAATCCCCTACAGCTGGTTTGTTGAGAAAGTGAATATAATAAGGAATGTTAGATAGCTCTCGGAATCTCCCAAAGACAGAGAAATAGACTTGGGGCTCATGTGACCAGAAATAATGGCCAAATCATACCATGATGGCTCTATTGCTACATATAGACACCTAAAACCATATACCACAGATGTTGTTACCACCAGGACCTTGGCCGCTGCTCTAACAAAAAATAGACTCTTTCTGTCCCCTTGCCAGGAAGGGGTTGGAGAGACTGATTCTTCCCATGTGAGTATCTGACAGGCAGAACCAAGGACACATGCCTGTACATCAGTGGGATAGAAGGTTAGAATAGCTATTTCTGGCTGTACTTTCAGATGTGTGAATTCTTTAGGTGAGAAATACCTGCAATTTGAAAGTATTCAAAAGTGTTAAGTAGTTAAAGAGTTTGGTAATTTTAACTATGCTTTTTAGTGAAATGGTGTAGAACTAGATAAGTCTTTTTTTTTTTTTTTAATAAATTTGCCTTAAAGAGAGAAATTGGAAATCAAAACTATAGCTTATGGAATAATGGCATTTTTCATTTCGAGGGACAGCAAACATTAAAAGAAATGTTTATATCTTTTTTGGATTGTCAAAATGAAATATTCATTTTTATGTAATGGTCCAGTCAACTGGGTAATGCTATGAGACATGCACTTAGCAGAAGTATTGAACAGTGACTCATTTGCATTAAAAGATGATAAAAGTTGTCTAGGATCGTAATGGATAGTTCATTAGATTAGTAATAGAATCATGGTCCATTCTGCCTTAGGTTACCAATCAAAATCCATCATCATGCTTTAGACATCAAAGCAACCCTCTGTCTGACAGGGTTAATCATTTAGTCTTGTCTGAGCAGAAAGAACTTCCTTTTTAAAGAACAAAATGCAAGGGGGGATGGGATTAAGAACACTAGGCTCAGAGTCTGGAATCCAAACTTCTAATGCTAGTAGGCTATTGGCTAGCTTAAAAAACATAGTGAAAATAAAATTCTCCTGCCCCTACACTATTATGTGTAGAATTCAAGGGGTAGACTAGCTCTCTTATGTCCCTGTTAAATTTAATATTCTGTGAGTAATTAGAAAGTTAAATCTATAAGCATATATTTTATAGACTGAAAAATATAACACCTAATCCATTGTGAATAAAATATAAATTTTACATGAGATATTTTCTATTTTCTGCACCTAATAAAGCTCTTCCCTTTGTGTTTCTAGAATTTGTAACTGTAGGGTACCAAAATAGGTACCCTATCCTTATCCCAAATCCTCTGACATTATACAAGAAGTTGTATAATTTCTTATTGCTCAGTGTCCTCTGCTGTAAAGTGGACATGATTGTGTTGCTTTCCTTATGGTCGCAGGTTTCTGGTCAAAAAAATCACATAAATAATGCAGGAAGAAGTTATTTGTAGCCCAAATTTCTCTGTTATTATAAAGCTTCTTTCTGAGCATGTTACTTTCATAGTTCAGATAATGCAAAGCTTCAAAGTCAAACAAATGCTCAATAATTTATTTAAGAACTTGCCCTGCAAAATCCAAAGTATGAGGGTAGATTGTTATAAACAGTATACAAACTTTTGGCTGACAGAGATGTGGGGAAAAGGAATAAGGAGAAAATTGTTAGAGGGATTATGTGACATTTTACAATTAGATCTTTCAAGATATAGAAATATAATGATAGAGCATGCCGAAAAGTTTTAAAATATGGTATCATATTATAACATACACATGCATGTTTATGTGTATGTCTCCATATAGATAAATACAGATAAAGATACATAGATAAAAAGAGAAGGAAAGAGAGAGAGATTCATACATACACACACACACACATAAATTCTTACGATTAGCAAAAAATTAGAAATAAAACAAATGCTTATTAATATGAAAATAGTTGGACATATTATGGTGCATATATGTATTATGAATATTATATAGCAATAAAAACAATTTAGGACTGTATCAGTTGATTGTATGGGGGACAAAGAAGGGTCATTCAATAGAATTAAAATTTTTAATAGAAAAAAGGAAAGCAGAAAAAGAAATATGTCAAGGAAATATTGGTTAAAAGGGAATGTGAACACATCTATATGTGTAGAAGGCATTCTTGGAAATTCCAGGGAGATTAAAATTCCCCTTTTAATGGAAATATGACTAGAAAAAAAAAACAATCAAATGAGGATCTATACAGCTACAGAGGGTTATGACAGATAATTTTCCAAGTATGTTTTCAAGGATCATGAGACTCAATTGTTTCCAGTCCAGGTTGGAGACAATGAGGAATCTTACTGATAGATGAATGGAACAGATAATTTTCATGATAGTTCTAGAAAAAAAATGAAAGGATGTGTTATAGGAAGCAGGTTTCAGTTTGTGGAGTGTTAAGTGATTCAGGTTCCCCATTTGTGCCCTGAAGTTTAGGGTTAAGTTCCATATGCTGTATCAAAAGGTTTAGCTTCTACCATCAGCTTGTTTTTGAGTTCCCCTCTCACACACATATCTCAGATATCTATCTATCTATCTATCTATCTACACACACACACACACACACACACCACTATTATTTAAAGATTCTTTCTAGATTTATAGCTAAATGAGTACAAGCAAGTCTAATTTTTTTCAGAATGCAGAGTTGAGTTTCAGAGAGTAAGTTCATTTATATTTAAAATCAGGTTAGCTCTCTATTTAGGTTGCTACTACTTTTTATAAATGTTTTAAAATATGTATTAGGTAGAAAACTCTTCCTATTATATAACTTCTTCCAAAGAAAAGATGAATAATTATAAAAAATGAGATAAGTGGTCATGTTCCATTTCCAAGTAGCATCTAATTTGAAATAATATTTTATTCAAGAAATGTATTTTATTTTATTTTCATGAACTTAAATGATATGACCAGTTTATTGCAGTGGTTGGTAGATCTGACTTTAGAACTGTAAATAAAACAAAGAACTCGGTTTGAATTTAGACTCTACAACTTAATATCTATGTGAATTTTGATAATATTCTTAATTTCTCCAAAACTGTTTACTCACCAAAAATGATGTCCTCAAAGGAATGTTGCACACATTAAATGAGATAATGAATAAAAGTACTTAAGGTGTTTTCCAAAAACTTAATAAGTAGCAAAAGTTGTTATTAAATTGATTTTCAATAAGGATCTCCTTTCACATTTTAAGGGTGCATAAAAATAGTTTAATTTTGGCATAAAAGCAATAAGTATTAGACTTAAGACAGTGTGGTAATATGAAGGAAGGAGGGATTTAGGAGAAAATATAGTCAAATAAGTTATGTGTACATATTAGACAGACTAGGGTTTAAGAATTCATTGATAGTTGCCTCAAACTTTCATCTTTAAAATTGAGAAGATTGGGAGATTCTTTATTCATTTCTTAGCCTCAACTTGAGAATCAAATCACATAAAATATTTTAGAGAAGTTTTTGAATTACAATTTCTATACAAATGTGGGTTATTATGATTATTTTATAGTTCAAAATGTCTCTACACTGACTTCTTTAAATGCCAGATTTTGTTGGTATTTTAGTGCATTCATTTACTTGATTGTTACATTTTTTTTTAATTAAGGGGTTATAGCACAAGAGAAAAAATGAGTATAAAATAAGGGCAGTGAATCAAACTTTTCATCAGAGCTAGCATTTTCAAGATCACAGGAAGCTATCGGATTAAAATTAAACCCCATTGGGGCCTTAGGAATGGGAATCAAATATGACAGTTTGCAAGAACTTATCACATTGAATTATCTATTTTATAAAAGCATTTGCTTTCAACCATTAATGTTATTTTAATAGGGTTTTAATGTTTAATTATAATTATTTTCAGGTAGCTCCACATATTCTGTAATACTATCTTTGTTTGAGAAGGATGTTCGGAATAATTGACTCAATTTTTAAATGCCAGATATCTATGTTTAGCCATGGTCAGAAAAAAGAAAGAAGAGTTAGCTGCATTGGCAGGGAGTTACTATTGATAACTTACTTGAGACAGCAGTTGCGCTAAATTGATCTTTTGATAAAAATTTTCACATTCTTACATGGACCTTCTCATCTTGGGTTGATGGATCAGGTTGATTTTAACAGTGTTTTAAAATTGACTTCAGAGCAGTTGCATCTTCCAAGAGAGTATGGATATATAATCTGGGACTATTAAGAGAACTTCATATTAATTTACTGTGTCATTTTTGAAGTTCTGAGGTAATAATGTATAGTTTAGTCACAAAATTCTGGACAAAGTTTCCTTGCTTAGTTTTCTAAGACTTGCATTATCAACATGCAAACAAGCCGAACAAACATTAGTTTTCAAAGAACCCTTCATTTCTGTATATTTAAAAGAACTGATCTCAATTGTATGTGATTTTTCAGAATGCTGAATGTTGTAATAAAAAAGAAATGTTCAAGGTTTATTGACAGTCTTCTGTTTGACAAATATTGTTATGCTTTGGAGAATTTCTCCAGCTACTTCCTCACCCACTTGGCTAAACCACCTACTCGTGAACCCAGAACATCAAAGGGTTGGTGTAGTGGTGGCTGCCAAACAGAAAACTGACCCAATCACTTCCATTCCTTGGCAAAAGGAGAATATACAAGCCAAGGTGAACCAACTGCATGCGATGCATCAAATGTCTGGCCATACTGTTTGATCTAAGAATTGATCACTGACCGGTTGATCAGTCAGTATTATTGGAGTATTTTCAAACTAAGGTTAAGTAAGTTGTTATTTTCTACCTACTAGGCATACTGTAAAGCATTAAGCCTAATCCATTACTGACTGTTATAAAGAAAAGATGCTTTGAGGGGAAACCTTAATGGATATTTGTTCCTGGCTACAATCTTCACAATCCAACCATTAGCTTGCCAATACGTATGAGTCAATCTCTACATTATTGTGTGTCTACTCTATATGATTCTGAGATGCATTTTTATCACTTGAAACAGAGATAGATGGTTATAATTGTGAATACTTTTAGCCATGCAATATTTTGGCTCATGCAAAATAATATATTAGAAATTGAAATATTCAGGAAAAGGTCTATATGCTATGATGAAGAGTGAAAATGGTGTTTGATTAGACAGGTTGGTAAATGACTACAATTCAGGTTACATTGTTTTTAGTTCACTAAAGTATTCAATGTAGTGTATATAGGTAATAGAATGAAAGGATAGACATAGAGTGCCTGCAGGTAATGGTTTTGTGTGATATATAAAAAATATTAGGGATAACCATTGAAGAGAATATAAGCTCCCCTCCTAGAATCAGTCACATCAAGAACAGTGATTGGTATATAATGAGCACTCAGGAATTTTTTTTTAATAAATTGTTAGGTGAATTTAATGTAATCCAATAATGTAATTTATTTCAGTGATTTCAGCCTTTATGTGGAGTCCTGCGCCTTCTATTTGTTAGTTGTGTGACTTTGGGCAATAATGCAATCTCTCTGTACTCTACTGTTGTCAACTTTAATATTTGGATATAAATAAAACCTAATAATTTTAAGAGCATTCTTTGTCACCTAGCATAATCATTTTGGAAAGAAATGGAAATAAACAAAAATGAAAGTTTAGTAATTTTGGTTTTAGATAGTTGTACACCTCACTAATAAATCCTAGCATCAGTGTTACATAAGCACTGTCCAAAGGTCTGTTAAAACTGCAAATAAAATTATTTTACTTTCTTAGTTAAAAGTACTTAATCATAAGCATTATTTTTGTCTTTAGCTAATGTGGACATTAAAATAGAACCAGAAGTTTTAGATTAGGAGTGGTTTGAAAAATTGGTGAATCTGGAATGTTCAGTTTATATATGTGGCACATAAAACAGGAGTGTACCAGTGGATTTGTAAGTAACTAGACAAGGCCATACTTTAAGCCCCACCCAGTATGAATTTCTTCTCACTACACTGCCAAGACAGAGACTTGCTAAGGATCTTCCTAATACCTTATGTTCCTTTTTCTTTCATAGCATGTTTGGCCATATTTTCTAGGCCCTTTGTTTCTGGGAGGGAACAGATGACTACTTATAACCAATGGGAATGTAATGGGAGAAGCTTGGACATCTAACTGAATTTACTTACCTCCAGTTCTAATTTCCAGTTTGTACTTACCTCCAGTTCTAATTCAGACTGGGCTCAAACATAGAAGAAAATTAGTTTAGTGTTATAAGCAACTAGGATTTTGTGGTGATTTCTTACATTTAACCTAACACATTCACTATCTCCTAATATATTTATAAATCTTTATAAATTTTTTAAGATTTTATTTATTTATTTGACAGACAGAGATCACAAGTAGGCAGAGAGGCAGGCAGAGAGAGAGAGAGAGAGGCGGAAGCAGGCTTCCTGCTGAGCAGAGAGCCCGATGTGGGACTCAATCCCAGGACCCTGAGATCATGACCTGAGCAGAAGACAGCGGCTTAACCCACTGAGCCACCCAGGCGCCCCTATAATTTTTTTTAAAAAGGTATTGCCCAGTAAGGTAAACATCTGGTCTATGTATAATTGCTCTTTATTTTTTGTAAATTATAAAACTGGTAATAATTACAGTATTTTCCAATATTATTAGTCATAGAGCAAGATTTAATTGAATATCATGACAATTAGTTAATAAAAAATGATATTTAAGTAGAACTGTATAGTTCTTTTTTCTTTTACTGAATGGAGGAAATTTTACTATAAGCAAGATTTTTTTTTTTTTAACATTGTGCCAGCTTAATTTTCTTTAAAAGAAATCTATTGAAATGAAATGTTGGGGGAAGGGCTAAGTTTTGTTTGGGTCAATGAAATATTCAGACAACGTAATATAAGTTTGGGAAAAATACTCAATGTAGTAAAAACAATAATTAATATTGACATGATTTTTGTAAAATAACCTAAAAACTGCTAAGGAAAATAGCCTAAAATTGTGTATAATTGAGTCTTACTTTCTTTTATTGTTACATAAATTAAGGTTTATCCTTCCTAGAAACAAATACTTAATTTACTATGCATTTTAATTCTTAGTTTTCGTGCCCTCAGTCAATTCAGATATATTTAAATTTTCTTTAACTAAAACTGATACCTAGCAGAGAGGTTAAAATTAGAGGTATGTGTCATTGTGTGACTATATTTCTGTGTATTTTCTTTTTAATTTGCATATTTATTTCATCAGTATTTCAATCAAGAATTCCAGAGTTGAGAAACTGACTGGTGTCTGTGGATAGGAATGAGTAAGCGGCTTCTGTGAAAGTTTCATATTGGTAAATAAACTACACCTCAATAAAAGTCTTTGGGAATTTTTTTTTTTCCTCCATTAAAATAGAATACTAGTTCCTTATCTATTGGTATACCTGTGTTTGAAAAGAAATCTAACAAAATCACCGATGACATTTTCATGAGCAAGAGGGAACTGTGTGGACAAGTTAACATAGTTAAATTTCCTCCCTGTTAAAGAATATTGATAAATAAACGATGTTCTCTAGTTCAGAGTTTCCCAAACTGTTTTGCAGGAAATAAGCACTTTAATTTGCATGTGTGTGATGCTATTTAAATACCCATTGGTTAGAAATAGGGGTGCCTCTTCAATAAATGGTGCTGGGAAAATTGGACAGCCACATGCAGAAAAATGAAATTGGACCATTTCCTTACATCACACACAAAAATAGACTCAAAATGGATGAAGGACCTCAATGTGCGAAAGGAATCCATCAAAATCCTTGAGGAGAACACAGGCAGCAACCTCTTTGACCTCAGCCGCAGCAACATCTTCCTAGGAACAACGCCAAAGGCAAGGGAAGCAAGGGCAAAAATGAACTATTGGGATTTCATCAAGATCAAAAGCTTTTGCACAGCAAAGGAAACAGTTAACAAAATCAAAAGACAACTGACAGAATGGGAGAAGATATTTGCAAACGACATATCAGATAAAGGACTAGTGTCCAGAATCTATAAAGAACTTAGCAAACTCAACACCCAAAGAACAAATAATCCAATCAAGAAATGGGCAGAGGACATGAACAGACATTTCTGCAAAGAAGACATCCAGATGGCCAACAGACACATGAAAAAGTGCTCCATATCACTCGGCATCAGGGAAATACAAATCAAAACCACAATGCGATATCACCTCACACCAGTCAGAATGGCTAAAATCAACAAGTCAGGAAATGACAGATGCTGGCGAGGATGAGGAGAAAGGGGAACCCTCCTACACTGTTGGTGGGAATGCAAGCTGGTGCAGCCACTCTGGAAAACAGCATGGAGGTTCCTCAACATGTTGAAAATAGAACTGCCCTATGACCCAGCAATTGCACTATTGGGCATTTACCCTAAAGATACAAACGTAGTGATCCAAAGGGGCACGTGTACTCGAATGTTTATAGCAGCAATGTCCACAATAGCCAAACTATGGAAAGAACCTAGATGTCCATCAACAGATGAATGGATCAAGAAGATGTGGTATATATACACAATGGAATACTATGCAGCCATCAAAAGAAATGAAATCTTGCTATTTGCGACAACATGGATGGAACTAGAGCGTATCATGCTTAGCGAAATAAGTCAAGCAGAGAAAGACAACTATCATATGATCTCCATGATATGAGGAAGTGGTGATGCAACATGGGGGCTTAAGTGGGTACGAGAAGAATAAATGAAAGAAGATGGGATTGGGAGGGAGACAAACCATAAGTGACTCTTAATCTCACAAAAAAAACTGAGGGTTGTTGGGGGGAGGGGGTTTGGGAGAAGGGTGTGGGATTATGGACATTGGGGAGGGTATGTGTTTTGGTGAGTGCTGTGAAGTGTGTAAACCTGGTGATTCACAGACCTGTACCCCTGGGGATAAAAATATATGTTTATAAAAAATAAAAAAAATAATAAAAAAAAAAAAGAAAGAAATAGGGGTGCCTGGATAGCTCAGTCAGTTAAGCATCTGCCTTCAGATCAAGTCATGATCCCAGGATGCTGGGATCAGCCCTGCATCAGTGGAGAGTCTGCTTCTCCCTGTCCTTCTCTTCTGTCCCTCCTCCACTGCTTGTTCTCTTCCTCTCAAAAGAAAAAAAAATGAAATCTTAAAAAATAAATAAATGAATATTCACTAGTTTAAAATACACCAGAAAATGTTAAAAATAAGAAATGTAGCATGGAAAAAATGAAAACATTTTGATTCGATAATCAGTAGTTTAACCAATTTCCCCGGGTAAAAATTTAGCAGATTTGTAGAAAATACAGATCGTACCACAGAGAACGCATAGCTGCTTTGGGGTAGAGTTGATCTAGAACTCTGTGATACCTCCACAGAGGATACTAATGGCTTATAACGGCTCAATTATGTATAAGCTTTTTAAAGGCAGAGGCTAAATTGTCTCCAGTCTGTTTATTCTTAGACGCTCACTGCTTCTGTGGCAGTTTAGCCTGATCGATTTTTTGCCTTGAGGATAGCATCTCATTATTATATCTCTCGGCTTCTAAATTTGCCTTACACCCAGTCATCAACAAGCTGCCATTAGAAAACCCTTTTTAAAACGAAAATTTGGTTGCATCTTTCTTCTTAAAATGTTTAAATCTGTTAAAATTTCAAACTTTTAATCTGTAAAACAATGAATGCTTGCATAAACCAACCTCTGAACTCTAAGCACCCTCCCACTTTAGGTTCTGTGTCTGGGTTAGTTCTCTTGCCTGGAGCTCTTTCCTATGGTACTCATACCAATCCCCAGTTACCTCCTTTACGTCTTTGCTCTAATGTCACCTTTTCAATAAGGCCTATCTAGTTCACCTTGCTTAAAAAATAAATTGTTCCCACTCTTATTAGTTTCCATCTTACTTATCTCCTTGAACCAAAATGAAATCTACTTATTAACTCCATATTTAATACTAGTAGCCTCCTTCAGGACTAGAGATTCTCATCACTTTGAGATGAGGTTCTTCATCTATTTTATTCACTTTGTGACCAAATACCTAATCACTTTCAATAAATACTATTTCTTTTTTTTTTTTTTTGTAAGTTTATTTATTTGAGAGAGTGAGTGAGAGAGAGAGAGAGAGAAAGAGCAGGAGAGGGGAGGGAACTCAGTGCAAGGCTGGATCCCAGGACCCTAACTTCATGACCTGAGATGAAGGCAGAAGCTTAAACCACCGAGTCACACAAGAAACACCCCATTAACTAAAGCTGAATGTAAATAGTTATTTCCTACTTGATTATTTAGTAATCCTAAAGATGCTTCCTTTCTGTGAAAAAGATGTCTTGAAAAGGATATATAATTTCAATTGGCAAAAATAGTTGGAGTCCATTTCTCAGCAGAAAAAAATATTCACATTAAATTTTAATTTTGAACTAAATGAAAACATAGTCAGTAAAATAATGCATTATTTTTGGTATAAACATTACATTTTTTTGCTATAAACATTACATTTTTTTTGTTCTCAGTCTTCAAATAGAGGTTTAGCTATAACATGAGAATGGTTTCATTCCAGACAAAATGGAAGCATCTGTAATATTATGGAATAATGCTTAAAATAATTTTAGATTTTTTTTCTGCAACATAAGACTCAGCAGAAAAACTCAATTCTTCAATAGATTTTAGTGTTGTTCCAATAAAAAGAAGATTATCAGATAGCCTATTTGTCCTGATAGCAAAATTCTATTTAATTTCCACCTCCAACGAGTACATTTAAACAAATACTATTATCATGAATGGGATTACCATCTAAGGACAAATATATACATATAAATATTATATCCTGTTCCTCAGGTGACTTGCAGTCTAACCTGCATCACAAGGTAGAACTAAACTAGAAGAATATGCCTTGAGAGGAAAGAAAGCATGTTAACAAAAACCACAGTGACTCAAACTGCTCACTATCTCCCAAAGTTAGAAGTTGCCCAAGTGCTTGACAAATGCATATAATCTCAATCTATTTCAGACAATTGCTTTAAACTCTGACATGTTATGTCTCTCTGTTTTACTTTTTTTAAACATTCTTTCTGTCTTTATTTCAAAGACTTTTATTTATTTATTTAAGATAGAGAGTGTGTGCAAGAGTGCATAACCTGGGGGGAGGGGTATAGGAAGAGGGAGAAACAGACTCCCCACTGAGCAGGGAGCTGACATGGGGCTCAATCCCAGAACCCCAAGATCATGAGCTGAAGGCAAATGTTTAACCAACTAAGCCACTCAGGCGCCCCTTTAAACATTCTTTAAATTAGAACTCTAAAGTTCTTTTAAAAAATAAAAAATAAAAATAAAGTTTTTCAACTGAAGAAGTGGGAACAGATAACGATGATAAGGGAAAACTACTTTAAATAAACTGTAAAGAGCTTGCAATTCCAGACAAATCATAGCCTTCATGCAAAAGAAACCAGTAGTTGTCATTTTTTAGGACAAGCCTAAGTAATGATTAAGAATATATGGAATTGGGATGCCTGGGTGGCTCAATGTGTTAGCATCTGTCTTCAGCTCAGGTCATGATCTCAGGGTCCTGGGATCCATTGAGCCCCACCTGCATCAGATTCCCTGCTCAGTGGGAGCCTGCTTCCCTCTCACTCTCTGCCTACTTGTGATCTCTGTCTGTCAAATAAATAAATAAACTTAAAAAAAATATATATGGTAACTAACTATAAGACAATTGAATTTTCAAAATACCAGTGTCATGAAAGAAAAAAAAAAAAAAGGCTTTTTGATGAAATGTTCTGGACTAAAGGAACTCAATAGACTTTGCAATTAAGATGAACATGTGCTCTTTTAATTCTGAAGATAGGAAGCAACTATGAAGATCATCTTGGGGAAAAAATGGAGATATTTGAATATACACTTCACATAAGGAAACAATATTATATTACCTGGGGGTCATAATTATTCTCATGGATATGTAGAAGAATACCTGGTTTTTGGATAAAACATGGTAAAATGTCAGTGTCTGCAATTAGATAAAATATTTTAGCAAAAAGTATATGTGTATATATATTTCTTTATATATATATAGATAGCAAAGCAGCAGAAAAGGAAAGTGCGACATAATGTTTTTAAATATGTGAAATTAAGGGTGCCTAGGTGTCTCTGTTCGTTAAGAGCCTAGCTCTTGGTTTCAATTTAGATCATTATCTCAGCGTCTTGAAATTAAGCCCCAAGTCAGGCTCCATGCTCAGCAGAGGGTCTTCCCTCTGTTCTCTCTCCCTCTGTTCCTCCCCCTCTTTTAAAAAATCTCTAAAAAAAGTGAAATTTTCTGATAGTCTGTAAAAGCATAATGAGATAATTTACTGAGTATTTTAAGGTTGAGAAAATATTATTGTTGTTTTTCTTCCAAGTTTTTATTTAAATTCTAGTCAGTTGATATAGTGTAATACTGATTTCAGAAATAGAATTTAGTGATCCATCACTGACATGTAACACCCAGTGCTCATGATAACAAGTACCTTCCTTAATCCCCATCACCCACTCAGCCCATTCCCTGCCCACCTCCCCTCCAGCAAACTTCAGTTTGTTCTTGATCATTAAGAGTCCTTAATGGCTTGCTTCTCTCTCTCTTGAGAAAATACTGTAATCAAGGAACTATCAGGAGGTAAATCAGAATTTGTAAGAAATTTTTGAATGGATTGTCAAAAATCATTGTTTCTGATAATCAAATAATGACTATAGTTATTCATTAAACAATCATGGTTTATCTTAATCACTAACAATATGTTATGCTTTATTTTACACTTTATTTTCTTTCAGTAAAGAAATTTCAAGGCCACATGTTAACTTAAATTCACCGAAACCTTTTGTGGTAGACTTTTGATTAAGTTGGTGAAATATGGGATGTGTAATAATTGAATTTTTGGAAGTTGGTATAGGCCCACAAACAAATATTGTATATTTTTCTCTTAATTTTATCAGTAAATATAACTTATACATTTAATATCTTTACCTATTTTCTGTACAATGAATATAAATAGAGTTAGTGGTCTCTTTGAGACTCCTTATTTCTAGAAATCTATTATTTGTATTACATGTGCCATTTAACCAAGAGTAAAAGTAGAAATAGAAGATAGTTAATAAAGACTTTGCCAGTCAGCGTTCTCTGCAGATTTGAAAGTTCCAATTACCATGGCTACATATGGACAAACTGTAAGAAAGTCACATTCAACACATGTTTATACTGATCAAAAGACAATTAAAAGCCATTAAAATCACAAACATTGGATATGGCATTATTAACCTAAGCATAAACTGGGAAAAATCCATATTCTAGCAATTTAAAAATAATTTAAATGTGAAAAAATTCTCATACATTTAAAACCATATTGCTTTGTGCCCAATAAAATCCACCCACATGAAAAAAAAATAAAGAGAATTGGCCATTTATTTTGCAATTGAATAAATCCTCCTAGATTCCTAAGCAAATAATGAACTCTGAATTTCTGATTTATTTATTTAGGGATATAGTGAAAAAACAAAGGTTTGTTCTGTAAATGTCTGCTTATTTTAGGCTTAGGGAGACAAAAAATATTTTGACTAAGGACACATCTTCAGGGGAAAAAACAAGATTTGAATTCATATTCACATGACCTCAGTTTCTGTGTTCTTTTTCATAGTATCACACACTTACATAGCAAACCTTCAATGTTTATTTTCTGAAGTTTGAAGCCTGGTACAAACATCGACTATCACATTTATGGAGTGTTATGTTATTTATGGAATTTATTTCATAACATTTATGGAATAACAAGATAGAAAATATAGTTATTTAAGTAGTATAAACTGAATATGTCCTCCTACAATTCATATTTCAAAATCCCAATCTCTAGCGTGATGCTGTTAGGAGGTAGGATATTTGTGTGGTAAGGTCATGAGGGTGGAGCCCACATGAATGAGATTTATAAAAGAGACTCTGATAATCTCCCTTTCCCCTCTTCCTTGTGAGGACACCATGAGAAGCCAGCTCTCTGCAACCCAAAAGTGCATTTTAACCAGAACCCAACATTGGGGCCTATGATCTTCACACTGTCAGCCTTAGAACTGTAAGAAATAAATTTTCTATTGTTGATAAGTCACCCAGTTTATGGTATTTTCTTACAGTAACATGAGCTGACTGAGTGACTAAAGGAACAAAAAGGAGTGGGCTATTGAGTAAACAGGGTTTGGGCTTAAAATAAGTTTATATCAACTTAATTCTCTTTGAGCATTATTTTCCCAATACTTTAAGTCATTTACTCAACTAATATTTCTTTTTTTTTTTTTAAGATTTTATTTATTTATTTGACAGACAGAGATCACAAGTAGGCAGAGAGGCAGGCAGAGAGAGAGAGAGAAGCAGGCTCCGCTGAGCAGAGAGCCCATGTGGGGCTTGATCCCAGGACCCGGAGATCATGACCTGAGCCGAAAGCAGAGGCTTTAACCCACTGAGCCACCCAGGCGCCCCTCAACTAATATTTCATTAATGGCTTCTATTCTCCGTGTCAATAACACTCTATTGTATAAAAAATAAGACTCAATATATGTTTGATAAGGATATTTATTTTATGCATTTTTAAAAAAAAATTTTGTTTTTCATGGCATTTCCCAATATAATGTTGTCACCTAAAGGAATAAAAACCAACAGTAAATATATATATACACACACACATATATATGTGTATATATATATGTGTGTGTGTGTGTGTGTGTGTATGTCTTTTGAGTAGATGGAACACTATGAACATTTTAAAAAATATAGCCAAAAGAGGCTATAATTCTATTATCATCAAAATTATTTCTATACATTCCTACTAATATATACCATATATATATATATTTTTTTTGAGTAGATGGGACACTATGAACATTTTTAAAAATATAGTCAAAAGAAGCTATAATTTTATTATTATCAAAATTATTTCTATACATTCCTGCTAATATATACCTTTAATGAATCCTAATTATATATACTAATACATAACTTTAATGAATCCTCCTATACTTCATATGTGGCATAGTCCAAACATACCAATTAAAGTTTCCATACTTCTAGTATTGAATTTTTTAGTTGATTCTGAAACTACATGTGATATTTCATAATTTGAGATATACATGATTTCATGTTTACCTTCTATGTCATCAAATCATGAAGATTTTAACATTGAAGGGCATTTGTTTCCTATAAGAATAAATTTGGAGTAAGAAGAGAAAAAGGAAGGAAAGGAAAGGAAGAAAGAAAGAGAGAAAGGAAGGAAGGAAAGAAGGAAGGAAGGAAGGGAGAGAGGAAGAGAGAAAGAAAGAAAGAAAGAAAAAGAAAGAAAGAGGGAGGGAGGAAGGAAGTAAAGAAAAGAAAAATGAAAAGAGAAGAAAAGAAATGAAAAGAAAAAGGAAAAAGAAAAATTTTGCTTAGGATATTTTCCTCCACCAGCTATATGACTAAAAGAAAAACAGTAAAGTCATCAGCATCTCCTTTGTTATCCTCAAAGAAAAAATGGATTTTTTTAATCAATTAAATCACCTTAATTATAACCTCTAGTCACAAATTTGTCATTTTTATCTTTTGTTTCCCATTTCAATAGATAATATAAGTTTCAGGATTAAACTCTTACTTGGGGAATATAAACTATGAAGATATGCAAATGGATGCCATTAAAAAATAGAATTTATTTGTTAAATAAATTTTAGGTTCACAGCAATATTTAGTTGAGAATACAGAGAGTTCTCATATACCACCTGCCCCCATAGAAGAGTCTTCCCATCATCAATACTGGAGTGGCACATCTGTTGTAAATTATAATAATACATCATTAACACCCCAAATCCATAGTTTGCACTAGGGTTCATTTTTGATGTTGCATACTGTGTGGGTTTTAACAAATGTTTAATGACATGTTTCATCCTTAGTACTGTCATACAGAATAGTTTCACTGCCCTAAAATTCCTTTGTTTTGTTCCAAGTCATTGACAACTACTAATCCTTTTACTGTCTCTGTAGTCTTGCCTTTTCCAAAATCTCATATGGTTGAATTCAAAATCTCATATGATTGTAATCTAACACTATGAAGTTGTTTTTTGTTTTGTTTTGTTTTTCATATTGAGTTCTTTCACTTATTAATATACATTTAGGATTTCCCATTTCTACCTAAGGCTTGATCTCTCATTTTTTCTTAGCACCGTAATAATCATCCATGGTCTGGATATACCACAGTTTATTTAATCCATTCACCTACTGAAAGACATCTTCGTTACTTCCAAGTTTTAGAGTTTATGAATGATGTTTCCAGCTCATTTAGAGATTATGAATGATGTTTCCAACTCATTTAGACAAAAACCAAGAAACACAACTGCAGAATCATGTGGTAAGAATAATTATAGTTTTGTAAGAAACTGCCAAATTGAATTTCAAAGTGACTAATTTCCTCATGCAATGGATGAGAATTGCTATTGTTTCACACCCTCACCAACATGTGGTGTTGACTGTGGTCCAGATTTGGGCCATTCTAACAGGTATGAGTGGTATTTTATTGTTTTAATTAGCATTTCGCTAAAGATACATGTTGAGGAGCGTCTATCTGTTCATATATCTCTTACCATCTCTCTCTCTCTCTGTGTATATATATGTGTGTGTTTGTGTATATATATATATATATATATATATATATATATATATATATATATGAATATGAGGTTCCTGTTCAGGTATTTAGCCCTTTTTAAAAAAAATCAGTTTATATGTTTTCCTACAGCTTAGCTGTTGTCTTTAAAAAAAAAAAAAAAAAGATTTATTTTATTTATTAGAGAGAGAGAGAACCCAGGGGGAAGTGGCAGAAGCAGAGGGAGAGAGAAACACATGCAGACTCCATGCTGAGAACAGAGCTCAACATGCGACTCAATCTCATGACCCTGAGATCAGATCTGAGATGACACCAAGAGTTGGAAGACCAACCAGAAGACCAGCCAACTGTGTCACTCAGGTGCCTCTCATTGCTGAGTTTTGAGAGTTCTCAGCATACTTTGAAGTACAGTTTTTTTTATTAAATATGTCTTTTGCATGTATTTTCTTCCAGTTCTCCTGGTCTGTGACTTGTTTTCTTATGCTCTTGAAAATGTCTTTTACAGAGAAGTTTTAAATTTTAATTACCAATTATTTCTTTCATGGATTTTGTCTTTGTTTTTGTATTTAAGAAGTCATTTTCAAACCCAATGTCATCTAGATTTCTTTTTTCAATTTATCTTACATCAGTTTAATAATTTTTGTTTCCATTTGGGCTTATGATCAATTTTGAGTTAATTGTTGTGATGAGTGTGAGGCCTATGTCTAGTTTCATTTTTGATTATTATTATTATTTTTTAATATGGATGTCCACTATACTGGTACCATTTCTTTTGAATACCACCACCTCTCCTTGGAACACTGAAAAAAAGAAATACATTTGATTAAAAAAAAGAATGAGAATGTAACTATACTTTATAACATATGTTAAATAAAATACATATAGTCAAATTAACAAAAAAGAAAGACTACTATTTCTCTACTGCATTGTTTTTGCCCTTTAGTCAAAGATCAGTTGACTATATTATGTGGAATTCCTTCTGGACTCTCCATTCCATTCAATAATTTGTTTGTCTATTCTATTGCCAATATCATCCTGTCATGATTACGTGGTTTTTTAGTAAATCTCTATTGGGTAGTGTCACTTCTAAAACTTTGTATTTCTATTTCAGATTGTGTTGGATCTACTACTTTTTATATCTCTTCATATAGATGCTAGAATCAATCTGTCAATATCTTCAAAATAATAGCTGGATTTTTTATTGGGATTGTGTTAAATCTATAGATCAAGTAGAAAAACTAGCGTCTTGACAATATTGAATCTTCCCATCCAGGACCATGGAATGTCTCTCCATTTATTTAATTATTTGACTTGCTCAGAATTTTGTAGCTTTCCTCATGTAGTTCATGTACAAATTTTGTTAGATATATACCTAAGTATTTTATTTTCAGGTTACTTATGCTATTGATATTGTGTTTATAGTTTTAAACTCCTTTTGTTTACTGCTGGTATATACAGAAGTGGCTAGCTTTTTTATATATTAACTATGCATCTAGCAAACTTGCTGTAATAGAAGTATCAGTTCCAAGCATTTTTTTGGTCTGTTCTTTCAGATTTTCTACATAAACTGTCAAGCCATCTACAAGTCAAAAAAGTTTATTTCTTCCTTCTTATTATGTATAACTTTTATTTCCCTTTTTAACTCTTTGCTATTACATTAATTAGGACTTCCATTACAGTATTGAAAAGGAACAGAGAACGGGCATCTTTGGCTTGTTCCTGATTTTACAGTAGAAGCTTCTGTATTTTTTCTTTTTTTCTTTTTTCTTTTTTTTTTTTTTACCAGTGTGTATGACACTAGCTTTATTTTTTTGCTTGTTTGTCTATGTAGATGTTCTTTACAAGTTCAGGAAGTTCCCCTCTGTTCCTAGTTTTTATCATGAATGAGTGTTGGATTCTGTCAAATGCTTTTTTCTTCATCTATTGATATGAGTATGAGATTTTTCTTCTTTAGCTTATTGATGCCATGAGTTATGTTACTTGATTTTCAAGTAACTTACTAATATTTTGTTTAGGAGTTTAGGATTTCATCAATTGTGCCCTTGGGAGGTGTAAATATATCGTTTTCTGGTTTTGTTGTATATGTCTTCGTATGGTTTTGCTATGAGGGCAATGCTGGCCTCATAGAATGAGTTAAAAAGTGTTCCCTCTGTTTCTTTGGAAAGAAATTGTAGAAAATGGCTACAATTTCTTCTGTAAATACTTGGTAGAATTTACCAATGAACCTGACTGCGCCAGTTGCTATCTTTTAGGAATTTTTTAAGTTATTGATTCAATTCCTTTAATAGATTTTGGATTATTCAGATTATCTATTTCTTATTGTGAGAGGGTTAGAAGATTGTCTTTCAAGGAATTAGTCCATTTCATCTAAGTTATCATATTGATAGGCATATAGTTCTTAATATTGTTTCTTGATTATCCTTTTTAAAAAAGACTTATTTATTTGAGAGTGAGAGAAAGAGAGAGAGAGAGTGGTGGGGTGAGGGGGAGGGACAGAAGAGAGTCTGAAGCTGACTATGTTGAGCGCAAAGCCCAATGCAGAGCTTGATCTGATCTCATGATCCTGAGACCAGGACCTAAGAAGAAACCAAAAGCCAGGTGCTTAACAGACTGTACCATCCAGGCACCCCTCCTTGATTATCATTTTAATAACCATGGGATTTATAATTATGTCTCCTTTTTAATTTTTAATAAATTCTGTTTTCTTTTTCTCTCTCTCTCCTCCCTCTCTCCTTTCTTTTTCTTTTTCTTATCCTTGTGAAAGTCTTACTCACTTCATTAACATTTTCAAAGAAGTAGATTTTTTGCAAAAATGAACTATTGGGCTTCATCAAGATAAAAAGCTTTTGCACAGCAAAGGAAATAGTCAACAAAACTAAAAGTCAATCTATGGAGTGGGAGAAGATATTTGCAAGTGACATATCAGCTAAAAGCCTAGTATCCATGATCTATAAAGAACTTATCAAATTCAATACCTGAAAAACAAATAATCCAGTCAAGAAATGGGTAGAAGACATGAAATGCTATTTCTCCAAGGAAGACATACAAATGGCCAATAGACACATGAAAGCATGCTCAACATCACTTGGCATCAGGGAAATACAAAATAAAACCAAAATGAGATATTTATCCTGCGTGGCGTTTTCTGAGATTCCTGGATCTGTGGTTTGATGTGTAGCTTTAATTTGGAGAAATTCTCAGTGACAGTTGCTTCAAATTTTTCTTCTGTTCTTTTTTCACTTTCCTCACCTTCAGATAGTCCCATTATGCATTTGCTATATATTTTGTAGTTGTCTAGTCATTCTTGGATACACCACTCTATTTTCTTTCCCAGTCTTTTCTTCTCTTCTTTTTTTTTCCTCCTCCCTCTGTTTTAGAAATTTCTGTACAGATATCCTCAAGCTTAGAGATTCTTTCCTCAGCTGTATCCAATATATTAAGGAGTACATCAGTCTATGAAGAATATTCAAAAGTATTCTTCATTCAAGTAAAGTGTTTTTAATTTTTAGAATTTTTTGATTCTTCATTAGACTTTCAACTTCTTTACTTACATTTGTCTATTTATTCTCACATGTTACCTACTATTTCCATTACTGTTTTAGGTAATTAGATATAATTATTTTAAATTATAAGTCTAATAATTATACTATAACTATATAATTTAAGAATAAAAAGTACATAATACTGTTAGCTTACTATCACTTCTGTAACAAAACACCATGAACTGGGTAGCCAAGAACAATGTAAGTTTATTGTCTCACAGTTCTGGAAGCTATGAATTAGAAATCAAGGTATTAGTAAGTCTTCTTCCCTCTGAAATCTGTGGGGAAAAAGTACTTCTTTGCCTCTTCTAGCTTCTGGTAACCCAGATATTCCTTGGTTTCTGGTAGCACATCTCCAACGTCTGCCTCCATCTTCATATGATGTCTTCCCTTTGTTTCCTCATATTATCTTTCCTCATGTGTGTCCAGGGTCGAAATTTCTCATTTTTATGAGGATTTCAATCACATTGGATTAGGCCCACCCTAATGATATCCTTTTAACTTGATTACCTCTGTAATGACTCTACTTCCAATTAAGGTCATTTTCTGGGGTACTCCCATTAGAACTAAAACATGTTTTTCTTTTGCTAGAATACAATCCAAGCCACAATACTTAGAATCTATTTTTTCTTTCCCAAACTCTGCTTAACCAAATCAGTGTATTTTATTTTTTTATTATTATCATTTCCAAGAACTACATAAAAATGCATATAACTAAACTGTAGGAGATGGAAAGTTGGCAGCTAGGGTTTTTCTCTACAGAAAAAAAAAATGTGTTACGAATAATCAGCTTAGAGATAGTTTTCTTCTTCTATAATGCTGAGTTACATGAAATTTCAGTTGGACTAAAAATCTTGGCCATTTCTCTAGGCAGCAAAATCTCAACTCTTTCTTCAATCAAGTGCATAATGCAAGATAGTCAGTGTATACTTGATAATGAGGAACTGCAGGAAAAATGTAGTTCCAAAATATATTTTTTCTTTTCATTATCTGTGAAACTTCACTTATTTCACAGTTCAGTTCAAAATCCTATAGCTTAGATTTCACATTCATGATCATCGATCTGTTTGCAGGCAGGGATGCCAAAATCCCCTTTAGAATCATTAATTTCAGAATATCAATATTCTACGGGAAAAAATGTTTCTTTTTTTTTCTTTTATCTTTATAACCTAAGTTTTAATAGACTGGAATGTGATAATGTGCAATCGCAAATAATTAAACATGGTAGTTTCAATTAAATAAAAAATGTAGTCATTATAATGGTAACAGATATATATGTATATGTATATGATACATGAATGTTACTATTTGTAAAATGTAAAAAGGGAGTATATTCTATTTAAACTTAGGTAGAATATTGTGTACTTTTCAAATATTCATTTTGTATTCTAATATAATTTTATCATTAAACATGAAATTAATTTGTCATCAAGTGTTATGGAAAATACAAATTTAATTATCTAAGTAACTTCTCAAAAATGTATTCTTTTATATTTATTCAGTGGTTAACACCTTATATACTATATACTATCAGTAAACTACAACAGTTTCTTATCTTATTAGAATATTGTCTTTTATCTAAAAGTAAAATTATTGGTATTTTCTACATGATTAGGCTAAAATGGAAAAAGTGCACAAAAACTATCATTTTCTAAAAAAAAATAATTTAAATCCATTGGATATAGCATCATTTTACATTTGTCTCTTATAAATTAGTTCTTAAAATATGTCTGGTCAACATAATATTCATTTTAATAAAGAAATTACATGGTTAAGGGTCATGAAATGAAATATTAGAAACACTTTGAAATATGTTTTCTTACTTTTTCTTTGTCTTCTGTGAAATAAAAGTACATCAACAAATTTTACATATATATTGAAACTTGATTTTGCATAAGACTCATACATAATATGTAACTTACTGTCAATGGACAATGTCAAAACTCTAGATGACCTAAATGATGCACCATCTAACCCTCCCAAGATTAACGTGTATTTTAAATATATCTTCCATATATGTAAAAAGTATGACTTACGCCACAACTGACAATGTACAAAGAATGTGAGGGTTGTTTTGTTTTGTTTTGTTTTCTTAATGGCCTATTTGAAATTAAATTTTTTTCCTGGGGCACCTGGGTAGTGCAGTTGGTTAAGTGTCTGACTCTTGGATCAGGCATGATCTCAAGGCCCTGGGAGCAAGTCCTGACTAGTCAGCAGGGAGTCTGCTTATTCCTTTCCCCCTTGTCCTGCTGGTGCTCCCTCTTTCTCTCTCTCTCTCTCTCTCTGAAGGAAATATATAAAATCTTTTAAAAAAGATCATTTTTCTTAGTAAGGTGAATGAGAAGTCTCTGTCGTGTTTTTTTGTTTGTTTGTTTTGTTTTTTACAATTGTTTTTTTATTATGTTCTACCTTCTCTTTCATCTTAACTTTAAGACATTAACAGTTTAGGAAAGAATATAGTAACACTCCCCAGCCTTTCTGAAAATTATTTTTAATCCTCTCCATCAGGATAGGACTTTAATAACCAAGGCTTATTAACTTTCTTCTAAAAGATAACTTATAAAAGGATAATATTATATTGTTCCATTCCCTGTCTTAAGTCCCTTCAACTCTTCCCCTCACAGTTAATATAAAATTCAGACAACATGGGTGTGACTCAGTAAAGTGCATTTTTTTCTTAAAAAAAATTTACATATATATTTACACACAAATATTTATTTATTTATTTATTTAGTTAGTTAGTTATGAAGGGTGTAGACAAGCATTCTCAACCTCAGAACTATTGACATCTTTGGACTAATGATTTTTCATTGTGGAGTTAGTATTCCTGACCACTATAGATTAGGTGTCAGTAACACCTCCCCAGTTGTGACAACCAAAAATATATACAAACATTACTAGTTATATACACTCTAAACATCCTGTAGAACATAAGATGAATCCACTGTATTAATATCATTTGATCAAACTGATGAACAAAAAATGGCAAGTAGTCTGGATACTTTATTGTAAAGGGTACAGATAAAACCTACAATAGTTCAGGTGGGGGGCACAACTGTAAAGTTTTTTGGAATTCAGTACAGTCCAAGATATTGAAGAAGTGACTATAATATTGGTAGGCCTCTTTGGAAGTCATAGGCAGCATATACAACACTTAAGAATATATGTTGTTCTGAGACATTTATTAGGTAACATGGATGACTGCTGGCTTTGAGTGGAACGTAGGGCAAGAGAGGGCTCTGAAAGACATCCAGACCTTTGTTTGAACATAAAATTGGCAGATCCCATGGAATTAAAATTATGCATGTCAAATAAAAGATGTCATATGACATTTGTGTCACAAGCCCGTATGAAAGTTGCAGTGTAAAGTCCAAAGTTTAAAGAATAAAGGCATACCATTTGTAGTGGAGATTTATGTACACTGGAAAAGCAAAGCTTGCATACTACTGGATGCTGTTAGAAATTAACAAGGGACCATGAAATTAGAACTGCCTATTATAACCTGGGTACTAGATGTCTCACCAAGTCTTATGATGAGTTAGACACAGCTGCAATCCATTATAAAGTGAAAGTGATGTGTTGAGGATCAAGTGCAGATAACTTTAATGTATAAAAAGCTACATGAACTGGTGGCACAGACTCCTATCTCACCCACCACTGTCACACCAATACCATTCCTTCAACTCACAGTTGTGCCCTGAAGTTGAGTCTCCTACACCTGGCTGATACCAAAAGAAAAAACAAACAGAATTTGCCTCATGGATAAGTAATCCTGGTATGTCAACAACCAAACTTGGGCTTTTGCTGCACTAAGCTTTGTAAGAATTACCCTTGAAATATAACAGTGAGTGGGAACTCTTCCAATAGGTACAGCATTAAGAAGTATGTCTTATTATTTTGTTTATGTCAAAAGATAATTGAACCAAAATTATCATATGCAATATTTGAGCAGTAGCAATTGGCTTATCTTGGTTAGAGGCCTGGAAGGAACAATTTTGAAATGTTAAGTACAAAGGTGTTTGGGGAAGGTGCATTTGGTGGATCTATAGAAATGGACACAAAAGTAGGCAGATCTCTGTTTTGTGCACTAATGTGCACTGGAGAACATCCACTGAGGATGCAGCCATGCTGCTGTCCTGAATTGACAGCATATTTGGATCTAGGGCCCACAGAATAGGAATAAAAAAGACATTGCTCTCTTGGTAACTTTTTTAGGGATCTTGTGTTTCTTGCACTTCTCACTTTAGATTCGCTGATTCAATTCTTTCTTTTTCTTTTACTTTCTTTCTTTCTTTCTTCTTCTTTTTTTTTTTTTTAATCATTTGCTTATTTATTTATTTATCTGAGACAGAGAAAGGAGGGGGAAGAATAGGAGGAGGAGCAGAAGTAGAGGAACAAGCAGACTCTATGCTGAACACAGAGCCCAATATGGGGATATATCTCATGACCCTGAGATCCTGACCTGGTTGAAATCAATAGTCAGGTGTTTAACTGAGTGAGCCACTCAGGCACCCCTAGACTCTCTGGTTCTAAGAGTCCTGAACCTTAGAAGAGAGTCCCATCTGTCTGGAGACACAGTAAGAGCACCATTTAACTCATACAGATATTGTTGTTACATTATTACTTTGAGATCCTTATGCTAGAAAACCATCAGAAGAAAAAAGTGTCATCACACAAAAGCAATAATTGCACATGATCATTACATGTGGGAGGATTGTTGGCAAATACCGGAGTAGGGACAAGTATGTTTGGCACCTAGATGATCACTGAAAAATAATGATTCTTTCTGCTCAGTTTTAATTTTAGCTGAGCAAGTACAGCAATTGTAATTTGATAAATAAATTGAAATTACCGAGGTACAGAACTCTCAGAGATAAGAATTTAGGTCACCAGGCAAAATATTGAGACCTGTAAAGTGTTTTCAAAGAAAGGATTTAAAATGATGATAAAGGGGGGAGGGATTATGAATACAATTTATGGCCTTAAGACAAATGTCAATAACATGAGATGTAGTTAATTCCATTAACCTTTCCTCTTATTGATTTTCTCAGAAGGTAGTGATGTCAGCAAGATAGTGAAATAAGAGTTTCAGGTACTTATCCCCTTGCAGAAACATCATTTTGTACAACTATCCATACATGAAAGCAATTTCAAAATAAGAAAAGACTTTAGATGAGTACCTAGGTGGAGTATAGTAATAAGAAAAGAAGCATTAAAGAGGGAAGAAAAGACAGTTTCACATACACTTGTCATCCTTCCTCTAAACCTGAGCAATCAAGTGTGAAGAAACACCTTCCATGTTGGGGAGGGAGTATGAAGTGAGCAACCAACTTCACCATTGACCCTAGAACCAGGCCTGTTTCAGTGAACTCTGGTGCCAGGCCAGGCCCATGGACCCTGGTAACCATGGATTCAGCCTACAGTTTCATCCCCAAAGCAGGTCAGCCATTGTGGTCCCAGGCTCCCAGCTCACCTTAGTGCCAGTCTAGTTTCAGGTTAAATGCCAGCTCACATGGCCCCAGGATCATGTTCCAGCTCCAGGCTTAACCCTATGGTCCCATGCTCTAGCATGACACCCATAGACACAGGCTCAAGACCCACACTGCAGTTTAAATTTCAGTCCTGCCCCAGCACTAGGCAAATCACTAAAGCCTCATACCAGCCACCACAGCTGGCTCCATAATCCCAAGATTCATGTCCATCCCAAAATCAGACCAGACTTTGTGGTTCCAGGCTTCAGTTAAACCAGAATCCAGGCCCGACCCAATATACCTCAAAGACAGAATGGCCCCATTGATGTAGGCTTAATAACTGCCCCCACAGACTTAGGCTTTGGGACCACCCAAGTGTCAGGTTGGATTTTGCAAATTCAGGTTCCCTAGCCACTCCAGAGGACCCAATCTCCAGGCCTACTCCCATAGACCCAGGCATCAAATCTACTCCAGTGGCCCCAGCATTATCATCCACTACAGACCCAGGATCCAGGTCTTCCCAAGCAGAACCAAGTCCCAGACTCACTACACTGGACTCCTTAAGCACCAGGCCCACATCACAGATCTAAGTACTAGACCTGCTTCAGTGGACATGGGCACCAGGCCAGCATGCCCGTGGATCCAAGCAATAGGCCCACACACCAGCCCAGCCTATCTGAGGATTCCAGGATTAGGCACACCCTTTAACACCACCAGATGGCCCACACAGAATCTGTGGATAGGCTTACAAAGGGCTTTCCCTGATGAAGACAGTCTATAAAGGCTAGGAGTGGTCCTTCTTCAAGAGTGCAGACACAAATGCAAGGGTACATGGAAGGAAATATGATCTACCAAAGGAAGAAAATAAAGCTTCAGTAATCAACAATAAAGAAATGGATATCTGTTAACTACCTGACAAAGACTTCAAAATAATTACCTTAAGAAATGCTTAAGTGGGTAGAAGAATAAATGAAACAAGATGGGATTGGGAGGGAGACAAACCATAAGTGACTCTTAATCTCACAAAACAAACTGAGGGTTGCTGGGGGGAGGGGGTTTGGGAGAAGGGGGTGGGATTATGGACATTGGGGAGGGTATGTGATTTGGTGAGTGCTGTGAAGTGTGTAAACCTGGTGATTCACAGACCTGTACCCCTGGGGATAAAATATATGTTTATAAAAAATAAAAAAAAAAAAAAAAAAAAAAAAAAAAAAAAAAAAAAAAAGAAATGCTATTGAGCTACAAGAGAATCCAGACAACTAAATAAAATTAGAAAATAATACATTAACAGAAAAATTTCAACAGACAGAAGTAATAAAAAAAGAACCAAACAGATTCGGTTTGAATAACAGAATGACTAAATTAAAACATCCAATAGAGAGTTTCAAAATCAGACTTGATCAAGCAGAATAAAGAACCTATTAGCTTGATGACAGGTCATTTGAACTTATCCAGCTAGAGAACCAAAAGGAAAAAAAAAAAAAAAGGAAAAGAAAAAAGAAAGAGAGAGCTAAAGAGAATGAAAATGAGTGAAGAAAGTCTATGGAACTTATGGAAAGCCATATTATAAGGCAATTAACACATTACTGGAGTCCCAAAGGAGCAGAGAAACAGAAAGGAGTATTTAAAGAAATAATGACATAAAATTTCCTTAATGCAGAGTTCAAAACAAAAAATCCAGATTCATGAAACCCAAGGAACCCCAAATAGATTAAATAAAGACATATTCATTCAGAAGATCAAATTCTCGAAAGCCAAATACAAGGGGAGACTTTTGAAAGCAACAGTAAAAAAGTAACTTGTTACATACAAAGTAACCTCCTTATTACTCTCAGCAGATTTTTTGACAGAAACTTGTACAGGAGAGAGTCAGATACTATATTCAAAATACTGGAAGAAGAAAGAAAATTCCAACGAATACTAAACCTGGCAAGAGTATCTTTCAGAATGAAAGAGAGACAAGACTTCACAAGACAAACTAAAGCTGTGGGGATTTCAACACTATTTTACTCATTTTACATTTTAACTCATTTTACAATGCTTAAGGAAGTTCACCAAGTTGAGCTAAAAGAACACCAACAACAGAAAGACATGTAAAACTATAATAAAACTAACTGTAAAAGAAAGAATATAGTAAAATTCAGAATACTCTAATATAGTAAAGGTGGTGTATAAATCAAACTCATAGAAGCAGAGAGGAGAATGGTGCTTTCCAGGGACAGGGAAGTGGAAAAAATGGGAGAATTTAGTCAAAAATTACAAAGCTGTGGTTATGTTAGATTAATAATTCTAGAGAGCTAATGTACAAGTATGATGCCTACAGTTAATAACATTGTGTTGAATACTGGGAATATACTAAAATAATAGATTTCAGGTGCTCTTATCACACATACAAAATGGTAACTATGTTAAGTGATACTATGCTTGACTGTAATAATCAGTCTCTATATATATACCAACTCATCATGTTGTACATGCATAAATAATTTTTTGTACTTTTTTAATTTTTTAGAAACTGTGACCAATCAGAATATTAGAGAACTTCTACACTAAAGGAGTGAACTTAATATGAGATGCAAGTGTGTCTGAGCAATGTGATTTGTCACTTATAGCAGATGTTTCTGGTGCCCCACCCAGATCCTTCTCTTGGCTTAGCATGTCACCTATCTCTTAGCTGCTATATTAACTGCTAATAGGCATTTTATCCTAATATGTCAGGGCTCAGAACTCTGAAGAAATTCAATTTTCCATCATCCACACTGAGAAAATAGTTTTGTTTCATGCTCAGCCAACTAATTCCAGTTCACCACTTCTACAAGTTGTCATCCAAAAGGCAGAAATTAGGTGGACTTTGAGCAACATAAACAGAGCTTATGAAACATATTATATGGATTATAGTAAGTCTGAACCGGTAACAGAATTAAATGGATCAATGATATAACACATTATTATTTAACAATGCCTAAGAGATATAAGTAATCAGGGGTGCCTGCCTAGCTCAATCAGTAGAGCATCCAACTCTTAATCTCTCGATCACGAGTTCAAAACCCATATTAAGTGTGGAGCCTACTTAGGAAAAAAAAAAAAAAAAAGAGAGAGAGAGAGAGAAATAATAACAGAATCTAAGTATGTATCTATTTGAATACATATTAGAATCTCCCAGGAAACTTTCAAAAAATATCTTGACAAATTAAATGAAATTTTCTAGAGGTGAGATTTAGGCTTCATTATTTTTTCCCTAATCCCTTAATTCCTACTTATCATTAACTTCATTTTAAATATACAGAAACCAGGATACAATAGTAATAATGACCTACACAAGAAAACATAGCTAAGTGGATATAGTACAAGGATTGCAACCTTACTATAAAGTGCAATTCAGTGACTACAGGGATATATGATGGAGTGGTGCATAATCCGTAATACCTTTATGTAATAAACATGTATGCTTAAATACATGATTGTAGTGTGTGTATATTTGATAATATGCCGTGTATATCATAATACATAAACTCTTTTACAAAATGACTCCATGCACACAACCAGTCTAAAGGCTTTCATAATTTAAAGAAATATTTCCTGTTTCTCATGAAACAAGTTTCTCAAATTAATAGATATTAACAATGATGCTAACCCTACCTCTAATAGATGGGGATATTAACACTCAATGATTTAGGGAAATAATGAATTCTATATCTTATCTATATCTTCTATATCTATTCGATATCTGTATCTTCTATATCATTGTTACTCACAATGCCTAATTATTATATTAAAATCTGGTTAATGTTACATTAAAGAAACTTTTAAAGCTTTTTAAAACTTTAATACAATGTTTTTCAATTTATCATATAATAGAATCCTCTTTTAGACTAAGCATATGGTAGGTTACTGAATTAGTGTTAGGCTTGGAATATTTCTTTTTGAGAGAAGCTGATTTATACCTTTGTTTCCTTTCCAGGATGCATTGTATTGAGTTAATTTTTCTCCATGTTTTTTGCTCTAACTTTTATGCTTTTCATCAGTTTATGTATAGTGTTAGTTATTGAAACTATTAGGGAAAAGTCTGTGAATTAAGAGTACTCCACAGGAGTCACATTGGGAGCAAAATTCATTAATTCCCATATATTCAGGAAAAATTGGACTACTGAAGTTGTATTAAATCAAACTGGGACACCTATTAGATTATTAAAAATAAGTCTTGGGGTACCTGGGTGGCTTAGTCAGTTAAGCATGGGATCTTGGCTTCAGTTTAGGTCGTAATCTCAAGGTCATGAGGTCAAGCTCCACATCATGCTCCATGTGTCGAGTCGGCTTGAGATATCTCCTTCTCCTTTCTGTTCCACCCCTCCTCTCTATCATTTGCACACATACTCTCTTTCTCTCTCCAATAAATAATAAAATATTTAAAAAATTCTTCAGATATTTTTGAATAAAATATTCAAAATGAGATTTGATGCTATGAGATTGATTTATAATAATTGAATTAGCTTTCTCATGGCAAATACTTAGAAATGCTTAACTTTGTAATCATAAAATTAATCTACTTTTATCTAATATGATAATCTCTTCTAAATATATCATGAAAAGACAACTTAAACGTACGTTCAGATATAAAGGTCTATAATGATATTACTGTTATATGATGTGATATTTTTCAAGACACAAATTTTAATCTATAGATGTTTATAAAAATCACAGCATGACTGGAAGTACAGAGAATAAAAAGAGGGAAAAAACATAATTAGGTCTATAAGGCCATATAAAAATCTTTATCTGGCCACTCTAATAAATATCAGTGCAAATCCTTGCCTAGTGTAGCTGCTTTTTCCGAAGGGTTTGTTTACACTTGTTAGAGAACAACCACCACCTACCTGTGGTGCTAAATTCAGCCTTCAGATACAGGCTGGCAGCTCCTCTAGACTGTCATGTACTTGCAAGAGCAAAATTTGGCCTGCAGTGATTCACTTGGATGGTGGGCGGAAAAACAATCTTCAAAGAACTAAAGTGGCCATGAAGCTAAGGCTCCAGAGAGGAAATGGTGAAGGGGATTAAGTGGAATGAAGAAGGGATTTTTGTACAGCAGCATTGTGAGATCTCTTACTTACACTTGTTAAACGGTGAGAACATCACAACTCCCCTGGAGTTCCTAAAAAGCATCCTTAACTATGAAGTCTGATATCTCAGTCATTCTTTGAGCAAAGCAGTATTGGCTTTAAAGTTGTCAGTCAATAGAAGATATTCTTTAAGTACTGTCAATGACTGATGCTGAGGTTTTTTTCCCCCCATTTCAAGAGAAAAATGCCATTCTTATCCTCAGTTTTGACTAAAATCTCATCCAATGTAAAGTGTCATAAGACAGGAAAGAGAGAAGTAAGGAGCATATTAATGCTGTCATTCTCCCTCCGTCTTTTATGAGTAGTTGGGAAGGGGCTCAAATGTATTCTTCCCCATGAAACATCTTTCAGAGGGTAGCTGTTATGGAAACCTGTCTGACTAGGTATAATTCTATGTTAGCAGCATCGTTTAGGAAAGAAGTTCTTCTGTATTTGGAGGGCTTTTTTTTAAGCAGAACAACATTTTCATTTTTTTTTTTAATTCAAAGCAGATATTTTATGGGATTTTTTTTCTAAATCATTTCTGTAACAAAGTCAGAAATATATTTTGTAACCTCTGGTTTAAAAGTGTTTTGTAAACAATCACCTTTATTATCCAAACAATTCTGTGACAATATCTTGCTATACCTGTGGAGGCCAAGAAAATTAAGACCATCCCACCTCAAGTTTAGCTGATGTGGGAAACAGAGGCAGAAGAAAATCATTAAAATTCCTCACCTACTGACAAGCCCTTGAAACAGACAGACTGGCTGTCCCCTGGGGACTTAACTGCCCTCATCTTGAGGTTTTGCTAAGGACAATTTTAGCCTGACTGACCCCCTGCTCCAATAGGTCCAACCAGGATCCTGTAAGTCTACTCTAGAAAACTTTATCTATAAACAGCCAAGATAGTGTCAAGAATCATTCCCAAGCATATGCCCCACTGATATATATCTAAAGGGTCTCACGAGAAGATTTTTACTACTGGTAATAAATAACATTTCTCCCAACAATAGCTAGCCCCTCAAGGTCCTAGAGACCTTGATTCCTTAGAGATTTACATCATCCATAATCCCCTTTGTCCTCACCCACCGCTGAGTCCACCCCTAATCTGCCTTTAAAAACTCTGACTGTAATCTGCTTCAAGGTCCAAGTCCCTACTCTGCTGTTTCAGGTATACCTGGGCCCAAGCTTAAGCTTGTCAAATAAACCCTCATGTGATTGCATAGGTGCTTGGCTCCGTGGTGGTCTCTAGGACGCGAAAACTCCGGCATAACAATACCCACTTATACATGATGGAACGAAAGCTTTTCTAGGTTAAGGAACTTTTCTAGGATCCACAGCTAGCAAACAGCAAACCTCAGATTAAAATCTAGGTCTCTAATGTCAAATTTTGATGAAATTCACTATCATGTGCTGTTTTAAGAAAATAGTTTTAAAATACTCTGTAATTTTATACTGGTGGAAAGAGATGATCATATTCTTTAAAGAACAATCAAAATAATGTACTTATTTGCAAAGATTCTGGAGTCAGACCCGGAATTATATCCCAGCATTTCCCCATGAAAAAGACCCCAAGAGAAGTTATTGAATCATTCTGAACCTCATTTGTTTCATGTGATATTAGGTACAGCACATGACAACACACGCTTAGCCGATAAATCCCACTTTAAAGTGTCCAAGAATCCTTTGAATAGTATTGGCCTTAGTGATGAAGTTCTAGAATGTAATTAAGGTCCGGAGCTGACAGCCAAGAAAGAATTCTTAAGCTGTCTCTGGTGCAAAAAGGTGATTTATTAAAGCACAGAGACAGGACACATGGGCAGGAAGAGATGCTAGTCAAGGGTTGTGAGGGGTGGCAGGTTATGTACCATGGAGTTGGGGGAGGTAAAGAATAGAGAAGTTTCAATAGAACTTTCATATGCTAAAGAGGACCTACAAGATACCAGATACCAATGGCCTTGCATCCTCAAGGTTATTTTTCTCTTTTACCAAGCTATTAACATTAAGATAGTTGGGAGATTCCTAAAGAATGTCCCTTATGTCCCACCCAGGAATGGGGTTGGGGGAAGGTTGCAAGGTGTCAGCCTTTTGCTTTGTCCTCAGCCAACCTTCTGTTCCCTCTTCGTTAGGATGATGCCCATTTCCCAATCTCTCTCAAAATGAGCTTAATTTTTCTTTTTTATGTCACAACATGGAGTGTTGAAGAGTGTCACAACACTCTTCACGGAGAGTCAGAACTGACGTATTATTGTATTATTCCTATGTGATATAGATACAATGTGTGTGGGTGCACGTGTATCCAGAAGATTTTGTATAAGCCAAACACAAAAAAGACAAATGTGGTATGACTTCACTTACATGAGGAATGGAAAATACTCACCTTTACAGAAGCAGAGAAGAACAGTGGTTGCCAGGATTGGGAATGAAAAGGGGGAAATGAGGAAAGGTTGGTCAAAGAGCACAAAGTTTCAATTAGGATGATGAGTGAGTTCTGAAGATCTAAAGCACAACCCTGTCATAACAGTTAAAAATACTGCATTCATACTTGAAATGTACTGAGGATAGATCCTTATTTGTTGTTTCTTTTCCCCCTTCCTTGAAGCATTACCAAGACCTAGCTGAACCCTCTCAGTTTCTTTTTACTGTATCATGTTTTCAACCACATAGACCCACATTTCCTCATCATGATCTTCCGCAAAAACCAGTGATACTTTCCGTGATTTTTCCCCCATGCTTGATTTTTATTTCAGTTACTGCTGAAGAAGGACCTGACATGCAGGAAAATTTATTAAGGAAGCAATGAAAAAATTATCTTTTAAATGCATCTTCACTTTTTCTTTTTGTTTATGATGACTATCTTTTTCATAGTTGAGAGCATCTATCTTGAGTATATAGGTGTCTCATTTGTGTACCAAAGTATCATCAGTGAATCAATGTTTCAATTTTGAATAGCTCCAGACAAAGCTATGTTCCATTTAGAGATAATAAGCTGCTTCCTATGACACATCACAAAAGGGTGCCAAATTGGCATGTGGCTTAAGAAATAAATCACCTTCTCGGGCGCCTGGGTGGCTCAGTGGGTTAAGCCGCTGCCTTTGGCTCAGGTCATGATCTCAGGGTCCTGGGATCGAGGCCCGCATCGGGCTCTCTGCTCAGCAGGGAGCCTGCTTCCTCCTCTCTCTCTGCCTGCCTCTCTGCCTGCTTGTGATCTCTCTCTGTCAAATAAATAAATAAAATCTTTAAAAAAAAAAAAAGAAAGAAATCACCTTCTCTAAGTCTGTAACAGAATTTGTGGTTAAAAATATCCCACTTAATATTATAGGGCATGTATACTTATTGAATCAATGTGGAAAGATCCTGAAGGAATGGTACACAAATCTTTTGTGATCACTATTCCTGAGGTGGTGGGTGGGTAGTATTTTTCATGTGGATTGTGGCCTCCTTGGGAAGAAATGAAGGTGAATCTTCTGCTAAAGAGTATGGGCAAAAAAGCAGCAGTATCATTTGTTTATTCATTCAAAGGACATCTATCTATGGAGCTCCTACTATGCTAAAGGCAGTTCTGATGAGCATGAAAAGAACAAAACCAAAGTCTTTCATTACTCTCAATGACCTCACAGATTGTCAGTGTGATAAATAAATGACCAATTCAATTAAAAAAAAGTAATTATGAGAAAAACTTGACATAAGTAGAAAAGGATTGACTTCATTTCTATATCTATCTATAGCTACATATATGTCAATATCTATATCTACATAGAATTATCTATCTATATACAGTTAAAAGCCTCAGATATGGCCAGTTAATTTGGCAACAGAAGGAAAACTTTAACTTTAAAGAAACTGACTAAAGAAGGATGCAGCACAGTGTACATTAGAATTATTTTTTGATGGAGGCATGTCCTCCTGGAGAATTTAGAGACATTATGGGGGTAACTAAGGGCTTAAAGGATAAGTTGAATTTCTTTAAGAGGAGATTAAGTCTAGATACCATTATGGTATGCCACAAATTTGTTCAATAAAGATATCCATGGTATTACCATATAGATTGTTTTCCTGTTTTATTTTTCTTGCTTGCTTAATATTCATTTCTTCATTGTAAATCTAATACATATGACTTCCATGCATGACATTTTACCGTGTGACAAGCACATCAAATTATGATCATAACTTAATATTTTCCCTAGACTATCACCAACAATGTTTTATGTGTTCCTTTTAAGAAGAGATCATGTCAGAAGGGCTAGAGAACCTCTTTAAGGTTCTGTGGAATAGTGTCCTTTTTTTTTTTTTAATGCTGTCATCATGAATTTAAAAGAAAATAAATGCTTCTGAAATAGTGGTTCAAAATGGAATCTTCATTTTATTTTAATTTCCCTTTGATTTTAGGCTGAATGTTTCTTTTTATTTTTTTTTTAATTTTTAAAGATTTTATTTATTTGAGAGGGACAGATAGTGATAGAGATAGCAAGAGAGAGAGCAAGTAGGGAGGAGAGAGAGAAGAAGGCTCCCTACTGAGCAAGGAGGCAGGTGCAGAACTAGATCCCAGGACACTGGGATCATGATCTGAGAAGAAAGCAGAGGCTTAATCAACTGTGCCACCCAGACACTCATGTATGTTTCTTTTTAATATGTTTATTTCTACTTTTATTTCCTCAATTTTGTGTTTTCTTTATTTGTAAGAGTAATTGCCTTTTTCATCTAGCAAATATAATGTAAGACTCATCTTGTAGGTGTGCAAAGCATGCTGTTCTTGTTCATGTATAGGAATTCATGGAAGAACAAAATAGATATACTGTGTAATAGAGTTTACATTCTTTTAGGGAAAGACAAATAGTATACCATAGACATAATACATAAATAACTTATTTTATATTTTAAAAAGTAGTACATACTGTGTAAGAGTAAAGTAAAATAGAACAGAATTAGGGGACTAAGGATTTCTGGATTGGAGTGCATTAAATAAATTTGCATTAAGAAGGCGATATGTAAACAAAGATTTGAAGAACACAAGGCACTTAACCAACTGTAAATCTGAAAGAAAATTTAGCTAAAGCAAATAATGTTCTTAAATTGGAGTGTTCTTGCCATGTCCAATGACAACCAGAAGGTCAATGTTCTGAAGAAAGTAAGGAAAAAAAAAAAAAAAAAGAATTGGTGCTTAGGAGATGGGTCATAGCAATTAAGCAAATCATTTTGTGCTTGGGAGGGCATTATGAAAATTTTGCCTTTTAACCAGAATTAAATGGCACCTTGCAGAATTTTGAGCAAAGGTGTAATATAATCTTATCTATGTATTTATGTAACTATTTATAAAAATTCACATTTAAATATCTAAGATTTTATTCATGCTTCTAATGCAGATGAAAAGCAGAAATCTTAAAAACTAAATTTTTGTTTCCCTTTTCTAAGGTTAAGAAGAATGACGTTGATGTAACTATTATAATTAATGAAGAAGTTCAAGAACATGTCAAAATTTCATCCTGTCTTTAGAGCATAATGCCAAGTAATAATGAAGTTTATTTCTACTTAACCGACTTTTAGTCAACTTTTCCATTTTGAAAATAATTTTTGGTTTTCTGCATTCTGACGAGAGTCTTTGATGCACCTTTTTGAAGTTTTGCTCATCCACATGACATTTCTCACATCCGCATAACACAAGTGGAGAGCTAGGAACACTGGATTACAAATCCGGGATTTATGAGCTTTTTGCTCCAAATATGGAATCCATATAGTCACAGAAAGGAGGTATCCTGGCACCTCACACAGTGAAGACCACTGCCATGAATATTCATGGGTAACTGTAATTTGGGGAAACTTAGGATACTTAAGAATGTCACAGAACCAGAACTAATTCACAAGAATTGGAAAGTTCTGCAAGCAATCTCAAAGCATGCCAGCACTCAATCCTTAAGTGTAAAGTCATCACTCATCTGCTGTTAAATGAAAAGCCTGAGGGGGTGCCTGGGTAGCTCAGCTGGTTGAGTGTCTGACTCTTGGTTTCAGTTCAGGTCATGATCGTAAGGTCCTAGGGTGTAGTTCCTCATTGGACTCCACTATCAGTGGGGAGTGTGCCTAAGTTTCTCTCTCTCTCTCTGTTCTTCTCCCTTTGCCTCCCACCCCTGCACTTTCTTTTTCTTCCTCTAAAACAAATAGATTTTTTTTTTTATATGAAAGCCAGAGAATTCTGGGCAAGGACATTACTAAGGAGGGTATGGCAATAGCTGAGGCATGGGGAGGCTGTGGGAAAAAGCAGAAGCAGAAACATGATAAGAGGTTGTCAGTGTCTGGGTATATTTGGATGTTAGTGGAACCAGATTGATGGGTTATAGGATGGTTGTATGAGAAAGTGAGGAATCAAGGATATCTCCAAGATAATTCTGTGCTTGCAAATGGAAAGAACTTTCCATCAATTGGGAAGGGGAAGGCTTTGGATACACCAACTTTCAGGGAGATTTTCTCATTCAATTTTGGACTTTTTAAAAAACATTTATGCTATGTACCTTGAAAATATATATTTTTTGTTTTAGTGTTCAGTTTTTATGTATAGGAGTTGTATAATCCCTCTAAATTATTTACTTAATAAAGTAATTATAATGCCTCTATTATGTGTCAGGTGCCAGTTAACATAAGCAGTATCCTAGCTCTCATGGAACTCATACTCTATTGATTAGGAAAAATTCTAAAAAATTAATTTATCAATAACCAACATTAGTTTATATGTATAATATATACACATTTTATTTATATGCTGTCACATACTAATAAGTGTAAGGTAATTTGTTTCTAATAAAGTAAGAAGTTTTTCATTTATTTCTATTTAATTGTGAGAGTCTCAGAAAAGGCCTTTTTTGGTGACAAGAAATTGTAGTCATCATCAGTATGAAAGAGGAAAGAAGAATCAGACAGTTCCTGATTCTAGATCTCCTTCTAGAAGAAGGTAAGGGTGAGTAAGCATGATGATCCCAAGCATAGGGTGTTTGAAATGTTGAAAGTGTGGTAGGAACTCAATGAGGAAAAAAAAGTGATGAAAGACAAGTCAGGAAACAGCTTGTATCAGAACTTTTTATTTCAGGAGAAAATCTGAGTTTTTTTCTAACTATGATAGGAAGTTGTTGGAGAACTTTGATTAGAGGAGTGTTAGGAACAGCTTCCAATTAATTTAACTAACTAATTATTTATTTTCAAGTTTTTATTTAAATTCAATTACTTAATATATAGTTGTAGTTTTGGTTTCAGAAGTAGAATTTAGTGATTCATCACTTATCTACAACACCCACTGGTCAACGCAAGTGACCTCCTTAATACCCAACACCCATTTAGCCCATCCCCCACCCACCTTCCTCCATCAACTCTGTTTGTTCTCTATTGTTGTTTCTTATGGTTTGCTTCTCTCTTTTTTCCCATCCCCCTATGTTCATCTATCTTGTCTCTTAACAGCTTTACATTTTAAAAGAATAATTTGGAAACGATAGCTTTATATGTGTGTGAAGGATGCTAATATTGGAAAATGGAAGACCATTTGATTTAAGATTGCCATAGTCAGGTTTAGATATATTGTTGACTTGGATTTGGGTGGTACTGGTGGAAAGTAGTCAGATTTCAGAAATATTCTGAACATTGAATTTTAGTGTTTCCTGATGGATTTAATAAAGGATGGAAGAAAAAGAGAGCTTCAAGTGTGTCTCTAAGATTTTTAAATTGAATCAATGGAAGAAAAGAGATGCCATTATTAGGATGAGAAAAATTTGGAAGATATTGGATTTCAATAGAGTTTAAAGTTTGATGGCATTATGATTACATATTTCAAGGGACTATTGAATAAGTAGTTGTTTATCATTCTGTGAAGTTTTGTGAAGATGCAATGGCTGGACTTAAACTTGAACCTATGAACTTGGGTTCCCCAGAATAAAAAAATTAGAAAGTTAGTATAGAAACAGAAGAAAATTAACTTAAGGGCCAAGTCCTTGGAGTCTGAAAAATAACCAACGAGGCTAAATTGCTTGTTATTTAAAATATACTTTTTTTTTTTTTTTGAGAGCCAGTGAGAAAACACTACATGTGGTATGAATGTAACTCCTGGCTGATTACAGGGCCACAAGTACTCCTGAAAGTGGAGAATACACAGAACTATATCATGGCTCCTAGATGCATAGAGCAGGCTGTCCTGGAACATGTGGACTCTCAGAGCTGCCAGGTCTGGAAGCTTGCTTTCCATTCACACCAGTGTTAGATCCTGGATGGTGGGCCTTTGCTGAGTGGTTTCTGCAGCCTGCCAGAAGTTGCCTCTCAGCCTCCTACCTTTGCCAAGTGTGAAGGTACATGACATGTGAAGACTGAACTTCACTGACTTCACACAAGGAAAGGAATGATCTCAAGAGATGAGGCCTGATCATGATCTGGGGGCACATTATCAGATGCCACCCCAAGATCTTGCCCTTGTATATCCAAAGCAATGCAAGAGTGCATCTCTCTGTCCTTTGTGCTAAGTCCCAGGTTCAGGACACTCTTCTTAGCATCCACTGAGGATTCCCAACTCTGGTCCTTTACCTTCTCGGTGCATCCAGGATATTAAACTGCATCTGTAACTTTGTTTTGATGGATATCTTCTGAGCTCTGGAGCCTGCTCCAATTCCTTAAGCCCTATCCCCAACAATACCCAAGGGTATAGCATCCATCAGAAGTGAAATTGCTTGGACAGTTCAGCTTGGTTGGACCACCTTAGCAGCCACCTCAATGTGTGTGGTGGGTGATATTAACTAGACTTATTGTGGCAATTACAAAACTTGAATCACTATGTTTTACACCTGAAGCTAATATAATGCTATATGCTGATTATATCTCAAAAAAAAAAATAAAAGATATCCCTTTGCATGTAGCTTTAGAAATTCAAGTACTCTTATAAATATGATCTTTGGTTTATATACCTGTTCATAGGTAGTCAACAAGTACAACTTTTTCAAGCATCACAGTTGGTTCAGGGGTTATTGATGAAACCATCCTTACCAAGTAACAAGTACACTCTTGAAATTCTGTTGGAAAAGAAAGTGTTTAGATAGCAACCCAAAGGCTATATATTGCTGAGAACATGGTATGAAAAAGTTCTTATATAGGCAATTGTTAGATAAAACTGTATGAAACAGAGACCAGTCTTCAAGGATTTAAAATTCAGGTGGAAATTGGTTTATGACAAAAGAATTATAAACTCATGCTGTCCCAAATCACAGAAGGAAGTTGTTTGGCACTTAAGGTTCAATGTCACATAGAAATTAAGTCCACAGAACAGTCTACTTACTTCTATTATCATTACCCTACCTAGCAATGTTGCCATGAAAAAGCAAGAGTAAAAAGCAGTGGGTGAGTGATGACTATTTCTTCAACAACATCTCCACCCTTACCCTTTTATCTGACTGCCTAGAAAAAGAGACCCCCTCACAGCTAAAGCTCATAGCGGCTTCACCTCACCTCTATCTGGCACTAAGTATAAATGCAATAAAATAAAATGTGCTTTGGAGAAGCATAAATCTGAAATCAAATCCTGGCTCTTCTGTTAAGAGGGGAAAATGTTACCTTGAGAAGGTTACTTAACTTCTATGACATGCAGTTTCTAGCTCTGTTAAAAGTAGATAATATTTCCTTCATGGGATTGCAATGATAATAAATGGTACATCAAACACATATGCATCACTCAAAAATGCATGGTATATTTTAGGCAGTAAATACATAGCAATTAATAATTTTTCTATAAGCACATTATTATATTTTTTTGTACACAAATGATCATAGAAGGTTCATTCATTATCGCCCAAACCTGGAAAAACCCAGATCTCCTTCTGGGGGTAGTGGCTTACCAATAACTTGTACATCTGTACCATGGACTGCTATTCAGCAATAAAAAGAAATGAACTCTTGATACAGAACAACATGAGTATCCAGTGAACTATGCTAAGTGAAATAAACCTATCCCAAAAGTATAGTAAGTGTATGATTCCATTTATATACTGTTCTTGAGCAGACAAAATAAAAGAAATGGACAACAGATGAAACAGTGGTAGCAAGGAGAAAAGGCCAGAGAGAAATGTGTATGGCTATAGAAAGACAAGAGGGATCTTTGGGATGACATAAGGATATGAATTTAGACAACATCAGTGTCAGTTTTATAAAATATTTTAGTGCTGGAAAATATGATAGTGGCGGGAAATACATGATTTTTTTTCTGCCTTATTTACTCTTTAAAAAATTTATTTACTTATTTTACAGAGTGTGTACATGAGATCAGAAAGAGAGGCAAAGGGAGAGGGAGAGAGAGAGAAGCAAACCCCGGCACACACTGTATCAGAGTCTGTGCTCAGCCTGGGATTAATCGCAGGACCCTGAGATCATGACCAGAGCAGAAATCCAGAGTGGACTTAACCAGCTGAGCCACCCAGGTACCCCTGTTTTACTTTTTCTATTACATATTTTTAGGAAAACAAGTGTTTCATATACAGTAAGGACATTTTTTTGTAGTGCCTCGTAAGTCTATGTCAGGCAGTATAGGCACTGGGAATACAACTCAGAACATGGTACAAGATCAAGTATTTACTTTGATGGTTATTACATTAATTTGAAGTTTCAAGTTCCAGTAGCTGGTCATAGATCATCTCAGGGATTGAGGAAAGATGATATACTTCAAGAAACAAGAGGATTTATGAAATTATGGAGATTTTACCATGGGACTCTTGGTACATTTTGCTCAGAAGCAATATGTGGCCGGGTGGGAAGTTGGTGAGAAGATAGAAAGGATTCAGTATGCCTAATGAAGTCTGGGAAAGAAGAGAATGGATACTGGAGGAAGGAAGGAGTTCCCAGGGGATTGATCATTCCCTTTTCTTCTTCTTTTTTACTTTTCAATTTAATACCTTCAATATTCCCATCACAGATCCCCTCTCCCCCAGACTAGCCCCCAAAAGAACTAAGAGGTCTGGTTGGATTGGAAGTGAAAGAGTGTTTTTGTCAACAGTTATCTAAGAACAAGGGGAAGGGGGGTGCCTGGGTGGTTCAGTGGGTTAAGCCTCTGTCTTCAGCTCAGGTCATGATCTCAGGATCCTGGGATCGAATCCCTCATCAGGCTCTCTGCTAAGCAGGAAGCCTGTTTCCCTCTCTCTCTCTCTGCCTGTCTCTCTGCCAACTTGTGATCTCTCTCTCTGTCAAATAAATAAATAAAATCTTAAAAAAAAAAAAAAAGAGGAAGGAACGGGGCACTGGTTATCCCAAGTACCAATAACAGGGACAAAGGGGAATGCCCATACTAATCATGGAAGGATTTATATTCTTCTTTCTAGGTTATGTTAGTCATCTATCAAGGTATCCCAGTGTTTCAATACAGGCATGACAATTACAAGGCGGTCCTACTAGACAAAATACAGGACTTTATATCCCTTTTGTGAAAAAAGAATAACTCCATTTCCTATTTTTTTTAAAGATTTGTTTTAAACTTATTTTAGAGAGAGTGAGAGAAAGTACCATGCACTCAAACAGGGGAAAGGGCTGAAGGAGAGGGAGAGAGAGAATCTTAAGCAGACTCCAAACTGATCACAGAGCCTGATGCGGGGTTCAATCTCATAACCCTGAGATCAGGACCTGAGCCAAAATTAGGAGTTGGTCTCTTAACTGACTGAGCCATCTAAGTGCCCCTCTGTTTCCTATTCTATTTATTTGTGTTTAGCATATAATTTTACATGTTAAAAATTGTTTCTGAAGGGAAAAAAGAAAGGAAGGATAGAAGGTAGATGGATATGGAGTGGAGTAGTGATGAGGGAATTTTTATGGAGAAGGTGGAACTTGAGTTCAACTTTGAAATCTGTTTAATATTTGAATAAATAATGAGAAAGGAGAGCAATTTAAAGTTTGAGGAAATTAATTCAGACAGATGGGAATAAGAATAATGCTTAAAAAAATAATAATCCTTAGACATGTTGATTCTTAAACATTTGAATGCTCCTCTGGTGGTTCCTGTGCTTCCTCACACCGCAAAACCAAGATTTTAGTAAAGTTCTTTACTGGCCACCATTTTTTTTTCCTTCTCTGATAAAAGTGCTAATTTTCTACAATACTACTATAACCCAATTTGACAAGTTGAAAACAATTCTGTTTTCATCAACATGGAATTATGAATATAAAATATTGTATGGGAAATATAATTTGATAAATGGGAACATTCTGGGTCCCATATTGAGTCCAGATGGTCTACAGAGTCTTTAATACATGTATCCATTTGGCATTAGCACATTTGTGTACTACAGTCTTTTTCTCATTTATGCTTAATGATGGATAGATTCCAAATAATACAAGATGTTCCTCAACATGTTGAACTTCTGGTGAGTAAGTGAGCTAACAGTGAGCTCTCTTTTTCCCACTATACCTTATACTGTCAGCATGACTGTTCAAAGATGATTTGAACTTCACATTGATTAACTCATATTTTCTACTTCCTGGAAAAGAACAGATAAAATGAACAAAGGCTTTCCTCCAAAAGGGAAATGTATTTAATATGAACTGTAAAGTTTGCAGTGCATCTAAAATGCTAAAATAGTTTCTTCTAGCTACAGTCAAATGTTGAAATTAGAGCAACAACTAGTGAGGTATAGGTATTTTGGGCTCTTTTTAAAGGTATTTACAGTTAAATTAGGGAAATAGACAAATGCTGTCTTCAATGTAATTCCACTTTACTTATTAGTTTGTTCATTACCTCTGTTATAAATGTATAACTCACCTATCAGTTTTTTTAATCTTCAGGCTTCTTTTATTTATTTATTTATTTGACAGAAAGAGAGAGAGAGAGATCACAAGTAGGCAGAGCAGAAGGCAGAGAAAGAGGAAGAAAGCAGGCTCTCCATTGAGCAGAGAGCCCGATGTGGGGCTCGATCCCAGGACCCTGAGATCATGACCTGAGCTGAAGGCAGAGGCTTAACCCACTGAGCCATCCAGGTGCCCCCAGCCTTTTTCTCTTTACAGTCAGTAAGAGTGTTTCCAATTTATGTTCCTTGAACGCTTCTCAGATCTTCAGCCTACTCTAAAATTTGATGGTTCCCTTTTACAATAAAAAATAAAATCAAATTATTTGACCTGGAAAGAAAAACTACCTGCATTCTTTATTCTCATTTTGCAACATTATTTCCTTTTTTCTTTTATCATTTTTTTCTTTTTAAAAGAATTAATGCTCTTGGCATTCCATCCAGATTAAACGATTTCCTCCTTTTATACGTTAACAGACCTGATGGCAAATCCTACTATGGATGGTTACATCTTGGGATGCCTGGGACTGATCCTAATTCAACTCAATCCTCTGAATTTGTTTGGCAATATGACATGACTTCTACTCACTAGCTACCAAGTTGATATGAGGAATAAGCATCAGTATTTCAAAGTTAAGATATACTCACACCAGTTCACGTAGACTTTGCATCTGATTACACTAGATCAACTTGTCAACACAGAATCAGAGTGAATGACTAAGTGCCTCTCAAAGCATAGAGAAAAAACAGAATATAAGTCGCTCGAGAATGACAGAAGAAGTTTCCAGGGACAAACTCTGTGATCCCTAGCTTCATTCCCTCTAGCTAAATAGAATATAGAATTTTCCACGGGGAATATTTATTGTCCAAATTTTTCTGAGTAACAGAACACTGATCAACTCATATACTTAAAAGGCTAAAGTTCTCAGATGCCTTTGTAGGCCATGTGACTAAATTTTGGCCAAAGAGAAGAAAGCAGAAGTGTTGTAAATGCACACTGGAAGCCTCTTAAAAGGCAATGGGAGTTTCTACTCCTGCTATTCTAATTAAGCATATGCCAAACTTTTGGAAATTGTTCCATAGTTCTTGGATTTTTTTTTTCCTTCTCCTTCTTCCTCTTCTCCTTCTCCTCCTGCTCTATCTGCTGTTCCTCCTCCGCCTCCTCCTTTTTCTTCTTCCTCTTCTTCTTATCATCATCATCATCATCATCACAATCGTCATCATCTTTGGATTTCAGTTTGGGAACTTTTCTATTGACGAGTCTTCCAGCTCACAGATTGTTTTCTTGTCTGTGTCAGCTGATGAACTCATTAATCATTCTTCACTTCTGTTATAGTGATTTTGAGTTCTAGAGTTTCCCCTTCACTCTTTCTTAGCATTTTGTTTCCTTCTCTCTGTTTACATTACTCATATATTCTTACCTTTATCTATCTATTAATCATAGTTATTTTAAGTTTCCTGTCAGATAATTCTCAAATCTGTGTCTTGTCTCTGTCTTCTCCCGATCTTTCCTTCATCTCCTCATATTGTGCTCTTGCAATTTTTTGAAGTCTATACCTAAAAAAAATATGTTCTACTTTGTGATTGAGGTCAGTTTCTGTGTGCATCAATATCAAAGGATGATTAAGAGTTTCGGTGGTTCAGAATTTAGGCATCTTTAGTAGAGTGATGTTTTTCCCATTTTCTGTTCCCATATCTAGGCCCATGTTGAGGTTCTGAAACATGAAAAACACCTATGGAACTTATTTAAAATACAAATTGTTTCACACTTTAGATTCATGAGACAGAATTTCTTAGTATAGAGACCAGGAATACATATGTTAATAAGCCTAAGCTGATTCCTATATATAGGTATTATGCATATATTACTTGCACAGCATCTTGCATGTATAAGCTTAATAGATATTTATCAAAATAACAACTGAATTGTAGAAATTTTAATTTGTGATTGTCAGAAAAATACAGAATACTTTAGTTAGATACTAACTGATGAAAAGTACTACTTGCTCTCAGAATTGGTTAACAAGTGATTAGAATATGTCACAATATTATGACACAGAAAATAATTGTTTCAATTTTTGTAGTAGATATCAACTGTCTGGGTCCACATTTCCCCTTCAATTTTAACTGCCTTTTTAATGTAATAGGTGCAGCATCACATCCCTTGACACATATATTGCTTCAAGATTTTCTTGTTCATTCTTAGAGTAGAGGGTCTATTTTAAGAGGATAGCTATGTTTTAACACGTAAACTCAAAATGTAAGCCGTAGTGGTCATGCTTCTACTCATTTTGGAAGGAGAAGCAGAAGAACTGGGTTGGCAAAGAAAGAGAATAACAAAAGAAATACAGAGAGAAGAAGTAAATTAAAAAGTGAAGTTCAATGACATTTGAATCTCCAAATCCAACTGAGGCATAAACCTCAGGTGTTTTTCTGAATTTGAAATCCTTGTAACACCTTTGTGTTTATATGATACATTGTTCTTTTTGCAGAAACTATCTCTTAATATATCTAGTTGTTCCTCACTAAGAGAATAATAACATAGGCAATATAATATTGTATATAATACTATATATCATTATATGCTATTTATAATATATAAAATACTAAAATTATAATTGCTAAATATACTTATATATAATAATACATGTAGTACTATATGTAATTATATGTAATATGTCATTACATATAATATGTATTATATATAGCTACAGCAAAGTTTTCACAAATACAAAAACAAACAAAAAGATTCTCCTTACCCCCATGGAAACATAATATTTGTTGGAGTTTTTTACATATGAGGTGCCATAGCTCTGTTTCATTATTAGTAGTACTGGGAATTATTTATCTTTTGGTTGTTGTGATAGGTGTTGTAGAAAGTCTGCTTATATGGCAGGACGTTGAGTAGATAAACACAAGTATTAAGAGTTTTCATATACCTTAAAAATCTATTGAAACCTGAAAAAGAAGCTTCTCTTATTATCAAGATAACTTTTGGTAAAACCGCAACATAACTTTCCTAGGACTATTCCTCATAAAAGAGAATAATGCTAAAATTTTGCTTCTACAATTGTATAATTTTTGTAGCTATTAGAATCATATTACTTTCAAATCCCTGTTGTCAAGAAGTGTATAAGTGGTGTTTCAATTTAAGTCCAGAGGGAATTCAAGTTCATGAAGGCAATGGTTTTTACATATCAGCGTATATTAGAATCTCCTGTAAGGCTCATTAAAACACAGATTGCCAGGTTCTGCCCCTTAGAATAACTGATTCAGTAGGTCTGAAGTGGGAACTGATAATTTGCATTTCTAACAAGTTCTTACATGATGTTGAGACCCTTTGAGAAACAATTCCCTGAGTCATCTCTTGTATGTAATCAGTTGACTTCATTCCTTTGCATCTAAAATAGTACTGTTGAGAAAATAGTACCCCAAATAATTTTCTAAGTGGCTTAATTTTCTCATGAACTCCAGTTGAGAAAGGTTGCCAGAAAATTCCAGTGTTTACACAAGATCCTTCTTATCTCTCCCTATGAACTGTGCAGAAATAATGTGAGAACTCATAATAATGAGAAACTTTTAGCATCTGTGAGATTGCTTTGAAAATCCCCATGCACTGACATAAATAAATACTTGAACTTAATTGTCCCTAATTAGACCTCTTGGAAATGACCTATAATTAGACTAGTGCACACCAGTTTGAAGAAAAGTGTCTGTTAATTAAATATCCTGCTGAATATATTATCGAAAAAGATTTATAGACTGATAGAATCACTGATTTTCAGAATGTGTTACAATGCCCTCCTCTGACTTATTTCATGTATATGCAAAAGTACTTAATGGATGCTTAACCCTAAAAACTAAACCTGGAATTCCTTCTGCTTTGAGGCTTTTATTTTTCAAGGCAGTAAAAAATGACAGGGTAACAATACATGAGCATAGCTTTGAGAGCAGCAAACTATTTCTCTATAGGTTTAATAAAGAATGAGCATATCTCAAGTTTCTCAAAGATCTTAAGATTTATGAGGTAGAACTTGCACATGCTGTAAATTCTTTCACTCTTCCTAGGGCTTCTCTCCCTCTGGTTTTTGTTGTTGCTTGCTTGCTTGTTTGTTTTTATGCCTCCTTTCTTGCTTGAAAAATTAAATCTGAATGTGAAATTTTCTTCATTTTTCCTTCATCATTCAGGTTAGCTTAATTATATTTTGCTTTTGCCCATTATTTTCATGATGGTTTACCTTTATTTATTTTAGATTTTCTCTGTATTGCTGCCTCCCCCCCCGCCCGCCATGTTCAGAATTATTTGTCAGCCTTTGGTGTTTTTTTGTTTGTTTTCCTTCCTTTATTTTCCCTTTGTTGATTCTTTGGTGCTCTTATTCTGCCACCAGAGTCAAAACAAATGTGAAACCAGTGTCCCATGTGGATTTACTCTGTTCTGCCCGACATTTTTCTTTTATGTTTTTGTTTGTTACAAATTATCATGGTTTATTAACCCTTCCAGGCTTTTCAAAGGGATATGTATTACCAAACAGGAAAAATAAAAGGATGTAGCAGTTTCAAAGACACAAATTCCTTTTCAGAAGTCACAGAGGATACTACAGGAAAGCAATCGAATGGTGATTGGATACATTTTCTAACATCATGAGGTAATATGATTGCCCCTATAATGTCACAGAAGTTAATGGGGCAATTTCCTGTGGAGAAACAGGATAGCATACAGCAAATCTCATGGCCCATTCTGGACAGAAAACCAGGCCTCTTTGCTCAATGGAGATTATAGTTTCAAAATAATTCAGAAAATCACATATTCATGAAAATTTGAACCACTGATTCATGTTTATTCATGACCTCAGCTACCTGATAATAAGTTAGTCATATAGTTAGTTGGACGTAAATAATTAATTGTCCCAAAATTGAAAGAAAGGTCTTAAATTTTCTATGTTGTTGTCTCATATATTTTTTGTTTGTTTTGTTTTGTTTTTAAGATTTGTTTATTTTAGAGAGTGGGAACGGAGAGAGGGTCTCAAGCAGACTCTATGCTTAGTACAAAGCCCAAAGTAAGGCTTGCCCTCACAACTGTGACATCACAACCTTACCCAAAACTAACAGTCAGGAACTTAACCACTTAACTGATCGCACTGTTCAGGTGCCCTCTCACAGGTTTTTTAATAGTAAGCCCTAGCAATTACCTTTAAGAAAATTGTAGTGAGAGAACTTTAAGGAAACTGTAGTGATTCTCATAGTGGAAGATCCCCCAAATAGAAGAAAACCAAGATTCATATCAGGCAAGAAAATGACAAATATCATATATGTGTGTGTGTGGTGTGTGTGTGTGTTTGTGTGTGTTTTGTACGCATTCCTGCACACTCTAGTTTTATCTATTTTTGAATTTCATAAAATCGAATCAATATGTATGTCTTATAAAATAACCTTCTTCTATTTGACACTATGTTTGTAGGACACATATTGATATGTGTAGCCAAATAGGTTTATTTCCAGAGTGATACTGTATTCCATTTTTGTTACTGTATTGCAATGCATATATTTATTTATTCTCTTTAGGATTTTCCCAGTTTTGATTTACAGATAATGCTTTGAACATTCTTTTTAAAGTATTCTAAATCCCTCCAGAATATTTAGCTAGGGGTGGGATTTCTGGGTTTTCAGGGAAGATATACATATTTATATTTGATAAGTAATGAAGCATTATTTTCCAAAATATCTGTACCAATTTTTACTTCTACCCCCAATCTGTAAGAGTTCCCACTGCATTTGGATTAGTTATTGCCACAGTGATGCTGCTAAAGAAGCCAACTCTAACTCAGTGGCTAAACATACCAATCACATATTCTCATTATTGTCATCTGTGGATTGTTTCTGCTTCACAGTGGAGTAGTGCAGACCTAAATCTGCTCCAGGTGCTTCCCTCCCACTTAAGTCAGGAGACAGCAAGGACACGTTCTTCATCGTAATGACAGGCATGAGAGAGTCAAACTAACAGCGCACATCATTTCAAAGCCTCTGCTACCATTACAGTTGCTAACATCCCAGGATCCAAAGCAAGCCACCAGGCCAGTCACCAAGTCAGAAGGGGAGAAAGTTACTCCACCCTTAATGGGAGATACTACCTTGTTCTATGGTAAAAGGTACAAGGTAGGGAGGAATGGAAAATTGAGACCAGTACCTTATCGCATCTCTGCATTGTCATCAACATTTGGTACCTTCACACTTCTTAAAATGATAGATACTGGGGGCGCCTGGGTGGCTCAGTGGGTTAAAGCCTCTGCCTTCAGCTCAGGTCATGATCCCAGGGTCCTGGGATCGAGCCCCGCATCGGGCTCTCTGCTCAGTGGGGAGCCTGCTTCCCTTCCTCTCTGCCTGCCTCTCTGCCTACTTGTGATCTCTGTCTGTCAAGTAAATAAATAAAATCTTTAAAAAAATTATAAAAAAAATGATAGATACTGGTACTTTTTGCATATTCACATGGTTATTCATGAGGCTGGGAATATTGTTATACTTTTATTGGCCATTTCTATTTTCCTTTTTCATGAAATCCTGGTCAAGTTTTCTGCCACCCTTTTAGTAAGGGAATCTTTGTCTATTTCTCTTGACAGTCATTTTGTATTTTATTTGCCTTTCTCTCCACCCCCACATATAATCTTAGCAAGTATTTTTACTTCATTTATAATGATTTTTATCAAGAGTTCTTACTTATAAAATAATCAAATATGTCCTTTGATATATGGTTGATAACTTTTTGTCTTGCTGAAGAAGTCCTTTTTCAGAGGGAAGTTATGAAAATATTCACCTATATTATATTATCTCTGAAAAACTTTATAGCTCTGTCTCACAAATTTAGGTACTCAATGTATCTTGATATGACAGTTCTTTCCACTCATCTTTTTAAAGTATGTCTTGGGCTCTTCTTGTATTTTGTACTTGGTATAAGATTTTAAATCAACATTGCAAGTTCCATGAAATTCTGGTATATTTAGCTTTTTGCACATTAAAATTACACATGAATTGTGTCATTTTTTTTCAATATTGAGTTTAATGAGTTTTTCAGTTCACAAAGATTTATTTTCATCTTTAATTTTTCCAGATAGTTTTGTGATTTTCTTGACAAAGTTCTTACATTTTTAACTTGTTTATTTCCAAGTGCTTGATGTTTTTGCAGCTATTGTACTGGTGTCATAAAAAATTTACTTTCTAACCATTCATTTCCTAAACATTTAGTGCTATAATGTAGCATTCATTTGTGGGATTCTTTATTTTTTTTGCCCAGTAATATTGCTGAGTATATTCATGAAATTTAATATTATCCAATAATTACTTTAGAATTTGTGTGTCTGAAGTTATATCATTTGTGAACATTGAAAGTCTTTTTTCTTCCTTTCAAATTCTTATAGCATCTATTTTGATTAGTTGCCTTTAAATGTATTGGCTAGGTCCCAAAGTAAAATGTTGAAATAGTAATAGCGGAATTTTGGCTTTAAATTGAATATGAAGGGAAAGGTTTACATATCTTATCATTACATAATGTTTGCTCTAAATTTTGAGGAGATTTTTAATCACTTTTTGAAAAGATCGTTCAGATTTCTGCTTTTAAAAAAATGAATGGTTGTTCAATTTTAAAATGATTTTATTGCATTTATTCAAAAGACTTTCTTTTTTTGTCCCTTAGTCTTTAATGTGTTTAAATTTAATTTTTAATGTTAAATTAACTTTCTATTCACTGATAATCTAAAATTCATTATGGCATATTTTCCTGGATCAGTTTATTAATACACTATTTGGTATTTTTCCATCATTATTTTTTATGAAGACAGGCCTTAAATTTTCCTTTATTTGATGCCTTGTTTCTGGCTTTGATACCTAGGTAGCTTAAAATAAGTTTTAAAATGTCCCTTTATGTTTCATTCTTTTAAATGTTTTGGTAACACTGGAAGTGAATATTCCTTGTAAGTCTGGAAAAACTTAGTGATAAAGGCCTCTCAGCTATAGTTTATTTCATAGGGATATTGAGTCTATAATGATTTGGTCTTGATAAATATATAAATTTTAAGATTTTTATTTTTTCTTGAGTCAGTTTTTATGATTTATATATTTTACTTAAATGTTTACAAAATTTCATATTTTTGAAAATATTCCATTTTTAAACTTTTATCATACATTTTTAATGTCTGAAATATCTGAGTTATTGTTCTCTTTTCATTTTTAGTAGAACCTGTACCAACACTTTCTTTCTTCATTATTTGCACTTTTACTTTATAATTCTTCCTCTAGAATCTTGTCTATGATAATCTTTTCAGACTTTCTGAATGTTTACTTTGTAACTCTTATAATTATGTAAATTCGTGCCTGTGTAGTTCTCTTAAACTCTTAAAACTGAAGTTATGACGTTATTTTTATTACTAGCACTTAGTTAAAATATTTGCTGATTTTTATTGTTTTTCTCAAACTAATGTGTAGTTTATTCTTAGTAATAATTAGTTAATGCTTATTAATTTTCACAAATATAGGAGGCTTTATCTTTTTGTTATTGATTTTTGCTTTATGACATCATGGTTAGACTTCATGGTCTAGATATTTGAAAAAAAGACGAGACCTGCTACACATTACGGTACATGTAAAGTGACAATATTACTTATTTTCTGATCTGTTACACTTTTGAGTGTGAAAAGTAATGGGGAACAGATGACCATCAGGAAAATGGCTTGAGCAAATCAGGCTGTATGGTCTCCCAAACTATGTGATACCTCCTTAGAACTTTCTTATGAATGCTAGAAAATAACTGTTTTCTATTGTTATGTGCAATGTGTATATACAAACTAATAGATTGCAGAAAAGAAGGGGATAGGAGCAAGCAAACATATGATGACATCACAGATCTATACCCTGCTTAGAAATCCCCGTGTGCCATTTGACAATTATAGAAAACAAAGTAATTTTAAAAAACAATTATGAGACTAGTCCCATCACCGTATATAAAATAATTCATAACATGCACATACACACACACACACACACACACACATTTTTTACTCAAGTTTCACACTATGTCTTTTACTGAAATTTTTAGAGGAAAAAAGTACTCTTTCTGGCTAAGTTAATAAAGATTTATTTTCTTTATATGGGTACCAGAGCAACAATATCTCCTCAAATGACAAATCTGAGGTGTTTGATACCCTTAATTTGTCTCTCTAGCTGATACTTTTGAATAATATTAATTTACTCTCTTCTTTTTGACCCTTCTTTGCAATGATGAACCACATAAGCCGAACCCTCTTGCACTCTGGTTTTTGGGTAGTTTCTGGTTTTGGAGAGCAAAAGTAGGAAGAAAGTAATGTCTAGTTATTTGTTGCCCTTGTTTAGTTTACTGGTTTTCAGGAAGTAGTGGCCAGATTCTTATACCAAGGCCCCAGCTATCTTCTATAGCAAAAGATCTCTGTTGATTCTTCTTTCCATGATCCCTTCATGCCTAGGTAACAGCGGCTTCCCAACTCCTACTGAAACCAAGGGCTCCATCATTCCTTATCATTTAATTCTGTCCACAACTTTTTATATTTCTTTTATTAAACACTCTCTATTAGCATGTTAAATCCCTCCCATGACCCAGGCTACCATAATATATTATTATGGTTTTCAAATGAATGTGAAATCAATTCATAATTATTATTCATAATTCAAAAATCATCATATAACTTCTAAATATACCTTCAGTATCACTAATTATATAGATAATCATATTTGGGGGAAGACTGTACTGTACACTATTAAAATTTACTCTGTCTTCCTAAACTTGGTTTCTAAGAAGCAAGTGGAAGGGACATCCCCAACTGTAGTATTTATTCAAAAAAAGTCACTTTTATATCATGTACAGAACAGATATAGTCTCATGAGAGCTATTATTGAGGACAATAATACATTTTTCTATGTAATATGCCCAGTACAACTGAGGTATATTGATACATTTATGAAAGTTCTCACTTAAGACTAGATATCAAGTATTAAATTCCTAACAAATATCAAGTGCTTTCAAATTTATTATTTTCATCATGTTTGTTTTTCTTTTTGCTTTGAAAAAAATTATTTTCCATGCCTCCCTCTTAGATAATACTAATATCTTAAAAAATTGTAGAAAATTCATATTTTTCTCCAATATACTCTAAATATAGCTTGCTATAGATGGATAATTCTATGAGAAAAACTAGAATTACAGATCAGGTACCTCCTCATTCCTACGTCTCATTCTTGGTTATTTACATGGATTTGGTTCATTTTTTAGTGATCTTCAATATTAAATATGCCCTCTGGGGACCATGTAGGTGTAGGTGAGATTGTAATTGTTCCAAGTGAGAATGAGTTAATCACAGAAAAATGAGAAAAAGAAAGGAAATAAATCCATGTTCCGGGGCGCCTGGGTGGCTCAGTGGGTTAAGCCGCTGCCTTTGGCTCAGGTCATGATCTCAGGGTCCTGGGATCGAGTCCCACATCGGGCTCTCTGCTCAAGGGGAGCCTGCTTCCTCCTCTCTCTCTCTCTGCCTGCCTCTCTGCCTACTTGTGATCTCTCTCTGTCAGATAAATAAATAAAATCTTTAAAAAAAAAAATCCATGTTCCAAAGATGTCATCCTTAGCATCCTTCAATGAAACAAAGTTACATAAGAAGAATCTGGCAATATGAACATTTATTTATTTATTTATTTATTTATTTATTTATTCAAAATTTTATCACCTCTCTATATACCGGGAGCCAGGAGTTTAAATGGTTCTGAACTTAGGAAAAAAGAATTTGGGACCAAAGTGAAAACAGTGAAGAGTTTGATTTTTTTCATGATATGCCTTGTGTAAATGCTCAATCCTGTCTCTCATGGTATAGGCTCTTTGGAAAGCCTTCTTACAAAAAGACTAGACTGCCAACTTCTTAGCAATTTGAAGTACTAGGAATATAATCATTGATGAATCATTTCTTACCGAGGAGCCAATTTAGAACAGAAATGGACAGGCAAGCTGCTAACAGTAGGATGGAGGCTTCTGAGATGTAGAAGGAGAGAAGAGAAGAACAGCATGCTTTCACATTAATTTGGTCTGTAACCTTGGCACTAAAGTGATAATGGAAATCTCATAAGGTGTGAATGAAGGTCTCCAACCAAGCTAGTGAGGATGTTACATAATACATCAGTTATAAAACCTCTTTTGACTGCATATATATTGAGTGTCTCATACCTAATAACACTTAACCCACTAATATTATGAAGTGTAGAAAAAAGCATGAATTTTGAAGTTAGGGAAGTCGAAGTTAGCTAAGTGCATTGGGTGAACCATTTAACCTTTCCTGACTTTGGTGTGCTTATCTGTAAAATGATGACATTCAATCTGATTATTTGAAAGGTCTCATTGAACTCCACAAAACCTATAGCTGTACATATGTTTAATAATCAAACTGCAAGTGAGGTGATATGGCATAATGGGAAGAGACAGGGATTTATTTCAAGAGAAAACAAGTCTGATTTTGAGATGTAGACTGCTTAAATATTTTTGCTTTTGACCTTGTGATCTTGAACTGGAAACTTAGGTATTACAAGACTTCAATTGATCTTCTTCAAAATGTACATAATAATTTTTGGTGAAGTTGTTTTTGTTAAAAAGCAAATGATAAAAAACATAGAGATAAATATCCAAACACTGTATAAATGGAAAGAACAGGTAGTTATATATTGGCCGTGGATGATGGATCTGAAATAAAAACTGAGTTGTTGAAATTTATCCCACCCCCCTTTAATATATATATATATATATCTTTTGTTCCAGCCTCTTAAAAACAGTCATGACTTCTTGCTTTTTCTTCACCTGCTGGGAATACCATAGAGTGTTAAGATGTTGGTAGAATAACATGATGAATTCCCTGCCAATCTGAGTCCCTCCCTGATAATGGCAAAACCTCAGCAACCTGAATTAGGTAGAGTTAGTGGAAATAATTCTTTGCTATTATGCTACATAGATTTAGGTGTAAATTTAGCTTGTAGCATACTGAAGTTTTCTGAGCAAGAGAAACACCAAGCCCAGAGAAATTATTTGTTCACTAATATAGGTCAGAGAGAAATCAGGATGCTAAAGTAACCTAGCCAAACGGGGATAATAAGTATGCGCAGACTTAAAAGAATACAAGGGTAGGTAGTTAGGTAAGAGGATATTGCAGTGGAAGTGGCTAAGATGATACATTATAAAGTAGATTGGCCCCCAGAGGGCATGTTTAATATTGATGATCACTAAAAAAATGAACCAAGTTCATGTAAATAACCAAGAAAATTCTAATGAAAAAAATTTTATATGGTAGCAGTTATGGTTCTAGGATGTCCTTCTGTGGATTTTTGTTTGTTTGTTTGTTTATTGTTTGTTTGCTTGTTTTTACCCAGAAGATCATTATTTTGAAGGGAAAAAATATTTATTTTCTGTGAACAGAAAATATCAAGAGTACAGAAAATACTCCAGCTCCATTCATTTAGACAGGGACTGAAGGCAGTGCTATATCTGAAGTGGGCTAGTAGAATCTCTATGTTTAAATGTATATATTTATAGTGTATGTATTCATATACATATAGTGTGTGTGTGTGCATGCTTATGTTAGTATGTGTAACTAAAGTATTTCATGTAGGCAGGATTTTTTCTCTTTTCTCTCTTCTTCTCTCTCTCTTTCTCATAATAGGAACTCAATAAGTATTTACTTTATTTACTCACAAGGTGGCTAAATGATTGAATAGAGGCAGTAAGTATGTGAATGAATGAATGACAATGATAAAGTTTGGATAAAATGTGTTTGGGGCAGGAAACCATAGTTTGGTAGCATGTGGATGCTAATGCTAATCACTTATATTAGAAACATCAGAAACTAGATTTTAAAGCAGCAAAATGTATGCTAGGCCACATCCTCATTGATAGATGCTGGGCTTTCTTAAAATTTCTTTTTTAGGGGCGCCTGGGTGGCTCAGTGGGTTAAGCCCCTGCCTTCGGCTCAGGTCATGATCTCAGGGTCCTGGGATGGAGTCCCGCATGGGGCTCTCTGCTTAGCAGGGAACCTGCTTCTTTCTCTCTCTCTCTCTCTCTCTCCCCCTGCCTGCCTCTCCATCTACTTGTGATCTCTGTCAAAAAAATAAATAAAATCTTAAAAAAAAAATTTCTTTTTTAAGTTTTTGTTTAAATTTCAGTTAATTAACATACAATGGAATATTAGTTTCAGGAGTAGGTTTAGTGATTCATCACCTCACACAACAATCAGAGCTCATCACAAATGCTTTCATAAATCTTCATCACCCATTTAACCCATCTCCAACACACCTCCCTTCCAGGAACCTTCAATTTATTCTCTAAGAGTTTGTTTTGTAGTTTGTGTATCCTTTCCCTCCTCCCCCACCATGTACATTTGTTTGTTACTTAAATTACACATTAGTGTGAAATCATATGGTATTTGTCTTTCTCTTATTGATTTATTTCACTTAACATAATACTCTCTAGCTCTACTCACACCATTGCAAATGACAAGATTTCCTTCCTTTTCATAGCTGAGTAATATTCTACTCTCTGTGTGTGTGTGTGTGTGTGTGTGTGTGTGTGTGTGTATCTCACTTCTTTATCTACCAACAGCTGATGGGCATTTGGGCTCTTTCTATAATTTTGCTGTTGTTGCTTATGTTGCTATAAACACTGGGGTTCATATACCCTTTGAAACCAGTATTTCTGTATCCTTTGTGTGAATACCTAGTAGAGAAATTGCTGGATCATAGAGTATTTCTATTTTTAAGTTTTTGAGGAAACTCCATACTGTTTTCTGGAGTGGCTGCACCAGTTTGCCTTCCCACCAAGACCTTCCTCTGTATCCTTGTCAACATCTGTCATTCCCTGTGCTGTTAATTTTAGCCATTCTGATAGCTGTGAGGTGATATCACATTGTAGTTTTGATTTATATTTCCCTGATGGTGACTGATGTTGAGCAGCTAGATGCTAGGCTTTTAATATCTTTACTACTTCAGTCAGAATTGTCTCAGGAACCGGTGGTAGACAAATTATTTTTACACTCTAGGATTTAATAAACTTTTAGTTCTTGGCCTTGACATTCTTTGTCTCAACTGTTTGCATTTGCTTCTCTCCTGAGCAGATTCTTCCATTTTCTAATAGATTTTAACTTCTCACTCTACCTCTCTGTAAGCCTCTGTCTGGTGAATTCCTTTAGTAAATTATCTTCTAGTTCTCAGGAAACTTTATTTCTATTCCCAAAATTATTTATTTGTCACAGCAGTAATACTTTTTTTTCTTTTTTTTAAGATTTTATTTATTTATTTGAGAGAGAAAGGGGAGGGATGGAGGGAAAGGGAGGGCCAAAAGTCTCAAATAGACTCTGGGGAGTGTGGGGCCCAATACAGGGCTCAGTCCCATGACCCCGAGATCACGACCTGAGCTGAAACCAAGAGTCCAACTCTCAACTGACTGAGGCAGCCAAGCACCCCAATAGTCATACTTTTCTACTTAAGATTGGTTTCTCCTTAAAATAAAACAAAACAAAACAAAAAGCAAACAAATGAGCAAACAGAGTTTGGTTTCTCTTTAACCTCTGCTAATGTGGAAGTTCCTGTTTAGCTTGCTGGATACACAGTAATCATTCAACTAAGATATAATGAGTCAACAAATAAATCAATAAGGCTAAAATTCTCTTATCACTTGAGACGTAGAAATGCAGGTGCTGTCAACTATGATTTATTTAGTAGAGTCATTTTATGTACATTACCCTCTCTATTTTCAGTACAGAAAATGGGAGTTCTGTAATACCTCAAAAGTAAGGAACTGTATTTCTACCTTATCATACAGGAGAATATATACATAAAATATTCTGCCAATTTAAATGGCTTCTTTAGAACTTATATAAATTGTAAGATTTTTAGGATCACATACATAGCTTTGGTGAAATTACGTAGAATTAAAAGTGACTTTTTTTTTTTCCAGGTATCTATACTATTCTGAAATTTGTGAGACTAGTCAGCAGGAAACCACAAGAAAGAGTGAGGTGGGAGAGATGAAAGAGAATATCAAATCGATGTTGATCTGGTAACATATCTGCATATCTGTGTGTGAAAACTAGACACAGATGTTAGACTTCTCTGGATAATGCACTTTAAGATAACAGAATCACATCCCTGACTTTAGGTAACCATTATGCGATGATTCCTAATAAATACATTTTTTTAAACAAAATCATGTAGTCACAAAAATATGTTCAATGTATCAACATTGTTCCAATTAATATTAAAAAATACAGCAAAAGGGAAAAATAAGAAAAATCAGGAGAAGAAATGATTTAAATAAAATTTCTTAAGATCTATCTTTCTGTGGAAGTTTCTGAAGGAATGACTTTTGAAATTTCCTAAGAATATTCTAGATAACAGGTAAGGGCAGAATGAATAAACATGCAATGTCTGTGAAAGAGGCGGTACATCCCATATAGACAGACATAATCAATCTTAAATCACCATCTGTCCAGAGATTCTCTTTTCTTATCTGCCCATTCCCAGCCAAAGAATCTTTAATGTCATTGAATATATAGTAAATATAATAATTAAGTGTACTATACAGATTTAAATTCTGGCTTAGATGAGTTAAATAACTTCATTGTTCAATTTTCTCATTTGTAAAAAGGAGAAAAGCAATAGCAGTTCTTTCAAATTTCTTACGAACATTAGAAAAGTAAGTAACTGTATGTACATTTGCATGTGTATGTTTACCAGTTATCAGCTATTATTACCATTGTTAGAACAGAACTGTCATTATGGATACCTACATTTAACAATATTTGAAGGAATTGTGTTTTATTCGTTAGAGTGGACAGGTTAATTTAGGACACTGACCTTTAAGACCTTTCCTCTCTTCTCTTTTATAGTCTGCAAGATGTTATCTTGAAGATAACAATAGCTAATGTTTGTTGTGTGTTACCAGATGTCAGACATTTTATGTTTTAATTTGCTTAGTTATTAAAAAATAAACAAATACAGAAGTAAATACATGGGGTGCTCATACCAACCCCATTTTAAATTTATGGAGACTGAAATACAGAAAGGTCAATGACTTGCTCAAAGTCAAACGATTGTTAAGATAAGAAGGATTTGAACTCCTGCACTCTAAATCCAAGACTTCACATTTCCTTTCTGCCTTCTAAGTGACAGAGATCTTTCTCTCACTCCCTAATCTTTCTGCCTCCATCCCCTTCCGTTCTCCTCCCTTTTCAAGGTCCCCATCCTTCCTCTCCTCCTCTTCCTTCCCCTACTCCTCCTTCTCCTTCTTTTCCTACCCTTTCCCCTTCCCCTTTCCATTCTTCCCCTCCTTCTCCTCCTCCTCCTCTTTCTTCTTGTTCTCCGTCTTCCTTTTCTCCTCCTCCTCCTTCCTCTTCTTCTCTCCTCTCTTATTTTAAATCCTAGGTGCATGCTCTCTCTCTTAAAAATATTGTTTAACTTGGGCACCTGGGTGGCTCAGTTGGCTGAGCGACTGCTTCAGCTCAGGCCATAATGCTGGAGTCCTGGGATCCAGCCCTGCATCAGGCTTCCTGCTCAGCAGGGGGTCTGCTTCTCCCTCTGACCTCCCCCCTCTCATGCTCACTCACTCTCATTCTCTTTCTCTCTCAAATAAATAAATAAAATCTTTAAAAAATAGTTTAACTCAACTTTTTATTTGAAAAAAAAAACACTTCTCAAATGATGAACTTAAAAAATGATTCCACATTGTACATAAGTTATTCATTAATTCATAAAATATTAATTTTGTTCCTACTATGAGCCTGGCTATTTCTACATGCTAGAGATAAAAAGTGAAGGACAGAGGGGAGTTTTTATTCTAATACTTTAAACAGAAGTACTAATTAAAACTTACTTTGAGTCAGTTGGTAATAAGTTCTAAGGAGAGAGGTCAAGGAGAAAAAGTAATAGGGATTTGTGTGTGTGTGTGTGTGTGTGTGTGTGTGTGTACAAAGCTCCTGAGAAGGTATACATTTCTAATATGTTTGAAAAAGTGTAAGAGAGCCATTTGCAGGGGTGGAGTAGGAAGAGAATGGGCATGAGGGTACTGTTGTACAGAGGCAGGGTATTCCAGGCCATTTTAGGGACATTAGGTTTTACTTGGAATCAGATAAGGAGCCTTCGAATGATTACAAATAAAAGAGTGACAAAAATGGATTTAGTTTGAAACTGTATTATTTCCTACTGCTGGGTGGAAACGAGATTGTAGGATGTTAAAGGCAGAAGTAGGGGTACTGGTGGACCAGGGCACAATTCCTGACAAAGGTATGATGGTGCTTTAGATCAGAATCATCAAGATGAATGTGGTGAGATATTAACCTCTGAATATATGTTCAAAGTGAGGCAGTTACTGTGTATTATCAAATACCCCCTAATTATCGCCATTGCTATAGTGGTGCAGATTTGCTATGCGGGCAATAAAAGTACATATCAGAGTGTGTATCATGTGCTAAGCAGTTTCACAGTGATAGCTGATTTTAAATCTAGTTTTTGAGTAGTTATAAAGCCATGGATATCAATGAACAAGCTCTTTCATTGTGGGGGTAGTGTATGACTAACAAAAGGTGAAGATGTAAGAAATAGCATAAGACTGGATTGCACATTGGGGTATCAAGGGTGCATCATGTAGTAGTAAAGTAGAAAAAAAATGGTTGTGGTGTTCAAACCTCAGAGTATACATATATATACATATATATATATATTCAAAATGCCCACAAGAGTTCTAGAGTTAACAGTGACAAAGGAATTCCTGCAGGGAGATTAATTCTAATACTAATACTATAAATATAATTAATACTTCTACTAGAATTAGTAGAAGACGAAAAAAAATATTAACTGGTAATTATTTACAATCCAGAGCTGATCAAGGTTTTGTGGACTGGACGTTAATACAATTCTAAGTTTCTTTCTTTGGAAAATATATTTTAAAAGTGTAAATACAAAGTGAGGTTCAGAGTCTTTTTTTTTTTTTTTTTTTTTTTTCAGAGTCTTAAAGATGGCCTATATAGGTGAGAGTTCCAGGAGCTTAGGCTTTATTATCCCCAAGGTAAATCCACTATCAGTTATAGGATATCCGTGTGGAATACATTTTATTTGCATTTACTTTTATTTTATTTATTTTTTAAAGATTTTATTTATTTATTTAGAGAGAGAGATCACAAGTAGGCACAAAGGCAGGCGGGGTGGAAGGGAGGCATCCTCAGGAGGATCCCTGCTGAGCAGAGAGCCTGATGCGAGGCTCAATCCCAGGACCCTGAGATCATGACCTGAGCCGAAGGCAGAGTCTTAACCCACTGAGCCACCCAGGCGCCCCTGCATTTGCTTTTAAAAAGCCTCACCAAACACAGACCTATAAAAATAGAAAAAAACTGGAGTTCTTAAAAAAGAACAAAAACAAAAAACAAAGAACAGTTATAAACTGTAAAGGTTATATCCTAGATTGTTCTCAAGACACGCCCTTATGCCCTTCCTGATCCAAATACTTTAAAAAATAATATTCTGAAAGATATTACACAGTTTAGGTTACTCACATTTCCTATCTTTATTTATTTATTTTTATTTTTTTATTTTGTTACCTTTTTATTTATTTTCAATGAGTACCAATAAGTCACCAAAATTAAATCTCAGGATTTTATATTATTTTATACTTTATTGTTTTAAAAGATTATTTATTTACTTATTTGACAGAGAGAGAGAAAGAGATCACAAGTAGGCAGAGAGGCAGGCAGAGGGAAAGGGGGAAGCAGGCTCCCTGAGTAGGGAGCCTGATGCAGGGCTCTATCCCAGGCCCTGAGACCATGACCTGAGCCAAGAGCAGAGGCTTAACCAACTGAGCCACTCAGGCGCCCCAAGATTTTATTTTTAATAATAACTTATTGGTAATGATGAGTTCAATATACCTAAAGATCTCATTTTTTAAATGTGAATATAGTTACAGTTGATCCCAGTAACTATTAAAATACAGCACACATTCAGCTCGGGACATCTGTTTAAAGAATGAAATACAGATCTAAGGCAGTGAAAAATTGAAAAAGAATTTAGGGTTTCGTCTGCTAAGTAACGATAGGGAGACCAATATAATCTGGTAGAATAAGGGTAGATAAAGGAGAAGACAAGAACTAGCTGTTTGTACTTTTCCATACCCAAATTGCCATCCTTTATCTTTTGTATATGAAACCATGTGATGAGGAAAGCTGCATTTCTTTGCAATTAAAACTCCCTCCTCATAAGCTCCTGCTACTAACATTATCTGATCTGCACATTTTTTAGTTAAATTAAAGGAATGAAAAATATATCTTTCTCAAAATCAATTTTTATTTGCCCCCAAGTGTTCAATTCTCCAAATTTTATAGCCTCATTATTTCTCTAAATTCTTTCCCAATTATCCAAGCCTTTTTCCCCTTCTTTTGGACTCTAACAAGGAATTCATAGAAAGTTTAATGATTATTAAGGAATGAGTTTAGTGTTTCTTTAAATAAAAGGTTGGTCTAAATTAGCATTCAAGGAACAATAAGGGACACTGAAGGCTCTTCTTTACGTCTTAAACTTCATCCTCCAAGGAGAATATTAATATCACTACAATAATATCTTCTATAGGTGTTCCACCTACATTCCCTGAGATTGCGTGTAATGGTTGGGTGTACCTACTGTGCTGCTGCTGCTGCTGCTACTACTTCTTCTTCTTTTTAATTTATTCATTTATTTATTTTTGCACCTACTGCTTCTTAAATGCTCAAGTAAATATACTGTTTTGGGTTTAGGAGAAGTAAACAAAACATACCCAGTGTCCTATAGTAGTTCTTAACCACTGGGATCAATTTAACTTGAGTAAAAAGAATTATTCCAACATATTCAACAAAAATCTCTGGGTCTTAGAGTGATGCTTGGGGCTCAATCTCTAGATAGTAATTATGTGTCACTTCACTTTACTGTCTCAGGAAAATGTAGGGAGGATGAATTGTCATAATAAAATCAGTTCCTAATTGTACCTGAGCATTATATCCAACAGACTAAAAGCTTTACTTTTTTCTAAACACATTATTAATTTGAAACCTAATCATAAAAACTCAAGTTTTAATTTAATTCAGCAATAGTGGAAGGCATTTGCCAAAAACCATCATCTAACACCAAGCTAGCAACAAGAGTAGGTAGGGAATCAACTCTCCCTATGAATTCTTAAAAAAGGAACATGAAATGGGATGTGGTAAAGATATGCCATGGTCTTTGCTATGTTGACTAAGCAGACATTTCAGTTACTTTTTGTTGTATGACAAATTACCCCCAAATATAGTCATTTAAAATAGTAACAATGCTTTTGGCTCCTAATTCTGTGGTTGTTTTGGAGGTCTAGTGGTCTAAGCCAGTTCTGCTGGTCATGCTGGGCTCTCTCACTTATCTGTGGCCACCTGGAAGGTTGGCTGGCTGCTGGATATTCTCAGGTGGCCTCAGTCCCATGACGGGTGATTGGCAGACATAGCAGATCCTCAGGTGGAATGGCTCATCACGTGTACATGTGATCTCTCATTTTCTAGCAGGCTAATTCAGCTTTGTTTGCATGGAACTCTCCAATTTTCAAGCATGTACAGAATGAACTCTTTGTCAAGTCTCTACTTGTGTCACATTTGTTAACATTCATGGGCCAAAGCAAGCTACATGGTCAAGTTTGGATATAAAGAGTGGAGAAGGAAAAAAAAGAAAACACAAAATTTCCATCTCTTGATCAGAACTTCAACATTTCTCTGCAAAGGGGCATGCATTTGGGAAGGTAACAATTCAGGGCCATTTTTTGCAATCTACACGTTAGCTAGCTGTTTCTGATGCTCAGACTGTATTGGATTGAAAACCTTTGACGGTCACTCTCATGACTTTCTGTCTTCCTCTCACAGCCCTCAGAATATATTCATAATGTTTAAAACTTCCATAAAGACAAAATGCTCTCCTCCTACACTTCCTTATTTTCCTGTGTACAGTTTTTAAACTATTGATCAGAGGGAAGGTCTATTTGGCTTAATAATTCTATGTTATATTGTTTGTCTCAATGCAATCTTAAAGACTATAAAAAATTAAAAATGGTATTTATTTTGAAAAATGTGAAAACATCTTATGGTATTTGACAGTCAGTGACTACATGTAAGAATTCTCATTTCCAAAATCCATGAATCACAGTGTGATTTATGGTTTGTGTGCATTCTTAAACTTCTGAAGAATTGCCACGAATTTACTGAATGATGTTAACATGAATTTCCCTAACAAATTTTACATTTGAAAGAGATGGTCAATGTTTACTGGGAAGCTAAATGACATATAGTCTCTACAGAGTTTTTAAATGCTAGGGGCTCTTCCAATAAAATAGGACTTAAATGTGTCATCTTGGAATATCCTTTCAGGAGATGAGGTCAAATTCAATGAGTGAATTCCTCCTAGTTATCAGTGAATTGTTGTCCACTATATTATGATCTTGCTCATTATACTGATTCAAACTATCAAATCGCTCACTGGCCATGATATCAGAGAATGATACAGGAAGGAGAGAGCAAGAGAGAGAAGAAAGTTAGGATGAGAGAGATGTGACTTAATATAGAGCCTGATATTTATCTATGGCATGGCGTTCCAAAGTATGTTTCAAGATCATGAATCTTAAAGATGATTGGGAGTAACATAAAGAATTAAGTTTGGAAGATAATGCCTATGATTTCTCTTTCTTAACATATGTATAATATACATAAAAATAATTAAATAATATAAGAAATACTAAAACAACAACAAAAACTCACCTGTTTTTATTGCTTTCTTTTTAAAGAAGGTAGTAGAATATGTCTCAAGTGAAATTGATTTAATCAGCTAATTACCTGATCTAATCAGGTACCACTCTGAAAAATAGGAAGTAGACTGTAAGGCGACAGGTGGTAGATATTCTTACCTAATCTTAGGTGGCTGTGATGGTCATATTAGATTACCTTTCCTAACTAAAACCCAACTCATGCAGGCTCTTTCCAATGAGGAGAGTTGAAATCTCATGTAAAACCCCTCTTCAGAGGGAGACATTAACAAAGATTTTGGTGTTTCAAAAAGGTGGCTATGAAAGATAGGGGCTGTTGGAAATTTTAATCAACTGTTGTGTTCCACTATCCAATGCATTGGATTTCCAATCACTTCGTTAAGTGTTTTAAAATATTCATAGCTCAACTGAAACCTTAGGCTGATTCAGGGGAAATTTATATGAATTGTCTGATAGATGCTTACTCAGACTAAATAATTAGTGGCTGATTAGGAAATTAATGCTTATGATAAGTTAACATTGTCCTAATTAATACACAAAAGGTATATAATATATTCAAATGAAAACAATGCATGAGATTTTGGTACACATAACTCATGGTTTCTGTATCATGACTTACTTTAATTAATTTTGTATTATACATCAATAACTTCAAACAGCTACTAAATATTATGTCTTTAACATTGCTGGCCCTCCCCCATAGTCTTCATTTATCTCACACTTAAATCTCTGTTCAAGCACTTAATATACTCATCACCAACAAGACTAGTCTAATCAAATCACAACTCCCATCTGATGTCTATGGAACCTTCTCTTACTACACTGGCTAGTGTAAACACATACACAAACTATTCATGAGACTTAGGGAGAATAGAAAGAAATAGTAATAATCCTTTGCTACCCACTCTTTAATTCATTACAAAATGACTTCCACTTCAGCTAGTTCTCCTTTAATTCTTTAGAATATGGCTTAGAATAATTTATGATGTAATGTAAACAGGAAAAAAATGTATAGATACACATTAACTACCTTCTTTCCCCTTAATGTTGTTTGCAAGTCATGATGTACTCAGGTTCTGCAGTTAGCAGTGGACATCATGTTAGTGACATTCTTGGCTTGTGGCTTGGCATCACTGTAAATCTGGAAAGGATCCTGCTCACAGAAAGTTTGAGGGTTTGTTTGGGTTTCAAACACTTATCAAATCAATAGTTGAGCCAACACATATATTTATATCCTTCTAGAATTAGCTTTTTAAGAGTATATCTTGACCTCTACCTACATACTTTGTTCCTGTATATGTAATCAAAAATACATTCCTTTTGGTCCATTTCTCCCAAACTTGTAGAAATAGAATAGGAATATATCTTTCATTGGTTTACTTACTCTCTCTTTTTTTTTTAAGATTTTATTTTTAAGTAATCTATGTTCCCAAAAAGGAGCTCAAATTTACAATTCTGAGATTAAAACTTGGATATTCTGCTGACTGAGCCAGTGAGCACCTCTTAAGGGTGCTAAAAAAAAAAAAAAAAAAAAAAAAAAAAACCAAATACCAAAACAAAAAAAAACTGACAACTATTATTTCATGTGTCTAAAACTTACATATTGATACTCTTGATAATATCTAGGAATTAAGTGTTTATGACAGATAGTGCTGACCAAGTACTATCTTCATCCCACTCATTGTACGTTTTCATCCAGTGCCGACAAAATGTAGTAATTTATTTTAATATTTGTCTACTGTCATACACAAAAATAATTACAAGTTCTGTAGGACATTCTTCATTCACAGGATGATGTTTGTTCATTTTTTTCATCTCAGTTTGGTCATCATAGAACACTTCTCTGTGCTCTTTTAGGTGTTCTCCTAGTTAATGTACTGATTTGTAGAAAAACAAATCTGCTCACAATGAAAAAGGAAAAAGTGTCACAACTATACAAAGCATATTATTTTCAAATTATTCATTTATTTATTTGAGAGAGAGAGAGAGAGAGAGCATGAGTGGGGGTGGGGGGTGGGGGGTGGAGGGGCAGATGGAAAGGGAGAAGCAGGCTCCCATCTGAGCAGGGAGCCCAGTGTAGGTCTGGATCCCAGGACATGGGATCATGGCCTCAGCTGAAGGCAGATACCTAACCAACTGAGCCACCCAAGCTTCCCTGTATAAAGCATATTTAACATTTCATTGGCTGCATTATAAAAATACATTTCTTCACATTAGAAAAGCCAAAAGGATCCCTGATTTATTTCTCCCATATAGGAATGCTTTCAGGCCTGCAAAGATTAATTTAAGCCTTTTTCAAGAAATAATAATCTCTAAAGCTGTGGAACTGGACTTTTTTCTTTAAAAATTTCTAAGATTTCCAGAATGATAACCTAAATATAAGTTGTGAGCATAACAGAATACAATCTGTAATTAATCTTACTGCTATAGAGTTAATATTGAAAAGGTCTGCAATAGGCAGACAATATTACAGATGTCTCACTTCACTGTGGTTTTGAAAAAGACAGCAGTGTTTAAAAGACTACCCAGTAGTCGCAAATGGCAAGATTTCATTTCTTTTGATGGCTGCATAGTATTCCATTGTGTATATATACCACATCTTCTTGATCCATTCATCTGTTGATGGACATCTAGGTTCTTTCCATAGTTTGGCTATTGTGGACATTGCTGCTATAAACATTCGGGTGCACATGCCCCTTTGGATCACTACGTTTGTATCTTTAGGGTAAATACCCAGTAGTGCAATTGCTGGGTCATAGGGCAGTTCTATTTTCAACATTTTGAGGAACCTCCATGCTGTTTTCCAGAGTGGCTGCACCAGCTTGCATTCCCACCAACAGTGTAGGAGGGTTCCCCTTTCTCCTCATCCTCGCCAGCATCTGTCATTTCCTGACTTGTTGATTTTAGCCATTCTGACTGGTGTGAGGTGATATCTCATTGTGGTTTTGATTTGTATTTCCCTGATGCCGAGTGATATGGAGCACTTTTTCATGTGTCTGTTGGCCATCTGGATGTCTTCTTTGCAGAAATGTCTGTTCATGTCCTCTGCCCATTTCTTGATTGGGTTATTTGTTCATTGGGTGTTGAGTTTGCTAAGTTCTTTATAGATTCTGGACACTAGTCCTTTATCTGATATGTCGTTTGCAAATATCTTCTCCCATTCTGTCAGTTGTCTTTTGATTTTGTTAACTGTTTCCTTTGCTGTGCAAAAGCTTTTGATCTTGATGAAATCCCAATAGTTCATTTTTTCCCTTGCTTCCCTTGCCTTTTGCGTTGAGACAGCATGGTACTGGCACAAAAACAGACACATAGATCAATGGAACAGAATAGAGAGCCCAGAAATAGACCCTCAACTCTATGGTCAACTAATCTTTGACAAAGCAGGAAAGAATGTCCAATGGAAAAAAGACAGCCTCTTCAATAAATGGTGCTGGGAAAATTGGACAGCCACATGCAGAAAAATGAAATTGGACCATTTCCTTACACCACACACAAAAATAGACTCAAAATGGATGAAGGACCTCAATGTGCGAAAGGAATCCATCAAAATCCTTGAGGAGAACACAGGCAGCAACCCCTTCGACCTCTACCGCAGCAACATCTTCCTAGGAACAACCTCTGCCCATTTCTTGATTGGATTATTTGTTCTTTGGGTGTTGAGTTTGCTAAGTTCTTTATAGATTCTGGACACTAGTCCTTTATCTGATATGTCGTTTGCAAATATCTTCTCCCATTCTGTCAGTTGTCTTTTGATTTTGTTAACTGTTCCTTTGCTGTGCAAAAGCTTTTGATCTTGATGAAATCCCAATAGTTCATTTTTGCCCTTGCTTCCCTTGCCTTTGGCGATGTTAATAGGAAGATGTTGCTGTGGCTGAGGTCGAAGAGGTTGCTGCCTGTGTTCTCCTCAAGGATTTTGATGGATTCCTTTCGCACATTGAGGTCCTTTATCCATTTGGAGTCTATTTTTGTGTGTGGTGTAAGGAAATGGTCCAATTTCATTTTTCTGCATGTGGCTGTCCAATTTTCCCAGCACCATTTATTGAAGAGGCTGTCTTTTTTCCATTGGACATTCTTTCCTGCTTTGTCAAAGATTAGTTGACCATAGAGTTGAGGGTCTATTTCTGGGCTCTCTATTCTGTTCCATTGATCTATGTGTCTGTTTTTGTTCCAGTACCATGCTGTCTTGATGATGACAGCTTTGTAATAGAAGTCTGGAATTGTGATGCCACCAACGTTGGCTTTCTTTTTCAATATCCCTTTGGCTATTCGAGGTCTTTTCTGGTTCCATATAAATTTTAGCATTATTTGTTCCATTTCTTTGAAAAAGATGGATGGTACTTTGATAGGAATTGCATTAAATGTGTAGATTGCTTTAGGTAGCATAGACATTTTCACAATATTTATTCTTCCAATCCAGGAGCATGGAACATTTTTCCATTTCTTTGTGTCTTCCTCAATTTCTTTCATGAGTACTTTATAGTTTTCTGAGTATAGATTCTGTGTCTCTTTGGTTAGGTTTATTCCTAGGTATCTTATTGTTTGGGGTGCAATTGTAAATGGAATTGACTCCTTAATTTCTCTTTCTTCTGTCTTGTTGTTGGTGTAGAGAAAGGCAGCTGATTTCTGTGCATTGATTTTATATCCTGACACTTTACTAAATTCCTGTACAAGTTCTAGCAGTTTTGGAGTGGAGTCTTTTGGGTTTTCCACATATAGTATCATATCATCTGCGAAGAGTGATAATTTGACCTCTTCTTTGCCGAGTTGGATGCCTTTAATTGCCTTTTGTTTTCTGATTGCTGAGGCTAGGACTTCTAGTACTATGTTGAATAGCAGTGGTTATAATGGACATCCCTGCCGTGTTCCTGACCTTAGCGGAAAAGCTTTCAGTTTTTCTCCATTGAGAATGATATTTGCGGTGGGTTTTTAATAGATGGCTTTGATGATAGTGAGGTATGTGCACTTTGAAGAGTTTTGATCAGGAAGGGATGCTGTACTTTGTCAGCGGCAAGATGGATGGAACTAGAGCGTATCATGCTTAGCGAAATAAGTCAAGCAGAGAAAGACAACTATCATATGATTTCCCTGATATGAGGAAGTGGTGATGCAACATGGGGGCTTAAGTGGGTAGGAGAATAATCAATGAAGCAAGATGGGATTGGGAGGGAGACAAACCATAAGTGACTCTTAATCCCACAAAACAAACTGAGGGTTGCTGGGGGGAGGGGGGTTGGGAGAAGGGGGGTGGGGTTATGGACATTGGGGAGGGTATGTGCTTTGGTGAGTGCTGTGAAGTGTGTAAACCTGGCGATTCACAGACCTGTACCCCTGGGGATAAAAATATATGTTTATAAAAATAAAAAATTAAAAAAAAAAAAAGACTACCCAGTACATATTAATGGATCTGGAAAACATTCTAGCTCTCGGCACTCATCTCAATCCTTTTCCCAGCAGAAGCATATTTCTATCGAGCATAGAAAACCCATATATGTTGTCACATCTGATATTCGAGATTACTGATATCACAGATTTTTTCCTAAATTGTGAGACACTCCTAATTATCAAAGTGTTGAAATAATGTATCATTCCTTTGGTCTGGATCTAAATCTATATATCCATCATACATTGTGTTCAAATAATCTCTAAATACTACTTGTTTATATATATATATATATATATATATATATATATATATAGTGTTACCTTATATAATAATAATCTGCCATGTTAATGACTAAAATAAAAGCTTTTAAATTATATAAAATGCTTTAAGACCTGAGACTCGGTTTATTTTAATATTTTAAAATTGCTGATAACCATTTAATCTCTATTTGATAAAATATATTTACCTCTAGGCTAAAGCACTAAATAAGGCTAATTTCAGCTTGAAGGGCACTCTAAAAATGTAATCTGTAGTAGAAACTCAGACAAGAGCCCAGTAATATCTGTGTTAATGTTAACTACATATGCAACAATGTGGTATATCCACCAACATCTTCTCCTCTTTAAGAAAAAAAAAAAAAAAGATTTTATTTATTCATTTGAGGGACAGACAGAACACAAGCAGGGGCGACGGCAGGCAGAGGAAGAAACAGATCCCCTCTGAGCAGGGATCCAGGTGCAGTGCTCCAACCCAGGATTCTGGGATCATGACCTGAGTAGAAGGCAGACGCTTAACTGACTGACCACTCAGATGTTCCCCAAATTTTCTCCTTGTTGATTTTTAAATTTTAGATAGCAGTTTTAGCAAAAATATTTTTCATCCTTTTTTTAAATTTTTTTAAAGATTTTATTTATTTATTTGACAGACAGAGATGACAAGTAGGCAGAGAGGCAGGCAGAGAGAGAGATGTGGGGCTCGATCTGAGGACCCTGAGATCATGACCTGAGCCAAAGGCAGAGGCTTTAACCCACTGAGCCACCCAGGCACCCCTATTTTTCATCTTTTTTTTTTTTAGTAAGCTCCACACCCAGTGTGGAGTCCTAGCAAAAATATTTTAAACATCAGTGTTATGAACTGTTAAGAAAGATATACTAAAAAATGTAGTTTTTCAGCCTGTCTATGCAATCCATTCTTCAAAATAATATGGAGAGCATAGAAGTTTCCAGGAGAGAAATGCAAACTTGGAGAACTTTATTGAGACATTTGTACTAAGGATAGTCAGAAAGGAAAAAAAAAATGTATCATTTTCTAAAGTCAAACCACCTTGAGCTGTGAGCTTATCATTTCTTGGTAGCTGACAGGTGTCAGTTCCTTTGTGCTTGAATGTAAGATCTCAAGAGATCACATAAATAAATTGTGTTTGTAATTTTTAATATTATTGCTTTATTTTTCTTTAACATTTCATTCAGGACCCATAATAGAGGTAAAGAAACTATTTTCCATATTAAATTTCTTTAAAAAACAAAAGTTAGCAACACAAGTAAAAGTTTACTGGAAATTCCTGGGTATTTCTTTTTTTTTTAATCAGTTTGTTTTCAGTACCATTTATAAACTGACATGTAATTTTTGCTTTTAGCATTAGACAATTTAAATATATTCTCATTACAAAGCTTCATATTCTACATGCAAAACAAATTTAGGATAACCACATGTATATTTTCTCCCCCATCCCTCCTATTTCTTCCATCCTTTTCCTGATCACAAAGGAGAAAGGAGCTGGCTGGATGAGTGGTTCTGAATGATATTGAAACTACCCATTTGGACAGGCACTGACAAAGCAGAGTTTTTGCCATCTCTAAACAACATGAAATACAAAACAGTCCCAACTTCAGGACAGTGGCTTATGGTCACCACTCCTCTTTGGGAAACCTTACGCTGTTAAAGCAAGAATTATATGTGGTAGACTAATTGTGGTGATTATTTCACAATATATACCTGTAATAAATCATTAAACTGTATACTTGAAACTAATATAATATTGTATGTCAATTATATCTCATAATAATAAAAAAAGAATGGTATGTTTTGTTCCCCATATTCACCTACACTTTAGTTAAAAAAGAAACAAAAATAGCAGTTTTATTATATTATTTTTTAGCTGTAGACATGTGATGAACTACAATCATGATTAAAGAAAAACAAAGGACAGAAAAGTTTTACCTTCTTCCTGTATCTCTGTATCTGTATATCTCTGTATCTCTTGGCAAATATAATGTATTTATCTTTAACAAAGTTTCAGTTGATATGAAAAGAGTAAATTATTTAAACAGATGTGTCAACTATACCATGAAACATGCTATCTCAAAGTCACAGATGAAGTATTGATTTACATAATTGGATAAAATAGAAAACATCGCTCATACTGTCCTTGGAAATACACATATGTATATAAATGTATGTATGTATGTATATATGTGTATATGCATAGTTACTTTGTCACAATGGGTATATCTCCTGATGTAGAAATAAGGAACAAAAACTTTGAAATTGTTTTCTTAAAAGTATCCTGTCTACCAACTTTTATTTGACTGACTACTCATGAATTTTAGTGTTCATGAACTCCAATAACATTTTTGTGGTCACATTCTTTCCATTGATTCATCTGACTCCTTATAATTCCTCTGTTCTTAAGTAGTTTTTTCTTGGTTCCCTAGTGTCATTTTCCAATATTGCATGTGAATATCAAAAGAAGATTTCAAAGATGCAGAGCTTAGCTTACCACGAATCTGGAAAACCAACATTGGTCACTCAATTTAAGCCTCCCAAATATCACTACTTACTTCTTTTCTCCAGCCTTAAATAATTATGTATATTATGCTTTTATGAACTTTCAATTTTTCACATTTGCTTTTTCTGTTATTGGAAATTCCCTTTCTGCCCCCATATCTGGGTTCAGGTCTTTGTCTATGCTCCATTAAATTCTGTGGTTCTTAACTTGACATTACCCTACTTTTTTAATCACCCATAAAATGTTTTTTTTTTTTTTTTTATATCTCCTGCAGAAATAGAATTTCTGTATGGTTAATGCCTATTTCTGACTTTCGAAAAACTAACTGAAGCCTTTGCCTTTACATGGTCAATAAATATTCATTGAATATATGAAATAAATGAATAATGCTGGAAGGAAGAAAAGAAAGGCTATAATCTGGGAGTTTTCTATAAACAACTGTTCTTCAAAATCCATAACAATTTATAATAAGATTATTTGCTACTCTCCAGTGTATTTAGGTCTTCAATCCATACTGTGTTTATTTTGTACTCTAGATTGAGAAATATCATAATATAAGCAACTATTTTCAGACATGAGCTTACAAGTACACAGAGAAGGCAGCAATCTGAATGGTATGATTTTGAAAATGGTAAGAACCTTCTCTGAAAAAAAAATTCTTCAGACTGATATAATTATTTTGAAATTATATAATTGGATTTATAATTTTAAGACTTAAAACTTTAGCACATATTAGAATAGTAGTCTGACTTATCTCCAGTGTCTTTCCACTTACGCCAATGAAATAAAGTATGGTTAGTGGAATAGAATAAAGTTGGATTTCAGTTCTTCATCCATTTATATACTATCTTGTGATACTGAACTGATATCTTACATTTTGAAAACAGTTATTGCATCTGTCAAATAAAACAGTAATGTTATTGATATAGGCAGACTGGGTCCAAGGACCCAGGAGAGGATGTCACAGGACCCGTCAAGAGGGTCCTAGGTTTCATGCAAGAGTGAAATCAAACACAAGCTGGAAAAAGTGAAAACAGAGTTTACTGAACAGAATGAGTGACAGAATAGCGGATGAAGTGTCTTGGAGATTAGGAAAGGAAAAGAGAATGAGTCTCTCATTTGTTTGGGGCTAGGTGTTAATATTCATAAAGAGTCTAGGGTATGTGTTCCTTCAGAAATCAAGGGTAAGGTCCGATCACAGGTGAGTGTCAGGTGAATAATAATAGGTGTTGTTCCATAAGTTACCAAACATGGTGGTATTGAGGCCAGTGTCAGCTAAGGTTCATTCCTGGAACACGTTTGGGTTGATGTGGATACATAGGTTCTTTGACTTATTCAGAGGCAAAAGAGGGAGCATAAATAAATGGGGCCTAACAGAAAAATGGCAGAGATGGAGCTTTTCCAAAATGGAGTGCCTTCTTCTTTCTTACTTCACTATGATATGAGAAGTCTCATTGCACAGTAGATAGATAAGTAGCTTCTGAAACAAGATTGCCTATATACAAATCTCAAATGAAGAGCCTTTGTTGCTCTGCCTCAGATTTCCTAACTGTCTGTAAAAGTATTATGGCAATAAAACTATTTTTAATAATAATGACAATAATAGAAATATATATCTTATAGGTTTGTTCTGAGGATTCTCAGAGACAACACAGGAACAGTGAATATCTATAATAATTTTCCATTTCATAAGACTTTTCTAATATTTTGTATTATTTCTATCTTGTTGAGAGTGTATACATATTTTTCCTTTTATGTCTGTTAAAAATCTAGTGTACATTATAATTCCAACAAATTATTGTCCCTAGACATTCTTGTCAAGGGTATTTATTAAACTCCTTTTCACATATAAAGCATTTCAGCTTCACTTTACGAAACTTTGGAGCCCAATCAGTGGTTTTAAAAATGGAAATCAAAATATTGATTTAAGGGAACACAAAGTTTCTTAGGGTTGTTTATGAATTCAATGTCCCAGGTTATTGATCAAAGCCACATCATTGAAAGTATGTCTCATTTTTGCCATAAAATTAATCCAAGAATTTTTTGTACAAGAAATTGAAATTGGCTCTTCTTCTCCTTCCCCCACCCCAAGGCGGGGGGTTGGGGGGATAAAGTGAAAATGTCCTGAGCTTTGGAATACAAGGGATATTAGCAGGCTGTGATCCTTGTCTTTATTCATACATTTGGTCATGAACATGAAGTAAAGGAAATAAACCTGGGCAGAGAGATTCTGAAAGGGGCTCGTTTTCAAAGTTGTTGAAACTTTCTCCTAGGTTGGCAATAGCTCTCACCTTGGCTTTAGATTGAAGCTTGTCCCCAAAACAGGGGATATCAAACTCATGCATACTCTAATGGCTTTGAGCTTCAGTCATTAGATTTCAGAAAGCATATGCAAAATATTCTCCAAAAATCAATTATACAACAGAATAATACTGATATTGAAATATTAATAAAGGTCCTGAGAGATTGTTCAGTTATTTTTGCTCCAAATATAGTAAATTTCTCCTCATGTATTATACATTGTTTAAATTTGTGTAACATAAATAATACATAACTAAGTAATTTATTTATAAGATATACACTTTTTGTTCACCTTTTTTAGTTCCACAGGGCATTGTTATTCATATTCCTCAAGTAAGCTAATCATCTATGTCAGCTGAGTATTGGTCAAGGTGCATAAAATGTGAAACCATTAGGATGACTCATCAACTTTTGATACATACTAGGAGGCACTAAAATGTTTAATTTAAAAAGAAAAGTAAATGTGCGTGGACTTACCTTCTTATCACTCAATCCAAAGTATTTTCTTGTGTAAATGCACTTTATTATTTGAATTTAGTACAATGATAATATAGATAAAAATCTAATACTGAAAAATGTATAATATAATGCAAGTTCTAAGCTCTTCTCAAAGTAAATGTTAAGGCAAGTGCTTAGAAATAGGATGCAGTGTCCTCACAGACACGTTTTGCAAGGTTAAATCTCATTATACTCAAGGAATTGTTGCAATAAAGGATTCCAGAATTCATCAGATTAGCCAAAGTTAACAATAGTGTTACCTAAAATGTCCTTGTGTGGGAAATAATTTGGAGAAGTCCTAGAGATTACCATTCTGGTAAAATTCTTCCTTCTTCTTCACTCCCTGGAAGTTAAAATAAAAGCAAATGGTGTCTGTGTTCTATGCAGTCTGTAGCAATCAGATAAGCTTGTTAATTTGAGCATGATTTTATTCTCACATCGGTTGATATGAAATAAAATCAGAAATAAATTGGCACTGTATAATTCTATTCCCAGCTTTCAGCAAGATGTTCATTGGGACTAGTATTTCAGTAGATGTCAGAAAATGGAGGAAATAGAAGTTAGTATTTTTTAGTTCTCTTAAAATTAATTTAACAAATAGGCATCAGTGGGCACACACAGGTACAGAAAGTTTCTTCTCTTTACCCTTCTTTTCTTCTCTTTTCTTTTCCCCTTTCCATTCTTCCCTTCCTTTCCCTTCTCTTCTCTTCTTTTCTTTTCTTTCTTTTTTCTTTTCTCTTGGTCTGGTTAGATACCAAATTAAGAAAAGCAGCATATATTTCTGTGTTGAACCCCACTGTTCTGGTTTCTTCTTCATTTTATTTTTGTTATCCCCCAAAAACCACACATAAACCACACATAAAACCATTATGAGATGGTAACAGTGACAATACTATCAACAAATTAGCAAGAATTTACATTTACTGAACAATTCTAGGAAAAAGCTAGATGATTATAAACTTTCATTTAGTGGATTGACACACACACAAACACTATACAGAAGTTACTCTTATTATCTACATTTTACAGAAGAAAAAACATAAACAGACTAGCCACATGGCACACCAAACTTAAAAGAGCTACTAATACAAAACCAATGCTAAACAAACAAAACAACAGCAACAAAAATACTATTAAAAGAATTTATTAATTACTACATCATATTAATTCTTTACCTCACTTTTACTATAATACCTAGAGGTCATATTACAGATCTTATTTATTTTGAACATCCTCAGTACCAAATGTTGTGAAAAGCTCAGAGTTACTAATACTCTATTGGTAGTAGCCTGGGACACATATTCTTTTCTTTAAAAATGATGCATTATCCCTACAGGCTTTATGATGTCTTTGTATGAATTATTCCTACTGACCAGTTGTGAAGAAGGTTTTGGTACTGCAGTAATAATCTGTTCTTTTCCTCATTATTTAGCTGCATTACTGACCCCTTGCCCACAGGGAAGGTGGCTTTTCCTTCTAGAGTCTGCAGACTTCCCATTAACTAGTTAACATTGTTAACCGGCATTCTGTATCTTCCTTTTGTTTGAGCGTGAAATTTCAAATTCCTAGTTGAAGAATGTCCCCAGCAGGAACTCATAGTAGAGCAAAATAAACTAAAATACCTTGAATCTTGGTGGGGGGGGGGTGCTGTCAGGAGATCTGAGTTGCTAATTTTGTCATTTCTCCAGGTTCCATTAGCAGAGTAACTGGATGATTCTTTGATCAGCTCACCCCTGTGAAGACTGATTTTTCTAATTTAATTTTTGCTTGATTTACACTGTGACAAATATTTTCCAAGTTTCTTGAGAAAAGAATAAAACTCTAAGTGAGGAGGGATTGAAGTGCATTCATTATCAGGAACCTGTAAAATCATCATCATCATCACTTTTTTTTCCTATTTCTACTCCTTGTCCTTATTACTCCCTCCCTTTTCCTACTGCTCCTTCCTCTTCATTCTTATGCTCTTCCTCTTTCTCTTCCTCCTCCTTCTTTCCTTTCCACCGTGACACACACACACATATGCACATCACTATAAAGATAAGTAGATAGATAAGTTAAATCAGGGCATTCTGATGTTTCATATTTTCTGCAGTGTCCTGCAAAAATCAGAATAATTCAGTAGCTGCCAAGTACTCACATGTCCTAAAACCAGATGTTTGAATGAATATCTATGAAAACCCGGCTAAAGATTACATAAAACGGTTTTTGTTAGCAGTACTCTTTACCTAAACCGGGGCTACCTAAGTAAAGTTGAATACTCACCTGAAGGTTGAAGAGACTGATAGAATTTTTTTTTTATAAGTACTGAAGTGTATTGTTGAGCCCTTTGTACAATTTGAGAAAGCAGAGTGGCATTTGGTTTCTGCCAAGAAAAAGTTTCAACCAAGTAGAAACTACCTAACTCAGCCAGATACAACAGAGTAAAACAGACAATGTTGCATTAGGGAAAAGTCACACTTTATAGATTATGTCAGGACAAGTAACAAATACATGACGTAATTTATGGTGGGATACTTTGGGATGAAAAGAAAGAAATCCCGTCTAAGACAGATTTATGATTCTTTGTGACCTCACCAGAAAGCAACCTGAAGTGGAGCAATTGATACATAGCTGAAAGTTTAAGGTATCAGGTAAGATGGTATTCCCAGTGCCCAAGGGGCCATGGAAAAGAAATGCCCAGCACTGAGTGTGTGTGTGTGTGTGTGTGTGTGTGTGTGTGTGTGTGTTATACAAACTCCCCTGGAAAGAAAATGAGTATTTAGTATTGACCAAATACAGATGACAACTATGACAACTGTAGCAGTCCAGTAAGAATGTTTCTGTCTCTTATTTCTTTCCCCTTTACTCAACTCTTGCTCAGGATTTACTTCAAACAACAGCTATGTGAGAGAAAGAACAAGGGAATTGAGAAAAAGAGAATGGGAGGAGCTAACTTTGCTTTCTTCTTAGCTATAGGTTGTTCAGGCTGAGTTTGGCTCAAACTACAAGAAGGTTAAGTATAAGGATAGATTTTGAAGTGTGTATACTTCATTGGACTGAAAATTGTACCTGGCAAAGAAGGTTTTTTGTTTATTTGTTTGCTTGCTTGTTTGTTTGCTTTTTAGTTTTTGTTTTAATTATCAAAGAGAAATCAGAAAAGTTCCAAATATGTCAGAGTTTGGAGGAGTAGGAGTGGAGTTGAATGGACTGGTATCAGTAAGCCCTCAGGCTCAACTATAGACCCAATGGTCATTTCTTATCCTGTTTTCTTGAAGCATTGGCAATGACCAGAACACCCAACGACCAGACCAAAAGAGCAATGCCTATGATCATTGGCTGAACACACAACATTCCGCAGCTGTGATCACACACTCTCTGACTGCTCTCTTGCATGTACCCACTCCCTAACTTCTCTCCATAAAATGCTAGGTGTCCATTTTAGTGGGGAGAGGTCTGTTGTTGAGGTTTGAGCTTGCTACCCTTCTGGCTACCAACACCCCAAATCAATTTATCCCTTTATCTTTTCCAAATCTTCTTCTTTTGAGTTCCTGGCTTCTCTTGAGATGAGTTTATCTGAGTTGTTGGGCAGCCGGGGTGACAAACCCAGGCAGGAGCTAGTATTTAATTTGTCCAGTTCCTTTGGGAGTCCCTGGGATGGAACAGTTGACCAAAGCAATGCTTACCCTTTCATTTCCCAAATTAGTAGCTGTGGTAGACTGTTGGATAACATTAAGATGGAAGAAGATGGTCAGCAAGATAAATAAGGCCGCCATAAGAAAGGGCAAAAGTTACTTCCTATTTGATACCCTACAGAGTACAGTTTATTCAATCATGCTACAGGGGAAGTCTTCAGAGGAAATTTCTCGAGTCTTTCAGTATACCTTACACATGGTTTTCATATCTGCAAAATTTTGACATTTATTTCTCATCATGGGAAAGTATTTCTTTGGATTATTGCTTTAATTTCTTTGGATTATTGCTTTAAAGATATATGGGCAGTAGAGAAAAAGAGAATTTTGTTTTCCTGGAGACAAGTATCTTTTTTTTTCTTGGCATATTTTTCAGGTCATGTTAATTTTATTTGAAAAAATAAAACTCCAAGGATTCAGACATTTCTTCTAGTCTTAGAAGGGAAGGAAAGGTCTGAAGGGTTGAGGGTGTTGATTTTACATTGTTTATCACAAAAGCAAATCCCAGAAATTCTTTTATTTATGGGTTGTGATTTGGAGAATATGTTAGAAATATTAAAAATATATTCTTGTCATTATAATCATTGGTGTTTCAACCATTCCTTAAACTATCAGCGATGAGCCAAAACACATCTTGAATGCAAAACAAAACAAATAAAATAAACAAACAAAAACTAGTCAGAAAACAAGACATGTTCACTTAAGGAAAGACAGTAAGAAACAAAGACACAAAGAAAGAGTGCAACACTTGTCTACTTATTTGCAAACATTTAAAACATGAATTTTCCCCAGAGTATTAATAAGAAAAATTTGTACAATGGTACTGGGTGGCCCAGTTAGTTAAGCATCTGACTCTTGGTTTTGGCTCAGATCTTATCTCAAAGTCATGAGATTGAGCCCCTTGTTGGCTCTGTGCTCAGCACAGATTCTGCTTACATTTTCCGCTCCCTCTCCTTCTGCCTACTCTTTTTCTTCTCTCTCTCTCTCTCTTTAAAATAAATAAATCCTTAAAAAATTTCTACATACTATCAAAGAAACAAAGAGACAATAGATAAAAAATGGAGCCACGTGTACTAAATCCACATCAGCAAACCATGACTTAATATCTAATCTAACTGCAGTTTCAACTTGTCTGGGTGATGTTACCTTTAACCAGTCAATCTACATATATCTAATCTAACTGCAGTTTCAACTTGTCTGGGTGATGTTACCTTTAACCAGTCAATCTACATGATGTGATCAGCACTGGTAAACTAATCTGCCTGCTGCACTTTTCATCCTTTGCCCAGAGGAAGGTGGCCTTCCCTGAAACATCCATTCTTTGTTAGATACTTCCTTTTTCTGCACCCTTCTGCTGATAAAAGCCTTCCATCTTGTAGAGCTCCTCAGAGTTCCTTCCTACATGCTGGATGTGATGCTGCCTGATTTGTGAATCATTGAATAAAGACAATTTGATTTTTAAATTTATGCAGTTAAATTTTTGTTTTAAGCAATATACATTAAGTACAGGTATTCTGAAAATGTCTTATCAATGTCTATGCCTCATAGTATGAAAAATATGTGTTTCAAAAACTTGATAGATTTTTTCTTGCCATTCTCTAGTCATCCATGTGATCTGACCATTTTACTCTTGACCTGGAAAAAGTGTTGGTAGTTACAAGGGAAGGTTCGAAGAACAAGCTTTTATATAAGAAATAATATAAATATATAAATATATTTCTTAAATATAAGAAAAAATTGATTTTGTGATTCACCATTATTTTAGATTTTAAATTTTAGGTATTTTAGGTATAATAAAGAATGGAATTAAACACTGGCAATTTAAACATTACATGATGTTTTATTGTCTTTTTGAATTTCTATTTTCTGTTTGTTAAACATACTTTTTCAGATTCATGTTGATATATGCTTTTATCATATATCAAACTGGAGCACATGTAAAATAAATAATTGATGTATTCCAAAAACATGTGCTCACTTCGTTTGTTATTTCTGACTCATCTGAAATCCCACAGTGGCCAGTGTTAGAACTTTTTCCCCACAGCATCATCTGTGCTATCAAAGCATCTATGAAGTCTCATTTCTTAAATGAATCTTTCCACTATTTTCTTCAGGAATCTTCCAAATTGATAGAACCCATTCTGCAAGTCTTGTTTTGTAAACACCTGCTTTGCCAATGACAACCACATCTGCCACCACTGCCTGGATGGTTGTGAATGCCACATATCCTGAATTTCATAGATGTTAATTGTGAAAAATGAGCACCCTAGAATTCACAAAATATTGTAGACACCTTAGAAGTGACTTTCTAATGTATTCCCAGAAAAAAAAGGAACACCTTACATATCCTCAGGATTTAATTTAAGATATAAAATGATGGGAACAAAGTCACATTTGCATTTGAAAGATTTTCATTTAACTTCTCAGTGATAGAACAGGGAAAAGGTATCAAAACCTCATTCATTCTGTGCCTTCTTATACTTCTTTATTTTTTACAATATTACTCTTTGCTTTTAGTCTTTGTTTTGTCTCTTTTTGTTTCCTTCTTTCTTCTTTTTCTTACCTTTGACTCTACCAAGAATGTGGGTGCCTTTATGTCCCTCAATTATCTATGAGAGCATAAAAACTCGTTCATAATAAGAACTAATTAAAATAATTATTGAACTTGAAAAGCTACCCCCATTATTAACTTTTAAGTGAACCCAGTCTTTTTTCTTCTTCTTTTCTTCTAAAAAGTGTGCAAGATTTCTTTGTGTCTCTCCCCACCCCACACACACCACTATGGATATCAGGAAGTTCAGTCATGCTGGTTAATTCCTTCAGGGTTGGTGCTGAAGAATTTTGAATAAGAGGTCAGTGGTCAATTGTTTGGGAAATGGCACATAAGAATAACAGGCACATAAACTAGGCAGATTATGAAAAGACAGAGGGCCTCACAAAATTATGCTGCATGTCATTCTATACATTTAGGAAATACTACTGTGTTCTATGCATTTCCTCTCTAATTATTTGGGAAATATCTCTAAGAAACTTGAGACATTGTAAAAATAACTTTGGTGATTTTTTTCTGTTGTATTGATAGATGATAGATAAATGATAGAGGATGGATAGACAGATGATGAGAAATCGGCTGTGGGGGTTCAAAGATTGTAAGTGGTACTAAGAGTCCCAAATTCAAACATATTCAGAGAGCACCCCATGAAGAAAACAGGGACAGCATTTCCTTTTAGAGAAACATGGTGAGTGCAGCTAACTGGAAAGAATATGGGCCAACTAAAACTATCAAATGGAAACAGTTTATTAACAGGTTAGACAAACATGATTGCAGCCTCCATTCAGCTGAAGGTAGACAGTGTGAAATGTCAACATTACACATAGGATTTTAAAATGATACCTTTTGATAATACTTGCCATGGAATACAAATTAATAAAAAAGAAGGGGTCAACCTTGAAGCGGCGGCTTAGAACCTAAAATAAAGACCTGGCGTTACCTGCTGCTTTGACATCAGATGAAACTGGGAGGGCTTTGAATGGCATAAGTGCAAGTTCCCTTCTCCATCCTAATCCCCAAGGATAAGTTGCCCCAGCCAAACAACCCTCCTTATCAGGTACAGTTCTAGTTTATTGCTAAGTCTAGGTTTCAGTTCCCTGCCAGTCTGTAGAATTATTTTAAAAAGTTAATCCTGTCCTGTGTGGAAACTAGGAGCTACCTCATACTCTTGGCACTACAAAGTCTGCCTTCTACAGCCTCCAGTCATTTGCTGTCTCTGATGGAAACGTTCATGCTGTCTTTTGTGTCCTTCAGCGTCCCCCCGTCCCTGCCCTGTGAGTGTACGTGATAAATAAACATCGTCGGTCTTCCCTGTGCAGTGTTGGCCAGGCATCCTGCTGTTGGCCGTCCTCACAACTCTGGGGTGCGAGGACGGCCAGGTGAGGGGGATTCCTCCTTCAGCAAAGGGAAGAAGAGGAGTCAAAACAAAAGTAGTAGCATCATGCCGAATAAATGCTCAAGAACTCTTGTTGGAATGAACTGTTCCTGATAATGAACAAGTGTAAAAGCTGATGCACAAAACTTCCTGTGTGGCCAATTTCTACTGTTTGCAAAGACTTCAGATGCTTTCAAATACTGAAAATTAAGTAGCCAAATTTCACAAAAAGAGCATATCTATATTCCTTGAAGAAGAAAATGTTTTGTAACATGTAGAGCCTGGAAATACGTACCAAATTATGTCTGGAAGGGCTGTTTTTGCAAAAATTCTTTCCTTGGGGTTTCAGAAAAATGTGGTCTTTAGCCATGATGGCCTAAAACTGCCTCAGGACAGAAATGCCTTTGGTATTCCTCCTTTCATTATCCTGCCTCTGGCTGTGCTAAGAGGGAAATATAGCCTTCAGTTTGCAGTTTGCAGTAACTTATAGAAAGTTTGCCTGTCTGGTCATGTAAAGAAAAACATGGTGAGTCGTTTATGTGTTGCTTCGCAAGTTTTAACCTTATCACACTTAAAAAAAACAAAAAAAAACAAGTTGTGTTTATCAGAGTGATGTCAGCACTTGAGGGCATGATGCTTTGTTGCTTAATCTTTGTATTTTTGAAGCTTGCGTGTTAAAAATAAAATAGTTGATAAATTTTTGCAAACTGAATATATGGACTATAAAGAAAACATTGTCGTAGAAGGCTAGAAAATATTAATCAATTAAATAAATTATGACATTATTATTATTTAATTTTAAACAATTTTCTGTTATTTCCTTGAATAATTTATCACCTTTCTCATTATAATCAACACATTTCATAGTTGCCATTTTAATCGGTTTTTATATATTTTTTCTTTCTCCTTAACTAATTTTTATTTCATTGTTCATTTTCTTTTAAAATTTTATTTATTTATTTGAAAGAGATTTGAAAGAGAGAGAGCAGAGGAGCATGGGCAGGGGGTGAGGAAGGAGGGGCAGAGGGAAGGGGAGAAGCAGGCTCCTCACATGAGCAGGGAGCCTGACACAAGACTCAATCCCAGAACCCTGGTATTATGACCTGAGTCAAAGGCAGATGCTTAACTAACCGAGCCACCCAGGCACCCACATTGTTCATTTTCTTAAATGCTAATGCTAGTAAATTCAGCTGTTGTCAGTTCATAGTCTATGATCATAGATAACACTACAAATGTACTTCATTTAATTTTTTAAAGAGGGGAGGCAGAGGGAGACAGAGAGAATCTTAAGCGGGCTTCACGCTTATCACAGAGCTCAATGTGGGGCTTGATCTCACAACTTTGAGATCATGAACTGAGCTAAAATCAGGAGGCAGATGCTTAACTTACTGAGCCACTTGGGTGCCTCTAGGGAATGTACTTTAAATGGTCTTTTCACAATGACCATTGGAGTTAAAAAAAAAAAAATGACCATTGGAGTCAATCCACACATTCTATTACTTTGTGCCTTTGTCACCAATCTTCCCCCTCCCCCCGCCCCAGGATTCTGTCTTAGAATAAAGACCATAGAAAAATGAAATCTGTAAAAGTACAGATTTCCTAATTACCTAGTGCCTATAAAAATTTATGGCATTAGATTATCTAATAAAAATAACACTATTTAAATTCAAATGTAATAATAGCAACAGATTATTGGATATTTAGTCTGTGTCAAGCATTTTACAAATGAGACATTTTGTTATGTGTAATTTTCCTAATAGTCCTGCAAGTAGATTGTTTCAAGACTGTTATATAGGAAATGAGACTGAAGCTAAGTGATAAATTTTCCTTATAAGGTACAAAGCTAATTAGTGGCTATAACTGTTTATTTTATGTGTCAACTTGGTAGGCCACAGTATCCAAATAATTGGTAAAACACTATTCTAGATGTTTCTGTGAAACTGTATTTTGGATGGGATTAACATGTAAATCAGTAGACTGTGAGTAAACGGATTGTTCTCCATAATGCCTGTGAACCTCTTTTGATGAGGTGAATGCTTTAGAAAAAGACTGACTTCCCTTAAGAAAGATGGAACTCTGCTAGGAGACTCTCTCCTACTCCACTGCAACTCTTCCCTGGGTTTCCACCCTGCCCATCTACTCTGCAGATTTTGAGCTGTGACCAGACTTCACAGTCTCATGAGCCAATTTCTTATATCTCTTAATGATGGATAATAGATACATACATACATACATACTTAAGGTAGATATACAACCTATTGGTTCTTTTCCTCTTAAGAACCCTGATTAATATGGTGGCAGAAAGGAGGATTTTTTAATTGTAAAACCTGAGATTCTAGAATTCTGGAGATTATGCTGCTCTATTTTCTCTATATTCTTCTTTATCGTGTACTTATCATTTTGTAATGTGTATGTGTATTTGTCTGCTTGATGTCACTTTGATTCATTACCCATCCCCCTGTCCAGTCCATGCAGTTCTGGTAAGATCCACTCCACTCTTGGGTTTGGGGGAAACACATACATTAGATTTTTCTAAGATGCTGTATTGTTGTGACGCAGTGATTGGTTTAATAATGGGCTCAAACAAAGTGAGGTCAATAAAAGCCTTCTTGGATATCTCAGAAAAGAGGGATTTCCTTACCAAATTCTTGTCACTGAAGACAATATAGATGTTCATATGTAACCAGAAATGCCAGAGGATTAAAAAAAAAAGCGCACAAGGAGAGAAACTAAATATTGATTAATATTGACTCATTATTGGAGCTTTTAGGGCCAACCTCATTTAACCATGCTTAGTTTTCAAATATTATATATTCTGATAGTGGAAACTAATATATCATTCAATTTAAATTAGAGTTATATTTGCCACTTGAAACTGAGAGAATTTATTTAGATTAAAGCTTAATTAAAAGAACAAATATTCTAACAAATTTGGTCATCTTTGTTTTTTGACTTTTTGATTTTGAGATCAGAAAATTTTGTCACATTCAATATACTACAGATATAATCATAGGAAAACTTGAACAGACAAATATAAGGTAAAAATATCCATTTGTTTATTTATCAGAGTTATTCAATTAATGTATCTTCACAGAGATGAATCTTTCATGATCCTTGTGCATACATGTAACTTTCCATCTTTATAGAAACTTTCAGTTTTCCAAATCCTATTCTATCTGATTCTAATACTCATCAAGCTCTATGACATGGTTGGAACAGGTATAATGACCCCCAATATACTGAAAATTAATTTAGTATACAGATTTTTGCATAATTTAATATTGTACAATTAGTTAATAACAAATAAAGACTAGGTAAGCCAACGCATACCACCACGCCATAAATACTGAGTAAGTGATTGTTCTCTCTCTTTTTTTCTCTCTCAAGATATATATCTCCACATGGAAAAACATATGGATAAGTATAAGAATATGGATGTGTAAAAGCTGTTTTATCACATCTATGGGTAAGTTTTAGTTAAAACTGAACTTTTTCAAGCACTTAACAATTTCATATACTTGACCAAGGAAAGGAATGTGCAGAAGAGCACAAATAGGTTGGATTTATTACAGAAAACTATCAGGACATTATCTAAAAAGCAAAATTGAATTAGCTATGTTGATTTTTTAACTTTTTAATGGTCTATATTTAATCAAGTGGTGTATGAAGGAAAAAAGGAGAGTAAAATACAACGTTGTTACAAGTTCCTTTTCACTCTTAATATGTACTAAGATCTGAATCACATTAGTTGTGGCAAAATAAGGATTCATACTAGAACAATTATTCAATAAGTACTAACATAGGCAGCAGACACAAAAAACTTTCAATAAAGGGATATTAATTATTACCTTGCAAAAAACATTCTCTCACTAGTTACTTTTAATATCTTATTTGAAAGATATCTCTATAATTGTATTTTAAGCCCTGAAGGGTCACTCAATGAGTATGGAAGACAGCCAGAATTATTTTATTAGTCAAAAGAAAATAAGGCCTCAGTGGAGGGATATCAGATAATTTCTTAGCTGATGTTTTGCATATTCTAGAGAGTCTATAAAATATTTCTCAGATTAATTCAAGCTTTACTTTTGATAAGTCCTCTGTAAAAATATGAATAATAGAATTTGATTATTTAATAATCATATTATTCATACCTAAACATGTCTAAAACCAGTCCTCCATGTTCAGAGTAACCAACTCCTGCAAACTGTTTTTGTCCCAATTAATCTTTCTAATAATTATATCTGATCAAGTCCCAATACTACTAAGAAAACAAAACAAAACAAAAAGCTCTGGATTTCCTTTACTCACAGAATAATGTCTAAACTCTTTACAATTTGCTTTCTTACTTTCCCCAATCCCAGCTTCTTACAATGTACAATCTGGAAATTTTAAACAATAGCACTATTTCTTGAATCGACAGGGCCTTTATCATTATGCAGTTTTGTGCATACCATTCTTCTGTACTAAATGCCCCTCATTTCCTTTCTTTGCCTAAACTCCTAATCATTCTTCAAGACCTTGCCAGCTGAATGTTGACTTTTATCATTAAGTCTTCTTCAACTCTTTCAGGCAGAGAGTAAATATTCTTTAATTTCTTTTCGTTTTACTCACACATTTAGAATTATATTTATATTCTTGGTCTAAAAACATATCTAATTATTTTGCTTTGTCCAACAAGACAGTGGGTCCACCAAGGTCTAGTTCCATGTATATTTAACCTGATACTTAGAAGTATGATTCAGGCACAATTGAAAACTGATATTTTTGTTTAATATATGAATATTTGATATTTTGTTTAACATATGAATAAATATTTGCAAGAATAAATTAATAAATTAATTGCATTTTTTTTCTAACTCCATAATCTATTCTTTTAGAAGTGTCTCCTTTATTTTGATGGCTTATTAGTAGAAGTCTCATGAGAAAAGACAAAATCTATCTATGCAGGGTTTGAACACTATTATTCCATTCGGAGCAAAAGAAACATATTTAGAGAGATTGTTAGAGACTTTTAAGTTGAAAATTCCATTTCCCTGATATATAATCAAGTGTTCTTTTGAATGCCTTTTAAAGATTTCTATTTTGTCTTTCAAGATAAAAAGAGAATAAAGTGAATTTTATTATATAGTTTGACAGTTTTGTGAATTTTTTTTTCTATTGAAAAACTTAGATGTTGAACACAATGGAAGCATGAACCTATGAGATGCTAATTTGTCCCTCAATTCACTTTATCTACAGTTAGACCAAAATTGTCCTAATAAAATATATAAATATTGAGTCATTAGATTTAAATAAATTATATCACAAAAAGGTACTAACCATAACAGAAAAATTGAATAAATTTGACTGTATTAAAATTAATAACTTCTATTCATCAAAACACACTGCTGAGAGAATTAAAAGGCAACCCACAGAGTGGGAAGAGATATTTGCAATGCATATTTAGAACAAAAGACATTTATCCAGAATATATAATGAATGTCTGCCCATCAAATACATAAAGGATATAACTTAATTTAAAAAAATGGGCAAATGACTTGAACAGACCCTTCATAGAGAAGATAACCACATGGCCAGAAGCATATCAAAAGATGTTCATAAGGAAATGCAAAATAGAAACCACTATGACATCTGTTCATCCACCAGAAGGCAAAAATGGAAAAGATGGAAAATCATAGTCATTGATGAGTAAAGGGAGTGAGGAACCCCCTGTTAGTGAGAAGTAAATTGGTACAATTTTTAAAATACATACTAAAGCTGAATGACAGCATACCCTATGAGACAGAGATTTTACCCCTAGGTATGTATTCAAAGTATCATACCTATGTGTTTACACAAAAACATGGACAATAATGTTTACTGATGCATCATATGTAATATCACAAATTTGTAAAAATCCAAAGGTCAATAAACAATTAAATGAACAAACAACTGCTAATATATTCACATAATGAAATACTACAGCAATTGGAATTAACCATCCAAAACATCATCCATAAAAATCCATCAGCTGAAGAAAGGTTTTAACAAATCAAACAGCATCACGTAATAACTCCAGTTTATACATAAAAGTACTTTGCTATATACACAATAACTATCAAAGATGTTTCCATAATTTCGGTGTGCCTAAGTGGCTGAGTGGGTTAAGCCTCTGCCTTCAGTTCAGGTCATGATCTCAAGGCCCTGGGATCAAGCCCCACATAGGGTTCTCTGCTTGGCGGGGAGGTTGCTTCCCCTCTCTCTCTGCGTATTTGTGATCTCTCTCTCTCTCTGTCAAATAAATAAATAAAAATCTTTGGGGCACCTGGGTGGCTCAGTGGGTTAAAGCCTCTGCCTTCGGCTCAGGTCATGATCTCAGAGTCCTGGAATCGAACCCCACGTCAGAGTCTCTGCTCAGCGGGGAGACTGCTTCCCTTCTTCTCTCTCTGCCTGCCTCTCTGCCTGCTTGTGATCTCTGTCTGTCAAATGAATAAACAGAATCTTTAAATAAATAAATATATAAATAAATATCTTTAGAAAATAAATTTTTAAAAAATCCATAATTTAAACATGGCATGATAGAAAAAGATTACTTATTCAACCAGCAAGTCAATATGAAGGGTTACTTACAAAATATTTTTCCTTTGGCTAACTTCTTTGGATGGATTTCTCCCTCCTTGATGAGAGTCAGAAACAGAAAAAAGGTATTAAGTAGACAACTTCAAAAATATTTGCATTCCTGGACAATATACAAGGATAATTTAATTGAAAACAAGGTCCAAAGGCACTGAGTCTTGGGATTACCTTCCCTGCAGCAATGACCTTCAGGAAGAACAAACGAGGTGGTCCTGTCACAAGACCAATGTATTAGAAGGGTGATGCTAACTGTTTAAATTAATCTATGCATGTGTTACGGCTCAATTATGGTAGAGGTTATATGTCTTTCACTTAATACATTCCAAGATGTATCCAAGGAGAGGGAGGAAATCTAATGCACAAAGTCCTGCAGGGAAACAGACTTTTGGGATTCTAGTATCTTGGGTACATGACTTTCAAGATCAGTATTGGCATTCACATTAGCCAAGAAAAAGCAAGCAAGTATAGAAAATATCGTGTGAAATTATTTTTGTTTTTGTGTTTGCTTATTTGTGACCAGAACCAGGAGTGGGACTGTGGCACATTATTTTTGCTTACACCCTATGTGTTAGAACTCAGTGATATGGCCACATCTAATTGAGAGAGAGGCTGAAATTATGTAAGCTAATTTTTCAGGAAAAAGAAGAAATTGGCAAAAACTAACAAAATTGTTACAACCACCTAATTTTTTATGCCATAAAACCTTGCTAAGCATAAGATGCATTATGTATACACAATTCCTACATGGTTCTCACTACCATTTCTTTTAGTTGGTACACAAAGTTATCCTTTATGATCACACCCATTGCCTACATCTCAAAATCCCAAACTATCCATTCTTTTTAATGAACAGTGATAGCCAAACCACATGTGGATTCAACACTCAAACCCCATTGTTTCATGTATGTGAAACATTTCTCACTACTGTCTCATGAACACCATGATGGGGTCCAAATATCAATAAATCATAATTGGTTCTTACATAGAGCATAGAGCCATCTTTGAAGTATCTGGCTGAGAAATATCTGGCAAGTTCAATGTTTTCCAATGCACATAGAATACAAATTGCAATGTCTTTAATGGCATTGCTTGTGTTTAGTGAATCAGTCTGATTATGCCTTTAACAATGTAAATATCCTGTGATCCTCTCTTCATTATGTTACAATTTTTTCCTCAAAATCTTCCAAACTTTACTAGTTAAACTGAATTCACAGTTTTAACACAGTACTTCTAAATCAATTAAAACTGATATGCTTAATACTTCTTATCAGCATTATAAAACATAGGTATACATGATACTTAGATTAAAACTAACCAAAATAACACTATTAATAAATAAACACTATTTTCTAACTATTGGCATATGTCATTCAATCCTGCAAGAGCTTACAGAGAGATAAGATAATTATCAATATTTTAAATATGAGGTTCTGAAGGAGGGAGGTATCTTGCTTCAGATCATATATTCATCAACTTCAGACCAAGGTTATTTAATTTTGACATATATGGACTGACCCACCAAGCTTATACTATGTATGGTAGCCAAGTCAATTGCAGGCTATCTTGACTATTATATTGCAACCTGAAATATACAGAAGAGAAATTGTGCTAAACCACATAGCAGATTATAAATAGAGGGGCTATCTACCCAAGGAGACCTTCCTATTAGTTTTTGGATTGTTTTTTCTAACTACACTTGGGATGTAGCTTACCAGTCTTTTCACTCTATTTCATGTGGTCTGCGGAAAAACTAATATGGAAAATGAAGAGTTTATATATGTATGGAAATAATGGCAATAGACGTGATTACAGAAGTCAATCAGAAAGCTCATTTATTTAAGCCAAATAACTTCTTTTCTGATTTAAGAAGTCTTAAACTTCTTCCTGGTTTCTGGTACCTGTTCTGCTAACTGTATGTCACCGGAATAGCACTTAGGTGGCTTGTGGGAAGGAAATTCTTCCATGTAAGTGTTACATTCTAAGTTAATTATCCACTAATGTCTGAATAACCTTCATTTGTGAAATTATATTTAAAAATTATCTAGTGACTCTATTATTTTTCTTCTCCCTAGAATTTTCTTTCAACTAGTATGATGCTTTTTCTTCCACGTAAAGCCTGATATATTAAAGTTAAATGTCTTTAAAGGCAATTTAACTCACCTTCCATATGTCATTGGGAAACATGTAACCACTAAGGGAAGGGGAAAATGATCAATTTCACTGATCTATCACAGAAATACATTGAAAGTTTTACTTTAACTATTACAAAACTTCGCTAAAAAAAGAATTATGGAACAACAAGAGTCCTTTTCATCTGTAGATCCTTTTCATGAAAAATCTCAAGAGAAAACTCATAACTGCTGTTTCTATATTCATCTGAAGGGGAGGAAGAGGACAAACAATTGAAGGTGATTTAGCAAGATTTCAAGCAGTAGCAGTGGAATTAAATGTTGAAAGCAGAAGGGCTATGATATCAGGGTATTTGTAAAGAAATATGAGTCTAACTATGTCTTCATTAAATTTCTGAGTTAAGCATTTTAAAGGTTGAGTGAAATATTTTACTGTTGTGTCTATCAGAAATCATGACTTAAATTACTGAACAATTTGGCTATAGTAAGTAGTTTGTAGATTTTATTTCCACAATTCTACTTACCGTACACATTTTAAATGACAGTGCCACATCTTGTGACTAACCCTAAAAGCCAAACATCATATTAAATAACCAAGCTTTGATCCTTGTTAGCAGAGCTTATAAATTGGATTCCAAAGCAAAACACTAGCTATAAGAAAATATGCAAAAGATTATGCAAAGACAGTCCTTCTAGAAATGTAGGGATCAATGAGGACCATGAAAATCCATGCCCAGCTCTTTCTTGCTCCTCTTTCTTATATTCCCTCTCTTAGAGTTGTACCTACTCACCAAAGATCATAGTTCATCTACTCACCAAAGAGCTGGAAGTTATCTTAGACTCCTTTGTCTTTTAGTATCTATAATTGATAATTTATTCACCTTCAGCAGATTTAATCTCCCTAACAACTCTCAAAAAAATTTTATTAATTTATTTAGCGTTTTAGTGAGATATAATTCACATACATTGTATTCCATCTTTGCAAAGTGTACAGCTCATGTATACTCACGTATATGAAGTATACATGGTTTTTAAAATAGCCACAAATTTGTGGTATCATTCTCACAGTAAATTTTAAGTCATTTTTGCTACCCTCGAAAGAAATCCTATACCCGTTTAGCAATCACTCTCCATCTCCTCTACCCTCAGTCATTAGCAATGACTAATTTATTCTGTTTCTCTAGATTTGTATATTTGAACATTTCTTATAAATAAAATTAAATAATATAATATGTGTTTTTTTAGTGACTGACTTCTTTCATTTAGAATTATGTCTCCAGGTTCTTTTGTAGTATTAGTACTTCATTCCTATTTATGACTGAGTTAATATTCCATTGTTGAATATACCACATCTTATTTATCCACTCATCAGTTAATGAACATTTGGGTATTTTCACTTTTGACTGTTACGAGAAATGCTGTTATAAATATCCGTGGGCAATTTTTTGTGTAGATACATGTTTTCATTTCCCTTGGATGCATATCTAGGAATTTTATATTTGACATTGGGGAACTGCCAGATTATTTTCCAAAGTGACCTCACCATTTTACTTTTCCACCAGAAATATAGGAGGATTCTAATTTTTCCACATCATCCTTGACACTTTTCATTGTCTTTTTGAGTGTTACCACTCTATTTGTGAAGTGTTATATCATCGCGCTTTTGATTTGTGTTTCCCTTGGTGATGAGCATCTTTTTATGTGCTTATTGCCCATTTTCTCTAGAGATATGTCTATTCAGATCTTTGTTCATTTTTAACTGAGCCATTTGTTTTCTATTATTAAATTGGAAGTGTTCTTTAAATATGTTAGATAAAAGTCCCCTATCAGACAGATTATTTTCAAATGTCCCCCATTTTGTAGGTTATCTTTTTAATTCCTTGATGTTATGCTTTGAAGCATAAAAGTGTTTATGTAAAAAAAAAACAACACACACACAAAACTCTAATTTTGATGAAGCAAATTTCCTATTTCTAAGCTTTTTCAAGATACTGTTTTAGTTCATGTTCATGTCACCATCTCTCTTCTTAATATCATTGCAATAATCTTCTTCTTCTTCTTCTTCTTTTTTTTTTGAAAGAGAATGAAGGGAGAGAGGAGCAGAGCAGAGGGAAGAAGGAGAGAGAGAACCTTAATATGGAGCCCATCATGAGGCTCAATCTCACAAACCTGAGATCATGATCTAAGCTAAAATCAAGAGTCAGTCACTTAACTGATTGAGCCATCCAGGCACCTCCATTGCAATGATTTTACAACTAATTTCCTGGGTTTTAGTTTCAGCTTCTTCTGGTACATTCTTTATCCTGTTACCATGTTGATCCTTCCAAAATTCAGATTGACAATTATCCTTATTTCTAGAGTAGTGTACCTTAAGGAAAAGTACATTTTCTCTGGTGCAGAAAATAAAGTCCCCATATGAAATTATTTCTGGAGGCCTCTCCAGCATTTCTTTTTGCTGTGCTCCACTTCCAGTTGTCATTCTAGGCATCCCATATCTTTCTAAGCTCTGTAGATGTGACCCATCTCACCATGACCTCTGCCCCTCCTACCAACATAGTAAGGCACATATGCTGATACTTTCTATGTCAGAGGATACAAACTGTTTTTTGTGGGCTGTCTCTGAATCACAGAAAAATTATACAGCATCATTTGAGACCCATTATTAAATTTTAATTAATTTCATACAATTAAATATAAAGAAAGTTGACATAAAAGCATGAATTTCCATCTTCTCTTAAAAAATTAGAAAAACTGGTGAAAGAAAGAAAAGAAAAAGAAAGAAAACAAACTAAGTCAGCATTTATGATTTCTATATGTTCCATATGTTTAATAATAATAAAAATAATAATATATATTTTATAGTGATCTATTTTATACTCTTCTCATATGGAAATGATAGTACTTATTATATATTCCTATTAACTAATAACAACATGACATTGTGATTAAAAGTGTAAGCAGCCTCTAAAACTCAACTATATGGGTCAAATTGTGGCTCAGGCACTTAAAAGCTATGTGAACTTTTTTAGGTTACTTTAGTCTCTATGCTCCAGTTTCTCTAACAATATAAAGAATATAGCAGTTATTTGAGAAACTGTGCCTATATGTATAGAAATTATATAACTCATCATGTGTTTGGTCCTTGAGCACAATGCAAGTATCTTACAACTGCATATTTTTATTATAGCTCTGTTTTGTCCAAATAGGCTACTTAGTGATCTTTGTATTGCAGTAGAGCAGATAGTAGATATTCAGAACTTACTGAGTCAATTTGATAAATGTAAAACAAATCAAAGCGGGAAAAATTACTTTCTTAAGGTAAGTTATGACATTAAGAAAAATTACATTAAGAAAATATCTTCTGTGGAAACTTGCATTTAAAGATATGGAAATTGTTCCTACTTCATTCAGTCTAGTTACCTCCCCCCACGAAAACCTTTAATTATTAATTTGTTTGTTTTTATATTACCTAGCTTACAAAGCCACGTGAATGACTCATTATTTCATTTTGTTTTGTGCTTTATAGGGGATGTTCATATTTCTGTGTGTGTTTCTGGTCTTGTTGGGGGGGGTGGGAAATGGATGCTCTCACTCAAATAAATTTGTTTGCCTCACTATTCTATCTACATAGTATGTATTTCTTAAAATGGTAGCATTTATCCCATATCATTTACTATATAATGGTATTTATGAATTCTTAGGTCATTGCACATTTACATATGTATTTCTTACTAGTTAAAAGTATAGAACTCAGAGATAACCAGAATTCTAAAAATTTAAAAGTAAAAATTGCTTGCCATGCCAGAACTTTACATGTTCATAGATCATTTGACTAGCTCAGCCAACTCCTCCAAAAATGCTTTTATAAGAAGAGCTCTTAATATATATATTTAAAGTGTGAATATATTCTAGAATGAATTAATTAATTCCTTATATCAAACATTTGTGGAACAATTTTTGGGGGCAAAACACTCTGGAGTTGAAAAGATTATGACAGGTACCTGAACTCAGCCAGATGGAGAGCTAGATATAGAAATACAAGAATTAAACAAGTGTTCCTCAGATTTATAAGCTAAAGTTTATGAAAATACAGGTGGTGGGGATATGAAGAATTACTACTGGTTAGTAGTGATTTGATGATATATGATAAAAATGAAAGTCTAGGAAGCATATTCCAGGCAAAGAGCACAATTTAGAAGTGGTCGTTGCTAGTGTGCACAACCATCCTGGTTTGCCAAGGACTGGAGAATTTCTAATCACCTAAAAGAAGAGTTTTAAAGAATGAAGGGTAATGTGATAACCAGGCTTGGGTTCTATGGGACCCAGTGCAACATCTGGTTCTTGATATCCTCTGGTGAGTGGCAAAGCCAATATCAGGAAACCATTGCTTCTAGAATATTTAAAACACTGTGGTTAAATCATAATTGAAAGAAGAGTTTTATATTGATAAATATTTTATTTTGAATGTGAATTTATGGAATTTTAAAATAGAGTTTTTCTTTCTGTACTTCAGCTTTATACACACACTCACACAGACACACACAAATACACAATTACATATTGGTCCCAAGTTTAGTGATATGCAGTCATGTAGAGGTATGTTTGATGTGCTAGAAACTTCTAATGTTTTAAAATATGATGAATTGTATTTATTTGCAAAGAAGATATTGACATTTTATGCTGTATATTATAGGTCACCACAACTTTCATTTTTGTGTCAGACTTATTGGACCAAGAATTAAATGTCCTATTTTATTCTGACATTGTGTTTACTACAGGTTTGCTATTTCAGCAGGCATATTTCATTATTGGGAACTTTATGTTGACTAAATAGCATATCTTTACAATTTCTTTTAAATGAAATAAAATTTATATTCTTCACATTTGACATAAATTCTGTAAATTAATGTAATAGCTAACTATTTTTTAAAAGATGTAATCACTTTTCAAGGAATAAATTTTCATGTAGAGATAGCATTTCAAATTGAGTAACTGGCTTTTTTTTTTTTTTTTTTTTTCCCCAAACCTCAGCTTTGGTACTTTTTCCCCCCATAATTTCATTATTCCAAAAATTATAGCTGACATAGTGACACCCACATTAAAAAAAAAAAATTGTAATGCATGGCCATACTGCAAACATTAAGCCATCTTCAGTCAACTTCTTTGTGTACTGTTCACTGTGGTTTTACATCCTCATGCATCCAAAGACCAACATAAAGTTTTCATCCTTTTCAGTATTCAGTCACAGACTAAGAGTTCCAGATTCCATCCATAACTATTGTGATCACACAGTTGAGACCACCCAGTTATCTCTTTGAGAAAGTACCATTTACAAAAAGATGTGGAATATTAATAAGGCTCTGTCTCATGGCCAGTTATTTGACTCTTCCATATATATATATATATATATATATATATATATATATATATATATAAAAGCAGGGGTTTATTTATTTATATTTTATTTTGAGTTATAAAATAATTCATAATAACTACACAAATAAACCAGATCTGCCCTTGTGATTAAGTCTCCTACTGATAGAAAATTAAGTACAAGGAGAGATGCATTTGCCTCTGCACTGTGGAAAAGATAAGTTTGTGTATTTCTGTTACCAAGTGGTGCACAGAGAAGTTACACTCTTGGCAGAAAACTTAGATATTTCTCGATCTATGTATTTTTCTTTTTTTTTAAAGATTTTTATTTATTTATTTGACAGACACAGATCACAAATAGGCAGAGAGGCGGGTGGGGGTGGTCGGGGGCGGGAAGCAGGCTCCCTGCCCTGCAGAGAGCCAGATGCGGGCTCCATCCCATGATCCTGGGATCATGTCCTGAGCTAAAGGCAGAGGTTTAACCCACTGAGCCACCTAGGTGCCGCTCCCCATCTATGTATTTTCAGTGAAACTTTTGTAAGATGTATCACAGCAAATTACAAGTTCAGTCACAAGTAATCTATACCTAGATGTCATTAAAATAATGGATTTTGTTTAGATTAATTTTCTTTTAACTGTACAAATAGAAATAATTCTAAATCTTCACTAATACATTTTCTTTTTTTTTTTAAGATTTTATTTATTTATTGGACAGACAGAGATCACAAGTAGGCAGAGAGGCAGGCAGAAAGAGAGGAGGAAGCAGGCTCCCTGCTGAGCAGAGAGCCCGATGCGGGGCTGGATCCCAGGATCCTGAGATCATGACCCAAGCCGAAGACAGAAGCTTTAACCCACTGAGCCACCCAGGTGCCCCACTAATACATTTTCTTATTTAATCCCCCACATTTGTATATTTACCTGAATGAGGAAAAGGGATGAAATTATAGCTAAAATTGTGTAGAAATGTGAACAATAGCTAACTAATCTCATGTATGCTGAAACAGTATAAATGACCTGTACTTTGTTCACTTTTATAGTTAATAAAAAAGGAGTCTAGATATAACAAAAGGAATGCCTAAGTTAGAACTAAAACACATATTTCTGACTAGGTATTTTGTATTTGCTTTTATCTTGGCTGCATGTCACAGCTTTCAGACATGGCAAGGGCCATCAAGAACAGTGGAGGGTCTGGTATTTTATCCTTTTTGAAAGCTGTTAAATTAACCTGTGACATTTTCATAGATGGTGACAGAAGACATGAGTGTGCTGAGCCTAGGCCAAAGGACTCCATTACTCGTGGAGCAGCAGAGTGCATAAACTTCCTGTTGCAGTAGGAACACCCTTTGCACCCTTCCCAAGTCCCACAGAAATCATGTGGAAACAGGAGCAGGTCGATGCTACATCCACAGTGGGTGTGTTTCACAGCCAAATAATGATGAGCTTAGAAACCCAATTCTGTTAAAAGAACAACTGCAATTCTGTCCAATCATTATCCCAAAGAAAGAGATTATTTTTACCACTCTGGTCAGGAACCAAATCTGCCCTCTGCCCCAGAGGGTGACCTACTTTGTATTTTCCCAGGCTGCTATGTAAATGATCTGGAGAAACTGGTTCCAAACAGAAGCTGATACTGGACTTGCAGAAATACCCTGGGACAGGGTTTATCACAGAAATATCCTGTCCTTCAACAGGACCCCACTGCAGCACGGTCTTCAAGGAAAGCGGCAGGCTCTGGATGGGGTTAGATACTAATGTTAGGACCTGGTAAAATAAACCTATCATATAGCTGCAGTATCATGCTACTGGTCAACTTGCTAGCTAAATAGTCACAGAAAGAGTAAATTTTTATCATTTTGCTTTTCTTCTGTGACAGATTGTGCCTTTAGAAAATCTCTGAGTTTATTTATTTGGGTCCTTTCTCTTTTCTTTTTGATAAGTCGGGCCAGGGGTTTATCAATTTTATTAATTCTTTCAAAGAACCAGCTCCTAGTTTCGTTGATTTGTTCTATTGTTTTTTTGGTTTCTATTTCATTGATTTCTGCTCTGATCTTTATGATTTCTCTTCTCCTGCTGGGCTTAGGGTTTCTTTCTTGTTCTTTCTCCAGCTCCTTTAGGTGTAGGGTTAGGTTGTGTACCTGAGACCTTTCTTGTTTCTTGAGAAAGGCTTGTACCGCTATATATTTTCCTCTCAGGACTGCCTTTGTTGTGTCCCACAGATTTTGAACCGTTGTATTTTCATTATCATTTGTTTCCATGATTTTTTTCAATTCTTCTTTAATTTCCCGGTTGACCCATTCATTCTTTAGAAGGATGCGGTTTAGTCTCCATGTATTTGGGTTCTTCCCAAACTTCCTTTTGTGGTTGAGTTCTAGCTTTAGAGCATTGTGGTCTGAAAATATGCAGGGAATGATCCCAATCTTTTGATACCGGTTGAGTCCTGATTTAGGACCGAGGATGTGATCTATTCTGGAGAATGTTCCATGTGCACTAGAGAAAAATGTGTACTCTGTTGGACCATTTCCTTATACCACACTCAAAAATAGACTCAAAATGGATGAAGGACCTCAATGTACGAAAGGAATCCATCAAAATCCTTGAGGAGAACACGGGCAGCAACCTCTTCGACCTCTGCCGCAGCAACATCTTCCTAGGAACAACGCAAAAGGCAAGGGAAGCAAGGGAAAAAATGAACTACTGGGATTTCATCAAGATCAAAAGCTTTTGCACAGCAAAGGAAACAGTTAACAAAATCAAAAGACAACTGACAGAATGGGAGAAGATATTTGCAAACGACATATCAGATAAAGGACTAGTGTCCAGAATCTATAAAGAACTTAGCAAACTCAACACCCAAAGAACAAATAATCCAATCAAGAAATGGGCAGAAGACATGAACAGACATTTCTGCAAAGAAGACATCCAGATGGCGAACAGACACATGAAAAAGTGCTCCATATCACTCGGCATCAGGGAAATACAAATCAAAACCACAATGAGATATCACCTCACACCAGTCAGAATGGCTAAAATCAACAAGTCAGGAAATGACAGATGCTGGCGAGGATGCGGAGAAAGGGGAACCCTCCTACACTGTTGGTGGGAATGCAAGCTGGTGCAGCCACTCTGGAAAACAGCATGGAGGTTCCTCAAAATGTTGAAAATAGAACTGCCCTATGACCCAGCAATTGCACTATTGGGTATTTACCCTAAAGATACAAATGTAGTGATCCAAAGGGACACATGCACCAGAATGTTTATAGCAGCAATGTCCACAATAGCCAAACTATGGAAAGAACCTAGATGTCCATCAACAGATGAATGGATCAAGAAGATGTGGTATATATACACAATGGAATACTATGCAGCCATCAAAAGAAATGAAATCTTGCCATTTGCAACAACATGGATGGAACTAGAGCGTATCATGCTTAGCGAAATAAGTCAAGCAGAGAAAGACAACTATCATATGATCTCCCTGATATGAGGAAGTGGTGATGCAACATGGAGGCTTAAGTGGGTAGAAGAATAAATGAAACAAGATGGGATTGGGAGGGAGACAAACCATAAGTGACTCTTAATCTCACAAAACAAACTGAGGGTTGCCGGGGGGAGGGGGTTTGGGAGAAGGGGGTGGGATTATGGACATTGGGGAGGGTATGTGATTTGGTGAGTGCTGTGAAGTGTGTAAACCTGGTGATTCACAGACCTGTACCCCTGGGGATAAAAATATATGTTTATAAAAAATAAAAAATTAAAATAAATAAATAAATAAATAAATAAATAAATAAATAAAAGAAAATCTCTGAGTTTATCCTGTGCCAGGATCCTAACAGCCTATCTAACCTTGGCAACAAAAGGGAGGTTGGCTTTTCCTGGCACATAAGAATGAAAATGTTCTTTAGTCTTGTTATCACTGCTTATATGCAAGTCTGTGCTGCCTGAAGTAGGATCAGGCAGGTCAGTTTGTCATAGAATGTCATTTGTCAGAATGCATTATCTATAATCAGCTAAATTAGTTTCTTAGGTCTGCTTGTGAGTGGTCCTAGGTAGAAAACCAGGATACAGTTATGAGAGTGCCATGAGATTAACTCTTCATTTAAAATATGAAATCAAAACATTTTAATTGCTTTAGGTACATAGCGCAGAAGAGAAGGAAGAGAGGATAGGATAGTGCCCCAAATGATGGTCACATGACACAGCTGCAGTGATCCTCTCTTCTCTGCCCACTATTTCCTGGGAAATAAGAGATTTTTTTCTGAAGATTCTAGTTAGGATGATAAGATTTTTAAATTCAGTTGCTACACAATGATAACTTCCTCACTAGGAAAGCTTCTATTTTGTAAGAGCATATAACAGTGAGATCATTAAATGACACATGCCTTAACAGTTAAATCTGTTTTCCACCTTTATTTATTCAAAAATATATCATGAAAACAATGCTGTACCAGGGGAGAGAGTAATAAACACAACCCACAAGCTCTCTGAACTCATGAAATTCATCTTTTTGGGAAAAGGAGACCTACCCCAAAAAGACAATTAAGTATAAATGAAATAAGCAAGATGATTTCTTGGATTGGTAAATATAGTGAAAATACAAAGAGTATTGTATGGAAAAGAAGAATTGGGGCCATCTCAATGATGTGATGAAGGAAGTTACTTTGTAGATATTCACACAGATTTGAAGAGTAGATATAAGCATATGATTTGAGAATTATGCATAGTCATTATAAAAAAAGGCTTAAGATGGGGAGATGGGGGCACCTGGGTGGCTCAGTGGGTTAAGCCACTGCCTTCGGCTCTGGTCATGATCTCAGGGTCCTGGGATCGAGCCCTGTGTCTGGCTCTCTGCTCGGCAGGGAGCCTGCTTCCCTTCCTCTCTCTCTGTCTGCCTCTCTGCCTACTTGTGATTTCTCTCTGTCAAATAAATAAATAAAATCTTAAAAAAAAAAAAAAAAGATGGGAAAATGTTAGTCATTGCAGAGGGACCAAAAGGAAGTCAGCATGGCCTCCATAGGATGAAAGTCCGAGGTTCACAAAATGAGCACTCTCTCTTCATTTTATCTCCAGGCTCTAGTAAAAATGGCTGATCTTATTGTACAAGAGGCTAAAAATGCATTGTTATTATAACTACAGAGAGAGACAAGAATCCCTGATGTCTAGGAATTGGCTTGATATTGACGGCTAAAATTTGGTGTTGCTGTGAGTTGACCTGGTACTCATAGCTAGGTTTTGGTGTCTACCTGTTGAACACAAACAGTTTCATACACCATCAGCATAAGACTAGGTGTCTCTGTAATCATTAGTATCAAGACATACTCATAAGACCTTTCCATTGTCATGTGTGAATATAGAGAAGAGAACCAAACATCCCTCATTCCCAGCTACTTTGAGTGACTCCTGCTTCTTTTCAATTATAGCTTTAGCTTTTCCTCCTTCTAGGTAAGATTTATTAAGATAGCAAATTGAAGGGGAGCCTGGGTGGCTCAGTAGGTTGGGGCCTCTGCCTTCAGCTTGGGTCGTGATCCCGGGGTCCTGGGATCAAGCTCCGCATCAGGCTCTCTGCTCAGCAGGGAACCTGCTTCCTCCTCCCTCTCTCTGCCTGTTTCTCTGCCTACTTGTAATCTCTGCCTGTCAAATAAAATAAATAAAATCTAAAAACAAAATAAAAAAAACAATATATCAAATTGCAGATTTTCCCTGCTTCTCAATACCAGGTAATCTAGGGCAAAGATCCAATTCCATACACCTTTTCCCGAGTCATCCAACAAAGCCAAAATCTAGTGAGCTCTTTTCAACTCCTCTTACTGAATTGTCCCAGAACTCCTGATGCTATTCACACACTTGCAACTAACACACTTACACTAACGGCATCATTTAGTCCAAGACAGAGCCCCAAGTCTACCCAAAGAATAAGCCTATCACTTTCAAAGACTGACAACCAAAGCCAACTGAACATACAAACAGGTGAGGAATGGAGTCAGCCCCAGACCTTAGCATATCCGTGTTCTTAACCTACAGCTGTCAAGCTTTTTTTGGGGGCCTAGGAAGATGCTCTTATTTGGGGTCTGGAGGTTGGGGGAGGGATCCAACTGTCATTGTAAAGCAGGTGCTGCCCATAACAGAGATGAATCCCCCTTATTAATGTTTTCATCTATCGGTCTTCCACTGGGTAAGGAACTTTAGATCCATTCTGCAGATGAAGAAATGGAGACTCTGGTAGAACGAAGGCCTAAAGTTACACAACTGGTGAGAATTTCATTGCCCCTCTGTAGGACCTCCAGCTAGGGTGAGATTTGAGCTGAATGGGGAGGAGTGGTACTTTCTGACTGGCAGAACTTAAGTGCAAAGAAACTCTAGTGTAAGCCTTTTCTCCGATATATGCAATGAGTAATTGTAATAAGTACTTTTAGTTGAGTTTCAACTACAGGTTTGAAACTACCGGTTTATTCCCAGTGGTCTTTGGCTGGAGGGCATTTATACTACTGCACCCATTTCTTACATCTAATATAAACACAAAAGTATCACAGAGATTTTATTTTCTGGAGAGCCTCCCTAGTAAGACATATTTTACATGATTTTTGCAACTTGAATTTAAAGATCTAGGAGAAAGAATTATTTAAAGACCACCAACTGTTTATTATACTGACTGTTACTATTATGAAGAATTTAGCTTATTCCATATAATGTAAATGCATTATCAAATATCTGAAAAATAGGTTATTGAGGAAAATTAAAGATAATTTTTTCCTTGAGAAAAGCAACATTTCTAAGTACCCCAATTTAGAAATAATTACCAATTAGCATACAAGAACATATGGAAATTGCCTCAAGATTACAGGAAATTGGCAGTTCATGGTTATTATATAGGGTGCTTGGTAGAATATACTCACGTAAAATGAGTTGAATTAGAAGTTTGAAATTAAAGAATACTTGAAATGTATTGCTAATTTGAAAAAGAGACCAAAAATTACTTCAAGATTTAATGTTTGGGAAAAAATTGACTTAATTTAAAATTTTTTTCAATATTACTCTTTACTATTGAGAAAGATTGAACACCAGAAAAAGCCTTATTTGGGAAAGAAAAATCTATTCAATGCCATGGTATCCAAAATACACAGATTATAAGAAATGGTGTGACTACTCACAATAGATCTATTTCTCAAGGAAAGAAAGAGTTCCACCCTCAGATGACTCAAAAATAAGGATGTGATATTAAAAGCACAAAGATTATTTTCAGTAATTTCATAAAATAACCCCAGTTGAGGGTTAAGACAAGGTACCTGTAATTGTCAACATTTTTGTCATATTCAATGGGAATTAGAGCACACAAAGTAACTTCCAGCTGGCAAAATGTGATATCTATCTATGACTTAGATACTGTGAATTAAGAAATTTTATAATTTGGACCAAAATATCATGACAGAAAATTTTATTTTATGAGTAAGTGTTTGGTTGAAAATATATGTCTGTTTCTTTTTTTAGAAATATCCAATTCTGAAAGTCCTAAGTAATGAATTAGGAGTCAGCTCAGAGTCATTAATTCTCATTCTTGAATGAAGGTCCCAATAAAACAGTTGTCTCCTGCGATATAATTTTTCTTCCCAAAGACTGAATAGAAGAGAAAATGCATGGAAAAGGAAATGTCTGTCTAAAGACGAAGTTCAAACTTGGGAATGTGTCCTCAAATGACCCAGGCAGATATATCACACTCTTTTTTTTTATTATTATTAACCATAATCCATAAACCATATAAAATTTGTTAGTCTTTCTTTTTTTATTATTATATTATGTTGGCCACCATACAGTACATCATTAAAATCTGTCAGTCTTTAAACCCAATTAGTTCTCTTAACTATGAGACTTTTCAGATAACTTCTTGTCAATACCTTTCATTCCTTCAAAGTGATTTGTCTGAAGTCCTTGGCCATATTGCCCATTTGTGAAAATAAATAAATAAATGAATAAATAACACATCTGGAAGCATATCTGATTGGGTATATACATAGAGAAGCAGATTCAGTTTAGCAGACTCGTGGTAATCAAACAAAAAATACATTAAAGTGTACATGAATGTACATGTGTATGGACCAATGTGTGTGTATATGTATGTCTGAACTATGAGCTGGTAGTGGGCTATTCAGGCAGGACTTCTCGTATGAAATTGGAAATCATAGTGTTTTCTTCAGAAAACAGATCAGCTTTCAAAATTTGGCATTATCGGTCATTATGATTATTGGTCAACAGCATGACTATGGAACTTTAATTCCATATCAGAAATGCAATCAAGAATTTTTTTAAGTATACATTCAATACAAAATTTTGAAAATTCAAAAGTTTGGAAACTTTTTCTGATGGTAGGAAATTGGTGACTTTAGGTATCATGCACCAAGAGCACAAAAAAATAGTAAAGCATAATAATTTTTTATCAATCAATAAATTTTATAAAACATCTATTATGTGCTAGATAGTACTTTATTTTAAGGGCACAATATTATGTAGTGGACAATAATCAAATAAATATGAAAAATAACATATATCATAAAAACATGCACTGAAATAAAAATGGTGAGAACAGAAGTGTATATCCAGTGGTGTGTGTATGTGTTTGGTGAGAGACAGACACAGAAACAGTGAAAGAGAACTATATTGCAGAAGTAGGGATATAGGAATGCATCAGTCCAATGAGGCGGAAGGGAAGAAATAACACCAGACCTATATCACTATATTATTTATGAAGACTAAAACTGCATAGCCTCAGACTACACATTTTTCCAAGAAAATATACATACACATATAATGTGAATCAATATATCATTAGTTTCGTTTTCTTTCTCTCTTTCTTTCTCACTCTCTTTCTTTCACAGAGAGAGACATAGCAAGAGGGGAGGGAACAGAAAGCAGGAACAGTCGAAGAGGGAGAAGCAGGCTTCCCGCAGAGCAGGAAGCCTGAAGTGGGGCTTGATCCCAGGACCCTAGGATGGAGCCGGATGTGGGTCTTGATCCCAGGACACTGGGAACCCAAGCACCCCATAACATTAGTTTCTTATGTGGCTTTCAAACACCTCCACCTTCTGAAAATTTACATTCTTGTGCAACCCACTCCCCTTGTTCAGTCAAAATTTAGTGTTTGTAAAAAATGCAATATGGCACAAGTGATTAGATGTCATTTCTGTGATTAGATTATAAAAGGCTGGTATTTCCTTCCTGTTGACATTCTTTCCCTATTCTGTCAGCTTGCACACGTGATAAAGCAAGCTACTAAATTTAAGGAATCCCTCCCCTCCCCCAAAAGAAACTAAAGGTAGCCTCCAGCCAACAGCTTATGTGAGGAACTAAGGCCTTAATCCAATGCTCCTTGAGGAACTGAATTCTGCCACCAAAACTGTAAGTAAATTTAGATGCAGATCCCTCCCCGGTCAAGATTTCAGATGAGGTTGGAGGCCTTGGGCTGAAACCTTGATGATAAACTATGAAGCAGAGAACCCAACTGAGCTGTGCTTGGATTTTTGATCCACAGAAACTCTGAGATAGTAAATATAGGCTGTTTGAAGCCACTAAGATTTAGGATAATGTGCTATATAGTGAGGGTTAACTAATATAAACTATATATATAGGTAGATGCTTATGTACGTATACACTCACACATGTACCCACACACTCTATCTACTATATACGCTAATATAAAACAAACACACAAATGTATATACATGTGTATATATGTGTGTGTGTGTGTCTGTGTGTGCATATCTAAAGATATGCTGCAGGATGAGCTAAATAGGACTACACATATAGAATAAGATACAAGGGAAGGGAATCAAGACCAACACACAACCATTAAGTGAAATGCATGATTAACTTAATGTGTTGCACCTTCCACAAATACAAATTCTGAAAGGGTAATTCACTGGGGAGAGAGTGGGTACTGTGGACTTAATAGTTTGCTGGGATTGCTAAAACAAAATATCATAGACTTGGTAACTTAAACAATAGAAATTTATTTTCTCACAATTTTGGAGGCTAGAATTTAAGATCAAAGTGCCCTGAAGATTGGTTTCTAGTGAGGCCTTTCTTCCTGGCTTATACACAGCCACCTTTTCACTGGTTGTCCTATGGCCTTGCCTATGGGCTCTTACAGAAGGAGCTTTCTGGTGTCTCTTCCTTTTCTTAAACTAGAACCTGCTGGATGAGGTTCCCACTCTTATGACTCCATTTAACCTCAAATACCTCCTTAAAAGCCCTGTCTCCAAAAATTTTCACATCATGAATTAGATGTTCACCATGTGACCTTTAGGGGGACACAGTTCAGTCCATAACCGTGTCATTTTGTTTTCCCTTTTTTGAAAATACCCAGTATTACAGAACTTTCATAATTAGTAATCCTCAGGTAACTAAGATCTGTGGGTTTATAAATATATAATGAATGAAATATTCAGAGAGCATGTCAAATGTAGCAAACATCATTTGCAGTAAATAAAAAAAAAAATTACTTCATGTTTTTTTCTGGCTCTTGGACTAAGCCAGACCTTTCATATTTAGCCATTACTCTCACAAACTTTCAAATATTGTAGTGTATGCTTTTGCATTTTAGGCCAAGTCTCTACCTCTATAGCCACTGTATTGATTTTTCTTTTTCTTTTTTTTAAATTTTTAATTAAAAAAATTCCTTTTTCTTACTAAAAGTGGAAATGATCTGAAAAACGGTTGCTAGTACTTATTTTCCAAAGACATAACAGCCTAAATTCTAAAATGTTCAGACTTTTTTTCCCCCCAGCATAGGCCTTTTATTCTTTAATTATGAAATAAAATATTTCTATTTTAGGGGACTTTGAACATTCCAGAAAGGGTAAAATTTTTATTTATAATTCTTTATAAGTGCATGTGGAACATATAGGTCTCTGAAATCAACCTGTGAGTACTGAATTAAACCAATCTGCCCAACAGAGATTGTGAGACATAGTCCTAGGGGCTCCACCCTAAGACCTATAATGATTAGATGGCATTTTCAAGTTTTTTCACAGAGCAATTGAATTCATTTTCCTACTTCCTTCTTTGTGTGAGAAGGTGTCCATTCTGTTTTCTGTGCTGCAAAATGTCCAGCAACCTCTATGTGCATTCTATGAAGTTGGTAATATCTTCAATGCTTTTAAGATTTTATTTATTTATTTGACAGAGTGAGAGGGAAACAGAGGGAACACAGCAGCGGAGTGGGAGAGGGAGAAGCAGGTGGCCCGCTGAACAGGGAGATGTATGCGAGTCTCAATCCCAGGACTACCTGACCCGAAGGCAGACATTTAAACAACTGAGCCACCCAGGCACTCCTTCCTTAATACTTAATAATGTTTTCTCCTATAAGTTATCATAATTGGGCATCTAAGAAAGTTTCCCAAACCTCATATGTCAGTTTAAATATGTTCTGAAAAATAAAAGTCAATGGTACTGTTCCTATGTTAGCAACTATATTCACTTCTATTTCTCTTTATAGGCGGAGTAGTTCTTGATACAACAGATCTAACATCCTAAGAGACAGCAGCAAAAAACAAAACAAAACAAAAACAAGAATAGATTTTTTTTTTAAATAAGAAAACTCTAATTCTAATTCGAAAATGGAATTAGCTAGTGTCTCAAAAATAGGGCAATGCATATATGATGTTATCTTAAGGAAAATAAGATCCTGTGTCAGAGCCCACGCTGCAATGTGTATCACTAGGATATTCAGTGAGGAGGAATACAGACTGAGTACTTCTAGAATATACAACTGAAGGTCATATGCAGAAAGAAACAGTTAGAGAGACATTATCATAAAAAGGAATGCACTTGATAATTATTGTCTTGTTTAAGCAATAATCTATGAACTGACTATAAAGAAAATATACGAAAATTAACTCAAAATGTTATTATAATTTAACACAAGCAGTACTATAGAATTTACTCTGAAAAATATGACCAATAGGTGGTGCTGCTGTGATGGAATTGGATTAAACTTCATGCAAATCTGACCCTAGATTCTCCTATTTTTAGTTTCCTATATACCTCCATCTCGTCTACTTAGCAACTGTTCAATAGTGAACTGGTTATAAAAAGTCACTGAGGATAGAATGTTTTTAAGTATTTGGGAGTCATTTTCTACCACCATCATTTAAAAAGATGAGCAATAGGTCAGAGATCATAGCTATAAAAAATAGACTGCTCAAGGTGGTACTTATCTGAAGAATGAATATACAAGTGCTCGACTCAAATGGAAGTTATGAATTTTGCATAAAGCCCTTCATCAAGGTTGAATTACATAATGTCTCATTTAATGGCATATCTATGTGACATTCCTTGTCAAGCATTATTTTTCGTTGTCAGACCAAACATTTGATTTGTAAGATATAAAGTGAATTTCACTGACAGTAAAAAAGGCATGTTTACAATTTGCAATTAAACATGAATGATAAGACTAGTGAATGCATAATGTATAAGTATAAAAAAACTATGACTTTAGACATGTAAATTTTATAATAAAACACCAAAGCTATTCAAGTTATTTTGATTTTATTTTTAAAATATCTAATTATAAACAGATTTGAAAATGAATTAAGAGTTGATATCAGAATTATTGTGATACAATTTGAGACATGCAGTGATTTGTCAGAATAGAGATCACTTCTCAAAATTAAATGTTAGTAACAAAACTTTATTTTGACGTTTATATGACAGTTAAAAAGTACACACATTTAAAACTATGTTAGCCCTTTAAAAAATAGCTACCAAAACAAATCAAGGTGAATATTCAAAACCTGGTGATTCACAGACCTGTACCCCTGGGGATAAAAATATATGTTTATAAAAAATAAAAAATTAATAAAATAAAAAAAATATTTTTTAATTATTTCTTTTATTTCTTCTTGGAATAGATTCATAAACAGAAATTAAAATTTCTTTAACCAGTGGAAATGGGATTTTGAAAGTATAAATCATAAGTTTTCTTGTCAGGATTTTTACTCCTAGATTTTTCAGATTTGCCCATTCTCTCTCACTTTCTCTTAATCATATTTTAGAAACTCTATTTTACAACATCATAGAGTATTGCATATTTATACTGCTAAAATAAAACTTGTTTAAAAGAAAGCATGACTTCTATAACACATCACCTGAATTATGTAAAATATTAGAGTAATTAATTGTTACTAGTGCTCCCTATTTATATGTTGATGTCTAACCCTCAGTACCTCAGCATGTGATGTGATTTAGAGATGAGGAAGATCTTCACAGAAATAATCAAGTTAAAATGAGGTCATTAGGGAAGGCTCCAATTCCCTATACCTGGTGTTTTAATATAAGGGGCGATTCAGAGACAAGCACACATGCAGGGAAATCTGATGTGAAGAGACTAAAAAAACTAGCAATCTAGCAACCGATGAGAGACATCCGGCACAGACTCTTCCCTCACAGATGTCAGAAGGGACCAACCCTACCTACTCCTTGACCTTGAACTTCTAACCTATAAAACTGTGAAACAATACATGTTTGTTGCTTAAGTCACTCAGTTTGTGGTAAGTTGTTGCATCCCTAGCAAACTAATACATTAAGTTGATAAATTATTACTATCTATAATATTTGTGAAAATGTTGAAACTGTATCTTGTGATTCAGACAAGTTTACATTAGGGACAATGTTGTTTCAAAAAGTGAAATTTTGATCCCATTGTATACATTGCAATATATAATTTCCTTCTCTTGCATGCTTCTACTTTTTCTAATTTCATTGCACTGAAGAATAAATACATGGAAAATTCCTTATATGCTAAAAATATTAAATAGATGATTTTTTTCTAAGAAAATGAAGTATTCTTGATCCTTAAACTTGCAGATAAATAGTGCTTCCTCTAAGAACTGTCATAAACAATTTGCAATAGACCACTTATAAATATATAAGGTCAATTGAAATCCATACTGAGCATCGTATAACCTTTACTGCTGATATAGGTTTATCATTATCAACAATTTTATTGAAAAGGAAAAAAAATACTGAGGGCAACTACTGAGATATGTGAACCTTTTTTTATTCCATTTTCAAAAACAAACAAACAAACAAGACAGGCATCTATACTTCTGTACTTTTGCTGTTCTTTCAAGATCAATACGTCAACCTAGAGAAATCCCCATTTTTTCCAAGTTTCTCCAGAATGTATAACTCCTGTCAGAACTTTTTATGTATCAGTTTTTATAATAAATCTGAAAGAAAACAAATATATTAATTACCACTAGGTTGTCTATTTATTTATTTATTAGTTGTTCTTCTTTGGACAAAGAAGGCCTCAAGTATGTGATGAGGCAGTGAATGCAGAGAAGTTAAGGGCTTATGAAGGAAAAAACAAAAATGATCATAAGCCAGAATAACACTTCTTCTTCAGTGTATTCCTACTTTCAATTCTATCTTATCCATAATTTTCTTATATTTTTTTCTATACTAAAGATGATGATATCCAAAGCTACTCTATACACTATTTAATTTTATAAGGCTCTTCCTTGGACTAGTTTAGAGCAATTTTTTCCACTTAATTTAATGCATTTCAACAATACAAATAACCGTAATCACCACCACATGGTGGACATACACATATGTGCACACATACACATGTCCTATGTCATTGGAGCAGAGGCACTTGGCCTTGCCTTAGAGATGGTTGGTAGACAACCCTCAAGTAATCTAAACACATGCAAGGTATGTGTTTCAAGTAATTATTTATGACAATAGCAGAAGTGGTAAGATATATTAAGTGAGTTGTCATGAAAATATGGGGCACATGCAGACATCATCTTCTTTGTTTAATTTTACAGATCAGTTGAAAGATCCTTATTAAGGAAAATAATAAGGTTGGTAGATAAAAGTAACCTATGGCATCTTCAGGATTAAGCATGAATCAAGCCTGAATAAAGTTCTCAGCTGTGGTGATAAACTTCTTAGAGACTTTTAATTCTCATTCCAGAAAGCTGATTAGAAGTCTGCAACTTGGATTCCCTAATGCAAAATCAATGAGAAAAATACTTAGGCACATACTTCAAAGGTTAGGAAAGATTAGGAAAAATTATTGTGTGTGTGTGTGTGTGTGTGTGTGTGTGTGTGTGTGACAGGTATAATTCTGTTAGAAAGACCATCTAGATCATTCCTTTCTTTAATTCTTACTCCGATACTTTTAATTTTTAAAATATTGTTGAGATAGTGTAAGAACTGTTTTATTGCATTCACTTAATGGTGGTGGTATCATTTAAAACATGTAAAATATTTACAAAACAAAAAATTATTTGCTATTTATTGTTTAGTACACAAGGTGCCAGATGGGACATTGAAAATGCTGTTTAAGAACCAAACAAAACAATAAAAAGTTAAACAACAAAGCCTCATCCTCAAAGACAAACTACATACACTACACACACACACACACACACATATGAATGGATGGGATGAGACCTGGAGTGAACAAATCCAAATTAAACATGAAATAGAAATGTCAGAAGCAAGAGTTTTAATGATATTGCCAATGGTGGTTTCAGGGCAAGGTTGTTTCTGAATTAGGATGTCAATATTTCTGGGAACTCCCTAACTAGAGCAGAAAGGAACCACCAAGTATCATGCTAATTTACACATTTAATCATGTCAATAACAGCTTAAACAATTTCCAAGTTGCTGCTTCATGCAGCTTCTCAAGCTTCCCTTAACTTCACTTCCATGCCATGTCTTCCAGTTTCCTGCCACATTACTCCCAGACCCACTAAACTTAACTTCTTTTCCCCAAATGTGGTAGTTTTGCTGCCCCTGTTACTTTAAAAACGTTATTTCTTTTAGGTAATACCTTTCACCTGGCTAAATAAAGAACTGAGTCAAATATCTAGAGTTTTTGTCAAAACAAAAGAGCAAAAAAGCAAGCAAGCAAACAAACACAGAAAACAACTATTCCCGATTTTGTGTTCTCACATCATTTTGAGCTTTGTTTGACCATGTTGTCAAAGTTGATCTTCAAGTCAGTTTCTCTAGAAACAGTGTCAGAGAGCATTTACTAAGGGAGCACATTTTATTTATTTCTTTATAAAGATTTTACTTATTTATTTGACAGAGATCACAAGTAGGCAGAGGCAGGCGGGGGGGGGGGTAGCAGGCCCTCTGCCAAGCAGAGAGCCAAATGCGGGGCTTGATCCCAGGACCTGCTCATGACCTGAGCCTAAGGCAGAGGCTCAACCCACTGAGTCACCCAGGTGCCCCAAGGAAGCACATTTTAGAGAAAACTATAAGAGTGAAGCAAGATAGGACAGGGAAGGAAGGTAGGCAAAGAGGTGTTTTCAGGGGTACTCTAAACTTATGATCCCAGAGGTAGCTCTGGCTTATGAATTGCTCCTTGATCTCTATATTCCCTGAGTCATGGGTTATAACTTTATATCTCATATCAGTAAGTCACTGGCCATGACTGGCAAAATCTCCCAGACATCTTTTGATTGAGCTCTCTCTGTTGGTTAAAGGACAATTCTCCAGATAATGTGTAAATGGGGATCTTTTAGCAGCAATTTTCATATGTGGGATGATGTTGACAGCAGAGATGAGGATAAACAAAGATAATCAGGATATATTTTTGGTGTGCATATAATAGTTTTTGTGAGTGTATTGCATATAGAATATGACAAGGTAAAGTAAAAGATCAGAGGTGGAAACTGGTCTATGTCTTAAGCTATTGGGGCAGTGATTTTTTTTTCTTTTCTTTCTTTCTCCCCACCCCCCCGCCCCCAAAATGTGTTGGGTTACAACAGAGTTCAGAGCATAAAATGAAGACTTATCTAGCATCTTATCTAGTCATAATAAATTTTGAAATGTTTTTTAGACATGCAGATATTAAATGAGGAGTGAGGTAAAAAATTCTTCAATTTAAGGGACAGGCCAAATGCAGAGCTATGAGTTAGGAAATCTTTGGCATACGGATGCCATATTAAACTATGGAAACAGGATCTATTTCTTGGGGAAGTTCATTAGCAAATTGGATCAATGCTAATTCCTGAGGCCCCACAGTTTTTGGAGCTCACGTATAGGAAGGAGGGGAAAAAAAAGAGAGAGAGAGACTGAAAAGTGCATACCAAAGACCCAGAAAATAATTCTGTTGAGTACAGTGCCATTGAAGCCAAAACATTTTTCAAAAAAGTTATGAGATGATGCTGAGAGACTGAGAGACTGAGTGAACTGGAGACAAAGAGGTATTCTTTGCATTTGTCAAAAGGTTGCTGTTGGAAACCTTGTAAAGAACAAATAATCCAATTAAAAATTGGGCAGAATACATTTTGAACAAACATTTCTCCAAAGAAGATATCCAAAGGGCCAACAGACACAAGTTTTATGAAACATTAATATCTAATAGTGCAAGTTCACTTTCCTCTTTATAAAAATTCCTTCACCTATTTTCATCTACTTATTTTTTACCATGAAATTTCCATATTTTCTTTAAAATATACCCAAACAAACCCTACAATGAAATAACAAAATATGAATCTTCTAAGATAGAAGGTGGCGGGTTACAAAATAAGTAAAAATGCCCTACATATATACACAAGAAGATGTTTAAAAAGTGCCTTAGTTATACATATAGAAGTTAAAATAATAAATTGGGAGAAAGGCTGATGTAATGTGTTATCGCCGAATGTATACATTAGTGCAAAATTTCTGTAGAGTTTTTTTTGAATTACCTTTCAAACTATTAAGTGTTCAAAATTTTGATTACATATATAATATATAATAAAATAATATAATAAATATATTTATATAGCTATAACTAGTTATATAATTATTTTATATATAGTTATATAGTTATTTATATATCTATATCTATCTATCTATCTATCTATCTATCTATCTATATATATTTTGCTGACAGCCCAAAGGTGCCTATTGAAATATTGTTTGTGACAATAAAGTCCAAGAGATTCATCAGAAATGATTAAATACATTCATTGTACATTCATATTTATAATGGAATACTAGCTTTGCATACCCATGTAGATTGATCTTATTAGTAAGTAGAATTGCTGCCTTCCAGTTAATGCCCTGGGGCAAACACCCTCAGTTGCCTATGCTACTACCTGTACTATTACCCATTCTTCTCTACTATAAAGCTCCAATATTAATGATGTTTTAAGCAACATGGCTGTTCCAGGTAAAAGGCTGATTTGATACAGTATGGAACTTAGTGAGAATGGATGCTTGCATATACACCCCATGGGGGTGGGGACGTCATAAGTACATAAAATGAAAAAATGTTTCTCTAGTCATTCTAGCCCATGAAGGATGAGAATAGAAAATGAACAGGTGACAGAAACTTCCATTGCCTTTAAAATCTTATGCTAGAACACAGTAAAAGTCCAGCATATTCACTTCCCATTGGCCACAGTAATTTAAGAGAATAAACCCCAAGTCTACCAGAAAGAGAGAGAGAAGGTAGGGAAGAATCAATCAAGATAGCAACTGAGGAGAAGGAATGAATAGTGGCAAACAAATAATATATTCTACTAAATATCAATAAGATAATGACTAAAATTAATTGAAACATACAAAATAAATTAAAATCCATGATTTCATAATGCCAATGAAAATTAAACTTAAACTAATCAGAGTGTCTGGGTGTCTCATTCAGTTAAGCATCAGCCTTCAGCTCAGGTCATGATCCCAGGGTCCTGGGATTGAGTCCTGCATCTCATTAGGCTCCCTGCTCAGCGGGGAGTCTGCTTCTTTCTTTCCCTCTGCCACTCTCTCTGCTCGTTCTCTCTCTCAAATAAATAAATAAAATCTTTAAAAAAAATAATAATAGAAACTAAAATTAAACTAACTTTTCACCATTAAAGGGTACAAATTCACCAAATTACTGTTCTAAATTGATAAATAAGGAAAAATGGGGAAATCAAACATTTCTTTGCCTCTTCTCCACTGTCTATACATCAAGCACAGCCAAATACTTGATGAAAGAAAATTTTATACTTTTGTATTTATGAATTTATAAATTAAGGGGAAAATGCTAAAATTAGAATATGACATTTTTAAATCCCTAGAGAAATAATGGATGTAAATGATGACCACAGTAGCCACTAAGATCACACAAAAAGACAACTGGATATTATGTGCCTTCTGATGTCAGTACCATACAACACTCAGAAGTATTATATCCTTTCTCAAAATAAATCCAGCTGAATCAGATCAAGCTTTTAGATACAACTACTTACTATTTTATAGAAAGATAATAATAGCAGGAGAACATGTTAGGTGACATTATGGGAAAAGAATCTGTAAAACCCACAATATACTAAACTATACAGGACAAATAATCTAGTTCCATTAATAAGTATATTGCAAGGTAAACCAAAAGAGGGTTAATTATCTGTAGATTAAGAGATTTTAGAGATACATCAATAAAATTCAATGTATTGATGTATCTAATGTACCCATTCATCCTGATTCAAACAAACCAACATTTTTTTAAAGTATTTATAGGACAATTAAAAAATTAGATTACTAACTGCTTATTTGGTGATATCAAACAATTCTTATTATAGTGAAAGTTTAATAATGTAATTTTCATTATATTTTTAAAATTAATATACAGGTTACAAAGGTGTCTTGTGATATTTATGGGTTAAATGATACAATATCTGAGAATTTGCTTTAAACAAATTTGGTGAGGATAGACATGAAACAAAGTTGGTTTTGAATTGATGACTGATGAGTAATGAGTATATTTAAGTTCATTTATAATGCTCTATATTTATGCCTATATTTAACTGTTTTACAATAAAAAGTTCCCAAAATCATTGTTCATGAGACATGTATAAACAGGAAAAGTAGAATGCAATAAGTGATAACAAATCTATAATGAGATGGGGCACCTGGGTGGCTCAGTGGGTTAAGCCTCTGCCTTCAGCTCAGGTCATGATCCCAGAGTCCTGGGATCAAGCCCTGCATCAGGCTTTCTGCTCGGCAGGGAGCCTGCTTTCTCTTCTCCCTCTCTGCCTGCCTCTGTGTCTACTTGTGATCTCTGTCTGTCAAATAAATAAATAAAATATTTTTTAAAAAATCTATAAGAGAGAGCAAAAAGTAAGTATTGAAAAATAGACACATTCAGTTTTATATTTGTTATTGTCCTCTGAAATAATTAATTTTACAACTATTTATATATTGAAAATAGTACAGCTTTAAATGGTAATAAAGCTTTGGAATTTAAACTGAAGAGGTTCAATATGACACTTTATTCTTTTATGCAAAAAAAACTGATTAAGAACCACTCCATGCATATTATTGTGTATTTTGCTAATTTCATCCTAAGAAAACCTACCTATTCTTCCTGAAGGGTATAAATTAGATGCTCTTGTTATGGGACACTGGAATCACTCTCAACTACAAATATAGAACTAAAGAGAAGAATAATGCCACCACTGCCACAGTATCCTTACTTAGCCTACCCCCAAATACATATTATACTAAAATTTATTATAATATCCTTGAAACTGGAAAGGACTTAGAATGACACATAAAGTTGCAACAAACATCAGTGTTTTCTAAAAATTGTTTCATGTGTTTTGGTATTGAGATCAAGATCTATTAGGATCCAACAGTCTACCTCCTACACCATTTCCTCACCAAAGTTAATGGAACCAGAAAATGTGCTCTCTAAGTGAAGGCAATCAGTCTTGCAGTGTCTAGAAGAGATTGAGAAAAGTAACAACCTTTAACCTCAGCTATACAAAATAAACCAGCAGGATTTGGAATGCAAGCCATTCTACTTTGCTGAAATGGAACAGGAAATCTGAAGTCCAAGTTTCATTGCATCACACACATGAAAGACCAGTAGTTTTCGCATGTCTAGAGTGGTGAAAATGTAATGCAATTTGCCAGAACAGAAAAGGACCCTCAGAAGCTGTAGAAAAGAATATGAAAAATAAAACCGTGATTCCTTCTTTTATTAGTGAACAGGATTAGTTACTTCAAAAAGGGAAAGTAAAAGGACTAAAACTGGATTTCTCATACACCTCTCTATGACACTGTCAGGACCAGACAGGTGCATTCACTGACTTAGGACATTTGTCTCCTTTTAGTGACACCTAGTTTTTAGAAGTTCATGAGAGTACATAAGAAATTTTCAATAACAAATAAAACCTGATGGAAACTTTCTAGGAATGATTAGCAAGTAAGTAAGTAAATAAGTAAATAAATAATAGTAAGCTAAAATATCAAGTTATTGTACTTTAGCAGATGGGATGAACTCAGTGATATTCTCATTTTGAACAGAAACTATATTTTTGCAAGTTTATGTCTTTCCTTAACTTGAGTGAGGTTCTAGATACTATATTAAAATCAGTTTGATTAATAAATTATTTTAAGGAGAGGTACAAATGCATACTAACATTAATAATAAAAATTATAGAATTTGTATTCAGAAGTTCATATATCATCGAAATATATTTAGCTAAGACAACCTCAGCCAAATAGGTAGAAATTCTTTAAGTTTCATAAATTTGGTTAAGAATGTTGCCAAATTCAACTTAATTCACAGTTCTAACTTGCCCAGATATTTTCTTTCCATTTTTCCATGTTGGAAATTTATCAATATATTCATAGTACTAACACAAATGGAAAGATTAAATATGTGAGTCTTGTTTAGCATTGAATTCCATCTCTACTTTCAGTATTCTGACAACTGATTCATTTGAAAAATAAAAAAACCCTATAAAATTAGTAGATTATGCCTTATATTTATTGTCCTGATAAATCATTAATTTCTCATATATTTAACTTATTGAGATGATACTCTTTGCAAGTTATTAGCATACCAAATGATGCTCCTTGAGAATGACAATTTATTGAGTGTATTTATAACATATATGAGAAAAACATGTAGGCCCAATAGAGGAAAGTAAAAAATTCATAAATAAAACCTGTCCATTTAAACTAGACTAGGTACACTTTTTTTTTATATTAACACAATCATATTAAAAATAAGACTGAACAAAAAGCCCTCAAAAGAAAAGCTATTTACCATAACTATCTACTTCTTCCCCCATGAAGATACCAAAGTGACAACAATCTGGACTTCTGTTCAGAACTCCAGTGACCAAGTGAGAAGCTATAGCACATAGACCATTATAAAACCAAGAAGGGAGTCCTATGAAAAGTTAAGAATATTATCTGCATTTGGCACATCATTTCTGCCCCTTTCCTTACGTAGCATAGCAGAGCAACTCAGTCTCAAACTCTCAATATTGGTGATCTTCCTTTAGGATGGAAACAAAACACTTGACTATGTATCTAGTGTTCCACCTTGTCCCCAGGCTGCTCTGGGGAGTGATTTCTTTTCAAGCTGACACAGAGCACTGACAGAATCCATGGCAGAGTTTGCAAACTGCTGGAAACAGGTGAGTACCAACACACATCCAAGCTGTAGTTTTGCAGACAGAAATGGGGAGAAAGTTGGGGTATTGGGGACCAGAAAAGTTTTGAAAGGTCCCAGAAGTCCAGCCAGGCAAAGACTTTCCCTGCACGAAGTCAGGACCTAGAGACTTTGTCCGGCAGATAAGGACATAGAAGATTTCATAGAGTCCGTAATTTGTGCTGGATCACATTTTTTTTTTTTTTTCAAATGCCCAACTCCCAGCAAAAAAAATTATAAGGTATTCAAAGAAACAGGGAAACATCATCTAATCAAAGAAACAAAATAAAACTCCAGAAACCAACCCTAAAGAAAAACAGATCTATGAGCTTCCTGTAAAAGAATTTAAGATAACTGTCATAAAAATGCCCAATGAGCCAAAAGAGAAAACAGATACACAACAAGTGAGATCAATGAAACAATGCATGAATAAAATGAGAATATCAGCAACGAGATAAAAACTGCAAAAATAGAAATCAGACATAAAAAAGAAAACGCTGCTATTTGTGACAACATGGATGAACCATGAAAGCATTATGCTAAGTGAAACAAGTCAGACAGAGAAAAAAAAGTACTGTATGATCTTATTTTATGTGGAATCTAAAAAGCTCAAACTCATAGAAACAGAGTAGATTGGTTGTTGCCAGGGGCTAGAGGATGGGGGTTGCAGAGCTGTTGGTTAAAGGATACAAACTTTCAGTTATAAGATAAATAAGGGAGATCTAAGGCACAATGTGGCCACTATAGCAACAATACTGGATTACATAAACTTGAAGTTTGCTAAGAGAGTAGATCTTAAATGTTCCCACTATACACACAAAAAAACATTATATGAAATGAGGGATATGTTAACAAACCTTATGATAACAATTATCTCTATATATCCATTTATATATATATATATAATATTTATATATCCATTATGTGTGTGTATGTATACTTTAAACTTCAATTTATATACTTTAAACTTACATAATGTTATTTGTCAATTGTTTAGTAGGTATAAAATTTCAGATTTGTAAGGGGAAAAATTCTGGAGATATGTTTCACAGCATTGTGAATATACATAGACTTTATTTTAAAAGTAATTAGGATTGGGGTGCCTGGGTGGCTCAATGGGTTAAGTGTCTGCCTTTGGCTCAAGTCATGATCCCAGGGTCCTAGGATCAAGCTCTGCATTGGGCTCCTTCCTCAGGAGAAAGCCTGCTTCTCTGTCTCCCTGCTTGTGCGCGCTCTCTCTCTCTGTGAAATAAATAAATAATATCTTACCCCCCCCCCAAAAAAGTAGTTAGGATTGGCAACAATGTTCATTTTTAAATGTTTATTTTTTAAATCCAACAATTCATTCACATAGTGTGAATTCATTGAAAAATATAACTGTAGTTTATCATAAAACTACCTGCATTCAAATATTCATTCCTTGCCTGAGCCATGTGATCCAGCACAAATTACTGACTCTATGAAATCTTCTATTTCCTTATCTGCAAATCTGTCATGATTATAGCATCCTCCTCCCAGGTTGGTTGTGTGACCTCCCTTTGTTCCTGTGTGACAAATAGAATTACTGTCAGAAACATTCAGCACTCAACTAATATAATTGGGCCTAAGGAGATTAGTTATTCTATTGCTCTAGAGTTATAATCTCATTATGAGAAGGGGAAAAGATTGGAACTTCTATTTTAAATGGCTTCTTATTGAAAAATTATCAAGAATGAACTTTAAAGTGTTCATTATTGAAAAAATGAGAAAAGCATAAATCACTATACAAACATTATAATAGTAACTGTTACAGTGGAAAGACTTTAGAAGCACTAATTTTGAACTTAAAATATCATAGACCTTCTATTGCCACAAGTATCAAAACATTTTTCATTTTTATTAGTGTTGAATAATAATATATACTTCTCAGAAGAAACAATTAATGTCCTCCACCTCCCACCAAGAAGAGCAAACACTTTGATTACTCAACTTCATGTGTTAGAAAAATAAATCAGTGGAAATATTTTCTCCTACTGACTCATACTTTAGCAATTAAGGCATATTTTTTCTTTAAAAGAAAAATGTAGCTTAGCATGGTCAGAGGAGTATTATGTTTGTAAAGCAATAGAAATAACCTGTCCTGCAAATATAAGCAAAATTTATTAATTTTTACACAGAATACTTGTTTTTGGAATACTGAGAAAATATAAAAGCAAAATAAATTATTGAATGGGAAATCAGTTATATAACTAAACACTTTATTTTTGTTGTTTATGGATTTGCTAACTGATTTGATAAACACAAAAAGCTCACAACTAAATGCTTTTACTTAATGTATCAAAATAATTTTTACAGTATAAAATACATTTTGAGAAAGATATTTTAAGCACTGAAAATAAAATTAAGTTTTTCAGATAAAAATAATTACTATATTTTAAATGTTGTGTTTTCCTTTTACATGTCATTTGAATAACCAAATTTGAAATATATTACCAAAAGCTTTCATAGGAATAGAAACCATGAGAGACGATACTGAGCTAATAGACATCTAAATTGAGGATAGGTTTAAAAAGTGTTACCATGTTAAATTCTTCAACAATGAAAGTAATACTTATAATTTAAAGGAAAATATAAAATCTAAAAGTAATTCTAGAATGGGAAATCAATTATATAACTAAAACCTCTATTTTTAGTTCAGAGTTGCTAAATCCTTTGCTCAAAATACGCTGGTGATAGTTACAAACGTGATGTGCTAGTCATCAGAGCTACAATAAATTTCAAAATCAGAAGACCACAACTCTGAAGAACACATAAGAACTAGAGTTAGCCAAAGGAGCAATATCAAATCACTCCGAATGCAACTATAGGAAGGCATAGTGCACTTTCAGCGCTACCTTCTCCATGGGCCATGGATGAGTGCAAAGGTTAAAAATCCACTAGTGGATACGAAAACATCTTTGACTTAAACATCTTGTGCGCCAGAAAGGGTGCTATGTCTTAGAACAACTTTATAGACCTAGCTTCTAGTGTTCCACAATTGACGGACCCTTTTAGAGGAGTCACCACCCTCAGAGAAAGGCAAAACAAGGAGCTTCCGGCAGTTTATAGTTCTCCCAGTGCAAGTGTAATTTTTAACATAAGCAACAGTGTAGAGTAACATAATTGACACATATCTTTTTCTGTTTCCAGGATTTAGAAAGTTAACCAAAGGACAAATGTCCATGCAGAGCAAAGGTTTTTGTTAAGCCTATACTCCACTTATTAGGACTGAGGATAGTTTCTCAATCTTGACTGAGAGCTCTTCCAATACAAAGGATGCTAAGTAACATTAGAAGAAAAAACACAAACTAAGATGTTCTCATTACCTGTAAGAAGATTAAAAAGCTGAAAAAAGTTTCAGATATAAGTTAATTATGTGTTCGTACTATCTATAGGAAATTATATTATTCATATTTTTATTCAAAACTAAGAACTACATTTTCACCATTAAACAGAAAAGCCATGTGCAAGCTTTATTAAGTAGTTTATTTTCTGTACATTTTTCTAAAATATTTCATTATAAAAGAATTACACTTAGCCCTTAAGAATGCGGATGTTAGAGACATCAACCCCCCGTGCAGTGGAAAACACATATATAATATCTGACTCCCCCCAAAATTTGACTATTAATAACCTACTGTTGTGTTTCTGCTTACTGGTAACATAAACAAATTAATACATATTCTGTATGTTTAAAGTTTTTTATACTGTATTTTTATAATAAAGTGTGCTAGAGTAAAGAAAATGAAATTATGAAAAGTCATAAGGAAGAGACTACACTTAAAATCTTGTATCATATTTATCGAAAAAAGTCCACATGTAAGTGGACCCATGCAGTTCAAACTCATGTTGTTCATGGGTCAACTGTATTGACAAAGATCACAGAATTTAAGATCCACACAAATTATGGGTAATCAGTTGTTCTAAGTAATCAGTGTATTCTCAATAACTTGTTATTGAGCCAACAAGCACAAACAACAGAGTTTTTTCTTATTATAAAGGATATTTTTGTTAGTAATGATAAAAAATAAAAAAAATCTTATTTCCAAGTTTCAAAATTCACATTATAACTAAAAGTTAGAGAATAAAAATAATTTTTATAGTACCATAGTCTATTAATTGAGGAATTTTTAAAATGCCATGAGACTAATTCAAAGGAAAGATGACTTATATTTGCATCATTCAAGACAGATTTCATTGAAGAGCTGGAATTTGATATTGGCAATGGGAAAAGTTTTAGTAAGTAGTGAAGTCTATTTCCCCCCAAAGAAGAAAGGAGAGTAACTTTAGAGAGATATAAAAACATTTAACATGTTCACAAAAATGTTGTTAGCTATTTGTTGGAAGGTAGAGAGTAAGAACATTAGACCTAAGAGTTGAGAGGCACCTGGGTGGCTCAGTGGGTTAAAGCCTCTGCCTTCAGCTCAGGGCATGATCCCAGAGTCTTGGGATCGAGCCCCACATCGGGCTCTCTGCTTAGCCGGGAGCCTGCTTTCTCTTCTCTCTCTCTCTCTCTGCCTGCCTCTCTGCCTACTTGTGATCTCTGTCAAATAAATAAATAAAAACTTAAAAAAAAAAGAAACTAAGAGTTGAAAATAAACTACACTAAACTCAAAAACAGGGAGTGGGGCAGTGAAGGAAAAATAAACAATTTTAAAGATACCAAATGTGTGTGAGATGTGTTCTCTACAAGAATCCTATGCAGAGGTTTTTCAATCTGTCCTAAAAATAAGGAACCTGAGACTCAAAAACTTCAAGCCACTTTTTCAAAATTAATTATTATCAAATATCAGCACTAAATTTAAAACTAAGCCTGTCTGATTTCAAGATGCAAGCCCTTTCCACTAACCTATTCAAGCAGATTGAGAGAGTATCCTTGTGTGTCATGCCAGTTGCTTAGAATTTTTGTGTAAGACTAATGGAGTCACTTAAATTGTTTAAAAATTCTTGAAAGTATGATCATGTGAAAAACAAAAACAAAACAAAACAAAACAAAAGATCCTGGAAGGGAGTATTAGAATTCTCAGAATTTACTAATATGTCCTCAAAAAGCTACTTTAAAACATGCTTTTACTGGTTTATAGGTATTTCCCTTGTTGGATTATGGTAATTCTCAAGAAATCTATCTACCCATTCACATTTATGTCCAAAACTCTACCCCCACCACCCCAGGAGGCGATAGTTCATTGATCTTTGGCAGCTCAAGTTAACAAAACATGAAATGTATAAAAATATAAACTTTCTACTCTGTGTTTCTTTTTTGATTCTAGTTTAACAGATTTTTTTTTTTTTCCTTGTGTGTGGCATGGACTGCCAGCATCTCACACGTGTTTTAACACTGCGAATTGAGATGAGTGAGATTGCAAAGAAAATCAGGGCAATTTATTTAATCATTCTCTGGGCATACATGGTAATTTAGAGAGTGTCCTAAATCAATCAGACTAGCTAAATCTTTCTCCATGAGTTGTTTTTAAATCCCCATCAGGAAATAGTTTCAGGGTGTAGTGTGTTTGAAGCATACTGTGAAAGGTAAAGTTCCTTTGACAGAAATTTCTTCTCTCTTCTCTCTCCAGTGGTTGATCAATTTGCAGTGGCTTATCATTGTTAAAATCATGAACAGGAAATAAGATGAATAATATCCTATTTTAAGACTGCAGGAGTCAGAGAGTATCACTGACATCAGAGTAATGTTATTCCTTTCAAAAGAGCAAACATTGTGGTGCCTTGTACAAGGACCCAAATTTCCCATTCAGATGGATAATGGGTTGACCCAGACATTTATATTTTAAAATGAGGAAGCCATTGGCCATTTTAATTTACTTTTAGATATTGACCCTATTACGTTCTAGGGACAAATAGCTCCAAAAAGATCATAAGGATGGATACAGGACATAAACTTGTGCCATAGATGAAAACTTCTTTTTATCCTTCCAAGATTTTATCTGAAATAATTGGTAAGCAAGTGAAATGACTTCAGCTCAACTAAATTGACCTTTTCTATGTGCTGTTTGCAGTGTTTATATATATGGCAAACTATAGCAGCACTAGAAATTTGAATAAAAAAAATCTACTTTGGAAAGGACCTGCATTCAGGATAATCAAAAACTTCTGAAATGAGTCATGTTCATTTTCAGGCTATTTGCTGCTGCACCTGTTCAGACACTGTTCCAACTGGCTTGCGGTTTAACCACTCCCTCAACACTCTTGATTAAGAACACAGCTTCATCAAATAGGCTGGGAAACTCTCACACCTGTATTTGAGTTTAGATTTTCTCCTTTCAGAAAATGATCTTAAATTTTGTACAGAAAATTTTGCACTCAGTTATTTCTCTACATCTTTCTCAGAGGCAGTTCTACCTTAGGAGATGATATATGTTACCCACCCACTTCTCCATACAATGAAAAGGTATACATTGTTTTCACCAGGCATTTAGCCTCCCATATTTGTCCAAAACTGTGAGAGACTAATCATAAATAGGGGATCTTTGTGAACATTAGCTTTACTCTCAGAAAAATCTGGAAATCAAAATCCAGCTCTGTCACTTACTGGCTATGAGGCCTTACTTAAGCTGCTTGAGTTTGTTAAACTTTACTTGTCTGTAAAATGGGTAAAATCATTCATCGTTCACATGGCTTCATGGATTTAAGTGAGATTATGTAAACATTCTAACAGGATTCCTAAGGTAGAGGAATCTTAATAAATTGAGGTACAAAGTGTTCTTTAGTTTTAAACCCAGGGAGATTTAATCCTACCCATACCCCGTTCAATATTGATCTATAAAAAGCATCTCTTTCTCTTTCCATGTCGGGACTTTCTTCAACAGCAAAGATGTCTTTTCTCTCTTTCTCTCCCTCCATAATTCCTGGCAGATTATAACAAGTTTTCTTAAATTTTTCATGAATGGCAGTTTTGTAAGTATGCTATATAATATGCAATGTTTTGGGAAGTCACATAGTCACATAAAGTGAGAAATTAAAATTCTTGTGTTTCTGAATGTAACCCTCAAAACATGAAGAAAATGGCTTAAAGAACCACATAGTAATGTAGAAATGAATGAATGAATGTTTATTATTATTATAACCAATCAAGTATGTGAGTGTTTTTCACTCCAGGTTGTAAAACTCTCTGACTGCAACTCTTATCCACATGAACAGAATCATTCTATAGACAATTAGCTAATAGGACTTTCCTATTTTTGTTTAAAGATTATTAGTATCTTTGAAATCCAATTTACCACAATATCATCCCATTCTGATCCATTAAACCATCCATATATTTTCACACACATACATTTTCCACTACAATATATCTTTTCAAAAAAAGAAACAAGATGGGATTGGGAGGGAGACAACCATAAGTGACTCTTAATCTCACAAAACAAATTGAGGGTTGCTGGGGGGAGGGGGTTTGGGAGAAGGAGGTGGGATTATGGACATTGGGGAGGGTATGTGCTTTGGTGAGTGCTGTGAAGTGTGTAAACCTGGTGATTCACAGACCTGTTCCCCTGGGGATAAAAATATATGTTTATAAAAAATTAAAAATTAAAAAAATAAGATATAAATATTTAGAGTATTTGGAGGGAAAATGTATACTTTTGCAACTATATTTGTATATTAATTTTATAAGTTGAAAGGCCATGTTATATTTTATACCAAATCTCCAAACATCCTCATTTGACTTGATACCGTAACATCACAGGTTGGAATACATCAGTGCCATTGGATTCATAATATCTATGCAAGTCTACACATTATATGCGTTAGCCCACAAGCAGTGACAGACATAAAGGAATCTCATTTCATACACAATTGCCTTGAAGTAGCTCAATGTTTCTCATGACAACTCTACTTCCAGATTTATTTTCATATTATGGAATATGAGGTCCCAATTCACAATAGAAACTCATCCCTTAAAACAACAACAATAGCAAAAACCAACAGCAACAAGAGTCATTCACTTTTAGGACTTGTGTGTTTTTAGTTCTTGAGGGTCTGTGCTACTTTGAAGGTGGTAGATAAGAATTTAGAGCTAGCCAGGAACACAATGTGGTTATTTTGGGGGATACTTAGCATATTCTTATTTGACTTTTGAAAAAATAATTTTGTGTGTCTCATATAATTTCTCTTGTAAGATAACTGATAGAACATTTCATTTTCCTGACCATAAGAGTGAATTAAAACATACACAGATGCAATGCTTGGCTTTTTGGATATTTCTGTATATTATTTTTTAAAGATCATTTCAGGTGGAAAACATATTTCATAATAATAGAAAACAGCTCAACAATTTTTTTATAATTTTCTCATACATACATATTTTTTTTTAAAGATTTTATTTATTTATTTGTCAGAGAGAGAGCGAGCGAGAGCGAGCACAGGCAGACAGAGTGGAAGGCAGAGTCAGAGGGAGAAGCAGGCTCCCTGCGGAGCAAAGAGCCCGATGTGGGACTCGATCCCAGGACGCTGGGATCATGACCTGAGCCGAAGGCAGCTGCTTAACCAACTGAGCCACCCAGGCGTCCCTCATACATACATATTAATGCCAAAAAAATAAGATCTTATTTCTATAAATGTGAATTTATCCCTTTTGACTTGCTTTTCATGGTGGATTTTCATTTTGCAGTTTATTTAATTTTGAATTTTTGCCATAACGATCCCATTCTTGGGGTTGAAGCATCACATTTGTTTCATCTACTTGTATGTGAAGCCAGCTACATCATGATTTTTCTTTCAAAATAATATCTTTCTTTTTTAACATGAATTCATCAGAATTCTTTTCTTTTTTCTTAGGATAGCACTTTTAAGACTCATAAAATAAATGTGAGTGCTGTTTTCATTGCAAAAGCACAAAAAAGAGAGAGAAAGAGAATATACTGCAAGACCCTTGGAAATCATCTGAGTTGGAAAATAATTTAAGAATATCACTTATATTTATGTCTTTTACTTGATGCTAAGTTTCTTGAAGGCAGTAGCTAGGGCACATTGTCAAGGACATAGTGCACACCAGGAAATGCTGGCTGAGTTAAATGAGAGACGTGGTTCCTGAAGAGTTACTAGATTTTCACAGGATTCCACAGTAAAAGGGAGAGACAGGGGAGAAGACATTTTTTAAGATTTTCAGTGTTGTACTTTTCCTACCATGTCATTTCCTCAATGACATTTTAGTTCAACATGGAGTTTTGAAAGGAGAAATAACACTATTTTTGTATACAGTAATGTTATCCGTGCCTTTAAGATTCATGGTAGGTTACCAAAAAGGAACTCTGACCTGAAATAATGATAATTTATTCAATTATCACTATATAACAGCAAAACTTAGCAGCCAAGGGCTTTATACTGTCTGCTGAAAGGAAAGGTAGCATGGGCACTTAAGAAGACATACATTAATAGTGTGCTCTCCTGAATCTCATTAATTAAAAACCTAGCCCGTTCAGCAATTTATTTTCTTTGGGTTTTTATCCTAGTGACTTTCCATCTCAGATTAGTGCAGAGTAACTAGATGACAAAGACAGATTTGCAACTGTAAATGTTAAGCTAATTATTTACTGTTGATTCCCTGTTCAACCTCTTTTCTGTTCATTGGGATGACTTGATTTCCCTGCTAGCAGCAATAGGCAGGGCGAACAACAGGGTAGCAAGCTTCCACTATGGCTAATATTTCAATAAGCTAATTTACAAAAGCCACCAAACTGAGAGAAAGAGACATTTCTGGAGACTTCTTAAGGTGAACAGCTAAGGCAAGGTAAGTGCATTGATACCCAGTTTAAACTGGCCATTTGAGGGCCATTCCGATATGGACATACAGGTTTACTGAAGATATTTGTAAATTTCCATGCCAAGTTCAATGTCTTTTATTTACAACTTGTCATCCTTTTATGATATACTCCTCCACTCCAATAAACCCCTTCAAACAAATCCACCGAGCTTCCCCAAGGTAGAATCTGCCGAATCATGCATTTCTCTGTCTTTAATTAATTCTTACTTCATTTGCCTGAAGCTTTCCTCACTATAATAGTATTAACATGTGTAAAAGGTTTTTGTAATTAGGACAAACAGGATTGCAGCTGCAACAAAGTATTCTCAACTGGTGTCTATGCTTCATTACATAGGATGTCATAAGTGTTATTTGATTACCTCACTTCTATAATCTTGATAGAGTAAAACTCTCCAGTTTTCTCATTTTATTTTTTTCAGAAGATATTGTGAACAATAAAAAGCTTTCCTTAAAGTCCTGAAACAACAAAATCTATTTCACTAATTAAAACTAACATATTTGCCCCTTAGGATCAGTGACATTTTATCACCCATACATCATACCAGACAATTACCATTTCATAATTTAAAAAAAAAAATGTCTAGAACAGGGACTGGCAAATTATGGCCATAAGCCAAATCCAACTTAATGCTGGTTTTTATAAATAAAGTTTCACTGAAACATAGCAAAATCCATTCATTTATATATTTCTCTGGCTACTTTTGCACTATAATGGCATTGCTGAGTAGTTGTGATGGAGCCATTATGATATCCAAAGTCCAAAATATCTTCTATTTAGTCCTTTAGAGAAAATATTTGCTGACCCCTGGTCTGGACTGGTCCACTGCAATTTTACTTTATGTGTAATCCACATACACAATTGTGTTATAAACGTCAGATACCGAAGCCTTATGAAAACAACTTGCTCTTATTAAAACAAAACAAAACAAAACACAGTAGCATATTGTTATGAGTAAATTACAATTGAGTGTTCTTAAGAAACTTTATCAGTTGAGATGGAGCAGTGGTGTTCAGGATTTACTACACGTACATAACTGATAGCAAGTACACACAATAGTTGCGCTTCCCCTTCTGACAAGTTCAAAAATCAGTGAACACTAGCACCTCTTCTATGTTTCTAAGGTATGGACTGAGCTTATTGGACTGCTTATACCTAAGTTCTTCTTGTCTTTAACGCTGCTAGAGGTAGAAAGATAAGATTCTAAGGTAGAAAGTGGCCACTATAACCATAAGAGACTGTGGACTCCGAGAAAAAAACTGAGGGTTTCAGAGGGAGGTGGATGGGGGATGGGTTGTCCCCATGATGGGTATTAAGGAGATCTCCTATTTCATGGGGCACTGAATGTTATGTCTAAACAGTGAATCTTGGAACTCTACATTAGAAACTAATAACTTACTGTATGTGACTAACATAACACAGTAGGTTCCTGCTAAGAACAAACAAACAAACAAACAAACAAAAACAAACAAGACAATCTGAGGGTTTGGGGGGGGTGGGATGAGCCTGGTGGTGGGTATCATGGAGGGCACGTATTGCATGGAGCACTGGGTATGGTGCATAAACAATGAATTTTGGAACACTGAAAAAAATTAAATTAAAAAAAAAAAAACAGTCGGAATGAAGAATAAAGTCATTGGGTCTCCTTAAAGAATTCATACTTTGGGTAGCTGGGTGATGGACATTGGGGAGTGCATGTGCCATGGTGTTAGCCACACCTCCCTTCTGTTAACGTGAAGAAGAGTGCTAGGTTTCTAGAACATTTCTATGATCTGATCCTCAGGTTGTAACTAGAAAGGTAACCAAAATTAATTCATGATTTATTTATTTATTTATTTATTTATGTGTGCTTTCATTCCTTTTGTTAAAACATTTATTGAACTATTAAGTACCAGTTACTATTCTAGCCATTGAGGAGAATATAGAGGTAAATAAGTTTTCTATTCTGAAGTGGCTTTAATTCTCTGGATTAGCATGATGTTTGGTAGGGGATGGAAAGGTAGAGGAAAACCAGAGGAGCATAAAAGCAAGAGCAAAAAAGTGACTTGTTCTCATTCCAAGATATATTAAAGATCTCTGCAGGATTTCAACTTAGGCACTCTTCACAAAAAATATTAGTTTGGGGAGAGTTGAAGAAGATATCAGATATTTTGTGTGTGTGTGTGTGTGTGTGTGTATACACACATATATTTATATTCCTGATATGATATTCATAATTATACACAAACATTCATAAACAAATAGAATTACTAGATGATGTACCTTGACATTTATCTTAATAGTCAGTAAGCTTTTATTAGTTTCTATGATGTGATTTACTAAACTATTCCACATTATCACTCAGATACTCAAGAAACTCTCTGCCATCTCAAAATTGTGACTTCTAGGTTTTGGTCATTAGCAATGTAGAATGAGACAGTGAAGGATCAGACAGTAGTTTGATAAGATCCACCTTGACTTAGACACCAATTCTGTCCACACTCCATTGGCCAAAACTCAGAAACACAGACCCACATGGTACAAGCAGATTTGAAAATGCAGCCTCTGGCTAGGCAGACCTTTTCAGCAATGTCTTTCCACTATGGGACAGGTCCGTTTGATACAGTGATTTCCATACCACAGTGTTTAAAAAGTTGGTTATGTTATGTAGCTAAAGAAAAATCCCAACGTCTGGCAGAACCAATTTTGTTTTTCTACAGTTATTAGAAACTCTCTTAGATTGGCTATAACCATTTACCTAATATCATAATTGTTTACAAATGTATTTCATATTTCTTAATGGAATGTATACTCGTGAAGATAGTAATTCTATGGTATTTTAGAATTTCTTTAGGGTTCTACCTTATTCACCGTTTTTGAAGTTATAGGATCACTACCTTTTTAATTTCAACTGCTATTTCAATGGAAAATGATGGATATTTAAGTTTATTGGGCTCCTTCTATGACATAACTCCTCCACACTCTTATATTTATAGAAGCTGGAGACTGGTGCATATTATTACATCAGCTAACTTCTGTAAGCCTAATAACAACAATTCTGGGAAGTCACTTTTGAAGGCCATGACCATGACATTATACTATGGTAAAATGATCAAGAATGTCTTGCAAAATACAGAGATTGCATCATTAAGCGGCCTTGATCTACATGAGATCATAGTTTATTTCCACTGTTTTTGATATTCAGAAGCATTTTTTTTCTGGCCCATTTACTAATCTTGACAGGACTTTTATCAATGAATTGATTTTTTTTCAAAAATATTTTCAAGCAAAGTATCCATAGACAGATCTATTCTAGACCATTATAACATTAGTATTGGGATTTTAAAAAGGACATATAGTGCTAGAAACATGAATGTTAGTTCTAAGAAAATTTAATTGCTCTGAGAACAAGAATGTATAATAACATAACACTGGTAAATTAAGAAAGGAAGCAATTATGAGTCATCTATTACTTATTTATAGGGGAAAATAATGAAATGCCAGTGATATGGAAATTGTTTTCTTCCCTGGTAGAGCAATGGTAAGTCAATATAAGCAGAATAGTTAACATGATGTATCTTACAAAATATAGAACTGTGTAAGACAGAAACTACTTTGCCATCAAATTAAACATTAAGGGTATTCAACTTTGTCTTTAAAGAGATCAAACTAGAGTGAGACCTAAGGCATCACATAAATAAAATTCTATCTGAAACAGAACACCTGAATTTTGGAGATGCAAGTCACCAGTTCTGAGCAAAAACTCAAGATAAAAATTGTCATTTACTTAAACACAGGTTACCAATTTGAGTCAATTTTCTTTTTCAGCCAAATATCAACTTTTGGAATTGAGAACTGTGAATTTCACTAAAGTAGATTTTTAGTACATATCTGTCTCCATCTTTTCTAACCAAGATTGTCATAATAATCTCCTAACAGACACTGTTGCCCTCTATAATCCATTATCCAAACACACAGCAGATTGTTTTTCCCCAGGCAGACTCAGACAGAGATTAGGTTATAAAGTGTTCATGAGAGATCAGTACCGCTGAAAAGGAGCAGGACAATGCAGGATTGCACTTGGAAGAGTTTGAGCTGAGATATAGACAAACACAAACACCTGACATGATCAGAAGAAGTTTTTTCTCTCACTCTCTCTCTTTTTATTTAAATTCAATTACCCAGGGCAATATTACACATGGAGAGTCTCCTTTGTTGGCTGAAATGTCTGGGCCTTTCTATCCGGGCTATGGACTGCCCTGGGAAGGGTATAACCTCAAATGAGGCAGCTCTCTGTTCCGGAGGGCAGACCCTGAAGTAGCTGACTAGTGGAGGCTGTTTGCTTATTAATCCTCACAGCTGGGACTCTTTCCTGAGGCTGATCTGGGCAGTTCATCCTATGGCTGCCAGAAAACAACAGGCAAAATAAAGTTTTTGAAATACAAACGGTTTTATATCTTTGTTAGCCCATAACTCTTCAATGGTTTCTACTGCAGTAAGGACAAATGTATTATGAACTACAAGATGGAGTTAATGTATTTTCAATTTCATTTCATTTCTTCCTTCCCTTTGCTCAGTGATTAATTAATATATAGTTTTAAAAATATTTAGTCGTTGAGTTCTTCAAAGAAAAATCCACTTTTCCTAGCGTAATGACTTGTTGTTCCCTATGCATATAATGATCCTTAACCTGACTTCACATGTGTAATTTCTAGCCTTTAGGTCTTGGATTAATGGTCTATACATAGACAGGACTTCTTGAACTACCCTGTACAGCAGCTGTTCTTTTGACTGTACCTGCTTGTTGTTTGTCTCCACAGCAGACAGCATGTTCTGTCAGAGTGGTGATTATGTGGCTGTTGTTGAATGCCATAAGACAATAAAATTAGAAGTTAATGACAGAAGAACTCTAAAGGCCATGGTCTGGTAATAAAATAACATATTACAAAAGCACAGTTGAGTTAAAACTGTAAATATTTAGAACTGAATAATAGAAATATTGTTAAAATCTATGGATCATGGTTAGTATGACATGTAAGTTAGCATGAAAGAATATGAATATTAAAGAAAATAAAATACATACTTAAGAACTCCCTTCAAAAACTTCAAACATACTTGGTTTTAAGAGTTATACTTAACAAACCTTCAAGGAATAGTTAATGTGTTTTTAATCAAGTTGTACAAAAATCTTCTTAAAAATTAACTCGCCTCGGGGCACCTAGATGGCTCAGTGGGTGAAAGCTTCTGCCTTTTGCTCAGGTCATGATTGCAGGGTCCTGGGATTGAGCCCCGCACCCACGAGGCCAGTTCTCTGCTCAGCAGGGAGCCTGCCTCCCTTCCTGTCTCTCTGCCTGCCTCTCTGCCTACTTGTGGTCTCTGTCAAATAAATAAATGAATAAAATCTTTTAAAAAATAAAAATAAAAATTATCTCATCTATCAATTAATTTAGTAAAGCTCTTATAAGCATGTTTCCAAAACCACACCCAGACAAAACAGACAAACAAACAAAAATAAGCACAGGCCTGTTTCACTGAAAAAGGTAGATGTCAAAATTCAAAGCTAATTATTAAGTAACCAACTCTAATAATGTATTTAATAAATACTTTCCAGTTAAAGATGCTTAATTCCAGGACTCTGGAAATATGTAATAGGAAAAAATATGTATTAGTATACTTGGGAACCTTAACAGATTGAGAAAATCCATATTGTTTTATAAGTTGTGTCAGAAAAAATAAAACAACACAAATAGATAAGCTACCTCTTTGGGATAAAAATGCTCAGCAGAAGAATAGAGACTTCTTAAATATATAAAAGTTGAATTTATCTACCAAACTCTATAGCAAATACTATACTTAATAAGGACACTTTATACATTCTCTTTAGCATTAGGACTAAGAAAAGAGTGTCCAATATTACTTGTCCTGTTACATTATAATCAGGGTCCTAGTTAATCTTATTCATAAAGAAACAAAATAGAAGCTTAATTTATTTAAACATGATAGAATAATTTCCCTAGAAAATCCAATAGAATCAATGAGCTATTAGATGTAATTAAAGTTTTAGTAAGATTAAAATGAACTATTTAGTAAGATAAAGTGAAAAGTTCACATGCCCAACTGAGTATCATTTCTCTATAGCAGTAATAATAAAGTGGGAAATACCAATGAGAGTAAGCTAAGATATATAACAGAAACTAAAAATATAAAATATCTAGGAATTATGTTACTGGTAATGTAATTGGCACTTCTTGAAAAAAAAAACCTTAAAACTAATGAAGAGAAGGTAATTTATCTAAATCTGGGTTTCTCTACCTCAGCATTATTGACATTTTGGAGCAGATAATTCTTTGTCATAGAGGACAGTCCTGTGCATTGTGGGAGCTTTTTCATCCTTGCCTGGATATTAGTGGCATCTCCCCAGTTGTAACAACCAAAATATTAGATGACTAACATGCCCAGATATTACCAAATGTCCCCCAGGGGACAAAATTGCCAGTTACTTAAATAACTTAATAATAAAAATGATGCTTTATGTACACAAAATAATCTATGATTTCAATGTTCATCACAATAGCAATTTTTTTTAAGACTATAAACTTACTCATATATACACAGAAATATAAGACAATGAGTAACTAAGTCAACTTTGTAAAATAAAAAGAATAAAGAGGGAGACTTGCCCAGAGAGACAAAAATCAAACTTTCATACCTCAACATCACAATCATGATATTAACATATAATAAACCATATTTACTTAAAAAAAGAGACATAGACCATTGAAAAAAATTAGAGAGCAGGCAGAGTCATAGCGGAAATTTATACTATTAGGTGGGCAGTAGCACTATATATTAAGGAAATTTCAGGAAGTTTAGTATATTGCAATAGAAAACTGGATTAGCATACAAAGGAGAGTAATAATAGATTCCTTTCTAAGAGTACGCATAAAAATGGATTCTAGTTAGATTAAAGACTTAATACATAATTAGGCATTCATGATACCTTTTGTCCTGGAGTGGGAAATAGATTCTTACATGAAATTTTAAAAACAAAAAATAAAGCCGGAAATGACTAACAGATTATATAAAAATTTTATTGTCTGTTCATGGAACCAAAGCATAGTGAAAATTAAAAGATGTATAACAGAATATGAAAGTACAATTTAGATGTCAAGGAGTGACAAGAGATTCAGATCTAGAATAGGATGAGAACTCCTGCAGATCAATAAAGGAAAGACAAAAGTAGAAAACATTTGTAATGAAATAAAAACTCAGTATGCAGAAGAAACTACTAGAACTAATGAATAGATGAAAAATATTCATAATCGTTACTAAGCAGAGAAAGGAAAATTAGAGTAACAGTAAGATATGGCTTTGCCTATTGGACTGACAATAATAAAAAAGCTGGAAAATGCCAAGTGTTAGTGGGAATGTGAGTCTCACTCTTGGTAAGATTGTAGGGATTGGCAGTCATTCTAGAAAGCTCCATATGGGGACATGTGCAAGGTTATTCATTGCAACAGTGTTCTTAGCCAGGGAAAGGAGTTGGAAACAAATTGACTGTCCATCATCTGCAGTGTGGATAGATAAAATGTGGCAGATGACACCACAGAGTGTTATAAAGTTAGAAGTTATGATTTAGATGTATACACAGGATAATGGATAGATTGTAGACATGTAGTGCTTAGTGAAAAATAGAGAGAAAAAAGCCCGAGAGATAACACAATAACATTTAATTCTTAAGCAGAAACTTGCATCCCATAATTTAAATACTTTAAATGTCTTCCTGATAGGAAGCTTTGTTCTGTGACTTTTGTAAATGTCATGTAGTTATGTCTGCTGGCCATTAACCTCCTTCGGAGTCAATCTGCAAGTTAGTTGCTTACTTGTCTGATTTTCAAATTGCAGTTTCATAACTAGGATATACTGGGGCATATATTATTTGCCTTCAAATTGTGTACTGTCATTTCTTCTTTCATATATTTCTACTTCCTTGCTCTGTAGTACCATAAAAAGTGGGATGAACAGAAAATACAATATGGCAGTCACATGTCCCAGAAAGCCTTACACAACTAAGAATACACCACCTTCCCAAAATACACAGATTTTTTCTTACCATTTTTTTACAAAAGATTTTTTTAAATGTAAAAAACAAAGGAATATCTGCCTAGGTTCTTAATCTCATGGAATACAAGAAGAAATAGTACTGACTTACTGAAAAAAAAATAGATGAGAAAGAAAAAAGGCTATCTTTTTCCCACATCAGCCTAATACAAATGACTCCAGTCATTTGTAGAGATGGGAGTGGAAAAGTAAGACATCTTCCCATATTTTCAAGTTTTCTATTTTGCATAATGAATTTGAGATACAATGTTAACATCTATTAAAGCCAGAATATGTTTTCCTATAATCCATCTACATTTGTCGTCTAAACAGTATCCTTAACATTTCAAATGTTCTCTCCTTCCCACTATCTCTCTCCTTGTGAGTGAAAGAATGTTATATTAGATATATATTTAAATTTGAATTATGTATAATGCATTATAATAAATAGCATAAATATATTATAAAGTATATACAATACATAATAACTAACAATAAATATGCTTTAATTATATGAAAGGTATATAGAAGTTTAAATTACACATATATATAATGGCCCCCAAGTTAGCTAGTTTCTGCATTAGAGCTTCAAACATAAAGCCTGTTAAGTCCCTCTTCCTGTTTCATGGCATGTTGTTATTTTCAGTTCCTTACCATACTTGTTCAACGGTTTTTGGATTCATGATTCTAAAAGTTGGCATCACTCTCAGGTTTGTTTTAACCAATAATATAAGTGATGTGAAGATTGTGTATTACTCCACATAATTAAAGAAAAGAAAGTTGCCAGGAATAAAGGTCTTTAAGATTCTAGAGCTCTCTTTTAATTTCTCATTAATCTAAATCTGGATGAGTAAACAAGGTCAAGATGAATCCATCCAACTTCACTACCAGGTCAGTTTCTGTTTCTTCATCAATACTTACTGACAGTTCTGTCGCTAAACAAAATCACTCAGTTAGGGCTAGGTATTGTTCTATGAACTGAAAACAGAAGAAAAAAGAACAAAGTCTCTGTTCTCATGGATCTTTTATTTTAATAGACTGTTCAACAGAATAATAGAGTAATTTCATAGATCTTAAAAGGTTACAAAGAAAATAGAATCAGAGTGATATGATAGTGCCAGGCTTGGATGTGTCTGAACAGCTAAGAGGAGACACTTGGGGCCAGGTTTTGAGGAAAGGCTCCATAAGAATATAATATTCAATCCCATCAGGGAGACAAACCATAAGTGACTCTTAATCTCACAAAACAAACTGAGGGTTGCCGGGGGGAGGGGGTTTGGGAGAAGGGTGTGGGATTATGGACATTGGGGAGGGTATGTGCTTTGGTGAGTGCTGTGAAGTGTGTAAACCTGGTGATTCACAGACCTGTACCCCTGGGGATAAAAATATATGTTTATAAAAAATAAAAAATTAAAAAAAAAAAGAATATAATATTCAAGCAGAAATAAGTGAGGAAGAAGAAACTTGTCACAAGACCAGGGGGCTGAAGACTTGATCTCGTAAATTCCAATGTGCTTTCTATTACAGAGCATTGTCTCCAAAAAGATATGTGGGCTATTTCTGTTTTTAAAAGAGCCCACAAATTAAGTATTTAACTTAATGTATTTTGAACTGATTGATTTTGTTGTTTTGTATTCTCCCTTGAACAAGATAGAAAGTTGCTGAAACAAGGGCATTGGATTACCATATCCATTATTACAGTTATTAAACTTTTAATCAATACTAGAGGATATAAGCTTTCTAAGGAAAATAAAGGAAACACTTTAATTTGTTCATTTGAAAGACATATCAAATATCAAATACATATATGTTGGGCATTCTGTAGATGAGAAAACATTTCCTTATCCTTCCTGTATGTATGTACGTATATAGGTGTGTGTGTATTTATACCGAATTACTCAGTTTTTTGGGGGGAGGGGGGTGGGGAAGTGATCGATATGATGACAAAGCAGCCAGAAATGTCCTGATATGTTGGCCTGTTCGGGGAAATATGTTTTTAGATACTTGAAGGGCAATACTAGAAATCAAACTCATTTTTTCACCATGATCATGCTAACCCTAGGTGAACTGCACAAAGGCACAATGCATCTTACCCTGTGATTTTTTTCCTCAAAGGACAATGTAAAAAATATTACTTATTCTTTTAGAAATCATCAGTCTCCTACTTCACTTTTCCCCCATTTCTTATTAATGGGCAATCCAGGCACCTGCCAATGTGTGAGTGGTAGCTTTTTAAAGGGGAAATTTCTAAATATTTAGGAAATGGTTTTTGGATGAGTTGACAAGGGTGGCAAAATTCAAAGTGCAAAAATATGCTGGAAAAGCACGTTAGGAATCTAAATGTAGAACATTTAAATGAAGACAGCAGTGTATAATAATTAGGCTCAAAGCAAAATATGTGAAAGCAGAGAACAATCATATGTTAACCTAATCTGATGCTCAGAGAATTATCTCAGGTTTACTTGAAAATGTGCAACTGTTCATAAGTGTTTTAGATTGCTTTCATGCTTAGTTCATCAGTTTGAAAAAAGTTATGCACATATTGTAGAATTCTTGTGCATATGTTACCAGCTCTTCTTTTGCTGTTTATATCACCACTAATTAACATTTTTAATTAAGACAAAAAACACTGTTAGCATAATACATAAAAAATTGGAGCAGGTGCTTAGGGTAATAATTTGTATAAATAGCTATTGCCCTACACTAGCATCTAAATTATGATCATTAACTAGCTTTTTAGTGGATCAAAGTGAAATTCTGCCTTTTATTTAATTTAAGGAGAAAGCAAGAAAAAAAGAACACACTACAAAAATAAATGCGGGCACTACAAAATTCTATTATCCTCATTATAATCCTAGTTTATGCTGCATTTAAAACCTGGCCTCTTAAAGCCTGTCTGGACTTCTCTTTATCCCCTCTGATCTTCCTATTCTCCCCAACTAGTCTTGAAGGCATAATTCTGAAAAGAAATTTTCTTCCTGATTTTCTCTGCTCTCCAAATTTCTTTTCCCATCAGAAGCAGGTTGGGTTTTTACAGCACTCGGTAATATATTCCATTAAAATAGGAACTCTGAATTAAAATTAGTTAATATATATACCCATTTTTTCCTAGTAAAAAAGCAGACTACTAGAGGATGTACATCACCAGCATATTGTTAAATTAAGTTAATTTAACTTGTCGACGTGAATTAAATTAAATTAGTTATTTAAAGAGAGCTACTTAACTGTAAACGCACCATCTGCAATATGCTGATTTATGAGGCTTCAAATTTACCTAAAGCTCAATAGCCTCACTTCTCATTCCTCTTGCAAAGACTTTTCCCCTACCTATGTTCAGAATCAATGACATCATTGGCTCCACAGATACCCATAAAGAAACTATAGATCTATGTGTAATCTTTTTCCTCTCTCACTTCTGATAGTCAATGGTCAGAACCCATTATGACAACTATAATTTAACAAACATGTATGATGCAATCTTCTCCAGGACTGAAAATGCAAAGAAAAAACAAACCAACAACAACAACAACAAAAACAAACCCATAAAACTATGATATATTACATTTTAGCCATGCTATCTTGAAATGTTTTTGCTATCACCCTATTAATTCAAGACTTTGTCCTGTTCTTATTTTCATCATTTGCCTAGGTTCAAAGAGCCTTATTTTGATTTTCTAGTCTTTGGCCTTCACAAGGTGGCCCAATTATTTTTTTCCTATGAAAAATATTATTTTTCAGGATGCCTGAGTGGCTCAGTCGGTTAAGGGTTTGTCTTCAGCCCAGGCCATGATCCCAGGGTTCTGGGATCAAGTCCCACATCGGGCTCCTTGCTCCGCAGAGAACCTGCTTCTCTGCCTGCTACTGCCTCCTTGTGCATGTTCTCTTTCTCTCTCTCTCTGACCAATAAATAAACAAATAAAATCTTTTTAAAAATTGTTATTTTTCATCTTTTGTACAAGTAACATCTATAGTTGCCTTTTCTGTGTTGCAACTGCATTACAGAAAATGTGTGACATAGTAAATTTCTATTTAATTTTTAAGTATTCTCACTAACTTTGATCTGACCCTAGCTTATTTCCCGAAACTTGTTTCCCATTATATCATTCTCCAGTATACACAGAATTTTGCATTGCTTCCATGTCAAAGTATTATGTATTATTGCCCTTGGAAGTTTGATCAGATATAAGGAATTAAAAAAAAAAAGAAATCTTGTTCATATTAGGTTCTCCAAATATCTAGAGTCAGTAGGATGTATAGAGATGTGTAAAAGGAGACTCATTACAGGAATTGACCCATATGGTTATGGAGGCCAAGAAGTCCTACAATCTGCTGTCTGCAAGATGCAAGTGCTGGAAAGTTCTTGGTGTGATTCAACCCAAATCTGAAAGTCTGAGAACTATGGGATCTTACAGTTTCATTCCCAGTCCATGTGGAAGACTTGACAAGGGGTTGAAGGAAAGCAGAGGGATGGTTGTTCTAAGTCTCAGAGTTTGAAGGCAGGAGCTCCTATGTTTCTTGGTAGGAGAAGATGGACATCCCAACCCAAGAAGATAGAGAATTTCCTATTCTTCTGCCTTTATTTTCTGTTTGTATCTTCATGCAATAAATGCTAATCTTTTTCAGAAACACGCTCATAGACATACCTCAAAATACTGTCTTACTAGCTACCTAGGCATTCTTCAGTCTACTCAAGTTGACACATAAAATTTACCATCACTGTCATTAAAACTTAGGTAGCATTTACTTTACATCATATATCATCCTCAGTGTTTTAGAAATATTAGCTCATTCAATACCTCGTGAGGTAGATATTAATATTTTATCCATATTATACATGAGAAAACTGAGGTATACAAATTCTGCTCAAACTTACTTAGAATTAAATGGCAGAGTCAGGTTTCGAGTTCAGAAGTTTGGCCCCAAATCCATACACAGAACCATCAAGATGGACTGATCCTTCTTCTGAATTCCTGTGTAGGAATTGCATGGTACCACTGTAGTATGCATCTTATTTTAAAGTCATATTAAAAATTCAGCTACAATATATCATTACCCAATACACTTGACTTACACAAGTATGAGGCAGTGCTAAATATAAACTTGTGGACAGAGGATATATTTTGTGTTTATCAAAATGAGGTATTTATATAGCACAGTATCTTTTACAATGTCAAATAAGTGATGCAGTTCTTTACAATAAATCCAAGGATAGGGTTAGATATAAAACTACTATAAACTTATATGAAAGTATTTGCCTAACCATAAAAAGAGGAAGTAGTAAAATGTCAATCAAACAGTAACATGGGTATTCAATTTATGTACACTCCAAATTGTGATATATACATTAATGATTCATAATGTTCAGCTGTAATAATTTAAGACATTTTCAAGTTAACGTTATAAAAAACAATTTTGAGGATTTTTTCTATATTCATTCCATAGGCCTTTTTAAGTTTACAATCTTCACATCTGTTTGAAATAACTGATAAATACACTTTTAAAAGTTAAAAAGATATTTTAAACACTTCAAACACTTTTTGGGCTATAATAATAGTACCGCTTAATGTAAAATCATTACTTTATATGATTTTAGCCTATTAATTCTAAGACTGAAAAGGAACCAACTCTGTAAGTCTTAAAATTTTATTTTTCATATTATTTACTACTCTTTCAAGTTATAGTGTTTATTTACTTGTGCATTTTCCTATTGTCTGTCCTATAAATAAAATGTAAGATTCACAAGGCAAGCATTTCATCTGACTTACTCATTGAATAACCAGAATCTGAAATAGTTTTTGACCCATAGCAGGCATTCAAGGAACATTTGTACAATTCCATGTGCTTCAGTTTCTAAGTCCAGGGCAAGTGAACTTGACTCATGACCTCCTATGGATTGAATGTTTGTGTTCCCCTCAAATTCATATATTGAAATTTGAATCCCAGGGTGATGGTATTAGAAGGTGGGGCTTTGGGGAGATGATTAGGTCATGAGGGTAGAGACCTGAAAATGGAATTAATGCCTTTATAAAAACCAGAGAGGGAGACAAATCACAAGAGACTCTTAATCTCAGGAAACAAACTGAGGGTTGCTGGGATGGAGGGGGATGAGAAGAATGCAGTAGCTGGGTGATGGACACTGGGGAGGGTATGTGCTATGGTGAGTGCTATGAATTATGTAAGACTGATGAAACACAGACCTGTACCCCTAAAACACATAATATATTATATATTAATTAAAAAAAAAAAAGGAGACTCCAATAAGCTCATTTACCCTTTTGATCATGCGAACAAGGATACAGGGAAAAAATGACTATCTCCGAACTAGCAAGCAGGCCTTCATCAGACACCAGATTTGCTGGTGATTTTATCAATCTTCAGAACTGAGAGAAATTGATGTTTGTTGTTTAAATTACCCAGTGTATGTTATTTTTGTTATAGCAGCCCTAATGGACTAAGACAGGGTCTATGGAGGTCCATGGAAATTCATGGAGATGATCAAGATATGTAAGCAGTTCTATATATAAAATTTCATACTCCATTTTCTTTTTATGTGAATATGTGATTTTTTTCAAAGTAGTACATGAAAAAAGAGATTTAGAAATTCTACTGTGATATTTATTTCACTACCAAATCTACTTACACTTTTTTTGTCACCAAACAACTTGAAAAAGGAAAAAAAAAAACAGAAAAAATGGTTTTGAATTTAATCAAATGTGAAATGAACAAAGATGGTGGTTAAAAAAAAAATGAACTCCTTAAGAACATATCTATGAATAAGCTACTGTAGCTTCTGATATGCAATGATTAAGCTTTGGTTGGTTATACTATATATTTCTTATAATTGCATATGTTTTCGATGATAACTTTATAACCAGTGTTTAACTTGTGCACACTACATGTTACAATTTGCTTACTATATGTTTCTCTAAAATGATATACCCGAATTATGACCATTGATTGTCCCATCCAACATACCTAAATGGCATTATACCAATAGAAATTCAAATAAAAAGGATTAGTCACAATAACACTCTATTACCAACTCTAAACCAACTATTAATTTTTTCCAGTATTCTATTACATATTTCACTATTCCTATATGGATTTGTGTTTGTACACATGGGTTTATGGTTTTGTGTGGAAGCTATCATAGTAAACATGTTTTTGTATTGTTGCACTGTCTTCATAGATACCATTTAAGTAAACACATCAAATGTATTTAATTGACATAATGTACCTTTCTTTAATTGATGTAACATGTACTGGTCGGCATTAAACTGCTTCCAAATGTTTACTATTGAGGATAAAGTTGTAATGGAGATCTTCAGGTATTATTCTTTTCCTCTAATCTGAATGATTTCCTTGGGATAGTTTACTAATAGTCAAGATATATAAAATTTTTAAGACCCTACAAGTATGTGAAATCACTTTCCAAAAAGGTTATACTTTTTTTGTTGCTGTTTTATATTACCTTCATTGTTAGTATTAACATCAGGCATTGATTGCACTACTTCATGGGCAGAAACAGTAATGAGAAAATACCCGTCTCTGGAGAAGGACATATTTATAAATCAGGGATAGTTCTTGGAAACCTGCCAACTAGCAGACACTGAGATCCCAAGGAGAGGGGGCAATGTCCATTACAATCTCAATATATAGGATAAGAGATTGATTTTATAAACATATTGAGATGGTAAACATCAATAAACACAAATAAATCAGAAATAACAGAATAATAACAATATAATAATAACAATAAACAGAAATAAATCAATAAACAGAAATAAAACAAAAATTAATAAAATTCCAAGATGAAGAGGCAAAGCAGGGAGAGAATCACTATTCAGACATGAATGCATACAGGAATGCATTACAAAAGAAGGTGACAGTGGGGCAGCAGAGCCACATTCAACAGTCTGTCATTTCTTTGGGTATATTTACGATTTTTTACTTTCGGTTGATGTGCATGTAATTGCCTACTTAAACCATTTTATTTTAAAAGCTGAAGTTTTATTTTTATTTTTAGTTTATTAAAAAGTTGGAGATATTTAATATGCTCTCGGGCAGCGGTCTCAGGCTCCTGAGAGGATGCAGAAATCTTGTACAACACATCTTGCAGAATCCAAACAGCTGAGCTGGAGCTGGAAGAAGGAAAGGGTAACGTCAGGGTCCGCTACAAAATGTGTAATGGTTTTTTAAAGATCCATTTTAATAAATGAATGAGAGTGTCTTATTGTCTTTCTTGCAATTATCTTGTAATTAGTCTTAATGTCTTACATGAAATGTAAGACATCATTTTCCTGTTCATGTGAATGGCAAACTATTAATGCAACTTAGATTCTCCCTAAGATATTTTCATCCACCAGATAAAATATTCGTTGCCAGCAAAGTCTGCGTGTGTACATGAGAAAAAAGGAGAAAGAGAGAGAGGGAGGGATGGTGGGAGGGAGACAGAGAGAGAGAGGAAAGGAATCAATCTTTATAAAAAATGGGCAAAGTCTATAAGATTCCTTGAGGCAGGTATTCACTATTCCCCCAAACTCTATTTACAACTGCTATAAAATAATAATCCCCTTTTCTTGTTCACTTTTATGGGCCTGTCTACAAACCCTAGAAATATTGTGTTTGGATGAAAAGGTAGAAATCTTAAAAAGAGTAAAAATCAAGATTCGAGCTTTTTAACTTTAGCAGAGGCACCTGCCCACATAGGCTGACCTTTGCATTTAACCTCCCAAACAGATTCCTTATCAAATATTTGCAACTTCTGAACAAAATTAGATGAAATCTGGTCAGCCACACACATACAAATAAAATAAGAATTTCAAAAAGTGCTCCACCGTGTATTTTTTTTTTTAATCATACTCCTACCTTAAATGTCAATTAAATTAGGCAAAATTTTTCAGGTCATTTTGAGACTTGGTTCCAGTTTGTGACTTATGGTAACTGAGCTTTCCTAATGTATAGTCTTCCTGTTATAAAGGAATCTTTGAGGAGAGCATTGGTTGAGAATTAAAAGCAGGTCATGAATAGAAAGTAACAGATAATACATTGTTTTTGTTTACTTTTTTTTAACCCTCTCACATTCAGTTAACCCACATGAAAGCATGAGCTTTTAAAATTAATGGAAACTTTTTTTTCATAGTTTATTGTTTGAACAAGAATAAAGAAGGGATTTACTTGAATTTGTCACAGTATAGAGACCTTTTACAAACTATCATTTCACTCTCTTTGATATCTGCTTATGACATTAAACAATTTGTTGACTTAAATAGGTGCTATGAGAATGACTCTGCTACCTGGAAACAAGAAATGCATATGTATATACTTACTCTAGCAGGGGCAGATTCCAAAAGATTGCATCTGTGAATTGCAGCCAAATTCACCAGCATGATCCCTTAGTTTGGTATCAGGTGTAGATATTTTAAAGATTTTGCTAGCTATAAAAACTATGAATTAGCTTACGTGAAAAAAAAAAAAAAGTATTCAATAGTATTTCAGAAACAAGTGTGTAAGAGCTGATCAAACAGTTCCCCAGTTAACATCTATCAAGTAATCTGGAAGAAATCCCGTAATGACAAGGCTACCTGGTCAACTTTCTGAGGACAGAAGTCCAATTAAATGTGGTCTAGGTAGTTTCAGAAAATTTGAAGACATAACAATAAATTTATAATTGTTAGGAACTATAGGATCTTTGGGCCTGTGTATCTACATAGTGAAAATGAAGAGCAAGAAAATGCATATAGTGCTTAACATTCTGAGGTTTGAAGTTAGACATAACCAGAGGGGGTCCTGGCTCTGCTCTTGTGAGACATTTGATTTTAATCCTGCTGAGCATCTTCAGTTTTATCTTCTCTAGAATGAAGAAAGGATTTTTTTTATAATATTGCAAGGAGTCATAAAATACAGTGTGAATAGAGAATGTGGTATGGAATCCATGGTAATTGCTAAATAAATTATGGTGATAAAGTGATTTAGAATATACAGATAATATCTTGGCTTACCATGTTTAGAGGATTAGATTATACATAAGAATATAATATGATATAATATATAAGAGTATATTTATATTATATGTGATTTTGTACAATAACTTGATTTGAGAGATCTGTGCTTGATTTCCCTACTCTTTATTTGTGAACACATTTAATAAATCATCTGTGTATTGGCTTATTCTTCATATTCTATATAACATCCTCTCTTTACTGCGTTACTAAGTCATTGACTAGTATCTTTGACAAGGATCCTAGAATACTGTGTGCTTTTTTATTGTTAATTTTTACACTTGATTGCAAGAAAGGCTTGGTTTTATATAATTCCCCCCAAAAGCTCTGGGAAGGCATAAACTGTATATGTTTGTATGTGCATATGTGTGTGGGTATGTGTGTGTTATTCCTGCAGATTAGCAGAGTGTCTGATCCAGTGAAGGAACTTAATAAAAGACATTTTCTGAACTGAGACATGTTATGCTATTCAACCACATTTGTAATGATAGAACCCAAAGTTTTCAATACTACTACAAATGAAACTGAATCAGAAAATTACTTTTGCTTTATGGATAAAATATTTTATATTAATAGGTTGAGTGCTACTGAAATATAATTGTTTACATCTTCTCAAACTGTTGAAAGAGACAAGAATGAATAATAATAGTATGGTACTACCAGAAGGAAAGAAAAAAAAAATGACCTATAAAAAAATATTCAAAAAAGTTTCTTTGATTTTCAATGACTTTTCCCTTTACACCAAAGCATTAAAATAAGTAAGTTATAGTTTAAGAGGAAGATTAATATGGTATTTATAAGAGGCCTCTGACATGTATTCCTTAATTTATACAACATTGTATGTGAAGTATATTACGTGGAGCTGGGAAGAAAAAGAAACCCATAACAAATTGCATATGCCCCAAGAAAATATTTTAGTTTGTTATATAAATAAATATTGAACAGAGAAAGTTTGATATATTGTGAAATACTCTTGTGACTTCTTCCTTTGGTATTTGAAAAATAATATTCCTCTGTAAATTCTTGGTATTACAAAGAAGCAAAAGAAGACCCCATCCCATACACACCCACCCAACGAGATGGAAACTTTTCAGAAAATTTGAGAAAATGCCATGCTTATTTGTTTATATATTTAAAAGCTGTCATCAGATGGATATCAACTAGACAGTTGGTTTTGCAGCATATCATAAATCTGTCATGGCCGACTTTATCATTTGCTGTCTGACACTTTCCAGTACTAATCATCTCTGTGAAGAATAAGAAGTTGGAGTGGAAAACTCTTTGTAAACCCCCTCTGTAGTACATTTGTCAGTTTCATGTTTTTAAGTCCTTGCTGCTACTGTGGGGACATTTCTAATTCATTCTCATTTGAGAGTCCTCATTTTATCTACTTTTCAGAGTGCAGTGTTATCTGATGTTGTTTCATGCTGAGATGAAACACTGACTGTATCAGTAGGGATAACTGCTGAGAAGAAAGAACAAAAGAATCGTATATATCTAACAGTCCAGAATTTTCACTGGGGTTGTGCTGAGCTAGAGGATTTACTTATCTCCCAAAAGGATTGTTTCATAATATATCAGTTCTTATAAACTTTTAGACGTGCAAAGGAAGTAAGAATTCAAATGCAAGTTACACATATGGGTGAAGTCTTCAAAGTGATTCTTTTTGTCACTTTCTTTTTATTTCCTGTAAGAAAACAGTTTTGCATATGCAACAAGATTGTCCTTGGGAACTTTGATCTAAAGGATAGAATTTAAGAGTTTAATCTCTGAAAATAGGCAAAACTTTACCTTATCTGATCACTTTGTAAGTGTGCCCACTAAAGTACAGTTGGGAGTAAATATTTAAAAAGTTGTACTAAAGTACAACTTTACTTATCTGATCACTTTGCAAGTGTGCCCACTAAAGTACAGTTGGGAGTAAATATTTAAAAAAACCATGACACAATTAAAATGATTGAGGAAATTATGTGATCTGCCATTTAAAAAAAGTTAACTACAATTTAGCTTTTTTTTCCTAGGTTAGAGTCATGATCTCATGCCTAGAATATATTCTAGTGCAGATTTTAAATATAAAAACCTTGAAGAATCTAAACAATCTGCTCATATCTTGAAAATCTCCTTAAAAATCATATGATGAAACCCTTAGCAAATTTTAGCTTTAACCTTAATTTGCATGATAGATAACTTTTTCTTTTTTCTCTCTTTTTTTTTAAAGATTTTATTTATTTGACAGAGAGAGACACAGTGAGAGAGGGAACACAAGCAGGGGAAGTGGGAGAGGGAGAAGCAGGCCTCCCACTGAGCAGAGATAGGCAACTTTTTCAAACATGACATATCACTCCAGTTTGCAGGCACATTAGATAATATTTACAAAACTTTTTACGTCAATCTTGGAACATAATGTAATATAGCTGTTAGTGAAAAATAGAAGTCAGGGTAGCAGTAGTGAAGTAGTAGTATTAATAATATTTTTAATAATTTCCTTTTTGAAAAGCTAATTTAAAAAATACTACTAATATTTGACATCAGCGATTATCAGAGTCACTAATGGATAGATTAGATTCATAGTTACCATTCCATTATTCGTTTGTATGCAAATTATGTTATAATTATAGTTCATTGCCTATTAAGACAAAGCTATTTATGTGTTAGGTTAATGTTTAATTGATATATAGCGAAATGCAAAATAAGAGCAATGTAATGGTATGCTTCATCTTAATTACATTCATATTCGTAAAGATTTTCTCCTCTTTTTCCTCTCCTAAATGAGAAAGAAAATATTTCATAAAATCTTTCATAATAAGAAGCACCATATGGCTCATTATTTAATCAATTAGAGAAAATTGAACAGAACAGATTGTTCTTTTGTAATGCAGTAAATCTTCACTTTACCTTCCATTACAGTGAAATTCTGACCTCAGAATTTTAGGTTTGATCACAGGTCTTTGATCCTGGCCACAATTTGTTAACCCTAAACAATGGATTTGCTGTACTTATGTTTGATTATTTAGATCATCAAAAAATACTCTTGACTGTCAAAATAATAACTGAATTTTCAATATTAGACATATCCATGAAGAATGTCAAAAAATAAGAAGGATGATATAGTTCGAGGTCAAATTTAAAATTAACTTCATCTTGGAAGACTAAAACATCAAGAATAAGAAAAAGTGAGATTCTACACTGAAACATTATAGCACATAGAAAACTATAAGTTTTCATATAAACATGAATTATAATAAAGCACAATAATTGGGTAGTATAAGCATCTCTTAGTATAAGTGAAGAAAGTGTCAATTGATAAAGCATCTAATGAATGGGAAAAGCACAAGTAGAGTTAGTATATGAGACACACTTGTTTTCCTATTCTTAGTTATGCAAATGTAATTACCTACAGATGTCATATAGATGCCTTAAGAGAATTAGGTGGACTGATGGCATTCTATGTTCAGCCTCAGTGCCCAGGATAATAAGGAATGTAGGAATGTGGCGAACTGGCCATCAAGGTCCCCGTCCAAAAGGCACAGACACTACCACTTTTTTACTTTTTGTGTTAATTTCTTAAATAGACTTTTTAAAGCAGCAGAGCTACACAATGAAATTGAGTAGAAAGTATGTAAATTTCACATATATCCTCTGCCAGGACTCAGGCACAGTCTCGTCCACTATCAACATCCTACACCAGGGCAATACATTTGTTACAACTGATGAAACTCCATTGACACACGATTACCAAGAATTCACAATTTGCTTTACGGCTCATTCTTTGGGTAAATATACTTGTTCAGGGCACCTGGGTGGCTCAGTGGGTTAAGCCGCTGCCTTCAGCTCAGGTCATGATCTCCGGGTCCTGGGATCGAGTCCCGCATCGGGCTCTCTGCTCAGCAGGGAGCCTGCTTCCTCCTCGCTCTCTCTCTCTGCCTGCCTCTCTGCCTACTTGTGATCTCTCTCTGTCAAATGAATAAATAAAATCTTTAAAAAAAAATATATATATATATATACTTGTTCAAAATTGTAATGACATGGATCCATTATTATAGTATCATACAGAATGTTTTCACAGTCCTAAAAATCTCCTGCTCTCCCTCTTCATCCCTTCCTTCTACTTAACCGCGGGAACCACTGACCTTTTTATTGCCTCCATAGTTTTGCCTTTTTGAGAATGCCAGTCATACAGTTGGAATCATACACTATGTAGCCTTTCCGATTAGCTTCTTTCACTTAGTAAAACACATTAACGTTTCCTTCATGTCTTATTATGTCTTGATAACTTATTTCTTTGTAGCACGGAATAACATCTCATTATATGGATACCACAGTCATATTTATTCATTCACCTTCTTAAGGGCATCTTGGTGCTTTCTCTTTTTGGAAATTATAAATAAAGTTGCTATAAGCAGCTTTTTTTTGTTTGTTTTTGTTTTTGTTGTTTGTTTTTTAAAGATTTTATTTCTTTTTATTTGACAGACAGAGATCACAAGTAGGCAGAGAGGCAGGCAGAGAGAGAGGAGGAAACAGGAAGCCTGCAGAGAGCCAGGGCTCCATCGTGACCTGAGCCAAAGAAAGAGGCTTTAACATACTGAGACACCCAGGCACCCCATGTGTGCAGGTTTTTGTGTAGAAAAAGTTTTCAACTTCTTTGTGTAAATATCAAGGAACACATTTGCTCGATTGTATGATAAAGTATGTTTACTTTTCTTCAGAAACCGCTAAACTGTTTTCCAGAGTGATGTATATCATTTTGCATTTCCACTGGTTAATAAATGAATGAGAATTTGTTACCCACATCCTCACTATCATTTGGTTTTGTCAGTGTTTTGGATTTTGGTCACTCTAATTGACTCAGTGACAACTCATTGCTGTTTTAATTTACAATTTCCTAATGGCATACTATGTTGAAAATCATTTCACATGGTTATCTGTTATGTACATATCTTCTTTGGTGAAATGTCTACTTAGGTCTTTTGCCCATTTTTAAATTGGGTTATTCATTTTTTACTGTTGAGTTTTTTTTTTTTTAAAGATTTTATTTATTTATTTGACAGAGAGAGATCACAAGTAGGCAGAGAGGCAGGCAGAGAGAGAGAGGAGGAAACAGGCTCCTTGTTGAGCAGAGAGCCCGATGTGGGACTCGATCCCAGGACCCTGAGATCATGACCTGAGCCGAAGGCAGCGGCTTAACCCACTGAGCCACCCAGGCGCCCCTTACTGTTGAGTTTTAAGTGATCATTCTAGACCTCGGATAACAGCTCTTTATCAAATAGATCTTCTGCGTCATTTCCTCCCAATAGGTGGCATGTCTTCTAATTCTCTTGATATTTTCTTTTGAAAAACAGAAACTTTTAATTTTAAAGAAATTCAGCTTATCAATTTTCCTTTCATAGATGATACCTTTGGTTTCATATCTAAATAATCCTAGCCATACCTAAGGTCATTTAGATTTTCACCTATATTTCCTCCTAGGAGATTTATATTCTGTGTTTCACATTAGGTCTCTGATCTATTTTTGAGTTAATTATTGTGAAAGGTGTACAGTCTGTTTATAAATCCTTCCTTCCTTCCTTTTTCCCTCCCTTCCTTCCTTCCTTTTCTTATTACATGTGGATGTCCAGTTCCAGCATGATTTGTTTAAAAGGCTATCCTTGCTCCATTGTATTTCCTTTGTTCCCTCATCAAAGATGAGCTCTTTATGTGGATCTATTTCTACCTTATATATTCCGTTCTTTTTTTTTTTTTTTTTTTTTTTTTGTATTCTGTTCTTCTGTTCTTTTAAACTATTTGTCTTTTTTTTCTCTTTGGTTTTGTTTTTTTGGTTTTCTTTTTTATTTCTTTTTTTATTTTGTTTTTTTGTTTTTCTTTGCAAATGCCACTCTGTCTTGATTATTGTAGATTTATGGTTAAGTCTTAAAGTTATGTATATCAGTCCTCCAGTTTTGTCTTTCTCTTTCAATAATTATTGACATATCTGGGTCTTTGCCAAATCTATACATTTTTAAATGTTAGCAAAATTATTTCTTTAATATTGTGCATGCCAATTCTCTATAGACCAAATTCAAATTCTTTGTAACTTGTTTTTACCCCACAGATTGCAAGTGTGTGAAGCCTATGCCAGCATATCAATATAGTATTTTGATATGATTTCTAGATAATTTCTGTTTCATATTTATGGTAGGACAGTAAGTGGGAAATTCAGATTACCTTCAAAATTACTATTTAGAAAATATAGAACAGAACTGATCACTTGAGAGTTAACTGTCCTAGAAGATATGATACTGATAAGAGCCTATTATTTACTCAAAACAGAAGCAGGGACTGTGGTCATCTAGAGTTAAGGTGAATCAGTTACCATGGAAACTATGTCCAAGGAGATATCAAGAGGGACTCTTGCTTGCTTAGTATTGGAATCACTGCTGAAACCTACAGGAGTTATCATGGAAAGGTGGTTTGACAGAAGACACCCTTCTTTATTATTTTAATGTGCCCTTCTTGTGTCATTTTCTAGATGGAAGCAAGATCTCCTTGATTTGACTCTACCTCTCTCTGCTTTAAGCCCCTGAAAAAAAATTCTGCACTTGCCATCTAGAATGTTTCCCCTGGTCCTATCCGCTCCCACCCACCAAGATCAACATTAATTCCTTAAGTAAGTCTTTTGTTGCTCTCCAAGATTATATTACTTTTTTTTTTATTATATTACATTTTTTAATCTCATACTCTCAAAATATCTTTTACTTCTACTGAATATGCTTATCATAATTTTAATAGAATAGTTAATTTTGTATTTGCGTGTTTAATTCTGTGTCATCTACCAAAATATCAGCTCCATAATAGCAAAAGCCATGATTGAATTACCCTCCAGAGTACCTTGTGTCTAACATGGTCTTTACAAATAGGCAGAATAAGTTACTTTTTATGGGTGGAATGAATAGATAAATATGAATATATTGTTGGCCTTTGTAAATGTATTACTCTGTGAAAAGATAGAAACATTATTTCATTTAAATGTAATGGAAATGAAAACTGAGAACATCTGAGAGTGGACTCAAAAAATTATCACTGACTCTAACAAGAGCAAAAGCAGTTCTCCATTTTCTAATTGTACTAGCATAACTTGAAAATAGTTGCCAACCACAAATAAACCAACAAGAAACCGAAGCTATCTTGTTCACCCTGGTGTGGAGTTAAGGGTTACTTCATTTTTTTTGGGGGGGTGGGTACAGCTTTTACTATGTTATCATTAATTTAAGAAGGACTTATTGAATGCTTTCTTTATTTCCTGGAATTAGTCATTCCCTTTAAGTGGGCAAGTCCAGAATTGTGACACAATTTTCTTTACAATATTAAAAAGCCCTAGATTATTATGTTGAGATTTTATTTTCTTGAAACTTCTAATAATAAAACAAAATTGCAGTTTCACAGCTGTGATGGTTCCTTGGTTTCCATAGAAGATGTTTTTATAAAGCAAGGGTTGAGAATCCATCCATATTCAAATGTTCCCCTTGCATGATGGCTCAATTATTATTGTTGGTACTAATCATCTCAGTACTTGGCAAGACTCATTCATACTGCAGGAAAGCAAACTTTCCCAGAAATCAAAACACCAAATGTTCTGAACAAAATAATTGGAGGATAAGGGTCCCCTTAGAATCTGAAATTTTCACTTGACAGAACCTTGACAAATGTGAGTGGGTGTTTAATCAAAAGGATATTTGTCATAGAGCATAGCTCACAATTTTCAACACAGTAAAGGAAATATTTGGTTCCTATGGTGAAACTGGAGCTTAAATCCAGGCAGACCATTCCAAGTTTCTGATCCAGACTGATTTTTAATTCGGAAGTCAATGGCTTGAAGATTCAATTTCTGGGATTTGCACAGCTATGAGAGCAGTAGCTTACTTTCCTACCAAAGGTAGTGATGGTAGAACTGTGCATGAACACACACAGTTCTAGGAACTGAGCTGAATACCTGAATTAAAAACAGATGCAGGATTCTCATCTGTATATTTATAAAATGGAACTGATATTTTCAGAGTCATAATGTTTGTGTTTACATGCATTCACCTTTTGAAAATCATTACCAAAAGTGGGTGAGGGGTGTGATTTTATACTTCATTTTTTGTTGATTTTGTTAAGTCTCGCTAACAATTTTAGATCAGCTGGCTCATCTTGCAAAATGTCAGTTATTAAATGTGAGGTAGACTATACCTTGAGGAATGTTTAAAGTTACTTATATCTTCCAATAGAATCTGTCTGACATCTAGAGTAATGCTTCTTGGTGTAACCTGGTTTTTCCCTCATATATGTTTATGCATTAAAGAAAGCAAAGGTATTTAAAAGTATAAAGTAGAAAAGTATAAAATCAAGAAAACCCCATTTTTAAAAACAGCTATGAATATATATATGTGTGTGTGTGTGTGTGTATGCATTTATACGTGGAAAATACGAGAGTTTATAATTTATATCCAGACGATATATCCAAATCCTTCCTCCTTTTCTTTCTCCCTCCCTCTCCCACCTTTCCTTCCTTACTTACTTAATTCCTTCTTTCCATCTATCATCTACTCAAATTATTTTGTGAAAAACAAAGCAGTTTATAATTGCTGAACCCTTATTAAGTATTGGGCATAATTTTAAAGTCTTATTTAAAATAATCCTTACAAACGTACTTTAATAATGCTACTGGACAACTGAACATGTATTAAAGCACATAGTAGCCAAGTATTATGCACAGCAAGTTAATGAAAGAGCCGACATTCTAATCTAGAATGTCTGACTTCTGAATCCATTTTCTCTTTAGATTTTATTGATCTATTTGACAGAGAGACAGAGAGAGAGAGAGGCAGAGAGAGGACCAGGGGAGGAGGGGCAAAGGAAGAGGGAGAAGCAGGCTTCCCACTGAACAAAGAGCCCAATGCGGGGCTTGATTCCAAGACCCTGGGATTATGACCTGAGTCAAAGTAAGACGCTTCACTGAGCCATCCAGGTGCCCTGAAACCATCTTTTTAATTGCTAAATATCAAAGGTCAAAAATTTATCTCATATATGCATTTTTTCCTTAAATAGCATCTTTATTTAACTTTGATCCCCATGAGCATGCTATTACTTTTTATTGATGGATCCATCAAACTGAGTATCCCAGATAGATCCTCTAAGATTTTTATGATTTTTCATCTTCCTAATTTTTCATTTTGCTTGTATGCAATTGGCCCATTCCAGGTCAGTCGGTTTGTTAATTGTCATACATAGAACCAGGTTAATCGAGATGCCTGGGTGGCTCTGTCATTGAGGGTCTGCTTTTACCTCAGATCATGATCCCAGGGTTCTTGGATGGAGCCACGCCTGGAGCCCCACAGGGAGCTCCACATGGAGCCCTGGCATCAGACTCTCTGCTCAACAAAAAGCCTGCTTCTCCCTCTCCCTCTCCCCTGCTTGTGTTCTCTGTGTGTGTGTGTGTCAAGTAAATAAATAAAATTAAAAAAAATCAGGTTAATCACTTTAATCATGTTACCACCTATTCTTGCAATGATAACTTGTCAGTTACCTAATGAATCCACTCCTATTCAACTTCTGTTTGGTTATAATCTAAGGCTGAACTTCTTTCCTAATACTTGTCCAATACTTTAAAACTGAGCAACTTCACTTTCTTCTGGGACCATAGATGTCATTTTCTCTAGAGACAGGGATTTATCACATTATACTTCCTGAATTCTGAATATTCCTTTCTGTCCACAGCTATATGCATGCCTGAACATGTATATCACTGTGCCAGATATTGCAATGTGAAGATAACAAGATGTATTTCTGTCCCTTGATTTGTTTGCATGTTGATATCTCTATGATTTTTGCATTATATCTGGAGAATGATTCCTACATTATGTTGAAATTCGAGATTTATAAATTTCTGCGTAACATATTGTGTGAATTTTAATTTATCAGACATTTCTTTTTCAAACCCATTCTTTAGAAAATGATAAGAATATATCTCACAATAAAACTAAACATAATTCTGGTATTCTGATACTCTTGTTCTCAAGCAGAATGCTATGTGCCAGTTATCAGTACCAGGAGAAGACTTCGACAGCATGGAAAATAGCAAAGATCATCAAAATGCCAGGCACCAGAACAAATTAGAAGTTCTAACATATATCTTGGTATCTGAGTTTCTAAAGAGAATATAGCACAGTCAGGCACTGGATAGAACAATGCCCTTACCTATGTAGAGAAGAGAGAGGGTAAGAATCACTCCAACAGTGTGCGCTGAGAACCACTGAGGCACACAATTAAGCAAGAAGGAACATTAATTGGGTATAGAACAGAGAAAGATATTCTTACACAGGCTAATAAGCATGGCAAGGGCTATGTGGGCTCTTTATTTCTTCTCATAAAGAAGTGTTCAGGCCTAAGACTCATTCTTATGTAGCCAAGCAGGGGTCAAATGAGCATGGCATGTCTTGCCCAACACATATGTATAGATAGCTAAATCAACCAGAGTGGAAAGATAAGTGATTTGTTTTCATTAAGTATGGAAAGGCTATGGATGTTATACTTGAGGGATTCCTTCATATCTACTGTACCCTGTTAAGGATTCCTGCCATGTTTAACATAGAGTCTTCTTTCAAATTAAAAAAAAAAAAAAAAAAAAAGGCACTGGATTTTGGTAGCACATTGCAGACCTTTCTTTTTTTGCGGGGGGGAGTTCATGCCTTTAAGATGATAATTTATAGGGACGCCTGGGTGGCTCAGTTGGTTAAGCAGCTGCCTTCGGCTCAGGTCATGATCCCAGTGTCCTGGGATTGAGTCCCACATTGGGCTCCTTGCTCAGCGGGGAGCCTGCTTCTCCCTCTGCCTCTGCCTGCCATTCTGTCTGCCTGTGCTCGCTCTCTCCCCTTCTCTCTCTCTGATAAATAAATAAAATCTTTAAAAAAAAAGATGATAATTTATATAATCATAATCTGTTATATCAACTAATAATATAGTTATGTGTAAATGACAATCTAACTTCAATTTTATTTTAGCAACGGTCAAAGTTTTCTCTCTTTGGTATATCAGCTTTCCTTCTGTAATTGAATATCTGTTTTCTAACTACATTGTGAGATCTTTGAGACTATAAACAAATATCTTCTACTTTTGACATACCTCATCACATGCTAACACATTGCAATTTGGACAAGAAGTAGGCAATAAAATCACTTGGATTAATGAAATAGTTTCAGATGCAGGTGCAAACAACTTGTCAACATTATATTCTATTTCTTTCTTTCTTTTTTTTTTTTTAAGATTTTACTCATTTGTCAGAGACAGAGAGTGGGAGAGAGATTGAGAGAGAGCTCAAGCAGGGGGAGTAGAGGACAGAGGGAGAAGCCGACTCCCTACTGAGCAAGAAGCCCAAAGGTGGCCTCAATCCCAGGACCCTGGGATCATGACCTGAGCCGAAGGCAGACACCCAACTGACAAGCCACCCAGTCATCCTGCATTATATTCTATTTCTCTATAACTCTTTTTATCTTATACCGTGAAGTGTGATATATTTAAAATAACACTTACTGTCATGGGTATATTCATTTTATATCAGTATACACCCAATTACAACAAACTTAGTGGCTAAAAACTACGCACTATCTCACAATTTCTGTGGGTGAGAATCCTGAGCATGACTTTGCTGAGTGCTCTGCTCGGAGTCCACAAGGCTACATTAAGATGTTGGCCGGGTGGCATGATCATCTGGATGCTTCATGTGGGAAGAACCTGCTCCTAAACTCAGTCACGCTGCCAACAGCACCCATCTCCTTATGGCTGTGGGATTCAGGATTCTATTTTCTTGATGATTGTTAGTTACACCGACAGGCTCCCTACAATTTTTGCCACATGGCCTTCTCCTAACATGGCAACTCCCTTAATCAGAGACAGGTAGAGAATCTCTCCAGTCTCTTAATATGGTTGCATTTATAACATAATATGATCATAGGGATGAAATCCTAGCACCTTTGTAATATAACATCACTTAAACAAGGAAGCGACATTTCATCATTTTGCCATGTTTTATTGGTCTAAAACCAAATCACAGGTCCTTCTTATACTCAAGGGGAGAAGGTTATATATGGATGTGGCCACAACAATAGGTGTTCTTTGTCATAAAGGAAAGATTAAAAAACGTTTGCATATAAAGTTTATTACATTCTTAGTGAATATTTTAGTCCAATTTATTTAAATATATATATAATTATAGTCATACATATGTGTGTTTATTATATATATGTGCATCTATATCTATATCTATATTTAACAACCACAGAAAAGGACTATTAATTAGTAAGAGTTTTACTAATCCAAGTGTTTATTTTTTCCCATGATATTGACCTTTTACAATGAAGGCCTTAAGTTGAGAAGTTTTAAAAAGATCAGCCAAATGGTTATAGTCTTTTTCAAGACTATATTTTAACCCATTTTCACTTATGCATTCTATTTATGTATATCTTAATTAGTCAAGGAATGAGATGCCAAAAAAAGTGCAGCATTTTAAGATTTTAAGAAAACAAAATAGTAGTATGTCTGACTAGGAAATCTGTTTTTCATCAGAGATTGTCTGCTCACCAGGTAAATTCCTTACTATCTATCTATCATGGGCTTCAATTTTCCAACAGAATAGCCTGATTCATCACTGTTATGCCAATGACACCTTGCTCTATCTGTCGTTGCCTAGTGATTCCCCTGGGGAAACTTTAATATTTCAGGCTCATATAGAAGACATTAAGTTTGATATCACAAAATTTCTTTCACCTAGAAAATACTAGAATGGGGGATATGCATTGACTTTGACTATTCATACCGGAATTTTAGATACTTTAAATTTAAAAGAATCACAAAAAGTTGAATGTCAAAATTTCATTTAATCCATGATAAATGAGACCCAAAGAGAAAATGTGATATAGCTTTGACCACCAAACAAATTAGTTAAAAGATTTAAATCCGCATTTTCTAACTTTATTATTTTTTTAATTTACTTATTTGACAGAGACCACAAGTAGGCAGAGAGGCAGGTAGAGAGAGAGAAAGGGAAGCAGGCTCCCCGCTGAGCAGAGAGCCAGATGCGGGGCTCGATCCCAAGACCCTGCGATCATCCTGAGCCGAAAGCAGAAGCTTTAACCCACTGAGCCACCCAGGCGCCCCCATTTTCAAACTTTAAAGCAGTGTATGAACCATCTATTAAACATTTTATATATGGTTGGCCCTTAAACAACATGGCTTTGAACTGTGTGGGACTACTTATACACAGATTTTTTTCAATAGACTACAGTACTATAAATGTGTTTTCTCTTTCTTAAGACTTTCTTACTTTCTCAATATTTTTTCTCTGGCTTACTTTATTATGAGAATGCATCAGATAATAGATATAACATACACAGTATCTGTTAATTGACAGTTTAAGTTATTTGTCAGGTTTCTAGTCAACATCAGGCTACTAGTAGTTAGATTTTTGGGGAGTCAAAGTTATACCTGGATTTTTGACTGTGCAGGTAGATTGACACCCTAATCCCCAGGTTGTTCAAGGGTCAAATGCAGACCTGGCAAGCCAGGCCACACAAGGCAAATTATAGTCCTAGTGTTACAATGGCAAAATAACCCTATTACGTGATGCTCATACCCATTTCTCTTGCCCTTCACATTTTGCTCACACTTCCACTTCAGCTCCTTCCAGATCCTTCATCCCCTTTAACCTTCCTCCTCCTCCCAGTATTTGTTCTAATCACTAATAAAACACAAATGCATTAAATTATTGTATCATTTTCTGCCAAAGAAAGTTTTACTCAAAGAGGGAACAATTCAGTTTCTACCATTGTCTCTGGGCTTATTTTCACTCCAAATAATACACTTTTTAAACTACTCATAACCTTAAGTCATTAACTATTATTGTCTACTGCTATACTCTCTGGCTTCTGCTTCTCTGGTTTCAAAAACTGGTCTCTTGAGCTTTTGGACTTTAACATGATGATCAATCCTGACATCTGATCTTTGGAGATGCCACTTATGATAGAGTAGCGTTCTGGTAAAGAAAGAGATGTGAACAATCAGAGTTATACTATTTACAGTTTCATTTATTTTTGGGGCAAGGATCTCAATGGTTTCAGAGAGTGTACAAAAATTACCTATAGGAAGTAAGTACAGCAGGGAAAATTCAGGAATTCTCCTGCCCTCACAAAATTTATATTCTAGGGCGCCTGGGTGGCTCAGTGGGTTAAGCCGCTGCCTTCGGCTCAGGTCATGATCTCAGGGTCCTGGGATCGAGTCCCACATCGGGCTCTCTGCTCAGCAGGGAGCTTGTTTCCTCCTCTCTCTCTGCCTGCCTCTTTGCCTACTTGTGATCTCTCTCTGTCAAATAAATAAATAAAATCTTTAAAAAAAAATTTATATTCTAGTTAGGGAGGTAAATAAATAAATGGAAATTTGAATGGACATAAATGCAAAGTTAAGTACCAAAAATACTATGAAGAAAAAGCAGGGAAAGGAAATATAGAGTAATGTTGATTGACAACATAGTTTAGATATTCAGGGAAGTTTTGCTAAAGAATGAGTCTGGGCAAAGACCTGAATAAAAAGACCTTTCAAATGACTATGAATGGTGATTGGAGTGAGAATAGCAATGTAAAGATCCTGGTGAGGGAATAGCTACTTTATTTGCGAAAATAAATAAATAAATAAATAAAGCCAAAGTGATGGGACATGCAGCATCATGGTTCATATGGACAGGCTACTGATGCTTTACATTAAGGGCAACTCACATTACTATAATGTTCAGCAAACAAATCATATTAGATACTTCATCAATGCCCCAGTTAGGGGTGCTAATCCCCCATACAGTTGAAAATTCACTTATAACTTCAAGTCCCCCAAAACCTTTAATTAGCTTACTAATTAGTAGTGCAGAAGCCTACTGATAACATAAACAACAAATCAACACATTTTATGTTATAGGTATTATATAATATATTTTTTATTTTATTTTTTCAGTGTTCCAAGATTCATTGTTTATGCTATATTCTCACAATAAAGTAAGCTTCCTTTCATAAGGAAGAAAAAATACATTTACAGTACTGTATTGTATTTATTTAAAAAAAAATAACCTGCCTGTAATTGGGCCTGCACAATTCAAAGTTATGTTGTTCAAGGGTTAATTGGTCTGTAATTTCATATATATGAAGTCAAAAACTGTCAAAGTTTATGTAAGGTGTTAGAATAATTACTGTAGGAAGAAAGAGCAAACTTGATAACCTCTTCTGAAGAATTTATAGTATTTCATTTTTTGGTCATGGTATATTCTCTTTATAAAATTTTGTGTGTTGTACACTCATAATGCCCTCCTCTGTAACAATTGGGCTACAATAGACATATTTTAACAATCAAAATGCCAGTGGAAGGACATAAATAAATACTGGGGAAAACAAATGAAAATATCAGCATTAGAGAAGCCGATCAATCTAGAACCTAGAGAGGAAAGACCAGAGCATATTGTGGTAGTTTAAGAGAGTGTCATTAACAGGTATTTAGTATAGTTCTTTTCGAAAACCAAAACTACCCAGGTTCTAATTAAGAAGATCATTCAATAGAGTTTGAGAGACAGACCAGGCAATTGAATTAAATTTATAAATAACAGAGTATTCTAAATTAGTGGTGTTCATATTGTTCTGTGGAATATACTATAAAGTTATTATTCAATAAAAACAAAGTACACTTAAAGCAAGTGAATGACTGTTTCATTAGGAGTTTTATGAACACAATTATTCATGAACTAACATGTTACTACATTACTTAAGTTCTCTGGCTTATTTCTCTGTACTTTTGGATAATGTCTCATTCTTTATGATGGCTTCTTCCTCTCTTTCCTTCCTGTTTCATCTTTGAGTGACCCATGTATCTTGAACATGCCTTGGATTCTCTTATCATCACAGCTTGTGCATATTGCTATGTTTTATTTTATATTTATAGGTATTTGCTCAAATTATCAACTGGCTAACTCCTGCTTACCATTTAGATATCTCTTTCTCAGTTGCATATTCTCTGAACACCAAACATTGACTTCTGTTACTTGTTTGAACCCTTAACACTAGGCCCTAGCATAGCATCCATAACTTTGTATTATTTATGGGCTTCTCACCAATTGCCATTTCTGACTAAACTGTAATCTGGAGGTGGAGAGCTGCTGTGTCTTGCCATAGCTATATACATGGCATCAAGTACTTGATTCATTTTTCTTTTTTTCCTGAATGTATGAATGACTATAAAGAAAAGAAGGAAAGAGGGAAAACAATAGAAAAGGAAGATTACATGTGGAAAGACGGAAGAACAGGGCTAGGAATCAGGTCTTTATACTTCTGGTCCAGGGTTTTTTCTTTAAGAGTTACCCACTCAAATGGATCTTAGGGACAAGTAAGAAATAAAAATTACCAAAATGATTCCAAAGGGAGTTTGAGGACTCAGATGAACACGAATATGACCCTCTGTAATGGCAAAATGTTTACCCAGTTACAGTTTACTTTTGTCTTCTGGGAATGCAGGACTCTGATAACTCTGATTTTTTTTTTTTTTAAGATAATACATAGATCTGGATTTTGAAATGGTGGCTAGTAATTTGATCATCTTTACAATTTATCTGTAAATGCTGTGCTTACCAACAGTGTAGGATATCTCCACCTTGGATTTCCAAACTCTGTTCTTTGCTGATCTCCTAGCGTAGTCTATTCTAGCTAGGCATTTCATTTTTAGAATGAGGATTCTCTCTTCAATTTTTCTTAAAGCACTTCTTAAACTTCTGATGTTTTATTTGAAGCATTCTCATGTGTCATAAGAAAGTCGATAGTGGTCAGTCTCCTCAATATGACAGAAAGTGTGTTCTTGATCTGACCTGATATTTAAGAAAAGTGATCTCATAAATTTGAAGGTATGGGGGATTTTCTTTAGTTCTTATTTTTCCCAATTTTGAAGATAATGATATATGCTGTCAAGTCTTCTAATGATTCACTCTATGTTTAGTTATTATTTAGCTATATCACTAGGAAAAAAATTCTGAGTTGGATCTGAGTTCACAACTTTTTAGATTTTATTTTATTTTTCAGCATTCCAAGATTCATTGTTTATGCACCACACCCAGTGTACCATGCAGTACATGCCCACCATGTACCAATATCCACCACCAGGCTCACCCATCCCCCCACCCCTCTCCCTTCCAAAATCCTGAGTTTGTTTCTCAGAGTCCACAGTCTCTCAAGGTTCATCTCTTTCTCTGATTTCCCCCAATTCACTTTTCCTTTCGTTCTCCTAATGTCTTCCACATTATTCCTTAAGCTCCACAAGTAAGTGAAACTGTATGGCATTTGACTTTCTCTCCTTATTTCACTCAGCATGACCTCCTCCAGTCCTATCCATGTTGATACAAAAGTTGAGTATTCATCCTTTCTGATGGAGGCATAATTGTATACATAAACTATTTCTTCTTTATCCATTCTTCTGTTGAAAGACATCATGGTTATTTCCACAGTTTGATGGTTGTGGCCATTGGTGCTATGAACAGAGAGGTACATATGGCCCTTCTTTTCACTACATCTGTATCTTTGGGGTAAATACACAGTAGTGCAATTGCAGGGTCATGGGACAGCTCTAGTTTTAATTTCGTAAGGAATCTCCACAGTGTCTTCCAAAGTGGCTGTACCAACTTAATTTCCCACCAACAGTGTAAGAGGTTCCCCTTTCTCCGTATCCTCTATAACACTTGTTTCTTGTCTTGTTAATTTTGGCCATTCTAACTTGTGTAAGGTGGTATCTCAGTGTGTTTTTGATTTGACTTTCCCTGCTGGCTAAAGATGAATGAACATTTTGCCACATGTCTGTTAGCCATTTGTGTGTCTGTTCACGTCTTCTGCTCGTTTTTTGATGTAATTATGTTTTTTGGGTATTGAGTTTGAGAAGTTCTTTATAGATCTTGGCTATCAGCCCTTTGTCTGTAGTGTCATTTGCTAATATCTTCTCCCATTCCATGGTTGTCTCTTTGTTTTGTTGACTGTTTCATTTACTGTGCAGAAACTTTTAATCTTAATGAAGTCCCAAACTTTATTTTTGCTTTTGTTTCTTTGCCTTTGGAGACACGTCTTGAGAGAAGTTGCTGTGTCAATGTAGAAGAGGTTACGGTCTAGGATTTTGATAGATTCCTGCCTCACATTGAGGTCCTTTATCCATTTTCAGTTTATCTTTGTGTATGGTTTAAGAGAATAATCAAGTTTCATTCTTCTATACATAGCTGTCCAGTTTTCCCAGAACCACTTACTGAAGAGACTTTTTCCACTGGATATTTTTTCCTGCTTTGTTGGAGATTATTTGACTGTAGGATTGTGGGTTCATATCTGGGCTCTCTACTCCACTCCACTCGTCTATGTGTCTGTTTTTGTGCCAGTACCATGCTGTCTTGGTGACCACAGCTTTGTAGCAAAGCTTGAAATTAGGCAACGTAATGCCCCACCTTTGCTTTTCGTTTTCAACATTTCCTTAGTGATATGTGGTCTTTCCTGGTTGCAAAAAAAATTTTAGGATTGTTTCTTCCAGCACTTTGAAAAAGGCCGATGGAATTTTGATCAGTATGGCATCGAAGATATAGATTACTCTGGGCACTATAGACATATTAAGAATGTTTATTCTTCCAATCTATGGGCATGGAATGCCTTTCCATTTTTTTGTGTCTTCTTCAATTTCTGTCACGAGTGTTCTGAAGTTCCTTGAGTACAGATCTTTTACCTCTTTGGTTAGGTTTATTCCAAGGTATGTTATGGTTCTTGGTGCTATAGTAAATGGATTCGATTCTTTAATTTCCCTTTCCATATTTTCATTGTTAATGTGTAATAAAACAACTGATTTCTGTGCACTGATTTTGTATCCTGTCACATTACTCAATTGCTGTATAAGTTCTAGTAGTTTGGGGATGGAATCTTTTGGGTTTTCCATATAAATTATCATGTAATCTGTGAAGAGAGAGAGTTTGACTTCTTCTTTGCCAATTTGAATACATTTTATTTCTATTTGTTGTCTGATTGCTGTTGCTAGGACTTCGAGTACTATGTTGATCAACAGTGGTGAGAGTCCACATCCTTGTTGTGTTTGTGATCTCAAAGGGAAGACTGTTAGCTTTTTCCCACTGAGAATGATATTTGCTGTGGGTTTTTCATGGGTGGATTTTATGAAGTTGAGGAATGTTCCCCCCTTCCCTACACTTTGAAGAGCTTTAATCAGTAATGGATTCTGTATTTTGCCAAATGCTTTTTCTGCATCAGCTGAGAGGATCATGTGGTTCTTCTCTCTTCTCTTATTGATTTGTTCTATCACGTTGATAGATTTGTGAATGTTGAACCATTCTTGCATCCAAAGGATAAATTCCACCTAGTCATGGAGGATAATCTTTTTAATGTACTCTTAGATCCTATTAGCTAGGATCTTGTTGAGAATGTTGGCATTCATATTCATCACGGATATTGGTCTGAAATTCTCCTTTTTGGTGGGGTCCTTGTCCAGGGCAATCCTGGCTCAGGGGAAAGGCTTTGAGATCAGGGTAATGTTGGCTTCATAGAAAGAGTCTGGAAGTTTTCCTTCTGTTTCTATTTTTTGAAACAGCTTCAGGAGAATAGTTATTATTTCTTCTTTGAATGTTTGGTAGAATTCCCCAGGGAATGGTTTAAGAGAATAATCAAGTTTTATTCTTCTATACATAGCTGTCCAGTTTTCCCAGAACCACTTATTGAAGAGACTTTTTTCCACTGGATATTTTTTCCTGCTTTGTTGGAGATTATTTGACTGTAGGATTGTGGGTCCATATCTGGGCTCTCTACTCCGCTCCACTCGTCTATGTGTCTGTTTTTGTGCCAGTACCATGGGCCCTTGTGTTTTGGGAGGTTTTTGATGACTGCTTCAATCTTGTTACTAGATATTGGTCTATTTAGATTGTCAATTTCTTCCTGTTTCAGTCTTGGAAGTTTGTAGGTTTCCAGGTATGCATCCATTTCTTCTAGTTTACTTAAGTTATTGGCATATAACTGTTGATAGTAATTTCTGATGATTGTTTCTATTTCCTTGGTGTTAGTTGTGATCTCTCCCTTTTCATTCATAATTTTATTAATTTGGGTCCTCTGTCTTTTCTTTTGGATTAGTTTGGTCAGTGGTTTATCGATCTTACTGATTCTTTCAATGAACCAGCTTCCAGGTGTTGATGTGTTCTACTGTTACTCTAGTTTCAAACTCATTGATCTCTGTTCTAATCTTAACTATTTCCCTTCTTGTGTATGGGGTTAGCTTAATTTGTTGTTGATTTTTCCAGTTCTTTAAGGTGTAAAGAGAGTTGGTATAAAATTTGGGACTTTTCAATTTTGAGTGAGGTTTGAGTGAGGTTTGGATGGCTTTTTTTTCCCCTTAGGACTGCCTTTGCCATATCCCATAGGTTTTGGACTAATGGGTCTTCATTCTTATTTGTTTCCATGAATTGTTTAAGTTCTTCTTTGATTTCCTGGTTGATCCAAACATTCTTGAACAGGATGGTCTTCAGCTTCCAAATGTTTGAATTTCTTGCAAATTTTTTCATGTGGTTGAGTTCCAGTTTCAAAACTTTGTGGTCTGAGAATATGCAGGGAATAATCCCAATCTTCTGGTATCAGTTGAGCCCTAATTTGTGACCCAGTATGTGGTCTACTCTGGAGAAAGTTCCATATGAGCTCAAGAAGAATGAGTATTCTGTTGTTTTAGGGTGGAATGTTCTGTATATATCTATGAGGTCATCTAGTCTAATGTGTCATTAAAGCTTTTGTTTCCTTAATTGATTTTCTGCTTAGATGATCTATTATTGAAAGTGGAGTGTTAAGATCCCCTCCACTTAATGCATTCATATCAGTATGACTCTTTATTTTGATTAACAGTTGGCTTATGTAGTTGGCTGCTCCCATACTGGGGCATAAATATTTACAATTGTTAGATCTTGGTGGATAGACCCTTTACGCTGATGTAGTGTCCTTCTGTATCTCTGACTACAGTCTTTACCTTAAAATCTAATTTATCTGATATGTGAATTCTTACCCCAGCTTTCTTTTGAGTCCCATTGGCATGAAAGACGGTTCTCCATCCCTTCACTTTCAGTTTGGATGTATCTATCTGTAGGTTCCAAATGTGTCTCTTATAGACAGCATATGGACAGATGCTGTCATTTTATCCAGTCTGCAACCCAGTGTCATTTTATTCAAGCATTTAGGCTGTTCACATGGAGCATAATTATTGAAATATAAGTTTTAATTGATATCATGTTGCCTGGGAATTACTTGTTTCTATAGATTGTCTCTGTAAATTTCTGTTCTATGTCACTCTTAGGTTCTTTCTTCTTTTACAGAACCCTCCTTAATATTTCTTGTAGTGCTGGCATAGTGTTCATATACTCTTTTAAACCTTGCTGGTCTTGGAAGCTCTTTATCTCTCCATCCATTTTGAGTGACAGGCTTGCTGGATAAAGCATTCTTGGCTGCATGTACTTCTTATTTAGTGCCCTGAATATGTCTTGCCAGCCTTTTCTGGCTTGCCAGTTTCTGTGGACAGGTCTGACATTATTCTGGTGGTCCTTCCTCTGTATGTAAGGAAACTCTTACCCCTAGATGCCCTTAAGACCTCCTGTTTGAAATTATGATTTGTAAATTTCACAATTAAGTGTCTGGAGGTCTTTCTAGACTTACTGATCTTGGGGGGTATCCTTTCTTCCTCTAGGACATGAACACTTGTTCCATTCCCTAGATTAAGGAATTTTTCCTCCAGAATTTGTTCAACTATATCTTCTAGTCTTCTCTCTTTCTCCCAACAACCAAGGTTCCCAATAATTCTGACATTGGAACATTTCATGACATCATTTATTTCCTTAATTTTGTTTTCATGGCTTCTAAGCTGTTTGTTCCAGGCGTCCTTCTGATCCTTTTTCTTTATCATTTTGTCCTCTAGATCACTAATTCGATCTTCTACCTTGGTTAATCTAGCTGTTGGAGTATTTAGATTAGATTGATAGTATTCTTTAGTAACTGCCCTATCATCCTCACTTCTACCCTCACAGATTCTATGTTGTCACTAACTGTCTTTTCCATCCTAGCCATTTCCTGGATAATTGTTACTCTGAATTCCCTTTCTGACATACTGTTTATGTCCATATTCTATAGTTCTGTGGCAGAGGGCACAGTCTTTGAATTTTTCCTCTGCAGGGTATTCCTTCTCCTACCCATTTTGCTGAAAGGTAGTTGAGGGGAGGTATAGCTGAATATATCAACCGTGATCCAGATAAGGTGCACCCTGGAAAGTTTCAGAGCAATCAGAACTCACCACATACACACACACACACACACACACACACAAAAAAAAAAAAAAACAAAAAAAAACAGAGAAAGAAAGAAAGAAAGCAAGAAAGAAAACCCAGCCAAAATTGTACCCACAAGTAAGATTTGGGGCACCTGGGTGGCTCAGTGGGTTAAGGCCTCTGCCTTCGGCTCAGGTCATGATCCCAAGGTCCTGGGATTGAGCTCCGCATCAGGCTCTCTGCTCAGCGGGGAGCCTGCTTCCCCCCCCCGCCCACCCCCCGCCTGCTTCTCTGCCTACTTGTGATCTCTGTCAAATAAATAAATAAAATCTTTTAAAAAAGTAAGATTTATAACTTACATAAAACAAAAATGAACAAAAAGACTGATAAAAGTAAAAAAAAAAAGAAAGAAAAACCAAGCCAAAATGAACCCCAAGGATAAGATTTATATAGTACAAAAACAAAAACAAATATACAGAAACACTGACAGAAGAATAAGATGAAAGGGTGGTTATAAACCCTCAATGTAGATGATGAAGGTTATTTTGGTTCTTCTTGAGAGTATCTTGTTATCTTTGTTAAAGGACTCAACTCTCCAGAGATATGGGGAAATTAAAACTGGTTTATATATAGGGGCAGTATTGAATAGGGAAAAAAAGATTACCTTAAAGCTGACATCTACATGTGTATTTAAAAAAAATAAAGAAACACAGGTATTTGTGTGAAAAAAATTCTATTTGTGTGAAAAAAATTTGTGTGGGAAAAAAAAAACTTAGTTAAAAGTTATTATGGAATATATTGTACTAAACCTCTAGTTATAATGGTGAATAGGTTAAAAAAAATTAAAAGACCAAATCATGAGAATGAATTAAGAAAGAAAGAAAGAAAAGTTGTATCTGTGAAATATACAGGTTTTAGGACAATATTGGGAGCTTAATATATTGTTTTCCTCTGATGTTGGGGTTTTACACTTTTATGGGGACCCTGTGGTGGTTGTCCTCCTGTTCTTTTGGCTTGTCTTCTGGAGGAGAGGCCTGCCACACTGTTTTCCAGTCAACCTTGCTTTGGCTGAGTTGCCCTGCCCCCTATAGAGGGGCTTGGCTCTTTGGAAACCTGTTTTTCAGGCTTTTGTTCTCTGGAGGTTTTTGTTCTCTGGCAGCTTTTGGCCGCTTCTTTGGAGGGTTAGTGGAAAGTAAACTGTCTGCACCCAGACTTCTGCCTCAGACAGAAGCCTCAATCTGCTACCCTCTGGGTGGTCCAGAAAACATAGACTCCACCTCTGAAACTCCGCTGAACAGTGCACCCTCCCACAGGTGGTGCACGCCCCTAGCCACTGTTTCAGTGGCCACCTGAGGCCCCCACTTGTCTCTGTACCCCTGTGCCACTAAAACCAAGAGTGATATTGGTCCAGGCAAACCCAAACCCAGATGGCTTCTGTTGCTGGGATTGCTATCTGGGACAGCCTACACCCACGCGGGGTGCATTCACACCTGGCTGTGGCAGCACAGATCACAGAAGACTGTGGGCCAAGGATCCCTAACCAGAGTCCTCTCTGGATTCTCTCAGGTGTAGTTTGGATGTGCTCAGACACTGTGGCTGCACAGTTTGCAGAAAGGCTGTGGGCCTAGAGACCATTGGTTGGCACCCACACCAGGCTCGCTCAGGTGTGGGCTGGAGTGTGCCCAGCCTGAGCCATGGTTCAAGCAGCAGAAGGCTGCAGGGTCAGAGACCAAGGACTGGAGTCTCTGCCAGGCTCTCTCTGGCATAAGTGGTCACCAACAGTGACCATTCTGGGACTGTGGGCTTAGACCAATGCCTGTGATCACCCAATTCTACCAGTTGCCCTTTTTGAATGCTTTTGCATTCAAAAGATCTTTTGCTCTTTTTGAATGCTTTTAACCAGACTCCAAGTTAATACTGGTCCCTAATCACAGGGCACTTTCATATTGGGGTATTACTTTCCAATGGGTTGCTTCTGGTGGCTCTCTTCCCTTTCTGTTTTCCTCTGATACCAGTCTGAGCATTACCCTCCACTTTACCTCACCACTGATGATCGAGAAGTGTATAATTTTACATCTCAGGCTGATTTCTTGGGTGTTCAGAGTGTTCCAGTATATATTTAGATCACTTCAAGGAACTGGTTGAAACAGGGTCTCCTACTTCTCTGCCATCTTCTGCTATATCTTTAAGGTGTTTCTGCACAATTTCTTGGTTTATCTTTCAATATTTTTTGGACTAAGTTTTGAATAAAAACATCTACAGATATAATGACAGAACTTCCTTCAGTGTAAACTTAACTTTAAAAAGTAACCTTTTGATTTTTACTTATTGGTCTACAGGTAGATATCTTCCTTGTAAGTTAGAATTGGAGTTAAAACTTGTTTATAATAATGGATTTCTACAAAAATGTATCAACTTGGTTTATTCTAACTCTGGTTTTATTATTCTAAGCATTTAACAGAATATTAAGTTATAATTAAGCTAACAAAAGTTCTATTAAAAAATATTAGGTTCATAACCTTGAAATGTTACATCAGTTTGAAAGCTGAGAATAAAGGTGTATTTTCAGGTGGAGTAACAGACATTAAAAAATGAACTTTTTCAGAAACAGACCCATAAATATAGAGAACAAATTGATGGTTGCCAGAAGGGAGGGGGGAGAGGTGATGGGCAAAATAGGTGAATAGGAGTGGGGCATACAGGTTTCCAGCTATGGGATGAGTGAATTACAGGATGAATGGTACAACACAGGAAATATAGTAAATGGTATTGCAATTGTGTTGTAGGGTCACTGATGGTAGCTACCCTGCGGTAAGCATAGCGTTGCATATAGAGTATCACAATGTCATACACCTGACTCTAATATAGCATTGTGTGCCAACAACACTTCAATATAAAGAAAATGAAAAAAATATAAAAAGTGAACTTCAAGTCAAAGTAAAAAACTATGCAGACTCAGATAAGAAATAGATTGTATTTTAAAGGTATTGTAAGCTTCAAAAATTATATTATTTGATATTTCCCAGAATTTTTATAATCCTAATTTATCTTTGTTAATTTATACTGAGATTGGCTTGTAAATCACATAATATATAACTTTTTTTTCACAATTTCTGTCTTTATTTTTAGTCCCTGTAGATTTGTTTTTGTGAAGCTTAATGGGTAAAACTGGACATGGTAGGTAGGTAGAGTCTTTAGCATGAGGATCTCTCATATATTAGCCTTAGCAATCCTTATTAAACTTATATTTGCAATTCAGTCTCACTGCATTCAATTATCTACAGTAATCTAATAAAAAGACACAGATAAGCTAAAAATTATTGATTTTCATTTCCTTTCCATTAGAGTAGGTAAATGATTAGCTACTGTCTCTTGATAGAAAGCCAATAGCTACTATTTTATAGAATATTTTTTTCTTTTCTGAAATAGTTTTGCAATTAATTAACCCATATTTGTATTGATCACTTACATTTTTAATTTACTATCCTAAGCTGAAACTTGAAAGACATATGAGAAGCAAGGAGCTTAATGGGGACAAGAGCCAGATATGCAAATGAGTGACTTGAATCTTTTGAAGTGACCTACAGATTGTGCTAGAAAGACTGTTACTATGGTTACATTCAGAGAGATGTTCAAGGTTAAAAGAAAAACAAAAAATAGGTTAGCTATTCATCTTTTCTCTTACTATTAATTATGTTAATTATTTGTGGTTTTGCTATGATTGAGGGAAAAGAAAATACTCAAGAAAGGAATATTTGTCTCCTTAAAAGAAGAGCAAGAGGAGAGAATTAATATCTCTGTATGAACATTTGAGAGTGTATTATTTGTGGGAGGATGTTGCCCTACTTCACAGATACAGTAATGATCCAGCTAACTCAACAACAGACCTTCCAACTCTGCAATCTTAACATGTCTACTTTGTGTCTGAGTGCTTTATACCAAAAAATCAACACAATTTAGCAGTCCAAAAACAATCTAGTTAATTTTTTATTGCTACATAATGGGTTACCAGAAATTTAACAACTTAAAACAACACAATTTATAATATTATTATTTCCTGTGTCAGGAGTCTCTTCTCCAGGCTTCATTAGGCTGAATTGAGGTGTTGGCTTGCTGTGTGCCCAACTGTAAGCTTGACTTTGGAAAGATCCACTTTCAAAATCCCTCAAGTTGTTGCCAGAATTCATTTTCTTGTAATTGTAGACCTGAGGTCCCCTTGTCTGAGTAGATACTGGCTGCTTACTGCTCTCTTTGTAGAAGTTGCTCTCATGTCTTTGTCATGCAGCATCTTCAGACTCAGCCACGAAGAAGTTCCCCTAAGTTGTAATCCTCTCATGCTTTCAATCTTCTAGAATGCTCTTCTGAAAGTAGTCAGAGAAAACTTTTACAGTTTCATGTGTTTGGGTCACATGATGATCTCTCTATCTGAGGGTCAACCGTGCTATATAATATAACCTAATTATAGAAGGAAAATCCATTAAATTCACAATCTCAGGGATAATGGAGTATGTGTATATCACACAGGTGAGAAATCCTGCATACTACAACTATAAATCTCACAAACCTGCTGTGCTAGGCTCAGTGGAGTGGTTTTTCTGCTATGGGATATTATTGGCTGGTCTCAGTGGGGTCATTTATGGCTATAATCAGCTGGATATTAGCCTTGGCCTGGGTGTTTTATGATGGCCTTGTGTGGAAGAGTTATATGGAGAGGCCAAAAGGAACCTCTCTCTACCTTATTTCCCACCCTTCAGCAGGGTAGTTTAGTATTTCTTTTTTGCCCTGTGTCCAGATTTCCAAAAGAGGGTGTGCAAAGACTCTTGAAGCTGACACTATAAATGCATACATGATCCTTTTTGCCACATTTTATCCAAAGTAAGTCACAAGTCCTGCCCAGATTAAAGGGTGGGGGTAATAGACTCCACATCACTAAGAGATGGGAAGAATATATGATCATTTCTGTCTATCACATTTATTTCTTGATAAGATTAATTGGGACCAAGAAGAAAAAAAAATGTTAAGGGGGAATATGTCATCACAAATATATAATTGACTAACATTTATATCATTTATTTTAATAATTTAAACTTATTTAGTGAAGATTTCTGGATTGGAGGAACTGGGGAAAAATTAAAATTTAGAAAAGCAAAACAAACACAACTACAAAAAAGAGTTTTTATAGCTATCTTGATATAGAGGATAGGTAAGAGGAGGACTGGAAGTAAAAGAGAGGTGACATTTTTAGCTGAAACTAAATTTACTTTTTTTCCACTTCTACTTTGCTTTGACCAGAATTTAATATATTAAAAGGTGGAATAAAAATATTTGACTCTTCTTTCACATTTTTTTTAAAGATTTTATTTATTTATTTGTCAGAGAGAGAGCGAGCGAGAGCGAGCACAGGCAGACAGAGTGGAAGGCAGAGTCAGAGGGAGAAGCAGGCTCCCTGCGGAGCAAGGAGCCCGATGTGGGACTCCATCCCAGGACGCTGGGATCATGACCTGAGCCGAAGGCAGCTGCTTAACCAACTGAGCCACCCAGGCGTCCCTGAATGGAGCTATTCATACACAATATAAATAGAAGCCACTAAACATCCTTCCTCTATAAACACTGTTTTAGCTTTTATAAATTTTTTTCTGCTTATTATAGAAGTTTGAAAGAAATTTGCAAAAATTAAGTAGCCTTCTTTATCTATTCAGGATTTATTATGTGTCAACTTTCTTCCTGTTTTGCACAATCACATAGGAAGATAATGGATAAATGAATTAATGAGACACATCTATTTATTCTTAGGTCTCTTATAGTCTGTCTTAGACAATGATGTTCAATTTACAGCATGATCTAAAAAGGGGGAAACCAGGGGTTCCTTGGTGGCTCAGTTGACTAAGCATTTGCCTTCTGCTTAGGTCATGATCCCAGGGTCTGGGATCAAGCCCCATTTCGGGCTAAGCAGGGAGCCTGCTTCTCCCTCTACCCTTCTTGTGTGCTCTCTCTCTCTCTAATAAATGAATAAAATCTTTAAAAAAATAAAAAGGAGGAAACTGAACATTTACTCTCTGTAATTGATATTGATCTATTTACACTATGAAAAAATACATATAAGTTGGTTGTTTTAAAGAAAATAATGGTAGACTATTCTTCTAGTGACAACAGATTTCTCTGGACGATAGGCCAGGGAAGTTGGTTTCAATGCTTAGAATTCATCAGGTCTATTAATATTGAAGGTTTGAGAGAAATCAACTTTCCAAATTCCGTGGTTTTGGTGGGCCCAAGATTCAAATTTGTATCCCCTTCAAGGATGCCTATCAACTAGATCATCTGCCTCCTCAGAAATCTCTTTAATTTATTTTACTTACTGTACTGGTATGGTATCTAGGAGAGTAGATGGTGTCTGCTTTGTTCAAATATGCAGATATCCAGAAAATTTATAAACTCAGAATTTTTATAAAAATCCATCATTTGACGTGCCTCAAAGTGTATGATATTGAAATTCTAGGTAGTTTTTTTACCCTCTCTGAAAAAAATTTAGCATAAAGAGGAATCAAGAAGTCATAGAATTCTGTTACTGAATGGATAAAATTTTCTGAGAATCTTTCTATACTCCTGTTACATAAACCATATAATTTGATATCTCATATCTCCTGAAAATATCCAGCATAATGAATGCCCATTACGAGGAGATGAGGTTTGAGAATCTAAAGATATGGATTCTAACTCTGATTTTATTCATTCAGCTGACAATTTGGGAGAATCTAACAAATAGTTGGAATTGTTCTAGAGATTGATGATAGAGTAGGAACCAAAATAATGTCTTTCTTCTCAATGTGTTTATGTTTTATTTGAGAAAGGAGAAAAATAAATAATATATTACATCAAACAGTGATAAAGAAGGATATAATATGATTTTTCAGAATCCCCTCACATATCAGTACTTACTTGCTCCTTGCACATGGATCCAAACTCTTTCTACTGTGAGCATATAGGATTGAAGTGTTTTCTGGCCACCTAAGTACACTGAATCTACAAATGAGAAAGATAAAAAGCTGAAGACATAATGGCCCAAGAGCAATTCTTCTCAATGGAAATGGTGACTGAATACCCAATCTTCATTTCCTCTCAGGTGGGACACCTTTACTATTTATTATGTGAACTTTCCTGAGTTCTGATGTTTCCTACAATATTAGCCTCCTCATTAGTACACCTTGTGTTGACTGTCATCTCTCCTCTGTTTTGCTCCCAAGTGCTCAATCATGTTCTTCTTCAACTTACATCCACATCTTTGTCTCAGGGTCTTCTCTGGAGGAATCTAATACAAGACAGAATTAAGGGTAAATAAATGATAGTGATACTTACACAGAGTGGCCACAGAAGACTTCTTTTATGAGGAGGCATTTGTTCAGATACTTGAATTAAGAGGACAGTCATATGAACAAGAGCAAAAGAAGCATTCAGACAAGGGAACAACAGTGCAAAATCCCCAGTGAGTTGAAGAAAGAGCAAAGCTGTGGTTAAATGGGTGAGGAAAGAGAATATAGGTAGGAGAAGATGCCTTTGTTTGTTCAGGCCACTATAACAAAATTATCATAGACTGGGTGGCTTATAAACAACACACATTTATTTCTTACAGTTCTGGAGTCCAGGAATTCCAAGAGAAAGGCACTGGCAGTTAAGGTTCACTTCCTGGTTCACAGATAACCATCTTCACACTGTATCCTTACTTAGCAGAAGAAATAAAGGTCTCTAAAGTCTCTTTAATAAGGGCAGTAATCCCAATCATTAGGCCTTAACACTCATGACTTACTGACTTCCCAAAGGTGCCACTTTCTATTATCATCTCTGTGTGGTTAGGATTTCAACATATGGATTTTGGTGGGACATGAACATTCAGACCATGGCAGAAGATGTTAAAAGAACTTTAAAAAAAAAAAATCTTAGACATTTGTAGAACTTTGGAGCTTCCTGTGAGTGATATAGAAAATAGCTGGACAATTTTAAGCAGAGAAGTTAGATGATTTGATTTATATTAAAAAGAAAATTTGCTCAGGCTGCTTAGTGGGGATTAGGTTGTGAATACAAGGTTGAAGCAGAGAGAACTAAGGGTCAATATTGATAAGGTTAATGTCTGATAAAGGTGACAGATAACACTGGCTTGGACCAGTGTGGGTAGTGTTGGGGTGGAGAGTGGGAATCACATTCTCAGCAATCTCAGAATAAGAGTTGATAGGGTATGATGATGGATTTCACCTGAGGTATGAGAGAAAGTCAAAATCCAGGGCTTTTGTGTTGAGCAACTAGAAGAACTGAGGTTTCTTTTATTGAAAAAAGGAAAATTATAAGAACACAGTTTGTCAGGAAGGATCAAAATCTGGTTTTGAAGAATAAGTTGTCAATGCCTATCAGACATCCAAGGCTTTGTCACCAGGCAGTGGAGTGATGACTCTTGACAGACAAGATGTGCAACCAAGGAAAATCTTTACTAGCTTGGGTGACATGGGAGGAATCCAGCCTGCTGCCCGAAAAACCTCTGTATGTTTTCCAGGTCTGACCACGGGTAATTACAAAGGTTTTCTATGGCAAGTGTCATGGGGTAAAACTGCCCTCTCCACATCAGGCTAGATACAGAGATGGTGCACTGCCATCTCTAGGGAGTTGCAGTCAAGGAATCAGACTCCTCTGGCTGGTCATACACTTCACAGAGGAATGATTTTGGCTCATGACTTCACTCAGGTTTTTATTCAAGACTGCTTTCTTTCCCTCCTCAAGGCAGCTTAACCAATACCTCCTTGTGGAGCAAGGGAGATGAAAACATCAACTCCTAGTTCTACCCCATAAAAGATCTATAAAACTGGGCAAGCTTTAATTAGGAGTTCCCTCCTCAGGAAGACAACCACCAGGTCTGTCAGAATCCACTTGAACATCAACAAATGCAGCACTGTCCTACCAGAAGAAGAAAAGAAACAGGGTAGTTGGTGCTTACTTCCGTTTTAGCCTCTTGTTGATAGTATTGTAGGAAGTGATGAAAGGCTTGACTGTGACTTTCCTTTTTGCTTGATTTTAAGCAGCTACTCTGACACCTGTGAGCTCATCTCTCTCCAGCTCAGCTAAGCACCTGACAAATGTTACTAGAGAAGCTCAAGCATGTTTATCCATTCCAACAGCATCTCCAGAATTTCCATGAACAGCGTTGATATGCATGCTGGTCCTTGAGGGTGAGGAAAGAAGAAGGGTGGTTATGAAGCAAATCTTGGAATTGTATTGATATAGAAAGGACAGTGTTTTTAACATATATTTATGATTTATGTTACAAATCAATACAAATCATAAATTATCCTCAAGATTCCTTTTCATATTTTTATGAGCCCTTCACCACTACTTCTCTACTACACCTCAGTTGTGCCAATAAATCATACATCAATTTAGCAAATATTCATTAAAAACTTATCCGATGCCAGGAACACAGTGGTTAGTAATAAGCAGACTCCCTGTGAGGGGTTGTACTGGCCTGGTGAGGTGGACATTAAACAAATAATAACAAAAATCAGTATATAATACATAATTTTAAAGGACAGTATGGAGTGTAATGAAAGGGTGTTACAAAAAAAGATGAGATTTAGATTTAAAGGGAAGTGTGGGAACCACATGTGAGGAAGTGGCATAATTTAATCTGAGACCTAGAGAGATAGTGGGAGGGGTCAGCTAGGCAAAAGGATGAGGACTGTTTCAGCTTTGAGTGCACAGAACTGGGGCAAGGTGGAGTTCAGAGAGAGATATGGTAAAAAATAAATAAATAATTTTAAAAGGCTTGAAAAACTGAAATAGTATCTGTGTCCATAATTATTATTGATCATTACAATAATGATGTCTAAATGTCAAGAAAATTTGTCTAAGGCCAAAAGGTAAGTGGTAGAGAAACTCACAATGCAACCACGTGACTACCATAAGCCACTCAACATCCTATTTCAGAATAAACTTGTTCACCACAAGGAGCCAAAAAAACCCAAAACAAAACAAAACAACAAACAAACAAAAGTAGCAAAGATGACAAGATCTGGAAAAAGCAGGGAATATGGGGTAAGAGGCAGATGCTGATGCTAGAAAGATGGCCATTCCAGTGATCAAAGCTGCTATTCAGAGTGCTAGATACCAGGGTTTCAGCCACACAGTTGAACGTGGTTGCAGGAACCCTAGGACTACAGATCCAGAAAGCAATCAAGTGGCATGGAAACTGCTTATCAACTTGTTATGGGGGAGGGGAATTCATTCATTGCACATGCCTTCTGTTCATGTCTTGGTGTCACCCATTCAGACTTCTAGGAACTGATTCCCAAACCATCCCATGATTCTGTCTTTTACTTAAGAAACTGACATTTCCTGATCTTTCTCATTAATTTCCACCCTATATATAAAGGCTTACAGTTCTTTAGGGCCAAGTTCCTACTATATCTTCAGTGTTACTTCCTTCCACTTCCCTACCTGTAATGCAGGATTTTCTGTCAAACTCAGCTTCTTTCTACTCCCAAATGTACTGTATTTTGTCTGAAGCTGAAACATTGCACATTTTCTTCCTGCTGCCAATAATATTCTCTTCCCTTTTTTTTCCCTTTCCTTTTAAAACTTCTACTTGACTTCCGTGTGTCAACCTATGTACTTCCTTTAGAAAGCCCTTTCTGGTCCCATGTCTGGATGAAAAATACTTGTTTTGTGTGTCCAAGACACTTCTAGATTGTAATTACATTGATCAGGAATAATAATAATAGGCAAGCATGAAACAGAGGGATACTTTTAAAACATGCCTGCAAATTCTTTGATAACCTCATTAAGATGTAGTTTCAATATTCTGTTCCTTTGACCATTTTGGGTTGACCGTAGTGACTCACTTTTAGCCAGTGGAATGTGTTATGCATAAGGCTTCATGAGCACTAGCTCTGTGTCAGAAAAGGTGATGAAGTTTCCACATTGCCCACCACAGCAGTATTCTGAACTAGTCCCCCAAGATTCCCTGCCCTAACCCTGAGGAGATCAAATCTACCCTTGTCTATGTTCTGTTATGTGGGAAGGGAAATTTTCCAGATGTAATTAAGGGTACTTTACCATTTGACTTTGTGTTAATCACAAGGGAGATTGTCTGGGTGAGTCTATACTAATCATGTGAAACCTTTCAAGTATAGAGATTTCTCTGACTACCCGCAAAGTATGAAATTAAAGGAGTTTGAAATATGGTGGAAGTTTGAATTGAGGGGACCTTACGCTAATTGCTTTGTCTGTTGGAAGGCCTGAGGGAAGATCAATGGCAGGGAACTGCAGGTGGCCTCCAGGAAATGAGGGCAGTTCCCCATCAGAAATAGGGTTCTCAGTCCCACAACTGCAAGGGAGTGAATTCTGCTAAAAAAATGAGCTGAAGGTAGATTCCTTTTCAGAATCTCAAATGAGCAAGTAGTTGGCCCATAAGTTGAATGTTAGACCCTAAGTAAAGAACCCACCTGAGGCTGCCCAGACATAGTGATATAGTGCCAGAAATCTGAATATTCTGAGACCCCTGTGTTGTGAGGATTCTTAGGACACTTCAAGAGGCCACATGTAAGTGCTCTAGGTGACAGTCTCAGCTGAGGTCCCAAGTGACAGCCAGAACCATCACCAGACAAATGAGTGAAGACATCTAATGGTTCCAATATCTGACACAGAGTGACATGGAGTCATTAAATCTTCCCAGCAGAGGATCAAGATATTGTGCAGCAGAATCAAGCCATCCCTGATGTTTTTCCCTTGATGGATTCCAGACTCATGGAAGCCATGAGCAAAATAACATGGTCATTTTTAAGCTAAGTTTTGGGGTAATTTGGTGTGCAGCATTAAAGGCTAAATTCTGCCAACAAATGGGTATTAAGTAATCTACAGGACCTCTTCCAGAATGGACAAAGAACTTAATTAAATTTGAATTATCGGGAATGTGCAGATAAGAAAGATTCACAATTTTGCCATGGGACTGCTCTGGTGGGAACCCTACATTTATATTCCTTCAGCTCTGCCTCTGCGAGGCTAGAGAGTAAAAATGAGACACTTTCCTGGGACTATTCCAGAAGATGCAAAAGCCTTTCCCCTACTGTGATGTCTTTTGTGGTCTCTCATTACATTTTGCTCACAAAGACCTACAAGTCCACTAAGGCAGAACCTTGATCATATATGGACCATTTAAGGCCAGGACATCAGGAAACTGTGTTATTTTAGCTGCCCTTTCTCTATATTATAGGAAGAGAAAGTACTAGTAAGAGTAGATGTTAAGTGAGCCACAACATATATAATACCTGCCATAATATTTCCATTTATCCATCTCTTCATGGGAACTAAGTGCTAGAGAAAGAGGAAATGTTCTTGTTCATTTCTATCTGTTCAACATCCAGTAGAGTGGCTGGCACAAAGGCAATGCTTGATAAGTATGTATAAATAAGAAGAGGGATTATTCTTCTCTTGAACAATAGTTTCCTGCCTGGTTTGGTGAAGCTCACTGAAACAACTTTAGTTAGCCATGCTGATGTAAAGAGCATGAGTACAATGACAATATCTATGGCTGAAATACATATGTCTACATATGTCAGTGTCTGACATACGGAATGGACATATTTCATCCTTTCAACCTCCACTTCAATTATCTTCCATCAGCTCTGCCTTCGGAGTTGAATGCCCTTTTAATTAAACTCCTTTGGATTAACTTTCCTGCCTTACTACTATGTGTTTTATGTTATTTCCTGCCTAGGAAAAATATGCTTGGGTCATTATAAAATAACTGAATTCTTTTGAGGCATCTCTGAAAATCACCTTCCCACTGCCCACCCACCTGGCTATGAACTCTATTTCCTTTGTCCATGGCATTTTTCAAAGAGGCAGGAAAGTGTGAGCAACAAATGCAAGACAAGAAGGCAAGTAGAAATGGAGATATGCAAATCCAAGCAGAAAATGGGAAAATATGTCTCATGGTTAAAGAAAAAAGAAGTTATTAAAACTGAAAGACAAAAGAAGAAACAGAATAAAAGCCAAAGTGACTTGAAGCAGGAACCCAGAGTAGGAGATTAAGGATCCAGAAACTCTCCTGGCAAAATTTAAGAACAGTCAAATGGACCACACTTGGGGGATAGATCGTTTAACTAGAGGAGTAGAAGCTGTCTGAATCACTTGAGTCTTAGGTTTGCAGAGGTAAAAACAAATGTTTGAATTCTAATATCCTAATGTTCTGCTACCCAGCCTCTCTTCCTAGAGGACTAGGAGAATGACATGGCCCTAGCCACAGAGAGAAAGAAAAAGATTGCAGAGGCCAATGACCAGTCAGTCTTTTAAAACAAGAATGAGAAAAGGATTGGAGAGAATCTTCTAGTAGTTCTCTTAGACATAGCATTCATTATGTCCTTGACTGTTGAGAGAGAATAAAGTGTTTTAAAATATTTAATTCCTAGAGATTGAAATTAAATATGTCACAGATGATTTTAGGAGAAACTATGTAATTCCTGTTTTAAAATTTAAAAATTCAATTATACTGGTAAAAAATTAATTCATATGCATGCACATGTATACAAAAAGCCTTCATTTTGTAGAGAATGCCACTAACCCCAAATGCAATTTTAAATATAAAATTATAAAGTAAATCTGATTCTTTTACTTGTAGATACTGTAGAGGGACTTTAGTGAACTGATGAAATATGTTCTTTCAAAAAAATAAATTTCTGAGAAAAATACTTTGAAAAAATTTTATAATCCCATATATAGGGGCAGCATGCAACAATTAATATAAAATTTTATTTAACCATAATGTTATAGCATATGTGGTTCGTTAATATTATACATTACTAAAAGAAAATATGTATTGCTTCTTTAAAAACGTATGTATTTATATTTCCAACATTGTTCAACACAATGGAAAACAATTGTTCTAAGCAATCTGGTTTTGTGCTTGACTAAAGAACATTTGCAATTAAGTGACTCCCTACCAAGGCTTAGAATACTCCTTAGCATAGTGTCAGAAGTTGTATATCTTTTCTATTACTGTTGTATTTTGTTATTAGTCATCACTCAGTGGAATTTTTGCAGGGACTAGTCGCCCAAACCTGTGCTCCTACTGAAACATAAGTCACTGATCACACTCCATTGTGTGGAAGTAAAATTATCACAAGTAAATGTGTCAGAAGTAAATTTGAGCAAATTTGTTGTAACTTATCTATCAGAGTCCTGAAAATTCTAGAGAATAAATGCATAAAATTGGACAAAGTTATGTTTCAATTAGGAAATAGGAAATTATCAGTAAAGTTTGAGTTCAGAAATAAAAACAAAGCTAAAATGGCATGTATTGAAACAGATCCAGAGTTAAGCATTTGGCTTTATAAATTGCCAGTAGGCTGATAATGTTTAGAAATGTGGATTATCATAATCTGAGTCATCCTTTTAGAAATAACTCTGCAATTGATGTGTATGGTAAATTGAAGAACACTAGAATAGTGAAGTTAATTGGAGAATTTGGCAAAGTTTATTCAGAGTCATGAAAAGTTGAACTTCTTTGGGGGGGGGGCAAAAGGAGAGAGAATCTTTAATCAGACTCTGAGCTCAGCACAGAATCTTAATCACAAGACCCCGAGATCAAGACCCCGGAGATCGTAACTTGAGCCAAAATCAAGAGTCAGATTAACTGACTGAGCCATCCAGGCACCCCAGAAAGCTGAACTTCTGATAGCACTAGGAATAAAAGGTTTCATCTCAGAGTAGAAAGATGAAAATGGAATTGGGGAGTTGGAGTTTAGGGGTATGGATAAGGGAACAGCTTTTTCATTCATAAACAGAATAAATAAAAACATTTCTCCATCTTCTCCAATGATTATAATTTTCCTGTGCCATGAAAACCAAATGGAACAGTGATTATTCTGTTACTTAATAAACAACTCTAAGGTATCTCCTAATTTGTATGATTGACTTATTAGTAGAGCTTATCAAAATTTTACTGTTGATTACTATGAATGAATGCTGACTGATTAAATGAGACAATGAAGTGATGTATCAAAGGAGCACAATTTGTTTCCTCATACATATCAGTAAATTATTTAATATTATTTACATAGCCTTAAGATTTTATTTATTTTTATTAAGTATTAATATTTAAATTAATAACATTTAATTTATAGTTGCTCCAAATTGTAGAGACTTAAAGTGATTCTGGATCATTGCTGGATATGATACAAGTCAACAAAAAGCCTCAGAAACCTTGAAAAATCTTCTGTCATCCCTAGTAAGATCAGTCATCTTTTAACAATGTTCATAGAGGCTTTGCTATTACTAGACTAGCTCTTACTATGACTTGGGAATACAATGAAATGGAAACTAAACATCATAGAATGGGACTAGTCTACATTCTGCTCACTAAAATGGGAGTAGCCGTATTATCTCTAGTCTCTCTGACCAAAGATAGAGAATTCAGCCCACTGGAAAACCAAGGAAAAAACCTCATGTAAGATGAATTTATTCTCAGTGATCATATTCAAATCAAATGTAGCTGTGTAATTGTCCCACCTTTAAGTGTTTGGAAAATCACATTACTTTAAGAGTTAAAGTTATATCCAATAATAAAGACCATTTCAGTCCTTATTATTATACAAATATAACTTCTGTAAAAATAAAATGTTCATGAGTATCAATAGGTAGTGGGTAATAAACCCCTAAATCTATCTATAGAAACATGAAGGTAAACATAAAACAACAACAACAGCAACAACAACAACAAAAACCCAGCTTTCAGTAGCTTATAACATACTCCATAAATACCTTTCACTTTACGGATGTGTGCTCATTCTATTTTTAGATGGGTCAACTAGCCTCTAGACTACATTATTTAAAAACACACAAACAGAAAACAAAACAACAACAAAAAAACTTGTGGCCTATTGCATAGTTTGTGCCCTGTAATGAGAAAAGCATTAAATGGTAGTGTCAAGTTGACTCCAGGTACAGACCAGAGCCTTCTGGAGTGTTGTCTACAATACGAAGTTTAATAGACTAAGCATACTTCTCTAAAAACAGTTAGCAAGCTAAATGTATGACTTGAAATTCAGATTCAGCCTTGCAAGAAATCTCATGCTAGCTTTAAATCATAGAACCATAAATCCCAGGACATGGCTGTATTAGCCCAGGAATGGCTTCAAGATTGGAAAGATATTTTACTTGGGATTTTTTAACTAGACCTAAAAAAAAAGCTGGTGATTCACTTCTGGTGGCTGTGCTATGAAATTTTTGTTTCCTGAGCACTCGTTTCCACATTTCTTCCATGCAGAGGAAGTTAAAATGAAGCAGAGGAATAAAAGCTAGCACAGAAAACTTCTTAAAAATAACTTATGATAGAAGAATGTTGGTCCACATTCAGGTCCTTGGTTTAATTTGCCATCCTATCCAGCCACAGGACTGTTGTTTCTCTATTAATCTTTGATAAACCAAGATTCTTCCAATAAACTTCCTGTTTGGCCACAGCTTGCACAGGTTAGATTCCTTCATTTTCAAGCCATAGATCCATAGATTCTCCTTCATTTAATTAATTACAAAGCTATTTTTATATTCAACAATATTTAATATGTACCAATTACATAGAGGACCCTATGACATACTGTGGATACAGACTTGAAAAAAAAAACAAAACACTCTTGATAGCTTCATAGAATGTACATCCCAGAGAAGAGTAAGATGCTAAATAATGAGCTAATTATTACATCACGATGTTGTTGGGTGCTGTGAAAGAAAAAACAGTGGTTTCTGAGAATGCATGTGAACCACTTTTGGAGAACCTTGAGCTAGTGATGTTTAAACAGAGTTTGGCTTTATTCAATGGAACAGTGAAACTCTTTAGACCAATTTGGTTTATTGTACTTTAGAATACTGACTGCGAAGAGTTTAAGAAAAAATCTCTATTCTTCAATATCACTTACTTTGGAATTTGGGAAAAGTCACCTCTAGCTTCATTAGATACATTTCTCAGTCTGGAAGGTAAGGAAAATCCAATCTTCCATCGGCTGATAAAATCTGATTACAGTTTCCAGTGTGCTATTGAAATCAATAGAGATATTCAGAGTAAAATAATTAATAATTTTTATGACATTATGAGTCATTTTAGAGAAAGGATGGGTGTTTTCTTCATAATATCTCCAAAGTGATGCACATGGCTCGCATTTAACTTGTTTGAGAAGAGGCCGTATTCAAGGTCTTGTAGGCATGAATGAAAGCCTGATATTAAATAAGAATATGCTGCATTTATTATCCTAGTTTAAAGTTTTCTTCTAGAGGTGCCTGGGTGGCTCAGTGGGTTAAAGCCTTTGCTTTTGGCTTAGGTCATGGTATCAGGGTCCTGGGATTGAGCCCCGCATCAGGCTCTCTGTTCAGCCGGGAACCTGTTTCTCCCTCTGCCTGACTCTCTGCCTACTTGTGGATTCTCTTTCTCCATTGAATAAATAAATAAAATCTTTAAAAAAAAAATAAAAATAATGTTTTCTTCTAAGACATACAAGGAAGAACTCTATGTATTTTTCAATAATTTCTACTTACATATTCTATTGTTTACAAAGATGAAGTAAAATAATTTAATAATGATTGCTCAAAGTTCTTGTTATTATTTGCATTGCAGGATCCCAGACCACCACCATCTAGGCCTGTATAATACCTCTCTCATTATAGTGAAGTCTTGTTTAATTTGATCTCTTTTTCCATACTTTCTCTCCCTCATTCCTTTTTTCCGTTGATTTTCTTCTTTCCTACTCATACTCTTTTTTCCTTTCACTTTTCTTCCTTCTTTAAACAAATAATATTGAGTGCCTACTGTTTCTAAGAACAAAGTACTAATTATTTTACAAACAAAGCCCAAAGAGTTAGGGATTTTGATCCATTAGAGGAGATAGATATTAATAAATTATTGCAAACATAGATATTTAATTGTTTATGAATTTAAAATTCAGGACCATGGTGTTATGGACTGAATGAATCTCTCAACATAAAATTCATATGTTGAAGCTCTAGCCTCTGGTGTAATGGTATTTGGAGGGGTGACTTTGGGAGGTAATTAAAATTAGATGAAGTCATGAGTGTGGGGCCCCTATGATAGCTTTAGTATTCTTACACTAAAAAGGGGAAAGAGAGAACAGAGCTCACTCTATTTCCCCAATGTGAGGACACAGTGAAAAGTCTGACATAAGAAACCAGGAAGAAGACTCTCAATCAGGAACAAAAATTTGTACTTGGACTTTCTAGACTTCAAAACTATAAGAAAGAAATGTCTTTTCTTTAAGCAACCTAGTCTATGGTGTGATGTTGTAGCAGCCCAAGCTGACTAATTCATATGATATTAAAAATAAATTTATTTCTTTATAATTAGACTATTATCTGGTTTGCAAGGTTCTTTATGTATGGTAGCAGAAATTATATAGTGCTGCCAATCTACAATTGCTGGTCAGTCCTGGCTCTTTCAACTCATAATTGTCTTTTTTTTTTTAACCTTCTCTTTTCTCTCTTTTTCCAGAGAAAATTCCGCATCATCCTGCCTCATTTGAAAATAGGTCTGTTTCATGGGAAACGGTCCATGTAGGAGCCTGGAAAATGTGCAAATTTTGCCTTCTTCATTCTTGTGCTGAAATATCTATAGTCCTATCCTCTTCTCTGGTCCATGGGATACCTTTGCAACTGCTCTTAAAATTTCAGGCAACCTCTGTACCTTTCTTAGAAGAGAGACCCTAAAGTATTTCTTTACATTCAATTGCTTGGAACAGCATATATTTGAGAGGTCAAAGTAGAAAGAGAATAGTAAGCTATTTCACTTCCTCAGTTCTTAGATCTTCTCTGAGCCATTTCTCTTTTACTCTGATCATTCAAAGAATTCCATGATATTGCTTTACCCCAAAGGTGAAAATAAAAATGTGATTGTGTTTCTTCTGTTTTTTGATTTTTAAACTTAAAGGTTATTCTTTCATCATTATTGTACTCCTAATTGCTCATTCTACAATTTTTGGCCCTGAAAAGAGCCAATGTATACGCCTTCATCAGTGATCCACACAAATGATTTCACAGTCCCACCATCCCCAATCCACTCTAAAATATATTTAGAGTAGAATACTAATCTTCTATCAATTGTCTTTCTTTCTAATATTATTGCTTCTTTTGTTTGAGGGTTTTTTTTTAATCCAGGTATTTAATGCCTATTATTAAAAAGACAAACTTTGAAATGCAAGTCCTTTTGTTGTTCAAAAATGTACAGCACTCGCAATTCAAACTGTTTTATACTGTGAGTGTTAAGTGACTAATATAAAACTAAAAGAAATAATTTGGACAGAGAAAGATAAAAACCATATATTTTCACTTAAATGTGGAATCTAAAAAAAAAAAGAAAGAAAGAAAGAAACTAACCAACAAAAGAACAGGAAACACTCTCATAAGTACAGAGAACAAACTGGGTTGAACAAACTTGGTTCTTAGGGAAGAGGAAGATGTAGGGATGGTAAAGTGGGTGAAGGTGGTGGAAGTTCTGGCTTCCAGCTATGGAATGGATCAATCATGGTGATGAATGGTATAGCACAGAGAATACAGTCAGTGGTATTGTAACAGAATTATATGGTGACAGATGAAATTTAAACTTGTGAGCATAGTGTAATGTATAAACTCTCCAATCACTGTGTTGTACACCTGAAATCAATGTAATATTGTGTGTCATCAGCTAGCTATACTTTAAAAAACAAATAAAACTAAAACTAAAAAAAAATAATAAACTTTCTTTTTTAAGTTATACACACTTTTAACACTGAGAACATAGCATATGGAAAGGTTTCTGCTGATGGAAAGATGAGATTGAAATGAAATGGTAAAGGGACAAGGTACAAAGTAAATTTCAGGAAACACCTGCCACAATCTTTTCTGATAATGCTGTGAAAAGGTAGCTATAGTGGGCTGGGCAATTGCATCCTTTCAGGACAGTAAATGAGTTACCTCTTACCTGCTTCTCTGAAAGAGTAGTATTTATGGCTAAACCCGAAATGAGGAGTAGAAATTAACTATAATAACCAGAGAGGTAAAGTTTTGGGAAGGCAAAATATTAGACAATATCAGATAAGATATGGTAAGAATGAAAGATTTTTATTTTCAGGGATCCAGAAAAAAGTATGGTAAGAAACCAAGAAGTGAGAAGTTAGCATCTATAGATGAGACCCCCAAGCTTGGAATCAGATAAAATGCTAAATGATTTAGATTTAATCCTAAAGACAATAGATTTAATCCTAAAGACAATGGGAATCCAGGGAATATTTTCTGATGGATACAAATGATGTAGTTTGAATTATAAAATCATGTGACCATAACTATGAAGTTGTACCCCTAGAATCATGGTAGGATGGGTTACTTTCTTTATGTGCATGTGCCATTAAGGTGATATGCTTTAATTTCATGATCTTATCTACCTTCAGAGCACTGATTTCTTTAAAATGCTGGTGAGATAGAGCAAGTCCCAATGTCAGCTGATCACTTTAAAATAAACAATATTTGGGACACATCTTCTGAGACAATACTTTATTACGCAGGTGTGATGGAAAAATCGAGCCACTCTTTGAATACTTTGTATGTGGGTACTCCTTCCTGAGGTTCCCAATCTTTACACAATGCATACTTTGGCTACTTCCACTTGTGGTTTCATCTCCTATATGCTGCATTTGCTTAAAGAGAACATCCTCATTTAATTGTACATATGTATGTGTGTGCTTGTGTACAGGTAGGTCTTTTTTTTAGAAAGGTTTACAGAAGCTTCAAAGGGAAAAAACTTGGAATGGTATTTTAGGCAGCCATAAACGATAAAATGCTGTCATGTCACCTTTTCTGACTGGCCTTACAGGGGGAAAAAAAAAAAAAAAGAATTCAAGTCTGGATAATCTAAGAGGTAGAGAACTGATACAGTGCCTTATGAATCAGAATATATACTTTCTACAGCATAGAAACATAGGCAATTTTTATTTTTTCATGAGATGAATTTCAGAGAAATTCTACTGTCTAGCTAAATTAGTTTTTATGATCATAAAACAGCCTAACATATTTAAAGGGATTACTGCCCATTGGCATTAATAAATTATAAACTAAAATTAAATGTCCATTGGGGAGACATTTAGAACTTGGATGCTAAACTTTAACTTATGGTATGGAAAAAGTCAAATGATACATTAATTAAATTAATATCTGGCCCTACACTAGCAAGAAGGAGAAGAGAAGAAATTAAAGATATTAATATAAATGTTAGAGTTGAAGCTCAGCATGAAAAGATGTGATTCTGCCAAATTAAAAAGAATTACCTGATTAAGGTAGAGACAATAGCATAACAAAATACATAATCAAAGTTTAACTTCAAGGGCTAAAGTTCTTTAATTTTAATTTTGTTTTATTTCTTTCTTATAATATAAACTTTAAACAATTCAACAATAAAACTAATATTTGAAAAAATAATTTAGGAGTATGAAATGGAAGTGTTTATTTTATTTTTTAAAATTTTTTGAAGTTTTACTTATAATCTTAGAAAAAGAAAAAGTGTGTGTGAATGCAGGGGAAGGGCAGAAGGAGGAAATCTTCAAGCTGACTCTCTGCTGAACAAGGATCCAGACAGGACACAGGGGTTTTGATCTCAAGACACATGGGATGATGACCTGAGCCAAAACGAAGGATCAGACACTCAACTGATTGAGTCACCCAAGTGTCCCAGAAGTGTTTATTTTAAAGTTTTGGTAAATTATATGTACATTTAAGTAAAAGTTAGTTTTATTAATCATACAAACTTATCTGAATTTTTTCCACTTTATAAAAAGACTAGTCTAACATATACATAGTGTATCCTCTGGATGTCTGCTCTGATCTTAGCTATACTCCAGATAACACTAAACTATATTTATATTTATTTTTTAAGTGCAAAGCAAGGATATGAAATTAACTTTTTATAGTGAAGTGAAATTAACATGTAGCGGGATGATTTCCCAAAGACAAACTTGGTCAATCTTACATTGTGCTCAGAGATGGCTTTTTAAAAATAAGAATCTTTTTCCCAAACAATTCCTCCATTCCAGATCAATGTGCCAAAGGTTTAAGAAGTCTACTGGCACCATCTAAAAACTTGATAATTCTCAAAATGGATATTATTACAAGCTAAGGTATACATTTTGTAATGAAATAATCAAAACCATAGTTCAGCACAGTTTTCTTCTTTCAAAAATATTGTTAATTCTTTAAACAAGTTAAAAGGACACGACAAAACTCAAAACAGCAAAAGAAGAAAACAAAGAGTTCTGAATATTTGGATGTGGGCATCAGGACTCATTGTTTACATTAAATGATTGCAAATTATCTTTCTGAGTATACTAATAGTCTAATTTCAATGTATCTGCATTATTTTTAATATTTAAAAAACTTACTTTATTCAATTTAATTAAGCAATTATCTTATTTTTGTTATTATTTTAATAATGTGTATAAATTAATTTAAGCTGGCTGAAAAGCACAGTACAGTGGGATCTGCTTTCAAATAGACTTTACTCAATAAACATTTTTAATAACATTGAATTTTTTTAGAACAAATAAAACATTTAAGACTAATTAAAGACATTAATCTGATCTAATATGATCTAAATATGATAGTATTTATATCTGTGTCAACTTAACCTTCCACATTATGGAAATAATTCTCAAATGAGAATGCTGATAGATTATATTTGGAAATGTGTAACTAAATTGTTTAGCCTCTGTGTGTGTATAAACATGTATTTTAAATGTTATTATTATTTTATAGAATTTTGTATGTTTTATATTGACTATATTTATGGTGATCCTTGAGTTTTGAAAATAAAAATGTCTGTAAAATAATGTCGGGTATTTACTGTGTTCTTATAACCACACAGAAAATTTAAACACCTTTGAAATTATTCAAAACTTTTACTTTTAAGGAGCTTACAAATATAAAATAACTGATTTCTCTTCAATTCAACATCTAGTATACATTTACAAATGCTGTAAAGAACTGGTTGTTTATTATCATATAGATTCAGTTTTAGTACATTTTAGGAAAACATAAATAGAGAGGATATTTTAAGAATGTTTCTATATTGCAATATTCTTCAACATAAAATATATTAAAGGAAAGTAGAATCATTGTGATAGATATAGGTATTTTGTCCAAATATTGCAATGTGAAAAATAGGTCAAATAGTTATATTTAAATTGACAATATTAACATTTAATAGAAAGGAACATTTTAAAGTACATCATATTTTCTTTTAATTTATATTTTCTGTATATAGAATAATACCAGTGATATGTGAGTATGTTATTTTTTGTTACAAAACAAATTATCACAAAATTTAGTGGCTTAAAACAAGAAATCATTGAATCTTATATATAAAGTATATATCTTATATATAAAGTATATAATATATAAATTATATCTTATATATAATAATAAATAGCTCATAGTTTTGAGAGTTAGTAATCTGGGCATGATTTAGCTCGGTCTTCTGCTTCTGCATCTCTCACAAGGTTACTGCCAAATCTTTGACCGATGATATAGACATCTTCAGGCTCCCACTGGAGAAAATTTACTTCCAAGCTCATTCATATGGTTGTTGGCATGATTCATTCACTTCCTTCTGGACTTTTGAATTATAAGACAAAGTTGTTGGCTGGTTTGTATGTTGAAGCAGCCCTAAATTTTCTCCATAAGTCACTCCATAACATGATAACTGACTTCATCAAATCGATCAAGTGACAGAAGGTAAGAGAGAGACAATGAGATGACATCATGGGGTGCCTGGGTGGCTCAGTCAGTTAAGCATCTGCCTTCAACTCAGGTCATAATCCCAGGGTCCTGAGATTGAGCCCCACATCAGGTTCCCTGATCAGCAGAGGGCCTGCTTCTCCTCTCCCTCTGCCCCTTCCCCCCAATCATGTTCTCTCTCTCTCTCTCTTTGTCAAAAATAAATTAATAAATAAATAAATCTTAAATAAATAAAATCTTTAAAAAAAAAAGACATCTCACTGGTGGGAGACAGATAAAATGGCAGAATAGTAGGAGAACCCTAGGCTTGCCTCATTCCTTGAATACAGTTTGATAAATATCAAATCAGTCTGAACACCCAAGAAATCAACCTGAGGCCTGATGAAACAAACTGCACAAGTAGAGGGAGAGAAGAGACCACATCATGGAAAGTAAGAAGTGTGGAGACATGATTTGGGTGAGTAAAAAGGATCATGCAGTAAAAAGGTGCTGCAGAAGGGAGACAGTCCTGATCATGAAGAGAGGGGAGCAGGGGAGACAGAAAGGGGTGCACAGGGGATTGCACAAGAAAAACACTTCCCCAAAGCCATTGACTTAATGAGTTTTTACAATCACCAGAGCTCAAAGACTGGAGTTTTAGAGCTTTGTGCTGTGGCCAGTGTGGAGCCTGGAGAGCTCTGCAGTGTTTGTATGGAGAATGAGAGGAGATAGCCCAGGGCACATGGTTCTATCTGGGGGTCTGTTAGGATACATAGGGAAAGATGGTTCAGCATTCTTGGAGCACATCTGCGTTAGGGTGCATTGTCTCTCTGAGGATGAAATAGTCATTCGGTAGGGTGTCTGTTTAGCTCAGTCAATAGAGCATATGACTTTGGATCACAGGGTGATGAGGTCAATCTCTACATGAACATGGGGCCTACTAAAAAAAAAAAAAGAGAGAGAGAGAGAGAAAGAGAGAACCATTTTCTGGGTGCCATTATATTCTCCTGCCCCTTAATATATGGGCACAGACATCTGCTGAAAGGGGTTAACCTGAACATGGGTTTTCTGCTATGTTCTACTTCAAGCTCCAAGCTCCTGTGTGTTGGTACAACTGCCTTTCTGGGACAAACCTGCACCAGCCCTAATATGGTGAGACACCCTTCCCCAAAGAGGACCAATGTAGGTCGATGCCATCCCAGTCCTTCAAGTTTAGAGTTTTAAAACTCAGCCAGCCTGCCTAGGATAAAACACAGGTGCACTGTGCTGCAGGGTGGGCAGATGGCCCAGATGTAGACAGGGTGAAAGCAGAGATCTGAGGAAAACCTGGGTCACACCAAGGGAAATTGTTTGCTCTTCTGTGAAGACTTCCTTCACAGTGGTGAGTGCAAGCTCCTCTTTCTGGGAAGGAAGGAGAGGACTGCTGTTATTTCCCTCCCTAACCCTCAGCATAAAATAACTTTAGTAATAGCACAGTGCCAACAGTGGTGGCCTAAACTGCTTACACCAAGCCCTGCCCCTAGCCCTACCCTCCACACACACACTCTGCAGGTATTTCTTTACTAGGGCAAGTTTCTGAGAATCACTGCAGTGGGTGGCTTCCCCAGAATACCAACACAAACCCCTCACATGAACCAACACTACTGACAATAGAGTGCTGCAAAGTTTCTGCTCTAGGGGAAATAGCATTAGGTCAGAACACACCTAGTTAAAACTCACCACACTCTGGCCAAAGCCCAAGCACTAGACACACCAGAAAAGGAGAAATTCCACAGAGGACTGATCTGAGGGAAAGAGGAGCCAAAACACAACAACAAAGTACACATAGCATACACCAGAAACACTTCCTGAAGCACCAGGCACTAAACAGCGTATGAACTCTTCTTAATAAAGCCATTACACTCAGGAGTAGGAAACGTAACAGGCTTTCTTAACACAGAAGAAGATAGAGACCAGAACAAAATGCCAAGGTGGAAGAATTCATCCCAAAAGAAAGAACAAGAAGAGGTCATGACCAAGGATCAAATTGAAACAAATATAAATAATATGCCTAATTCAGAATTAAAAACAAAACAACAACAACAAAAATAATCATGGGGCACCTGGGTGGCTCAGTGGGTTAAAGCCTCTGCTTTAGGCTCAGGTCATGATCCCAGGGTCCTGGGATCGAGCCCCACATCAAACTCTCTGCTCAGCAGGGAACCCACTTCTGCCCCTCTCCCTCTGCCTTCCTCTCTGCTTACTTGTGATCTCTGTCTGTCAAATAAATAAAATCTTTAAAAAAATAAATAAAATAAATAAAACAACAATTATAAAGATGCTAGCTGGGCTTCCAAAAAGTATATAAAACACCAGGAAATCCCTTACTACAGAGATAAAAGACTTAAAACTAGTCTGACCAAAATAAAACAAAAGGTTATAATGTCCATAAGGATGGAAGAATCAGAGAAATGAATAACTAATACAGAAGATAAAATTATGGAAAATAGTGAAGCTCAAAATAAGAGGGAAAGAAAAGTATTGGATCACAAATGTAGACTTAGAGAACTCAGAAGCTCCATAAAGCATAATAACATTTGTATCATAGGAGTATCAGAAAAAGAAGAGAGGGAAAAAAGGCAGATTTATTTAGGGAAATTATAGCTGAAAACTTCCTCAATTTGGAGAAAGAAACAGATATCCATACCCAGGAGACACAGAGAACTTCCATCAAATCCAACAAAAGCAGGCCAACAACAAGACAGATCATACTAAAATTTGCAAGCTATAGAGATAACAAAAAACATTCCTAAGAGCAGCAAGAAAAAATAAATCTCAATTTACAAGGGAAGGCAAGTAAGGTTAGCAGCAGACCTCTCTACAGAAAATTGACAGGCCACAAAATGTGACATGATATATTCAATGCTCTGAATAGGAAAAATATGCAGCCAAGAATACTCTATCTAACAAGGCTATAATTCAGAATAGAAAGAGAAATAGAGTTTCCTAGACAAGACTAAAGGAGTTCATGACCACAAAGCCATCACTGGAAGAAATATTAAAGAGTACTGAGTGGGAAAGTAAGAGGCAAAGCAACAAAGACTAGAAAGGAATGGAGAAAATCTCCAGAAACAACAAATTAACAAGTGATACAGTGACAATAAATTCATACCCACAAATAATCACTCTGAATATAAATAGTCTAAATACTCCTATCAAAAAGCATCGGGTCAGAATGGATTTTAAAAAAATAAATCAACAAAACCATCTATACGCTGTCCACAAGATACTCATTTTAGACCTAAAAACACCTGCAGATTGAAAATGATGAGATAGAGAACAATCTATCATCCTAAAGGACTTCAAAATAAAGCCAGAGTAGCCAAACTTAAGACAAACTAGATTGTAAGCCAAAGGCTATAACAAGAGGTAAAGAAAGGCCCTATATAGTAATAAAGGAGTCTATCCAATAAGAAGGTCTAAAAATTATAAATATTTATGCCTGCAATTTGGAAATATCCAAATACATAAAACAATTAATAACAAACATAAAGGAACTCATTGACAACAGTACAATAACCATAGTAGACTTTAACATCCCACTCAGCAATGGACAGATCATTTAAGTAGAAAATCAATAAGCAAACAGTGACTTTGAATGAAACACTGTCTCTGATGGACTTAACAGATATAGTAAGAGCAATTTATCCTAAAGTAACAGAATACATATTCTTTTTGAGTGCACATGGGGCATTTCCCAGAATAGATCACATATGGGTCACAATCAGGCCTCAACAAGTGCAGAAAGACTGAGACGCATATTTTCTGACCAGAATACTATGAAAATTGTAGTCAACCAGAAGAAAAAAAAAATGGAAAGACCATAAATACATGGAAGTTAAAGAACATCCTACTAAAAAGTAATAGGCTTAACCAGAAATTAAAGAAGAAATAAAATAAAAACACATGGAAACAAATTAAAATAGAAACACAACTATCTAAAACCTTTAGTTGCAACAAAAGCAGTCATAAGAGGAGAGTAATACAGGCCTACCTCAAGAAGCAAGAAAAACTTCAAATTCACAACTAATCTTACATCTAAATGAGCTAGAAAAGGAGGAACAAATGAAGTCTAAAGCCAGCAGAAGAAAGGAAATAATAAAGACTAGAGCAGAAATAAATGATATAGGAAGAAACACACATACACACAGTAGAACAGATCGATAAAATTAGGTGGCGGTTCTTTGAAAGAATTAATAAAATGGACAGACTTATTAAAATAAAGAGAAAGTACCCAAATAAGTAAAATCATGAATTAGAGAGGAAAGATCACAACCGACACCACAGAAATACAATTATAAGAGAACATTAGGAAAAATGTTATGCCAAAGAATTAGGCAATATGGAAAAAAATGGATGAATTCCTAGAAACATGTAAACTACTAAAACTGGAAGAAATAGAAAATTTGAATAGACCCATAACCAGCAAGAAATTTAATCAGTAATTGAAAATATCCCAACAAACAAAAGCCCAGGGCCAGATGGCATCCCAGGTGATTTCTACCAAACATTTGTAGAAGAGTTGATACCTATTCTTCTCAAACTGTTAAAAAAAAAAAAAAAGAACTAGAAAGAAAACTGCCAAACTCATTCTATGAGGCCAGCACTACCTTGAATCCAAAACCAGAAAAAGATCCCACCAAAAAAAAAAAAAAAAAGGAAAAAACAAAATCTCAGGTCAATATGCCAATATCCCCAATGAACATGGAGTAAAATTCTCAACAAAATACTAGCCAATCAAATCCAAAAATGCATTAAAAGAATCAATCACCATGATCAAGAGTTATTCCTGGGCTCCAAGGGTGCTTCAATATTTGCAAATCAATCAACATGATACACTACATGAATAAAAGAAAATATAGTGATCCTCTCAATTGATGCAGGAAAAAACATTTGTGATGTATAGTACCCCATTCTTGATAAAAACGTTCAACAATGTAGGGATAGAGGGAATATACTTAACATCATAAAGACCATATATGAAAGGCCCATCCTAAAGGCAATAAATGAAAGACAAACTGAAAACTTTTCTTCTATGGTCAGAAAAATAACAGTGATATCTACCCTCACTATTGTTATTTTACATAGTACTGGAAGTCTTAGCCTTAGCAATCAGACAACAAAAAAGAACTAAAAAGCATACAAATTGGCAAAGAAGTCACACTTTCACTATCCACAGACAACATGATTCTCTATGTAGAAAACCTGAATGATTCCACCAAAAAACTGCTAGAACTAATTCAAGAATTCAGTAAAGTCATAGGACACAAAATCAATATACAGAAATTTGTTGCACTTCTGTACACTAATAATGAAGCAATAGAAAGAGAAACCAAGGAATTGATCCCATTTATAATTGAACCCCAAACCATAAAATACCTAGGAATAAATTTTAAAAAAATAAATAAAAGAGGTGAAAGATCTGTACTCTGAAAACTATAGAACACTTATGAAAGAAATTGAAGGTAACACAAAGAAATGAAAAAAAAATTCCATGCTCATGAATTGGAAGAACAAATATCATTAAAATGTTTATACTACCCATCCAGTCTATGCATTCATTGCAATCCCTATCAAAATACTACTAATATTTTTCACAGAGCCAGGACAAATAATCCTAAAATTTGTATGGAATGACAAAAGGCCCCCAAAAACAAAAGCAATCTTTAAAAAGAAAAATAAAGCTGACATATCAGCCAGAATTCAAGTTATAGTTTAGAACTGTAGTCATCAAGACAGTATGGTATTGGCTCAAAAACAGACTTAAATCAATGGAACAGAATAGAAAACACAGAAATGAACTCACAACTAAATGGTCAACTAATCATGGACAATGCACGGAAGAATACCCAGTGGAAAAAAGGCAGTCTCTTCAATAAATTGTGTTGGGGAAAACTGGACAGCAATGTGAAAAAGGATGAAACTGGACCACTTTCTTATACCATACATAAAAATAAATGCAAAATGTTTGAAAGACCTGAATGATACAGGAAACCATTAACATCCTAGAGAAGAATACAGGCAGCAACCTCTTTGAAGTTGGCCAAATCAAACTAAAAAATGAACTATTGGGACTTCATCAAGATAGAAAGTTTCTGCACAGCAAAAGAACCAATAAACAAAACTAAAAGGCAGCTTATTGAATGGGAGAAGATATTTGCAAATGACATATCTAATAAAGGGTTAGTATCCAAAATCTATAAATAACTTATTAAACTCAAGGCCCCCAAACCAAATAATCTAGTTAAGAAATTGGCAGAAGACATAAATAAACATTTTTCCAAAGATGACATTCAGATGGCTAACAGATACATGAAAAGATTCTAAACATCACTCATCAGGGAAATACAAATCAAAACCACAATTAGATATCTCTTTACACCTGTCTGACTGGCTAAAATAAATGACATAGGATGCAACAAGTGTTGACGAGGATGCAGAGAAAGGAAAACCATCATGTACTTTTGGTGGGAATGCATACTGATACCGCCACTCTGGAAAACAGTATAGAGTTTCCTCAGAAAGCTAAAAATAGTACTACCCTACAATCAGTAATTATACTAGAAGGTATTTATTTACCCAAGACATATAAGAATACTAACTCAAAATATGTATACATCCTGATGTTTAAGCAGCATTATTTACAGCTGCCAGGTTATGGAAACAGCCCAAGTGTTCATCAACTGATGAACAGATAATGAAGATGTGGTATATTTGCACAATGGAATTATTCAGCCATAAAAAATGAAGTTTTGCTGTTTGCAACAACATGGATGGAGCTAAAGAATATTATGCTAAACAAAATAAGTCAGAGAAAGACAAATACCATATGATTTTGTTCATATGTGGAATTAAAAAAAACAACAACAAAAGAGCAAAAGGAAAAAGAGACAAAGAAAACAAGAAACACACTCGTAACTATAGAGAACAAACTAAGGGTTGATGGAGGGATCGGGGGGCAGATGGGCTAGATGGGTGATGGATATGAAGTTAATGTGATGAGCACGGAGTATTTTATGTCAGTGATAAATCACTAAATTCTACTCCTGAAACCAAAATTACACTGTATTTTAACTAAGTAGAATTTAAATAAAACCTTGAAAAAAAAAGATGATATCTCACCATACCTTAGTCATAGTTTCATTGTAAAAAGCAAATTATCGGGTTTGGCAAACAATTAAAGAGAAGAAATTTTACAAAGTTCCCGATACCAAGAAGCAGGAATCTTTGAGAGCTACCCTCAAAATATGCCATCCACATATGTGTAAATATAATCTTGCTCCAAAAATGTTCAACTTTCTGTGAGAAATCTTGATCTCCATGAGACATCTGGGAAACTCTCACAGTAGCAAATACCAGCTTTACTCTTTGGTCAAACAACTGTCACATACCATCCTTCAGCAAAGAATATGTTGATTTGTCTATTAAATGGAACTCAGGATTGAAACCTAAAAAAAATAAAAGAATGCTACAATGGTAGTTGTTTCTAAACTGATCTTATTCAATATTATGGAGTGCTACAAATCAAGTTCTGTCCTATTAATTAAACACAAATTACATTTCTCAGCTGCATTTTACTTTGCTTCCTTTTATCTGGCTTGTACACATAGTGCAGCTGAGAAGGAGAAAATAAAATATATCACTGTTAATTATCCACATTCAAAGAAAACACAATAATGAAAATCCATATTTCTCATATGGAGAAACTATCTTAAAAATCCAATGCATCTAATAGTACCTTGCACACTAATGCATACAGGCAAGCCAGGTCAAAAATAAGAATGTCTATTTAAAGAAGATCCTTTTATACTTGCCCAACTACTGTTCAATGAATTCCTAGAAAGTGCAGAAAGATATGGAACATTATTCTTCCTATGCTGAGTGATTCATTAATGTTCAACTACCTTGGGTGATAATGGAACTATCCAAGCACATTATTGGAAAAATGTAGCACTGGAGAGTTGAACAAATGTAATTCAGAGGATAATGTGTCCCAGGAGGGAGTGTATGACCTACTCACTATATTAACTTTGTATTGTCTTTGCTTCTATGATTGGTTAAGAAAACCTATAAAAATGGTTATTAATATTTTAGAAAAGTGTTGGAAAAGCTATTGCTCTGCATTTATAAAGTAAACGAAGCAAACTACTAAAGAATACATTCAAAGATCATTCTACACTGGGATATTTACACAATATACATTCTTTGGATTTGGAGTATAATCACACTTGAATAAAAACTATTATTTAAAAGAAGATATTATTTAAGAGACATTTTTCTGCTTTGATAGTAAATCAAATAGAGAAGTAAGTTATTATTGAGTGTTTTCTATATTCCAAGTATAATTGGGTAGCACAAAGAAAACTTTCTACAAAGAGGTTAGAATTGCATCAACATAGATTTGTACATTATTTTAACATATATAAATCAATTTCATCTATGAAAAGGATGGTTATCTTCTTCATACTCATTTTAAGTAATAAATCTAAGACTATGCAATTTATAACATGACAACTAAAAAAAAATTGAGTTCATTGTTTTATTCATTTAAGCATATTTTTACTAAAGTATATTCTCTATCTCATTTGAGTATAAGATAATGTTTCTCTGCATGTCACCCATGGATTACTTTATTGGAATCCCCTGGATAATGTGTTAAACATGCATGTTCTGATCACAAAATTTACCATTCTGTATCAAATTCTTCAAGAGACTCCCAGAAGAATATTCATTTTAATCGAGTCTCTATGTGATTATTATGCACAGTAAAGCATGGGAACTACTTTCCCTAGTTGTGCTGGTCCATACATTTTAAGCTGGAGATGAACTTTCATTTGTGAAACTAATAATGAGGGTTTGAAAGAGATGGAAGATAAATAATAGAAAACAGGAAAATAACAAATTGTGCTTAAATGTACTGGATTTTGTTATTAATGACAATTACTGAAAATTTACTCTGTGTCAGACCATGTACCAAGCGTTTTACATGCAGTATCTAACTTAAATCTTTAAAACATTCTCCTATGAAAGAGGAAATTTGAATTTCCAATTCACAAATGAAGAAATTGAGACCAGGACAATGTATTGAGCTAAGATCACAGTTATTATAGGAGAGAATAAAAAACAAGTCAGTCTCATTAAATTCTCAACTTCTATGCTACCTTGGAGATAATGTGGTCTGCAGTGGTTAAAGAAAGCTTCTCTGGGAAATGCAACTCATTTCAGAATTGGTATACAGAGAATAGGGACTTATAAAATGATCTCTGAGTAATGACTAGAGTTTAAATAAGCATGATAAAAAAGAGAGAGCATTCCTGTTTTGACCCAATGATTTAAGTAAATCTTAAAGTTGGATATAAATAAAATGTATGTGACACCAAATAGTGAAGTATAAAGTAGTGGGCAGAGTTCCCTCCTTGAAGAGAGTGATTATTTCTTGCGTAGTTCAAAAGTGAAAATTCATACCTCTAACAACGTGAGGAAGGGAACATTTTATTAATCTGGCAGGATTGGAGTACATTTTTCCTTCTGCACATAGTTATTGTCATATCTGAAGCATTTGAAGCAGATATTGTTATATTTGAAGACTTTGTCCACTCTTTTCTGAAACTCTCTTCACTTTGAGATTGAGAGATCTTGTTCAGTCCAATTTTCTTTCATTGATCTATAGTTTATCAATCTATTTGTTTCATTTCTTCTTCTGGATGATTATTCAAATGTAGGTTTTGTTCAGCATACTGTCCAATGTGGACTCTAATGGTTTTAATGAAAATTTCTGGCAGGGGTTTCTTAAACTAGTATACACAATATTGAATCCTTATGAGATTTAACAGTAACACTTTGATGCCAATTCAATCTTGATCATTATTTCTTCTTTTGTTTTTGTCTGGCAGTGTCTCAGTTGTATTTAAATTTTAGCAAAGCTTTATATGGATCTTCCTAACTCCTCAATGAAAAGTCAATTCCTCTTCTAGTAGATTGATTTAAGAATGGATACGTGAAGCAATCCTAACAATTAAACATGAGATGAAGCTCTCTGGAGAAGAAGAGTAGTTCTTAGGAAAATTTTCTTCCCTGATAAAAGAGACACACCCAGAAAAATCACCCTTGTTCTTTCACTGGGTCTTTTGTTGGGTCTGGATGCTATTCTGGGAACCAATGCATCCATTTTGTATCCAAGAGTAAGACTAGTCCAAGTGAAAATTGACATGCCAAGGATGGCAGGGAAGAAAGACAAAAAGGATTAATGTCCATAGTGATAGTTTGAGTGACTATATCACCAAACTTGGAACTTAATTTTAAGTACGATGATGATTTTTTTTTATTTAAATTATTTTATTTTGGTCTTTTCTCTTGTTGTTAAAGGCATCCTCACCAATTCTAGTGAAAAAAGAGATTGATACAAACTTGAAATTGTGAGATTTAATGCATGTTTCTGAAAATACAGTTTGTAGGCTTCATGAAATATTAAAAATATAAATAATAATCAATTCTTAAAATGTACTAATTGGCATACTGAAGACTTGCAAATATTCAGCTTCACCCTTATACCTCACTAATACAATCATTTCTTTGTGATCAAAGTCTTAATTTCTAAATGAAATCTGATTATGTTATTTCACTGCTTAAATCTCCATCCCAATATCCTAAGGCATTTGCTTTTAGGAGAGTAAAAAATGTCATATTGCCTACAATTTTAATTCTTCTATTTCTTTATAACAAGTTTATTAAATTACTCTAATCCTTCAAAAAATCAATAGAAAATGAAGGCAAAGCTTCTTGAGTGATGAACTTGTCATGAATAAGAAAATAAAATATAGAGTAGAAAGGTGACCTGTCTGCATCACATCAGCTTTTCAGCTTCTGCAGACTGAGCAGTATTCCATTGAGAAGTGTCCAGGAAGACCAAATGATGGTCACAACAGGAGCCCCCGTCAAAACTGGGAGGGTGGAGGAGAAGCAGAAGATACTGAATTAGCAACTGAGAAGATCGAGAAGCAGTGTATTTCAACTCTGGTATAAAGAAAGGCAGCACTGGAATGGCAGGGAAAAGGACAAGAAAAGCAAACGCATTATCTTTTGAAATTCATATAATGAGCTGATTTAAATCTCATTTCCTCATTCCTCAAATTCCTCAGAACAGTAAATGAGTGAATAAAAAGGGAAAAACTATCTTTGATCTGCCTAAGGCTCCCCCTGTCCCCACTTTCTTCAAGATTTGGTGCTTTTATTGTATTACTGTGGGAAGGAGAGAATCCTCTTTCTTCAAGGGACAGCATCTTCAATGTGTTATGGTAGAGAGGAAAAACAAAGAAAAGGGGAAATTGTGATAATTTATAGGCAATTCCTGTGGTCCTCTTTCTGCTGGTTGACAACATCTGAATGATGCTGTCCAGATGCCAATGCTCTGACTATGGAAGGTGTTAGAACACTGTTGATTTATGGGATGCTTTTTTTCTCTCCACTTCTCCATTGGAGATTGAGTAGATTTTCCTTGAATGTAAAAGATATTTCCAGATTCTTACATCTGGAGCCCTTGGCCCTGCAGACATTCCTCTTAGCTAGAAAGGGAGGTGACTGGGGAGCAGCCCCTATCTTGTGAGAGAATTCCCACTCCTCTAATGTTTTCTGCCCATTATTTTGTCCAGAAAGTATGACACTGCGCACCTTTGTGTTCTTAAGTCCATAGTATAAACTTTAATCTGAGAAACAGAAAAAAAAAAATCCCTCAAGAATTTTTAAAAACTGTTTTATTTAGCAAAAACAAGACAAAAGGAACAGTATTAATGTTTTCCAGTTAGAGTTCATGTACTGTCATCTGTGAAAATAAAATTTCATGGGTTTATTAAATTCTTTCTCTATTTTTACTGTCTTTTTTTTTGTAGAGAACTGTAATATAAAGAGAGGTAAAACATAAAAGTATACGTTTAAGTATTTTGAAGTTTATTCCATGGAAAAAATACCTGAAACACTGGCTATGAACAAAACTATTCATACCAAAAGTTGTTTCTTTGGACGAGACTTATCCTAGGAGCTTAAGCTGTGCACTGCATTCAAAAGTGAATGAAAAGTTGCCCACAATTCTACTGAGGAAGGGAATAAGGAGTTTTGTGTTATTGAATTCATCCAAAATGAAGAGGGTTAGGAAAATACAGGTAACCTTCTAATAAAATCCTATCCATTGGATAAGAGGGCTAATTCTTGTATTTGTCCTTTTTGTAAAATGTGGATGAGTGTGTGTGTGTGTGTACACACAAATTCTCCTCTATCTCCATGGTTCCTATGTATCTCAATCCTTTTTATGGCTGGCTTTAAAACTCAACACCTTTTCAGTTTCTCTTGAAAAATCAATGAAATGAAACACTACCAAGTAATGCCTATTTTCTGTAGTTTTTCTATCTGTAAAACAGAGATGGGGTGTTTCTACTATAAATCTTACAATCAACAAATAAAAGGAATTTACCCAGTTTTATTTTCTATAGTCAAACATTTCTTGATTCCTCTTATCTTCTCTTTTCCTCTTAATTTTTTTAAATTTTTTATTTTTTATAAACATATATTTTTATCCCCAGGGGTACAGGTCTGTGAATCACCAGGTTTACACACTTCACAGCACTCACCAAAGCACATACCCTCCCCAATGGCCATAATCCCACCCCCTTCTCCCAAACCCCCTCCCCCCAGCAAACCTCAGTTTGTTTTGTGAGATTAAGAGTCACTTATGGTTTGTCTCCCTCCCAATCCCATCTTGTTTCATTGATTCTTCTCCTACCCACTTAAGCCCCCATGTTGCATCACCACTTCCTCATATCAGGGAGATCATATGATAATTGTCTTTCGCTGCTTGACTTATTTCGCTAAGCATGATACGCTCTAGTTACATCCATGTTGTCGCAAATGGCAAGATTTCATTTCTTTTGATGGCTGCATAGTATTCCATTGTGTATATATACCACATCTTCTTGATCCATTCATCTGTTGATGGACATCTAGGTTCTTTCCATAGTTTGGCTATTGTGGACATTGCTGCTATAAACATTCGGGTGCACGTGCCCCTTTGGATCACTACGTTTGTATCTTTAGGGTAAATACCCAATAGTGCAATTGCTGAGTCATAGGGAAGTTCTATTTTCAACATTTTGAGGAACCTCCATGCTGTTTTCCAGAGTGGCTGCACCAGCTTGCATTCCCACCAACAGTGTAGGAGGGTTTCCCTTTCTCCGCATCCTCACCAGAATCTGTCATTTCCTGACTTGTTGATTTTAGCCATTCTGACTGGTGTGAGGTGATATCTCATTGTGGTTTTGATTTGTATTTCCCTGATGCCGAGTGATATGGAGCACTTTTTCATGTGTCTGTTGGCCATCTGGATGTCTTCTTTGCAGAAATGTCTGTTCATGTCCTCTGCCCATTTCTTGATTGGATTATTTGTTCTTTGGGTGTTGAGTTTGCTAAGTTCTTTATAGATTCTGGACACTAGTCCTTTATCTGATATGTCGTTTGCAAATATCTTCTCCCATTCTGTCAGTTGTCTTTTGATTTTGTTAACTGTTTCCTTTGCTGTGCAAAAGCTTTTGATCTTGATGAAATCCCAATAGTTCATTTTTGGCCTTGCTTCCCTTGACTTTGGCGTTGTTCCTAGGAAGATGTTGCTGCGGCAGAGGTCGAAGAGGTTGCTGCCTGTGTTCTTCTCAAGGATTTTGATGGATTCCTTTCGCACATTGAGGTCCTTCATCCATTTTGAGTCTATTTTTGTGTGTGGTGTAAGGAAATGGTCCAATTTCATTTTTCTGCATGTGGCTGTCCAATTTTCCCAGCACCATTTATTGAAGAGGCTGTCTTTTTTCCATTGGACATTCTTTCCTGCTTTGTTGAAGATTAGTTGACTGTAGAGTTGAGGGTCTATTTCTGGGCTCTCTATTCTGTTCCATTGATCTATGTGTCTTTTTGTGCCAGTACCATGCTGTCTTGATGATGACAGCTTTGTAGTAGAGCTTGAAGTCCGGAATTGTGATGCCACCAGCGTTGGCTTTCTTTTTCAATATCCCTTTGGTTATTCGAGGTCTTTTCTGGTTCCATATAAATTTTAGCATTATTTGTTCCATTTCTTTGAAAAAGATGGATGGTACTTTGATAGGAATTGCATTAAATGTGTAGATTGCTTTAGGTAGCATAGACATTTTCACAATATTTATTCTTCCAATCCAGGAGCATGGAACATTTTTCCCTTTCTTTGTGTCTTCCTCAATTTCTTTCATGAGTACTTTATAGTTTTCTGAGTATAGATTCGGTGTCTCTTTGGTTAGGTTTATTCCTAGGTATCTTATGGTTTTGGGTGCAATTGTAAATGGGATTGACTCCTTAATTTCTTTTTCTTCTGTCTTGCTGTTGGTGTAGAGAAATGCAACTGATTTCTGTGCATTGATTTTATATCCTGACACTTTACTGAATTCCTGTATAAGTTCTAGCAGTTTTGGAGTGGAGTCTTTTGGGTTTTCCACATATAGTATCATATCATCTGCGAAGAGTGATAATTTGACTTCTTCTTTGCCGATTTGGATGCCTTTAATTTCCTTTTGTTGTCTGATTGCTGAGGCTAGGACATCTAGTACTATGTTGAATAGCAGTGGTGATAATAGACATCCCTGCCGTGTTCCTGACCTTAGCGGAAAAGCTTTCAGTTTTTCTCCATTGAGAATGATATTTGCGCTGGGTTTTTCATAGATGGCTTTGATGATATTGAGGTATGTGCCCTCTATCCCTACACTTTGAAGAGTTTTGATCAGGAAGGGATGCTGTACTTTGTCAAATGCTTTTTCAGCATCTATTGAGAGTATCATATGGTTCTTGTTCTTTCTTTTATTGAAGTGTTGTATCACATTGACTGATTTGCGGATGTTGAACCAACCTTGCAGCCCTGGAATGAATCCCACTTGGTCGTGATGAATAATCCTTTTAATGTCCTGTTGAATCCTATTGGCTAGTATTTTGTTGAGTATTTTCGCATATGTGTTCATCAAGGATATTGGTCTATAGCTCTCTTTTTTGATGGGATCCTTGTCTGGTTTGGGGATCAAGGTGATGCTGGCCTCATAAAATGAGTTTGGAAGTTTTCCTTCCATTTCTATTTTTTGGAACAGTTTCAGGAGAATAGGAATTAGTTCTTCTTTAAATGTTTGGTAGAATTCCCCCGGGAAGCCGTCTGGCCCTGGGCTTTTGTTTGTTTGGAGATTTTTAATGACTGTTTCAATCTCCTTACTGGTTATGGGTCTGTTCAGGCTTTCTATTTCTTCCTGGTTCAGTTGTGGTAGTTTATATGTTTCTAGGAAGGCATCCATTTCTTCCAGATTGTCAAATTTATTGGCGTAGAGTTGCTCATAGTATGTTCTTATAATAGTTTGTATTTCTTTGGTGTTAGTTGTGATCTTTCCTCTTTCATTCATGATTTTATTTATATGGGTCCTTTCTCTTTTCTTTTTGATAAGATGGGCCAGGGGTTTATCAATTTTATTAATTCTTTCAAAGAACCAGCTCCTAGTTTCATTGATTTGTTCTATTGTATTTTTGGTTTCTATTTCATTGATTTCTGCTCTGATCTTTATGATTTCTCTTCTCCTGCTGGGCTTAGGGTTGCTTTCTTGTTCTTTCTCCAGCTCCTTTAGGTGTAGGGTTAAGTTGTGTACCTGAGACCTTTCTTGTTTCTTGAGAAAGGCTTGTAACGCTATATATTTTCCTCTCAGGACTGCCTTTGTTGTGTCCCACAGATTTTGAACTGTTGTATTTTCATTATCATTTGTTTCCATGATTTTTTTCAATTCTTCTTTAATTTCCCGGTTGACCTATTCATTCTTTAGAAGGATGCTGTTTAGTCTCCATGTATTTGGGTTCTTTCCAAACTTCCTTTTGTGGCTGAGTTCTAGCTTTAGAGCATTGTGGTCTGAAAATATGCAGGGAATGATCCCAATCTTTTGATACCGGTTGAGTCCTGATTTAGGACCGAGGATGTGATCTATTCTGGAGAATGTTCCATGTGCACTAGAGAAGAATGTGTATTCTGTTGTTTTGGGATAAAATGTTCTGAATATATCTGTGATGTCCATCTGGTCCAGTTTGTCGTTTAAGGCCTTTATTTCCTTGCTGATCTTTTGCTTGGATGATCTGTCCATTGCAGTGAGGGGAGTGTTAAAGTCCCCTACTATTATTGTATTATTGTTGATGTGTTTCTTTGATTTTGTTATTAATTGGTTTATATAGTTGGCTGCTCCCACGTTGGGGGCATAGATATTTAAAATTGTTAAATCTTCTTGTTGGACAGACCCTTTGAGTATGATATAGTGTCCTTCCTCATCTCTTATTATAGTCTTTGGCTTAAAATCTAATTGATCTGATATAAGGATTGCCACTCCTGCTTTCTTCTGATGTCCATTAGCATGGTAAATTCTTTTCCACCCCCTCACTTTAAATCTGGAGGTGTCTTCGGGCTTAAAATGAGTTTCTTGGAGGCAACATATAGATGGGTTTTGTTTTTTTATCCATTCTGATACCCTGTGTCTTTTGACAGGGGCATTTAGCCCATTACCATTCAGGGTAACTATTGAGAGATATGAATTTAGTGCCACTGTATTGTCTGTAAGGTGTTTGTTACCTTATATGGCCTCTGTTCCTTTCTGATCTACCACTTGTAGGCTCTCTCTTTGCTTAGAGGACCCCTTTCAAGATTTCCTGTAGAGCTGGTTTGGTGTTTGCAAATTCTTTCAGTTTTTGTTTGTCCTGGAAGCTTTTAATCTCTCCTCTATTTTCAATGATAGCCTAGCTGGATATAGTATTCTTGGCTGCATGTTTTTCTCGTTTAGTGCTCTGAAAATATCATGCCAGCTCTTTCTGGCTTGCCAGGTCTCTGTGGATAAGTTAGCTGCCAATCTAATATTTTTACCATCGTATGTTATAGACTTCTTTTCCCGGGCTGCTTTTAGGATATTCTCTTTGTCACTGAGACTTGTAAATTTTACTATTAGGTGACGGGGTGGGGGCCTATTCTTATTGATTTTGAGGGGCGTTCTCTGAACCTCCTGAATTTTGATGCTCATTCCCTTTGCCATATTGGGGAAATTCTCCCCAATAATTCTCTCCAGTATACCTTCGGCTCCCCTCTCTCTTTCTTCTTCTTCTGGAATCCCAATTATTCTACTGTTGTTTCATCTTATGGTGTCACTTATCTCTCGAATTCTCCCCTCGTGGTCCAGTAGCTGTTTGTCCCTCTTTTGTTCAGCTTCTTTATTCTCTGTCATTTGGTCTTCTATATCACTAATTCTTTCTTCTGCCTCATTTATCCTAGCAGTGAGAGCCTCCAATTTTGATTGCACCTCATTAATAGCTTTTTTGATTTCAACTTGGTTAGATTTTAGTTCTTTTATTTTTCCGGAAAGGGCTTTTATATCTCTCGAGAGGGTTTCTCTAATACCTTCCATGCCTTTTTTGAGCCCGGCTAGAACCTTGAGGATCACCATTCTGAACTCTAGATCTGACACATTACCAATGTCTTATTGATTAGGTCCCTAGCCTTCGGTACTGCCTCTTGTTCTTTTTTTTATGTTGAATTTTTCCATCTTGTCATTTTGTCCAGATAAGAGTATATGAAGGAGCAAGTAAAATACTAAAAGGGTGGCAACAACCCCAGGAAAATATGCTTTAACCAAATTAGAAGGGATCCCAAATCGTGAGGGGGTAGAAAGGGGATAAAAAGAGGTTCAAAAAGGAAGAAAGAAAAAAAAAAAGAAAAAAGAAAAAAAAAAAAGAAAAGAATTAAAAAAAGAAAACAAGAAAAATATAAAAAAGAAAAAAATATATATATTGGATAAACTAGTTAAAAACTGTTAAAAAAGAAAAAGGTAAAAGTTAAAAAAAAATTTACCAGTAGGTGAGAAAAAAAAACAAAAAATGAAAAAGAAAAAAATCAAATTAACTGCAAGACTAAAAAAAATTATAGGGAAAAAGCCATGAGTTCCATGCTTTGCTTTTTCCTCCTCTGGAATTCTGCTGCTCTCCTTGGTATTGAAACCGCACTCCTTGGTAGGTGAACTTGGTCTCGGCTGGATTTCTTGTTGATCTTCTGGGGGAGGGGCCTGTTGTAGTGATTCTCAAGTGTCTTTGCTGCAGTCGGAATTGCACCGCCCTTATCAGGGGCCGGGGTGAGTAATCCGCTCGGGTTTGCTTTCAGGAGCTTTTGTTCCCTGAGCGCTTTTCGTAGAGTTCTGGAGGACGGGAATACAAATGGCGGCCTCCTGGTCTCCGGCCCGGAGGAGCCGAGAGCCCAGGGCCCCACTCCTCAGTGCGCCCTCAGAGAACAGCACCCAGTTACTCCCGTCTGCCTGACCTCTGGCTGCGCTCCAAGCTCACCGAGCCTGCGACTGGTTCAAGGTCACCCCGAGCTGCGAGCTTACTGTTGGCTCTGTCTCTGTAGCCGGCTTTCCCATTCCAATACCCGCAAGCTCTGCGACACTCAGACACCCCCGATCCTTCTGTGACCCTGCGGGACCTGAGGCCATGCTGACCCCGCATTGGCTTTGCCCCGGGTAGCCTCTGGAGCGATGTCCCTCAGCGGAACAGACTTTTAAAATTCCTGATTTTGTGCGCCGTTGCTCCGCCGCTTGCCGGGAGCCGGCCCCTCCCCCCGGGGTCTATCTTTCCGTCGCTTTGGATTCACTTCTCCGCCGGTCCTACTCTTCAGAAAGTGGTTGTTTTTTTGTTTCCAGAATTGCTGTTCTTCTTCTCTTCCATCTGCCGATGGATTTTCAGGTGTTTGCAATCTTTAGATAAGCTATCTAGCTGATCTCCGGCTAGCTGAAGTAGTCTCAGCCTGCTACTTCTCTGCCATCTTGACTCCTTTCCTCTTAATTTTTATCCAGAATTTTCCATTAGCACTTCATATTTTTAAATTCTTTATGTACAATTTTTTCCATGCAAAATGATTCTGTTTTCTCCTGGCTCTTGCATACAAAAACAGTTAATAAATAATCTTTCAATTAATACTGCTCCCTACCTTGGAAGGCCATCTATGTGTTTGTATGGGAACTCTTTTATAAATTCTTCCTCTGCAGTCATGACCTTATGTTTGAGTCATGAAGAGTGAAGAGACACAAGTTTGTTGGAGGAGGTATAACATTGGCTAAAAACTAAATTTCACTTTGAATAATAAACATAGAATATCAGTGGCATAAATATTATGGTTCCTACATAATATATAACACAGAACATTGATCAAAAACTTTTCTCATAGCCTATCTTCAGGAGATACTAAGGAGTTAGTTCACTCATGGTTCCTACTGGTGGGATTAACAAGAAGTTAATTTTAGCATCAGATCTCTCCATAGGGAGCCTGAGAAAAAGAAGATAAAGTAACACCATTCATGTTGTAGACAAAGGACCTGTCCTTGAAACATGGGAGAAAAATTCTGTGAACTCCCCTGACAACCCAGGAGCACATGGGAGGGGGGCAGCAGATTTTTCAGAACAAGGGGTTACCTATTACAAATACTATCCTGATTGAACACCTGGGGGGAGAAATTCTTGAAAATTCATGGCCTATTCAATCATATATAGATAGCATATATATGTTTTGAGGATTTGGGAACTAGAAAGAACTCCCAGAGATCCATCACTCTTCATGTCCTACCTATGGTTTCTGCTTCTCCGTTACATAAGCTTTCAAACTTTGTGTACATTCTTAGAAAAAACCAGTTTTATCATTAAAATATTTTCCATGCTTTCTAAGTAATCTTGTTAGTTATTATGCATATGTAACTCAAACATATTTAATGGTTTATTTATTTTCTATAAAATAAAGTATCTTTTTAGAAAAAGATCTTTTTGCAATCTATGAAGATTTCATTGTCTTTTAGTCTCAGTGTTTTTTTTTCTATGTTTTCTGACATGTATTCTTTATTTTTTATGGATTTAATATAATGAGATTTTGAAAGGAAAATAGTCCCATAAATGACAAGAATGCAAACCCTAAAAGCTATTTCGTAACACAGCAAAACTAGACTATGTAGATAAAAGTATTAAGAATTTCTGAAACAAATTATGGAGCTGAAATTCTATTTGATCAGATAGAAATAGAGTTTAATATAAAAACATGATTCTTTCTCCTTAGGCTATATTAACAGTTATGAATTAAAAATATGAATAGATTTTTATTAAGGGAGTATCTTGCATGCTAGTCATAGTTCTATCTGTTCTTACTTTTCATTTACTCTAATTACCTTGAACCTATAAATAATGAAAATTGCCAGTGAATGAAACTTGCCATTGTATACATGAATTTTATAGTGATGCAGGCTGAATGAAACATCCAGCTCTTTTATCTAATGCTATTCTAAATTTAGACAAATTACTTAAACTGCTGAAGCCACTGTCTCTTATGCATATAATGGGGATATATCAACTTGTATGTTTGAGAAAAGGATTAAGTGAGAATTTATTTAGTAGAGTACTTGGCATTCAGTAGTTGCTCAATGCATATTAATTCCCACTCTTACTCTACAAGGAGATGGAACATTCCATTTTCAGGATAGACCCATATTAGATGCTGAAACTAATTATATTAATAGCTAACCATTGAATAAGTGCTTACCATGTACTAGTGCTTAGCACTTCACATGTATCATTTCATTTATATATCAGAATAATACCATAATGTAAGAAATATTATTATCCCCACTTAACAGATAATGAGTCTGGGGTTTAGGGAAGTACCTTGCTAATGAGAACACTGTTGCTATGATAAATTGAGATTCAGGTCAATGAGTCTGATGTCAGAGCTCCTGCTTGTATACTTACTTTTTTTGATTTAACTCTGTAAGTATGTCTATGGGTGTTTGAGTGTCTTTATTTCCTTTTATTTGAGGAAGATTTTGAGCAAATTTTCTTTAACAAGAAACTATAAACTATATGATTATCAGTGAACATTTACAGACTGTCTGCTTCCCATGTTTCTCAAAATCATATTTATCTACTACTTAAGAAGAATGCTTTTCAGAATTAAGAATGTTAAGAATGTTAAGTAAACACTAACCTTCATAATTGGTGTTTTGGACCTGAATTTCCTGGTTTAGATTTTGGATTTTTATAACATAAAGTTAGATATAAAGATATATAATTTTAGAAAAAAAATAAACTTTTTATTTTGGAATAATTTTAGATTTAAAGAAAAGTTCAGGAGAGTAGAGACAGTTCCACATACCCTTCAACAAGTTTCCCCTAATGTCAACATTTTACATAAACATCATGCATTTTTCAAAACTAAGAAAACATTAGTTTATTAACATTAATTAAGCTATAAACTCTGTTCAGATCTGACCAGTTTTCCCACCAATGTCCTTTTCCTGTTCCTGGATTCAAATCATTATACCACAGTACATTTCATTTTTATATCTCCTTGTTCTCCTCCAATCTGTAACAGTTTAACAGTCTTTACACATGTTTTGTGACCTTGAGAATTTTGAAGAACACTATTTACTTTGAAGAATGCCCCTCAATTTCTCATATTTCGATTGGCATTATAGGTTCAAAGGGCAAAAAATCAGAAGTAAGGTGCTTGTTTACCACATTGCAACAGGGATGTATTATATTAACATGACAAAACACTGGTGATGTGAACCTGAGTACTCTGTTATAGTAGTGCCTTTTGGGTTTTGCACTATAAAGTTCCTATGTTTTCCCTTTGTATAATATATTCTTTGGCAGCAAGTACTTAGGTAGAACTCATACTCAAGAAGGAAATTTAATTCCACCTCCCAGAAGGCAGGAAATACCTATTATTTAGAAATAGTCGGGGGACGCCAGGTGCCTCAGTGGGTTAAGCCTCTGCCTTCGGCTCAGGTCATGATCTCAGGGTCCTGGGATCCAGCACTGCATCAGGCTCTCTGCTCAGCAGGGAGCCTGCTTCCTCCTCTCTCTCTCTCCCTCTCTCTCTCTCTCTGTCTGCCTCTCTTCCTACTTGTGATCTCTGTCTGTCAAATAAATAAATAAAATATTAAAAAAGAAAGAAAGAAAGAAAGAAAGGAAAGACAAAGAAAAATAAAAGAAATAGTTTGTAAAGAAAATTTGTTCCCGGGATGCCTAGGTGGCTCAGTCAGTTAAGCTGATACTTTTGGCTCAGGTTATGATCTCAGGGTCCTGGGATCGAGTCTCACATTGGGCACCTTGCTTGGTGGGGATCCTGCTTCTTTCTCTGACTCTCTGACTCTGCCTACTGTTCTGCCTGCTTGTGCAATTGCTCTCTCTCTGACAAATAAATAAATAAATAAATAAAATCTTTGAAAAATATATATAAAAAAATTTTCCCTTCTCCTTATTCATTCATTAATTCATTCCAGCATTTGTTTAAATCAATTTGGGCTCATGTATATTTGCTTTATACTTCAAGGTAGAATCTAATGTTGCATTATTTGTTTTGCTCCTTTTATTTTCCAGCTTTGAGCACCAGGAGCTTTTCAAATGGATAATTTAAAAAAAAAAAAAGTCTTTTCTCCAATTTATAGGTATCTACACATATCTACAAAATTTCTTCCCTGATAACTTTAGCCTATACAGATTATCTGACTTCTCTTACCAATTCTGTTTTTTATTCCATAATTAACAACTTATAAACCATTTTATTTACTAATTATCCTGATCTATGATCTTCACTTTGTTAAATACCACCTTGCTCAGTGATCCACTGAACAACAAATCTTGAGAGAATTCTCCTTGTTGGATAATGATAATGTTGGATGCTGTGGAAACTGAGGGGAAAAATATACATTATCTGTCTTCAAAGAACATACAGTCCATTTAAAAGAAGAAAAATAGCACTATTGTACTAGTTACATAAGACCTCAGTAAACGAAGAGCTAAGATTATGGGACTGAGGAAAAGGGCAGCAAGGCAAAGCTTTATAAGGATTAAAATGTGATTTATCCAATAAATACAATGTGTTAAGGTTAAGAATAAAGTGGTGAGCAGAAGATTAAGAAGTCATGTCAAGAGCCTGATAGTTTTAAGATCAAATGCACAGAATACTATGATATAACTTCATAGGATCTGAGTCTAATAATGGGTTTCAAGAGGAGCTCTGGAAGTGACTTTTATATAAGACCTAGATGATTAAGTAGAAAAAACACTTTAGGACTTGTGTGCAATCTTGGAAAGAACTCTCAGAGTAGGAAATCACAAAGATGATTCTACATAATGTAGTATTTTCTTACATTCTCTAATTAACTATAAAATATCTGTGGGTAGGAGTTTCTATGCAATATTAGTTAATACAAAATTGATTGGCAATAATAATTCTCATGGCATTTTCATATGTATGCATGTACAGGTTTATGTGTGCAAGTGCATATGTATTTGTGTATCTGCCTGTATTCTTTCCCTGTCTGATTTCTTTCTACCTGGCCATACACGTATTCTCTTATTATTCATTCATTTATTCTTCCGACAAAAAATCTTGAAGTACTTTGTAATAAACAAGATACTAAAATCATCCCCAAAGACTCTCTATCTTAAATAACCTCACTCCCTTGAGTATAGCTGGAAACTGTGAATGTGATGAAGTATAACTCCTACAGTTATGTTACATTCTATGGCAACAGGGATTTTGTAGATGGAGTTAACAATACAAATCAGTTGACTTTGAGTTAATTAAAAAGATTATTCACGTGGGGTTGAATTGATCACAAAGGTCCTTTAAATCTGCATCTAAAGGTCAGATAAAAGGAAATTCAGAGATTTAAAGTACAAGAAACATTTGATGCATTATTGCTGATTTAAAGATGGAGGGGCTAAATGGATAAGGATGTAGTCCCCTTTTGGTGCTGTGAATGATCCTAACAGTTAGCAAGACATAGGAACCTTAGTACTGTAACCATAAGAAACTTCATTCTTCCAACAGAATAAACTTTCAATTTAATTTTTCCTAGACTTTCCAAATGACAACTCAACCTGGTAAACACCTTGAATCTAGCCATATGATACCCTGGGCAGAGAACCCATCCAATCCATACTGAACTTCTGAACTGCTGACTGTGATCTAATGAATGAATGTTGTTTCAAGCTATCAAGTTTATAGCCATCAAGTTTATGGAAATGCAGCAATAGAAAACCAACACACACTTATGTGTATCAAACACTATTTTAGACCCTTGTAATGATCATCAGGATATGCTATCTTATCTTATGAGAAAAAATAAAAACAACAGCAAATTTCAAAATTTTTGAGCTTTAACACTACAAAATTTTAGTTCTCACTTATGCAAATCTCCCAGGCAACTATCTAGTGTGTAATGAGTAAACCTTTTATTCAGGCTTTGTAACTTCACCAACTTGAAATCTTGTAAACTTGTAACTTTGCCAACTCAATACCAGTCTGTATCTATGATTTTTTTGAAATAGTGTAAAGAAAAACTGGTGGATGGGGTTCCTGGATGGCTCCAGTGGGTTAAGCCTCTGCCTTTGGCTCAGGTCATAATCTCAGGGTCCTGGGATTGAGCCCTGCATTGGGCTCTCTGCTTAGCGGAGATCCTGCTTCCCCCTCTCTCTGCTTGCCTATCTGCCTACTTGTGATCTCGCTCTCTCTCTCTGTGTGTGTGTGTGTCAAATAAATAAATAAAATCTTAAAAAAAAAGAAGAAGAAAAAGAAAAAGAAAAACTCGTGGTGTATAGCCAAAAAATATTTTTCCTTTGAAATGGATATACATCACATTCCTCTACAGCAATTGACTTGAACTACCATGAAGCCATGTCTGGGGGGTATTTGTAAGCAGTAGAAGTCTTTACTATACTTGAGTGACCAAGAAGACTTTTAAACCAGTGACAAAGACGAAAATCCTGTCTTCATGATATTATGTCTTAGTTCTTCAAGGGACTCATCTACCTCTGGGGACAGATGATTATTATTAGAACATTTAACAGGAATATATCAGAAGGTGAATGTATAAGTTTGACTTCCAAATTAACAAAATAATATTATCAAAATATCAGCCAGTCATATCAGATAAAGGGTTAGTATCCAAAATCTATAAAGAACTTAAAAAACTCAACAACCGAAAAAGAAACTAAACCAAAAAATCCAATCAAGAAATGGGCAGAAGAAACGAATACACCTTTCCCCAAAGAAGATATATAAAACTCTAACAGACACATTAAAAAATGCTCAACATCATTTGTCACCCAGGAAATACAAATCAAAACCACAACGAGATACCACCTCACACCAGTCAGATGGCTAAAATTAACAACTCAGAAAACAGCTGGTGTTGGCGAGGATTTGGAGAAAGGGGGAACCCTCTTACACTGTTGGTTTAATGCAAACTAGTGCAGCCACTCTGAAAAACGTTAAAGAAATGACTCAAAAAGGTAAAAATAGAACTATTTTATAACCCAGCAATTTTACTACTAGATATTTATCCAAAGGATACAAACATAGTGATTTGAAGGGGCACATACACTCCAATGTTTATATCAGCCATGTCCACAAGAGCCAAAATATGGAAAGAGCCCAAATTTCCATTGACAGATGAATGGATGAAGAAGGTGTGGTACATATATACCATGGAATGTTACTCAGCCATTAAAAAGAATGAAATCTTGCCATCTGCAACAATGTAGACAGAACCAGAAGGTATTATGCTCAGCAAAATAATTCAGTCAGAGAAAGAAAAATACCATATGATTTCACTCACATGTGGAATTTAAGAGACAAAACAGATTAACACAAGGGAAGGTAAGAAAAAATAAAATAAGATGGAAACAGAGAGTGTGGAAACCATAAAAAAGACTCTTAACTCTAGGAAACAAAATGAGGGTTGCTGGAGGGGGGAGATAAGTGGAGGGCATGGGGTAATTGGGTGATGGACATTAAGGAGGGCACTTGATATAATGAGCACTGCATGTTATATGCAACTGATGAATCACTAAATTCTACTCCTGAAACAAAAACAAATAGATAAACAAAAATCAGCCAGTCTATCTTAAGGCCCTACTAACTTATTCAGGCCAAGATGGAAGCAGAGAGGAGGGGGAATCATTTTTGCTCCTGTGGAACTGAGAGGAGTCTGGAGCCAACAAGAGGTCAGAAGGCAATGCTTTCATATTTATCCCATTCTTGGTTTGAACATTCAAGAGATTGCAAACATATCTCTACATCCACACTCAGGGGAATGAAGCAAGTGTACTGAGGTCAAGTCCTTCAGAATAAGAATATGTTTTAAGACAAATCCTTGGGGCTCCTGGGTGGCTCAGTTGTTATGCATCTGCCTTTGGCTCAGGTCATGACCCCAGGATCCTGGTATCAAGCCCTGCTTCAGGTCCCTGCTCAAGGGGGATCCTGCTTCTTCCTCTCCCACTTCATTTGTCTGTGTTCCCCTTTCTCACTGTCTGTCAAATAAAGAAATAAATTCTTAAAAAAACAAACAAACAAAAAAACAAGACAAATCCTTCACCCTATCTCACACACATTTTTTAAGTCTGCATCAAACAAATCCATGAACAAATAACTTGATGGCATTAGACAAATTATCCCAGTTAAAATAATAATAATAATAATAAACAAATAGACAATATATGTAGATAAAATGTGAGGAGAAAGGAATTTTTAGGATGCTGTTCTCATTCAAAAGAGATAGTGGCTAGACCGTCCAAAAATTTTACTTTAGAAAAAAAAAAAAATTACTTTGGTTCTCTGCAGTTACTCAGCTTCTACATTTTCAGAGATGACTGCGGACTAAGTTTAAGGAGTTGCTTTTACTGGCAATTTCTGTGTTCCTCTTTAACTGTCAGTGCAAAAAAAAAAAAAAAAAAAGTCAATGGATGTATTCAGATATCTAATACTACAATATAAGACACCATAATTGTTAGAAATTTGATTTCCCTTGCTATTGTTAGGCAGCTTGTCAAAAAACAGATTCCTATGTGTATGAATTACTGTGATGCAGACACTTTGAATCAATTGTTTTAATACATTCTACATAGTTAAGCCTAAGTTCTAAATTAGTTTTAATTTTGTAAGTGCTAAAGAAATAATTCTTCATTTTTTATTGTTCTATCACCTCCTAATTCAAAGGAAATATCACTTTTTGTCATATTACAATACAAAATTAATTATACTGCTTTAACAAAGGCTAGTTGTTCATACTTTATCTTAAATAATTAAGGATTTGAAGTTCAGTAGAGATGCTTTTATTTGCTATGGATTACACTAGACATGCAAATGCCATTATATTATTAATAAAATTTACATAAAATATAGAAGCAGTAAATTATAAAAAGGACAATTTCTATGCATTTAAAGTTTTACAAATTTGTATTATGAACCAACATCAGGGCGCTACACCAGTTTCCATGAGGAAATATATGCAAAACTCCAGGTCTCTAAGGAAGTTGGAATAAAAAAGGAAGATAGCAGATAACAGGGGGAAAAATAGCTATAGTATGAATTAGAATAAATTGTTAAGTATATGTGAACAAGACATACAATACTCTAACAGAAAATAATTCAATTCTTCAATCGTGTATTGATGTGTATTACATGACTCCTTGATAAAGTTTGGGGGTCAAGTGTGAAAGAAAGCTGGCCTAAATCCTACTTCTGAAATGTATAGCCTTAGGGTGTAGTTGTGTCACATTTCCATCCAATAATCCTGCAAAGAAATGTGAAGTGACAATTTAGTTAAGTTGTCCAAGGAGATCATTGTTTAATTAGGGTGGACAAGGAAAGTTTCCTTCAGGAAGTAATGCTTGAATTCAGAAGAAAAAGAATAAGGAATAAAGATTAGTCAATGAAAGAAGAGAACATTTCAGGGAGAGGGAATATCATATCCATGAATCCTGTGGTCAAATGGGTGTAGTAGTATCAGGAACTAAAAGAAGACCTTTGTTGTAAGTAAATACAGTAGAGTAAGAAAATATTTAAAATGAGTTGATATCTGTGGAAACTCATCTGATTCTATCAGATTCTGCCAAAAGAAACTCTCATCCAAAGTCAAGTATATACTAGGAATAAAAGATTTAGTTATTATTTATGAAGATATTAAGAGTATTTTCTTACTATAGTTGTTGATCTTAAGGGTATTTACTTCCTATAGTTGTATAGGATTGTATAGTTGTATAGGATTGGGGAATCCCAAATATACCTTGAGCTAGCCAGCTTCCTTCCTTCTAAGTTCTCTAAGAAAGATACAGAAAGAATATTGATAAAAAGATAGCAATATTCTATCTTTAAGTTTTACTCATGCTTAATATGTTAAAACTTAAATGAAAAGATTTCTGATAAACAAAAACAGATCACTGATTTATATGTGAACTCTTCCCACCAAAATTTAAGCATCTGCTCTCTAATCATTTTGGTCAGGAGATAAGCCAGTAAAAGATTATAAATAAAGAGTATTAGAAAAGGAGATAATTAGTTTGCTGGACTTAGTGCCATATGTGAATGCGGCCGTGGTTTCTATTTAGAGCATTTGTTAATCTAGACATGTTTGGAAAAAAAGCAGGATAGGACACAGCTGGGATTGTCTTTTAAACTTTCCACTTACTATTTCTTAACATAAATGTCATAAAGAAGCCAGACAGAGTGTCACAAACCTGTGTGAAACAATAAGCAAAAAGCCTACTCTTTAACAAACATGGCCCAAGTTGAGTCCAGAATACAATGAACTGGATGAATCTTCTCTTTCATAGGGAATAATAAAAAGAGGGCATGAGAACTTTATCACCTTGAATATGTGCCAGTGGAACTTTGCGATTCTCAGTGTCACTAGCAAACACTGTAGATAGAATAAATAGAATATTAACTAACAAAAATTTAAAAGTGGTTAGGTGCACACAAAATGTTTTCACAGACAGTGATTAAATAAATTGTTAAAATATAGGAGCATATGTAAGGAATGAATGCATATAGTCAAAATAATTAAATAATTAAATAAGGAAGTCTTTAGACTGAGTTAGCTTCGATACCTTGGTAGCCTGCAAAAGCAAATCAAAACCCAAGCCAGGATAAATACACTTGAATCCAAAAGAGTGAAACTTCAGAACAACCAATCACAAATGGCCAATAAAGCTTTCCCAAACAAGACAGCAGCTTAAGATAGAGCCAATCAAAAATTTTCATTACTTTGCTTCCATGTCTTCTCTATTATAAACCTCTAGCCCGGTTCTTCTCACTGAAGCACTCCCAAGCACTTTGGATTTGACATTGCCTAATTCAGATCTATATATACACAAACGATTCTTTAAAATGTTGATTTGCCCAGTTGATCTTTAAACAAAACTAATTATTGATTAATGGAAAAGATGCTCACAGAGGTTACTTCATGATGATCTCAAATTTCAACTATATAAGGGGAATACAAACAAAATAATGAATGAAATACATGACCAAGTGTGTTGTTACATATCACATTTTTTTTTCTTTTTCTGCCATTATTTTCCCTTATCTCTTCTACCCAGTGAAGCAGTTAGCAAACATAAGCTTCCTTTGTCCAGGAGATACTTTGTTTTACAAATCTGAACTATTGGTTGAGATTACACTGGATGATTCCTAGGGAAATTCGTGGAATATACTAGAGAATTTTTTTTTGGTTTTGTTTTTTTTAATGAAGAGACAAGATTTTCCTCCAGGCCTAAAGATTCTGTTAGAAGAGAGAAAGGAAAAGATAAAAGTTATGTGTGGCACTGTGAGCACAAGGAACATGAGGCTTGTTTCCTGGATCTCAGGAATTATGCACAGTATGAGAAAGTAAACAACTGTGGCATGAAGTTTTCTGACCAATTAACTTGACAAAAGAGAGACATGTAATGTCAAAATTGCAAGAAATGAAGGACTACACAAATAAGAACTACGAATATGTCTATCTCTACTCAGAACCAATCTGTGTGGACAGCCTCATAGAGAAGTCAGTGACCTCATCACCTCTGCCCATCTGGACTTTGGCACTAGGATTGTGAAACTGTGGCACAACACAGTTATAGATGATAACAGGAAGGACTGAGATCAAGCATTCTTGCAGAAATTCAAAAGGGAAGCACGGGTAGGGGGTTAACTTACATACTTGAATATTGTTATCATGGTTTATCCCTGCTACTACACATAAAAATAGCATTTGGGAAACTAAAATTCAGAATAGACCAAAGACTTTGAATTTGCTGCAAATAAGAATGGCATCACTTTTATTTGTGTGCAGAACTTGAAGAAACAAAGAGGACGTTGATTGCACAGTGGAAAGAATAGAGTACATTCATTGCTATGTAGCTGTGACTGTGCGCCTGTTAGCAGGTAGGAATGCAAAGGTATGAAACAAGATAAAAATCTCGTTCCCTCCAAAAGCATCCTGTTATGAACTGAGATACAAGTATATAGTTATAAATTCACTCTACTGGGAGAGTGGCATAGAAAGACTTGCCTGTTTGCCCTAGGGAATCTTGAAGAATGAAGGATTCTTACCCCTTCATTTTAAACAGATTGTATTTCCTATGCAAATTAATTAAGCAATTTATTATTTCCTCAGTTTGTGATATTGTACCACATATAGATACATCTACTTATCTTTATTGTGATGTTATCCCTTAGCTACAATATGATTTCCAAATCCCTTTTGCTATAATACTCCATTGGAAGTTCAAGCATGCTAACCTTTAGCATTAATGCTATACCTAAGTGTCACTGTCTTCTCAGTCTTGTTGAATTCAAGCCTTCTAAATGAAATACTCAAAGATTTGCAGTTGTTCATAAAATGGCTTCTTCTTTAAAGCTTAGCTACGGACTTATCCTCTTGACCTAATAATAGCTCAAAAGACATTAGTAGTTAGGTAAAACAAATCAGTATTTAAGGAAATCAATATGTGAAAATTAATAAAGGAAAACCCCACTAAAATGGAGTGGGGAGGTCAGTAGGAGAAGCTTTCACACCCTACCACTTGTTAGTTGGAAATTCAAGAGGAAGAGAAAGACCTTACTTTCTCTTGGGCTTACAACTTTACTATCCCACCAGTGGGAAGGAAGTTTCCTTTGTCTCCTGGCAACAGCCCAAACAAGGATTTACTGTCAAACTCAATCATTGAGAAGGCACTACACATTGAATTCCTGGTTTACTCTAAGGACCTTTTTGTTTATAACAGCCCCTCTCAACTCCCCACTTTCCTCTATAAAGGGGCATTCCTCTCTTATTTTTCTGTAGACTTCTTGGATTGTGATTCTCTGCTATTCTGGAATAAACCCATTCTTTGATAGTAAAATAGCTGGGAGTTTTTATTTTTATGGTTAACAAATATTAAAAAAGAAAAAAATCCAGAAAATTATTGCTACTTTGCCTACCTTAAAAAAATTGTTGCTCAAAAGCTCCATTCCCACCTCTTTTCCAAAATAATTTGTCACAGGATGTCAAAAATGTGAAAAGTACCCATGATTTATTCTCTCTTCTAAACTAAGTAATTCAAAGCTTTATACTCTTTAAGTTCATACATATAATTTTCCATTTTAATTAAATTGATGAGTTTAAAATACTAATAATTTGACACTTGTCATGAAGTCCATTAACATCCATCCTTACCATGTATTATTTTCTTAGTCACCTTTGAACTAAGGTTGTATAATCACCAACAAAACATTTCTATGTATCACCCAAACCGAATCACATACATAAGAGCATAGTTTCTGATATTGCATTCAATTCTCATTCTTGCTTTTGGGTTTGGAAGCTTGGGAAGGTCTTCGATCCTTTCTCATTTGATAAACTTCCCAATCTTTAGGAAGACTCTTATTAGGAGACTTGATTGAGATGACCATATGGAGGATAAACTAAGGCTAGTAGAAATCAACTTGACCACATTTTTGTCTATCATCTACTTGATAGGAAGCTAAATGTCACACACAGAGTCCCAGCATTTGAAGATTTATCTAAACAGCAACTAAAAGCATCATTCCTACATTTACAAATTGCCTTAATGTCTGGAAATTTTCAGTGAGTAACATTCATCCATGCAAAATCAAACTTATAATTCAAACCAAACTTGTAACTCAAACACATTTTTGGAAAACAGCAAAGCAGCCTTTATTTACTTGCATATTCTTACATAATTCTTTTTATTGTTTTCTGTGCTGTGATAAATTTGCAATAGTCTGTAATCATGATACTCAACATAAGATCTGAGTATCAGAACTACTGGTATCAACTGGATTTGATTAAAATGCAGAATTTCAAGTGCCAGTCAAAATCTATTGAATAAGAATCTTCTTTTAAAAAGAAATATATATATATTTCTATGTTTTTTTGTTTATTTAGAAAGCATGTGTGAGTGAGGGAAGGGTTGGATGGAGAGGGAAACAGAGAACCTCGATCAGATTCCATGCTAAGCCCAGAGCCCATTGCAGGGCTCAATCTCAGGATCCTGAGATCATGGCCTGAGCTGAAATAAAAAGTCCAGCGCTTAGGGGCACCTGGGTGGCTCAGTGGATTAAGGCCTCTGCCTTCAGCTCAGGTCCTGATCCCAGGCTCCTGGGATCAAGTCCCATGTAGGGCTCTCTGCTTGGTGGGGAGACTGCTTCCTCCTCCTCTCTCTTTCTGCCTGCCTTTCAGCCTACTTGTGATCTCTATCTGTGAAATAAAGAAAAAAAAAAAGTCCGGTTCCCTAAGAGTTTTCATTTTTAACAAGATGTCCAAATGTTTTGTGAGCATGTTGAAATTTGAAACAACAACAAAAAACAACAAAACACACTTGTTTGTAAGATACTCTTGGTATATCAATGTAAACCATAGCTTCTAGGTCTTAAAACCAACTTTCAATTTGTCTGATGGTGTGGTTTTTGGTTATCAATGTTTATTCCTTAGGTAATATCCCTGGGTAACTATCATAAGGAAGCATCTTTTGAGGTCCTGCTAATTCAGCAGTGATATAGAAAAAGTCGTTTGCTCTTATGAACTTATATTCTATAGTAGAGGAGAGTTATTAAACACACAAAATAAGATATTTAGAATGTTAGAGAGTAACAAAAATATGCAGTAAAATAATTCATAGAAAAGGGAGGAGGGAGATGGTATGGTCAATATGAGATACTAAGGCTTAGGAAATTCTTACTATAAGGATAACATTTTAATACATTCCTATAGAAATTAAAGCAGCAAGCTAAGAGCATATTTAGAAAAGAAGAAGTAGACAAATTATGTGATGAGATGTTTCTATGTTAATCCTGTAGTGCATTGTTAGTTCCACTAACAAGGTTAGAAAAAATATAACTCTTAGGGGAAATTGCTATTCTTTGAGTGACTATTAGTTGCAGCTAATGTGTTAACTCATTTATATATATTACCTTATTTAGTTCCCATGATAACTGTATGGGATAAACATTATTATTAGCTTGAGGAAATAGGAGTCTCAGAAAATCTGAATAACCTGCAAATTTCAAACAGTTTGAAATAGATGAGTTTAAGGGTTAAGTGCCAAATCAGTTTGTCTCAAAAGACCATACTATTTTCTCTACTGTCCTAGTAAGTTGAAAAGCAGCACTATCAAACTGAGTCAAGAAAAGTTACTATTGACTTCAGTTATTTCCAAAGCATATGGAGGAAGGTGTATAAACAGCCTAAATGTAATACTGACCATATCATTACTTAGACCAAATTTTTTTTAAGTAATCTCTATGCCCAACATGGGGCTCAAACTCAAGACTCCAAGATCAAGAATCTCATGCTCTACCCACTGAGCCAGTCAGGTGCCCTGACCATATTATCAGTTTTAATAAGTAATTTTAGCTTTGGGGTGAAAGAAGGATCAGCAGTGGGATTAACTTTATTTTATTTTTTTTATAAAACCTTCTTTTGCTTCACCAACCCCAGTATTTTATAACCAAAAGCCCCATAAGCAGTTTTGTTCCATGATAATATCTAGCGATCATTGGGGTAAACTTTTAAAGAACCTGACCAATATTATCCAAAAGCAATTTGACTTTAGGGGAAATTAATTTATGCAAGATTAGTTGGAATTATTATTATTTTTTTAAAGATTTTTATTTATTTGACAGAGATCACAAGTAGGCAGAGAGACAGGCAGAGAGAGAGGAAGGGAAGCAGGCTCTCCGCCGAGCAGAGAGCCTGAAGTAGGGCTCCATCCCAGGCCCCTGGGATCATGACCTGAACCAAAAGGCAGAGGCTTTAACCCACTGAGCCACCCAGGCGCCCCAAGATTAGTTGGAATTCTAACTCACATTCTGTTCTTTTAAGGACAATACAGCTGCCAATAAATAAGCTAAATTACCTTTGTAAACTCTTTATCAATTTTTACGCAGGTAGTGTGCAATTTCCTTTGCAGTGTGTTTCCAGATAGTCCGTGTTGATTGGACAGTATCAATCTTACAAATTGCATTCACCACTTATTATTTGAAAAGTTATGTGATGTGACCAAGGGATAAGTAGAACGAGTCTGCACATTGGAAATAGAATATTCCAAACTCTATTTGATAAAGTTTAAATGTATTAGGTATATATTTATTCTATTCAATTTCCTCAAGTGTTTACCTATCTTAATTTAAAAATTCCATATGACTCAACTTAGATTTTGTGGACCCTTCTGTAACTTGGATTGTATTTGAACTTTTAACTCAAAGTTCCTGAAGAAATCTGCTTTAATGTAAATTTACCTTGTGACTGACAGCTTGACAAGAAATATCAGAATTGTGAAAATTTGAGGATATTGTCACAAGACTATCTTTGAAACTAGACAAACAATAGTGATATTATAAAGAAGGTCACTTACTGTGATTTTTGGAATTAAAACTTATCCAAGAGTATACAGTTCCACCATGTATAGTGAAAGCAATTTATTGCTGCTTTTCAGTATTGGAAAAGAAAAAGTTCATGCTGTCATTGATTGACCTTTAAAAAGAAAAATGTAGCTAGCTTATGGGTAATAAGAAAGCAATATTTTTTTTGTTACCTTTACTAGTAGACTTTCTTCATTTAGGTCTGTTGCATAGTTTTTCCACACATTTATTATAATCTGATGGATAAACAAATTATTGCCAAGTCATATTATCATAATGGATATGCAACTTCCTTTTTGTAATATTTTTAAACAGTAAATCTTGAAAAATATTAAATATTAGAAAAACTTGTTTTTCTTTTAATGTAAGCCATTATAATTTCCTCATTTGATAAATGCCATGACACAGAAAAAAAGTAATAATTTTTATTATTTGTTCTTATAAGAAAATAAAACCTCATTTTAAAAGGGTAATAACATTGTTGAATACCTTTGTGGTTATAATTGTCAATTTCTCCACCTTGAAAGAAAATATGATTATGTAGCATAAAAACAGTGACTGATAAAAAAGTTTACATGATAAATGATCACAGTCATGGTCACTTTTTGCAATTGAATAAGGAATGATTGTCTTGGAACTATGACATTTTCTTATTCAAAATTATGTTCATATATCTTCCCTCTTTTATCTTCATTTTCAGATACTCACAGCTTTTTGTTGTACCTTATATTTTGTGAAATACTAAATAAGAAAAAAAAATACTTGGTCCTGTCATGCTATCTCACATTATTATTGAAATCAAGGTTTAGCTTTATTTGTATCTGGTTTTATAAGATTAACATAATTATTATGTCCATATTCTTTAAATTACCTATTTTCACAAAAAGGATGTCAAATAAACTAATTTCTTGAACACCAATTTTACTTGCAAAATTTAGTTTTTCTCCTGGATCTTCTGATTCAATTTGATTTTCTAAATTTAGGGTACGTGGATGTTAGTAAGCTCTTACCATTAAGAATATGACATTTTAGGGGCACCTGGGTGGCTCGGTCAGTTAAACATCTACCTTTGGCTCAGGTCATGATCTTAGGATTGTGGGATCAAGCCCCATGTGGGCTTCTTGCTTAGCAGGTATTGGGGGTCTGCATCTCCCTCTGCTCTGCCCCTACACCATCCCCACTTGAGCTCTCTCTCTCTTTCTCTATCAAATAAATAAGAAAAATCTTTAAAAAAGAAAAAAAAAAGATGATGATGACATTTTAAAATGTAAGTGTAGTTGTGTACCTGGATGGCTCAGTTGGTTAAGCCTTGGACTCTTGGTTTTGATGCAAGTCATGATCTCAGAGTTGTGAGACTGAGTCAGGCTGTGGGCTCTGTGTTGGGCATAGAGCCTGCTTAAGATTCTTTCTTTCCCTTTCCCTCTCTCCCTTCTTCCCCCATCTCTAAAAAATAAATAAATAAAAATAAAAAGAAATAAGCCTAGTAAAAATGTAAACCTAGATTCTGACACATTTACATTGGTTATTATTAGAAAGATGTTTTGAGTTTTTAAATTCATTACACTTCATTTCATTTTTAAAATTAAGATTTAGCAATGTTATCTTCCAAATTTTAATCTATGCCAACTGGTACAAAATCTAATTGTAGACCCTTTATCAAAAGTTCTTCTTGCTTCAAGTTGAACTGAGTTAAACTTGAGTTAATTCTCTTGAAATCATTGCCTTTTCATTCTTTCAAAACAGAAGGTAAGCATCTTCTTACAAGGCATCAGGGATTTTATATTTTATAGTATATAATATTTGTATTTTAATGCTTTTTTTAAAGTTTTTTGAAATTCTTGTTATTGTCAGCAACAGATCCAGCTTCTACTATAGCCAGCATTCAATGAACTTGATATTCCAAAACCCAAAGACCTCAAAAGATCATTTCAGTCAAGGTAGGCTTCTATGCTATGAAATAATTCCTGCTCAGTTTATTCATACTTCATTATAGAGATGAAGGCCTAATTGTTCAGAGCATCTCAAAACCACATTAAAAAAAGGAAACACCTAACAGTTCATCTTTTGATTTGTCTAAGTGATTATGCATGATGTTTTCTGCTTGTTACTTCAGGAAATAAGTCATTTAGGCATCATTTTCTCCATATTTTTCTTCCATTTCCCTTCTATCTTGTTAAAAGAAGAGTGGTAGAAATGAGCTCATATGGGCATATTCAATTTGTTGTCCCATCTTTCTGTAGGCTATCTATGGGACATAATAGGAGTCTATTTGGGCACTAAGGAATCTGGAATTTGAAAATTTAGGCAGATTTTCAAAGATATATGTTGTGTACATATTCTACTGGAACTAAATTGAAGCACATCTTTATCAGAGAATGGAAAAATCATAATATTTTAGTAACATAAAAAAATTCCAATAATTCTCTGACTTATCACAATAAAAACATATTTCTCATTTTATACACCATGCAATATGCATAGGATGAACATGCACTCAGGGTGCCATGCCAAGTTTTTCCCATCTTGTGTCATCACATTCCAAAATATGTTGGTCTCCTCCCCATTCAGTCAACAGATGGAGAAAGAGAGCCATAATTCTGGAAGAACGTGCTTATTAGTCAACTGTGAAAATGATACCTATTAGATTCACTCATACATTCTATTGATCATTGACAAAAATGTATTCACATGGCCACAGCTAGAAAGTTAGAGATGTGATACATTTCGGTCACACACTCAGTTTAGCAGTAAGGACTGTTCCTGTTGGATACTGGCAATTTCTGTTATAGTTTTATGCATGTATTCTCTAATTGTCATATATGTCTATATATTTAAATATGGTCTTCTCTCTGATCTTATTCAGTATCAACTAGATCTCATGTGACCTGCCAAAAAAACACATTTAAACACTATAATCTACTTTGCCTTCCACTAAGCCATCAGTATTATTTGGAAATTTTACAGATTAGTAACAATTTTAACTATAAAAGTTAATACTTTAATACTTTTGGGGTGCTGAGTGGCTTAGTCATGAAATATCTGCCTTCAGCTTAGGTCATGATCTCAGCATCCTGCTCAGTGGGAAACTGCTTCTCCCTCTGCTTGCTGATCCCCCTACTGTGTTCCCTCTCTCACCATCTCTTTCTGTCATAAATAAATAAAATCTTAAAAAATAAATAAAATAAAATAAAATAAAATAGAATAAAATCTATCACTTTAATCTAGAAAACTCTTTAAGATATGCTGAGGTTTTTCTCCTTCCATTATTCCCTTTATTTCCTATGAGATGAGTTCTAAAACAAAAAGAAGGGGCACCTAGGTGGCTCAGTCAGTTAAGCATCTACCTTCGGCTCAGGTCATGATCCCGAGGTGCTGGAATGGAGCCATGTGTCCAACTCCCTGCTCAATGGGAAGTCTGCTTCTCCTTCTCCCTCTGTCCCTCCACCACCCTGTGGTGTGGCGCTCCCTCTCTCTCAAAAAAATAAATAAATAAAATCTTAAAAAAACAAAACAAAACAAAAAGAAAAGAAGAAGCAGAATAAGGTCTGTTTCCACTTAAAAAATTCTTAATGAAAATTGGCACAAATGAGGTACAGTTTTCTACATGGGTTTTATAGTTTCTTAGAAGACATAAAGAATTATTTTTGCCTTAAACACTAATTTTAGTTAATAATCTCATTAGCCATATTTAGACACAAATTCTAGTCTTTAGTGATGGGTCTGCATCAGTTGTAAAAATAAATAAAAGAAAAGAAAACTTTATCACTATGTAATTATTCAATAACCATAATAATCCATTGCAATTTTTAAGGTTCTGTGCATTCACAAATGTTTAATATCATCTTTTATGTCCTCATAAAATTACTGGTGTAACAAGGCAAAGAAACTGGTTGTAGAAAAATAACCTGATTTCTTGTTTCAACATACTGAGTATTGTTTACCAGATGAAATAGGTTACTTAAAACTTGAGTGGCAAGAGATATTCAACAAATATTTAATGAAGTAAATTAAGCTTTACATCTCTCACTTTTGATGTGTCAAGCATTTTTGAAATACTCAGTCCTTCCAATGTACCCCCAAAAATCTCTATTTAAAAGAATACTATAGCAGTGAAAACTGCTCTAAGTGTTATTTTTGTTAAATATACAAGATTATTAATAGCAAAATAACTTTATTTTGCTTTAGTATTTAATATCCAATATGAAATCTTAAGTGATTTAGTCAAGGTCCCATAGTTTGCCATCAAAGTGTGACTAAAATATGACCATGTGCTTCTTCATCCAATAGACTTTCCAAAACTATTCAAAGTCATCTGACATTCTCTTTCATGAAACACCCCCTTATTGATCCTTATATGGCTCTCAAAACAGAAGTTAAAATGGACAGAATCAGAAAAGGTGGTCTGTAAAATGGAACTTTCAAGGGTATTATGTATTAAACTTATGGGAAAAATAAAAGCATTATCTTATTCTGTTATTCTATTAAAAAACTCATCAAAATTACCTCACTTATTTTCAGAAGACCTCTCTTATTCTTGTTTGTTCACTTAGAAACAGCTGCAATTTACAGAGTGGGAAAAAACAAGTCAGAATTGACTTCTTGTATAGAAGAATGAAATTTGACCACTCTCTTACACCATACACACAGATAAACTCAGAATGGATAAAAGACCTTAATGTGAAGCAGAAATCTATCGGAATCCTAGAGGATAATATAGGCAGTGACCTCTTCAACATTGGCCACAGCAACTTCTTTCAAGACATGTCTCCAAAGGCAAAGGAAACAAAACCAAAAATGAACTTTTGGGACTTCATCATTTTCCTCTGCATAGCAAAGGAAACATTCAACAAAACAAAGAGGCAACCCATGGAATAGGAGAAGATATTTGCAATTGATACTACAGACAAAGGGCTGATAGCCAAGATCTATAAAGAACTCCTCAAACTCAACACTCAAAAAACAGATAATCACATTAAAAAATGAGCAGAAGACATACAAATGGCTAACAGACACATGAAAAAAAAATGTTCATCATCATTAGCCATCAGGGAAACTAAAGTAAAAAATACATTGAGATAACACCTTACACCAGTTAGAATGGCCATAAATAACAAGACAAGAAATAACAAGTGTTGGGGAAGATGTGGGAAAAGGGAAACACTCTTACACTATTGGTGGGAATGCAAGTTCGTGCAGCCACTTTGGAAAACAGTGTGGAGATTCCTTAAAAAATTAAAAATAGAGCTATCCTAGGACTCTGCAATTGCATTACTGGGTATTTACCTCAAAGATACAGATGCATTGAAACAAGGGCAATCTGTTCCCAAATATCCATAGCAGCAATGGCCACAGTCACCAAACTGTGGAAAAAGCCAAGATGCCCTTCAACAGACAAATAGATAAAGAAGATATGGTTCATATATGCAATGAAATATTACAACTCCATCGGAGAGGATAAAGACTCAAATTTTGTATCAACATGGATGGGTCTGGAAGAGATTATGTTGAGTGAACTAAGTCAAGCAGAGAAAGTAAAATATCATATGGTTTCACTTACCTGTGGTGCATAAGGAATAATATGGAGGACATCAGGAGAAGGAAAGGAAAAGTGAATTGGGGAAAATTGGAAGGGGAGATGAACCATGAGAGACTGTGGACTCTGAGAAACAAACTGAGGGTTTTGGAAGGGAGGGGGTGAGGGGATGAGTGAACCTGATTGTGGGTATGAAGAATAAAATTAAATTAAAAATTATTATATTTGTACCAAACCTTCTACCAAAAATATCTCACAAAGGATTTTCACATTTAGTCAAATAAAAGAAAACACAATGAGTTTTTATTTCCTATTACATGTCCATGTATCTCTTTTGTGCTTGACCTTTTTGTTGATTTCAAAGATTGCTTAGTAGTGCTAAAGGCAGAAGAGTTAGAAATTTATTAAAATAATATTCTATATTTTTAAGTTGTTAATTCAATACCCAAAAGGGAAATAGAAGAAAGACAGAAGGATCTGTGTGATTATTCTGCATTGATTTTAAATGCATCTAAATGCTAGTTTTTTGTAATTAACTTTACGATCTATACTTCAGTGGATTTTCCTGGAAAAGAAAAATTAACTCTTATTTTTTTAATTTATATGCACCAAATGCTTTAAATTCAGATTCTCTTTTCCTTCTTTATTTTTTTCAATATAAATTTTCTTCATCTTTCTTCTCTTCTTCTCCTCATTCAAAAGAATACACACACACACAGACACACACACACACACACACACACACACATATATATAATTGAGTTATAAGTAGGCAAATATTTCTTCTTTTTACAGCAATTACATGAGAAAATAATACATCCTAATGCTGTGAACTTAAATGTTGCATGACTAATGATGGATAATGCATGACTAATGATGGATAATGGAGACATTTGCCTTTTGATAAGATATCTTTATAACTGTGTAATATATAGTTTAATCCTATTGCATGATATTTATTAATTGTTTTATTTCCTTAACATGGCAGAGGTATAAAGAGAATTTCTGCTAAAAAATTACTATAGACTCACATTTGTAGAGCACTGGATGTTATAAAAGAGTGATGAGTCATAGACTTGTACCTCTGAAACCAATAATACATTATATGTCAATTAACTGAACTAAAATAATTTTTAAAAATTCCATTAATAAAACCTTATAATGTCAAAATGAAAGCTTTCGTATTTCTCTGGGAATTTCTAGGAGTTATAAACTTAATTATACTAATAAGAAACTTGAGAAAAAAAACAAATTTACCGGGTTGGAGAATTCTGGTCATTGATAAAATTCCTTTTACATTTGAAATAGAATCATACATAAATTATTTCTTAGTGCCAATGATTACCTTTAAGTACTGCTTATTTTATATAATAATCTTACACAATGAAATGGGCTTCATTGTAGTATTTGGAGTTACTGATACCTGCGATGTTTTAAGATGAGGCTAGATTGTCACTTGTCAGAAACCATAGATATTTCAATAGATAGAAATTATAAACTAAATCATAAATACTTAATTCTAAAATACAGTCAGTTTATGTTACTTCCTGCCTTAAAATCCTTTGGAGCACTTTTTCATGTGTCTGTTGGCCATCTGGATGTCTTCTTTGCAGAAATGTCTGTTCCAAATAGAATTGAAAACAGCTTAAATTATCTTATACATCTATGTACAATTAGACTCATACTGATTTCTTTAGCTTTATAAAATATTTTTTAAATTTTTTATTAGCATAAAATGTGTTATTAACCCCAGACGTACAGGTCTGTGAATCACCAGGTTTACAGACTCCATAGCACATACCTTCCCCAATGTCCATAACCTTACCACCCTCTCCCTAACCCCCTCCCCTCGGCAACCCTCTGTTTTGAGAGATTAAGAGTCTTTTATGGTTTTTCTCTCTCCAGGTCCCATCTTACTTCATTTATTCTTTTCCTTCTCCCCAAACCCCACACATTGCCTCTCAACTTCCTCATATCAGGGAGATCATAGGATAATTGACTTTCTCTGATTGACATATTTCACTAAGCATAATACCCTCTAGTCCATCCATGTTGTTGCAAATGGCAGGACTTCATTTTTTTGATGGCTGCATAGAATTACATTGTATATAAATACCACTTCTTCTTTAACCATGCATCTGTTGATGGACATCTAGATTTTTTCCATAGATTGGCTATTGTAGAAATTGCAGCTATAAATATTATTTGGCTGCATGTGCTCCTTCAGATCACCACATTTGTATCTTTAGGTTAAATACCCTGTAGTGTGATTGCTGGGTCATAGGGTAGCTCTATTTTCAAATTTTTGAGGAATCTCCATGCTGTTTTCCAGAGTGGTTGCACCAGCTTGCATTCCCACCAACAGTGTAGGAGGGTTCCCCTTTCTCTGCATCCTCGCCAGCATCTGTCATTTCCTGACTTGTTAATTTTAGCCATTCTGACTGGTGTGAGGTAGTATCTCATTGTGGTTTTGATTTGTATTTCCCTGATGCTGAGTGATGTGGAGCACTTTTTCATGTGTCTGTTGGCCATCTGGATGTCTTCTTTGCAGAAATGTCTGTTCATGTTCTCTGCCCATTTCTTTCTTTCTTTTTTTTTTTTTTTAATTTATTTGAAAGGCAGAGATCACAAGTAGGCAAAAAGGCAGGCAGAGAGAGAGGAAAGGAGCAGGTTCCCTGCTAAGCAGAGAGCCCGATGTGGGGCTCGTACCCGGGACCCTGGGATCATGACCTGAACAGAAGGTAGAGGCTTTAACCCACTGAGCCTCCCAGGAACCCCACTCTGCCCATTTCTTGATGGGACTACTTGTTCTTTGGGTGTTGAGTTTGATAAGTTCTTTATAGATTTTGGATACCAACCCTTTATCAATATGTCGTTTGCAAATATCTTCTCCCATTCTGTCCATTGTCTTTTGCTTTTGATGACTGTTTCCTTTGCTGTGCAGAAGCTCTTGATCTTGGTGAAGTCCCAATAGTTCATTTTTGCCCTTGCTTCCCCTGCCTTTGGTGATGTTCCTAGAAAGAAGTTACTGCAGCTGAGGTTGAAGAGGTTGCTGCCTTGTTCTCCTCAAGGATTTTGATGGTTTCCTTTCTCACATTGAGGTCCCTCAGCCATTTTGAGTCTATTGTCATGTGTGGTGTAAGGAAACGGTCCAGTTTCATTTTTTGCATGTGGCTGTCCAATTTTCTCAACACCATTTGTTGAAGAGACTGTCTTTTTTCCATTAGACATTCTTTCCTGCTTTGTTGAAGATTAGTTGACCATAGAGTTGAGGGTCTATTTCTGGGCTCGTTATTCTGTTCCATTGATCTATGTGTCCGTTTTTGTGCCAGTACCATACTGTCTTGATAATGACAGCTTTGTAATAGAGCTTGAATTCTGGAATTGTGATGCCACCAACTTTGGCTTTCTTTTTCAATATTCCTCTGGCTATTTGAGTTTTTTTTCTGGTTCCATATACATTTTAGGATTATTTGTTCCATTTTTTTTTTTAAATGGATGGGATTCTGATACGGATTGCATTAAACGTGTAGATTGCTTTAGGTAGCATAGACATTTTCACAATATTTGTCCTTCCAATCCAGGAGCATGGAACATTTTTCCATTTCTTTGTGTCTTCCTCAATTTCTTTCATGAGTACTTCCTAGTTTTCTGAGTACAGATTCTTTGCCTCTTTTGTAAGGTTTATTCCTAGGTATCTTATGATTTTGAGTGCAATTTTAAATGGGATTGACTCCTTAATTTCTCTTTCTTCTGTCTTGTTGTTGGTGTAAAGAAATGCAACTGATTTCTGTGTGTTGATTTCATTTCCTGACATTTTCTTGAATTCCTGTACAAGTTCTAGCAGATTTGGAGTGGAGTCTTTTGGGTCTTCCACATATAATATCATATCATCTGCAAAGAGTGATAGTTTGACTTCTTTGCCAATTTGGATGCCTTTAACTTCTTTTTGCTGTCTGCTGAGGCTAGGACATCTAGTACTATTTTGAATAGCAGTGGTGTTAATGGATATTCCTGCCATGTTCCTGACCTTAGCAGAAAAGCTCTCAGTTTTTCTCCATTGAAATGATATTCCCGGTGGGTTTTTCATAGGTGGCTTTGGTGATATTGAGGTATGTCCCCTGTATCCCTACACTTTGCAGAGTTTTGATCAGGAAAGGATGCTGTACTTTCTCAAATGTTTTTTTCAGCATCTATTGAGAGTATCATATGGTTCTTGTTCTTTCTTTTATTAATGTGTTGTATTACAGTGATTGATTTGCAGATGTTGAAAGAACCTTGTAACCCTGGAATGAATCCCACTTGGATGTGGTGAATAATCCTTTTAATGTACTTTTGGATCCTATTGGCTAGTATCTTGGTGAGAATTTATTCATCTGTGTTCATCAAGGGTATTGTTCTGTAATTCTTCTTTTTTGGTGGGATCCTTGTCTGGTTTTGAGATAATGTTGGCCTCATAAAATGAGTTTGAAAGTTTTCCTTCCATTTCTATTTTTTGAACAGTTTCAGGAGAATAGAAATTAATTCTTCTTTAAGTGTTTGGTAGAATTCCCCTGGAAGCCGTCTGGCCCTGGGCTCTTGTCTATTGGGAGATTTTTGATGACTGTTTCAATCTCCTTACTGGTTATGGGTCTGTTCTTGTTTTTTATTTCTTCCTGGTAGTTTATATGTCTCTAGGAATGCATCCATTTCTTCCAGATTGTCAAATTTGCTCGTGTATAGTTGCTCATAATATGTTCTTATACCTGTTTGTATTTCTTTGGTGTTGGCTGTGATCTCTCCTCTGTCATTTTATTTATTTGGTTCCTTTCTCTTTTCTTTTTGACAAGTCTGGCAAGGGGCTTTTCAATCTTATTAACTCTTTCAAAGAACCAACTCCTAGTTTCATTGATTTCTTTTATTTTTTTATTTTTTTTGTATGTTTGTTTGGTTTCTATTTCACTGATTTCTGCTCTGATCTTTATTATTTATTTTCTTCTGCTGGGTTTAGGCTTTCTTTGTTGCTCTATCTCCAACTCCTTTTGGTGTAGGGTTAGGTTGCATATTTGAGACCTTTCTTGTTTCTTCAGAAAGTCTTATATTGCTATATATTTTCCTCTCAGGACTGCCTTTGCTGTGTCACCACAGATTTTGAACAGTTGTGGTTTTATTATCATTTGTTTCCATGAATTTTTTTCAATTCTTCTTTGATTTCCTGGTTGACCCATTCATTCTTTAGAAGAATGCTCTTTAATCTCCATGTATTTGGATTCTTTCCAAATTTCCTCTTGTGATTGAGTTCTAGCTTCAGAGCATTTTGGTCTGAAAATATGCAGGGAATGATCCCAATCTTTTGAGATTCAGTTGAGACCTGATTTAGGACTCCGGATGTCATCTATTCCAGAGAATGTTCCATGTGCACTAGAGAAAAATGTGTATTCTGTTGTTTTGGGATGGAATATTTTGAATATATCTGTGATGTACATCTGGTCCAGTGTGTCATTTAAGGCCTTTATTTCCTTGCTGATCTTTTGCTTGGATGATCTGTCCATTTCAGTGAGAGGAGTGTTAAAGTTCCTCACTATTATTGTATTATTGTCAATGTGTTTCTTTGATTTTCTTATTAATTGGTTTATATAATTGGCTGCCTCCATGTTAGGGGCATAGATATTTAAAATTGTTAGATCTTCTTGTTAAACAGACACTTTGAGTATGATATAGTGTCCTTGCTCATCTCTTACTCTAGTCTTTGGCTTAAAATTTAATTGATCTGATATAAGGATTGCCACCCCAGGTTTCTTTTGATATCCATTATCATGGTAAATTCTTTTCCACCCCCTCACTTTAAATATGGAGGTGTCTTTGGATCTAAAATGAGTTTCCTGTAGACAGCATGCTGATGGGTTTTGGTTTTTTATCCAATCTGATACTCTGTGTCTTTTGATTGGGACATTTAGCCCATTTATATTCAGGATAACTATTGAGAGATATGAATTTAGTGCCATTGTGTTTCCTGTAATGTGACTATTACTATATATTGTCTTTTCCTTTCTGGTCTACTACTTTCAGGCTTTCTCTTTGCTTAGAGGACCCCTTTCAGTATTTCCTGTATAGCTGGTTTGGTGTTTACAAATTCTTTTAGTCTTTGTTTGTCCTGGAAGCTTTTCATCTCTCCTTCTATTTTCAATGATAGCCTAGCTGGATATAGTATTCTTGGCTGCATGTTTGTCTTGTTTAGTGCTCTGAATATATAAGGCCAATCCTTTCTATCCTGCCAGGTCTCTGTGGATAAGTCTGCTGCCAACTTAACATTTTTACCATCATATATTAAAGACTTCTTGTCCCAGGCTGTTTTCAGGATTTTCTCTTTGTCACTAAGCCTTGTAAATTTTACTGTTAGATGCCGGGGTGCTGACCTATTCTTATTGATTTTGAGGGGTGTTCTCTGTACCTCCCGGATTTTGATGCTTGTTCCCTTTGTCATATTAGGGAAACTCTCCAATAATTCTCTCCAATATACCTTCTGCTCCCCTCTCTCTTTCTTCTTCTGGAATCCCAATTATTCTGTTTCATCTTATGGTATCACTTATCTCTTGAATACTCTCCTCATGGTCCAGTAGTTATTTGTCTCTATTTTGCTCAGCTTCTTTATTCTCTGTCATTTGGTCTTCTATATCACAGATTCTCTGCTGCCTCATTTATCCTAGCAGTAAGAGCCTCTATTATTTATTGCACCTCATTAATAGCTTTTTTTTATTTCAACTTGGTTAGATTTTAGTTCTTTTATTTCTCCAGAAAGGGCTTTTATTTCTCCAGACAGTGTTTCTCTAATATCTTCCATGCCTTTTTTGAGCCCAGCCAGCACCTTGAGAATCATCATTCTGAACTCTAGATCTGACATATTACCAATGTCTTTATTGATTAGGTCCCTAGCCTTTGGTACTTCCCCTTGTTCATTTTTTCTTGTGGTGAGTTTTTCCAACTTGTCATTTTATCCAGATAAGAATATATGAAGGAGTGAATAAAATACTAAAAGGGTGACAAATACCCCAGGAAAATGTGCTTTAACCAAATCAGAAGAGACCCCAAATTGTGGGGGGAAGAAAGGGGGTAAAAACAAGTTCAGAAAAAAAAATTAAAAAAGAAAAGAAATAAAGAAAAAATATAAAAAAGAAAATATATATATTAGACTGGTGAATAGAACAGAGTCACCCACTTAATTTGGGGAGTATTTTGATCCCTTAGAAAAAACTACTCCCCAAAATTTTAAAGAATGAAAAATAACATATATATATGAAATATGACTATAAAGATAATTTTTTTTTAATTTCTAAAAAAAGAGTTAAGATAAGTTGATTGGGAGAATAAGGAAAAAGAAAGTGGAGAGAATTTGCTCACTGGAGACTAAAACAAAGCCCTATGGTAGACTTAGGGTATATTTTGATTTATTAGAAGAAGTTGTATCCCAATTTTTTTTAGAAGAGAAAACGCTATGTGTGTACAAAAAATAAAGTTGATAAAATGAAGGATAAAATATGACTATAATAATGAAGGTTCAAAAAAGATTTTTTAAATAAAAGGTATTGTTAAGATAAACTAGTTTAAAAACATTAAAAGAGAAAAGAGTGAAAGTTAAAAAAATTTTAGCATAAGAAAAAAATAAAATTAAAAAATTAATTAACTTTGTAAGACTAAAGAATTATGGGGAGAAAGCCATGAATTCCATGTTTTGCGTTCTCCTCTGGATTCTGCTGTTCTCCTTGGTAAGTGAACTTGATCTTGGCTGGATTTCTTGCTGATCTTCTGGGGGAGGGGTCTGTTGTAGTGATTCTCAATTGTCTTTGCCTGAGGCGCAATTGCACCACCCTTTCCAGGGGCTGTGCATTACTTAGCCAAAGGCTAAGTAATCCACTTGGGTTTGTTTTCAGGAGCTTTTTTTCCCTGGATGCTTTCTGTAGAGCTCTGGAGGATGGGAATAAACGTGGAAGCCTCCCAATCTCCAGCCCGGAGTTGCTGACAGCACAGGGCCCCACTCCTCAGTGTGCCCTCAGAGAAAAGTGCTCAATCACTCCTGTCTCCCTAGCTTCTGGCTATGCTCCTAGCTCACCCAGCCTGTGACCAGTTGTCTCTGCTCTGCCTTGAATCTCCAAACCCAGCATATCCCTGTGTTCTTCCAGGGGAATCTTCCCAGATCTCTCTGGTCACAGGGCAGGGGCCTGACTGTGTAATGGATCACCATTTAAGGTAAGTCTGAATTGAGAGCTCACTCCTCAGCTCCATCTCTGTAGCCAGCTTCCCTGATCTAATATCTGGGAGCTCTGTGACATTCAGACACCCCTGGTCCTTCTGTCACTCGGCAGGATATGAGACCATGCTGGCGCAGTGTGGGCTTTACCCTGGCTAACCTCTGGAGTGATGTCCCTCAGTGGAGCAGACATTTAAAAGTACTGATTTTGTGCTCCATTTTTCCACCACTTGTGGGGGCTGGCCCTTCCCCCACGTGGTCTATCTTCCTGTCTTTTGGATTCACTACTCGCAGGTCCTACCTTTCAGAAAATGTTTGCTTTTCTGTTTCTAGAATTGCTGCTCTTCTTCTCTTTGATCTCTTGTTGGAATTTTGTTTGGAGTTTTTTTTTTTTTTTTAAAGAAACCTGTTTAGTTTCTTTCTTTCTTTCTTTTTTTTTTTTTTTTTAAGATTTTATTTGTTAGAGTGCAAGCACAGGCAGACAGAGTGGCAAGCTAGAGGCAGAGGGAGAAGCAGGCTCCCTGCTGAGCAAGGAGCCTGATGTGGGACTTGATCGCAGGACGCTGGGATCATGACCTGAGCCAAAGGCAGTCGCTTAACCAACTGAGCCACACAGGCGTCCCTGTGTTTGGAGTGTTTTGATAAACTATATAGCTGCATGATGCTACATGATGTCATCTCAGTCTGCTACTTCTCTGCCATCTTGACTTCTCCTGATTTCTTTAGCTTTTTGAGGTAAAGAATATGTACTCAGAAAACTATGAAGTACTCATGAAAGAAATTGAGGAAGACACAAAGAAATGGAAAAATGTTCCATGCTCCTGGATTGGAAGAACAAATATTGTGAAAATGTCTATGCTACCTAAAGCAATCTACACGTTTAATGCAATCCGTATCAGAATCCCATCCATTTAAAAAAAAAAATGGAACAAATAATCCTAAAATGTATATGGAACCAGAAAAAAAACTCAAATAGCCAGAGGAATATTGAAAAAGAAAGCCAAAGTTGGTGGCATCACAATTCCAGAATTCAAGCTCTATTACAAAGCTGTCATTATCAAGACAGTATGGTACTGGCACAAAAACGGACACATAGATCAATGGAACAGAATAAAGAGCCCAGAAATAGACCCTCAACTCTATGGTCAACTAATCTTCAACAAAGCAGGAAAGAATGTTTAATGGAAAAAAGACAGTCTCTTCAACAAATGGTGTTGAGAAAATTGGACAGCCACATGCAAAAAATGAAACTGGACCGTTTCCTTACACCACACATGACAATAGACTCAAAATGGCTGAGGGACCTCAATGTGAGAAAGGAAACCATCAAAATCCTTGAGGAGAACAAGGCAGCAACCTCTTCAACCTCAGCTGCAGTAACTTCTTTCTAGGAACATCACCAAAGGCAGGGGAAGCAAGGGCAAAAATGAACTATTGGGACTTCACCAAGATCAAGAGCTTCTGCACAGCAAAGGAAACAGTCATCAAAAGCAAAAGACAATGGACAGAATGGGAGAAGATATTTGCAAACGACATATTGATAAAGGGTTGGTATCCAAAATCTATAAAGAACTTATCAAACTCAACACCCAAAGAACAAGTAGTCCCATCAAGAAATGGGCAGAGTGGGGTTCCTGGGAGGCTCAGTGGGTTAAAGCCTCTACCTTCTGTTCAGGTCATGATCCCAGGGTCCCGGGTACGAGCCCCACATCGGGCTCTCTGCTTAGCAGGGAACCTGCTCCTTTCCTCTCTCTCTGCCTGCCTTTTTGCCTACTTGTGATCTCTGCCTTTCAAATAAATTAAAAAAAAAAAAAAAGAAAGAAAGAAATGGGCAGAGAACATGAACAGACATTTCTGCAAAGAAGACATCCAGATGGCCAACAGACACATGAAAAAGTGCTCCACATCACTCAGCATCAGGGAAATACAAATCAAAACCACAATGAGATACTACCTCACACCAGTCAGAATGGCTAAAATTAACAAGTCAGGAAATGACAGATGCTGGCGAGGATGCAGAGAAAGGGGAACCCTCCTACACTGTTGGTGGGAATGCAAGCTGGTGCAACCACTCTGGAAAACAGCATGGAGATTCCTCAAAAATTTGAAAATAGAGCTACCCTATGACCCAGCAATCACACTACAGGGTATTTAACCTAAAGATACAAATGTGGTGATCTGAAGGAGCACATGCAGCCAAATAATATTTATAGCTGCAATTTCTACAATAGCCAATCTATGGAAAAAATCTAGATTCCATCAACTGATTTCTTTTGCTTTTTGTCTTCTCACTCATTACGTCAAAATCCTGGATTCAACTATTTCAAATTTTAACTCACCAAATATGCCATAATCCTTCTTCTATCCCTTTTAAAAATTGTTTAATTATCATTAACTCTCCTTTTCTTCTCTTTACCTTATTTCCACCTACAAATTCCCTGGTTTTCATGTCCCTTTAAATAACTGTTCTACAGAAAATTTTGTTTGTTTGTTTTGGGTGGGGTTTTTTCCCCCATTTTATTTTATTTTATTTCTTTTCAGTATTCCACCATTCAGAGAGTCAATGTCTCTTTTGCCTGGCCCCATAGCATCAAACATTAGGACCAATGGTAACAAATCAAGCACTAAAATTCCTCATTACCTGATCTGTGTTGCCCCAGTAGAGTATAAAAATCAGGAACTTAGCAATTGTACCTCATTCATTTTTGTATCCTCAGCGACTGGCAGAGTGTTAGGCACTCAACATTTCACAAATTAGAATACACATAGACACTCTGTCTCATCCACATACTCACACATTCACAATTTCATACAGAGAATTGATGAGACCTTTATTTTATTTTACTTTTTTTTTTTCTGATGTGTCAAAGAAAATGGTACGTGAGAATGCAAGTTTGGTATCTAGAAGTAACTGTACGGGGTCATCTGAACACATGACCACAGCAGAATATGACAATTACTGTTACTGATTCAAATATATGCTGATTCCAGTGAGATTTGTAAAGCATTTAGACTTACCATATCTATTCCCTCTTTTGTTTTTACAGAGACTATTATGATCATTGATATATCAATTAATTCACCTCTAAACCAACATTATTTAATATCCATAAGAGTAATACAATAGCTAAAAATGTATAAAACTTAATTCTTAACAATAAAATAAATTTGGTTTGGAAATATCCCAGTGATACTTATTTTAAAAGAAATAATCTATAGTTCTAGTGAATACAACTCTTGAAATACAACTTGAAATACAACTCTTATGTTGAAATATCAACTCAATTAGTTTTAATAAAACCTCCATTCTTTTTGGTTTCACTGCCTACTCATTATCTGTTATTGAATTCTTAAAAATTTTCAGTCCCTAATCTATATGTAAATATGTTAAATTCCTTCCCAGTGAATTTCCTCTGCATTGAACTAAATTTTAATTGCGAGTGTATAGTACTATTTATTTCTAGTACAATAAAATATACTTTTTAGTTATTTATTTTTCTAAATAAGCCACTTATAAAATAACTGTGCATTTCTATTTCTAAAACCAACTGTTCTATTTGGATTAAATTCATAAAATATGAATATGAATTTATGTTTTGAAGTGAAGAAAAATTATACACGTCTTGGTCTCATACAGTTATTAATTCTTGAGGATTAAGTGGTATCTACACATCCCCATACCTGGAAAAAGAGTAAGTTCAATTAGTATTTACTTATTTAATGGAAAGTTAAAATGTGATGTAGGAGTTAACAATTATACTTTCACTTGACTAATAGACACTCATTTGTTGATTTATATTGACATGTTGGAAAGTTGACCTGTATAATATAATTTGCTAAATAACTGGAGAAGAGAAACCTACAAATTCTTTATGTCATTCTCTCGTTTGAAGGAAGTTTATTATTTTTTTTTTCATTTTTTTTTTTTTTTTGCTAAAAGGGTAGAGAAGCACTTATCTCAAACTTCGTTTTCCTGCAATTATAAGATAATGTGTTTTATGCAACTCTATGTGAATTTGAAAATCTTCACGTTGAACAGGAAGTGAATTCTAAGAATGAAAGATGCCATATGTAATTAAAAAGAAAAAAAACTGACTTGCCAAAAACTTTTTTTCAAAACAAAGCAAACATTTTCACTAAATATATGTAGCTATAGAATACAGTTTTAATTCAGGTCCACACTTTCCCATTCCCCTCAAAAAAATAATAAACAAGACAAAGTCTAGGGTGAACTCATTTATTTGGAAAGTTATCCTATGTACTTTACAATAGTATGCTTTATTGACAAGCATAAGGAATGCCTTCTAGGAACATTCTATTGAAAGATGAAAGGCTGGAACTTTTTCCAACAGATTCCATCTATTAACCTTGCAGAGTTGTGTGCCACACTTCTGGGTTAAACTTTCACCAGGGTCCAGAGCTCTAGAAATCTTGGGGAAGGTCCAGGGATACATGTTGAAAACTAACAGATACTCTGTTATCTGTTAGTTTTCTGGTGCCAAAGTGCATCATTCTTTTTGGCATGCCTAAGCTGAAATCAGAGATTAGCCAGAGGGATGTGATGCTGGTACCCAAAATGCTTGCTACAGTAATTTTCTATAGAGCACACATGACTGTGTGTGCTTGGCATATATCAGAGAATAATGCAAACAAAAATCTTGGCCTTTGAGAAACTTCTATTCTGATAACTTAAAATGTTCAAGCTGAGCTAGGTGAAGATTTGGGTAAATACATCCCTTTATCATTTAATTGAGATTTCAAATAGAGAATAATTTGCAATATTTCACAATAAAACTTTCACTAAAAAATATTTACCTCCATTACGACAGTGTTTTCCTTCTGGGAAAAACAGGAAACTGCACTAATAGTGATAAGAAATAGCAATCCTAAGATAGTATGATTAAATTCATAAATATCTTCTTTATCAGAACATAATGTGTGTATGTTTATATATATATTTATTAAAAACAATAAAAATATTTCCATATATAACATTGATAGCTTCTTTTCTGAACTGAAAATTAGTCTTTTTTTTTAAATAATTTCCTTTAAAGGCACATTTTATTTTTACTATTTCATAGGAAATTCTACAATTGGTATCATAAACAAAATAATACTGCTTTTGCTATCTTAATTTTCTCCCATTTTCCACTGATTTTAAATTCTATTTAAAAAGACCATATTCCAGGGATGCCTGGTTGGCTCAGTTGGTTAAGCAGCTGCCTTCAGCTCAGCTCATGATCCCAGAGTCCTGGGATCGAGTTCCACATCGAGCTCCTTGCTTGGCAGGGAGCCTGCTTCTCCCTCTGCCTCTGCCTGCCACTCTTCTGCCTGTGCTCACTTTCGCTCCTCTCTCTCTGACATATAAACAAATAAATATCTTTTAAAAAAAAGTAAAAAAAAATAAAAATAAAAAAATAAAAAGACCATAGTCCAGTACTTTTGATGATTAAGAAAAAAAAAGTACAAGTTTGCATGCCCAAGAAAATTATTATAAAATCCACCATGAAAATAGAAAGAACATTTTTATAATTAATTAAAATAAATATAATGTGTATATTTAAATACTGATGTAATTGTTTCAATAATCTACAGCTTACCTTGTATCCAGTGTTCTTCCAAGATACCCCAAGAGATTTTTGAGCAACTTGCTAATTTGCTAGTGCCAGTATCTAGATAGTTTCATAATATTAAAAAGCATTTTGGTTTAGATAGTGTCCACCTGGAGTCATTCAAAGTAATTACAAAATTAGGATCAAAAGAGAAGTATTATTTGAAAAGAGTGTGTGAGACCTTAAAATATTGGTAACATTCAATGCTCCCTTGGGAAAAGCAATTCTACCTTGGGTTGTGCCGAAAGAGTTAATTATTTATAATATTTGGAATGATTACACTGTTTCTTGTGGCAGACAGCATTTTAGAGGAAGGCCACAACAATAATTTCCATGTCACATGTTATTCTAGGTGGTGGCTTTGTTTTTCTATGGCGGATAGAGAATAACCCTCCACCCTTTGAATCAGAATCATCCATCACTCTCTTATAGCCAATTGGATGTGGTGGAAGAGATATTGCATGACTTCGGAAGCTAGGTCACAAAGGGGAATGGACCTTTTGCCTCCCCTGATTGGACACAGATTTGGAGCCCTGAGCCACAGTAGAAGAGACCCTACTATTCTGTGTCTGCCATGGTACGGGGGAAAGCCGAAATTAGTCCATGAGGAGCAATCGCATGGGAAAGCTTTCAGACTACATGAAGATAAAGACGAGGGAAGAAAGGGAAAGAGGAGAAGTGGTGTATGAAGGAGGGAGATTGAGAACGAGATAAAGGAAGAATTCACAGATGCCCCTACTGTTTCAACTCTGGCCATTACCTGACTGCAATTACAGGACAGATTCAGCTAGAAACACCCATGGAGGCCTTTCTGAATTCCTAACCCACAGAAACTGTGAGAGATAATAATATTATCCTTGTTTTAGGGAGATAATCAAAATACTCCTTAAAGAGAATAATCAAAATACTTCCTAAACATAGCTTTTGTATCTTTAAAAAGTATTATTTACATCAAGCCTTTACCCCCGTAGTAGATTTCTGAGTATAGATTCTGTGTCTCTTTGGTTAGGTTTATTCCTAGGTATCTTAACACCGAATGTTTGTGCTTAATATATGTTTATTGGTATTTAATTTGCTAACTTTCTTTTATTGAGGAATCTATATGTTTATACCTAAACTTTCCTCACATACTTTAATCCAGAAAAACAGCTTAAGCAAAACTATATGTGTGAAATAGTTAAAAGATTCCCCAGGGTCTCACTGTTTGCATATCTTGCAAATAGGCCAGGGAATTTCTGAGATATGACTCAACTGACCTGGCACCTTTTCTTTCTTTCTTTCTTTCTTTCTTTCTTATCAAAATTATTCCCAAAACCCAATTGCTTGCAGTTCAGTCTGTCATTTTTCAGGTTCAAGAAATCTATACATTAGCATTATTATTTATTCCTCACTCTGTACAAACCACTTCAAAACTCAAAAATTTAAAACAACAACCTAAGTCAGAACTGGAAGGTCCCTTTTTCACTACTTTCTATTGGCCACAGGAAGTCACAAAGCCAATCCATATTTGGTGAGTGGAAAAATAGACAAATAGACTTTCTCTCTGCAACTGATCTCAAAAGCAGTTGGAAAATAACTGTGTCATTTTGCAAATATTCTGTCATATGAACCTAGTGGCCAGTCAAGACACACATTACCAAAATAGAAAAAGAATATAATTGCTTTCTCTGACAGTTACCTCTCTGTCTCGAGACTTTGCGTATTTTTATTATTCTTACCATATTTACTTTTTATGCTCACTCTAATTAACAGAAACAAGAACACCAATGTTAATAATATCAATTAATAGCTATTGAAACTATCCGCTAAATACTGTACTATATGCTGACATATCTAATTTATTCCCCTCAGCAGTGATAGGAAGTAAATGTGATTTTAGTATGAAGTTGCGATAGAATAACTGCACATAGTTTTTATTTTATATTGATACGAATGACAGCTGTATATTTCAAAGTAGAAACGAGCAACTGTGCATTGGCATATAAGGACCTACATAGTCTTAACACACTGGAAATTCTTCAATGGCATCTTCCATTCTACCGTTCTCTCATTCTACTATAGGAACTCTGGTCTCCTTGTTCATCTCAAAGAGGACAGGCATAGTCCTGTGTACTGGTCATTCCATCCACCCGGAGCATTGCTGCCAGCTGTATGTATAGCTTCTTCCCTCACTTCCTTCAACACCTTAACATATAGTGCCTTCTTAATGAGATCCAGCTTGACCATGATTACTGTTTTAATCTCTCCCTCCTCCTTTCCCCCAACTTTGTCCTCTTCTGTCTTCTCCTGATGACTTGTCACCTTCTAGCATATTATAAAATGTACTGCCAGAATTGAGATTGGCAAACTACAACCTCAGTTGTGATTGGGTCTGGCCAGATTTCTGTTTTTATTAACAAAATTTTATTGGAACACAGCCATACTCATAGAATGATGTATTATCTAGGGTAGCTTTTCTAAAACAATGGCAGAGTTGTATTTCAACAGAAATGTAAGAGCCCTAAAGCTGAAAATATTTATTTTACGGCTCTTCAAAGAAAAAAAAGTTTTGATCTACATCAGAATGTGAACTCTAATAGGGCAGAGAGGCATTCTTTGTTCTATATATTCTAATGTCTAGAAAGGCAAGATAATTTCCAAAGACATGAATTTTCCAGGCTACCTCTCTTTTTTATATAACATACTAAATGTATTATAAATACTTTCAGATAAAATCAAAGTAATATAGGAGGGACAATTTCGAGGTGGACAATGTAATACAGTTTGAAAAATATTTTCACGTTGGCATATGGGTGGCTCATTCAGTTGAGTCTCAGATTCTTGATTTCAGCTTTGGTCATGAACTTAGGGCCCTGGGATCAGGCCCCACACTGGGCTCCCTGCTCAGCTCTTAGTGGATATTCAGCTTGTCTCCCTTCCCTTCTTTGCTTCTGCCGCTCCCTTGCTCATGCCTGCTCTTGTTCTCTCTTTCTCTTTAAAATAAACAAATAAATCCTTAAAAATATGTATATTTCTTGTCCAACATAGATTCATTATATGATGACATAAATACTTTTGCCTATTCCTTTCATACTAGAGTTGGCTGTTGAAAGATTTTTCTGATATATAGATGTATATGTATATACATATATATATATAATCTTGATATTATTTCTTCCTCAAAATTGATTGCTCTCTCTCCTTTAAATTCCAACTAAAAACTCTTCTCTATTTTTGAATCCTTTCTAATTACTTTAGTCTAAAACATGTAACACCAGTTTTCATTCCTGTATCTCCTAATAATTCTATTATTAGTATGGACGCTTTCTTATATGCTAAACAAGTTTTCTAAGTATAGATATAGTACTTTGGCACTTATATATAATTGCACTTTGGCAATTATATATTAAAAAAATAGTTTCTTGAATAGGAGTTTTGCACTTCTATCCAGTGACTGACACTGAACTTGGAATTTACTAGTCATTGTGGTCACAAGTTATCTCTGGTAAAAAATAATTTTGAACCTGCTAAGTATCTGTCTTTAACTATAAGGTATTATACTTATCATTTCCTCAAATGCTAAAGGCAGCCAAATGTATATAAAAAAAGAAAAATCATTAGAAGTTCCTCAAGAAGAGAAGTTCTCAAATGCCCAAACCGCCCTTTCTTTATCCAAGGTGTAAATGTCACATCCCAGCCTTTGTCCTTCTACTTTATTTCAGACAATATTAGAAAGTGTTGACATGTGAGAGGTGGATACAAGTTTTCATTTGAAAACCATCCAACCACAGAGAAGTATTATTTCACATAATTAGGAGAGTGAATTAAAGTCAGGGCTTATCATATGAGATCAAGATTTGTTTTCAGCTCCACTGTAAGATGTATTATATTCATGCATTTGTTCAATAAGCATTTTAAACTTCCATTTCCACACACTTTATTATGAGACTATGGATAATGAAGGCAACTAATGTTTGTTTCTACCCATAAAGGAGACCATAGACTTGGAGGCATGGGCAGACAGAGTGCTACCTATCAATTCACACTGAATTCTACATTCAGATGCATATTTGCATGATTTACATGGACTTGGTCCAATCTATATAGGCAAACATTTTACAATTAAGCTTGCTGGGGCTTTTTCTGTTTGTTCTTTATAAACATACATAGGAATTAACTTTATTTTTTTCTTCCCCAAGTCTCCTGTAGTTTCATCAATTCCTTAAAAAAAATTCTGAAGGACATTTTTTTGGAAATTTCTATAAAAAATTCCTTAAGTATCTCTCATGTTGAAGTCAATTCCTGACACTGTACAAATAAATTTAATATTTTCTTCATCTTTTGAAAATTAGTATTTCAAGAAAATGTTTAAAGAACTTACATTCTCCTGATAATATCTGACATTATCATTTTTCCTAATATCCTGTTTTCTGACTACTTTTGCTTCATGTGATTTCTTCATATTCTCAATACAATAGTTAAATGTAGCTACTATTTGGCAGCCATATAGTTTTCTGTTTTGAGTTATCTAACCATTTATATAAATGGTTTACTTTATCTTCTCAATTGCATTTTAGACCTCATCATAGCAAGGCCTTATTTATTTACTACACCCATTAAGAAACAATACTTTAGATCTTGGGACTTCATCAAGATCCGAATTATTGTTTTTTAATGAGTGGTAGCAAATAAATAGAACTTATTGCTTGCTATGATGAGGTCTAAAATATAAGCGAACTAAGTCAAGCAGAGAAAGTCAGTTATCATATGGTTTCACTTACTTGTGGAGCATAAGGAATAACATGGAGGACATTGAGAGATGGAGAGGAGAAGTGAGTTGGGGGAAATTAGAGGGTGAGACAAAACACGAGAGATTGTGGAGTCTGAGAAACAAAATGGCGTTTTAGAGAGGAGAGGGGTGGGGGATTGGGTGAGCCCAGTTGTGGATATTAAGGAGGGCACATATTGCATGGAACACTGGGTGTAGTGGATAAACAATGAATTTTGGATCACTGAAAAAATTAAATTAAATTAAATTTAAAAAATACTTTGTTAAGTGTTCATAAATATTTTAAATGATTGGTATTTTCAAAACTATAGATTGAAAAAAGATATTCAATTGTTATTTCATATTTTATCTCCACAAAACAAATACTTGTGGCAAATTCCTTATCACATAGAATTTAGTAACTTCTTCAGAATTATGTACATTTAGAGCAAAATCTCCATTCTTATTCTTAACATCAAAATGGAGATTTCTTTCTGGTCTTCCACTGACATTTTCAATATAGTCTGTGCTTAAATCTCTTTATCCATTTTATTTTATTTTATTTTATTTCTTTTCAACATTCCAAAATTCATTATTTATGCACCACACCCAGTGCTCCATGAAATATGTGTCCTCCATTAATACCCCCTACCAGGCTCAGCCAACCTGCCACCTCCCTTCCCTCCAAAACCCTCAGTTTGTTTCTCAGAGTCCACAGTCCCTCATGGTTTGTCTCACCCGCCAATTTCCACCAACTCACTTCTCTCCATTTCCCAATGTTCTCCAAGTTGTTCCTTATGTTCCACAAGTAAGTGAAACCAAATGATACTTGACTCTCTCTGTCTGACTTATTTCACTCAGTATTATCTCTTCCAGTCCTGCACATTGATATAAAAGTTGTGTATTCATCATTTCTGGTGGTGGCATAATACTCTATTGTATATATGGACCATGTCTTCTTTATCAATTCATCTGTTGACAGGTATCTTGGTTCTTTCCATAGTTTGGCAACTGTGGCCATTCCTGTTATGAACATTGGGGTACTGATGGCCTTCTTTTACTACATCAGTATCTTTGGGGTAAATACCCAGTAGTCCATTTGCAGGTTCTAGGGTAGCTCTCTTTTTAATTTTTTTAAGGAATCTCCACACTGTTTTCCAAAGTGGCTGCAACCAACTTGCTCTCCCACCAAAAGTGTAAGAGGTTTCCCCTTTCTCCACATCCTCTCCAACAGTTGTTGTTTAGTATCTTGTTAATTTTGGCCATTCTAACTCTTGTAAGGTGGTATCTCAATATGCTTTTGATTTGAATCTCCTTGATGGATAATGATGATGAACATTTTTTCATATGCCTGTTAGCCATTTGTATGTCTTCTTTTGAGAAGTGTCTGTTCATGTCTTCTGCCCATTTTTTGATGTGAGTATCTATTTTGTGTGTGTTGAGTTTGAGTTCTTTATAGATCTTAGATATCAGCCCTTCTCTTTGAGATCAGGAAAATGACCAGGATGCCTACTCTCACCACTGTTGTTCATCATAGTAATAGAAGTCCTAGTAACAGCAATCAGACAACAAAAAGAAATAAAAAGTACTCAAATTGGCAATGAAAATGTCAAACTCTGTCTTCACAGATGACATGATACTTGATATGGAAAACCCAAATGACTCCACCCCCAAACTACTAGAACTCATACAGCAATTCAGTAACGTGGCAGGATACAAAGTCAATGCACATAAATCAGTTGTTTTCTTATACACTAAAAATGAAAATATAGAAAGGGAAATTAGAGAATTGATTCCATTTACTCTAGCACCAAGAACCGTAAGATACCTGGGAATAAACCTAACCAAAGACGTAAAGGATCTGTACTCAAGGAACTACAGAAGACTATGAAAGAAATTGAAGAAGACACAAAAATATGGAAGACTATTCCATGCTCATGAATTGGAAGAATAAACATTGTTAAAATGTGTATATTGCCTAGAGTAATCTATACTTTCAATGCCATCCTGATAAAAATTCCACAAGCATTTTTCAAAGAGCTGTAACAAACAATTCTAAAATTGGTATGGAACCAGAACAGACCCAGAATTGTTAAGAAAATGTTGAAAAAGAAAAAAAAAAAACTGGGAGCATCATGTTGCCTGATCTTGAGCTTTACTACAAAGCTGTGATCACCAAGACAGCATGGTACAAGGACAAAACAGACACATAGACCAGTGGAGCAGAGTAGAGAGCCCAGATGTGGACCCAGAACTCTATGGTCAAATAATCTTTGACAAAACAAGGAAAAAATATACATTAGAAAAGAGACAGCCTCTTCAATAAATGGTGCTGGAAAAATTGGACAACAATGTGTAGAAGAATGAAACTTGACCATTTTATTACATCATACACAACGATAAACTCGAAATGGATAAAAGACCTCAGTATGGGGCAGGAATCTATCAAAATCCTGGAGAATATAGGCAGTAATCTCTTCAACATTGACCACAGTAACTTCTTTCAAGAATTTTATTGAAGGAAACAAAATGGAAAATGAACTTTTGGGACTTCATCAAGATCAAAAGCTTCTGCACAGCAAAGGAAACAGTCAACAAAACAAAGAGGCAACCCACGGAATGGGAGAAGATATTTGCAAATGTGCTTAAATCTTGATCAAACCCATGTATGCCCTGCCTGGAACACACCTCCTTCAGGTATCTGCTTCCTTTGCTCTCCATTTCTTTACAGATTCTGTTCAACATTAGCTTATCAAAGAGATTTTCTTGGATTTTCTATCGAACAAAGCAAATTAGGTCCTCTTTATCCATTTGCCAAATCCCATCACATTATTATTATTTTTTAAAGATTTTATTTATTTATTTGACATACAGAGATCACAAGTAGGCAGAGAGGCAGAGAGAGAGAGAGGGGGAAGCAGGATCCCTGCTGAGCAGAGAGCCCGATGCGGGACTCGATCCTGGGGCCCCGAGATCATGACCTGAGCTGAAGGCAGCGGCTTAACCCACTGAGCCCATAACATTATTTTTTCCAATAACTTTAATGTTCTCTAAAGATGTCTGTCTATCTATATATTCGTCTATCTATCATCTCTCATTTATTCACCACCTCCACTCCAAGAATAATGCTCTCTGATAGGATAAATATATTTGTCTGTTTTCATTCCTGTTGTTTCCTCAGTGCGTCCAATAGCACCTAACACATAGTATGCATTCAATTAATAACTTTTTTTTACACACCACTAATTATATCTTTTTAAATCATTTTTTTTCTTTTTTTTAATTTTATTTATTTATTTGACAGAGAGAAACACAGTGAGAGAGGGGACACAAGCAGGGGGAGTGGGAAAGGGAGAAGCAGGCTTCTGGCCAAGCAGGGAGCCTGACACAGGACTGATCCCAGGGCCCTGGGATCATGACCTGAGCTGAAGGCAGAGACTTAACTGACTGAGCCACCTAGGTTCCCCCAATTCCACTTTTTTCAAGTAATATTGATGGACATCAGATGAATGGATCAAGAAGATGTGGTATATATACACAATGGAATACTATGCAGCCACAAAAAGAAATGAAATCTTGCCATTTGCGACAACATGGATGGAACTAGAGCCTATCATGCTTAGCGAATAAGTCAAGCAGAGAAAGACAACTATCATATGATCTCCCTGATATGAGGAAGTGGTGATGTAACATGGGGGCTTAAGTGGTTAGGAGAAGAATAAATGAAACAAGATGGGATTGGGAGGGAGACAAACCATAAGTGACTCTTAATCTCACAAAACAAACTGAGGGTTGCTGGGGGGAGGGGGTTTGGGAGAAGGGGGTGGGATTATGGACATTGGGGAGGATATGTGCTTTGGTGAGTGCTGCGAAGTGTGTAAACCTGGTGATTCACAGACCTGTACCCCTGGGGATAAAAATATATGTTTATAAAAAATAAAAAATTAAAGTAATATTGAAAATATCTTAATGGATGAATGATGACTAGTAACATTCTAGACATATTCTAGTCATGTTAACATTAAAATATTAACCTTAAATGTTAACATGTTTGGTATTTTTTCATCATCAGTGCACAAATATGTAAATAAAATGTTATTTTAATTTTGCTATTAATTTTAAATAACTGTTATATTTTGATTCTTATTTGAAAGTAATGCTGAAAGTATAGATATCCTAATTTTTTACCCTATCCATTCATAGGTGACTTGTAACCTAGTAATTAATACATTTATTAAAATACTCAGATTTCATTTTCAAAAATTTCCTGTGAGATACCAGGAAGAGATGTTCTTATTTTGTGCAAAGGACTATTAAGACAAAATGTTGTTTTTATCATTTTGTCCTAAAATATCTAATTAATGACAGAATTTAACTAATGGCAGAAAATAATGATTTTGTTGAAGGTGTTCATCATTAAATTAATTCCTTGAGTTTTCCTTCGTTTGTTTGCTTGTTTGTTTTGTTTTGTTTTTAAGATTACTGCAGGGATTCTTATTTTGGATGAAGAAAGAGGAAGTTCAGCTAAGTACATGGTTGTAACCAGTTCTTCCTATGATACTTCTTCTCATTTTTAAAAATTTTGTAATGGGTTAAGGCTCATTCAACAGAGTAGAATGAGACAGAAATATTTAATAATGAACTAGTATTTTCATACACACACACACACATGCGCAGGTGTGTGGGTGTGTTTGACAACAGAATCTTCCAGAGAAACTCTCCATCTAACTCCCAGGAAGTTAATAGAATTCTAGGTATTATATAAACTATTGCTTGAATTAAGATCATGAATTAATTGTATCAGAGTGTGTCCTTGACTCTAATAGATTGCAACCAATCTATTAGCTGAGCATGTTTCTTTAAAAAGTAGGGCAACACGGCTCGGCCACTGCTGAATACCCAATCTTCCAGTAGAAGAGAACAACACTGAGTCCCTGATATAGCATCGTCCCCTGGGTTATCAGGCAGGTATCTGGTAGCAGACTGATTGCAGTGGACAACTTCCATCAAGGAAGGGGTAGGGTTTTGTTCTTACTGAAACAGATGCTTACTACAGATACACATTTGCCTTCTTTGCATGCTATACTTCAAAAACTACTGTCTCTGGACTTAACGAATGTTTTATCCATTGTGATGGTGTTCTATAGCTTTGTCTGTGATCAAAGAATTTACTTCATAGCAAAAGGAGTGCAGCAATGAGCTCATGATCATAGAATTCACTGTCATCTCATGTTTTCCACTATCTTAAAGCAGTAGTTTGATAGAACACTGGAATGACCTTTTGAAGACTTAGTTTCAAAACCATTTAGGGGGTCTACCAATTAGAGCCTGGGACAGGGTTCTCCAAGACCATATAGGTCCTGGATCTGTATCCAATATATGTTGTTTCTCCCATAGTCAGGGTTCATAGGTCCAGGAAGCAAAGTGTGGAAGGGAGAGTGGAGCCACCTACTATTATTCCTATAACTTGCTAGTGAATATTTGTTTCCTTGTCCCATGATTTTATGTTCTGTTAGCTTAGAGGTGTTAGCTCCAAAGAGAAGAATGCTTCTGTTGGGAGTCACAATAATGCTTCCATTGGACTAGAAGGTAAGAGTGCCACCAGAACATTTTGGGGTTTTCATTTCTCTGAATCAATAGGCAAAAAAAAGTTGCAGTGCTGGCTAGGGTGACTGATCCTGGCTAACAATGGGAAATTAGAATACTATTCCACAGTGAAGGAAGAATGTGTCTGGAGTCCATTATGGCAATTCTTAGTATTATTATGCCTTGTTATTAAAGCCAATGGAAAATTACAGGTCAGTTCAAGCAGAATTACTAATGGCCCAGACCCTTCAAAATGAATGGTTGGGTCACCACTTCCAAGTAAAGAAACATGGATCAACAAAGGTGCTTGCTGAAGGCAAAGAAAAAAAAATTGTGGAATAGAAAAAGAAAACTACAAATAGCAGCTACATCAATGTGATCAGTTACATAAAGACTGTAATTGCCTTTTCTTATTTTTCTATGAATGCGTTTGCATGTGTGTATGTGCATGTCTGTATAGCCTATATTTTTTATTTTCTCCCTTTTTTCCTTATCATGCAATGTACGATGTATTGGTTATATATGATAGTATTTAAGTATTTTAAATTTTATATTACAGTATTTAAGAATAAACATCACTGGGGGTGCCTGAGTGGCTCAGTTGGTTAAGCAACTGCCTTCAGCTTAGGTCGTGATCCTGGAGTCCCGTATTGAGTCCTACATGAGACTCCCTGCTCGGGGGGGAGTCTTTTTCTCCCCTTTCATGCTCTCTCTCTCTCTCATTCTCTCTCTCTCTCAAATAAATAAATAAAATAATCTTAAAAAAAAAAAAAGAATAAACATCACTCACTACTCCAGGATTTTAACCCCTCTTCTGGGGAAGGGGATAGTGATTTTTAGTTGTACTCAGGATAATTGTATCATGTTATATAGAATTATGATCTTGTTATCTTGTTCATTTGAAAATAAATATGGTTTAATAAAATGTATATAGATGCCGAGATGACAAAGGATGGACCTCTGATAGTTAATTTTATGTGTCAACTATATTAGGTCATGGAGTATCCAGATATTTGATATTTGATCAAACATCATTCTATACCTATAAGTTTATGGATAAGATCAACATTTGAATTAATATTCTGAGTAAATCATATTATCCTCCCTAATGTGGATGGTTATTATCCAATCAGTTGAAGACCTAAATAGAACAAAATGCCAAATCTTCCTCTAATAAAAAGAAACTTCTCTTGATTCACTGTACTACAATATTGCTCTTTTCTGGCCTTTGGTTCAGAATGAAATGTTGACTTTTCTTGGGTTTCCAGCCTCTGACTCTTGGACTGGAAGTTATACAATCAGATCTTCTTGTTTTCAGGTTTTTGGACTCAGGCTAAAACTACCCATCAGCTCTCCTGGATTTCTACCTTGCTGACAATAAATCTTGGGACCTATCAGCCTCCATAATCACATGAACTAACTTTCTATAATAAAATATCTATATAGATATAGATATATAGATATATATGGATGTACACATATATATTATAAATAAAATAAATTTATATATATATATATACGCACACACACACAAATTCTGTTTATCTAGAGCACACTGACAAATACAACAGATACTGGAGATAAAGTTAAGAATGTTAATGGAAAAGTAGGGCTAAAGGTAGGACTATTCTGAAATATCTGCCTAATTTACCAAGTTAAATGTTAAGCCAGGGAAGGGCAAGTTTATCCAGAGCACATAAGTTGCTCTGAACCTGCTGGGCTGCTGCCAATGCAGGTGTGAGTACCTGGGGTGAGAGAAGTCTTAACTGAAGCATATGTTGCTCTGGAGCATCCTCAAGATCCCTTGATTGTCATGATAGACAGGTTGGAAAACTAAATAGAACCTGTAAAAGATAATTAAGCAAATGTGAGATATCGTCATCACCCGATGGTAAAATCAGGAACATGCATTTTGCAATTTTCTTGCCAGCAAAATTCTTCCAGTATGAAGAAAGTGAATGATATTTGGAAAATAGAAGTGTAAGGAAAAACCTTACTACTCAAGAAAAGATGAGCAAGGATGTGATTCTGCAAATGCCAGACTTAACAATTTGTCAATGGTTTCCATCATCCTCAATTAATCATGCACTTCATTGCTGAAAATAGCTGAGATAAACAGCACTGGTTTGCTATGATACATGAAACTTTCTGATATTTTAGAACATTGGAATTTTTAGGTGACCTTTGTTCTAGTCCCTCCGTGTGTTTTATAGGCATATAATTCCCTGTATTAAATCCTTTCCTGCCAGAAACTCATATAATCGATCCACTGTTTTTTGTTGTTGTTGCTTTTTTTGTTTGTTTTGTCTAAATCTTGGCAATTATTTCTAATTTATGAGCACAGAAAATGAAGCAGAGATGAAAAATGAAACAAAAGTGGTACTGTGTGGACCCTAAAGGTAAAGAGATCATTAACACTTTTCTGCAACTTTTTTTTTTGCCACAAGGCCCAACTTTATTTGTGTGTGTGTGTGTGTAAGTGTGTGTATGTGTGCAAAAGATATATATATATATATACAAACACACACATATATATATGGAGAGAGAAAGATAAAGTTTTAAATGTGTGTGTGTGTGTGTGTGTGTGTGTGTAGTTTTAGTTTTTTTTAAACTTATTACTGTATTTGCTCTAGCTGACATAAAAGGTACCACAGACTGGGTGGGTGACTCAAAAAACAAAATATTTTCTCATAGTTCCAGAGATGAGAAATCTAACATCAAGGTGTTGGCAGGGTTGGTTTCCTTTGAGACCTTTTTCCTTGGCTTGTAGAGGGCTCTTTTTTTCCTATGTCTTCACATGGGCTTTCTTCTATGGGTCTGTGTCCTAATCGCCTCTTTTCAAAGGGATACTAGTCATATAAAGTCCACCCAAATGAACCCATTTTAACTTAAGTACCCCTAAAGACCACCTTATCTCCAAATATGGTCACATTATGAGATCCTGTGTGTTAGAACTTTAACAAATACATTTTTAGGAGGGTGATATAATTCATCCATGATCATCACTTAAACATTATTAACCCTGAAATCTTGGGAAATTACTCTTAAAATATAGAATATTAACTGTAATTATAATATTTTAAAATCTTTATTAGATTTTAGGATGTATGTACAGGTTTCATATTTTCTCACTCTCTAAAACACCCTTAGGAGATCAACATGTTTTTACCCTCAAGTATTCAAATGAGGTCTAAGTATTCAAATGAGGGTCTGAGTTGATAGGTAACTCACCCAGTGTCATTTTGAAGAGGAGAATTACCCAGAGGAGGTCCAGGCTGGCAGGCCCAGTAGATAAAAAGTTACTACAAATAGTAGGAGATAACCAGAAGCCCCACTGGCAGCAAGTGATTAACAGCCATTTCTGTCTCTGTAAACAGGCTTTCTGCCGCAAGCCCCCTGCCCTGTCCTAATCATTGTTTCCCCCTAAAGCAGCCCCCACCCGTTTAAACCCACCTACCAGCAGTCAGCATAGCTCTTGGAACCTGACCTCTGCCACTCCCCTATATAAACACTGTAGCCCCAAAACTGGGGCCCCAGAATCCTGAGTGCCAGCTCATCTAGGACTGCTGCCTTGAACTTGAGTTCTCCTGCTTCTCGAGTGTTGCTTTGTTTCTCATGCGTCTGATTATTTTCCACAACAATTTAACTATACTGATGTTAAGAGTGAGACATTATGGACAATTATAATGGGGGCAGGAAGATATAGAACCTGTACTATCAGAACTGAGATAAAATAGGAATCACTCATTAACACTAAATGTTTTAGCGAACTCCACCTTTGAAATCTGAAAATGTTTTATTGTTATATTTGGAATTGTGATGCTGTGGGCAATTATGCTTTCTTGCTTTTGGACCTTCATCATTCTGCCTATATGATGAGCTCATTTCAGAATTTTCTAGTCCTCAACTTGTGTTCTTCATCTGTTGACATAATGAAAAATGAAAATAACAGGCAAAAGTTCTGAAATCCTTCTCTTATGGTTCTAATTTTGGAACACACTTCTATTGTAATGGAGTCCAAAATCATTCTGCTTGTCTTATGACAGACCAGTAAGTTGAGTGGCAAAATGCTGGGGTAAGGAAGCAGCTTTATTCAGAAAGCCAGAAAACCAAGGAGTTGATAGACTATTGTCCATCAACCATCTCCTCATGGGATGAAATTCAAACCTTTTTTGTTAGCAAAAGAGAGAAGAAGGAGGGGATTGGAATCAAAGCCGACTGACATCTGTAGACAGATCAGGAAGATCAGGTAACATCTTTGTCCTTGGTCAGTTGATCTTTGGATACAGGAAACTGGACATGTTGTTCTTGCAAATCTTGAACATAGCATGGTCATTCCTGTACATACTTTCTTATCCCCTCAGGTGAGGTAGTTTTAGAAAGGGAAGTTTTCCCAAATTTTAGCGGTAAGCGAAATTCCTTTGATGATTAACTTGACTTAGTGGAGAGCCAAGCAGAAGTGTTTAAGGTTTAAACGACAGCAATAAGGGAAATAGAAGCAGTATGGAGTCAGACATCCAAAGTTTCTCCCTGTTACACTATAAGAAATATCCTGGTATTTTATTTTATTTTATTTTAAATTTTATTATTTTCAAAGATTTATTTGAAGAAGGGGAGAGGGACAGGAGAGGGAGAGAGAATCCCAAGCAGATTCCCTACTGAGCACGGAGCATGACCCAGGTCGGGAGGGCAGCTGGATCCCACAACCCTGAGATCACAACCTGAACCAAAATTATGAGTTGGGCGCGTAACAGACTGATACACCCAGGTGCCCCAGAAATACACAGGTATCTTAAATAGGAGGATTTTAAAATATTTTATACAAGGTTCTGCTCTGAAAATAATTTGCCATATTGAAAATAGATAGGGTGCAAAGCGACAAGTTATACAGAGTGAAACAAACATGAATGAGCCTTATAAGAGAAGTAGGTTTTTGATAAGAATTGGGAAAAATTATGAAAAATGAATATTATACTATTAACCATTTTCCTCAAGTCATTTTTACATAATTCTCAAGCATAAAAAGACATGGTAATTTCTTCATCTCGTGTCTGAAAAAAATGCTAAGGGCATGGATGGTGATGATAGGAATAGTCTTTGCTTTATATACTACTTCTATGTGCTACCACCTGCTTTGCCAGCTCAGAGTTAAGAAGAATGTCAGCCTCATAGTAGTCCATACAAAGGGGCAACCTGATGAAACAGAAGAGAAATAAAATTCCCATTGCAAGATAATTATGGAATCATGCACAAACCTTTAAAGGTTAATGAGCTCTCTAGAGAAGATGAATGACAGTTCTGGAATCAGTTGTCTGCCTATAATCCATTTTCAACATAATCCTAGTTGTTGAAGATTTGACATATTACAGGTAATTTGGGGTGAATGTTAACTGTGAAAATGGTAATTTAAGTAAGCTCAACTGATATTAAAAGACACATCATTTGACCAAGGGATGAAACAAAAGAATTTAAACCTAATAGCTAGAAAAACCAAAGCCTACCCTCTTTGATAAAAAACAAAGTGAATGTCTAAAAATGATCTTTGAATTCATTTATCCAGGTATTAGGTTAAATGAGACCTATCTTTTGATTCCTCTTTTTTGTGAATTTTCAAGTATACAACTAAGAATTTTTTTTTCTTTCTAGTTAAATATCATGATAGAAAAGGTAATACAAAGAAAAATATTTATCAAAATATATCTGAAACACCTAGGATCCTTTTACAGTAGAGGAATACAGATTGATTTTTTTTTGAGACAGTATTTACCTACTTCATATTTACTAAAGATTACACACTCTAAAAGATGACAAAGGCCATAGCATGGACAGTTACAAGGGAAGCCATTTCATTAATTGGGGAATAAGTTAAAGAAAGAATAGTTCATAAATTTAAATTGGTGAAATAAGAAAAATTACATTCTTATTTCATATAAAAAGACAGATCTCTCTAATTTTTAAATTAACAAATGTGTTGCAAATCAGAGAAACAACATCACATATAAATTATTTTTTAATAATTATGTTTGTGCTCACGTCAACTTTTATATAGAGAATCTATTAGTATTAGTAATAACATACTAGGTGTAAATACTGAAACTAGTCTATTTTATTGTTCCAATAATTGTATTAATCACTTTATATGCATTTTTTATTCAAATACCTTAAAAACCTTACAATGTTTGTATTATTGTTATTACTATTAGAGAAAAAGGTTTAAGTTACTGAGATTTTATGGACATATGATTTATCCAAAATCACACAATCCATAAATAGAGAAATTAGAATTTTAGTTTAAGTGATTTTCTATATTGCAGTCTTGAGGAGAATTTCTTTTGCTTTGGGGATTCTCAGTCTTTGCTCGTAAGGCCTTTAATTGATTGGATGAGGCTCATCCATAATATAGAGGATAATCTGCTTTCCCTAAATTCTTCTAATTTAAACGTTAATCACATCTGAAATAGACCTTTATAACAATATCTAGATTGATGTTTGACCAAAAACTGGGTACCATAGCCTAGAAGAATTGACACATAAAATTAACCATCACAAATGTCCAATCTGTAAGCATGACTAAACTTTGACATTTTCAGGAACCTAAAATAAGTAAGCCAACAGTGATTCATTTGATGTTATGTGAGGGGTTTTAGAATAAATATGTGAGAGAGAAAGAGTGACAGTGACTACTCCATTTCTGCCAGTCAAATCTATTTCTTGACTAGAAAACCCTTACAAGTTTTTATTTTTCCTTAAGGTAGGTAAAAGTGTGTCTTTTCCTTTTTGTTTTGTTTTGTTTTTACTTTGTTTTTTGGTTAGTTTGTTTATTTTGCTACTTACCAACAGACAAGCGTAAATGTTACAGATTTTATTAAATTTGATGAAAAGTAAGCAGACAAATTACTAGAACCTTCAAAGCACCATTCTAAACCCATGTATTTATTTAAAAAAGATTTCAAAGGGGACAGCAATAGGAGCATTTTTTTATTAAGATTCTAAGCTTAATTCCAAAACTAAAATATGAATTAAAAGTTGTTCTTATCAAAAGCTTCTGCACAGCAAAGGAAACAGTCAAAAAAACAAAGAGGCAACCCACAGAATGGGAGAAGATATTTGCAAATGACAGTACAGACAAAAGGTTGATATCCAGGATCTATAATGAACTCCTCAAACTCAACACACACGAAACAGGCAAACATATCAAAAAATGGGAAGCAGATATGAACAGACACTTCTCCCATCAAGACATACAAATGGCTATCAGACACATGAAAAAATGTTCATCATCATTAGCCTTCAGGGAGATTCAGATTAAAACCACATTGAGATATCACCTTAGACCAGTTAGAATGGCCAAAATTAACAAAACAGGAAACAACATGTATTGGAGAGGATGTGGAGAAAGGGGAACTCTCTTCCACTGTTGGTGGGAATGCAAGTTGGTGCAGCCTCTTTGGAGATTCCTCAAGAAATTAAAAATAGAGCTTCCTTATGACCCTGCAATTGCACTCTTGGGTATTTACCCCAAGGATACAGATGTAATGAAAAGAAGGGCCATCTGTACCCCAATGTTTATAGCAGCAATGGCCACGGTCGCCAAACTATGGAAAGAACCAAGATGCCCTTCAACGGACAAATGGATAAGGAAGATGTGGTTCATATATACTATGGAGTATTCTGCCTCCATCAGAAAGGACGAATACCCAACTTTTGTAGCAACATGGATGGGACTGGAAGAGATTATGCTGAGTGAAATAAGTCAAGCAGAGAGAGTCAATTATCATATGGTTTCACTTATTTGTGGAGCATAACAAATATCATGGAGGACAAGGGGTATTAGGAGAAGGGAGTTGGGGTAAATTGGAAGGGGAGGTGAATCATGAGAGACTATGGACTCTGAAAAACAGTCTGAGGGGTTTGAAGTGGCGGGGGGGGAGGGGGGTGTACCAGGTGGTGGGTATTCTAGAGAGCACGGATTGCATGGAGCACTGGGTGTGGTGAAAAAATAATACTGTTTTTCTGAAAATAAATAAATTGAAAAAAATTTTTAAAAAGTTGTTCTTATATATCGTAGTACAAAAACTCACAGTTTAAATGATTTTGTTGATTAATATTCACATGCTGGCTGTGACTTTAAGATGTCAAACTGTCTAGAGGAGATGTCAAAGTGTGAAAGAACTTTCATGTTGTAATTATAGTGATTTCAACATTTAAAAATTACTTCCATACCTCCTCTTATATAAAAAAAGCTAAAATAAATTTGTACTTAAACTATTATAATATATAAAAATCTGCATTTAACTTAAATGCTATATAATTTTTACATTTTATGCTGCATTGTACAAAACAATGATCACTTATTGATTTTGTTCAGCAAACTAATGCCTGTTTTAAATGTTCTGTGTTTTTTTTTTTTGAATACTTTCCAGTCCTTTAAAAATGTTAACATTATGAAAGTGAGATTCTAATTGGTTATAGACCAGGAAAAAAGTTTATAGAGATGTAGATTATAAGAAAAAGGACTGAGTTCAGTGACAGAAATATAATGGTGCTTCTGAAAAAATTAGTAGAAGTTAGTGAAGACACTCCTTTTACCTCAGTTCTCCTATAGGTAAGATATGCATTAAGCCATTAAATACATAATAGTTCCTAACCTACATTTACATTATTGCCATGCAATATCCTATACATATATGCATATGTATATATGCATAGATAAACTCATGCAGGATGAAAAGACTCAATATCATAGTGAGTATAAAAATCAAAACCAGCAAAAATCTTTACAATAAATGTGTTCATTTTTATAAAATAATTAAAAAGTCACTTTGTTCATATTATTCGTATATAACAAAGAAGGGACTCTAAGTTTACATGGAAGTGTGTGGTGTTGTCTCTTCTCATGATTGGAAAGAGCAGATATTGCACACTTTGCTAAAACTGTTTGACAGTAGAAAGTCTGAAAAGTTATTATCATGAAAGACACTGAGTTCGCAAATGTTCTTCTCAGAACTATGAGCAGTTCTAAGCACAGGGATGGAAATGCATACTGGAAACATGATCAGAATCCCTGAACTCCCAGAGACAAATCTATCTGTATTTTCATGTGCTTCCATAATGGGTTATCACGTTTCCATTTGGGTGCTGGACTTTCCTGCTGCTGTCAGGCATTTAGTATCTTTCCAGTTATAGGTTTAAAAAATCAGCATTTCTACTTCAACTTCTGCAAATCCTTCTGAAAGGGGGAAATTAAATAAAGCACTTACTGTGAATACGAAGGCAAGTAGATTTTCCAAACATTTTATGTTAAAATAGAATAGCATAGCAGACAATAGAATGATGGTTCTTAAAGATTCCTTTTTCTTCATATGCACTCCTCTTTTTTGCATATGCCAGATTTTGTTTTACTTTCTTTCCTTTTTTTGGTCTAGCTTAAAATATTTAGAATAGAAGATAGCAATTCTCCTTCAGAATTGAATGTGAGATGTGAAAGTTAAATTGAAGTCTCCATAAAAATGGAAGCAAAGTTATCTAAAAGAGACGACCAGAGGAGCCAAAAGGAAACTATTTTTTTTTCTGTTAGAAAATAATAAAGCAAGAACTGGCTTGTATAGCAGCTTAAAATAAATCTCAATCCAAATAATTTTGCAATACACATTAGCCATTTCTCCCAGACATAAGCACAGTGGTTTTCACTAATACTGTTAATAGGCTGGAATTCGTGAATGAGAACAAATGGAAATTGGCAGAGGGCTATCTTAGATATACTTGGAATACATTTCCCTAAAGATTATAAGATGTATAACTGTTAAGTATATATTTGTAGTGAAGCAGACTGTTCATTCTCAGTCTATTCTGAATATTCTTCATTGTTTCTAGGTAACATCTTTTTTCCCCCCAACTCATTTTTCTTCCTAAAGAGTGTTTAAGGTTAATATACTCCATGAACTATTGCTGATTTAGTGTATTTCAGCTCATCTCCAAAAGAAATGTGAGATGATTATCTAAAGAGTAGTTAAGTTTTACAAAGACAAATTTTTGTATAATCCACATATATTTAAAGAACTTTTCATAGAATGAGAGGTTGTAATCCCCAGCATATTCAAGAAGCATGGTGTGTGTCCCATCTCTCAGTCGCACTGTGGGAAAGTCTGCATGAACAATCATGTTTTTACTTTTGTTTTTATGCCTTACATAATCTAGTGTTCATGCATTTGTTTTCTTATTCGACTGTGATAACTTTGCTTTATTTAGTTGATAATGGCTATTTTTTCATTAGAACTTGTCGGAGGCAGGCCCCTGGCCAGGGCGGCCTCCACCATTAAAAGATGGCGCCCGGCTAGTTGCCAGGTTAGGATTGCCTCCTGAGACTAAGCAAAACGCCCAAAGAGGAAGTAAACAGCATTGGTTGCTAGCAAAGTTGTTCATTTGGGTGTACAGCCTGATTCGCTCCCTCCTGTACCCTGCTCGCTGATTGGTCATGTAAACGTATATAAGTGTGTAGACTTGCGGAAATAAAGAGAGAGAGAAGATACACTTGAACTGCGGCTTCTCCTTGCGGGTCCAGGGTGATAAGAACTTAAACGACTGTCTTTATTGTAGATACATCATTATTAGTATAAATTAAACAATTGGCTAAGGATCACATTTTTCCATGTGGACCAAATATTTTATTCTTGAGCCTTCTCTGTCTCTCTCACACACATATATGTGACCTCTTAGCAAATAATTTCAACTCTACGTTTTTGATATATTCAGAATTTATCATTTCTTAACATCTTCACTGCTACCATCTTCACTTCTACTGCTTCAGAGCAAGATAGTAACAAACAACAATATTTCTTGTAAAAGCCTTCTGACTGATTCCCAGACCATCTGTTTCTGATACAGTAGCCAGTGTGATCCTTTAAAAATATTTCAGACCATATTATTTCTCTGCTCCAAGGCCACAATGTTTCTTTTCTGATTGTTCCAAACAAAATGGTATTACCAACCTTCTCACCCTCTAAACACCTTTTAGATGCTTTAATCTTATGAAAAGCTCCCATAACCTTGTGACATGTTACATTTCTGTGTTTACCATTTATCTTCCTAGATATAACATAATGAGAATATGAGGTCAGGGACTTTATTTTTTTCAATACTATGTCCCAAGTGCCTAGAATTTTCTGGTCCATTAAAAGCTCTGAATAAATAGCTGAAAAAGTAAATGAAATTAAGAATATACCAAGATTCATGATTGAAACTAAAATATAAATACCCTGATAATTGTACACTGATTAAAAAGGCAATCTCCTTTAATATAGATCAATTGTATTATTCTTATGTGATAATCATATCAACAGCTACATTTTTCTTCTGCCTTTATGTTATAAGGCACTGATGGTAAATTTTTATATACGTTGTCCTACTTAAACTTCCAATAATGCTATGAGTTAGTTGCAACATCTTCACCATTTTTACAAATGAAAAATCAAAAGTTACCAACATTACATTATGTGTAATCTTGTGTGTAATCTTCTTTACACAAAATGTAAACATTATGTGTAATCTTCTCTTGTGGCAGAGCAGAACCACATCAAATTTATTCCAAAACCTGTTTTATACTATGGCTGTCCCAATCTGCAGCTTAGATATTTTAAATAAAGTGGCGGTGTATAGATATGTCTGACATCATCACCTGCATTGAGTAATATTTGGCAAATTCATGAACTATTTTCCCAAATCTCTGAGTTTTGTCTCATCAGATTCTTTACCATCACTCTCAAGAATATATGTTCTCACCATTCTGTTCATAGTTATTGCATTCTTTTTATTATCTGGTGTGCTCTTGACATTGCTAGCTATGGTTCGGACTCTACCCTGGCATTATTCAAATCATCTTGAGTAACAGTCCTTTTCCTTCACCCAGGGTCTTGAAATGTCCTACCTGTTGTTTTCTTTGTGGGCAGTAATTCTTTCTTATCCTTCTACTCCATCTCTGCCTCACATAAAACATGACTATAATACCTGGCAAAATGTTTTAAGAAATTTTCTCCATTTATGTAATTCCTTTGCTTTTTGGCTTTTCATCTGAAACTGACCCATAGAATACATTGTAACAATTTGTTCACTTAGAATTTAGTCTACAGGTATAACACACCATTTCAGATTTAATTTAGGATGATAAAGAACAGTAGCACACACTTATTTTAACCAGTGGGTCCTAGTCAAGACATTTTGGTTGCCTGGAAGGTCCATGGATTAGATGCAGGGATTCTGAGAGCGACTGCAAATTGTCTGTTAAACTGGTATGTGTGTGTATAATTGTTTGCTATTTCCAGGGAAGGTATCCATAACATTCATTCTATTGTCAAAAGGAATATTGTCACAAAAAAATAAGAATTTTCTATCATTGCACTGTATTTTTTGTAAGTTCTTGGAAAGGATGTAACCACAAGTGACCCGTGAGCTGACTCGGAGAATGTGGATGGTCCTTACTCTCTTCCCTGTCCTTGGAATGCAACTTCTGCCTGCTGTTCCCACAATCAGAGCCATTTTCAAAGATGTGGCCTTGAGAAAACAATGTGTTGTTGAGCTCTTCTGAATGATACATGTGACTGAACCATATAAACTTCTAAGATTCCAGTGGTCAAGGACAGAGAGCTAGTCCCTTGTTTATTAAAACTTCTACCAATCTGGAGTGGCCTGTTTCTGTCTTTTGTTTCTCTTTGCCCTTTGTATATGGGATCTGGTTTGTGAACCAACAATTAGTCAACCAACCAAGAGACAGCAAAAATGGGTCTCAGAAAAGGGTCACTCACAGAGGAAATCCTAAGTTGGCCATTGAGCATTATGTCCGTCGGAGGTACTGTTAAATGCTTGTGAACCACCATGTAAGTATGGGAACTATACTAAAACTGCTGGCTGGTTTGCTTCACCTGTTTGAGGAACTGTGCAGAGTGTACTGTGACAGGGACGGGAAACAAGTGGCTGCAATAGTGTGTTGGTCTCCACTGTGCGCAGTTTAGCTAGACACCAACACTCAACTAGTGGCTAAAGCTTGGGTTAGAAAATTAGAATAGCTGAGAATAGAGGAAGACGTGTGTTTCTTTGCTGACTTTAGGGCTGGCAGAGAAGGTGGACAGCAGGATGATCAGTTGGAGAACTTAGAGTGCTGTTTTGCAAAGCTAAGGGGGTGTGCAAGCTGCCACAGATTCAGGTCTGAATGATTGTAACAAGCCTGACGGGGATGCTAAGAGGGTGAAATCCCAGGGAAAGTGAGGAGAGTGAAGAGGAGGGTGTCTTGGTGATTGACAGTACAGCAGATGAAACATACCTGCCATTTGGACCGCGCTACAAAGGAAAGTAAAAGCACAACAAAAGGGCGCCTGGGTGGCTCAGTGGGTTAAGCCGCTGCCTTCAGCTCAGGTCATGATCTCAGGGTCCGGGGATTGAGTCCGGCATCAGGCTCTCTGCTCAGCAGGGAGCCTGCTTCCTCCTCTCTCTCTCTCTCTGCCTGCCTCTCTGCCTACCTGTGATCTCTCTCTGTCAAAAAAAAAAAAAAAAAAACAGCACAACAAAACAACCCCAGCCATTGGGGCATTTCCCAGTTAGGGTAACATTCATGGTGAGAGAATATACTATCACTGGGTTTACTGATACAGCAGCCAAGCTTTGGCAGAAGGTCAGGGATGGGTCCATGTGTGGTTATGTGGCTATAGAATATAGAGTACAATGGCATTTCTCTGATAGGCAAGAAGCAGAGAAAGTTAGCAACAGCCCCACCCATCCTGCTCTCAGAGTGTCTCCATGGCACTGGGGAAGTGCATTACTCAGTCCCATATAGATTGGATTATTCTAGCTTATAGTGAGGTGTGGCCCAACATGAGATCTCCTTGGGTACCTAGGACCCGGGACAGCTACAAAGGAGGTACAACACATTCTTAGGGAGTTGGGAATGTGACAGGCAATCTGTGCTCCTGTCTTTGAAGTTCTTGATCAGGACACATTCACTGCATGACTGAATGCTAAGATACTCCAGTCTACCCCCAAAAAACCTGGTTTGGAATGTTGATCCCTGTCATAGAAGAAGACATTTATGATATTGGGCAATCCATTGCTGATCTGGGGAAAATTGACCACTCCCAGGAGTAGGTAAGGGATGTGGTAAAGAATCAAGATAGAGAGGGAGCTTGGAAGCCAAAAGACTCTCCCAAACATCTGTAAAGTTTCCAGCAAATGTAACACAGAAGCATATGTGGTTGATCTCAGTGCTGCCCTGACTCTACCTGAAAAGACAGACAAGCAACAATGGTTCTCTGTTGGTTAGCCTATAGAAAGCCTTAGAATGTGAAAAAACAGTTTAGACCACTTACACTTATTATTCCCTATCTGCTCGAGCAGAGCCCTCAGGGATATATAGTCAAGGTGGGTGCCTCTCACACACAGGTAAAGGAAGCAAGGCAAGATTGCCCTCAGGTGAGTGTTGCTGGAGGTGATCAGAGGCCCAATGTTGTGCTCACTATTGATTGGTCTCCAAGACATAATCAAAGTTGATGGTTTTGCTTGTATCTAATACATGGTACCCCTCAGAAGTTTTCAGACCCTCTCAGTGCCACTGATGATTACAGTGGGCAAACACTAAGGTTGGAAGGTCCCCTTGAAATTGAAATTGGGTGCCCCCCCCAGGAAAAGTTTATATCTTTAAAACTGGAAAATACACTGGGCATTGATGTACTACAAAGGCCAAATTTGCAAACCTCTACTGGTGAATTTCCCCTCTAAGTTAGAATAATCAATCCAGTGTTGAGGGGAAGTACCAATTGGAAACCAGTAATCTTCTGTCTCCATAAAGACTCGTAACTGTCAAACAGTATAAATTGCTTGGAAGCATACAGAGTTAGGAGAAACTATCCAAGAACTACACCAAGTGGGTATTGTACACCCTGCTCATAATTCTTTCAACAGCCCAGTATGGCCACTAAAAAAAAGTCAGACGGCTCAATGCTGATGACAACAGACAACTGAGAATTGAACAAGGTAGTGCCCCACCCCACCATGAATCAGGCCATGCTCAACATTGCTGCCATCTTAGGCACTTGGTCATGCTCCTAGGAGTGTACCATACTATACTGGACTTAACATCTATTTGTCTTCATGTGGGAAGGGCAGTAATGGACTTTTCAAGTGCTTTCCAAAGGCTACTTCCACAGCATCACATTATGTTATGGGATGATAACCTGAGATTTCTCTTTTCCTTCCCCACATCAATAACTGGGTCTATTACATTGCTGATATAATGTTACCATGTGAAGATTCGCCTTTCTTGCAAGACATTCTGCTAACTGTGCTGGTACATCTGTGAGAGAGAGGGTCGGTGGTGAACCTACAGAAAATTCAAGGCACAGACACTGCTACAAAGTTTTGGAGAGTTGCTTGGTTGGGTAAGACTTACATTGTTCCAGAAACTATAATTGAGAATGTGCAAGCCCATCCAATCTCTAAGAACACAAAAAGGGTACAAGACTTTATAGGGATTTGGGATTTGGGGAGGATTTTTATTCCCTGCCTGGCACAGTGCCTCCATCTTTTATAGCACCTGGTAAAGAAAAGGTATATATAGGACTGAACAAGCTACCTTTGAGAAGGTAAGAATATGAGTGAAGCAGATTAGAGTTCTGGCATCTCCCAAGCAGAGATACCAATTGAATTAGCTGTGTCTATTACTCTGGAAGGTATGGGTTGGACACTGTGTCAGAGATAATAGAAGAGAGTACCCAGAGGATTTTGGTCTCAGCTCTGGAAGGGGACAGAAACCCGAGATACCTCCATATAACAATAGTTCTTAGCAGTGTGCACCATGCTCCCCCAGAAAGACACTCTCATGAAATAACAGCATCATCATGGTAAGAACTTCCTTACCTACCTACGAAGGTGTGAGCTGAGAACATGTTCTATTGACCCACTTTGATATGGCTCAAAACCCCCACATCAACTAAATGATGTATCTTGTAGTAACAGATGACCCTGTTTTCCAACACACTGTTTCTAGATATGTAGGTGACACTAGAGTTTGTGGAGTATGTAGATCCTCCAAATGTTCCCTACCCCTGTTCTTGTGATGGCTTCTGTGGCCACAGAAAGGGAGTAGGGGAATTCTGCTGATGTCTGGTATACAGGTGGATCTAGATCAGGCAACCTGCCCATATGGGCTGGAGTCACTATTCAGCCCGACACTGACACCATCTGAATGGAAACAGAAACGAATTACAGCAGCCAGTGCACCTAACTGAAAGTTTAGCTAGTGACCACTCAGAGCCCTATCCATTAACCCTTTGCAAGAACAGTGAGGCTGTTCCAAAGAGATTAACCCCTCTCCCCCCAGAAATGGGGCACCTGGGTGGCTCTGTCAGTTGAGTGTCTGCCTTTGACTCAGGTCTTGATCCCAGAGTCCTCGGATGGATCCTGACATCAGGCTCCCTGCTCAGTGGGGAGTCAGCTTCTCCCTCTCCTACTCCACCTGCTCATGGCCTCTCTCTCTCACTGTATCTCAAATAAGTAAATTAAAAAAAAGACTAAACGCATGGCTTAGACAATAAGAAGCTAAGGGGTGTATGATCATGAAATAGGCCTTGTGGGATTAGGGTATGTGGAAAGATATTTAGGTTCTCCTGCAAGAGCTTAAGACAGTCCTCTCTCTCTACCATGTCCCAGCTCACAAGACACTATAACCCTTGGAAATTAAGAAGCTAATGTCCTACCTCAGGTGCAAGCCCTAGCAACTCATCTTTCAATAGATACAGGAGACTGGGTACATAGGCAGAACAGCCACCTTAGTGCCTGGGTAGAATGGCATATTGTCAAGGATGCCAGATTGCCCTTGAAATACAGTGACTTAGTTAATGGAAGTAACAAAATGTCCTGTATGTTTTAAACAATGCCCAAAGCAACTGACAAAAGAAGTACCACAAGTACCAACCAGTGAGAAGTTGACAAATTGATTATATTGGCTCCTTCCTTGCAAGTGAAATTCTAACCATGTGTTGGTTTGTGTAAACACACAAGATTTCTCTGCCACTGCACACACCAGGCTAACACAGTTAGGGGACTAAGAAGCTAAGTGTTATGGACAGACACCATCATTGAATAGACAGCTTTTGTGGTCATATTTTAAAGATCAAGATGCAAGCTGGACCAGCTGAAACACACTGTCTGGAATGGAACATGCATCATTGAAAGAGGCACATCCAACCCATCTTGGCACATCCCACCCCCTGTCCATCTTCTCGCACCTGACAGCGCTACCTCCCCAGGCTTTGCTTGGTGTGCACTGCCTGGTCAAATTCTTCAAGCTGCAGCCACATTAACTTCCCCAGTATCAGGCCACAAGTGCAATTCTTACAGAAGCGGAAGACCTTCATATACAACTTCTTATTAATAGTGGCCTTTTCAGCCTTATATTTCTGCAGCATCCAGTTGCTACCCTATTCAGTAATGGCATGGGCACCTGACGGAAATAGCTTTGTGCAATGGGTCCACAGTATGCCCAGCAAAGGAATCAATCCAACTGTTCTGAATGTGAGCAGATGACTCTCTTAAGCTTTTCGGGATTACCGTAGTCATTATCAACATTCCAGGAGGGAACTGGAAGGTCCTAAAGCAGTGCATGAAGGAAGCACAAGTGAAGGCTAGGACTCTTAATAAATCTAATATTATCAATACTGATCCAGAAATATAGCTTGTATCATACACTGTCAATAACACTGGGCATGGGCATTTCTGTCTTTTTCTGTTAGCCAAACTATACAGGCAGCCTGTCAAACTCCTGACCAGAAGGGTCCTAAGAGTGTCATTACTAGACCCATGGGTAATGATACTCAGATTTGGGATGGGTTCATGTGGCTAATATGGGGTTATGGACATTTGAACAGCTGGGCATACTTTTATTGGGAACGGGAAAAAATCATTCTAAACAGAACCAACCCAGTTGTTCCAGGAATATAGGATGGATATCTAGGACTGTGTAGTTAGTTACACTAAAGATAGTGACTGGTTTGCCCCTGTCTGGTTATACCGTCCAGCTATTTCTGTATAGCCTGAGTCGGATCAGGAGGTTGTGTGGCACAGATCTTTGGCCATGGTCCACATGTGTGGTTGGGTTGCCTTACTCTGGGTTTTCTCTGGGAAGAAGAGAGAATCTGTTCCATGATAACAAAAATTGCCCAGGGCTATCTCCTCAAGGCCAGATGGACACATTCTAGTTTCTACCCACATGGTCATTTGGTTGCCATTTTTGCTCCTTCCACAGGCCTGGAGGACATTTTCACACCTATAGAAACCCTGATTGAATTCACCCAACAAGCTTTAAATGATAGCTAACAAAACCTGTCCTTACTGAACACTGGACTGTCTCTAATGAGAAAAACTGCCCTCCAAAATGGATATTGGTCTTGGACATTATTATTGCCTTGCCAGTAGGCATCTGAACCATTATCCAAACAGAATGTTGTATGTTCATACCTGATAAATCTGCTTAATGTGTAATTTTTATTCAGTCACATGAGGACACAAGTTAATGCTCTGAGTGATCCAATATCCAGCCGAGGGACCTAATAAATCAGTGGTTCAAATAATGAGATTCTTGGTGGAGGAAAAAAAGTCACTTATTTCAGGAATCATTATGTTAACCTGCGTTTCCTCTTGCACATAGCTAACAGTGTTGTGCTATCTGCCTCTGTGTAGCCAGATAGGTGCCAAATGAGCTACCTCCATGTTAGTGAAACCCTTTGCTGGACACTTAGGCACACTGCAGAAGAGGGGTCTTGCAAGATTTTAAAATCCATTCAGGATGGGTAGGATGTTGGAGAAGGTCATCCAGAGGATATGACCAGTGGTTGACTCATGAGCTTGATCCCAGCAATAAAAGGCACCTCAGCCCTAACTTATCCTTGGAATGTTAGGTCTACGTGACTTTCCACAATGGAAACTGTTTCCAAGGACTCCAACATGAAAGCATGTGCTGTTAAGACCCTCTGGATGGTATACATGATTGAACCCAGCCAGGTAAGTCCTCTATATGAACTGTCAAAATTCTAGCTGATGGGTGTGGAGAACTATTTGTCTTGTCACTGAGCGTTCCCATTCTTCTTAAATCTGCCACCTATCAATCAGAATTGTTCTGCCTCTTCAGTCTCCCCTCCTCTTCTGTTTATGGGAGCTAGCTTGCAAACCAACTATCTCATATACATATTATCAAATAAATTGCATTACTGCTAATTATTTTTAGACCATCTAGAAATTATGCACCATTTTTCTTTTCATTTTATCCCAGCCTATATAGAGTTGCTATTATTTTTCCTAACTGCCTTCATTTCCATAAAGTTTTGCTGCCCACTCATCAGGTAAATCTGAGCCTTTTGTATCATATTTTGTTTTCTTGAGACACCATTGTTTTCTGTGGAGGAAATAATACATCAAACACAACAAGTATGCATCTTTGTCTGGGAGGGGTGAGAAGAAATGTGAGATGTGGATTCTGCTTTGCCCACATCCTTCATCAGCCAGCAGCAAGGAAAAAAAAAAAAAGGTTTATAAAAAGCTATTGCTCTAGTGGAAAGGGAATAGGTAGCAAGCATCATTCTTAAAAACAAAACAAAACAAAACCACAGTAATAGCAATTTTTGTTACTGTTTGCAGCTATGTTTTTCTGCCAAAATAAACATGGCTCTGTTGCATCTTACCATTTCTCTTTCTATTTCTCTTAGAGAAAGAAAAATCCACACTTTACTGATGAGATAAATCATTTTCTGAGGCAAAGGTGGGGGGGTGTGCTCTCATTTCTTCTTGCAGACATTAGTCAGAATTTTATTTCACTATTAGGAAAATTGATGGATAAGGTTAAATTTTTTTCTTGACTAGCCATGTTATCTTCAATTTGTTAGTTTTCAAATTACAAATCAGCAATTCCACTGGTCAAAATTTATCATGTTTGTAACATATTCCTCAACACATAACTATGTATGTAATATCAAGAACCCCTAAAATTTGGCAGATGTGTGTGTGTGTGTGTGTGTGTGTGTGTGCTGTTTTAAATTATAGATGAGAGTTTAACTCTATGATCCATAATTCAGAACAAAGCATCATCACTACAAGGCAATATACCCTTTAAAATGTATTATATTATTAATTTCATTTATTTAGTGTTGATTTTGTATTTGGCAAAGCAAAAAGCAGGACATAGATTCTACCTTTGTTTAGTACTTTCAGGGAACACATAAGTGAGGGAGAAAAATCAGCTGCAAGAGAGGGAAAATTCAAATGAGGATTATGTTTAATGACAATTGTTTTAGCACTATATAAGTTTCCTATTGCTACTGCAAAAAATTACCCCAAGCTGCGTGGCTTAAAACAATACAAATTTAGTATCTTACAGTTCCATACATCAGAATTATGAAATAGGTCTCACTAGGCTAAAATCAAAGAGTCTGCAGTGCTGAGTTCCTTTCTGGAAGTTCTAGGGGAGAATCTGTTTTATTGCTTTTTTCCACCTTCTAGAGGCTGCCAGAATTCAATAGCTCATCATTTCAATTCATCCTCAAAGGCATCAATGGAGCAGTGAGTGGATGAGTCTTTTTCATATCTGAAAAATTTGCAGAATATGCCACCCCAGAATATGACTCTTTGGCATAGGGATTATTTTGAGCTGATTATTTTTGAGAAATTTCAGACACAGAGAAGCTCAGAAAGCAAAGTACAAGTTACCTTTTTGTAAGGGAAATTTACATTTATAATGAAAATCTCCATTTGTAAGAGTGTCTCCCTCTTTACCAGGGAGAGAAAGATGACTCCAAATTACAAGAGAATCTTGTCAATGGAGAAGGTCTAAACTGAAATACATAATAGAACAAACCTCACCTTTGTTGACCTTGCTCTTAACTGGATTTTTTCCCCAACATCTTGCTTTTATCTTTAGATTAAAATGGTATTTAAGGTGGTGGGTTTGAACATTTTGGGGAGTTGCTCACTTTTTCTAGGTTATCTCCCCTGTATAAAGGATAAATTTCCATTTTTTTTCTCTTGTTAATTTGTCTTTTACTACAGGAGGGTCTCAGACAAAAATGCAGAAGAGTAGAGGGAAAATTATTTTTCCTCCCTTACACATCACATCACTCTAACACTGAATCTTGGGCCTCACCCACCTCATTTCAGATCCTTCATGATCACTTTGGGCCACTGAATAATCTAGAATAATCTCTCCATTGTAAGGTCTGTTAATTTGCCTTAATTACATCTGCAACCTTAATTCCTCTCTGCATGCAACATAAAATAGTCACAGGCTCAGGAGATTTGTACACAGACATCTTTGGGAGCCATTATTCTTTCCACTAAGAGACTAGAATATGTTCTTTATACTGTGCCAATTCTAAGAAGTTGAGGGAAGGGAGAGCAAGTCAGAAATGGATATATGTTTATAATACTGTATATTCATTAACATAAAACACATTTGTTAAGAATTATTATGAAAATACTATGTACCAAATAAGAATGACCTCCAATAGCTCAGGGAAGCCTGGGAGATAGAACTTAAGAGAGAATCTTATGCAGGATCCAAGCCCAGCACAGAGCCTTGACTCAGGGCCCAATTTCACAACCCTGAGATCATGACCTGAGCTGAAATCAAGAGTAGGTTGCTCAACTGACTGAGCCACCCAGGCACACCTGGACATTCTTAAAATAGATCCCTGTGGGAAATTTCACAACCCTAAGAGAATGGAAAAACTAATAGCCCCATGTAAATGATTAACCCAAAATTAAAGAGTAAATCCCTCCTTATACAGTTAGCTAATTAAAAACAAACAAACAAACCAAAAACTTATAAAATCCTTTGCTAGTTAGAGTCAAAGAGAGGACTTCTTTCTCATCTAGAAGTAGAGATCACTACCTTGTAAAGAAGTTTCTTTCATACTTCTATACTTAATAAATTATTGTCCCTTTCTCTAAAGGGCTTGCTCTTAAATTCTCTCTCATGCTGAGCTAGTAACATTCTTGGCAAGGGGACTGAGGCCCCCTCTCTGGGATCCTCAGCCCCTCCAGCATCAACACCCTTGAATGGGAGAGGAGTTGGCTTCAATCCTATATTCATCTCATTCTCGTTAGGCTTTGATTATGGATTTAGCCAACTAACAATACAGGAGAACGAAAATAATTTTGATCTAGAAAGCACCTGGGTTTGGGAAAAGTCTGAAGAATTGTTATTTTACTTACCCCTTGACAATTCTTCATAAGTTCCAGGAGTACATGGAAGGCCAAATTGTTTTCGCATGATGTGGAGGAGCCTAACTTCATTTTTAAGGAAATATGTATTGAAAGTCTAGAATAATTATTGTATACTAGGTACTGGATAAACAAAAGTGAACAAGATAAATGTCTGTGAAATGCAGCATCCTGTGAGAAACACACTCAGAGTATCAAAGAGTATAAGGAAAAGACATTTAGGTTGCTTCAGAGTCAAACATCTTGTAGGAGGTGTTGAAGAAAAGTTCAGTTGAGTACATTTAAACATCTAAGTGGCTGAAGTAAGCCATTCATGAATTAGGATAGCATCCCATCCAACAAGTAGAAGGAAGCTCTGAAGAATTGTACAAGATGGGCAGTTTTTATAGGAAGGAGGGCGGGGCAAGAAAGTTATTGACAAAAGAAAAGAAAAGATATTTCCAGGCCAGTTCACCTGCCCTTGAGTAGAAGAGCAAGGGGTCTTACTGAGTGGATTATCTCATCTTTGGGGAGGGCAATGACCCATATGACAAATGAACTCATTGATGATGATCAAAAAATTACTAACTGACTAACTTACATCTGGGGGAGGTTGAAACTGCAATTTGTTTAGGTATTAACCCTGGGTTTCATGACAACATAAGTGACATCATTTGGGTCTTATCATTTTCTTTTTAACAGAGGTAATATTTGATTTGGTTCGTAGAAAAGAGGTAAGATTAATTTGTTACCAAAATATGAATAATGGGTCGATGGCATGCAGAGCAAATAGCATGAGAGAAAATCCCACAAAAGTGTAGAACATCAGGGTATTTTGAAGTTACAAAAATTTCTAAGAAGTCTGCGTTTTCTTGTGGCATCTTTATAAATTGTATAGAAATAAGATATAAATAATTTTCTTTGTGAATAGACTAATCAGTTTTAATATTTGAAGTACATTCTCCATTTATTCACATAGTGATGACTTCTTGGAGTAGATGGTTAACCTCTCAGTTCTCTTCCAGGTATCATCTATTCCAGCTGGAGCAAAATAACACTGGAACTATACCAAAGAAAACCTCCATCCCACTTCCATGTTAGTGAAGGGAAACAGTACACAAGAATATAGTTATGACAAAATAATCTCAGGTAGAAAGACTGGCACCAAAAAAATAAGACTAGACATAAGGTGACTGATATAAGGAGGGGGTGACATTTGAGTAAAATTCACAGTAATAAGAAGGACCCAACCGTAAAAATATCAAAGGAAAGTTGTTAATTTCTACAAGCAAAAACATAAAAACCTACAGCTATATAACAACAATAAAAGTTAAATGCTATGCACAGAGCAAATATAGATTATATCATTCAAACCAAGATATCTTACAAGTGAAAATTTATATTAAGGTATTTATTCAGGAACTGAATGATCTTATTTTATTTTATTGGTGGTCATCAGTTATTTAGAATTTATTTTTGAAAATAAAATTAAAACAACTTAAAATCACATATATCTATGTTAATTATATACATTGTTGCTAAGGTATCTCAATTAAATAAAAAAGTATCATTTATATTAAAAGTGAAACAGCAGAATGTTTTTCTGGTTCCATATTCATGCACTTCAGTTCCTTTGTCTAATATGCCCTACAACTGCTCTTTTTTTGCAAACTTTTTAATTTAGATATTATTCTTTTTCCCTCCTCCACCTCCTCCTTCTCCTTCCAAAATCACCCACAATCTTCCTTAAATTTGATTTTTCAATAAAGTTGAAGTATTGATGTTTGTGTTGTCACTTCTATGAATACTGTAACATTTTTAATTGAGAAAATTTTTTTCTGTTTCACTCTTTTGGTAACTAATAATAACAAAACAAACTTTTAAAAATAGTGACAGGTTTCAATTCCAGTTTTTGACCTTAGTTTGTTTTGTTCCCAAGAAATATGAATGTATTTTTCTCAATCAATTTATAAGTACCGTCCTACTGACTTCATTTGGAGTACTAATATTTATAACTAATATTTTATAAGACAAAATTTGCTAAATTAAGTTGACTTCATCTAGGGCTTATTTGAATGCACCTTTGTATGCCTCCTTTGTCAAACATATGTGCTTCAAAAGCATAGGATTTCTCCATTTATTTCCATACCAGTATAAAATAGAAATTATCAATAAAAAATAGTACTCCATTAAATTTTTTTCCCACATTTAAAGAGATTCCAAAGAACATTTGTAGACTTTTAAAATTAAATCTGTACATGCAGTTCTTATTGTTTAATTTGTTTGGTCTTTTCACAGCTTTTGTAGGAATGCATTTTAATGACATCTTCTTTGCAAAATTTATCAATAATCAAAAGTTGATAATATTTCTAAAATCTAAGTTTTGTGTCACTTCACTTATTGGATAATATTACTAGTGAATTCCATTTGAATTTGAACAAAATGAATTCAAAATTTAGTCACTGGCAAAAAAAAAAGGTTTTGCTATATATGCCTCAGATAATTAAAAAAATAGTTACTCCAAGGCTTGAAATGTTTAAAATGTGATCACTGACAGGCAGCCAAAAATCAAAACATACAAAAATCAACACCAGCTCCAGCTTCATTACTTTCATTTTTAGTTTAGATGGGGTATGTTTGTGTGTGTATACAAACATGCATGTATGTGATGAAAGTGGGCTGGAAATGAAGAAACAAGTTCATAAAAGAAGACACAGTAAAATGTATTTAGAGTTTCAAGATTCTTTGCATTATCTCCAGATAATTTTACAGGTTTTTAGATTCAATAATATATGTATTTTTTTAATATAATTTTTTATTTTTTATAAACATGTATTTTTATCCCCAGTGGTACAGGTCTGTGAATCACCAGGTTTACACACTTCACAGCACTCACCAAAGCACATACCCTCCCCAATGTCCATAATCCCACCCCCTTCTCCCAAACCCCCTCCCCCCAGCAACCCTCAGTTTGTTTTGTGAGATTAAGAGTCACTTATGGTTTGTCTCCCTCCCAATCCCATCTGGATCAAGAAGATGTGGTATATATACACAATGGAATACTATGCAGCCATCAAAAGAAATGAAATCTTGCCATTTGCGACAACATGGATGGAACTAGAGCGTATCATGTATTTTTTTAATACTAAAAAGATGAAACCTAAGAGCAATTTTAAAAATACAATCAGTTTTGGGGAAAGGGTAAGATGCATTCTGTGTAGAGTCAGAATATCAAATACCAATGAGACACTTTGTTTTAGTTTATCTACAGGTAGGTATATACTAAAACAAACATACATGCACACACTTATGCATGTATGTGTGTACTTTTACATGAATTAATAGACATACTATGTATTTTAAAACTTTGTCTTTTGAGACAAATAGGGAAAAATAGTAACTTTATAGTGGAAAATCTTTAGTGGACACCGCCTTAACCAAGAGATCAAGATTGACATCAGTATTATAAGTTGTGTTGACATCATTTACTACATGATATTTTGGATGAGAATGATGTTATTTCATTCACTGCTGTATCATTCCCCCCAAAATCATACCCTAGTCTAACCACAAGAAAATATTAGAACAACACAAATCAAGTGATATTCTACAAAACACAGCCCAGATTATCAAAAGGATCAAGGTCATGAAAAACAAGGAAGGATGAGATTTTGCCACTGACAGGAGGAGACTAAGGAGACATAATGACTAAATACATTATGTACCCATGTTGGATCTTTTAATAGTAAAAGGACATTACCAGAAAAATATAATAAAATCTGAACCAAGTAGAGGTATATCTCAATATCTTGTGTTTCACATTATTGCACTTTGCAGATACTGTGTTTGGATTTTTTGTTGTTGTTGTTTTTGTTTGTTTTACAAATTGATTTGTAGCAAGACTGCATCAAGCTAGTCTATTATTCCATTTTTTCTGAAATTTGCTCCTTTCATATCTCTGTGTCTCATTTCAGCAATACTTGCAATATTACAAACTTACTATAATATTTGTTCTGATGATCTGTGAACAGTGATTATGACTAGGTAAAAGCTCAGATGATGGTTAACACTTTTTATTAATATAGAATTTTTAAATTAAGGTATGTATATTGTTTTCTTAAAAAAATATAATGCTATTGCACACTTAATAGACTACATTTTAGTGCAAACATAACTTTTATATGCATTGGAAGACCAAAACGTTCATTTGACTTTTTGCAATATTTACTTTATTGTGGTTATCTGGAATGGAACTTGCAATATCTCCAGCTATACCTGTATCGTAAATACTAATAAAATATGTATGCAGTCTGATAAATGTTAATTTATTAGTTTTAATTATGTACCATAATTGCAGAGATGTTTGTATTAGGGGTGTTGGGTAAAACTTTTATAGGAACTCCTTAAACTATCTTGACAATTATTTAGTAAATCTAAAATGACTTCAAGATAGTTTTTAGAAACTGACAACTTACAGGACAGCTTAATGGGAAAAAAACATAAACCCTTTATTCTCAGTTTTGTCTCAAACAAGTGTTTTTTCTTTGGTTCTCAGCTTTCTAACTTATAAAAACAAAGATAAGACCAGGTAATTCACTACTGGTGCTTTCTTCAGTTTCTATAACATTCTGTAATGCTACATGTAAGTTGAGCCATAACTTGGATTTTTGTTAGTGGATTGTTAGAAGCAGGCATAGAAATAAATATAGCAGGCATCCTGTAAAATTCTCCGCAATGATTTCCCCCTCCACACCCTGGTGTAATATCCTCTCCTGGAGTGTGGGCAGCATTTGGTAATACATTACCAATTAGAAGCACATGAAAGTGATAAAGTGTTGGTAGGATGCTATTTCTTTGATTACCTTATAAACATTGCAATTTTCATTTGGGCTCTCCTTCTTTCTCACTGGTTTTGAAATAATCCAGATGTCATTCTGTATGGAAGCCATGTGGACAGTTCCAGGTGATGAGAAAGTGGGAGACTACCCAGAATATTGATTCTTGTTTCGATAAAAGTTTATTTCTTGTGTCTGTTCTGTCTCATGATATATTTATCATGGTGGTCATCAGCTTCATTTCAACAAATGTTCTTTTTTTTTTTTTTTTTTGTAAAATTGCAACTGAGCAACTTCTTTTGAGGTTGCCTCCAATCATGCTTAAATAAGAAGTCTTATTTTATATAATTTCATTTTTTCTGCTTCAATCCTAGACCAACTTCATCCTTTCTCTTCTTCCTACCTGGAAACCTTTTTTGGCAAAACTTCTAGAAGTTAATATTTGGCTAAATGAAACATTGGTTTAATCTAGTGTGTTATTTCTTACCCTAAAATGATTTGCATCTATTTAATTTTACTGTATTAGTATAAAAACCTACCTATAGAGTAATTCTAATGATATAGAACATAATACCATTAGTATTAAAAAAGAAAAATGTGTAAGAGTGTTCTATTTTGTATGATGATGAAACACCAAGAGGACTTATATTTCACTATGAAATAAATCTATCTAATTCTACATATCTAATACATATATCTAATGTAAAACTACATTCTATATGCTCTCAGGAAGAGTTAACTTTTTTAGGTCAAGTTTGGAACATTAATTTGCTATATTTCTTCTACTTCAAATATTAAAGTTGATAATTGAAGATACTAATCTTAAAAACTTACAAGAAAATTGCTAGTTGGTATAAAATAAAATATCATGTCATTCTGGAATTATCTATTTAATTAAAATTTTCATTCATCTTCTTGAAAATAGAGATAACTGACAGGCAAATTTTAACCTTCAAGAAATTACTAGTTATAATGAAATTATTAAACTTAAATTATAAAAATTTAATTTTTGGTTTGCATACTTCTTAGGTATTTTATCTTCACAGATAGTTACAATTTAATTGTGTAAAAGAAAATCCATATAAATATACATTTAAGACAAGATTGCCTCAAAATTTATCTATTTTTTGACTAGTAAAGTCATAACTGCTCTTTGAATTTATTTTGGGATATTAGTCTAAATATGTCTTAATTTTAAAAATCCTTTTACACTTCCTTGACAAATATAAAGCCTGATTTGTCCTTGTACCTACCCAATAAATTGACACTATTTCAATGGTATTCAATTCTAGGTAGTTAAATATCTGATAAAATATTATTTGTTATTTAAAAATATTTAGACTTCTGTTTCATAAATCAACTTTTTCTTCTCCAAAATAAAGCTTCACATTTAATAGTTCTTATAAGCAATAATAAAACATTAAACAACTTCACAAAGTCATAGGGTTATGATTTATTGGCAACTTTGTTATTTTAATCATTTTATAGGGTGGATTGAATGACCTGCTAAGCGTTAAAATAAGGGGTCTAAACTGCAAATTCCAAATCCATTTAAACATTTAAACTAAGATCTGCATTTTCACTCAAATATATGAACTGCCCTTTAACTTGAAGAAAAAATTGCAAGAAATAAGCATATATCTGTAACTGTTAATTCAGCCTCCTCCTGCTGTTCCTGTAATTCTAAGAGTGGAGAATATTAAACAAAATCCCAAAGTAATGGAAAGAACAGTTGTGTTAAAAGGGCTGAGGTTATTACCTTTCCTCTTGTCAGTACCACTGTGATATGATAAGGGACTGCAGAGATCAGCAGGAATGCAGAAAACGTAGTGATGATTCTAATTTTTATGCAGATTTTCCTTGTACACCTTCAGTATCCTGCATCACATTCCCTTCACAATCAGGAACTGCCCTATTATGGTTTGCTGCTGGCAAGTGTGAAAGAAACATTTTAAAGATCTGTACTCAAGTCTGAGTTAAACAGTATCTGGAAAACCAGAGTGGCCATAAAGATTGACAATGTGTTGGTGCTGGCAGTCAGTGGATTAGCCAAAGAATCAATGTGTTTCCTTGTTTAAATCATAGTTCTACCATTTTTTTTTTTTTTGCCGTGATCTCAAGTAGGTTATTTAAGCTCTCTGTGACTTAGTTTGTCAGCTGTAAAATAGCGATAATAATAAAAATAATATTATCTATTTCATCAAGTTCATGTGAATCATAGAAGAATTAATAGAAAGCAAAGCACCTAAGGCAGTAGCTGGAACATAATAGACCCAAAGCTTTTATTTGTATGTCTAAAGAAAAAAAAAGTATAATTTATGAAATAATACGTGAAATTGTTTTCCTGTTTAAAAAATGTACACAAGTCAATTGCAGAAAAATTTGGAAAACAAAGAAAAGAGTGAAGAATGAAATCGCAATTATTCATAATGCCAAAACTCACAAATAATGATTATTTTTAATCTAATTATTTTATTTGAATACTAGGAATATTTTTCATATATTAAATATACTTTTATATTTTTGTAGCTACTGCACAGCATTTATTCCTTTAGATTATTCCATAACTAATCTACTCTAAGGGTCTAAGACAGGCTGCTCCAAGATGGGCTATGTTGGTATAAAGATTATTAGATCTAAAGGCATTCAAGACCCTGTAGATTCAATGAAAACTCTTCGCTCCTCTCTTAACTACATGGAGGAGTCTAAATTGGAGGCCTTCCCCATATGACAAGAGATAGCTTTTATCTGAGTGATTTATCTGCATAGCGGCACAAAATTCTAATTACCAAGCACCTGCATTTCTTATTGCTGTGTGAATTACACCCCTTTCTTCTTAAGTCCCAACCCTTACACCCCCTTCTCCTTAGTTCAAGATGACATATATACCTCACCTTTTGCCTGACTGTCTTTGGAATGTCCCTGTCTCTGTGGATTCACCATATGTACCCTATAAAATTTGTTTTTCTCCTGTTAATTCACTTTGAGTCAATTTGATTCTTAGTCCAACTAGAAGGACCTTGGAGGAGACTAAATATTACTGCTCTCTGACACTATCATTTAATATCTGAGTAGGCCTCAGTTTCTCATCTCTAAAGTGCACACAGTAGTAAGTATCTACTCTTTCTCTTTTCTCATTTTCTTTTTAAGAGAAGGAAAGAGAAAAGAGGAGGGGAAGAGGAGAGAGAAAGGGAGAGAGAGAATCTCAAGCAGGCTTCACACGAACGTGGAGTTCTATCTTGCAACCCTGAGATCTTGCAGTGACCTGGGCTGAAATTGAGAGTCCAATGCTCAACTGACTGAGACATCCAGTATCTACCTTTCAGTGTAATAGAAAAAATTAAGTTAGGTAATATATAGAGAGTTAAAATCTGAACACCAAACAAATGTTAGCTACTATTATTACTTAATAATCATAACTTTGAAAAATTCTGTTTTACTTTAACTCCTACATCTTCAAATAAGGGTTGAGGAATTCACCAATTTGACATATTGACACACAGATTATAAACACTGTTAAGATTTTTAAATCTAAGAATCACTTTTATTTATTTTTTTAAATTTTTTATTACTTTATTTTATTTTTTTAATTAATTAATTAATTAATTAATTATAATTATTTTTTTATTTTTTATAAACATATATTTTTATCCCCAGGGGTACAGGTCTGTGAATCGCCAGGTTTACACACTTCATAGCACTCACCAAAGCACATACCCTCCCCAATGTCCATAACCCCATCCCCCTTCTCCTAAGAATCACTTTTAAATTGCAGCAAAGCTTGACTATTTTGATGAAATTTTTCTTGTTTTTCCTCCAAACAAATTAAATTTCCAGAATCCCTTCTCATTTTTTTTCTCTCAATTCTACAGGTCTCCAAACAAAGACAGTATATTCTTTCAAATACATGATTACACTATGCACACAGTCTCATTTATCACCCTTTATAGAACCTGATAATGTTCTTTTGCCTTGAACCATCTTTCAAGATATGTAAAGGTAATTTTATAATGCAGATAGTTTCAATTTTATATCTTCAACTGTAGGAAATTATTCTAATTTGCAATGATATTAAATGCAAACTAAGTGAAAAATACTAGTGAGAAACTCTACAGTCATTCAGTTTAAGATTTTTTTCATTATGGTATCTTCCAATGAGTTCTTCATTGGACCAACTACATTACATAGAAAGTAAATACATACCTGCATTTTAAAATTATTAATTAATTCTCTCAACATGAACTCACATTTTTAAATAGTATGTCATGTTTTCATGTAAGGACTGGTTGAAAGAACTGGGGGATTTTTGTGATGTGCTGCCAGTATAAGATTCTGCTTCATAGTAAAGACTTTGGAGTATATTTCTTAGATTATGGACCTCTAACACCTAAAGAACTAAGGACATACTCTTCCAAATGATGGAAACTCTATTAGAATTTACTATGATCTTATGAATTTTATTGGCTGAATAGTTTGACTTTCAGCATACAAATTGCTTCTATTTTGGTATTGCAGATATTTTAATTCTCTAATATATTCAGTAGTATGCACATCCATTGTCACAGAACTATGAGAAAGTATTTTAACAAGTGGTAAAGTCCTATAAATTACTATGACACTTTTAATAACCAATAAAATTCCTAGTATTGTTCTGATATATTTTTCTAGTTATTATGAAAAACTGTTAATTTATATAAACAAAATGGTACTCAGCAAATAGGAAACATGCAAGTAATAATAGCTAGTTTTATTTATTCATGAATATTATCATCATTCTATACTGGGGGTAGAATAGGTTCCAAATTTTATGCTAAGTCTGGAGAATTATAATGAGGATCTAAAATTGCGCCAACAACCAAAGTAGAGAGATTGATTAGCAGTATTTGCTGAAAGAGTATTAAGAACTCTAATGACATATATACCATGTATTAATCATACCCAGTGAATTTATTCTCAGACTATATTTTTCTCATTTTCAATTCCTCTTGTGGCTCTTTCTTATTGGTCAAGCTTCTTACAGTTGCAAGAAATAGAACCAAACTCAGAAGGGTCTAAGAAAAAAATAAATGTTTTTAATTGTCTAATGTAACTTGCATCTGAAGTGTTACATTTATTTCAGGAACAGGCAGATATGGGGGCTTTCTCAAATCCATCTAATCTCTCATTTGCCTCTAAGTTGCCTCATTTCACTATACAATCTGTTTTGTAGTTTCAAACATGATCACCAACATCTTCGGGCTTTTTTTTTTTTTTTTTTGTCAGTTTATAAACCACAGCAGGAAAAACCATCTTTTTAGTTCCAGAATAAAGTACATGGTACTCTCATTTGCTCAACTCATAATGGAACTCATAATGGAGAAGGGTTAATTGGATCCAACAGAATCACATGGAGTAATAGTGGAAAATAAGTAGTACATGAAAGGAAATTCAGGAGGTTTTCACCTAATAAAGGATAAAACCACAAATGGTCATGTTAATAAGAGATATCAACTAAACTGTTACTTTGATTATCTTTGTTCTGTTTTCTATTGCTGCATAAACAATTGCCATAGACTTAATTACTATAAGCAGTACCCTTTTAGTACCTTGAAATATCTGTACATCAGATGTCCAGACATAATTTTGCTGGGTACTGTCCTCAGATTCTCACCAACTGGAAAAAAGATGCCAGCCTGAGAAGTCATCTAATTTCTACAGTCTGCCAACCTCAACAACTGTTGACAGATTTCAATTCTTCGTGAGTGTAGGATGGAATCCTTTAGCTCTCACAGACTTTTCATTATTACCTGCCACATGTCATAGTATTTTGCTTTATCAAGGCCAAAGAATGCTGTTTCTTCTGCTTCCATGCTTCTGAACTCTACTTCTAGACCTACTTTTCAAGGACTGATTGGATTATGTTAGAACCCACCAGGGTAATTTACCTTTTGGTTAACTTCAAGTCAGGTGATTATATCTACAATAGTATATCTGCAAGGATTCTTCATTTTTTCCATATAACATAACAATCACGAAGCATGATACTTGGTGACCATATTAGAATTCTGTTTGTCACATCTAATAATTGCTTCCAATAATAAAAACATTAATGCACAGCTGTAAGGTAGAGATAGACTCATATTTTTTTAAATATGAAGAAATAGGGGTACCTGGGTGGCTCAATTGGTTAAGCATCTGCCTTTGGCTTGGGTCATGATCGCATGATCCCATGATTACAGGGTATTCTTTGGATTCTGGAGTCCTGCTTTTCCCTCTCCCTCAGCTTCTCCCCCTGCTTGTGCTTTTTCTCAAATAAATAAATTAAATATTTAAAAATAAATACATAAATACACAAATACATAAATAAAATAAGTAATGAAAATATTTTCAAGGTTTTATTTTTCTAATAAACCTATTGACATCTCCTACCATACTTTCTTTAACACAAGGAATACATTTTGGTTGTTAGTTTCTTATTGTCTATGGTTATCTATTCTCTATTTTTTTTTCTTCCCTACTTCTAGTAACCCATAATCTTAATTTAGTCATGATCAATGGAAAACTCTCAACATGAGATATTATTTCTCCCCATTATGTAAATCTTCCAAAGGAATCATCTTAAGTTTCACAATTGAACTTATATAAAATTATAACATAACACAACCAAAGAATTCCTTTGTACAAAGTTTAAAAAAAAATTAGGTGTCATGCGGGCTTTTTCTATGGCCATGGAATTTTTTAAATTTTTTCACAAAACCAACTATAAAGCAAGACAAAAAAGACAAAAAGCACTATTTTAGTACACTGAAAATTGGCAATATATTTATATAAAAATTATCTTTGTTTGAATGAATACTGAATATCTAGTAAGAACTGGAATCTGTGGGGATCCATCCTGATGATATTTTTACCCTCAATTCCTACCCCAGATCTCGACAAATGCAAAGATTCTGCCGGGACAAGACAGGAAAAAAACAAATGCTTCTTGGCCACAATCAAAGTAGGTTCGCTTGATCTGGAGATGTGAGCAATATCTATACCCAGCAGCATTATTGATGGGAGTAACAATTCCATACATGAGTGTGTGAGAAAAGCCAACTGTTGTACTAGCCCAGGGTTACATTCATATTTGAGAAAGCTTATTTATGATTCAAGGTATAGGAATAAGCATCAGAGATGAAAGGGTCCAATCCAGACATACCTCTGGCTGACCCTATGGATTCCCATATGTGGAAAAAGACAAAAAACATAGCTCAGAGAAAATAAAAAGTGAGACAGACTTGAAAACATGAGAACTTTCAAATTTTACCACTGCTGGAAACAGATCAGCACATTGGCTGGAAATAGTAGAACACATCAATCCAATCACTGATTGACCTCTAAGCTGCATAAGGACAATGGTTCTAGTAAACCAATCTTAAAAGTAAAAAGAAGAATTAAAAAAAAAAAAAGCTGAGCAAAGACATATACAGTGATCACTTACCACAGAAGAAAGAAGAACAAGATTTTGCAGGTATTATTAAGACAAATAATCAAAAAAGAAACAATCAAAAAGAGAACAACAAACTTTAGGAGGGTAAATAAAAATCCAGAATTTTCAAAATGTTGAATTTTCAACAAAACTTTATGAGATATTTGAATTAGGATAAAATATAAATCATAATTTGAGAAACAAGATAATACTGCTTAGATATAGGACTGTTTAGATTAGATACTGTTTAAGATATAGGACTTCACAGGCAAAGATTTCAAAGCAACTATTATAAAATGTTTAAAAACTAAAAACAATGTTTAAGAACTGAAAGTATTAGAATAATGATTCAACAAAAAGAGATTACCAATAAAGAGATTACCAATGATTTTTAAAAAAGGAAATTCTGTAGTTGAACATTACAATAACTAACTAAAAACTAAATAAATAAAACAGGAAACTAAACAGAAAATTTGAGATAACAGAAATATTATTAGTGGACATACAAAAGACCAGCAGAAATTATCCAACAAAAAGAACAAAAAGTAAAGAATGAAGAAAAATTAGCAGACCTTTTAGAGAGCTATAGGATATCGACCTTATTGACAAGTATGGGAAGGGACTTCCAAAGTAATAGAGAAGATAGAGAAAAGAAAAGAATTTTTAAAAAAGAAAAGAAAACTAAATAAATAACAAGAATTTAATAAAACACATTGGTGTTTTAATAGAATTTTGTTCAATAGAATTGTGAATAAACCCACATCTAAAGAAATCATAGTTAAACTTGAAAGACAAAGACAAATTTTGAATAAAGGAAAGGAAAAATGACTCACTATGGAGAAGAATGACACAATATGATGAAGAGCTGACTTCATCTAAAACCATGGAAACCAGAAGACAGTGAAGTGACATACTCAAAGCAAGCAAATAAATGAAAACTGTCAACTCAGAAATGTATATCCAGCAAAATATCTTTCAAAAACAAAAATGAAATTCCAATACCCACAGATAAACACATACTGAAGGAAATTACTCCTAACAGATCTGTCTTATATGAAATTATACAGGAAAGTCTTCAGACTAAAAGGAAATTTATGAGACAAGTCACAGGAAAACATAATGCATAACATAGACACTAAATAAGTCAGTTAATATAAATGAAACAGTATATTTTTCTCATACCTTCCCTAATGCCTTTAAAAGGTAAATATTTTACACATCAACAATCATACAATAATAGTAGGGGACTTTAACACTCCCCTCACTGAAATGGACAGATCATCCAAGCAAAAGATCAGCAAGGAAATAAAGGCCTTAAACGACACACTGGACCAGATGGACATCACAGATATATTCAGAATATTTCATCCCAAAGCAACAGAATACACATTCTTCTCTAGTGCACATGGAACATTCTCCAGAATAGATCACATCCTCGGTCCTAAATCAGGACTCAACCGGTATCAAAAGATTGGGATCATTCCCTGCATATTTTCAGACCACAATGCTCTAAAGCTAGAACTCAACCACAAAAGGAAGTTTGGAAAGGACCCAAATACATGGAGACTAAACAGTATCCTTCTAAAGAATGAATGGGTCAACCGGGAAATTAAAGAAGAATTGAAAAAAATCATGGAAACAAATGATAATGAAAATACAACAGTTCAAAATCTGTGGGACACAACAAAGGCAGTCCTGAGAGGAAAATATATAGCGGTACAAGCCTTTCTCAAGAAACAAGAAAGGTCTCAGGTACACAACCTAACCCTACACCTAAAGGAGCTGGAGAAAGAACAAGAAAGAAACCCTAAGCCCAGCAGGAGAAGAGAAATCATAAAGATCAGAGCAGAAATCAATGAAATAGAAACCAAAAAAACAATAGAACAAATCAACGAAACTAGGAGCTGGTTCTTTGAAAGAATTAATAAAATTGATAAACCCCTGGCCCGACTTACCAAAAAGAAAAGAGAAAGGACCCAAATAAATAAAATCATGAATGAAAGAGGAGAGATCACAACTAACACCAAAGAAATACAAACTATTATAAGAACATACTATGAGCAACTCTACGGCAATAAATTTGACAATCTGGAAGAAATGGATGCATTCCTAGAAACATATAAACTACCACAACTGAACCATGAAGAAATAGAAAGCCTGAACAGACCCATAGCCAGTAAGGAGATTGAAACAGTCATTAAAAATCTCCAAACAAACAAAAGCCCAGGGCCAGACGGCTTCCCGGGGGAATTCTACCAAACATTTAAAGAAGAACTAATTCCTATTCTCCTGAAACTGTTCCAAAAAATAGAAATGGAAGGAAAACTTCCAAACTCATTTTATGAGGCCAGCATCACCTTGATCCCCAAACCAGACAAGGATCCCACCAAAAAAGAGAGCTATAGACCGATATCCTTGATGAACACTGATGCGAAAATACTCAACAAAATACTAGCCAATAGGATTCAACAGTACATTAAAAAGATTATTCACCACGACCAAGTGGGATTTATTCCAGGGCTGCAAGGTTGGTTCAACATCCGCAAATCAGTCAATGTGATACAACACATCAATAAAAGAAAGAACAAGAACCATATGATACTCTCAATAGATGCTGAAAAAGCATTTGACAAAGTACAACATCCCTTCCTGATCAAAACTCTTCAAAGTGTAGGGATAGAGGGCACATACCTCAATATCATCAAAGCCATCTATGAAAAACCCACAGCAAATATCATTCTCAATGGAGAAAAACTGAAAGCTTTTCCGCTAAGGTCAGGAACACGGCAGGGATGTCCATTATCACCACTGCTATTCAACATAGTACTAGAGGTCCTAGCCTCAGCAATCAGACAACAAAAGGAAATTAAAGGCATCCAAATCGGCAAAGAAGAAGTCAAATTATCACTCTTCGCAGATGATATGATACTATATGTGAAAACCCAAAAGACTCCACTCCAAAACTGCTAGAACTTATACAGGAATTCAGTAAAGTGTCAGGATATAAAATCAATGCACAGAAATCAGTTGCATTTCTCTACACCAACAGCAAGACAGAAGAAAGAGATATTAAGGAGTCAATCCCATTTACAATTGCATCCAAAACCATAAGATACCTAGGAATAAACCTAACCAAAGAGACACAGAATCTATACTCAGAAAACTATAAAGTATTCATGAAAGAAATTGAGGAAGACACAAAGAAATGGAAAAATGTTCCATGCTCCTGGATTGGAAGAATAAATATTGTGAAAATGTCTATGCTACCTAAAGCAATCTACACATTTAATGCAATTCCTATCAAAGTACCATCCATCTTTTTCAAAGAAATGGAACAAATAATGCTAAAATTTATATGGAACCAGAAAAGACCTCGAATAGCCAAAGGGATATTGAAAAAGAAAGCCAACGTTGGTGGCATCACAATTCCGGACTTCAGGTCTATTACAAAGCTGTCATCATCAAGACAGCATGGTACTGGCACAAAAACAGACACATAGATCAATGGAACAGAATAGAGAGCCCAGAAATAGACCCTCAAATCTATGGTCAACTAATCTTTGACAAAGCAGGAAAGAATGTCCAATGGAAAAAAGACAGCCTTTTCAATAAATGGTGCTGGGAAAATTGGACAGCCACATGCAGAAAAATGAAATTGGACCATTCCCTTACACCACACACAAAAATAGACTCAAAATGGATGAAGGACCTCAATGTACAAAAGGAATCCATCAAAATCCTTGAGGAGAACACGGGCAGCAACCTCGTCGACCTCTGCCGCAGCAACATCTTCCTAGGAACAACGCAAAAGGCAAGGGAAGCAAGGGCAAAAATGAACTATTGGGATTTCATCAAGATCAAAAGCTTTTGCACAGCAAAGGAAACAGTTAACAAAATCAAAAGACAACTGACAGAATGGGAGAAGATATTTGCAAACGACATATCAGATAAAGGACTAGTGTCCAGAATCTATAAAGAACTTAGCAAACTCAACACCCAAAGAACAAATAATCCAATCAAGAAATGGGCAGAGGACATGAACAGACATTTCTGCAAAGAAGACATCCAGATGGCGAACAGACACATGAAAAAGTGCTCCATATCACTCGGCATCAGGGAAATACAAATCAAAAACCACAATGAGATATCACCTCACACCAGTCAGAAGAATGGCTAAAATCAACAAGTCAGGAAATGACAGATGCTGGCGAGGATGCGGAGAAAGGGGAACCCTCCTACACTGTTGGTGGGAATGCAAGCTGGTGCAGCCACTCTGGAAAACAGCATGGAGGTTCCTCAAAATGTTGAAAATAGAACTGCCCTATGACCCAGCAATTGCACTATTGGGTATTTACCCTAAAGATACAAATGTAGTGATCCAAAGGGGCACATGCAACCCGAATGTTTATAGCAGCAATGTCCACAATAGCCAAACTATGGAAAGAACCTAGATGTCCATCAACAGATGAATGGATCAAGAAGATGTGGTATATATACACAATGGAATACTATGCAGCCATCAAAAGAAATGAAATCTTGCCATTTGCAACAACATGGATGGAACTAGAGCGTATCATCCTTAGCGAAATAAGTCAAGCAGAGAAAGACAACTATCATATGATCTCCCTGATATGAGGAAGTGGTGATACAACATGGAGGCTTAAGTGGGTAGAAGAAGAATAAATGAAACAAGATGGGATTGGGAGGGAGACAAACCATAAGTGACTCTTAACCTCACAAAACAAACTGAGGGTTGCCGGGGGGAGGGGGTTTGGGAGAAGGGGGTGGGATTATGGACATTGGGGAGGGTATGTGCTTTGGTGAGTGCTGTGAAGTGTGTAAACCTTGTGATTCACAGACCTGTACGCCTGGGGATAAAAATATATGTTTATAAAAAATAAAAAAAAAAAATAAAAAAAAAAAGGTAAATATTTTAACAAAATAATTATAACATTTGATTACTGCACTTTTATCACATAGAAATGTAATACATACGTTTTTTTGTTTGTTTATTCATTTTTTTATTTGACAGAGAGAGAGAGAGAGAGAGAGAGAGATCACAAGTAGGCAGAGAGGCAGGCAGAGCAGGGAAAATAGGCTCCCTGCTGATCAGAGAGCCCAATGCAGGGCTCGATCCCAGGACCCCGAGATCATGACCTGAGCCGAAGGCAGAGGCTTAACATGCTGTACCCTCCAGGCACCCCTGCAATATATATGCTCATAATAGTATAATGATGGAGCATCAGAGTTATATTGGAGCAAAGTTTATATATTATACTGGAATCAAGTGAGCATTAATATAAAGTGAATTTAATAAACTAATAATTGTAATCGTGAGATCAACCGTGAAAAACAACTCACAAAGATATAAAATTTTTAAATAGGAACTAAAATTGGGACACCTAGATAGCTCATTAGGTTAAGCATCTGCCCTCAGCCCAGGTCATGATCTCAGGATCCTGGGATTGAGGCCCATGTTGGCTCCCTGGTCAGTGGGAGCCTGTTTCTCTCTCCACCCTGTTGTGGTCTCTGTCACTATCTCTGTCTCTCCTTCAAATAAATATAATCTTTAAAAAACAATAATAATTAAAAAAGCTAAAATTGACACTAAATATTTAGTACAGAAGCAAATAGACAAGGGGGCCTAGAAACACAAAATCATAGAAGACATACAGAGAGCAAAGACTGAAAGTGAAAATCTGAGTCCAGCTATAACATTAATTGTTTTAAAGATGAATCTCTAAATAAACCAATAAAATAGGTACAAATTTATAGGCAAGATAAAAAGTAAGATCCAACCATACACTGTCCACAAGGAAAAAAACTTAAATTCAAAGAAATGCATAGATTGAAAGAAAAAGATAAGCCATGAAAAAAGGAAAATATTTTTTAAAAAAGTAAAGTAAATAGCATACAAGTATTAAAAAGAAAAACTTTAAGATAATAAATTTTCTTAGGGAAGAAGTATATTTTGTAATGATAAAAAAAGTTAGTAAGTCAGGAAGATGTGACAATTATAAATGTCTATTCAGTTAATTCCAGAGTCACGAATACATGAAGTCACAATAACCACAATTTCACTATTCCGTTACCAATAACTGAAAGAACAACGGCAGCACTTACAATAGCCAAGGTAAGGAAACAAACTGTATCCACTGATAGAAGAATGGATAAGGAATGGTGTGTGTGTATGTGTTTATATACACACATACATATACATTTGTACACATACATATATAATATTTCATTATATATGCATACATATGCTTGCATGACTATATCACACACACACACACACACACACACATAATGGAATATTTTCAGCCATGAAAAAGAATGAAATCTTGCATTCATGACAATATGGATGGACCTAGAGGTTATTATGCTCAAGCAATTAAGTCAGAGAAAAATAAATACCGTATGCTTTCACTTGTGTGTGGAATCAAAAAAAACCTAAACAAACAGAAAAACAGAGACAGACTTAAATACAGAGAATAAACTGTTGGTTGTCAGAAGGAAGCGAAGTGGAAGGATGGGCACTATAGGGGGAGAGGATTAAGAAGTACAAATTTCTAGTTATAAAATAAGTTATGGAAATGAAAAGTACAATATAGGAAATATGTTCCATTGTTTACATGAGAGGAGCTCTTTGTGTATATTAGAGTTTATACTTTGTGTTGTATAGTTCCAGCTGGTTTTGACAAATGCCTAATATGAAATATCCCCCATTACACTGTCAAACAGAATAGTTTGGCTGCTTTAAAGATCACCTGTGCTTCCCCTATTTGTATTTCCTTTTCCTCAAATTCCTGGCAGCCATAGATTTCATTCTATCTCACCATTTCGTCTTTCTCAGAGTTTTCTGTCATGAAGTTGGAATTATACAAGAATAGTCTCTTGGTTAAAAGTTCCTCCATATCTGATCATAGCTTGATAGCTCAGTTCCTTTTACCACTGAATAATATTCAGTCATAAGGATGTATCACAGTTTATTTATCCATTTGCATATTAAAGGGCCTCTTGGTTACCTCAAATGTTTGGTGATTATTAATAAAGCTCCCCTAAATATTTAAGTACAGGTTTTCATGTGGGCATACATTTTCAGTTCATTCGGGTAAATACCTAGGAGCACGATTGCTAGATCAAATGGTAAGACTGTTTTATTTTGTAAGAAATTTCCAATTTGCATTTCTACCATTCCATTTAGTGAAGTTCCTGTTGTTCCACATCATCATCTGTATTTTGTATTTTGAATGTTTTGAATTTTAACCATTCTAATAGGTATAATTAAATTATGATAATTAAATTAAATACTTGTATATGGTACAAACACAAGAAGTTTGATTCTGCAAAGAATTCTCTTTACAGAAGAGAATATACTGTGGCCTGTATACAAATGATGTTTTATTTAACAGAGTATCTATGAAGAAAATAAAGTACACAGATGTAAAAAAAAATATATTGTTTTAAATTGTTATTTTCTAATAGCACATGATATCAAACATTATTTTATGTACTTATTTGTGTATCTTCTTTGATGAGGTGTCTGTTCAGATATTTGGCCACCCCCATTTTCTACTCAATTTTAATTGGTTAATTAATTTTCTTATTGTTGACTTTGAAGAATTCTTGGTGTATTTTGTACACAAGTATTTTAGCAGATAAGAGTTTTTCAGGGATCCCTGGGTGGCTTAATCTGTTAGGTATCTGGTCGGCTCAGGTCATGATCCTGGACTCTTAGGATCAAACTCCACAATGACCTGGTAATGAGTCCCAAATGGAGCCTCGAATCAGGCTCTCTGCTCAGCAGGGAGTGTGTTTCTCCCTCTGCCCCTTCCCTTACTTATCTCTCTCCCTTACTCTCTCTTTCAAATAAATAAATAAAATCATTTAAAAAGGGTTTTTCAAACATTTTCTTGCAATCTGTGGACTACCTTTTCCTTATCTAATCAGTGTCTCAGAGCAGAAATTTTAAATTTTAATTTATTACTGTATGGATTTATTCTTATTCTTGTATGGATTTCACTTTTGCTGTTGTATGTAAAATGGCATTACCAAATCCTAAATCATGTATATTTTCTCCTATTGTTTTCTTTTCTGTGTTATTATTGTATTTTTTCCTCAGTGTTCCAAAATTCATTGTTTATGCACCACACCCAGTGCACCATGCAATATGTGTCCTCCTTTTTTTTTTTTAATATTTTATATTTATTTATTTGACAGACAGAGATCACAAGTAGACAGAGAGGCAGGCAGAGAGAGAGAGGAGGAAGCAGACTCCCCGCTGAGCAGAGAGCCCGATGAGGGGCTCGATCCCAGGACCCTGGGATCATGACCTGAGCGGAAGGCAGAGGCTTAACCCACTGAGCCACCCAGATGCCCCAATATGTGTCCTCCTTAATACCTATCACCGGGCTCACCTTATTCCCCAAGCCTCACCCCCCTCCAAAACCCTGTTTGTTTCTCAGAGTCCACAGTCTCTCATGGTTTGTCTCCCCCTCCAATTTCCACCAACTCACTTCTCTTCTCCATCTCCCAATGTCCTCTGTGTTATTCCTATTATTTTCTATAAGTTTCATAGTTTTGAATTTTATATTTAAATCTATGGTTAATTCCATTTTTTTTTTCCCTTAAAAGAATATAGGTCAGTGTTTAGGTTCTTTGGGTTTTGTAGGTTTGTGTGTGTGTGTGTGTGTGTGTGTGTGTGTTTTGCTTTTGTTTTTATCATCTGAACATCCAGCTGTTCCAGCACCATTTGTTGAAAAGACTACTTATCTATTGAATTGATTTTGCTACTTTGTCAGAGATCACATGGTATTTGTCATTGTCTTTGTTCTGACCTACTGATCTATTTGTTCATTCTTACACTATTACACTAATATCACATTGTTTCGATTATTGTAGCTTTTTGGTAAATTTTGAAGTTGGGTATTTTCAGTCCTCCAACTTTATTTTTTTAGTATTGTGTTGACTATTCTGGGTCTTTTGCCTTTCTTTATGAACTCAAAAAAATTTTTTTATCAATATCTGTTAACAATGTTGGGGATTTGACTGGGATTGTATTGAATGTACAGCAGGTTGAGAAAAGTTGAAATCTTTATAATATTGTGTCTTCCTGTTCATGAATATGGAATATATTTCCATTAATTAACATCTTCTTTGATTTCTTTTATAATAGTTTATAGTTTCCCTTATAAAGATCTTGATATATTTCATTAGATTTATACTTAAATATTTCGGTTTGTTTGTTTGTTTGTTTGTTTGACTTTTAATTTTTTATTTTTTATAAACATATATTTTTATCCCCAGGGGTACAGGTCTGTGAATCACCAGGTTTACACACTTCACAGCACTCACCAAAGCACATACCCTCCCCAATGTCCATAATCCCACCCCCTTCTCCCAAACCCCCTCCCCCCAGCAACCTGTTTGTTTGTTTTTAAGATTTTATTTATTTATTTGACAGACAGAGCTCACAAGTAGGCAGAGAGGCAGACAGAGAGAGAGGGGGAAGCAGGCTCCCCACTGAGTAGAGAACCCAATGTGGGGGCTGATCCCAGGACCCTGGGATCATGACCTGAGCTGAAGACAGAGGCTTTAACCCACTGAGCCACCCAGGTGCCCAGTATTTCAGTTCTTGATACTACTATAAATAGTGTTACTTTTTTTAAAATTTTGAATTCTAATTGTTTACTGTATATAAAAGAAGTAGTTGACTTTTTATATTATTCTTATATCCCACAACATTGCTATAATTGCTTATTAGCTTAAGTCACTTTTGGCTAATTTTTTGGAATTTTCTAAACAAGCATGTGTTAATAAGGATTCGGATAAGAAGTTTACTTTAATCCTAAGATTCGGTCTCAGTCTATTATTAGATCTGTACCTCTGAGCTCTAACCTTCACAATTGTTTCTCGGGTTTTTTTTCTTGTTAGGTGAGACAGGTAGGCAAGATGGGAGCTAGAGGTGGGTACTTCCCTTACCCAAGTCAGTTAGACTGTGATAAAATAGTTTCCATTGATGCAGACATTTGTTAAGGAGAACAGAATACTCTGGGCTTATTTCAGAATGGCTGTTTTCCTTTATCTGTGCCTGAAACTTTAGAAGATTTTCCTCAGATATTCACCCTGAGAATCTGGTGGGTTTTCTGAAGGTCAAACTCATAAAAATTGTTACTTTTACATTAAGCACTACCTAGTATTGAACATAATCATCATATATTTCATCTCTATCATATGAAAAATGTATGTAGTACATCCCATCAGAAATACATGCAATTTTAAATTAGGCTTTTATCAATTTTTAGAAATCAGAAGAATGAAACTAAAGTCACAGAAGTATTTAATATATTTGTTCAAACTGATGAATAAATAAATGAGTGACTAGTATAAAAAAATCAACCAATAATTCTTCAGAAAGAATTCATAAATTAATATGCTAGGTAATTCAAGAGAATTGAGTGGCCAATATCATACAAATAGTCTAGACATCCTTACTTTTCTATGGAAGCTTATTATTTTTAATTTGGCTTTTTAGACACATTCTGATATTGTATGATGTGCATATACATTTTCTTAACAGAATGTATTTCAGAATAGCAATTCCTAAATATTCAGTTCCTTTTGAATATGCTTATTCTAAGTTGATCTGATGGGAATGGTAAGTGACTATTCAAAAGGGAAATGGCACAGTCTTACAACTAATCATCACAAAACATTTATAAACATGACTCTCAACATTAATTTATATTAAAGTGGTCCAAAAAAATAAACTTTTATTTATAAAAGAATTGATGATGTTATAAATCTTTTCTTTAATTATAGCCACATCAATGAAAATCATAAATATTTATTTATTTCTCACTTATATTTAGCTAGGAATTCTATCTGCTTTATTCTGGAGATGTGAAATTCTTTCCATGAAATACAAATGCTTATGGAGCAAGAAACATTAGAAAATCATTGACTGGTACAAGGAGTCATGGAGGATGGTGCAGGACAGACAGAGGGAGAGAGGGACAGAGAATTTGAATTCACAATGTTGAGAAATGAAAGAATTTTCAGGAGCTGATTTCACAGAACCTCCCAGTAGGAAAACATGGAATATGGAAAAAATGTGTAACTGCAATCATACTCTGGACTTTCACTGAAAGCTTTACTCAACAGTGGAGAAACATTTTTTTTTTCTATAAACACTATGATATTTAGTTGTGAAATCTATAAAAATATATTATTAACAGACTAACATACTGTAGTCCATACATGTATTGAAAGAGGGACATTTTCTAAAGATTTTATTTATTTATTTGAGAAGAGAGCACAAGCAGGAGGAGGTGTGGAGGTAGAAAGAGAACCGGACTCCCTACTGAGCAGGGAGTCCAATGTGGGGCCCATCCCAGGACCCTGAGATCATGACCTGAGCTGAAGGCAGACTCTAAACCAGCTGAGCCATCCAGGCACCCCTGAAAGAGGCTTTTAATGAAATGATAAAGGGATGGATTAACAAAGGCTAAGCAAGATGCCCAGGATCCTACATTGCACTGTTCAAGAGATGTGAGGTTTTTTATTTCTTTAAAAAGTTAGGGTGTCAGGGTGCCTGGGTGGCTCAGTTGTTAAGTGTCTCTCTTGTGCTCAGGTCATGATCCAGGGGTCCTGGGATCAAGCCCTGCATCGAGCTCCCTACTTGGTGGACAGCCTGTTTCTCCCTCTGTTCCCCCTGCTTGTCTTCTCTCACTCTCTCTGTCAAATAAATAAATAAAAGCTTACAAGAAAAAAAGTTAGGATGTCAATGATTATCTTTTTTCCCAATAATTTTCTTTCAAAATAAAATAGTCCTTTTTTCCCCCTAATTAATTTGCATAGACAAAGTCTGTGGCAAAGTCTGTATTCCCGTGTTTACATTTTATGGGCAGTCTCTTTAGTCTCCCCAACATTGTATACCTTTGGGCACATGAGAGTTTATTTCTCCTCAGAAGTCTGATACCAATGAATGTTATTAATGGAGTGAGAAGATTTCAAGTGTACTCAGGTCTATTAGAAAAAAATACCAAGTTTTTTGTACATAAGCACAAAAATCTATATATTAAGTAATGTAATTTACTTAATGTAAATACAGAATTCAACCATTGACAGAAATGGAAAGGATCAGACTACTCATGTCATGAGTAGTCTGATATTGTCATTTGAGGATGATCACTTGTCTTACTGAAAATAAGTGAAATTAAAATTTTATTTACTTTCCTTTTTTTAAAATTTTTGTTATTGTTTCATAATTTTTCTACTTAGAGTTTCAAGAACAGTGTTCCATTTTGCACTTCATTCTAGTTAGATAAATCTATCATTACATTCATTGTTTTCAACTTAGGTCAAACATGTAACCTGATATAGTTTTTTAAAATTATCAGCATCAGATTTTAACTTTTTTAATTACCCATAATTTTCATTATAAAAGTAATGGATAGAAAAATTGAAGTAATATAAAACTCTGTAGTAAAAATAAAAATAATAATCACATTGTCACCCCCTGCTTTCTTCCCACTTTAACCATTCCCACCATGAGTAACTGCAACGGAAATTTTATGTGTATCATTCCAGATCTCTAGATCTTTTTCTACAAACAAAGCATACACACACACACACACACATTTTATTCTGACATGACTATTTTAGACATGGATCTGTGAGCAATTTCCCCCCACCACTCTATTACTTATCACATTAGTAGTACAAATGTCATCTCATCTTTCAGCTTGCTGCATGCTCTTCATTACTACCAATATAATATAATGTCCTTATTAAGGTACATGTAGGTGGTTACTGAATTTTTTCACCTGTGTAAATAATATTGTAAGAAATATAACTTGTCTATATGTATCACATCTATGTAAATAATTGCTTAGAATATTCCTAGAATTAAACTTGGATAATCAAAAATATGCATATTTATATTTTTTCAGATACTATTATATTAATCTCCAAAAACTCTGTAAACATTGTGACTATTTTATTTTTTTTATTCACTGTGTCTTGAAAAAAAATTGTTAGGCGATTTTTTTTTAAACAAAAAAGGCATTGTGATAACCCTAATGTTTGAGGGTATTTACAAACAGTATTAAACAGGAAGGGATGCAAGTTTAAGATAGTGGCTAAGTAACTGCCTACTAGCCTATCTTGAATGCAGACTTGCTTTCATTTTTCTGGAGATATTACTTGACTTCTTAAATTTAATTTCTCACACCATATACATATAGCTCAGTGACTTGGGCCATCATCTACCTAACTTGTTCTTGATTAGATTTTTCATGACCATTATCATTTAAAACATACAAAAATATCTAGAATTAGACAAATAACTTCCAAATTAAATGATCTTAAACTGTGGGCACCTTTTCCATATTGTCTAGTACTTGGATTTTTTAGTGATGTACTCACTGATATTTAAAATGACATGACTGGGGCACCTGGGTACTTAGGTTAAGCATCTGACTTTGGCTGAAGTCATGATCTCAGGGTCCTGTTTCCCTGTTGGAAACACACATTGAGCCTTTATCAGGCTCCATGCTTAGCAGGGAGTCTGCTTCTCCCTCTTGGTCTCCCTCTACCCCTTCCCCTGCTCCTGTTCTCTGTCTCTCCCAAATGAATAAATAAAGTCTTTTAAAAAATAAAAATAAAATCACACTATTGATTTTGGAATCACATTAGTTCAATTTTGCCACTGTGGTGTTTCTTTGGTGCACTAACTTTCAGTTTCCCAAATGGACTTATTATTTCCAGCCTCCCTTTGTAATCTTTAAGCTTTAACCTATGGGTGTCCAGAATTCCTGCCTATTTGTGTTTAATCAGTTTAGTGATCATCCCCTTTTCACATCACGAATGCTGACACAATATGAGACCTCTTGCTGCATCCAGAAGAGAGAGGGGTGTGCTTGACTGGTGCTACTTCTGTGAAATGGAGGAGGCTTTAACCTGTGTTCTCTCACCTCCCTCCTTTTTGATCTTCCTTTTTCCTCACTACCAACCTCTCTCTCTCAGCTATATTTTTCTCCACTTTGAAAAGAACTTTTTAAATGCCTTGAGAGGTTTGTGTTTCTATGGAACATTTCTTGAAGAAGCAGTTCAAAACGCTCACCTGTCATCATTTTGGTTAATTCTCACAGTTCACTGTTATGTTTCCAAGGAGCAAGTTCTACATTGATAATGCCATTTTAGATTGACTCTCAGGAATAAAGAGACTGAGTATACTTTTAAGGATATATCACAAGAGAGACACAGAATTAGGATAAAGTATCACTTTGAATTCATTCTTTAACAGCTATTTACAGAGTGTCTCCTTTGTCAGAGCTCAAGTATGACAGAGTTGATTCCTTTTCTTTTCCCAAATAAAATACATTATATTTCTCTAAGCATGCAAAGAGACAGAGAGTATTACTAGCACTGACGTATTTATTATTCAAGGGCAGGAAAAATTGTGTATCTTTCCACTTTTATTTTAATTTCTAATCAGCAATAAAATATATGTAGAACTCACCAGTTTTTCGTTTGTCCACACCTTGCAAAATATTCTTGGGGAACTCTGACAAGGGTGAGATTAAAAATAAATAAATAAAAAGTATATCAAGAAAGTTACTTGTTTGCTGTTGAATACCTATCACTATTTGGTGAACTTAAACTGTTTTTAAAAGACTTAAATACTCGAAGAGTACAATTTATACTTTTAAGCTGTATGATTTTTAGGGCTCAAAAGTATTTTCATATGTATTGTCCTAATAATCTTAGCAGTCCTTGGAAATATATTTAGTTATTCCCATTTCATATAGGACGAAACTGGGATCAGAAAGTTTAAATCATTTTAAAGGGTTAAGGGTATCTTAATCTTTATTTTTTTATTAAAATTTTGTTAAATTTATTTTTTATTTTCAGCGTAACAGTATTCATTATTTTTGCACCACACCCAGTGCTCCATGCAATCCATGCCCTCTCCAATACCCACCACCTGGTTCCCCGACTTCCCACCCCCTGCCCCTTCAAAACCATCAGATTGTTTTTCAGAGTCCATAGTCTCTCATGATTCACCTCCCCTTCCAATTTCCCCCAACTCCCTTCTCCTCTCTAACTTCCCATGTCCTCCATGCTATTTGTTATGCTCCACAAATAAGTGAAACCATATGATAGTTGACTCTCTCTGCTTGACTTATTTCACTCAGCATAATCTCTTCCAGTCCCGTCCATGTTACTACAAAAGTTGAGTATTCGTCCTTTCTGATGGAGGCTTAATACTCCATAGTGTATATGGACCACATCTTCCTTATCCATTCATCCGTTGAAGGGCATCTTGGTTCTTTCCACAGTTTGGCGACCGTGGCCATTGCTGCTATAAACATTGGGGTACAGATGGCCCTTCTTTTCATGACATCTGTATCTTTGGGGTAAATACCCAGCAGTGCAATTGCAAGGTCATCGGGAAGTTCTATTTTTAATTTCTTGAGGAATCTCCACACTGTTCTCCAAAGAGGCTGCACCAACTTGCATTCCCACCAACAGTGTGAGAGGGTATCTTAATCTTTCAATGAAAGAGTTAAAATTAAAATCCAGGTTTTCTGGCTCTGGGTCAGTAACTTTCATCTCTTAATACACATAAAAATTATTAGGGGTTTATAAAATGCCAGGAATTTTCTAAGTGTTTTATATGCTTTTTTTTTTTTTAAAGATTTTGTTTATTTATTTGACACAGCAAGAGAGATCACTAGTAGGCAGAGAGGCGGGCAGGGGGTTGGGGGAAGCAGGCTCCCTGTCAAGCAGAGAGCCCAACACGGGGCTCGATCCCAGGACCCTGGGATCATGACCTGAGTCGGAGGGAGAGGCTTTAACCCACTAAGCCACCCAGGTGCCCCTGCTTTGTCTTCTTTAATCATTCTAAATACTGAATGGAGTAACTTACTAGTATTCTAGCTTCATAGGTGGAGACTCATAGACACGAATTCCACAGCTAGTTGAGAGTGAAGATGGGTATCAAACCCATATACCTGATTGCATAGTCAATGCCCATGGCTGTAACACCTACTTTTGTCACTTTTGACACTAACTGAACCAAACATTTAGAATATAATTTATTCATGTAATTATGAGTGGTGTGGAACAGTTGCTTTTTACTCCTCAAAAGTACACCTATATAGCATGCCTGGGATGAAGTCATGGATGTGTCTTTTGTGCTTGGCTCATTGAGGTGCTATCTGGAGAGCAGAAGCAACAACTTCACCTGAAATTCTATGAGGAATTCAACCCCTAAGGCTCTTCATGGCATACCTGCTACATAACAATCTTTATTTGACTAAGATCTCTAGTGATTCTCCACATATTAATCTTTAAATAGTATTGCCTCAGTTGCTTGGCAATCACCAAAAACCACTTGAAAACTGAATCTAAAGAGTATTTCAGAGTTAACTTAATTTGGTAATTTTTAGTGGATTTTATTTATAAATGTAAAATATTTTGCCTTATAATGTCTTTGCAATTTGTTTGGGTCTATGGTTTTATGATAACAGAATTTAAGAAAATACCTGTTATATTTACCCCCACTGGGTCTACTTTTGCTTTAGCCCTCTAGATTTCTCCTTGTTAAGTTTCATGAAGACCTATTATATTGATGACAAAGTACTGTATATATTAGCACTTCTGCAAGATAGGCTGCATACTAAAAAAAAAGTGAGGAAAAGGTTAGTTTAGAAAACTTGAAGCATAAATCAAATGCTTGTCTCCTTTGGGAACATTTAAAATAATTTGCAAGAAAACCATTGATGGTAATAATGTACTAGGTCAAGCTTTTCTTTTATTTGAACATTGGAGTACAATAATATACTATTCTGTATAATGTCATAAATGTTTTAAAATCTCATAATATCCTTCTTCTGAATCTATATTTCAAGTTAAAATAATCATAGAAAATTTCATCTGTACATGACTTGCATCTGTTTAGAAAATTTAAAAGAAGAAGAAGCATTATATATACATTTATATCCTCCTAAAGCTTGGGCACCTAAAGAAAGAAACATATGTTTTTAAAAAGGAGAAAAAAACTGTCAAGGCTATCAGCCCAGTTGATCACAACGTATCTTTTCAATCCATAATATTACTAAGGCTGCCTCTCTAAGTGTCAAGTGATTTACCTCTATTCATTGTATCTTTAATTTATTTGCTTTGTATCATTTTGAAGTATTATAGAATGTGAGGAACTATATTACCAGTTAAAGTAAGACTGGTTTTCTGTCTGCATTTTTACCCTCAGGCAGCAAGTTGACAAATGGACATGAATTTAACCTCTGAGTGTTCCATAAGCTGGTATTGTCCTGACATTGCAAAGTGTTTACCACAAAAATCCTCTACATCCATCACCCAGGGCCAGCCTTTGCCTGATTCTAATTCCACTGACATTGAAATCTGAAGCTCTCTGTGAGTCATTTATCACACTTATTAAAATGTTCCATTGTGGATTAGAATAGCAATTCACTATTATTTCAGAGTGCTGCCCACAGGGCATTCTATGCAGCAATCTTAATACTTTATTGAAATAGTACTTTGGTTTTAATAAACGATTCTTTGTAAAGGTACCTTGCTTTCAATTATGAAAGGTGATGTTGGCTTTTTAAAATCTGGCATCTGTGCCCAAGATTATGTAAATCCTTTTGTTTAATATTGCATTTTTCTGCTCTAAATATTCTACCCTCAGTGTTTAACATGGGTATGTCAATTGGATTAATTAAACTATTGTGTAAGAAATATCTTTCTAAATTTGGTTTTTGAAATGATCAACATATAATGAAGACTTTGAGGTAACAAATTTATTTCATATGAATAAAGAGAAAGTACAGTTTTTTTTCTTATAAGAAATGAGGTATTTGCACAACAGAGAGATAATTTCAGTATAAAATCTGTTATCTTTTTTATTTTTCTCTCTCTCTCAGAAATCTTTGGATATATAGTATCTCAATCCACTCTTATGTCTTTCTCCTTCTTTCTTTCAGTTTTCTCATGAATGACATTATCTCTTTGACATCTGACTAGGAAAAGCATAAAAATGATTTGGTACAAGTTCTAATTCTCCTCTCCTATTTGAAGATTCAGTCATTGTAATTCCAAAGAAACAGATCATATTTTATTTTTGAAAGAAAACAAGATTGACTTGTGATTTAAAAATTTTAAATGACATATAAAATTATAGATGGTATAAATTGATGTTCCATGTCCTTTGATAGCTGAAACATACTAGAGCAGTGTATATTTCCTCCTGAGATATATTTCTGTTTTGGCCAATAAAACGATTTAACTACAGGTTAAATTACTTAACCAAGGTTACACAGGAAATGAAAAGAAGAGACAGAATATAGCTTTTAACGAAGAAATCTTAATGCCTTTTCCTGATGCTAGGTTGTGCTTATTTTTCAATTTTGACATGTCCCTTTAAATACCTGCTTTTTTTCTTTTATTTCTTTTTTTCTGGCCAGGAAAATTGAGTTGGAGACTATATATACATATATGTATATATAATATATATATATATATAATATGTGTGTGTGTATATATATATATATATATATATGTATGTGTGTGTATGTGTGTATATTTTTCCCCCTAAATTCAAACCTGACCCAGTAACTTTATAGCAATTTATCTTATGGGACCATAAGAGATTTAAATTTCAAAATGACTTTAATTCCTTAAGGTTACAAGTTACAAAATCTGATGATTTTTCAAAATCTTTATGAAAAATTTACAGGGGATTATGATCCCCATGATAGCAATATGCATGAAAAATGGCATGTGATTAGATCTCTTACACCAGACAACAAGGAAAATACTATGAAGGAAAACTCTAAATAATAATAATAATAATAATTGACAACAGAATGAATGTGAAGAGACAAATCTGAGGGAGGTCGTGGAAACAAGAAAAGTCTTATCTGAATAAAAGGGATTCAGACTTCTAAGACCACTAAAGCATAACTTCAGTGCCCCTTTTTATCCTGTATTTTGTCTTCAAAGTGGAAAATCACTGGATTTTTGTTTCAGAAGATTGTTCTATCTAGAAACTATGATTCCAAGCAAGTCCCATTAATGGGAAAGAAAGAGAAGACAGAGAAGCCTCTTTATAGGGTCTTCATTTCTTCTCCAGAATAATCACCTGGGAATGGATTCAGAAATTGTCCTAAGGACCCCATGAATTCACTCTGGTTTCACAACTGTATATTTAGAATTTCTAGAACAAAACTAAAAGAAAAAAATCCAAAGAAGAGTATACACAGCCTCTAATGTAGCTTCTGTACTGTTTAGCAGCATGGATTATACTTTTCCATTTGAGTGGGGTTTTTTGTTGTTGTTTTTTTACATTTTTAAATTGTTTAAAATTATTATTATTATTATTATTATTACATTTTATTTTGAAATTTGAGTTCGGAGTGATGAGAGAGATTCCAAAGCCTTGCCCAATTCTGACACACACATGCAGTCATGAAGATGTGAAAATTTAAAGTCATGGGATAGACAATATCCTATATTGAAAGACCTGATCGTGACTATTAGAGGTAATGACATTTTATTAAAGCAGAAGTTGAATAGACAACTAATCATAGTTGTCTATGATAGTTGTCTATGATAATCATAGCAGTTATACAAATAGACAAGATGGTATCCCCCCTCCTTTTTTTTTTTTTTTTTTTAGAGCGAGAGAGCGAGTGAACAGGGGAGTGACAAAGGGAGAGGGAGAGCAGGTTTTACACCCAACATGGACCCCAATGCGAGGATGGATCTCACAACCCTGAGATCACAACATGACCCAAAAATCAAGAGTTGAATGCTTAATTGATTGAGCCATGCAGGTGCCCCTTCATTTCCTTTTCCAAACAGGCTACTACACTTATCTGGAAATTATTTTTATAAAAAAAAATACTTTTTCCTATAATAATTATCTTCACAGGATGAACAAATTCTCTAATTCACACCTCAAAAGAAGGTAGCTACAATATACATTTCAATTTCAATTTATTCTATGTTAAACTTGTCAAATTGAAGCAGTATTTTCTTTTCTGTTACACAAATTCAAGGACCTCTGGGAGCATTTGAATAGTGATGACTCTGTTACAGATAGTAGAATACTTGGGGGGAGGGACAGTAAATAAAGATTTAAGTAAGAAAATCTGATAAAGGTGGAGGGAGATACCTCCAAATTGAAGTTTGATTCAGATATCTATCATGTAACTTCCTATTACAGAAATAATAATTAAAGCCCAGTAACACTTTGTTTTTAAAAAAACTTACCAGTCAAAATAAAACTGTTAGAAATATCTGACAGCCATAGTTCTTACTATGAATCCAGTCACATAGGGCTAACATTTTTCTGTCTCTGTTGCCAATTTAATATCCATAAAAGTCTGGAGTTGGCTTTTGTAAGTAACACCCTGGAGTTGAAGAAAATAATTTAATTGCAAATATCAATTTGGATGACTTTTCTGAGGATACTTTGCATGTTCCTGTTTTATAATAAGTACATGTGTTAAGAAATTCACTTACCAGGCACTTACCTAATTAAGTTTTTAACATAAAATAAATAGGTTGGATTCCAATTCATCCAATCATGTAAAGTATATGAAAAAAGGCCAAACATACCAATTGGTGTTATGTTACAATAAAAAAGTGGGCTTTTGGAAATAAGTTCTAGGACTTTTTTCTATGCACCACATATTAAATATGATGAAAGATTTACTCAGTATCTTTGAGATTCACCAAAAGGCTGTGAAGATTATGGATGATAAAACATGGAAATTTACTAGACCTCTGCCTGATATTTCTTTGGTAAGCTTCCATGAAATAAATTCCAAATAAATTATATTACTAAAGATTAAACTGGAAATTGTGTGATTTTAAATTTTAAACTGTGATAAAAAGCTCACAGCATACAGATATAACAATATTGAGAGGAAAATTTATAGCCTAGATTTTTATATTAATAAAAAGTGAATTAGCTAAAATAAGGCAAATAAAATCCTAATTTGGCCCCATACATGGTAACCTCTCAGAATTTAGAGTATGAAGAAGTAAAGATTAAAATTAGCTTATTTTGGGGGTGACTGCCTGGCTCAGTGGGTTAAAGCCTCTGCCTCTTGTTTAGGTCATTCATGATCCCAGGGTCCTGGGATTGAGCCCTGTGTCGGGCTTTTTGTTCGGCGGGGAACCTGCTTCTCCCCCTCTCTCTCTGCCTGCCTCTCTGCCTGCTTGTGATTTCTGTCAAATAAATTAATTAATCCTAAAAAATTAAATAAATAAAAAATAAAATTAGCTTATTTTTATGTTATTAGAGTCTAAATAATTTTGTTCACTTGATAGATAGCTGAGAAAGCTGAACTGAATTTTCCTTCTGTTAATGTTTTCTATGTTCCCACAAATTCTTATAGGTTTTTTTTTTAAATAACTATGCACCGAAGTCCTCTATTCACCTGTCCAAAAAATGTGTTTCATTTTCTTTTTTGTTGTTGTTGTTTTTGTTTGTTTGTTTGTTTTTTCCTCAGTTCCTTGAACTGAGAATAGGAGTGCTATAATTATTTACTGAGCACCTTCTATGTGGTGGTTGGTACAACAAAAGTTCTTTTTAACAAGAAGAAAGTAGTCTTTTCTGGGGGTAGGGAGTCAGTTTTATAAATGGAGATGTATCTGCTACTCTTACTGGGATCCAGTTTAATCTGGCTGAAGCCCACTGGGGTGATGAGTAAATGGGGCTCTGTCAAAATGATACCCAAGATACACCCTGCAATGCCCAGCTCCATCTTACAGGTTTTAATCATAACATATGATGCTAAATTTTATAGATCATAAATATTTTAGGATTTCTGATGTTGGGTTATATACTTTTTAATTAAAAGTTAAATACTTATGTGGCACCTGGTGGCTTAGTTGGTTAAGTGTCCAGCTCTTGATTTTGGGTCAGGTCATGATCTCAACGTTATGAGATCATACCCCAAATCAGGCTCTGTGCTGGGTGGAGCCTGCTTAAGCTTCTCTCTCTCCCTCCCCCTCTGCCCCTGTCCCCCTGCTCACACACTTTCTCTCTTAATGTAACATATGAGCAGGTTTTCTTTATAACCGACTTGTCCTTTTCTTTTTGGGAGGGATTAGCCCAGTTATACCCATTGTTGTCACAGATATATCTGGTTGGCATTCTGGCATTCTTTCATACTTTATACTGTCATCTTTTGTCATAATTTTTTGTTTTTCACTTTCTTTTAAAATTTTATTATATGTTTTGTGTTTTTTTTTTCTCTAATTATATTTCTTCTGGTGTTTTTTAAAGAATTCTTCCCTTCCTTCTTTCTTTTCTTACTATCCCTTCTTTTTTCAAGGGGGTTTTTGTGGAGAGTGTACTTTTGTAGGCATTTCTCTGTAACTCAGTTTTACTCTGGATTAAAGAAAATCTGGTTATTCGATTTTCTCTTTACAAAGTAATTTGAAATTTTGCTTAGTTGCTAAAATTTGCTTAACTTTCATGAACATTACCATTAGTGCAAAATGTTTCATTGTTGACATTTTTGTATCAATAATTCTTGGATTTTTAAGTATTACTTGTTATTTCATAGACAACACTTTAATTATGTATTAAAAAATTAGAAGAAACTGTATAGGAAGGTGAAAGATATTCTTTACCTCTCTTCCAAATCAAGCCTTTCTTTTATTAGATCTGTGTTTGAACTTTGATCTTTTCAGCTTTGCTCATTTCTTCTTCATTGAGCAGTTTCTATCTTACCATTCATCTTTTCATAGCATTATAATTTCTTTCTAGTTATTTCTTGAATTCTATTGTTCATATTTCATCTCTTTAATATAGTTTTTGGTCTCTGCATTGTAATCTTATTGTACAATGGGAATTGATTGAGGTTTTATTGATTTTTTTCAATTTATATTGGTATTTTGTCAAAGACTCCATCTGCTTAAGGGCACCATTTTTTTTTTTTATTGCTTATCAGCCAACATTTTTGTATCTCCTTTCTTTCCCTTCCCTTTTCTTATTATCTCTACCTTTTGTTTTCTTTTTCTTGTTATTTATCTACAGGTTCTATTTGGGTTTTAGGTCAATTATTATACTTTCTCAAATGAGGTAGGTTTTGGATGGACCCAGCTATTAGTAAAATGCTCATGTTGGGGAAAGGTCAATATCTTTCTATAAGGTACTTAAAATTCTTTTTATAATACTGGTTGCCTCAATAATTGATTTGTTAGTCTTCATGTCCCACTCAATCTAAGTGACACAGCATGGGAGCTCAGATATTTTCGACTCAGCAAATGAGTGCTGAAGACATTCAAAAGATTTAATTGAAAGAATGGAAATATGGAAGTTTTCCATTCTTATTGCAGTGGCATTTGGCCCTAGTCCAAAGTCAGATGACTAATCTGTAAATAATAAGGGATTTTGGCTGTAGCTCTTAACACTCAGAGTAAAGCCCTCATTATTTTGACATGAATAGAATCTTATAACTTGTCCCTGATTCTTTTCCTTTTATTCTATCATAGCACGCAAGTGGCTAACTTGCCTACAGCTGGTCTTATTTTCATGTGTTGAGAAACAGAGCTACCCAAGATAAGAGTGTAGATAGACAACCCAGGTCCACAGATATTATTTTTATTATGCATGTGTCCATTTTAATAATCGTAAATATGAAACTAAAGACAGAAAACCCCCAGCAACAAATTAATAGGCTTGACTAGGAACTCCTAAAATATTAAAAGGAAAAAAATAAATCAGACAGTATGTGCAATATGTATAATATATTTGGAGGAAAATGATTAATCACAGCAGCAGAAAATAAAGTATGTATCAAAACATTTTACAAAAAAAGGAATAAAAGTGTCCAATTCAGATATATTCGTTCTGCACTGGTGCTCAGTTGCAATGACATTTAAATTATTTACCTTCAAATGGGAGTTAGAGGTATTTTTTATCTAATGATACTATGTATACATTGATATGTGTACAATAATGCTATGTATACATTGTTGATTAGAATACAAACAGGTAGTCAATTTATCAGTCTATATGAATCTTTAAATATATGTATACTATTTTACTGTATCATTCAACTTTTAGAATACTAGTCAGAGGAAATGTTTGGCCTCTTCCAGATAGAGTAGACAAGGATGTTGTTTCTGAAATTCTAATCATGACTTTCTTGTTCAAAAAGCCCATTGCTTTTAGTTACTTTCAAAAACTGGGAAATCCTTAGCAAATATTCTAAGTTTTTCATAATGTGTTATCAGTATCAGATAATGTGATTCCACATGCATTATGTATTCTTGACATAACAGCTCACTTAGGAGAAAAATAAGCTGAGCTCTTATCTTTCCTACCATGCTACCCTGTATTCCATGTTTATTCTATTTTTCTCTCTGCCTAAAATCTTCTTTTCTATACTAATCTTTGTTTTTCCCTTTCTGAAATATTTTTTTTTGGTTTATGGAAGCAAGAATATTCCCATAGTTTCCCCCATCTCAATTATTGGCTACCTCATTCTTCTAATATCTCAGATCAAAAAAAAAAAAAAAAAAAAGCTTGAAGGTATTCTTGATTCCTCTCTCAAAAAGGTCATCAATTCTATCCACAAACTCTGCCATCCTCTTTCCAGAATGAATTCTGGATTTGACCAAATTTCACAGCCACCTCTTCTGACAAATGCTGGTCAAGCTACTACTGTCTCTTACCTAGGTTATTAAAGTAGCCTTTTAATAAATATTCTTTTGAATCTATTCATTTGGGGGGAGAAGAACAATGAGGCTAAGACTTAATAAGATATCGCTATTCTTTTGCAGCCTTCAATTACATTACAGTCTCACTCTACAAAAAAGCAAACAAAAAAGACAATATTTAAATAATGTCCATCTCATACCTTCCTTCCCAGTCCTCTTCCTCACTCAGGTATCTCCAGCAACACTGGCTCTCTTGTTCATTCTTGTGAACAGGTGTATTCTCGCTTTGGGGGATTTGCACATGCTATTTTGATTTTTTTTTTAACTAATTTTAGAGTTACTACTTATTCTAGGTTTACCTGTCTCTCATGCTTATGTGATTACAATATATTTTTCTTAGTGTTAAGGACTACAAACTGCCTCTTATGGAAGCCAAGAACACAATATATAATTTCTAACTTTACCATGAAATCTTGGTTAAATTGAATTGAACATGGAATCAAAGGGACTAAATCTGTAACTGAAGGTCACACTGAGTTAATAGTAGAGAAAGAAATGTGTCCTGATCTGTTGATTCCAAGTCAAGTACCTGGCCCTTTTTTAACCCCTTATAGGAATTACTATTAAGCACTGAGTCTGATTTTACTTAGTTCTCATTAACTATTCTTCTCTTCATAGCAGAGAAATCTCATTAAAAGTGTAACTGACACTCATGAGATTTTTATATGGGCAAGCAGAAAAACAGAGACCTCATTTAAATAGAAACTGACTGTACTTCCTTCCTCCTTGCCATCCCAGGATGTCTTTCTCTGTAACAACCCTCCATGTATATAGAAAAACCTCTTTACATTATCAAATGTGTTTTTTTCTGAAGAAAATCAGAAGATGTAAGGTGAACAAACTATACAGAATTTAAAAATACTTCCCCAGAAATGTCAGAGAGAGAGCAGAAGCATGGAGACCTGCAGGCAGAACAGGCAGAGCAGGCAGAGGGAGAAGCAGGGTCCCTGCTGAGCAAGGAGACCAATGAGGGACTCCATCCCAGGATCCGGGGATCATGTCCTGAGCATAAGGCAGATGCTTAACAACTGAGCCGCCTAGGCATCCCTACTTATTCTCCTATTGTAGACATTTTTTTTTCTTTTTTCTTCTTAGTTTCTTAGAATATTGATGGTTAAGTAATCAGGAGGACTAGTTACTATAAAAGTCGTTTCAGATTTTATTTTAGACTTGAGGTTTACAAAGGGATGTTAAGTAATGGATGAAATACAGAAAATTTATTTTAAAAATATTTTATATTGATTGACCATTATGCAACTGTTTTTCTTCAACTTAAAATGTTGGATGAAAATGAATGCTAACTAACCCTTTTAAACAAATAGTCAAAAAGACGATTTTAATTTAATTTTTTAAATCTATCAAGTGAAGATAAACTATTTTTTCCTTGAGAATTTGTTTTTTAGTTTTTTATTTTTTCAGTGTAACAGTATTCATTATTTTTGCACCACACCCAGTGCTCCATGCAATCCATACCCTCTCCAATACCCACCACCTGGATCCCCCAGCCTCCCACCCTCTGCCCCTTCAAAACCCTCAGATTGTTTTTCAGAGTCCATAGTCTCTCATGGTTCACCTCCCCTTCCAATTTCCCTCAACTCCCTTCTCCTCTCTAACTTCCCATGTCCTCCATGCTATTTGTTATGCTCCACAAATAAGTTAAACCATATGATAATTGACTTTCTCTGCTTGACTTATTTCACTCAGCATAATCTCTTCCAGTCCTGTCCATGTTGCTACAAAAGTTGGGTATTCATCCTTTCTGATGAAGGCATAATACTCCATAGTGTATATGGACCACATCTTCCTTATCCATTCGTCCATTGAAGGGCATCTTGGTTCTTTCCACAGTTTGACAACCATGGCCATTGCTGCTATAAACATTGGGGTACAGATGGCCCTTCTTTTCACTACATCTGTATCTTTGGGGTAAATACTCAGGAGTGCAATGGCAGGGTCATAAGGAAGCTCTATTTTTAATTTCTTGAGGAATCTCCACATTGTTCTCCAAAGTGGCTGCACCAACTTACATTCCTACTAACAGTGTAAGAGGGTTCCCCTTTCTCCACATCCTCTCCAACACATGTTGTTTCCTGTCTTGCTAATTTTGACCATTCTAACTGGTGTAAGGTGGTATCTCAATGTGGTTTTAATTTGAATCTCCCTGATGGCTAGTGATGAGGAACATTTTTTCATGTGTCTGATAGCCATTTGTATGTCTTCATTGGAGAAGTGTCTGTTCATATCTTCTGCCCATTTTTTGATATGATTGTCTGTTTTGTGTGTGTTGAGTTTGAGGAGTTCTTTATAGATCCTGGATATCAACCTTTTGTCTCTACTGTCATTTGCAAATATCTTCTCCCATTCCATGGGTTGCCTCTTTGTTTTTTTCACCATTTCCTTTGCTGTGCAGAAGCTTTTGGTCTTAATGAAGTCCCAAAAGTTCATCTTCGCTTTTGTTTCCTTTGTCTTTGGAGACATATCTTGAAAGAAGTTTTAATGCTATTCTGATAAAAATTCCACTGGTATTTTTCAAAGAGCTGGAGCAAATAATCCTAAAATTTGTATGGAATCAGAAGAGACCCCGAATTGCTAAGGAAATGTTGAAAAACAAAAATAAAACTGGGGGCATCATATTACCTGATTTCAAGCTTTACTACAAAGCCATGATCACCAAGACAGCACAGTACTGGAATAAAAACAGACACATAGAGCAGTGGAACAGAGTAGAGAGCCCAGATATGGACCCACAACTCTATGGTCAATTAATCTTTGACAAAACAGAAAAAAATTATACAGTGGAAAAAAGACAGTCTCTTCAATAAATGGTGCTGGGAAAACAGGACAGCTATATGCAGAAGAATGAAACTCGACCATTCTCTTACACCGTACACAAAGATAAACTCAAAATGGATAAAAGATCTCAACATGAGACAGAAACCCATCAGAATCCTAGAGGAGAACATAGGCAGTAACCTCTTCGATATCAGCCACAGCAACTTCTTCCTTGAGAATTTTTTATCAGGTTTGGACTGCCCACCATGGACATTTCTAGAGTAACGATAGAATATGTTTAAAAAATTATATAATCTTATTTTGTTACAGAACAGAATGTTGGTGGATGAACATTTTTGTTGTTTCATGTTTGTCTTTCCACCAGATAGTGAGCTTTGCTAAGAGAAATACAGAAAACTTGGCTTAATCTTTTGACCTTGCATTCATATAATCTTACCCATTGCTCCATTATTATTTAATTGACTTGTTTTGAATGTGAGATGTTACTCTACCTTTTACAAGTGATGTTACTTAACTATGTAATTTCTCTCTTTTAACAACATAGTAACAATGTATAATTGGAAAAGTTTCCAAAACTCCAAGCAAGGTTAATTCAACTATTTTACATCAGTCTAATGAAGCTGACAAACTATTTCAGAGAGATAATGAGGAATACATAAAAAGGATAACTATAAAACATGTCTTAAGTGCAGAGACAGATAAATAAAGAGCATCGTGAGTAATGGAAGAGTAATGGGAATCAGAAGAACAGAGATCATAGGAAAACAGATCCATGATCACATTCCTTTATTTCATCTCTATCTAAATTCTTTACTTAAAAAATGATTTGCACAATAATTTACAAGTGCTTGACCATAGATAGCATTCTTAACATCAAAGACTTCATAGAAGTAATGTTCAGAATATAAAGAAAATATTTCATTATACAAATGACATATACAAGCTATTTTTAATAACTTTATGGTAAAGCATTTAAAATAATAATACATCTGGACCTGAGGATGATGGTGGTGATGGTCATGATGATGATGAAATCCTTTCACTTCTGTTGTATAGCATGGCACAGTCATGAGAGTGATAGTACATTTCAATTGGTATATTTAATTTATTAGAAGCTGTGTACTGGTGTCACCTCCACTAAAGAGAGGGAACTATATCACATTGGGGGTTACCCTAGGATGTGTCAGTCACAGTTAAAGGTGTTGTTAGAACTTAAGGATGATTGTTTGGAGCATGGCTCAAAGCAAGCACCATGGACTTCTTTGTAACTTAAGACATTCTTTAACTCCTTCAGGTTTTTTGTTTGTTTGTTTGTTTTAAGTGTTTCTATTCTATATTTAGCATCAAGCTCCTAAATTGGACTATATGAAAAAGTCATTAAAATTGTATTCACCTTCCTTAAAAGAAAATTGAATTTGGATAAATAAAAGGGTTGTCCTAAAATTATGAAAAGCAAATAGATTTTGGGGGTTAGTTCATTATACATTTTAAGGAAGTACAATTTGACATTTCATATGTCTCACATTTATGATAATATATTCCAAGGAGATATTGAGGGAACTACATTGATAATGAATAATGAGGTTGTTCATTATATCACTGTTATAAGAGTTAAACATTGAGAAAAGACTACTAGTCAGAAAATTTGCAAACTATGTTAACTATTTTATTGAATGCACTGGACTTAAAAAGGTACACAAAGAAAAAGTTTTTTTCTCAGAGAAACACAGGAGAAAGGAGGGAAAAATAAAACAAAACAAAATCAGAAAAGGAAATAAACCCTAAAAGACTCTTAACCCTAAGAAACAAATTGAGGGTTGCTGGAGGAGAGGGAGATGAGGGATTGATAACAGTTACAGCCATAGGAGGGCACAAGATGTAATAAGCATTGGGTGTTATATACAACTATGAATCAGTGAACTTTACCCCTGAAACAAATAATACACTATATATTAATTAATTGAATTTAAATAAAATAAAACATTTTAAAAATAATTTTCTACAATTAATATATTCAAACATCATTTCCCAATACTTAATGGTATTGAGCAAATGGCATGATTTTATTTTTATTTTTAAAAAAGTATTTATAAAAAAATATTTATATATTACATTTTGGTTAAATCACAGCTATAAACATAATTTCAACTTTAAGGTTCTGCCTTTCCTCAAAGTCTATCTGATTGTGGATCCAAGATCAGTGGGAGGAAAGAGGGCCCATGACCTTATGGTTTCTGAGTTCTGTCATTACTCCTTTTCTTATCCCTTCTGCTTCTTTCCCTTTTAGGGTTGAAGAGTTAGGGTCACAGGAGCAAGAATGAGAAGAAAAAAGTCAAATATGTGTTTTGTTTGGTTTTGATTTTAGTTTGTAATGGCTATTTACATTTCTTTTCTGCTAATCAAATGCAATATGTCCAAATGCAGGTATACAAATATTGGCTATTTGGTGGGGTTCATTACTGGATTCTTCAAAAAAGCTTTAGAAGATCTTTGCAGTGCGCCATTTCCTGCTATGACACACAATTTCTTATGTGTTCTTTCCTGCCCCTTAGTAACAAAACACTCCCATGTTCTTCCAACTATATTCTCCAATTATCAGCCAAGTCTGTCACTTTATGGACTTGGGGTGAAGAAAGGAACTATGATTTTCCTTCCACTCACTGCAGTGCTCTATTTTCTCTGTATCTTTAGGAATCAGGAATAGGAATAAAGGAAAAAGGGCCAAATAACACCCTTCTTAGACCTTGGCAATCAGGGAACCTCTCCTATGACTTATATATCACAGCATGTGAAAGTTATAAAAATAAAATACAATAAATATACTATAGAATATGAATGTCTGGTTTATTCAAAATCTTGGCTCAATGCTGACACAACAAGACCTATAATTTCAAAGCATTTGCCCTCCAAACTCTGTTGAGACCTCAAGGAAATACTTCTCCATCTGTCTTACTATATATTTTGAAAGAAAAAGCAACTACTTAGTGCCTTGACAGTTTGTGTATTCTGTTTTCAGTGTCAAAATCATATGATAGTTTGATTTTCAGTTAATCTTTATGTCATGAAAATGGTGCAGTAAGAAAAAGGACTAATCAATTAACTTGCATATTCTTTATTTCAGACAGCATGGGTACAATAGATTCTTGCTTAGTGAAATATTTTCCCTCATTTGAGGAGGACCAAATTTTCCTTTTCTTCCTTCTCCATGTGATTAAATTTGTGATTTCAGAATTACTGTGATACTTTCAATAATTATTTATTGTGATTTAAAAACACCTTTGATATTAAAAAAGTATATTACTCTTAAATTTGTTCATATTGCATGTGTGTGTGGGGTTATATAGTATATATGTATCCAAACACAATGTGCAATATTAATGAGATCCCAGTTTATTAAATTGCTAACATGTTACTAGCTCGCAGAATTTATTTTTAATTATATGAAATATTTGAATATATATATTTTTAATTTTTTATTTTTTATAAACATATATTTTTATCCCCAGGGCTACAGGTCTCTGAATTGCCAGGTTTACACACTTCACAGCACTCACCAAAGCACATACCCTCCCCAATGTCCATAACCCCACCTCCCTTCTCCCAAGCCCCTCCCCCCAGCAACCCTCAGTTTGTTTTGTGAGATTAAGAGTCACTTATGGTTTGTCTCCCTCCCAATCCCATCTTGTTTCATTGATTCTTCTCCTACCCACTTAAGCCCCCATGTTGCCTCACCACTTCCTCATATCAGGGAGATCGTATGATAGTTGTCTTTCTCCGCTTGACTTATATTTTTAAAGACTTAAAATGTTTCTGTTTGCAATGTTTCTACATTCATTATTGATAATTTGTGTTTTGTTTTTTAATGTTGATAATGAATTGTGAATTTAGAAGCAAAGTAACTTTTTGAAGCATAAGAATATTATACATTTAGCTTGATTTACATTTTTATACACATATTCACATTTTTATGCTTTCAATAAACTTGCATTTTATTTCTAACTGATTTTAATTTATCATTTGAGCATAAATTATGTGAAAAATTTTATTATAATAACATAATTATTGTTTTTCTGAGAAAGAGTAAGGAAAATAATCCATGTAGGATAAACATAAAAATTTATGTATTATGTGTATATTTTATCTTTCTACTAACTTAAACATAACTTGCCATATATAAAATATTTAGAAATGTACGATAATAATTAAAATCAGTTTTCTTTCATAAAATCCACAGCCTTACCCATATTTTAAAATTTTATCATGTAGTTATATTTATTATGTAGGAAAACAGAGTGGATATTATTTAACAATTTGTTATCCTGATTTATAACTTGATAATATTTATATGTACATTATTTGAAACTTTATCCATGCCCTTGCCCCTGGCTTGGAGATATGAGGGACACTTACAGGAACATATCTTTTTATTTAACTAGCAGAGCTTGTTATTTTATTTTCTCTTTCTCTATCCCTCTTTTTCCCTGAATCTCTGGGTAATAATGATTAACTATCAGTGCTCTTAGTGGCACACATGCAAATGCTGAAACATTTTTCAAAAATGTGTTTGAGGGCGCCTGGGTGGCTCAGTGGGTTAAGCCTCTGCCTTTGGCTCAGGTCATGATCTCAGGGTCCTGGATCGGGCTCTCTGCTCAGCAGGGAGCCTGCTTCCTCCTCTCTCTCTCTCTGCCTGTCTCTCTGCCTACTTGTGATTTCTGTCTGTCAAATAAATAAATAAAATCTTTAAAAAAATATTAAAAAAAATGTGTTTGAATTTTTCAATGAATCCTGCCTCTTTTTCCCACTGCTGATTCCTTCTTCAAGATCTGGTTTATTGCTTTCCAAACAGCCCTCCTGCCTCAGTTCCATCTCTGTACATGCATCTCTTGCTCTTAGAATCTTTGGGCAGGTAGACAATGCTCCTGGGTTTGGTTTTGAGAAAATGGCTCCAAGTGACCTAAATTCTGCAGTAGTAACTCTTGATTCCCACGACATTCATACATCCTTGATACAGCTTAAATGGAAAGAGCATAGTCATCTATACCCAGGTAAGTTGGAAGTTCAACTTGATATTTCTCCCCAATTCTTAGGTTAGCACAAGGGCAACTCATTGAATTTGACAGCCTTACAGTCTTTAAAGAAGCATATTGAATAGGGGCTACCACTTCCAAACAAAAATGGAACAAAGAAAGAGTAAAATGTTACCTCCGAACCACTCTTCCCCTACTTATTTCTCTCTGTAAACAGTGAGGGTGAGCACTGAATTAGTGACTGGTAATGGTGGAGTCCCTTGCTACTTGGCAATTCTTAGAGAAAGGCATCTGTCCCTGATACTGGCATCTATATAGTCTCATTTCAGAGGAAGAACTTTCAAGTATGTTTTTAATTATTAGTCATTAGTAGCATAAAACCTCCATTCTATCTCCTGTTGTAATGGTGAGCTAAAGTATGAGACTACTTAAAATACAAATTATATTAAAGAAAAATTGGCCCAAATAACCAGTTGACTTATTACTTCACAAACAACGTCCAAAATTTAACATATGTTTATATGTATATATATATACACACATATATATGTATATATATATATTTTTTTTTGCCAAGCTTGGGGGTCACTAATGAAAAAGAAAGTGTAGTTTCAAGGGAAGAGTAAAAATCTTAAAAAAAAATGAATATTAGAAATGATGAAAACAAAACCCTAAATAACAATCAACAGCTAAAAAAATGTGATAGAACCTAAAAAAATCACCACAGCATAACTTGGACTCTGAAAGTATCTTCCACTTTAAGAAAAAATCATTTTATTTTCCACTCAGAAAGCAATTTCCTATTTTTAAAACTGCATGTCTAGCTTTGACATTAAACTAATATGTATTGATTACTATCTCTCTGGTTGTACTAGAGAATATTGATTCATATGTTAAAAAAATTATCGACACCCTTATCACAGTGTTTCTGAAATTAATATTTTAACATTTTCAAGAAAGCGCTAATCTATTCAATCAGCAGATTAATATTCTGACCTTAAAATTCACATTTGCGGAAGAAGGTAGAGAGAGAAGACCTCAACAATATCATAGAATTTTGTCTACTCCTTAACTTTTCCTATTTCTGGGCAACCATTTGTCTTTTGTTCATACTACTGAGAATATTCAGTGCTATGTGGAAACATTGATAGATATTTGACTTGCATTTCAGAAAAGTAAAATATTTTTCTGTGTGATAGAAGTAAAAGCATTCTTTGTATTATGTGCCACGTTCTGGCTATCTACTATTAACTTACTTATTCCTAAAATCATATATATAGCATTATACGTGGAAAACAGGTTCAGAGACATGAGGAGATTTTATATAAGTAAAAGCTAGCAAGTGCTAGAGGTTAATTCTGAATCCAGGGAATTAGCTTCAGGGTCTTTTTACTCATAACAAAATAGTGTGTGTTATACTGAACAAATGTTGCGGTATTAAATAAATACTTTTGTCGTGGTGATGGTGGTGGTGATATGTAGTGTTGTTTTTTTTAATTAAAATAACTGTTTTAAAGAATTATTTGGCTAGGATTTAATGAAATTTTGAAGGAGGAGGAAGAGGAAAAGGAGAAACTTAGAAAAAGAAAAAGGAGAAGGAATAAGAAAATGAAGGAGGAAGATGAAGAGGAAGGGGAGAAGTAGGACCGGAGAATCATGAAGTGGAGGAGGAGAGTACATTAATCCCATTAACTAGAGCTAAACCAATGCTTGTTTATAGTTCACATCTTATATCAAAATTCAAAACTTATTTCTCATGCCCTATTTGATTAATAAACTGATAATCTCATACAATACACAAACATACAGAGATTAGTTTAATGAATGAGTCTCAGAATTAGAGACCCTTACAATCTTATGAAACCGTTGTATTTTTCCCGATGATTGCTGAATGCATTAACATTGTATTTATCCTTTTTGGCCTTTCACATGATGATGGAAGAGAGTTCACAGGACATGACACATCTAGCTCTGATTAAGTCAGTTCTGGCAATGGACATCTGGCAGTTACAGTTTTCAGATGTTTTGAGTTAATTACAGTTTTGCTGATGAGAAAAAACTCATGTCAATCCTGATGGATTAGCTAGCATTGAGCAGAAGAGAATCCTGTTCTCTACACAAATTTAACCACAAACAGTCACATCACATGCAGTATAGTGGTTTTGGTGTGCACAGAGATTATAATATGAAGAGTTCAGTAAAATGTATAAACTGACAAAAAAGAAGAATGAGAAGTAATTTGGTGAGGTCATTTTCAGAGTTAAAATACTATACCTCAAAAAATACATTTTATATATGAAGAAAATATGGATCCCTCCTCTTGGCAGCACATTTACTAAAACTGTGAAGATTAGAATGGCCCCTGGGCAAGGACAACACACAAATTTGTGAAGCTGTATGGTGTGTGTGTGTGTGTGTGTGTGCGCGTGCGTGTGTGTATAATGAAATTAGAGAGGGAGACAAACCATAGGAGACTCTTTTTTTTTTTTTTTTAAGATTTTATTTATTTATTTGACAGACAGAGATCATAAGGAGGCAGAGACAGGCAGAGAGAGAGGAGGAAGCAGGCTCCCTGCTGAGCAGAGAGCCGGGTGCGGAGCTGGATCCCAGGACCCTGGGATCATGACCTGAGCTGAAGGCAGAGGCTTTAACCCACTGAGCCACCCTGGCGCCCCCCATAGGAGACTCTTAGGAAACAAACTGAGAGGTACTGGAGGAGGTGGGGTAATTGGGTGATGGGTATTAAGGAGGGCACTTGTAACGAGCACGGGGTGTTATATACAACTGGTGAATCACTAAACTCTATTTCTGAAACTAATGATACACTATATATTGATTTAATTTAAATTTTTAAAAATGTAGGTAAATATAAATACATGTTGTGCTACTCTTTGCGTTATCACTTTTCCTATGCATCTCCACCAAAAAGGATCTAGAGCCAAACTTGACCTTCCAAAGTCTTCTTCTCAAAGAAACACATGATTGTCGGCCCATGATTTTTCCTTCGTTGAATGAACTAGAACATTGCATAAACCATTCTTGAGTTGAATTTCCTTCTGTAATACCATCTCTTCATCTGGCACAGAATCCTTTCAACTTTCCTTGTCATCATACATTGTGCATCTGTCAAAAACTTCCTCTTCTTCCAGGCTATGAGATTCTTAAGATGATTAGAGACTATGTCTATAACCTTAATTTGAAGGATTCAATACTGCACAGAATGGGTACTTACTAAATATGTGTTTAATCTATTTGAATATTATTTGCTTTTAAAATATCCTAAAAGGTAAATGTTAAAATATAGTTTGCAAATATTCTTTACTAAAGCAATATCCAAAAGTTATTAATTTAATTTAATTATATTGTATTTAATTTATGCATTCATGCAACATATATTTATTAAGAACTTACTGTCAGATACTGTGCTTGGCTTGAGACACATTGGTAAAAAAGATATCCACAGCTAATGGCCTCAGGGAGTTTATTGTTTGTTAGAAAGTCATACAAGAAATTAAATGACAGATAGCAACTGGCAAGTGTGATTTTTGTAATGATAGGAAAAATATATTGAGCTACTGATAATAATAGAAGGATGAGCATGAAACACTTTTGGTGTTTGGTTTCTGCCCAAGAAGGCCCCTCCCATTCACTTTTGCATACATCTGTCTTTGGAGGCAATCCTTCAATTTTGGAGGAACTTCATCAGAAAAAGTTGTTTTCATACAATATAAACCAGCTTGTAGTTACAGTAGACACCATCAGAGATAGGAATTTGATGCAGACTGAGACAACCAGAATTTTCTACAAGTATTGGAACTCGGAAGAATAAGGATTATATAAATAATGCTTCCAAAATGAGTTTGGAAATGCTAGGAACCCAATATATGAATATAAAAATATGACTTAATGTATTGTCAGGCATAATCTAGAATCAAGAGAAAAATAGGTTTCTAAAAAAAATTTAGAGGCTTTATACATAGGATTGCCTGGCTAGAGATTCTTACATAAATAATATCTAAACAGGAAATTGAAATTCTAAATGAACTAGAACACTTTAGTTGGCACAGTTTTGTTTTTTTTTTAAGAATTAATTAATTTATTTATTTGTTTGAGAGAGAGAGATGAGCAGGGAGAGGAGCAGAGGAGGAAAGAGAGAGAAGGGACAGAATCTTAAGTAGACTCCATTCTGAGCACAGAGCCTGACATAGGGCTCCATCCACTCACCCTGAAATCATGACCTGAGCTGAAACCAAGAGTTGGATGTTTAACTCACTGAGCCACCCAGGTGCCTCTAGTTGACACAGTTTTTAAAATATTTCTGATAAAAAATTGACTTGAAGATTTTGAGTTGAAATTTCCATACAACACTCTAATCCTGGGTTATTCAGTGCCTTAGAGAGGACCAAGCTCATAGTACTTAATAATAGTTGTTGAATTGAATTGAATCAAATTCCCAATATTGCTGACAAATTATTGACAAGATTACTTAAATTTCATGAAACTATGTAAGATACATTAAAACTTTTTTGAGATGGAAAATATAAAGTACCAAATTTCATATGTAATTAGCATTTTTAATGTTAGGAATTTTTCAAAAGTGACCCAAAATAGTAAAAAAAAATTCTCATTATGTTAGTGGTGGGGTAAATCAGTATTTATGGCAAGTAATTTGGCAGAAGCCTTAGCATTTTATAACATTCACATCAAAAATTTTATTTCTAGGTATTTATTTTATAGGCATAATTATGAATTATTTAATATAAAGCTATAACATTGTTAAGTGCAATATAGTTTGCAATAGAAAATTTTCTAAACAACCTAATACTCTAAGAATAGGTAATTGATTGAATAAATTTTCGTAGACCGTTACCATATAATACTATGCAGTCGTTAAACATTATGTGGTGGAATAATATTTAATGGCTTGGAAAGTGGTCAGGAGGTAATGTTAACCCAAAGAACAGATTACAAAATAGTGTGTAAAGAATAATATCATTTAATGTCCACACATATATGGGATTATATACGAATGAAATGCCTGGAGTGATTTTTCTTTCTTTATTCTCTTTTACTGCTTTAAAATTTTTTTCTTTAATGTCTACACTTTACTAGTTACAATGACTCTAATATTGTAGCAGGCAGTGTCCTAATCACAATGACTTAATACAATAAAGATTTAGTTCTCAAATAATTCGTACTGTTTGTCCAAGAGACTCTCTGGGACAGTGTTCCTCCAGAGAGCCAGGGTGCTTTCTGGCTTCATAATCTCAGCACATGTTCTCTATGAACAAAAGGTAACAGAAGAGACCCTGGTGAGACAGGCTCCTACCTATCTCACCAGACACATATCACACATTTATGATCCATGGACAAAAATTCATCACATGGTCCCACCACCTACAAGAGGTTTGAAAATTTTTGTCATCCAGTAGTGAAAGGAAAACATTGCTGAGCTCTAGTAATTGAGAAGAAACAGGCATCAATTACTATATATGTGGTTTTTTTTTAATTCATAAATTATATTTGAATTATAAAGGAAAGTGAAGGGGAACCTGGGTGGCTCAGTGTGTTAAGCCTCTGCCCTTGATTAGGTCATGATCTCAGGGTTCTGGGATCCAGCCCCACATTGGCTCTCTGCTCAGCAGGGAGCCTGCTTCCCCCTCTATCTCTGCCTGCCTCTCTGCCTACGTGTGATCTCTCTGTCAAATAAATAAATAAAATCTTTAAAAGAAAGAAAGAAAGAAAGAAAGAAAGGAAGAAAGAAAAAAGTGAAGCATAAATTTACCTCTATAAATGGTAAAATATTAACATGTTAAAAATATTAAGAGTTTTTAAGTGGTGAAAAAGTATATTTTTAATTCTGAATTGTGATGTTTTAGTATCTGCAGGCATATTGAAATATGAAAAGATCTATTTAGCATCTCAAAGGTGGGGAAAAGGCCTAAAAATAACAAGAGATTAAATAGTTGAAAACAAGTAGTTTTGAATTAATTTTAACCTCTAGGCACAAATTATGTCTCAGGTTAAAGTAAAGACCAGAAAAAAATAAATATATGAATCAATGAATTAATGAATTAGAAGATTAGAGAATAAGTGATCTTGGTGTGATTGTCAGTTATTAAAGTGAGATGTTAAGAAATAGAAATTAAAATATGCTCCTTTTTTCATTTTCACAAAATATGCTCTTTTTACTCAAAAGGGATGGTAAGGGTGAACCCTGAAAAATATGATAAACATGCTGGATGATAATTCTAGTCATAATCCTACAGCAATACTATTGAGCATTTATAAAATAACATAAAAATTACTAGTAGTAATATAATTTTAATAGAATAAGAAAGTAAAATGTATATTTAATTTTTCATATCAATTCCTGTTCAGTTCCACCTCATTTATAGCTATGTTTGTATACAACTAATAATAATTAGGGGTACCTGGGTGGCTCAGTTGGTTAAGTATCCTACTCTTGCTTTCAGCTCAGGGTCATGAGATCAAACCCTGCATTAGGCTTCATGCTAGGTATGGAGGCTACTTGGGATTCTCTACCTCTCTCTCTGTCCCTACATCACTACCCATCCCCAACCCTGCTTGCATGCTTTCGCTCTCTCTCTCAAAACAAACAAACAAACAAATAAATAAATAAATAAATGTAATAGCAATGGTATATAACCTCTTAGCATATTAATGATAATTGAATAAATTAGTATTAAGAGCTATGTTATATGAGCTGAACATTTGAGTGAATATTTTGATAGTATTAAATCGTTCCTTCCTAATCATGATTAAAAAACTAGTTGAGCTAATATATATACAACTATTGGAAATTAATTTAAATACAAATTAAATTAAATTAATTTATTTTCCAACTACTTTTTCTGTCTCTCCTTTCACTTTTGAAAGTTAGACAAATATATAAAATATTTTGATAGGTAATTCATGATGTTTTTGACAAACTATTGAGATAAGATTGTGAATAAACTTCAAAAGAAAAAATCAAATTTATTTTATTTTTAAGAAGTTTTGCTTAGGCCATTAAACCTCAATGTTAGAACTCTTTCAAATATATATCGAAACTTTGCAGAGTTATCTATTCAATCTTTAATTTCTTGTCAAATAAAGTAATTGGCTATTTCTAATGCTGCACAGTAGGGTCAGCAAATTCAGTTTGGTGTCTTTTTTAAATAAACTTATATTAAAACACAGCTACCTAATTCATTTACACATACTTTATGCTTTGTGCTACAAAGGCAGAGTTGAGTGGTTGAGACTCTGTAGAAAGTGTTTGCCATTCCCTGCTATAGAGGTACCTTTATATTTATCATTTATTTAATAAATTGTTCTCTAATATACAATCACATAAATCAGTATATCTATAAATGCAAACCCAAATGAAAAAATTTTCAATTCAGTCCTTTGGAATTTGAAAATAATGGTAAATGGTTATTATTCCTTGAAACACAAGAGCAGTTTTACTTTCTTTTTTAACTCTTTTTAAATTTTTTGTACAATTTTAATGCAAACTTATTCCTTGCTAAAGTTTCTTAAATTTAATGTGAGTTGTAAAAAAAACTGGTACAGTCTGTCAGAATTGTATTCTGTTCTCATTGTGTGATTAAAGAATTAAAGTTTTCAAAAACACGGGTTTTATGGGGCGCCTGGGTGCCTCAGTGGGTTAAGCCTCTGCCTTCGGCTCAGGTCATGATCTCAGGGTCCTGGGATCGAGTCCTACATCAGGCTCTCTGCTCAGCAGGGAGCCTGCTTCATCCTCTCTCTCTGCCTGCCTCTCTGCCTACTTGTGATCTCTGTCTGTCAAATAAATAAATAAAATCTTTAAAAAAAAAAAACACGGGTTTTATTATTTTTTTAAGAGTTTATTTATTTGACAGACAGAGACACAAGTAGGCAGAGAGACAGGCAGAGAAAGAGAGGGGGAAAGCAGGCTCTCCAGTGAGGAGAGATCCCGGCCTGGGGCTCAATCCCAAGACCCTGGGATCATGACCTGAGCTAAAAGCAGAGGCTTTAACCCACTGAGCCAAGCAGGCACCCCTCAAAAACACAGGTTTTGAAAGCCAAGCATATTTTAGTTGACTATACATTTCCTCATTTCTTCTAGCTTACATAATATACGTGGAAATGTTATCAATATGCCAATATTTCTGCTTGACAATGTGACTTCATAGAAATAGACAGCATTCATGACAGTCATTGTATTGTTGTCTGCTCCTTGGTTCAACTGTCTTTAACAGATCACATTAAAATCCTTAGTTTTCCCTTGTTGAAGTAGGCTAATAAAAACTGCAGTGGAAATAGATCAATGTGAATAAAAATAATCAGAAATTTTAAATATAAATATTTGTATGCAAATATACTGGCTATAAATATTAAGTAGTATGTTCTGTATGTGTTTGCATGAGTGTGTTTGCATGTGAAGATATGGGTGTGTTCTAACTAAAATCCACAAGTTATCCACATCAGTGATGGATTTTGAAAGATAAAACTTACTCTGAGTTCCAATGATAAGGGAAAAATCCTTTAAAATATTCTTTAAATTGTTTAAACACTTTGATCAAAACCCTCTTTTGGCTCCCTCTCACTTGTGCTAAACATCATGGTCCTTTGGTGGCAAAATTATTACTTTCACCTCTCTCTTTTTAATCACCCAGCTATATCTTCTGGTTCACCCACCTTCTTTCATGAATTCACCTAAAGGCTTCTCATTGGCTAAGACTCTATGCCTAGAGTGTTCTTCAAAGAAATCTACATGACCTGCTTTGTGAGTTGTTCACATCTTTGCTTTCAAAAAAACAAACAAAAAAATACTGTCTCAATATTTATTTTGGTGAAGATCTGCCTTTGAGTGATTCCTTAAGTTTATGCTTATCTGCATGTATCTTTATTTTGACTTCACCTTTCAATATCATTGCTCTATCTATAGAATTGTAGTTTTATTTTTTTTAAAGATTTTATTTATTTATTTGACAGAGATTACAAGCAGGCGGAGAAGCAAGCAGAGAGAGAGGAGGGAGCATGCTCCCCATGTAGCGGAGAGCCCAGTGCAGGGCTCGATCTCAAGACATTGGGACCATGACCCGAGCCAAAGGCAGAGCCTTTAAACCACTGAGCCACCCAGGTGCCCCTATAAAATTGTAGTTTAACAGATATTTTCTTTTCATATTTAAAACATTTGGTTCTATTGTTCCCTTACTTTCATTATAAAATTGATAAGTCAGCTGTTAATTTTATTGATTATCCTTGAAAATGATATGCCTTTAAGATTCTCCCTCTGGGGGCGTCTGGGTCGCTCAGTGAGTTAAAGCCTCTGCTTTTGGCTCAAGTCATGATCCCTGGGTCCTGGGATTGGCCCCTCAATCGGCTCTCTGCTCAGTGAGTAGCCTGCTTCCTCCTCTCTCTCTGCCTACCTATCTGCCTACTTGTGATCTCTGTCTGTCAAATAAATTAAGAAAAAAAAAAAAAAGATTCTCCCTCTGTTCCTGCTTTTTAGCATAATGATGGGCTTAAGTGAAGTTGCCCTCTTTGGTACTCATACTTGCTTCTTGAATTTAAAACTTCGAGTGTTTCAACAGTTGTGGGCAATACTCTGGAAAAGGTTGAAGCTGTGATCAGTTAAGAACTGGGAAATGAGTGCAATAGCTTGCTGACAGAAATCTAGATGGGGTGGCAAGCATGCTATATTATTGCTCGAAGCAAAGGTCAGAAACTGTTACATGAGTCAAATATAGCATATAGATTATTTTGTAAACCATATTTTGTTAGATCACAGTAATACTGATTTGTTTAGATATTATCTAAATTTGGATATTATCTAAATATGTTTTCACACTGAAATGAGAAAATTGAGTAGTTAACGCAAAAACATATTTACAGAAATTGAATATTTACTATCAAGTTGATACAGGAAGCTTGCTTAATTCTGGTTTAGAGAAATAGTATGGTCTTAGCAGTCAGGGCATCTTGATAGAAAGAAAGAAAGAAAGAAAGAAAGAAAGAAAGAAAGAAAGAAAGAAAGAAAGAAAGGAGAAAACAGGAACAAAAAATCTGGTTCTAATATATGCTAAAACTGTTTACTTTATACTTAAATTTTCTGAACCTTTCTTTGCCTTCATATACACTGATAATAATATTTACTTAATAGAATTATTATGAGAAATACATAAAGTACATAAGCAAATGCATGTGAAGATTCAGACATCATAGTGTGGTACATAATGGGCCCTCAGAAAATGATTTAAGCAACCCAATTTTTCCTTTGTATTTTGTTCATGATAGTCAAGTTCAGGGCACATATGCAAGTCTGGAATACTATAAAACTTACTGAATATTTATCTACTATTTGCATTTTCTTTCTTCTTCTACCTATCCTTTACATGACTATATTGATAACAATGTATGTTTTTCTTCATGTTGTAACATAATAAGAGCAGTTATTCTCTTTTGATACAGAACCCCTTATTTTCCTTTGCTTTATTCAAAAGAGTGACTTTCCTTATTTTTGAATGAAAGTGACTTTCTCCAGGGCAGAATGAGTCTATGCCGAAAAGAGAAATGTGTTATGTGAAGATTAAATACTTCTAGTAATCCAAGAAGGGGAAATATGTTGTTGTTATTTCATTGTTGTTTTTGCCTTTACTGACTCAGTACATTAAAATGCCCTGACCTCAGTGGATCAATAACATGCTTTTGACTGACCAGAAAAGCCTTTTGTGATACATACATTTGATGGACATCATAGATATTCAGGGGCTAATGACAAAAGGAATGAAGAGACCAAATATTAGGCAATCTGAGCCTGGGATGTCATCCAGTTACATTGGCAAGAGTAACCAGTGCTTGAAACTTGCTGGCTCAGGATCCACTCCAGCTGACCACTTGTCCTCAGACACGTGGGGAATTAACCTTGCCTGGATTCTGATAAAACAACAGCTAAATGTCTATTCTCCTCATGAGCGGAAAATTCATCCTTTCTGTCAAAAGCGTTTTTCCCAGCCATCTGCTTAGTAGAAGTAACGTCCATGAAGTGTGTCATGGATCTTTACAGTGTTAACTTCAGGTACTTCAGGAAAGCTACTCCCAACACAATTTTCTGAGGAAAACCTAAGAACCCCACTGTACTGGGGAGGAACTTCTTGATTTAGATATATATATCTGAAGTGTCAGGAACTAGGACTTTATGGAGGGGCATTACTATCGCATTTGTTTCATGCTACTTTATGTGATGTTGCATGTTTTGCATCAAGCTTCTTTCCATTTGGGGGGATTAACATGTCCAAAGTGTTTTACCAGACAGTGATTCTCAATTGCACTGTGCATCAAAATTAACTGAGGAGCTTATAAAAACCCAAATTATTTGACCCAGACCTCAGAGTTTCTGATTCAGAAGGACTGGTATGGGTCCTGATATTTGTGTCATCTGCCAATTTCCCAGATGATGCTGATGTTGGTGGGAACATAATGAGCACTGATGCAACATATGAAACATAATTAATTTTTTATGGAAATATTATGTGGGATAATACCAATTTCATTTTTCACTCTGGATACCACATCTTTGCTGCAATTTCCTCAACCAGTGTGTGTACTTCAAATATCCATCTCATGTCTTTTGTGGAAATTTTTAGAATTTAAAATGGATCCATCAGGTAATACTAAATCCCCACGATCAAGTGAGAATATGCAATTTACTTATTTAACCAAAGAATTTATATATTATTTATATATATGTGGGTATGTGAATATATGTGCATATGTATTATATATAATATTGTGTGTATATGTGTATTTATCAAAAATATCAAATTTAAAGTTAGTATACTTTATTTAAGTTGTAAGCTTTAGAGAGATGTGACTTAAGGACATGCCTTTAAGCCCTCATCAGTCCTCCTCATCATATTCTGGTTCTGGATAATCCACTGACTTTATGCTCTTTTGAGAGCCACACGATTTTGTATGGAATAGTTACTTCAAAGAGCATATGGCCTCTTTATCCTTTTTGCCTCATTCCCTCTTTATTTTTTATCAGACATCTATTTTTAAAGATTTTATTTAATTATTTTAGAGAAAGAGAGATGGGGAGAACACAGAAAGAGAGAGAGAGAGAAGCAGACTTCCCACTGAACAGAGAGCCTGACATGGGGCTCAATCCTAGGACCCTGAGATCATGACCTGAGCTGAAGGCAGGTACTTAACTGACTGAGCCATCCACGTGCCCTCATCTTTTTTTTTCTTTTTCCTTTCTTTTTTTTTTTTTTTTTTTTTTTTTTATTTGATTGCAGAGAAGGGTGCCTGGATAGCTCAGTCAGTTAAGCATCTGAGCATCTGACACTTGATCTCTCTTTGGGGTCTTGATCTCGGTTTTGAGTTTAAGCCCCGCTTTGGGCTCCACATTGGGCATGAAGCCTACAAAAAAAATTGCAGAGTAATCTCCCTCTTTCTGCAATTGCTGCTCTTCTTTCACCTTCTAAAGATTTTTTTTTTTTCTAATAGTTCTCTATATTTCTTTTTCATTAAGTTATTCACTGTGCTAAAATTTTCAATTTGTGTCCTTCATTCTTCAAAGTGCCACCAGCAAAGTGGTGATGCATCTATTTATTTATCTTTTTACAGTCTTAATTAAAATATCAGGTCTTGATATTTATAATTCTGGACCAGGGGAAGGGTTTACACCTCTGAATTTTTCATGGAAATAATTTTTCCAGATTTAATGCTCTTTGAAAAAAATCCAGTCACAAATAATTGACTCTGTTACTTTTTGCTCTAAGATGAACAACCATCTCCCATGCTATAGTTTTTTATGACTATAGCATGGGTATAACATATACTTATAACATAAATATATGTTATAAGTATAATATATACTATCCTCATATAACATATACTATTATATAACATAATATATTATATATTATACATTATATAACAGTATATGTTATATACTATTTCATGTTATATATAATTTATTATATATAACATGTATGTTGTATATAATAAATATATGTTATATATAACATACGTGTTATATAACATATACTATTCTCATCTGTTGATTAATTCTTCAAGTCTTAAATAATTTCAATAATATTACTAGTTTTAGCAAAAGACTTATATAGAGATAAAACAAAACAAAAACCTAACTAGCGAAGAGCATCCTTAAGATCTCACTTTGGCATGTGGCTTACATAAAAGAAATTTAAAAATAACTGTGCATGAATTATAAGCTCTTTGAAAAGAATCTTATTGAGTTTTCTCCAGCCTCTTTCAATTTTATAGTTAACAAAACATTATATTTTAATAGTCTTGTTCAAAATATTTCTTTTGCTGATGAATATCATACATGAAGTAAGCAATTACATTTTCTTTTGTTTCTTTTTAATGTTAAGCCACTTTTTGGTTAGTTCATGGACAAATAAAGAAAAGCTGTATTTTCCTCTTTAAGAAAAAACATCTTTTAAAAGGAAAATGTTAGTGGTGCCTGGGTTGCTCAGTCAGTTAATCATCTGCCCTCAGCTCTGGTCATGATTCTGGATTTCCTGGATGGAGCCCCACTTAGGTCTCCCTGCTCAGCAGGGATTCTGCTTCTCCTCCTTCCTTCCCCCCATTTGTGCTCCTTCTCTCTTGTTCTGTCTCTCTCCCACGTAAATAAATTACATCTTTAAAAAAAGGCTCATCTGACAAATATCTAAAGCTAATAATAGCTTCAATCACCATTGGGTTGGATTAGTTACTGCGTTGGTTGGGAATGTAAAGACTTCTAAAACATTGTGTTAAATAAAGTGCAGTGTCTTCTCCACCATGTGGCATCAGAATTGGACTTTTCTAGGAAAAAAAATTCAGAACAACTACACATAATGGGTTTAAAATTAATAGCAAGCCATGCTGTCCATAGCCATGAAATCTCTGGACATACAATTTCTTAATGCTTAAAATTTCTAAAGTCTAGAGTTATAATTATAAACAAGCTCTACTTCATGGTTTTTATGTCATTAAAATAATTATTGTTTAACCACTGCCCTCTTTCTAAAGTAGAAAATAAATGGTTTCAAGCAAAACTCATCATTCAATTTGTAGTTAATTGATATAATTAAGAGTATATTTTGTCATTTTATCTACTAAACTGGTGATGATGTGAAAAATGTGTAGCTACTTTGCATTTTCTTTTTTAAAATATGTGTTATGCTAGCTAATAGACTAGAGAGAAATCATTTCCCCTAGTTTTCAAATTTCACAGAATTTTTTTTTTCAGTTTTTCATATATTCTAGGGAAGCTTTCATATACATTTTAATTTTTTCAATTGTGGTTTTCTTCAGACATTTATGGTAGATTTAGATCTGACTTATTTCTCTCAATAAATAATGTTTGTTGAAGACATATACCTGCTGCTTGTTTTCTGTAACTCTTAACATATTAGTTTTGTAATTTTATGATTATTCTCTATTCATGTGACTCAACTTTTGAGGTTAATTTTAGGAATTAAATTAAAGCAGCAATTTATAATGAATTGATTTTGCTCCCTAGGGTAAATTTAGCAATGTCTACAGACAGTCCTGGGGGAGTAGGGGTGTTAATGACATCTAGGTGTAGAGGACAGGAATGACATTTTATAATGAATGGGACAGTTTCCCATAATAAAGAAGTAGCTATTTCAAAATGTCCATAGTGTTGAGGTTGATAAGTCTGATCAAAAGTATCTCACTCTATGCAGCCTCTACTCATAAGAAAACTTGAAATTATATTTGAAACTATTCTTTCTGTGTATTGTTATACAAGCATCAACTTATGGTGACCTCGTGAGTCATTTCTATATACTTTGGCCTCTTAATTTTCCTGAATGTTATATATACACAATTCCTTTATACCTTGGTTGAGATGGTGAGTTGAGGAATGAAAATAAAAAATAAAATCTTACCTTTTTCTTTTTCTTTTTTTTTGGAATGGGTTTTTGCTTTTTGTAGATAAGTAATGCATAATTATACAGTCCACTACCACTGTTTTTATTTGTATTTCTTCTTGTTTTTTTTTTCCTGTGTGATTTTTTTTTTTTAAATTTCATTTATTTATTTGAGAGAGAGACAGTGAGAGAGAGCATGAGCGAGGAGAAGGTCAGAGAGTGAAGCAGACTCCCCATGGAGCTGGGAGCTCGATGTGGGACTCGATCCCAGGACTCCAGGAACATGACCTGAGCCGAAGGCAGTCATCCAACCAACTGAGCCACCCAGGCATCCCTAAGTGAGGATTGTAAGATTTTTAAATTTTATAGAATAGATGCTTTACTTAAAACCATAAGAAACGTCAAGTTGCTACTCATGTCTTTTCTTAAAATCCAATATACAAATTAGAATACAATTTCTTGCAGGAAAATTAAGGTTAGCCATAATTCAGATACAAAAAACAATTCAGTTTGTTATTTTTTGAGTGAGCTGAAAAAAAAAAAAAAAAAGCAGAGATAAGCTGAAAATTCAAAATAACACAAATATAAAATTAACAGGACAAAAAATGTGCCTTATTTTCATCTCTTTCATTAAAAAGAGATAGAAGAGCCTACCATTCTATTCTGAAATAAATTTTCAGAAAATTCCTGAGCTGCAGACTCTGTTCTTCAGAACCTTAATTTTCCTGCTTCTCCCTTTCACTCTCCTTCTGTGTTCTTACTCTCTCAAATAAATAAGTAAAATCTTAAAAAGAAATTTTTTAAAAAAAAGCAAAACTTAATTTTCTCCCAAGCCAAACACTGTTCATTGTCATAGAAGTAAGGTCATAGCTATATCCCTTTAATCATGGAACCACGTAAAGAGAAAATTCAGGGTACTATAACAACACAATACCAGTTTTGTTCCAATAACATTAAGCCTCATTTTGAAAAAAATCATGTAGCTACATGGTCCTATAATATGCTGCCTAAGCCCCAAGACCTGACTTCAAATCATGGATGTGAAAAAAATTATACATATGCCTTTGAATACCTTATGTGTGTCTGCTTATCTTACCTGCTTAAACGACCTCAAAAAGCACCTACTCACGAAGCCTCAGGAGCTGTCTCACAAGGACTAAGCTTTTAACCCAAATGAGGCCAGGCTTCCTTACTTGAGATTTTGATATTGAGACATAGAAGAACCAAGTAATATGGTGTTAATATTTATGAATAAGGCGAGAATCTTACTATGCATATAGAAAGCTGAGAAGGCAGGCCCAAAGAAATAGGGCTACAGAAGGCACAAAGAGGCACACAAAAATAAGACGGGAAAAAGAATCCAGGACTTCTGTGGCTCTCTGAAGCCAGATAAATATACCTGCTTTATTTCCCATGAAATCCACTAAATCTTTATAAAAATGTTACTTCCAGAGTGTAAGCCAGATGATGCTATTGTATGTTACTTCCTAACAAAAGGATTCTAATATTGTTTATAATATTGATAATCTTTAATGAATACTAATTATACCACACACACTTCTAATATCTTTGAATGATATCTTCATTTATTGTTTCCCAAACCTATGTGATAGGAAAGTTTTCCAGTTTTATAGATGAGTTAACTACTTGTAGTAAACTCGTTATTAAGGAAAGCAAAGATACACCTCTGAAGACTGATGTTTTACACGGAGTTAATTTTTTTTGGCATAGACCAGAGAGAGATTAATGTTCATAATTGGAACATTCAAAAGTTATTCAAGAGGTTTGCATAAAGTGTAAACAGTCATGAGAGTTTTATCAGCAATTTTATAATATGCTGTAAATCACCACTTTGTAGTATGATGTATTTAAATTTTTCTAGGTCTAATTAAACTGAAATTATATACATGCAGACTTTTTTTTTTAAGATTTTATTTATCAGAGAGAGATGGGGAGAGAGCGAGCACAGGCAGAGAAAGTGGCAGGCAGAGGCAGAGGGAGAAGCAGGCTCCCTGCCGAGCAAGGAGCCCGATGCAGGACTCCATCCCAGGACGCTGGGATCATGACCTGAGCCGAAGGCAGCTGCTCAACCAACTGAGCCACCCAGGCGTCCCACTATATACATGCAGACTTATTTCTTCAGCTCCTCCTCTATACCCACACATCCATCTCCACCACTTAAATCAATGCTCATTATTTATATAATGTATGAATAAATATTTATTACACATTATATTGTGTAGCTGCACCACAGAAGACTCTAAGCCAAGGGTGAGTGATGGTCTGGCAAGGCCAAACAAATGACCTGGAGACAGTGATTAAAACATAGGTTTGTTAGGGGAACTAACACACGGGAGTCCAGGAGCGACTTCCTGACAAAGTATCATTGATGGGATCTACTGCAGCAAGGTTTCATAGGATAACAACTAGCCCAAAGGCTGCCTGTGGTCCTTCTTCCCCTTGTTCAGCTGACATTCAGAGGAGAGCAACGCATTCCATCTAGACATTCTCTGGTACCAAAGAGACACTGGCCTTGAACACTGAGCAACATGTTTCTCTCCTGTTCTATGGAAACATAGAGGAAGGACGGGAGCTCTATATTCTTACAATAGTGATTAACATGGACATTCAGGGTGTGCTTGTACAAACCGGCCACCTAACACCTACTATACACATATATACTTACATATATAATGGGGGGCTTAGGAGGGATTTCAAATATAAAATGAAGGGACTTCCTCTTAAAGAAGCAGAATCTTGGGCGCCTGGATGGCTCAGTGGGTTAAGCCGCTGCCTTCGGCTCAGATCATGATCTCAGGGCCCTGGGATCGAGTTCCGCATCGGGCTCTCTGCTCAGCAGGGAGCCTGCTTCCTCCTCTCTCTCTGCCTGCCTCTCTGCCTACTTGTGATCTCTCTCTGTCAAATAAATAAATAAAATCTTAAAAAAAAAAAAAAAGCACAATCTTTTTTTCTCTCCTGATTTATTTTTCTTTTTTACAAACACTCTTTCATAATGAAAGCACAAGGGATAATTTTAAAGTATCTTCTGCTTCTCAAAAAAATGCAAAATAGTGCATCATTAATGTTTCAGTTTACATTTGAAAGAGAATTGAAAGAAAATTGTTTATGAAAATGGATTCAAATGGATGCTATTGGATATTTTCAATACAAGTTTTTAAAATAAATATTAACACTCTAATAACTTAGTAGCTGAGGGTACACAAAAGATTCAGAATTCAGGCAGGCCACCAAATCCTCATCACATGCATACTAGCATCCACTCTGAGACAGGGCTGTGCCTGGCTAGAAGGTGTGGGGAAGAAAGGCAGAAGCCTGGTCTTCATAAGACTTATAGTCTGTTTTCTGGTCAAGAAATAGTTGAAGGAATAGATATTAGAAACCAAGTTGCAAAGACTGGCTATAACGTATCATTAAATGCAAGTGTGGGATGGAATCTAGTAATCAAATTTTAGGACCAGCCTCCTGACTCATAATGCATGGCAGTGGAAACTCTTTGGATCACTGGCAGGCAGAGCTGAATAGGAATAGCTGACCCAAATGATAGATAGGTTATAAGACACACTGGCTTGTATTGAGCTAACTCAGGAATGATTATTTTGAGTCATAGATCTTTTTTTTCTTTTACTTGTTATTGATGGTAATTTTAATGTGTCAACGAAAGGCTATTGTTCTTTTGTTGAACTTTAGCTAGCCCCATTTCAAACACCATTCCAGATATTGCTCTAAAATATTTTTTTAGATGTAATTAACATTTCAGTCAATAGACTTTGAGAAAATCAGATGACTCTTCCCCCAATTATGTGTGGGATTCATCCAATCAGTGAAAGATCTTAAAAACAAAGTTTTCCCAAAGAAGAAAGAATTTTCCTCAAGATTGCAACATAGGAACTCTGCCTGAGTTTCCAGACTTCTGCTCTGGAGAATTCACAGGATGCTAGTAGCATTAACAATGACCTACATTTCCAGTCTGTCAGTATATGTATGTATGCATGTCTGTGTGTATATATATACAAATAGAGAGAGAGAGTTCTGTTTTTCATATAGTTTCTATTTCTCCTGTGAGTTCTGTTTCTCTGGAGAACCCTGACTAACACAATTGAATACTATGTTGTACCTGTACATTGCATCAGTGCCTAGTGTCCTTTTTCTGTTTCCTTCTGCCCTCCAGCAAGGTGAGATGTCATGATGCTGCATTTCTTTGTGCCTTTGGCAATGGACCTTTCACTATTCTCCTCCTCCCCCGGGTCTTGATTAAGCTGATTCTCCTGCACGCAATTTTATGCCTATAAAACTGCATCCCCAGTTGCTTTTAAAATAGTTTTTTGATAACTTGCAGAAGCATTTTTTAAGAGTTGAGTGAACTAGTGTTGTATAGGTTTCTATTTCCATCCCCCGTGGCTACCCTCCAGCAACTCTTGCTATCTCTTTTATACCAAAAACTTTTGCAAGTCACAAGAACTCAACTAAAGTTCCTTCAGCTCAACAATTTAAAAAAAAAAAAAAAAAAAAGATAAAACCATTTGATCTAAAAAAAAAAGAAATAAGCATTTAAGCTTACTAAAAAAGTTGAGGAGCACACCGGTACTACCCTTTGCTACTCTTAAAAGTCCTTGTGTTGTCAATGTGACAGTGACATAAGATTTGCAGGACTGAGAGAGAAAGTTGAGAAGAGGCTTTAATCTGTACTATCTATATATCTATTTTACAATGGAAATCCTGTTTCAGCATGTCCTTTTCTCAGTAATCTCTTCCTACCGCTAAGATTTCAAAATAAATAGAAAAATGCCGAAAGCATTCACAAGTTGACACATATTGATAACCATGCAGCATGTCTCTTGATGCTTGAGCAATATGCTAAACAATTTGCATAATAAGGGAATAAAAACTGGTTCCATGATATGGTTTATTTTCTCAAATCAAGATGGTTACTTCTGGATTAAAGTTTGTAATTCTAAAAAAGTATAATTTTACATGAGTAACCTTACTTTATTCTTTGTTGACAGGAAACAGAAAGAGAAAATGTACTGCTGGGTTGACAGTTGTCAGCGATTTTGAAGCTTTTGTTCCAAGAAATAACTTTATGTTTACAGAGAAAAGAAAAAGATGTATAACTAAAAGTTACTCCAAATTTTACCATTAATATTATTTCAAGAACTATAGAAATAAAGTTCATAATATTTTATCATAGACTTATTTCACAATTAGATAATCCTGACCAAAATTCCTTTTCTTTTCTCACTGTACTACAATGTATCCAACAGATACATTGACCTCCTCACCATTCAGTGATTATTACACTCTTATTTATTTCTTTTCCTAGAATGTCTTTAGTTCTCTCTTTAACTATATATCTATATCTATATCTAAGTCTATCTATCTATATATATATACACACACACATATATATATGTGTGTGTGTATATATATATATATTCAGTTAAAATTAGTTTTCTAATGCACAGGCATATTTCACACATCTACATAAAATATATTCTGTCATCTTTGGTGTTGGAATAGAATATACATCTATTATAAGATCTCCAATTTTAGATGAGGCTTCTGTTTAAAGCATCCCCTTCCTTTGAACTATGAGCTCCTTGAAGGAATGGGACAGCTCTTCATTTATGTATGAAATAATATATGTCCATTTTACTCACACCACATCAATATGTTGAGTCTTTTTAATGGAAAACATGTAGTTAAATATTAGTGATAAAACTAATAAGAGAAACTATACCTCTTATCTTTTTATAGCTTAAATTTTTGTGTATTTTCTTTCCCTTTCCTTTCTTTTTCTTCTGATAGTTTAACTGATATTTCTTGTACAAACATGTATATTTAGTTCCCTCACAAAAATTCCAAAGTACTTCTTGTTATCTTGAGATATACTTTAAAGAGGGAATCAGGTGCACCTGGGTGGCTCAGTGGGTTAAAGCCTCTGCCTTTGGCTTGGATCATAATCCCAGGGTCCTGGGATGGAAGCCTGCATCAGGCTCTATGCTGAGCAGGAAGGCCGCTTCCCCATCTATCTCTCTCTCTGCCTGCCTCTTTGCATACTTGTAATCTCTGTCTGTCAAGTAAATAAATAAAATCTTTAAAAAATAAAAATAAATAAATAAATAAATAAATAAAGAGGGAATCAGCTCAGAATTTTATACAGTCCACAGAATAAGTGATTAGTCTGAGTTTACTACAGTATCACCTATGAAGCTTTAAAAAAATATTTTTTTTCCAGAGTGCACTCTTGGGAAGTTTTATTCACTTGAAATTCACATTAAAGAAATCTTTAAATGTCAAAATAAACTACCCCCGTGCTAAGTAGTAATAAAAAATAATAACATTTTTTTTTTTTTACATTCAAATTTATTTATTTATTTATTTTTTTAATTTTTTATTTTTTATAAACATATATTTTTATCCCCAGGGGTACAGGTCTGTGAATCGCCAGGTTTACACACTTCACAGCACTCACCAAAGCACATACCCTCCCCAATGTCCATAATCCCACCCCCTTCTCCCAAACCCCCTCCCCCCGGCAACCCTCAGTTTGTTTTGTGAGATTAAGAGTCACTTATGGTAACATTTTTTAAAAGAAGACAAAAACTGTGGTGAGATGCCATAGTGGGTCAGCTGGTAGCATTAAACAATTCGTTTACTTATATATGTATTGAATGCCTATTCTGCACCAAGCACTGGTCCAAGTTTTTGGGATATATCAGTAAAAAAATCATCCCTGCTTTGAAGGAAGTTCTACCCTACCTTTGGGAAATAGATAAATGGTTAAAATAACAAAGAGGATGATGTATAATGGTTAGAAAGTGAAAAGAAAGGGTGTAAAACAATCTTAATGAGCATGGAGAAATGTATAGAATTGTTGAATCAGATCCTTCAAGAAGAAATAATAAAGAAGTTGGAAAAAAAATTGTTGAATCAATATATTACACTTGAAACAATTATAAACACTGTATATTAATTTTACTTGAATAAAAAATAAGACTACAAATCAGAGGTGCTATTCTGGGAAGGGGATTTCGATGTAAATGGGATGCAACAGGTTGACATTACTGCTAATAATAGTTGAGTGAGGGCTTTTGTAGGTGAGGGTGTTCTTTAAGTGGACAGCTGGTTTAAGTTAATTCCAAACACAGCAATATTTAAAGATTTTATTTATTTATTTGAGAGAGAGATCACAAGTAGGCAAAGAGGCAGGCAGAGAGAGAGGAGAAAGCAGGCTCCCCACTGAGCAGAGAACTTGATGCAGGTCTTGATCCCAGGATCCTGAGACCTGAGCCAAAGGCAGAGGCTTAACCTACTGAGCCACCCAGGTGCCCCTAAACACAGCAATATTTAACGTAAAGCTGTAAATCAAGGATATGTCCAGTATAAAAGCCAGAATAGTGGTGTTGCTGGAGTGGGATGATTAGAGTGAATGTGGAAAGAGGTAACAAAGGAGGTTGGAGTTCCAGGGTGGGGAACAGATTACATTTGGCTTGTGGACCATGGTAGCAAGTTTGTTTTCACTCAGTGAAATGGAGAGCGCTTGCAGTTTTTTGATCACCATTTTGCCATAACCTACCTTAAGAGTTTAAAGGATGACTTGGTTTTTGTGTTGAGAATTGAATGCATGTGGCAGGAATAGAAGCAGGACTTGTTAAGAAGCTAGGACAAAAGGCATGTAAGTGTTGACGATGGCTTAAATCAGCATGGTAACCATGGAGAAATGCAATTACTTTAAACACAGAGTCAGAATGATTTCCCAATCTTTTAAAAATGGGGCATGAGATAAAAGAAAGCCAAGAACGATTTCAAGGACTCTGGCCTTGTTAATCGAATGAATAGAACTCCTAACACTTGGAACCTATAAATGTCACCTTGTGTGGGGAAAAGTTTTGCAGATGCCATTAAATTAAAGATCTTGATGTGGGGAAATTATCCTGGATTTTCTGGATGGACCCTAAATGCAATTACATGTATCTTTAGAGGAAGGAGGCTGTGGTTCAGGGGGGTGGGGGCAGATTTTATACACAAACACATGAGAAAGGATGTGAAGATGGAGCAGAGAGAAATTTAAAGATGCTGACCTTGAAGATTGTGGTGATATAGCTACAAACCAAGGAAGGGTGTCAGTCACTAGAAGTTGGAAGAAACAAAGAGATTCTGTCCTGGAGCCTCAAGAAACATATTCTATCCTAAAGCCTTTGCCAGTACCTACAAATTTTTTACAGCAAATATAGAAAAAGAAATACATATACTAACAGATCATATCCCAAATGGGCATTAAAAATTGCAAATCTCATAGGAGTATGTAAAGGCCCACATTATTCAAATTTGACATCATCATCATTTGATGTCATCAACATATATTGTTACTGTTTGACAATCTGATGAAAAGCTCCAACTTACTTTGTTCTTATATATATTTTATTTAATTTATTTATTTTTAAACTTATTATATGATAGAGAGAGAGACAAAGAGTGAAGCAGGGAGGGGGAGAGGGATAGAGAAACTCTACGCAGGCTCCATGCTGAGTGTAGAGCATGGCTTAGGGCCCCATCTCAAGACTTGGAAATCACAACTTGAGTAGAAATCAAGAGCCTGCCACCCAAATGACTGTGCCATTCCAGGTGACACTAATAATGTATTTTAATTACTGCTTAGGTTGAACATTATTGATCATTTATATTTTCTCTTATGACAAGCTTTTCAAATGTTTTCTCTTTTGTATTTCATTATTGTTCATAAGAGTCAAGGTCTTCTGTCTGCTATATAATGCAAATATTTTCTCCAAAATAAGGTTGTATAACAGACTGAGGTTTGGCTTGGTAAATTTCTTTGTCTTTTCCTTCCTAGCTTTTGCATTTATTCTTTTATTTTAGATGGCCAGATTCCATAATATAAACATAGCTTTCTATATTTACTTTTTACAGTTACTGGTTTATTTATTTATTTATTTTAAGGTCAGGTTTGTTTAAGTCTTAGAAAGTTATTTTTTGAAAATTATATGAGCTGCTGATTTTTTTTTTTTTAAACATCAGAAGAGTGTGTGAGTGTGTGTGGGGGGCGTTTAAAGATCATTACTGGATAGTATCTTCTCTCTGTACTGATTTAAAATACTACCTTTATTGTATGATATTTAGACTTTCATTTTTTTTACTTCATTGGTAATGAAGTAAACTGTATACCTAACCTATGACTGAAATTATAGTATTTAATTTTATATAGATGTTTGATATACTTTTATATGTGGTAGGACAAGTACCCCTCCTGATTTTTTTAAAAATTATATTTGAGTATAATTTGGCATTGTATTTTGATATTTTCCATACAAATTTTACTCTTGAATATGTACTTGCTCATAAAAATATTAGAATTTTGTAAGAAGCTCAAGAGGTATAGAGAAGGTCATTTTGGGAATATGACTGATAAAACAATTTATATATTAGCTGGGTAAGGAAAAAAGAACCTTTTATTTGTTTGTTATAGCCTAAATTAAAAGATTTAATATACATTTAAAATATAAATTCTAATAAAATTCTAAAACTAATTCTAATGTATTCTAAATAAAATTTAAATTTTGATCAATTCTGCAAAAAGCAGGAAAATGTATTTTATCAGAAAGTGTTTACATTTTTATAAGAAAAGTGTTTACATTTTTATAAGAAAATTAGCATAGTGCTAATTTTTATCATGATTTTATAAGTTTCTCTGACTTTATTATAAATTGCAATCACCAATCCCATTTTACATGCAACTACAAAAAGACAAAAATCCTGCCTATAAAACAATCTTTAGTCATATTGACACAATCTTATTATCTCATATTTTATTTTTTTTATTTTTTTTAAAGATGTTATTTATTTATTTGTCAGGGACAGAGGGAGAGAGAGCGAGCGAGCACAGGCAGACAGAGAGGCAGGCAGAGGCAGAGGGAGAAGCAGGCTCCCTGCCCAGCAAGGAGCCCGATGTGGGACTCGATCCCAGGATGCTGGGATCATGACCTGAGCCGAAGGCAGCCGCTTTACCAACTGAGCCACCCAGGCGTTCCTCATATTTTATTTTCTAAAAGAACTATTTTCAACTTAATTAGGTGCAGAGTTATCATATGTAACTCATGCATATTCCTTTAAAAAAAGCAATACAGGGGCACATGGGTGGCTCAGTGGGTTAAGCCTCTTCCTTTGGCTCAGGTCATGATCTCAGGATCCTAGGATCTAGCCCTGCATCAGGTTCTCTGCTCAGCAGGGAGCCTCATTCCCTTTCTCTCTGGCTGCCTCTCTGTCTACTTGTGATCTTACTCTATCTCTGCCAAATAAATAAATAAAAGCTTTAAAATAAATAAATAAATAAATAGCAAACTAAGTTGGTTAAGGTCTTCCTAAAACTTTCACTTTCAAAATATGGATTTCTGAATTTTTTTTAGCTCATGGCTTTCATGTCCCTATTTTTAAAGATTTTTTTTTCTTTTTAATTTATTTGACAGAGTCACAGCAAGGGAGGGAACACAAGCAGGGGTAGGAGGAAAGGGATAAACAGGCTTCCCCTGGAGCAGGAAGCCCTATTTAGGGCCTAATCCCAGGACCCTGGGATCATGACCCGAGCAGAAGGCAGTCGCTTAACAACTGAACCATCCAGGCCCCCCTCATGTCCATATTTTTAAACACAATGTCATGCTGAATTCCATCAAGACCACCATGATATAGCATTTTTTTTTTTTTTTAGAGAGAGAGAACGTATGTTCAGGGGAGGTTCAGAGGGAGAGAGAATCTTAATTAAGCAGGCTCCATGCTTATTTGGAGCCCCACAATTGGGGCTGATCTCACAACTCTAAGATCATGATCTGAGCCAAAATCAAGTTGGAGTCTTAAATTACTGGCCACCCAGGTGTCCCCATGATGCAACATTTCTGGAAAGAATCAATAAATGAGCTGAAACCACTGGCTTTGTGTCCATCTGTAAGCTAGTTTTAACTTCATATGGGTCTCACCTTATTTTGACTACAATTTTAACATACTGCCAAATATATCTGATTCATCATTTCCCCACAACCAATGATTTCTATGCATTAAATGATAGCTCTACTATTACCTATATATATATATATATATTTTTTTTTTTTTCCTGAACTATTAGAGGGGCACCTAGGTGACTCAGTCATTAAGCAGTTAAGCTTGTCTGCCTTTGGCTCTGGTCATGATCTCAAGGTCCTGGGATGGAGTCCCACATTGGGCTCCCTGCTCAGTGGGAAGCCTGCTTCTCCATCCCCACTTCCCCTACTTGTGTTCCCCCTCTTACTATCTCTCTCTCTGTCAAATAAACACAATCTTTAAAAAAAATCAGAATTTAATTTGAATATTTGGATGCCAATGGTTTTAACATTAATATATCCACAGATACAACTTGACTGCTACCAGGCCAAATTAATCATATAATGCCATAAATTATAAGATGTATCCCAATTTCAAATATATTAAAATATAAAAAAAAATGTACATCCTAGGACTAGTGAAATGTAGGATATATTTTTTGTGGTTGGAATGTATCCTAAACTCTAAGATATCACACTGACAATGGACATTCCTCATAAACATTTCATAGAAAACATTACAGAAATTGAAATTATTTATAACCATTCAAGGTGATATCAAAGAGATTCAGGGATAGAAACAGTGAGATGGAAAATAAAGGAGCTTATAGTAGAAAAATTAAGTGATAAAAGGAGGCAGAAAAATTTAGCATTTTCTTGCTGCAAAAATTTGAATCAGTGACATATACAGAAAACTTAAGAATTCCCCAAACAGGGGAGAAAAAACAAATCCATGAATTGGGAATTGACTATCAGCGAGTTTTTTGGTCCTGCCTCTTTTCTTTGTGAAAATGAGCTCCTTCTTTTATACTGCAGACCTCCTTCCTCAACACAGGGTGAGGGAAGAGGCCACTGATACTTTTGGGCCCCTTTCATTCATTTGCCAGGTATTTGCTGATTCTACTTTACACTTAAAACAAACTTTAAAAGTTTTTTCTATGGCATGATGCTAAGGGATTTGAACACACACAACAATCATTTTCCTAACTTTGTCTGTTTATCCTTGTTCTACAATATATTAACCTTACTTTAGGAATTGCAAACACCGTGGTTCAATACCTTAAGAAACTTTGCATCTTATATTTCTCTCTTGGAGATTTAAAGAGTATGTTAAATACACAGAGAAATCCCACAGTGAAAAGGAAAATTGTTTAAGATTATTCAGTTCTCAAACAAAAAGACATTTCTGCAAGGGAAGGCTGATTTCTTTGCACAACAATGAAGAAATTGCCCTTAATTCTGGTCTGGTTCTTGCTTCTCTAGCAAAAAGAGAGGATTCTTTTCTAATTTATGTTGTACTCAGGAAAAAAAAAAAAAAAGAAGAATAACTGAGATAGAATTCTCTAAGTGAAGGAGGGAAGTCAATTGTCTGGTTTGCTCATACAAGTACACTATCTTGTTTCTAATAGTTACAAACAAGTAATATCTATCTAAGAGGATATTACATAATAGTGGCTGGAAACTCATGACTTTGTAAAGAAAAAATAACTTTACTGAGAATAACTTACACAATTAAATAGAAGAACATAGAACAGTATGATTTACTGCACGTGTTCCAGGTCTTTCTGGCTCATGACTAAGAATCAACTCTCTTCTTTTAAAACACCATTTATATAGGCACAGCTCTAGGCTGATTTGTTAGTAGTTATCTGCACTTCTTCCTCTTAGAAGTAAGAGTAAGTGTAAGTGCTTCCTGTGAAGGTGCCAGGGCAGCCTCAGCCAACACAGTTCTCACCAATGGTACTAACCAAGATGTCCTGAATATCCCCCCAGTATGATTAAAGTTTAGGTAGGATCCTTCCTGAATTTAGGCCCTCACATTTTTTAGTTAGAGCATTTGCTTTGGAAATGGAATTACAAATTCTTTCCCCAACCGCTTTGAGAAATCTTTTTAAGACCTCTTTCCAGTTTTACAAGCCAGGAATGTCTCTACCAAGGCTCTAAGATCCATCCCTTAGAAATGTAAATCATGGGGCCCCTGGGTTGCTCAGTGGATTAAGTCTCTGCCTGCAACTGGGGTCATGGTCTCAGGGTCCTGGGATGGAGCCCTGCATCGGGCTTTCTGCTCTGCTAGTAGCCTGCTTCCCTGTCTCTCTCTGCTTGCCTCTCTGCTGGCTTGTGCTCTCTCTCTGTCAAATAAATAAATAAAATACTAAAAAAAAGTAACCCACAAGGGAGATAATACACCTATCTTTCAATTTTGGGGGGCAAGTAGGAGCCTAACTTTGTGTGCACATTGCTACAAACAACCTCCCATCACAATAACACAAGAAAATTTACTTACTTTTTTTTTTTTTTTGAGTGATGTCAGCTAGCAAGCAAATACCTGAGTTCCCTCATTCAAGCATTTGGAGGTCCTCCCAGTCTCCTTCAGCTGCACTGATTCAAACTGAGTTCTGATCTCATTGCAATAGCCACTTAACTGTGTCCAGTTACAATTTTTGTTGTAACAGGACTATCTTCAGCTTCTCCAAAATACTTACAGTATTTTTATGTCAGAACTTCCATTAAAGTATAGATAACTGCCTCCCAACTACTTCCTAACTCAGTCAACCCGGTCTTGAAGATGGTCTGCTTGGGCACAATCAGCCTCAGCACAGGGTTTTCCAGTTTCTGGCACTCATTTATTTAGCTGTAGGAGTTGGGATAAAATCCTAAGGGAACTTAACAAGGAATAGATACCAGGTGATCTGTGCTATTCTTTTTCTACTTTCCCTTGAAACTTCTCATGTTCATCTGAAAATAAAGATGTAAGTGGGACAAGGTGTATTGCCAGGATGAGTAGAATATCTCAACCTCAACTTTGTAAGCAAAAGTATTCTAATCATTTATTTCTGTAGGGTGAAGTAAATAGCCCATAAAGTGAGTTTTGGTTGCTGTTTAGAAATATTTATTATAATTCCTTTGTCTGAACGTTATGCCTTAGAAAAGCAGATGTTTTATACTTTAAAGTCAAATATGAAGATCAGAAAACATTCATTTTTGTTAAAACCATAAGCTGACTGGACTAAAATTGGGGTTTGACCTACAACTGCCTTTCCTTAAGCTAACGTCTTACAGCCTAAAGTTCAATTCAAATCCGGAACAAACACAAGGTTTCTTACAAACACAGCCTCTTACATTACCAATACATAAGACTCTGTTCTGTATAGCTTAATTTACAATCTTTTTTTTTTTTTTTTTTTTTTTTTTTTTAATCAAGATATGATTTTTATTTGTATGACCCGTACTTACTGTATCGGTGATGCTTATGAATTATAAATGGGCTTTTAAAGTGTTTTGCCTGTTACCAAAGTTGCAAATGATAACAAAAGCTGGTTTGAAAATAAAAGTGACACAAGTACTATCATCTACTGTGACATTGGCCTATTAATAAAACCATTTTTTAAAATGTCAAAATATATTTGAACTTGCTTTTGATTCCAGATGTTCTGACCTTTACTTTAGAGCTATTTTTCCCTATATTTTGTGAACATTTATTCTAAAAGCTGAAGACCCTTTTGTACAATACTGTATACACTTTTAAATAAGTCTATCAAACAAATCTAATTTATCACAACAGAATACTTTAAATTATTTAATAATTGTTTTAACTGGAAACTTGGAGTATACATATACTATATACAATGCATCTAACACACATATACAACACTTATAAGCAACCTTTATTTATATACATTTTTCATGTATAACAGGTATATTTCCCATTTCTAATATGTCAAAATATATCCATTAAAATAGAATTCAGTTCTTTAATTCACATTTTTATTATTCAGCATCAATTCTGCATATCTGAACTTGATGTAAAGTTTTTTTTTTTTTCTTTCTTACAGATGAGCTTCATTCAAAATGGACTTAAGGGCTCTAGCTCTTAATAGGATCCACATTCTATTGCTTTTACCGGTATGAGAGTGATGGGTACTAAAGAAGTTATTGAAGAAGCAATATTACAATTTGAATTTAAAATGAAAAACACACTTTAGTGTAATATTACAGAAAGCAACTGGATATTCAAGTACAAGGATATTTATCCAGCCTTAATTAGTTTTCTCTTACTCTAATTTTGCCTTTTGGAATGGCTGAAATCAACTCTACGAGTACCAGAAAAACAAAATACTCTCATATAATTCTGGTAAGAAGAAGAAGAAGAAGAAGAAGAAAAAAAAGAACAGAAAAGAGAGTTCCAGTCAATGCTTAACCCCCATTAAGTCTTTCATTTATTATTATTTTACTTTTGTCCCAGCCATACCTTTGTACATCAGCTGTTGAGCTTGAGCTCTTATAGATTGTAAAAGCAATTTTTGCTATGACCTATCCCAATCCATAGTTTCAATAAAGCCAATAAACCTTTTAGCCAATAACCTTGAGGGTTGGTATAGATAAGAGTGGAATAAGAGGATTGATTATTTGTTCTTTCCAAGTGGAGAAAGTCCTAGGTTAAGCAGTAAATATAATTTTACTCTGTTCTCTTTTTGATTATGTATTTGCACCACGTATATGACACAGTCCAGTATTTAATCTAAGCACTAAGGGGAATGGGAAAGCCATGAGTAGAATTATCTTTGCCTCATGGATTTCTCCTCTAGAATTGTGTATCCTTTTGGAAATCACTTCTACTCACCTAACTCTATTAAATTCAACTCCACATCCCCATTAAGCATGGTATAGGCAGGATCCTCCCAACATTCTGTACCTCTCCATTTTATAGTTATGAAAACTAAAGTCAAGGAAGGAAATCTCACAATTTTTGACTCTTTAAAAAAAAAAAAAAGAAAAAAGAAAAAAAACCCCAAAACAGGATTTACAACTTTGCCTAGAAGAGCTATCTGTGTGTCAGTATACACTCACTGAGGGGATACTACACATGAGGAAATGCGATTTTTAACCCAGGAACATTAGGATTTATTGATTTGTCTTAGTTAAATGATAATAATAGTACCAGAATTTCTAATCTCAAAATTATGTAGAGAAGACCAACATTCTTACTTTTATGTATGTATTTTAGAAGTTAAGTGTAATACTACCATAATGTGATATTTTAATGGTAATTATGATGCAAATAATGTATAACTTATGCCAAGCCCAGAAATATTAACCAATTAATGGCCTTCCTAAATGCATAAAATGAGACCAATATAAACTTAAGAATGCTGATGTGTTCTGTGTACAGAATTAATTATATAAAATAATATAATTATTAACACTTTCAGGCTCCTCAAAGCCCAGAACTATAACCTAGGATCACAGATACTTAGGGAGGGAAAAAAAAAAAGCTTCTAAATAGCACTGTTTTAGAGTCCCTGCATTTTATTTATTTGATTATTTATTTATTTATTTAAGATTTTATTTATTTATTTGACAGAGATAGCACAAGTAGGGAGAATAGTAGGCAGAGGGAGAGAGTGAAACAGGGGACCCAGTGAGCAGGGGACCCGATGCGGTGCTTGATCCCAGGAACCTGAGATCATGACTAGAGCTGAAGCCTGAGCCACTGAGCCACCCAGGCGCCCCAAGTCCATGAGTTTTAGACCTTAAGCAAGTTCTTAGGATTCACTCAAGGATGGTTATTCTCTTCTTCACAAAATTGTAAGAATTTTATTAGTTTTTTTCCAATTAAGAGGAAATTATACATGGAAAAAGAATAAAGTTTGAAAAATTATTAGATTGGCATTAACAAACAGTACTAACATAAAATATGAGTAGACAACCATGGAGCAAACTTTTCAAAGAACACAAGTACTACAATAATCTGAGAGCATTTAATCTAATTTCAAGTAAATTTATATACTTTAATATCTTAATGTAAAGATCTATACCATCACATTTTAAAATAAATTAAAGGCATAATGTTGGATTTATATAGTGGAATTAATTTTAATAGGTCTCTATGTTTAAGATGATTAACAATATGAAATATATTGTCATCAAAGCTCTGACTTTTAAGAATTTCTTACATTAAAATTGTTGATCCCTTAAGAAAGCTGAATTCATTAAAAAGGAGCTTATGAAGAAGAACAAATGGATTGATTTTTGTCAATTAGACATTTTCAAGTAAGGAAATTATTATTCTTTAATATTCAAATTTATAAAATAGCCCTGGGGGGAAAAATGAGTCAATTTCTACACTTAGGACAGAATTTAATGACATAAACTATTAAAGTAGATATGAAGTTTAAAATAAACCACATTTTATCTAAATTAAAAGGACCAGAAAATAATAAGACTGAGGGGCACTATTTTTACTAGTGGAATTAATCTATATTTTTTGCAGTTAAGTTTGTACTTTTGTATTAATTTCACCAATTCTTTTACTGAATTTCATCATATTTTTTTTTTTTAAAGAAATTTATTTTAGAGAGAGAGAACTCACATATATGGGAGGAGAGGGGTAGAGGGAGAGGGAGAGTTCTCAAGTAGACTCTGAGCATGGAGACCCAGTCAGAGCTCAATCCCACACCCTGAGATCATGACCTTCACTGACACCAAGAATCTGTAGCTTAATTGACTGTGCCACACAGGCACCCCCATATTCTTTCATTCTGTAAACCTTTTGACTACCTACTGTGTGCCAGGAAGTCTTCTCAAATTTAGGGATACAATGTTGAAAGTGTTGATCAGTCTGTACTCTCCAAAGCCTGCATTCAATAAAGCAAGTGAGGAGGAGAGAGAGTGACCAGGGAGTATTTCAGATCTGGTTAGAAGAAAAAGCCTTTGCGGCCCAGAATATTTAGGTTGAGGTCAACAAGAAAAGGACAAGCTAGGCTTGTGTAGATTTAAAGGTAAAGAATTAACTTTTCCTTCCAAACTGGATGCTTTCCCTTCTGCATTGGCTAAAATTTTGCAGGCATTGTTGAATAATAGCTGTGAGAAAAGACATCCCTGGCTCATCTCTGCTGTTTGGGGAAAGGCATTCAATCTTTCACTTTTATGTATGAAGTTATCTATGAGTGTTTTCTAGGTATCTAAAATCAGCATCTGTCCATATTTTTTTCCTTTTTTTTTTTTTTTAGATTTTGCTTTGCATTCCTAAGATAAACTCAACTTGGTCAAGATATACTATCTTTTAAGATTACATGTATGTATCTATATCCATATATAGATATAGATATAGATATATCTATTGTATATATATATAGTAAATAAATATTTAGCAAATTGAGTCCAACTATATAGATCTATATATAGATGTGAACTATATATATTTAGTATATATATATAGTGTGAACTCATCAAAGAAATTCAATTCAATACAAATATTGTAAATAAATATTTAGCCAATTGAGTCTAACTATATAGACTCAATTGGCTAAATATTTATTTACAATATTTGTATCTCTGTGAAGAATATTTGACTGTAGTTTTATTTTAATGGCTTGTCTATTTTTGGTATAAGGCTAATGCTGGATTCATAGAATTATTTGGAAACTATCTTTTCATATTAAATTTCTTCGAAGAGTTTACACATAGTTGATACATTTCCTATTTAAATACTTGGTAGAATACTCACCATTGAAACTATCTGGGTTTGAAATTTCTTGAATGACCATTAGCAGCTAATATCTTTTATTTTTATTTTTATTTTTTAAAGATTTTATTTATTTATTTGACACAGAGAGAGAGACAGAGAGATCACAAGTAAGCAGAGAGGCACGCAGGAAGAGAGGGGGAAGCAGGCTCCCTGCCGAGCAGAGAACCCAATGCAGGGCTCAATCCCAGGACCCTGAGACCATGACCTGAACCCAAGGCAGAGGCTTAACCCACTGAGCCACCAGGTGCCATTTTTGTTTTTTTTAAGATTTTATTTAAGCAGCTAATATCCTTTAAAGCATGATCCCATGTCATAAAATTTTTTGAGTTATCTGAATAAAATTGTGCATAGTATTTCCTTTTTTCCTTCTCATTCTATGTAGTGGGTATCTGTAAAGATGACCTTTTTAAAAATTTCTATTATTTTATTTCTTCTCTCTTAATCGCTGTTTAAAAATTTTTCTTTCAGGGTGCCTGGGTGGCTCAGTGGGTTGGGCCTCTGCCTTCGGCTCAGGTCATGATCCCAGACTTCCAGGGTCAAGTCCTGCATCGGGCTCCCAGCTCCTTGGGGAATCTGCTTCTCCCTCTGACCTTCTCCTCTCTCATGCTCTCTCTCACTCATTCTCTCTCAAATAAATAAATACAATCTTAAAAAAAATTTTTTTCTTTCACTGATTTTTTTTTTTTATTTTCTATTTCATTGAAATGCTGTGAGAATGAAGTGCTGTGAGAGTTTATTCTAGCAGTCATTGAATTATTCCATGGAATATTTGGAATTATTTAGAATTATTCCATGGAATATTTGGAATTATTCGAATCTATTTTGTTTAAGTAAGAAATATACCTGTCAAGGCATAAGTTATAATGATTAGCAGTGGTTTTTGTAACTGGTTCCTAAGTCAGTTTTGGGGTGCTGTTACTACTTCATCCTTAAAGTTTATTGAAAATAGTGAGTTTGATGATTTTTTACTTTTTTCAGGAGACCCTCTGTGGTATCTGGCCTTGGGATTAGTCTTGCAGCAAAAATACACCTTTTGGGCCAAGGAGTAAGACGTTATGAAGTCTTGGACTCTCTCTGGTTGAGTAGTTGGGTACACACAACAATGGCTCCTGTGTGGAGAAAGAGAAAACACATGTGACATGGTCCTTCAGATGGGAGGCACTGAAACTCATGTCTGCTCTCTCCAAACCACTTGCTGTGAGGCAGCTTTTGTCTGTTAGATTATACATTCAGATATAATACATTCAGATTATAACTGATACTATCAAAAAGGGTAACTCACCAACTGTTAATGAACTTAATTCTGTCCCCATATTAAATTCAGATGTTGAAATTCTAAGCCCTACCACCTGAGAATGTGACTGTGTTTAGAGGTAAAGCCTTTAAAGAAGCAATTCAGGTTACAGGAGGTCGTATGCATGGACACTGATCTAATCTAATGTTTTTGCAAGAAGAGGAAATTTGACACACAAGAGATACCAGGGATGTGTGTACGTACACAGAGGAAAGACCATGTGAAAACACAAGTAGGCAGGCAACTCCCAAGTCAAACTTAAAGGACTACAGATACCTGAATCTTGGGCTTTGAGCCTTCAGAATGGTAAGAAAAAAAAAAAAAAATGTTGTTTAAGCCACCCAGCCTGTGGTACCTTGTTATAGAAGCCCTAGCAAATGAACATATCTTCCCATGTACTCTTTGTGACTTTGCTGTTGGACTTCAGAGGGATATAACAAAGGTGGCTGTGCTCAAACCCAGACATAGAAGCAAGCCTACATACTGAAATAAAGTAGAATATTATTAGATGTGGTGATTCTAAAGAAATCTGAATGACTAGACAAAATGGCTGAGCCATTGTTACAGAAGCCTAAGATAAACACTATGGAAGTTGTATGAGCCATCTTATCTATGGAGATTTCTTTTTTTTTTATAGATTTTATTTATTTATTTGAGAAAGAGAGAGAGAGAAGAGAATAGAGGAGGGGCAGAGGAAAAGAGAGAAGCAGATTCCATCGAGCAGAGGGCCCAATGCTGGGCTTATTCTCAGGACTCTGGGATCATGACTTGAGCCATAGGATGCTTAACTGACCCAGCCACCCAGGCATTCTCATCATGATCTCTTATGGTCCTCTGAATTTGTATGTTATCAGGTATAATGTCTCCTTTATCATTTATAATTTTGTTGATTTGGATCCTCTCTCCTTTTTCCTTGTTAGTCTAGCTAGTAGTTTGTCAAAGTTTGTCAATTTGTTTACTTTTTGAAAGAACCAACTCTCAGTTAATCTTAGTTAACCAACTCTTGGTTAATATTTTCTATCTTTTTGTTATTTATTTCATTTGTTTCTGCTCTAATATTTATGATTTCTTTTATTACAATAAATTTGGCTGCTTGTTCTTCTTTTCCTAGTTCTTTAAAGTACAGGTTAGGTTGTTTATTCAGGATCTCTCTTGCTTCTTAATGTAGGTATTTCCATGAACTTCTCTCTTAGAACTTCTTTTGCTGCATCTCACAAGTTCTAGTATGTGGTGTTTCCCTTTTCATTTGTCTGAAGAAACATTTTTATTTCTCCTTTAATTTCTTCTTTAATCATAGGCTGTTCAGGGTTGTGTTGTTTAATTTCCATGTGTTCCATGTGTGAATTTTCCAGCTTTCCTCTTGCTTTTTATTTTGAGTTTCATGATGTTTCAGTCTTAGTCTTCTTGAATTTGCTAAGACTTATTTCGTGCCCAAACACGTGGTCTATCCTAAAAAATGTTCCATGTCATCATGAGGGAAAAAAAAATTGCTATTGTTGGGCATAATGTTCTGTATATATCTGATGATTCCATTTGGTCTGTAATATTGTCCAAATCCACTTTGCTCCTCACTGATTCTCTGTCTAGATGATCTATCCATTGCAGAAGGTGGGGTATTAAAGTCCCAAACTATTATTGTATTTTTGTTGATTTTTCTGTTTAGCTTTGTTTATCTATGAAGATTTTTAAGCAGAGAATAAAATCTTATGAGATCCTCTTGGACAATTCTAGTGCCACAGCTGGCTGCTAACCACTCTTTACCTGTAATGGAAGTAATCGATATTTAAGACAAATCTCAAATAGAGCTAGAATACTGTGGGTGATAGTGGGGCTCTGGAGTGGGAACATGGGAACATTTTTCACTGGGAATAAATACCTGTTAAATCATGTAACTTTAGAAAAGGAATCTGGTTGTGTGTTCAAGATATTGGAATCCTGGAAAAACAGAGCTGGACCCCCTCAACTATATTCTGAGGAGAAATAATGCATTATAGGTGGAATAAAGTAGATTTTGTTGGATAGGACAAAATGAATGTACTATAATTATGTCAAGCTTATATCATAGCAATGTACTGGAGTACTATATAGCAGTATTATGTAGTGAAATACAGAATCACAAGCAAAAATAAGAGTAGAAAAGCCAAAAAAAAAAAGCAAAATCCCAAAACACCCTTAATAATACTGTTGACTTTACTATCTCATTATTAAATAAATTAAATACTGTTGATATTAATATCTAATTAATATCTAATTGGAGGACAGAATCAAACCCTCTCAAGACTCATGCATATGAAAGAGAATCAAAAGCAGATTTAAATGTGATAAATGATATATTGTTTATGGTTTTTAGTTTTATACACTGGAAAGTATGGTTAACTTTAGATTTGGGAAGCAATACAAATTGTACAAAAATATTACAAATATTAGAAAAATATTACAAAAAATTTGTGTTGATATTATTTATATGGAGTTAAGTCTACTTAACTCCATATCATCAGTTACTGCAAATGTTAGGTACCAGTGTGTGCATTTTGATTGCATAATTTACCACATAAAGTTGTAAGGCTATCATATTAGGAGCAATTATAGAAAGTTATAAAAAGTCATTGTTCAGGGCACAGTGGAATGGGACTGTGATGTGAGGGTTCATTCTATCAGGCCTAGAGTTTGCCTGAGCTATTTTGCTGAAGTGAAGATGTTCCTGTATGGCGTTGACCACTGGTCCTATACAAATGCATTGATTGACAGTGCACTGGATCTGAAACAAATCTGGGAGTATTTTGTGCCAACTTGTCAGTATCATAACATCAAGATTGATGCTTTGCACCTGGTTTTCATGAGACCCTCACAGGTTTCTGCTTTTTGTGGCTGATCATATAGCAATAAGGTGCCTACATGACCAGCAGGGTATAAGAAACCAGCCAAGACTTCATGTTGAGCTCCCTGGATCTGCAGTGTTCTGGTTCATATGCCAGTGGTTCCTGATCTAAGAGAAAACATAAATTTGGTACAATGCTGCAAAGGAAGGACAAATTAAGTCTGTGCTCAGTATCCTCAGATTACTCACTATAGGGAAGCCATTGACAACAAAGCATGCTTTTACTTTATTGCTTTTGTTATATTATACCACTTTCCTATAATAAATTGTAGTTTCATAAGATATAACAGTTTAGGTCGTTTTTCTTCTTTCACAAACCAAACTTATTTAGATCCTGCCAAATTAGTTAGTGTAGTTGACTTATTAGATGCAACTCTCTTATTTTTTTCTTAATTTAGTGGTGATTAGTGTTTAAAGTATACACATTTAACTTATCCCAGTCTGATCTGTAAGTGATATCCTGTCACTTTATGTTTAAGAACATGAGAAAAGTATATTTTTGTTATCGGTCTCAAGTTTGTCTTATTTTTCTCCTAAATTTATAATATTTATATTATAAATCCCATAATATATTTTTATTATACTTGCTTGATATACTTTCAGTTATCAGCTTAAAATATTTAAAATATATAAAATCAATCCAGGGCCACCTGTGTGGCTCAGTTTGTTAAGTGTCTGACTCTTGATGTAAGCTTAGGTCATGGTCTCAGGGTTGTGAAATCGAGCCCAGTATCTGGCTCCACTCTGGGCATGGGACCTGCTTAGGATTCTCTCTCATTCTCTCCCTCTGCCCCTTTCCCTCCTATTTTTTTTTTTTAATGAATAAAATAAGTCTAATGTTTACACACATTCTTACCTTTTCCAATGTTCTTTATCTCTTTGTAAAATATAGATTTTCATCTGTTATCATTGTCCTTGTGTGTGAAGAAATTTTTTTAATTGTAGTGCAAGTTATTTATAAATAATTTCTTCAGATTTGCCAGATACATTTCTTTTGTATTAATTTAAAAAGAAAATATTAATTCTAGACTCAAAAGTTTAAGTTGGTAGCATTTTGTTTTGTTTTGTTTTGTTTTCCTTTGTCTTTTAGTATTCTAAAGATATGTGCTCTGTCCTTTGCTTTGCATTTTATCTACTGTCCTTCTAATCTTTATTTATCTGTGTATAATGTGTCTTTCTTATGGCAGTTTTAAAATTTCTTTTTATTACTAGTTCTAAGCCATTTCATTTTAATTTGTTTTCATGCAGTTTTCTTTCTGTTTTTTTTTTTAATTTTAAATTTTTGAGATTCTTGGATCTATAGGTGTATATATTTTAAGAAACCTGGAAAAATTTTGGCCTCTGATTTTTATTATTTTTTTCTGTCACACTTCATTCCTCTCCTTTGGGAATTCAAATTACACATATGTCAGATCACTTGAACTCATCTTACTTCTCTGATGCCCAGATGCCCTAATACTATTATTAAAGTTTATATTTTTCCTGGTGTTTTATTTAGAATAATATCGATTGGTATGTCACTTAGTTCACTAATTTTCTCTTCTGTGTTTTACTATCTGCTATTAATATCATCTAGTCCATTTTTTTTTTAATGTCAGACTTGGTAGTATTTATTTCAGTTTTAGAAGCTCAGTTTGAGTCTCCTATATTACTTATATCTCTACTTTTTATGTTCAATCTTCCCTCTGGCTTTTGAACATGGAAAATGCAGTTTTGATGATTATGTTTATATTCTTTTCTACTAAAACTAATATCTGTGTTAATTCTGTGTCATTCCTTTTTTTTTTTTTTAAGATGTTATTTATTTATTTGACAGACAGAGAGATCACAAGTAGGCAGAGAGGCAGGCAGAGAGAGGCGGAAGCAGGTTCCCTGCTGAGCAGAGAGCCCAATGTGGGGCTCAATTCCAGGACCCCGAGATCATGACCTGAGCCAAAGGCAGAAACTTCTGAGACACCCAGGTATCCCAATTCTGTGTCATTCCTGATCTACTATTTTTCTCTTTATTTGAGTTATATCTCCTGCTTCTGGACATGTACAGTAATTGCTAATTGGATAGCAGAAATTAGGAATCTTACATTGTTGAGCAGTTTATATTTTGTATTCTTATAAGTATTGTCAAGTTTGTTCTGGAATGCAATTAATTTACTTGGAAGCAGTTCAATCCTTTCAAGATTACATTTTATACTTTGTTAGTTGGAACCAGAGACGCTTTAGTTTAGATCTGATTTTTCCCCCACTGGCAAGACAAGACCCTCCTGATTACCTAGTACCTAATTTATTCTGAGTTTTCCATGATTTATGTTGAGACTACAAATTGCTCCCTGCACTGTGTGTTCTGTTGAGTTTTCTTCTTTCTGTTCCTTTTGGTGATTCTTTTCATGGACTTTGTGTAGTCTTCCTACACACATACACTGATCAGTACTCAGAATATATAATAAGAGAAAATCTAAATAATCTTGGAGTATGATGATGATTTTTGAGATACAATACCAAAGGAGTGATCCATGAAAGAAACAACTGAAAAGATGGACTTCATTGAAATTTAAAATGTCTTCTCTGTGAAAGACAGTGTCAATGGAATAAGAAGAAAAGCCACAGACTAAGAGAAAATATTTCAAAAGACACTTTGATAAAAGATAGTTATCCAAAATATACAAAGAATTCTTAACACACAACAACTAGAAAATAAGCAAACTAACTGAAAAAATAGGTCAAATACCTTAAACACCATACCAAATAAGATACATGAATGGCAAAATAAGCATATGAAAATAGCTCCACACTATATGTGATCCCGGAAATACAAATTAAAATGAAATACTACTACACAATCTTAGAGTGGCCCAAATCCAGAGCACTGACAACAAACACAAAAGGCTCATGAAGTTTTAGAAAACAGGAATTTGGTGGTAATGTAAAGTAGTACAGTCACTTTGAAAAATAGCTTCATGATTTCTTAACAAAACCAAACATATTTTTATCATACAATTCAGCAAATGAATCCCTTGGGGTTTATCCAAATGAATTGAAAATGTATGCCTATACAAAACTCTGCACATGGATGCTTATAAAAGCTTTACTCAGAATACCCCAAACTTAGAAGCAATCAAAATGCCCTTCAGTTGGTGAATGGATATATAAAATATAATACATCCAGACAATGAAATATTATTCATTGGCACAAAGAATTGAACAATTAAGCCTTGAAAAAACATGGAAGAAGCTTAAAATCATATTATTAAGTGAAAGAATGCCATATGAAAAGGCTGTAAATAACATGATTCCAATTAGACATTTAGTAAAAGACATAACTATGGAGATGACAAAAAGATCAGTTGTTGGGATGCTTGGGCGGTTCAGTAGGTTAAGCAGCTGGCTCTCAGTTTTGGCTCAGGTCATGATCTCTGGATCCTGGGATTAAGTCCTATGTTGGGATCCATGCTCTTCAGGGATGGTAATTCTCTCTTTCCCTCTCCTGTGTCCCTCTCGCCTACTTGTCTACACTCTCTCTCTCTAAAATGAATATGTAAGTTTTTTTGTTTTGTTTTGTTTTGTTTTTTAAGATTTTATTTATTTATTTGACAGATAGAGACAGTGAGAGAGGGAACACAAGCAGGGGGAGGGAAAGAGGGAGAGGAAGAAGCAGGCTTCCCACCAAGCAGGGAGACATATCTGAGCAAGAAGCCTGGTGTGGACTTGATCCCAGGACCAGAGCCTGATGCAGGGCTTGATCCCAGAACTCTGGAATCCTGATCTGAGCTGAAGGCAGACGCTTAACCACTGAGACACCCAGGCGCCCCTAAATAAATGAATGAGTGAATGAATTAATAAATAAATAAATAAATTTCTCAAAAAGAAAGATCAGTGGTTGCTGGAGTAGAGGCCATAAACACAATACAGAAAAATTTTAGAACAGAAAAGATACTTTGTCATGATAATGATAGATCTATGTCATCATACATTTATCCAAGCCCGATGAAAATACAACACCAAGAGTGAACTCAATGTAAACCGTGGACTTTGTAGGATTATGATGTGTCATTGTAAGTTCATCTTGGGTAAAAATGTACTATTTTGTTGAGTGTGGGAGGCTATTCATGTGTGAGGACAGAAGATCTATGAAAAATCCCTGTACCTTCCTCTCAATTTTATTGGAAACTTAAATCTTCTCTAAAAAAAATTAAAATCCAGTTTAAAAGAAAAAAACAAAACAGGCAACCAATATCTAGGAAGTTCAAAGTAATACACCAGTCAATATGGATGCTGGTACCCATGTTTTATCCCCTCATTCTACCTTTAAACTAAGTAGTGTAAAGTACATATTACTGGCTTCTTCATTAACATTAAAACTTTGATTCAGATTATCTCCCAGAAGTACCATGGAATACAAAATGACCTATCACCCCATATTCAATATCCACACTATGGAAGGCCTAAAAATAGGCCCCTAAAGATGTCTACATTAAAAACCCCTAGAACCTATGAATATGTTACATTATATGGCAAAGGGGAATTAAGTTTGTAGATTGAATCTGATAATCATTTAACCTAAAAATAGAGAGGTTATCCTGGACTATGCCCAATAAGGTCAGAGTGATGTGATAGGAGAGGACTCAGTCTGTGTTGCTGGCCTTGAAGAACGAAAAGGGGACCATGAGCCAAGCAATGTGGTGATTTTTAGAAGCAGGAAAGGACAATGAAACAAGTTCTCTTGATACAGGAAGAGTGGCACACTGGGAGAGAGTGAGGACGCTCTGAACCTGTTTCCCATACCTTGTCTCCTGAATGTCTTTTATACGACTATTCCTGAGTTACATCATTTTGTAATATGCTATTACTATGAGTTCTGTGAGTTGCTCTAACAACTCTGATTTACAATCAGTTGGTCAGAAGAACAGGTGGGAGTCTGGATTTACAACGGATGTGTTAATTGAGGGCAGTCTTGTGAAACTGAGCTCTTAACCTGTGGGATCTGATGCAATTTCCAGGTAGATGGTGTCAAAATTGAGGTACTTGCTTAACAGCTTTGGAGAAAGACACAAGTCAGAGCAGGAAAAAATAAAAGAACAAATAATTTGAAGACTAACTGCTGTTGAAGATCAGATGGAGATCAGTTTGAGACAAAGCTGTTGGAAGAAATAATAGATAGCATTACATAAATATAGGTTCATATATAGATATTTGATATAAACACATATTTCAATAGTCTTTTCTAAAAGATTTGTCCTTCTTTAAATTTTTGTTGAATGTTACCTGAGATAGCAACTTGATATCCAGAATACTGAAGACAAAAAGATTTCTGAAGATCTGTTGTGGATAGTTCTAATGTTCTTTGAAAGTACAATGAATTCTGTATAATTTAAAAGTAATTGAACTATTTTTTTTTCTATTTAAAGTAGTAATAAAGATTTGAGAAAACATTTAAAAATATTTTAAAAATTTCAGTAGACCTTTTTCCCAACTCTAGCCAGGACCTGTATGAAAGAGGAATATTCTGCTTTGAATTTTTGTGACCTTATGATGTAATTACTATGATTTAGACATGTATGGGGATGTGTATTCCTCATTGAGGCAAAATTCAGTAAACCACTGTAAATCTTCACTACAATAATTGGGAAAAAAAAAAAGCTTCAGTGATGGCAGAGGTTGCCTATAGCCAAACAAAAATTATTATTTTTATTATTATTGTTATTATTAGTTTTAATTTTAGTTTTCTCATATTGCCTTTTATAGGTATTATGAAACACTTTATTTATTGTATCACTTTATTTGACAAAACATTATAAATATTTTACAAAAACTGAAATATATACATATATATTTTTTAAAGATTTTATTTATTTATTTGACAGAGAGAGAGATCACAAGTAGTCAGAGCAACAGGCAGAGATAGAGGAGGAAGCAGACTCCCTGCTGAGTAGAGAGCATGATGCGGGGCTTGATCCCGGGACACTGAAATCATGACCTGAGTTGAAGGCAGAGGCTCAACCCACTGAGCAACCCAGGCGTCCCTAAAAAATATATATTTTTTAAATTTCATGTTTTATCCCAGAGCACTTATATTTCCTTTAGGACTAATTTTTCTTACCAACATATTTTGTTTGCTACCAGCATTTTTAAGAGTCAAATGGTCTATCATCTCTCTTTTCACTTCCCCAGTAGTTCATCATTTTAGGCTGGGCATCATTTATTTATAAACTAGAAAATCATATCCTAAGGCACTATACCATAAGAAACTTTAAAGTTTAAATGGCAGAAATGGTAAGAATAAAAGGGGATACAAAAATAAAACCACTAAATGAGAATTTCCATTATATGAATATGTTAAACTGTCACATTTTTAAATATCTTTGATGTTTGCTACCATTTATCAACCACATTATCAATATAAAATTTTTATTCAGAGTGATTGACTCTACTAAAAGACTATTTTTAAAGGTGTGTCTTGCATGAAATTATAAAGAAAAAAAATTCACTATACTTGTAATAATCAAACATAAATCCTCTAACAAGAGAATACAGAATCTTCTCTGTAATACGTGTGTGTGTGTGTGTGTATACATAGTATTAACCTACTCAATGTGGAAAGCATTCCTTCTTATATCCATAGCAAATTCCTTTGAGTAAAATATTAAGTGATAAGCTTTATCTAAACTAACCTGAAGACAAACTATTAGGGAATCAGTGAAATAACGAAGAAGAACTTGGTCAGATAGGATTCAACAATTCTGACAATAGCTATTCACTCTATGAACTGAGCTTTATTGCAACCTCTCTTTCTTCATCTGTAAATATTTCCTCCATTAAACAAATATGTATTGACTGTTTTTGATGTTTGAGATATAAATGAAAGGATTAAAGATTTTCTCTTATGGGCTTTGTATTCCAGTTGTAGGAAGACTTAGGTAAGTACATAGGTTGGTAGGTAGTAGATGATGAGATAGATGATGGTAGACAGATAGATAGACAGATAAAGAAAAGAATGAAAAACAGATGATAGATGATAAATATAGATAGATAGATGATAGATAGATAAAAAGAAATAAAGAAAGAGAGAGATAGGTGATAGATAGATAGAGATTCCCATATGGTAAGTAAAATGTGAAAAGAAGAAAGAGAATAATGGTCAAAGGGGTCAGGTAAAGTTGTTTCAAAGAGGAATTGACTAACAATGGAAAAATATGTACCCAGTAGGTACATAAAATTCTGGGAAACGAGACTTCAGGATGGAGAGAGAAGGAAGTAAGGGTTTTGAAAGAAGAATGTACTAGTTATGGTGGAAGAGTAACAAAATGGAGAGGGAAAAAAAAGCAAGTGGTGCTCAGGGCTTACAGTCAATTTAAAGTGTGATTAGAGAATTATTAAAAGAGGCATCCTAAGTTGAGGGCTTGTTGACAATATTAGATTAAATGACATATACACACAAGTATCTGGAAATACTCGTCTTCAATAAGTGTTAAACTGTCTTGAATTTTTCAAGAACCAATCTATAAGATTTTACATGGACAGTTTACTATAATAAAAAAAAAAAATCATAAGCCTTGAAGAGAAACAAATCTGGGTTTAATTCCTTGCTCTGATACCTACAGAATATGGGATTTTTGTTCCTAAAGGAATTAAAAGCCACTTTAAGCAGTTTCCATCTCTCTTCAAAAACACTTTTATAATCTCATTTGCATCTATGAGTATTACATCTCCCATTTACCTTGTAAGAGCAAGAGTCAAGTATAAAATATAACAGAATGTTGAATATATAAATTAATATTGAATACTACTGTCATATTTTCACTATGTCATGAAAAAATTATAAAAATATAATCATACTATAAATTTTCTGAACATTTAGGTTTCTAAACAAGGAACATATTGACAAACCTTAATATCTACCCTGAACTGAAAAAAGACTGACTTTCCATTCTCCTTTTGTTCAGAAGAACAATTTTTTGTTCAGAAGAACAAATTTTTAGCTAAAAAATCAAAATCGGTTCACTATGAAAAATATTTCAAATCTTATGAATTCCATAGACACTTAATTAGCTCAAATTGCATATATTCCACCTATCCAACTAATTTCATATTAGACTTGACATACTGTCCACAATATTAACAAGTTTTTCATAAAGATATTTATGTGATATGAATGTTGTTGACATTAAACTACCAATTTGTAGTATCACAAAACTAATTAAAATAAATTAATACATGTAGGAAAAAATCAGATTTTTTCCATGCCTATGTGGAAATTCTTTAATCTTCTATAACCAAGTTTACCTCCATCATAGCTATGATTTTTAACATTATCTTATAGATAAATATTTTAAAAATCTGGTGTAGTACCTACAACTTTCTTATTAAAACTGTGTCAAAGATTTTTAATAGTCAATAACAGATAGACATAATTATCTTCCTTTCTTTTCCATCCAAATGTGTTGATTGTAGTTATGCAGTACTTTTTCTATTATTTGGGAACGAGGTGGGATAGATAAATTTTGTTTTTTGATTTAGGTCATCGAATAAGATGGAAGGCACTGACCTTTACTGAAGATCCTACATTTGAGTTGTTTGGAGTAAATGCAGAGATTTGAGATTTGTCCACTTTAAGACGAGGTGCAGAATTCCATGAAAGAGAATAAAGAATTCAACACTCAAGAGAAGACTATAGTTAATAGCAGTGACATGCTCTCCAATCTTATTATCTATTTTTGAGTCCACAAGACAACTATTTTTCCCAACATTCCTTGTAATAAATTGGGTTGTGACCACACTACTGATCCAATAGCAAAGAAATGTACTCAGAATTACATGTCACTTCCAGTCCTGTCCTTCAAAATCATTCATGAAATCCTCCATGCTTTCTCTCCCATCTCTGTAGCAGGAACTGAAAATTCACAGATGATGGAGCCACAGAATAGAAGGGGCCTGGAGCACTGAATGACAGCTTGTTGGGTATTAGACATAAGAGCCATCTAACCTGCACTTGATTTATAGGTATAGTCATTAACTTTAATATTTTAAGTCAGTGATATTTTGGGGCATATTTGTGACAATTTTCTCAGTAGCTTAAAGGAACTCAGAATTCTAACTTTCAAGAATATAAGTACAGCACATTTATTTTTCATTTCTGTCTCCAGAGTGTTTTCCATGATTTCTGACATACAGTGGTCCTCAATCAATTTATGATTGACAGATTGTCTGACTAGTGGGATGAATAGATGAATATCTAGAAAGGTTACATTTGATTAAATAAATGTCACCTCAGCATATCATGGGTTCATTTCTGCTTTAGGTTAGGTATAACCTAATTTATCCTTTATAAGCAAACATGTGACAATAAAATTAAAGATATATAAGATCCTTTGTTAGTTAGAGTTCTACCGTAACACTCTTCTATAACAAATTACCATACATTTGGTGGCTTAAAAATAATACAAATTTATTGTTTTATGGTGCCGCAGAACAGAAGTCTGGCATGAGTGTCAGCTGCGTTAAAATCAATGTGTCAGCTGGACTGAGTTTCTTAGGACTCTTGAGAATGTGTTTCCTTGAACATTTCCAGATTTTAGAGGCTGCTTTGTCTCATGGCCTTCTTCCTTTATTTTCAAAGCTAGGAACAAGCAAGTTGAATCCTTTTTGTACCTTAATACTCTGACTTCCTCTTCTTTCTCTGTTCCAATTTTTAAGAATCCTCGGACTGTATTGGGCCTACCTACATAGTCTAGAATAACCTCCCTATTTCAAGGTCAGTTGCTTAGCAAATTTAATTTGGTCTGCAACCTTAATTCCCCTTTGCCACTTAAGATAACATATTCATAAATTCTAGGGATTAGGATATGGACATCTTTAGGAGGCTATTATGCCTATTGTAGTTCTTTTATATAGAAATAATAGTTTACTGTATTTAATGGAATTCTTAAAATTCCACAATCAAGAATCTGCATAGGAAACCACAGATTTTCACAGAACACATCAGTCTAATTTTGTTGATTTTCATTTTTGCATAAACCCTAAAAGGAAGGTACCAAAAAAGTTAAAGAGGAAAAAAACTGAAACTCTGCTTCATATTCATTTCAAGCATATTTGAAGTCACCCTGTATAATGCAAGATCAGCATAGTTAATGAATTTTCCATCTGTTCTTGTTTGTTATCTTACTAATTTACTATATATGCTTGCCTTTAAAACAGCTGAAATAGTAGTCTCTTGTTGGAGGCTGCAAAGTACCATTGTAGAGCAGGGGACGATTCTGAGATATTTTCAGTTTCTATTGTAATAGTCTAGAAGTGTCTGGAGTAGCATCAGATTTCACATTCATCCTTGCTCACTTAGAAACACATTTAGCTTAGGGCAAGTGGGACATATTCTCTTTCACATTGCTGACACTACAGAAGAGCCAAATGATGAAGGATCCAAAGTTTTTGTTCAATTCCCCAAATCCCATGTTTATTACCATGGCCTTCTTCACTGGAGGAAGGTTGGTCTCATACAGTAAAACTACCTCAGATTTCATAGTCACTAGCACTTTCTGATATAGGGCATTTGAGTTTGCACAATGGAATCTATCACATTTTCTGTTTCTCTTTTTTGCTGTTGTTGTTTAGTATTTTCTTCAATTCCTCTTGTAAACAAAACAAAACAAAAACAACTAATATTTGAATATATGCCCAATGGTAAATGAAAACTTTCAAAGATGGGGAAAATGGTTAATTGTCCCTGGGAAATCTTATTTCCTCTCCTTTCAGTGCTGCTAATTTGTTTAAGTCCCAGCTACCTAACTTGTAATATTTGGAATTGTGTTTTTATTATGACAAGATTATCTGACCCTCAGTTTAAATGTTATTACTAGGACCACTGAATTTAAGACATGTCAGTAATTTCAGTTGAAAAGTGAATTTTTATCCTATCCTCTTAAGGCATTCAGTTTTCCTGATTGACAACCAGTATCTAAAGGGAGTAATAGGAGTAAGCCAATTGGAGATTGAGTGAGTGTTGAATCTTAACTGGGCACACAGTTTCTAGGGAGCTTTGGGATAGAAATTCTTCAAAGGACAAACGACTTTCTAATGAGTAAACACCAAAATAATAAGAATGAGAAAGTGCCATCTGACTTCGAACTGAAGTCTCCTACTTCAAATAAAGCAAATTCCTTCCAAGGTCAAGTTGAGAGCAAAACCACATTTGCGCTCACTTGCCAGATTCCCCACTGGAAACAGAAGGTCAAGCCTATCGCTGGCAGAAAAATGAGGGAGTGCAGAAGAATCATGCCAAAGGCCAAGTAAGCAAAGAACTAGAAAATGAGTATCTTACGCATAATCAGAAAATCAAGGATGAAAGAAATCCAATTTTGAATTCCTGAGAGAGACTGAGTTCTGCTGGCAAAATTTTGAACTCTACCATGTTTGGCAGTACCAAGCTGGATTTCCTTTGTTTTCTTATTGACACATTTGTCTATCCATTTGGTTTCTCCCTTTAAACCTGTGCAGAAAACTAAATAGGATCTCAATTCCATAATTTGCAAAGTAAATTTACCTCAGAATATAGCACTTAAGCTCACAAAAACTTAGTTGGTTAGTCATTTGAGGGCTATTTGCATTTCTTTGGCAATCTGACACTGTAATATTCAGACTTTTTAGTCTAATTTTAGAAATATACTTATTAAAAGGGTTCCTCTGAGAGATAATGTCAGAAAAAGAAGACTTTTTTTGTGTTTTTTTTCCTCTCAAAATATTTTCTTGCATTATTATGTAGAGAAATGCTGAATTTGGCCATTACATACACAAAATTGAACTTCCTACTGACAAACTGTTCATAATAGGCCAGAACTCCAGAAAAGTAAAGATATAAACAGAAAATTTACTTTCAAATCTCTAAAATAAAAGTAATCCATACTATCTTTCACAGTGACCACTGGTCTCAAAAACATCTTACTTCACAGTCCCTCTGAGAATTTATTTGAATCTATTCTCATATGATATACTTCTAAACGGGAAGTTTACAAACATTTTCCCGCTTCTAAGCGGGAAATATCAATCCTTATTTTTATTGTTTTTGTCACAGTTTATGGAGAATGTAGATAACAATAACATTCTTTGAGGCTCTACAATGTAAGATACATACTAGTAGTTATAATGAATCCTCAAAATAACTCTATAACATTGTGTATTGTGATACCTATTTGATTATTTTATTTCTTTTATTTTATTTTAAATGCTATTATGTTTTATATACAGTGTTATATTAGTTTCAGGTACACGATATAGTGATTCAATGGTTCTGTACATCATCCAGTGTTCATCATGACAAGTGCTCTCCTATTTTAAGGATGAAGAAATATAGAAGTTAAATGACTTGTTTAAGAGTATGAGTCAGGATGAAAATCCAGATCTCCTTGATTTTAAATTTGTGCTCCTTCATATACACTGCACTATCTCTGCATAAAGAACAAGTCCTCCCTCACCCGTATTTCACTTCCCTGCTCATTGTTCTGCCCTGTAGTGCTCCCTCAGAAATGGCAGGGTGTCCAAGGAAGGTAGCATTTTGGCCACCCAATTGACCTCAAATTCACATCTCAATGTTCGAATCTCTGTTCGATTAATATTAATCTTTTCTCAATCCTAAATTAAGGGTAGACACATATTTTTTTGTTTTTCTTAGCTTAATATCCCTTTTAAATTTCTACAATACAAGGTGTATCATACCCGTTGCACATGTGTATACATGCATATATGTGTATACTTACAGATGTACATATATTTGATATGATCTATAAATATGTGAATGCTGTATATAGATATAGAATGCTTAAATATATGAATGTATATAATACATAAAGTTCAGAATATCAATAAAAGTAAAATCTATGGTGGTGTCTGGATGGTTCAGTTAGTTAAGTCTCCCAGTCTTGATTTTGACTCAGGTCCATGATCTCAGACTTCTGAGATTAAGCCCTCGCATTGGGCTCTGCACTCAGCTGGGAGCCTGCTTGAGATTCTCTCTTTCCCTCCCCCTTATTCCTCCCCTATGGACTCTCTCTATATATATAATATAAATAAATAAATATGTTTTTTAAATGTGTGCACCAATCTTCCCATACAACAAACAGAATATTATCATTAACTTTGAAGAACCTTCTGAAATCATTCCAATGCATAACTCCACGCCAGGTAAACACAATCCTAAAGTAAATGTTAATACTTGTTTTCTTTCCTTTACAGTTTTATCATACACTTAAGTTTACCCCAAGGCATAAGACAATTTAATTTTACAGAAATTGAGTCATATAGCATGAATTTCCCAGAACTCTTTTTTTCTCTCAAAAGCTTACTGATGAGATTCATTATGTTTATGTATGTGCGTGATTGGGATTTATAAGAAATGTGCATTTGGTCTTTGTTCTGTTCCTGACACAGACCTCATAAAATCATTAGCATTTCTCTAAGCAATGAGAATAAAGGTGTCTTTTGTTATGTTAATGAGGTGAATTTGGGAAATCCCTAAAGAATGAGGGGGCTGGTAGTCAAGTGAAATGACCTTGATTAAAATGTTGGAATTTTCAATCCTAAGTCTCTGGGCAGGGAAGAGGGCCTGGAGCTTGAATCAATCACCAAAGGCCAATTATTTAATTAATTATAAATATGTAATAGAGCTCCTATTAAAATCCTAAAAGGAGGAGGTTCAGAGAGCTTCCAGCTTGATGAACCAAAACATATCCACATGAGTTTCCCAAACCTCTCAAGGACAGAAGCTCTTGTGTTTTCTCATCTATCTTTTCATCTGACTCTTTGATTTGTGTCCCTTAATATTTTTTGTAATAAGCTAGTTACTTAGCAAGTAAACTGATTTCCTGAGTTCTGTGAGCCACTCTAGCAAAATAAGTGAACCATTGAAGTTGGAACATATCCAGTTGGTCAGAAGCACAAGTAACAACCTAAGTTTGTCATTAGCATCTGAACTGAGGCAAGTCTTATGGGACTATGTACATATATAGTACATAGTCCAGGTAGATAGAGTCAGAATTCAGTTGAATGGTAGGATGCTTAGCTGATGTCTGAGAACTGCTTGGTGGTGTGGGGGAAAACACATACTAGTTCTTATTTATTCAGTTTTACTGCTTTATCTCTTGTTCAAATTTAGATTACATTCTCCCATCTGTGGTTTATTATAGACTTATTATTCAAAATTCTTAGTCATTCTCCTGGAGCATATATGCAAGAGGTTCCCTACAGCATACATTCAAAAGCGAAACCACTACCTGTTAGATGATGCACATAGTCAATTTTTCTAGATAGCACTGAGTATGTCTGCCAAAATTGATATGCCAACTTACCTTGCATCCAGCAGGGTATAGACATTCCACTACTTCATCTGCTTGTCAGAACTTGATACAGACATATTTTTCAACCTGGAAATTTGTAAAATGGCATTTCATTATATTTTAAATTTGCATTTCCATGATGACTAGTGAGTTAATGATACTTAAATCTACTTGTTGACCAGCTCACTTCTATGAAATTCAGGCTCTGTCTTTTCCCAAATTTGATTTTGGGTTATTTGTATTTCTCAATGATTTCTATGAAGCTCAGTATTCTTTTTATTATATGTTTTGCAAATATCTTTGAATATCTCTTGGTGAATGGAAGTTCTTAATTTTAGTGAACACTGATATATTAAATCTTTAGGTTGTTCATTAATTTTTATTTATTTATTTATTTATTTATTTTTCAAAGATTTTATTTGTTTGAGAGAGAGGTTGAGAGAGCACAAGTGGTGGGGAAGGGCAGAAGGAGAGGGATACACAAACATCCCCCTGAACAGGGAGATTGATGTGGGCTTCATCCCAGGATCCTTGGATCATGAATTGAGCCCAAGGCAGATGCTTAACCAACTGAGCCCCCCAGGAGCCCCTGGTACTTATTTTTTTAATTATCTATCCAAAGGCAACAAAAATATTAACTTATCACTTCTTAGAATACCATAATTTGCCTTCAAAATTAATTCATTTATTTACTGTAATTTATATTTTTGTTTACAGTGTGAAGTAGGGGGTCTAATTTAATTTTTGTTTGTATATAGATAATAAATTATCAGTAATTATCTGCACTCTCCACATGTACACAATACAATCTGTAGCATAATGTTGGTTACCATAAACGAAGTCTGTTCTGGATAATTTTAGGCAATATTCAAAAACATTGACCATGCTGTGTTAGTAACTTTCACCTTGATTATTAAAATACCTTTATCGGGGCGCCTGGGTGGCTCAGTGGGTTAAGCCGCTGCCTTCGGCTCAGGTCATGATCTCAGAGTCCTGGGATGGAGTCCCGCATCGGGCTCTCTGCTCAGCAGGGAGCCTGCTTCCCTCTCTCTCTCTCTGCCTGCCTCTCCATCTACTTGTGATTTCTCTCTGTCAAATAAATAAATAAAATCTTTAAAAAAATAAAATAAAATAAAATAAAATACCTTTATGAATTTGGTGTTCTTATTTTTTATGGAAAATCTTTTATTCCTCTCCACATAGTGCCTTCGCTATTTTTGAATTTTCACTTTTTTTATTAATTTTTTATTTTTTATAAACATATATTTTTATCCCCAGGGGTATTGGGGAGGGTATGTGCTTTGGTGAGTGCTGTGAAGTGTGTAAACCTGGTGATTCACAGACTTGAATTTTCACTTTTTAAGTACATTTTAACATCAACTTATAAAGTTCCATTATTTTAAAAAGTTGAGATTTTTTAATTGAAAATTCATTCAAGCTATTGTTAAATTTGCAGTAAATGAATGCATTTTATATTAAATATTTCTATCTTTGAACATTATATATTTTCACTTATACTTAAGACTTCTTAAAAGTCTTTCAAAATCTTATAATTTCTGTACAAGAATCTTAAAACTTTTTATCAGATTCATTTTCAGGCACCATATATTTGTTTTGTAGTTGAATTTAGTTTTTATATTTTAAATGATGCTATCTAATTTTGTTGATAATATATTCTTTAAGATTTTATTTACTTATTTGACAGAGAGATAGAGACAGTGAGAGAAGGAACCCAAGCAGAGGGAGTGGGAAAGCATGCCTTCTGCTGAACAGGGAGTCCAATGCAGGGCTGGATCCCAGGACCCTGGGATCATGACCTAAGTTGAAGGCAGATGCTTAAAGACTGAGCCACCCAGACACCCCTGTTTCTAATATTTTCTACATAGTAACCATGCCATGAACAAATAATGAGAGTTTTCCTTCTTTCTAATCTACACAGTTTCTATTTATTTCTCTTGTTCTTGTATCTGGTTAGATCATCCACAATATTAACAAAGTAGGAAACTGTGGTTTAAAGAAAAAGCTAAGGGATGCCTGGGTGGTTCAGTCAGTTAAGCATCTGCCTTCAGTTCAGGTTATGATCTCAGGGTCCTGGGATCAAACCTAATGTTGGGTTCCCTGCACAATGAGAAGTCGGCTTCTTCTTCTCCCTCTGCCCACCACTCATACTTTCTCTCTCTTGCTCTCTCAAATAAATGGATAAAATCTTTAAAAAAAGACTGAACAGGAAAGGAAACAGTAAAATATATAGATGAATAAAATAATTTCAATACAATTTAAATATTGAAATTAAAACATTAAATGTGATTAAAATTTAGAAATTATTTTCAAGAATGTTGAAAGTGTGGAAATGCATTCCTAGGCATTTTTTAAATTTCCATTTTTTATTTAAATTCTAATTAGTTAACATATATGGTAAAATTGGTTTCAGGTATACAATTTAGTGATTCATCAGTTATATATAAGTACTTATCTCAACAAGTACCCTCCTTAATATCTATCACCCATTTAGCCCACACCCTACCCACTTCCCTCCAAGAACCCTAAGTTTGTTCTCTACAGTTAAGCGTCTCTTATGGTTTGTTTCCCTCTCTCTCTCTTTTTCCCCCTTCTCCTATGTTTATCTATTTTGTTTCTTAAAGTCCACGTAATAGTGAAGTCATATGGCATTTGTTTTTCTCTAACTAAATTATATCACTTAGCATAATACACTTTAGCTCTATTTCACATCATTGTATATGGCAAGATTTCATTCTTTTTGATGGCTGAGTAATATTCCTATATAAACTATTCATATATACATGCCACCTCTTCTTCATCCATTCATCAGTCAATGAATATTTGGGCTCTTTCCATAATTTGGTTATTGTTGATAATTCTACTATAAACATCAGGATGCAGTATGCATGTGCCCCTTTGAATCAGTATTTTTGTGTCTTTTGGGTAAATACATACTAGTGCAATTGCTGGGTCATAGGGCAGTTCTATTTTTAACTTTTTTAGGAGCCTCCATACTGTTCTCCAGAGTGGCTGCTCCAGTTTGTCTTCCTACCAACAATGTAAGAAGGTTCCCTTTCTTTGCATCCTTGCTAACATCTGTTTTTCCCTGTGTTGTTAATTTTAGTTGTTCTGACATTTATAGGGTGGTATTGATTTATATTTCATGGTTTTGATTTATATTTCCCTGATGATGAGTGACACGAGCATCTTTTGATGTATCTGTTAGCCATCTGTATGTCTTCTTTGGAAAAATGAATTTCATGTCTTCTGCCCATTTCTAATTGGATTGGTTTTGTTATTGCTGTTGTTTGTTTGTTTGATTTTTGTTTTTGCATGTTGAGTTTGATAAGTTTTTTATATATTGGATACTCTTTTTTTTTTTTAAGATTTTATTTATTCATATGACAGAGAGCACAAGTAGGCAGGGCATCAGTCAGCAGGAGAGGGAGAAGCAGGCTCTCCACCAAGCAGGGAGCCCAATGCAGGTCTTGATCCCAGGACCCTGGGATGATGAAGGACCCTGGGATGATGACCTGAGCAAAAGGAAGGTGCGTAACTGAATGAGCCACCCAGGAGCCCCTGGATACTAACTCTTTATCAGTTATATCATTTGCAAATATCTTCTCCCATTCCAAAGGCTGCCTTTTAGTCTTGTTGATTATTTCCTTTGTTGTGTGAAAGCTTTATAGTTCATTTTTGCTTTTGTTCCCCTTGCTTCTGGAGGCATGTCTATTAAGAAGCCTGGAAGAAATCTGGTTTTATTTATTTATTTGATTTTTAGAAAAGAAGATTACAGAATGTCTTTGTTATATGAAATAGACATCAGCAGTGAAATATGTGCAGGCAAAGCCTAATTGGCGTGGATACCACTGACAATGAGAGGAGAACACTTAGAGACAACTGCTTCAAAGGGTTTTGCCATAAAAAAGAGAAGGTGGTAGCCCCTGGGGACTTGGTGTCAAGAGCAAAATTTTGCTTTGTGTTGTTGTGTTTAAACAAGAGAGAAATCTTAACATATTTTCATGTTCATAAAAAAAAAGTAGAAGAGAAAGAGAATTTCTGAAATCTAAATGAAATTGATAGAGGATGTATTTTATTATTATTGTTTGTTTCTTTGAGTACAGTTGACATACATTGTTACATTGGTTTCAGATGTACAATATAGTGATTTGATAAGTTTACACATTGTGCTATGTTCACCATAATTGAAGCTACCACCTATCCCATTACTTCACTATTACAGTATCATTGACTATAATCCTTATGCTTAGCTTTTTATTCTTGTGACTTACTCATTCTAGAACAGGAGGCCTGTATCTCCCTCTCCATTTCACCCATTTTGTCTAACTCCTATTCCCCTTCCCTCTAACAACCATCAGTCTGTTCTCCGTACTTATACATCTGATTCTGCTTCTTGTTTATTTATTTGTTTTTGTTTTTATTTTTATTTCAGGTTCCATTTAAGAGTAGAATCATTTGGTATTTGTTTTTCTCAGTCTTATTTCACTTACCATAATACTCTCTAGGTCCATCCATGTTGCCTCAAATGGCACAATCTTATCTCTTTTTAAGGCTGTGTAATATTACAAGTTATATATCACATATAATTATGTCATATGTTACATACATAGTTCACATATTCCTTATCCTTTTCCCTAATGACACTTAGGGTCCTCCCATGTCCTAGCTATTGCAAATAATGCTGCAGTAAACATAGGGGTGCATATATCTTTTCAAGTTAGTGTTTTTATATTATAGATGGTATAGTTAACTAATGATAGGGGTAACAATAGTTAAGAAAACAAATGGGTGTTCCTTTAAAAAGGGCACAAATTTAAAAGAGTTGTTAAATATGTGATAGAAACTTTAGCAAGTTTTCTTCCGGGTGTTTCAGTGATTATGGGGCCAACTCATCCTATGTGAGTGAGGATGAGAGAGTATAGGAAATCTAAGTAGGGACAAAAAAATATGAAACAAATCTACTGGAAAGTAGGAAGGGGAAAATCAGGGAACTCCAGTAGTATTGCTGGACATCCCATTGTTATTAGTGATTTAATATTTTGTGAGCCTAGTCAGCGTTCGCATGATGTGTGTGTCTACATGTGTGTGTTTCTTCCAAACAACTTCATCTACATGACTGCAAATGAAGAGTAGGAAAGAGTTTGATGGGACCAGAGTTATGACTTTGCTAAGTGAAAATACCAAAATAAGATGGGAAAAAAGAATTGAGTATACATAGGAATAATTTAATATGAAGTCCATGAAAGGTAAAGAAGACATGACATGGTAAAAAAGAGTTATATTAATTGAATTTTGAGCAGAGGATTGTGGAATGAGGTTTTCAGGGAGTGAGACAAAATATAAGAGATGGTTCAGGAGTGTGAATGCCTGAAGCTGAGATATTGCCTTGATAAGTGAAGACTAGGTCTATGATATGACCATTGGAATGAGTAATTAAAGTAGTGCAGAGATAAAAATGTTTGGAGAGGTGAATGCAGAATTTTATTGGTGATGACTAATAAAAGCAATATCTATATTAGTTCTATGGTATAACTATTGGAATGAGTGATTGACTTAGTGCAGAGATTAAAAAAATGTTTGGAGAGGTGGATCCGGATTCTATTCAATACCAGAAAGAGAATGCTCAGAGAAGAAGTTGAAGCTCTAGTGGATTTTGGTGATGGCTGAGATCCAAATGGCAGAGTGTTGTAAAAGAAGTAATACTTGCACCAAAATACACTGACTTTTACTCTCATGCTATAAACATTTGGCTTATCCCTCTGCAGTCACAGATTAATCTGAGTTATTTATTTGTTTATTCTGTAAGTAATCCTTAAAATAAACAAACACCCTCCAGTAGGAATTGATATATAATTGTGGTCATGTAATTGTAAGACTATAGCCTTGGCTCAATCTGCACCTGTAGTCATAAAATAAATAAAATGATGTAGGTCCAGCAAATCCGTTTGATGAATTAAAACTCTGGACTCATGAATGGCAAGGAAAGAAGGAAAATGAAATAAGAGATCTTCATGTCAAATGATGTGAAAGCTTGCTCTTCTATGCTTACCTCAAGCTCTGCCAATGTGACAAGACACTGCCTTCTGTAAGCGGAGACCTGGAAACTGATACTGTCGTTTTTACCGTAACTGACACATTCTGCCTCACTTACAGTAATTGAGACATCAGGATGAATTCTTCCTATAAGCCCAGTGTAACTGCTTGGGAACCTGCACATCATGGAAATCCTGAAGACAATCACTGTTTCTATCTCAGGAAGCATCAAGACTCCAGTTTCCCAAGATAGAAACTTCAGAGCTAACCTTGACTCCTGATGTTCCCACATATCACACCTCCAATCATTCACTTACTAATACGTCTTCATGAATATCTCTTGAATCTGGCTTTTCCTTTCCACTTTTTGCTGCCAGTGCCCTAGTTCAGGCCTTCATTATCACTTCCTGGGAACTCTCAACAGTCACCTTTATAGGTAAGTATCTCTTCTACTCAGCTTTTCTTCACTGTAGTCCATACTTTGCACTCCAGTAGAGCTATTGTCTTGGAAGAAAACTATTGAGGTGCATGCTGACACCTATTTCCTTGGAACTCATGCTGAACTATTTAGGATCATAAAAGTAAAGTTAGTTATTAAATATGTAAATTGTTTCCTGAATTCAGTTTTAAGGATCTCAGTGGAGGGCTTACTTCACTGGTTTTGTTTTGTTGTGTTTTGTTTTTCTTTTCAGATTTGCTCACCATGCCCAGTGTAATGGTGAATGTAATTAAATAGGTACTTACTGCAAAGTTGGATAATTAATTGGTATATCATAGGCAAGATTTCAGCATTTTGAAGGAATATCAGAGTTATTTTTTTGCTGGCAGCCTTCTCCTAAATCTTCTCTGGCAAAAGTCTTGTGCTTCCACTATTGTGGAAGACACTAAGGACATTCTCTACTTTTTGCCAACATTTTTAATCTATATAACTATAAGATAGAAATGTGGTACAACACTGAAAATCTCTAAGGGGAAAACTAGAAATACAAACTATAAATAACAGTATAGTTCATCTCATTGTTGTAATCAGTATTCAAATAGACTAATACTATTGGAGAAGAGGAGTTCCAATTGAACATTTTATTTTCTGAAATTTGGCTAAGTATTAGTAGCCTTCCCAGAAGTTAGTCCATAGCCCAATGGTAAGCAATCATGAATGTTTTAAATAGATGTACTGATTCAGGATTCTAAATAAGAGGGGTCACAGTACATTTTTGCACCCATGTGAGATATCATATTTTTTGCTATTTTATGGAATACAATCATGACAGAATATATTTTGGCCAAATTTAATGGTATTTGCATACCAGAAATTAATTGTTGACCTAGCCCTTTATGCTGATAAGAAATACAGATTGATGAATTGGAGATGCATTATAAAAGCAAATATACCTTTGGATACTTGGGTAAAGGAAAGAAACGAGTTCTTTTATAAACCACTTATTCTCCTCCTGAGCTATTTGACTTTCATTGTGAGTCTGAGTAATAACTAATGTACATAATATGAATTAAGATGATTGTAACAAGCTTCAGTTAAATGGATTAAGTGAAAATTTTAAACCAAGATTGAATCTTACATTTTACCCTGCCATCTTTCATGATATTAAACACTAAAATGAACCTGTTTAACATCAACATCTGTCATGAACCCCATGGAACATAATCTTCACCATGACTGTGGAAAGGCACTCTGGGATCTGTGACCAGGAGACCACATCCAACCTTGGACCCTCATGGGGACTCTGAACAAGGAAAAGTAAAGTGCATCACATTAATAAAGGGGATTAAAACACAGGCAAGAAATTGCACTCAGGATGGCAAGCATCCTGCTCAGATGTTTGCTCATGTGGCAACTATTGTTGGACAAAACAGGCTAGTAGCACAGTGATGCCCATGAGGCTGGAGACTTCCAGCTTTGGGTAGATGTAGGGGAAGATGTGGCAGAGGCTGAAGCAGCTTGGGAATGACTCAGAGCCAAGCTGCATGTGATTCTCCACCTTTGTAGTACTCACGAAGTGCAGTAGCTGCTCACAATGAGTGCTGGCTTCTGCTCTGAGAGGAAGGCATTGCATGGCAGTGGTCCAGCTTCAGCAGATCCTTAAGGAGTTATAACCACTGTTTCTGCTCTAGGTGACTGGTCATCTGTACCAATTGTTTCTGATCCACATTGGCTAGAATCCGCTCTAGGAAGACCTGGTACATACATTCCAGGATGCCTCTTAGCAGCATGGTTGGCAGTGATGGGTTAGACGCAGGGAACTCCAGAATGCTGAGTTCAGAGCTTCATCACTCAAGGCTGTTTCCATCCTGGATAATATCAGTCTGAAGACACAGGGCAGCAGCAACTAGGCAGTGATGAGAGTCTCTCTGGTGCATGGCTTGTGCAGCTCCACCTGTATACGAACTATAGGTGCTAGTATGTCTGCTAATCATTGCGATGTTTCATGAGCCATCCACCAGATCTTGGTTGAAGACATGAAGCTGTTGAAGGAGAGGCAAAGCCTTGAGTTTGGGTCATTCCTCCAATCTCCTGGTCCAGTAGCAGCTGGAGACAATCATTACTATTAATCTAATCTCCTGATATTCCTGAACTTGGGGATTTTGTGCTCCTGGCAAGTCATTCTTACTGTATTCTATTACTTATCTATCATCTATCTATCACCTATCTATCATCTATCTGTATAATAAAGCAAGGAAGACTTTCTCCAAGCCTATTGCAATAGGGGGAAGAGATCAGAATTTAGTCTGAGTTTAACTCTGCTGAAACAATGGGCAAGAGTTTTAAAAAACTGGGATGGGGTGTGGTGGGAAATCTTAGATTGTCTGTATTTGCTAATGGACCTTATCCAAAGGGAAAGCAAACTTTCTCTTATCTTCATGACAGGAGGTAGTTTTGAGTTTGGAGTAGAATTCCCACCAAGTTAGACTCCTACCCTCCCACAGAAACTTAGAAATAGGGACTCTATCTTCCTGAATGATTACATTTCAAATGGTTGGCTCCCAAGGCCTTAACAAAAACATCCCTAGCCTATAAAAATGGAAGGAATCTTTTAAAAATATTTATATATTAAGAGGGAAAAGAAATAACTTACTGTTATAAATATTGTATTTCCCTAAGAAAAGGGAGGGCAGGGCCAAGGGCCAGGAAGGTTAATCTAAAGTTTAGGAGAGCTGAAGAGAAACTTGGGTGTCTTAGTCAGTTAAGCACTTGTTCTCAGCTCAGGTCATGATCCCAGGGACCTGGGATCCCAAGAAGCCTGCTTCTCCCTCTGCCTGCCATACCCCCTGCTTGTGCAGACGCTCTCTCCAACAAATAAATTCATAAAATCTTTTTTTAATTTTTTAAGTAAAGTTTAGGAGAGCTGAAGAAAACTTTAAGGGTGAGGCTGTTTTAGTATATATTTCATAAAGTATGGCAGGATTGGTTGTAAGATTCAATTTTATGCATATGTTCTATTTATCTTGTGGATTTTCTTCCTTTCAGGATCTTTCTTAATTATTGTATATAAAACAAAAAAGTGTTTGATGGGAAAACCCAGAGAAACACTACTAGGATTTATTTTAGGAATCCTTGTTCAAAAAGATGACATGTTGAAATAACAGAAGGAAAACAAAGAAACAAAAATGAATTTGGATACAGATGGACCTGAATCCTCTCCACAAAATGTTCTATTTGTGTAACATTAAGCGAGATGAGTTAATTTTCCACTAAAATCTGTTTTTATTTTTTATTTACTATAATATGAGGTTTTGTTTATTTCTAGAATTTTGTTTAAAGGAAAGAAAATTAATGGTATAGATGAATTTATAGGAAATGTTAAGCATAGTCAAGCTTGTAGCTTATCATAAACCTAATCCATGTGTTAAAAAGTAAAGATAATAAATAAGTAATTTCTGAGAAGTATAAATAATAAGTAAGTTAATAATTGGTAGGACATACTAAAGATAGACTAAAGTTCTGATGCAACAAACAAATGCATAGCTTTTAGATAGAAAGTGATGGAATAAGTAAGATTCTATCATACCAGATTTGAGATGCTATCTTTGTTCGTAAATTGGTCACCTATAAATGACGCCCAGTATAGTTCCATTGGGCATCTATATGTATGCTGCTCAAAAAATGCAAGAATATCCCATAAACTCTTTAGCAGCTAAGTTATGATCTGCATTTGTGGTCATGTGTCTTACCCACACGATACTATCTGTGAGCCCTTGGCTCAGACTTCAACTGTTATCCTATTAGCCACAATATCAACCAGTCAGGTTGCAATATGCAGAGAAAAAGACAGTACTAGAGAACTTTGCATAACCTTGTCTTCAGATCTGCCCACTTGGTCCATAGGAAATCTGTTAGCATATCTCATTTATTTTATTATTTCTTCACCAACTTTTTAATCTTGAATTAATTAACCATATAACAAGCATTTTAGTTTTGTCCAAGAATCTGATCTGTCTCTGTGGTATATCTTATGTGGAAGCCACCCTTGTGTTTTCCATGTGACAATTATTGTATATAAAATGCCTAGCATAGGGGATAGTCTACAGTGATTAATTAATTAATAAGTGATTGTTATCCCTTAGGATAATTTTGAGATTTAGCATCTTATATTTATATTCTTATCTAGGTGAGTGGTTATTTAAAATGGGGCGGTTTTGCCCTCTGAGGAATATTTGAGTATCTGGAGACACTAGATTGTCACTACAAAGGGAATCCTAGTAGTATTTGATGGGTAAAGATCAGGGATGTTGTTAAACAGCCTGCAATGCACAATATAGTATCCCAACATAAAGTATTACCAAACCTAAGTGCTACTATTAGTATGGTTGATGAATCCCTATCTAGAGTTATCATGCTCTCCCATCTGCACTGGAAGTTTTGAGATCAGTCTAGACATAGAAATTTATGTTTTAGTTAATAGATCCTACTTCAAGAAATGTATTTATTTCAAAATTATTTTGAAATGATCTCCCTTATGAAATTACCCCAGCCACTATCTAATATGCTAAGATACTAAATGATTACCACAGTGGAACTGCATCACAGAGATTTCAATTCAATACTAAATATTTATCATGAAAAACAAGAAAACTGTTTAATATTTGTTCTCAACTTTTTCTCAAATACTGCTAGCAAAGGTTCAGGAGAATCTTTCTTATTAATCATACTTTGAAAATGTTAACAAAAAGAAGTACTTTCCAAGAGTTAGAGGCATTAGGGACTCTGATGAAACCAGGGATCTTCACTGCTAAGAACGTGAGAGTCAGCAGTTTAAATGTGTTATACTAATTGGCCAAAGGTAGTCTAAAAGGCAAGATTTAGTAGAGACTAAAAAATAATTGCCAACTTAACTCAGCCTCAGATAAGATTTTTTGTCTTCATAACCAAGTTTATCTTTCTAATATTTAAAGATAAAGAGTAACAGGAGGAAGAAAGACTGATTATCCCCTTGATTTTATGTTAGTTTTAGGCAATTTTAAAGAGGCAATATGGGTTTCTCAGCATTTTCTCCATCTGGCATTTTCACTTTATTGTCCAATTCCCATTACTAAGTATATATTATGTATTGAGAAAAGCACAACATCCTTTGGCTATAGTGTGATGTACATGAGAGGGAGGCAAACTAAAAAATAAATAATAATTATTTGGATTATCAGAAATTAAGTTCTACTTTCTGGTTTCTCTTTTCTGGAAACCAGCCCATGGTAAACATGAAAATGGATTGATCCATCCATCTATTATCTGGACAGACAGAAGCTGCTTGTGAAGTGAGGGGAGTCAAATAGATAAGTTGTGTGGGAGCAAGGGGGTAAAGTGATTTCCCAAGCTGTCTCCTTATGACAGATACTTTGCACAGTGTGTGGAACAGTCTAGCTGATCTCATTCTCATCGTACTATGTAGACCACAAAACAACCCCCTCCAAATATTTAATAAAGACAATGTTTTCCAATATTCTAAAAATATTAGTAGAGCCTGTGATAATAAGGCTGCCCAAAAGGTGCTGAGAATCAATATTTATAAAACTATCTTCACTTGAGAGCTAAGATAAGGAAGGGTCAGATTGATAAATTGTTGAGGTCCTTTCTCTGATAACTACATAATCAACATTTAATCTCTCCTCTGTGTTTCATTAAAGCTGAAGCTTATCCCCACTCCCTTACACTGCCCTTACTGTTTGTGGGGTTTTATTCCAAATCAAATCTAATTCATGAGACATCTCACTTCATCTCAATGCCCTCTTCTGTCATATCTTACTAATTCTTCAAGTTTGAGCTTAAGCAGTATTAATGGCTGCTGTACAATTCAATCCAGACTGACTCCTCTTCATCTGCTCTATCAAAGTACATTGGTTTGAACCATGGATATCTTTACAATTTTAAATAAACTACATATTTTTATTCCTTTTTGGATTCCACACTCCCTAGCTTGAATCAGACTCCATCCTGTAAAATGTTTAAATGCTTTCTTTTTTGTTAAGATTTTCTTTCTTTCTTTTTTTTTTTTTTGACAGAGAGAGATCATAAGTAGGCAGAGATGCAGACAGAAAGAGGGGGGAAGCAGGCTCCCCACTGAACAGAGAGCCCAATGAGGGACTCAATCCTAGGACCCTGAGACCATGACCTGAGCCAGAGGTAGAGGTTTAACCCACTGAGCCACCCAGGTGCCCCCAAATGCTTTACTTCTAATACGAAAAATTCTCTGCAGTACAGGCCGACTCCCATTCCACCAAATTTGCATAGATTAATTAAGACTTATATTTGAGAATGTACTTTGCTTGATATTTACCACAAAGGAGTGTGAGAACACAATAAATTTTCACGTGTATAAAACTGAAAAACAGATAGGGGAGACAGAGCCAGAGGAAAATGGAATACACCAGAATGGAGAAGTTCCTTGGTAGAGCTGGAGAGACAGAAATAGATAGATACAGAAATGAGAGACAGAAAGGGAAAAAGAGAGAAATGCTCTGGTTCCCAAAGGAAATACTTTTGTCCCTTTAAACTGGAAAGGAGAAAAGAAACAAGAAGTAACTATTTTTCCCCAGAAAAGAAGAGACTTTCTTAGTTATTTTCCACTCCACAAGGAAAGGAGAGAATTGGTGCACTCTTCTGCTCCTGGTGTGGGAAGCAGTGGAAGAAAAAGAGACTCTTCCCCAGCACAGGGCACAGAGAAACCGCATCCAGTAAATGCATACCAAGATGATGCACAGCAGTGCCCAAAAATTTCAGTGAAGACTCAAGAGAGAAAGTGTTGGCACAGGGAGCAATAGTGTAGAATTAAGGTGACTCAGAGGATGATTTCAGTCATTCACTATGCCTATTGCTGCAGAAAAAACTGGGGAGTCAGCCAGGATTCTGGTGGGGGAAAAAAAATGGAACTCAGAATAGTTTAGGTTCAGTAATTATTCTTCTATGTGTTTGGCCAAACAATACATCATTGTGGGATGACTCATACCACCACATTGACTGTCCATTTCCGGCTGATTGCCAAGAAAGCATCTGTACTGTACGTGTAAGTTAGAGTTTTATAATAATGATTAATTTTTCATCTTCATGTTTGAATGGCTTTAAAGTTTCCAATGTGTTCATGCTGTCTACCCGTGTTTCTTACCTATCTTGTTTTGAACCTGCATATGAATATTTAAATAGGTTTTGTGTAAAAGAGGGGGAACCTTAGTAGTCTTTATCTATTCCCTCCACCTTTAGTAACATCTATGAGAAAGTCACATGATGATGGCTCACAGGTTTAAGGAGTTTTGGGTTATATTTTGAATTTTTTTGAAGGTATACATGGTGCCATATTCTCTTTGAACCTTATTTTGAATGTAGATCTTGTACCAACATATATAAATTCTCAGTAAATATTTGCTAAATTGGATGGAATTTGAGCATCAGTACTTAGCGTGACTAGAAACATATTACCCCAGGAGTTTTGTTCCCAGTGGATGACTGTGCCCAAGTCAGAATTATTAAGTCTGTTTTCATCTGGCCTTATCTTGGGGCAAAAACCTAGCAGAGACTTTTGTCTGTGTATAATTGTAGCAGGAGAAGAAGGAAGAGTAAAGATAGGCATATCAAAATCTCAATTAGGGGCACCTGGGTGGCTCAGTGGATTAGGCCATTGCCTTCAGCTCAGGTCATGATCTCAGTGTCCTGGGATCGAGCCCCGCATAGGGCTCTCTGCTTAGCGGAGAGCCTGCTTCCCCCTCTGTCTCTGCCTGCCTCTCTGCCTACTTGTGATCTCTCTCTCTGTCAAATAAAATAAATAAAAATCTTAAAAAAAAAATCTCAATTATATGCCCTCTACTCTCCCTCTACCCTTCAATCCAGAAATTGTCTAAATTACACATACTTGCTATTTATATCAGAAACACTGTTACAGTGAATACTGGTGTAGAGAAAAGGATCCCAAGCAGATAGTCAAGTGTCAGAATTATACATTGGCTAATGTAGCATTATTGCAATAATGCAGATACATTTATAATTTGTCTAATAAAATTCTGAAAACAATATTGTTTAAATGGTAAGGTTATATTTATTATGAAGTAGTTGGCAATCTATCAGGATGCTAAGGCAATTATGATTTGTGGACTTATGTCAGTTACCTATTACTACATAACTAACTGCCTTAACATTTAGTGGTTGGCTGCACACTGGAGGGCATTTCTTGAGTCTCTCATTCAGATGGGAGTTGATGATAGAGTCCCCTAAATGCTCCATTGGGACACATGGACATTGGGCAGCTGAGCTTCTCCTCCTTTCTATGTAGTATTTTGGCTTCTCCATGTCACTTCTCTGTTATAGCTAAACTATTTACACGCAAAGGAAGGAATTTCAATAGCCCGAAAATGGAAGTTGCCAAGTCTTCTTAAAGTTTAGAAATGAAATTGACAGTGTCCATCACTACCTCCTATTGGTTAAAGCAAGTCACTGGGTCATCCAACAAATCACTGCAGAAGGGGACAAACAGTGGGGTAAATTCTAGTAATGACAGTTTACTGGGGGGCATGTTAGGAAAACAGATACCATGGGGATCATTCAAGACTATTTTTATAAATATCTTCCAGAATGGGCAAAGTGTTGAAAGGAGGAAAAGAAATAGCATATGGTTTAACAAGCAAGACAATTAACTACACATATGCCATTACTTTTCTTGCACAGGATCCATTCTCCTTGCAGGTCAATGTACAGGAATATCTCATTTTACTTCAATTTATTACATTTTTCAGATACCGTGTTTTTATACAAATTGAAGGGTTACAGCAACCGTGCATTACGCAAGTCTATCAACACCATTTCCAAAAGCATTTACTTACTTTGGTGTCACATTTTGGTAATTCTCACAAATTTTCAAACTTTTTCCTTATTACTAGATTTGTCACAGTGATCTATGACTATGACTCACTGGTAGCTCAGGGATGATCAACACTTTTAATCAATAGAGTATATTTTTAATTAAGGTATGTACACTAAAAAATATAATGCTATTGTATACTTAGTAGACTACAGTCTAGTGTAAACACAACTTTCATATGCACTGGGATACCAAAAAGTTCATTTGACTCACTCAGTTGTAATATTTGCTTTATAGCAGTGGTCTGCAACTGAACTTACAATACCTCCAAAGTATGACCATATTCTAATTTTCATGAAATACCATATGTTCCACACCAATGTATTTTTTTCCCTCTACTTCTTGATAATTGTTTTCATGGAAATAATGCTAACATATTTTCTTTTTCTGAGTTCTGAAACAAACGTTAGAAGATAACACTGAAATCACCCACTCAATTGGTGTAAATTCTGACTCTACAGCATATGGAAGTTATGTTGACGACATGTACTCCCATGTGGAATCCACCAAAGGGACCTCACATGATTAAACTCAGTGCAAAATGTAGCACCCAGCTAGAAGTGATTTTCATAGATATGCAAAGAATAAGGTGAGGTTATTCTCTCATGAAAGAGTAGACAGCATTTTCCAAAGGGAACTGAGGTATTGAGAAGCAGCATGAAGCCATATGGGATGCACACATGATAAATGTATTTTGGAGCAGATGTGTGGGGTTGATACAAGTGAAGGGAAACCACCCAAGAATAGTGAAAATTGATACCCCACTTCCTCTCTGCCTGTCTGAAAAAATGATAGTAATAATAATATAATTATATATTATGTATTATATATTATTATTTTATATTAAAATTATATTGCTATGTATAATATTATATGATATCAAATGCAATATATTATAATATATAATGTATAGGGCGCCTGGGTGGCTCAGTGGGTTAAGCCGCTGCCTTCGGCTCGGGTCATGATCTCAGGGTCCTGGAATGGAGTCCCGCATCCGGCTCTCTGCTCAGCAGGGAGCCTGCTTCCTCCTCTCTCTCTGCCTGCCTCTCTGCCTACTTGTGTTCTCTCTCTGTCAAATAAATAAATAAAATCTTTAAAAAATATATATATATAATGTATACTATAATAAAATATAATATATAGTAAATAATAATAAATTTTTTTATTATTTTGAGAACAATATTCCTACAGCTTGTGTTGTAATAGCAGAGCAGGAAAGAGAGCAATAGAGTTGGCAATTAGGCAAATGCTGACAATGATGGAAGCTTTCAGTTTCTGCAGAGTTCCATCCCCTAATTTCAGTGTGTGTGTGCGACAGACATCCTCTCTGAATTCTTAATTTGCAGCCCCCTGCCTCTCCCTAACCTCTGCTGAAACAGGCATGCTGTGCCTCTCTGGTTTGCTTTTTCCAGAGAATTTGCCTCTGGTCTTTTAGGTGGGGAGTTAGTTGGAAGTGAGTTGCGTGGGTGGAGAGAGGTGACGGTAGTTGTCTGGCTGCTTCTGGTGTAAGAGCAACAGACCAATATCCCACAGTCCACTTGACTTTCCCACTGCTCAGCCAGAAAAGCTTCAGCTAGTCTTGCTACTTTCAAACCCCTGCCCTGTGTCTGCCCTCTGTGGGGCCAGTGTGTGTAAAAGCTGAGTTTCTAAAGATCCTAAAGAGGATTTGTGGAACAAAGTAACTTAGTTCACACTGTTTTCTGCCTACATGGCCAATCAAATTGTACCTTTCTTCACATTCTAAAGTCAGTTATCACTCTTTTACCTGAATTACTTCAGGTATCCAAAAACTAGAGAAATATTTTTGTCCAGTGTGGGTTTTGGGAAGGATAAATGATCAACACTCATGTGTAAGTTAGAGTTTTTAGCTGTTATTATTTTTTTTTCTATTATGCTCTTAAGATACCATATTTTGGAAAATTAAAAAGTTAACTTTAAACTAAAAATAAAAATCATAGGCTCTTTTCTGGCTGAACATTCATTCAAACTCTTTTGGTGGCTTTCTTCTGAAAGTAATTCCAGTCATTTTTTTCTCCTTTAGAAAATCTACAAAACCTACAAAATTATAAGAAACAAGAAGGTTATTAGAAGAAAATAATCCAACATTGGCCACTACTCAGTATTTTTTATTTAATAGAAAACCCTACCTAAAAGAATGTAACATTTTCTTTTGAAGTTTTGTTTTGCTTTGTTTTTGGTTTTGTTTTTTATTTGTTTGTTTGTTTTGTTTTGTTTTGAGAGAGTGAGAGAGAGAGAGAAAGAGAGGAGAGAACGCATGAGTAGGGGAAAGGGGCAGAAGCAGATGGAGAAGCAGGTTCCCCACTAAGCAGGGAGCCTGACGTGGGGCTCCATCCCAAGACCCTGAGATCGTGACCTGAGCCAACAGCAGACTCTTAATGAACTGAGCCACCCAAATGCTCTAGAGTGTTACATTTTCTTATTTTTCTCACTCACTGTCTTTTTTTTTTTTTTTTTTAGATTTTATTTCTTTATTTAACAGACAGAGATCACAAGTAGGCAGCGAGGCAGGCAAGAGAGGGGGAGCAGGTTCCCTGCCAAGCAGAGAGCGCAATGCGGGGGCTTGATTCCAAGATCCTGGGATCATGACCTGATCCGAAGGCAGAGGCTTAACCCACTGAGCAACCCAGGCGCCCCTATCACTCACTATCTTATAATTAAATGAAAAGTAAGGGGCTGATCTAAAAACCACTTTATTGAATGCTCTAAAAATCAATACTTTAAAAATACTACCAAATAATTGGCACTAGGAGATTATCTGATAATTCCTAAGCTCTTCTCTTATATTTACTTCAAGTCTTAGATTTAGATAGGCATTATTGTCCTATCATATGGTTTTAAATTATAGTATTTTGGCTGAAAATGGAAAATTTTATTACAGAAGTCATCATATGAACAGCTAAAATAATTGCTTCAGTACTATAAGAAAAAATAGCTTAATATAAGTGAACAAAAAATTGAAAATTATTTAGATGAGATACTTATATTAAAATAAACATTGCAAAGTATTTTTATATAATAGTCAAGTTCATTTATATACTCAATATGTAGTTCTACTAACAACAAAATAACAGCAACAACAAAAGTCTTGTAGCACCCATTTGGGGTTCTGTTACGGAAAATGAAGGGAAAATACCGTGACTCTAGGTAACTGAGCTATTTCAAAACTTTCTCTCCATCCTAACAAATAATGAAACTGATTCACATGTACTCAGATTGTCCACACATAACTGAAAAAGTATCATTGCCTTTGTACTAGGTCAAAATTTCTTAATTTTTCTAATAACAAAGTATAACTTTTGTTGCCTTTATGTGACTAAATGTTGAATATAGGCTGGTTTTGGACTAGAGTTAAGAAATTTGGATCAGGGATCTGGAACATACTGGTGTTATTTTAGCAGTGATTTTCACCTCTGAGACTTCTTTTATTAATAGTCTATTTCCCTAGTCAGGTGACAACAGATGGAAGACTGTCATTAGTTAGTTGTTCTCCAAATTCTTTGTCATCCATTAACTGTTCAACCTTGTTCTGAGAGCAGGTTTGTTACTTTCCCCCCAAAACCTTATTGTCTGAGCAGAGATTAAAGAAACTTTTTCTTTGTTGTTCTTAAGTTTTTGTTTGTCTGTTTATTTTGAGACATGTGCTTCTCATTTATATTTGTCTTTGGTTATATCCTTATTTCTATCCTTTATACATTTCTCTTAATTTTTCAAAAGCTGTACTTGTTGGAGAGCTCCCCAGCCTCTCATATATTGCTTTAAGGTAGCTTCTCTTCTTCTATCATAAAAACAAAATATAATTGCTTAAACAGAAATGTGTTTTTGAGAGCTTCTCAGCTCTCTTGCGGCCCATTACCTCTTCCAGTCTCAAACTATGAAATTGCCCAGTAGTCTTTCTGAGGCTTATTTCTCTCACGTTTGTCTCTTCCTATAACTCTCTTTCCTAATGACCAAGATAAGTACGCACATTTTCCATAGATACTTTGAACACCAATTCAACTGACTTCAATTTTTCTACCTGGTAGTTTGTTTTGTCTAATGTATTATATTTTCCACTTATGATCATCTTGATACTCATTTTAATTTCATTTACATCTTCAATATATTATAAAAACAGGTGTTATTTCTGTATTGATTCCTGTTCGTAATCAGGGACCCTTCATTTACTCTGATAAGTTAGAATGAAGAGAGGAAAACTAATGCTTTTTGTTTTTCCTATAAAGAATGTATTTATTGATTACCTTAAATTTGAAGATACTATAGCAGCTTCACTGGAATTCTTATTTATTTATTTGTTTGTTTGTTTATTGTTTATTTATTTATACCCCCCCACAACCCCCCTTGAGGCAGTTTGGAGGATATCTAATGCTTGAAAATTTCTGGCCCTATTTGCTCTGGGTCAAAATGGTCGAGTGTTGGGCGCCTGGGTGGCTCAGTGGGTTAAGCCGCTGCCTTCGGCTCAGGTCATGATCTCAGGGTCCTGGGATCGAGGCCCGCATCGGGCTCTCTGCTCAGCAGGGAGCCTGCTTCCTCCTCTCTCTCTCTGCCTGCCTCTCTGCCTACTTGTCATCTCTGTCTGTCAAATAAAATAAATAAAATCTTAAAAAAAAATGGTCAAGTGTTATACCTGCATATCCCCATTTCATCTGATATAACCCATTATGTAAGTATTCATATACTGCAATTTAATTTTGTGGTTACTTAATTCCCTTCTTTTTTTTTTTTTTTTCCCTTGTGGAGTATCAAGCGCAATTCTTTTTTTTTTTAATATAATTTTTTATTTTTTATAAACATATATTTTTATCCCCAGGGGTACAGGTCTGTGAATCACCAGGTTTACACACTTCACAGCACTCACCAAAGCACATACCCTCCCCAATGTCCATAATACCACCCCCTTCTCCCAAACCCCCTCCCCCCAGCAACCCTCAGTTTGTTTTGTGAGATTAAGAGACTTAATTCCCTTCTTTATATTACTGTAATGTCCTTGGAGTCATGACTTTGATAAATTAGTTAATTTAGCATATAATTGAGAAGAAGGTTGGAAGTAAACTTAGTTAAACTTGATAATGGATTGCATGTGATGGAGGAGTAAAGGGGACAGATCTAGAACTATCCATAGATGTCTGAAGTCTGTGAATAGAAGGAAACTAGGGCCATGAACTAAAGTATGAGATACATATAGAAGAAGTGTTTACAAACATTTTTATGTAGATACTTTAATTGGGTCTTATGATAAGATCAGTTATGGGTACCTTATTGCTGTTTATGAAAAATAACAATATTTTATAATGATAAAATTAAGATTGAGAAAGTTTATTTTTACTTGGTTAATGTTATAATAGTGAGATCCTGAATCAAATGCCTTAAGAGACTCCCCACTCTTTAGACACTTAATGATATCTAAAATGTCCCAGAGGCTTTCAACGTTAGCTTGAGTGAAATTTTTATGATATATTAATTATTCAATATAAAGTAAAGATATAACTGTGAAGCCTTTTCAGAAATATTTAATTCTCATTTGAATTCAAGAGGAAGTTGGGTGGAAGTGTATAAACACAAACTTCTCTCCCATGCCCAGAAACAGGTAGACTTTGTTTCATTGTGATGGTTCACATTTTTTTTAATCTCAAAGTTGCTAAGTTAAGAAAATTAGTTAATTATCAGGAAAACTTGATCACTTCAAAACAGACTTTTCTAAATTCAAACTTAGGAAACTATTTTAAAAACATATGCTGATTTGCTAATGTAGAACATGGAATGGAGAACTTCTACCCATGATCCTGCCTCACTACATGTTTTTGTATCTCAAAACATAACCTATTTCTACATTTTGAAGTTACTTGAAAAACCAAGAGTATAAGTTCATGCCAATTTTATGAAATTCAAATTTCAGTTTATAAATACAAAGGTATTGACACATAATCTTACAACTTAATTAGCATATTATATATGACTACTTTCACCTTCCCTGAGTGGAATTCAGTAATTGTGACAGAACCCTTATGACCCACAATTCCTAAAATATTTATTATCTGGCCTTTCACAGAAAGAGCTTGCCAACCCCTAGTCTAGAATAGTAACACACTTTTGCATTTTAATCTATAGGATATCTACTTTTCTATATTAAACAAACAGAAAATAAATTAATACTTAGTTGCTCTTTGCAAGATGAACATTAGAGAGTTAGATGAATCTATATTATATATTTGGAAAAGCTCAATGGTTTATTATTGTCCCAAAATAAGGTGGGATATAAATATGCATATAAGCTATTTCTACTCTCATCCTCTAGCAGTGCTAGAAAGTATTGACAAATCTTGTTATTTAGGTCTCACATTAATATGTCCTCTTCATATTGTGTTAATTTAAAATTGTTTTCCCACATCACTAGTATTCATACTATACTACGATGTAAATCATGCAGCAAGGCTTTGAAGTAATAGACTACACACAACTAGTTGCTGATTTAGTAATTCTGAGGGAGTTCTCAGGAGTCTTTCTCAGAAAGCATCTCAGACAATTATGATCAAGAAGGCTTTTGAATGACAATGGGAAACTGTGCTCTCTATTTTTATTTATTTTTATGTTTATTTTTTGTGCTTTATATATTTATTTATTTTTTTTTGTGCTTTATATATTTAAACAAAGTTATATTATAGATTTCTTACACTAAAACCAGCTCACTTTTATTAGACTTTAAAATATTTTATGATTTGTTCTGTCTCTTATGAGAGTGATTTCTCTATGCTTGGAAATCTTTGGATGAAAAATTTTTTTCTAAAATGTGGGATAAAACATGGTATTATAATGAGCAGGAATGTAAGCCAGCAAATGCCACCTAATATCACCAAATTAATAAGAAAGAAATAAAATATCACCTAATATCACCTAATATCACCAAATTAATAAGAAAGAAATAAAATCAAAACATAATATATTCTTTTACTAAATAGTCTAACTTTATCTTTTAAATTTATTTTTATTTTTTGTCTGGTATAAAACCAGTAAAATTTTATCATAATTAACTGTAGTCAATAACCAACATTGAAATGACTGCCCTTGAAATGATAAGTTCATCAGACATATTTTGATTTTAATCTCATAAGCAAATTTCATTTTTAATTTCCTGGAGATTTGGCTATTCCCCTGTTCTATTTACTGGTCTAATTTCTAATTTCAGTAATCTCTGCTTTTCCTAGTTTTTTATTGCTTTCTATTATATTTCTTTATAGGGAATCCAGGAAAAGTTGTTAGAAAATGACCCCCCCCAAAAAAAAGAAAATGACCCCCAAACTGTAACAAACAAGATAACAAGAGCACTTTTTCTTTTAAGCTACTAAAGTATATATTATAGCTTACATAAGCCTAGGATTACAGAATTAAATTGTAACACTAAAAAACTGAATAAAACACAGCCTGAACCAAGAGATTCAGGTGAATTCTATCAGTATTAGCACAAGCTTAATTTATGTAATATTCATAAATGGTCATATGATTTCCTGTTCCTACTAAAAGATATTCATGACCTCTTGGATGGTTTGGTTGTTCTTTCTTTTTATTCTTTGAGAGAAATATATATGCACACAGAATAACAAAAATCTTTCCAAAAGAGTTCTTTCCAAAAATATTTTGGAAAGATTCTGATTTAAGCTCAAATATGGTTTGATCATCATGGATATTTTTACTAATCATAATTATTAAGTTGCAATTCATGTAAAATAAGTTTCAAATAATGAAGTCATAGTTATAAATGTACCCAAAGAACATTGTTAAATTCCAAGGTTTCAATTCTGAAGAAGTCATTTCTTAGTAAATTGTATTTCCTTATAGAAATGGGAACTTCAATAAATTACCTCTGCATTTATTATTAATATGCCTAATTTAAGAGTATTAAAGGGCAAGGATTTTTTCTCATTTATGCATTTATTTATTTATTCATATATTTCCTACTCTTTCTTGCTCCTTTCCAGCCCTTTCCACAGTCTGTATTGTTAAATATCTTCATCTTTCAAATCTCAATTTAAGCTCTTTCCTATGAGACATTTCTTCATCATTCCATATTTTACTGTATATTCTTAAATATATGTATTAAATTCAATGCAAAGTGCTACTGTGGAATTATCATATGTATTATAATTACTGCATTCTCTGTGCATGAAGTTTATAACTTGGGGCTATGTCATTTCATCTTTACATTTCCAAAGACTGGCACAACAAGAACCACAAATATACCACTACAGAAATCAATAAGTTAAACTTATCTTTGAATTAAGTAGTATTATGATACAATTAAATTTAGTGCAAAATAAGCTAAGAACTCTTTATAGGAGCACATTAATCTACCCATTTATTTAGAAACTTGGATAAAATATATCATAGGAAAAGGCACACACACACACACACACACACACACACAAATTCCAAGGGGGAATACTTCTCTACTATATTCATAAACATCTTAAAAAACAAAGCCATCTGGTGTAAAGAAAAATTCAAGCCAAGAACTGGTGAAAGAAAAAAAAAAAGTGGTGTGACAACCTTGACATAAAAGCTACTTACTCCCAAAGCCAATTTCTTATGTTTTTCAGTTCAAAATCACATCTCTCTGAGAATCTAATTAGTCTCATTGAAATCTGATATGCCCAATAGACTATTTTATCACATCAGGGATTAATGTGAATATATTTATTCAAGGTGCCAAACTGTAATGACAGACCAACCCATAGCACAACTTGCCAAATGGATATGAACTATACAAGCTAATAAATGTAGAAAAGAGTAACAACCCTTAGAATCTGTGACTCAGACATAGAGCAAATAGCACCAGCTGACACTAGGAATTAATCACCATCCATTATTAATGAGGATTTTGCCATTCTTTCCTGTGAAAATTATTATTTTTTCTCTTGCCATGATGACTTAGGAGTGTCAGAAAAGGAGTTTTCCAGAAACAGGAAATCAGCATGTGTGGTCTACACTACTTAGCTTTTATTCTAACTAAGAACATCACCCTCATATAGCAGGAAATTGAAAATGACTAAACCATACTGTCTCACTTCACAGACATCATTTGATATCTTTTTAATAATAACACTGTGATATAAATCATTGATACTGATAGTTCCTCAATGCAAAAATCAGTGACCTTAATTTTTTGCCTTTTTCCTTTTTGTTCATGATTAATGAAAACTAAAATAGAACAGAAAGCAATGACTTCTTGTTTTAAAAGGAAAAGGCTTCCTTCTATGATTTCCAAATCATTGACACAGATAACAATAGCAATCTAGGAATAATAAGGAACATGTAAATGAGAATGCTCAGGGCTCTGAAGAGGTGGATTCCAAGAGAATGACAATATTAATCTTTCAGATATATAAATTGTCCTGCTTGTTTGCAAAAGGAGCCGCTATTCTCTGTTCTGCATTAAGCAGCTAGGGATAATGATTTTTAAAGCAGGAAAAAAAAAATCAAAGTATTTCTCTTGTTTAGGGCATCTGTTACTCATTGTCCTCTGGCCAAAGAGTTGCAGGTTCTGATTCATATACACTTAATTGTTTATTCATAATTTTGAAAAGTTCTCACATTTTATAGTCATTTACAAGCCCTAGAATACTTTCATATAATTTATGTGATGCTATCAATCTGGAAATGAATAATAATTTCTTTTCCTATTGAATTAAGGTATAATTTATTTCACTGAATTAGAATACAGAGTAATTCTGTTGCCTGAGTTAATTCAACATCAAATGTTTAAAGACCATTTGTTATTTTTTTTGGTCCAGTAAAATTTCATCGCTTAAAATATAAATCTGTTCATCCAAATGCAAACATGAAAATATACTCATTGAGTGTTTCCTTGTCCCCATGCACTGTGTCAACTATGTGTTTCCTTACTTAACCCTTCTCCCAACTCTTTAAGGTCAATATCATTACCATATGAGAAGACTAAGGCTTGGAAAAGTTAAAGACCTTGTCCAAAAATATGCAGCCACTTAGTTTGCAGCTTAGGATTTGCCCATTCATTTTTCTTCAGGGGCCACCTCAACACTTCATAAATACCGTGTATGCTAGTCCACATTAAATTGTCACCTCATGGAGAATTCTTGTTTCAAATTGATTTCCAGTGGCAAAAATATTTACGTCATCCAGACATTAAGCAATCATAAATATAACCCAATGAGGAGCTTTATACATATTGAAATCAATTTATATAATTATTAAATTTAGTCACAATGTGTTATAAAATACCCATTACTTACATAAACTATAATACTGTAAATATAAAATATTGAGTTTTTTTGTTTTGATATTTATAAAAAGGTTCAGTAAATACACTCTCTGAAATCTAAAATTCCATTTCCTTGGACTAATTCTCTTCTTTACTAGGGAATCTAGTAAATTCATAAAATTTAAGAAAATAAATCTTAAAAAAATTAAAGTAAAATAAGTCTTTCAGATAAAAATACTGGGTTATTTCTGTGATACTTGAAAGATTATAGGACCGCAACAAGTGATTTTTACTTGTTTTTGGTAAGGCGTTTTTAGAACAAATTCCTGAGGAACATCTAAAAGATGACAATTTTTAGTTTTTGCTCTAGATTGACAATGGAATTGAATTGCAAATGCAAACATAAAAAGTTGTGTTGATTGTCTGGACATTGCTGAATCAGTGACATTCACATACACTGTAATAATATTCCCCTCCTCATCAAATATCTAAAAACAAAAATAGAAGCTCCAAACATTTAAAAATTCATGAAATTTATATTTTTCCCTAACATCTCAACAACCATATGAGCTATTGGAATCATTTGCCTCTAATAAGATATTTATAACAGCACACCTGCCATTGAGGGATATTAGTGAAATCATCAGAAAACTGCTTATAAAGTTTAATTACAATGCTCAGTACTGGTGTTATCCTTAAGAAAGAATAGCTATAATTGTCACAAATAAATATATATGCAACTACTTTGCAAAAGTAAAACCATATAGTGAGTAAAAATGATAATATTTAGAATTCATTCCTGAACTCCTTTTCAATTATTAGGTTAAAAAGCCAAAATTGTAAGTCATTTCTGGATAGTGTGCATTCAATTCTCATAGTCACTCTCTGCCTTTGAAGTCTATACTTAAAACATATGCTTTAGTATTTGTTGTTTTAAGGTTAGTCTTCTGGTGATCGGGGGGGGCGCGGTGTGGAATAGACACTGGACGGACTCTCTCAATATTCTTCATAGCTTTCTTGGGGTATTCCAGACGGAGAAAAAGATGTTTAGCTTTGGAGTCATTCAGATCTAGCTTCAAATCTGAGCTTCTTTAATTATTAATGGTGCACCTCAGGGCAAGGTAACTAACCATCCAAAGTTTGACTTAGTAAGCAAAGGGGGAGAGACTGACACCTGTTGTGTACTCAGCTATATAGCCTCAAAAATTATCTGACACAAACAGGGCTCAGGTTTTCGTTGAATCCAACTGCAAAGAAAATTCTCAGCTGCCCTGAAGATTAATAAGAATTATCAGAAACCAAGTGTAAGAAATAACGTAACACAATGCATGGCAATTGAAAGCAATCATTAGATCTGCTTCTCTTCTGTACCTTCTGTCATGAATACTCTTGAGATCCTGGATTTTTTGTTTTTATTCATAGATCTGAGGTTAATGCATCCATATGCATTGTCTATACTTGTGGCTCTGTATTTATCTGTTTTTTAAATTGAAACACAGTTGACATTCAATGTTGCATTAGTTTCAGGTATGTAACCTAGTGAGTCAACAACTGTATACTTTATGCCCACCACAAGGACAGCTACCATCTGTCACCATACAAAGCTATTATAACATTATTGCCTATATTGTCTGTGCTATACCTTTCATCTCAGTGACTTCTTTATTCCATACCTGGAAGCCTGTTCCTTCCACTCCCCCTCACCCATTTTGCCCATCCTCTTCTCACCTATTCCTGGCCCTTTCTTTTGATTCAGATTATCATATTTCTACAAAATTGGTTCATAAGGTTGTCTAAAATTGTGTTGTCTGGAATGAGGGGGAGAAACCTTAATTATGTGCATGACATTTAGATTTGGATGCTTTTCTCTTGGCAAATTTTTGACATGTTCAATGATATTAATTAAAATTCTAAGTATTTTCATTATGTAAAATTTTAGCAATATGTATTTTCCATGTCTAAACCGCAATCATTTTCTTTTTCTCATTAGTTCTTCCATTTATAATACTTCCGGTTTCAAATCACCTTTAAAAATAATGGGAACTTGGAATTAAAATTAAAAAAATAATTAGAAATAATGGGAACTTAAAATATAAAACAAATGAAAGCTCAATTATAACTTGGTTACGTCAAATAATATAATCAGGACTCAGTTTTATCTACATTTCTTAGCTCAGTAGCTTTGTTTTAGGTCCTTCCTTGGAAAACATCCACCTTTCTGAGAAATATCTTTTAAGTACTTCCCAAATGACATGTTCCTATATTCAAATCCAGCACATAAGAAAAACAAGTTCCATAAATCTAAGTTTGAAACCATGAGATGGGACATTTTAATTGTATTATGACAATCATAATTCTGAGTATGGAGGGGAGGATTAATCTCAACAAAGCTACATAGCTGGAAAATATGAACTGTTACCAAGATTTGATTGTCAATAAATATCAATCTCAGTCCAATTCTTTAACCACCCAATTAAAAAAGAGATCACTTCTTGTCAATAATGACTGACTCCTAAAAGCTATGTCAAAAGATATAAATATGTATACCAAACTCCCCCTAAAAGGAAGACAAAATTTGTTATGTTATTACATTCGATTTTATATTGAGGATCTCTGGATGATATGCAGGACTCTGTGAAATCTGGCTGTAATTTCCCAATGGCTGACAACTATTTTTTTTTTTAAGATTTAAAAAAAATATATATTTATTTGATAGACAGAGATCACAAGTAGGCAGAGAGGCAGGCAGAGAGAGAGAGAGAGAGAGAGAGAAAGAGAGGAGGAACCAGGCTCCCTGCTGAGGAGAGAGCCCAATGAGGGACTTGATCCCAGGATCCTGGGATCATGACCTGAGCCGAAGGCAGAGGCTTTAACCCACTGAGTCACCCAGGTCCCCCCAATGGCTGACAACTTAACATGAGATGATAAATGTAACAAAGCCTAAGATGTCCAATATATTCATATAACAACGTATATAATGCAAGAATAATAAAAATTCCCCTTTGGAAACACAGAATGACCACTAGTTCATAACACACATCATGTCAGAATGGAATAACAAGCAGTGGCTCCTGGGTAGTTCAGAAGGTTAAGTGGCTAGCTCTTGATTTTGGCTCAGGTCATGATCTCAAATCATGCACTCAGCGCTCAGCACTCAGCAGGGAGTGCACAGGGCTCCCTGCACTCAGGGTTCAGCACTCAGCAGGGAGCCTGCTTGAGGACTCTCTCCTGCACCTCCTCTCCTTGCTGGTGCACATACATTCTCTCTCTCTCAAATAAATAAATAAATCTTAAAAAAAAAAAAATAGAATGGACTAATAGCTATTTCTATGCTATCATTTAAGTATATTTTATTGGTTTTAAAATATAGGGTTTTCACTGTGTTTTGTTGTGTGTTTGTTTGTTTTTTGGTTTAAAAAAAATCTGCACTGACCACTGCATTTCATTCTTACTGATTGTCCTTTCCTGGGGAAATGTTTTTAAATAACTACCTCCATCTCCATGCCATTGTTCTTACTATTCCATAGGCCACTACTTGTTTGTCTGAATTTTATGTTTAGAAATTGTTTTAGGAGTTAAGCAATCACATACTTTAACAGGCTGAATTGAGCTGCCCCTGCCTATGAGATATACAGAAAAATTAAATATGTTTCTTTTCTGTTCATTTCTGAGGTATTCAGTTATAACTTTTGGTCTAGAGCAAGGCATGCTGAATTTTTTCTTTTTCTTTCTTTCTTTTTTGTTTTAAGGATTAATTTCCTTTTCTTTTCTTTTCTTTCTTTCTTTGTTTCTTTCTTTTTTTTTTTTTTTTTTTTTTTTTTTTTTTTTTTTTTGGTCTTTTCTCTATTTCTTCAGACTTAATTTCCCTGGAATTTGCCATTTTAATCTCCTCCTGCCTAGAGGAAATTTAAAATAATTTGTACCCATCCCTACGTGGCATTCAGGTTGCCCTTTGAAAATGATCCTATTTAGCATAAATAATGGTATTTATCAATTAAATTATTAGAGTTGTTAAGTGTGAGAGACCCTTAGCTGTAGGCTTCTCTTTGAATCTCAAATTATCCCTTTCTGAAGTCTCACCTTCTAGAGTTTTCCAGCTATTTAACATTCCACAATATTTCACCCAGTTGCTTTGGTTTATAGTCTCAGGTAGAAACATTTTTATTGGCAAAGCCATATTTTTTTTACTGTATGACCCTGGTGGTTAGTTCTCTAGTGTGGATTTTTTTTTTTAACTCCTAAGAAGTTCAAAGATTCAATAAGTAGCTAGTAAACTCAAATACTACTAAATTATCCTGCTGTGAATCCTAATTTTATAGTCCAGGGAGGCACATGGTCTGTGTTACAAGGTACATTAATTCACTGTGTATAAGGGAAGAAAAATATTTTCTGATTCCTCTACTCAAGAGGATCACCATTGCTTTTCCCAAAGAAGACAGAAACAGTGTGGCAGATTATCACTTCAGCTGCAGCAAATTCAGTTCAAACTCCCTCAGTATAAGCAGATAGATATATTAATTATTGTTAGCCCATAGACAAGATAATATGATAGATTCTATTAACAAAATCCCCTGAGCTAAGCCAAGATAAACAAACCAGAAGTTTATAAGTATTTGTTGATAAGTACCTCAAGTAAAAGATTAAAATTAATATTGGAAGACAAGAAGAAAGAGAAGAAATATGTAGCCAAAGGAGTAACAGTCTAGGAAATCATGACCTTATGCCACAGCAAGAATAAGCTGGAAAGCAACACTTGATAGATGTTGTGGAATCCCAGTAAGTGTTGAGTTGATATGTCACTATGTCACCTACTTGTTACCTAGTAACCTAGTAATTTCTTGTTACCTACTTGTGAGGATTTCTGTAACTGAGGTTGCTAATAATAATCAAATATGATTTTTCTTAGACACACACTTGACTACATTTTTCAGGTCCCTTGAAGTTAAATGTGATCATGTCCCTCTGATCTAGCTGGTGAAATATAATATGAAGTTACCTGACTCCTGCTACCCTCTCCACAAGTAAATAACCTCTCATAAAAAGTTTTCCATGTTTCTCCCCCTTCTTACTGAATGAAACAAGCAAACAAACAAATATGTTAATAAATATATTAACACATAAATATGTTAATCTAGAAAGTCACATATTGTAGATGAGATGAGAGGAGAAAACAGGGTTCATTCTGGGTCTCTGAATATGTGAAGCAAACCACTTCATTCACCTGCATACTACCCAAGCCAAGCAAGAAACAAATTTCTGTTTCATAGACTCATATTGAGTTTGAATATAATTGGTATTGTTGTCTAACCTATACTAATTAATATAGAAATCAGAATTAGTATTTGATACTATATAGTAAGCAATTACAAAACTGGTATTAGAGACTGGAAAGGTTTCCCAGGGCTGATTGAAAACACTTTGCAATACTGTGATTTCAATAACTCAGAAGGCAAGTAGTCTACTATTACTGTAGTTATAGGGGAAGGGATCAAATAGAGATGTAGATAGAATTTTAGTATGTGTTGACTTCATTGCTACACTTAGTAAGATTTTTATAAAAACAAATTAGCTTAGTCAAGAACTGGCTATTTGAGAGCAGAGCTAAAAGGAAGTAAGAGTCAAGAAATTTAGTTTTATAAAAATGAAATGTCAGCTGCTCCTGGAACCCCATAAATAGAATATAAGGTTTTTTAACCCAATCATATTGCTTTATACAGTCTCAAAGTTGAATAACTTCTATGAAAATAATGCAGACATGAGGACAAAGAGACAAATATTAAAAAAAGTCCAAAGAACTCTTTCTTGGAAATAAACTAAGTGGAAGTTACTGGCATGCATAACTGAATGGAAGCAAAAAGGATCAGAGGACTATTGAGTTGATTTTGAGGAGAACCATGAGCCTGATCTTAAAAGACTTGTCATTATAAAAACCTGGGCTGTAAACAGAGTGTAACCTATTGTACATTATATTATCTAAAGACCACTTCAAATGTCAACACACAATGGACAAAATAGAACTGCCCAGAGGATGGAGCCAGTTGTCACATAGAACATGGGCAGGCAGATTCCACACAGAAGATCCAGGCTATAATAAAAGAACTCACTGTGTTTCTGGGTCCCACAGTATTTTCCCAGCAGAAATACATCATGTCTCCAAATAAATGACTGCTATGTGTTTACCTTGACTTCTTCAATTAATGGAAAATTGTATCATGCATCATCTTTCCTTGTTCCCCCTTTCTATATTAGAAGTGGGAAAGTTTCAGGGAGAGATACTTTGCATTCTCATTTTATAAACTGACTTACTTTAAAAACAAAAAACAAAAAACAAAAAACAAAAACAAAACAACAACAACAACAACAAAAAAACAGGGGCACCTGGGTGGCTCAGTGGGTTAAGCCTCTGCTTTCAGTTCAGGTCATGATCTCAGGGTCCTGGGATGGAGCCCCGCATTGGGCTCTCTGCTCAGCAGGGTGACTGCTTCCCTCTCTCTCTCTGCCTGACTCTCTGCCTACCTGTGACCTTTTCTCTGTCAAATAAATAAATAAAATCTTTAAAAAAAACATTCGGGCAATATGACAAGATCATTTTAATAGCAGGAAACTCAGGACTTTTGAAATGCAGTAACTGGGTAGACTGGTAGGGTAGGATGAGTATGTTTTATTTAAGTGCATGGAAATTAGGGTACAAATGGATATTTGGTGAACAGAAGTTTTTCTTGCACTGCTAAGCTCTTCAAAATCTAACTTCTCTCTTTCCTTGACACACAGCTAAAACACATATTTCAGTTTCACTTGGAGTTAGGTAGGACTGGGTTCTAAATAATAGAATATATATATTTAGCTTTTCCTATATAACAAAACACTCTGAGATTTAGTGGCTTAAAATAACAAGCATTTATTTAGCTAATGGTTTTATAAGTCAGCAATTTGGACAGGGGTTATCTGGAAGTTTTTTGTTTCTTTTGTTTTGTTTTTGTTTTTGTTTTGCTTGACCCACTCATTCATCATTGGATCTACTTCCAGGGGTTGTTTAGCTGTCTGCTAAGACAGTGGGGGAATTCTGAGCCATCTGTCTCTCATCATCCAACAGATTATCTGGGACATCACATAACAGAAGTTTCTAAGAACAACAAAAGAAAGTAAACCCCAAAGCTCATTTTTTTTTCAATTTCCTATTGATTAAAAAAAAAAAAAAATACCGAGGTCCAAATGTAAGTTTCATGAAAATATATCCAACCTTATAATGGAAGGAACTGATAAGTCCAATTACAAAAAGGTATGCAGACAACAATGGGAATAATCAGTGACCAGTTTTGTAATATTTTACAAAAAATGAATTAAACCAATGTGTGCAACTTCCACATCTACTCATTAAAATCTCCCATGCTTTTTTCATGGTCTTTCACCCTTAAATTAACTGGATAGGAACAATTGTTTTGGGGTGTTATATGTGGTCACAAGTTCCTTGTTACTTTTTTCATCAGGATAAGAATCTCTATTGGCCATGTAAGCTGTTTGCGTAAATAAAATGCAGTTGCAGTGGTGTGTTTCATTTCCAGGCCTAGCCTTTAAGTCATGAAAAATTCAACATTTACCCTCTTGGAACCCTGAACCACCATGTAAAGTTGCATCCAACTTGTTAGACCACGTGAAGAGAGAGAAATTTCTTATCAACCTTCAACTTCAGCAATTCTGAGCTGTCAAACATATGAATGTAGCCATCATGAATTTCTATCAAGCCTGTAATTATTCTATTTCATCTGAACTTCTGGACATGAGAAGGGAAACCAAGTTGAGGCTTCAGAAGTTGCTAATCACATGAGTGAGCTCAGATGGGACCATGTAAAGCATCTTCCAGGTAAATCCAGAGATTTTTGGCAAATTATGAACATGGTTTTCATTCCTTTCTTCTTTTTTGACCATTAAATGGGGGTGGGGGAGGCAGTTTATATAGCAGTAGGTAACCAAAGCAACCATGGTGACCTTGGAAGATACTTGAAGATGGTGGAGCCTCTATCTACTAATATGGCCTGAATGAGTCAGATGATAAACTTTAGCCTTAGATATCCCCAAGATAGTAAATAACAACAATAAGAAATAAGATGTTATCCTATTGAGCAATTTTACATATAGTTGTATATGATTTTCCTGCAATTCAATCTACTTTAAAAATAAAAGCTCCTATTTTCAGTGGTCAGACTTTGTTTCTAGAGTCTTCTCAGGCATTGTCCATCCCATTCCATTAGGCTGCTCACTTTCTGGTGATTTAAGACATCTCAAAATTTTCTTCTTCTCCCAGAATATAGGGTATGAGGGTTTAAACACCTTATATATGTTTTTGGAATTATAAAATAGTCTTGCCTGTGACCAAAATGGAACAAGTAGAATCACAAGTGAAATTGCCCACTTAACTAATACAGTGATAGAACACTTTGTTCCTGTCACATCAGAATGAAACAGTGAAAAACTCATTTTGAGTTGACACAAGAAAGATTGAAAAAAAAAAAAAAGAAAAAAATAAGTTCTGCAGAGGTAATGCCAAATGGAAGTCCCAAGGTCTTAATCTCCATGGGAATAAAGCACTTTGAAATCACAAGGCAATCTTCTCTATAATAGTGATCATTCAAGCCGCCCATGATCATGAAATATTTCAAGTAAACACGAGGAAATGATCAAATCTACGAAGATGAATTTGTTCATGAAAAAACTAATATATCATTGTATGAAATGAATACAGAAAATATTAAAAGCCTTGTGAGAAAGAGGATGGATTTGATGTTACATCCCATGTACAATCTTATCTTTGGAGAAAAGCTCTATTTCTTATAGAGTGGTAGAGAAATGACATAGTATCACACAAGATAAAAGACCAAGATATAAGGTAGGAAATCAATGTAAACTCTTAACTCTATGAAAACCAGCATAAAATTATACAGAACATACTCAAGAATTAATTACTGTCAAATCCCCAGTGCAAAATATTCATGGAAACCAGGATAATACATGTCACTCCCCTGCCAAAACAGGGAAAGTCCAAGGAAACCTGGGCTAAGTTGGTCACGTATAGATGAATGAGTGAGTGAGTAAAGAAGCATACAGAGGGATTATGGAATACATCTACATCCATGAGATTATCTGGATTAGATCCAATTTTATCCAATAGAAGTTCCTTTGAGAAAGGAAATGTTATATAATCTGAGCTGTCGAATACAGTAGACATGAAACACATGTGGTTACTGAACACATGAAATGTGAGCAATGCAAGTGAGGAATAGATACTTACATTAATTTTTTTACATTTAAATTAAGTAACATGCCATTAATTAATTTAAGCATAAATATAAATAGCCATGTATGGATATTTGCGTTGGGATACCAATACTTCTGGAACAGATGGTGATTATAGAGCTATTTAAATGAAATACCATCTTATCAAGATCCAAATAACTTTCCTTTGAGGGAAAATCTTCTCTTCTAATTAGTACCTGTTTATTCATTTACCAGGACTACATTGAGCCTATCCTTTCTTGCCCGACAGTGCTAGTTAGTGGGATGGAACAAAGCATATTCTGAAGCTTAATGGAAAAAGAAATAACTGGATATTGTTTTGCTTCATGTTCACATAATGTAGTTAGCTTTTAGGACATAATTTTGGCCTATGTATTCACCATCGAGATGTTTTACAATTTGGCCCCAACCTGGTTTCTAATTATTTTGCCAAATACTCTTTCTATTGTAGGTGAATATCACTATTCTACTTGGAAGTCATTCCCTCAGCGGTATCTAATCCATCACATCTTTTCTTCTCTTCCTCTCCTTCCTCTCCTCCCTGTTCTTTTCTCCTCCTCCTCCTCCTCCCCCTCCTCCTCCTCCTCCTCTTCCTCCTCGCTGCCTTCTTCTTCTTCTTCTTCTTCTTCTTCTTCTTCTTCTTCTCATCTTCTTTTCAACTTTTATCACCCTCAAAATGCAGGAAGAATTCATAAAAATAAATTACTTTCTCTACTTTCTAATTCTCATGACTTTTACCCGTAATTGTGTATAATTTATCATGAATTCCTCCTACTTATTCTTGAATGATTTTCCTCTGCCCTGTGAGATCCTTAGGTCTTAACTCACTGTATTTTTCTAATTATTTTCTCTAACAATGAGGAAAGAATATAGAACAAATATTTATATGTACGTATTCAGAACCAGTTTTATGTAGCTATCAACTTTAATTCTCATAAAATTCTGTAATATATATATTGAGGGAAGGGAGGCCTGAAGAAGAACAGTAAATTGAGTAAATCGAGAAACTATTAAGTATTTGAATGTCCATTTAAGTACATTTTTCTCAATAACATCTTCATTTTGCTTCCTTATTATCAACACCAGAACCCACTCTTCCAGCCACTGCCCTTTGGGACTTTGAGATAAAATGAAGAAGAATATTCTGTTTAAGGAATGCTTGGCATAGGTAATTGACCACATAAGCCTACCAGCCTACTCATAGGCAAGATGCTGCTCTGAGTGGAACCTGACTCAGGCTAGGAAATATAATTTATGAAGCTTTTACAAATAATTATTTTCCTATATTTAATTATTTTCTCAATTCCTTCTCATGCTACAAGCTCCATCTAGCTACTATATCTTTGTACAGCCCATAATGAACAACAGGAGTTGCATACAGGAAAGTTTGCCTTTTCTGGAACCCCTGGAGTCATATTGCCACTCTATTATCTACCAAATCACAGGCTTATGCTATAAAATTCAGGAGGCCTATGGGACTTGTTCCTTCCTGGAAGCAGATATGAAATGTGATTCCTTCTAAATCTTCCTGTCTGGCATCCTTTCATTAGAAACCATAAATTATCAAGATCTTCTAGGGAAGGGAAAACAAGAATGTTTTCACCTTTTTATTACCTATAACCTAATTCTAGGAGATTTAACCAAACCCAAGAAAATTTTAAAATGCCTTCAGATCCCCACTCTCTAATGTCAGATACCTCTACTAGGAAACACAGGAATATACTGGATTTATTGGTCTTGGGATAAGTGTAACACTTGGGTAAAGAAGAAAAGAGCATTTGAGTCAATTTTGTACTACCTTCAGTTCAGTTCTCTCCAAATACATTTGATTGGAAAATCTCTCTGTAACCTTGAACTCAACACAATATCTGAGTAAGGGGTGATGGAGGGATTCACAAAGTGTTCGCTCTTCCCTAACTCTTCTCTGATCAGTGAGAACACTAAATACAGCCCTGTAAGTTTTCATTAAGCTCATAAAATCTGTGGACAACTCATTAATTCACTAACCTTTTGTTGTTGTTGTTGTTGCACAGATTTTACAATGGCTAACAGTTTTAGGTCAGGCAGTAGTATAAGTCCTGTTTACCTCTATTATTTTGAATAAGTTCTCACCAAGTTGTTCAGCCTGTCAGTTCTGTGACAATAAATTTGCTAATTACTATTCCTCCAGTGTCTTCTGTAACCATCAAGCCCAAGTTGCATTGAATCCTTAGAGAAATCAGCCCCAGGGAAAGTCCTAAGTGATGTCGATCCAGTCAGGAGAGTACAGCCCCTCACACTTGCCATTCACTTGTATCCAGGAGATAGCATTTCTTAACAGCCTGGTCCTTGTCTAAGGAATTGAGTTGTTTTGCAGAAAGAAATCAATTTCTCTGTGCATCATCTTTGCAATTGGGTAATTCTTGGCCACAAGCAAAATGGTGAATTCATAAATCTGATAGAGAATGATATCAACTTAGGATGGTTTTAAGATATTTTCTCAATCACCTTTTAAATCCACAGGTCCCATCTAGCCACTCTATGTTTCTACCACTCATAATGAGCAATTGTAATCACAGATAAGAAAGTTGGCCTTCTCCATTGTGATACTGACATTCAATTGTCTATCAAGTCACTGGCTTCGCTAATCATCATTATATAGCCCCACACTGAGTACTAGTTAATTTCTCTGAATCTCTTCTGTCCCCTACGTTTCTTCTTCTTTATCTATTATAAGCCCAGACTTACATGGGGGAATTTAGTAGAAAATGTTACAATGTATGCCAAGAATTTGTGAAGAAGTAGTATCTATTAACCCTCTCATGAACCATAGTAGTCTACTAGAGGACAAACATAACCAAATTTGTGTGAATTTTTTTTTAATTAATAACATACAATGTATTATTTGCCCCAGGGGTATAGGTCTGTGAATCTTCAGGCTTACACACTTGTGCAAAATGATTTTAGTTTAATTTTCCATGTTCTATAGCAGACATAAGTATGGAGGCCGAGAAACTTAAGGCCATCCCACCCCAAGTTTAACTGATGTGGGAAACAGAGGGAAAAGAAAATCAGTAAAATTCCTCACCTATTGACCAGCCCTTGAAACATACAGAGTGGCTCTCCCCTGGGGACTTAACTGCCCTCACCTTGACATTCTGCCAAGGACAATCCTAGTCTTACCGACCCCCTACCCGGACAGGTCCAACCAGAATCCTGTAAGTCTACTTTAACAATTCCTTTATAAAACTTTATCTCTAAACCTCCAAGCCTCCAAGATAGTGTCGAGAATCATTCCCAAGTATATGACCCACTGATATACATCTAAAGGGTCTCACAAGAAGATTTTTATTATAGGTAATGAATAACCTTTTCCTCAGACAACACCTAGCTTCTCAAGGTCCTAGAGACCTTGCTTCCAAAATTCCTTAGAGACTTACATCATCCATAACCCTCTTTGTCCTCACCCACCACCAAGTCTACCCCTACTCTGCCTTTAAAAACTCTGACTGTAGGGACGCCTGGGTGGCTCAGTCGGTTAAGCTGCTGCCTTGTCATGGGTCATGATCCCAGGGTCCTGGGATCGAGTCCCGCATTGGGCTCCTTGTACAGAGGGGAGTCTGCCTCTCTCTCTGCCTTTGCCTGCCTCTCTGCATGCTTGTGTGCTTTCTCTCTCTTTCTGACAAAAAAATAAATAAAATCTTTTTAAAAATAAAAAAAAAAAAATAAAACCTCTGACTGTAATCTGGCTCGGAGTCCAAGTCCCTACTCTGCTGTGTCGGGTATACTTGGGCCCAAGCTTAAGTTTGTCAAATAAACCCTCATGTGCTTGGCTCTTTGGTGGTCTCTCCGAAGTGAAAACTCGGGCATAACAATAACATAATACTTATTGTAACACAGAAACCAATATGGAAGACTCTGCTTGGGAATTATCTTTGTATTCATGTTGCTTATAAATGTTTGTTCTCTGTGAATATCTTTCTTAGAGATGTCAACAGAAAAGTTATTTTGGGTGTGTTTTGTTGTTGTTGTTATTGTTATTTGTAAGCTTTACATTCCTGCAGGATGAATTTAACCATGTGAAAGTTGGCAGGATGGTACAAAATGAAGATAGAGACTTTGAATTTTGACACTTGTATAAAACTTCCTATCTATTTTTGAATTAATTGTGTCATTATGAGAAAGTATATTACTTCACATTAGTCTTCAATTCATTATTACACATATGAGGATAACAACACATATTCCATCTTTGTTGTGAGGATTAAATAAGATAATATGTATAAAGGACCTTAATATATGTACTTGTTCAATACTTGTTCCCCTCTCTAATGAAAGCACAAGAAGTGTGTCAGGTTAATCCTAAAATATTTTGTTTTTTTAATAAGCTCAGAGCTGATCTCAAAAACCAACTAGTTAAAGAAGAATATTCTCTTTAAAATGTCTTGATGTTCTGGGCTGGTTGCACTTGTTATCAAGGAAACATAGGTTTGACAATGACTTGGAATTGACAGTATTCAAATAGAATGAATTCTTTGATTATGGAAGACAATGGTGGCATTCATTTGGAAAGGAAATAAAAACACTGTAATGACTAAATTGTGCATTCTGCATTCCTAAAAATATTCATTTGAACAACAAAAACTTGTATTTCAGCTATGCTTATTTTTGACAGATGAGAGGAGATGATAAAGCTCTGTGACTCATCATTCCTACCTGTTTATCTCTAAAGCATGGTACAATGAGAAAGAAATGAATACCATAATATTAGTTTATAAGGGGAACTGAAAATAAGGAGCAATATAGGTTTAAAAATGAGGCATAGCTTTTTAAATTTAGTTTACAGTCAACTTTAGTTCTCTAAATTAAAGTTTACTTAAATACTCCACTATTTCTTTTTAGTACCTAAATTTTTTCATTCTCTGATTATAGTACCCAGTATATTTAACATAGAGTTGATGGTTTGTACTTAAGTGTGGAAACACACACAAAGACTACACATATTTTACAGATATCAGACAGAATAAATGGTGAGACCTTTAAGAAAGACATTAATGTAACCCAACAGAAGACACAGAGCTTGAGTTATCAGTATCCCCTTTAATTAATTCTATAAAAATCATTAAGTAAAATATATGTTATTTACACTGAATATTAGGCTTCAACTATATACAAATAAAGAATGCTTAAATAAACTAGAGATAATTTAATAATGCCATTATCAAGATGTGGCTGTGGTTTCATCATGGTTGGGGTCTGTAAAAGCAGTCAACTTGTCAAAGAGGTTGACTCATGAATTGTTGTCAAAGAGGTTGACTCATGAATAATCCAAACCATTGTATACACTAAAGTGGTCACATATGATACTTTTATTTATTTATTTATTTATTTTCATTGGCTGTTTCAGCTGTTAATAATCTTGTCCAACAAAATAGGATGATGGAAAACAAAGAGTACCACCGATTAATAATGATAGGATTTTAAATTTCAGACATTAAGCCATATAAATGGTAACTGAACCTAGTGAAGGCAAATAAAAACCTAAGGAAAATCAGAAGAAAGAGGCCTTATAAAATCAGGACTTCCATACTTTCTCATCTCAAGATATTTGAGGCACTTATACTCCCAGTTTTTCAGCTCTTTATGATGTTTTTACTGCACCTAACAATGTTAGTTTTGTACTTAAGCATGTGTAGTAGGTAGAATAATGTTTCCTCCTAAAATGTACACATTCTAAACCCGGAATTTATGAACACACTAGGCTATATGGCAAGAGGGAATTGAGATTCCAAATCAAATTAAACTTGCTCAATCTGGTAACTTTGAGATGGGGATATTATCCTGGACTATCTGAGTGGGTCCAGTGTAATCAGAAGTCCAATGTAATCCATGAATGTGGAAGGGGAATGCAGAAGAAAAGTCAGTGTCGAATGATGTGATATGAGAAAAATACTCAAGCAACCTTTGGTGGCTTTGAAGATGGAAGGTGTCCAGAAGTCAAGGAATGCATATAGCTTCTAGAAGCTAGAAAAGACAAAATGGACTCTCCCTTAGAATTTTGATTTTAACCTAGAAGAATCTATTTTGTATTTTTGACTTCCAGAACCTTAAGAATATACTTGTGTTGTTTTAAGCCACAGAGTTTGTAGTAATTTGTTACAGTAGCAAAAGGAAATTTATATATCACACTGATCTTATCAGTATCTTTGATGACTTGCCCCTTGTTTTCTTACAACCACTTATCAATCTTGAATGATCCATTTTTGACTAGTACCCTGGAGTTGACATAATCTATTTTTGACAATAACTGTGCTTTTTTTTGACAGTAACTGTGCCAGCTAGAAGAGTAAGAATAGTATTTTAGCAGCAGAGTAGGGACTGGCCATTTACTTCACTATTGATTTCCAGTCTCATTGAATAACAATTGGTTTTCCTCTTCTATGGATTATAGATATGAATTTAAAGTTTTTAAAATATTTCACTTTTTGTTTTTGTGGTTGAGAAGAGTGGGATAGTTTGGATATGTGCACATGCTCACATCTTGACCCAAAATGTCATTACATTGTGAATTGTGAATTTACACTCTGAAATGACATTACAATGTTTCTTAAAATCTGTTTTACTTATGCCTGCACTGGCTTCATTTTATATGTTATGAGATATTTGGACCAATCTGTTCTATTCAACTGGCATAACACCATGAAGTTAAAAGTATGTAATTTGAAGTAAAACTGCTTGAATTTAAATCTGATGTTGTCACTGGCAAATTGAGTGACCTTGGATCGATTACTTCATGTATTCGTGACTCAGCTTTCTCACTTGTAAAACGAGTATAACTATCTTTACTATCACTATCTTGTGGAAACGTCTTTGAAAAGTAAGTGCAATAATTAGTGTGAAATAATTTTAAAAAGTAATTACTGTGAACATGGCATATAGTAAGAGCTCAGTTTAAAAAAATGAACTCCTTTACAATTATTTACTTGACATAATATGTTAATTTACAGAGAAAACAGATACTTTTAGTCACAGACATCTCCACTGTCTTTCCCTAGTCCAGGTATATTAATGTACCTAATCCTTCCCTCCTGTGTCAAGAGGAAGGGTGTCCCTATTCATAACAAAAGCTGAACCGTATCCACTTACTCTCTCTACTCTAAGCTGTCTTGACTTCTCTGGGGTAAGGATCCATCCATAATTATCTCTCAAACTTAAGTCTCGAATTCAGCCTCTGAAATGGCATATATCTTTCATTTTTAAACACATTAATTTTGTTCCCTTAAAAGTAAACAATCTCTGTATTATTCATAAACATTTCATCACTCATTTCCTCTTCAAAATCAAACTTCCTGTAAACATGGTCTATCATTGCTGCTCATACTTCTTACTCACTAAAACTTAAAATACTCTCAATACCTTTATTGATGGCTTCAAAAATACAAAGTAAGTTACTTTTTTCCTTCTTTATCTTTCTGTTCCCATAGTCACTCTTGAATAAATATTTTCTGAATGTTTTTAATTTTCTTTTCTTCATTCACTCATTAGTACTTACGTAAAAGTTTCACATACCCCTTCTGAGATGATTTTCTGTTTTTGTTTGGTTTTTTGCTTTTTTTCCCCAAGAGGTTTTTCTCTTTGGTTGACATCCTACATGCTGATGTGTTGCATTTTAATGTCTTTTCAGATACCTTAGGAAAAATCATTCATTTTTACAAATAAATGGTATTATTCATCAATGATTATCAGATCTTTACTCAAGCATAGCCTCTTTCCTACATTGAAGAGGTTGTTTTTATCATTCTTCTGGTCAAACGCATGCAAATATCTTGCAGCACCTCAAAATTAGAAAGCAAAAAGTGACACACTGGCACCCAATCCCTCAAGAAATATGGCCTATTTCTTCTCTCTATCTTGATTAACATATCAGCCAACCTCTCTAACAGCTTCAAATATACTCCTTGCTTCATCTTTCTTCATTTGAGTCTATTATTGAGTTATTAATTCAGTATTTAAGATTCACTATGCTATGAACTGATAAAAATATGGGGAATTTCAAAATGAATGAGACAAAATCTCTCATATACAGGTGAAATATGGTCAAATAAAGATAGACTAGGAGTTGTACCTGGATTTTGTGTGTGTGTGTATATGTATATTTTTTGAAATGGCCATTTTGGTAGAAATTATGTTTTACTCCATGAGAGCCTATCTAAAATGATTAATCAAAACTAATACTGTTAATTACAGCCCTACTGATGTTGAATGATTCATAAATATGCATTTGATCCTATTCTCACAAATGAGATATGAGGATCCAGCTTTTGAGTTGCTCTACAGAAGTCCTAAGTGAGAATCATGGGAAGGGATATTTTCTTTCTCTAGTTATCATTACAACTCTCTTCTAGAGTCTCCGATCATCCAAGTATAGAATTATTTCTCCAAATATATCCATATACACAGACATGTTTATCTCCATGTTTATCTGCTTTAGGACAGACTTATACATCATTTGCTTATATTAATATTATGGAATTGATAGAAAATAATGATTTTTATTTAACATTTCTTCAACATTTTCATTGTAAATCAATGTATAATAACACATTGATACTGATATTCCATTGACAGAGAAAAGTTAGAACTTTACCATTATTAACCCTTTTTAATTTTTATTAACATGTAAAATGTCAAATGTAAAAGTGATAAAGCATTTCTTTCATCACTAATTTTAAAATATCCAAGAGGAAGGCACCTATAAACTAATTGAAGAGTAGAAATAGGAAACCACATGTTTTAATGGTAGTTTTTAAAATGCTGAATATTTGGAACTGAATATCACAAGATATAATTACAAAAAATTTCCAAAATCACAGGAACTCAATTGCCTACATAAATTCAAGTCTACATATGAACAGTTTAAAAAACAAATACAATATATTCTTGATTCTTGATCAATATAATGACAATACAATATTGGGAGTTTACAATAAAAATATTTTTTGATTTAAGCATTCTGTGTAATGTTAAAAATAAAAAACAGAACCTTTATAGCATGGCAACTGAGCTATTCATTTTAGGTGATAAATTCATATTTAATGCTTTATCATAAAAATTAAAAATAATAAAGTGATATGGTCAAAAGATACAGCCAAAAATTCACAAAACAATGATTCACAGGTAGCTAATTTAAAATCCTTCTTTTGATCAGTTGAGTATCATATTTGAAGATAATTTTCTTCTATGGTAGTGTAAGAACTTTCTAAGTGAAGTAAGGTTAATGAAATTCATAATGCACTAAGGTGTCTTTTTGCTTTTATGTGAATTATTGATAATTTACAAATTCATATACCTTTAAAAGATGTACTTTTACCCTTTTCTTTTTTTGAATATAGTGAAAGACCAAATTTATCATTTGACATTTCTAAAATTCTGGACATTGAAAAGAACACACACATACTTACATTTTTCTTTTAAATTTTCTGAAAATCAGACACAACTATGTTGTCTGAAGTCTAGAAAGTGGATAATAGATTTCCATTAGTTGCTTGGCAACATTGTTTTATGTTCTGCAGCTGAATTTCATATTGATGATTTATTTTTAAAGCTACCTCCATCAAGTTGTTGGAGACTTGAACAGGTATAGATAAATTCACTGAAGTCTCTATGCAGCTGGAATTTATTGTTTTCAAGAAAATGATTAATAAAATTAGCATATAGTAGATACACAATACATTGTTGTCAATTTGCCAATTTGCTTCTTACAATTATATTCTATATGCTCAGAAATTTAAATTTATTAGCTTATTACTTATCTTTTTGATTTTATCTTCCAGTCTACAACTTAATTACTTAATTTTATATTTAAAAACATGGCTTTCTCAGTTTACTTTTAAACACACACACCACACATGCATACACACACACTCATACATACATATGCACACATAAAAATTAATATATGTACATATGCATATACACACATATTATAAATATACATATATATCTATCTATATGTGTGTGTGTGTGTGTGTATCACATTTACACATACACATATGTGTATTTTCTCTTAGTAGTATGATTTCAGGAATTCTACAGATTATCTCTTTCCCTGAAAAATTTCTTGTCGAAATGCCTGGATTTCAGATTCAAAATTCTGGCTGTAGTTTGATATCAACTAAGCCTCTTAGTAAATAAATCCAAAAATCAGGAAAAAAGAAACTGATAAGTGATGAAGAAAAAAAGGAACTGGTAAGAGATAAGAGAAAAAGCACAATGTTCCTTGAGTTGTAATTTTGCTTTTCTGTACATTGGCATTGATATTCACCATTTCCTGGAATTTTAAAATTTAGAGCTATTCTTTTATTCAATGTTTTGCAGTTGAGAATAATTTGGAGCAAATTTTTGACACTTAAAAGTTCTAAAGTTCCATCTTTTTTTAAAGCAATCAGTCCTATCCTTCATTTGGTCCTCAATTAACATTCTAGCCTTGCTGCTGTTTAGACGTGTTGAACCAGAATTCCTGTGAAGTATATGTCCCAGGTATTTTCACAATGACATTTGCCTATGATGTCGTCCAGCACCAACCTCCTTTTTTATCTTTTTATTTATTTTTTTGCAAAAAGAGGAAAAATTTCTGCTTTTTTCATCCTGTAGTATCACTGACTTTATTTTTCTTTCTATGCTGAATATTTAGAATATTTTCAGTCCTAGATCAAGTTTATCTTTCCAAAGCATTAGTATTTCCTTCTTTTTTTGTTTGTTTGTTTTGAGAGAAAGAGAGTATACAAGCAGGTGTACGGGGTGGGGAAAGCCAGAGGTAGAGAATCTTAAGCAGGTTCCATGCTCAGCACAGAGCCCAAGGTGGGGGCTTGATCTGAGGTCCCTGAGATCATGACCTGAGCAAAAACCAAGAGTCAGATGCTTAACTGACTGAGCCACTCAGGTACCCCAGTGCTCCCTTTTTCTTACTATGTAATCTTTTACAATCATGTCATTCTTCATTGTATGGCAGTAAAATGTTTATATATCTATTTCTGTTACTCCCATTGTACACTCCACTGTGGCAGGGATGTTGTCTTAGTGTCCTTAATAAAAAAAAAAAAAAACAGAAAATGAATGCAAACTGATTTTAAATTTAAGAATAAGAATAATCCTCAGGCCACCATAGATTTCTTAAAATGTTCTTTCTTTATAAGACACATTTACTCTTTTTACCTGTGAAAATTATTCTTCCTTGCAAAACCATATGCCATTTATCTGCATTAATAAAATTGGATCTTTGAAAACTTTATTCTGAATCTCATTTTTCCTATATGCAGAGTCCACCGCATAAAACTTTTGGTCAAGTAATAATTATTATTGTACAATAAGAATGTTCTAAATTTACATTAAAAATATAAAACATGTAATCAGTAACGCTGCATGCTATATTTTATAGAAATTAAAATAAATTACAACACACAATTGTTCTTGAAAATATTATAATCCAGATTAGACACAGTTTAAGGACAGGATACATACAAAATACTCATTCCCTTAAGTCTTATACTATCTCAAAGAGTACTCACAAAACTTGCTAAAGTTCTTTTAACTGGAATTACAGAGATTACATTTGGTCTCAGAAGTCCTTGTTTGTCATTGTTTTGGTGACTAATCTATATTTCAAAAAATTGCCCCCCCTTTAGAAAGAAATTGGAAAGAATGAAAAAGATTGCTTTCTTTTATAGTTTTCATGTATGTGTGTGAGCTTAAAAAAATTAAATTTACCATCTGAACCATGTTAAGTGTGCAGTAAAATAGTATCTTCCATCCATATACTGCTGTATAAAAGATCTCTAGAAATTTTTTCATCCTGAAAACCTGGAACTCTATACCTGTTGAACAAAAACTTCCTTTTCCCTTTCTACACTGACCCTGGCAACCACCATTCTATTTTTTATTTCTACAACTTTGAATATTTTAGACTTCATATATCTGGAATCATGCAGTATTCACTTTTTTGTGATTATCTGTTTTAACTAGAAATACCGTATTCAAGTTTCATCCATGTTTTAGCTAATGACAGGATTTCCTTTTTTTAATATTCCATTGTATGTATGTCCACATTTTCTTTATTCAGTCATCATTCAATGGATATTTATGTTTCTTCTACTTCTTGACTGTTGTTAGTACTGCTGCAATGATATATGAACATCAGCATGTAAATATTTTTTTGAGATTCTGTTTCCAATGATTTTGGATATATACCCAAAAGTAGGATTGCTAGATTATTTAAACTCTATTTTTCAATTATTTGAGAACTTCCATATTGTTTTTCATAGTCGTTGAACCTCTACCTCTCTCCCCCAACCACTGTGCGGGGTTTCCAATTTCTCTACATCCTTGCTAATACTTGATATATATATTTTTTTAAAAGTGACCATTCTAGTGGGTGTAGGTGATGTATATTTGTAGTTTTAATTTGTATTTCCTTGAAAATTATTGATCTTGACAACTTTTTATTTTCTGATTGATCAGTTTTTCTTATTTTCTTATTGATCTTATTGATCTTTGGACAATTGTCTATTGAAATATTTTCCCACTCTTTAGAATAGGATTTTTGTGGTTTGTTATTGTTACATTATTTTTGTTATAGTTGTTGTGTTGAGTTGTATGACATCTTTCAATATTCTGAATAGTGACCCTTAACCAGATACAAGACTTGCAAATACTTCCTCCCATTCCATCAGTTGCCTTTTCATTCCATTGTCTCCTTTGCTGCAGAGTGTTTGCTATAGTTGCTATTTGTTAGTTCAATGTAGTCTCAGTTGCCTAATTTTGCCTGTACATGTAGAGTCTATTCAAGAAATTATTGCCACGTCCAATGTCATAAAGATTCTTTCCTATGTATTTTTTTTTTCCTGAGAGTTTTAGAGTTTCAGGTCTTATATTTAGGTCTTTAATTTATTTTGAGTTAATTTTTGGATACGGTGTAAGGTTGGTGTTCAATTTTTTTTTTTTAATTTTGCATGTCAATGTCCAGTTTTCCTAATACCATTGGTTGAGAAGACTATCCTTCTCCCATTGTGTATCCTTGACATCTTTGCCAAAGGTCATTTTATTGAATGTACAAATGTTTTATTTCTGGATTCTCTTCTCTTCTATTGATCTACAAATCTGTCTCTACACTAGTACTGTCCAGTTTTAATTATTGTAGCTTTGCAATATATTTTGAAATCAGAAGGTGTGAGACCTTCAGTGTTGTTTTTCTTTCTTTAGATTGGTTACTTGGGGTTCTTTGAGGTTTCATGTGAATTTTTTTTCTTTTCTTTGAAAAAAAAGTCATATATATTTTGATAGAGACTGCATTGAATCTGTTGATCACTTTGGTCAGTAGGGATATTTTAACAATATTAAATACACGTGATGTATTTCAATTTCCATTTCCATTTCTTTGTGTCTTTAAATTGTTTCAGCAATGTTTTCTACTGTTAATTCACAGGTTTTTTAATGTCTTAGTAATTCCTAAGGATTTTTTCTTTTTGACATTATTATAAAAAATTGTTTACTTAATTTCCAACTGTTCATTATTATTATATAGAAATGCAACTTATATTTGTCTGTTGATTTTCTACCTTATAATTTTGCTGAATTTGTTTATTAGTTTTAATAATTGTGTGTGGGATATGTGTGTGTGTGTGTGTGTGTGTGTGATATCTTTATAGTTTTCTATATAGAAGATCATATGATCTGTGAAGAGACAGCTTCCTACATCTTCATTTCAAATTTGGATATTTCTTATTTCTTTCTCTTGACAGTTTTCATTTTGCTCTTCATTTCTAGTTTTATTCCATCCTGGTCAGAAAAGATATTTGACACAATTTTAATCTTCTTAAATTTGGTTAAAATTTGTTTTGTTTTTAAAGATTTTATTTATTTATTTGACAGAGAGAGATCACAAGTAGGCAGAGAGGCAGGCAGAGAGGGGAGGGGAAGCAGGCTTTGATGCGGGGCTCCATCCCAGAACTCTGGGATCATGACCTGAGCCAAAGGCAGAGGCTTTAACCCACTGAGCCACCCAGGCGCCCCCTAATATAATCTGTTCTGGATAATTTTCATGCGAGACAGTTTTTTGCCGTAAAGTCCATTGTCTGTTTTAAAGATGGCCATCCCTGATGTAAAGTTAACCTCTTATAAACAGTAAATAAGCAGATCCTCTTTTTTTTATCTATTCAGCCACCCCATGCCTTTTGATTGGGAGCTTAATCCATTTGCATTTAAAGTACTTACTGATAGAAAAAATTTACTACACAATTTTGTTAACTTTTTTCTGTATGCCTTTTGGTTTTTGTTCTTTTTCTTTCTCATTATTTTCCTTTGCATTTCATTAATTGTTTTCTGGGTTTCTTTTGTTTTTTGTTTTTGTTTGTTTGTTTTTTGTTTTTTGCTTTTGTTTTTGGGGGTTTTTTTGTAGCAATGTGTTTTGGTTCCTTTTTCATTATTTTCTAAGTATCTTCTATAGATATTTTCTGTATGATTAACATGGGACTACCATGAGTATACATTTAGATTGCATAAAACATCTTATAATTATAACAATCTATTTAAACTGATAACAATGTAACTACTGTTGCATATAAGAACATGTACTCTTTTATCTCCCCCACTTTGTCATTTATGCTATAAATTATACCTTTTTGTATTTTGTATTCATTAACATAGTACTATAGTTATGACTATTGTTATATTTTTATCTTTTAATTTCTATAGCTGAATTAAAAGTGATTTTCATATCACTTTTACAGTATTATAGAATTCTGTACTTTTCCATATGTTTACCTTTACCAGAAAGCTCTATATTTCCTATGTGTTCATGTTGCTGCTTGGTGTCATTTGTTTCAACTTGAAAGACTCCCTTCGGTATTTCTTGTAAGTCAAGGCTGGTGATGAGAAACTTCCACAGCTTTTATCTGAGAAAATCATTATTTTTTCTTTAGTTTTGAAGGACAAGATGTAGTATGCTTTGTTGTTGTTCTTTTCCTTTTAGCACTTGGAATATTTTATCTCACTTCTTTATGGCTTCTAATGTTTCTACTGAGAAACACTGATAACCAATGAGAGCAGCCTTATGTATGATGAGTCACTTTTCACTTCTGCTTTCAAGACCTCTTTATTTTTGAATTTGGTAAGTTTGGTGATAATCTGTCTCAATGTGATCCTCTTTGAATTCATCCTAGTTGGAATCCTTTGAGCTTCTAGAAATGTTCATCTCTTTCATCTCCTTTCTCAAATTTCGGAAATTTTCAGCCATTTTTCCCCTTCAAATAAGACATCTGTTTATCTCTTCCTTCTCTTCTTTTTGTTTTTATTCTCTTCTCAGGACTCCCATAATACAGAGATTAAGGTACCTTGGTGGAGTCTTATAATTCCTTTAGGGTATCTTCACTTTCACTTTCCTTCACTCTTTTTTTTTTTTTCCTAACTCAATAATTTCAAATTATTTGTGTCCTATTCACTGACTCTTCTGCTTAATTAAATCTATAGTGAATTTTTCAAGTCAATTATTGGATTTTTAGCTCAAGAATCTTTAAGTAGTTCTTTGTTACAGTTTCTTCCCTTTTTTATTTCATTTTGTTCATGCATTGTTTTTCTAATTTCACTTAACTGTCTCTGTGTTCTTGTAGTACTGTGCTATTTTAAAACAAATATTTTAAATTCTTTGTCAGGTAATTTGTAGATCTCTATTTCTTTAAGGTCAGTTTCTAGAGTTTTTTTTTTTTTTTCTTTTATTGGGCCACATTTTCTTTTCTTATGTCTTGTAATTTTTTAAATTTATTTCTTTTATTTTTATTAATTATTTTTATTAACATATAATGTATTATTTGTCCCAGGAGTACAGGTATGTGAATCATCAGGCTTACACACTTCACAGCACTCACCATATCTCATACCGTCCCCAATGTCCATAACCCAATCACCCTCTCCACATGCCCCCTCCCCTCAACAGCCCTCAGTTTGTTTTGTAAGATTAAGAGCACCTTGTAATGTTTTGTTGTGATTTTTACATTTGAACAAAACAGCGACTCTCCAAGTCTTTTCTGAAGGGCTTCATGCAAGGAAAGACCTTTACCAATCAGCCTGGCTATAGGTGTTGGGGAAGGAACTCTTGAACTTTTGGGGAGATTACATCTTCTTTAGGTATATGTATATAATTTATATAATTTCCCCATTACTTTATCAGAAGCTTGTAGTCTTCTGCTCTCTCTGATGTCTGTCTGCAGTACTGCAAGTGTTCCAGTGCTGCTACAAACTACTGAGCTCTCTTTTTTTGACAACTCCAGGGCATCCAAAGTCTGTGATTCCCCATTACCATTCAGAGTCACATGAGATAGAAACCAATTTCTCAAGGAGGTCTGTGAAAAGTCAAAATGTTCGGTGAATGTTGCATTCTTCTCTTTTCCTTCCATGTGAAAAGTTACAAATTAGGCTTCTCCTCTTGTGGATCTTGGTGAGAAACTGAGATGGTTGAAATAAAACAGATTTTCTTACTCATTTTCATGTCAATGTTTTTATTTGAAGCACTGCGACTTTCTAACTGATTTCTAGAGTTTTCATACAGGCTTTGTGGATCATATATCGGTGTTAAGTTTGTGTCTATGTGGAAAAGTAAAGTCTGGGGCTTCCTATTCTATTCTCTTGCTGATGTCCCTCCAAGCATTTGGGTTTTTATTCTAAGTGGACAAGTTTAGGATACAGAGACGAAAAGATCCTTTCTACTATTAGCTAATGGTTCTGAAAGAATAGTGGTAACCTCTGTGGAAGAAATAATGTGATGGAAGTAAACCACTTTTAAACATGAAGTAATTCCAGTGAGAGTAAGACACTAAAATAATAAATGCTGCATTTATGGTTTCTTTATATTTTGATACGAATACCCATTTAACTAAATATAACTACTAACATATTAAAATAAACAGGCAAACACAAGGCCCTTTCAACAATCTCAATAGAGTACCTCTGATCTCTTATAACTCTTTGTAGAAGAACTCACTCAGTTACTATTGGGAAAAAAAAAAGTTTGTAGACGTAATTAAGGTCCTTCATCAATTGATATTGAGTTAAGAAGGTTATTTGTCCTGGACTTAATTAGGTAGGAGCTCTTTTAAAAGGGAGAGACTCAGAATCAGAGATGCTCTTCTGCTGGCTTGGAACACACAAGCAATGTTGTGAGACAGGGAGTCTTGAGGCAAAAACCAGAGAGCAGTCTTTAAAAGCTGAGAAGGGTCCCTAGTGGACAAACATTAAGAAAGCAGGAACTTCCCTTCAAGGAACAGAATTCTTCTAAACAGAATGAAGAAAGCAAGAGGACCCTGAGCTCCAGATGAGAACTGTAGCTCAGTTGGCATTTTGATTTTAGTCTATGAGAGTCTGAGCAGAGGACTCAGCTAACTAATACCTAGACTCCTGACTCATGGGATCTATAAGATAAAGGTTGTTCTCTGTTGCTAAATTTATGATAATTAGTTATACAACAAAGGAAAACTATTACAATTTTTTTTTTTTAGGTAAATAGATTTAATCTTCCATGTATTACCAGCTAAAATCCTTTGCTTATATGTTGATCAAGTATTTATCTTTTATAGGAGTTCTTTATAGATTTACAATATCTTTTGCCTGTTTTATATGATGTAAATTATTTCTCTACTTGTTTTATTTTAATAATGGTAACTTTATACAAATTTTAATCTTGTTGATATAATTAAGCAATTGATTTTTATATGATTTCTATTCCTTGACTTGGCTTGAGAAACTACCGCCTACAACCCCCAGGCAAAAACATCATCTCTGTGAAAGAATTTCCCAAGTATAATGTTTAACCATGAAACAAAATACAAAACAGTATGTGCTTATTGATTCAGTATCCATAAAGTTCACAAAAGGAGGTACTACGGTGTTAAAAATCACAATAATCGTGGCCTTCGAAAGGATAAGGACTGGGGTGGGTTCTTGTTAGGCCAATATACCTTAAGGTTTGATCCAGTGCTGGTTTCACAGATGTGTTCACATTGCAAAAAATTCAGCACGTTGTACTCTGACAATCTGTGCACTTTTCTGCATGTTTGTTTTTAATAACAATAGTCTGTGCCCTCCGACTGCCAGGCAGTATACAATAGTATTAAATCACAAAATATTCATTTAGTTTACTGTTGATGGGTAGGTAGATAAGTATTTAGGTTTTGTTGATTATTAAAAATAGTGATGTTATAAATCACTATGTTTTATGTTTTTGGTCAATCTGTGAAAGCATTTCTTCCTTTTATATATCTAGCAGTTTAATTACTGTGTCATAGGGTTTGCATTTATCTTTTTTTTTTTTAAGTTTTTGTTTTGTTTTGTTTTTGTTTTTGACAGAAATCACAAGTAGGCAGAGAGGCAGGCAGAGTGAGGGGGGAAGCAGGCTCCCTGCTGAGTAGAAACCCCGCTGCAGGGCTCTATCCCAGGACCCTGGGATCATGACTGGAGCTAAAGGCAGAGGCTTTTACCCACTGAGCCACCCAGGCATCCCACATTTGTTTATCTTTGAGTCATAGTCACAAAGACTTTTCCAAAGTAGAAATATATACCCCAAGCAGCAATACATAAACACTTGAGCTAGTCCACATTTTACAAATAGTGTCATTTATGTTTATTTTAGCTATTGGGAGATGGAGTATATAGTAGCATCCCATGGTGGTCTTAGTTATATTTCCCTAATGAAATATAAAGTTGAGTACTTTTATTCTGATATTCATGTAACATAGTTTGTGAAATATCTGTTCATATCCATTGCTCTGTACTATTATTTATCATTACTATTGTCATTGTTGTTGATTTATAGAAGGTCTTTATTATGAATATGAGATTTTGTCAGATATATGCATTTTAAGTAGCTTCTGTCACCCTGAAATATGCATTTATCACTCTCTTCGTGGTGATTTTTGATGAGTAGTGGTTCTTACTGTATTCCAATGAATAATTATTTTTTATTTGTTTTTCCTTTTGTGCCTTATTTCATATGTTCATCTCACTTTGAATAGCATTCATATGTTACTGTTACTGTTTCATGTGGACTTTGGAAAAAAAAATGCATAATAGTCTTATGTCTAAGAGGAAGGCTCAGGCATTTTGAGCATCTGGATTTGAATCCTACTTTTTTTTTTTTAAGATTTTTATTTATTTATTTGACAGACAGAGATCACAAGTAGGCAGAGAGGCAGGCAGAGAGAGAGAGAGAGAGAGGGAAGCAGGCTTCCTGCGGAGCAGAGAGCCCGATGCGGGGCTCGATCCCAGGACCCTGAGATCATGACCCGAGCCAAAGGCAGCAGCCCAAACCACTGAGCCACCCAGGCGCCCCTTGAATCCTACTTTTTACTTGTCAACTTTATAACTTCGGGGAAGTTATTTAAGCTATCAACATTTGAGAGTTTTTTTTTTAATCTTAAAAAATAATCTGACATATCTCAGAGAGTAGTTTAAAAAGTTAAATTAAATAATCTACCTGAAATCCATAAAACATTGTTTGGCATATAGAAAAACTGCATAATAAATGTAAACTTACATATAATTTAAATTAATTTTGTATCTACAGAATAATACATAAAAAACTTATGAAAATTGGTAGTAGTTGTAAAGAAAAAGTAAATCTGAGTTCCTGACTTAATTTTTAACAGTCATATTATGTTAAAACTCTTGTTTATTGGAGGAAGTACAGAAAATGAGTAAGAAAAATAACTATATTCATCAGGGCACTTAGCTGCAAGACACACAGCCTGACTTTGGATAATTTAAACCTACATGAAAGGATTTTGGTAAATTAATGTCATTGTTGGTATAGCTGAAAAATCTAGTAAAGAACAACATGGTCAAAAACGACAGCCAACATTATCCTGAAGAATGTTCTGATGAGGGTTCCACAGTTATCAGCCTACCTCCAGCACAAGATGTGCATTTTGTACACTGTCAGGGCATTGGAGAACTAAGTCTTACTTAACCTGCTACTGTTTCAGGTGGGGAAGTATTCTTCCACAGGACCTATTTCTTTAGATTATTTACTTCCAATATCTGTCATTATCCCTCTCTGTTTCTTCTCATTTCTTCAGTGTAATAAAGCCAGTTGGCATATAGTGAGCTATTCTATAGATGATCCCACATGACAAGGAACTAAGGACATCTTGGCACAACAACTAGTGAGGATCTAGGGTTCTCAATCTAAATAATCCATGAGGAACTGAATCCTGAGTGATCTTAGAAATGAATCTTTTCCCACTTGAGACTTGAGAGTAGTGAAGCCCAACCTGACAATTTGATTGCAATTTCATAAGAGATATTGAGCCAGAGGAACCAGGTCTTCAGAAACCAGATTCCTGACCCACAGAAACTTTGAGATAATACTTTTTTTTTTAAGCCTCTAAATTTTGTGTAAAATTTTTATGCCACAATAGATTACTAATACAATGTCGGTCAATATTTTGAATGTTTTCTTTTTTGTTTTAAATATTTAATTTATTTATTTGACAGAGAGAGAGAAAACACAAGCAGGCAGAGTAGTAGGAAGAAGGGAAGAGCAAAGTAGACTCCCGGCTGAGCAGAGAGACCAATATGGGGTGTGATCCCAGAATCCTGGGATCACCACCTGAAATGAAGGCAGATGCTTAACAAGCTGAGCCACCCAGGTGCTCCTGAATATTATTTTCTGACCACGAGTATTAAACTTATTAGAAAATAATAAAACCCAGAATTTTAACCAAAATCAAATTAACCAGGATACTATAATAAGTGGATTAATTTTTTTTTCAGAACTTCATAATGTTTTATAGTGAAACTATATTGAGAAAAATAAGCAACATGGGGGTATCCATTCTTGTATAGTGTTAAAGTTTCTGTATTCATATACATAAACACAAAAATTTGGCATAACAAAGATAAACCATGGATTTTGAGAGTCCCTTATACCAACTAAAGAGTAAGTTTATGGTAAAGGAATCATCTACTTCTTGAAGGATAAATGTTAACAAATATGTGAATGAAAGAAATGAATGAATGAATAAAAGACTTATTTCTTCCAAAATAATTTTTTTAAATGCAAAAAAAAGATAAATATATTACAAAATGACGGTTGAGTCTATAAATCAAATAGCTTTTATTTTGTTTTCAGTTTAACGAGATTTCATCTTTTCTTAGCTATTCTAATTAGTGCCATTAAAATCCACCTAGTTAATCCAGACAAAATAATTTTGTTCTGCAATTGATCCATAAAATATTCTGTTATATAACTCTAAGTTTTGCTGTTGTTTGAATTAGTTAATTATTTTCATATCAGCATTTAAAGAAGTAAATCTCCTAACCAAAGGAGATTAAAAAGATTACCAAAATATGTACTATCTTTGATGCTTTAAAGGGCTTCAACACTCATTGAATTATATAATTTTAAAATTACTTTCTTTTAATATAAAAACATTACTTTAGATGAGAGAGAAAGTAAAGGCAATGACTGTTCAGAGTAACACTTTCTACAACTAATACCAAAAAATGTCATTTATGAAATTTTTGAGTTAATTTTTTAACTTTCAGAAATAGAAAATTCATTTGGGCCCCTGGGTAGCATAGTTAGTTAAGTATCTGACTCTTGGTTTTGGCTGAGGTCATAATCTCAGAATCATGAGATCAAGCCCTGCATTCAGTTCATCATAGAGTCTGCTAAAGTTTCTCTCTCCCTCTTCCTCTGCCCCTCCTGGTGCTCATGCTCTGCTCTCTCTCAGTCTCTAAAATATATAAATGAGCAAATCTTAAAAAAAAAAAAAAAAAAAAAGAAGAAGAAGAAGAGTCAAAGTAATATCATTGAAAGCAATTCTAACAGTACTTACTGAGGTGCAAGATAAGCTGACATCAGGTCTATTAAGACATGGCTTTTTTTTTTTTTAATTAAAGATTTTTTTTATTTATTTGACAGACAAAGATCTCAAGTAGGCAGAGAGGCAGGCAGAGAGAGGAAGAAGCAGGCTTCCTGCTGAGCAGAGAGCCCGATGCAGGGCTTGATCTGAGGACCCTGGGATCACGACCCAAGCTGAAGGCAGAGGCTTTAACCCACTGAGCCACCCAGGTGCCCCAAGACATGGCTTATTAAGAAGAAAAGACTATTGATTAATATGAAAGTGTTTTTGAACCTTGCCTTCACAAATCAGAAAATATTTTTCCAGTGCACTGATTCTATAGAAGAGTTTAGCTATTTCAAGACCTCAAAAGCTAACAAAAGTCTTAAAAAAAAACAATGCGTTTTAGGCTGGTAGAGCCAAAATCTAGTACCTTTTACACAATAACCACTTAAAATGTGTCTTATTCAATGTGATTCTTAGGTTTCATATTGAGATAATAAAATTAGTTATTAACATAAATGCAGAAGTTTAGAAATATATACACTGGTGTAATAACTGTGAGTAATTTATTTGCTATTAAAAGGTTCCTCATTTGTTGGCTGTTGTTTAACAGATGCTGAGGTAAGATAGAGGAATAGGGCACTTGGGTGGCTGAGTGGGTTAAGCCTCTGCCTTCAGCTCAGGTCATGATCTCAGGGTCTTGAGACCAAGCCCTGCATCGGGCTCTCTGCTCAGCGGGGAGCTTGTTTCCCCCTCTCTCTCTGCCTGCCTCTCTCCCTACTCATGAACTCTGTCTTAAATAAATAAATAAAAATCTTTAAAAAAAAAAAAAAAAAGGAGGAATAAAGCATGGCCCCTGAGCTTAAAAATCTCATTATAACTCCATACAGTTCAGCATGGTAACCAGCCTCCAAGATGGCCTCTATTAAATCTCAGCTGCTAGAATTCACAGCTTTGTGTAATTCCTTCCTACACTCTTTGTCTGTTGATAGGCTACTGTGACATATGACAAAGCTAGGTCATAAAAGATATTATAGCTTTCACCTTGCTCTTTGGAACCACTTGCTCTAGGAGAAAACAGCTGTCATATGTGAGTCCACAAAAGGAACCCTAAAAAGAAACCTACATGGTGAAGGACAGAAGTCTCTTGGCAATGTCCAGTAAGAAACTAAAGCCTTTACTAACAACCATCATGAACGTTAGATAAGAGTCTTCCAGCCAAAATTAATCCTTCAGATATTTGTAGTCCCAGCAGCTATCCTAACGTGAAAGACCAATTGTTGTTGTTTTTTTTTGTTTTGTTTTGTTTTGGTCTCTCTTTTTGACACCAATCCTTTTTGGTCTTTTGAGAGACCCCTCAGCCAAAACTAACCAGTTAGGCTGCTCCTGAATTCCTGACATACAGAAATTAAGAGACTTAATGCATAGTATAGTTGGATTAAACCTCCAAAATACTAATGTACACAGGATGGCATATATTTAAAAAGGTACGCTAGTATTCAGATACTAACACAAATGTGTTTGTGTGTATGTATACACCTGTGGATACATGGGGAGGAGAAATATATGCATATTCAAAATAACACCAAGAGAGTGCATTTCAGGACAATGTGTGATGTGAGCACATCCTGCTTCCCAAGGAGAAAGCACATTGTGTGATACAGATTTTTCAAAGAAATAATGGACAAGATAAATTCCTCTCACATACTCTATCATGCCAAAGACTGTTAAACATGGATTCTTGCCCACTGATGCACAGCAGGATAAAAATTAGAGGATGTTTAACCAGGTGTCTCCAGGGCTGTCCACCATCGCTGTCAACCAAAATGTTCCAAACTGCTCCTCTCAGACTGTTTGTATTAATGAATAGATGATGTCTAAAACCATATGGGATTCTGTACTTGCCTTAATTAAAATTAATTGCCCCATGAATGATTAATGCTTAGTCTGAATTTTTCACAGTTCCTATATTACTGAGATACCAAACAATGAAACTCATCTACAATTTTACATTACTCTTTCAATCCCCATTTAAAAAGTAATTAATTACTGCATCTGTTTTCTTTTACTAAATATGACTAATTGCTCATTTTTAGGCATTAAATATTTATGGCAGAAATTTACCTGAAGAAATTTCTACCACTTCTAGTAATTTAAATTTTATTTGAAACCATGAATAATAACTCTCTGATAGTACAGATAATGAACTAGAATGCAATGGCTTACTTTACCTGTCAATAAGAAGGCAGCTGTATATGTTCCAATCAATTTTTGATAAAAGAAAAGTTAAAAAAGTAAAATGCATGTCTGGGCAAAAACAATCCTTTGCAAATATATTTAATGTATCTTCCACTATATTACCTTGGAAAATTATCATTTCTCTCTTCCTTGTAAAATAGTGATTTCCTAAAATTATTTACTATCATACTCAAAAGATTATGCCTTCCAAATTGATAAATTAATCAAAAAGCTCCCACTCCAGGAAAGGTACCATAGCAATCATATTTTCTTATAAAGGAGTTTCATGATAGAGCCTGGACTGAGTTTTATTTCCCTTGAGAGATATGGTCTCCTTATCATGGAACTATAGTGGCCATTAGCACTTACAAAACACTAATTGGTTCTAAGAGTTAAATTTTTGGCCAATTAGTGGTAAATGTCTTCAAATATATTTTAAGCAAACTGTATTATTTAACTAAACTAGCCAAATATACCACTTTGGTTCATTAGTTCAATGCTCTCAAACTCAGTCAACCAATTTAGATTATAGCTCCTTTATAAGAAAGCTAATGAGAGCAAGATTTGAGTCTTTATTTAAATGTGTTAATTTTGTACTCAGATAAACTCAGCCCCCTCACCCATTTTTACTAATGGGTACTGATACTCATGAGCAAAAGGGACATCAGAGAAAAGACAAAATATAATCCACATCTTTTCAAAAGTAACCCACATATCATGCTTAAAAAGATGAGTCAGTAACTTAAGATAGAATTCACACAATTTCTAATGTATCTTCTGCTTATTTTAATTTTTATTAAAGTAATAGTATAATTTAGAAAATTAAGTACTTAATTTACTAAAATGAAATAGTATTATATGGTTTATAATTATAAAAGTAATGTTCTATCCCCATCATTACTGTCCCACTCTTGAAAGCATGAACTTTTAAATCATTAGCCAATTTGTCTTAGTATTTACCTCCATGTTTCTGAATGATTCGCTTCTATTCCAAGCGCACTCAAATTAAGGTATTTCTATACAAGAAAATACTGCAGGTCCCCTGCAGTTCCCCCACAAAAGCATTAAAAATTTATGCAAAAATACCCCTCCCTTAATCCTCTCAAGAATTTTACATGTAAAACTACAGTCAAATCACTAATCATTGTTTACATTATTATGATGATTTAACTACTATCACTGTGGAAGGCAGAATAGATTATAAAGTTGCTCCCCCAAGATTCCTGTCCTTTGGTTATTCAATCAAACACTAATCTAGCTACTGCTGTGAAATGATTTTGCAGACAAAATTAAGGTTGCTAATCAGCTGACCTTAAAATAGGAAGAGTTTGCTGGATTACCTGGACAACCACATGCAATTGCATGAGCCCTTAAAACTAGAAGAGGAAGGCAGAAGCCTCAGTCAAAAGGATGTGGCAGAAAGGAAGGGAGAAGTGAATAAACAGTAAAGGACAGAGAAATTTGAAGTATAAGAAGGACTTAACCCACCAAGGCTGACTTTGAGCAAAGAGGATTAGGAACCAAAGGACGTGGATGTGCTCTAGAAACTGAGAATGAACATTGCCAAAAGGAAACATGACTTTAGCCTTACAAGCAAAAAAGAACTGAATTCTACCAACAAACTGAGTGAACCAGGAAACAAGATTCTCTCCCACAACCTCCAGGTTGAGTTCAGACAAGCCAACACCTTGACTTTAGCCCAGAGATATTCTAAACAGATTCTTTGGGCCCTATCTGAGATGGTACAGTTCTATCTACAGAACTGTGAGATAATAAATGGGTGGCATTTTGAGCTGGTAAGTTTGTGGTGATTCGTTAGAACAGCAATAGACACCTGATGCATTCATGATTGAGATACATAATACAATATGGTCACTTTTCATTTACTAAACCATCTGAACTCCTTTTCACCCTTTCGTTTTTGTAGAGAGCATCTTTCATTAGCTTCCTGAGAGTGAGAGTAACCTTGAAAGAATCTTATTTTTGAAACTTTGCTTATCTGAAAATAGTCTTGATCAACACTTCAAAATAAGTTGACTGAGGAGTTGTCTGATAATAGAACTCTGGCTTGAAAATAATTTTTCTTTAAGGATAGTGAAAGGCAGAGTCTAGCCTTATTGAAAAATTCAATGCCATTTCCATGCTGGTTCCTTTGTATGAAACCTTTTTGTCTCTATCCATCTTCCCAAGTTTTTTTGTGCTGCAGGAGGCCATTCTTTTCATTGCTTATGTTTGAATTTTTCTAAACTGTACCTTATTGAAATTACTTTTTCTGTTTAGTATGATTACTGTTTGACTAGCCCTTTCCTTACAAAAATTTATGTTTATCCATTCTAGAAAAAATTGAATTCTTTTCTTTTTTTTTTTAAAGATTTTATTTATTTTTATTTATTTATTTATTTATTTATTTTGAGAGAGAGAGAGAATGAGAAAGAAAGGGAGAGCATGATAAGGGGGAGGGTTGGGGGGAGGGAAGCAGACTCCCTGCTGAGCAGGGAGCCCAGTGTGGGACTCTATCCTGGGACTTCAGGATCATGACCTGAGCCAAAGGCAGTCGCTTAACCAACTGAGCCACCCAGGTGCCCCAAATTATTTCTTTTATACTTTTCTTTCCTTATTTATATGTTCTCTTTTTCAGTTAATGAGGAATTGGATAGTCTCATTTAATACACTAAAATATTTTAAATATTTTCTCTCCTATTGTGTGTATTTATCCTTTGTTGTGTTTTCTTGGAGGTTTTTCTTAGACTTATCTTAAAAATACTCCTTTACCATTTATATTTCTGCTATCATGTTTTTAATCCCAAGAAGTTTCTATTGCATGGATAGATCTTTTGAATATTTCCTTTATAGAAAACTTTGTTCTTGTTTTATGTTGGAAATATATTCTCCCATATTTCTAAAAGGATGCTATGATTAATTGTACTGATTTTTTTCTTTAGTTCTCTTTGAGTTTTCCTTCTTACATTTATAATTGTAGTATAATATTCTACAGAAATAATGGGAAAGGAGCACCTGGATGGTTTAGTTGGTTAATCATCTGCCTCTGGTTCAGGTCATGATCTTGGTGTCCTGGGATCAAGATCCACATCAGGATATCTGCCTAGTAAGAAGTCAGCTTCTCCCTGTCCTCCTTTTCCTACTCATCCCTCTCTTTCTCTCTCTCTCCCTCTCAAATAAATAAAATATTTTTTTAAAGAAATAATGGGAAGTATTTTTAGTGTTTTTTTGTTTGTTTCATAGTTGATAGAATTTTTTTGAATATTCTTAGTTGGAATACATCCCTTAGGCAGTCATTTTTTACATTTATGAACAAACAAATTTTGATAAATTCTCTTGATGTAATTTATATTTTTAAATGGAAAATGTGTGATGTTATTATAATTGAGTACATTTCATCATTAAATATTTTACTGACATAAGAAAACTTCAATTTTGAATAGATAACTATATGAAGAAAACCTCCCATATATGTAATAATTGAATTGTCTACACTGGTCATCAGTTCAATACATTTGAATATATCTCCCCTCCATTGTCCACCTGTTCTGATTTTGACAGCATTGGAAATATCTTAATTATATTACCTCTGCTTCTGTGACTGTTGCCATGCCTAGTGAGTCAGCTCAGTAGACAATATCAGTATTCCTGGAAGTCACTTGTACACTAGGGCAGCTAGTAGCAATTTAACACAAATATTACCATGGACCACATACCCGCAATCTCTCTAAACTTACACTAAATGTATTCCCAAATCATTTTCTCTATATTTAGATTCAAGAAATAACCTGCAGGTCCTTAAGTACCATCTAACAGGAGGGAAACTGGAATGGAAACGAAGCCAGAGTGAAAAGGAACTATAGTTTTACCTGATTGTAGGCAATATATTTAATATTGGAAATCTTGTCAAAATATATGTCCATGTGAACACATTGTGGGGTCCCTCCCAAGGCCTTGGAAGGAGGCCATGCAAGTGAGGAGCCCTTAAGATTATGCTTTATATGCTTCATGACAAATTTCCTTAGGCAACATATTCGCTTTGGGTACCCATCCAGGAAAGTGATTGGAAGCATAGATTTTGCCCTCGAAAGCCTATGAAATACATCAGGATTGTACATAAAATAAATCAACATCAAGTCAACCCTTTACCTAAATCTGAAAATTCACTCTGCTATGCAACCCAGATTAGATCCAGCTGAAGTTTCCAATGTAGCTTATCAGAGGTTAAGCAGTGAGATTAAACTTTAGCATTATAGAGGTGTTTTAAATTTGAAAATTAACCTACTCTGACTGTGGAATATACAGAAAAACAAAATCTAAACTCTAAAATTAGAGCCTCTTGCAAATTAAAGTCCAAATAAATAAATCCCTCTGAAATTAAAGCCTAAATCATATTACTCATTCTTAAGAATTGAATGTCAATAAATTAAAGGCAAAGAGCTATGTGTCCCAACTTCTCTTTCTACTAAGTCTCATTTAGAAGGGTTTTAAACCTTTAGGTAGAAATGGGCTTCCTCTGGGATGTGCAACTTGAACTCTTACTGAAAAGGGCACAGTTAATTTAAGGAAGCCAGTGTCTTGGTTTTTTTGTTGTTGTTTTGTTTTGTTTTGTTTTTAATATTTTATTTACTTATTTGAGAGAGAAAGAGCATGAGAGAGAGTACAGTGCTAAGGAAAGGCAGAGGGAGAAGGAAAAGCAGGCTCCCTGCTGAGCTGGGAGCACAACATGGGGCTCGATTCCAGGACCCCAACATCATGACCCAAGCCAAAGGCAGATGCCTTACTAACTGAGTCACCTAAGCACCCCAGCCAGTGTCCTGTTAAATCAAGACAAGGTCTCTCACAGACTTTACTTTTAAATAGGAAAAACAGTTAATAATTTCCATGCTTTATAAGCAATGGCCTTAGTACAACCCATTTAGAAAACAAATAATTTCCCTGTTTGTGGGATATGTATTGAAAGTAAAAATATATTCTCAGAACTCACTAATTACAGTTGGCAAAATATGAAGAAATGATTCCATTATATCTGAGTGTAGGAAGGCGAATAAAAAAAAATGTAGGTTTCAGATTCAACAGATATCAATAAATGTATGCGGATTGCTTATGACCCATGACCCTAAACTTTAACTTAATTGTGGAATTTTCTCATTAAGGGTTTATTAAGTGCATTTTGTATTTACTATATCATTCTGAGAAAGTGTGGAATGGAATAGGGTAACTACCTAAAATTAAAAAAACAAACAAACAAACAAACAAACAAAAACACCTTCGATGTCAGAAGGGGATATTTGAGTTATTGGTACACTGTTGCAAAATTTAGAACATGTTATTGATTGCCAGCCTGGGCCCTAAGTGTTCCTACAGAGCCAACCTTTCCTGTATAGCCTATTCAAAACTCAGTCTATTTGTCCTATGAAATCCATATTATTGGCACAGTAGTACTGTTTTGGTTTTGTTGTTAGAATGGACTAATAACACAGCATCTACACTGTAGTATAAGAAAACTTTTCACCAGTATGCCACAGTGGTTATTTCTACTATCTCTTCCCATAGAATGGCTTGGGCTGATGAAAACTGCCTATTGGGAAATGTAATTAATTTTCAGAAGCTACTATAGGGCTGATTACCTGGCTTAAATCTAATAACCTATATTGCTTTGTAGCACACATGAAAATCAGCAACTTTCTAAGTAAATAATATATTATATATTTTTGTTTTGTATATTTTTATATATATTTATATATGATAAATATATAAATATATAAAACAATATATTATTATATATAATATTATATATAACTATATATAATTATATAATATATAATAATATATTATTTTTTGTTATATTATTTTGTTTTGTTGACATTGCTCATTTATATATTATATATTTTATATATAATATATAAATATATATAAAACAATATATATTATTATATATAATTATTATATATAAAACAATAATATGTAATATATTATTTAATTAGAAAGTTGCTGATTTTCATGTGTGTTACAAAGCAGTATAGGTTATTTGTATTTGTTTCATATATATATATGAAACAAATACAGTTCTGTACTTCCATACTTAAAAGTCCCTGTTCTTGCTTCAGCGTAGGCTGAAATACTAGAGAAGAAAACAATTTCACTTTCCCAAGAAACAGGGGAGAGAAGTGTTTTCATTAGCATTACTTTTCCCAACTTATCGCTTATAAAAGCCATCTCCCCTGGTATGGGGAAAAGTGAGAAGAAAGGAACAGAAAAGCTAGGTGTTATTTCAGTGAAACTCTCCAGTGGGAAGGAAGTCTAGGAATGGTGAAGAAACAACAGTTCTAGAAATTGTCCTCTAATGCCTAGTAATTTTTTCCTGTTTCAGAAGGTATCTAAAAGTTGAATGGATGGTCTTTAACAATGTTTCTCTTGTATAGTGTCTCAGTCCTTTCATGGTAGGATGCACAGATCACCTGATCTTTTTAGCCATTTTTTTTTTAAGTCAATTCATTGCTCCAGAATGTGTTCTTTAGTTTCTTATTATAGATAGAATCTTTTATGTCACTATTCTGAAATATGAGAAGGAGAAAAAGAAAGGGGCTTCCCATTATTTAGAAGACAATTCCATGCTTCAGTTTCATGCATTAATGTCATTTTTGGTGAAATCAGCTATCCCCATGTCTGAAATATCTCTAGCTTAAATTAACCAAAGAGCAGAAGAAAGGTAGGGATGGAGAGAAGGAAAGTGTGAAGTTTTAATTAAATTGCACACTTGCAGTCAATCTTACTCTTTTCAGCCCTCCTGCATCCAGTTTTTCACCTTCAGAGGTACTGGTGTCTCCAAATCTGGAGTATTTTGAGACTTCTTGTTGCCTTCTGCCTTATAAACAATTGAACATGATCATCTTATGCTCTATTAGTGTATTACCACACATCTATCTACATTCCAATTTTTAGTTTTGTTGACATTGCTCATCTAGTACAACTCCATAACATTTTCCTGTTCTTTTTGGATTTATAGCTCTATTTTTATTATAAAAGTGGGTTGTTGTTGTGTGTGTGTGTGTGTGTGTGTGTGTGTTATTGTTGTTGTTGCTGTTGTTGTTGCTTTTCCTTTGGATGGAAACAAGTTAAACACTTTCATTTAAGCTATTCTGGGTATTATGCACTGAATTATGTCCTCTCCAAATCCATAGTTCAAAGACCAAATCCCGAACTGACTGTATTCAGAGATAGGACATTTTAATGGAAATTAAGATTAAATGAGTTCAAAAAGAGGAAGAGACACAGGGAGAAGGTGGCTGTCTGCAAGCTAAGGAAAGAGATCTTACTAGAAACCGACCCTGCTGGAACTTTGATCTTGTATTTGCAGCCTGTATACTTGACTGAAAGTAAATTACTGTTGTGTAAGTTGCCCTGTCTGTGATATATTGTTATGGCAATCTTATCAGTCTAATAAATACAATTGGTCATTAGACATTTATTGTTCTTAACAAATTGAATATCTCATAATTGTGCAAATAGATCCTTCTTAGTCATAATTGGGAACTTATTCTGTTCCATTTGGGATACCATAATTGATTTGACACTAAAAAATTATTAATGGACTTTCTGGATTTTTGTAAACATTTACCATTTCTTTACATGTCTTTGTCAAGTCTGCATCCTCCCTTGAAAGCATGCTGTTCTGTGGCTTTAGCATTTACTTGTGGATCTTTGTCAAAGCAAACTTATGCAAAATAATATATTATCCAAGAGAGTAAAATATTTAAACATTGCAAAGGACAAAAACTATCTGGAAAATTGCATGAGGCAGTTATGGAACTATCTAGACAGAGAAGTAGTCTAAGCAAAATATAAAAAAAAAAAAATTATGATAGCCAATGCAGGAAAGAGTACAGGACTGAGAACTGGCAGGTCAGGGTTCTTATTCTTCATCTTCCTAGGATGCGGTACCCTTATCTGTTAAAGGAGGAATTAAACTAAGTGATTATTAATAACTCATTTTAGGGGCGCCTGGGTGGCTCAGTGGGTTGGGCCGCTGCCTTCTGCTCAGATCGTGATCTCGGGGTCCTGGGATCGAGTCCCGCATCAGGCTCTCTGCTCAGCAGGGAGCCTGCTTCCTCCTTTCTCTCTCTGCCTGCCTCTCTGCCTGCTTGTGATCTCTCTCTGTCAAATAAATAAATAAAATCTTTAAAAAAAAAAATAACTCATTTTATGTTTAGGTTCTTTGATTATAACAAGTAGTACTGAAAGGGTCTGTGGACAAAAGGACGAGACCAATACAAGGCAAAAGTTAAGCAGGGCTTTATTTCACGCCAGCAACAAGAACCAAAACCAAACATTTGGGGTCACCTTTCACAAAGGAAAGTAATGACCTTCTATTCTCATACGCCAGTTTTTAGAGTAAAAGCCATATAGTTGAGCCTGGCCAATGAGAATGTAGTGCACAGAAAACGTCATACAATCATGCTAGGTTACACACAGGCGGCCAATCAGATTACACTCTACCCCATGATAGTCATTTAATTCAGCCTATGACCTTGGCTGGAATCGGTGCCTTTGTCTGGCGCCTGATAGGCGGGGCTCACACTCCTTGGCTGGTAATACCTGCGCTTTCCCTTGGTTGGACGTTTCCACCTGGCTGCTCAGCCTGACATGTCCTGGTATCTGTGCTCTGTTATTGGGGCTATTTGGCTGTATTTCACCAGCCGGCCATATTTCACTGGTTCTGTTTCTAAGCGCTTTCCTCTTGGGGGAAGTTGCAGGTTCAATCTAAGTTCAGTACCTATATATCGGGATGGCCATTCTATGGAGATGAAGCCAATACTGACCAAGTAGACCCTTATAGTACCAACCCTTTCAGTTCTTAACTCCTGAAGAATACAGTATTAACTAATGAATGCTCTTTTATGGTTGCTTGTAAAAGAAGCTTTCAGCAAAATGATGTTTGTGCTCAGAGCAATCTTATACTGACTTATTTTCCTTGTGTTGTTCTCATTTGTGATGGAAGATTCTTTGGTTTCATTTTTTTTTCCTTTTCTGTAAACTACTGCAGATTTCATTTCCCTTTAAGCAGTAGAGTAATAATAACACAGTCTCCTTCACCCCACAGCTTGAACAGATTGAGAGTTTTAATGGGGAAAACATTTAGTGCAGGTAGGGAAAGCCCAGGAGGCGCCAGGAAAGGAGCCCTAAATTTAGTAAGTAAGAGAGATATAACAGCGGTATGAGTTCTACTGTTTAATTTCAAGGGAAAATCCATTCTTTCTACATTCTCAGTTCTCCATCTCATGTTTTATTTTCAATTATATTTCCATTTCCCTGAACATTTATCCATTCAGTACTCAGGGGGCTAAGAACAGACAACCACTTTTGCTGCTCTCCCTCCATCTAAACCTGTCTTCTTCAGATTACTTCCTTTTTTTTTTTTCAGATTCTAAATACATTTTTATAGACTTTTACATTTCGAAGACTTCAGAAGTAAACTAAAATCATAATCGTCCAGCCTGTAAAGGTGGCAATTAAAAGACAGTTGATGCATTGCATAGGGCAATCACCATTAAGTCCTTCAATATTTTGAACACCATTGCAAAATTTAGAGCAATAGACAAAAAAGGAAAAAAACAAAACAAAACAAAACAAAACAAACAAAAAAACCCAGCACATCATAACCTAAGGTTGAAAGACCCGCAGATCCCCTTACCCAAGAATCCAACACTGCCACTGGATGCAATCAGCAAGAGGTTCTTTATTGTTATGCAGGCGCCTGCGGGTGGTCAGCGCGCGCCTGCGGGTGGTCAGCAGCTCCTGCTAGCTGAGCACACCCGGCTGGGGTGGTGCCGGGTTTTTATAGACAGGTACAAACAAGTTTTGGGTGGGGCGCAACTGATTGGTTGACAGTTAGAACTTTTGAAAAAGGCATACGTGGAGTTTGCTGATTGGCTCTAAGGACCCACGCGCGGGAAAAGAGAGGCGGGAAGGGGGAACAAGCTGATTGGTTCTGAGGGCCCGCGTGCAGGAGGAGAGAGGCGGGAAAGGGGAACAAGAAGGGGGAAGGTAGGAATGCCATCATGGCGTCTCTATTATTTCTATAAGCCAAGCAGTTACAGAAGGGCAAAAGAGCGATTAATAAGCAATTAATAACCTAATTAATAACCTGGTTTATACCTAAAAGCCAGCGGTTTACAGAAAAGCAAACAAGCGGTTAGTTATCCTATCTATCTTCTAGGGGAGGAGTCTTTCAAGGTCAACCAAGATAAAATGTTGGCAGGAAAAGACATTATTTTGATTAGATGCCAATAATGTCTCTGGACTGTATGTTCTAGTAGAACTAAGAAAAGATAAAACAAGCTCTGGCAGAGATTCTAGTCAGGAACCGTGAGTTCAGAGGAGCACTAAACTGCTGTGGGACAGAATATACCACCCCAACACATGTCTATTTAGCATAGGATTATTTTAAAGAAATGTCAAACACAGGAAAATCTCTGAAAATCCGCTGGAAGTTACCCTTTTGTAAGAGACATTTACATTTATAAAGAAAATCTCAATGAATAAGGGGGGGTGTCTCTCTGTATCAGAGAGAGGAAGTTGTTTAAATCCTTAGAAACTCTTTTAACAGTGTAGAAGGATCTGCCTAACAGCCATACCCTTGCTTACTGTGCTTTGCTTAGTAACCTTCTATAACTGGCCTCTCCCTTCCCTGACATTTTCTTTTAGTTACAGATAGTATTTAAGATGGTGGTTTAGGCCACTTCCAGAAGTTGCTTTCTTTTCCTGGGTTCTTCCATGTATACAGGAGGTATACATGTTAGTAAACTTCTGTTTGTTTTTCTTCTGTTAATCTATTTTTTATTACAGAACAATCTCAGCCAAGAACGTAGAAGGGTAGAGGGAACATTTTTTTTTTCTCTCCCATAGAACTCACAGCTCATCTTCCTAGAATCCAAATCAAAGTCCAGTTAACAATATGTTTTCTGCTACTAACACTAGATTTCCTATGAATAAAGTGAAATTTTATTTTAAAGATTAATGAAATGACTATTGAGTTGATAGCTTAGTATTTTTTCTCTAACTTTAATCTTTAAGTTCAATACAGTGTTAAAGAGCATTCTTTAGGAAAGCTCACTAGTTATCAGTTTAATAAAATAGCATAAATTACAAAAAGAATATCTGGTTTATTTTAGTAACCACATTAAGACCTTATTTTCTATGGAAAATTTAATAAGATGCTGTGCACTCTGTACTTAGGGTGATTAATCAATTTTGTTTTGTTTTATTCCTTTTCTGTGGCATAAATGCTACTGCTTTTAAGTAAGTCCTTTTACTTTATTTCTCTAGTTTAAAATCATTCTCCGGCCCCCCCATTCTTTTTTTCTTTTTTTTTTTTTCCCTTGTCCCATGTAATTGTTATTTTTCTGATGCTGGTTTATGATGCCCACTTGTTCCAGAAAGTGGTCCAGGAATACCAGTGCCCACTGTAATAAGTACATTTTTCTCATTATCATACTATTTATGTCTTGTAGTACTTGGCAAAGACACACTATTGTATAAAGTCCCAGAAGCAAAGTCTTGTTACATAGTTTAAAATTTCAGTCCTAGGGATGCCTGGATGACTCAGTGGGTTAAAGCCTCTGCTTTCGGCTCAGGTCATGATCCCAGGGTCCTGGGATTGAGCCCCATATAGGGCTTTCTGCTTGATGGGAAGCCTGTTTCCCTTCCTCTCTCTCTGACTGCCTCTCTGCCTACTTGTGATCTCTGTCTGTCAAATAAATGAATAAAATCTTAAAAAAAAAATCCAGTCCTATCATTTAAAAATTTTGAAGCTATGGTTTTCAATCTCTAAAAATTAATTGAAAAAATCCTGAAATGCTATGTATATTGATAGAAGTATGAGGAAAAATAATATATTAATGTGCAAAATGTTAGCTGTGTAATACTTGTCTCAAAAATACTGTAAAATCTGCATACTAAATTCCCTGAAATCCTTTCTAGCACTGGGTCTAAATTTTTGAACAATATATGTGCTCAATAGATATATATTATTTGGCTGAGTCCTATATGAAATTGTTCAAAAAAAAATCCTCAATCTCTGTTGATATTCAATACATATTTTCTTTTTAATACATGTAATAAGTAGTAGATTCTCATAGCCATCAGATAAAGTCATATAACATGCTAGTATTTTACCTTCTAGACTTCCTTTAGGAGGAAGTTCCTCCATAAAAATAGGGAGAGACACTTAGGAAAGTTTTTGTGTGTGTGTTTGTGTATGAGTGTGTGCTCTATAAACCAATGATTTTCTGTTTCCTCTTTAATTTAGAAATATAGATTAACATAATTAAGGGGGGAATCTGTTTTAATAACACAGGAAATATGTAGTTGAAATATTTTTTCATACTTTTAGGTGAAATTCATATATGGTGCTGCAAATATCACCTCTAAAAATATTAACCCCATCGTATATAATGTAGTGTTAGGGTATGGAGTCGACCACCCTCAATTAGACAGAGAACACTCTCAATAATGCAAGTCACACAGCAAGGTTTATTTCCAGCTAGCTGGGGTCCAAGTATCCGCCTGGCGCAGAGGGTTTCAACAAGGACCCCAAGCACTCAAAGCCAAGGGTTTATATAGCATTTTCAAGGCACTTCATAGCTACATACATATATTCACCCCACTTTGACAGTTTGACTTTGTTGAACCTTTTGCCACCCCGGTGTCACCCTGGCACCATCCTGGCGGTTATTTGAGATTTAGGTTTAGAGGAAATTTAACTTTATTTACATTTCCTTCTGCCTCAGCCTCCTTCCCTTTTACGGTGGACCTTAGGCCTTGAGGAACTGAGCCCTTTGTCTCTGGAAATTGGGCCATTGAAGAGATAGCCCTTTTTGTTGTAAATCACCTGGACATTTGCAAACCAAGGGAGACTCCTGTCTTGCAGGATTGTGATCTCTGCAAGTTACCTATTTGTTTTTCTTTAACATTTGGTCCCTTTGGCGCCTTCACGTAACCTCCCGTGGTGGTGTATAATTAAGTTGTTTTTTCAGGTTTTAGCTACTTTCTCTTATCTCAAGTTACGTGCTCCCTGTGGTCTGGTTAGGGACACTCAGTAAAATGGCTTCCAGGCCTTCAGGATGGCCATTCTTATGCTAACCCACTCTTACAGTGCAAGGTGCCAGCTTTTGCTTTGCCCAGATGGCTGTACTTATGTCAAGGCTAGACTTGAGGTGGGTACAGCCTTGTTTTTCTTGGCCTTCACACCTGGAGCTGGTTTCTGGGACCTGTTTTTAAGTCCCCTGGGGGAGTGGAGCAGAGAGTAAAATAGGTCCTTACAGTAGTGTTTTTTTTTTTTTCCCAAAATATTTTATTCGGTAAAATATATATAACAAAATTTGCCACTGTAGTCACTTTTAAGTGTATAAGTCACTGTTATTAAATATGTTATAATGCTGTGCATTCATCACTACCATCCATCTTCATAACTCTTTTCATCTTGTAAAACTGAAACTATACCTATTAAACTGTATCTTTCTATATCTTTCTCCCCCCACCCCTAGCAATCACTATTCTACCTTCTGTCTCTATGATTTTGACTACTTTAAGTCTCTTCTGTAAGTGAAATTATACAACATGCATCTTTTTATGAATGAACTATTCACTTAGGATAATATTTTCAAAATTTATCCATGTATCTATATCCATGTTGTAGCCCTTTGCAGAATACCCTCCTTTTTAAGGTTAATTGCTATTCCATTGTATGTATTACTGAAATTTGGCTTATCTGTTCATCCATTGATGGAAACTTGGGTTACGGGTATGCTTTAGTTGTTGTGAATAATATTGCTATGAATGTGGGCATACAAATATCTCTTCAAGCCTTGCTTTCAAATATTTTGGGTATATACCCAGAATAAGGATTGCTAGATCATATGCTAATCCTATCTTTAATTTTTTAAGGTATCTTTGTACTGTTTTCCATCACCTTTGCGAGGTGGGGATCCTGGTGATGGGAGCTGAAATGGTAGGGGGACTACCGACTGATGATCAGTAGATGTCTTTATTTCTTACAATCACTTCTTTTATACCTTCCTCAAGATCCGATTACAAACAGGATATAGATTTACGTGCAGGGTGAGGGATAAGTGTGAGATGTGATTTAAGTGCAGGCAATCAAGTGAGACAAGTGAACAACAATGATTACCTCTTAGCTTTAAATGACAATATCTCTTAGCTTTAAATGACAAGAGCAAGTTAAGGATTCTCCACACTTATCAGATCTATCTAAAGCAGACAGGAAAACACTCCATGGATCCTCCCATGTTTAATACTCTTAGAATACTCTTGCCCTCCATCTCCTGGAGTTTTCTCACAGGATTCCACACGACCCCAGTCACCTTGGCAAAGATCCCAGTTGTGTTCCAACAGTTTTCCACAGTGACTCTATATTTTACATTTCCACTAATAGTGTATAAGAGTTCCAATTTCTCCATATACTGACCAGTATTTGTTTTGTTTTGTTTTTTGTTAAATGACTACCCTAATCATGGTGAGGTGATACCTCATTTTAGTCTTAATTTACGTTTTCATAATGATTAATGATGTTGAGCACTGTTTAATGTACTTATTGGCCATTTATAGATCTTCTCTAAAGAGATGTCTATACAAGTATTTTAACCATTTTGAATGTGGTTGTTTTTGTTGTTGTTGTTGCCCACCTTTGTCTTCACCTTTGTTAACAGAAGGAGCAATCAGGAAGTAGAGCACAGATTTCTGTTATTTGGAAAACAGAGTCCTTTTGCCCATCCTAGCTTCCACAGTCTGAAAGAAAGCTGCTTCAGAAATACATATGCAACTATCTTCCATGTGACTAGAGGTGGGGAATGGTTTGGTGCTCTTTATAAATTCTGCTAGAGCTGAAATTGATGGAAGTTAGTCATAATTTATGGTTCAAATTTTCCCCTGGAAATTACAAATCTTCAATAGACTCCAGAGTTCTGAAATGGTTACATCAGACTGACCTGTCAGTGTCATGGCTGTCTAAGTAGGGAGACAGATTCCTGGTGCTGCCTATTTTGCTATCTTCCCAGAGTCCTCTAATATAGCTTCTTAAAAGAACATATTGTCCTCTTGCATTGTTTTGATCATGTAAATTCTCAAATCAGATAGGGTCCTTCCATCTTTAAATTTCTATATCACTAAATTATTTTTACATAACTTAAATGTCATTTGGCACTATCTGCCATAAATTAATTTTATTCTTTTTTTTAAAGATTGTATTTATTTATTTGACAGATAGAGATCACAAGTAGGCAGAGAGGCTGGCAGAGAGAGAGGGGGAAGCAGGCTCCCTGTTGAGCAGAGAGCCCGATGCGGGGCTCGATCTCATGACCCTGGGATCATGACCTGAGCCGAAGGCAGAGGCTTAATCCACTGAGTCACCCAGAAGCCTCAATTAATTTTATTCTTATCTCAATCTTTCTTATGAGCTCCAGATAGACAACGAAAGTATCGTTTTCTTCTTAGTAGATGTGATAGGCTGAATAATGAACACCCAAACTATTGTACACTGTAAATCTGATATACAAAAACTCTGTAGATGTGATCAAGTTAAGGGTGTTAAGATAGGAATATGATCCTGGATTATCTGGGTGGGCCCTAAATACTGAATCACATATGTCCTTTAAAAGAAGAAAGCAGGGGGTACCTGGATAGCTCACTGGGTTAAGTATCTGTCTTTAATTCAGGTTATGATACTGGGGTCCTGGGATGGAATTCCACATCAGATGGGCTCCCTGCTCAGTGGGGAGTCTGCTTCTTCCTCTACCCCTCCCCCTGCTTGTGCACTTTCTCTCTCTCTCTCTCAAATAAATAAATTAAATCTTAATTTTAAAAAAGCAGGCAAGCAAGCAAGCAAGCAGAGGGATATTTAACTACACAGAAGAGAAAGTCAGTTCAACCAGGGAGATTGGAGCCATGCAGCGTTAAAAGACCAAATGCTGGAAGCATTAAGAATCTGGAAGAGGTAAGGAATGGATTTTGCTGTGAAGCCTCTGAAGGGTGTATAACCCTGCCAAAACATGTAGCCAGTGATACTGATTACAGACTTTAGCCTTCAGACTATAAAATAATAATTTTTTGTTGTTTTATGTCACCAAGTTTGTGGGGTTTTTTGTTTGTTTGTTTGTTTGGGGGGTTTTTGCTTTTTATTTTTTTAATTTTATTTATTTATTTATTTATTTTTAGTGGCAGCAGTAGAAAGCTAATGCAGTAGGCGAAGGTCTTTTTATTTTGTTTTGTTTTAGTATGGGAACAATTGGTGCTCTTTATAAATCTATTTTACAGTTATTTGTCTTTTGCATTACACCTGCATGTAACTCTGGACAATATAATCTAATTCTTTAGTTTCAAAATATATCCATACTGGATGGCAAACAAATGAGTCATTAGTCCTGACTTCTCTCCTGGGCTCTGGAGACTTACTATCAACAAGTTAAGGAAAACTACATTTTGAAATCATTTAAGTACTATAAACTTAACATAATAAAAAAAGAGAATGGGTTATACTCAATGAAGCTCTCTTGAGTTCTGTATATTACTGATTAACACCAAAATCCAACCAGTAACCCAGACCATGTAATTCAGTTAACCTTAATTCTCCACCCTGTAGGTCTATTTATCCTCTGAAGTCTTTGGATGCTTTCACATAATATTTTCTCCAATTCACTTCCATAATCCCCTGCCTCAAGCCTTGTTTAGAACACTATTATGTCTGTCTTGATGGGTTATTAAAACAGCCTTCCAACTTTACCTGCAGTACCCTAACTCTGCCCTCACACAAACAGAGAGAAATCTCTATATGCAATTTATGTTATTCCCTTAATTAAAACCATCAGATAATGTCCCACACTCTTTAGAATAAAGTCTAAATTTTTTTAGGAGGTCTAAAAGGCACTTGGGTATCTAAATTCAGATTGTATCCCTATGCATATTTCTACATCTTCTTCTAAAGCCTTACCCTCCAACCATATTGAATTTCCACTAAAAACAACAATGTTCTGGGCACCTGGATAGTTCAGTTAGTTAAACATCCAACTCCTGATAGCGGCTCAGGTCATGATCTCAGGATTATGAGTTTAAGCCCTGGGCCAGGCTACCTACCGGATGTGGAGCCTGCTTAAGAGTCTCTTTCTCTGCCTCTCCCTCTGGCCCTCCCCCTCCAACAAAAACAAAACAAAACAAAATGAAACAAAACAAAACAAAACAGCAGTGTTCTTTTCTGCTTCCAGAATATTGCTTGTGTTACTCTGTCTGTTGGGAGTGCTCTTTAACTTCTCCATTCACCTGGCAACTCATTCTGAAGTATGTTTCTGGGTGCCTGGGTGGCTCAGTGGGTTAAGCCTCTGCCTTTGGCTCAGGTCATGATCTCAAGGTCCTGGGATCAAGTCCCGCATGGAGCTCTCTGCTCAGCCTGCTTCCCTTCCTCTCTCTCTGCCTGCCTCTCTGCCTACTTGTGATCTCTCTTTGTCAAATAAATAAATAAAAATATTTAAAAAAAAAAAAGTATGATTCCTCTAACACCCTGTAGACCAGATGAGTGGCTTCTACCATGTGTTTCCACAGCACACTCCATATTTCCCATGATAACAGTTACCATAATTTATTCTATTCAGACTGTGTACTAATCTGTCTCTCCTAGTAGACTATAAGGACCATAAGAGCAGAGGCCACATCTGTGATCCTATCCCACACCTCACCCATACTGATCAGTTTGTTTGGTGAATAAATAGCTGTGTGTAAAAAAAAAAAAACCACACAGAAAGTCTCCAGCATTTGTCTACTCTTAACTTCTATATTATATTTATTCTGAGAAATATGCTTGAGATAATAAAAATAGCTTCAGTGGACATTTCACCTATTTTATGTTAAATTTCGAAAATATATTTTAATAATATAACAAAAAATTTTAAGATATCGTAATTACTGGTATGATAGTTTCTTTTATTATTGTATTTTATGTAGTACACATTATTTATTTATTTATTTACTTATTTATTAAGATTTTATTTATTTATTTGACAGAGAGTGAGGCAGAGTTTGCATGGGCAGGGGGAGGGATGGAAGGAGTGGGAGAAGACTCCTTGCTGAGAAAGGACCCTGATGTAGGACTCTGCCCCAGGACCCTGGAATCATGACCTGAACTAGAGGCAGATCCTTAATGACTGAGCCACCCAGGTGGCCCTGAGACACACTTTTTAACTCACCAGGATAAATGCAATTTAAACTTGGATGCATCAGGTGTACAAATATTCAAGATTACATAAGGTGATCTGTCAGCCAAAGTTTTTAATTTCACAGGGTGACTTCTTGGTCTGGGTTTATTTATGCGATTACTTGAATGTTTAGTATATTTTGCTTTTATTATCTCATAAAAATTCCATTGAAAAATGAACTTGATGATGCCAGCATCTTAGATCTAAGTATTATTTCTTTTTTAAAAAAATTTTTATTTACTTATTCGATAGAGGGAGAGAGAGATTTCACAAGCAAGCAAGAGAGGGGGGAAGCAGGCTCCCTGCTGAGCAGAGAGCCTAATGCAGGCTCTATCCCATGACCCTGAGATCATGACCGGAGCCAAAGGCAGAGGCCTAAACCACTGAGCCACGCAGGTGCCCCTATTATTTCTATAATAGTTTAGCTCACTCACTTTTATCAGAACCAAAGTTGTGTCTTTCAGGAGAGCTGGGGCACCCAGTCAAATGTGAGTCTTGTTTGATAGAAGTCTGCAGTGGTGTTCTCATTATAAATTAAATAGTAGTTTATATATGGTCATGTGGTCCAGGTATATGCAGAACATGTGATGAAAAATCTGAAGGATTTTTGGGAAAATGGACAGGGATGAGCATTCCTTTTTTTTCTGTCTTGAGGCTTTTAGTTTTTCCTAAATAAGTATATTGGTTGGAATGTGCTGCAGTCATCTTGTGTTTCTGAGGAAGGTGTTAAAGAAAACCATACATGGCCCATTGGGAGACATGACTTAGCTGAGTTGCTAATAAAAATGTCTTAGATGTATCCTATTCCTAGTGGTTTTTTTTTTTTTTAATATAAACAGTTACATTTTTTCCTGTTCTTTAGACTTAAGTCAAATTTTCTCTTCTTTTTGGTGTTCATAAATGCATCACATTTTAGACAAAAATAGAAATAACTAGGCATGGTAAAACTTGTGAAAATGTAAACCCTAAAATCAAGACCCTAACTGAGCTTAGCTTATCAGCTCTGTGTTCAAATATAAAGAAAAAGAATCAGACTCAAGATCATATGTAAAATGCTTAAGTAACATTAGTGTTTGCATTTAAAATCCAAGATATAATTTTTGAACTCTTTTATTTCGTTGTGAATAGAAACTATTTTCTAATGAATAAACATGTTTTTTGACTGGTACACCTTCTACTTTCACATATATATTTAGAAATGCATAATTATGTGAAAGTAGGAGCCCATAATAAATTCTTTTGAAATATGTAAATAGTTTTTATTTTGTATAGCTAATTATGTAAATATGTACTGCTTAAGTGAGGATGAATACAATTGGTATCTTATCATTTCTCTAATGTTTATAAAATTCTCTAAGTAGTAAATGTGTTCTTCAGATAATCTGACATTATTAAACAGAATAAAACTGCATTCTGCAGCTATCATAGGGTTTATATTCATTCTACATAGATTTGATATATCTGAGAAAAACAAAGTGATGCATTTTGTTCTATGTGTTCAATATGTCTAGGTTCCAAGGACCAAATGAAAAGGTAAAAAGAAACATTACTTTTTCCACAAAGTCTATATATTCAGAACATAAAAAATACAATCAGCACAAAAGTTGCTTAAGCCATTTATTAGTTCTGTGACTTTCAAGTTCCTATCTATTTTTTTAAGTACTTCTACTTCTAAGTCATTCTAATGAACTTTATTATTGGTTTTTGGTTTTGCTTTCTTTTTTCTTCTCAGTGTTATAATCATTATTCTTATTTCTTAAACTGTGGGGAGAAAATTTGTTGTGCTCTGTCTAACTGGGTTCTATGTCTATTGTTTAATAAGACCAAAAGTGAGGAGACCTCATTCATCTTACTACCCTCAGGTGCTTCAATTCACAGCGTTGAAAGTCAGCTTATCTGACTTTTCTCTGGGGATGTCGCTGCACTAATAAGCACTCAGTTATAATTCACTGGAAGAAGTTTTGCTGGTGGAAATTGTTTATTTCTTATGGTAAGAATGAGCATTCTCTGCCAGTGCAAAATGATTTATTACAACTTTTTGCAATACCAGCAAAATGGTTTATACTTGCCAATTTTTGCTTTTAGTGCAAAATTTATATTTTAAAATAAGTCACTACATTCTTGATATTAATTATGGTAGTATTTCCAAACAAGATAAGCTGTGAAAAAAGTCTGGGTGCTCCTTAGGACAGCGGTTTTTGAAGCAACACGATGATGGTATGAATCTTCCAGTAGAAGGTCTTTTTTACTTACCTATAATCATATTTTAACATATCCTAGAATGCCACAGAACCCTATTTACTAAAGAAGATAGATCTACTTTAGCATATATATGTATGTGTATGTACACACACACACACACACACATAGACTTTCCTCATAGATTTAATTATACTCTCTTAGATTTTGGACTGGTCTTTTTACATTTTTTTGTTAAAATTATTTATTTTATTTGACAGTTGTAGTGACTGTATACATATATATGCATATGTATATATGTACATGTATATATATGCATGTATTTTATATATCTATATTTATAAATAGATATATAGATATATCTATATGTATATATCATACCACATCTCATTTTTTATTACACGTAATGAACATATTGGTGCGTACAAAAACCCAGTATGCCATTTTAAAGAAAGCTGGACATCAGTATATCCTGAATCCTTTAGCTGGACAATATTATAAACTTTATACTTTCATCAGAAGGAAGCTCCTAAAGAAGTATTACTAATATTTTCTTTACTGCATTACACAAAATTCTGTCAACTGAATGACGAATAGTGGCTACTATTTTTCAGTGCCCAAAACACTTGAAACTTGTAGTTCAGCCAAACAAACAAACAAACATTCTTCAAAATAAGATCCTTTGCTGGCATAAGCTTTTCAATGTTTTGTATTTTACTCATAAAAACAAGCTTCCCATGGAAAAGGTGACAAACATGAATCCACAGACGTACTGAATTAGAATCATGGTTGTAAAATCACCCTAAGGTGAAGACCATGCAGCCTGCCTAGCATCAACCCAGGGACCTATACTTGGCATCTCTAGTCTATCAGAACACTAGTCATTGCGGTGGCTGGCTCACTAACATCAGTGGGTAATGACCTGGTTGTCCATCTAGGAGACTAGGACTTATTGAGCATCAGTAAAGCCTGATGCTAGTTCCACTTTGGACATCAACTAGCTTTGGAACCAAAGCTCTTTGTCCCATTCTCTGGGCTTCCACTTCTGGCCTATGTAATTAGGAAACAGAATGAGATGATTTTCAATTCCTTTACAGGAAATCTGATGTGCTTTACTCTATAAGAAGATAACCATGTTAACATGTTTCACTTATTTGTGGAGCATAACAAATAGCATGGAGGACATGGGGAGTTAGAGAGGAGAAGGGAGTTGTGGGAAATTGGAAGGGGAGGTGAATCATGAGAGACTATGGACTCTGAAAAACAATCTAAGGGTTTTGAAGGGGCGGGGGGGTGGGAGGTCGGGGTACCAGGTGGTGGGTATTATAGAGGGCATGGATTGCATGGAGCACTTGGTGTGGTGCAAAAATAATGAATACTGTTATGCTGAAAATAAAAAATAAATTAGAAAAAGAAGATAACCATGTTATTAAAGTTATTGCATCTATTTACAGATTGTGAGGTACCATGTATTTTTTTTTGTCTTTTTGTCCCCACTAGGTTTTAAACCACAGGAAAACCAACATAATTGACATGATACTTAGAGTAGGTGACTAATCCTTATGAAAGCTGGTATATTTATCTGTTTCATTCACAGATTTTCAGGCTAGAAAATGTATAACATGTAGCTAGGTGCTCAGTATTTTTTTTTAATAAATGAATTAATGAATGAGCACCAAATAGAGCTTATTGTCCATTAATAATAAAACCAATCTTCTTTTATCCCAGCCTTTTTTTTTTTTTTTTTAACGTGTCCATGGATTAGGAAAAACAAAACAAAAAGAACTAATTTCCTTTCAATCCACCTGTCAGGAAGAAGCACCTCACTGGTGTGATCTCAGCAAATTTGGGTCTCAGGATAAGAAAATCTTTGCATCGCACCATCCATAAGATGGTGTGATGATTGTAATGTTGGTGGTGAAGACAGCTAATACATAAAGTGTATTCAAAGCACTTTATAGCCTTGCAACAATCCTATGAAACCAGTCCTCATCTTAACACCATTTTTAACACAGAGGAAACTGAATCACATACAGTTAACTTGCTCAAGGTCATAAACTCTCCAATGTCAAATACCTGCCAGTCTTCTTTTAAGAATCTTTCCATCGGGGGGCTTGGGTGGCTCGGTGGGTTAAAGCCTCTGCCTTCGGCTCAGGTCATGATCTCAGGGTCCTGGGATCGAGCCCCGCATCAGGCTCTCTGCTCAGCAGGGAGCCTGCTTTCTCCTCTCTCTCTGCCTGCCTCTCAGACTACTTGTAATCTCTGCCTGTCAAATAAATAAATAAAATCTAAAAAAAAAAAAAAAAAGAATCTTTCCATCACACACACACACACACACACACACACACACACACACTTTCCATTTACATCCCCAGTGACTCTGTTTCATGAAACATTACCATACACCCATATGCACTACCCATAGCACTACCTTAAATTCCCAATCTGGGAAAGTGAGTCAGAATTCAGAATCTTTGCTCTAATTCATAGAAGGAATACATTCATTTTGGAGCAATCTATGTACAGTAACCAAAAACAGGTAATCAACATGTTGACAACAAAAGCGAAATACTACAACTTAGTTCTCTTCTGCATTTGCAATTAAGGCATTATTATCCAGAACTTGCCTTTTTTTTTTTTTTTGCAATATATAAAATGCATTAATCTATAAAATCATGTCTTCAAATAAAAAGCATTAGTCCTATCAGAACTCAGTGATTAACATCGGTTTTTTTGTGTATCCTAGGGCTTCTTAACAAAGTATCTAAAATTGAGGGGCTTAAAACAATGAAAGTCATTCTTGCACAGTTCTGAAAGCTATTACTTGTTGAAAATTAACGTTTTGGCAGTGTTGGTTCCTTCTGAGATTTCCAAAAGAGGATGTATCTCAAGCCTTTCCTTTACCTTCTGATGATGACCACCAACAATCTCTGGCATTCCTTTGTTTGTAAATGGATTACTTCAATCTCTACCCCTATTTTCACATGCTATTTTCCCTGCATGTTCCTGTGTCCAAATTTCCCACTTTGTATAGGATAAGATACCTGTTATATTAAATAAAAAGCCCCCCTAATGACATTGTTTTATCCTAATTAAATCTGCAAAGACCCTACTTCCAAATCTTCAGGTCACATTCATAGGTACAGAGGTTTAGGAATTTAATATATCTTTTGGGGAGACACAATTTAACCCATAATGTTATTTTTACAAAATAAACATTTTTTCACAATAATACTAGACAATAATTTGGCCTTCAATACCCATTTAAGAAAAAATATATATAATTTGGTTAATATGTTGTCATGTGTGTTGCTATACAATTTCCCTATATGAGCTCATGAAATTTTCACCACAAGTTTCAACAGAAGGGATTTGGGCCAAGGAAGTCTGGTTTCCAAACCCACCTCACGAATTTTTTAGCATATTCCTCCTTCAGTCTCACACATTCTTGTATCTTTCCTTCAATTTAAACTAGCCTGCTGAAATACATATGAATGGTGATGAGCGTATGGGTTACCCTTCTATGTCTGAATATAAAAAGTTTGGGTCTTTTATAGAAAAAGAAATGACCTAACTGTAAGGGCTAATAATTATTTGAGTAGAAATTTAAAAGTCTGGGTTCAAAAGGATTTGATACAGAATTTGTGCTCTGCTGAAAAGCAGTTGACACATTAGGTTACATTGAATTTCTGTAAAATCAGGGTATATAAAAAGCAGGTTAACCTTATCAGTCCCTTTTAATAGACCAAGAACCTGAGTTAGATGAAGGTTGGATAACTTGCTCCAGGTCACACATCTAATAAACAGAAGTAGTCTCCAGCTGCATTGAACTATTGCATACTACTTTTGTAAGACTTTTTTTATAAGAATTAAATAAGATAATGCATTTATAAATCATCTCCCTGTGAACCTCTTCTTCACATGCTTTCCTGTTTTTGCTTGTTCTTTTTTTTTTCCCCTTACGTCCTGTCGGCTTGACATTGAAAGAGCACATTCTAATACTCAGCCATATTACAATTTTCCTAAAGACCTCCTGCTCTTCCAAGACATATATCAGTATTATGTACTCTAATCTATGACTAATCCTGACAACTGCAATCAGAACTAAACTCACATAAAAAAAAAAATTATCTGTTTACTATTGTAATAAATATTTTAAAAGATGTTTATGCTTCCCTTTTAAATAAGAAGCTAAATAATTAGTGTTTTGTGTAACATGTGAATAATAGTCTGTGCTACATACATTTAAAAATATTTATGACTGACTTAATCAGCTCGGGTTGCATAACAAAATGCCATACACTGGATGGCTTGAGAAGTACAAGTTTCTTTCCTTACAATTCTGGAGATTGAAAAGTCCAAGATCAAGGTGGCAGACAGTGTGATTACTGGTGAGTACCCGCTTCCTGGCTTATAGACAGCTGTCTTCTCACTATGTCCTCACATCGCCTTTCCTTGGAGCATGCAGGAGGGGAAATAAAAACAGAGATGGAGAGACAGAGACAGAGAAGGAGAGAGATCTAGCTCTCTTCCTCTTATCACAGGGTCTCCAAGTCTCTGGGATTACAACCTATCTTTATGACCTCACATAAGCCTTAATTACCACCTGAAAGTCCTATTGCCACACACAGTCACATTGGGGGTTAAATCTTCAAAATATGGAATTGAGGGGGGGCTCAGTTTAGCTCATAAATTGACTCTTACCCTTTTTACATAAAATGATCTATTTTAGATAATATGAAATCTTGAAAGCAAGAACAATGTGAAGTATAATTTAAAATGTATTATAATGAATGAATTCTTTTACATTATATGTACGTCTTAACTCTTTTATAATGATTAAAACATCAGACTTTCTTAGCTTTGCCTTGGGATATCTGTACTTAGATTTGAGTTTTCTCATAACATTAGGTAGAGATTGTTTTTGTTATAGTCACAAAAACTATAAAATTGTTGGCATAATCTTATTGTAATTAAATTCCCATTTATAGAAATTCTAGTGTTTGAACTGAAAGTGTTCTATTTTCATAAAACCTCAATATGCAGAATCTTATTATCCGTGTTACTACTCAAATGTTAAAAAGCTCAAACTGTAAAAACATAGTTATATAGTCAATTTCCATTTAAGCAAAGAACTTTAATAGAAGCATCAAATGTGCTATTTACTGCATTAGTACTTTTGCAAGTCTTCTTGAAGAAAGCTTTTACCTTCCTGTTTTACAACTATATTAAAGTCAATTATAGAAGAGCTCACTCAATTTTTAGATCAAAACTCATTGCCAGTAAGTCAATTACCTTGGTCAAATTGTGTTTTGAAAGGAAGGCGCTCTGCTTAGGGATTTTGGGGAAGAACTTTATATCCATTTTAGAAGCTTCAGGGCCTCTTTCACAATGTGAGCTGGTCATGTAGTCCTGGTATCACTGGGCCACCAGATGCATTTTTCCATACTTGTGCTTCTTTTCATTAACATTGTCAGTAAAGTGGGAGATAGCAGTTTTGAATGCTCAAAATAGAGAAATAAATCATTCTTTGTACATATTTTTTGGTATGGTTAGCAGCCAAACAACATATTGTCCTTTTTATATATAAAGATATAATTTATAATTGCCTATTAATAAGGTTTACTTTTTTAGGATTTTATTTTAATGATATATGTGGGAGTGATGAAATTACTTGGATCAGACTACATTCTTCCATATGTGTGTGTATGTATGAGCAAGAGAATGAGAAAATGAAAGAAAAAGAGATCCCTTTATGTGCCAAGTATCATTTTTAGGTTCTGAGAATATCATGATGGACTAGTTCTTGTTCTCTAGGAACCCTCCATCAGGCAGAGGAGATAGAGATAAGAACCTAAAACTATTAAACTTTGGTTTGTAAGAGTTTATCTACTATAACAGAATGATTTATGCTTTAATAGCATGGAGAAGGGCATTATAAATTCTCCTAAGGAATAAGAAAATGAAGGAAGAAAGGAAGGAAGGAACGACTTTGCAGAAAAGAAAGTTCTGTAGTGAAAAATTAACTTTACCAAAGAGAGTTCTTTACTGTGTCCCAGATTTAGGAGATAATCTCTAAAGCCTTAGAATTTCTCAAGTTACAGGATTGTCTGTTATTTATGGTGGGCTCCTGGACCATATCTAATCGTTTTTGCTAACCAGGTGACTCAGGCTGGGAGCTGGCTATGACAGAAAGTGGTTCATGTAATTAGAAGGTGGGGAGTTTAGGTCAACCACATGAATCAACCAGTTGTGTCTATCTAGTGAAGACCCAGTAAAAACGAAGGAAACCAATGTTCAATTGAATTTCTGAGTTGGCAGTACTCCATGCATCCTGTCATACGTGAATAACACAAGGGTCACACATTCCTGAGGACATGAGAACTTTTCCTTTGAATGCTATCAGACTTTGTCCTATGTGTTTTCTTTCCTTTGGCCAGTTCAAATTTGTATCCTACAATTTTAGGTAAGTATAGCAAGTATAGCACTTTTCTGATCTCCTTGAGTTGTGGCAGTGAATTATTGTACCTGAGAGTAACTCTGGGAAGATTTGGATGTATAGCCAGCTAGTCCGAAACAGGGTACCCTTAGAAAAACCCAAATGTGCAGCTGATGTCTAAAATAGGGGCAGCCTTTTGGTGACTACTCCCTGACTGATGCCTAAATCATTATTGTGACTCTTAAACTTTAGTGGATAAACTTGTAGATATGAGCAACTTGATTAGAACTCACCTAGAGAAGGAGTAATGACATAATTCTTCCTATGACATAATTCACTTCAATCTTAACATATCAAATCTCTAAGTTGTTGGAAGGCAAGGGTGTACTTAACACATTCTTTTTCACACTCAATTACCTTTTTCCTTCTTAAACCATTATTAGATTCTCATTTGAGTCATGGAAACTAGAGGGAGAAAAATAGAAGCACAGTAAATAAAAATTGCAAGAGGAAAAAAAAAAAAAACAAGAGAGATTTCAATGAGAACTATTTAAGGCCCTGAAACAGAAATAACCATGCTTTGGGGCTATTTTGGACAGATGACTTGGATTAACTCACTTATTCATTTTGACTTCTTTCTACTATGCCTTTTTTTTGTATTGCAGAGTTTATAAAACCAATAACCAAATTTTGTGATTCCCTTACAACTAGAAGTCTAAATGTAATTTTCATATAATTGTGTAGGTCTTGATTTGGAAATAAATCTGCTGTGTAGAGAAACAGGGCATGAGCCACTTATTATCCAAGTGTTTAGCATAGCAGTTCTGCCAGAAGCTGTGGATAGGGCATCCCCACTTTGCAGAACATACCAAAATGGTATGATTCTGGAGCCAACCACTGTAGTGGTACTTCCACTTTCCAAAGATAACATCCTGATCTTCTCAGTATAATAAGCTCCTGTGGGATGTGCTTCTAAGTTGAGCTTCTAGAAGTCATTCCTAGGGGGTTTATATAGGGTGTCTTTTCCCTATGTTGCAGACTAAATTAATCTGCAAGTCAATTATAACCCAATGCTTGATCTAGTTATATTCTATAATTAAACCCTAACTAATAAGCTATGTCAAATTTCTAAGTGAAGACACATAAGACACATACACACACACACACACACACACACACAGAAACAGGAGACATGAAATCCTTAGACAAATAAATTTCAACTGGGAGCTTGTTAGAAATGCAGAATCTCCGACCCAACTCTGGACATACTAAAACAGAATCTACATTTTAACAAGATCCTTTCTGATTTTCAATTACCAGTTATTTCTATCAGAGAAAAAGAGAAAATAAAGAGGCAAAAGAAACCTATTTCATGATAATTGCTAGGGAGGTAATACAAGGAGATGATGTATTACAAAGTGATGGAACGGGGTGGTGTTACTTTAAATATATTTGTCAGGATAGAGTTTTAGAGGTTCTAATATTTGAACTGAGACTGGAATAGTCTTACCGATACAAGCATAAGAAGATCTGGAGAATATCTTAGCAGATTTATCAGCTATAAAGTCTCTGAAACAGGAATAATTTGACATGTTAAGATAATAGAAAGGCTAGTATGAATTGAATATGCTAGGTAAAAACAAATAAAATGGTCAGAAAGGTAAGCATGAATCTGATATGTAGATCTGTCTTTGGCATTAAAAGGGAACAGACATTGATTTATATAGAATCAATTAGAAGAACTATTGGTGGATTTTAATCAAACAATCTGATACGATCTAATTTTTTAAAATAGAAACAGAGAATAGATTACAGTTCTGAATAACTGAAATTAGGGAGTCTATTTTAGTACAAATTCAAGAGATAAAAGTAGCTTGAACAATAGTAGTGGCAGTAGAGATGAGGAAGAACTGGAAACATTCAACATTTTATACATTATTTCAACAGAACTTGGTAGTAGGTTGGGTAAGAGAGGTGAGGGAAAGAGATGACTCCAGCATACCTCTGAAGTTTAGGGTTTATCCAAGGTAAGATGATTCTGATAGTCCTAAAATGAAGAAAGCAAGAATTAAAAAAAAAAAAAAAGGCTTAGTTGTGGGGCTATTAAAAACTCTGTTTTTGTATATGCAAAGTTTAGGATGTCTGTTAGACCTACAAATGAAGATTATAAAAAGAAAGCTTAGAATGGTGTTCAAGTTCAGGAGAGGAGTCAGAGCTATAGCTAAAGTTTATGATCAATCTTTCCTGGGATTGTAATTAAAGTCGGAGGTCTGCATGAAACTCTCTAGTTAAAATATAAATAAATAAATTATATATATATATATATATATATATATATATATCCATATATATACACATCTCACACATATATAAAATATATCCCATATATAAAAATATATATTTAGATATATATGGGATAGATATAGGTAGGTATAGATATCTATATAGAAAGATAGATAGTAGAAAATATTCACAACCAATTACAATTATCTGGATTTCTCTTGCATAAACAGAATAAGTAAACAAAGAAGAGACTGCAGCTGTGGAAATTAAGCAAAGAGATGAGTGAAAATAGAGAAAAAGAAGAAATGTGTGGTATCTCATTCAAGAGATAAGGATTTGGCCATACTGTCAAGAGCAGATAAAATTTCAAGATAGACAAGAATAGAAGTTTACCATTACTTTTGGCATAATGGAGATCAGTTTTGATGTTACCAAGAGCAATTTGATAAACTAATAGGAATGGAAGCCACAGTAATGTGGGAAGAAAGAAATGCAAGCAAGTCCACAGAAATATGTTAAGAGGATTTATTAAGAATAGTACCAGAGGATTGGGACAATAATTGCAATAGAATATAAGCCCAGAATTCAAGGTTTCACTTATTTTATTTTGTCTAATAGGAGATAGTTTATGATATTTACCTGCTGGAGGAACATTACTATAATAAAGAGGTAACATACATTAATAGCAGACAAAGTTGCTGTCAAGTTACAAGTGATGAAGATTTTTTTCTTCTTTTTTATTTTCTTCCTTTCTTTCTTTCTTTTCTTTTCTTTTTTTTTTTTTTTTTTAATTAAAGGAAGGAGTTTGGAGTCACCTGGGTGACTCAGTTAAGTGTCCGACTCTTGATTTCACTTCAGGTCATGATCTCTGGGTTGTGGAATCGAGCCCTGGATCAGACTCTGTACTCATGGAGTCTGCTTGAGATTCTCTCTCTCCCTCTGTCCCTGCCGGTCCCTCCACTCATGTGCTCTTTTTCTCTCTGTTAAATAAACAAAAAAAGAAAGAAAGAATTTTTTATTTTAAGGAAAGACTTCTTATGTTTCTTTTGTAATACAAAAGAGCATGGGGGCTATGAGTATAGACAGAAGTGGACTTTAGATATGGTGGTAGGAAGATGAAGGATTTCTTATTTTATCAGCTGACTTACAAGGAGAGGCAAATGGCAGGAAATGTTGGGTGATCATGTAGTCTTGCTGTTATTATGATATAACTGAGCCAAATCAAAAAGTGAAAAATAATGGAGTTAATTCTCCTGGTCTTTTGAAGGAAGATGTCCTCAAGATGTGTGAGTCTCCTGACACACCTGTATGTAACAATATGCAGAGTATTGCCAACCAAGGAAGCTTATACAAGTTTTAGTGTCTAGAGTTTTTACTGAGGTTTAATTTAATAGGCATGGTTGATTGAATTATTGCCCATATGATTGAATTCAGTCCCTGTCCTCTCCTCTCTCTGGAAGCCAGACTGATTATCACCTCCCTCAAAGTCCTAATCCTCTAATCACATGTTTGGTTGGTTATAGACAGTCCCCATTCTGGGTCATCTCATCAGCATAAACTGTCAGGTTTGGTCCCATTGGCCCTTCTACCACCATTTGGGGTTCTTCTGGGTTTCACCTGAACATTATGTCTATATTCTAACAGCTATCTTGGATCATGAGTTTACCTTGAAGATGAAAGACACATTCGAGAGGAGAGCTTGCTAAACTATGACTTATGGGATAAATCCAGCCCACCACCATTTTTTGTCTATATAGTCTTCTTGAAACACAGTCAGACCTATTCCAGTGGGTATTGTCCAAATATACCCTTTGCTACAATGGCAAAGTTACTTTTCCTGACTGTAGCAGAGTTAAATTTGTTTAGTCATTATGGACATATGTGGTCTGTAAAGCCTAAAATATTTTCCTTAAGAAAAGTTTCCCTCTCCTTAATCTTTTAATCAATAATGATAGAAGAAGTAAGAGAATTAGTCTGTGTTCCTGGTAATTGTGGAGCTTTGGTACCAGCCCTGGACTATTGACCTCCAAACTGCTTTCAGTGAATAGAAAACATACTTCCAACTTGTTCAAACCACTGTGATTTTTATTAAATTCATTTATTTACTGCTAAATGAAACCAAATCTAATTCTTAGTAATACATCTGGTATTTAGGAAAGACTAGATACCTAATACTTTAGAAGTTCTTTATTTTAAAACTGAATACATTTAAATGTTTACCATGTCAACATTTTGCCATATGTCATTTATTTTCATTTCAAGGAGGCTTAAAGAACTTTTCATTAGTTGCTGTCAAAGTCTCATTTTGTTAACACTCATTAGAAAAAAAAGTTAGAACAAGAATTTTTGAGACAACTATTAATATCTTCCTCTCTTCTAACATGATTTTCTTGATTCTCAATGAGCCAATATTTGCTGTGATCCAAAAGTATTCTGAAAATGTAGTCATTACTGTAAATATCCCACAGCAAAATATAAATTCTACTAATTACCGTATGTCATGTTAGAAACAAGTTATCAGTTTATTTTTTCTGGACTTGATACCAGAGATAATATTTTTCATAAAAAATACTATGCCTTCATTTTTTAGAATATTCAAAATTTTCACTTAGTTTTCATATATTTTATCTAAAATGTTAATAATACCTGGAGATATTGTCACTGATATTGAACAAATGCTACATTAAGTTTTAGTGTTATTAAATCTTATAGTAGATCAAATAACATCCCAATGTACATCAGGCAAATGCTGTGGTTACAATAATTTACTGTAGTATCTCAGCATAGTTCCATAATTACACATTTATTTAACCAATTAAGCATGAAAGTGGCATTATTGTCAGCGATATGATATATGACCTGAACATAATTTGGTTAATGAGGAACAAGAAATGCCTGCTAAGTAGGACAGGTACTGGGTTAGCAGAAGATTGCTAATTACCCCTGACATGTGTCAGATCAAGTGGTTCTATGTAAAACAAACAAACAAACAAAACAAAACAAACAAAAAACCTGAGTAAATAAATTATATTGAAAATAGACTTCTTTATCTGTAAATGTTAGTATACATTTAATTCCAGAAAGTTGAAAAAAAGGTTTTCTATAGACAGTAGTTGCAGACATTGTGCAAATTCTCTTGGGTACTCAGTCAATGATAAATAACTGCTGCCATTTCAGGTTTTTGTCTGTTATGAACTTCTAGAGAAAAATCTTTACTCCCAATTTCTAATTATCTAGACTCCCAAATGTATCCACCCACAGAATCCCCTGGCTTAAGCTGGAGCCAAGTCTTAACTCATAAAATCCCTTTAACTCCCTCAACTCTTTCTTTTCCTACAAATAAGCAACACAATCAACATTTTACCTGAGGAAGAGAAAACTGTTGAAGGGAACAGACTTCTGAATTCTTGTCAGATTTCAGTGAAGTTCCTTATTGTTGATTGACAAAGAATTAATGGAAATCTAAGCAGCCCAGGGAATGCAGGATGTTTTGTTTGTTTGTTTGTTTGTTTGTTTTTTAAGGGGATTTTTTTCTAGGAAATAAAAAATATAGAAAAACGTAGACATTATGAAATATTATTCACCTATACTGATGAAAAACAGAAAAGATTATAATGATTCAGTTTGTAGTCTGAGGTAATTAAGTATCATTTCTAGATTTTGGATTTGTGGCTGTATCTAACCTGCATTAAAACATATGGAGAGGGGCACCTGGGGGACTCAGTGGGTTAAGCCTCTGTCTTTGGCTCAGGTCGTGATCTCAGGGTCCTGGGATCGAGTTCCACATCAGGCTCTCTGCTCAGCAGGGAGCCTGCTTCCCTTCCTCTCTCTCTGCCTGCCTCTCTGCCTACTTGTGATCTCTCTCTGTCAAATAAATAAAAAAAAATCTTTATTAAAAAAATAAACATATGGAGGTGGTCTATATGAATATTAATTATGAACTCCAATCTTTTGTGTTACATATTCTTTGATGTGTACTTTGTTAATATGACTGTTTTTAAAATGTTTTGTTAAAGAATCAGTGTAGCACAGAATTGTAGTATCATACAATTCTTTTATCTCCTAGATTTATCATGGTAGTCAATTTATTTTTTATTTTTTAAAGATTTTCTTTTATTTTTAGAGAGAGAAAGAGAGAAAGCACATGGGGGGACAGAAGGAGAGGGAGAGAGTCTCTAGTAGACTCCCTGTAGAGTGCAGAGCCTCACATAGCCTCAATTATAGGACCTGAGAGCACAACCTGAGCCAAATGCAATAGTTGGTCTCTTAACGTCCTCTGCCACCCAGGTGCACCTCATGTTGGTCAATTTAAGTACCTTCTCTGAAACTCTCTTCATTGTTATGAAATTGTAATATTATTGCTGATCCCATAAATTTATCACACAAAAATGGTAATTAACATTTGCATACAATAGTCCCCTCCTCATCCTTATTTCATATCCTCTTAGCACCACCACTCAAAAAGACAGTGTTTTCTTTTAAAAACATAATACATTTAATTATAGAAGAAATGTAATGGCTGTATTAGGAATTAGCATAGTTTGTCAGCTTCACAATTAGTTGAGAATTTTGTTATAAGCAGCAAATTTATTTATTTATTTTTTTTAGCAGTAAATTTATTTTGAAAAAATAACATATTTCTGTAATTTTTTCCAGGTGTCTTTCTACACCCAGTTTTGGTTAGGTTGTTTGATATATAGAATAATTTTACATATTTGAAAAGTTTCAAACATAATTTAAATTTAATCATAATTTAAATATCAAATTTCTCAAATATCTTGTTTTATGTTTGGTTCTTTAATTTTCTCCCCATTTGTAAAAATCATTAGACATACCCCAACAATTTTCTTTCATGTTCCCTTAAAATAAAGCTAGGTAACTATGATTAGAGAAGTTCAAAAGTATTTTTAGTTTTCTTATTTTGTATAAGGAGAAAATAACAAAGACTTAATACTTTTTTGTAAAGCTGATAATGCAATTCCATATTGGTGTGTGCAGGAACTACTGTGTACTAAAATTTCAAACAATTTATAATTAAGTTAAATTTTATGAAAAATGTAGTGTACTTCTTTGGTAAGTAATAAAGGCATCAAACTCTGATTTCTTTAAAAAAATGTCTGATGTTCCTTTTCTCAAGATAAATTCAGAAAATTGTGTTCTGAACTCTTTCTATTTGTTATTTTTCAACCTTATTTTATTGAAAATCTATGACTCATATCTTGGCACTATTTCTAATTGAGATTAGTTAGTTCTAGATTGTCTGAAAACAAGTTTGCAAGCCTTAAGTTTTGTCTGATTTTCATAAAGAGCAAATGTTATGTGAATTTTTAACTCCTTTGCAGTCTAGTCCCAATCAAACTGTTCATATTTATTTCTTACCACTTTCCAGTTTCCTTACCTCTAGGAACTCTGTCCCTCTGCATAAAGATGGTGGATTGTAGTCATTTCAGTTTCTTCTAATGCTCCATTTATTCAGCGTCATGATCAGACTATTACATTTAGCAATCAACAGCATGGGTGCAAAAAAAAAAATCTACATTAAAACCCTTTGTTGGAATGCTTTACACTTTCCACAGAACAGAAACAAAAATAACCTATTATACAATTAGTAACAAATACAGTCCTCCAGTTTTTTTGCCCATACACATGAGTATTGTCTAAAACATGTCTTCTTTGTAGCAGCTAGGCCCTGCCACCACTGTGTTTGGCTGAGTTCACAAATCTGTTGTAACCTGTAGCTTCCCTGTCACTTCTCTGGCTCTCCTCTCCTGCTAAGCTTTGTTTCCTGGCAGTAATTAAAACCTTCTGCCACTGCCATAGCTGCTGCTGCTGCTGCTGGAACCACCATAGCCACCTTGGTTTCGTGGTTTGGCGAAGTATTGGCCTCCACCACCATAAGGGCCAGATGCTTATGGTGCTCAAGTTTTACATTTGTCTAGAATTCCCTTTCCACTTAACTGTTTTAAATCATACTGATTTTTCAAGATCTTTTGTCTCATTTCTGTTGGAATTATTTGTGGCTACCTTACTGGATGCCTCATTCTCCAGTGCCCTGTAGAGATTGAAATCAGCCATGTGAAGTCCAGCAATGAACTATTTAAGTTCATATCTGTTTCTCTATTTGTTTCACAAATGTTAGGTCTATCTACCAAAAAAGTTTATGGTCTCTGGGAGGGAAGGAACAACTTATTTTATTTTCTCTTCTATCTCCCACAGTTACAGTTAGAGGAAATTGTTAATTGATTTGGGAAACAAAGGCAGAAGAAAAATTATTAAATTTCCTTACTACCTACAGCCCATTGACAAGTTTTGTTTTTTTTTTTTAAGATTTTATTTATTTGTTTGACAGAGACAGAGATCACAAGTAGGCAGAGAGGCAGGCAGAGAGAGGAAGGAAAGCAGGCTCCCTGCTGAACAGAGAGCCCGATGTGGGGCTTGATCCCAGGACCCTGAGATTATGACCTGGGCTGAAGGCAGAGGCTTTAACCCACTGAGCCACCCAGGCACTCCCATTGACAAGTTCTTGAAACAGAGTGATATTCCTCCAGGGACTCAACTGCCTCAATATTGATACTTTGCTAAGGGCAAAAAGGCAATCCTATCCTGAGCCCTCACCTCCCACCCTTCAAGGCCCTGTAAGTCTACTTTAATGTATAAAAATTCCTTTAGAAACTTCCTTTATCACTAACCCTCCCCAAGATATGTGTTGGCAATCATCCCCCAAGCATATAATCCACTGATATATATCTGAAGGATGTCATGAGTAAGGTTTTATTACACAGTAATAAATAAATGACATTTTTCGAACAATAGCTAGCCTCCTCAAGATTCTGGAAACCTTGCCTCCAAAATTCCTTAGAGACTTACGCTATCCCTAAACCCCTCCCAACCTGCAAGTATATAATGGGCCACTCCTCATGACCCCAGTGAAACTCTTTCTGCCCACTGGTCCTGTCCCTAGTTTTAATAAAATCACTTTCTTGCACAAAGATGTCTCAAGAATTCTTTATTGGCTCTTAGCTTCAAACCCTAACATCATCTTTCCTACCTCATTAATGGAGGATAGTCAGAAGAAAGGCAGGCAGGGACAAGGGGCACTTCCTCCCTAAGAAGAAATTACACTTAAAAGGAAAAGGACACCATCCTGTTGTTCTGCACTACCCTGAAATGAACCCTTCACTCTTTCCCCTGTAAACAACTACTTAGTAGGTAGATGAGCATATGTCCAAAAACCTGATTGGGTGGTAGGTGCATGGAAAGTTAATTAGATTAAAACAGCCCACCAACAATCTCATAAAATCCCCTAGACTTAGACACTGTATGGGCAACCTTCTTGGGTCTTCTCCTTCTTTGGGAGATTTGTACTATCACTGAATAAACTTTACTAACACTCAATAAACTTGGCTTTGTTACCCATCACTCTTTGTCTAGACTACCTCTTCATTCTTAAGTGTAGCATGACAAAGAAACAAGGCACTAAAGGAAAAGAAATCCTGAAACAGTGAGGCCAACCTTTATAAATGATATTATTATTAAGTTCCAGGTCTTACTTGCATGATTATATGCCTAGTATTCAACATGATGCCTGTCTAGTACACTATGAGGATTCGGCAATTGGAGTCATTATTACTTCCTCTTTCTTTATCTTAATTTTTCTTTAAATCTACATTTCTCAGTATTGCTGTTGAACTTGAATCCATTTTATTTAAAGTAGATTCTCTAGATCTTTTTTCTTTTCCAGATTTGCAAATTATTATGTGTTTGGGGGATTAGTGCTCTTCACATCTCTCTCTCTACTACTTCACTTCCTCCATCCTGCATTACTTTCAAAAAACCCCTGAAGGAAAGAGGGATTGGTGTGATTAAAGGTAGAGTAGATAAGATACAGGGTAAATGGAGGAGTCATTGCTTTTTACTTTGTTTTATTTTTCAGGATGGGGGAATGTAGAGATTGATGAAAGAAAAAAGGTGTGGGTAAATGTAGATAATTGCAAAAATGAAGGAATATGCAAAATTGAGGGTGATGATATTGATGGGGTTCTGGGATACAGGTGAGGTTCATTGGGGTTAGGTCCAGAGCCAATGACTAAGAAAGAATTCTTGAGACATCTTTGGTACAAAATTATGGTTTTTAAAGCACAGGGAGAGGAAACTTGGGCAGAAAGTTGTTGCTCCTGGTTTTGTGGCTGACTATATACCATGGAGGGCTGGAGGAGGTAAGGAAAAAGGGAGATTGCAAAAAACTTTCATATCCTAAAAAGAACCTACAATATACTGAGGCCTTGCCATCGTCAAGTTAAGGTTGTTTTTTTTCCTAGTATGGCATTAACTGTAATATATTTGGGAGCTTCCAGGAAGAATATTACACTTTGCCCACTTCAAGTATCTGTCAATGGGTTGAAGATTATAAGGGCATTTGATTGTATTTACATTCTATTCTGGAAGCTAGGCCACTGATAGCAATACTTTATTTTTGTAAATTGCTAAGATTTTTGTAAACTAGGAAGACATGTCTTATGGGATTGTGATTTATGTAAGTTAACTGTTTGTTTTTCCTTTTGGGCAGCCAGGAATGCCTGAGAAATGTCACATATATCCATTGTGGGGTGTCAGCTTCTGCTTTGTCCTCAGCCTGCCTTCTGTTCCCTCATGAGTATCAGATAGCCTCAATGCTCTTCATGATACAAAGGCAAGGTAGTCATCAAAGAGGGCTACACAGGACTCCTGAGAATTTTGAAGATTTTGCACTGCCACCAAGCAGAAAGAACTGATATCTAACTTCAGAAAAAGATAAAAATTAACTGTGCTAGAGTTTCTGTTGAGGTTTTGAAGCAAAGAGCTTTGCATTAAGACCATTTTTTTTTTTAAATCTGAAAACAGCTATGATTTCTGTTTTATGATAACTCAAAATCTAGATTGGGGAAAGTGTTTAAAGTAGTAAATTCTGATAAATGTCAAACCATCATGAAGGGATGCAGGACGAGATGCCCCCAAATGTGCCATTTTGGCATAAAGATGATTTTGACTTAAAGGTAATAAAACTGCAGCAGATGCAGGAAAAGCCCAGGCTTCCCCCATTACTGCCAACATTTACATTGGAAACAAGATTTTGCAACAGGAAGAAAACTATTAACAGAAACTCCCCTTTAAGGAAGGAACTTACCTACATAATAGAGCCACCTTATTTTCCTCCCAAATATCCCTTTTCACCTTGCTAATGAGCTTTCTCCCCTCTGTATCCTCAGACCCTGCCTTTCTCCTTAACTCAGATAAGCTTCATGTTGCCTCACTGCCTTTGACATCTAATGTGGACTCCCTGTACTTATGTCTACTAAGTTTGATTTTCTCCTGTTAATCTGTCTCATGTAAATTTGATTCTAAGTCCAGCTTAGAGAAAGGGCAGAGAAAGAACTTCCTCGCCAACAATAACAACAGAAAATATGCTAAGGAGTTCAAAGAACTAAAATTTTCTTTTTTACAACATGTAGGCAGATTTCTGAGGACATAGCATAGTCTGTCAGATCTCTTGGGAAATCAAAAGCCCAAGAACAGGCTTACCTATTGTGGCCTTTTGAGAGTTTTTATGCATTTAGTGTCATACAAATTGCATAGGTATAAAAAGTAAACTTGACAAAGTTGGTATTTTGAAAAGTTCAAACTCTGCTAGAAGAAAAGTGACACGTATGCAAGCAGTGTGATACTAAATTAAAAGCAGTATGTCTTAAAAGATATGTGGACATTCAAACATAGGAAAAGAAATTTGTTCCTGAATATGTAACTACTGCAGTTCAAAGATTGTGTCTATGACACCAAAAGTCAAGTTAGTTATCTTGATTATTTTGATGGTCTATTTCAGATTGTTTTTCATTCACCTACCCTTCCTGAATATCAGGAGGTAGTAGAGGATGGAGATTAGGGTCTATATCACAAGTCTCCTTAATATCTGTAAGCTTTTGGCAGGATTCTAAACAAGTATTAACCTCCCTCAGTTTTCTTTTGATAATGTTGAAGTTTACCAAAGCCATGATCCTGGAGAAAAACAAAGTTTGTGAAATCTCCCACATGTTGTTTTTGTTATTCCAGGGTACAACAAATGGGAAATACCACCCTTCCTCATATAATTTTGATAGTCTTAGTGCCCCATTTGTTTGCTTGTAATAATACCAGACAAAACAGCTCTAAATTTCCAAACCTTGCCTCATAAATGATTAAATGAACTCTTTGTCCTCACTGATTAATTAGAATAGAATAGTTGTTAATTTTTGGTTAAGATTCTTTCCTTCCCCCTTGCTAGGAACTTTGGTCCATCCTCAGTGTAGGCCAACATAAATCCTTCCTTAATGGCCTCTCTCTAGATCCCAGAGTAAAACACTTTGATCTGCTATCAGATCACTGTTACCTCCATCTGTTTATCCCATTCATTCTACTTATCCAACCCAATCTTTCAAGTCTTTTTGCTCCTCACTATCGAAAGGTCCCTTTCTTTTTTGGTGGTGGGGGGCACCTGGGTGGCTAGGTGGGTTAAAGCCTCTGCTTTCAGCTTGGGTCATGATCTCAGGGTCCTGGGATCTAGCCCCACATCGGGCTCTCTGCTCAGCAGGGAGCCTGCTTCCTCCTCTCTCTCTGCGTGCTTCTCTGCCTACTTGTGATCTCTGTCTGTCAAATAAATGAATAAAATCTTAAAAAAAAAAAAGAAGTTATCTCCCTATTGCAATAGTTTCCCTCCCCTTATTTTATTTTTTAATTTTATTTATTTTTTGACAGAGAGAGAGAGCACACGAGAGCAGGAACACCAGCTGGGAGAGTGGGAAAGGGAGAAGTAGGCTTCTCAAGGAGCAGAGAACCTGATCTGGGGGCTTGATCCAGGACCCTGGGATCATGACCTGAGCCAAAGCAAATGCTTAACCAACTAAGCCACCCAGGTGCCCCTCCCACCGCTTATTGTTATAATCTAGTCAAATCTCTCCTTACATAATTTTACATTGTAGGTTTTTTTTTGCTTTTCATACTTCTCTAAATATTTCCATGATGTTTACTTTTCCCTGAGCTATGCTATCAGGAAAACAGCAAAATGGGCAGTTAAGAACCCTCCCAACTTACTGTGTTCCAAAAGAGCACCCTTGTCCTTGTCAAAAAAGAAAAAAAAAAATTGTACCACTTGGAGTTAATTAGGCAAGCAAGACTTTATTTAAGACCTTTGCAACAAGGGTGAGAAACTGAATTCAACTCCACTGAAACAAAAGACAAAAGAGATTTTAAGTATCCAGTGAGCTACTGGAAAATTATTGGAGGACCTTAGGGAGAGGTTGGCAATGTGATTGGTTGTGTTTACTCATTGGTGTTTATCTAAATTGGGATCCTACACAGATTAGGGGTTGGCGTCCTTTCTTTTTTGATGACTTCTTTTCAAAGGTCTGGGAGATGATTTATATCTCAACAGAAAAAAGAATTTAGAATTGCAAGTTTTCTAAAGTAAATTATCTAAGAAAAGGGAGGTCAGGGTCCTATAGATAAGAGCAAATGGCTTAAAATGTAGTTAAGCTGAGAGGAACTTTAAGGCTGTCACAGTTACCCTGCATATTCTGGATAAAATCTATCTCTACCTTTCCTCAAGGACTCAGAGAAGATGCTTCTTTCTTTCTAATGTCTGCCCTAATAATAAAGGATGACTTCCTTGTTTATTGGCCTCTCTACCAAGGTCTCTCTTCCTTTTCTTTGAGACTTTCCTCATTAATGAATGTTTTGCCATCCTAGTAGCCTAGATAAAATCATTTCCTTGTTTTCTGTTGCATTTTGTCTTTCAGGAGATAACACCTTACATCATTTCAAATTTTTAAAAGATTAAATGAGATGATGTAAACAAAGCACTTAACATGATACCTGCAATATAATTCACTTTTAAATAATCAAATCTTCAAGTAAAATTATTGTACCTAAGAAAAGTTATCCTTTAAACAAGTGTCTAATTGTCCTAGGAAATAGTATGATATCACCTCACACAATTAGATATGGATGGGATTGTCTCTTCTTAATCAGGTGATGGACTTAAGTGAAAGGGAGTTTCAAACTGACACCAATGCATGTTTAAGAATTCTTAGAAAAGGAGCATCTGGGTGGCTCAGTGGGTTAAGCTTTTGCCTTCAGCTCAAGTTGGGTCATGATCTCAGGGTTCTGGGATCCACCCCTGTGTGGGGAAATCTCTGCTCAGCGAGGAGCCTGCTTCCCATCCCCTGCCCCCCCCCCACCTTCCTCTCTGCCTACTTGTGATCTCTGTCAAACAAATGATTAAAATCTTAAAAAAAAAAAAATTCTTAGCAAAGAAGCACAAATCCATCATTAACCTGCTTTTCCTAAACTATCCCAGCTCTCTTCCCTCAGGCATTGTAACAAGTACCTTGTGAGGAAGTTCACTCTGAGATGGAAGAACCATTTTCTGATGGCAGGTCAGGCAAATATCTGGTGGGATCAGACAGTAGAATCCTCCTCTAGTCACTGGAGGATGACAGACATGAGACCAACCAGAAATTTTGACCCTGAAATTAGTTTTGCAGGTTCCAAGCTGCAGGGTCTGTTGGGTTTTTATATTCTTTTATAGAAGAATAACAAGATCCCTACAGATTTTCTAGGCAAATTTTTTTTCTTGAATTTATTTCACTAACAAAAATTAGGTATAACATTACTCATGTTAATTACTGAATTGTCTGTATAGAGTTAGATGAAACTATTTAGGCCATCCACTATAACCTTTAGAGTATTGATTTCTGACTCGAGACTTTCAAGTACTTACCAAATACCCCTTAGATGTGAATTCCTAATTAAAGCACTTCAAATGTTAACTAACAGCCCTTAGATTGGTACTTAGCTTTAACTCGTATAGCAATACATTCCACTAATCCTAACCAAGCATAGTTAATGTGATATATTAGAAATCATTAATATTTTATATTTTGTTTTGTTTTACATATTGAATAATGAATTTGGACCTACATAAAGCCTTGCATTTGGTCCTACCCATATAGCCTTTTATAGAACACAGTAAGTTTTCTTCTGCAGGCCTTTTTCAACATTTGAAAAGATGACTTCTAAGCAGATGGACTCAGAAAATGGGATTTTACTTCACTGAATATTTCATAGGTCAGTCTTATGCTGGTTAGTTTTTAATTTTCATTGATGAAATCTACTCATTTTCCTCATTGTATGAATGTATTTTAAGTCTATAGGAAATATTTGAAGACTTAAGATTGCAGTTAATCTGAGTAAATAAGCTATATTCTGTATTAAAAGAAAAAAGAAAATGAAGGAAGGAAAGAAGGAAGGAAGGGAGGAGTAAACTAAAATATGGCAGAGATATTAAACAGAATAAATTTGATTAGCCAATTTTTATTTTAAACTACATATAAACTTCCAGAAATGTAGAAGTGAGAAATAAACATCAAAATAGTTGATTTTCTTCTGAAAGGTCTAAAAGTATTCTTTTTCATAGAGAGTCTGAAAGAACTAAAAACAACAAAATAAATATTTTTAAAGGCTGCATCAGCTCTTAAAAGAGACAGTGCTGACATTTTGAGGTGAACAAGAAGAGGGAAAAAAAAAACCTCTTACTGTTTCCTGTTGTGGTTTCTTTATTGCAACATCATACACACATCTACCAGTTCTCCTAAGGAAAGCAGACAATGGTAAGCAGCATTTGATTTTGAGTGGTTGAAGTATTTTGAGGGCAATTTGTGAAAGGAAATAGTTGGAAAAAATAATTTACAAAGGCATCAGCAAAGCAAAATTATCAGGAAAGAATTAGCATGCTTTTGTTGTTGTTAAAAAGTTGCTTTCTGATTGCCTTATATTTATTTTACTCTGCCCTTGAAACTTTCATGTTTCATTTCCTAATAAAGTATTTTGCTAGGCTATTAGTTCAAACAGGTGGTCTAGAACTTTAGTCATGGTACAGTATGCATAATAATGATTTTAGGCATTAGTCGGAATAGGTGGGGATGGACAGGCACAGGATTTTGTTTAGGCTTACCTATTTTCTCCAGTGCATAAATTTATTAATTTGTTAATAGAATTTATTAATCCTTAATTATTCATTATTTTAGTAATATTTTCAAGTTAGGTAATTGTCTCTGGAAAGACCATTATGACATTTACACATGCACATACTTGTGTGTATTGCTAAAGAAAGACGAATTTGTAATCAGTACAGTTACAGTTTATAAAATCTAAGGAATATTTTCTTTTAAAAAATATTTTATCTATCGGGGCACCTGGGTGCCTCAGTGGGTTAAGGCCTCTGCCTTCAGCTCGGGTTATGATCCCAGGCTTCTGGGATCGAGCCCCGCATCTGGCTCTCTGCCAGCGGGGAACCTGCTTCCTCCTCTCTCTCTCTCTCTGCCTACTTGTGATCTCTGTCTGTAAAACAAATGGATAAAAATCTTTTAAAAAATATTTTATTTATTAATTTGAGAGAGAGAGAGAGAGAATGAGGAGGTGGAGAGGCAGATGGAGAGGGAGAGGCAGACCTCTCCACTGAGCAGGGAGGCCAATGCAGTACTCAATTCTAGGACCTGGGATCATAACCTGAGCTGAAGCAGATGCTTAATGGACTGAGTTACTAAGGCACCCCATAAGAAATATTTTCTAATGCATAGTACTATGCATTAAAGAATTAAAGACAGGGGAAGTATAGTTAGTAAGAACTTTTATTTTTTTTTTAATTTCTTATTCCCAAATATCTATTCTTTATCTTCTAGCAATAGCATCCAAGTTGAAAGGGGTAAGAGGGTAACCTTTCCCAACTCTAGGTGCATGTGTTTTAGGATGGACTAACCAGACACCTGTAGTTCTTATAAGCAATGCAAGATCCAGGCCAGTCCAATTTGCATTCCATTCCCTATGTCCTCAGTTACTAACTTAAGAACACGTAAGTGTTGTTGGTTGTTTCAAAGAGACAAATTCTCTGAATTCTAGATTTTGTAAACTGATCCAAGGTGGGTCTGGCACATTAGCAGTTATTTTGGCATTGAACAATAAGAGAATATTTGAGAATCAAGCCATTGTGAGGTAATCAGGGTGAGAGCACAAAAAGATAGAATAATAGACAAACACAGGTCCTAAATAGTTTGAGCACCAAGATCCATCTATACATGACATCCATTCCTAGAACTTTCATTTCATCTACATAAAATAATTTTGCTTTTCTGATAACATGGATTTGAAGAATTCTGCCACCTGAAAACAAAGGATCTGGTTCACATAAAGAGAGCTACTCAGATGACTGAGCCATGATCTCCTGTAGGAACTTGCTGTCAACCTCAGCTTTTACTAACCCAATTCATGTGTTCTCCATCACCCTTAACTTTTGCATTTGAGACATGTTGTGAAAACAGTCTTTCTTCTTTTGCAGAGTTGTGGAGACTATGTCTTAGAATTCCACAAGAATGCATTTTACTTAGATTGCAATGAGATATGTTTGATTCTGTTTTTCTGTCAAAGTGTAGAATGTTTTATTTCTCTCATCTTTATAATATATATGTATTTTTTTGTTTGAAAAACCACTTTCCTTTGCTGCATAAAACTCCTTATAAGTCAGTTTCCATTTTCAAAATTAAATCTGTACTAAATTATAAATACTTTAGTTGTAGAGGAAATGCAGTGAAAAGAAGGCAACACTAGACTTTCAGTGTCTTGAGATTGTGAGAAATTCATTACGTTGGAAAAATGTAAATAAAAAATGTTCTGTCATAAAATTTTTTGTTTTTTTGTGGTCATTATTCTATTTTTCAGGTCTTTCCATATAGACATTCAAATTCAAACTGTGTTTGCTCCCATGCTTGAAGAAACTCAACATCATAAAAAATAATAAGAAGTGTTTATAATTCTAAGAAAAATACTTTTTTTTTAAATTTTGCTTTAGTACCTTGTCTTTTTCAGAGGTGATTAGTTTAAAAACTAATTTTCTTTGAATAAGTCTTTTTAAGAGGAGGAAAGGATACATGTGTTTGTTCCTTTAGAGGAGGGAAATGTGTGCTTTTACTGCTCTGTTTGTTATTTATTTTGCTTCTGCCTTTTATAATTTATCAGTTACTAGGGAAAGATGTTGCTAAATAGACCATTCACTTGAGTTATTGTTTATGTCATCACTAGCTGAGGAACATAAGCAAAAGAACAGTTTTGCTTTGATGGCCTGTATGCCCTGGTGCCAGCCACTGAACTGCTAGAGAGTGAGGTCATAGTCATAACCTCTTACTGCGGCTGTAGTGGTACTAGTGCTCCGTGTGATGAGTGGCTAGTGTGTACATGCAGCATACTGTTACCAAGAACAACTCAAGCAGACTCCCCATTGAGAGCGGAGTCTGATTCAGCATTCTATCTCACAACCTTGAGATCATGACCTAAGTCAAAATCAAGAGTCATTCCTTTAGGGGCTCCTGGGTGGCTCAATCATTTGCATTCACTTCAGGTCAGGATCTCAGTCCTGGGACCCAAGCTCAGCCTGCTTCTTCCTCTCCACCCTCCCTGCATATGCTGTCTCTCTCTGTCAAATAAATAAATAAAACCTAAAAAAAATAATAATAATAAGAGAGAGAGAGAGACCGTTAACCGACTGAGCCACCCCGGCATCCCTAGCTATTAAATTTTTAGATATTGTCTCTTCTTCTGAAACTTCACTTAGATGCCCTCAATCTATTCTCAATACCTTTCTGTAGCATCTTCACAATTTCATCATCAGGTCTTATCTGGCCTGCATTATAAACAAACTCTTTGGAAGTATTTTCCAGTTAATCCTTTGTTGTATCTCATTCTACTGACTGCTTTTTAATTTTTTTCAATAATTACATTTTTCATTTAGAAATTTTTTTTCTTAAATTTAACTACTCATTATAGTCATTTGAAATTCATTCATATTTCCTCAATTTCTACATAAAGGTCTATATAAAGAAGCCAAGGAAAAGGACATCTGGGTAGCTCAGTCAGTTAAGTGTTCAGTTCTTGGTTTCAGGGGGTCAGGGATTGAGCCTTGCTTTGGTCTCTACCCTCACTGGGAAGTCTACTGGTGATTCTCTGTCCCTTTCTGTCTCCATCTACCCCTCCTTCTACTCTCTCTCTCAAACAAACAAACAAATAAATAAATAAAAAGAAGTTGAGGGGAAATGAATGAATTTCAAAAAACTGATACAAATATTTCTCTCTACGCATTTTTTTCTTTCTATATCTAAAACATCATATATTTTTTATATATTTTATTTATAGTTGTTTGATATTCTATATGTGATGATACTAACATCTTCAAGTTTAAATCTGTTGGTGTATTTCCTTGCTGATTGTCACTTTTAGTGGTACAATTTCTCTTGAGTTTGCTTTTTTTCATTTTTTAAGATTTATTTATTTATTTAAGGAAGAGAGAGAGCACGAGCAGAAAGGATGGTAGAGGGAAAGGGACAAGTAGACTCCTTGGCTTGAGGCCAGGCTAGATTCCAGGACCCTGAGATCAAGACCTGAGCTGAAGTCAAATGCTTAATCAACTGAGCCATCCAGAAACTTCTCTTTAGTTTTATATGTTCCTTGAATGCATTTTATATGTTCCTTGAATGCATGTTCCTTGAATGCATTTCCTTGAAAGAACTTTGAATGTATTTTGAATGTGACCTGGTCACTGCATCCTTACTTGCAGGAGACCCAAAGATCTGAATTGTGAAAACTTTCCTCCAGAATTTGCTTCTAATTCTGACAGTAGCTAAGGTTCGTACTAACCCGGGATCACACTAGTCCTTCTGGCTCAGTTGAGAATCTTCTCTAGGATCCCCCTAGATCCTCCTGAGGATACTGGCTTAGTTGAGAATCTCAGCTTTAGAGACAATGTCACATACCACTGGCCCATATTTCAGAATCTGGATTGTAATACTATTACTGGCAACAGCTCTAGGGTCACCCCATTTCAGGTGTCCATTTCATAGGACCCTGGACATTCACTGCTCTAACCCCAGAGCTCGACTCTTCCTTTGATTGGGACTCTATATAGACCTCATTTATATTTTGTGAGACTAGCTTCTCAAACTGTCAGTTCTGTCCATTGTCTAGTTCTGGAAAAGCAGGGTACTTCCAAAATATCTTGTCCACCATTAATGACAAAATTGATATTCCCACTTCACTTTCTATCTCCATTATAGAGCTTAACGTTCCTTCATGGAACCTAGTCATTTGTTCATTTTCTAACTCCTTTTAAATATAAGTTCCTTTATGGTTTATGTTCGCTGCTTTATTCCCTTCATCTAGAATGGTGTCTGTAACATTATTGGGAACCAATAAATATTTGCAAAATGAATACAAATAAAAATAAAAATAGAGATGAATTCATCAATAAATATATGGTGAAACTGGCTTCTACCTGTGATTAATCCTCCTCAATAATGTCTCAATAATATTTATTTTCCAAAAACTAATTTTTTTTCCCCATGAAATACTGTTTTTTTTTTTTTTTGGCCTGTAAACCATATATAGGAGTCATTTTTATTATGTCATACCTCACAGTAACATTTACACACTGCTTTCATCTGAAGAAATTCCCAAATCATGGATCCCATCTCTTTGCAGTAAAATGCAAAATTCAATTACATAGGGTCCTTTGTACCTAAAATACAAGTATGTGACTGACCTAGGATTTGACAATCAGAGATACATTCATGAAACTTCAATTTAAAAAAGAGCACTGTTGTAAAGTAGACATTTCTTGGAATCTTTTTCTAGTGGCTTCAGGTGAAGTCTATTAGGGCTATCAAGCTCATGGAGGCATCAATAGGAAATATGTTACCATTAGTATGTAGCCTTCAGCATTCTGTGGCATGAGCTTTGGTTCTTGGCTTAGATGTGGTGAGATAAATTTATGGGTTATCTCTTTTCTGGGGTGATTTGGATCTGCTCCTCATATATTCTTTATAGCAATGATTTCAGTTTTCCTGTAGATTATGTGCATTAACAATTCTTCTTATGTTTAAATAAGCCAAAGTGGATTAATTTCCAACTAATAATTGTGATATATTATTTTTATAATTTTATAGCACTTTATACTTCTCTAACAGTTATTTTAATTATATTTAGGTATCTTTCTCCTAATTAGACAAATGTTAGCTCCTTACAGGCATTGCCTGACACCATTCTGTTTTATTGTTTTTAAGTAAATATGTTACAATTCTTAATTTAATCAATTTATTATTTACAGTGTCATTAATACCCTCCAAACATTAAGCAATTTAAAAACAATTAAATATCTAACATTTTAACTCTAGTATCTCATCACCTACTGTCTACTGCTAAGAACACTAATAAATACCCACCTCCACTACTCATTTATCTAGTTATCCCTTAGTCCCCTTAGTCAACTTAGTTAACTTGTTTTGCTTTCCAGTATAATCTTTTACCCTTTTGAAATTATATATTTATTCATGTAGTTGTTTATTTAATAGATAATTTATAGTACATGTTATGTTTGTGTACTTATATGTACATATTTAGAAGTTGAAGAAAATGAACAAGGACACTTCCCTCATTTTTTTAACTGTATTTGCCAATGTCCCACTATGTAAAAGGCAATCAATACATACTTGTTTCATTAAAATCACAACAGTTTGCAAATACACATAACAAATTCTTAAATATTTGCAAATGATACATCCAATAGGAGGTTAATATTCAAAATGTATAAAAAAGTTGTTCAACTCAACACCATAAACAAAAATAATCTTATTAAAATGGGCAGAAAATCTGAATAGATATGTTTCCAAAGAAGATGTACAGATGGCCAATAGACATATGAAAAGATGCTCAACATTGTAATCATCAGGGAAGTTGAAAGCAAAATCACAATGAGATATCACCTTACACCTGTCAGAATCGGTAGAATCAAAATGCCCAAAAAAAAAAAAAAAAGTTGATAAAGACGTAGGAAAAAAGGGACCTTGTGCATTCTTGATGGGAATGTAAATTGGTGCAGCCACTATGAGAAACAATATGGAAGTTCCCCCAAAAATTGAAAATAGAAATACCATATAATCCAAAAATTCTAGTAGTGGATATTTATCCAAAGAAAACAAAGACACTAATTCAAAAAGATAGACTCACTTCTATGTTGATTGTGGTATTATTACAGCATCCAAGATATGGAAACAGTACAGGAGTCCATCAATATATAAATGGATAAGGAAGATATGGAGGATATCTATCCATCTATCTATCTATCTATTATTTATCTATCATCTAATGGAATATTACTCAATCATAGAAAATAATGAGATCTTGTCATTTGTGATGATGCAAATACCCTCAAAGGGTAATGTGCTAAATGAAGTAAGTCAGAGAATGGCAAATACTATATGATTTCACTTACATATGGAATCTAAAAAACAAGCAAACACACAAAAAAACCAACAAACAAGCAGAAAAAGAAAAAAAAGCAGAAACAGACTCGTAAATACAGAGAACAGACTGATAATTGTCAGAGGGGAAAAGAGTAAGAAGGTGAGAAAATGGGTGAAGGGGAGTGTGAAGCACAGGCTTCTAGTTAAGGAATGAGTATGGGATGAAATGTACAACACAGAGAATCTAGCCAGTGAAATTACATTTTCACTGTATGGTGTCAGATGGTAGGTTCATTTGTGATGAGAATAGTGTAATGTATAGACTTGCTTAATTACTATTATACTCCTGAAATTAACATATCATTGTCAGCTAAACTTTGATAATAAAAATTCTTAAAATGTTAATGAACAAAGAAATCATTAATAGTATATACACTATTAATACTAGATGGAAATATGTAATAAATAGGAATGATTAGTAATTTATACCTAATTATGTTTTTAATATGTGGTAATTACATAAAACTATCAGGCAGTTTTAGAGCCCTCTATACTTTCAATGCTTTCCTGGTCAAAATTCCACTGGCATTTTTCAAAGAGCTAGAATAAATAATCCTAAAATTTGTATGGAACCAGAAGAGACCTGGAATTGCTAAGGAAATGTTGAAAAAGAAAAAAAAAACTGGAGGCATCACATTGCCTGATTTCAAGCTCTACTACAAAGTTGTGATCACTAAGACCTGATGGTACTGGCACAAAAACAAACACATATACCAGTGGAACAGAGTAGAGAGCCCAGATATGGACCCTAAACTCTTAGGTCAAGTAATCTTTGATGAAGCAGGAAAAAAATATACTTTGGAAAAGACAGTATCTTCAATAAATGGTGCTGGGAAAATTGAATAGCTATGTGTAGAAGAATGAAACTCCACCATTCTTTTACACCATACACAAAGATAAACTCAAAAGGGATAAAAGACTTCAATATGAGGCAGGAATCTATCAAAATCCTGGAGGAGAACATGGGCAGCAACCTCTTCAACATCAGCCTCAGCAACTTCTTTCAAGAAATGTCTCCAAAGGCAAAGGAAACAAAAGCAAAAATGAACTTTTGGGATTTTATCAAGATCAAAAGCTTCTGCACAGCAGAGGAAACAGTCAACAAAACAAAGAGGTAACCCACGGAATGGAAGAAGATATTCACAAATGACACTACAAACAAAGGGCTGATATCCAAGATCTGTAAAGAACACCACAGACTCAACACACACAAAACAGATAATCACATAAGAAAAAAAAAATGAGGAGGAGTCAAGATGGCGGAGAAGTAGCAGGCTGAGACTACTTCAGCTAGCAGGAGATAGCTAGATAGCTTATCTAAAGATTACAAACACCTGCAAATCCATCGGAAGATCGAAGAGAAGAAGAACAGCAATTCTGGAAACAGAAAAAATAACCACTTTCTGAAAGGTAGGACTGGCGGAAAAGTGAATCCAAAGCGACGGGAAGATAGACCCCGGGGGGAGGGGCCGGCTCCCAGCAAGCGGCAGAGCAACGGAGCACAAAATCAGGAATTTTAAAAGTCTGTTCCGCTGAGGGATATCGCTCCAGAGGCTAAACCGGGGCGAAGCCCACGCGGGGTCAGCGTGGCCTCAGGTCCCGCAGGGTCACAGAAGGATCGGGGGTGTCTGAGTGTCGCAGAGCTTGTGGGTATTGTAACGGGAAAGCCAGCTACAGAGACAGAGCCGACAGTGAGCTCACAGATCGGGGGTACCCTGAACCGGTCACAGGCTCGGTGAGATCAGAGCGTGGCCAGAGGTCAGACAGATGGGAGTAACTGGGCACTATTCTCTGAGGACACACGGAGGAGTGGGGCCCCGGGCTCTCGGCTCCTCAGGGCCGGAGACCAGGAGGCCGCCATTTGTATTCCCGTCTTCCGGAACTCTACGGAAAGCACTCAGGGATCAAAAGCTCCTGAAAGCAAAGCCGAATGGATTACTCAGCCCCGCCCCTGGTAAGGGTGGTGCAATTCTGTCTTGGGCAAAGAAACTTGAGAATCACTACACCAGGCCCCTCCCCCAGAATATCAACAAGAAATCCAGCCAAGACCAAGTTCACCTACCAAGGAGTGCGGTTTCAATACCAAGGAGAGCAGCAGAATTCCAGAGGAAGAGAAAGCAAGGAACTCATGGCTTTCTCCCTGTGATTTTTTTAGTCTTGCAGTTAATTTAATTTTTTTCTTTTTCATTTTTTTCTCTTCTTCTGTTAATTTTTTTTAACTTTTACCCTTTTCTTTTTTAACATTTTTTAACTAGTTTATCTAATATATATTTTTTTTATTTTTTATATTTTTCTTTATTCATTTTCTTTTTTTAAATTCTTTCCTTTTCTTTTTTTTTTCTTTCTTTCTTTTTATCCCCTTTCTCCCCCCTCATGATTTGGGATCTCTTCTGATTTGATCAAAGCATATTTTCCTGGGGTTGTTGCCAAACTTTTAGTATTTTATTTGCTCCTTCAAATACTCTTATCTGGACAAAATGACAAGTCGGAAAAATTCACCACAAAAAAAAGAACAAGAGGCAGTACCGAAGGCTAGGGACCTAATCAATACAGACATTGGTAATATGTCAGATCTAGAGTTCAGAATGACAATTCTCAAGGTTCTAGCCGGGCTCGAAAAAGGCATGGAAGATATGAGAGAAAGCCTCTCGGGAGATATAAAAGCCCTTTCTGGAGAAAGAAAAGAACTAAAATCTAACCAAGTTGAAATCAAAAAAGCTATTAATGAGGTGCAATTAAAAATGGAGGCCCTCACTGCTAGGATAAATGAGGCAGAAGAAAGAATTAGTGATATAGAAGACCAAATGACAGAGAATAAAGAAGCTGAGCAAAAGAAGGACAAACAGCTACTGGACCATGAGAGGAGAATTCGAGAGATAAGTGACACCATAAGACGAAACAACATTAGGATAATTGGGATTCCAGAAGAAGAAGAAAGAGAGAGGGGAGCAGAAGGTATACTGGAGAGAATTATTGGGGAGAATTTCCCCAATATGGCAAAGGGAACGAGCATCAAAATTCAGGAGGTTCAGAGAATGCCCCTCAAAATCAATAAGAATAGGCCCACACCCCGTCACCTAATAGTAAAATTTACAAGTCTCAGTGACAAAGAGAAAATCCTGAAAGCAGCCCGGGAAAAGAAGTCTGTAACATACAATGGTAAAAATATTAGATTGGCAGCTGACTTATCCACAGAGACCTGGCAGGCCAGAAAGAGCTGGCATGATATTTTCAGAGCACTAAATGAGCAAAACATGCAGCCAAGAATACTATATCCAGCAAGGCTATCATTGAAAATAGAAGGAGAGATTAAAAGCTTCCAGGACAAACAAAAACTGAAAGAATTTGCAAACACCTAACCAGCTCTACAGGAAATATTCAAAGGGGTCCTCTAAGCAAAGAGAGAGCCTACAAGTGGTAGATCAGTAAGGAACAGAGACAATATACAGTAAAAGTCACCTTACAGGCAATACAATGGCATTAAATTCATAGCTCTCAATAGTTACCCTGAATGTTAATGGGCTAAATGTCCCAATCAAAAGACATAGGGTATTAGAATGGATAAAAAAAACAAATCCCATCTATATGTTGCCTCCAAGAAACTCATTTTAAGCCCGAAGACACCTCCAGATTTAAAGTGAGGGGGTGGAAAAGAATTTACCATGCTAATGGACATCAGAAGAAAGCCGGAGTGGCAATCCTTATATCAGATCAATTAGATTTTAAGCCAAAGACTTTAATAAGAGATGAGAAAGGACACTATATCATACTCAAAGGGTCTGTCCAACAAGAAGATCTAACAATTTTAAATATCTATGCCCCCAACGTGGGAGCAGCCAACTATATAAAACAATTAATAACAAAATCAAAGAAACACATCAACAATAATACAATAATAGTAGGGGACTTTAACACTCCTCTCACTGAAATGGACAGACCATCCAAGCAAAAGATCAGCAAGGAAATAAAGGCCTTAAATGACACACTGGACCAGGTTGACATCACAGATATATTCAGAACATTTCATCCCAAAGCAACAGAATACACATTCTTCTCTAGTGCACATGGAACATTCTCCAGAATAGATCACATCCTTGGTCCTAAATCAGGACTCAACCAGTATCAAAAGATTGGGATCATTTCCTGCATATTTTCAGACTGCAATGCTCTGAAGCTAGAACTCAACCAAAAGAGGACGTTTGAAAAGAACCCAAATACATGGGGACTAAACAGCATCCTTCTAAAGAATGAATGAGTCAACCGGGAAATTAAAGAAGAATTGAAAAAAATCATGGAAACAAATGATAATGAAAATACAACGGTTCAAAATCTGTGGGACACAACAAAGGCAGTCCTGAGAGGAAAATATATAGGGGTACAAGCCTTTCTCAAGAAACAATAAAGGTCTCAGGTACACAACCTAACTCTACACCTAAAGGAGCTGGAGAAAGAACAAGAAAGAAACCCTAAGCCCAGCAGGAGAAGAGAAATCATAAAGATCAGAGCAGAAATCAATGAAATAGAAACCAAAAAAACAATAGACAAATCAACGAAACTAGGAGCTGGTTATTTGAAAGAATTAATAAAATTAATAAACCCCTGGCCAGACTTATCAAAAAGAAAAGAGAAAGCACCCAATTAAATAAAATCATGAATGAAAGAGGAGAGATCACAACTAACACCAAAGAAATACAAACTATTATAAGAACATACTATGAGCAACTCTTCACCAACAAATTTGACAATCTGGAAGAAATGGATGCATTCCTAGAAACATATAAACTACCATAACTGAACCAAGAAGAAATAGAAAGCCTGAACAGACCCATAAACAGTAAGGAGATTGAAACAGTCATTAAAAATCTCCAAACAAACAAAAGCCCAGGGCCAGACGGCTTCCCGGGGGAATTCTACCAATCATTTAAAGAAGAACTAATTCCTATTCTCCTGAAACTGTTCCAAAAAATAGAAATGGAAGGAAAGCTTCCAAACTCATTTTATGAGGCCAGCATCAACTTGATCTCAAAACCAGACAAGGATCCCATCAAAAAAGAGAGCTATAGACCAATATCCTTGATGAACACAGATGCGAAAATTCTCACCAAAATACTAGCCAATAGGATTCAACAGTACATTAAAAGGATTATTCACCACGACCAAGTGGGATTTATTCCAGGGCTGCAAGGTTGGTTCAACATCTGCAAATCAGTCAATGTGATACAACACATCAATAAAAGAAAGAACAAGAACCATATGATACTCTCAATAGATGCTGAAAAAGCATTTGACAAAGTACAGCATCCCTTCCTGATCAAAACTCTTCAAAGTGTAGGGATAGAGGGCACATACCTCAATATCATCAAAGCCATCTATGAAAAACCCACCGCAAATATCATTCTCAATGGAGAAAAACTGAAAGCTTTTCTGCTAAGTTCAGGAACACGGCAGGGATGTCCCTTATCACCACTGCTATTCAACATAGTACTAGAAGTCAAAGCCTCAGCAATCAGACAACAAAAGGAAATTAAAGGCATCCAAATCAGCAAAGAAGAAGTCAAACTCTCACTCTTTGCAGATGATATGACACTATATGTGAAAAACCCAAAAGACTCCACTCCAAAACTGCTAGAACTTGTAAAGGAATTCAGTAACGTGTCAGTTTATAAAATCAATGCACAGAAATCAGTTGCATTTCTCTATACCAAAAACAAGACAGAAGAAAGAGAAATTAAGGAGTCAATTCCATTTACAATTGCACCCCAAACCATAAGATACCTAGGAATAAAGCTAACCAAAGAGGCACAGAATCTATACTCAGAAAACTATAAAGTACTCATGATAGAAATTGAGGAAGACACAAAGAAATGGAAAAATGTTCCATGCTCCTGGATTGGAAGAATAAGTATTGTGAAAATGTCTATGCTACCTAAAGCAATCTACACATTTAATGCAATTCCTATCAAAGTACCATCCATCTTTTTCAAAGAAATGGAACAAATAATGCTAAAATTTATATGGAACCAGAAAAGACCTCGAATAGCCAAAGGGATATTGAAAAGAAAGCCAAAGTTGGTGGCATCACAATTCCGGACTTCAAGCTCTATTACAAAGCTGTCATCATCAAGACAGCATGGTACTGGCACAAAAACAGACACATAGATCTATGGAATAGAATAGAGAGCCCAGAAATAGACCCTCACCTCTATGGTCAACTCATCTTCGACAAAGCAGGAAAGAATGTCCAATGGAAAAAAGACAGCCTCTTCAATAAATGGTGCTTGGAAAATTGGATAGCCACATGCAGAAAAATGAAATTGGACCATTTCCTTACACCACACACAAAAATAGACTCAAAATGGATGAAGGACCTCAATGTGCGAAAGGAATCTATCAAAGTCCTTGAGGAGAACACAGGCAGCAACCTTTTTGACCTCAGCCACAGCAACATCTTCCTAGGAACATCGCCAAAGGCAAGGGAAGCAAGGGCAGAAATGAACTATTGGGATTTCATCAAGATCAAAAGCTTTTGCACAGCAAAGGAAACAGTTAACAAAACCAAAAGACAACTGACAGAATGGGCGAAGATATTTGCAAATGACATATCAGATAAAGGACTAGTGTCCAAAATCTATAAAGAATTTAGCAAACTCAACACCCAAAGAACAAATAATCCAATCAAGAAATGGGCAGAGGACATGAACAGACATTTCTGCAAAGAAGACATCCAGATGGCCAACAGACACATGAAAAAGTGCTCCATATCACTCGGCATCAGGGAAATAAAAATCAAAACCACAATGAGATATCACCTCACACCAGTCAGAATGGCTAAAATCAACAAGTCAGGAAATGACAGATGCTGGCGAGGATGTGGAGAAAGGGGATCCCTCCTACACTGTTGTTGGGAATGCAAGCTGGTGCAGCCTCTCTGGAAAACAGCATGGAGGTTCCTCAAAATGTTGAAAATCGAACTGCCCTATGACCCAGCAATTGCACTACTGGGTATTTACCCTAAAGATACAAACGTAGTGATCCAAAGGGGCACATGCACCCAAATGTTTATAGCAGCAATGTCCACAATAGCCAAACTATGGAAAGAAGCTAGATGTCCATCAACAGATGAATGGATCAAGAAGAAGTGGTGTATATATACACAATGGAATACTATGCAGCCATCAAAAGAAATGAAATCTTGCCATTTGCGACAACATGGATGGAACTAGAGGGTATCATGCTTAGCGAAATAAGTCAAGCGGAGAAAGACGACTATCATATGATCTCCCTGATATGAGGAAGTGGTGATGCAACATGGGGGCTTAAGTGGGTAGGAGAAGAATCAATGAAACAAGATGTGATTGGTAGGGAGACAAACCATAAGTGACTCTTAATCTCACAAAACAAACTGAGGTTTGCTGGGGGGGGGGTTGGTTGGTAGAAGGGGGGTGGGTTTATGGACATTGGGGAGGGTATGTGCTTTGGTGAGTGCTGTGAAGTGTGTAAACCTGGTGATTCACAGACCTGTACCCCTGGGGATAAAAACATATGTTTATAAAAAATAAAAAATAAAAATAAATAAACAAACAAACAAATAAATAAATAACAGTATGTGTTTATAATTGGTAAAAAAGAAGAAAAAAAAAAGGCAGAAGACAGGAACAGACACTTCTCCAAAGAAGACATGCAACTGGCTAACAGATACATGAAAAAATGTTTATCATCATTAGCAATTGTCGGGAGCCAGTACAGGAGGCCTACTATAAGAGCTGTAAGGGACTGAATATGATTGGCTGTTCATTTAGGTCCACTCACCCGGGAGGTGCATGAGCACTGCGGTGATTGGCTAGGCGGGCTAAGCTGCCGGTGTATATATGCTTGAATGTATTTGTAGAGGGGCGGGCCTGCCGGGAGCCAGGCCGCGCCAGGCCAAGCTGGCCGGAGGGGGCGGCAGCCCGGACCATGGCGGCGGGAGCTGCGTGCTGTGCTGGGCCAGAGGGGGAAGAAGATAAAAAGAAGCCATTAAAGAAGTTTGCCTCCATGCATGTCTCTGTGTCGTTCTTGCTGGCGAGAGCGACAAGCAATCAGGGAGATTCAAATCATAACCACTTTGAGATACTACCAGTTAGTATGGCCAAAATCAACAAGACAGTTAACAACATGTGCTGGAAAAGATGTGGGGAAAGGGGAACCCTCTTACACTGTTGGTGGGAATGCAAGTTGGTGCAGCCACTTTGGAAAACAGTGTGGAGGTTCCTTAAGACATTAAAAATAGAACTTCCCTATGACCCTTCAGTTCCACTATTGGGTATTTACCCCAAAGATACTGGCGTAGTGAAAGAAGGGCCATCTGTATCCCAATGTTCATAGCAGCAATGGCCACAGTTGCTTAACTGTGGAAAGAGCCAAGATGCTCTTCAACAGATGAATGGATAAAGAATATGGTCCATAAATACAATGGAACATTATGCCTCCATCAGAAAGGATGAATACCCAACTTTTTGTATCAACATGGGCAGGACTGGAAGAGATTATGCTGAGTGAAATAAGTCAAGCATAGAGAGAGTCAATTATCATATGGTTTCATTTACTGGTGGAGCATAAGGAATAACATGGAGGACACTGGGAGACAGAAAGGAGAAGTGAGTTGGGGGAAACTGGGGGGTGAGACAAACCATGAGAGACTGTGGACTCTGAGAAACAAACTGAGGAGTTTGGTGGGGAGGGAGGTGGGAGGTTGGGTGAGCCTGTTGGTGGATATTAAGGAGGTCACGTATTGTGTGGAGCAATGGGTGTGGTGCATAAACAATGAATTCTGGAACACTGAAAAGAAAAGAAAAGAAAAGAATAGAAATAGAAAAGAAATATTAGGCAGTTTATTTGACTAAAGGATTATTCTAATTACAATTCCAAGCCAATTATTTATTTATTTTGGGGGGGTGTTAACTTGGGGCATGGTAGAGCAGAAAATTGTGATTTAGTTTTATACTAGTTGGAATAATCAGGTGTAAATGGAGGTTTCCCAAGATTACAGAAGGGTTTAAATTCTGTTTGGAATAGAATGTATAGGAGAGATTAAAATAAATATTCTACCCTATTTAATGTGTGTAATATGTTAGTGCATATGTAGGAATGTATTTGTATTTGCTATTAATCCATTTATCTTTTTAAGAATTTTAAGCTATTATAAAAAAGATTTTTAAGCTATAGAGTGAATTATTTTTATTTTTTTTATCTTAAAGGACTTTACTTTCAAACTATAAAAATTATAAAGTAATGAATGTATTAGCTTTCTATTTCTGTGTAACACATTAACTCAAAATTTAGTGACTTGATACAATTATTATTTATCATCATTATCAGTGTCTGTGAATGATAAATTTATTAGTAACTTGGCTGGTTCTTTTGACTCAGGAACTTTAATGAGGTTGTGTTCAGATGTGAGCTAGAACTGGTCACCAAAAGTGTTACCTGAAGTTGGAAGAACTTCCATGATGGCTCTCTCTCTTATCATTGACAAATTGTTGTTGTCTATGTTGGCTTCTGCTGAGAAATCTCAGTTCTTCTCCATATTGTGCCTATCTTTGAGGGTGCTTGAGTGTCTGCATGGCATGGAGGCTGGCTTCTTCCAAAAAGAGCAATCAAGGGCAAGATGAAAGTTGCAGTACATTTAATGACTGTTCTTCAGGAGTCACACACCCTCACTTTCTTTTTTCCTTTTTAATATTATTTACTTATTTGTCAGAGGGAAAGAGAGAGAGAGCACACTAGGGGGAGTAGTAACCAGAGGGAGAGGCAGGCTACCTGCTTAGCAAGGAGAAGGAAGTGGGTGTGGATCCTGACCTGAGCAACAGGCAAGTACTTAGCCAACTGAGCCACCCAGGTGTCCCACAACCTCATTTTCTAAACTTTGACCTCATAAGTCAGCCTTGAACCAATGCTGATAAATATAGAGAATCAAAGATCACCAGTGGCAATATTGGACTGGCTATCATCTGACAGATCAATTAAGTGATTAATTACTCTGTTACACGAAAGGAAGTCATTTTGAATCTTTATATTTCCATGGTTTGTTTTCATCATTGGATAATCATAACTATATAAACTCATCTGTAGTGGTATTGTATTTATTTATTGTTTGAATATTTAGGGAGAGGTTAATATTTATAACAAATCTGTATGAAAGTCCATTTACACTAAAAATAAAATGTACATGAAGACTTTTTTTTTGTACATGTAGTTTTTTATCACCCATATTTCTTACTGATAAGGACACTGGGCTGTGCCCTAACACATTTTAAAAGTACATTTCAGTGATGCTTGAAATAAGATTCAAGATTTTCTGAATTGTGGACACTTAATCTCTTCCTTATATTCCTTTTTTTTAAGAAAATAAGAATCAGTGTGTTTATTAAAGTAATCTATTAAAAAATGAATTAATAAATTTAAAAATATATTTTAAAAATAACTATTAAAGAGTTCCTATTTTCCCTTACATATGCTTCTTTTTTTCCTTTCTCAGTTATCTTTATTTCTTTATTCATTACTCAATTATAAATTCACAAAAAACTCACTTTTGCATTATAAAGTGTCAAGTGTATTTAGATGTTAAATGCATACAATACAGATTCTAAATAATATCTATTAATTTAAAGTCTATTTTTTTATTGCTTTGGGAAATATAACAAATGCCTAAGCAACTTTGCCTAAAAAAGCTTTAAGATTGGTTGCAGAGTAAAGAGATATATGCAGAAAAGAAAATGGCAAAATAATCTAATATAGTTTATCAAATTGGATATACAGATGTTGCATAGTTAAGTCCTAAACTTTATTTTGCTAGTAATTATAATTGTTTATTGACCTTTCAAGGATTGTTACTAAGAAAATAGCAAAATCATCTGATTTAAAATGTAGTTCTATTCCATAACATCTGGGAAGAAAGCCAAACTACTGTTATCATAAGTTAAAAAGAAGAGGAAGATAATGGGGAGCTAAAAATTATTCAGTCATCTAATCTGTCTTCAGTGTAAGTGAGTCAGCAAGAACTCTTTCAGTAGTTTAGGAAGAAGAACTTGGAGGCAAATGTACATAAAAAGTAGCCTTTATAATTGTGGTGTGATAATAATTATATAATATACATAAATAATTTTTGTTCTAGATTTGGTTCATGTTATAGATTCCTAAAACCCTCTTGAATTGTAGGAATGCCTTTTGTTATTTGTGACAATCCCTTTTTCAATTCCACCTAAATTTATGCTGATGAAGTGATTGTTGATGGGAACCCATGATGTCTTCTGAATAGGGGCTGGTAGCCAGAGGAAACAATAATGGAATTAGAGGGTTGGAAATGCCAGCCCCACCCCCAACCTCTAGAAAGAGGGTGAGGGACTGGAGATTGAAAGCAACTGCCAATAGCCAACGATTCTAATCAGTCATGACTCTGCAATAAAACCCCATACAAAAAAGAAAAAGTTTCTGGGATGGTGAACACATGAAAGAGTTGGTAGGGTGGTGTGCTTCCATTCCCCCATACCTTGTCTCATGGATCTCTTCCATTTAGTTGTTCCTGAATTGTATCCTTTATAATAACTTGAAAGAGTAAGTAGAACATTTTCCTGAATTCTGTGAGTCACACAGTTAAAATGTGGGTAGCTTGGCTGCTCATTTGTGACTGGTTTCTTAAATAGGGGCAGTCTTGTATGTAGGACTGAGTCCTTAACCTGTAGGGTTTGTACTAACTTCAAGTATTAGTGTTAGAAATGAATTGAATAGTGGGGGTCCTCAGTTGATGTGGGAAAATGCCATAAATTTTAAGTCAGAAAAAGCCACACTTCTGGTGTCAGAAAACAGATATTACAATGATATTTATTCAACTACTTCTTCATTTAAACCTAGTAAACCTGGGGAATTCCTTATAGATTATTCATGTTAGGGTAGCTTATATTCTGAGGATTTTTGATAATGCAAGAATAGAAAATCTATCAGGGATTCAGAAGAGAGACTTGAACACATTCAGATTACAAATTTTGAAGGAAGATCCTAGAGGGGACTGTGGTAAGAAACACAGCAATGTTTAAGGGAAATGCAAAATCATGAGTAAGAGAACATGTCTTTTGGGCATGCCATATAATCTATCTCATAAGTTAAGAAAGAAATGTAAAGTTGTTCCTTACCTCTATTGAAAAATAATGAGGAATTTCTAAAAGCAGCTAGAGGAAGAGTATAGAACAACATTGAAGTATTTACCCATTATAATGAGTCAACCATTCCTGGAGATGAGATGAATGGGTATTTGGAGAAGTGTCAACGCTGAAAACCAGGAAGAAGATGAACACCATTTTGAATTAAATTTACAATCCCAGAAAGTCCCAAAATACTAAGAAGATGCTTTTGATACATAAACCTAACATAGGATTTTATAAAGTTTGCAAACACATAAAACATATGCTTCACTGCATAGCCACATGCTTTCCCTTTAGAGTTTTTAAATTCAAGAAGTGATTTTCAAACTTTCATTTTGTTTTGTTTCTTTTTTTGTTGTTGTTTTTACCTTCATTTGCCTGAGTATGAACACCTCAAATACTTTCACTTATTAAGAAGGAAAAAGAATTCCCTTCTTTATGTAATTCACTGCTTTCTGGGTAGCGAAATGCATGACTATGTAGTAAGGTAAGAAATAGTTGGAAAAAACGTCTAAAATCATGAATTTACTTTGGGAATGCATTTTATAGCTTCTTCCATGTTCTTTTTTTTCTTAATACCTAGGGTCAGCTTGTATCATAGTGGTAAGCAGCTAAAAAGATAGTGAATACAAGTAAATCAGTTTTCAAGCTACCAATGAAAAAGCAATGTACAACTAGCAGACTGGTTATCTAAACCTTAAAAGAGTGGTTATACATTCTATATATATACACATATATATAAATTCATATATATATGTCTATATATACACATATATATATGAGTGAAGTTATAAATGTATATATACACATAAGTTAAGTGTAGTGATTATGTATATACACTTAAGTAATGTGTATATGTATATACACATGTGTTATATATGTATATATACCCACATATATATATGAGTTAAGTTGCCTCTTATATTTCCATTTTTTTTCTTTCAGTATTGGATATACTTTCAGATATCATATCCTTACATTTTAAAACAATTCATACATGACAAGGAAACATATCAGAGATTAATGATCTAGAGTCAATCCTTCTAAGTGTTGGATCATTTTGTCTCTTGCAAAAAAAGACATTATAATTAGTATCTGTTTTTCATCACAGCTGTAATTCTCAATAATAAATATATCACATGTGCCAAGAGCTTTGAATATCTTATTTCTCTCATGAATGCAGAGTATATTTTTTTCTATTTTCCATTAAAAATCAGAGCTTTATTTCTACATTTTCATTGATTTGAAAAGTATCTGTAAACTGACTCTTGTTTATTCAGACTTTTTCAGAAAGACAGAACCAATAGGAGATATATATATATGTGTGTGTGTGTATATATATGTGTGTGTGTGTGTGTGTGTGTGTATATAAAGAGATTTATTGTAAGGGATTGGCCCATGTGATCATGAAGTTTGAGATGTCCCATGTTCTGGTACCTGCAAACTGGAGGCCCCAAAATGCTGCTGCTATAGTTGCAATTTGAGTCTGAAGGCCTGAGAACCAGAAAAACTTGCAGTATAAGTTCTAGTTCTTAGTCCTGAGACCAGAAAACCAGGGGTGCTGATTGCTTCAGTCAGGCAGAGAGTGTGAATATTCCCTTCTCTCATCTTTTTACTAATCAGGTTCTCCAATGGATTGGATGATACACATCTATATTGGAGAGGGTAATCTCTTTTACTCATTCTACCAATTCCAAAGGCAATCTCATCTAAAAACACCCTCACAGACATAAGCAAAAATAATATCCAGTCAAATACGGGCACCTTGTGACAGAAAATTAACACATAAAATTTACCATCTCAACTTTTATATATTGTGAAATTATAAAGTGGTATAACAACTGATTCCTTTTCATCAGAATTTAAAATTGTGGTAGTAGGGTGAAAGAGTGAGAAAGTAAATGAGAAAAATAAGAGAGAGAGGTGGGCAAATACGTATTATCAGATATCATGTAATAACTGTATAATAAATTCTTTAGCTAAATAAGTGCAAGAAGAATCAAGAAAGGGTTCAACAAAGAAATGGGATTTGACTTGGTTCTTGAAAAAAAGGTTTAGTTGAAGAGATGGCAATTTCTGAATTCAGGAAAGACATACAAGGAGGAATGAACAGAACACATGCTAAATATATTCGGGGCATGATTATTTGAAAATTATATTTCTGGAGCAGATGGTTCATGCAGAAAAGAGTGAAATATGGGTACATATGGTCCAGAATAAAAAAGGTCTTAGATGCCAAGACCAAAGTGGTTGTTTTTATCCAGTGGCTAATTAGCAAATATGATGGCTTTAAAATAGTTTGGTAATGACATTTGTTTTGAGGACCTGTCTTTGCACTTGTGTACTGAAGGAAATAGTTCAAAACATTATAGAATATAATATATTTGAGGTCACCTTTGTGGCTTACAGTTTAATATAGATATGTTGAAAGATTTAGAAATTCCTTGGCACCTTGTCAAAACATTGAAAAGATTCTGAAATGTTCAATGAGATGAAAGAGACACAGTATCTAGAGAATCCTTCAAAACTTGCTGTTCGACTTACCATTCATATCTTAGATGGACATCAACTTGATATTGAGTCAAAACCAGGATTGTATCAGTTGATTATTTGATTCAAAGTGTTGTTTTACATTTAAAGAAAATGAGGCCCTAAGAGGTTAGCCACACTAGCCAGGGCTCCTAACTGTTAAGCCATAACTTTCCTTACTGTGTCATACGTTCCAAAGCAAAGCAATGCACTCTGCCTACTCCCTCTAATTTCCAAATATCTTCTTTAAACCCTCTTTAAGAATCAGAAATAACAGACTTCACTTACAGTGAGAAAAAAATCAAATTCCTTTCCCTACAATGTCTGCTTTCTTGAAAGCAAAGCCAATGCTTTCATAAGGTATAACTACTTATTGGTGATTTGGAGGTGACTTTGATATAAGACTTGTATCAGGAAGTTTAATAGATAACATCTATTTATTCTTTGAAGATTAAGTGTATAACTTTCAGATATACTTAAAATAAATTGGATTTTGTAATAATTCTATAAAGTAAAATGAATTTATTATTTTATATGTTTCTTAATATATAGTGATAGGTTTTCCTAAGCTATTAATAAGAATTAATTAATGATGATGGTGACAATTGAGAAATAGCAATTATAATAATCTGGACTTAAATATTTAATCACATCATAACTTTTAATTAACTTTGAATTGTTAAAGTATCAATATGAAATTAAAATAATATTAATATTAATAATGAACATTCATTTAGAGCTTTCTTTGTCTTGTGAAATTTATCTCCATTATCTTTAATCTTCATCTAAGCCTTGCAAGTTAACCAGAAGTGTTTCCATTTTGTACTAGGAAAACGTGGGTTTGGAGAAAAATCAGTAACTTGTCACATGCATATATGCACCAGGAGGTGGAAGAGCTGAGATTTGAATTCTAATTTCTCTGACTCCAAAGGCTATGACCCTCTCCTGCAACCACATTTCCCTTCTTCCTAAAGTTATTCTGTATGCCTAGGGTTTTTAAAGGTCAATAGTAATACCTCTTCTTTACAACTTGATTTCAAAACCATGTGAGCAATAAGACATAAGAGGCAAGATAATAGAGATCAAGATATCAGCTTTGGAAAATATGGTTGTGTTTATACTGTGAAGTAGGTTTCTTCAACTGTCACCTCTGAAGTACAGAGATTCTCAAACCCAATCAGAGACAGAAGTGGCAGCTGTTAGCTCCTTCACAGGGAGTGTGCTTCTCCTTTAAGCTCGTGGCAGGATTATAACAACTACCTTTTGAAGATTTTTTTTTTTTTATTTATTTGAGAGAGAGGGAGAGCATGTGCAAAGAGGCAGAGGGAGAGAGAGAATCTAGAAACAGAGTTCCTGGAGTGCAGAGCCTGACACAGGGCTCAATCCTAGGACCCTGAGATCATGACCTGAGCTGAAATTAAGTCAGACACTTAACTAAATGAGCCACCCAGGCCCCCCAACAATTACCTTTTGAGGAAGCAGGTTGACCTCACCAGTGGGGTAAAGAAGGGGTGGTAGAATTACTTTTGTCTCCCCAGTTCACCAAGAAGACACCTTTTCTTTCTTCTCCTAGACCAGAGTTGGTGGCATAAATGAGGTCAGGGTGGGCCACCCCATATTAGAAACATGAGTACACTTGTTTAAGTGTCCCTACAATGTATTACCAGCATAGGGTGTTTGACCATGTTTGAGGAATCACCAAATAGGAATTTTGGTTTATAGCTTAACCTATTTTAAGACCAGGTTCTAATAAATAATATAACAAATATAATAATATAGCAAATATATCATTAATATAATTTCATGATGAATGAAAATATTACAATTTGGAATATATTTAGATACATTTATTTTTTTAAATGATTTGGAATATAGTCTTCTAATTCTTATCTAAAATAGATGTCAAATATTTAATTATTTGAAACTCTTCCAAAGATTCATGGAAACATTTTCAACGACTTGAAAGTCAATGCTAATTTTTGAAAGACATATGTCACCAGGGATGAATGACCTAATTTATATGAATTGTGAATCAAGCATTCATCTAAAATTCAAGGTTGACCTACATCAAATGTGAGAGCCTCAAAGTTTTGGTTAACTTTATTCATTACTTTTCCCCTTTGTATGCCTTTTTATTTCCTGTTTCTGACTTGGGTTGGAAGTAGAACTGCTAGCAGCATTAGAAAAGCTGTTTCTATGATAATGCTATCCAATTGCAAACCTCAAATGTGCCAATATCTACAAGAATTTGAATCTAGACTTTCAGTCTCTAGATGTTTCAAAATATGGAGAGGATTTTTATAATGTCTTTCCTTTTCTATTTCATGTGATTTTTAAAAAATTATTTTTATTGACACAATTTAGTTGATAGGATAAATGTGTTTTTACATTTTCATTTACTAAAATATTTTGAAGTCAATTCTTATTTCAATATACACTGACTGTATCTTCAAATATCATTTCAGAATTAGCAGTATACTTTTACACAAAATTAACTGCAAATCTCATATTGGAAAAAGTCTTATTTTTTTACGGTAAGTTTTTTGTATGGCTAGCTTCTACTTATCTTTTACACCTTGACTAGAATGTGGCCTTTTCACAAGGCCTTAGGTGGTTGTCTATATAAAGTAGCTCTAGTCACTATCACACTGTCTTAGTTCTCTCTTTGAATGATGTAACTAACAGTTATTTTGTTTTTTATTTGTTTACTGGGTGATTATATTTCTTCCTTTTTATTAGAGTATAAATTACATGAGGTCAGGCATCTTTTCTCTTTTGATCACTTCTGTAAATATATAAAATTTACATATATACATATATATAGAAACATGTATGCATATATGTGTATATAGTAGATTCACATTCTTTGCAGTAGTTATATTCTGTAATGTAGCCACAAATGCTGAATTAGCAAATCCTGAGCCACTGCTCTGAGGGGGATTACAGAGATAGGTTCCCACAAGCCTCTGATGACACATTTTTGTCCACAAAATTATCATTTGCAGATGTAGGTTTGTTTCTCCACATCCTTGTCAAACAAGCCGGTCTCATGCAGTTGAAAAGTGCTCTTCCACATAACCTTTCTCCCATAGAAAAATTATCAGATATATTAAAAAAATAAAATAAAATCTTCTACAGATTCCTGATTTGCAAAACCTATCTCACCAGCAAGCTTAACATTTTTCATATCGCCTCACCTTTTGAGACATGCAAGCCAGCCAGCACATGCCAAGAAGGTTTAACATTTTCCTGCCTCTGGGAAACAAAACTATAAATTACTTAGGCTTCCTGCTTCACAATTACTGTCCACTATTAATTTCAAAACCCCAATTGTCATTTCATGCAACCACAAACTTAACCACTTCTCCATCTTTCCATAGCTTCATCATGCACTATAGATGTTACTTTAGCACTTTCTGAGTAGCCTAATGTGCAGACTGGCAAATTTCTTCTTGCTTTTTCTGGATGCACTATGTCGTTGATTCATGAACAATGACCTCATGGCAACAGGACTACAACTCGTGTTTGAATAAAGTTTACCTAGTGCACATATTTCCTCTATTAGGCACATCACAGTCTTCCTGTACTTAGGAACACTAGACAGCAGTTCAGCACTAGGCACAGTGAAGGGGGCACCCTCATGGCTCAGTCCTTAAGCATCAGCCTTTGGCTCAGGTCTGATCCCAGGCTCCTGGGATCAAGCCAGGCATCAGGCTCCCTGCTGGGCAGGAAGCCTGCTTCTCCCTTTCCCACTCCCCCTGCTTGTGTTCCCTCTCTCTGTGTCTCTCTGTCAAATAAATAAGTAAAATCTTTTAAAATCGTCTTCAAGAAGCACAGAAAATGGAACACATGTGGCATTAAGTAGATTATAAAAAGCATACTTATTTAGAATAGGAGAGCTAAACTTAGAAAGCAGAAAAATTATTGCTTTGTTAGGCCTCTACTCTGAACATGTCCACAGATGAAAGCGAAAACATCCTCAGTCAAAGCATTGACTTGGGTGTTGCGAAACTATACACACACACACACACACACACACACAGGCGCATGCGTCAATTATTCTATAAGATTTTCAAGGGCAGGATATATATTTTATTGAATTTTGTAGCTCACTATCATGCACAGTGCTATTACACAGTTGAAACTCAATTTCCTATAATTGACCTGGCTTGGCATAGAAGCTAGTGTGTCCTAAGATCTCACTGTGTATATTTTGACTTCATGGTGGTATAGCTGCTTTGATTCATCATTAAAATATGACTAAAGGCCCAAGACCATTATCTCAAGAAGACTGGCAATAATTTCACAGGTAAAAAGGGTCTCGAGAAAGTAATATAAAAGTTTAAATCCAAAATGGATTTAGAGCTCTATTTTTACACTGAAAAATAAGGCAAGATTTGGGAGACAAATTCAGTATTCCAAGAGCACCTAGATGTTTACATTAATTAATCCCTCTTCATCTTGCCCCATAAAATAAGGACTAGATGTCCATTCTGCCATCACCTCCTAACATACATATCTCTTATTCTGCACTGGTGATATATAACTGCTTGTATATTTCCATATTTTGAAAGAAGAGATTTCAGGACTGACAGGAACTGAGAGTAGATGATAGGGAGCAGAGCCAGAGAATGCATGGACTGACGCCTTTAATTAAATAGCCATTTACACTATTTAACATATATCTACAATTAACATCATGATTTATATGAGAAAAGGTATCACAAACAACTTTTCCAAACAGCTAATCTGAAAATAAGACAGTAATTGGATATGCATACAAGTATGTGTGTGTGTGTGTGTGTGTGTGTGTGCTGGGTCTATTTCATTAAACAATATTAACTGGACTGACATAATATTTACCAATGTCTTTATATCAAAAAGCACAATTAAAAGACCTATAGACATAAATGAGCTGTTGTGGAAAGGAGATTATAGTTGGTGTTATTAAAATGCAAATTTGGAAGCAGTATGTCAGATGTGTCTGCATAGACAGGTTGGGAACATATCCTGGAGCAACTTGTATGTCATGATAAAGAGCTCTGAAAGTATTTTGTATATAATAAAAAATCCCTTGTGAATGGTTCCCAATTTAAATTTAAAACAAATACACTTTTTGTGTTCTTATGATTAATCTAAAGTGGATTTCTGGTTGCCTCTCACATTGTCAGTCTTATACACAAGGGACTAACTCAGTCCCAGACTTGCTAGTTCCAGCTTTGTTCATTTTGCCTACCATCATATATTCCTCTGTGTATATTCCCTCACATCCCCTGTCCAAAGCTGTGCAGGTTATGATTGAAAATGTACCTTGTATAGAGTGTTAGGGGTTCAAATTCCATTGCACATCATCTACAAAAAGCTATTTATTAATTCAACTAATATCAATTGAGCACTTACTATATAGACGATGCACTATTGTCGGCACATGTCATACATGAGTGAACGAAATAAACAGAACTGTTTGCCCTTATGGAGCTTATATCCAACAGGCATGCTAATACATAACAGAAAACAAACAAAACATCATCATCTGTCCCAGCACTACAGCACTAGGTGTGGAACAGCTGTTAAACAGATTCTGATTTTTGTGGTAGTAGGTCCAGTAGTTTTGAGATGGCAAGGTCCCAGAGAAATACTTTTGAAACAGATGCCAAGATGAGAGTAAGAAGAGATGTTCCACTGGCATCTGGTTTATTTTTAATGAGGTGACCTCTCAGCTTGCTGGTTTTATGTTATATATTTATGTTATGTGTTTATAAGTTCAATTGCTTATAGGCAGTCTTCTTGAATCGCTTTACTAAGGTCAATGTGCATAAGAATATATTAGCATTTATTCTTTCAAGGATCAGGAAATCACATTTAGACTCTTCTATGACTGAGCCTCAGGAACCCCACTTGTCACTTGTGTTCTGGGAGCAGACATCAAGACAAAGTAAGAAATGCAAGAAAATATTGTACATAATGTCTATGAAAAATAAAGGGAAGAGGAAAAGATGGAGGCAGGAAAATTCTGCATACCCCAGAGTAGGTCTGATGTCGTGAGAGGAGCATGGCAAAAAAGAACACAGAGTTGAAAAAGCCTCTGTTGCAGTGCTCCTTTGAGAAAGTTTTGGACAGGCAGTGAGAGAGCTCTGATAATTGCCATAGAAGAGGTGACATTAGGGACGAATACCTAGGTAAGCACCATCATCTTAGACTGTCGTTGCCTTCTAGTTGTTTGAGAAGAGCACAACCTCAGTTAAAACACTGAAGTAGATTTCAAGTATTCCACAACTAAAGACTGTCCGCTAAATATACTCCTTGTGGATTGTCGAGGTCTTTCTCAAAATGAGATCCCAGTAGTGCTCTTCCATGATGGCACACCTATCATATTTAGCTTATGGTTTTCTTACTGAAGCAAGTGTCTAGACCTCAGTCTTCCTACCTTCCCTCCGAGTAGCTTGATGCCACACATCCATGAATAGCACTGTATGTATCTCTTCTCTCAAAGCACCTGAGACTGAATGTCTAGTGACATACACTTTCCTCAGATTTTGCTTTTCAACTGCATTGGAAACAAGTACACAGATCTTCTTGACTTACAATGGGGTTAAGTCCTGATAAATTCATTATAAATGGAAACTATCATGAGTTGAAAATATATTTAATACACCTAACCTAACAAATATTGTAGCCTAGCCTAGTATACTTAAAATGTGCTCAGAACACATATATTAGCCTACATTGGGCAAAATCATCTAACACAAAGCCTACTTTAAAATAAAGTGTTGAATATTTCATGTAATTTATTGAATACTGAACTGAAAGTAAAACACAGAATGGTGGTATAGGTGCAGAATAGTTGTAAGTGTACTGTTTGTTTACCCTCATGATCTCATCATTGACTGAGAGCTGTGGCTCATTGCCACTACCCGGCCTTGTGACAGAGCATTATACTACATATTGCTAGCCTGGGAAAAGATCAAAATTCAAAATTTGAAGTGCATTCATATCCCTTTCATACCACCATATGGCTGAAAAATCACCTTGAAACCATGAAGTCAGGGACTGTCTGTACACATAATTTTTTAATATGCAATTTTTCTCATTTTAATTATATTTCTGTTTATCAGTACCAATAAGCACTAAAAACAATAACAGACACAAATTTGAGGATCTTTTAATAATCCGAGAAAAGCAATCTGTGATGTATAGTTCTTAATTATCTTTTTTTTTTCTAAAGATTTTATTTATTTATTTGACAGACAGAGATCACAAGTAGGTAGAGAGGGAGGCAGAGAGAGAAGAGGAAGCAGGCTCCCTGCAGAGGAAAGAGCCCGATGCGGGGCTCGATCCCAGGACACTGGGATCATGACCTGAGCGGAAGGCAGAGGCTTTAACCCATTGAGTGAGCCACCCAGGCGCCCCCTTATTATCTCTTTAATTAGAATTTTTTCCCTGTTTCATGCCCAGCCAACTCCATCCCATGATAGAAGGTTCACGATGTCTTCATCACTTGGGGTCCCCCTTTTATTGAAAATCTGGGAGTAATTTTCTCTATAAAGGTATTTGTTTTTAGATGTAGCTCTATATTCCATTGATTGTAGAACAATGAGTATAATTTCTTCATTCTGGAGAGCAACTAACTTTTTGGATTGTGGACTAAATAAGTTAGTCTTCTCCTAAGCTTTTCAATTTTGAGTTTTCATTCATATTGTTTTCTTTTTTTTCAGTACTAAAGGGCACTTTTCAGATTCCTTATGAACTCTTCCCTCTACCAGTTATAGACAAGTCTTTGCCAATTCCTGTTTTTCTTTTTTTAATTTTTATTTTTTATAAACATATATTTTTATCCCCAGGGGTTTTCCACTAAGGTCAGGAATACGGCAGGGATGTCCATTATTACCACTGCTATTCAACATAGTACTAGAAGTCCTAGCCTCAGCAATCAGACAACAAAAAGAAATTAAAGGCATCCAAATCGGCAAAGAAGAAGTCAAATTATCACTCTTCGCAGATAATATGATACTATATGTGGAAAACCCAAAAGACTCCACTCCAAAACTGCTAGAACTTGTACAGGAATTCAGTAAAGTGTCAGGATATAAAATCAATGCACAGAAATCAGTTGCATTTCTCTACACCAACAAGACAGAAGAAAGAGAAATTAAGGAGTCAATCCCATTTACAATTGCCCAAACCATAAGATACTTAGGAATAAACCTAACCAAAGAGGCACAGAATCTATACTCAGAAAACTATAAAGTACTCATGAAAGAAATTGAGGAAGATACAAAGAAATGGAAAAATGTTCCATGCTCCTGGATTGGAAGAATAAATATTGTGAAAATGCCAATTCCTGTGTTTCTGTCTAAACTCTGCCCGCAGCCACCTTTAGAAAAGCCTCCTGGGTTGTTTTCTAGTCTTCGTTCATTTCTCATGAGACTATCTTTTCATTTTCTATATCCAATGTGGTTTTTTTAACAGTTTTTTTTTAAATGCCTTTGATTAGGGACGGATCCCTTTGATGGTCATGAATAAAAATTCTGCATCTTAACTCTGTGACAAGTTTAAATATGAACTTTCTATATAACTTCAAATCTAAATAATTGCTAAGGACCCAGAAATGGCTGTTTATTTGGGTATAATGTTTGTTTAGAATTGTTTTACACATGATTGAATACAAACTTACCAGGTCTTTAATAAAATATATTGTGTTTTTACTCAAGTTCTTACTATACATACATTCTTTCATTCCTTTAATAAATGGGTAACATACTGAAGTTTGCTGCACTTCCCAAAACAGTTTATTTCATAGTTAAACAAGCAACAAATTAAAAATTAAAATGGGATCGAAATGGGTAGCTTGCAGGCAAAACACCAGATTAGCTGCAATATTTACAAAACATGGGTGAGTGGGAAATGTTAATGGCTGTTTCTCAATGTTGAAGCTCAGAGATGTTTAAGTACCAGTGAAGTAATCAATATATTAGATTATCAATAGAGAAGTCCACAAAATATCTACTGGGTCTAGCAAGTGTTTTGATTAATAATGACATGTTGACAGATGTAGCTATGCCAATACATGTTTTATACACAGCCAAGGAAGGATCAGGGACATTATCAATACACTGTTATTGTAGAGATATGTACAACTCAGTATGAGATTCTCTTAAACCAAAGCTGATTAGATAAGTAAAAACTGGTCAGTCTGATATGGGAATATGGGCTATTACTGCAACAAATATGGTAGCATTCTGGAAATAAATTATAGACAGAATGGTAATTTTATTATGACCAAACCATGCATTTATTTTCTTAGTATTATTGTAATATTTTATTAGATAAATTAGTAAAAAGTAAATAAAGTAGATCTTAAAAAAAAAAATAAAAGGATTCACACACCTGTACCCCTGGGGATAAAAATATATGTTTATAAAAAATAAAAAATTAATTAAAAAATAAATAAAAGGAAATTCAATCTGAATATCAACAAAATTTTAAAAATTGGTAGATTATTGGAAAGAGCACAACCTTTGTCATTAGGAAGACTTCAGCTTAATTACAGAATAAAAAGTTACTTCACTTCTTGAAATTAAATTTTTCACTTATAAAATTTTTTTTTAAAGATTTTATTTATTTATTTGACAGAGAGAGATTGTAAGTAGGCAGAGAGGCAGGCAGAGAGAGAGAGGAGGAAGCAGGCTCCCTGCTGAGCAGAGAGCCCGATTCGGGACTCGATCCCAGGACCCCTGAGATCATGACCTGAGCCGAAGGCAGCGGCTTAACCCACTGAGCCACCCAGGCGCCCTCACTTATAAAATTTAATAACTGCATCAATTGTATAGAATAGTTGTGAAGATAAAATAGTTAGTAACTGGCAAATATTATGTTCCAAAATCATCACAAAAAATGAAAATAACAAAATTTAGTCATATATACTTTGTGTTATACCATCATAAGTGTTATAGGAAATCTATTTATTTTCTTATCTTTATTGTTAAAATTAAATATTATTTTTATTTTCATGCAGTGTTTTTGTTTTTTGTTTTGTTTTGTTTTGTTTTGTTTTCTCTTTTTCTGGATATGAAATATGATTACTTTAAAAAACCTTGTATGTCCTATTCCGGTCCAAGAAACATTTGGTATAATGTTAGCACAATATGAAAGTCAGCTGGGAAGAAATCCTAAACTAGAGGATTTCTTGGTAGCTTTTAATTTGGTAAGTCTCTGAAACATCCTTTGTCTCTTGCCCCTCTGACTGGACCATTGTATCTTGTGCTTAACAGTATCCAGGAGGCTGATAGACATGAAGAAGCCTGGGATGGTGAGAGCACTTAAAGAATAAAGAAAAAATGAAGAAATACATAAATATGCTAAGAGTTAATTCTACAGAGGAATGGGGAAGTGCACTCTGCCTGCTTTGCCTAGGAAGGCTGTTTTCCCAGCATAGTTCTTTAGAGCTCTTCTGTGATTCACTTATCTGTTATGTGATGCTCATGATAAGCAATGAATTGCCTATGAGTCAGCAATACAGAATGTTATTTAAAATGTTATAAAACACTCAGCTGTCTCGGCAGACATAATGATGTACCAAAGGCATAGTACTAACAAAAAGTCAAGAAGGATCCTTGGCCTTATAGCTTCATTATCTTGTTACCTGCGTGTACTTGACTCAAAGGTCAGCATACTGGTAGAGGGAAGTGGAGTTTAGGAGTAGAGTGAGGGAACCAGACTGCTTTGTTGCTCTTGGCATTAAAGGACGTCAGAATATGTCCTTAGAAGCCCAGCAAAAAAAAAAAAAAAAAAGCTATACCAAAAGTTCATAGACATTATGATGACTAATCATTTTGTTATGCTGTTTATCATTACATAAAGCTGGGCATGTCAGGGATTTCATCGTTAACAATTATATTTCACCTCAAATCTTTGCATCTGACAATTTTTAAGAGAAAAAGTCTACAAAAAGCCCACTAAAATGATGATAAAAAATCACCAAGCACCATGCTGATTATTACCAGTAGTGATTATTGGTGATAATAGTAATTATAACGAATTTATAAGTGGATTTTTTAAATTAAAAATATATTTTGGTTACTTCTGGACTCATGTAGCAAACCTTTTTAAAAAATGCAGATGATAGGGGCGCCTGGGTGGCTCAGTGGGTTAAGCCTCTGCCTTCTGCTCAGGTCATGATCCCAGGATCCTGGGATTGAGCCCCCACATTGCATTGGGCTCTCTGCTCAGTGGGGAGCCTGCTTCGCCCCCTGCCCCTTGCCTGCCTCTCTGCCTATCTGTGATCTCTGTCTGTCAAATAAATAAATTAAATCTTTAAAGAAATGCATATGATATTGTTCCCTAATATGTCATGGCCAGCGCGACAAATCGATCAGAACGTAAGAGGATGGTGAAAAGAAATGAATAGACAAAGAGATGGGGGCAGGAGGAGCACTGAGGAGGATGTCCAACAGTGCCAATTTTATTCCACATCTTATAAGCATTTATAAGGCAGACCACAATAGGAGGAGTAATACATCAGTATCTAGTCAGATAACCGCAAGTTCCTATAACAAGTTCACATTAACTACAAACAAATTTTGTGATGCCAGGTAGTCACGGCTAATGCCGTTAGCTACTATTGATGCAAGAAGTTACAATCAGCCAGGGAGTGGGTTATGGGAAGTACAGGAACAACAAGGACGGACTAAGAATTCATGACCCTGACCACATTGTTCCCTTCCATTTGGGGAATATGTGGGAAGTCACATAGGCGAGTGCACGATGTGTAGCACAGACCCTTTCTCAGTGCTACTCAAACTTACCTGTCTGTAACCCTTTATTAAGGTATTTGGGCTTAAAGGGATACACAAGTCAGGGCCTGGTTTCGTCCATGATTCCAACCGTGCTGTGGCCTCCAACACTAATACTACTACCTTAGTGGTTAGAAACAGAAAATAAGAACTATGAAATATATAATATCAAATTAAAATACCTCTAAATGTAACTTTAAAACAATAAGCAATAAAAAGCTAATTAACATTTTTAGGTAATTAATTTATCATGATGATTTGTATATCTTGAGTCAACTTCATATTAATAAGTTGGGTGTGAAATTTGATGTAATTGAAAAAGCAGATATTTTAGGGTAAAATAGCATTCATAGGAAACAAAGCTTCAATGCTGAATGCTTTTTATTTATTCATGTATTTATTTTTATTACTATCTTTGAATCAGGAGCAAACCATCTATGTTTCTCAGCTAGAATTTATTGTGTAAAATAATGAAAATTCTTATTTTGTGGGGCTATTGTGTTTTTTATAAATTTGTATATAATCTTTCACATAAAGGAAATAAATGGAAACTATTATAATATTTAAGAGGGAAACTTGGTCATGAGGATTAGTACATAGGTGCATACATATGTCAAAACTCAGCAAATTATATTTTTTAAAATACAAATGTAAAGTGTATTGTACATTCAGAAATTGTACTCTAATGAGATTATTTGGAAATGATCATTGCATATTTCTCACTCTTTTGTGAACTGAAAACCACAAAAAAATAGCTGTTTTTCTTTTCTTTTATATCACTTAGACATAAAAATGACAAAAATATTATGTGTTATTGATTGCTTTTTATTTACAAATACTTTTGGGAGGAAAAAAAAATTATTACTCACAGACATCCTATAAGATAGGAAGGCAGATTTTTAAAATGTAAAAACTTAAAATCAGGTAATTTAAACAATTTGCATAGGCAGAAATCTCCTTATAACACATGTACTCGCATCAAATTTCCAGAAGCTGTATATTGTCAAAATACATAATATACCTCCATAGATTTTGCTGGTAACTTTGACATTGCTAAATGTCCAGCTATAAATTTTCTTAGATTTACTGCATTGCATGGAAAACATTGAGAAAATGCACGAAAACTGTACAACAAAAGGAGAATAGCAAAGAACAATATGGCATTCAATTATGTTTATGGAACACTGAAGACCAAAAAGTTACCTATTCCTCCCTCCTTTTCTCTCACCCTCCTTTCTTCTTCCCACTCCTTCTTTCCTCTTTTTTTTTCTTCTTTCCTCTTTTTCCTTAAAACAAAAACAAATTGAAATTGATTTTAAAAAATTTAAAAAAAACAAAAACAAAAACAAAATCAACTTGCACTGTCAAATTCCTTTGTGTCTACTCATCCTGTTTTCCATAAAGATGTTTTTAACTATTCTTTAAATTATATCTTTAGTATAAATTACAGAATCAAGTCCTCTACTTTTTAAGTTTTTAATTTGATTTAGAAAAAAATGACATTTTTAACAAATTGAATTTATGTAAAAAAGTAATATAGTTCTCTCTTTATTCACCCTTGATCTTTTGAAGTCCTCAATGAACAACTTAAATAACTTTTGTAAAACTTTCCCTCTATATATAGAGAGAGATAGAGAGTCTCTATATATAGAGTCTCTCTCTCTATATATATAGAGAGAGACACATACATACATGTATACATATGTATACACACATGCATATGTAATGAGTTCTATCAATTTGTCTTGAATACATCACAATACTGATTTCCTTGTATATCCTATATATGCCAGTTATTTTTCTTGGAATTCACTTGGGTGTTTTATGTACAGAATTTTTTAACCAGGGAAGTCAAAATTATGAGCCATTTTCTCAATATTCATCATGAAAATTGATGTTTAAACTCATCATTTTAGCTCGATATATTATATACAGTTATATGGTTGCACAATATTGTATTTATTAACTTCTATTATTGCATATTTGGTGCACATCTAGATTTTTTTTTTAATTTTTTGATCAATGATATATTGAAGAAAGAAACAATTAACTACAATGATTATTTCCTTAGAATAATCTTTTGAGAGTAGAATCATATGGTGGAAACTGGTTTTTTTTTGTTTTTTTTTTTTTTTTTGAGAGAGAGATGGAGAATGAGAGTGGGGGAGAGGCAAAGGGGGAGAGGGACAGAGGAAGAAGATCTCTGTCTCACAACCCTGAGATCATGACCTGAACTGAAATCACATCCCTGAGATCATGATCTGAGATTTTTTATTGACTGAGCCACCCAAACACCCTTAGTGGAAAGATTTTTAAAAATGTTTTTATCCATTTACCCCAGAGATACAAATGTAGTGATCAGAAGAGGCCCCTGCACCCCAAAGTTTATAGCAGCAATGTCCACATAGCCAAATGATGGAAACACCCCAGATGTGCATGGAAAGATGAATGGATAAAGATGGTGTGTGTGTGTGTGTGTGTGTGTGACACACATACACTAAAATATCACATAGCCATCAAAAATGAAATTTTTACCATTTGCAATGATGTGGATGGAACTAGAAGGTCTTATGCTAAGTGAAATAAGTCAATCAGTGAAAGACAATTATTATTGCAGAACTTAAGAAACAAGACAGAAAAGAGGGGAAGAGAGGAAAAAATGAAACAAGATGGAGAAGAGAGGAAAAAAATGAAACAAGATGAAACCAGAGAGGGAGACAAACCATGAGGCTCTTAATCTTAGGAAACAAACCGAGGGTTGCTAGAGGGGAGGTTGGTGGGGAGATTGGGTGGCTAGGTGATGGCCATTGGGAAGGGTATGTGTTGTGGAGAGCACTGGGTGTTGTGAAAGACTGATGAATCACAAACCTGTAGCCCTGAAATAAATAACACATTATATGTTAATTAAAATATTAAAAAATTGGTGCCTGGGTGGCTCAGTTGTTAAGCATCTGCCTTCACTCAGGTCATGATCCCAGTGTCCTGGGATCAAGCCCCATATCCGGCTCCCTGCTCCCCGGGAAGCCTGCTTCTCCTTCTCCCACTTCCCCTGCTTGTGTCCCCTCTCTCACTCTCTCTCTCTCTCTCTCAAATAAATAAATAAAATCTTTAATAAAAAAATAAAAAATAAAATTTTAAAAATTAAAAAAATAAAACATTTAAAATAAGATAGCAAGTTCACAATTTTACTGCATCATTCCTTTTTCTTTATGTATGTTTTGTAAATATTGCTTTTTTCTTTAGTCAATAGTAAATAAAACAATTTTTGGAAAAAGAAACCCAAAACCAAACCTGAATGTGTGTGTATGTGTGTGTGTGTACGCATATATGTGTGTGTGTATGCATATGTATACACACACACATACATAAATACATTTATACATGTGCATATAAATGTATATAAATACATATAAATGTATATAAATACATTTACACCTATTTCCATCCAAAATTGAATGTATTTACATTGATAAGAGATATGTATGACACTCTATTTTCCTACAGACATGCTATTTCAAGGCATTGTAGCCTTAAATTCCATTTGTCAATCATACAATATAGTTTCTTATTGTAATTAGTATTCTCACTGTAGTATGATAGCTCAGTGTAGATCTGTTCTTATTAAGTTGCTCATTCTGATTAGAAAGTTTCTACACTGGGGCGCCTGGGTGGCTCAGTGGGTTAAACCCCTGCCTTCGGCTCAGGTCATGATCTCAGGGTCCTGGGATCGAGTCCCGCATCGGGCTCTCTGCTCAGCAGAGAGCCTGCTTCCTCCTCTCTCTCTCTGCCTGCCTCTCTGCCTACTTGTGATTTCTCTCTGTCAAATAAATAAATAAAATCTTTAAAAAAAAAAAAAAAAAAGAAAGTTTCTACACTGATTTTAAATATTTCAAATATCACCTTTGACTACTGGTTTTTTAAGTTGAATTTACTTTTCTATTGGTACTTTCATTATCTTACTGATTTATTTTTAAAAACTTTTAATTTTTAATGATGTTAAATCATTAAATAGATTATAAAATAGATATTGCATATTACTTATTTTATTCATTGTTTATAAAAATAAACAGAATTCTGGGGTACCTGAATATGGTAAAACATCTGCCTTCAGCTCAGGTTGTAATCCCAGGGTCCTGGGATCAAGTCCATATCAAGCTTCCCGCTCAGTGGGGAGTCTGCTTCTCCCTCTCCCTCTGTCACTGCCCCCTGCTCGAGCTCTCTCCCTCTCTTGCTCTCTTAATTAAACTAAAAAAATAATAATAAAAATCTTTTTAAAAAAGATAAATAGGGGCTCCTGGGTGGCTCAGTGGGTTAAAGCCTCTGCCTTTGGCTCAGGTCATGTTCCCAGGGTCCTGGGATCGAGCCCCACATCAGGCTCTCTGCCTGCCTCTCTGCCTACTTGTGATCTCTACCTGTCAAACAAACAAACAAACAAACAAATAAATAAATATTTTTTAAAAAGGTAAATAAACAGAATGCCAGTTAATGTCTCTAGATGGTAGACTTTGTTAATTTAACTATATTTTATAAAAGTGAGCATAGTTAAAGAATATTATCTTGTAACTTAAAAAGCTTATTTGTCCTTTAGTCATTGGAACATGACAGTCTCAGATTTCATCTTGTCCTAGAATTTTGATATGGTATTTAGTGTTGCCAGAAATATTAACTATGTTTCAGTCTTGTTTTCTTCACAATGAAGTCAATGAAGGTGGGGAGATGTAGTGAACAAATATGTCAAAACTCAAATAAATATATTAAATGGATATACATATTATACTTCCTGTGACAACATAAATAATTTAATACACATCTTTGTGTCATGCTAAAAATCATGGGTTTTAAAGACTTTTGTGAAGGGAGATTGGATTAAAGAAAAACAATTCTAAAATACTTGTATTTCTTACCTATACTTTGAAATAATTAACTCTGGTCTGCAACAGAATTAATGAGATAGTCCATAACAATACACAAAAAAAGGGATCATTCAGTTGCAAAATTTAAAGAGACATTTTTGGGATGCCTGGGTGGCTCAGTTGGTTCAACATCTGCCTTCAGCTCAGTTCATGAGCCCTTGCTCAGCAGGGAGCCTGTTTCTCCCTCTGCCTGCTGTTCCTCCTGCTTGTGCTCTCGCTCTCTCTCTCTCCCTGACAAATAAAAAAAAAAAAAAAAGATAAAAGATAAAGGAACACTTTTCCTTCCTAATCCCACAATTTAAAAAGAGAGTCTAACATTCAAGGCAGGTAGACTAAGCTTAGATCATTCAAGAAAACTAATTGTTCACATATGTTCCAAGAACAAGCACTGTTAGAATCAAATGGGGATTGCACAGGCCCACAAAAACCAGTTTAAAAGGGAAGCCAAATATACCTTTCCTCTATACCACAAACCCTGTTGCTAACACCTTCCTTTGTGAAAAAGAGAACTGGACTGCATAAAGGTGTTTGACACTAAACTGTGAGCTGTCCAAATTTTACTGATACATGTGAATGTGTCACATGTTTTTTATATTATTTCAGACCTTACTTGAATGTACTTTCTATACACACATAGCAAATCCAAGTCATAAGTTCTTATTGAGTAATTCTACCAATATTTCCTCCATAACCTTTTTTGTGTTCAAACTTCTATTATCTAGTAGATACATGTTATTCCTAGGGAAAAATGTCTGTTCTTACATTGCAGACCTAGACGTATTATTGTAAACTAATACATTTCTAGAGTTTTGAAAGCAACACTTAACTACTTTGTGTTGTACCTTACAACAAAAACATATTGATTTGAACTACAGGGCAAACCATCCCCGCTGCATGATGACTGCCAAGATACTTGATGGATGCATCCGGCATTTATCAATACTCACTCTAATATGATTTTTCTTTCTTTATAAAACTCCCCAAATTTCTCTGCATTCAATTAAATAATAAATGGAACACATTTGTATGCAGACCTTGTTCACTGTAGAATATTCTTGGATGCCATTTATTACTTTACTACTTTAAATTGAAAGTCAACATCATTTTATAGTTCAATGTTACCATGTATCCCACAATTCCATAGCTAAATGTAAATGTAAAATAAGGCCAACGTATATAAAAGCAAAACCAAAAAGCGTTGTTCAGTCATCTGTCATTAAACTGAATCAGAGCTCAGTGCTATTTTATGTTATTGGAGGGAGGTGCTAATTAAATTATTTTCCTAACAAATTGTCTATAACTAGTAGTTTTATATTATAAATTTAATTAAAATTCTTCAGTTCAAAACAAATTTCTTTTTTTTTTTTTCAAAAAAAGTCACTGTTCAAATTTTATTTGGTATTTTAGTTGGTACAACACTTAGTTGGTTGCATGGTCTTTTTACATTATATGACAATGTACACTATATTCTGACATATATGGTACACAAAGTAAGATCCTTTGGAACAGTTACGCACAATACATGCAATAATGAATTTATACTTTGGAGCCCAGGATGTGACTGACTGGAAAAGATGAACTAGGCATTTTGGGTGAAGGAACCAGAAGTCATAGAACACACAGGAAATACTCATCTGGTTTAAAGAGCACCTGCTGCATATGCAATACTGGCAGTGGTGCCTCTGATATGAACCCATTTAGGACTACAAAGGCAGGTATCATCCAGCATTAGGGTATAGCTACAGGGTTTGCTGAACCATTCGTATTTAAAAATTAGGAAACCATTGTTTTTTCCTTAGGCCATTTTGATATTTAAGTAACAGATCAGATAATAAGAACAATGTATACAACCTCCAACTAAAACCCTGTTGTGGTCTAGACAATGAAGTGGTACATTAGAAAACTTTAAAACTGCAGCGCCTTTTGCCTTCCCCAGAGTGTATCTGCACTCTTCTTCAAACGGGCCTCCTCCTCAGGAGTTAGAGTCACTTTCACAACATCTGAAATTCCATTCTGTCCCAAGATGCAAGGAACACTAAGGAAGACATCATCTTTTATTCCATAGAGACCCTTAATCATGGTGGAAATCGGATGCACCCGCCTAAGAATCTTCATTATACTTTCTGCCAAATCTGCCACAGACAGTCCAATGGCCCAGGAAGTGTAGCAGTCACATATATAGTCTTTGCCAGAGACAATTTTTTGTGTTATAAGGAAAAGGCTTCCATGCTGGACATCGATCATCTCTCCCGTCAGTTTGTCTTCCATGACATCAACAAGAGCAATTTCATCTGCCAAGTCCTTCATTAAGATACTGATGGCAAAGGCCATGCCAACAGCACCAACCCCAACAACTGTAATCTTATTTTGGGGGACATGTCCTTCCTTAAGAAGATTCTGGATCAGCTGATCTTTGAGAGTTGCCATTTTGGACTTAGAACCAAAAGGAATCGGGAGTGCAGGTCGGGACGGTGGGCGTCAGCGGCACGCGAGACTGGATCTGGACGTGGCGGCAGTGGCTCCGACCTCAAAAAAATATCTTAATGCTTATTATGTTTCACTACTATGTCCACACTGGGAATATAAAAGTAAATAAACCTCAATCTCTTCATTCAGGAAAGTATAGATGAGTTCAAGATACATAAGCAATATACATATGCAACTTTCATAGACATTGATAATAAGGGGACCCCTGGGTGTCTCAGTTAAGCCGCTGACTTCAGCTCAGGTCATGATCCCAGGGTCCTGAGATAGAGTCCTAGATTGGGCTCCTTGCTTGGCAGGGATTCTGCTTCTGTCTGGGCCTCTAACTGCCACTCTGCCAACTTGTGAGCTCTCTCTCTCTCTGACAAATAAATAAATAAAACTAAAAAAAAAGTTGATAATAAGGACAAATAACACCCGAAATAGAGAGGGAGTTGAGAATGTTTAATTTGATCTTCACTAATTTTCAACAATTATTGTCATTTAAAAAATAATATGGTTTTCTAGTTGTTTATAAATCACAACTGGCATATTACTGATCATAAACTTATATTACATGAAAACAATACAGAACACACTAATTTATATAATTACTGTTGATAAATGAAAAATATGAGTATTGTTATATATAATGAATCATCAAAGTTTTAAACTTAACTTTTTATATTAAAGTTGTTTTCAGGGGTGCCTGGGTGGCTCAGTGGGTTAAGCCTCTGTCTTTGGCTCAGGTCATGATCTCAGGGTCCTGGGATTGAGCCCCGCATCGGGCTCTGTGCTGAGTGAGGAGCCTGTTTCCCCTTCTTTCTCTGCCTGACTCTGCCTACTTGTGATCTCTCTTTCTCTGTCAAATAAATAAATAAAATCTAAAGTTGTTTTCAGAGGTGGGAACATTCAGTGCAAAAAAAAAATAAATAAATAAAAGTGAGACTCCATGGTTTAGCTCAGATCTTATGATTTGAAATCTAAATCAGTTTTGTCATAAAACTATATTTTTTCTTCTCAGAGTTCAATTTTCCACAATGCCAATCTGATTTGCAAACATTTGACTTTGATTTCAACTACTGAAGATGCTTCTTTCATAGATCAGTGGTAAAGAGTATCTCTTGACTTTATTTTTCTCTACTCAAATGTGTAAAAGGTCCTCATAAAGATAAGCACATGGAGAGGAGTTTGCATGCCCTCCACAATAAAAAGATTTTCCTTGTGAAATGACATCATTATTTCCCGCAATACCAAAGATTACTTTGCCGATTTGAAAAGAGTTTTCAGGCAACCATCTGACTGAGACTTAAATGGTAACATTTCAGTTTCACACCCTGAAATGAGCTTACCTATAGTATTTTCAGAATTTTTCTTTGATAGGTATAACATTAAAAAACTTGTAGAAATGGTCAATGTAACATGTTACCAAAGAATTATTTGATATGTATAGACCACTTTTATTTTAAAGAAGCTAAAGGAAACTTAGTATTCAAATCCCTCAAGTATAATTACCAATATTATTTCAATAAAAATAAAAACACATGAATGTAGTCTATTTTCTTGATATTTTACAAATTTATTCAAAATAAGTGATAAATGGAAATGACCAATGACTTCTAAGTTTTACATCATTGTGTACAAAGGACTTGTATGCCACAACTGTGCATTGTTGTCACTATATCAGTTAGGAAATTATCAGCACTTTCGTAGCAGTTTATAAATACTGACTGCTCTGAGCCACACAATGACTGCTACCACTGCTTTGGCCCTTCCCTGGAGCTCCCCATAATTTACTTAATTGAGGGAATCAATGCCTTACAAAGAAGAAGTCCTCAACTCCACCACCAAAATGTTAGTGTCCATTCTTTTTTTTTTTTTTTAAGACTTTATTTATTTATTTATTCATTGCGAGTGTGAGCTCGGGGAGGGTCAGAAGGAGAGACAGAAGCTCAAGCAGATGCTGTGCTGAATGCAGAGCCCATCATGGGGCTGGAACTCCTGATATTGAGACAATGACCTGAGCCAAAATCTAGAACTGGGTGCTAAACCAACTGAGCCATACAAGTGCCCCAGTTAGTATCCATTCTAATTGTTAGATGCCCATTTTATATCAGGTATTGTTAAATATTCTGAATTTACTTCTGGATTTACAGTATACTACTGTGATGAAGGAGAAAACATGCTTTTGGACTATTTTTCTACTTTTACACATGGCAGAATTAGAGTCCTGGCTTCCTCACCTATGGCAATGACCACAATTTCATTTATCATTCAAATTGTGAAAATGAAACTATTTGTATAAAATTATCTGGAAAATTGACCCTAAGTAAAAATTGTTTACATCTGAAACTTCTTTAATATTTTTTCTCATATCCTTCCTATATCTCTTAGTTTATATGAAATACTTTTTAGGCTTCTAGATGGGTCATGCAGAGCTGTTCCCAATAATCTTTTCATTGACCAAATACTTACAGTTTCTTATTTTGAAACAGTGATCTAGTGATAAGGGTTCCATTATCATGAAGCATACAGCTTCATGGGGAAAAAAATCATAAAAGTAAATAAATTAATCACAAAACATGGTCAGTGAAAAGAGCTATGATGATAATATAACTGAAGCTTCTATATTACAGCACACTCTTTCATTATTCTTACTACATTGCTTATCATACCAGTACTCAGCTCTTTTCTACACCTAAATTTAAATCACCTCAAGCTAATGAAATATGGTAATTAAATTTAATAATTTGTTTTAATAAAAGTGTAAAAAAGAAAAATCAGTGATGTTTGGATTGACCAAGAGATGAATCAAGAAGAACATACCATTTCAGAGAGATTCAAGAAACTGGCTCTCCTAATAATAAAGAGGAGTGTAGAAGTTGAATGGCATAATGGACTCTGTTGCAAATTCTACTCACACAAGAAGGGTCTCTTCCATAGGATACCAAAAAAACAAAAAGCAAAAACAAACAAACACAAAAACCCAAAACCCAGAAACCAAAAAAAAAAAAAAAAAAAAAAAAAATTAAAGATGGAATAAGTTCTTAGACTAATTATAAAATCACACTTTAAATCTTGTTTATATGACAGTGGATCTCAAAGGTGGAGCTTAAGCCTGTGGACTTTAAGCTTTTGATCTTTGTGCTAGTGAGTGTCACTAAATTAGTTTGGCCATATTCAACTTCTCTTTAATCCAATTTACTGCTCTGATTGCTCCTAATCATATTTTAACTATATCTAAGTTTGGTCTTTGATCATGTCCCATTATGATGGGTCAGTAATTGGCCTTCTTTCCCTATCAAAATTTGAACAACCCAGAATAAAGAGGAAAGCCGTCTTGAAACTAGGTGCCCAAACAAGGAAAGTTTTTGTTGCTTTTAGATTTGCAAATGGTACTGGTTCATAGAGGAAAACAGAAAACTATTCCTTACAGGTCTTCTAAACTGTCCTATATGAACTTTATTAAGATCTGCAACACTTTTTAGTCATTGATTTAAAGAATATCCATGTAGATTGTAAGGATCCATTGGAAACAGATTTGTAGTTGTTTTGTTTTACTTCAAGAGATAAAAAATGCCTTCATGATTTATATTTTTTAAATTCAGCATTTCATCATGGAATTTCAGAAAAATTCTGTTTCATACATGTGTGTGTATGTATATATACATATAAGTACAGGTATGTTTATATGTGTTTAATATTAACACCAATGTAAATTTTGTTTGTATATATGTTTGTGTGTCTATCTATATCCACACATATGTAAATACAGATATATACATGCACATGTATATTTACATTTATTTACATATATACTCATATATTTTGTTATATTGTCATATATATCATATTGGTAGATATAGGCAGTAGGTATGTGTCTATTTCTGCAATTTTTATTTTGTATAATATTCATAAGCTTTAAAACATTATGTAAACTATGGAAAGTACCTGTAAACTATGAAAATTATGCACCCTATCTTATGTAGAAGCCAATATACAAAAATTATAATATATACCTAATATCCCAAGATACTTCTCAGTTCTAATGACAAATACAACATTTTTTATTGCACTAAAGTACTTTTGAAGACCTAAGTATGAATTTGTTTTTTATCTACTGTCAGTAGAATACTGAAAAAAGTCATAAATAGATTTACCAAACAGACTTACCAATATTGATTATTTCTGGAGCCATAACAATAAAAACTATCAAGGGTATGGATTTCAAAGAAATGCGTTTTAAATCAATAAAATCTCCAGTTGTCATATCCTTCTTCCTCAAAATAAGGTTAATAGATTCTAGTTTTCAAAAATCAATATTTATTTTGATGAAAGAAACATGGTTCTAGAGAAAATACAAATTTACAAAGTTATTAAACCAGTCAAGAATACAGTTAAGACACACCAAAGACTAGAAGCATATCTTGGAAGAAAAGAACACATTATGGAATAGACATTGAGTAACATTCCTCCAGTTAAAATATTCTGACAATCTCTGGGTAAAAGTAACCAGAATCATTTACAAGTAGCTTTTTATTTTTATTTTTTATTCACAATATAAAATCTGTGTAACATTGATATTTCAGGAATCATTTAAATTCTTATCAACACAGAATTACTCCATGTTCTTTCTGAGAAAAAAAGTGTAATGAGCTTACTTATTTATATTTATTTTTTTAGGTTGACATTTAATTTTAAATCAGAATTAATCATTAGAATACAGTCAATAATATGTTTCTTCTATGGAAAACAGTTCATAGTATAAAAAAGAGAATTTTAAGACTGCATGGTTGTCAGAGGGTCTGTGAATTCTGCTACACAGACCATTTGGACTTTCATGTCCAAATGAAAGTATGTGAATTTGGGGGATGGGATAAGGTCCAGAACTTTCCTCCCTGAAATTTATTTTTGGCTCTGTGACACTAAAATTTTGATTAATAAATAGTGACCTAGGCTCATATCCTAGGCTCATATCCCAATTTAACGTTAGTAAAATGTCTCCCATGATTACAAGTCTGCACATGTGCTGCTCCTTCTGTTACACTGTGGGCTGCACAAGAAGAGACTTGTCAAATACCTTTGACATACTGGGCATACTATATTTTTATCTTGAAGATTTCCTTTGTAGCAATTTACACACTTGTTTTTCATCCTTTTTTGCCTTGAGTCTCTCTGGATACTAGTGTTTAAAAATGCATATTTGGCTATACCCTTTAGTAGGGATGCTAAAGAAGTGTCTATGTAAATGTACTTTGGGATCAGACCAAGAATGGATGAGTATCAAGATAGTTTCCACTCAATTACATAGGCCATAGGGTCCCATTTCAGCTGAATCCAGCATCAGTGTGCAGAGAGAACCCCTAGGGAAGAGGCTTGTGCTAGCAAGAGCCCAGGAGGTTACTGTAACAATGGACATCCCCTGCTTTATTAATTCAATCACATCACATACAGATTTCAATATAAATATTTGAAACAGTATCTCCTGGGTGGTGAGGTTTTAGGTGGGTCAGTACATCCGGAGCCATGCATTCTATTCTTCTAAAGTTCTGCTGCATTTCACCAACACACACACTGCTTCTCTGTTCTGACAGCCTTAGTTGCAATTTATCCCACGCTGTGAATGAAATACCTGTATCTCAATTTCATTTCTAGCCCCCAGTTTCCCAATTTTGAGATCATTTTCTCTTTTTATTGACTTTTAGAGTGGACAGAAGAATTTATTAGGATCAATTTTATCTATCGCTTTCAGAATCCTGTAACTTCAATAAGGTCATGAAAGGTTAATGCTCCTTTATTAAAATGAATAAGCCCAATTTCCTCAAACCTCTCTCTCAAATAACATCATTGATTCTGTTACACTGTGGGCTGCACTTCCTCAAGGGTAATTACAGCTTTAAGTGGCAGTATGCCAACTGGTATTTTACAACATGTCCCAGCCATGTCCAGAATCATACAGATTGCTCTGGTTTAAATGTAATGGCTCTCATAGAGTCTCTACTGTCTTTTTAGCTATGCCTTAGGCTTGAGGGTCATTGGTATTATATGAACTATAAAATAATTTTCTTCTGTCAAGGTCCTTAGCCTAACACCCATTTAGGTGAAATTAGTAGGTTTGTCTGATCTGTCTGGATTGTAATTGTCTCTCCCTGAATAGTATACCAATTTATTTTTTATCTAACACAAAATTTTCATATGCTTTGTTTCTGCATTCTTATTACTCAAGACACATTGTGAAGTGTCGTTTTTCAAGTCATGAAATTTTTGTAAGTTCAAGTGTTTAATTGTAAATAATAGTTTAACAGTAAAACACAAAATAACATTAGATATCATTGTTAAGTCTATGAAAATAGGCCCAATTTAAAATAACATTGGAGAATTTATCATTCTGGAATTGGGTAAATATCCTTAGACATTATCTGAAGTCAACTGTTTTACAAGTTAAGACAGTAAAAGCTAGTAATAACATAGTAATAACAGTAGGAGGCATTTATTGGGTGTCCACAGTCTGTCAAAATAGCTCTCAAAATCATGCCACAATTCTTCCTCATGTTCCTCCCCAATGTAACTCAGCTTTAAATAACCATGAAATCATGTAAGATGAATGGCTAAAAGATGCAACTTGAGAAGAATTACTTACTTTAACTGCTGCACACTCTACTGAGATCCATCTACATTTTGTTAAAGTCTTAGTTTAAATGTAATGGGAATTTTTGTGACATGCCCAGAGCAATACGGTTACAGAAATCAGATTTGATTATGAAACTCTCCAGCTTATGGGCATAACATAACAATGAGTCAGAAGTTTTCTGTTCATTAGCAAATATGTGTAGTAGAAAACTTGATAATGTTTTAAGAATGTTCTTCAATAATGCTCCTTAGGAAATATATGTAGTAGAAAAGTTGTTCAAGTTCAGATTTCAGAAAACTTTGAAACATTCTTAATAGAACATTAGCTGTTTCTTAGAATAGGCTTTAAAACAGGTGTAAGAGTAAGTAACTCAACTTTCTTTCAGTGTTACTGGAAAAGCTGTTTTGTGTATGTGAAAACTATTGGCCTTCAAATGTGCTTAAGCTATTAGAGAGATAAGAGATAAAATACAGATAAAAAATAATAATACTTAGTTTGTTATTTTATTTACACTGAGTTTTTCCTACTTTGTATACCTTACCTTTTGGATCTAAAGAGAATAAAAGAAAAAGCAATACTATAGCTATCTGTTTAATATTTTATGGCCAAAGCAACCTTACATTTTATTTTAGTTCACTGAATTAAATAACTTATTCCATAAAAAGGTGAATATTTTTTTTTAAATACTGTATTTTGATATCCTTAAATTTTAAAACTCTAAAATGATTTCAAAGAAGATAGAAAAGGAGTTAGGAGAAATTAGGAAATGGTTGCAGAACAGTTGGTTAAGATGAGAATTAAAACTTAAAATATATGAATTGTGAATAGACACCACAGGAATGACATAACTGACACCTAAAGTTAGATTTTAGGGCCATTATAAACAAACCGCCCATTTCATTACCCTAATTTTATATATATATATATATATATTTTTAAAGACGTTATTTATTTATTTGAAGAGCCTGAGTGGGGGAAGGGCAGAGGGAAAGGACGAGAGAGCATCACTAACAGACTCCTCATTGAGCGTGGAGCCTGACATGGGGCTTGATCTCAAGACCCTGAGATCATAACCTGAGGTAAAACCAAGAGTCAGATGCTCAACAGACTAAGCCACCCACATGTCCTTATAATTTTATATTTCTTTACTGGAGGCAAAGTTTCTCATTTTCCAATTTAATACAAGTCTTAAATTGAGAGAGTATTTTGATAAAAATATAAGCCCAATGTGCATTATTAATGTCAATTACTTTATTGCAAGAAGTATCAGAAAGAGCATTTTAAACTAGATAACTGAGGAAAAGAGCCATAAAAAAAAAGGCATTATTCAATGAACCATTTATAGTGGCAAGATATGGAAAGAGTGAAACTAACTGTGTGATGTCACAGTTTTTGCTGGCACCAGCTTTGAAATGTGAACTTGATATTTTTTCCATGCTATTCTGTTTCTGCATCACATGAGATGCTTCTTTCTTTTAAGAATTTGTGTTAAGGGGCTCAGTTGGTTAAGCATTTGCCTTTGGCTCAGGTCATGATCCCAGGGTCCTGGGACTGTGAGCCCACATAGCAGGGAATGCTTCTCCCTCTCCCCGGCTTGTGCTTGCTCTCTCTCTCTCTCTCTCTCTCTTAGATAAACAAACAAACAAACAAATAAATACATAAATAAAATCAATCTTTGGGGCACCTGGATGGCTCAGTCATAAAATCTGCCTTTGGCTCAGATCATGATCCCGGGGTCCTGGGATGGAGTCTTGTGTTGGGCTCCCTGATGGATGGGAAGCCTGCTTCTCCTTCTCCCACTCCTCCTGCTTGTGTTCCCTCTCTCACTATTTTCTCTCTGTCAAATAAATAAATAAAATCTTTTAAAAAATGTGTTAAATACAGTAAATGTGTTAAATACATCTCCTGCTATGTCTCTTTTCCCTATAGAAGAACAAACCAAACATGAGGTTTGGCTACACCTAGAAATCAAGAAGTATTTAGACTTCAAGTATCTACACAATTTAACTACAAAGATGCTTTCCATTTCCTGTTAAGAGTATGCCTTCTCTGTGATTAACAGAAAAGATCAGGGTTTCTGTTAGGTTCATTGAAAACCTTTTCAGTTTACTGGGGTCTGTCTGCATGTGTCATGGACCATTATTTTTATTTTGCTAATCATCACCAAAACTCCTGGAGAGTCTTCTCATAATAAAAATGTCCTATTACCTGCTCGTAAATGTCCTTAACTTCACTGAATTGTTATGAGAATTAAAGACATAAATGCAGATCCCTAATTCAGCACTGAGCACATGATTGGAGATTATTATTTATAATCTTACGCTTTTATTTTTCCTAAATCCACTTCCTGGGGAAGAATATTTCTATTTAGCATTGTGAAAAGGTCCACATATCATTCAGTAAATATCACCCTTTATCTAACAGATGAGCATTGCTCAAAAATTTTAACTTCCCTCAGCAAACATTTTCTAATATCTGAGATACTTAAAAGCAGAGGTGATCATCACGACAGAGTTCAACAGTGTTTGGCATCAGAAGTGTCCCGATGACTAATGAGGACAATGGCACAGGACAGAAGTTATGAGGGGAAGGAGTGTATTCTGTAATGGGACTAAGCTGAAGAAGTCCAAACCCCAGGCTGGTGTGCACATTCCACATTTCCTTCCAGACCTCTAAATGGAGGTAATTTGTAGTATGCTTATTTATTTCTGTTCTAATTGCCCATTAGGTAATTCTCAGGTTATTAAGGTTTTAAGCATTGTTTTAGCTGCACCCCTCAGAATTTGACATGCTAGATTTTCCTTTTCATTCAACTCAACATAATTTTTAAATTTCCTTGGGATTTCTTCTTTGATTCTTACTTATTGAGAAATCTATTACTTAATTTCCAAATATTTGGGTATTTCCCAAACATTTTTGCTGTTAATAAATTCTAATTTAATTCCATTAGAATTTGAAAATATACTTGTATAATCTCAATATTTTTGTATTTGAGGGTTGGTTTATGGCCCAGATTATGTTCTATCTTGATAAATCCTCTACTTAATTTTAAATGTGTATTCAACAGTTTTTTTAATATAAATTCAATCTCATTGGTTAGTAATATTATTCAACTCTTTTGTATCTTACTAACTACTGGTTGTATTATCGTGTTGAAATCTACAATAATAATTATATATTTGCATATTACTTCTTTCATTTTTTTCAGTGTTTTATTCACATTTTTCAAAGCTCTTATATTATGTGTTTTATTTAGGATTTTTTCTTTTTTTTTTTTAGGATTTTTATGTTCTTGAAGAATTGAACCATTTATCACTGGGGAGTGTCTTTCATGATTAGTTACTATATTCCATGTTTTAAGGTCTACTTGATATTAATATAACTGTTCCAGCTCATTTTTGATCATTGTTTCCATGGTATATCTTTTTAGATCTTTATATCTTTTTATATGTCTCCCCACACTTATTCTGGGGTTCCAATGACATTTTTATCCAACAATGGTTGACACTGTGCTCTATTCTTCAATTCTTCCTTTTCTTTGATTCATTTTGCAAAGGTTTTATTGTTAGATCCTCAAATTCTCTAATCTTTTTTTTTTTGCAATGTCTAGTCTTCTATGCTTATTCAACAAAAATATTTTTAATTTTTGTTATTATACATTATCCTAGAAGTACAATGTAGGTATTTCTATAACTTCCATTTTACTCCTCACTATGTTCATATTTCCTTTCACAACTTTCCTTGAGCCTATGCCAAATATTATATTAGATATTTCAAAATCCTTGTCTGCTAATCCTATCCATTCTGTCATTCTTTGCTATGTTTCTACTGTCTGATATTTCTGCTTGGTAGAGATCACAAAAAGATTTCTCTGTATCTTCGTTTTGAACTTAACTGAATGTTGAATTTCGTTTATTTCTTTGGGGAGTTTATATTTTACTTCCATCATTTATTTAAGTTAGTTTCAAGTTAGTTTTACTCTTTCAAGATTCGTTTTGAACTTGTTTTAAAAGTATACATAAGGGTCCCTGGGTGGTTCAGTTGGTTGAATATCCAACTCTTGGTTTTAGCTCAGATCAGGATCTCAGGGTTGTGAGATGGAGCCCTGCATCAGGCTCTGCCCTCAAGGAAGAGTCTGCTTGTCCCTCTCCCTTTGCCCCTTCCCATGGTGCTCTCTTGCTCTCTCTCAAATAAATAAATAAATGAATGTTTTCTAAAAAGTATATATAAAATAACTTTACTTCAAAATGATTTTTAAATACTATTATCTTTTATGATGTATTTTCTAAATTTCCCACAACAAAGTATAATCTCTCTTCCTTTGGATTCTTTTTTTTTTTTTTAATATTTTATTTATTTATTTGACAGAGAGAGATCACAAGTAGGTAGAGAGGCAGGCAGAGAGAGAGAGAGAGAGAGAGGAGGAAGCAGGCTCCCTGCTGAGCAGAGAGCCCGATAGGGGACTCGATCCCAGGACCCTGAGATCATGACCTGAGCCGAAGGCAGCGGCTTAACCCACTGAGCCACCCAGGCACCCCAGGATTCTTAATGCCTATCATATTTAGAAGGTTTAAAAGCTGAAATAAATTATACTGGTAATTGTAGGCAGATAACAAAACAACCTGAAAAAAGATGAATTGAAGTGATGAACAGAGAATCAAGCTATTCTATCTAGTTCCAAGTTAAAATTCTATTTAATTGATAAATTTCTTTGGATTTTTTTGATCCTATGATGTATCTGAGTTATTTACCTACTGTTCTTAATACTTCCATTTCTTTATATGTCACCTCCCCCAACTTATATGCAAAATGATTTGTAAGGGTGTGGAAGTTTGAGATAATCATACATTTTTAAAGTTTTTATCATTTATATCATTGGAACCAGACACGTACTTCCTGATGCCATTCTTTCCAAGGGAATGAAGGCATGTTGGATGACCTAAGTTAAGAGGATGGAGAAGCTTTAGCAAGTATGGTCTATGTAAAGAAGCTTTTGTCAAAACTGTATGAATTCTATCCACATTTTCTCACTGAATTGAAAAATATATAATTATTGTATATGTATATGCTTGTAACATACACATACACACACTTCTTTAAAAACAAAAACTAGATTTTAGCTTTCTGCCACAACATGTTTAAGATGGTTTCTTATGATGGTTAATTATATCTGTTTTATTAGTGTAACTCATCAATATCTGTGACTTTGTATCTTGCATATGATGGATCTTATTTTCATGATTTATTTGCCATTCAGTTTTATTTTTCTGATTTTTTTTATCACTTGATATTTTCAATTAAATTCCTGAAGTGTGGAATGAAAGATGAAAATTAGAGCAATCAACCAGTCTCTCAAGATTATAAGAGCCCTTGGCGGTAAAGTGCATATTGCTTCTTTCAGGATTATATTCAATGAGTCATAGAATGTTTCACTCTTTAGGGAACTAGCTTTGTCTCTGATTTAAGTGGTTATTAGAGTATCAGGTGAGCATCACTTCTGTTTTCATTTTATTTAACAGACAGCTTGGTTTGTTCTGACACACAAGTACCTAACTGAACCCAAACACATACCTCACCAACATGGCTTAACCTCACCCATATCTAGTGAGTAATTCTGTATTTCTTCATGATAGAACATTTAAGAGGATTAGTGTCATATTCCATATGTATCTTTCAAGGGAACTCCCTTTCTCTATAAATCCACAATCTTATTTACATGACATCTGGGCTAATGCCTTTCTCCTCACTGCACCCTCTTTTTTCTAAGGGTACTACTCTTCAGTGCACAGCCTGTTTCTTTCACCAAATTGGGTGGAAAGATGTGGGAGATGAGGCTACGAGCTGAGAGAAAGATTAATGCCAAGGTCCTTCTAAATCTCTGTTTCCCCTTACAGAGCTTATCTAAGTCACTCCCATATGGCCTCTATATCCCGCATTCATTATCATACATTCATGCAGAGTGTTTGTAAAGGATTTTTGAACTGAGAAGCAGACTTATACCCAAATGCCTTAAATTTATCTGAGTTCTCTTTGTGGAACATACAAAAAATAGAAATTGATTAAATGACATCGGTTAATATTGTGGTACCTTTGTGCAGCTCTTCTTTTCCTTTTCTATTCTGCTCCTCATGCCCTTCTAATGCTGCTGAGACACAGGTGGTTCATATGGTCCACAGCTACGCATAAATGAGTGAAAATAAGTTTCAGCTTTCTAAAGGAAAATTAATGTCATCATCCCCAAACTGAGGTGAAAGACTTAATATAACAAAAGAAATAAAGTCATCAGATTCAAGGATAAGACCTATGAGATGGAAAAAAAAAAAAAAAAAGGAGAGAGACACAAAATACATGGTTTTAGTGATATCAGTCTATGATACCACCTGGACATGGTCAAACTTATTCTTCCTTCTTAAAAATTATATTACCATTTCTGTATATGTTGAGACTTTTTGAACTGGTCTGAAGTTATAACCAAGGAATAAACATAAACTTGATTCTATAAGGAAATGTCTACCTAAGATGAGAATGAGTCAGCATCTGGGAAAAAAAAAAGTCTATCAATGCCTTTCACTCTTCCAACAAAGATGCTGACCATCCCCACCATTATCTCATCTTATATTATTTCTATCTTGCTGTAGGCAACAAATGGACTGTTGTCCATTCTTAGCAAATAAACCTGCAATTGTTTATATATTCTGGGTGACTAAATTCTTTAGCTACAGTTTGTTGGACAGGGCTGGACTCAGGGACAGCAGCATTTTTGCTTTCAGGGTTATGAATTGGCCATAGAATATTTTAGTTTAAGAGACTTTTGAAAATAAAATAAGATAAAGTAAAGGGATTAATAGCATACTTACTGTGATGAGCTTTGAGTAATGTATAAAATTATTGAATATTATGTTGCTACCCAAAATTAATATAGCCTTGTATTTTAATTATAATTCAATCCAAGAGAAATAGAGATAGAGAGACACTTAGGAAAGTTTTTCAGCTAGCATAAACCTCAAAATGAACCTAAAAAAGTATTTACTTGTTTTAAAATCATCTCTATGTCCTTAAAAGGTCAGAATTTAAATATAAATGTGAAAAATAAATATAAATATATGTATATATAAATTATTATAAAATAGTTTTATAATAGTTTAGAATATTTAGAATTTAGGAATATTAATAAATCCTGTGTCAGGTGATACTAGAAGACAGAATACAGAAAGAAGGAAACTTATGGAAATGATAAGTCCATGTGAAAAGAAAGAGACTTGCTTCAAGCATGATCTGGTTCCTGATGAGTGAGGAACAGTTCTTACCTGGCTCTAAAGGGAGGGATGGGGAGTCTTTCTGCTCTGTCAATATAGTGTAAATTGGGTTAACAAAATCAAAGAATGGGTAGGTGGTAAGTATTAGTTCATACAACTGATTTTTTAATTTTTTTTAATTTTTTATAAACATATATTTTTATCCCCAGGGGTACAGGTCTGTGAATCACCAGGTTTACACACTTCACAGCACTCACCCAAGCACATACCCTCCCCAATGTCCATAATCCCATCCCTTTCTCCCAAACCCCCTCCCCCCAGCAACCCTCAGTTTGTTTTGTGAGATTAAGAGTCACTTATGGTTTGTCTCCCTCCCAATCCCATCTTGTTTCATTTATTCTTCTCCTACCCACTTAAGCCCCCAATGGATCAAGAAGATGTGGTATATATACACAACTGATTTTTTTTTTAAAGATTTTATTTATTTGAGAGGAGGGAGAGTGTGTGCACACAAGTGAAGGTGGAGGTCAAGGCCAAAGGGAGAGGGAGAAGGAGAAGCAGACTCCCCACTGACCAGGATGCCCTAAGAGGGGATGATCTCAGGACTCTTGGGATCATGACCTGAGCCAAAGGCAGACACTTAACTGACTGAGTCACCTAGGAGCCAGCACATAACTCAATTTTAAGCTGAAAAGCCTTGGTATTTTTCAAAGTACCACTGGACCAAGAAAGAAGATGAGTCCAGAAAAAATGGATAAAACCAAGAACAATAAAACATTCCTTTTAATTAGAGTTTGAGATAAAAGAATATCACCGGATTAATTTTCCTAAACAAATGAAAAATTCTCTATGTCACTTATCTTGTTAAAAATCTTAAATATTCCCCATAGCCTACAGAACGGGGTGGGGGGAACCTTTACGGTAATAGAGCCCCCACCTACCTTTCCAATCTTGTTTCACTATCAGGAAATGTTCATTCCCAACCAAACTTGTTTCCTTATTTGTTCCAGGAGGGACAAACCATGCTCATTTCAGCTTATCAGAGTACCTGGCACATAATAGATGCTCAGTAGATGTTTGGTGATTCAACAAAAGCTCAAATGCTTTTAGGCCTGTGCTCTGTGCCTCACTGCTGGAACGCCCCTTCTTGCTGGTGAAAACCCAGCCACTCTCCAAAGCCTTGCTCCGTGTCCTCCATGTCCTCTCAACATCAGCATGAAACTATAGTCTACTTGGGTCTCCATTCAATTTCTAGACTTAAATCACTTCAGACCTTTATTGTTCCTTAAACCTTTCCTCTTTATGTTCGTCTACTTCACCAAATGGGGAGTTTCTGAAGGAAGGCTGGATATTTTGAAGCAATGGGAAGCAAAGGGAAGGTTGTTGATCTGTGAACAGACAGATCTAGTTTTGGGACTGGGGCCAAATACTATAGAAAACACTTAGAACAATACTTGCAACATAGGCTGCACAGCATAAGTACCTATTACCATGAATCATTTCACACCTTAGTTCTCTCACTTAGGAAATGGGAATATTAATAAATCCTGTGTCAGGTGAGTCTTTATGAAGATTAGAAATCATGTCTAAAGGGGGTGCCTGGGTGGGTCAGTCTGTTAAGCATCTGGCTCTTGATCTCAGCTCAGGTCTTGTTGTCAGGGTTGTGAGTTCATGTTCTGCATTGGGCTTAGTGTTGGGTGTGAAGCCAACTAAATAATAAATAATAATAATATCTGAAACACCTCTATTTCCTTTCTTAGCACTCAGTAACTGCTTAATAGACATATGGCAGCTGTGATTACAAATGCTGAGACTGGGTGCTTTTATCCTCCATAAAAGTTTAAGGAATAAGGTAGATGAATCAAGAGGGACATAGTCTAATATCAACTCAGGTGTCATGGAAAACTTTTTTGGTCATGCATTCAACAAATCTTTATTAAGGGCTTATCATTGTGTACTGGGCTTTGTTTTAGGTGCTGGAACACAACAGTAAAAGTAGTCCTTGCCCTGTGAAGTTTACCTTGTCAAGGAGAAGGCAGATAATAAACATAGGAAATGACGGAGAAATAAAAGCTTATAGGGTGTTAAGTGTTACAAAGGAAAAAAAAAGGCAAGTAGAGGGCAGGCTAGAGGGTTCGGAAGGGGCTGTCTACAGAGATGGCATTTAGGTAGAGACTGGAATACTTAGAAGAGCTGAATTTTGTGAAATGTCCTCATTACCAAGCAGTCTCTGGAGCTTTCCACCGTCTCGAGTGCCAAGAGACCAGCATCACCCAAAATGCTGCAGTCTGGCTTCCTGGGTCAAGTCACGACAGCTATTGAACCAATGATTCCAAACTTCTTCTTATGCAACTGCTTGAATTGGCCCCAGGTGGAATTAATGGATAACACCACACCGCTATTGGTCCTCTCTCCAGAAAGTTAGATTGCCGTTCTCAATCCAACAAAACCATCAGGGTGATTGAGTTAAACTTCTCCTTTTCCATAAAGTGGCTGCCAAAATAGCTTCCTAGAGAGGAGAGACAGAAAAAGCAAACAAGAACCAGTCGAATTAAACCAAGTAAAAAAGCCCACTTGAAAAAAAAATAAAATAAAAAAAATATATAACCCTTCAAACAAAGAATTAGAGCAATTTCTAACTCCAGGAGAGATTTCTTTGATTTTGGACAATGGCACAAAATAAGCAAAAACTTTGCAGTGAAACCCCAGAATACCAAACATAAAATAGATCAGCATTTTACATTTAACATTCTTAAATGAATCTTTATCATGATCTGCATACATCAGCCAAAAGACCAGAAAACCCCACAATGCATATTAAGGACACATATGATTTTTCTTCCTTAAACATGAAGTGGTTGCTTTCTGTCTTTTAGATATTCAGGAATCTTAAGTGCAGGTATCAGCGTGTATACACACACACCCATTTCTTGGCCTAGATTTTCAGAAGTCAGCTTTTCTTCTTGAGTGATAGATTATGTCATGTTAAATAAATCTGGGACTCTTGGTGGGTCATCTTCTGAATAGTGTGTATTCCAAGAATTCAAGAAAAAATAAATGCCTATGAGAGAATGATAACTTAGGTCAGCAAGGAGGAATAAAACTGAGTTTTTGATGGCTTTTTATATTTTCCTTCCACTCCCTAAAAATAGCCTGCATTCCTCCTTTCCTGTGGTTAAAAATTAAGTATTCCTAGGGGCTCCTGGGTGGTTCAGTGGGTAAAGCCTCCCCCCCACCCCGCCTACCTCTCTGCCTACTTGTGATCTCTGTCTGTCAAATAAATACATAAAATCTTTTAAAAAATTAAGTATTCCTAAATGTTTTTAATAATCAATGCTAATGTACATCTTAAAATTATTATTATTTTTTTCAAGTCAGTTTCTTTTTCAGATCATACCATAAAGCACCACATAAAAGGCTGCATAGGGTCCAGCCATTACTACATGCTTGTTAATGATAGTCTGAAGAATAAACTATTGCGTTTATTTTACTCATTATTTTCCAAACAATTTTGCAACTAGCCAAAGGTAGCATGTAGAGTAATGTGTTGGTTATATTTGCCAATGATGGAATCAGAATCCTTGAGCTTATGGGTAATTTCTGCCATTTAACAGGTCTGTGTGGCCTTGGAAATTTACTCATCTCTGCATACCTGAGAGTTAAAGGAGAAAACAACCATATGTACATCCTAAGATTTGTAAGATTCAATGAGTTAATAGTTAATACATGTAAAATAACTAGAAGTGTTCCCTATTGTTGTTTTTATCTGATTATATCCAAGAACACCTTAAGCAGTAGATAAGAAAGATTGTATCAAGCCTTCTTTCTGAGGAAGAAATAGTTATAGTTAAAATAATAGCATTGGAGGAGTTGGTTTCTAATATTTCTACACTTCATGTTGTTTAAGAATTGGCTAGTCATGGACTTAAGTTTATGCTTGGTCCTAGCAAAGTTTTGCTTAATCTTGTTGACTTTAGATAGTTGGGATAGTCTTGATATCTTGCAATATTCCAGTCTAATGGCCAATACAGGTGATAATAGTAATCAGTCCTAGAACACTGACTTGTTTTAGTTGAAAGCAGCTCCACGTAATGGTGAGTAATAAAGCTAAAGCTTCCGGGAAAGACACTAATAAAATCTCTTTCCTTACAGTGCAACCATCCTCGTGTAGAACAGAGATCAAAAGTTAGATATGCTCTCTCTTGTCACTCTTGGCAGCTCCAATTTCTCACCTCTTCACCCTGTGAGTTGTAACACAACATTGTTGATAAACAGTTTCCTCATTTCTGAAGGCTTTATATTGGGATGGCATGTCCGGTTCAGTCCTTTCAGAAAGTTAATACTTTGTTTGACTTGGGCTTCTACATGTTCTCTGACTGTGTCACTTTTGCCTATAGCACTCAGTCACCTCTCTTCAACTCATCATCAGCTGGCTCGCTGCTTAGTTTCCTGCTGTCATTCCTCGCATGGCCCTGTTAAACAAAACTGTTTTTCCTTTTCTTCTTTTTCCCTTCTTTTTTTTTTTTTTTTAAATGATATCTTCAATGTGAATGATCTCAGCGGGAGAAGCTTATCTTGTCATTCTATATTATATCCTGAAAGAAGTAAGAACTGTTGAAAATTTCTACAAATATCCACTCAACTATCTTCACCATATTCAAAAAAGTGTACAATGGGTCCTAATTATTTTTAAACCTTTATATGCTCTTATCATTGATGCTATACTTCAAATTTTGGGCTATTGATTACACATACTTCACACTTGATAATTGTTCCATACACTTTGAGGTTTTTTTTTTTTAATTTTTTATTTTTTATAAACATATATTTTTATCCCCAGGGGTACAGGTCTGTGAATCACCAGGTTACACACTTCACAGCACTCACCAAAGCACATAGCCTTCCCAATGTACTTTGAGTTTTTGATTAATTTTCTTGAAAGAAAGAAAAAGGAAGGAAGGAAGGAAGGTAGGAAGGAAGGTAGGAAGGAAGGAAAGAAATCTCCCCCATACAACAGAGTGACCAAATCAGAAATGACCAAAATATATGTTGTTCTCTGGGGCGCCTGAATGCTTCAGTGGTTTAAAGCCTCTGCCTTCTGCTCAGGTCCTGATCCCAGGGTCCTGGGATTGTGCCCTGAATTGGACTCCTTGCTTAGCAGGGGGCCTACTTCTCCTTCTCTCTCTCTGCCTGCCTCTCTGCCTACTTGTGATCTTTGTCTGTCAAATAAATAAAATCTAAAAAAATATGTAAATATATAAAATCTAAAAATATATAATTATATACATATAAAGTATATATAAGTGTGTATATATATATACTTTTTTTTAACCATCAGTTTTTGTTTGCCTACTAGTATTATGTTGGTAGTAACAGTTTTCTAATTGGTGAAGAGGCATACATAGGGAACTCACTTTTCAATTCTCCCATTTGCAGGATCTGACCTTGCCCCAGTTTTCAGAACCAGTGAGAGAAATTTACAGATCTGCAATAAGTATCACGTTACTCTAGCTATTTAATATGCAGATTTTATTTCTCAGTTCTGATAAATGGACGGCTGCCTCATTCCTGAACTATTTTTCACTGTGGCACACCTGTTCTAATAGCTGTTTTTTGGATAGATGCCCGTGCATGTCCATTCAGATAATCTTTAAAACCCCAGTGGCCACCCCATGACAACAGAGGCCTGCTTGCTTGCTTGCTTGCTTTCTTTCTTTCTTTCTCTCTTCCTTTTTTTAAAGATTTTATTTATTTATTTGACAGAAAGAGACAGCTAGAGGTAGAACACAAGTAGGGGGAGTGGGAGAGGGAGATGCCCAGCTCTTCGCTGAGCAGGGAGCCTGATGCAGAGCTCAATCCCAGGACCCTGGGATCATGACCTGAGCCCAAGGCAGCCACTTAATGACTGAGCCACCCAGGGACCACCTGGTCCTTTCTGAATTATGCCAATCTCCCTCTCAAAGCTTGAACTCACCCCCAAATATGTTTTCATTTCTTCAGTATGCATTTTGGGATAGCTAACAGCTGAAGATTTTTCTCCCCTGCCCTTAATTGCATGGTTGGTATTCTCCTTGAATATTCTATTCTAGCGAGAGCCAATGAACCGTGCAAAGTGGAGCTCCACTTGGTTCATTGGAGTATGTCTATACTCCATGACAAATACCCAACATTCTTTTCTTGCCAAGCTGATTCTATAAAATAGAAAGTTAAATTAAGAGACATATTATTACATAAAAAAAAGAGGATTCAGCAAGACCTATAAAAGCATTATAGACAAACAAGCAAGGAAAGAGAAGGACAAAAGACATGATTTTTTTTAATTCTGGAGGGCATCAAAAGAGGTAACACAATTTGCATTGTTGCCTGTTTTGATAGATTGACTTAGGAAGAAGAAAATTCTGGATGTAAGGAGCAACACTTATGAAAATATTGATAAAGGAGAAAGCAAGCAAATTTTATAATAACAAGTATAGTGGGTTTATCTGAATGGTGTACAGTAGATGGAGATTTCTGCTTAAACTAAGACTTGAAATATAAGTTGAGGACCAATTTGTGGTCATTCTGCATAAAAGGCCAATTTTAATTTGAAACCACAGGTTAGTTGTCATTCATAATCAAAATCTAACATAGGATACTTTTCAAAAATATAGACAGAAATAGACTACTGGTTGAGCCAGAAGTAGAAGTCTATTTGGATCACCTTATGTCCTATGATATCCATGATGGTTTCACAGAGATGTGTTTGATAACCATGGCATTAGTATTTGGAGGTTTTCAAGGGATTCCAAGAAAAGACCTGTGGGCAATAGCTCTTCTCTTTTCTCTTTTCTTCTTCTTCTTCTGCTTCTTCTTTTTCTATTTTTTTTCTCTTCTTTTCTATTCTTTCCCCCAGGCTTGCCTTGTCTTGCCTTTCCCTTCCCTTCCTTTGTTTTCTTTCCTTTCCCTTTCCTTCCTTCCTTTTCCTTTTTTCTTTTCATCTCCTCTCCTTTCCTCTATCTTCTCTTCTACCCTTCCCTCCCCCCTTCCCTTTCCTCCTTTTTTTCTTTTCTTTTCTTTTCTTTCTTTTTTTTTTCTTTAATGTTTGCAGCAGAAATGTGAGGAATAAAACAGGTCTGTGACATCATGAAAGATCAAATTCCATCCTGACCGTTGAGTATAGACCAATTCTTTATATCTGCCTTTGCAGCCAAGGTAAAGAAGTCTCTGTACAATGTTCAGAAATAACAATATAACAATTTAACAGTATAAAAGTATAAAAATTTCAATCACAGTATTTCAAGAGGGGTGTTTACTGGAGATCTTAAAATATTTGAACACTGGAGCCGAGGCTCTTCATAGCATAAAATGTACCTGTTATTCAGTGCTGCCCCACTCAACAGAAAACGAATGAAATAGAATACCAGCAGATCTGATGTAACTGATGGATTCATTAAGCAATAGCTTTATTATCACCATAAGTGTCTTTGCAATATCCCTTTACAATTACTCCCTTTGTGCTGTCAGAACACAAATTTGTAATTTCATTAGTATACTTAGGTGAAAAATAATATACCCACACATAAACATAGGTTTAATTATATACCTACACATATACATGGGTTAAATACATGTTCAAATAAAATACATAATTGAATAGGGCAATAAACATAATCATTATTCTTAAAATTGTGAGGATAATTTGAGAAGAGAGGGTAGGTAGAGAAGTCAAGGAAGGAAGAGTTGAGGTCACTTAGATGAAACTGCAAGGCGATGGGGAAGAAATAGAGCACTTTATACAAAGTATAATACCATCAGAAATGAATGGTTTTGTGTTTGTCTTATTCACAAAGGGAGAGGCATCAACTTTTCAATAGTTATCACAGGAACACACTTAGACAAGAAGAAAAAGTCTTTTGTGCCAGTTCTGCATAAATATGTAATATTTATATAAATATGTAAATAAATAAATAAATATATGTATGTGCATATGTAGAGAGAGAAAGAGAAAGAGTCAGAGAGACAGAAATACAGAGAAAGACAGAGACAAAAACAAATAGAGACAGAGACAGAGACCAAGAGACAGAGAGATAGATGGAGAGAAGGATTGATTCTGACTCAGGACCAGTCCTTGACACTCATCTTTGAGTAATCAAGTTGTCTGTTTTCCTTCTGCCAATATTCATTAGTTAAATTTTGTCTTTTTAAGGAAAGTCCACTGTTACAAAGCATTAGTTTAATTCTTAGGTATGCCTTTTATTTATCTCTAGTCTGATTGGTAAAAAAACAAAAAAGAACAACTACAACAAAAAAAACCCAGAACACCCACTTGTTTTTTGTTTTGTTTTTGTTTTTTAGTTATCACATTTATTTTCTTGATTTTCTTCATCTTGGAAAATGTAGAGCATTGGTCCCTTTAATCTTGGGTCTGATATTTTATTCTCTGGTCCTGGATCCATGTGTTGTGGGAACTTGGAGCTGTCATTTAGGTCATTAATTGGTGATTTAGCCTGATTCACCATCTCTGTCGACACAGTTCTACATAAATGATGAAATTTTTGGAAAATAATTTAAGAATTTTTCTGGATACTTTACATTTATTTTTATTTATTTATTTTTAATAAAATGACTCTATATGGTAGATATGATTGTTCTTTTTACAGTGTAGATACGGAAGTTACAGAGAGTAAGATTCCTCAGTTTCATCTTAACCATAGTTTGGAACCCTTGAGTCTATCAGAATCTAAGTAAGCAGCTGACCATGATGCACGTTACTTATCCAGGAACTGTATGACCTAGGACAATGTATTTAATATCTATGACCTCAATTTCCTAATATACAAAATGAGAATAAAAATATAATTTCTTAATTCAGTGGTTGTGAAAATTAAATGAGACAATGGGCAAAAAGCATTTAATGCCAAGAACATAACAAGTCATTAATAAGCATTAATTTGGGGCGCCTGGGTGTCTCAGTCGTTAAGCGTCTGCCTGAATTCAACTCAGATAATCATCCCAGAATCCTGGGATCTAGCCCTACATGGAGCCCTACATGGGCTCCCTGCTCAGCCAGAGGCCTGCTTCTCCCTCTCCCTCTCCCTACTGTCTCCCTCTCTGTCAATTAAATAAATAAATGAGTTTCTTGGAGGCAACATATAGATGGGTTTTGTTTTTTTATCCATTCTGATACCCTGTGTCTTTTGACAGGGGCATTTAGCCCATTAACATTCAGGGTAACTATTGAGAGATATGAATTTAGTGCCATTGTTTTGCCTGTAAGGTGACTGTTACTGTATATGGTCTCTGTTCCTTTCTGATCTACCACTTGTAGGCTCTCTCTTTGCTTAGAGGACCCCTTTCAAGATTTCCTGTAGAGCTGGTTTGGTGTTTGCAAATTCTTTCAGTTGTTGTTTGTCCTGAAAGCTTTTAATCTCTCCTTCTATTTTCAATGATAGCCTAGCTGGATATAGTATTCTGGGCTGCATGTTTTTCTCATTTAGTGCTCTGAAAATATCATGCCAGCTCTTTCTGGCCTGCCAGGTCTCTGTGGATAAGTCAGCTGCCAATCTAATATTTTTACCATTGTATGTTACAGACTTCTTTTCCCGGGCTGCTTTCAGGATTTTCTCTTTGTCACTGAGACTTGTAAATTTTACTATTAGGTGACGGGGTGTGGGCCTATTCTTATTGATTTTGAGGGGCATTCTCTGAACCTCCTGAATTTTGATGCTCGTTCCCTTTGCCATATTGGGGAAATTCTCCCCAATAATTCTCTCCAGTATACCTTCTGCTCCCCTCTCACTTTCTTCTTCTTCTGGAATCCCAATTATTCTAATGTTGTTTCGTCTCATGGTGTCACTTATCTCTCAAATTCTCCCCTCGTGGTCCAGTAGCTGTTTGTCCCTCTTTTGCTCAGCTTCTTTATTCTCTGTCATTTGGTCTTCTATATCACTAATTCTTTCTTCTGCCTCATTTATCCTAGCAGTGAGAGTCTCCATTTTTTATTGTACCTCATTAATAGCTTTTTTGATTTCAACTTGGTTAGATTTTAGTTCTTTTATTTCTCCAGAAAGGGCTTTTATATCTCTCGAGAGGGTTTCTCTAATATCTTCCATGCCTTTTTCGAGCCTGGCTAGAACCTTGAGAATTGTCATTCTGAACTCTAGATCTGACATATTACCAATGTCTGTATTGATTAGGTCCCTAGCCTTCGGTACTGCCTCTTGTTCTTTTTTTTGTGTTGAATTTTTCCGTCTTGTCATTTTGTCCAGAGAAGAGTATATGAGGGGGCAAGTAAAATACTAAAAGGGTGGCAACAACCCCAGGAAAATATGCTTTAACCAAATTAGAAGAGATCCCAAATTGTGAGGGGGGAGAAAGGGGATAAAAAGAGGTTCAAAAAGGAAGAAAGAAAAAAAAGAAAAAAAAAAGAAAAAAGAAAGAAAAAAAAAGAAAAGAATTAATAAATAAAATCTTTAAAAAAAAATACTTGTTGATCTATCTTATTGAGGGTTAAATTGCAATACGGGCTCATGGAATATATTTTGAAGTATTCTAATCACAATATAAAAGTAAGGTAATGCCATGCCAAACAAAGCAATATTGCTAAACAGATGTTTCTAAGATCTGATTGAATCCTTAGGTGAATATTTGTTTTTTCCACTTTAGTTCCCTTTTACTCAGGAAAAAAAAAAAAAAAAAAAAAAAACACTGACTCTGTGGAAAATATGTAGGAAATAAACGCTTTTTAAAAAAGATTTTACTTATTTACTTGAGAGAGAGAGCTCAAACATGGGGTAGGAACAGAGTGAGAAGCAGACTCCCTACTCAGCAGGGTGCTGGATCCCAGGACCTTGAGATTGTGACCTGAACCAAAGGCAGACACTTAACCATCTGAGCCAGCCAGCCACCTCGGAAATAAACACTTTTTAAAAACAGTAAACCTGGTAATTCACAGACCTGTACCCCTGGGGATAAAAATATATGTTTATAAAAAATAAAAAATTAAAAAAA